>NW_026606076.1:4860000-7712500 GCF_029834395.1 Sorex fumeus
ACTCCGAAGCGAACCCTGGTGATTCAGAGAGGAACTGGCCTAGTAGAAACCCAGAGAGTTGGAGACATGGAACAGGAGCAAAGGCTGGTAAGAACATCAGAGAGCAAGATCCGGCCAACGCTCTACCGCTTGACAACATGCGAGCAGTGGACTCTCAGCTACAAAGAAAACTCCAGGAGGCAGTTTCAGAAACATGACTTCAAACTGAGAGTATCAGGCTAGTACAGTGCGTTGCATGCAGTCAATCTGGTACAATGTCCAGAATTCCAAAGGGTCCCCTGAGGACCATCTGACTAATAGATGGATGGAATTTTGCTCTATCCAATCATAAATGTTTCCTTATTTTACCTCTAATGTTAGTAAAGTGAAATGGGTGGGACCCAGGAATGTGAGCAACCTTGTGAGTAATCACAGGTAAACGAAATGGTCTGCTGGGATGTGGAGAGCTGGGGACCTGACCTATAATCCCACTTATAAAACATTTCATCAAGGCTCCCCGTCCATCCTTTCAAATGACATTCTGTGCACAGTTACCTGCATGTAAACTCTCCAATTGAGATCAGAGCAACTGTATATCTGGGTAGGGTGTTGCTTTCACATGGCCAACCTAGGTTCAATCCACAGGATCCTGTAGAGTCTCCTGGAGCACCATCAGAAATAATACCTGAGTGCAGAGCCAGGAGAAACCACTGAGGATCACCAGGTATTGTAGGATAATAGTGATCTGCCATTGCTCCCCGGCAGGTGAGAATTTATGTTTGTTGATTGCCCATAACCTTTCAATTACCTTTGTCTCCTGATAAGACTTTGACTTGGAAAGATTGTCTTTCTCTTCTCCTTAATGTCTTTTGCATGGTTAGCTATTTCAGAGCAACTGCTTTTTATATGGATACAGGAAGACAGTTACAAAGACAAGCCTGAGCTTGAGATTTGATGGTCTCCAGATAATATTACCTCCTGGACATCTGCTCTCTTGACTGAAGCCTCAGTTGCCGTTACTTCCTCGATCCCCAAAAGAAGGGTCCGATAAGAGAATAGATGGACCCAGGGCAAGTGGTGAGCTAGCTACCCTGGCATCGAAATGGGCCTGGCCAAAGTACCATAATGCTTATCTATAAGAGCCTGGTCATGGACAAATTCTGTCATGAATCAAAAAGTAATAACTAGACTTGAACGCTGCTAAGATTAGGAGTGATTGATCTGGCCTGAGCACTGTAGTCTAATCTGTGGTGAGACATCCCCAGGAGAGTCACCAACAAGCCTAAAAGTGTCTATTACTGTGTCTATACAGAATGGTAATCATTAGGAAGTAATAGGAAATATGTCAATTCAGTTGCTGGTCTAAGGAAAGGAGTAACACACCTTAAGGGCTGCTTTTCCTTCGTGGGCTGCAGGTGATGGGGAAGTCTGGAAAACCATTTTTCATTGTGCTTCCCGTAGGGAGGCGTGGATTGGGGTCATAGTGAGAGAAGAAAAAGAGCAGCTTCAGGGAGACAGGGGAAATGAAGGAGACTGAGAAAAGAATTGATCCTCTACCACCCTGATCCCCTATCTTCCCGTATGTACGTGTTACACCCACCAACTGTCCCCGTTGCCATGTAATCCCATCAATGGCCAAGACCCAGAGACTATAAAACCCTGCTCCTGGAAGAGAACAGCCCAGTCTCCTGACTCTGCGTCTGGTTGTCTTACTAGGTGTGTTCAGTTTCCCTTCCCATCCCGAGCAGAGACCTGGCAGCTGAAGACCTCTGGTTTGAGCCACAGCTATGCTTAATACCACTCTCCAAAAGTTCGGACGAGCCTCACTCATGAAGGAAACGGCTTAGGAACCCAGGTGTGCAGGACCTGGGGCTTAGATCTCCAAGCTGCTCGTATTGGGACTGGGCCTCCTCCACGCAGATCTCCCATCTTCCAGTATGTAGGCGTTACACCCACATACTGTCCCCGGTGCCGTGTAATCCCATCAATGGCCAAGACCCAAAGACTATAAAACCGTGCTCTGGGAAGTACGCGGACACACGAAATCTTACTATCTACTCTTACTCTGGAAAAACTGGCAGGCTACCCGAAGTATCCTGCCCACACCGCAGAGTCTGGCAAACTCCCCATGGTGTATTCAATATGCCAAAAACCAGTAACAATCATGGTTCTCTTTCTCCTGACCCTGAAAGAGCCTCAAATGTGGCACTTCTTAAAATCTCAGGGATAGGAAGAAGGAGACATTACTGGGGCCTGCTTGAGTCAATTGATGAACAACAGGATGATAATGATACAGTGAGAAAAGAAGAGACATAGAGTTAGAGGACACGGTTCCGACTTAGAGAGAAGGCTGAGAGCTGAAAGTAAGAGTGGCTGGGGAGATTGGAGAGGAGTCACAGAGAGCACTGGAAAGCGAGTTAGAGACAGGGTTGGATAGAGCTGGGAGAGACAAAAGACTGAATAAACTGCAACCAATGAACAACCAGCCTAGTCCTCATTCTACTTTCATCGGCCCAAAGCAACAGCTGTCCAGGGTGGAGAAGTGGCTTGAGAGCACCAAATATGGACAGTGAGAGACCAGGAGAGACCGCCAGGAGAGACCGGGAACATCTGTTAACATGTAAATCCTGTTAAAAGACCCACTTCTCATAGGGTGCCCCAAGCCCCCCTCGAGTGACTCCTGAATGTAGAGTCAGGACTAAGCCCAGAGCACTTCTGGCTGTGATCCGAAAACAAAAACACAAAAAAGTGAACTGTGGGGGGGCTGGAGCGATAGCACAGCAGGTAGGGTGTTTACCTTGGACACGACCAACACAGGTTTTATTCCCAGCATCCCAAATGGTCCCCCAAGCACTGCCAGGAGTAATTCCTGAATGCATGAGCCAAGAATAAATGCTGTGCATCACCGGTGTGACCCAAAAAGCAAAAAAAAAAAAAGTGAATTTTGTAGTTAAATAGAAAAAAGAACACAACTTTCTCGACTTAGCATAAAAGCATTTTTATGATGGCTACAGAGATAGCACAGACAGTGAGTTCCTTGTCTGGCACATAGCTGACCAGGGTTCAATCCCTATCACCTCACAGGGTCCCCAAACCTAGCATTATCAATGAGAACAGAGCCGGGGTAAACTCTACTCTCCATTGGGTGTAGCCAACCAAAAATAAATCAGTAAATTTAGGTGCCAGAACTATAGTTTGGTAGGGTACTGGCCTTGTACACGGCTGACCTGTATACCCCGGCAACACACTGAGTACCGTTTGGTACCTTTTGACAGCAACCACATGGTATGACCATATATATATATATATATATATATATATATATATATACACACAAATATATTCATGTATGTGTCTGTATATCTATATCTATATCGATATATGTAATTTGTTCACAAGTCAACCTCCACCAACCAGTTTTATAGAATGCAGGTTTGGATTATGCTACAGGTGGCAGAACTTTGAGCTTACCTGAGTGGTGCTTGGGGAATACTGCGTTGTACAGGAGACTGTACCATGGCGGATTGCTTGCAAGGACCCGTCCTGCATTCCTGGCCTATCTCTGACTGCAGGAATTCAAATTCTATATAAATAATTTGAACCTTGTGAGAAAGATACAGGCAGGGGGCAGGGATGAGGCCCAGCTGGTAGATAGAGGTCAGGGCAGGGTTGCTGGCACCTGGGGCCTCCTGGTGCAAACCTGAGCCAGAAGTACAGGCTGTAATTTCAAAGGTTTGCAGCGGCCTGGAAGAGCTGACAGTGAGTGGGAGGGCACTTGTCATGAACGCAAACGACTTAACTTCACAACCTGAATTGCCAAGGAGTGATCACGGAGCACTGCTGGGTTTGGCAAAATCCTGCATAGCCAATCCGCCTTCTGCCCAAAAAAGGCAATGAGGAGTTAACTGCCAACGGAAGAGGTGTTAAATCTAGTAATATATTCTGAATAGTCAGTCCTCTGGGTTTGTTCTTTTGTTTTGGGACCACATGCAGAAATGCTCAGAGCTTACAGGCCAGGTTTTCAGACTATGATTTTACTACTATGGGTACATGATTTAATAAAAGAAAAAGAGGATGAAAAATTATACTTGGAGCCAGAGTGATGTGCTGTTGGCAGGGCATATGTTCGGTCCCCGGCAACACATATAGTCCCCCAATCACTCCCAGGCGTGATTCCTGAGTGCCAAGCCAGAAATAACACCTGTGCATTACCGCTGTGTCCCAAAAAGAAAAAAAGAAAAAAAAGAAAAGAAAAATTAAATTTCGCCCAAACGAGATTTTAAAGTCCATAATTTTGCTCAGAGCCTCCAACTCCTTCATTTTCCCTTCACAGCCATCTGTTGAAAGGGCTCAAGAAATTTCACATGCAAGAGCCCTCAATGAAGGTAGAAACAGGAGAGAGCACACCAGACTGAAGGAGATGACAGCCACTTGGAAGCCCAGAGGGCCTTCCCTGGTATCCAGTGTCCACTAGTCCCCTGAGCACAGAGCAGGGCACAGACCACAAGTACTACCAGGTGTGGCCCCAAATCTCACATCCTCTGCTCCCCAAGTAGTGAGATATACCCAAGGAGAGAAGCTCAGAGGGCTGAGCACCTGATTTACCTTTGAGGGACATGGCATGGCTCCCCCTGCATCTCAGACACACAAACACAAGAGGGGGAGAGTCTCTGTTTATCTCCAAGTTTGCAGCAAATGGAGCGGGGGCGGGGGAGAGAGGGAAAGACAAGAGAAACACTCCAACCCCAAAAAGATGCTCAAAGAATGCTCATGTGTCAAGACAAATTCTGGATTGGGAGGGTTGGGGTCATACCTAGTGATTCGCAGGGGACAGTATCACCTAGTGATGTTGTGGCAGTTATAACTCTGGTCACCGCAAGAAAGACAAATGCCCTCCTGGCTGAACTACTGCACCACCACTAACAGTGAGATATTTAGAACCTATTGTAGCTGATCCCTGGAAAACCCCTTTCTGAAAGTACTCACTTCAACAGCAAGGCACACCTCTGGTCTTGCAGAGATGGACAGTGGAGATGCTTGAAATCTGGACAGGTGAGGCAGAAATTCTTTTTTCTGATGAAATATAATCACATAGGGTTAGCAAAGATAGTAAGTTTATAGGGTGCTTTTCTTTCAAGCAGCTAAGCCTGGGTCAATATGCAACAGGACATAGGCTCACCCACTCCAGCACTGCTAAAAATGATACATGAACTCAGAACCAAGAGTAACCCCTGAGCACTGAGTGCTGCTGTGGCCAAAAACAGTAGAATAAATTAAGTAATAAAGACATTTCTGGGACCGGAATGATGGTACAACAGGTAGGGAGTTTGCCTTCCATGTGGCCAACCCGGGTTCGATTCCCGAATTCCATACTGTCCCCCAGCACTGCCAGGAGTGACTCCTGAATGGAAAGCCTGAGTAAACCTTGAGCATCGCTGGCTGTGACCCTAAAAATAAAAAAAAAAAAAAAGAAATTTCTGTGTAAAGAGATTGGAGACACAGTATAGCAGGTGAGGTGCTTGTCTTGCACTCGGCCAAACCAAGTTTGAATCCTGGAATCCCATACGGTGCCCTGAACCCCGCCAGGAGTGTTCCCTGAGTGCAAAGGTAGGTGAAGTAACTGAGTCTTGCAGTTGTACTTCCTACAGACTGAATAATTAATTCATTTAAATTAATAAAGGTGTGGTGGCCAATAGTGATCCTAAATTGCATCATTAGAGGGTTTAGGGCACACTCTGGCAGTGCCCAAGCTACTTCCTGCTAAGATGGCATATTTGGTTGCAAGACCCACTGTAGCTCCACCCTGTTGCACCCCTCCAGACCGCAACCTGAGTTGGCTTAAAGCTCCACACCTTGGGGCCTGAGTGACAGCATAGACAAATGAGCATTTCTTTTGAAGGTGGCCAACCTAGGTTTAATTCTGGGCATCCCTCATGGTTCCTAGCGCCACTAGGAGTGCTTGCTGGATTTAGAGCCAGGAGTAACCATAATGCCTCGCTGGGTGTGACCCCAAATGCAAAATAAGTAAATAAAAAGGGAAGAGAAGCTCCCCACCTCCCTGAACTCCCAGAACCCATTGAATGCACAAGAACCAGTGAAAATCAAAGGCTCTGCCAAATGCTTTTGAGCCTCAAGCATATGAAGAATATGCCGTGCCCCTCCCCCCATTCAGCCCCGCCACCCCCCAAGAATGAGAGGACAGAGGGGAGGGTGTTTTTTTCCTTCATGCTGCTGACCCAGATATGGGGTACCCTGAGCAACCCCATGAGTGACCCCTGAACACTGCCAGGTGGGGCTCAACAACCCCCACGAGGAAAAAGAATGCGCCCCCAGGTCCCTTTGATGAGGGAATCCCATGCTTTAGCCCTAATCCACAATCCACCTAAGGAATGACAGGGGACAACGAACGGGATGTCCTGGGGACACTGCTTGGGATGATCCACCCACCCTGAGACTGACCAGGTGCTGGTTGTCCCCCCTGAAACTAAGATAACGCTGAGCTGCCCTCACCCGCCCCATCAGATCTGGGGGAGACTGAGGCTCCCTCTAGCTCTGGCACTTTCTGCTAGTGAGGGGCCCGAGCTCTGGGTCAGCAGGGAGGGCGCTGGCCTCGCATCCCGACACCCAGAAGGGTCCTCGGATCCCCAGGGAGGGAGTCCTGGGCGCCACCGGGAAAAGGTCTAAACACATGAAAAAATTAAAAATTTTATTTTCACTTTTGTTTGTTCAGTTATTATCCTTGTTTCTGGAACTTTCAGAACGACCTTCGCGCTTCCAATTCGTTTTTCTCCTCAACCACGTGCTTCCTCTACCCACCCACCTCTTATTTTTGGGGGTCTGGGGGGCTTTGCCAAGGGGTTACTCTGGGCTCTGGGCTCACTCCAGGCCGTGATCGGACGCTGTGGGGGGCCGGGATCGAACCCGGGCGGCTGCGTTCCCTCCTTACACATCTTTCTAAATAAATTCTGCTTAGTATCAACGACCCTGTTTCCCCCAAAATCAATTTATAAACCTCTCAGCGGGAGCGCTCGGTGTGTCCTGGGTGAGGGGCCGCCACCCCAGGCCACCGACACGGAATGACCCCGACGCCCCCAAGGCGGAGCCCGCGGAGGTTCAGGCGCTCAGAGCGACCACCCGGACGGGCAACGGTGAAACCGACCTCCCGGGACCCCCCTGCCTCCCCTGGGTGCCCTCTCACCCACTCCTCACCTTCCTCAACCACGAGACCCGCCGGCACTTCCGCACAGACCGCCAGGGCCGTCAGATGAAGGTCACGGCTTTTGTGACGTCAACCAGAGCCTTAAGGGCCAGGCTTCAAATATTCCTGACCAGGTACTTGCCAGGTCAGGAAGGTTCATTTTTCTTCGTTTCCGGGGTAGAATCAGGTGATCCAGACATCTGGGGGTCGCCAGGTTTGGGATAGATGGGAGAGAGATGAGCTGAACAAATAACATGTCGAGCAGAGAGTCTTTGTATTTAAGAAGCAAATAAAATTCACAAAAATACTTTGCGAACAGCCGCAAGACCATCTCTCTGAGTCCCGACATTCATTTATTTATTCGTTTACAACCCTCAGCCACATGCTAGGACCAGGCCCCCAGGATTCCTCCTGGCAGGTGCCAATGAAAAAGACTGGCTTCAACAGGGTCCCTCACCATTGGGGGCTGATGAGTGGCCGCTCAAAAGTGATCTGGCAGTTTGACATACACATGTCTACACAGAAAGCTGCAGGACAGGATCCGGCACAACCCCTGGTTGAGAAGTTTGGGATGGTCAAGACTTCTGCCATCAGCAGGTGCGGCATCCTCAAGACTCACAGCCCCCCATGCTGATCTCCACCCCAGGCCATGTTGCCCCATCGCAGAGCTGGAGGTGAAGATGCCCCAAGGATAATGCACTCACACTTGAGACCCCTGTGCCATGCTAAATCCCCCCAGTGCAACCAGCAAAGCCTCATATCCTCCTAAAGCCTCTGGAGCAAGGCAGACCCCAGGAACCCACTGGATATGGATGGGGGGAGTAAAAAACAACCACAAAAGTGCCCCAAGAGCTGGCACAATCTCGTTGGTCACATTATAGGCACTGGAGGTGAGACGTCCTCGTGTTCTGCCACTAATTGGCCTTCAATGTCCCCCTTCGACTGAAGTATCAGTTGTCCTTTAAACGTGTGCCGGGAGGAGGCCTGATCCACTTGACATCACTAGGAATAAAGGTGCACATGGAAGACTCCCGTCTGTGACATCATCCATTTCACCAAGGAGACTTAACGTGCCAGGTTCCAAGTCCAGACAGACCATTATGGCAGCCCAGGTGAATCAGTGCAAGGCGGATGAGCTCGAATCAAAAAGAGGAGAGGGAAGTGCTGGAGGGGCTGGTCACAGAGCTCAGGGCAGCGAGTTAAGGTGGAGTCCCTTGGTGCTGTACTGGTCAA
Organism: Sorex fumeus; assembly: GCF_029834395.1. NCBI lineage: Eukaryota > Metazoa > Chordata > Mammalia > Eulipotyphla > Soricidae > Sorex > Sorex fumeus. The sequence goes on from NW_026606076.1 coordinate 4,868,411, forward strand.
ACATAGAACCAATGCTCCCCAAAATGCCCATCAAAAAAACAAAAGCAAGGTTGATTCAACATAAAACAGACAAGTAGATTGTGAATGGCTCCTGGGACAATGAGTTTCTCTGGGAAGTCATTAATCAAGATGGGTGCAGTGTTTCTGAAGCCAGCCCTGAAGATGCAGAGGAACTGGCCTAGCAGCAAACCAGAGAGCTGGAGAGACACTGGACAGAAGCAAAGGCTGGAAAGAACGTCAGAGAGCACTGTATAGTGAAAAATCTACCCCTTGAAAACACACTATATAAGAACCTACAAGGAAACCCCAGGACACAGCTCTAGAAACACGTTTTCAACCAAGAGTCTGGGGAAAGAGGTTAGTACTGTGGCTTAATGCTTGTGTTAAATATGGTTTTCCCAAATTCAATTCTTGGCATCCAAAACAACACAAACTCCTAAGAACTGCCAAGTATGCCATGAATTACATAAAACATGTTTCAACAAATAAATCCATGTATGGACCCACCCTAAGAACGGAGGCACATAGGAGCTAATGGGCACCAAAGTGTACTAGATCATTTTGTAGACTTAGTCTTTTGGACAGACCAAAAATAGTTTTAATCATACTGGTGGCTAGTAGGGTTGAGATTTTACCACTTGCAAACACAAAGTTTTGTCATCTTATTTCCTAATATAACTGAAATGAGAAGAGTAAAATCCAGGAATGTGACCACCCTTTATAGTTAGTCATCACAGCTGATGTTATTGCCTGCTGAGATGGTTATTTGGGCATTCTGCCAGGTTCCCACCATTTGTAAAATATTTTGATCAAGGGGCCTGTTCCATCCTTTCACAGAACCATCAGAAATCTTTCTGTGCACAGTCAAGTCCATTTCAACTATCTCTAATCCACCCTATTACAGAATAATGACAGGGCCATTATCCTAAACTTTTCAGAAATATTTATCCTCAATGTTAAGGGAAATCTAATAAAAATCTGAATACAAGGAGTGCAGAGCTGATACAGCAGGAACGAACTTAATTGCACAAGACTGATCAGGATTCAAAGTCCTGCTTCCCATAAGGACACCTATGTCCTCCCTCTCAGGTATGGATGAGCTCAGACCCAAGAGTATGGCCTAAGCAAAGCAGGTGTGACTCCTCAAAACATAACAGAGGAAGGCCTGAAGTGTGGAGGTTTGCCTCTTTTTCAATTCCAAAGGATTCACTGCAACATCCTGGTTGATCTCTATCATAAAGCCCGCCAACCGGGGTCTCTGCCTCAAACCAGAGTCCAAGAAAAAATAAAACACTGGGCTGGAGTGATAGCACAGCGTGTAGGACGTCCGCGTTGCTCACAGTCAGCCCAGGTTAGATTTCCAGCATTCCATAGGGTCCCCCAAGATCAGCCAGGAGTAGTCCCTGAGTGCAGAGCCAGGAGTAACCCCTGTGCATCTCTGGGTTTGACCAAAAAAATAAAAGAAGACAAAAAGAGTGACAGTGATCACTGTGATCGAGGGGTGGTTTTTGTACCTATTTACTTAGTTCCTATTTAATCTGTTTTCACCTGGATTCCATCAGCAAGATCCATTAATTACAGGAAAAGAGCAATAGCACAGCGGGTAGGGTGTATTCCTTGCATGCGGCCGACCCAGGTTCAATTCACAGCATCTCATATTGTCCCCCGAGCACAGCCAGGAGTGATTCCTGAGTGCAAAGCCAGGAATAACCCCTGAGCATCTCCGGGTGTGACCACCCCCCAAAAAAAGAAGAGAAAAAGGACCCAATATTTACAGGTTAACATACACATCAAGTCCAAGTGTGGGACACTGTCATAGGAAGTAGTAATCATTACTATTACTATTATAGCACAGCGGTAGGGCGTTTGCCTTGCACGCAGCCAACATGGCCGACCCGAGTTCGATTCCTCTGCCCCTCTCGGAGAGCCCAACAAGCTACCGAGAGTATCTCGCCCGCACGGCAGAGCCTGGCAAGCCACCCATGATGTATTCAATATGCCAAACACAGTAACAACAAAATCTCCAATGGAGATGTTACTGGGCCCACTCGAGCAAATCGATGAACAACGGGAGGGCCTTTTACTTTTACTTATATAAGGTAACTCAGTAGGTTAATTCAGGTTCACCAGAAACTCAGGCCTTAGTAGGCATATGAAAATACACAGTGGCAAGAACTCTTAAGAGTGTACAGAATAGGAAGATCTTTGTGTTTCCCTGAATTGCAACCATCAGCAATTCCCTTTCCCTCATAGTACTGAAGTTACCAGTTTAATTTGAACTTGAGAACTGTAACATAAAGAATGAACTAGGAGTGTATATTTAAGACATCAAAAGGTTGAAGCAGAGTGTTTACCGTGGGATCGCCCAAGTACCACACTTCCAGAGTAATTCCTGAGTGCATATTCAGGAGAAACCCCTGAGCATCATTAAGGTGGGACACAAAAAATGAAAAAAGTGGGCAAATGGCAAGCCCTGAGGACCCCAGAGAAAACGGAGGAATTCTGTATCCCACCCAAGGCCTGGGGGAGGTTGAATGATGCATTCAAGGTAAATTGAAATTCAGATTTTAGGGACTGCGGGGTGTTTGTCTTGCAGGGGATGACTGGATATGATCTGTTTCCCTACCAGGCCCACCTGGAGTGATCCTGCCTGTGGAGCCAGAAGTAACTCCTGGGCATTTCTTGTTGTGCCTTACCCCCACCCCTAAAAAAAAGTACTTGTTTCATGTATTGAACAGAAAGTGCTATGTCAGGGGGATCAGGTTTATAAATGACAGTTGTGAGCGATTTCAATGATCTCTGTGATCAAGGCTTTCTCTGCCTGTAGATGTTTTTTCTGGGCTAACCTCCACTATCACATGGTCCCCTGGTACCACAGGGAGTAATCAGCTACCTGTTCTGCACTGGGAGCCTTAGGATTTGCATCTTTGGGGAGGGAGACACAGTCAGCAGTGCTCAGGGCTTATTTATTCCTGCCTTTGCACTCAGGAGTCACTCCTCTGGGGCCAGTGTTGAGGGCTCCTAACATCCTAAAGTCCAGCACCTCCTAATGGTTTGGACGGAATTGATGTAGGTATGCAGGCAGATAGGGAAGGACCCCCCTCCCAAGGCAAAGGCAGTAAATTTCCTGGGAATAGCTCTGAAGTTGTGAAGGCCAACCTTGCAGAAAATAGGAACTAAGGCCTGATCACACCCTCACCTATGGCCAGCAACAGAGAAGCTCCAGCAGAAACAAAAGGCTAGGAAATGAATTTCAAAGAAGAACATCACCACTCCCAACCTGCCTAGGCAACTTCCTTAGCAACGGGACTTTGACCTTGGTAAAAGCCTAGATTGGATTCCCATCTGTTCCAGGGAGACTGCTCATTGGGTTTCCCAGACATTTGCGGGAGCAGGGCAAGTGGGGGGTCCCCGAGTGTGGGAACCGCAGTTGAACTCCAGAAGGATGTGCCCCCCCACAGCTTCTGACCCCCTCCCCCAAATCATATAATCAGATCAGGAGGTATGGACCAGGTGGTGTGGGGTGGGGGTTGGGGGATGACCCCAGACCTCAATGGTGCTGCTTCATTCTCGAGGAGTCCATGTGCCAAGAGGAGTCTCCTCTGGTGGATTCAACTCTCATACAGCCGCAATGGGCTGGAGGGGATGAGAGAGTCCAGCATCTTCCGGCCCTGCCCGCGTCTGACTGGGACATGGGTCAGAGAATAAACTTGGGATCTGTGTCCGGGTGTGCCTGCTGCCTGGGGCTCGCCCCACTCACTCTATGTGTGGAAGGATACCCAGTGAGCAGTGCTCCACAGGCAGTTACCCGAGAGAGAACAGGGTGGCATAGGAGAGACTTGCCTTCCCGCAGTACGATGTGTCCAACCAACTCAGTTCTAAAGGTCGCCAGACCCCACGTCCACATATCACAGCACCCCGCATTGCTGAGCGTTCCATCTTCCGTCCTGAGTTTTGAGGTTCCTACACACATGACAAGGCCCTTGTCTTCTGTTCTCCGTGGAGGAGGGTGGCAGAGGCCAGATTCAACTCCAGCATCTCCAGATGTCTGGGGTGAAGGTAACAGCCATCAGAGAAACTAGGGTGTGTTAAGAAGAATTTTAATTAACACAGTAATAATGAGCCTAAGACTGGGCAATCTCCTTCCCTGGAAAATCTAAATGCATCACTTCTGCCAAGGAATTTTTTTTTTGCTTTTTGGGTAACATCCGGCAACGTTCATGGGTTATTCCAGGCTCTGCACTCAGAAATTACTCCTGGTGGTACTTGGGGGACAATATGGGATGCCGAAGATTGGACACAAGTTGGCTGTATGCAACACAAACATCCTACCAGCTACACTGTAGCTCTGGCTCCGAGGGTTTTTTTTTTGGGGGGGTGGGGGGTAATATTTTGGTGTGTGCCCACAGGGTTCTGGGAAACATTGAGTACCTGGGATTGAATCTGATCGGTTACAAGCAGGGTGAGATTATTTTGTCGTTGTTCTGTTCACTCTGAACAAGAAAAGTTATGAGCCCTCTTTGCTCTGTCAGTGGCCCAGCTCTTTGGAAAGGTTTCCAGTTATAGCCAACCACACGTGCCATCACCCCACGTTCTGAGGATGCCCCAACCCTCTTCTACAAAGAAAGGGGGTTAGGGATACAGCAAGATACAGTTCAAAACCCACCAAGTTAGGGAGGGGAATCTGCCATCACAAGACTGAGGCTGTTTTGGTTTGATTTGGTTTGTTCATGGTTTGGGGCCCAACACCAGCAATGCTCACGGTTACTCCTGGCTCTGCACTTAGGAATCACTTCGACATGATGGTGGCTATATGGAGAGCCAAAGAAAGAATCTTCTTGGGGGTCGAGTGGGTTGCTCCCGCTTTGTTTCTGCATCACGAGGGGTGCAGAGGATTGAACTGACGTGGAAAGTGCAAGTCAAAATCATTTATTTTCATTTTTGTTCTCTTCACTGAGCTAGAAACCTTCTGAAGTCACTTTGCTATGTCTGTGACCAAGCCATTGAGAAATATTTCCTGTTATGGGCAACCCACACCCCAGCACCTCACATTCTGAGGGAGCCCAAACCTCTACTACAAGGAAGAGGCAGCAAGGATACAGCAAGATACAGCTCAGAAACCCCCACGATGGGGTGAGGGAATCCCCCAATAAGAGACTGGGGCTGTTTTGGTTGTATTAGGTTTGTTCATGGTTTGGGGGACACAAATCCAGCAACGGCAGAGGTTCTCCTGATGTTGCATTCAGGAATCACTCCAGCATGACGGTGGGGCTGTATGGAGAGCCAGAGAAAGTACTGGGGCCTGTGACTGCAAGCCAAGAGCACTAACCGCTCTGCTCCCGCTGCAGCGACCCAAGCAGCTTGCTTGATCCTTAAATGACCTAACATTGAAGGAAAGAAATGGGCTGGACACCCCTTTATGATGAAAACCCTAGCCAAAATGGGTATAGAGGGGACCTTCCTCAACATAATTAAAGCCATCTACCACAAGCCTACAGCAAGCATCATCCTCAATGGGGAAAAACTGAGAGCCTTCCCTCTAAGATCAGGGACGAGACAGGGATGCCCACTCTCTCCACTGCTGTTCAATATAGTACTGGAAGTACTTGCAATAGCGATTAGGCAGGAAAAAGATATTAAGGGCATTCTGGTAGGAAAGGAAGAAATCAAGCTCTCACTATTCGCAGATGATATAATACTCTACTTAGAGAACCCAATAACTTCCACCAAAAAACTCCTAGAAACAATAGACTCGTATAGTAAAGTTGCAGGTTATAAAATCAATACCCAAAAGTCCATGGCTTTCCTATACGCAAACAGTGAGAGAGAAGAAAGCAACATGAAAAAAACAATCCCGTTCACAATTGTGCCCCAGAAAATCAAGTACCTAGGAATCAGCTTAACTAAGGAAGTAAAGGACCTGTACAAAGAAAACTACAAAACGCTACTTCAGGAAATAAAAGAGGACATGAGGAAATGGAAAGATATCCCCTGCTCATGGGTCGGGAAACTTAACATTGTCAAAATGGCAATACTACCAAAAGCATTGTATAAATTCAATGCAATCCCTATAAGGATACCCATGAAATTCTTCAAAGAAATGGAGCAAACACTCTTGAAATTTATATGGAACAATAAGCCCCCACGAATAGCTAAAGCAATTCTTGGGAAAAAGAAAATGGGAGGAATCAACCCCCCGAACTTCAAACTGTACTACAAAGCAGTAATAATTAAAACAGCATGGTACTGGAACAAAGGCAGAACTGCAGACCAATGGAACAGGGTTGAATACACTGACATCTCTCCTCAATCATATGCTCATCTAATCTTTGATAAAGGTGCAAGTAATGTGAAGTGGAGTAAGGAAAGCCTCTTTAATAAATTGTGTTGGCATCACTGGACGGCTACATGCAAAAAAATAGGCTCAGAACTCTGCCTAACACCATGTACAAAAGTAAGATCAAAATGGATTAAAGACCTCAACATCAGACCAGAAACCATAAGGTACATTGAAGATAAAGTTGGCAAAACCCTCCATGACATTGAAGCTAATGGTATCTTCAAAGATGCCACGCCACTGGCCGAGCAAGTGAAAACAGAGATAGATAAATGGGACTATCTTAAACTAAGAAGCTTCTGCACCTCCAAAGAAACAGTGACCAAAATACAAAGACAGTCTACAGAATGGGAAAGGATATTCACCGCATACACATCTGACAAGGGGTTGATATCCAGGATATACAAAATACTGGTTAAACTCCACAAGAAGAAAACATCCAACCCCATCCAAAAATGGGGCAATGAAATGAACAGAAACTTTCTCAAAGAAGAAATCCGAATGGCAAAAAAGCACATGAGAAAATGCTCTACATCATTAATCATCAGGGAGATGCAGATCAAAACCACAATGAGATACCATCTCACACCTCAGAGACTAGCCCACATTCAAAAGAACAAAAGCAACCGATGCTGGCGTGGATGTGGCGAGAAAGGGACACTCCTTCACTGTTGGTGGGAATGTCCACTGGTTCAGCCCTTCTGGAAAACAGTATGGACGATTCTCAAAAAATTAGAAATTGAGCTTCCATTTGACCCAGCAATACCACTACTGGGAATATATCCCAGAGAGGCAAAAATGTATAGTCGAAGTGACATCTGCACTTGTTTGTTCATTGCAGCACTCTTTACAATAGCCAGAAACTGGAAGAAACCTGAGTGCCCAAGAACAGATGACTGGTTAAAGAAACTTTGGTACATCTACACAATGGAATACTATGTAGCTCTTAGAAAAGATGAAGTCATGAAATTTACATACAAGTGGTACAATATGGAAAGTATCATGCTAAGCGAAATGAGTCAGAAAGATAGGGATAGACATAGAAAGATTGCATTCATCTGGGGGATATAAAGTAACAAAGTAAGAGATTAATACACAAGAATAGCTGAGATCAGCACCAGGAGGATTACTCCATAACCTAGAGGCCAGCCGGGTATCCTAGAGGAAAGGGCAGTTCAGATAGAGAAAGGAGCACCAAATAAAGGATGTTTGGAGGATCCTCCCAGGAGGGGAGATGCATGTCGAAAGTAGACTATGGACTGAACATGTTTGCCACTCAATGCCTCTTTTGCAGACCACAACACCCAAAAGGAGAGAGAGAACACAGGGAATTGCCCTGCCACAGAGACAGGGGGGATGGGGGGATGGGGGTGGGAGGGATATTATCCATGGTGGTGGAAAATGGGCACTGGTGGAGGGATGGGTATCTGATCATTGTATAATTGAAACCAAAGCACAAAAAATTGTAAATCTACAACTTAAAAAAAAATCAAATACAATAAAGGGAAAAAAAAGAAAAAAAAAGAAATGGGCTGGAAATCTAAAGCGTGGCAAAGGTGGGCTGCAGCAGTTCTGGAGATAAACCACGAGATGGCGCTGTGGGCGTTTCTGTCCCTCTCTGGGATCGTTTCTTTGTTATTCATTTTTATATTAGTGAATCACCATGAGGTACAGTTGTAGACTTACAAATTTTTGTGCTTGGGTTTCAGCTATACAATTATCGAGTACCCGTCCCTCCACCACCACTGATCCCAGTTAGTCCCTCTCTTTCCATCACCCCCATCCCACCCTGCCTCTGTGGCAGTGCATTCCTTTTTGTTCTCTCTCTCTCTCCTTTCGGGGGCTGTGGTTTGCAAATGAGGCATTGAGTGGCAATCATGTTCGGTCTATAGTTAGCTTTCAGCATGCATCTCCCACCTGGGAGGATCCTCCCAGCACCCTTTATTTGGTGCTCCCTTCTCTATCTGAGCTGCCTTTTTCCATAGCGTGTGCGGCTGGCCTCGATGCGATGGAGTAAACCTCCTGGCACTTGTTTCGGCTATTCTTGGGTGTTACTCTGAAAGAAAGGGACAGACATAGAAAGATCGCTTTCGTCTAGGGAACATAAAGTAACAAAACGTGCTCGTTTCTCTAAGAATTTTCCACCCTTGGCTTTGCTTCAGTGTTCAGTATGGGGTAATAAAGGATCAAGCAAGCCTCTTTCACAGGTGCAGCAGGAGGAAGGAAAGCCTGTGGTGGCTTGTCTTTCACTTGACTAGTCTGGGCTTGATTCCAGCCTTCAGATCTTTTTGGGGTGGATAGCTAAATCGCCTTGGGGGTCGAGTGGGTAGCCCTAGCTTTGTCTCTAAACCTGGAGGGGTGCAGAGGATTGAACTGAGCCTTTAATGAGCAAGGCAAGGTTATTTTATCACATTAATTGTTCCTTTCTCTCTGTACAAGAAAGGTTCTGAGTGCACCTTGTGATGCCTGTGACCGAGCCCTTTGAATGTTTCCTGTTATGGGCAACCTACATCCCATCACCCCACATTATGCGGGTACTCTGTCTTCTACACCGTTGTGGGGAATGGAAGAATATACAGTTCTGACACCCTCAAGTCGGGGTGATGGAATTCACCATCAAGGAACTGAAGCTCTGTGTTTTGCTTTTCTTCCTTGTTTGTTCCTTTATGGTTGTGGACACACCCGGATATACTCAGGGCCTTCTCCTGCCTCTACACTCAGTAATCACTATGGACATGACCAAAGAACCAAAGGAGGAATCTATGACTATACGCGGGTCCTATGGATGCAAGGCAAAAGCCCTATCTGCTCTGCTCCCGTTGCAGCGGCCCTAGGTGCGTTCTCGATCCTTAATGACCCCATACTTAACATTTAAGCAAAGAGAAGGGCTGAAAATCTTAAACGTGGAAAAATTTGGACCACGGAAGTTATGCTGAAACGCCATGAGATGGATCTGTGAGTGATTCCGTCCCTCTCCAGGACCATATCTCTGAGAATTTTCCACCCTTAGGTTTGCTTCTGTGTTAAGTATGGTGTAATTAAAGATCAAGCATGGAGCTTCAAAGGGGCAGTGGTCGTAGAGCCTTGAGCGTGCGAGTCTCTCAGGTGGGTGACCAGCATTCTATTCTCGCCTTCAGATCTTGTGGGATACATGGCTGAATCACCTGGGGGGTTGAGTGGGCTGCTCCATCTTTGCCTCTCGACCAAGAGGGGTGCAGAGGATTAACCCTGACGTGGACAGAGCAAGGCAAACCTGCAAGGCTGGAGCCATAGCACAGCGGGTAGGGCGTTTGCCTTGCATGCGGCCGACATGTCCACCTGCGTTCAATTCCTCCACCCTCTTGGCAAGTTAACAAGAGTATCTTGCCCACACGGCAGAGCCTGGCAAGCTACCCGTGATGCATTCGATATGCCAAACACAGTAACAAGTCTCACAATGTTATTGGACCCACTTGAGCAAATCGATGAACAATGGGTGGACACTGACTGTGACACTCTGAGATAAAAAACATCTGAAGCCACTTTGTTATGTCTGTGACGAAACCATTTAGAAATATTTCCTGCTATGGGCAACCCACACCTCATCACCCTTCGTTCTGAGGGTACCCAACCCTCTCGTACAAGGAATATGCAGCATGGATACAGCAAGATAAAGCTCAGAAGCACTCACGTAGGGGTGAGCTAATCCTTCAATAAGGGACTGAGGCTGTTTTGGTTTTATTTGGTTTGTTCATGGTTTGGGGGCCACAAATCCAGCAAGGCGCAGAGGTTCTCCTGGCTCTGCACTCAGGAAGCACTCAAGCATGATCGTAGGCTGTATGGAGAGCCAAGGAGTGTGAGAGCTTTCTTTCACTTGGGTAACCTGGGTTCTATTCCAGTCTTCATAACTTGTGGAGTACATAACTGGTACATAACTGGACTCACTATAAACAGTGCTCCTCGCCCACAGTTCAGAGGCTTCTCCCCTGGGGCAGTTTATGTCCATGGACTGAGCAGAACAGTCTCTGAGTAGCTTGTCCCAGGGGAGCGCTCCTTTGCAGCATAGACGCTCACTTCCTACTGGTACCCAACAGAAGACTTCCCACCTGTCTTGGCATCCTCATGGGGCTGAAGGCATAACTGCTCGCTCGAGATGTTGTCACAGTGTGCATGACCAGAAGAATTCCACCTGGGCTCTTGCTCCCTGAAGAAAAGCAGAGAAGGATTCCAATTACTGTGCTGTGCCTGATAGTCTTCTCGTCAAAAAAATTCTAGACCTGCAGGTTGGTTTCTAACATTTACCCGACTCGGTTGCAATTCTAACACGTGGATGGATTTTCCAGGCAATGACCTGACGTTTCAGGAAGATGGACAAGCAAAATAGACCAACAGCAGGTCACACAGCTGTGTAATTGTTTTCCAACTCAAAGAACAGACACAGTAAGTGGAAATAACTCCCTCTGCAGAAAATTGAAGCACCAGTTTAGAGGGAAAATAAAAGGGGAATGAGACTGGGTTTGGTACTACCTTAGTGTGGAGCTTAGTGGGATAGCTTAGTGGGATACACGTGCGAAGGCAATGACGCATCCCCACATAGCCGAGACAGACCTTTGAAAATATCTCACATGAAGCAAATTGCTCGCGAGGATCAATGAAGTTTTCTGTTATCTTGTTCTATTTACTTAGGTGGGGAGAGGGTCACACCAGCATTGCTCAGGGATTCCTACTGCTGGAACTCTTGGGGCTGAGAGAGATAACTATGAAAAAAACAGTGTTTTTTCGAACAATGTTGCAATTATTCGCCAACGTGGCTTGGTACATGCTTCAGGCAACCACAAGTGAACGTCCGAGCTGGCAAAGCAATGCAGAGAAGACATCAAGGATGACCTCAAAGACAGGAGAACAGCAATGTTTGTAGATGTGGCAGAAGCCGGGAAAAGCATTCGTAATGCCCGGCTGTCCTTCACCAACTACAAGACCAAGATGACTGCCCTCCGACATCCTGATGGATGGGAAGGAATGGCAGGGAAGATAGATGGTCGGCAACTACACGACCTCCACTTTGCTGATGACATCGTTCTAATAACACCAAACATCAGCCAAGAAACACAAATGGTGACCTACTTGACCGTGAGAGTAGAAAGGTCGGACTACAGCTGAATCTTACGAAGACAATGTTTATGAGAAACAGCCTCATTCCTGATGCTCCATTCGCTTTCAATAAAACCACCATCTCCAAATGCAACAGTTATATATACCGAGTTCGTGAAATCAACATGATGACTTTCCTGGCACCTGAGTTGTGAAGGAGGAAGAAAGCGGCTTGGAATGCCTTCAAGAGCGTTGAAGAAATAACTAAGAGGACAAAGAACCTCCGGGTATGAGCACATTTCTTCAATTCCACTGCTCTTCCTGCATTAACATATGACTCAGAACAAAAACAGGATGAGAATGCTACTCGGGTTTCTCAAAGAGGAATCAAAAGAACTATGCTTGGAATATCACGCATCACTCAAATGAGAGATAGAATCCGGAGTTCTGATCTCCGCCAACGGTCAAGAATCAGGGACACTCTCTCATCTGCCAAGGCATCAAAAATCAGATGGACTGGACACGTAATGAGGTTTACAGACAACCACTGGCCTAGACCCATTACTCACTGGATTCCACGGGATGTCAAAAGATCGCGTGGACACCCACCTACAAGATGGTCAGACTTCTTCGTCAAGACCCTGAATAATCGGTTTGAGGCTCTGCGTGTTCCTAGAACGAACAGATGCAATTGGGCTACACTAGCATGCAGCAGGCATGCATGGAGATGTTACTGGCACCCACTCCAATAAATTGATGAATAAAGGGGGATCAAGGAATATATTTTTTTTAGGTTTAAGAATTACTGCTTTTATGCTGCAACACGGTTAGAACCTGAAGAGACAGTCTTGAGTGAAGTTAGCCAGAAAAAGAAACAAAAACAGGATAATGTTCACTCATCTGTGGAATACCGAACACTGGATGAGGAAATGTACTGTAAAGGGGCTGCTTCAATCATCCCTGATTCCAGTGTTTAGAGAGAAAATGAACAAAGAAGGAAAGAAATTTGGGGTGGAAGAGAACCAGAAGTTTACAGGGATCAGGGATTCATTTATGCCAGTGACATGAGTGAGGGGTGTAGCCATTTACCCAAAACACAGATGCAACAAAACTGAAAACAAGAGATCTAAGCTGTAATCATGAAACCTAGTCATGTGCTTGTCCAGATGACAGGCGGGGGTAGAGTGGGGACTGGGTTGGGGAGGGAATACGGGAACACGGGTGAGGGGAAGCTGATGCAGGGACTGGTGTTCGGTTATTGTACGCCTAAAACAACTATCAATAACTTCGAAAATACTGGCACTTTAATGAAAACTTTAAAAAACAATACAATAAAATACAGTTCCAGATTTCAGCACCCACTGTGGTTAAAGACCCTCTAGTCCCAGTATTAGGCTCTGATATTTTTCCTGTCATGCTGAGTCCATAGATGTGTTTGTGAGGATGAAGCCGGACCCCACCTTTCAAGTCGCATGCTCGGTCCACTGAGCACTGCAATGGCATAATAGTTTCAACAAGAGAATCTTACAGCACACTTGTATGCAATACCCCTGTTCTCTAAAGAAATTACTGTAATGCCACAACCTGAACCTGTGATTTGAGTTCTGAAATCAAACAAAATGTACAATGAGAATTAGTCCAATGTTAAATGGAATGCAGCCGAATGACCAAACAGGTGGAGGACATCTCCATAGTTCTCACAGTCCACGCAAGCCTACAGAAAGGGAAAATCTGCGGGAAGTGTTGCAGGGAGGAGCTCGGCAATCACCCAAAAACCTTTTGGGTTTTGTTTTTAATCAGATCCAGCGATGCTGGGGATACCATAGGGGATGGTGGACATCGAAGGTAGGTGGCATCTGTAAGGCGAGCACCCTCCGTGATGCATTGCTGTTCTGGTCCTAATTAGTTTCATTATGGGCTCACAGTCACAATTTAACATACACACAATAAAACAATTTTTGGTGGGTACAAGCGTACAGCAGGTAGGCATTTGCCTTGCATGAGGCTGACAGGGGTTGATCCTTGAACACTGTCAAAATCAACTTACGAGAACCACCAGGAATAACTGCTGAGCATCCCCAGGCCCCAAAACAAAAGAAAACTCAATTTCTTCCCATATTCAAAAAACCATGGCAATGATCCAAAGGCAAAGATATGCATGGTGTCAGATTGACTGAGCGGAGTCCAGAAAGGGCACCCGACCCTTTAGGTGTACAGTCAAGCTAGTTATACAGCCGGGAACACAAGGACTACTTGACATACCTGAGAGATAAGGAAGAATGACAACAAAGTCAAGAAAGCAAAGCACAGGATCTATCCGAAACAAACAGCTCCGGGGAGAAGACAACTCTACCCCATGCCACACCTCCACATCACATGTTCCAGGGATGAGAAGGGGATACTCAATGCCCAATGAGCAACTCAAAGAGGTTGTGGATTGGAGGACTCCTGGGTTGGCCACGTGCAAGGCAAGCATCCTACTTGCCCTACTATTGCTCTGGCCATTTCTAAATAAATGGGAGAAAATGGGAAAAAATGGGAGAGCAATTACGAAGCTTCCAGGTTTAATTCTCAGTCATACAATGAAACACCAGTCCCTTAACCGTGCCCATTTCCCACCACTAAAAACCCAAATATACCACCATTCCACAGCCTCCCCCTACCTTTGGGGCAGATAATTTCCACATTCTTCTCTCTACTTTGATTACATTCAATATTTTGACACGAGACCCACCATTATTATTTGGGATTTTACCCCAGCACTCAGATCTGGCGAAAACGCAACAGCAGATAATTCTTTTTCGATTGCTGGTTATAAATAACATATGATTTTGGAATTCTGAAATTTTAATAACTAAATCTGCAGGGATTTATGCCAAAACCTGCTGGGTTCCAAGATTTGTTCCTGAGTCTCTGGGAATATGGCCATTAAACAGCTTTACCACGAGCCAGAGAGGCGGTTCGTGGGAATGACATACGCCCATGCTGGGGTGGGGAGGAACTGGCCGGCTCCACCCCATCCTGAGAGGCCCCACGTATCTTCCTGAGTGTGGGCCCAAACCTGACTTTCCAAAGGCCTTTGGAGGATGGAGGCAACCGAGTTGCCAAGTGGGAGCATTTGTTGGGATAGGACCAATTCCCCAAGGGGTGGACCGGGGACAGTAACCTACTGCAGGGTCCAGACACATTTCTGCTAAAAAGCGCTGGGTTTCGAGATTTTTCTCTGAATCTCTGGGATAATAGCCATTAGGCACCTTGATCATGAGCCACAGAGGTCAATCATAGGTGCCAGACAACTCGGTGTTTTGTTGGGGTGGGGAGAAAAGGGCCGGCTCCACCACCATGCAGTTAGGCCCTGCAGGTCTACTCAAAGCAGTCCCAAACCTAATCGTCCAGAAGCCATAAGAGATGGCGGCCACTGAGCCGTAAGGCACGAAACCTATTGCCACCTGAAATACCCAGCCTCAGTAACCTCCTGTGGGAACCAGACACAATTCTGCTGCAAGCCGTTGGGTTCCGAGATTTGTTACTGAGACTCTGGGATCATGGCCAAGTGATCAAGAGCCATAGAGTTTGTACATGGGCAGCAACTCGGGGTCTGTCACATTGAGGTGGGGAGGAAAGGGCAGAGTCCACCCCAATCCCATGAGGCCCTGCATGTCTTGTCACTGCAGGCCCAAACCTGTCTGTCCAATGGCCTCTGGAAGATGGTGGCCACCGAGCCACCAAGTGGGATCAGGCGGAGATACACACCCTTTCCCCGTTGTCGTGGTCTGTCACTGGTAGCTGATTGCGGGAACCAGGAGCATCTCTGTAAAAAGCTTCTGGGTTCCGAGATTTGTCTCTGAGTCTCTGAGATCATAGCCTTTAAGCAGTTTGATCAGGAACCAGAGACCTTGCCTCCAATTATATAGCTGACCCGGAAATGGTTTGTTGGTGTGTCACGCACATACCTAACTTTGTCCGTTTACTTTCTTGGAAGACTTTGCCCAAAGATTTTGTTGTCTGGCCAAAGGCACAGCATCAATTTCGGAGTATCTGGAAGTCTGATGGTGCCAACAGGAAGCTGATGCACTCGCCTTACAGCATAGATTGACCTGCTGGTGGTAGCATACACGCAGAAAGTAGAAATACTATATATGGAAAAAAACACCAATGGTGTGGTTGGACTCACTGTAAAGCAAGTAGGATGCTTGCCTTGCTAGTAAAGGTAAAGGTAAAGGTAAAGGCTCTCCTGTTGTTCGTCCATTTGCTCTAGCCTGCCTTGCTGATACAGGTCAAACCTGCCCATCCCATAGGAACCCAGAAACACCACAGAATAATTCCTGAGCCGCAGAACCAGAAATAACCTTGAGCATCAAAGAATCGCTTCCAAATCCTCTGAACAAAAAAGCTATTAAAATTAATCAAAAGAGGGGCTGAAGTGATAGCAGAGCGGGTAGGGTGTTTGACTTGCACGTGACCAACCCAGGTTCAAATTCCAGTAACAATATATACCCCTGAGCTTTACCAGGAGTAATTCCTGAGTGCATAAGCCAGGAGCAACCCCATGTGCAATGCTGGGTGTGACCCGAAAAGCAAAAAAAAAAAAGTAATCCAAAGAGTAAATTTTCAGAGGCAAATACCTCTCACTTGTCCAAACCCAAGCACAGAAGCCAATGAAAATGACTGACCGCAAAAGTGTCCCTTTCCTTTGTGGGCTGCCCGTGAACATATCTGGAGTTATGATAAGTGTTATGTCTAGTCCAAAGGCTCTAAACAGGGTCCTGCAGAGTCTCGAATAGGGAGGAATGAGATGGTCAAGACCCCCACTCTCTTCAGTCTCCTCACACCAAGGCCTGAAATCCATGTTCCCACCCTCCAGTGCCATCTGGAACCTGGATGCAATCGTGGCTGCACGGGACCTCAGGATAACGCACCCTCACCCATGACACCTGAGTCACAGAACAGCCACCAATGCACCCCTTAAAAGCTCCACATCCCCTAAAGCCTGGATGTCCGGAACAAGTAAAAAAAGCGTGAAAGTGCCCTACAAGCTGGCGTGACCTGCCGTTCAAGTTCCCAAACAGGGATTTCCAGGGGGCTCAAGCATGCCAAAACCTAACACAGGAAAGACTGAAGAATGGAGGTTTTCCTCTTTTTCCATTTTCAAAGTATTTAATGCTACATCTTGGTTGATTTCTGCCATAACTCCCGCTAACCAGCCCCTCTGGGCCAAGCCAGAAGCATAGCAAACTATAACAGAGTAGTGAGCCATGACAGCTCTGAGCAGGGAGATTTTTCTGTACCTGTTTATTCAGTCATCTTCCTCCTTATTTTCATCACCAGGACCCATTATTTACAAGTGAACACACAAGCAATTCCAAGCACTAGAATACTGGCATAGGTGCAGCCAAGGTGAAAATCAGCAGGTACCTTTCAATGACATGAGGAGAAGCCTGTTCCAAACAGGCAGGCTTACTTCCCTCTTAACTGCACTTTTTTAACACCCTTGACCATAGTGTCCAAAGGAAACTCGCTTGACTGACTTGTTCTGTTCTGTCCTTAGAGACTGTTATTAAGGGATAAAATCATTCAGTATGAACTTTTATGTTTATTAAGGTGTGAGGGTTACATGAAGCCCTTCCCACATTACCGACGTATATGCAGTTTGTCTCCAGAATGAATTCTCACATGAGTTAGAGAATAGCACCAAATGAAGGCCTTCCCACAAGTCTGACACTGATAAGGTTTCCCGCAACTGTGAATTTTCCTCTACTTAGCAAGGATTCAGAACGGCAGAAGGGCTTCCCACATTCCTCGCATATATAAGGTTTTTCTCTGGCACGAATGCTCCTATGTACACTAAATCTGAGGCTTCTCATAAGGCCTTTCCACATTTATTACAAGTATATGTTTCTTCTCCAGTGTGTATTCTCCTATGTACATTAAGTATTGAGGCCATATATAGGCCTTTCCACATTCCTTACATATACAGTTTTTCTCCAGTGTGAATTTTCCTATGTATACTAATATTTGAGGCTGTAGCAAGGGCTTTCCCACATTCCTTACATATATATGGTTTCTCTCCACTATACGAATTCTCCTATGTACAGTCAATTGTTAAGATGGAGTAAAGGTCTTTCCACACTCCAGACATGTCTAAGGTTTCTTTCCAGTATGAATTCTCATGTGTAGAGTAAGGGAAGAGAACCATGTGAATTCCTTCCCACATGTCTGACACTGAGGAGGTTTCTCTCTGAGATGAATTTTCATATGTGTAGTAAGTCTTGATGCTCCAGCAAAGGCCTTCCCACATTCCTTACATATATATGGTTTCTCTCCAGTGTGAATTCTCCTATGTACAGTAAGTTCTGAGGCTCTAGCAAAGGCCTTCCCACATTCCTTACATATATATGGTTTCTCCCCAGTGTGAATTTTCCTATGTTCCCTAAGAGTTGAGGCTACAGCAAAGGCCTTCCCACATTCCGTACATATATGCGGTTTCTCACCAGTGTGAATTCTCCTAAGTACACTAAGTCTTGAGGCTACAGCAAAGGCCTTCCCACATTCCTTACATATATACGGTTTCTCTCCAGTGTGAATTTTCCTATGTTCCCTAAGTGCTGATGCCCAAGCAAAGGCCTTTCCACATTCCTTACATATATATGGTCTTTCTCCAGTGTGAATATCCCTATGTTTCCTAAGTGTTGAGGCTGCAGCAAAGACATTCCCACATTCCTTACATATATATGGTTTCTCTCCAGTGTGAATTTTCCTATGTTCACTAAATGTTGAGGCCCAAGCAAAGGCCTTTCCACACTCCTTACATATATATGGTCCTTCTCCAGTGTGAATGTTCCTATGTTTACTAAGTCTTGAGGCTGTAGCAAAGGCCTTCCCACATTCCTTACATATATACGGTTTCTCTCCAGTGTGAATTCTCCTATGTACACTAAGCCTTGAGGCTACAACAAAGGCCTTTCCACATTCCTTACATATATATGGTTTCACTCCAGTGTGAATGTTCCTATGTTTACTAAGTCTTGAGGCTGTAGCAAAGGCCTTCCCACATTCCTTACATATATACGGTTTCTCTCCAGTGTGAATTCTCCTATGTACACTAAGGCTTGAGGAATCAATAAAGGCCTTCCCACATTCCTTACATATATATCGTTTCTCTCCAGTGTGAATTCTTCTATGTACAGTAAGTTTTGAGGCTGTAACAAAGGCCTTCCCACATTCCTTACATATATGTGGTTTCTCTCCAGTGTGAATTCTCCTATGTATACTGAGGCCTGAGGAATGAGTAAAGGTCTTTCCACACTCCTTACATTTATACTGTTTCTCTCCAGTGTGAATTCTCCTATGTATACTGAGGCCTGAGGATTGAGTAAAGGCATTACCACACTCCTGACATATATAAGGCTTCTCTCCACAATGAGTTTTCATATGTCTCTTAAGACTAGGCATGTGAATAAAGGTCTTCCCACATGTCTGACATTCATGAGTTTTCTCTCCTGTATGAATTCTCCTATGCATTATAAGATGTGATGAGTGATCGAAGGCCTTCCCACATGCTTCACATGCAACAGGTTTCGTTCCTGAATTTATGATCATATGGTCATGATGGAGTAACCCTTGACTCACACTTTGTTCTTGGGACTGACTTTTCTGGGGATTCTATCCACTGTGGTTTTCTAAGGGAACACCACAGTGCTGAGAACATGGGGAGGCTCCCCCGCATTACTTACACGTAGATGGGTTCTGCTCACGGTGACTGGGGTTGAGGGTATGTTGCTGTGAGGGACTCACTATAAACAGTGCTCCTCTCCCTAGCAGCTTCCGAACTGGGGGATTTTGTGCCTGTGAACTGAGAATAACACACTCCAAGGAACTTTATCCAGGAGAGGGCTTCTTCTGAGTGAGGTAGCTCTCACCATTCTGATCACCCTCAGAAGACATCCCGCCTGTCTCGGAGTCCTCATGGGACTGAGGGCAGGATTGCTCACTGGAGACATTGTCATACAGTGCAGGATCAGAGACATTCTACTCGTGGTGGCAGCTTTCCTGTAGAACAACAGAGGATTCTAATTATTGACTTATTCACTGAGTCTTTCTGTCCAAAAACTGAGCCCTTCAGATTGTGGTTTCACACATATGCACCACAGAAATGCAATTACCGACATATGGATTGTCTTACTATAGAATAACATCATGTTACTGTAAGTTGGACGCACAAAATTGATGGAGAGTAAGTAAATGCTGTGACTTCCCCCCCTTTAAATTAATGAAGGAATACAACTGGAAACAATTCTTTCTATAGAAAACGGATGCATCCATTTCAAGAGAAAATGAAATACAACCTCATGTGGGTTTTGTTAAAGCTTAGTGTGGAACCTGTGATGCAGGAGTGAAGACAGCGCTGCATCATCACACAGCTGAGACAGACCACGTGGCCATTGCAAAGCTCTCACCACAAGTGATGCCTTTCAGGATCAATGACGTTCTTTGTTCTTTCTGTTTTGTAGTTTCTATTTATTGGGGGTTTTATGGGTGGAGGGGCACACAATGCAGTGTCTAGGATCAGCTCTGTGGGTCTATGGTATCTATAAGGCGTGCTGGGTAAGGACCATCTATCCCTGTGCAAAGCAAGTATATTTCTCACTGCACCATCTCTTGGGCATACAAATGAGCTTTCTAAACAACTACCACTGTCAAGCAAATCAAAACTCACAGTATTTTTCTACATGGTTGATTTCAGCACCTAATAAAGCTAAGGGTCCTCTACTCCAAGCATCAGGCTTTGGAATTCCTCCCTGCCATTCTTAGCATTCCACCTCAACAATCACATACTTGGTCCATTTCTGCTGGCATAATAATATTTATTCTCAATTAGCGAATCTTACCAACTCACTCGTACTTGCTGACCCCATTCCCAAATCAAAGTGCTGTAATGCCAAATCCTGAAGTCGCGGTTTCAGTTCTAAAACTGAACAAAACATAAGTCAAGCACTTGTCCAAAAATGTAGCAAAATGATGCCATGTAGATAAGAGTACATCTCTGTGGTTCTCAAAGTACAAAGACCCCACACTAAAGAAAAGATTTGAATAGTGGAAAACTGTGAGGATCTTGGCAATTCTACACTAGGGTTTGTTTTTGTTTTTGAGCAGAACTGGTAATGTTTGGGGAAAAAGGCTATTGAACAAATTATTGAACAGGTCATCTTCAGGCACTGCACGGCACTCCCTGCTCTACTATCATTAAGATCGAAACTAGCTCTGTTATGGCAAATTACAGCATCATTCTGTGACTGACAGTCCAGGGGAATGAAGAGCAGCGTGAGTGCGGCACAGACCCAAGGATCCAGGAGACCAAGGCCCCGGTCTCAGCAGCATGTTTCATACATGCTCAGGGCACCCATACACTGCACAGGGCCTGAGCCAGGAAGGGTCCTCAAACACTCACCCGCACACACGCCTCTCCTCCCCGACCTCAGGGCTCCTCCTTCCAGCCAGGAGATCACCGGAGGCTTCCTCCCAGAGTGTCCTGCCCCGACAGAGACAGAGGCATGGATAAATGACATGGAAAAGGTGACAGGTAAATCCCCATGTTTTCCTGATATAACTGGGCAAATATCTGAAAGGCATGAACAGAATGTCCATTTCCAAAATGTCACATATTTCTAGTTATTCAAGAGGTAAGACCCAAGAAAATACCACAAATACTCTAGACATGGCCATGTATATGGCCGACATGGGTTTGATGAGCACAGTATGTTGTTGGTTTTTGTCTTGTTTGGAGTCTCCCCTGGCAATGCTCCGGGGTGACTCCTGACTCTTTATTCAGAAATCACTGCCTGTGGAGCTCAGGGATGACATGGCATGCCGGGGATTTAACCCACATGCACTGCTTGCAAGAAAATCACTTTCCTCCGTGTACTATCTCTCTAGGCCCAGCAGCATATGGAGTTTCCTGAGCCCCTCATGAAATTGTCACGGATTTCAGTAAAACTACGTGCATAATAAATCTGGAAATGGCCAAGGGTGGCCAGAGACCCTTATTTTTTTAAGCTGAAAAATATATCCAGAAAGAGAGCACAGCAGGAGTTTCTCACGGCCAACCCAGTTGTGATACCCGATATCACCTAGGGTCCCTCATGCCAGCCAGGAGAGATCTCTGAGTGCAGAGTCCAGGAGTAAACCTTAAGTCCTGCTGAAGTCTCACAAGAACCATTAGAAGTAAATCCAAGCACTGATATAGGGCAGCGTCAAATGAGTTGAGAGATGAGATATCAAATCCCCTGTAGTGGGAGATAGATAGTACAGCACGTAGGACAGAAGCGCTGCACACACATGTGGGTTTGATCCCAGGTAGCCCATATGGTCTTGGAGCAAGGCCAGGTGTGGATCCTGAATACACACGCAGGAATAATCACTAATCTCTAAGGAGAAAAGAAAATGCAAAAACCGTCTGACTTTAGTAACTGGTGCAAAAGTACTGGGGGTGAGGCACCAACATTTTAACTTGCCAAGAGGTTTAAGTCCATGGTACCCCATGGCGCCAGAGCACTCTTAGGAGTCATCCTTTAGCACAGAGCCAGGAGAACTGTGGACTGTGCCCCCAAACAAAGGCAACAGCAAAACCAATTAAACACACAAAAGTTCGTGTAGTACACAAAGTAAATTGATGCACCAATGGATGGAACTATTTAAAGGGACCTGAGTGATAACTGGGCAGATAGGGTTCTTCCCATGGACACAGTCGAAACGGGTTGATATGAATCACCCCATAGGATCTGGCGACCCCACAAGAGTAATTCCTGAGGAGAAAGCTGAGAGAAAGCCCTGAGTATCCACAGGTGAACCCTTAAAAAAAACGAGGGAGGGAACAGATACCGCACAGCTAACCAACATCCCAGCCCATCACAGACGTACTATTGGACACACAGCTGCCTCCCAACCCCAGGGAGCCCACACGGTCTGTTCAGACACCGTTGGCTCCACACTGCTCTCACCGATAGCCTGCAGATGCTGGTAGGTCTCCAGCATCACGTCCCTGTAGAGCTTCCTTCCGCTGAGAGGCGTCCAGATATGACCATTCCTCTGGGGTGAAGTTCACAGCCACGTCATGGAAGGTCACTGCATCCTGAGTCAGCACACGGAGAGGGTGGGGGTCAGAGTCTATCTTAGCCTCATGGCCACTACTCTGAGGACAGGACTCAGGGTCCTATATTGTCGCTGGGCCTCTCCGCTCCGAATGAACCAACCTCCATGCACACGCATGACTGACGGGCCCCAGAAATCACATAAGGCAGCTGGATCTGCTAAAGTGGGAGGACGTTATACAGAAGTTTCTTGGATGTATCCGCCTTTTCTGGTAACCCCAGGGCCAATTCGAGCACCACTGGTCCAGTGAGCACTGTAGAGAGGATCACCTGGACACAGACTTGTACGATCCAAAAGACTATCGCTGATTGTAGCAAAAACCACTGCACGCTCACCGCTGCTCCCCCACAGCACATGACCACTAGGATTGAGAACTCGACAGTCCATATAGACAACTACTCAGAGCAGTGCATGGCATGTGTGCCTGTAGGAACTCACTGCTCAGGACGGCCCCAAATCCCGCTCAAAGAAGGTAGAAGCTTCTTTACCCAAACATCTCTACTGGCCTCATAGGTCCTTGGCTCTTTCTCCTTGGGATCGGTGCATGCCCAGAAATCCACACACAAGATTATGTGAACGTAAGACTATATGACCTAACTGGTAGTGTTCCCAAAGTAGGAAGGATAAAACAGGAGAAAAGCAAGTCTGGGGGCCCAAGTCACTGTAGTTGCCAGGGAGCAAACGGGGCCAGCACACCCCAGGGTGCTCTGAGGTACATCAGTTGTGAATCCAGAGCACAAAGTCAAGAGGACAGTTGATGACAAAAACAATGCAAAAGAAACCGAAGCAGCAGGTTGGCGTAACAGGACAGCTGTTCCGGGGACAGCACGTAGGACTGGCGATACCCAATATCCCATATGGTCCCACAAGCACTGCCAGGGGCAATGCCAGAGTGCAGCACAAGGAATGATCCTCTCTCTGCCTCCCCAAATAAAACAGAAAACCCAAGATGACCTGCAGCATGCTGGACCTCCAGCATTCCATTTGTCACCTAGACCTGTCAGGAATGAGCATTGAGCACTGAGCTTTGAGTACTCCTCATGCACCACTGGGTCAGCCCCAAAGCCAATTAAAACAAAACAAACATACACAAAAGCAGCTTCAAACAGCAGAATGGCACGGTCCGATCGGAAGTCTCATCTTGGAATCCGTCCAAAAGAAACTCAAAACAGGTGGCCCAGGAAGCCTGGGCACACCTCATACTACCTCATGTCATTCTATCCGTCTACTCCTACCTTGGGATGGTTTATCAGAAGCCGCGTCACCATCTTCTCCTGTCACTCTTGTTCTAAGGATCAGCAGGAAGCTCCGAGAAAAGATCTGGAGAAGTAAGAACAGTGAGCACCCGAGAGCAGCACCTCCTCCCACCTCTGAGCTCAGACCAGCCACATCCTCGGGCAAAGCCTCAGAATTCCACCTCTCGGAGACAATGGCAAAAGCTCCTGTCTCCACTGTGGATGCAAATTTTGTTGGCATCTGTGCTGCACTTCAGGAGAGGAGACTGGGCACAGGCTACAGAGGAGGAAAAGACAGCCTTCTCTGATCCCCGGATTCCTCTCTGGCTCCCACAGGAGAGTCCCCGTAGGACCTTCCAGGGGCCGACACTCAGGCCAGGAGCTCCCGAATACTAGCGCCCCTCTGCAGGCTGGCAGCAGTGCTGCCCCATGGGTACCGCAGCCTGGAATGTGGCTCCACCATGTGACTTAGAGTGAACAAACCTTCGACACTCTCTTGCAGGGTAGACAAGGACATGCACCTGGGCACTCTGTCCTGGGGACCTCAGTATTTACCACAATGGCAGGTGTCATCTGCTCAGGGTGAGATGAAGGGTCGGGGGTGCTTTGAAGCTTGATGTGAGGGAGCTGAAATTCATGAACCAGAAAAAGATACAGCGGTATTGTGGTTAGAAGGCAATAATGTGAACTGGGTGCTTGACTAGATGAACTGATCAATCCTTGGCATCCCATGTGGCCCCCAGTAGCGCCAGGGATAATACCTGAGCTTAGAGACTCAAGTAAGTAATGAGCATCTCCATGCATGTGTTCTCTATCCCCCCTAAAATATAAAGAACCAAAAATAGCCCCCCAAATACATTTTCATTGGCAAACCTCAGCCACCTGCAGCCCCCCCCCCCACATACCCTGCATGATCGCGGCAATCACGGAAGACAATGAAGATGACCAGCAATAGGTCTCCTGCCAATAGGTGGAGGGGCTGAAGCTCTGCCCCTCAAATCTGGAGATTCTACAGAAGCGAGCTTAGGGCCGATGGTTCAAACATTGGACTGCTGGGACGGTTGGAATAGCCAAGCCCTCGAATGATTCTCGCATTCACCACTGTTGCCCCATCCCTGAGCTGGAGACAATAGTGGCGAAAGACGCACCCCAGAATCACGAACTCACAACTGTCACTCCTGAAACCTGAGACAGGCCCCACTGCACCCCCAAAGTTCTGTGTCCCCCTAAAACCTCCATCACTCCTCAGGATCCAACTGGATGTTGGCGAACAAGTAAAAAACCAGCGCAAAACTGCCCCCTAAGTTCGCTCGGCCCCTCAGCTCAGAGTGTGGAAACGGGAAGGCGCGGGGTGTTCACAGGAGGTTGCTCGAGTCCTGCAACTAAATCCTTCTTCAGAGACCCACTTCCAGGATGGGGCGCAAATTTACTTGTCCTTTGCCAAGTGAGCAACAGCCAAAGTGTCTGAGTCAGGGATGGAAAATGAACCATGACATTTATGACATCACTTCTGACATCACTTCCATTTCCATTAGGTACCTAAAAGAGCCAGAGTCTAGGCACTGAGAACCTTTTTGCCACCCAGGTGAATCTGTGCTGCAAGGGGGATGGACTCGAATAAAGGAGTGGAGAGGCAAATGCTGGAATGTTTGGTCACACACTGGGGGCCTGGGGATAAGAGAAGTCCCCTGATCCTGCATCGAACCAACATCAAACCAATGATATCTAAACACAGAATGTTACCCTGACTCTTGTCAAATGATTCCTGAGCTCAGAGACAAGAGTAAACACTGAACACTGTAGACTGTGGTGAATAATATAACAAGAAAAAAGGCAAATTCTACTGAAGGGGGTAAAAATGATGTACAAAGACAAATTTGAAAGTGAAACATTAAAAGAGTCAAATTTCTGGTCCTTAAAAATCCCCTATTCTTGGGGCTGGCGAGATAGCACAGAGGGTAGGGCTTTTGCCTTGCACGCAGCCAACCGGGTTCGATTTCCAGCATCCCATACGGTCCCCTGAGCATTACCAGGAGTGACTTCTGGGTGCAGAGCCAGGAGTAATCCCTGTGCATTTCCAGGTGTGATCTAAAAAAGAAAAAAAAAATCCCTACTTTTGATCTATCCCTGCTACAGAAACTCACACGTTCTCCTGAATCCCTATTGTTTTCTCACCATTGTTCATGCATGTATATGTGTATATATATGTGTGACTTTGTGTGATTCTTGTTTCGTGGCCACAACCAGCAGATTCAGGGCTTACTCCTAGCTCTACACGCAGGAATCAATCTGGGACAGACCAGATGGGGTGCAGGGGATAGAACCTGGGATGATTGCTTGGATGGTTAAGTCCTTACCCACTGTACTATGGCTCCGGCCCTAAGTAAATGTGCTCCTAGCACACCCAGTGGGATTCCAGAGCAAATGTCCTGACTCCTGATAACCAGAACTTTCTTGCTTAAAAAAACCCTTTACCCTGGCTGGATTCTAGTTCTAAACAATGTAGCTTTAACATTGGTTCATCATTTCTCCTCTGCTACAAGGAGCTGAGGCTTACTGAGTAACACCCATCCCAATCACTCCCATTTCCTTAGCATTCATCTTTAACTTCCCTGTGTTCTGCTTCCACTATACGTCAATCACCCATTTCCCATAACCACAACCTGTGAATTTTAAAGTCAGATTCTTCAGAGATCTCTGGATTTTGTATTTGGAAGTGAAATTTTGACTTTCTCTTTCCTTTATATCCTCTACAGTTTACTTTGGACAAATGTCCTTTTTTTGCTCCTGAACAAGGACCAGTGCAGTTCCAGGTTGGGAGGATTGTGCTAGGAGGATTGGGATGGCCATTCCCCCATCCCTCAGCTTTGTATAGACAAAGGAAGGCAATATTATGCTTTTGTAACTTCAGAGATAATTGACTGCAGATACTATATACTCTTGGGCATTTCATGTTTATGACATTAAGCCTCAGCTGCCCTTTGTTCTTAGCACCCTAAAAGCAAGAGACTGGATGGACCCAGGATAGCTGTGAGATACTCTGGCATCAAAAAGGGACAGTTAAACACCATAACATAGGAGTGACTGATCATTTACGCAGATAAACATTTGGAAGAGGAAATTCTCATAGGGAGATTCACCCAAGGATACACTCTGTCTCCCAGGGAAATCTACGTTGCTTTTATCTTTTCCTCTAGTTGTATAAGTTATCAACACTTGTAGTTGTTTGGATAAACAAAGTAAGAGGCAAAGATCCCAACACTTAGTTCTCTGGGCTTTGACAGCAAATAAGGCTTTTTTTTTGCTTTTTTGGGTCACATGCAGTGATACAAGGGGCTACTCCTGGCTCTGTACTCAGTAGTTACTCCTGGTGTTGCTCAGGGGACCATATGGGATGCTGGGAATCGAACCCAGGTTGGCCGTGTGCAAGGCAAACACCCTACCGGCTGTGCTATCTCTCCAGAACACAGAGCAAATAAGGCTTTTAACACTTACTTCTCTGGGCTCTGAGACCAAGCAAGGCTTTTACTGTAAATCCCTGACTAAGTCTTCAGGCCAGTTCACCTTGTGTTTCCCCATGGGGGTCCTGTCTCTAACGTTGTAACAGTTTCATCAAGACCATGCACACTTGCTTTCTAGAATGTTCCATTTTGGAGCTGGGGTAGTTTTGTCACTTGCCCCAGGTCCATCCAAGTCCCACGGCAGAACGTCCCTGTTGGGGTGTTAGGAACTACAGCAACTGAAGCCCGAGTCAAGTAATGATCACCAAGCAATTATGCCCTGGAGTAGATGACTTCAGAGTCAATCAACTACCAAATATTAGGAGCATGGCATTGATGGTCTTACTCTGTTTAACCAAAGAACATTCTGTATAGTAAGTAAAATTATAAATAATCTATAGGGGAAATAGAAAAGCAGGTACAAATAAACTACAAAGCAGTACAAATACAAACTTGAGAATTACCAGAAAGTTATGGTTTATAAGTAAACAAGACTGACCTGGGGAACTGAGACAACACAAGGGAAAATACAAAGGAAATGTTTAAGGTAATCTTTAACTAAATTACGGGTGGTAGCAAGGACATGATAAGCTTCTCTGGGAGGAGGAAAAGGGGCAATTCACAGATGAAGCCTAAGACACTTTGGGTTAATATCTAGCAGATCACCAACAGCCTGGCCCCTGTTTCCTTCTTCGATCCTCTGTCACCCTTGACCGGCCAGGGTGGGGAGACCAATCATGGCCACCAAATGCATGCAGCACATGCCCAGACATTATTTGAACTCAACTCTCAGTACTCAGTGTAATACCGAGTTTTGCCTGATCAGGGAGAGAGGAAGAGTTGGGTGCAATTTTCAAGTTGATTTTAGGATACAGAAATTCTCCGTTAGAAAAAACAACAATGTGGAGTCAGAGACAGTAAGCTGGGAGGGGCGCTTCCCATGCTGACCCTGATTGATATTCAGCATCTCCTATGACCCCTAAAGAACTTAAAAAAAATAAAAGAATTCCAGAGTGCTGCTCTCAAAGTAATTCCACATATGTGCCCAAAATTCAACCAAAAATAGGTTGTAAATTTTCATTTGCAAAATAAGGCTACTAATGAATAGTGACGGAGGGCTATAGTGTCATTTGCCATTAGGGAGATGCCCCCCCCCACTGAAAAATGAACAGTCCTTTTATAGTTTTGGAGGCAGCACCTGCGATATGGATGAGGAAATTGACTCTGCGCTCAGGCACCCGTCCTGGTCGAGCTCGGAGGTCGATCTTGGGTGGGCCAGATGCAAAGCAAACGCCCTAACCGCTGTGCTATCTCTCCGGTCCTCTAAGTGAATCTTCAGGTTTTGCAGCAGTGAGGTCCGGGCCAAAGCGTCCAGGACAGGGTCCAGGTCAGGACCCTGCTGGGAGGGTCAGGACGGCCCAGCCCAGACGCTCTGCAGCCCCCGCGCTCAGCCCCGCGCCCACCCGCCACCGCCCCACGGCGGAGCTGCAGGGGATCCCCAGAACCACGCACTCACCCCCGCGACCCCTGCGCCCCGCACAGCCCCCACTGCCCTCACCAAAGCTCCGCGTCTGCCACCAAACCCTGGCAGGCTCAGGAACCACCTGGATATCGGTTGAAAAAGGGGCTTAAAAGTGTCTTTAGGGCTGGCTTGGCCCCGCCCCTCAGTGCAGACACCGGGAGGCGCAGGGCCGGGCGCTCACGGGAGGCCGCTAGTGACCTGCCAGGAAACCGGCTTTTACAGACCCCTTGGACGGGGTCAGCCTCTTCTCCCTTCACCTGGTAACAAACGGTTGCCAGATCCAGCGGCTTGCACGCAAACACGGAAATCCCCTGCTGTGACGTCACTTCCGCTTCTGCAAGCGGCCTTAAAGGGCCAGACACTAGCTCCGCAGAGAACAACTAGGAAAGAGCAGGTAAATGCTGGTTGGCTGGAGCGAAAGCACGGTGGATAGGGCGTTTGCCTGTATCGCAGCTCACCCAGGTTCAATCATCTGGATTCTATATGGTCCCATTTTGGTGTATAACACATTGTTAGGATTTTACTGCTTCCAAAGTGTTAGTCTCAAAACATTTACCCTCAATGTTTGTGTAAATCCAATGGAAAGCTGAATACAATGAGTGCTGATACGCTACAGGGAGTGATGTGCTTCCTTGCATGTGGCTGACCTGGACACAAATTATGGACAGCACAGCGGGATGTGACGACCAGAACAGAACACAGAAGGGCCTGAAGAATGGAGGTTTGGCTGTCTATACAATGTCAAAAGGACTCACCACAGCATCCTGGTTGAACTCTGCCATGATCCTCTGCAAACCAGGGCCTCTGAGCGAAGTCATAGTCACAGCAAAGAATGAAACCATGGTGAGTCTTGACAGTACCCAGCAAAATGCAATGTTTGTACCTATTTACTTCTTCTTTAATTCCTTCCATCTTGCTTTATCACTAAGAACCATTATTCACCAGTTAACATACTGGGAAGTACACATGCCAGGACACTGTCATAACCATGGTGCAGGGGATAATTAGCAAGTACCTTTCAGTTGTGGTACTAGTATCACAGGAAGCTTTCACACATAACAGGATTACTTCCTTCGTTACTGTACTTTTGTATCCAAACTTCACACACTTGTTGAAACTAATATTGTTTTACTTCAGGGCCCTTTTCTGACACCTGCCATTCTTATTATGTAAGTAATTGATCCACCTTAACTTTTATATTTACTAAAGCTTGAGGGAACATGAAGGCCTTCCTGTATTCCTTACCTACACGATTTTCTCTAGGATTCTCTTTAAAGTCGCAGGTGCGAATAATGCGCTTTCCACGTTCTTACATAAATATATAGATTCTTACATATACATAAATATGTATATTTATATATAGCTTCTCTCCATTGTGAATTCTCCTATGTATAATAAAGCCCGAGGATCCAGGAAAGTCCTTCCCCCACTCCTGACAGATATAAGGTTTCACTGCAAAATAACTTTTCACATGCCCAGTAAGGGCTGAGGACAAACTGAACACCTTTCCACATTCCTTATGCTTATGAGGTTTCATTCCACTGTGAATTTTCCTGTTCAGAAAGCTATGCCAATTGCATCAAAATTTTCCTTCAGTCCTTTCATATATAAGGTCTCAATCCAGGATAAATTTCTCTCACACAGCAAAGCTTGAGGATTGAGTAAAAATCTTTCCACACCACTACATATGTTTTCTTCGAGTATGAATTTTCCTATGTTTAATAAGGAGTTAGAAGGAAGTGAAGGCTTTGCCAAAGTCTTTACAAACATAAGGTTTGTCTCCAGTATGAAAATTTCAATGCCTCAAAAGGATTGCAAAATACGCAAATGCCTTGCCACACTCCTTACATATACATATATATATATATATATATATATATATATATATAAAGAGAGAGAGAGAGAGATTCACTGCAATGTGTGTTTTCTTATGGACAGAAAAGTTTGAATAGTAAGTGAAGACCCTCCACAGTAGTGACACGAATAGTGTTTCATTCCCCTGTATGAACTTTCCCATGCTCAGAAAGACCTGAGAGGAAATGAAAGGCCTTTCCACCTACCTCACATATATAAGGATTTTCTACGAAACAGAAATTATGAAACTAAGACTTCAGGAATAAGCAAAGGCCTTCCTACATTGCTGACAATTTATCTCTCCAGTGTGAGTTTTTCTCTGTAGTAAGGCTTGTGGAATAAGCAAAGACTTTCCACTCCGTATACACATTTGGCTTCTTTCCAGAGTGACATTTTCTGTGCATACTAAGATGTGGTGAGCGATAGCACAACGGTAGGGCGTTTGCCTTGCACGCAGCCAACATGGCCGACCCCAGTTCGATTCCTCCGCCCCTCTCAGAGAGCCCGGCAAGCTACCGAGAGTATCTTGCCTGCACAGCAGAGCCTGGCAAGCTCCCCGTGACGTATTCGATATGCCAACACAGTAACAACAAAGTCTCCAATGGAAACATTACTGGGCCCGCTAGAGCAAATCAATGATCAACGGGAGGGCCTTTACTTTTACATTTTTACTATGATGTATGAGTCAAAGAAAGGCTTCGACACACTGCTTACATGCATAGAGACTCTCCAGTATGAAATCTCCTGTGTATAAGGTATGAGGATTCATTGAAGGCCTTCCACAAGTCCGTACACTTAAACGGTTTCTCTTCTGTGTGGATGCTCACATAGTCCCACCGGGGTGATGCTGGACTCAAAAGTTTGTCCTCAGTGCTTACATTTCTGGGGATTCTGTCCAAAATAGGCTTTTATGGGAAAGTGATGGTGCTGAGGACATGGGAAGGGTGATCTTCAAATCACCCTCAGAAGACATCCCACCTGTCTCGGCATCCCTGTGGGTATGAAGGCCAAATTGCTCACTTGAGCCTTTATCAAAGTGTGCAGAAAGAGACACTCCACCAAGGCTGGCTGCATCCATGTAGAACAAAGGATTCCAATTATTAGTCTATGCCATGAGAGTTATCATGTCAAAAGAAATCAAGCTCTGCAGGTTGGTAGCTGGTAGGGTACGGGACAATGAGTTTCTTGGGGAAGTAATAAATCCAGATGGGGATGAAAGCAGTGACTCCGAAGCCAACCCTGGGGATTCAGAGAGGAACTGGCCTAGTAGAAACCCAGAGAGCTGGAGAAATGGAACAGGAGCAAAGGCTGGTAATAACATCAGAGAACAAGGTCTGGCCATAGCTCTACCCATTGACAACACGTGAGCAGTGGACTCTCAGCTACAAAGAAATCCCCGGGAGGCAGGTTCAGAAACATGATTTCAAACTGACAGTATCAGGCTAGTACAGTGTGTTGCATGCAGTCAATCTAGGTACAATGTCCAGAATTCCAATTGGTCCCCTGAGCACCATCTGACTCATAGATGGATGGAATTTTGCTCCATACAATCATAAATGTTTCCTTTTTTACCTCTAATATTAGTAAAGTGACCTGCGTGGTATCCAGGAATGTGACCAACCTATTGAGTAATCACAGGTAAACGGAATGGTCGGCTGAGATGTGGGGAGATTGGGACCTGACCCATATTCCCACTTATAAAAGATTTCATCAAGGCATGCCTTCATCCTTTCAAACGGCATTCTGTGCACAGTTATGTGCATCTAAACTCTCCAACTGAGACCAAAGCAACTGTAGATCTCTGAAGGGTGTTGCTTGCACATGGCCAACCTAGGTTCAATCCCCAGGATCCTGTAGAGTCTCCCGGATCACCATCAGAAATAATACCTGAGTGCAGAGCCAGGAGAAACCACTGAGGATCACCAGGTATTGTAGGATAATAGTGGTCTGCCCTTGCTCCCTGGCTGGTGAGAGCTTATGTTTGTTGATTGCCCATAATCTTTCAATTACCTTTGTCTCCTGATAAGACTTTGACTTGTAAATATTGTCTTTCTCTTCTCCTTAATGTCTTTTGCATGGTTAGCTATTTCACAGCAATTGCTTTTTGTATGGATACAGGAGGACAGTTACAAAGACAAGCCTGAGATTGAGAGTTGATGGTCTCCAGATATTAACTCCTGGACATCTGCTCTCTTGACTGAAGCCTCAGTTGCCCTTTCTTCCTCAATCTCATAAAGAAGGGTCCGATGGGGGAATAGATGGACCCAGGGTAAGTGGTGAGCTAGCTACCCTGGCATCGAAATGGGCCTGGCCAAAGTACCATAATGCTTATCTATAAGAGCCTGGTCATGGACAAATTCTGTCATGAATCAAAAATTAATAACTAAACTTGGACGCTTCTGAGATTAGGAGTGATTGATCCGGCCTGAGCACTGGAGTCTGAATCTGTTGTGGAAAGTCCCCAGGAGAGTCACCAACAAGCCTAAAAGTGTCTTTTACTGTGTCCATACACAATGGTAATCATTAGGAAGTAAAACTAAATATGTCCATTGAGTTGCTGGTCTGCGGAGAGGAATAACACACCTTAAAGGCTGCTTTGCCTTCGTGGGCTGCAGGTGATGGGGAAGTCTAGAAAACCAGTTTTCATTGGGCGTCCCGTGGGGAGGCATGGATTGGGGTCGTGGTGAGAGAACAAAAAGAGCAGCTTCAGGGAAACAGGGGGAATGAAGGAATCTGAGAAAAGGGATGGTCCTCCTCCACCCAGTTCCCCTATCTTGCAGTATGTAGGTGTTACATCCACCACCTGTCCCCGGTGCAGTGTAATCCCATCAATGGCCAAGACCCAGAGACCATAAAACCCTGCTCGTGGAAGAGAACGGCAGTCTCCTGCCTCTGCGTCTGGCTGTCTTACTGTGGCCTTTTGGAGGAGGGTGTGTTGAATTTCCCTCCCCACCCCAAGAAGAGCCCTGGCAGCTGAAGACCTCTTGTTCGAGCCACAACCATGCTTAAGACCACACTCCACAAGTTCGGACGAGCCTCACACATGAAGGAACCGGCAGAGAAACCCACGTGTGCTTGACCCGGGGCTTAGATCTCCAAGCTGCTCATATTGGGACTGGGCCTCCTCCACCCAGATCTCCCATCTTCCACTATGTAGGCGTTACACCCACCAACTGTCCCCGGTGCCGTGTAATCCCATCAATGGCCAAGACCCAAAGACTATAAAACCGTGCTCTGGAAAGTGCGCAGCCACACAAAATTTTATTATCTAGTCTTACTCTGGAAAAACTGGCAGGCTACCAGAATTATCCTGCCCACACCGCAGAGTCTGGCAAACTCCCCGTGGTGTATTCAATATGCCAAAACCCAGTAACAATGATGGTTCTCATTCTCTTGACCCTGAAAGAGCCTCAAATGTAGCACTTCTAAAACTGTCAGGGATAGGAAGAAGGAGATATTACTGGGGCCTGCTTGAGGCAATCGATGGCAAACGGGATGACAATGATACAGTGAGAGAAGAAGAGACAGAGAGTTAGAGGACGTGGTTGCGACTTAGAGAGAAAGGCTGAGAGTAAGAGTGGCTGGGGAGATTGGAGAGGAGTCACAGAGAACATTGGAGAGCGAGTTAGAGAGAGGGTTGGATAGAGCTGGGAGAGACAAGAGACTGAATAAACGGCAACTAATCAGCAACCAGTCTGGTCCTCATTCTACTTTCATCTGTCCAAAGCAACAGCGGTCCAGGGTGGAGAAGTGGCTCGAGAGCACCAAATGTGGACAGTGAGAGAGAGCTGCCAGGAGAGACCGGGAACATCTGTTAATGTGTAAATCTGGTTCAAACCCCCACTTCTCATAGGGTACCCAAGGTCCCCCTGGATTGACTCCTGAGTGCAGAGTCAGGAGTAAGCCCAGAGCACTTCTGGCTGTGATCCGAGCCCAAAAACACAAAAAGTGAACTTTGGGGACTGCAGTGATAGCACAGCGGGTAGGGTGTTTACCTTGGACACGACCAACGCAGGTTTTATTCCCAGCATCCCACATGGTCCCCAAAGAACCGACAGCAGTAATTCCTGAATGCATGAGCCAAGAATAACCCCTATGGATCACTGGGGGTGACCCAATAAGCAAAAAAAATGTCTATTATGTAGTTAATCAGAAAAAAAAACCAAATTTCTCGACTTAGCATAAAAGCATTTTTATGAAGGCTACAGAGATAGCAGAGACCACAAGTTTCTTGTCTGGCATATAGCTGACTAGGGTTAAATCCCTATCACTACACAGGGTACCCAAACCTAGCATTATCAATGAGAACAGAGCCGGGGTAAATTCTAATCTCCACTGGGTAAGGCCAGCCAAAAATAAGTCAATAAATTTAGGTGCCAGAATTATAGTCTGGTAGGGTCCTGGCCTTGTACATGGCTGAACTGTATAACCCGGCACCACACTGAGTACCGTTTGGTACCTTTTGGCAGCAAACACAGGGTATGACCATATGAGCTGACAGTGAGTGGGAGGGCACTTGTCATGAACGCAAAGGACTTAACTTCACAAATTTAATTGCCAAGGAGTGATCCCGGAGCACTGCTGGGTTTGGCTAAAGCCCGTATAGCCAATCCCCTTCCTGCCCAAATAAAGGCAATGAGGAGTTATCTTCCAACAGAACAGGCGTGAAATCTAGTAATATATTCTGAATGGTCAGTCCTCTGGGTTTTTTGTTTTGTTTTGGGACCACATCCAGAAATGCTCAGATCTTACAGGCCAGGTTTTCAGACTGTGATTTTACTCCTATGATACGTGACTTTACAAAAGAAAAAGAGGATGAAAAATTATACTTGGAACCGGAGTGATAGTACTGTTGGCAGGGCATATGTTCGGTCCTCGGCTTCACATACAGTCCCCCAAGCACTCACAGGAGTTATTCCTGAGTGCACATGGAACACTCCCTTCTGTGACATCATCCATTTCACCAAGGAGCCTTAAAGTGCCAGGTTCCAAGTGCAGACAGACAAGTGCCAGACCAGGTGATTCAGTGCAAGAGAAATGAGCTCAGATAAAGGAGAGGAGAGGTAAGTGCCGGAGGGCCTGGTCACAGAGTTCAGGGCAGTGAGATAAGGCCGACTCCCTTGGTCCTGTACTTGTCAAACATGGAACCAATGCTCCCACAGACATTTCCATCATAAAAACAAAAGCAGATTGATTCAAAGTACAACACTCAAGTAGGTTGTGAATGGGTCATGGGACAGTGATTTCTCTGGGAAGTCATTCATCAAAATGGGTGCAGTGACTCTGAAGCCAGCCCTGAAGATGCAGAGGAACTGGCCTAGCAGCAACCCAGAGAGCTGGAGAGACACTGGACAGGAGGAAAGGCTCGGAAGAACATCAGAGTGTACTGTACAGTGAACAGTCTACCCCTTGAAAACACACTATATAAGAATATACAAGGAAACCCCAGGACACAGCTCTAGAAACACGTTTTCAACCAAGAGGTTGGGGAAAGAGGTTAGTACTGTGATTTAATGCTTGTGTTGTCACTGTCACTGTCCTCCCACTGTTCATCGATTTGCTCGAGCGGGCCCAATAATGTCTCCGTTGGAGACTTTTTTGTTACTGTGTTTTGCATATCAAATACATCACGGGTAGCTTGCCAGGCTCTGTCGTGTGGGCGAGATACTTTCAGTAGCTTGCCGGGCTCTCCAAGAGGGGCGGAGGAATCGAACTCAGGTCAGCCATGTTGGCTATGTGCAAGGCAAATGCCCTACCGCTGTGCTATTGCTCCAGCCCATGCTTGTGTTAAACATGGTTTTTCTGAGTTCCATTCCTGGCATCCAAAACAACACAACCTCCTAAGAACTGCCAAGTATGGCATGAATTACATAAACATATTTCAATAAATAAATTAGTGTATGGACCTACCCTAAGAACGGAGGCACATAGGAGCTAATGGGCACCAAAGTGTACTAGATCATTGTGTAGACTTTGTCTTTTGGACAGACCAAAAACGGTTCTAATAATTCTGGTGGCTAGTAGGGTTGAGATTTTACCACTTGCAAATGCAACGTTTTGTCATCTTTTCTCCTAATATAACTGAAATGAGAAGAGTAAAATCCAGGAATGTGACCAACCTTTATAGTTAGTCATCACAGCTGATGCTATTGCCTGCTGAGACGGGAGTTTGGGCATTCTGCCAGGTTCCCACCATTTGTAAAATATTTTGCTCAAGGGGCCTGTTCCATCCTTTCATAGAACCATCAGAAATCTTTCTGTGCACCGTCAAGTCCATTTCAACTATCTCTAATCCACCCCATTGCAGAATAATGACAGAGCCATTATCCTAAACTTTTCAGAAATATTTATCCAAATGTTAAGGGAAATCTAATAAAAATCTGAATACAACAGTACAGTGCAGAGCTGATACAGCGGGAAGGTGCTTGATGGCAGAAGACTGATCGGGATTCAAAGTCCAGATCCCCATAAGTATATCTATGTCATCCCTCACATGTATGGATGAGCTCAGACGCAAGAGTGCAGCCTGAGCAAAGCAGTTGTGACTCCTCAAAACATAACAGAGGAAGGCCTGAAGTGTGAAAGTTTGTCTCTTTTTCCATTCCAAAGGATTCACTGCAACATCCTGGTTAATCTCTATCATAAACCCCGCCAACGGGGTCTCTGCCTCAAACCAGAGTCCAAGCAAAAATGAGACACTGGGCTGCAGTGATAGCACAGCGCGTAGGGGCGGTCTCATTGCATGCAGCCAATCCGGGTTCAATTTCAAGCACTCCATAGGGTTCCCCAAGAACAGCCAGGAGTAATCCCTGAGTGCAGAGCCAGGAGTAACCCCTGTGCATCTCTGGGTTTGAACAAAAAAACAAAAGAAAACAAAAAGAGTGACACTGACAGCTGTGACCGAGGGGTGGTTTTTGTACCTATTTACTTAATTCTTATTTAATCAGTTTTCACCTGGATTCCATCATCAAGACCCATTATTTACAGGGGCTATAGCAATAGCACAGCGGGTAGGGCATTTTCCTTGCATGCGGCCGCCCCAGGTTCGATTCCTTGCATGCCATATGGTCCCCCGAGCACAGCCAGGAGTGATTCCTGAGTGAAAAGCCAGGAGTAACCCCTGTGCATCTCCGGGTGTGACCGAAAAAGAAAAAAAAAGAAAAAAGGGACCCATTATTTACAGGTTAACATACACATCAAGTCCAAATGCTGGGACACTGGCATAGGAAATAGTAATCTTTACTATTATTATTATGGTTTGCTATATAAGGTAACTCAGGAGGTTAATTTCGGTTCATAAGGAACTCAGGCCTTAGTAGGCATATGAAAATACACAGTAGCAAGAACTCTTAAGAGCGTACAGAATGGGAAGATCTTTGTGTTTCCCTGAATTGCAATCATCAGCAATTCCCTTTTCCTCATAGTACTGAAGTCACCAGTTTAATTTGAACTTGAGGACTCTAACATAAAGGATGAACTAGGAGTGTATATTTAAGACATCAAAAGGTTCAAGTCGAGTGTTTGCCATAGGATCCCCCAAGCACGACACTCCCAGAGTACTTCCTGAGTGCATATTCAGGATTAACACCTGAGCATCACCCAGGTGGGACAGAGAAATGAAAAAAAAATCGTCAAAGGGCAAGCCATGAGGAACCCGGAGATAATGGAAGCCTGTGTATCCCACCCAAGGCCTGGGGGAGATTGAATGATGCATTCAAGGTAAATTGAAATTCAGATTTGAGGGACTGCTGGGCGTTTGTCTTGCAGGGTATGATGGGATATGATCCCTTTCCCTCCCAGGCCCATCTGCAGTGATCCTGCCTGAGGAGCCAGAAGTAACTCCTGGGCATTTCTGGTTGTGCCTTACCCCCGCCCAAACAAAAAAGTACTTGTTTTTTGAACTGAACAGAAAGCGCTATGTCAGGGAGATCAGGTTTATGAATGACAGATGTGAGCGATATCAGTGATCCCTGTGATCAAGGTTTTCTCTGCCTGTAGATGGTTTTTCTGAGCTCACCTACAGTATCACATGGACCCCTAGTACCACAGGGAGTAATCAGCTACCTGGGCAGCAATGGGAGCCTTAGGATATGCATCTTTGGGGAGGGAAACACAGTCAGCAATGTTCAGGGCTTATTTATTCCTGCCTTTGCACTCAGGAGTCACTCCTCTGGGGCCAGGGTTAAGGTCTCCTAAAGTCCTAACGTCCAGCTACTCCTAATGGTTTGGAGGGAATTGATGTAGGCATGCAGGCAGATAGAGAAGGTCCCCCCTCCCAAGGCAAAGGCAGTAAATTTCCTGGGAATAGCTCTGAAGTTATGAAGGCCAACCTTGCAAAAAAAACAGGAATTAAGGCCTGATCACACCTTCACCTATGGCCAGCAACAGACCCAGAGAAGCTCCTGCTGAAACAAAAGGCCAGGAAAGGAATTTCAAAGAAGATAATCACCACTCCCAACCTGCCTAGGCAACCTCCTTAGAAACGGGACTTCGATATAGGTAAAAGCCTAGATTGGATTCCCTTCTGTTCGAGGGAGACCGCTCATTGGCTTTCCCAGACATTTGCAGGAGTAGGGCAAGTGGGGTACCCTGAATGTGGGAACCAAAGCCGGACTCCAGAAGGATGTGGAGCCCGCCACCACTGCTTCCGACCCCCTTCCCCGAAATTATAGTCAGATCAGGAGGTGTGGACCCGGTGGGGTGGGGTGGGGGTTGGGGGATGACCCAAGACCTCAATGGGCGAGCACCCCAATGGTTCTGCTTCATTCTCGAGGGGTCCGTGTGACAAGAGGAGGCCGCATCTGGTGGATTCAACTCTCTTACACCCGCAAAGAGCTGGAGGGGATGAGAGTGTCCAGCATCTTCTGGCCCTGCCTGCGTCCGACTGGGCCTTGGGTCAGAGAATAAACTGGGGATCTGTGTCCGGGTGTCCCTGCTGCCTGGGGCTCGCCCAACTCACTCTATGTGTGGAGGCACACCCAGTGGGCAGTGATCCAGAGCCAGCTACCCGAGAGCGAACAGGGTGACACAGGAGAGGCTTGCCTTCCCGCAGTACAATGTGTCCAATCAACTCAGTTCTAAAAGTCTCCAGACCCCATGTCCTCATATCACAGCACCCCACATTGCTGAGGGTGCCATATTCCGTCCTGAATTTTGAGGTTCCTATACACATGAGAATGCCCATGTCTTCTGTTCTCCGTGGAGGAGGGTGGCAGCGGCCAGATTCAACTCCTGTATCTCCAGATGTCTGGGGTGAAGGTAACAGCCATCTGAGGAACTAGGGTGTGTTAAGAAGAATTTTAATTAACACAGAAATATTGAGCCTAAAATTGGGCAATCTCCTTCTGTGGAAAATCTAAATACATCACTTCTTCCAAGGAATTTTTTTTTGCTTTTGGGGTAATAATCAGCAATGCTCATGTGTTTCTCCAGCCTCTGCACTCAGAAATTACTCATGGTGGTACTTGGGGGACCATATGGGATGCCGGAGATTGGACACAAGTTGGCTGTATGCAACACAAACATCCTACCAGCTCCACTGTAGCTCTGGCTCCAAGTTTTTTTTTGGGGGGGGGGACTGTTCTGGTGTGTGCTCACAGGGTTCTGGGAAACATCGAGTACCTGGGATTGAACCTGGTTGGTTACAAGCAGGGTGAGATTATTTTGTCGTTGTTCTGTTCACTTTGAACAAGAAAAGTTATGAGCCCTCTTTGCTCTGTCTGTGGCCCAGCTCTTTGGAAAGGTCTCCAGGTATAGTCAACCCCACGTGCCAACACCTCACTTTCTGAGGATGCTCCAACCCTCTTCCACAAAGAAAAGGGGTCAGGGATACAGCAAGATACAGCTCAGAACCCACCACGTTAGGGTGGGGGAAACGGCCATCATGGGACTGAGGCTGTTTTGATTTGATTTGGTTTGTTCATGGTTTGGGGGCTCAACACCAGCCATGCTCACGGTTATTCCTGGCTCTGCACTCAGGAATCACTCCAACATGATGGTGGGCTGTATGTAGAGCCAAACAGAGAACCAGGGACCTGTGACTGCAAGCCAAGAGCAATAACCGCCCTCTTCCCGCTGCAGCGACCCAAGCGGCTTACCTGATTAATGACCCTATATCTAACACTCAAGCAAAGAGAAGGGCTGGAAATCTTAAGCGTGGGAAAGGTTGGCCCGCAGCAGTTCTGTGAAGCGTGATGAAGTGGAACTGTGGGCATTTCCGTCCCTCCCCAGGCCTGTTTCTCTTACGAATTTTCCACCCTTCGGTTTGCTTCAGGGATAAGTATGGGATAATTAAGGATCAAACAAGTCGCTACCACAGGTGTTGCTGTACAAGAACCTCGTGAGTGCTTTCTTTTACTAGAGTAACCTGGGTTCGATTCCAGCCTTCAGATCTTGTGGGGTACATATCTGAATCTTCTTGGGGGTCAAGTAGGTTGCTCACGCTTTTTCTCTGGACAAGAAGGGGTGCAGAGGATTGAACCTGACGTGGAAAGAGCAAGGCAAAGTCATTTATTTTCATTTTTGTTCTCTTCACTGAGCTAGAAACCTTCTGTAGCCACTTTGCTATGTCTGTGACCAAGCCATTGAGAAATATTTCCTGTTATGGGCAACCCACTCCCCAGCACCCCACATTCTGAGGGAGACCAAACCTCTACTACAAGGAAGATGCAGCATGGATACAGCAAGATACATCTCAGAAACACCTCGTTGGGGTAAGGGAATCCTCCAAGAATGGATGGAGACTGTTGTGGATTTATTTGGTTTGTTCATGGTTTGGAGGCCACAAATCCAGCAATATGAAGAGGTTCTCCTGCCTCTGCACTCAGGAAGCACTTTGGCATGATGGTGGGGCTGTATGGAGAGCCAAAAAATGCGAGTGCTTTCATTCACTTGGGTAACCTGGGTTCGATTCCAGCATTCAGATCTTGTGGGGTACATATCTGGACTCACTATAAACAGTGCTCCTCTCCCACAGTCCAGGGGCTTCTCACCTGGGGCAGTCTGGAACCATGGACTGAGCAGAGTAGCTTGTCCCAGGGGAGAGCTTCGTTGCAGCGAGGGCGCTTACTTCCTACTGGTAACCCACAGAAGACTTCCCACCTATCTTGGCATCTTCATGGGGCTGAGGGCATAACTGATCACTCGAGATTTTTTCACAGTGTGCATGACCAGAATAATTCCACCTGGGCTGGTTGCTACCCAAAGAACAGCAGAGAAGAATTCCAATTGCAATTCTGACACGTGGATGAATTTTCCAGGGAACAACATAACGTTTCAGCAAGATGGACAAGCAAAATAGACCGACGGCAGGTGTAATTTTTTCCAACTCAAAGAACAGACACAGTAAGTGGAAATAACAACCTCTACAGAAAATTGAAGAAGCAGTTTAGAGGGAAAAAAAAGGGGGCTGAGACTGGGTTTGGTTCTAGCTCAGTTTGGCACCCGGGATACTCATGCGAAGGCAATGATGCATCCCCACACAGCCGAGACAGAAGACCTTTGAAAACATCGCACCTGAATCAGATTCCTCTCCATGATCAATGAGGTTTTTGTTATCTTGTTCTATTTACTAGGTGGGGAGAGGGTCACACCAGCATTGCTCAGAGATTCCTGCTGCTGGGGCTCTGGGAGCCATGTGGGGTGCTGGGATGGAACCAAAGCTTTTTTCCTGGTGCCAAGCAAGTGCCTTTCCTAATGCAAAACCACTAGTGCTGAACCATCGAGTTCATTACAACAATCACACTTGTCCTTCCTGTCTATTAAATGTAAAGTCACAGTATTTACCCTAGAATAAAAAGAACTTTGGGTGGGTTGGTGTCAGAGTAGAAAGGTAAGCATTTGCATTGCACACAGCCGGCCCAGGTTCAATCCCAGGCATCCCATATGGTCCCCCAAGTACCATTAGGAATAGTTCCTGAGCGGAGAGCTAGGATTAACCCCTGAGCATCGCTGGATGTAACCACAAAAGCAAAAAAAAATTAATAAATAAAAATATATATACTTTAGGTTTTAGAATTACTGCTTTTATGCAGCAACAGGTTGGAACTGGAAGATACCGTCTTGAGTGAAGTTAGCCAGAAAAAGAAACAGAAACAGGATGCTGTCACTCATCTGTAGAATACCGAACACTGGATGTGGAAATGTACTGTAAAGGGGCTGATGAAATCATCCCTGATTCCAGTTTTTAGAGAGAAGCCAAAGAATGAAAAAGAAAGAAGGACAAAGAAGAAAAGAAATTTGAGGCGGAAGAGAACTAGAAGTTTACAGGGATCAGGGATTCATTTATGCCAGTGACATGAGTGAGAGGTGTAGCCATTTACCCAAAACACAGATGCAACAGAACTGAAAACAAGAGATCTAAGCCTTAAGCACTGAAACCTAGTCAAGTGCTTGTCCAGATGACAGGCGGGGGTAGAGTGTGGACTGGGGTGG
Organism: Sorex fumeus; assembly: GCF_029834395.1. NCBI lineage: Eukaryota > Metazoa > Chordata > Mammalia > Eulipotyphla > Soricidae > Sorex > Sorex fumeus. The sequence goes on from NW_026606076.1 coordinate 4,911,509, forward strand.
GGAGGGAATACGGAAAAACGGGAGGAGGGGAGCTGATGCGGGCACTGGTGTTCAATTATTGTACACCTAAACACAACTATCAATAACTTTGAAAATACTTGCACTTGAATGAAAACTTTAAAAAACTATACAATAAAATACATTTTCAGATTTCGGCACCCACTTAGGTTAAAGACACTCTAGTCCCAGCATTAGGCTCCGATATTTTTCCTGTGATGTTGAGACCATAGATGTGGTTGCGGGGATGGAGCCAGACCCCACCTTTCAAGTTGCATGCTCGGTGACTGAGCACTCCAATGACATACTATTTAGTTTTAACAAGAGAATCCTACAGCACACTAATATGCAATTCCCCTGTACCCAAAGCAAATTGCTGTAATGCCACATCCGGAACCTGTGATTTGAGTTCTGAAATCAAACAAAATGCACAATGAGAATTAGTCCAATGTTGAATGGAATGCAGTTGAATGACCAAGCAGGTGGAGGACATCTCCATAGTTCTCTCAGTCCTAGCAAGCCTACAGAAAGGGAAAATCTGTGGGAAGTGTTGTTGGGAGGAGATCGGCAATCCCCAAAAAAGCCTTTTGGGTTTTGTTTTTAATCAGACCCAGTGAGGCATGGGATACCATAGGGGATGCTGGACATCGAAGGTAGGCGGCATCTGTAAGGCGAGCACCCTCCATGATGCACTGCTGTTCTGGTCCTAATTAGCTTCACGATGGGCTCACAGTCACAATTTAACATACACACAATAAAACAGTTTTTGGTGCACACAAGCTTACAGCAGGTAGGCATTTGCCTTGCATGAGACTGACAGGGGTTAATCCTTGAACACTGCCAAAAGTAACTTAGGAGAACCACCAGGAATAACTGCTGAGCATTCCCAGGCCTCCCCAAAAAAGAAAACTAAATTTCTTCCCATATTCAAAAAACCATGGCAATGATCCAAAGGCAAAGATATGCATGGTGTCAGATTGACTAACCGGGGCCCAGAAAGGGCAGCTGACCCTTTAGGTGTACAGTCAGGCTAGTTATAAAGCCGCTGACACAAGGGCCTTGAAACACATGGACTACTCGACATACCTGACAGATGAGGAAGAAAGACAACAAAGTCAAGAAAGCAAAGCACAGGATCCCTACGTAATGAACAGTTCCGGGGAGAAGACAACCCTACCCCATGACACACGCCCACGTCACATGTTCTAGGGATGAGAAGGGGGCACTCAATATCCAATGAGCAACTCAAAGATGTTTTGGACTGGAGGACTCCTGGGTTGGCCACATGCAAGGCAAGCATTCTACTTTCTCTACTATTTCTCTGGCCATTTCTAAATAAATGCACGGAAACGGGAAAAAAACGGTAGAGCACTCACAAAGCTTTCAGGTTTAAGTCTCGGTCATACAATGAAACAGCGGTCCCTTCACCGTGCCCATTTTCCACCACTAAAAACCCAAGTATACCGCCATTCTACACCCTCCCCCTAACTGTGGGGCAGATAATTTCCACAATCTTAACTCTACTTTGATTACATCAATATTTTGACATGAGACTCACCATTATTATGTGGGATTTTACCCTAGCACTCAAATCTGGCAAAAACACAACAGAAGATAATTCTTTATCGATTGCTGGTTATAAATAACATGATTTTGGAATTCTGAAATTTTAACAACTAAATCTGGAGGGATTTCTGCCAAAACCTGCTGGGTTCCAAGATTTGTTCCTGAGTCTCTGGGATTATGGCCATTAAACAGCATTATCACGAGCCAGAGAGGCGGTTCGTGGTAATAACATAGGCTCTTGTTAGGGTGGGGAGGAATTGGCCGGCTCCACCCCATCCTGAGAGGCCCCATGTATATTCGTGAGTGTGGGCCCAAACCTGACGTTACAAAGGCCTTTGGAGGATGGAGGCCACCGACCCGCCAAGTGGGAGCAGTTGGGGGGAAAGCACCAATTACGCCTGGGGTGAACCGGGCACAGTAACCTACTGCAGGGTCCAGACACATTTCTGCTAAAAGGCGCTGGGTTTCGAGACTTGTCTCTGAATCTCTGGGATCATGGCCATTACGCACCTTGATCACGAGCGACCAAGGTCAATCGTGGGCACCAGAGAACTCGGGGTTTTGTTGGGGTGAGGAAAAAAGGGCCGGCTCCACCACCATCCAGTTAGGCCCTGCATTTCTCCTCACAGCAGTCCCAAACCTAACCGTCCAGAAGCCATAAGAGATTGCGGCCACTGAGCCGCCAGGCACGAAACCTATTCCGAACTGAAATACCCAGCTTTGGTAACCTACTCCTGGGACCAGACACATTTCTGCTGAAAGCCGCTGGGTTCCAAGATTTGTTTCTGAGACTCTGGGATCATGGCCAAGTGATCAAGAGCCAGAGAATCCGTACATGGGCAGCGACTCGGGGTCTCATTGAGGTGGGGAGGAAAGGGCAGAGTCCACCCCTATCCCATTAGGCCCTGCATGTCTTGTCATTGCAGGCCCAAACCTGTCTGTCCAATGGAAGATGGTGGCCACCGAGCCACCAAGTGGGATCAGGCGGAGATACACACTGTTTCCCCCTTGTGGTGGTTCGTCGCTGGTAGCTCATTGCGGGAACCGGGCACATCTCTGCCAAAAGCTGCTGGGTTCCGAGATTTGTCTCTGAGTCTCTGGGATCATAACCTTTAAGCAGTTTCATCAGGAACCAGAGAGACTTGGCCTCCAATTATATAGCTGAGCCGGAAATGGTTTGTTGGTGTGTCTTACACATACCTAACTTTTGGCCGTTTACTTTCTTGGAAGACTTTGCCCAAAGTTTTTGGAGTCTGGCCAAAGGCAGAGCAGCAATTTCGAGGTATCTGAAGTCTGATGTTGCCATCAGGCTGCTGATGCACTCGCCTTACCGGCACACATTGACCTGCTCGCAGCACCATACTCCCAGGAAGTAGAAATTCTATATATGTAAATAAAAACGATAGTGGGGTTGGACTCACTGTAAAGATAGTAGGATTCTTGCCTTGCCGATCCAGGTCAAACCTCCTTATCCCATAGGAACCCAGAAGCACCACAGAATAATTCCTGACTTGCAGAATCAGAAGTACACCTGGAGCTTCAAAGAGTCCCTTCCAACTCCCCTGAATAAAAAAACTTATTAAAATTAATATAAGAGGGGCTAAAGTGATAGCCGAGCGGGTAGTCCGTTTGACTTGCACGTGACCAACCCGGGTTTGAATCCCAGCAACAATATGGCCCCCTGAGCTTTACCAGGAGTAATTCCTTAGCGAATAAGCCAGGAATAACCCCATGTGCAACGCTGAGTGTGACCCAAAAAGAAAAAAAAAATCCAAAGGGTAAATTTTCAGAGGCAAAATATCTTTCACTTGTCCAAACACGACCCAAAGTCCCAACTCCAGAACGGAAGCCAATGAAAATGACCAACCGCAAAAGTCTCCCTTTCCTTTGAGGGCTGCCCGGGAACATATCTGGAGTTTCGATAAGTGTTATGTCCAGTCCAAAGGCTCCAAACAGGGTCCTTCGCACTCTCGAGTAGGGAGGAATGATATGGCCAAGACCCCCACTCTCTGCAGGCTCCTCAAACCAAAGTCTGAAGTCCATGTGCCCACCCCCCAGTGCAATCTTGGACCTGGATGCGATCGTGGCTGCAGGGGCCCTCAGGATAACGCACCCTCACCCATTACACCTGTGTCACAGAGCAGTGTCCAATGCACACCTCAAAAGCTCCACATCCTCTAAAGCCTGGATATCCAGATCAAGTAAGAAAGAAGCTGTGAAAGCGCACTACAAGCTGGCGTGACATGGCACTCAAGTTCGCACCGGGATTTTCAGGGCGCTCAAGCATTCCAAATCCTAACACAGGAAAGAATGAAGAATGAAGGTTTTCCTGTTTTTTTCATTTTCAAATTATTCAATGCTGCATCTTAGTTGATTCCTGCCATAATTCCCGCTAACCAGGCCCTCTGGGCCAAGCCAGAAGCATAGCAAACAACAAAAGAGTAGAGAGCCGTGACAGCTCTGAGCAGGGGCTGTTTCTGTACCTGTTCATTCAGTCACCTTCCTCCTTATTTTCATCACCAGGACCCATTATTTCCAAGTTAACACACAAGCAAATCCAAGCACTAGAATATTGGCATAGGTGCAGCCACGGTGAAAATCATCAGGTACCTTTCAATGACATAAGAAGCCTGTCCCAAGCAGGCAGGCTTACTTCCCTCTTAACTGCACTTTTTTTTAACACCCTTGACCATCGTGTCCAAAGGAAATTTGCTTGACTGACTTGTCCTGTTCTGTCCTTAGAGACTGTTATTAAGGGATCAAACCATCCAATATGAACATTTATATGTTTATTAAGGTGTGAGGGGTACATGAAGCCCTTCCCACATTCCTGACATATATGCAGTTTGTCTCCAGTATGAACTCTCACATACTGAGTAAGAGAACAGCACCAAATGAAGGACTTCCCAAAAGACTGACACTGATAAGGTTTCCCTCCACTGTGAATATTCCTGTACTTAGCAAGGATTCAGAACGGCAGAAGGGCTTCCCACATTCCTCGCATATAAAAAGTTTTTCATCGGCGTGAATGCTCCTATGTACACTAAATCTGAGGCTTCTCAAAAGGCCTTTCCACATTTCTCTACATGTATATGGTTTCTCTCCAGTGTGTATTCTCCTATGTACATTAAGTACTGAGGATATACAGAGGACATCCCACATTTCTTACATATACAATTTCTCTCCAGTGAATTCTCCTAAGTACTCTAAGGCTTGAGGCTTCAGCAAAGGATGCCCCACATTCCTTACCTATATACAGTTTCTCTCCACTGTGAATTCTATGTGCAGTCAATTGTGAGGATGAAGTAAAGGACTTTCCACACTCCAGACATATCTAAGACTTCTCTCCATTATGAATTCTCATGTGTAGAGTAAGGGTAGAGAACCGTGTGAATGCCTTCCCGCATGTCTGACACTGATGAGGTTTCCCTCTGAGATGAATTTTCATATATGCAGTAAGTCTTGAGGCTCCAGCAAAGGCCTTTCCACATTCCTTACATATATACGGTTTCTCTCCAGTGTGAATTCTCCTATGTACAGTAAGTTTTGAGGATGTAGAAAAGGCCTTCCCACATTCCTTACATATATACGGTTTCTCTCCAGTGTGAATTCTGCTATGTACACTAAGGATTGAGGCTTCAGCAAAGGACTTCCCACATTCCTTACATATAAATGGTTTCACTCCAGTGTGGATTTTCCTATGTACACTAAGTTTTGAGGCTACAGCAAAGGCCTTGCCACATTCCTTACATATATACGGTTTCTCACCAGTGTGAATTCTCCTATGTGCATTAAGTGTGGAGGCCCAAGCAAAGGTCTTTCCACATTCCTTACATAGATGCGGTTTCTCTCCAGTGTGAATTCTTCTATGTACAGTAAGTTTTCAGGCTCTAGTAAAGGCCTTCCCACATTCCTTACATATATATGGTTTCTCTCCAGTGTGAATTCTCCTATGTACACCAAGTCTTGCGTATTCAGCAAAGGCCTTCCCACATTCCTTACATATATACGGTTTCTCTCCAGTGTGAATTCTCTTATGTACACTAAGATTTGAGGCTACGGCAAAGGTCTTCCCACATTCCTTACATACATACGGTTTCTCTCCAGTGTGAATTCTCCTATGTATACTGAGGCCTGAGGATTGAGTAAAGGCCTTTCCACATTCCTTACATATATATGGTTTATCTCTAGTGTGAATACTTCTATGTATACTGAGGCTTGAGGATCGAGTAAAGGCATTACCACACTCCTGACATATATAAGGCTTCTCTCCACTATGAGTTTTCCTATGTCTATTAAGACTAGAGGTGTGAATAAAGGCCTTCCCACATGTCTGACATTCATGAGGTTTCTCTCCTGTATGAATTCTCCTATGCATAATAAGATGTGATGATTGATCGAAGGCCTTCCCACATGCTTCACATGCAAAAGGTTTCGCTCCTGAATTTATATTCATATGGTCATGATGGAGCAACCCCTGACTCACACTTTGTTCTTGGGGCTGACGTTTCTGGAGATTCTGTCGACTGTGGTTTTCTAAGGGAATACCACAGTGCTGAGAACATGTGGAGTCTCCCGCACATTCCTTACACGTAGATGGGTTCTGCTCACGGTGACTGTCGTTGAGGGTATGTTGCTGTGAGGGACTCACTTTAAACAGTGCTCCTCTCCCTAGCAGCTGCTGCACTGCGGATTTTGTGCCTCTGAACTGAGAATAACACACTCCAAGGAACTTTTTCCAGGAGAGGGCTTCTTCAGAGTGAGGTAGCCCTCACCATTCTGATCACCCTCAGAAGACATCCCGCCTGTCTCGGCATCCTCATGGGGCTGAGGGCAGGACTGCTCACACGAGACATTATTGTACAGTGCAGGATCAGAGACATTCCACTTGGGGTGGCAGCTTTCCTGTAGAACAACAGAGGATTCTAATTATTGACTTATTCACTGAGACTTCCTGTCCAAAAACTGAGCCCTTCAGATGTGGTTTCACACATATGCACCGCACAAATTCAATTACTGACATATGAATAGTTTTACTATAGAATAACTACATGTTACTGTAAGTTGGATGCACAAAATTGATGGATGCAGAGTCAGTAAATTCTGTGACATCATCCCCTTTAAATTAATGAAGGAATACAACTGGAAACAATTCCTTCTATAGAAAATGGACGCATCCATTTCAAGAGAAAGTGAAGTACAACCTCATGTGGGTTTTGTTAAAGTTTAGTGTGGAATCTGTGATGCAGGGGTGAAGACAACTCTGCATCATCACACAGCTGAGACAGACCCCGTGGCAATTGCAAAGCTCTCACCACAAGGGATGACTTTCAGGATCAATGAAGTTTTCTTTTCTTTCTGATTTGTAGTTTCTATTTATTGGGGGTTGTGTGGATGGAGGGGCACACCATGCAGTATCTAGGATCAGTTCTGTGGGTCTATGGTATCTATAAGTTGTGCTGGGTAAGGACCATCCATTCCTGTGCAAAGCAAGTATACTTCTCTCTACACCATCTCTAGGGCGCACAAATTAGCTTTCTAAACAACTACCACTGTCAAGCAAATCAAAACTAACAGTATTTTTATACATGCTTGATTTCAGCACCTAGCATAGCTAAGGGTCCTCTACTCCAAGCATCAGGCTTTGAAATTCCTCCCTGCCATTCTCAGGCTTCCACCTTAACAATCACATACTTGGTCCGCTCCTGCTGGCATAATAATATTCATTCTCAATTAGCGAATCTTACCAACTCACTCGTACTTGCTGACCCCATTCCCAAATCAAAGTGCTGTAATGCCAAATCCTGAAGTCGCGATTTCCGTTCTGAAACTGAAAAAAACATGCAATTCAAGCACTTGTCAAAAAAATGTAGCAAAATGATGACATGTAGTTAAGAGTACATCTCTGTGGTTCTCAAAGTCCAAAGAGTCCCACACTAAACAAAATATTTGAATAGTGGAAAACTGTGAGGATCTTGGCAATTCTACAAAAGGTTTTGTTTTTGAGCAGAACTGGTATTGTTCGGGGAACCAGGTTATTTAACAAATTATTGAACAGGTCACTATCGGGCACTGCAAGGCACTTCCTGTTGTACTATCGTTCAGATCCAAACTAGCTCTGTTATGGTCTTACTTATTCGAAAGCCATGGAAGCAAATTACTGGATCATTCTGTGACTGACAGTCCAGGGGAATGAAGAGCAGCGTGACTATGGCACAGACCCAAGGATCCCGGAGACCAAGGTCCCGTTATCAGCAACGTGTTTTATACATGCTCAGGGCACCTGTACGCTGCACAGGGCTTGAGCCAGGAAGAGTCCTCAGACACTCACCTGCACACACGCCTCTACTCCCCGACCTCAGGGCTCCTCCTTCCAACCAGGAGATCACCACAGGCTTCCTCCCAGAGTGCCCTGCCCCGACAGAGACAGAGGCATGGATAAATGACATGGAAAAGGTGACAGGTAAATCCCCATGTTTTCCTAATATAACTGCGCAAATATCTGAAAGGCATGAACAGAATGTCCATTTCCATAATGCCACATATTTCTAATTATTCGAGAGGTAAGACCCAAGAAAATTCCACAAATACTCTAGACCGGGCCTTGTGGATGGCTGACAGGGGGTTGATCAGCACTGTATGTTATTGGTTTTTGTCTTGTTTGGGGTCTCCCCTGGCAATGCTCCGGGGAGACTCCTGACTCTCTGTCAAGAAATCACCGTTGGTGGAGCTCAGGGATGACATGGGATGCCGGAGATTTAACCCACGTGCGCCCCTTGCAAGAAAATCGCATTCCTCCCTGTACTGTCCCTCTAGGCCCAGCAGCATATGGAATTTCCTGAGCCCTTCATGAACTCGTCACGGATTTCAGTAACACTAAGTGCATAATAAATTTGGAAATGGCCAAGGGTGGCAAGAGACCCTTATTTTTTAAGCTGAAAAATGTATCAGAAAGAGAGCACAGCAGGAGATTCTCACAGACAATCCAGTTGCAATACCCGATATCACCTAGGGTCCCTCATGCCAGCCAGGAGTGATCCCTGAGTGCAGAGTCCAGGAACAAACCCTAAGTCCTGCTGAAGTCTCACAAGAACTATTAGAAGTAAATCCAAGCACTGAAATAGGGCAGCGTCTAATGATTTCAGAGGAGATATCATATCCCCTGTGGTGGGCACTGTAGAGAGGATTTGATTTGAGCACTGTAGAGAGGATCACTTGAACACAGACTTGTACTTTCCAAAATTACAGCACGTAGGACAGAAGTGCTGCACACACATGTGGGTTTGATCCCAGGCAGCACATAAGATCTTGGAGCAAGGCCAGGTGTGGATCCTGAATACACAGGCAGGAATAATCCCTAATCCCTAAGGAAAAAAGAATATGCAAAAACCGTCTGACTTGAGTGACTGGTGCAAAAGTACTGGCGGTGAGGTTTCAGTCCACGGTACCCCATGACCCCTGAGACTCTTAGGAGTCATCCTTTAGCACAGAGCCAGGGGAACTGTGGACTGTGCCCCCCAAACAATGGCAACAGCAAACCAATTAAACACACAAAATTTCGTGTAGTACACAAAGTAAATTGATGCACCAATGGATGGAACTATTTAAAGGGACCTGAGTGATAACTGGGCAGATAGGGTTCTTCCCATGGACACAGTCGAAACGGGTTGATAGGAATCACCCCATAGGATCTGGCGACCCTACAAGACTAATTCCTGAGGACAAGGCTGAGAGTAAGCCCTGAGTATCCACAGGTAAAGCCTAAAAAAAACAAACAAACAAACAAAAAAAATGAGGGAGCGAACAGCTACTGCACGGCTGTCCAACATCCCAGCCCGTCACAGAGCTACTTTTGAACACACAGCTGCCTCCCAACCCCAGGGAGCCCACTCGGGTCTGTTCAGACCCGGTTGTCTCCACACTGCTCTCACCGACAGCCTGCAGATGCTGGTAGGTCTCCAGCATCACGTCCCTGTAGAGCTTCTGCTGAGAGGCCGCCAGGAATGACCATTCCTCCGGGGTGAAATGCACAGCCACGTCATGGAAGGTCACTGCGTCCTGAGTCAGCACACGGAGAGGGTGGGAGTCAGATTCTATCTTAGGCTCATTGCCACTACTGTGAGGCCAGGAGCCAGGGTCCTATATTGTCGCTGGGCCTCTCCACTCTGAATGAACCAGCCTCCATGCACATGCATTGTTGACGGGCCCCAGAAATCACATAAGGCAGCTGGATCTGCTAAAGTGGGAGGACGTTATACAGAAGGTTCTTGGATGTATCTAAATTTCCTGGTAACCCCAGGGCCAATTCGAGCACCACTGGTGCAGTGAGCACTGTAGAGAGGATCACTTGAACACAGACTTGTACTTTCCAAAAGACTATCGCTGAGTGTAGCAAAAACCACTGCACGCTCACCGCTGCACCCCCAGAGCTCATGACCAGTAGGATTGAGAACTTGGCAGTCCATATAGACAACTACTCACCGCAGTGCATGGCATGTGCGCATGTAGGAACTCACTGGTCAGAACCACCCCAAATCCCGCTCAAAAAAGGTAGAAGTTTTTGGACCCCAACCTCTCTACTGGCCTCAGAGATCCTTGGCTCTTTATCCATGGGATTGGTGCATGCCCAGAAATCCATACACAAGATTATGTGAACGTAAGACTATATGACCGAGCAGATAGTCTCTCCAACGCAGGAAGGACAAAACAGGAGAAAAGCAAGTCTCGGGGCCCAAGTCACAGTAGTTGCCAGGGCGAAAACAGGGCCAGCACACCCCAGGGTGCTCTGAGGCTAGTAAGCTTTAAATCCAGAGCCCAGAGTCAAGAGGACAGCTCATGACAAAAACAATGCAAAAGAAACCGAAGCAGCAGATTGGCGTAACAGGGCAGATGTTCGCAGGACAGCACATAGGACTGGCGATCCCCAACATCCCATATGGTCCCAGAAGCACTGCCAGGGGCAATGCCAGAGCGCAGCGCAAGGAGTGATAGCGAGAATCCTTGCTCTGCCACCCCAAATAAAACAGAAAACCCAAGATGAAGCCTTTGGACCTCCAGCATCCCATTGGTCACCTAGACCTGTCAGGAATCAGCATTGAGCACTGAGCTTTGAGTACTCCTCATGCACCACTGGGTCAGCCCCAAAGCTAAATAAAACTAAACAAACATACACAAAAGCAGCTTCAAACAGCAGAATGGGATGGTCCGATCGAAATCTCATCTTGGAATCCATCCAAAAGAAACTCAAAAGAGAAGGCCCAGGAAGCCTGGGCACTCCTTTTACTAACTCATTTCATTCTATCTGTCTACTCCTACCTGGGGACGGTTTACCAGAAGCCGCATCACCATCTTCTCCTGTCACTGTTGTTCTGAGGATCAGCAGGAGGCTCCGTGCAAAGACCTGGAAAGTCAGAACAGTGAGCACCAGAGAGGAGCACCCCCTCCCACTCCTGAGCTCAGACCAGCCACACCCTCCCGCACAGCCTCACAATTCCACCTCAGGGAGACAATGGCATAAGTTCCTGTCTCCACTGGGGATGCAAATTTTGTTGGCATCTGTGCTGCACTTAAGGAGAAGAAGCTGGGCCCAAGCTACAGGGGAGGAAAAAACAGCCTTCTCTGATCCCCGGATGCCTCTATGGCTCCCAAAGGAAAGTCCCTATAGGCTCTGCCAGGGGCCGACTCTCAGCCCAGGAGCTCCCAAATAGGCTGGAAGCAGTGCTGCCCTGTGGGAACCGTAGCCTGACATGTGGCTCCACCATGTGACTTAGAGTGGAGAAACCTTCGACACTCTCTTGCAGGGTGGACAAGGATATGCCCCTGGGCACTCTGTCCTGGGACCTCAGTATTATCCACAAATGCAGGTGTCATCTGCTCAGGGAGAGATGAGGAGTCAGGGGTACTTTGCAGCTTGATGTTAGGAAGCTGAAATTCATGAACCAGAAAAAGATACGCTGGTATTGTGGTTAGAAGGCAATAATGTGAGTTGGGTGCTTGACTAGATGAACCCATCAATCCTCTGCATCCCATATGGCCCCCAGTAGCTCCAGGGATAATACCTGAGCTTAGAGACTCGAGTAAGTCATGAGCATTTCTGTGTATGTACCTCTCCCCACCCCAAAATCTAAAGAACCAAAAATATCCCCCCAAATACATTTTCATTGGCAAATCGCAGCCACCAGCAAGTACCCTTCCCCCACCCCCGCCTGACCCGGGCTCTCACGGCAGACAATGAAAATGACCAGCAACGGGTCTCCTGCCATTAGGTGGAGGGGCTGAAGCTCTGCCCCTCGAATCTGGAGATTCTACAGAAGCGAGCATAGGGCTGATGTTTCAAACATGGGAGTGCTGGGAGGGTTGGTACGGCCAAGCCCCTGGCTGAGTCCCACATTCACCCACTGTTGCCCCATCCTGAGCTGGAGATGATCGTGGCCAAAGAGGCACCCCAGAATCACGAACTCACAACTGTCACTCCTGAACCCTGAGAAAGCCCCCACTGCACCCCCAAAGCTCTGCCTCCCCCCAAATACTCCATCACACCTCACGATCCACCTGGATGTTGGCGAATAAGTGAAAAACCAGCGCAAAATTCCCCCAAGTTGGCTCGGCCCCTCGGCTCAGAGTGGAAACGGGAAGGCGCGGGGTGTTCACAGGAGGTTGCTCGAGTCCTGCAACTAAATCCTTCTTCAGAGACCCCCTTCCAGTATGGGGCGCAAATTTACTTGTCCTTTGCCAAGTGAGCAACAGCCCCAGTGTCTGAGTCAGGAACGGAAAACGAACCGACATTTATGACATCAGTTCTGACATCACTTCCGTTTCTATTAGGTACCTTAAAGAGCCAGAGTCTAGGCACTGAGAATCTTTTTGCCACCCAAGTGAATCTGTGCTGCAAGGGGGATGAACTCGAATAAAGGGGTGGAGAGGCAAATGCTGGACTGGTCGGTCACACACTGGGGGCCTGGGGGTAAGGAGAAGTCCCCTGATCCTGCATTGTCAACGAACATAGAACCAATGATATCTAAACACAAAATGTTACCCTGACTCTTGTCAAATGATCCCTGAGCTCAGAGACAAGAGTAAACCCTGAGCACTGTAGGCTGTGGTGAAAAATATAACAAGAAAAAAGGCAAATTCTACCGCAGAGGGGGGGGGAAATGATGTAAAAAGACAAATTCGAGAGTGAAACACTAAAAGAGTCAAATTTCTGGTACTTAAAAATCCCCTATTATTGCGGCTGGAGAGACAGCACAGCGGGTAGTGTGTTTGCCTTGCACGTGACCAACCCAGGTTCGATTCCCAGCAACCCATATGGTCCCCTGAGCATTGCCAGTAGTAACTCCTGAGTGCAAAGCCAGGAGTAATCCCTGTGCATTGCCAGCTATGATCCAAAAAAGAAAAAAAAATCTCCTATTTTTGATCTATCCCTGCTTCAAAAACTCACCGTTACTCCTGAATCCCTATTGTTCTTTCACCATTGCTCATGCATGTATATGTGTATATATAAGTGTGACTTTGTGTGATTTTTGTTTCGGGGCCACAACCGGCAGATTCAGGGCTTACTCCTAGCTCTACACGCAGGAATAAATCTGGGACAGACCAGATGGGATGCAGGGGATAGAACCTGGGTTGATTGCTTGGATGGTTAAGTCCTTACCCAATGTACCATGGCTCTGGCCCTAAGTAAATGTGCTCCTAGCACAACCAGTGGGATTCCTGAGCCAATGTCCTGACTCCTGGAAAACCAAAACTTTCTTGCTTAAAAAAAAAACATTTACCTTTGTTGGATTCTAGTTCTAAACAATTTAGGTTTAACATTGGCTCATCATTTCTCCTCTGCTACAAGGAGCTGAGGCTTACTGAGTAACACCCATCCCAATACCCCTGAGTCACTCCCATTTCCTTAGTAATCATCTTTAACTTCCCTGTGCTCTGCTTCCCCTATGCGTTAGTCACCCATTTCCCAGAACCACAACCTGTGAATTGTAAAGTCAGATTCTTCACAGATCTCTGGATTTTGTATTCGGAAGTGAAATGTTGACTTTCTCTTTCCTTTCTATCCTCTGCAGTTTACTTTAGACAAATATCCGTTTTTGCTCCTGGACAAGGACCAGTACAGTCCCAGGTTGGGAGGATTGTGCTGGGAGGATTGGGATGGCCATGCCCCCAGCCCTCAGCTTTGCATAGACAAAAGGAAGGCAATATTATGCTTTTGTAACTTCAGAGTTAATTGACTGCAGATAGTATATAGTCTTTGGGATTGTCATGTTCATGAGACTTAAGCCTCAACTGCCCTTTGTTCTTAGCACCCCAAAAGCAAGAGACTGGATGGACCCAGGAGAGCTGTGAGCTACCCTGGTATTGAAAAGGGACAGGGAAGAACCATAACAGAGGAGTGACTGATCATTTACGCAGATATTTGGCAGAGGAAATTCTCATTCACCCAAGGAGACACTCTGTCTCCCAGGGACATCTACATTGCTTTTATCTTTTCCTCTAGTTGTATAAGTTATCAACACTTGTAGTTTGGATAAACACAGTAAGAGAGAAAGATTCCAACACTTAGTTCTCTGGGCCTTGACAGTAAATAAGGCTTTTTTTTGGCTTTTTTGGGTCACACCCGGTGATTCAAGAGGGGTACTCCTGGCTCTGTACTCAGGAGTTACTCCTGGTGTTGCTCAGGGGACCATATGGGATGCTGGGAATCGAACCCAGGTTGGCCGCATGCAAGGCAAACACCCTACCCGCTGTGCTATCTCTCCAGCCCCAAGAGCAAATAAGGCTTATAACACTTACTTCTCTGGGCTCTGAGAGCAAACAAGGCTTTTACCGTAAATCCCAGACTAAGTCTTCAGGCCAGTTCAGCTTGTCCTTCCCCATGGGGGTCCTGTCTCTAATGTTGTAACAGTTTGCATCAAGACCATGCATACTTGCTTTCTAGAATGTTCCATTTTGAAGCCAGGGTAGTTTTCCCACTTGCCCCGGGTCCATCCAAGTCCCACGGCAGAATCTCCCTTTTGGACTGCTAGGAAGTACAGCAACTGAAGCCCGAGTCAAGTAATGATTACCAAGCAATCATGCCCTGGAGAAGATGACTTGAGAGACAATCAAATTCCAAATATTAGGAGTATAAGCATTTGTGGTCTTTCTATGTTTAACCAAAGAACAGTGCTATAGAGTAAAAACGTAAAAAGCTATAGGGGAAACAGGAAAGCAGGTACAAATACAAAGCACTTCAACTACAAAGCAGTACAAATATAAAGTTGAGAATTACCAGAAAGTTATGGTTTATAAGTAATCAAGACTGACCTGTGGAACTGAGACAACAGGAGGGAAAATACAAAGGAAATGTTAAAGATAAACTTGAACTAAATTAGGGATGTTAGCAAGAACATGAAAAGCTTCTCTGGGAGGAGGAAAAGGGTCAATTCAGAGATGAAGCTTAAAACATTTTGGGTTAATATCCAGCAGATCACCAAGAGCCTGGCCCCTGTTTCCTTCTTCGATTTTCTGTCACCCTTCACTGGCCAGGGTGGGGAGACCAATCATAGTCACCAAAGGCACGCAGTGCATGTCCAGACATTATTTGAACACAACTCTCAGTACTCAGTGCAATACCGAGGTTTGCCTGATCAGGGAGAGAGGAAGTGTCAGGTGCAATTTTCAAGTTGATTTTAGGATACAGACATTCTGCGTTACAAAAAAAAATGTGGAGTCAGAGATAGTAAGCTGGGAGGGGCGCTTCCCATGCTGACCCCGATTGATATTCAGCATCTCACATGACCCAAAAAAAAAACTTAAAAAAAATTCCAGAGTGCTGCTCCTGAAGTAAGCCCTGAGATTCCACATATGTGCCCAAAATACAAGCAAAAATAGTCCCAAAGTAAATTTTCATTTGCAAACCGTAACCACCCCTAGAACCACGCCCAAGGGACGGTCTGGAAATCAAGGCTACTAGTGAATAGGACCGAGGGCTACAGTGTCATTAGCCATTAGGAAGCTGCCCCCCTGCCCCTCAAAAATGTACAGTTCTTTTATAGTTTTGGAGGCACCACCGGCGATATGGACGAGAAACTTGACTCTGCGGTCAGGCACCCATCCTGGTGGACCTCCGAGATTAAACTTGGGTGGGCCAGATGCAAAGCAAATGCCCTAACCGCTGTGCTATCTCTAAGAGAATCTGCAGGTTTTGCAGCAGGGAGGTCCCGGCCAAAGCATCCAAGAAAGGGCCCAGCGCAGTCCT
This sequence comes from Sorex fumeus, assembly GCF_029834395.1. Taxonomy (NCBI): domain Eukaryota; kingdom Metazoa; phylum Chordata; class Mammalia; order Eulipotyphla; family Soricidae; genus Sorex; species Sorex fumeus. The sequence goes on from NW_026606076.1 coordinate 4,927,311, forward strand.
GTGCTCGGAGGGTCAGGCTGGCCCAGCCCCTTCATTCTGCAGCCCCGCGCCCCACGGCCACCGCCCCATGGAGGAGCTGCAGGGGATCCCCAGAACCACGCACTCACACCCGCGACCCCTGAGCCCCGGCACATCCCCCACTGCACTCACCAAAGCTCCATGTCCCCCACCAAACCCTGCCGCGCCGCAGGAACCACCGGGATATCTGTTGAAAATGGAGCTTAAAAGTGTCCTTAGAGCTGGCTTGGCCCCGCCCCTCAGTGCAGAGACCTGGAGGCGCGGGGCGGGGCGCTCACAGGAGGCCACTAGTGTCCTGCCACGAAACCGGCCTTCACAGACCCCTTCCACGTGGAACAGCCTCTTCTCCCTTCACCTGTGTAACAAATGGACACCGGATCCAGCGGCTTACATGCAAACACATAAATGCCCTGCTGTTAGGTTACTTCTGCTTGTGCAAGCAGCCTTAAAGGGCCAGACACGAGCTTCACAGAGAACAACTAGGAAAATGCAAGTAAATCTGTAAGGCTCATTGGCTGGAGCAAAAGCACAGTGGACAGGGTGTTTGCCTGCTACGCAGGTGACCCAGGTTCAATCATCTGGATTCTATGTGGTCCCATTTTGGTGTATAATAGATTGATAGGATTTTACTGCTTCCAAAGTGTGAGTCTCAACACATTTACCCTCAATATTTGTGTAAATCCAATGGAAAACTGAATACAATGAGTGCAGATATGCTACAGGGAGTGAAGTGCTTCCTTGCATGTGTCTGACCTGGACACAAATTATGGACAGCACAGCGGGATGTGACGACCAGAACAGAACACAGAAGATCCTGAAGAATGGAGGTTTGGCTATCTATCCAACGTCAAAAGGGCTCGTCACAGCATCCTGGTTGATCTCTGCCATGATCCTCTGCAAAGCAGGGCTTCTGAGCCAAGTCAGAGTCACAGCAAAGAATGAAACCATGGTGAGTCTTGACAGTACCCAGCAAAATGCAATGTTAGTACCTATTTACTTATTTAATTCCTTCCACCTTGCTTTATCACTAAGAACCATTATTTATGGGCTGGAGCGATAGCACAGCAGGTATGGCGTTCGCCTTACAAGCGGCCAACATGGCCGACCCGAGTTCGATTCCTCCGCCCCTCTCGGAGAGCCTGGCAAGCTACCGAGAGTATTCGATATGCCAGACACAGTAACAACAAAGTCTCCAATGGAGACGTTACTGGGCCCGCTCGAGCAAATCGATGATCAACGGGAGGGCCTTTACATTTACCTTTACATATATATATATACATATGTATATTTATCTATAGCTTCTCTCCTGTGTCAATTCTCCTATGCATAAGGCCCGAGGATCCAGGACAGTCCTTCCCACAATCCTGACAGATATAAGGTTTCACTACAAAATGACTTTTCACATGCGCAGTAAGGTCTGAAGACAAACTGAAGACCTTTCCACATTCCTTACACTTATGATTTCTCTCTCCACTGTGAATTTTCAAGGTTCATAAAGCTATGCCAATTGCATCAAAATCTTCCTGCAGTCCTTTCATATTTAAGGCCTCAATCCAGGATAAATTTTTCTCACACGGCAAAGCTTGAGGATTGAGTAAAAATCTTCCCACACCCCTGCATATGTTTTCTTCGAGTATGAATTTTCCTATGTTTAAAGTTAGGGGGAAATGAAGGCTTTGCCAAAGTCTTTACAAAGATAAGGTTTGTCCCAGTATGAAAATTTCAGTGTCACAAAAGGATTGTGAAATAAGCAAAGGCCTTGCCACACTCCTTACATATATATATATATATATATGTATATATATGTATATATACATATATATGTGTGTTTGTGTGTGTGTGTTTATATATATATATATATATATATATATATTCACTGCAATGTGCGTTTTCTTATGGACACAAAAGTTTGAATAGTAAGTAAAGACCCTCCCACAGTAGTGACATGAATAGTGTTTCATTCCTACATGAAATTTCCTATGCTCAGAAAGACCTGAGAAGAAATGAAAGGCCTTTCCACCTACCTCACATATAAGGGTTTTCTATGAAACAGAAATTGTGAAAACTAAGACTTCAGGAAGAAGCAAAGGCCTTCCTCCATTGCTCAAAATTATTAGTTATCTCTCCAGTGTGAGTTTTTCTGTGTACTAAGGCTTGTGGAATAAGCAAAACCTTTCCACTCTGTATAAGCATATGGTTTCTTTCCAGTGTGACTTTTCCTGTGCATACTAAGATGCATGAGTCAGAGAAAGGCCACAGTACATTCCTTACATGCATACAGACTCTGCAGCATGAAATCTCCTATTTATAAGGTATGAGAATCCATTGAAGGCCTTCCCCCAGTCCTTACACTTAATCGGTTTCTCTCCTGTGTGGATGTTCACATAGGCCCACCGGGGTGATGCTGGACTCAAAAGTTTGTCCTCAGTGCTTAAATTTCTGGGGGTCTTGTCCATTATGGGCTTCTATGGGAAAGTGTTGGTGCTGAGGACATGGGAAGAGTGATCTTCTGATCACCCTCAGAAGACATCCCACCTATATTGGCATCCCTGTGGGGACGAGGGCCAAATTGCTCACTTGAGCCTTTATCACAGTGTGCAGGAAGAGACATTCCACCAGGGCTGGCTGATCCCATGTAGAAGAACAGATAAGGATTCCAATCATTGGTCTATGCCATGAGAATTTTCATGTCAAAAGAAATCAAGCTCTGCAGGTACGTAGCTGGTACGGTATAGGACAATGAGTTTCTTGGGGAAGTAATAAATCGAGATGGGGATGAAAGCAGTGACTCCGAAGCGAACCCTGGGGATTCAGAGAGGAACTGACCTAGTAGAAACCCAGAGAGTTGGAGACATGGAACAGGAGCAAAGGCTGGTAAGAACATCAGAGAGCAAGGTCCGGCCAACTCTCTACCGCTTGACAACACGCGAGCAGTGGACTCTCACCTATAAAGAAAACTCCAAGAGGCAGTTTCAGAAACATGACTTCAAACTGAGAGTATCAGGCTAGTACACTGCGTTGCATGCAGTCAATCTGGTACAATGTCCGGAATTCCAAAGGGTCCCCTGAGGACCATCTGACTAATAGATGGATGGAATATTGCTCTATCCAATCATAAATGTTTCCTTTTTTTACCTCTAATATTAGTAAAGTGAAATGGGTGGGACCCAGGAATGTGAGCAACCTTGTTAGTAATCACACAGGTAAACAGAATGGTCTGCTGGATGTGGAGAGCTTGGGACCGGACCTATAATCCCACTTATAAAAGATTTCATCAAGGCTCCCCTTCCATCCTTTCAAACGACATTCTGTGCACAGTTACCTGCATGTAAACTCTCCAATTGAGACCAGGGCAACTGTAGATCTGGGTAGTGAATTGCTTTAACATGGCCAACCTAGGTTCAATCCCCAGGATCCTGTAGAGTCTCCCAGAGCACCATCAGAAATAATACCTGAGTGCAGAGCCAGGAGAAACCACTGAGGATCACCAGGATAATAGTGGTCTCCCTTGCTCCCTGGCAGGTGAGAGCTTATGTTTGTTGATTGCCCATAACCTTTCAATTACCTTTGTCTCCTGATCAGACTTTGACTTGTAAATATTGTCTTTCTCTTCTCCTCAATGTCTTTTGCATGGTTAGCTATTTCACAGCATTTGCTTTTTATATGGATACAGGAAGACAGTTACAAAAACAAGCCTGAGCTTGAGAGTTGATGGTCTCCAGATAATATTACCTCCTGGATATCTGCTCTTTTGACTGAAGCCTCAGTTGCCCTTACTTCCTCGATCCCCAAAAGAAGGCTCCGATAAGAGACTAGATGGACCCAGGGCAATTGGTGAGCTAGCTATCCTGGCATCGAAATGGTCCTGGCCAAAGTATCATAATTCTTATGAATCAAAAAGTAATAACTAGACTTGGACGCTGCTGGGATTAGGAGTGATTGATCTGGCCTGAGCACTGTAGTCTAATCTGTGGTGAGAAATCCCCAGGAGAGTCACCAACAAGCCTAAAAGTGTCTATTACTGTGTCCATACAGAATGGTAATAATTAGGAAGTAATACGAAATATGTCAATTAAGTTGCTGGTCTAAGGAGAGGAGTAACACACGTTAAGGGCTGCTTTTCCTTTGTGGGTTGCAGGTGATGGGGATGTCTGGAAAACCATTTTCCATTGTGCTTCCCGTGGGGAGGCGTGGATTGGGGTCTTGGTGAGAAAAGAAAAAGAGTACCTTCAGGGAGACAGGAGGAATGAAGGAGACTGAGAAAAGAAATGATCCTCTTCCACCCTGATCCCCTATCTTCCCTTATGTACGTGTTACACCCACCAACTGTCCCCGGTGCTGTGTAATCCCATCAATGGCCAAGACCCAGAGACTATAAAACCCTGCTCCTGGAAGAGAACAGCCCAGTCTCCTGACTCTGCGTCTGGTTGTCTTACTAGGTGTGTTCAGTTTCCCTTCCCATCCCGAGCAGAGACCCGGCAGCTGAAGACCTCTGGTTCGAGTCACAGCTATGATTAAGACCACTCACGACAAGTTTGAACGAGCCTCACTCATGAAGGAACGGGCAGAGGAACCCAGCTGTGCAGGACCTGGGGCTTAGATCTCCAAGCTGCTCGTATTGGGACTGGGCCTCCTCCACCCAGATCTCCCATCTTCCAGTATGTAGGCGTTACACCCACCAACTGTCCCCGGTGCCGTGTAATCCCATCAATGGCCAAGACACAGAGACTATAAAACCGTGCTCTGGGAAGTGCGCGGACACACGAAATCTTACTATCTACTCTTACTCTGGAAAAACTGGCAGGCTACCCGAAGTATCCTGCCCACACCGCAGAGTCTGGCAAACTCCCCATGGTGTATTCAATATGTCAAAATCCAGTAACAATCATAGTTCTCTTTCTCCTGACCCTGAAAGAGCCTCAAATGTGGCACTTCTTAAAATCTCAGGGATAGGAAGAAGGAGACATTACTGGGGCCTGCTTGAGTCAATTGATGAACAACAGGATGATAATGATACAGTGAGAAAAGAAGAGACATAGAGTTAGGGGACACGGTTCCGACTTACAGAGAAGGCTGAGAGCTGAGAGTAAGAGTGGCTGGGGAGATTGGAGAGGAGTCACAGAGAGCACTGGAGAGCGAGTTAGAGAGAGGGTTGGATAGAGCTTGGAGAGACAAGAGACTGAAAAAACTGCAACTAATCGGCAACCAGCCTGGTCCTCATTCTACTCTTTCTACTTTCATCGGTCCAAAGGAACAGCTGTCCAGGGTGGAGAAGTGGCTCGAGAGCACCAAATGTGGACAGTGAGAGAGGGACGCCAGGAGAGACTGAGAACATCTGTTAACGTGTAAATCCTGTTAAAAGCCCCACTTCTCATAGGGTGCCCCAAGCACCCCTCGAGTGACTCCTGAATGTAGAGTCAGGAGTAAGCCCAGAGCACTTCTGGCTGTGATCCGAAAACAAAAACACAATAAAGTGAACTGTGGGGGGGCTGGAGCCATAGCACAGCGGGTAGGGTGTTTACCTTGGACACGACCAACGCAGGTTTGATTCCCAGCATCCCAAATGGTCCCCCAAGCACTGCCAGGAGTAATTCCTGAATGCATGAGCCAAGAATAAATGCTGGGCATCACCGGGGTGAACCAAAAAGCAAAAAAAAAAGTGAATTGTGTAGTTAAATAGAAAAAAGAACACAACTTTCTCGACTTAGCATAAAAGCATTTTTATGATGGCTACAGAGATAGCACAGACCGTGAGTTCCTTGTCTGGCACATAGCTGACCAGGGTTCAATCCCTATCACCTCACAGGGTCCCCAAACCTAGCATTATCAATGAGAACAGAGCCGGGGTAAATTCTAATCTCCATTGGGTGTAGCCAACCAAAAATAAATCAATAAATTTAGGTGCCAGAACTATAGTTTGGTCGGGTACTGGCCTTGTACACGGCTGACCTGTATACCCCGGCAACACACTGAGTACCGTTTGGTACCTTTTGACAGCAAACACATGGTATGACCATATATATATATATATATATATACACACACACACAAATATATGCATGTATGTGTCTGTATATCTATATCTATATCGATATATGTAATTTGTTCACGAGTCAACCTCCACCAACCAGTTTTATAGAATGCAGGTTTGGATTTTGCTACAGGTGGCAGAACTTTGAGCTTACCTGAGTGGTGCTTCGGGAATACTGCGTTGTACAGGAGACTGTACCATGGCAGATTGCTTGCAAGGACCCGTCCTGCATTCCTGGCCTATCTCTGACTGCAGGAATTCAAACTCTATATAAATAATGTGAACCTTGTGAGAAAGATACAGGAAGGGGGCAGGGATGAGGCCCAGCTGGTAGATAGAGGTCAGGGCAGGGTTGCTGGCACCTGGGGCCTCCTGGTGCAAACCTGAGCCAGAAGTACAGGCTGCAATTTCAAAGGTTTGCAGCGGCCTGGAAGAACTGACAGTGAGTGGGAGGGCACTTGTCATGAACGCAAAAGACTTAACTTCACAACCTGAATTGCCAAGGAGTGATCACGGAGCACTGCTGGGTTTGGCAAAATCCTGCATAGCCAATCCGCCTTCTGCCCAAAAAAGGCAATGAGGAGTTAATTGCCAACAGAAGAGGTGTGAAATCTAGTAATATATTCTGAATAGTCAGTCCTCTGGGTTTGTTGTTTTGTTTTGGGACCACATCCAGAAGTGCTCAGAGCTTACAGGCCAGGTTTTCAGACTATGATTTTACTACTATGGGTACGTGATTTAATAAAAGAAAAAGAGTATGAAAAATTATACTTGGAGCCAGAGTGATAGTACAGTTGGGAGGGCATATGTTCGGTCCCCGGCATCACATACAGTCCCCCAATCACTCCCAGGCGTGATTCCTGAGTGCCAAGCCAGAAATAACACCTGTGCATTACCGCTGTGTCCCAAAAAGAAAAAAGAAAAAAAAAGAAAAGAAAAATTAAATTTAGCCCAAATGAGATTTTAAAGTCCATAATTTTGCCCAGAGCCTAGAACTCCTTTTTCCCTTCACAGCCATCTGTTGAAAGGGCTCAAGAAATTTCACATGCAAGAGCCCTCAATGAAGGTATAAACAGGAGAGAGCACACCAGACTGAAGGAGATGCTAGTCACCTGGAAGGCCAGAGGGCCTTCCCTGGTATCCAGTGTCCACTAGTCCCCTGAGCACAGAGCAGGGCACAGACCTCAAGTACTACCAGGTGTGGCCCCAAATCTCACCTCCTCTGCTCCCCAAGTAGTGAGATATACCCAAGGAGAGAAGCTTAGAGGGCTGAGCACCTGATTTACCTTTGGGGGACATGGCATGGCTCCCCCTGCATCTCAGACACACAAACACAAGAGGGGGAGAGTCTCTGTTTATCTCCAAGTTTGTAGCAAATGGAGCGGGGGCGGGGGAGAGAGGGAAAGACAAGAGAAACACTCCAACCCCAAAAAGATGCTCAAAGAATGCTCATGTGTCAAGACAAATTCTGGAGTGGGAGGGTTGGGGTCATACCTAGTGATTCTCAGGGGACAGTATCACCTAGTGATGTTGTGGCAGTTATAACTCTGGTCACCGCAAGAAAGACAAATGCCCTCCTGGCTGTACTACTGCACCACCACTAAGAGTGAGACATTTAGAACATATTGCAGTTGATCCCTGGAAAACCCCTTTCTGCAAGTACTCACTTCAACAGCAGGGCACACCCCAGATCTGGGATTGATGGACAGTGAGGGATGCTTGGATTCTGGACAGGTGAGGCAGAAATTCTTTTTTCTGAGGAAATATAATCACATAGGGTTAGCAAAGATAGTAAGTTTATAGGGTGCATTTCTTTCAAGCAGCTAAGGTGGGGTCAATATGCAACAGGACATAAGCTCACCCACTCCAGCACTGCTAAAAATGATACATGAACTCAGAACCAAGAGTAACCCCTGAGCACTGAGTGATGCTGTGGCCAAAAACAGTAGAATAAATTAAGTAATAAAGACATTTCTGGGACCGGAACGATGGTACAGCAGTAGGGAGTTTGCCTTCCATGTGGCCAACTCGGGTTCGATTCCCTAAAACCATATTGTCCCCCAGCACTGCCAGGAGTGACTCCTGAATCCAAAGCCTGAGTAAACCCTTAGCATCGCTGGCTGTGACCCTAAAAATAAAAAAAAGAAATTTCTGTGTAAAGAGATTGGAGACACAGTATAGCAGGTGAGGTGCTTGTCTTGCACTCGGCCAAGCCAAGTTTGAATCCTGGCATCCCCTACGGTGCCCTGAGCCCAGCCAGGAGTGATCCCTGAATGCAAAGGCAGGAGAAGTAACTGAGTCTTGCAGTTGTACTTCCTACAGACTGAATCATTATTTCATTTAAACGCATAAAGGTGTGGTGGCCAATAGTGATCCTAAATTGCATTATTAGAGGGGTTAGGGCACACTCTGGAAGTGCCCAAGGTACTTCCTGCTAAGATGGCATATTTGGTTGCAAGACCCACTGTAGCTCCACCCTGATGCACCCCTCCAGACCGCAACCTGAGTTGGCTTAAAGCTCCACACCTTGGGGCCTGAGTGACAGCATAGACAAATGAGCATTTCTTTTGAAGGTGGCCAACCTGGGTTTAATTCTGGGCATCCCTCATGGTTCCTAGCACCACTAGGAGTGCTTGCTGGATTTAGAGTCAGGAGTAACCATAATGCCTCGCTGGGTGTGACCCCAAATGCAAAATAAGTAAATAAAAAGGGAAGAGAAGCTCCCCACCTCCCTGAACTCCCAGAACCCATTGAATGCACAAGAACCAGTGAAAATCAAAGGCTCTGCCAAATGCTTTTGAGCCTCAAGCATATGAAGAATATGCCGTGCCCCTCCCCCCATTCAGCCCCGCCACCCCCAAAGAATGACAGGACAGAGGAGAGGGTGTTTTTTCCTTCATGCTGCTGACCCAGATATGGGGTACCCTGAGCAACCCCATGAGTGACCCCTGAACACTGCCAGGTGGGGCTCAACAACCCCCACGAGGAAAAAAAATGCGCACCCAGGTCCCTTTGATGAGGGAATCCCATGCTTTAGCCCGAATCCACAATCTGCCTAAGGAATGACAGGGGACAAGGAACAGGATATCCTGGCGACACTGCTGGGATGATCCACCCACCCTGTGACTGACCAGGTGCTGGTTGTCGCCCGAAACTAAGATAACGCTGAGCTCCCCTCACACGCCCCATCAGATCTGGGGGAGACTGAGGCTCCCTCTAGCTCTGGCACTCTCTGCTTTGTGAGGGGCCCGAGCGATGGGTCAGCAGGGAAGGCACTGGCCTCGCATCCCGACACCCAGAAGGGTCCTCGAATCCCCAGGGAGAGAGTCCTGGGCGCCACCGGGAAAAGGTCTAAAACACATCAAAAAAATTAAAAATTTTATTTTCACTTTTGCTTGTTCAGTTATTGTCCTTGTTTCTGGAACTTTCAGAACGACCTCCGCGCTTCCAATTCGTTTTTCTCCTCCACCACGTGCTTCCTCTACCCACCCACCTTTTTGGAAGGGTCTGGGGGGCTTTGCCCAGGGGTTACTCCGGGCTCTGGGCTCACTCCAGGCCGTGATCGGACGCTGTGGGGTGCCGGGATCGAACCCGGGCGGCCGCGTTCCCCCCTTACGCATCTTTCTAAATAAATTCTCCTTAGTATCAACGACCCTGTTTCCCCCAAAATCAATTTATAAACCTCTTGGCGGGAGCGCTCGGTGTGTCCCGGGTGAGGGGCCCCCACCCCTGGCCACCACCCCGCCGCCCCCAAGGCGGAGCCCGCGGAGGTTGTGGCGCTCAAGACGACCACCAGGATGGGCAACGGTGAAACCGACCTCCCGGGACGCCCCTGCTTCCCTGGGTGCCCCCTCACCCGCTCCACACCTTCCTCAACCACGAGACCCGCCTGCACTTCCGCCCTGAATGCCAAGGCCAGCAGATAAAGGTCACGGATTTTGTGACGTCACCCGCACGTTCGCCCAGAGCATTAAAGGGCCAGGCTTCAAATATTCCTGACCAGGTACTTGCCTGGACAGGAAGGTTCATTTTTCGTCGTTTCAGGGGTAGGATCAGGTGATCCAGACATCAGGGGGTCGCCAGGTTTGGGATAGATGGGAGAGAGATGAGCTGAACAAATAACATGTCGAGCAGAGAGTCTTTGTATTTAAGAAGGAAATAAAATTCACAAAAATACATTGCAAACAGCCGCAAGACCTTCTCTCTGAGTCCCGACGTTCATTTATTTATTCATTTACAACCCTCAGCCACATGCTAGGACCAGGCCCCCAGGATTCCTCCTGGAAGGTGCCAATGAAAAAGACTGGCTTCAACAGGGTCCCTCACCATTGGGGGCTGATGAGCGGCCGCTCAAAGTGATCTGGCAGTTTGACATACACATGTCTACACAGAAAGCTGCAGGACAGGGTCCGGCACAACCCCTGGTTGAGAAGTTTGGGATGGTCAAGACTTCTGCCATCAGCAGGTGCAGCATCCTCGAGACCCACAGCCCCCCATGTTGATCTCCACCCCGGGCCATGTTGCTCCATCGCAGAGCTGGAGGTGAAGATGCCCCAAGGATAATGCACTCACACTCGAGACCCCTGTGCCATGCTAAATCCCCCCAGTGCAACCAGCAAAGCTCCATATCCTCCTAAAGCCTCTGGAGCAAGGCAGACCCCAGGAACCCACTGGATATGGATGGGGGGAGTAAAAAAACAACCACAAAAGTGCCCCAAGAGCTGGCTCAATCTCGGTGGTCACATTATAGGCACTGGAGGTGCCTATAATGCCACTAATTGGCCTTCAGTGTCCCCCTTAGACTGAAGTATCACTTGTCCTTTAATCGTGTGCCCGGAGGAGGCCTGATCCACTTGACATCACTAGGAATAAAGGTGCACATGGAAGACTCCCGTCTGTGACATCATCCATTTCACCAAGGAGACTTAATGTGCCAGGTTCCAAGTCCAGACAGACCATTATGGCAGCCCAGGTGAATCAGTGCAAGGGCGATGAGCTCGAATCAAAAAGAGAAGAGGCAAGTGCTGGAGGGGCTGGTCACAGAGTTCAGGGCAGCGAGTTAAGGTGGAGTCTCTTCACTGGTCAAACATAGAGTCAATGCTCCCCAATACATCCATCAGAAAAACTAAAGCAGGTTGATTCAAAGTAAAACAGACAAGTAAGTTGTGAATGGGTCCTGGGACAATGAGTTTCTCTGGGAAGTCATTAATCAAGATGGGTGCAGTGTCTCTGAAGCCATCCCTGAAGGTGCAGAGGAACTGGCCTAGCAGCAACACAGAGAGCTGGAGAGACACTGGACAGAAGCAAAGGCTGGGAAGAACATCAGAGAGCACTGTACAGTGAACACTCTACCCCTTGAAAACATCCTATATAAGATCCTACAATGAAACCCCAGGACGCTGCTCTAGAAACGCGTTTACAACCAAGAGTATGGGGAAAGAGGTTAGTACTGTGGCTTAATGCTTGTGTTAAGCATGGTTTTCCTGAGTTCCATTCCTGGCATCCAAAACAATACAGACTCCTAAGAACTGACAAGTATGGCATGAATTACATAAAACATATTTCAATAAATAAATCCATGTCTAGATCTACCCTAAGAACGGAGGCACATAGGAGTTAATGGGCACCAAAGTGTACTAGATCATTTTGTAGACTTCGTCTTTTGGACAGACCAAAAACAGTTTTAATCATTCTGGTGGCTAGTAGGGTTGAGATTTTACCACTTACAAATGCAACGTGTTGTCGTCTTTTCTCCTAATATAATTGAAATGAGAAAAGTAAAATCCAGGAATGTGACGACCCTTTATAGTTAGTCTTCACAGCTGATGTTATTGTCTGCTGAGATGGGAGTTTGGGCATTCTGCCAGGTTCCCACCATTTGTAAAATATTTTGATCAAGGGGCGTGTTCCATCCTATAATAGAACCATCAGAAATTTTTCTGTGCACAGTGAAGTCCATATCAACTATCTCTAATCCACCCTTTTAAAGAAGAACGACAGGGTCATTATCCTAAACTTTTCAGAAATATTTATCCTCAATGCGTAGGGAAATCTAATAAAAATCTGAAAACAAGGAGTGCAGAGCTGATACAGTGGGAAGCTGCTCGACTGCACAAGACTGATCTGGATTCAAAGTCCAGATCCCCATAAGGATACCTATGTCCTCCCTCGCAGGTATGGATGAGCTCAGAGCCAAGAGTACACCCTGAGCAAAGCAGGTGTGGCTCCTCAAAACATAACATAGGAAGGTTTTAAGTGAGGAGGTTTGCCTCTTTTTCCATTCCAAAGGATTAACTGCAACATCCTGGTTGATCTCTATCAACAACCCTGCCAACCGGGGTCTCTGCCTCAAACCAGAGTCCAAGCAAAACTGAGACACTGGGCTGGAGTTATTACACAGCGGGCAGGGCGTTTTCATTGCATGCAGCCAACCCGGGTTCAATTTCCAGCATTCCATAGGGTCCACCAAGAACAGCCAGGAGTAGTCCCTGATTCCAGAGCTAGGAGTAACCCCAGTGAATCTCTGGGTGTTAGGGCGCGGATCGTGATCTCCCTTTAACGACAAAGAAACTCCAGAGACTGCAAACAGCAAGCAAGGTTTATTGTAAGACTGGCTAGCCAGGGTCAAGCCGCCTACACAGACACGCAGGTCAGTTAGGTGAGGCAAGACCCCGAACCTCTTCAAAGGGGATCTTATATAGGCCTTCATTGGCCGTTACAGAAAAGCCCGCGCATTTCATAGCCAATAGATTTGTAACAACATATGCTTTCTTAACCAATCCATGTAGAAGTCCATCACTCCTTAGCCTATAGATTCAAAGATCAGCATTTACGTACATAGGCATTGTGACTAGTGGGCATCAGGTAACTTGGACATTTGGTTATCACCTTGCTTCCTCAGATTCTCAGCCCTGCATTCCGGAGGTGGATAAGGGAATAGTTCTTAAGGGAGGTAACAGATAAGGAGGGCAGGAAAGGGAGAGTTACTAATTTATAGAGTTTTAACTCTGGAATCTCCCTCAGGGTCCCTAGGGACCTAACACTGGGTTTGACCAAAAGAAAAAAAAAACATAAAGAGTGACACTGATAAGTGTGATCGAGGGGTGGTTTTTGTACCCATTCACTTAGTTCCTATTTAATCAGTTTTCACCTGGATTCCATCAAGACCCATTATGTACAGGGGCTAGAGCAATATCACAGTGGGTAGGGCGTTTGCCTTGCATGTGGCTAACCTAGGTTCGATTCCCAGCATCCCATATGGTCCCCCGAGCACAGCCAGGAGTGATTCCTGAGTGCAAAGCCAGGAGTAACCCCTGTGCATCTCCGTGTGTGACGGGAAAAAAAAAGAAAAATAGGATCTATTATTTATAGGCTAACATACACAACAAGTCCAAGTGCTGGGACACTGGCATAGGAAATAGTAACCATTAGTATTATTATTATGGTTTGCTATATAAGGTAACTCAGGAGGTTAATTCAGGTTCATAAGGAACTCAGGCATTAGTAGCCGTATGAAAATACACAGTGGCAAGAACTCTTAAGAGTGTACAGAATGGGAAGATCTTTGTGTTTCCCTGAATTGAAATCATCAGCAATTCCCTTTCCCTCATAATACTGAAATCATCAGTTTAATTTGAACTTAAGAACTGTAACATAAAGAATGAACTAGGAGTGTATATTTCAGACATCAAAAGGTTGAAGCAGAGTGTTTACCGTGGAATCGCCCAAGTACCACACTCCCAGACTAATTCCTGAGTGCATATTCAGGAGAAACCCCTGATCATCACCCAGGTGGGACACAAAAATGAAAAAAAAATGGTCAAAGGGCAAGCCGTGAGGAACCCAGAGATAATGGAGGCATTGTGTATCCCACCCAAGGCCTGGAAGAGATTGAATGATGCATTCAAGGTAAATTGAAATTCAGATTTTAGGGACTGCTGGGCATTTGTCCTGCAGGGAATGACGGGATATGAACCCTTTCCCTCCCAGGACCACCTGGAGTGATCCTGCCTGTGGAGCCAGAAGTTACCCCTGGGCATTTCTGGTTGTGCCTTACCCCCACCCCTACAAAAAAGTACTTGTTTTGTGTATTGAACAGAAAGCCCTATGTCAGGGGGATCATATTTATGAATGACAGATGCGAGCGATTTCAGTGATCCCTGTCATCAAGGCTTTCTGTGACTGTAGGTGGCTTATCTGGGCTCACCTCCAGTATCACACAGTGACCTGGTACCACAGGGAGTAATCAGCTAACTGGGCAGTACTAGGAGCCTTATGATATGCATCTTTGGGGAGGGAGTCACAGTCAGCAGTGCTCAGGGCTTATTTATTCCTGCCTTTACACTCAGGAGTCACTCCTCTGGGGCCAGGGTTGAGGGCTCCTAAAGTCCTAACGTCCAGCACCTCCTAATGGTTTGGAGGGAATTGATGTAGGCATGCAGGCAGATAGGGAAGTTTCCCCCTCCCAAGGCAAAGGCAGTAAATTTCCTGGGAATAGCTCTGAAGTTGTGAAGGCCAAACTTGCAGAAAACAGGAACTAAGGCCTGATCATGCCCTCATCTATGGCCACCAACAGAACCCAGAGAAGCTCCTGCAGAAACAAAAGGCCAGGAAAGGAATTTCAAAGAAGATCATCACCACTCCCAACCTGCCTAGGCAACCTCCTTAGAAACGGGACTTCAACCTAGGTAAAAGCCTAGATTGGATTCCCTTCTGTTCGAGGGAGACCGCTCATTGGCTTTCCCAGACATTTGCGGGAGCAGGGCAAGTGGGGGGTCCCCGAATGTGGGAACCAAAGTCGGGCTCCAGAAGGATGTGGAGCCCCCCACCACTGCTTCCGACCCGCTCCCCCAAATTATATAGTCAGATCAGGAGGTGTACACCAGGTGGGGTGGGGTGGGGTGGGGGTTGAGGGATGACCCTAGACCTCAATGGGGGAGCACCCCAATGGTGCTGCTTCATTCTCAAGGGGTCCTTGTGCCAAGAGGAGCCCGCCACTGGTGGATTCAACTGTCTTACACCCGCAAAGGGCTGGAGGGGATGAGAGAGTCCAGCATCTTCCGGCCCTGCCTTCGTCCGCCTGGGCCTTGGGTCAGAGAATAAACTGGGGATCTGTGTCCGGGTGTTCCTGCTGTCTGGGGCTCACCCCACTCACTCTATGTGTGGAGGCACTCCCAGTGGGCAGTGCTCCAGAGCCAGCTACCCGAGAGCGAACAGGGTGACACAGGAGAAACTTTCCTTCCTGCAGTACGATGTGCCCAAACAACTCAGTTCTAAAGGTGTGCATACCCCATGTCCACGTATCACAGCACCCCGCATTGCTGAGGGTGCCATCTTCCATCCTGAGTTTTGAGGTTCATATACACATGAGAAGCCCCATGTCTTCTGTTCTCCGTGGAGGAGGGTGGCAGAGGCTCGATTCAACTCCAGCAACTCCAGATGTCTTGGGTGAAGGTAACAGTCATCAGAGGAGCTAGGGTGTGTTAAGAAGAATTTTAATTAACACAGAAATATTGAGCCTAAGACTGGGCAATCTCCTTCCCTGGAAAATCTAAATACATCACTTCTTCCAAGGATTTCTTTTTTTTTTGCTTTTTGGGTAATACCCAGCAATGCTCTTGCTTTACTCCAGGCTGTACACTCAGAAATTACTCCTGGTGGTACTTGGGGGACCATATGGGATGCAGTAGATTGGATACAAGTTGGCTGTATGCAACACAAACATCCTACCAGCTACACTGTAGCTCTGGCTCCGAGGGTTTTTTTTTGGGGGGGGACTGTTTTGGTGTGTGCCCATAGGATCTGGGAAACATCGAGTACCTGGGATTGAACCTGGTCGGTTACAAGCAGGGTGAGATTATTTTGTTGTTGTTCAGTTCATTTTGAACAAGAAAAGTTATGAGCCCTCTTTGCTCTGTCTGTGGCCCAGCTCTTTGGAAAGGTCTCCAGTTATAGTCAACCCCATGTGCCATCACCCCACTTTCTGAGGATGCCCCAACCCTCTTCTATAAAGAAAAGCGGTCAGGGATACAGCAAGATACAGCTCAAAACCCACCAAGTTAGGGTGGGGGAATCTGCCATCACGGGACTGAGGCTGTTTTGGTTTTATTTGGTTTTTCATGGTTTGGAGGCCCAACACGAGCAATGCTCAGGGTTACTCCTGGCTCTGCACTCAGGACTATCACTCTGACATGCTGGTGGGGCTGTATGGAGAGTCAAAGAAAGAATCTTCTTGGGGTTGAGTGGGTTGTTCCTGCTTTGTTTCTGGACCAGGAGGGGTGCAAAGGATTGAACTGACGTGGAAAGTCCAAGGCAAAGTCATTTATTTTCATTATTGTTCTCTTCACTGAGCTAGAAACCTTCTGAAGCCACTTTGCTATGTCTGTGACCAAGCCATTGAGAAATATTTCCTGTTATGGGTAACCCACACCCCAGCACCCCACATTCTGAGGGAGACCAAACCTCTACTACAAGGAAGAGGCAGCAAGGATACAGCAAGATACAGCTCAGAAACCCCCACGATGGGGTGAGGGAATCCCCCAGTAAGGGACTGGGGCTGTTTTGGTTGTATTAGGTTTGTTCATGGTTTGGGGGCTGTTTTGGTTGTATTAGGTTTGTTCATGGTTTAGGGCTGGAGCGATAGCACAGCGGGTAGGGCGTCTGCCTTGCACGCAGCCAACATGGCCAACCCGAGTTCGATTCCTCCGCCCCTCTCGGAGAGCCCGGCAAGCTACCGAGAGTATTCGATATGCCAGACACAGTAACAACAAAGTCTCCAATGGAGACGTTACTGGGCCCGCTCGAGCAAATCGACGATCAACGGGAGGGCCTTTACCTTTTACCTTTTTATGGTTTGGGGGACACAAATCCAGCAACGGCAGAGGTTCTCCTGATGTTGCATTCAGGAATCACTCCGGCATGACGGTGGGGCTGTATGGAGACCCAGAGAAAGTACTGGGGCCTTTGACTGCAAGCCAAGAGCACTAACCGCTCTGCTCCCGCTGCAGCGACCCAAGCGGCTTGCTTGATCCTTAATGACCTAACATTGAAGCAAAGAAATGGGCTGGAAATCTAAAGCGTGGCAAAGGTGGGCTGCAGCAGTTCTGGCGATAAACCACGAGATGGCGCTGTGGGCGTTTCTGTCCCTCTCTGGGATCGTTTCTTTGTTATTTATTTTTATATGAGTGAATCACCATGAGGTACAGTTGTAGACTTACACATTTTTGTGCTTGGGTTTCAGCTATACAATTATCGAGTACCCGTCCCTCCACCAGTGCCCATTCTCCACCACCACTGATCCCAGTTAGTCCCTCCCATTCCCATCCCCCCATTCCACCCTGCCTCTGTGGCAGTGCATTCATTTTTGTTCTCTCTCTACTTTGGTGGGCTGTGGTTTGCAAATGAGGCATTGACTGTCAACCATGTTCGGACTATAGTTAACTTTCAGCATGCATCTCCCATCCTGGGAGGATCCTTCCAGCACCCTTTATTTGGTGCTCCCTTCTCTATCTGAGCTGCCTTTTTCCATAGCGTGTGTGGCTGGCCTCCATGCGATGGAGTAAACATCCTGGCACTTGTTTCAGCTATTCTTGGGTGTTAGTCTGAAAGAAAGGGACAGACATAGAAAGATAGCTTTCGTCTGGGGAACATAAAGTAACAAAACGTGCTCGTTTCTCTAAGAATTTTCCACCCTTGGGTTTGCTTCAGTGTTCAGTATGGGGTAATAAAGGATCAAGCAAGCCTCTTTCACAGGTGCAGCAGGAGGAAGGAAAGCCTGTGGTTGCTTGTCTTTCACTTGAGTAATCTGGGCTCGATTCCAGCCTTCAGATCTTTGTGAGGAGGATATCTGAATCACATTGGGGGTCGAGTGGGTTGCCCTAGCTTTGTCTCTAAACCTGGAGGGGTGCAGAGGATTGAACTGAACCTTTAATGAGCAAGGCAAGGTTATTTTCTCACATTAATTGTTCTTTTCTCTCTGTACAAGAAAGGTTCTGAATGCACCTTGTGATGCCTGTGACCGAGCCCTTTGAATGTTTCCTGTTATGGGCAACCTACATCCCATCACCCCACATTAGGAGGGTACTTAACCGTCTTCTACACCGACGTGGTGAATGGAAGAATATACAGTTCTGACACCCTCTAGTCGGGCTGATGGAATTCGCCATCAAGGAACTGAAGCTCTGTGTTTTACTTTTCTTTCTTGTTTGTTCCTTTATGGTTGTGGCCACACCCAGATATGCTTAGGGCCTTCTCCTGCCTCTGCACTCAGGAATCACTATGGACATGACTGAAGAACCATAGGGGAAATCTATGACTATACCCGGGTCCTATGGATGCAAAGCAAAAGCCCTATCTGCTCTGCTCCCGTTGCAGCGGCCCTAGGTGCGTTCTTGATCCTGAATGACCCCATACTTAACATTTAAGCAAAGAGAAGGGCTGAAAATCTTAAACGTGGGAAAATTTGGACCGCGGAAGTTATGCTGAAATGCCATGAGATGGAGCTGTGAGCGATTCCGTCCCTCTCCAGGACCATTTCTCTAAGAATTTTCCACCCTTAGGTTTGCTTCTGTGTTAAGTATGGGGTAATTAAAGATCAAGCACGGAGCTTCAAAGGGGCAGTGGTCAGAGAGCCTTGAGCGTGCGAGTCTCTCACATGGGTGACCAGCATTCTATTCTCACCTTCAGATCTTTTGGGATACATGGCTGAATTACCTCAGAGGTTGAGTGGGCTGCTCGATCTTTGCCTCTCTACCAAGAGGGGTGCAGAGGATTAACCCTGACGTGGACAGAGCAAGGCAAAACTGCAAGGCTGGAGCCATAGCACAGCGGGTAGGGCGTTTGCCTTGCATGCGGCCGACATGGGCACTTGCGTTAAATTCCTCCACCCTCTTGGCAAGCTAACAAGAGTATCTTGCCCACACGGCAGAGCCTGGCAAGCTACCCGTGATGCATTCGATATGCCAAACACAGTAACAAGTCTCACAATGTTATTGGACCCACTTGAGCAAATCGATGAACAATGGGAGGACACTGACTGTGACACTCTGAGCTAAAAACCATCTGAAGCCACTTTCTTATGTCTGTGACGAAACCATTTAGAAATATTTCCTGCTATGGGCAACCCACACCTCATCAACCTACGTTCTGAGGGTACCCAACCCTCTTCTACAAGGAAGACGCAGCATGGATACAGCAAGATACAGCTCAGAAACACCCACGTTGGGGTGAACTAATCCTTCAATAAGGGACTGAGGCTGTTTTGGTTTTATTTGGTTTGTTCATGGTTTGGGGGCCACAAATCCAGCAAGGCACAGAGGTTCTCCTGGCTCTGCACTCAGGAAGCACTCAAGCATGATCGTAGGCTGTATGGAGAGCCAAAGAGTGTGAGAGCTTTCTTTCACTTGGGTAACCTGGGTTCTATTCCAGTCTTCATAACTTGTGGAGTACATAACTGGCACATAACTAGACTCACTATAAACAGTGCTCCTCGCCCACAGTTCAGAGGCTTCTCCCCTGGGGCAGTTTATGTCCATGGACTGAGCAGAACAGCCTCTGAGTAGCTTGTCCCAGGGGAGCGCTCCTTTGCAGCATAGACGCTCACTTCCTACTGGTACCCAACAGAAGACATCCCACCTGTCTTGGCATCCTCATGGGGCTGAAGGCATAACTGCTCGCTCGAGATGTTGTCACAGTGTGCATGACCAGAAGAATTCCACCTGGGCTCTTGCTCCCCGAAGAAAAGCAGAGAAGGATTCCAATTACTGTGCTGTGCCTGATAGTCTTCTCGTCAAAAAAATTCTAGACCTGCAGGTTGGTTTCTAACATTTACCGACTCGGTTGCAATTCTGACACGTGGATGGATTTTCCAGGCAACGACCTGACGTTTCAGGAAGATGGACAAGCAAAATAGACCAACAGCAGGTCACACAGCTGTGTAATTGTTTTCCAACTCAAAGAACAGACACAGTAAGTGGAAATAACTCCCTCTGCAGAAAATTGAAGCACCAGTTTAGAGGGAAAATAAAAGGGGAATGAGCTGGGTTTTGTACTACCTTAGTGTGGAGCTTAGTGGGATAGCTTAGTGGGATACACGTGTGAAGGCAATGACGCATCCCCACATAGCCGAGACAGACCTTTGAAAATATCTCACATGAAGCAAATTGCTCGCGAGGATCAATGAAGTTTTCTGTTATCTTGTTCTATTTACTTAGGTGGGGAGAGGGTCACACCAGCATTGCTCAGGGATTCCTGCTGCTGGAACTCTTGGGGCTGAGAGAGATAACTACGAAAAAAACAGTGTTTTTTCGAACAATGTTGCAATTATTCGCCAACGTGGCTTGGTAAATGCTTCAGGCAACCACAAGTGAACGTCCGAGCTGGCAAAGCAATGCAGAGAAGACATCAAGGATGACCTCAAAGACAGGAGAACAGCAATGATTGTAGATGTGGCAGAAGCCGGGAAAAGCATTCGTAATGCCCGGCTGTCCTTCACCAACTACAAGACCAAGATGACTGCCCTCCGACATCCTGATGGATGGGAAGGAATGGCAGGGAAGATAGATGGTCGGCAACTACACGACCTCCACTTTGCTGATGACAACGTTCTAATAACACCAAACATCAGCCAAGAAACACAAATGCTGACCTACTTCGACCGTGAGAGTAGAAAGGTCGGACTACAGCTGAATCTTACGAAGACAATGTTTATGAGAAACAGCCTCGTTCCTGATGCTCCATTCACTTTCAATGGAACCACCATCTCCAAATGCAACAGTTATATATACCGAGTTCGTGAAATCAACATGATGACTTTCCTGGCACCTGAGTTGTACAGGAGGAAGAAAGCGGCTTGGAATGCCTTCAAGAGCGTTGAAGAAATAACTAAGAGGACAAAGAACCTCTGGGTATGAGCACATTTCTTCAATTCCACTGTTCTTCCTGCATTAACATATGACTCAGAACAAAAACAGGATGAGAATGCTACTCGGGTTTCTCAAAGAGGAATCAAAAGAGCTATGCTTGGAATATCACGCATCACTCAAATGAGAGATAGAATCCGGAGTTCTGATCTCCGCCAACGGTCAAGAATCAGGGACGCTCTCTCATCTGCCAAGGCATCAAAAATCAGATGGACTGGACACGTAATGAGGTTTACAGACAACCACTGGCCTAGACCCATTACTGACTGGATTCCACGGGGCGTCAAAAGATCGCGTGGACACCCACCTACAAGATGGTCAGACTTCTTTGTCAAGACCCTGAATAATCGGTTTGAGGCTCTGCATGTTCCTAGAACGAACAGATGCAATTGGGCTACACTAGCATGCAGCAGGCATGCATGGAGATGTTACTGGCACCCACTCCAATAAATTGATGAATAAAGGGGGATCAAGGAATATATTATTTTAGGTTGTAGAATTGCTGCTTTTATGCTGCAACACGGTTAGAACTTGAAGATACCGTCTTGAGTGGAGTTAGCCAGAAAAAGAAACAAAAACAAGATAATGTTCACTCATCTGTGGAATACCGAACACTGGATGAGGAAATGTACTGTAAAGGGGCTGCTTCAATCATCCCTGATTCCAGTGTTTAGAGAGAAAATGAACAAAGAAGGAAAGAAATTTGGGGTGGAAGAGAACCAGACGTTTACAGGGATCAGGGATTCATTTATGCCAGTGACATGAGTGAGGGGTGTAGCCATTTACCCAAAACACAGATGCAACAGAACTGAAAACAAGAGATCTAAGCTGTAATCATGAAACCTAGTCATGTGCTTGTCCAGATGACAGGCGGGGGTAGAGTGGGGACTGGGTTGGGAGGGAATACGGGAACACAGGTGGAGGGAATCTGATGCAGGGACTGGTATTCGGTTATTGTCGCCTAAAACAACTATCAATAACTTCGAAAATACTGGCACTTTAATGAAAACTTTAAAAAACAATACAATAAAATACAGTTCCAGATTTCAGCACCCACTGAGGTTAAAGACCCTCTAGTCCCAGTATTAGGCTCTGATATTTTTCCTGTCATGCTGAGACCATAGATGTGGTTGTGAGGATGGAGCCGGACCCCACCTTTCAAGTCGTATGCTCGGTCCACTGAGCACTGCAATGGCATAATAGTTTCAACAAGAGAATCTTACAGCACACTTGTATGCAATACCCCTGTTCTCTAAAGAAATTGCTGTAATGCCACAACCTGAACCTGTGATTTGAGTTCTGAAATCAAACAAAATGTACAATGAGAATTAGTCCAATGTTAAATGGAATGCAGTCGAATGACCAAACAGGTGGAGGACATCTCCATAGTCCTCACAGTCCAAGCAAGCCTACAGAAAGGGAAAATTTACAGGAAGTGTTGCTGGGAGGAGCTCGGCAATCCCCCAAAAACCTTTTGGGTTTTGTTTTTAATCAGATCCAGCGATGCTGGGGATACCATAGGGGATGGTGGACATCGAAGGTAGGCGGCATCTGTAAGGCGAGCACCCTCCGTGATGCATTGCTGTTCTGGTCCTAATCAGTTTCATTATGGGCTCACAGTCACAATTTAACATACACACAATAAAACAATTTTTGGTGGGTACAAGCGTACAGCAGGTAGGCATTTGCCTTGCATGAGGCTGACAGGGGTTGATCCTTGAACACTGTCAAAATCAACTTACGAGAACCACCAGGAATAACTGCTGAGCATCCCCAGGCCCCAAAACAAAACTAAATTTCTTCCCATGTTCAAAAAACCATGGCAATGATCCAAAGGCAAAGATATGCATGGTGTCAGATTGACTGAGCGGAGTCCAGAAAGGGCACCCAACCCTTTAGGTGTACAGTCAAGCTAGTTATACAGCCGGGAACACAAGGACTACTTGACATACCTGAGAGATAAGGAAGAATGACAACAACATGAAGAAAGCAAAGCACAGGATCTATCCGAAACGAACAGCTCCGGGGAGAAGACACCCCTACCCCATGCCACACCTCCACATCACATGTTCTAGGGATGAGAAGGGGATACTCAATGTCCAATGAGCAACTCAAAGAGGTTGTGGATTGGAGACTCCTGGGTTGGCCACATGCAAGGCAAGCATCCTACTTGCCCTAATATTGCTCTGGCCATTTCTAAATAAATGGGAGAAAATGGGAAAAAATGGGAGAGCAATTATGAAGCTTCCACGTTTAATTCTCGGTCATACAATGAAACACCAGTCCCTTAACCGTGCCCATTTCCCACCACTAAAAACCCAAATATACCGCCATTCCACAGCCTCCCCCTACCTTTGGGGCAGATAATTTCCACATTCTTCTCTCTACTTTGATTACATTCAATATTTTGACACGAGACCCACCATTATTATTTGGGATTTTACCCCAGCACTCAGATCTGGCGAAAACGCAACAGCAGATAATTCTTTTTCGATTGCTGGTTATAAATAACATATGATTTTGGAATTCTGAAATTTTAATAACTAAATCTGCAGGGATTTATGCCAAAACCTGCTGGGTTCCAAGATTTGTTCCTGAGTCTCTGGGAATATGGCCATTAAACAGCTTTACCACGAGCCAGAGAGGCGGTTCATGGGAATGACATACGCCCATGTTGGGGTGGGGAGGAACTGGCCGGCTCCACCCCATCCTGAGAGGCCCCACGTATCTTCCTGAGTGTGGGCCCAAACCTGACTTTCCAAAGGCCTTTGGAGGATGGAGGCCACCGAGTCGCCAAGTGGGAGCATTTGTTGGGATAGGACCAATTCCTCCTGGGGTGGACCGGGGACAGTAACCTACTGCAGGGTTCAGACACATTTCTGCTAAAAAGCGCTGGGTTTTGAGATTTTTCTCTGAATCTCTGGGATAATAGCCATTAGGCACCTTTGTCATGAGCCACAGAGGTCAATCATAGGTGCCAGACAACTCGGGGTTTTGTTGGGGTGGGGAGAAAAGGGCCGTCTCCACCACCATGCAGTTAGGCTCTGCAAGTCTAC
This sequence comes from Sorex fumeus, assembly GCF_029834395.1. Taxonomy (NCBI): domain Eukaryota; kingdom Metazoa; phylum Chordata; class Mammalia; order Eulipotyphla; family Soricidae; genus Sorex; species Sorex fumeus. Next base: position 4,951,334 of record NW_026606076.1, read on the forward strand.
TCAAAGCAGTCCCAAACCTAATCGTCCAGAAGCCATAAGAGATGACGGCTACTGAGCCGTAAGGCATGAAACCTATTGCCACCTGAAATACCCAGCCTCAGTAACCTCCTGTGGGAACCAGACACATTTCTGCTGCAAGCCCTTGGGTTTCAAGATTTGTTACTGAGACTGTGGGATCATGGCCAAGTGACCAAGAGCCAGAGAGTTTGTACATGGGCAGCAACTCGGGGTCTGTCACTTTGAGGTGGGGAGGAAAGGGCAGAGTTCACCCCAATCCCAAGAGGCCCTGCATGTCTTGTCACTGCAGGCCCAAACCTGTCTTTCCAATGGCCTCTGGAAGATGGTGGCCACCGAGCCACCAAGTGGGATCAGGCGGAGATACACACCCTTTCCCCCTTGTGGTGGTCTGTCACTGGTAGCTCATTGCGGGAACTGGGAGCATCTCTGCAAAAAGCTTCTGGGTTCCGAGATTTGTCTCTGAGTCTCTGGGATCATAGCCTTTAAGCAGTTTGATCAGGAACCAGAGACCTTGCCTCCAATTATATAGCTGAGCCGGAAATGGTTTGCTGCTGTGTCACGCACATACCTAACTTTTGGCCGTTTACTTTCTTGGAAGACTTTGCCCAAAGTTTTTGTTGTCTGGCCAAAGGCACAGCATCAATTTCGGAGTATCTGGAAGTCTGATGGTGCCATCAGGAAGCTGATGCACTCGCCTTACAGCATAGATTGACCTGCTGGTGGTAGCATACACACAGAAAGTAGAAATACTATATATGGAAAAAAACACCAATGGTGTGGTTAGACTCACTGTAAAGCAAGTAGGATGCTTGCCTTGCTAGTAAAGGTAAAGGTAAAGGTAAAGGTAAAGGTAAAGTCTCTCCTGTTCTTCGTCCATTTGCTCTAGCCTGCCTTGCTGATACAGGTCAAACCTGCCCATCCCATAGGAACCCAGAAACACCACAGAATAATTCCTGAGCTGCAGAACCAGAAATAACCTTGAGCATCAAAGAATCGCTTCCAAATCCTCTGAACAAAAAAGCTATTAAAATTAATCAAAAGAGGGGCTGAAGTGATAGCAGAGCGGGTAGGGTGTTTGACTTGCACGTGACCAACCCAGGTTCAAATTCCAGGAACAATATGGTCCCCTGAGCTTTACCAGGAGTAATTCCTGAATGCATAAGCCAGGAGTAACCCCATGTGCAATGCTGTGTGTGACCCAAGAAGCAAAAAAAAAAAAAAATTAATCCGAAGAGTAAATTTTCAGAGGCAAATACCTCTCACTTGTCCAAACCACAGCACAGAAGCCAATGAAAATGACTGACCGCAAAAGTGTCCCTTTCCTGTGTGGGCTGCCCGTGAACATATCTGGAGTTTCAATAAGTGTTATGTCTAGTCCAAAGCCTCAAAACAGGGTCCTGCAGAGTCACGAGTAGGGAGGAATGAGATGATCAAGACCCGCACTCTCTTCAGGCTCCTCACACCAAGGCCTGGAATCCATGTTCCCACCCTCCAGTACCATCTTGGACTTGGATGCAATTGTGGCTGCACAGGACCTCAGGATAACGCACCCTCACCCATGACACCTGCGCCACAGAACAGCCTCCAATGCACCCCTTAAAAGCTCGACATCCCCTAAAGCCTGGATATCTGGAACAAGTAAAAAAGCGTGAAAGTGCCCTACAACCTGGCATGACCTCCCCCTCAAGTTCCCAAACCAGGATTTTCAGGGGGCTCAAGCTTGCCAAAACCTCACACAGGAAAGACTGAAGAATGGAGGTTTTCCTGTTTTTCCATTTTCAAAGTATTCAATGCTGTATCTTGGTTGATTTCTGCCATAACTCCCGCTAACCAGCCCCTCCGGGCCAAGCCAGAAGCATAGCAAACTATAACAGAGTAGTGAGCCATAACAGCTCTGAGCAGGGAGATGTTTCTGTACCTGTTTATTCAGTCACCTTCCTCCTTATTTTCATCACCAGGACCGATTATTTACAAGTTAACACACAAACAATTCCAAGCATTAGAATACTGGGATAGGTGCAGCCCGGGTGAAAATCAGCAGGTACCTTTCATTGACATGAGGAGAAGTCTGTTCCAAACAGGCAGGCTTACTTCCCTCTTAACTGCACTTTTTTAACACCCTTGACCATAGTGTCCAAAGGAAACTTGCTTGACTGACTTGTTCTGTTCTGTCCTTAGAGACTGTTATTAAGGGATAAAATCATTCAGTATGAACTTTTATGTTTATTAAGGTGTGAGGGTTACATGAAGCCCTTCCCACATTCCCGACATATATGCAGTTTGTCTCCAGAATGAATTCTCACATAATGAGTTAGAGAATACCACCAAATGAAGGTATTCCCACAAGTCTGACACTGATAAGGTTTCCCGCAACTGTGAATTTTCCTCTGCTTAGAAGGGATTCAGAATGGCAGAAGCCCTTCCCACATTCCTCGCATATATAAGGTTTTTCTCTGGCACGAATGCTCCTATGTACACTAAATCTGAGGCTTCTCATAAGGCCTTTCCACATTTATTACAAGTATATGGTTCCTCTCCAGTGTGTATTCTCCTATGTACATTAAGTATTGAGGCCATATATACGCCTTTCCACATTCCTTACATATACAGTTTCTCTCCAGTGTGAATTTTCCTATGTATGCTAATATTTGAGGCTGTAGCAAAGGCTTTCCCACATTCCTTACATATATATGGTTTCTCTCCACTATACGAATTCTCCTATGTACAGTCAATTGTTAAGATGGAGTAAAGGTCTTTCCACACTCCAGACATGTCTAAGGCTTCTCTCCAGTATGAATTCTCATGTGTAGAGTAAGGGAAGAGAACCGTGTGAATTCCTTCCCACATGTCTGACACTGAGGAGATTTCTCTCTGAGATGAATTTTCATATGTGTAGTAAGTCTTGATGCTCCAGCAAAGGCCTTCCCACATTCTGTACATATATATGGTTTCTCTCCAGTGTGAATTCTCCTATGTACAGTAAGTTTTGAGGCTACAGCAAAGGCCTTCCCACATTCCTTACATATATATGGTTTCTCCCCAGTGTGAATTTTCCTATGTTCCCTAAATGCTGATGCCCAAGCAAAGGCCTTTCCACATTCCTTACATATATATGGTCTTTCTCCAGTGTGAATATTCCTATGTTTCCTAAGTGTTGAGGCTGCAGTAAAGACCTTCCCACATTCCTTACATATATATGGTTTCTCTCCAGTGTGAATTTTCCTATGTTCACTAAATGTTGAGGCCCAAGCAAAGGCCTTTCCACACTCCTTACATATATATGGTCCTTCTCCAGTGTGAATGTTCCTATGTTTACTAAGTCTTGAGGCTGTAGCAAAGGCCTTCCCACATTCCTTACATATATACGGTTTCTCTCCAGTGTGAATTCTCCTATGTACACTAAGCCTTGAGGCTACAACAAAGGCCTTTCCACATTCCTTACATATATATGGTTTCACTCCAGTGTGAATGTTCCTATGTTTACTAAGTCTTGAGGCTGTAGCAAAGGCCTTCCCACATTCCTTACATACATACGGTTTCTCTCCAGTGTGAATTCTCCTAAGTACACTAAGGCTTGAGGCTTCAATAAAGGCCTTCCCACATTCCTTACATATATATGGTTTCTCTCCAGTGTGAATTCTTCTATGTACAGTAAGTTTTGAGGCTGTAACAAAGGTCTTCCCACATTCCTTACATATATGCGGTTTCTCTCCAGTGTGACTTCTATGTACAGTAAGTTTTGAGGCTGTAACAAAGGCCTTCCCACATTCCTTACATATATGCGGTTTCTCTCCAGTGTGAATTCTCCTATGTATACTGAGGCCTGAGGAATGAGTAAAGGTCTTTCCACACTACTTACATTTATACGGTTTCTCTCCAGTGTGAATTCTCCTATGTATACTGAGGCCTGAGGATTGAGTAAAGGCATTACCACACTCCTGACATATATAAGGCTTCTCTCCACTATGAGTTTTCATATGTCTCTTAAGACTAGACATGTGAATAAAGGTCTTCCCACATGTCTGACATTCATGAGTTTTCTCTCCTGTATGAATTCTCCTATGCATAAAAAGATGTGTTGAGTGATCGAAGGCCTTCCCACATGTTTCACATGCAACAGGTTTCGCTCCTGAATTTATAATCATATGGTCATGATGGAGTAACCCTTGACTCACACTTTGTTCTTGGGACTGACTTTTCTGGGGATTCTGTCCACTGTGGTTTTCTAAGGGAACACCACAGTGCTGAGAACATGGGGAGGCTCCCCCACATTCCTTACATGTAGATGGGTTCTGCTCACGGTGACTGTGGTTGAGGGTATGTTGCTGTGAGGGACTCACTATAAACAGTGCTCCTCTCCCTAGCAGCTTCTGCACTGGGGGATTTTTTGCCTGGGAACTGAGAATAACACACTCCAAGGAACTTTTTCCAGGAGAGGGCTTCTTCTGAGTGAGGTAGCTCTCACCATTCTTATCACCCTCAGAAGACATCCCGCCTGTCTCGGAGTCCTCATGGGGCTGAGGGCAGGACTGCTCACTGGAGACATTGTCATACAGTGCAGGATCAGAGACATTCCACTCGGGGTGGCAGCTTTCCTGTAGAACAACAGAGGATTCTAATTATTGACTTATTCACTGAGTCTTTCTGTCAAAAAAACTGAGCCCTTCAGATGTGGTTTCAGACATATGCACCACACAAATGCAATTACCGACATATGGATTGTCTTACTATAGAATAACGTCATGTTACTGTAAGTTGGACGCACAAAATTGATGGATGCAGAGTCAGTAAATGCTGTGACTTCCCCCCTTTAAATTAATGAAGGAATACAACTGGAAACAATTCTTTCTATAGAAAATGAATGCATCCATTTCAAGAGAAAATGAAATACAACCTCATTTGGGTTTTGTTAAAGCTTAGTGTGGAACCTGTGATGCAGGGGTGAAGACAACGCTGCATCGTCACACAGCTGAGACAGACCGTGTGGCCATTGCAAAGCTCTCACCACAGTGATGCCTTTCAGGATCAATGACGTTCTTTGTTCTTTCTGTTTTGTAGTTTCTATTTATTGGGGGTTTTATGGGTGGAGGGGCACACAATGCAGTGTCTAGGATCAGCTCTGTGGGCCTATGGTATCTATAAGGCATGCTGGGTAAGGACCATCTATCCCTGTGCAAAGTAAGTATATTTCTCACTGCACCATCTCTTGGGCATAAAATTAGCTTTCTAAACAACTACCACTGTCAAGCAAATCAAAACTCACAGTATTTTTCTACATGGTTGATTTCAGCACCTAATAAAGCTAAGGGTCCTCTACTCCAAGCATCAGGCTTTGGAATTCCTCACTGCCATTCCTAGCCCTCCACCTTATCAATCACATACTTGGTCCACTCCTGCTGGCATAATAATATTTATTCTCAATTAGCGAATCTTACCAACTCACTCGTACTTGCTGACCCCATTCCCAAATCAAAGTGCTGTAATGCCAAATCCTGAAGCCGCGGTTTCAGTTCTAAAACTGAACAAAACATAAGTCAAGCACTTGTCCAAAAATGTAGCAAAATGATGCCATGTAGATAAGAGTACATCTCTGTGGTTCTCAAAGTACAAAGATCCCACACTAAAGAAAGGATTTGAATAGTGGAAAACTGTGAGGATCTTGGCAATTCTACACTAGGTTTTGTTTTTGTTTTTGAGCAGACCTGGTAATGTTTGGGGAAAAAGGCTATTGAACAAATTATTGAACAGGTCATCTTCAGGCACTGCAAGGCACTCCCTGCTGTACTATCATTAAGATCCAAACTAGCTCTGTTATGGTCTTACTTATTCGAAAGCCATGGAAGCAAATTACAGGATCATTCTGTGACTGACAGTCCAGGGGAATGAAGAGCAGCGTGAGTATGGCACAGACCCAAGGATCCAGGAGACCAAGGCCCCGGTCTCAGCAGCGTGTTTCATACATGCTCAGGGCACCCAAACACTGCACAGGGCCTGAGCCAGGAAGGGTCCTCAGACACTCACCCGTACACATGTCTCTCCACCCCGACCTCAGGGATCCTCCTTCCAGCCAGGAGATCACCACAGGCTTCCTCCCAGAGTGCCCTGCCCCGACAGAGACAGAGGCATGGATAAATGACATGGAAAAGGTGACAGGTAAATCCCCATGTTTTCCTAATATAACTGCGCAAATATCTGAAAGGCATGAACAGAATGCCCATTTCCATAATGCCACATATTTCTAATTATTCGAGAGGTAAGACCCAAGAAAATTCCACAAATACTCTAGACCGGGCCTTGTGGATGGCTGACAGGGGGTTGATCAGCACGGTATGTTGTTGGGTTTTGTCTTGTTTGGGGTCTCCCCTGGCAATGCTCCGGGGAGTCTCCTGACTCTCTGTCAAGAAATCACCACTGGTGGAGCTCGGGGATGACATTGGATGCCGGGGATTTAACCCACGTGCGCCCCTTGCAAGAAAATCACTTTCCTCCCTGTACTGTACCTCTTGGCCCAGCAGCATATGGAATTTCCTGAGCCCCTCATGAACTCGTCACGGATTTCAGTAACACTAAGTGCATAATAAATCTGGAAATGGCCAAGGGTGGCAAGAGACCCTTATTTTTTAAGCTGAAAAATGTATCAGAAAGAGAGCACAGCAGGAGATTCTCACAGACAATCCAGTTGCAATACTCGATATCACCTAGGGTCCCTCATGCCAGCCAGGAGTGATCCCTGAGTTCAGAGTCCAGGAACAAACCCTAAGTCCTGCTGAAGTCTCACAAGAACCATTAGAAGTAAATCCAAGCACTGAAATAGGGCAGCGTCTAATGATTTCAGACGAGATATCAAATCCCCTGTGGTGGGCACTGTAGAGAGGATTTGATTTGAGCACTGTAGAGAGGATCACTTGAACACAGACTTGTACTTTCCAAAAGTACAGCACATAGGACAGAAGTGCTGCACACACATGTGGGTTTGATCCCAGGCAGCACATAAGATCTTGGAGTAAGGCCAGGTGTGGATCCTGAATACACAGGCAGGAATAATCCCTAATCCCTAAGGAAAAAAGAAAATGCAAAAACCGTCTGACTTGAGTGACTGGTGCAAAAGTACTGGGGGTGAGGTTTCAGTCCACGGTACCCCATGGCCCCTGAGACTCTTAGGAGTCATCCTTTAGCACAGAGCCAGGGGAACTGTGGACTGTGCCCCCCAAAAAAGGCAACAGCAAACCAATTAAACACACAAAATTTCGTGTAGTACACAAAGTAAATTGATGCACCAATGGATGGAACTATTTAAAGGGACCTGAGCGATAACTGGGCAGATAGGGTTCTTCCCATGGATACAGTCGAAACGGGTTGATAGGAATCACCCCATAGGATCTGGCGACCCCACAAGAGTAATTCCTGAGGACAAGGCTGAGAGTAAGCTCTGAGTATCCACAGGTAAAGCCTAAAAAAAAAACAAAAAAAAAAACGAGGGAGCGAACAGCTACTGCACGGCTGTCCAACATCCCAGCCCGTCACAGAGCTACTGTTGAACACACAGCTGCCTCCCAACCCCAGGGAGCCCACCCGGGTCTGTTCAGACACGGTTGTCTCCACACTGCTCTCACCGACAGCCTGTAGATGCTGGTAGGTCTCCAGCATCACGTCCCTGTAGAGCTTCTTCTGAGAGGCCGCCAGGAATGACCATTCCTCTGGGGTGAAATGCACAGCCACGTCATGGAAGGTCACTGCGTCCTGAGTCAGCACACGGAGAAGGTGGGAGTCAGATTCTATCTTAGCCTCATTGCCACTACTGTGAGGACAGGACTCAGGGTCCTATATTGTCGCTGGGCCTCTCCACTCCGAATGAACCTGCCTCCATGCACACGCATGACTGACGGGCCCCAGAAATCACATAAGGCAGCTGGATCTGCTAAAGTGGGAGGACGTTATACAGAAGGTTCTTGGATGTATCTAAATTCCCTGGTAACCCCAGGGCCAATTCGAGCACCACTGGTGCAGTGAGCACTGTAGAGAGGATCACTTGAACACAGACTTGTACTTTCCAAAAGACTATCGCTGAGTGTAGCAAAAACCACTGCACGCTCACCACTGCACCCCCAGAGCTCATGACGAGTAGGATTGAGAACTTGGCAGTCAATATAGACAACTACTCAGAGCAGTGCATGGCATGTGCGCATGTAGGAACTCACTGCTCAGGACCACCCCAAATCCCGCTCAAAGAAGGTAGAGAAGTTTCTGGACCCCAACATCTCTACTGACCTCAGAGATCCTTGGCTCTTTCTCCTTGGGATTGGTGCATGCCCAGAAATCCACACACAAGATTATGTGAATGTAAGACTATATGACCGAGCAGGTAGTCTCTCCAACGCAGGAAGGACAAAACAGGAGAACAGCAAGTCTCGGGGCCCAAGTCACAGTAGTTGCCAGGGTGAAAATGGGGCCAGCACACCCCAGGCCAGTAAGCTTTGAATCCAGAGCCCAGAGTCAAGAGGACAGCTCATGACAAAAACAATGCAAAAGAAACCGAAGCAGAAGATTGGCGTAAAAGGACAGCTGTTCCCGGGACAGCACGTAGGACTGGCGATCCCCAATATCCCATATGGTCCCAAAAGCACTGCCAAGGGCAATGCCATTGTGCAGCGCAAGGAGTGATAGCGAGAATCCTTGCTCTGCCACCCCAAATAAAACAGAAAACCCAAGATGAAGCCTTTGGACCTCCAGCATCCCATTGGTCACCTATACCTGTCAGGAATCAGCATTGAGCACTGAGCTTTGAGTACTCCTCATACACCACTGGGTCAGCTCCAAATCCAAATAAAGCAAAACAAACATACACAAAAGCAGCTTCAAACAGCAGAATGGGATGGTCCGATCCAAGTCTCATCTTGGAATCCATCCAAAAGAAACTCAAAACAGAAGGCCCATGAAGCCTGGGTACTCCTTTTACTAACTCATTTCATTCTATCTGTCTACTCCTACCTGGGGACGATTTACCAGAAGCCGCATCACCATCTTCTCCTGTCACTGTTGTTCTGAGGATCAGCAGGAGGCTCCGTGCAAAGACCTGGAAAGTCAGAACAGTGAGCACCAGAGAGGAGCACCCCCTGCCACTCCTGAGCTCAGACCAGCCACACCCGCCCGCACAGCCTCACAATTCAAACTCAGGGAGACAATGGCAGAAGTTCCTGTCTCCACTGGGGATGCAAATTTTGTTGGCATCTGTGCTGCACTTAAGGAGAGGAAGCTGGGCTCAAGCTACAGGGGAGGAAAAAACAGCCTTCTCTGATCCCCGGATTCCTCTATGGCTCCCAAAGGAAAGTCCCTATAGGCCCTGCCAGGGGCCGACTCTCAGCCCAGGAGCTCCCAAATAGGCTGGCAGCAGTGCTTCCCAGTGGGAACCGTAGCCTGGCATGTGGCTCCACCATGTGACTTAGAGTGGACAAACCTTCGACACTCTCTTGCAGGGTGGACAAGGATATGCCCCTGGGCACTCTGTCCTGGGACCTCAGTATTATCCACAAATGCAGGTGTCGTCTGCTCAGGGAGAGATGAGGAGTCAGGGGTGATTTGCACCTTGATGTGAGGGAGCTGAAATTCATGAACCAGAAAAAGATACAACGGTACTGTGGTTAGAAGGCAATAATGTGAGTTGGGTGCTTGACTAGATGAACCCATCGATCCTCTGCATCCCATATGGCCCCCAGTAGCTCCAGGGATAATACCTGAGCTTTGAGACTCGAGTAAGTCATGAGCATCTCTGTGTATGTACCCTCTCCCCCACAAAATCTAAAGAACCAGAAATAGCCCCCCAAATACATTTTCATTGGCCAATCACAACCACCAGCAAGTACCCTTCCCGATCCCCAGCCTGACCCGGGCTCTCACGGCAAACAATGAAAATGATCAGCAACAGGTCTCCTGCCATTAGGTGGAGGGGCTGAAGCTCTGCCCCTCAAATCTGGAGATTCTACAGAAGCGAGTGTAGGGCTGATGGTTCAAACATGGGAGTGCTGGGAGGGTTGGTACGGCCAAGCCCCTGGCTGAGTCCCACATTCACCCACTGTTGCCCCATCCTGAGCTGGAGACGATCGTGGCCGAAGAGGCACCCCAGAATCACGAACTCACAACTGTCACTCCTGAACCCTGAGACAGCCCCCACTGCACCCACAAAGCTCCGCCTCCCCCGAAAACCTCCATCACACCTCACGATCCACCTGGATGTTGGCGAATAAGTGAAAAACCAACGCAAAATTGCCCCCAAGTTGGCTCGGCCCCTCGGCTCAGAGTGTGGAAACGGGAAGGCGCGGGGTGTTCACTGGAGGTTTCTCGAGTCCTGCAACTAAATCCTTCTTCAGAGACCCCCTTCCAGGATGGGGCGCAAATTTACATATCCTTTGCCAAGTGAGCAACAGCCCCAGTGTCTGAGTCAGGGACGGAAAATGAACTGTGACATTTATGACATCACTTCTGACATCACTTCCGTTTCCATTACGTACCTTAAAGAGCCAGAGTCTAGGCACTGAGAATCTTTTTGCCACCCAAGTGAATCTGTGCTGCAAGGGGGATGGACTCGAATAAAGGGGTGGAGAGGCAAAAGCTGGACTGGTCGGTCACACACTGGGGCCTGGGGGTAAGGAGAAGTCCCCTGATCCTGCATTGTCAACGAACATCGAACCAATGATATCTAAACACAAAATGTTACCCTGACTCTTGTCAAATGATCCCTGAGCTCAGAGACAAGAGGAAACCCTGAGCACTGTAGGCTGTGGTGAAAAATATAACAAGAAAAAAGTCAAATTCTACCGAAGGGGGGGGGAAATGATGTACAAAGACAAATTCGAGAGTGAAACACTAAAAGAGTCAAATTTCTGGTCCTTAAAAATCCCCTATTATTGCGGCTGGAGAGACAGCACAGCGGGTAGTGTGTTTGCCTTGCACGCGACCAACCCAGATTCGATTCCCAGCAACCCATATGGTCCCCTGAGCATTGCCACTAGTAACTCCTGAGTGCAAAGCCAGGAGTAATCCCCGTGCATTGCCAGCTATCATCCGAAAAAGAAAAAAAATCTCCTATTTTTGATCTATCCCTGCTTCAAAAACTCACCGTTTCTCCTGAATCCCTATTGTTCTTTCACCATTGTTCATGCATGTATATGTGTATATATAAGTGTGACTTTGTGTGATTTTTGTTTCGGGCCACAACCGGCGATTCAGGGCTTACTCCTAGCTCTACAAGCAGGAATCACTCTGGTACAGACTATATGGGATGCAGCGGATAGAACCTGGGTCGACTGCTTGGATGGTAAGTCCTAACCCACTGTACTATGGCTCCGGCCCTAAGGAAATGTGCTCCTAGCACACCCAGTGGGATTCCTGAGCAAATATCCTGACTCCTGGAAAACCAAAACTTTCTTGCTTAAAAAAAAAACAAAACCATTTACCTTGGTTGGATTCTAGTTCTAAACAATTTAGGTTTAACATTGGTTCATCATTTCTCCTCTGCTACAAGGAGCTGAGGCTTACTGAGTAACACCCATCCTAATAACTCCCATTTCCTTAGTATTCATCTTTAACTTCCCTGTGCTCTGCTTCCCCTATGCATTAATCACCCATTTCCCAGAACCACAACCTGTGATTTGTAAAGTCAGATTATTCACAGATCTCTGGATTTTGTATTCGGAAGTGAAATGTTGACTTTCTCTTTCCTTTATATCCTCTGCAGTTTACTTTAGACAAATATCCCTTTTTGCTCCTGGACAAGGACCAGTGCAGTCCCAAGTTGGGAGGATTGTGCTGGTAGGATTGGGATAGCCATGCCCCCAGCCCTCAGCTTTGTATAGACAAAGGAAGGCAATATTATGCTTTTGTAATTTCAGAGTTAATTGACTGCAGATAGTATATAGTCTTTGGGATTGTCATGTTCATGAGACTTAAGCCTCAACTGCCCTTTGTTCTTAGCACCCCAAAAGCAAGAGACTGGATAGACCCAGGAGAGCTGTGAGCTACCCTGGCATTGAAAAGGGACAGGGAAGAACCATAACAGAGGAGTGACTGATCATTTACGCAGATATTTGGCAGAGGATATTCTCATTCACCCAAGGAGACACTCTGTCTCCCAGGGACATCTACGTTGCTTTTATCTTTTCCTCTAGTTGTATAAGTTATCAACACTTGAAGTTTGGATAAACACAGTAAGAGAGAAAGATTTCAACACTTAGTTCTCTGGGCTTTGACAGTAAATAAGGCTTTTTTTGGCTTTTTTGGGTCACACCCGGTGATTCAAGGGGTTACTCCTGGCTCTGTACTCAGGAGTTACTCCTGGTGTTGCTCAGGGGACCATATGTGATGCTGGGAATCGAACCCAGGTTGGCCGCGTGCAAGGCAAACACCCTAACCACTGTGCTATCTCTCCAGCCCCAAGAGCAAATAAGGCTTATAACACTTACTTCTCTGGGCTCTGAGAGCAAACAAGGCTTTTACTGTAAATCCCAGACTAAGTCTTCAGGCCAGTTCACCTTGTCCTTCCCCATGGGGGTCCTGTCTCTAATGTTGTAACAGTTTGCATCAAGACCATGCATACGTGCTTTCTAGAATGTTCCATTTTGAAGCCAGGGTAGTTTTCCCACTTGTCCCGGGTCCATACAAGTCCCACGGCAGAACCTCCCTTTTGGAGTGTTAGGAAGTACAGCAACTGAAACCCGAGTCAAGTAATGATTACCAAGCAATTATGCCCTGGAGAAGATGACTTGAGAGACAATCAAATCCCAAATATTAGGAGTATAAGCATTGATGGTCTTTCTATGTTTAACCAACGAACAGTGCTGTAGATTAAAAACATAAAAAAGCTATAGGGGAAACAGGAAAGCAGGTACAAATACACAGTACTTCAACTACAAAGCAGTACAAATACAACGTTGAGAATTACCAGAAAGTTATGGTTTATATGTAATCAAGACTGACCTGTGGAACTGAGACAACAGGAGGGAAAATACAAAGGAAATGTTAAAGATAAACTTGAACTAAATTAGGGATGTTAGCAAGAACATGATAAGCTTCTCTGGGAGGAGGAAAAGGGTCAATTCAGAGATGAAGCCTAAAACACTTTGGGTTAATATCCAGCAGATCACCAAGAGCCTGGCCCCTGTTTCCTTCTTCGATTCTCTGTCACCGTTCACTGGCCAGGGTGGGGAGACCATTCATAGTCAACAAAGGCACGCAGTGCATGTACAGACATTATTTGAACACAACTCTCAGTACTCAGTGCAATAACGAGGTTTGCCTGATCAGGGAGAGAGGAAGTGTCGCGTGCAATTTTCAAGTTGATTTTAGGATACAGATATTCTACGTTAGAAAAAAACAACAATGTGGAGTCAGAGATAGTAAGCTGGGAGTTACGCTTCCCATGCTGACCCTGATTGATATTCTCCATCTCACATGACCCAAAAAAAAAAACTTAAAAAAATTCCAGAGTGCTGCTCCTGAAGTAAGCCCTGAGATTCCACATATGTGCCCAAAATACAAGCAAAAATAGCCCCAAAGTAAATTTTCATTTGCAAACCGTAGCCACCCCTAGAACCATGCCCAAGGGATGGTTTGGAAATCAAGGCTAGTAGTGAATAGGGACCGAGGGCTACAGTGTCATTATCCATTAGGGAGCTGCCCCCTGCCCCTCAAAAATGAACAGTTCTTTTATAGTTTTGGAGGCACCATCGGCGATATGGACGAGAAACTTGACTCTGCGATCAGGCACCCATCCTGGTGGACCTCTGAGATTAAACTTGGGTGGGCCAGATGCAAAGCAAATGCCCTAACCGCTGTGCTATCTCTAAGAGAATCTGCAGGTTTTGCAGCAGGGAGGTCCCGGCCAAAGCATCCAAGACAGGGCCCAGCGCAGTCCTGTGCCCGGAGGGTCAGGCTGGCCCAGCCCCTTCATTCTGCAGCCCCGCGCCCCACGGCCACCGCCCCATGGAGGAGCTGCAGGGGATCCCCAGAACCACGCACTCACACCCGCGACCCCTGAGCCCCGGCACATCCCCCACTGCACTCACCAAAGCTCCACGTCCCCCACCAAACCCTGCCGCGCCGCAGGAACCCCCGGGATATCTGTTGAAAATGGAGCTTAAAAGTGTCCTTAGAGCTGGCTTGGCCCCGCCCCTCAGTGCAGAGACCTGGAGGCGCGGGGCGGGGCGCTCACAGGAGGCCACTAGTGTCCTGCCACGAAACCGGCCTTCACAGACCCCTTCCACGTGGAACAGCCTTTTCTCCCTTCACCTGTGTAACAAATGGACACCGGATCCAGCGGCTTACATGCAAACACATAAATGCCCTGCTGTTAGGTTACTTCTGCTTGTGCAAGCAGCCTTAAAGGGCCAGACACGAGCTTCACAGAGAACAACTAGGAAAATGCAAGTAAATCTGTAAGGCTCGTTGGCTGGAGCAAAAGCACAGTGGACAGGGTGTTTGCCTTCTACGCAGCTGACCCAGGTTCAATCATCTGGATTCTATGTGGTCCCATTTTGGTGTATAATAGATTGTTAGGATTTTACTGCTTCCAAAGTGTGAGTCTCAACACATTTACCCTCAATATTTGTGTAAATCCAATGGAAAACTGAATACAATGAGTGCAGATATGCTACAGGGAGTGAAATGCTTCCTTGCATGTGCCTGACCTGGACACAAATTATGGACAGCACAGCGGGATGTGACGACCAGAACAGAACACAGAAGAGCCTGAAGAATGGAGGTTTGGCTGTCTATCCAACGTCAAAAGGGCTCGTCACAGCATCCTAGTTGATCTCTGCCATGATCCTCTGCAAAGCAGGGCTTCTGAGCCAAGTCAGAGTCACAGCAAAGAATGAAATCATGGTGAGTCTTGACAGTACCCAGCAAAATGCAATGTTAGTACCTATTTACTTATTTAATTCCTTCCACCTTGCCTTATCACTAAGAACCATTATTTATGGGCTGGAGCGATAGCACAGCAGGTAGGGCGTTCGCCTTACAAGCGGCCAACATGGCCGACCCGAGTTCGATTCCTCCGCCCCTCTCGGAGAGCCCGGCAAGCTACCGAGAGTATTCGATATGCCAGACACAGTAACAACAAAGTCTCCAATGGAGACGTTACTGGGCCCACTCGAGCAAATCGACGATCAATGGGAGGACCTTTACCTTTACCTTTACATATATATATATATACATATGTATATTTATCTATAGCTTCTCTCCTGTGTCAATTCTCCTATGCATAAGGCCTGAGGATCCAGGACAGTCCTTCCCACACTCCTGACAGATATAAGGTTTCACTACAAAATGACTTTTCACATGCGCAGTATGGGCTGAAGACAAACTGAAGACCTTTCCACATTCCTTACACTTATGATTTCTCTCTCCACTGTGAATTTTCAAGGTTCATAAAGTTATGCCAATTGCATCAAAATCTTCCTGCAGTCCTTTCATATTTAAGGCCTCAATCCAGGATAAATTTTTCTCACACGGCAAAGCTTGAGGATTGAGTAAAAATCTTCCCACACCCCTGCATATGTTTTCTTCGAGTATGAATTTTCCTATGTTTAAAGTTAGGGGGAAATGAAGGCTTTGCCAAAGTCTTTACAAAGATAAGGTTTGTCCCAGTATGAAAATTTCATTGTCACAAAAGGATTGTGAAATAAGCAAAGGCCTTGCCACACTCCTTACATATATATATATATGTGCATATATATATGTATATATATGTATATATACATATATATGTGTGTTTGTGTGTGTGTGTATATGTATATATATTCACTGCAATGTGCGTTTTCTTATGGACACAAAAGTTTGAATAGTAGGTAAAGACCCTCCCACAGTAGTGACATGAATAGTGTTTCATTCCTACATGAAATTTCCTATGCTCAGAAAGACCTGAGACGAAATGAAAGGCCTTTCCACCTACCTCACATATAAGGGTTTTCTATGAAACAGAAATTGTGAAAACTAAGACTTCAGTAAGAAGCAAAGGCCTTCCTACATTGCTCAAAAGTATTAGTTATCTCTCCAGTGTGAGTTTTTCTGTGTACCTAGGCTTGTGGAATAGGCAAAAGCTTTCCACTCTGTATAAGCATATGGTTTCTTTCCAGTGTGACTTTTCCTGTGCATACTAAGATGCATGAGTCAGAGAAAGGCCACAGTACATTCCTTACATGCATACAGACTCTGCAGTATGAAATCTCCTATTTATAAGGTATGAGAATCCATTGAAGGCCTTCCCCCAGTCCTTACACTTAATCGGTTTCTCTCCTGTGTGGATGTTCACATAGTCCCACCGGGGTGATGCTGGACTCAAAAGTTTGTCCTCAGTGCTTAAATTTCTGGGGGTTTTGTCCATTATGGGCTTCTATGGGAAAGTGTTGGTGCTGAGGACATGGGAAGAGTGATCTTCTGATCACCCTCAGAAGACATCCCACCTATATTGGCATCCCTGTGGGGACGAGGGCCAAATTGCTCACTTGAGACTTTATCACAGTGTGCAGGAAGAGACATTCCACCAGGGCTGGCTGATCCCATGTAGAAGAACAGACAAGGATTCCAATCATTGGTCTATGCCATGAGAATTTTCATGTCAAAAGAAATCAAGCTCTGCAGGTACGTAGCTGGTACGGTATGGGACAATGAGTTTCTTGGGGAAGTAATAAATCAAGATGGGGATGAAAGCAGTGTCTCCGAAGTCAACCCTGGTGATTCAGAGAGGAACTGGCCTAGTAGAAACCCAGAGAGTTGGAGACATGGAACAGGAGCAAAGGCTGGTAAGAACATCAGAGAGCAAGGTCCGGTCAACGCTCTACCACTTGACAACATGCGAGCAGTGGACTCTCAGCTACAAAGAAAACTCCAGGAGGCAGTTTCAGAAACATGACTTCAAACTGAGAGTATTAGGCTAGTACAGCGCGTTGCATGCAGTCAATCTGGTACAATGTCCAGAATTCCAAAGGGTCCCCTGAGGACCATCTCACTAATAGATGGATGGAATTTTGCTCTATCCAATCATAAATGTTTCCTTTTTTTAACCTCTAATATTAGTAAAGTGAAATGGGTGGGACCCAGGAATGTGAGCAACCGTGTGAGTAATCACAGGTAAACGAAATGGTCTGCTGGGATGTGGAGAGCTTGGGAACTGACCTATAATCCCACTTATAAAAGATTTCATCAAGGCTCCACTTCCATCCTTTCAAACGACATTCTGTGCACAGTTACCTGCATGTAAACTCTCCAATTGAGATCAGAGCAACTGTAGATCTGGGTAGGGAATTGCTTTCACATGGCCAACCTAGGTTAAATCCCCAGGATCCTGTAGAATCTCCCAGAGCACCATCAGAAATAATACCTGAGTGCAGAGCCAGGAGAAACCACTGAGGATCACCAGGTATTGTAGGATAATAGTGGTCTGCCCTTGCTCCCTGGCAGGTGAGAAATTATGTTTGTTGAATGCCCATAACCTTTCATTTACCTTTGTCTCCTGATACGACTTTGACTTGGAAAGATTGTCTTTCTCTTCTCCTTAATGTCTTTTGCATGGTTAGCTATTTCAGAGCAACTGCTTTTTATATGGATACAGGAAGTCAGTTACAAAGACAAGCCTGAGCTTGAGATTTGATGGTCTCCAGATAATATTACCTCCTGGACATCTGCTCTTTTGACTGAAGCCTCAGTTGCCCTTACTTCCTCGATCCCCAAAAGAAGGGTCCGATAAGAGACTAGATGGACCCAGGGCAAGTGGTGAGACAGCTACCCTGGCATCGAAATGGTCCTGGCCAAAGTACCATAATGCTTATCTATAAGAGCCTGGTCATGGACAAATTCTTTCATGAATCAAAAAGTAATAACTAGACTTGGACGCTGCTGGGATTAGGAGTGATTGATCTGGCCTGAGCACTGTAGTCTAATCTGTGGTGAGAAATCCCCGGGAGAGTCACCAACAAGCCTAAAAGTGTCTATTACTGTGTCAATACAGAATGGTAATCATTAGGAAGTAATACAAAATATGTCAGTTAAGTTGCTGGTCTAAGGAGAGGAGTAACACACCTTAAGGGCTGCTTTTCCTTCGTGGGGTACAGGTGATGGGGAAGTCTGGAAAACCATTTTTCATTGTGCTTCCCGTGGGGAGGCATGGATTGGGGTCGTGGTGAGAGAAGAAAAAGAGCAGCTTCAGGGAGACAGGGGGAATGAAGGAGACTGAGAAAAGAAATGATCCTCTACCACCCTGATCCCCTATCTTCCCGTATGTACGTGTTGCACCCACCAACTGTCCCCGTTGCCATGTAATCCCATCAATGGCCAAGACCCAGAGACTATAAAACCCTGCTCCTGGAAGAGAACAGCCCAGTCTCCTGACTCTGCGTCTGGTTGTCTTACTAGGTGTGTTCAGTTTCCCTTCCCATCCCGAGCAGAGACCCGGCAGCTGAAGACCTCTGGTTCTAGCCACAGCTATGCTTAAGACCACTCTCCAAACGTTCGGACGAGCCTCACTCATGAAGGAACCGGCAGAGGAACCCAGGTGTGCAGAACCTGGGGCTTAGATCTCCAAGCTGCTCGTATTGGGACTGGGCCTCCTCCACGCAGATCTCCCATCTTCCAGTATGTAGGCTTTACACCCACCAACTGTCCCCGGTGCCGTGTAATCCCATCAATGGCCAAGACCCAAAGACTATAAAACCGTGCTCTGGGAAGTGCGCGGACACACAAAATCTTACTATATACTCTTACTCTGGAAAAACTGGCAGGCTACCCGAAGTATCCTGCCCACACCGCAGAGTCTGGCAAACTCCCCATGGTGTATTCAATATGCCAAAAACCAGTAACAATCATGGTTCTCTTTCTACTGACCCTGAAAGAGCCTCAAATGTGGCACTTCTTAAAATCTCAGGGATAGGAAGAAGGAGACATTACTGGGGCCTGCTTGAGTCAATTGATGAACAACAGGATGATAATGATACAGTGAGAAAAGAAGAGACATAGAGTTAGAGGACACGGTTCCGACTTAGAGAGAAGGCTGAGAGCTGAAAGTAAGAGTGGCTGGGGAGATTGGAGAGGAGTCACAGAGAGCACTGGAAAGCGAGTTAGAGAGAGGGTTGGATAGAGCTGGGAGAGACAAAAGATTGAATAAACTGCAACTAATCAGCAACCAGCCTGGTCCTCATTCTACTCTTTCTACTTTCATCGGCCCAAAGCAACAGCTGTCCAGGGTGGAGAAGTGGCTCGAGAGCACCAAATGTGGACAGTGAGAGAGAGCCGCGAGGAGAGACCGGGAACATCTGTTAACATGTAAATCCTGTTAAAAGCCCCACTTCTCATAGGGTGCCCCAAGCCCCCCTCGAGTGACTCTTGAATGTAGAGTCAGGAGTAAGCCCAGAGCACTTCTGGCTGTGATCTGAAAACAAAAACACAAAAAAGTGAACTGTGGGGGGGCTGGAGCGATAGCACAGCGGGTAGGGTGTTTACCTTGGACACGACCAACAAAGGTTTTATTCCCAGCATCCCAAATGGTTCCCCAAGCACTGCCAGGAGTAATTCCTGAATGCATGAGCCAAGAATAAATGCTGTGCATCACCGGGGTGACCCAAAAAGCAAAAAAAAAAAAAAAGTGAATTGTGTAGTTAAATAGAAAAAAGAACACAACTTTCTCGACTTAGCATAAAAGCATTTTTATGATGGCTACAGAGATAGCAAAGACCACGAGTTCCTTGTCTGGCACATAGCTGACCAGGGTTCAATCCCTATCACCTCACAGGGTCCCCAAACCTAGCATTATCAATGAGAACAGAGCCGGGGTAAACTCTAATCTCCATTGGGTGTAGCCAACCAAAAATAAATCAATAAATTTAGGTGCCAGAACTATAGTTTGGTAGGGTACTGGCCTTGTAAACGGCTGACCTGTATACCCCGGCACCACACTGAGTACCGTTTGGTACCTTTTAGCAGCAACCAGACGGTATGACCATATATATATATATATATATATATATATATATATATATATACACAAATATATGCGTGTATATGTTTCTATATCTGTATCTATATCGATATATGTAATTTGTTCACAAGTCAACCTCCACCAACCAGTTTTATAGAATGCAGGTTTGGATTTTGCTATAGAAGGCAGAACTTTGAGCTTACCTGAGTGGTGCTTGGGGAATACTGCATTGTACAGGAGACTGTACCATGGCAGATTGCTTGCAAGGACCCGTCCTGCATTCCTGGCCTATCTCTGACTGCAGGAATTCAAATTCTATATAAATAATGTGAACCTTGTGAGAAAGATACAGGCAGGGGGCAGGGATGAGGCCCAGCTGGTAGATAGAGCTCAGGGCAGGGTTGCTGGCACCTGGGGCCTCCTGGTGCAAACCTGAGCCAGAAGTACAGGCTGCAATTTCAAAGGTTTGCAGCGGCCTGGAAGAGCTGACAGTGAGTGGGAGGGCACTTGTCATGAACGCAAAAGACTTAACTTCACAACCTGAAGTGCCAAGGAGTGATCACGGAGCACTGCTGGGTTTGGCAAAATCCTGCATAGCCAATCCGCCTTCTGCCCAAAAAAGGCAATGAGGAGTTAATTGCCAACAGAAGAGGTGTGAAATCTAGTAATATATTCTGAATAGTCAGTCCTCTGGGTTTGTTGTTTTGTTTTGGGACCACATCCAGAAGTGCTCAGAGCTTACAGGCCAGGTTTTCAGACTACGATTTTACTACTATGGGTACATGATTTAATAAAAGAAAAAGAGGATGAAAAATTATACTTGGAGCCAGAGTGATAGTACAGTAGGCAGGGCATATGTTCGGTCCCCGGCATCACATACAGTCCCCCAATCACTCCCAGGAGTGATTCCTGAGTGCCAAGCCAGAAATAACACCTGTGCATTACCGCTGTGTCCCAAAAAGAAAAAAGAAAAAAAAAGAAAAGAAAAATTAAATTTCGCCCAAACGAGATTTTAAAGTCCATAATTTTGCCCAGAGCCTAGAACTCCTTTTTCCCTTCACAGCCATCTGTTGAAAGGGATCAAGAAATTTCACATGCAAGAGCCCTCAATGAAGGTATAAACAGGAGAGAGCACACCAGACTGAAGGAGATGCCAGTCACCTGGAAGCCCAGAGGGCCTTCCCTGGTATCCAGTGTCCACTAGTCCCCTGAGCACAGAGCAGGGCACAGACCTCAAGTACTACCAGGTGTGGCCCCAAATCTCACCTCCTCTGCTCCCCAAGTAGTGAGATATACCCAAGGAGAGAAGCTTAGAGGGCTGAGCACCTGATTTACCTTTGGGGGACATGGCATGGCTCCCCCTGCATCTCAGACACACAGACACAAGAGGGGGAGAGTCTCTGTTTATCTCCAAGTTTGTAGCAAATGGAGCGGGGGCGGGGGAGAGAGGGAAAGACAAGAGAAACACTCCAACCCCAAAAAGATGCTCAAAGAATGCTCATGTGTCAAGACAAATTCTGGAGTGGGAGGGTTGGGGTCATACCTAGTGATTCTCAGGGGACAGTATCACCTAGTGATGTTGTGGCAGTTATAACTCTGGTCACCGCAAGAAACACAAATGCCCTCCTGGCTGTACTACTGCACCACCACTAAGAGTGAGACATTTAGAACCTATTGCAGTTGATCCCTGGAAAACCCCTTTCTGCAAGAACTCACTTCAACAGCAGGGCACACCCCAGATCTGGGATTGATGGACAGTGAGGGGTGCTTGGATTCTGGACAGGTGAGGCAGAAATTCTTTTTTCTGAGGAAATATAATCACATAGGGTTAGCAAAGATAGTAAGTTTATAGGGTGCATTTCTTTCAAGCAGCTAAGCCGGGGTCAATATGCAACAGGACATAGGCTCACCCACTCCAGCACTGCTAAAAATGATACATGAACTCAGAACCAAGAGTAACCTCTGAGCACTGAGTGATGCTGTGGCCAAAAACAGTAGAATAAATTAAGTAATAAAGACATTTCTGGGACCGGAACGATGGTACAGCAGTAGGGAGTTTGCCTTCCATGTGGCCAACCCGGGTTCGATTCCCTAAATCCATATTGTCCCCCAGCACTGCCAGGAGTGACTCCTGAATCCAAAGCATGAGTAAACCCTTAGCTTCGCTGGCTGTGACCCTAAAAATCAAAAAAAAAAAAGAAATTTCTGTGTAAAGAGATTGGAGACACAGTATAGCAGGTGAGGTGCTTGTCTTGCCAAGCCAAGTTTGAATCCTGGCATCCCCTACGGTGCCCTGAGCCCAGCCAGGAGTGATCCCTGAATGCAAAGGCAGGAGAAGTAACTGAGTCTTGCAGTTGTACTTCCTACAGACTGAATCATTATTTCATTTAAACGCATAAAGGTGTGGTGGCCAATAGTTATCCTAAATTGCATTATTAGAGGGTTTAGGGCACACTCTGGAAGTGCCCAAGCTACTTCCTGCTAAGATGGCATATTTGGTTGCAAGACCCACTGTAGCTCCACCCTGTTGTACCCCTCCAGACCGCGACCTGAGTTGGCTTAAAGCTCCACACCTTGGGGCCCGAGTGACAGCATAGACAAATGAGCATTTCTTTTGATAGTGGACAACCTTGGTTTAATTCTGGGCATCCCTTATGGTTCCTAGCACCACTAGGAGTGCTTGCTGGATTTAGAGCCAGGAGTAACCATAATGCCTCGCTGGGTGTGACCCAAAATGTAAAATAAATAAATCAAAAGGAAAGAGAAGCTCCCCACCTCCCTGAACTCCCAGAACCCACTGAATGCACAAGAACCAGTGAAAATCAACAGCTCTGCCAAATGCTTTTGACCCCCAAGCATATGAAGAATATGCCGTGCCCCTCCCCCCATTCAGCCCCGCCACCCCCCAAGAACGACAGGACAGAGGGGAGGGTGTTTTTTCCATCATGCTGCTGACCCAGATATGGGGTACCCTGAGCAACCCCAGTATTGACCCCTGAACACTGCCAGGTGGGGCTCAACAACCCCCACGAGGAAAAAAAATGCGCACCCAGGTCCCTTTGATGAGGGAATCCCATGCTTTAGCCCTAATCCACAAACCGCCTAAGGAACGAAAGGGGGCCAGGAACAGGATGTCCTGGGGACACTGCTTGGGATGATCCACCCACCCTGAGACTGACCAGGTGCTGGTCGTCGCCCGAAACTAAGATAACGCTGAGCTGCCCTCACACGCCGCATCAGATCTGGGGGAGACTGAGGCTCCCTCTAGCTCTGGCACTTTCTGCTTTGTGAGGGGCCCGAGCGAGCGATGGGTCAGCAGGGAGGGCCCTGGCCTCGCATCCCGACACCCCAAAGGGTCCTCGGATCCCCAGGGAGGGGGTCCTGAGCACCACCGGGAAAAGGTCTAATGCACATGAAAAAAATTAAAATTTTTATTTTCACTTTTGCTTGTTCAGTTATTGTCCTTGTTTCTGGAACTTTCAGAACGACCTTATCACTTCCAATTAGTTTTTCTCCTCAACCACGTGCTTCCTCTACCCACCCACCTTTTTGGGGGGTCTGGGGGGCTTTGCCAAGGGGTTACTCCAGGCTCTGGGCTCACTCCAGGCCGTGATCGGACGCTGTGGGGTGCCGGGATCGAACCCGGGTGGCCGCGTTCCCCCCTTACGCATCTTTCTAAATAAATTCTCCTTAGTATCAATGACTCTGTTTCCCCCAAAATCAATTCATAAACCTCTTGGCGGGAGCGCTCGGTGCGTCCCGGATGAGGGGTCGCCACCCCGGGCTACCGCCACGGAGCGACCCCGCAGCCCCCACGGCGGAGCCCGCGGAGGTTCAGGCGCTCAGAACGACCACCTGGACGGGCAACGGTGAAACCGACCTCCCGGGACCCCCCTGCCTCCCCTGGGTGACCCCTCACCCGCTCCTCACCTTCTTCAACCACGAGACCCGCCTGCACTTCCGCACAGACCGCCAGGGCCATCGGATTAAGGTCACGGCTTTTGTGACGTCACGCAGAGCCTTAAAGGGCCAGGCTTCAAATATTCCTGACCAGGTACTTGCCAGGTCAGGAAGGTTCATTTTTCCTCGTTTCCGGGGTAGGATCAGGTGATCCAGACATCAGGGGGTCGCCAGGTTTGGGATAGATGGGAGAGAGATGAGCTGAACAAATAACATGTCGAGCAGAGAGTCTTTGTATTTAAGAAGCAAATAAAATTCACAAAAATACTTTGCAAACAGCCGCAAGACCATCTCTCTGAGTCCCGACGTTCATTTATTTATTCATTTACAATCCTCAGCCACATGCTAGGACCAAGCCCCCAGGATTCCTCCTGGCAGGTGCCAATGAAAAAGACTGGCTTCAACAGGGTCCCTCACAATTGGGGGCTGATGAGCGGCCGCTCAAAGTGATCTGGCAGTTTGACATACACATGTCTACACAGAAAGCTGCAGGACAGGGCCCGGCACAACCCCTGGTTGAGAAGGTTGGATGGTCAAGGCTTCTGCCATCAGCAGGTCCGGCATGCTCAAGAACCACAGCCTCTGTGCTCAGCTCTGCATCCTTGCCATGCTCCCCCAATGCAGAGCTGGAAGTGAAGATGCCCCCAAGGATAATGCACTCACACCCGAGACCCCTGTGCCATGCTAAATCCCCCCAGAGCTCCCAGCAAAGCTCTATATCCCCCTAAATACTCTGGATCAAGACAGACCCCAGGAAACCACTGGATATGGATGAGGGGGAGTGAAAAACAACCACAAAAGTGCCCCCAAAGCTGGCGCAATCCCGTTGGTCACATTACAGGCACTGGAGTTGAGAGGTCCTCATGTCCTGCCACTAATTGCCTTCAGTGCCCCCCTTTGACTGAAGTATCACTTTGTCCTTTAAACGTGTGCCCCGAGGAGGCTGATCCACTGGACATCATTAGGAAGTAAAGGTGCACATGGAAGACTCCCTCTGTGACATCATCCATTTCACCAAGGAGCCTTAAAGTGCCAGGTTCCAAGTGCAGACAGACAAGTGCCAGACCAGGTGATTCAGTGCAAGAGAAATGAGTTCAGATAAAGTAGAGGAGAGATAAGTGCCGGAGGGGCTGGTCACAGAGTTCAGGGCAGTGAGTTAAGGCAGACTCCCTTGGTCCTGTACTTTTTAAACATGGAACCAATGCTCCCACAGACATTTCCATCATAAAAACAAAAGCAGATTGATTCAAAGTACAACACTCAAGTAGGTTGTGAATGGGTCATGGGACAGTGACTTTCTCTGGGAAGTCATTCATCAAAACGGGTGCAGTGACTCTGAAGCCAGCCCTGAAGATGCAGAGGAACTGGCCTAGTAGCAACCCAGAGAGCTGGAGAGACAATGGACAGAAGCAAAGTCTGGGAAGAACATCAGAGTGCACTGTACAGTGAACAGACTACCCCTTGAAAACACACTATATAAGAATATACAAGGAAACCCCAGGAAACAGCTCTAGAAACACGTTTTCAACCAAGAGTATGAGGAAAGAGGTTAGTACTGTGGCTTAATGCTTGTGTTGTCACTGTCACTGTCCTCCCACTGTTCATCGATTTGCTCGAGCGGGTCCAGTAATGTCTCCATTGGAGACTTTGTTGTTACTGTGTTTGGCATATCAAATGCATCACGTGTAGCTTGCCAGGCTCTGTCATGTGGGCGAGATACTTTCAGTAGCTTGCCGGGCTCTCCAGGAGGGGCGGAGTAATTTAACTCAGGTCGGGCATGTTGGCTGATTGCAAGGCAAATGCCCTACCGCTGTGCTATCGCTCCAGCCCATGCTTGTGTTAAACATGGTTTTTCTGAGTTCCATTCCTGGCATCCAAAACAACACAAACTCCTAAGAACTGCCAAGTATGGCATGAATTACATAAAACATATTTCAATAAATAAATTAATGTATGGACCTACCCTAAGAACGGAGGCACATAGGAGCTAATGGGCACCAAAGTGTACTAGATCATTTTGTAGCCTTCGACTTTTGGACAGACCAAAAACAGTTTTAATCATTCTGGTGGCTAGTAGGGTTGAGATTTTACCAGTTGCAAATGCAACGTTTTGTCATCTTTTCTCCTAATATAACTGAAATGAGAAGAGTAAAATCCAGGAATGTGACGACCCTTTATAGTTAGTCATCGCAGCTGATGCTATTGCCTGCTGAGATGGGAGTTTGGGCATTCTGCCAGGTTCCCACCAATTGTAAAGTATTTTGATCAAGGGGCCTGTTCCATCCTTTCATAGAACCATCAGAAATCTTTCTGTGCACAGTCAAGTCCATTTCAACTCTCTCTAATCCACCCCATTACAGAATAATGACAGAGCCATTATCCTAAACTTTTCAGAAATATTTATCCTCAATGTTAAGGGAAATCTAATAAAAATCTGAATACAACAGTACAGTGCCGAGCTGATACAGCGGGAAGGTGCTTGATGGCACAAGACTGATCCGGATTCTAAGTCCAGGTCCCCATAAGGATATCTATGTCCTCCCTTGCAGGTATGGATGAGCTCAGACCCAAGAGTGCGGCCTGAGCAAAACAGGTGTGACTCCTCAAAACATAACAGAGGAAGGCCTGAAGTGAGAACGTTTGCCTCTTTTTCCATTCCAAAGGATTCATTGCAACATCCTGGTTGATCTCTGTCATAAACCCCGCCAACCGGGGTCTCTGCGTCAAACCAGAGTCCAAGCAGAAATGAGACACTGGGCTGGAGTGATAGCACAGCGGGTAGGACGGTCTCATTGCATGCAGCCAACCCAGGTTCAATTTCAAGCATTCCATAGGGTTCCCTAAGAACAGCCAGGAGTAATCCCTGAGTGCAGAGCCAGGAGTAACCCCTGTGCATCTCTGGGTTTGACAAAAAAAAAAAAAAGAAACAAAAAGAGTGACACTGACAGCTGTGTTCGAGGGGTGGTTTTTGTACCCATTTACTTAATTCTTATTTAATCAGTTTTCACCTGGATTACATCAGCAAGACCCATTATTTACAGGGGCTAGAGCAATAGCACAGCGGGTAGGGCGTTTTCCTTGCATGCGGCCGCCCCAGGTTCGATTCCCAGCATCCCATATCGCCCCCCGAGCACAGCCAGGAGTGGTTCCTGAGTGCAAAGCCAGGAGTAACCCCTGTGCATCACCAGGTGTGACCGAAAAAGAAAAAAAAAAGAAAAAAAGGACCCATTATTTACAGGTTAACATACACATCAACTCCAAGTGCTGGGACACTGGCATAGGAAATAGTAATCATTACTATTATTATTATGGTTTGCTATATAAGGTAACTCAGGAGGTTAATTCAGGTTCATAAGGAACTCAGGCCTTAGTAGGCATATGAAAATACACAGTGGCAAGAACTCTTAAGAGCGTACAGAATGGGAAGATCTTTGTGTTTCCCTGAATTGCAATCATCAGCAATTCCCTTTTCCTCATAGTACTGAAGTCACCAGTTTAATTTGAACTTGAGAACTGTAACACAAAGAATGAACTAGGACTGTATATTTAAGACATCAAAACGTTTTAGTCGAGTGTTTGCCATAGGATCCCCCAAGCACGACACTCCCAGAGTAATTCCTGAGTTCATATTCAGGAGAAACCCCTGAGCATCACCCAGGTGGGACTCAAAAATGAAAAAAAATCATCAAAGTGCAAGCCATGAGGAACCCGGAGATAATGGAGGCCTTGTGTATCCCACCCAAGGCCTGGGGGAGATTGAATGATGCATTCAAGGTAAATTGAAATTCAGATTTTAGGGACTACTGGGAGTTTGTCTTGCAGGGGATGATGGGATATGATCCATTTCCCTCCCAGGCCCACCTGCAGTGATCCTGCCTGAGGAGCCAGAAGTAACTCCTGGGCATTTCTGGTTGTGCCTTACCCCAGCCCAAACAAAAAAGTATTTGTTTTTTGAACTGAACAGAAAGCGCTATGTCAGGGGGATCAGGTTTATGAATGACAGATGTGAGCGATTTCAGTGATCCCTGTGATCAAGGTTTTCTCTGCCTGTAGATGGTTTTTCTGAGGTCACCTACAGTATCACATGGACCCCTAGTACCACAGGGAGTAATCAGCTACCTGGGCAGCACTGGGAGCCTTAGGATATGAAACTTTGGGGAGGGAAACACAGTCAGCAATGCTCAGGGCTTATTTATTCCTGCCTTTGCACTCAGGAGTCCCTCCTCTGGGGCCAGGGTAGAGGTCTCCTAAAGTCCTAACGTCCAGCTCCTCCTAATGGTTTGGAGGGAATTGATGTAGGCATGCAGGCAGATAGAGAAGCCCCCCCCCCAAGGCAAAGGCAGTAAATTTCCTGGGAATAGCTCTGAAGTTGTGAAGCCCAACCTTGCAAAAAACAGGAATTAAGGTTTGATCACGCCCTCAGTTATGGCCAGCAACAGAACCAGAGAAGCTCCTGCAGAAACAAAAGGCCAGGAAAGGAATTTCAAAGAAGATCATCACCACTCCCAACCTGCCTAGGCAACCTCCTTATAAACGGGACTTCGACCTAGGTAAAAGCCTAGATTGGATTCCCTTCTGTTCCAGGGAGACCGCTCATTGGCTTTCCCAGGCATTTGCAGGAACAGGGCAAGTGGGGGGTCCCTGAATGTGGGAACCAATGTCGGAATCCAGAAGGATGTGGAGCCCGCCACCACTGCTTCCGATCCCCTCCCCCAAATTATATATAGTCAGATCAGGAGATATGGACCCGGTGGGGTGGGGTGGGGGTTGGTGGATGACCCCAGACCTCAATGGGGGAGCACCCCAATGGTTCTGCTTCATTCTTGAGGGGTTCTTGTGACAAGAGGAGGCCGCCTCTGGTGGATTCAACTCTCCTACACCCGCAAAGGGCTGGAGGGGATGAGAGTGTCCAGCATGTTCCGGCCCTGCCTGCGTCTGACTGGGCCGTGGGTCAGAGAATAAACTGGGGATCTGTGTCCGGGTGTCCCTGCTGCCTGGGGCTCGCCCTACTCATTCTATGTGTGGAGGCACACCCAGTGGGCAGTGCTCCAGAGCCAGCTACCCAAGAGCGAACAGGGTGACACAGGAGAGGCTTGCCTTCCCGCAGTACGATGTGTCCAATCAACTCAGTTTTAAAAGTCTCCAGACTCCATGTCCACATATCACAGCACCCAGCATTTCTGAGGGTGCTATCTTCCGTCCTGAGTTTTGAGGTTCCTATACACATGAGAATTCCCATGTGTTCTGTTCTCCGTGGAGGAGGGTGGCAGAGGCCAGATTCAACTCCAGCATCTCCCGATGTCTGGGGTGAAGGTAACAGCCATCTGAGGAACTAGGGTGTGTTAAGAAGAATTTTAATTAACACAGAAATATTGAGCCTAAAACTGGGCAATCTCCTTCTGTGGAAAATCTAAATACATCACTTCTCCCAAGGAATTTTTTTTTGCTTTTGGGGTAATAATAAGCAATGCTCATGCTTTACTCCAGGCTCTACACTCAGAAATTACTCCTTGTGGTACTTGCGGGACCATATCCGATGCCGAAGATTGGACACAAGTTGGCTGTATGCAACGCAAACATCCTACCAGCTCCACTGTAGCTCTGGCTCTGAGTTTTTTTTTTTGTGGGGGACTGTTTTGGTGTGTGCCCACAGGCTTCTGGGAAACATCGAGTACCTGGGATTGAACCTGGTCGGTTACAATCAGGGTAAGATTATATGTCATCAAAAGGAGTTACAGAAAGAACACTGAGGCAAAGCATACATTGTTTCTTTACATCCACAGGCCAGTAATCCTGGCCTCACATTTTTACAAGCTACAAGCATTTAGATTAGCACAACAAAGACCAGTCTGCTAGAGCTTGGAATCTACATCCCCAAAATCTCCAGCCTGGAGCCAGGCATCTACATCCCAAAGATCAGGCCTGGTTTAGCACCTGGGATCTGTATACCTGAGGCCAGCTAGGTTCCTGTGAGATAAGAGAAACTACCTCAATATACTGAAATCATTTACTGAAGGCACTTTGGAGGGGGAAAGGCTCAGTCTCATCCAAGCTAGCCAGGACACATAGGAAAACTGCTTCTAGGATGTGTTTCTCCTCGCCTTGTCCAACCAACATATAATCATACATAATATTAATCATTTTGTATGAACACAGTGAGAAATACTTTGAGCTTATAGAATTGCTCTCCTAGGGCCATCTCGATCTCAGACTGCAGTGCTCAGGCAAGATATCTTTCCTATTCCTAATAGCAGGGCCCTAGTCTCGTCGTTACTTTTGGATCATGACATCATTTGCCTATAATCAACCTCTTAACTTATAGTTAAGAATCATGGCACCTTGGCCTGGCCCATAGCGATGACAGGGTAGCACATAACTTACCTGCTTGCCCTGGTTCCATCCAGTCCCACGTCGAGACCCTGCCCTTGGGGTGCTAGGAAGTGAGGGCAGCTGAGACTTAAGTTGAGAAGGCAGATGCCCAGGAGTGAATAATATCCAAAGCCAATTAATTCCTAAGTTATAAAGAATAATATTAATTGTCTTCCTGTATCTATACAAAAGGACATTGCACTAAAGTAAACTGCTCAAAAGACATAAGGAGAGGAGAAAGACAATATTAACTTACAGTACAGCTTCAGTGTCTGAGCAGGATGAGACCTTACAAATTGGTTGTGGAAGAGAGCATAGAAGAGGTTACAGACAGACAAAGTTATGGGAGTGATTCTTGAGCACTGTGATGGGTACAATCTGAAACACCTAAGCTCCGTGTACTCCAACAACCGCATGTGCGAATAATGGGCTTTCTATGTTCTTACATAAATATATATATTCTTACATATATATAAAATATGTATATTTATATATAGCTTCTCTCCAATGTGAATTGTCCTATAAATAATAAGGACCAAGCATCCAATAAAGTCCTTCCCACACTCCTGACAAATATTAGGTTTCACTGCAAAATGACTTTTCACATGCGCAGTAAGGGCTGAAGACAAACTGAAGACCTTTCCACATTCCTTACACTTATGAGGGTTCTCTCCACTGTGAATTTTCAAGGATCAGAAAGCTCTGCCAATTGCATCAAAATCTTCCTGAAGTCCTTTCATATATAAGGCCTGAATCCAGGATAAATTTTTCTCAGACAGCAAAGCTTGAGTATTGAGCAAAAGTCTTCCCACACTTCTAAATATGTTTTCTTCGAGTATGAATTTTCCTATGTTTAATAAGGAGTTAGAGGAAAGTGAAGGCTTTGCCAAAGTCTTTAGAAACATAATGTTTGTTTCCAGTATGAAAATTTCAGTGTCACAAAAGGATTGTGAAATAAGCAAAGGCCTTGCCATACTCCTTACATATATATATATATAATATTATATATATAATATTATATATATATATATGAATTCACTACAATGTGTGTTTTCTTACGGACAAAAAAATTTGAATAGTAAGTAAAGACCCTCCCACAGTAGTGACACGAACAGTGTTTCATTCCCCTGTATCAACTTTCCTATGCTCAGAAAGATCTGAGAAGAAAAGAAAGGCCTTTCAACCTACCTCACATATAAGGGTTTTCTACGAAACAGAAAATATGAAAACTAAGACTTCAGGAAGAAGCAAAGGCCTTCCTACATTGCTCACAAGTATAAATTATCTCTCCAGTGTGAGTTTTTCCATGTACTAAGGCTTGTGGAATAAGCAAAAACTTTCCACTTCGTATATGCATATGGTTTCTTTCCAGTGTGACTTTTTGTGCATACTAAGATGTATGAGTCAGAGAAAGGCCACAGTACATTCCTTAGATGCATACGGACTCTGCAGTATGAAATCTCCTGTTTATAAGGTATGAGGATCCATTGAAGGCCTTCACCCATTCCTTATACTTAAACGCTTTCTCTCCTCTGTGGATGTTCACATAGTCCCACCGGGGTGATGCTGGACTCAAAAGTTTGT
Source organism: Sorex fumeus (assembly GCF_029834395.1). NCBI lineage: Eukaryota > Metazoa > Chordata > Mammalia > Eulipotyphla > Soricidae > Sorex > Sorex fumeus. The sequence goes on from NW_026606076.1 coordinate 4,983,225, forward strand.
CCTCAGTGCTTACATTTCTGGGGATTCTGTCCAATATGGGCTTTTATGGGAAAATGATGGTGCTGAGGAAATGGGAAGAGTGATCTTCTGATCACCCTCAGAAGACATCCCACCTGTCTCAGAATCCCTGTGGGGATGAGGGCCAAATTGCTCACTTGAGCTTTTATCACAGTGTGCAGGAAGAGAAATTCCACCAGGGCTGGCTCCTTCCATGTAGATGAACAGAGAAGGATTCCAATCATTAGTCTATGCCATGAGAATTTTCATGTCAAAAGAAATCAAGCTCTGCAGGTAGGTAGCTGGTAGGGTACGGGACAATGAGTTTCTTGGGGAAGTAATAAATCGAGATGGGGATGAAAGCAGTGACTCCGAAGCCAACCCTGGGGATTCAGAGAGGAACTGGCCTAGTAGAAACCTAGAGAGTTGGAGACATGAAATAGGAGCAAAGGCTGGTAAGAACATCATATAACAAGGTCCGTCCAATCTCTACCCCTTGACAACACGCGAGCAGTGGACTTTCAGCTACAAAGAAAACCCCAGGAGGCAGTTTCAGAAACATGATTTCAAACTGAGAGTATCAGGCTAGTATAATGCGTTGCATGCAGTCAATCTGGTACAATGTCCAGAATTCCAAATGGTCCCCTGAGCACCATATGACTCATAGATGGATGGAATTTTGCCCTATCCAATCATAAATGTTTCTCTTTTTTACCTCTAATATTTAGTAAAGTGACATGGGTGGGAATTAGGAATGTGAGCAACCGTGTGAGTAATCACAGGTAAACGGAATGGCCAGCTGGTATGTGGGGAGCTTGGGAGCTGACCCATATTCCCACTTATAAAAGATTTCATCAAGGCGCCCCTTACATCCTTTCAAATGACATTCTGTGCACAGTTACGTGCATCTAAACTCTCCAACTGAGACCAGAACAACTGTAGATCTGGGTAGGGTGTTGCTTGCACATGGACAACCTAGGTTCAATCCCCAAGATCCTGCAGAGTCTCCCGGATCACCATCAGAAATAATACCTGAGTGCAGAGCCAGGAGAAACCACTGAGGATCACCAGGTATTGTAGGATAATAGTGTTCTGCCCTTTCTCCCCGGCGGGTAAGAGCTTATGTCTGTTGATTGCCCATAACCTTTCAATTACCTTTGTCTCCTGATCAGACTTTGACTTTTGAGAAATATTGTCTTTCTCTTTTTCTTAATGTCCTTTGCATGATTAGCTATTTCAGAGCAATTGCTTTTTGTATGGACACAGGAAGACAGTTACAAAGACAAGCCTGAGCTTGAGAGTTGATGGTCTCCAGATAATATTACATCCTGGACATCTACTCATCTACTGAAGCCTCAGTTGCCCTTAATCCCTCGGTCCCCAGAAGAGGGATCCGATGAGGGACTAGAAGTGTATATTACTGTGTCGATACAGAATGGTAATGGGGGATATTAAGTAACAAAATATGAGATTAATACCCAAGAATAGCTGAGATCAGCACCAGGAGGATTACTCCATAGCTTAGTGGCCAGTCGGGCATTCTAGAGGAAAGGGCAGCTCAGACAGAGAAGGGAACACCAAATAAAGGGTGTTTGGAGGACCCTCCCAGGAGGGGAGATGCATGTCGAAAGTGGACTATGGACTGAACATGTTTGCCACTAAATGCCTCTTTTGCAGACCACAACACCCAAAAGGAGAGAGAGAACACAGGGGATTGCCCTGCCACAGATGCAGGGGGAGATGGGGGGATGGGGGTGGGGGGGATATTATCCATGGTGGTGGAAAATGGGCACTGGTGGAGGGATGGGTATCTGATCATTGTATAATCAAACACAAGCACAAAAAGGTAAAGGTAAAGGTAAAGGCCCTCCCGTTGATCGTCGATTTGCTCGAGCGGGCCCAGTAACGTCTCCATTGGAGACTTTGTTGTTACTGTGTCTGGCATTACGAATACTCTCGGTAGGGGAGGCATGGATTGGGGTCATGGTGAGAGAAGAAAAAGAGCAGCTTCAAGGAGACAGGGAGAATGAAGGAGACTAAGAAAAGGGATGGTCCTCCTCCACCTAGATCTCCCATCTTCCAGTATGTAGGCGTTACACCCACCAACTGTCCCTGGTTCCGTGTAATCCCATCAATGGCCAAGACCCAGAGACTATAATACCCTGCTCCTGGAAGAGAACAGCGCAGTCTCCTGACTCCACGTCTGGCGGTCTTACTGGGGCCCCTTGGATGAGGGTGTGTTGAGTTTCGCTCCCCGCCCCAAGCAGAGACCCGGGGAATATATCTGGTTCGAGCCACAGCCATGCTTAAGACCACTCTCCACACATTCGGATGAGCCTCACGCACGAAGGAACTGACAGAGGAACCCAGGTGTGCAGGACTTGGGGCTTAGATCCGCAAGCTGCTCGTATTGGGACTGGGCCTCTTCCACCCAGATCAGCCATCTTCCAGTATGTATGCGTTACACCACCAACTGTCCCCAGTGCCGTGTAATCCCATCAATGGCCAAGACCCAAAGACTATACAACCGTGCTCTGGGGAGAGCGTGGCCACACGAAATCTTATTATCTAGTCTGGAAAAACTGGAAGGCTACCAGAAGTATCCTGCCCACATCGCAGAGTCTGGCCAACTCCCCGTAATGTATTCATTATGCCAAAAACCAGTAACAATGATGGTTCTCATTCTCCTGAACCTGAAAGTGCCTCAAATGTGGCACTTCTTAAAATCTCAGGGATAGGACGAAGGAGACATTAATGGGGCCTGCTTGAATCAATCGATGAACAACAGGATGACAATGATACAGTGCAAGAAGAAGAGACACAGAGTTAGAGGACACGGCTGTGACTTAGAGAAAAGGCTGAGAGCTGAGAGTAAGAGTGGCTGGGGAGATTGGAGAGGAGTCACAGAGAGCATTGGAGAGCGAGTTAGAGCGAGGGTTGGGTAGAGCTGGGAGAGACAAGGGACTGAAAAAACGGCAACTAAGCAACCAGTCTGGTCCTGATTCTACTTTCATCGGTCCAAAGCAACAGCTGTTCAGGGTGGAGAAGTGGCTCGAGAGCACCAAATGTGGACAGTGAGAGAGAGCCGCCAGGAGAGACCAGGAACATCTGGTAACATGTAAATCCTGTTCAAACCCCCACTTCTTATAGGGTCCCCCAGGCCCTCCTGGAGTGACTCCTGTGTGCAGAGTCAGAAGTAAGCCCAGAGCTCTTCTGTCTGTGATCCGAACACAAAAACACAAAAAGTGAACTTTGGGGGGCTGGAGTGATAGCACAGTGGGTAGGGTTTTTACCTTGGACACGACCAATGCAGGTTTTATTCCCAGCATCCAAAATGGTCCCCCAAGAACCGCCAGGAGTAATTCCTGAATGCATGAGCCAAGAATAACCCCTGTGCATCACTGGGGGTGACCCAAAAAGCAAAAAAAAAAGTGAATTGTGTAGTTCATCAGAAAAAAGATCACAACTTTCTCGACTTAGCAAAGAAGCATTTTTATGATGGCTACAGAGATAGCACAGAGCACGAGTTGCTTGTCTGGCACATAGCTGACCAGGGTTCAATACCTATCACGTCACACGGTCCCCAAACCTAGCATTATCAATGAGAACAGAGCCGGGGTAAACTCTTATCTCCATTGGGTGTAGCCAACCAAAAATAAATCAATAAATTTAGGTGCTCTTCCGTGCGGGCGGAATACTCTCAGTAGCTTGCCAGTCTTTCCAAGATGGATAGAGGCTTTTGGGGCGACCTCTAATCACCCCTGTAGGTGTTACCATATTAGAACCCTATCAAATATGGTACAGCAATTCCGGAAGATGGGTATTTAGTGTCTTATGATGTGTCGTGCGGCCGCTAGCGGCCGCACAGGTCCGGAAAGCATCCTGGAGTGTGGCGACGGCCGGGTAGTGGAAGTAGTGTCAAGAGTGGAAGTCTGCCAGTGGGGTATTTATCTGGGTAGGGTGGGTCTCCTGTGCGCAATACGATCCCTGAGTGGTTGATGGAAGCAGACAGGGCAGGGTAGGGTGGGGCTCCTGATTAGAATCCCTTTGTCACCTGTGGTGGTGGGAGCAAGCAGAGAAGCTCTGTCACTGGGTCCGCCGAGCCTGGAGTCCAGGGTCTCAGAGAGTTCCGCTTATCTTGTTCTGTGGGTCTTCAGTCGTGCGTGGGTCTCGGCTGGAGCTGCCATGCGGGTCCGGAAAGCATCCTGGAGTGTGGCGACAGCTGGGTAGTGGAAGTAGTGTCCAAGCTATCCGCTGGCAAGCTATCCGCTGTGTATTCGATATGCCAAAACCAGTAACTACAACTGGTCTCATTCACCTGACCCTGAAGGCTTCACCGACATGGCAGCACTGAGAAGGATGAGAAAGGAGAGGCCGACAAAATCTCAAGGCCGACGTAGGCTGCCACAACGAAGGAAGACAAAAATGATCGTCTGTACTTTCAATGCACGTACGCTAGCATCAGATGCATCCATCGAGGACCTGATGGTACAAGCGCGAATGATCAAGTACGACATCATTGGTCTGACCGAGACAAGAAGGCATGAATCTCACCATGCCGTTTTCGACACTGGAGAAGAATTGTTCCTCGGAACATGTGATAAAAGAGGTGTTGGAGGCGTCGGTGTCCTTGTCAACACAAACTTGGCCAAGAGCATTGATTCATTCGAATGCCTAACAACCCGCATCGGACATTTACATTTGAATAGATGTGACTCACTGCCTGCAGTTTCTATCTTCGTTGTCTACGCACCAACATCTCATTATGATGAAAGAGAAATCGAGAAGTTCTACATGGAGCTAGAGAAGTTCTATAAAGAAGACCACACTATCTACAAGATCATTGTGGGTGATTTTAATGCCAAGATAGGACCGAGAAGATCAGCTGAAGAACTTCACATCGGGACCCATGGCCTAGAATAGAACGAACAGGGTGAGAGACTGTCTGAGTTCATCATGTCGACCAAGACCATTCATGGTAACTCACAGTCCCAGAAGGCAGAATCTAAACGATGGACATGGGAGTCTCCCAGTGGACGATTCCACAATGAAATAGACCACATCATATTCAATCGACGGTTTTGCCTGACTGATGTCGCTGTTGTCCCAAAATTTCGAACGGGATCGGACCACTGTCTCCTTCATGCAAAATTCTACTTCACAGAGCGGGGAGAAAGGGCTGCAAAGTTCAAAAAGAGAACTCCCAAAATTACCACCAACTGGGAACTCTTTGGTACTATTGCGGCAACATGGGAAGATGCCATTGTTGACAACATTGATGAGGAATATGATTGACTGGTTCAGCACCTCCATGAATGTGCAAGGAACGCCAAGAGAGAGATAGCCACAAAAAACCGCCTATCTTCGAAAACTCTTGAGCTAATTCGCCAGCGTGGTTTGGCGCATGCCTCAGGCAACCGCAAGCTAACTCCGAGCTCGCAAAGCAGTGCAGAGATGCGATCAAGGAAGACCTCAAAGACAGAAGAGCAGAAGTACTAGTAGATACGGCAGAAGCCAGTAAAAGTATTCGTAACACCCGCCTGTCCTTCACCAACTATAAGACCAAGATGACTGCCCTCCGACGTCCTGATGGATCCATCACATCCTCCAGAACGGCAATGGAGAATATTATCCATGACTTCTACTCAAATCTCTTCGATAGCCATGTCCACTTGCCGACATACCAAATTCCACAGGATGGATATGTCGTTCCCAACGTTCTCCCTTCCGCAATCTGACACGCCATTTCGTCGGTAAAGAAACAAACAGCACCCGGCCCAGACAAGGTCAGACCTGAACACCTGAAGAACCTGCTGTCAGTACTCATCAATACACTGGCTTGGCTCTTCACTCGCTACCTGTCTGAATGCAAGTTTCCGTCCCAATGGAAAACCAGCAGGACCTTACTACTGTTCAAGAAGGGAGACATCTATGACATTGACAACTATCGCCCGATCTGCCTATTGTCTGTCATCTACAAGTTGTTCACTCGAGTCATCCTAAATAGGATTGGCAGAACACTAGATGAAGGACAACCATGCGAGCAAGCAGGGTTCTGCAAAGGATTCAGCAGCATCGACCATATCCACACAATAACCAAGCTCATTGAGGTTTCTCGGGAGTTCAAGGTGCCGCTCTGTTTAACGTTCATTGATTTAAAGAAGGCCTTTAATTCTGTTGAGACGGAAGCGGTCATTGAAGCCCTAGCCAATCAGGGCATTCAAGGCCAATACATCAGGATCCTCCATGAGCTGTATTGCGGATTCACTACCAGGATCTCACCATTCTACAAAGAAGTGATCGTTGATGTCAAGAGAGGGGTGCGGCAGGGTGATAACATTTCACCGAAACTCTTCAGTTCCACCCTTGAGAACATCATGCGACGACTGGAATGGGAAGGAATGGGAGTGAAGATAGATGGTTGGCAACTACACCACCTCCGCTTTGCTGATGACATTGTTTTAATAACACCAAACATCAGCCAAGCGGCACAAATGCTGGCCGTGAGTGTGGAAAGGTAGGACTACAGCTGAATCTTACGAAGACAATGTTTATGAGAAACAGCCTTGTTCCTGACGCCCCATTCGCTCTCAATGGAACAACCATCTCTGAATGCAACAGCTATGTGTACCTAGGTCGAGAGGTCAACATGACAAATGACCTGGCACCCGAGCTGCACAGGAGGAAGAGAGCGGCTTGGAACGCCTTCAAGAACGTCGAAGAACTAGCTAAGAGGACGAACAACCTCCGGCTGCAGGCACATCCCTTTGATTCCACTGTTCTTTCTGCATTAACATATGCCTCAGAGACCTGGGCCCTACGCAAACAAGATGAGAACGCTATTCAGGTCTCCCAAAGAAGAATAGAAAGAGCTATGCTTGGAATATCACGTTTCACTCAAATGAGAGAAAGAATCCGGAGTTTTGACATCCGTCGACGATCAAGGATCAGGGACGCTGTCTCATTTGCCAAGGTGTCGAAAATCAGATGGGCTGGTCACGTAATGAGATTTAAAGATGACCGCTGGACTAGAGCTGTTACCGATTGGATTCCACGGGATGTCAAAAGACCGCGTGGCCGCCCACCTTCCAGATGGTCAGACTTCTTCGTCAAGATCATGAATGATCGGTTTGAGGCCCTTCATGTTCCCGGAGCGAACAGATGCCATTGGGCTACACTAGCACGCGACAGGGACAAATGGAGACGTTACTGGGGCCCGCTCGAGCAAATCGACGACTAACGGGAAGTTAAGTGATTAAGTGATTAAATTTAGGTGCCAGAACTATAGTCTGGTAGGGTACTGGCCTTGTACACGGCTGACCTGTATACCCCGGCACCACACTGAGTACCGTTTGGTACCTTTTGGCAGCAACCACAGGGTATGATCATATGAGCTGACACTGAGTGGGAGGGCACTTGTCATGAATGTAAAGGACTTAATTTCACAACCTGAATTGCCAAGGAGTGATCCCGGAGCACTGCTGGGTTTGGCAAAATTCCGCATATCCAATCCCCCTCCTGCCCCAATAAAGGCAATGAGGAGTTATCTGCCAACAGAAGAGGTGTGAAATCTAGTAATATATACTGAACGGTCAGTATTCTGGGTCTGTTATTTTGTTTTGGGACCACATCCAGAAGTGCTCAGAGCTTGCAGGCCAGGTTTTCAGACTATGATTTTACTCCTATGGGTATGTGATTTTATAAAAGAAAAAGAGGATGAAAAATTACACTTAGAGCCAGAGTAATATTACAGTTGGCAGGGCATATATTTGGTCCCTGGCATCACATATAGTCCCCCAAGCACTGCCAGGAGTGATTACTGAGTGCCAAGCCAGAAATAACACCTGAGCATTACCGCTGTGTCCAAAAAAGAAAAAAGGAAAAAAAAAGAAAAGAAAAATTAAATTTAGCCCAAACAAGATGTTTGGTCCCTGGCATCACATATAGTCCCCCACGCACTGCCAGGAGTGATTCCTGAGTGCCAAGCCAGAAATAACACCTGAGCATTACCGCTGTGTCCAAAAAAGAATAAAGAAAAAAAAAGGAAAGAAAAACTAAATTTAGCCCAAACAAGATTTTAAAGTCCATAATTTTGCTCAGAGCCTCCAACTCCTTCATTTTCCCCTAACAGCCATCTGTTGAAAGGGCTCAAGAACTTTCATGTGTATGAACCTTCAATGAAGGTATAAACAGGAGAGAGCACACCAGACTGAAGCAGATGCCAGTAACCCGGAAGCCCAGAGGGCCTTCCCTGGTATTCAGTGTCCACTAGTCTCCTGAGCACAGAGCAGGGCACAGACCTCAAGTACTACCAGGTGTGGCCCCAAATCTCACCTCATCTGCTCCCCAAGTAGTGAGATACACCCAAGGAGAGGAGCTCAGAGGGCTGAGCACCTCATTTACCTTTGGGGGACCTGCCATGGCTCCCTCTGCATCTCAGACACACAGACACAAGAGGTGGAGAGTCTCTGACTATCTCCAAGTTTGTAGCAAATGGAGTGGGGGGGAGGGAAAGACAGAAATATCACTCCAACCCCAAAAAGATGCTCAAAGAATGCTCATGTGTCAAGACAAATTCTGGAGTGGGAGGGTTGGAGTCATACCTAGTGATGCTCAGGGGAAAATATCACCTAGTTATGTTGTGGCAGGGATAACTCTGGTCACCGCAAGAAAGACAAACACCCCCCTGGCTGTACTACTGCACCAGCCCCTAAGAGTGAGACATTTAGAACCTACTGCAGCTGGTCCCCGAAAAACCCCTTTCTGCAAGTACTCATTTCAACAGCAGGACGCACCTCTGGTCTTGGAGAGATGGACAGTGGAGATGCTTGGAATCTGGGCAGGTGAGGCAGAAATTCTTTTTTCTGAGGAAATATAATCACATAGGGTTAGCAAAGATAATAAGTTGATAGGGTGCTTTTCTTTCAAGCAGCTAAGCCGGGGTCAATATGCAACAGGACATAGGCTTACCCACTCCAGCACTGCTAAAAATGATACATGAACTCAGAACCATGAGTAACCCCTGAGCACTGAGTGCTGCTGTGGCCAAAAAAAGTACAATAAATTAAGTAATTAAGACATTTCTGGGGCCAGAACGATGGTACAGCAGCTAGGGAGTTTGCCTTCCATGAGGTCATCCTGAGTTCGATTCCTGAAATCCCACATGGTCCCCCAGCAATGCCAGGAGTGATTCTTGAATGCAAGGCCTGAGTAAACCCTGATCATCCTGGGTGTGACCTTAAAAATCCAAAAAAAGGAAATTTCGGGGTAAAGAGATTGGAGACACAGTATAGCAGGTGAGGTGCTTGTCTTGCACTCGGCCAAACCAAGTTTGAATCCTGGCATCCCCTACGGTGCCCTGAGTCCAGCCAGGAGTGATCCCTGAATGCAAAGGCAGGAGAAGTAACTGAGTCTTGCAGTTGTACTTCCTACAAACTGAATCATTATTTCATTTAAACGAATAAATGTGTGGTGGCCAATAGTGATCCTAAATTGCATTATTAGAGGGTTTAGGGCACACTCTGGAAGTGCCCAAGCTACTTCCTGCTAAGATGACATATTTGGTTGCAAGATCCACTGTAGCACCACCCTGATGCACCCCTCCTGACCGCAACCTGAGTTGGCTTTAAGCTCCACACCTTGGGGCCTGAGTGACAGCATAGACAAATTGGCATTTCTTTTGAAGGTGGCAAACCTGGGTTTAATTTTGGGCATCCTTTATGATTCCTAGCACCACTAGGAGTGCTTGCTGGATTTAGAGCCAGAAGTAACCATAATACCCCGCTGGGTGTGACCCCAAATGCAAAACAAATAAATACAAAGGAAAGAGAATCTCCTGATCTCCCTGAACTCCCAGAACCCACTGAATGCACAATAACCTGTGAAAATCAAAGGCTCTGCCAAATGCTTTTGAGCCCCAAGCATATGAAGAACATGACCAGCCCCACACCCCCATCCAGCCACGACACCCCCCAAGAATGACAGGACAGAGGGTTTTTTCTTTCATGATGCTGACCCAGATATGGGGTACCCTGAGCAACCCCAGGAGTGACCCCTGAACACTGCCAGGTGGGGCTCAACACCCGCCACGAGGAAAAAGAATGCGCCCCCAGGTCCCTTTGATGAGGGAATCCCATGCTTTACCTACTCCACAATAAGCCTGAGGAATGACAGGGGGCCAGTGACGGGATGTCCTGGGGACACTGCTGGGATGATCCACCCACCCCTTTGACTGACCAGGTGCTGGTCGTCACCCCGAAACTAAGAGAACGCTGAGCTGCCCTCACCCGCCCCATCAGATCTGGGGGAGACTGAAGCTCCCTCTAGCTCTGGCACTTTCTGCTTTGTGAGGGGCCAGAGCGATGGGTCAGCAGGGAGGGCGCTGGCCCCGCATCCCAACACCCCAAAGGGTACTCGGATCCCCAGGGAGGGAGTTCTGAGCACAACCGGGTGTAAAACACATAAAAAAAAAACCCTTTTTTTTCCACTTTTGCTTGTTCGGATATTGTCCTCGTTTCTGAAGCTTTCAAAAGGACCTTTGCACTTCAAATTCGTTTTTCTCCTCGACCACGTGCTTCCTCTGCCCACGCACCTTTTATTTTTGGGCGCATGGCTATTTTCAGGGGTTACTCCGGGCTCTGGGCTCACTCCAGGCTGGTCCCGGGACACTGTGGGGGGGCCGGGATCGAACCCGGGCAGCCACGTTCCCCCCTTATGCATCTTCCTAAATAAGTTCTACTCAGTAAAAACAACCTTCGTTCCACCAAAATCAGTTTATAAACAAGATAAACCTTTCGGCAGGAGCTCTCGGTGCGTCCCGGGTGAGGGGCCACCGCCACGGAGCGACCCCGCCGCCCACAAGGCGGAGACCGTGGGGGTTCAGGCGCTCAGAGCGACCACCCAGGCAGGTGGTGGTGGTGGTCCGAACTTCCCGGACCCCCCTGCCCCCCCTGGGGGACCCCTCACCCGCTGCTCACCTTCCGCAACCACGCCACACGTCAGCACTTCCACACAGAACGCAAAGCCTGGCAGATAAAGGTCGCGGATTTTGAGAAGTCACCCGCACGTTCGCCCAGAGCCTTAAAGGGCCAGGCTTCAAATATTCCTGACCAGGCAATTCCCTGCTCAGAAAGGTTCATTTTTCCTCGTTTTCATGGTAGGATCAGGTGATCCAGATATCAGGAGGTCGCCAGGTTTGGAATAGATGGGAGAGAGATGAGCTGAACAGATAACATGTCGAGCAGAGAGTCTTTGTATTAATGAAGGAAATAAAATTTATAAAAATACTTTGCAAACAGCCGCCAAGACCATCTCTCTGAGTCCCGACGTTCATTTATTTATTCATTTACAACCCTCAGCCACATGCTAGAAATAGGTCCCCAGGATTCTTTCTGGCAGTTGCCAATGAGAAAGATGGGCTTCAACAAGGTCTCTCACCAGTGGGGGCTGAGGATCTGCCCCTCAAAGAGATCTGGCAGTTTTGCACACATATGTCTACACCGAAAGTTGCGGGACAGGGCCTGGTACAAGCCCTGGTTGAAAAGGTTGGGATGGTCAAGACTTCTGCCATCAGGAGGTCCGACATCCTCAAGACCCACAGCCCCAATAATCAGCTCTGCATCCTGGCAATGCTGCCCCATCACAGAGCTAGAAGTGAAGATGCCCCCCAAGGATAATGCACTCACACCCAAGACCCCTGTGCCGTGCTCAAATCCCGCAGAATACCTAGCAAATCTCCATATCCTCCTAAAGCCTCTGGAGCAAGGCAGACCCCAGGATCCCACTGGATATGGATAAGGGGGAGTGAAAAACAACCACAAAAGTGCCCCAAAAGCTGGCACGATCCCGTCGGTCACATCACAGGCACTGGAGATGAGAGATCCTCATATCTTGCCACTAACTGGCCTTCAGTGCCCCCCTTTGACTGAAGTATCACTTTGTCCTTTAAACGTGTGCCCCGAGGAGGCCTGATCCACTGGACATCATTAGGAAATAAAGGTGCATATGGAAGACTCCCATCTGTGACATCATCTATTTCACCAAGGAGCCTTAAAGTGCCAGGTTCCAAGCGCAGAGAGACAAGTGCCAGAACAGGTGATTCAGTGCAAGAGAAATTAGCTCAGAAAAAGGAGAGGAGAGGTAAGTGCTGGATGGGCTGGTTAGAGAGTTCAGGGCAGTGAGATAAGGCAGAGTCCCTTGGTCCTATACTTGTCAAACATGGAACCAATGTTCCCACACACATGTCCATCATAAAAACAAAAGCAGATTGATTCAAAGTAAAACACTCAAGTAGATTGTGAATGGGTCATGGGGCAGTGACTTTCCCTGGGAAGTCATTCATCAAAATGGGTGCAGTGACTCTGAAGCCAGCCCTGAAGATGTAGAGGAACTAGTCTAGCAGCAACCCAGAGAGCTGGAAAGACACTGGACAGGAGCAGAGGCACAGCGGGTAGGGCGTTCACATTGCATGCAGTCAACACGGGTTCAATTTCCAACATTCCATAGGGTCCCCCAAGAACAGCCAGGAGTAATCCCTGAGTGCAGAGCCAGGAGTAACCTCTGTGCATCTCTGGGTTTGACCAAAAATCAAAAGAAAACAAAAAGAGTGACACTGACAGCTGTGATCGAGGGGTGGTTTTTGTACCCATTTACTTAGTTCCTATTTAATCAGTTTTCACCTGGATTCCATCATCAAGACCCATTATTTACAGGGGCTAGAGCAATAGCACAGCGGGTAGGGCGGTTTCCTTGCATGCGGCCGACCCAGGTTCGATACCCAGCATCTCGTATGGTCGCCCGAGCACAGCCACGAGATTCCTGAGTGCAAAGCCAGGAATGACCCCTGAGCATCTCCGGGTGTGACCCAAAAAGAAAAAAGTACCCATTATTTACAGGTTAACATACCTATCAAGCCCAACTGTGGGCACTGGCATAGGAAATAGTAATCATTACAATTACTATTATGGTTTGCTATATACGGTACCTCAGGAGGTTAATTCAGCTTCACCAGGAACTCAGGCATTAGTAGGCGTATGAAAATACACAGTGGCAAGAACTCTTAAGAGTGTACAGAATGGGAAGATCTTTGTGTTTCCCTGAATTGCAAACATCAGCAATTCCCTTTCCCTCATAGTACTGAAGTCACCAGTTTAATTTGAACGTGAGAACTGTAACAAAAAGAATGAACTAGGAGTGTATATTTAAGACATCAAAAGGTTAAAGCACAGTGTTTGCCATGGGATCCCCCAAGCACCACACTCCCAGAGTAATTCCTGAGTACATATTCAGGAGAAACCCCTGAGCATGACCCAGGTGGGAAACAAAAATGAGAAAAAAATGGTCAAAAGGCAAGCTGTGAGGAACCCAGAGATAATGGAGGCCTTGTGTATCCACCCAAGGCTTGGGGGAGATTGAATCATTCATTCAAGGTAAACTGGAATTCAGATTTTAGGAACTGTTGGGTGTTTGTCTTGCAGGGGATGATGGGATACGATCCCTTTCACTCCCAGGCCCACCTGGAGTGATCCTGCCTGTGGAGCCAGAAGTAACTCTTGGGTATTTGTGGTTGTGCCTTACCCCCACCCCTACAAAATAGTACTTGTTTTGTGTATTGAACAGAAAGCGCTATGTCAGGGGGATCAGGTTTATGAATGACAGATGTGAGCGATTTCAGTGATTCCTGGGATCAAGCTTTCTGTGACTGTAGGTGTTTTTCTGGGCTCACCTCCAGTATCACATGGTCCCCTGGTACCACAGGGAGTAATTAGCTACCTGTTCAGCACAGGGAGCCTAAGGATTTGCATCTTTGGGGAGGGAGACACAGTCAGCAGTGCTCAGGGCTTATTTATTCCTGCCTTTGCACTCAGGAGTCACTTCTCTGGGGCCAGGGTTGAGGGCTCCTAACATCCTAAATTCCAGCACATCCTACTGGTTTGGAGGGAATTGATGTAGGCATACAGGCAGATAGGGAAGGTCCCCCCTCCCAATGCAAAGGCAGTAAATTTCCTGGGAATAGCTTTGAAGTTGTGAAGGCCAACCTTGCAAAAAACAGGAATTAAGGCCTGATCACGACCTCACCTATGGCCAGCAACAGACTCAGAGAAGCTCCTGCTGAAACAAAAGGCCAGAAAAGGAATTTCAAAGATCTTCACCACTCCCAACCTGCGTAGACAAACTCCTTAGCAACGGGACTTTCACCTAGGTAAAAGCCTAGATTGGATTCCCTTCTGTTCGAGGAAGACTGCTCATTGGATTCCCCAGACATTTGTGGGAGCAGGGCAAGTGGGTGGTCCCCGAGTGTGGGAACCAAAGTTGGACTCCAGACGGATGTGGGGCCGCCCACCACTGCTTCTTACCCCTCCCCCAAATCATATAGTGAGATCAGGAGGTGAGGACCAGGTGGAGTGGGGTGGGGGTTGGGGGATGACCCCAGACCTCAATGGTGCTGCTTCATTCTCAAGGGGTCCGTGTGACAAGAGGAGGTCGCCTCTGGTGGATTCAACTCTCTTGCGCCCACAAAGGGCTGGAGGGGATGAGAGAGTCCAGCATCTTCCGGCCCTGCCTGCATCCGACTGGGCCTTGGGTCAGAGAATAAACTGGGGATCTGTGTCCCGGTGTCCCTGCTACCTGGGGCTCGTCCCACTCACTCTATGTGTGGAGGCACACCCAGTGGGCAGTGCTCCAGAGCCAGCTACCCGAGATCGAACAGGGTGACACAGGAGAGGCTTGCCTTCCCGCAGTAAGAAGTGTCCAACCAACTCAGATCTAAAAATCTCCAGACCCCACGTCCACATATCCCAGCACCCCACATTGCTGAGGATGCCTTCTTCTGTCCTAAGTTTTGAGGTTCCTACACACATGAGAATTCCCATGCCTTCTGTTCTCTGTGGAGGAGGGTAGCAGAGGCCAGATTCAACTCCAGCATCTCCAGATGTCTGGGGTGAAGGTAACAGCCATCTGAGGAACTAGGGTGTGTTAAGAAGAATTTTAATTAACACAGAAATATTGAGCGTAAGACTGGGCAATCTTCTTCCCTGGAAAATCTAAATACATCACTTCTTCCAAGGTTGTTCAGTTCCAAGTTGATCAGTTCATTTCGAACAAGAAAAGTTATGAGTCCTCTTTGCTCTGTCTGTGGCCCAGCTCTTTGGAAAGGTATCCAGTTATAGTCAACCCCACGTGCCATCACTCCACGTTATGAGAATGCCCCAACCCTCTTCTACACTGAAAAGGGGTCAGGGATACAGCAAGATACAGCTCAGAACCCACCAGTTAGGGTGGGGGAATCTGCCATCATGGGACTGAGGCTGTTTTGGTTTGATTTGTATTGTTCATGGTTTGGGGGCCCAACACCAGCAATGCTCAGGGTTATTCCTGGCTCTGCACTCAAGAATCATTCCAAAATGATGGTGGGCTGTACGGAGAGCTAAAGAAAGAACCAGGGACCTGTGACTGCAAACCAAGAGCAATAGCCGCCATACTACCGCTGTGGCAACCCAACAGGCTTACCTGATTAATGACCCTATATCTAACACTGAAGCAAAGAAAAGGGGTGAAAATCTTAAGCGTGGGAAAGGTCGACCCGCAGCAGTTCTGCGAAGCGCCACGAAGTGGAACTGTGGGCATTTCCGTCCCTCCCCAGGCCTGTTCCTCTTAAGAATTTTTCACCCTTGGGTTTGCTTCAGGGATAAGTATGCATAATTAAGGATCAAACAAGCCGCTACCACAGGTGTTGCTGTACAAGAACCACGTGTGTGCTTTCTTTTACTAGAGTAACCTGGGTCCGATGCCAGCCTTCAGATCTTGTGGGGTACATATCTGAATCTTCTTGGGAGTTGAGTGGGTTGCTCATGCTTTGTCTCTGGACCAGAAGGGGTGCAGAGGATTGAACCTGACGTGGAAAGAGCAAGGCAAAGTTATTCATTTTTATTTTTTGTTCTCTTCACTGAGCTAGAAACCTGTTGAAGCCACTTTGCTATGTCTGTGACCAAGCCATTGAGAAATATTTCCTGTTATGGGCAACCCACACCCCAGCACCCCACATTCTGAGGGAGCCCAAACCTCTACTACAAGGAAGAGGCAGCATGGATACAGCAAGATACATCTCAGAAACCCCTCGTTGGGGTAAGGGAATCCTCCAAGAAGGGATGGAGGCTGTTGTGGTTTTATTTGGTTTGTTCATGGTTTGGAGGCCACAAATCCAGCAATATGAAGAGGTTCTCCTGGTTCTGCACTCAGGAAGCACTTTAGCATGATGTTGGGTCTGTATGGAGAGCCAAAAACTGCGAGTGCTTTCATTCACTTGGGTAACCTGGGTTCGATTCCAGCATTCAGATATTGTGGGGTACATATCTGTACTCACTATAAACAGTGCTCCTCTCCCACAGTCCAAGGGATTCTCACCTGAGGCAGTCTTGAACCATGGACTGAGCAGAACAGTCTCTGTGTAGCTTGTCCCAGGGGAGAGCTTTGTTGCAGGGTGGGCGCTTACTTCCTACTGGTAACCCACAGAAGACTTCCCACCTGTCTTGGCATCCTCATGGGGCTGAGGGCATAACAGCTCACTCGAGATTTTTTCACAGTGTGCATGACCAGAAGAATTATACCTGGGCTGGTTGCTACCCGAACAGCAGAGAAGGATTCCAATGACTTTGCTGTGCCTGATAGTCTTCTCGTCAAAAAAATTCTAGACCTGCAGCTTGGTTTCTATCATTTACCCAACTTGCTTGCAACTCTGACACGTGGATGGATTTTCCAGGCAAAAACATAACGTTTCAGCAAGATGGACAAGCAAAAGAGACCGACGACAGGTCACATAGCTGTGTAATTTTTTTTCCAACTCAAAGAACAGACACAGTAAGTGGAAATTACTCCCTCTACAGAAAATTGAAGCAGCAGTTTATAGTGAAAATAAAAGGGGTCTGAGACTGGGCTTGGTTCCAGCTCAGTTTGGCACCCGGGATACATGTGCGAAGGCAATGATGCATCCCCACACAGCCGAGACAGAAGACCTTTGAAAACATCTCACCTGAATCAGATTCCTCTCCGTGATCAATGAGTTTTTTGTTATCTTGTTCTATTTATTAGGTGGGGAGAGGGTCACACCAGCATTGCTCAGGAATTCCTGCTGCTGCGACTCGTGGGGGCATGTGGGGTGCTGGGATGGAAACAAAGTTTTCTTCCTGGTGCCAAACAAGTGCCTTTCCTAATGCAAAACTACTACTGCTGAACCATCAAGCTCTTTTCAACAGTCACCACTTGTCATTGTTGTCTATCAAATGTAAAGTCACAGTATTTACCCTAGAATAAAAAGAATTTTGGTTCGGTTGGTTTCAAAGTAGAAAGATAAGCTTTTGCATTGCACACAGCCAGCCCAGGTTCAATCCCAGGCATCCCAAACGGTCCCCCAAGTACCACTAGGAATAGTTCCTGAGCGGAGAGCTAGGATTAACCCCTGAGCATCGCTGAATGTAACCCCAATAGAAAAAAATTAATAAATAAAAATATATATACTTTAGGTTTTCGAATGACTGCTTTTATGCAGCAACACGGTAGGAACTGGAAGATACCGTCTTGAGTGAAGTTAGCCAGAAAAAGAAACAGAAACAGGATGCTGTCACTCATCTGTGGAATACCGAACACTGGATGTGGAAATATACTGTAAAGGGGCTGATTAAATCATCCCCCATTCCAGTTTTTAGAGAGAAGCCAAAGAAGGAAAAAGAAAGAAGGGCAAAGAAGGACAAAGAAGGAAAGAAATTTGAGGCGGAAGAGAACCAGAAGTTTACAGGGATCAGGGATTCATTTATGCCAGTGACATGAGTGAGGGGTGTAGCCATTTACCCAAAACACAGATGCAACAGAACTGAAAACAAGAGATCTAAGCCATAAGCACTGAAACCTAGTCATGTGCTTGTCCAGATGACAGGTGGGGGTAGAGTGGGGACTGGGGTGGGGAGGGAATACGGGAACATGGGTGGAGGGAAGGTGATGCAGGGATTGGTGCTCAATTATTGTACGCCTAAGTACAACTATCAATGACTTTGAAAATCCTGGCACTTTAATGAAAACTTTAAAAAACAATACAATAAAATAAATTTTCATATTTCGGCACCCACTGAGGTTAAAGACCCTCTAGTCCCAGCATTAGGCTCCGATATATTTCCTGTGATATTGAGACCACAGATGTGGTTGTGGGGATGGAGCCAGACACCACCTTTCAAGTCGCATGCTCGGTGACTGAGCACTCCAATGGCATACTATTTAGTTTTAACAAGAGAATCCTACAGCACACTTGTATGCAATTCCCCTGTACCCAAAGCAAATTGCTGTATTGCCACATCCGGAACCTGTGATTTGAGTTCTGAAATCAAACAAAATGCACAATGAGAATTAGTCCAATGTTGAATGGAATGCAGTTGAATGACCAAGCAGGTGGAGGACATCTCCATAGTTCTCTCAGTCCTAGCAAGCCTACAGAAAGGGAAAATCTGTGGGAAGTGTTGTTGGGAGGAGATCGGCAATCCCCAAAAAAGCCTTTTGGGTTTTGTTTTTAATCAGACCCAGTGAGGCATGGGATACCATAGGGGATGCTGGACATCGAAGGTAGGCGGCATCTGTAAGGCGAGCACCCTCCGTGATGCACTGCTGTTCTGGTCCTAATTAGCTTCACTATGGGCTCACAGTCACAATTTAACATACACAAAATAAAACAGTTTTTGGTGCACACAAGCTTATAGCAGGTAGGCATTTGCCTTGCATGAGACTGACAGGGGTTATTCCTTGAACACTGCCAAAAATAACTTACGAGAACCACCAGGAATAACTGCTGAGCATCCCCAGGCCCCCCCAAAAAAGAAAACTAAATTTCTTCCCATATTCAAAAAACCATGGCAATGATCCAAAGGCAAAGATATGCATGGTGTCAGATTGACTAACCGGGGCCCAGAAAGGGCACCTGACACTTTAGGTGTACAGTCAGGCTAGTTATAAAGCCGCTAACACAAGGGCCTTGAAACACATGGACTAATCGACATCCCTGACAGATGAGGAAGAAAGACAACAAAGTCAAGAAAGCAAAGCACAGGATCCCTCCGTAATAAACAGTTCCGGGGAGAAGACATCCCTACCCCATGACACACCCCCACATCACATGTTCTAGGGATGAGAAGGGGGCACTCAATATCCAATGAGCAACTCAAAAATTTTTTGGAATGGAGGACTCCTGGGTTGGCCACATGCAAGGCAAGCATCCTACTTTCTCTACTATTTCTCTGGCCATTTCTAAACAAATGCACGGAAACGGGAAAAAAAACGGGAGAGCACTCACAAAGCTTTCAGGTTTAAGTCTCGGTCATACAATGAAACAGACGTCCCTTCACCGTACCCATTTTCCACCACTAAAAACCCAAGTATACCGCCATTCTACACACTCCCCCTAACTGTGGGGCAGATAATTTCCACATTCTTAAGTCTACTTTGATGACATCAATATTTTTACATGAGACTCACCATTATTATGTGGGATTTTACCCTAGCACTCAAATCTGGCAAAAACACAACAGAAGATAATTATTTATCGATTGCTGGTTATAAATAACATGATTTTGGAATTCTGAAATTTTAACAACTAAATCTGGAGGGATTTCTGCCAAAACCTGCTGGGTTCCAAGATTTGTTCCTGAGTCTCTGGGATTATGGCCATTAAACAGCATTATCACGAGCCAGAGAGGCGGTTCGTGGTAATAACATAGGCTCTTGTTAGGGTGGGGAGGAATTGGCCGGCTCCACCCCATCCTGAGAGGCCCCATGTTTATTCGTGAGTGTGGGCCCAAACCTGACTTTACAAAGGCCTTTGGAGGATGGAGGCCACCGACCCGCCAAGTGGGAGCAGTTGGGGGGACAGCACCAATTACCCCTGTGGTGAACCGGGGACAGTAACCTACTGCAGGGTCCAGACACATTTCTGCTAAAAGGCGCTGGATTTTGAGACTTGTCTCTGAATCTCTGGGATCATGGCCATTACGCACCTTGATCACGAGCCACCGAGGTCAATCGTGGGCACCAGACAACCTGGGGTTTTGTTGGGGTGGGGAAAAAAGGGCCGGCTCCACCACCATCCAGTTAGGCCCTGCATTTCTCCTCACAGCAGTCCCAAACCTAACCGTCCAGAAGCCATAAGAGACTGAGGCCACTGAGCTGCCAGGCACAAAACCTATTCTGACCTGAAATACCCAGCTTTGGTAACCTATTCCTGGGACCAGACACATTTCTGCTGAAAGCCGCTGGGTTCCAAGATTTGTTTCTGAGACTCTGGGATCATGGCCAAGTGATCAAGAGCCAGAGAATCCATACATGGGCAGCGACTCGGGGTCTCATTGAGGTGGGGAGGAAAGGGCAGAGTTCACCCCTATCCCATTAGTCCCTGCATGTCTTGTCATTGCAGGTCCAAACCTGTCTGTCCAATGGAAGATGGTGGACACCGAGCCACCAAGTGGGATCAGGAGGAGATACACACTCTTTCCCCCTTGTGGTGGTTCGTTGCTGGTAGCTCATTGCGGGAACCGGGCACATCTCTGCCAAAAGCTGTTGGGTTCCGAGATTTGTCTCTGAGTCTCTGGGATCATAACCTTTAAGCAGTTTCATCAGGAACCAGAGAGACTTTGCCTCCAATTATATAGCTGAGCCGGAAATGGTTTGTTGGTGTGTCTTACACATACCTAACTTTTGGCCGTTTACTTTCTTTGAAGACTTTGCCCAAAGTTTTTGGAGTCTGGCCAAAGGCAGTGCAGCAATTTTGAGGTATCTGAAAGTCTGATGTTGCCATGAGGCTGCTGATGCACTCGATTGACCTGCTGGCAGCACCATACTCTCGGGAAGTAGAAATTCTATATATGTAAAAAAAAAAAAAAAACAATAGTGGTGTTGGACTCACTGTGAAGATAGTAGGATTCTTGCTTTGCTGATCCAGGTCAAACCTCCCTATACCATAGGAACCCAGCAGCACCACAGAAAAATTCCTGAGCTGCAGAATCAGAAGTAAACCTTGAGCTTCAAAGAGTCCCTTCCAACTTCCCTGAATAAAAAACTTATTAAAATTAATATGAGGGCCTGAAGTGATAGCAGAGCGGCTAGTCCGTTTGACTTGCACGTGTCCAACCCGGGTTTGATTCTCAGCAACAATATGGCCCCCTGAGCTTTACCAGGAGTAATTCCTTAGTGAATAAGCCAGGAGTAACCCCATGTGCAACACTGAGTGTGACCCAAAAAGCAAAAAAAAAAAAATTCAAAGAGTAAATTTTCAGAGGCAAAATATCTCTCACTTGTCCAGACACTACCCAAAGTCCCAACCCAGAACAGAAGCCAATGAAAATGACCAACCGCAAAAGTCTACCTTTCCTTTGAGGGCTGCCCGGGAACATATCTGGAGTTTCGATAAGTGTTATGTCCAGTCCAAAGGCTCCAAACAGGGTCCTTCGCACTCTCGAGTAGGGAGGAATGATATGGCCAAGACCCCCACTCTCTGCAGACTCCTCAAATCAAAGCCTGAAGTCCACGTGCCCACCCCCCAGTGCAATCTTGGACCTGGATGTGATCGTGGCTGCAGGGGCCCTCAGGATAACGCACCCTCACCAATTACACCTGTGCCACAGAACAGTGTCCAATGCACACCTGAAAAGCTCCACATCCTCTAAAGCCTGGATATCCAGATCAAGTAAGAAACAAGCGTGAAAGCGCACTACAAGCTGGCGTGACCTGGCCTGGCACTCAAGTTCGCACCGGGATTTTCAGGGCGCTCAAGCATTCTAAAACCTAACACAGGAAAGAATGAAGAATGAAGGTTTTCCTGTTTTTTCTTTTTCAAACTATTCAATGCTGCATCTCAGTTGATTCCTTCCATAATTCCCGCTAACCAGGCCCTCTGGGCCAAGCCAGAAGCATAGCAAACAACAAAAGAGTAGAGAGCCGTGACAGCTCTGAGCAGGGGCAGTTTCTGTACCTGTTTATTCAGTCACCTTCCTCCTTATTTTCATCACCAGGACCCATTATTTCCAAGTTAACACACAACCAATTCCAAGCACTAGAATATTGGCATAGGTGCAGCCACGGTGAAAATCAGCAGGTACCTTTCAATGACATAAGGAGAAGCCTGTCCCAAGCAAGCAGGCTTACTTCCCTCTTAACTGCACTTTTTTAAACACCCTTGACCATCGTGTCCAAAGGAAATTTGCTTGACTGACTTGTCCTGTTCTGTCCTTAGACACTGTTATTAAGGGATCAAACCATCCAACATGAACATTTATATGTTTATTAAGGTGTGAGGGGTACATGAAGCCCTTCCCACATTCCTGACATATATGCAGTTAGTCTCCAGTATGAACTCTCACATACTGAGTAAGAGAACAGCACCAAATGAAGGACTTCCCAAAAGACTGACACTGATAAGGTTTCCCTCCACTGTGAATATTCCTGTACTTAGCAATGATTCAGAACGGCAGAAGGGCTTCCCACATTCCTCGCATATAAAAGGTTTTTCTCCGGCGTGAATGCTCCTATGTACACTAAATCTGAGGCTTCTCAAAAGGCCTTTCCACATTTCTTACATGTATATGGTTTCTCTCCAGTGTGTATTCTCCTATGTACATTAAGTATTGAGGACATACAGAGGCCATCCCACATTTCTTACATATACAATTTCTCTCCAGTGAATTCTCCTAAGTACTCTAAGGCTTGAGGCTTCAGCAAAGGACGCCCCACATTACTTACCTATATACAGTTTCTCTCCACTGTGAATTCTATGTACAGTCAATTGTGAGGATGAAGTAAAGGACTTTCCACACTCCAGACATATCTAAGACTCCTCTCCATTATGAATTCTCATGTGTAGAGTAAGGGTAGAGAACCGTGTGAATGCCTTCCCGCATGTCTGACACTGATGAGGTTTCCCTCTGAGATGAATTTTCATATGTGCAGTAAGTCTTGAGGCTCCAGCAAAGGCCTTTCCACATTCCTTACATATATATGGTTTCTCTCCAGTGTGAATTTTCCTATGTTCACGAAGTCTTGAGGCTCCAGCAAAGGCCTTCCCACATTCCTTACATATATACGGTTTCTCTCCAGTGTGAATTCTCCTATGAACACTAAAGTTTGAGGATTCAGCAAAGGACTTCCCACATTCCTGACATATATACGGTTTCTCTCCAGTGTGAATTCTCCTATGTACAGTAAGTTTTGAGGATGTAGCAAAGGCCTTCCCACATTCCTTACATATATACGGTTTCTCTCCAGTGTGAATTCTGCTATGTACACTAAGGCTTGAGGCTTCAGCAAAGGACTTCCCACATTCCTTACATATAAATGGTTTCATTCCAGTGTGGATTTTCCTATGTACACTAAGTTTTGAGGCTACAGCAAAGGCCTTGCCACATTCCTTACATATATACGGTTTCTCTCCAGTGTGAGTTTTCCTATGTGCATTAAGTGTGGAGGCCCAAGCAAAGGTCTTTCCACATTCCTTACATAGATGCGGTTTCTCTCCAGTGTGAATTCTTCTATGCACAGTAAGTTTTGAGGCTCTAGTAAAGGCCTTCCCACATTCCTTACATATATATGGTTTCTCTCCAGTGTGAATTCTCCTATGTACAACAAGTCTTGCAGATTCAGCAAAGGCCTTCCCACATTCCTTACATATATACGGTTTCTCTCCAGTGTGAATTCTTCTATGTACAGTAAGTTTTGAGGCTCTAGTAAAGGCCTTCCCACATTCCTTACATATATAAGGTTTCTCTCCAGTGTGAATTCTCTTATGTACACTAAGACTTGAGGCTACAGCAAAGGTCTTCCCACATTCCTTACATACATACGGTTTCTCTCCAGTGTGAATTCTCCTATGTATACTGAGGCCTGAGGATTGAGTAAAGGCCTTTCCACATTCCTTACATATATATGGTTTATCTCTAGTGTGAATACTTCTATGTATACTGAGGCTTGAGGATCGAGTAAAGGCATTACCACACTCCTGACCATATATAAGGCTTCTCTCCACTATGAGTTTTCCTATGTCTATTAAGACTAGAGGTGTGAATAAAGGCCTTCCCACATGTCTGACATTCATGAGGTTTCTCTCCTGTATGAATTCTCCTATGCATAATAAGATGTGATGATTGATCGAAGGCCTTCCCACATGCTTCACATGCAAAAGGTTTCACACCTGAATTTATATTCATATGGTCATGATGGAGCAACCCCTGACTCACACTTTGTTCTTGGGGCTGACGTTTCTGGAGATTCTGTCGACTGTGGTTTTCTAAGGGAACACCACAGTGCTGAGAACATGTGGAGTCTCCCGCACATTCCTTACACATAGATGGGTTCTGCTCACGGTGACTGTCGATGAGGGTATGTTGCTGTGAGGGACTCACTTTAAACAGTGCTCCTCTCCCTAGCAGCTGCCGCACTGGGGGATTTTGTGCCTCTGAACTGAGAATAACACACTCCAAGGAACTTTTTCCAGGAGAGGGCTTCTTCAGAGTGAGGTAGCCTTCGCCATTCTGATCACCCTCAGAAGACATCCCGCCTGTCTCGGCATCCTCATGGGGCTGGGGGCAGGATTGCTCACACGAGACATTATTGTACAGTGCAGGATCAGAGACATTCCACTTGGGGTGGCAGCTTTCCTGTAGAACAACAGAGGATTCTAATTATTGACTTATTCACTGAGACTTCCTGTCCAAAAACTGAGTCCTTCAGATGTGGTTTCACACATATGCACCGCACAAATTCAATTACTGACATATGAATAGTTTTACTATAGAATAACTACATGTTACTGTAAGTTGGATGCACAAAATTGATGGATGCAGAGTCAGTAAATTCTGTGACATCATCCCCTTTAAATTAATGAAGGAATACAACTGGAAACAATTCCTTCTATAGAAAACGGACGCATCCATTTCAAGAGAAAGTGAAGTACAACCTCATGTGGGTTTTGTTAAAGTTTAGTGTGGAAGCTGTGATGCAGGGGTGAAGACAACTCTGCATCATCACACAGCTGAGACAGACCACGTGGCCATTGCAAAGCTCTCACCAC
Organism: Sorex fumeus; assembly: GCF_029834395.1. NCBI lineage: Eukaryota > Metazoa > Chordata > Mammalia > Eulipotyphla > Soricidae > Sorex > Sorex fumeus. Next base: position 5,008,309 of record NW_026606076.1, read on the forward strand.
AAGGGACGAATTTCAGGATCAATGAAGTTTTCTTTTCTTGCTGTTTTGTAGTTTCTATTTATTGGGGGTTGTGTGGATGGAGGGGCACACCATGCAGTATCTAGGATCAGTTCTGTGGGTCTATGGTATCTATAAGGCGTGCTGGGTAAGGACCATCCATTCCTGTGCAAAGCAAGTATATTTCTCTCTACACCATCTTTAGGGCTCACAAATTAGCTTTCTAAACAACTACCACTGTCAAGCAAATCAAAACTAACCGTATTTTTATACATGCTTGATTTCAGCACCTAACAAAGCTAAGGGTCCTCTACTCCAAGCATCAGGCTTTGCAATTCCTCCCTGCCATTCTCAGGCTTCCACCTTAACAATCACATACTTGGTCCGCTCCTGCTGGCATAATAATATTTATACTCAATTAGCGAATCTTACCAACTCACTCATACTTGCTGACCCCATTCCCAAATCAAAGTGCTGTAATGCCAAATCCTGAAGTCGCGATTTCCGTTCTGAAACTGAACAAAACATGCGATTCAAGCACTTGTCAAAAAAATGTAGCAAAATGATGCCATGTAGTTAAGAGTACATCTCTGTGGTTCTCAAAGTCCAAAGAGTCCCACACTAAACAAAATATTTGAATAGTGGAAAACTGTGAGGATCTTGGCAATTCTACAAAAGGTTTTGTTTTTCAGCAGACCTGGTATAGTTCGGGGAACCAGGTTATTTAACAAATTATTGAACAGGTCACCATCAGGCACTGCAAGGCACTCCCTGCTGTACTATCGTTCAGATCCAAACTAGCTCTGTTATGGTTTTACTTATTCGAAAGCCATGGAAGCAAATTACAGGATCATTCTGTGACTGAGAGTCCAGGGGAATGAAGAGCAGCGTGAGTATGGCACAGACCCAAGGATCCAGGAGACCAAGGTCCCGTTCTCAGCAGCGTGTTTCATACATGCTCAGGGCACCCAAACACTGCACAGGGCTTGAGCCAGGAAGAGTCCTCAGACACTCATCCACACACACGCCTCTACTCCCCGACCTCAGGGCTCCTTCTTCCAGCCAGGAGATCACCGCAGGCTTCCTCCCAGAGTGCCCTGCCTCAACAGAGACAGAGGCATGGATAAATGACATGGAAAAGGTGACAGGTAAATCCCCATGTTTTCCTGATATAACTGTGCAAATATCTGAAAGGCATGAACAGAATGCCCATTTCCATAATGCCACATATTTATAGTTATTCGAGAGGTAAGACCCAAGAAAATTCCACAAATACTCTAGACCGGGTCTTGTGGATGGCCGACAGGGGGTTGATCAGCACGGTATGTTGTTGGTTTTTGTCTTGTTTGGTGTCTCCCCTGGCAATGCTCCGGGGAGACTCCTGACTCTCTGTCAAGAAATCACCGCTGGTGGAGCTCGGGGATGACATGGGATGCCGGGGATTTAACCCACGTGCGCCCCTTGCAAGAAAATCACTTTCCTCCCTGTACTGTCCCTCTAGGCCCAGCAGCATATGGAGTTTCCTGAGCCCCTCATGAACTCGTCATGGATTTCAGTAACAATAAGTGCATAATAAATCTGGAAATGGCCAAGGGTGGCAAGAGACCCTTACTTTTTTAAGCTGAAAAATGTATCAGAAAGAGAGCACAGCAGGAGTTTCTCACAGACAATCCAGTTGCAATACCCGATATCACCTAGGGTCCCTCATGCCAGCCAGGAGTGTTCCCTGAGTGCAGAGTCCAGGAGCAAACCCTAAGTCCTGCTGAAGTCTCACAAGAACCATTAGAAGTAAATTCGAGCACTGAAATAGGGCAGCGTCTAATGATTTCAGACGAGATATCAAATCCCCTGTGGTGGGAAAGATAGTACAGCACATAGGACAGAAGTGTTGCACACACAAGTGGGTTTGATCCCAGGCAGCACATAAGATCTTGGAGCAAGGCCAGGTGTGGATCCTGAATACACAGGCAGGAATAATCCCTAATCCCTAAGGAAATAAGAAAACGCAAAAACCGTCTGACTTGAGTGACTGGTGCAAAAGTACTGGGGGTGAGGTTTCAGTCCACGGCACCCCATGGTCCCTGAGACTCTTAGGAGTCATCCTTTAGCACAGAGCCAGGGGAACTGTGGACTGTGCCCCCCAAAAAAGGCAACAGCAAACCAATTAAACACACAAAATTTCGTGTAGTACACAAAGTAAATTGATGCACCAATGGATGGAACTATTTAAAGGGACCTGAGCGATAACTGGGCAGATAGGGTTCTTCCCATGGACACAGTCGAAACGGGTTGATAGGAATCACCCCATAGGATCTGGCGACCCTACAAGACTAATTCCTGAGGACAAGGCTGAGAGTAAGCCCTGAGTATCCACAGGTAAAGCCTAAATAAATAAATAAATAAATAAATAAATAAATAAACGAGGGAGCGAACAGCTACTGCACGGCGGTCCAACATCCCAGACCGTCACAGAGCTACTGTTGAACACACAGCTGCCTCCCAACCCCAGGGAGCCCACCCGGGTCTGTTCAGACACGGTTGTCTCCACACTGCTCTCACCGACAGCCTGTAGATGCTGGTAGGTCTCCAGCATCACGTCCCTGTAGAGCTTCTTCTGAGAGGCCGCCAGGAATGACCATTCCTCCGGGGTGAAATGCACAGCCACGTCATGGAAGGTCACTGCGTCCTGAGTCAGCACACGGAGAGGGTGGGAGTCAGATTCTATCTTAGCCTCATTGCCACTACTGTGAGGCCAGGAGCCAGGGTCCTATATTGTCGCTGGGCCTCTCCGCTCCGAATGAACCAGCCTCCATGCACACGCATGGCTGACGGGCCCCAGAAATCACATAAGGCAGCTGGATCTGCTAAAGTGGGAGGACGTTATACAGAAGGTTCTTGGATGTATCTAAATTTCCTGGTAACCCCAGGGCCAATTCGAGCACCACTGGTGCAGTGAGCACTGTAGAGAGGATCACTTGAACACAGACTTGTACTTTCCAAAAGACTATCGCTGAGTGTAGCAAAAACCACTGCACGCTCACCGCTGCACCCCCAGAGCTCATGACCAGTAGGATTGAGAACTTGGCAGTCCATATAGACAACTACTCAGAGCAGTGCATGGCATATGTGACCGTAGGAACTCACTGCTCAGGACCACCCCAAATCCCACTCAAAGAAGGTAGAAGTTTCTGGACCCCAACATCTCTACTGGCCTCAGAGATCCTTGGCTCTTTCTCCTTGGGACTGGTGCATGCCCAGAAATCCACACACAAGATTATGTGAACGTAAGACTATATGACCGAGCAGGTAGTCTCTCCAACGCAGGAAGGACAAAACAGGAGAAAAGCAAGTATCGGGGCCCAAGTCACAGTAGTTGCCAGGGCGAAAACGGGGCCAGCACACCCCAGGATGCTCTGAGGCCAGTAAGCTTTGAATCCAGAGCCCAGAGTCAAGAGGACAGCTCATGACAAAAACAATGCAAAAGAAACCGAAGCAGCAGATTGGCGTAACAGGACAGCTGTTCCTGGGACAGCACGTAGGACTGGCGATCCCCAACATCCCATATGGTCCCACAAGCACTGCCAGGGGCAATGCCAGAGTGCAGCACAAGGAGTGATAGCGAGAATCCTTGCTCTGCCACCCCAAATGAAACAGAAAACCCAAGATGAAGCCTTTGGACCTCCAGCATCCCATTGGTCACCTAGACCTGTCAGGAATCAGCATTGAGCACTGAGCTTTGAGTACTCCTCATGCACCACTGGGTCAGCCCCAAAGCTAAATAAAAGTAAACAAACATACACAAAAGCAGCTTCAAACAGCAGAATGGGATGGTCCGATCGAAGTCTCATCTTGGAATCCATCCAAAAGAAACTCAAAACAGAAGGTCCAGGAAGCCTGGGCACTCCTTTTACTAACTCATTTCATTCTATCTGTCTACTCCTACCTGGGGACGATTTACCAGAAGCCGCATCACCATCTTCTCCTGTCACTGTTGTTCTGAGGATCAGCAGGAGGCTACGTGCAAAGACCTGGAAAGTCAGAACAGTGAGCACCAGAGAGGAGCACCCCCTCCCACTCCTGAGCTCAGACCAGACACACCCTCCCGCACAGCCTCACAATTCCACCTCAGGGAGACAATGGCATAAGTTCCTGTCTCCACTGGGGATGCAAATTTTGTTGACATCTGTGCTGCACTTAAGGAGAGGAAGCTGGACCCAAGCTACAGGGGAGGAAAAGACAGCCTTCTCTGATCCCCAGATTCCTCTATGGCTCCCAAAGGAAAGTCCCTATAGGCCCTGCCAGGGGCCGACTCTCAGCCCAGGAGCTCCCAAATAGGCTGGAAGCAGTGCTGCCCTGTGGGAACCATAGCCTGGCAAGTGGCTCCACCATGTGACTTAGAGTGGAGAAACCTTCGACACTCTCTTGCAGGGTGGACAAGGATATGCCCCTGGGCACTCTATCCTGGGGACCTCAGTATTTACCACAATGGCAGGTGTCGTCTGCTCAGGGAGAGATGAAGAGTCAGGGGTGCTTTGCAGCTTGATGTTAGGGAGCTGAAATTCATGAACCAGAAAAAGATACAGCGGTATTGTGGTTAGAAGGCAATAATGTGAGTTGGGTGCTTGAATAGATGAACCCATCAATCCTCTGCATCCCATATGGCCCCCAGTAGCTCCAGGGATAATACCTGAGCTTAGAGACTCGAGTAAGTCATGAGCATCTCTGTGTATGTACCCTCTCCCCCCCAAAATCTAAAGAACCAAAAATAGTCCCCCAAATACATTTTCATTCGCAAACCTCAGCCACCTGCAGGCCCCCTCCCCCCCCACATACCCCTCATTATCGCGGCAATCACGGCAGACAATGAAGATGACCAGCAATAGGTCTCCTGCCAATAGGTGGAGGGGCTGAAGCTCTGCCCCTCAAATCTGGAGATTCTACAGAAGCGAGCTTAGGGCCGATGGTTCAAACATTGGACTGCTGGGACGGTTGGAATAGCCAAGCCCTCGAATGATTCTCGCATTCACCACTGTTGCCCCATCCCGGAGCTGGAGACGATAGTGGCGAAAGAGGCACCCCAGAATCACGAACTCACAACTGTCACTCCTTAACCCTGGGAGAGCCCCCACTGCACCCCCAAAGCTCTGCCTCCCCCTAAAACATCCAGCACACCTCACGATCCACCTGGATGTTGGCGAACAAGGGAAAAACCAGCGCAAAATTGCCCCCAAGTTGGCTTGGCCCCTCGGCTCAGAGTGTGGAAACGGGAAGGCGCGGGGTGTTCACAGGAGGTTGCTCGAGTCCTGCAACTAAATCCTTCTTCAGAGACCCCCTTCCAGGATGGGGTGCAAATTTACTTGTCCTTTGCCAAGTGAGCAACAGCCCCAGTGTCTGAGTCAGGGACGGAAAATGAACCGTTACATTTATGACATCACTTCTGACATCACTTCCGTTTCCATTAGGTACCTTAAAGAGCCAGAGTCTAGGCACTGAGAACCTTTTTGCCACCCAAGTGAATCTGTGCTGCAAGGGGGACGGACTCGAATAAAGGAGTGGAGAGGCAAATGCTGAACTGGTCGGGCACACACTGGGGGCCTGGGGGTAAGGAGAAGTCCCCTGATCCTGCATTGTCAACGAACATCGAACCAATGATATCTAAACATAAAATGTTACCCTGACTCTTGTCAAATGATCCCTGAGCTCAGAGACAAGAGTAAACACTGAGCACTGTAGGGTGTGGTGAAAAATATAACAAGAAAAAAGTCAAATTCTACCGAAGGGGGGGGGGAATGATGTACAAAGACAAATTCGAGAGTGAAACACTAAAAGAGTCAAATTTCTGGTCCTTAAAAATCCCCTATTATTGGGGCTGGAGAGACAGCACAGCGGGTAGTGTGTTTGCCTTGCACGCGACCAACCCAGGTTCGATTCCCAGCATCCCATATGGTCCCCTGAGCATTGCCAGTAGTAACTCCTGAGTGCAAAGCCAGGAGTAATCCCTGTGCATCGCCAGCTATGATCCCAAAAAGAAAAAAAAATCCACTATTTTTGATCTATCCCTGCTACAAAAACTCACAGTTTCTCCTGAATCCCTATTGTTCTTTCATCATTGTTCATGCATGTATATGTGTATATATAAGTGTGACTTTGTGTGATTTTTGTTTCGGGCCACAACCAGCAGATTTAGGGCTTACTCCTATCTCTACACGCAGGAATCAATCTGGGACAGACCAGATGGGATGCAGGGGATAGAACCTGGGTCGATTGTTCGGATGGTTAAGTCCTTACTCACTGTACAATGGCTCTGGCCCTAAGTAAATGTGCTCCTAGCACACCCAGTGGGATTCCTGAGCCAATGTCCTGACTCCTGGAAAACCAAAACTTTCTTGCTTAAAAAAAAAAAAAAACAAAACCATTTACCTTGGTTGGATTCTAGCTCTAAACAATTTAGGTTTATCATTGGTTCATCATTTCTCCTCTGCTACAACGAGCTGAGGCTTACTGAGTAACACCCATCCTAATAACTCCCATTTCCTTAGTAAAGTTAAAGACCCTCCCGTTGATCGTCGATTTGCTCGAGCGGGCCCAGTAACGTCTCCATTGGAGACTTTGTTGTTACTCTGTCTGGCATATCGAATACTCTCGGTAGCTTGCCGGGCTCTCCGAGAGGGGCGGAGGAATCGAACTCGGGTCGGCCAACATGGTCGGCCGCTTGTAAGGCGAACGCCCTACCGCTGTGCTATCGCTCCAGCCCTATTATTGCGGCTGGAGCGATAGCACAGCGGGTAGGGTGTTCGCCTTGCACGCAGCCAACATGGCCGACCCGAGTTCGATTCCTCCGCCCCTCTCGGAGAGCCCGGCAAGCTACCGAGAGTATTCGATATGCCAGACACAGTAACAACAAAGTCTCCAGTGGAGACGGTACTGGGCCCACTCGAGCAAACTCTCAGTACTCAGTGCAATACCGAGGTTTGCCTGATCAGGGAGAGAGGAATAGTCGGGTGCAATTTTCAAGTTGATTTTAGGATACAGGAATTCTACGTTAAAAAAAAAAACAACAATGTGGAGTCAGAGATAGTAAGCTGGGAGGGGCGATTCCCATGCTGACCCCGATAGATATTCGGCATCTCACATGACCCATAAAAAACTTAAAAAAAATTCCAGAGTGCTGCTCCTGAAGTAAGCCCCGAGATTCCACATATGTGCCCAAAATACAAGCAAAAATAGCCCCAAAGTAAATTTTCTTTTGCAAACCACAACCACCCCTAGAACCACGCCCAAGGGAAGGTCTGGAAAACAAGGCTACTAATGAATAGGGACCGAGGGCTACAGTGTCATTAGCCATTAGGGAGCTGCCCCCTGCCCCTCAAAAATGAACAGTTCTTTTATAGTTTTGGAGGCACCGTCGGCGATATGGACGAGAAAATTGACTCTGTGATCAGGCACCTGTCATGGTGGAGCTCCGAGATTAAACTTGGGTGGGCCAGATGCAAAGCAAACGCCCTAACCGCTGTGCTATCTCTAAGAGAATCTGCAGGTTTTGCAGCAGGGAGGTCCCGGCCAAAGCATCCAAGACAGGGCCCAGCCCAGACCCGTGCTCGGAGGGTCAAGCCGGCCCAGCCCCATTCACTCTGTAGCCCCCGCGCCCAATGGCCACCGCCCCAAGGCAGAGCTGCAGGGCATCCCCAGAACCACGCATTCACACCCGCGACCCCTGAGCCCCGGCACATCCCCCACTGCACTCACCAAAGCTCCACGTCCCCACCAAACCCTGCTGCGCCGCAGGAACCACCGGGATATCGGTTGAAAATGGAGCTTAAAAGTGTCCTTAGAGCTGGCTTGGCCCCGCCCCTCAGTGCAGAGACCTGGAGGCGCGGGGCAGGGCGCTCACAGGAGGCCACTAGTGTCCTGCCACGAAACCGGCCTTCACAGACCCCTTCCACGTGGAACAGCCTCCTCTCCCTTCACCTGTGTAACAAATGGACACCGGATCCAGCGGCTTGCATGCAAACACATAAATGCCCTGCTGTTAGGTTACTTCTGCTTGTGCAAGCAGCCTTAAAGGGCCAGACACGAGCTTCACAGAGAACAACTAGGAAAATGCAAGTAAATCTGTAAGGCTCGTTGGCAGGAGCGAAAGCACAGTGGACAGGGTGTTTGCCTTCTACGCAGCTGGCCCAGGTTCAATCATCTGTATTCTATGTGGTCCCATTTTGGTGTATAATAGATTGTTAGGATTTTGCTGCTTCCAAAGTGTAAGTCTCAAAACATTTACCCTCAATATTTGTGTAAATCCAATGGAAAACTGAATACAATGAGTGCAGATATGCTACAGGGAGTGAAGTGCTTCCTTGAATGTGCCTGACCTGGACACAAATTATGGGCAGCACAGCGGGATGTGACTCCCAGAACATAACACAGAAGAGCCTGAAGAGTGGAGGTTTGGCTGTCTATCCAACGTCAAAAGGGCTCACGACAGCATCCTGCTTGATCTCTGCCATGATCCTCTGCAAACCAGGGCCTCTGAGCCAAGTCAGAGTCACAGAAAAGAATGAAACCATGGTGAGTCTTGACAGTACCCAGCAAAATGCAATGTTTGTACCTATTTACTTCTTATTTAATTCCTTCCACCTTGCTTTATCACTAAGAACCATTATTTACCAGTTAACATACTGGGAAGTCCACATGCCAGGACATTGTCATAACCATGGTGCAGGGGATAATCAGCAAGTACCTTTCAGTTGTGGTACTAGTGTCACAGGAAGCTTTCACGCATAACAGGATTATTTCCTTCCTTACTGTGCTTTTGTATCAATCCCCCACCCACTTGTTGAAACTAAAATTGTTTTACCTCAGGGCCCTGTTCTGATGCCAGGCATTGTTATTATGGAAGTGATTGATCCAGCATTTGCTCGAGGCCCTCCCATTGATCATGGATTTGCTCGAGCGGGCCCAATAACGTCTCCATTGGAGACTTTGGTGTTACTGTATCTGGCATATCGAATACTCTCAGTAGCTTGCCGGGCTCTCCGAGAGGGCCAGAGGAATCGAACTCGAGTCGGCCATGTTGGCTGCGTGCAAGGCAAACTGCCCTACCTGCTGTGCTATCGCTCCAGCATAACTTTTATATTTACTAAAGCTTGAGGAAACATGAAGGCCTTCCTATATTCCCTACCTACAGAATTTTCTCCAGGATTCTCTTTAAAGCCGCAGGTGCGAATAATGCTCTTTCCACGTTCTTACACACACACACATACACACACACACACACACACATATATATATATACACATATATATATTCTTACATAAATATACATATGTATATTTATCTATAGCTTCTCTCCTGTGTGAATTCTCCTATGCATAAGGGCCTAGGATCCAGGACAGTCCTTCCCACACTCCTGACAGATGAAAGGTTTCACTACAAAATGACTTTTCACATGCGCAGTAAGGGCTGAAGACAAACTGAACACCTTTCCACATTCCTTACACTTATGAGGTTTCTCTCCACTGTGAATTTTCAAGGTTCATAAAGCTATGCCAATTGCATCAAAATCTTCCTGCAGTCCTTTCATATATAAGGCCTCAATCCAGGATAAATTTTTCTCACACGGCAAAGCTTGAGGATTGAGTAAAAATCTTCCTACACCCCTACATATGTTTTCTTCGAGTATGAATTTTCCTATGTTTAAAGTTAGGGGGAAGTGAAGGCTTTGCCAAAGTCTTTACAAAGATAAGGTTTGTCCCAGTATGAAAATTTCAGTGTCACAAAAGGATTGTGAAATAAGCAAAGGCCTTGCCACACTCCTACATATATATATATATATATATATATATATATGTGTGTGTGTGTGTGTGTGTGTGTGTGTGTGTATTCACTGCAATGTGCCTTTTCTTATGGACACAAAAGTTTGAATAGTAGGTAAAGATCCTCCCACAGTAGTGACACGAATAGTGTTTCATTCCTATATGAAATTTCCTATGCTCACAAAGACCTGAGAAGAAATGAAAGGCCTTTCCACCTACCTCACATAAGGGTTTTCTACGAAACAGAAATCATGAAAACTAAGACTTCAGGAAGAAGCAAAGGCCTTCCTACACTGCTCACAAGTATTAGTTATCTCTCCAGTGTGAGTTTTTCTGTGTACTAAGGTTTGTGGAATAGGCAAAGACTTTCCACTCCATATATGCATATGGTTTCTTTCCAGTGTGACTTTTTCTGTGCATACTAAGATGTATGAGTCAGAGAAAGGCCACAGTACATTCCTTACATGCATACGGACTCTGCAGTATGAAATCTCCTGTTTATAAGGTATGAGGATCCATTGAAGGCCTTCCCCCAGTCCTTACACTTAAACGGTTTCTCTCCTGTGTGGATGTTCACATAGTCCCACCAGGGTAATGCTGGACTCAAAAGTTTGTCCTCAGTGCTTAAATTTCTGATGGTTCTGTCCATTATGGGCTTCTATGGGAAAGTGACGGTGCGGAGGACATGGGAAGAGTGATCTTCTGATCACCCTCAGAAGACATCCCACCTATCTTGGCATCCCTGTGTGGACGAGGGCCAAATTGCTCCTTTTTTTAGCTCTAATGTTAGTAAAGTGAAATGGGTGGGACCCAGGAATGTGAGCAACCATGTGAGTAATCACAGGTAAACGGAATGGTCTGCTGGGATGTGGAGAGCTGGGGACCTGACCTATAATCCCACTTATAATAGATTTCACCAAGGCTCCCCTTCCACCCTTTCAAACGACATTCTGTGCACAGTTACCTGCATGTAAACTCTCCAATTGAGATCAGAGCAACTGTAGATCTGGGTAGGGTGTTGCTTGCACATGGCCAACCTAGGTTCAATCCCCAGGATCCTGTAGAGTCTCCCAGAGCACCATCAGAAATAATACCTGAGTGCAGAGCCAGGAGAAACCACTGAGGATCACCAGGTATTGTAGGATAATTATTGTCTGCCCTTGTTCCCTGGCCAGAGCGAGCTTATGTTTGTGGATTGCCCATAACCTTTCAATTACCTTTGTCTCCTGATCAGACTTTGACTTGTAAAGATTGTCTTTCTCTTCTCCTTAACGTCTTTTGCATGGTTAGCTATAACAGAGCAACTGCTTTTTATATGGATACAGGAAGACAGTTACAAAGACAAGCCTGAGCTTGAGATTTGATGGTCTCCAGATAATATTACATCCTGGACATCTGCTCTTTTGACTGAAGCCTCAGTTGCCCTTACTTCCTCGATCCCCAAAAGAAGGGTCCAATAAGAGACTAGATGGACCCAGGGCAAGTGGTGAGCTAGCTACCCTGGCATCGAAATGGTCCGGGCCAAAGTACCATAATGCTTATCTATAAGAGCCTGGTCATGGACAAATTCTGTCATGAATCAAAAAGTAATAACTAGACTTGGACAATGCTGGGATTAGGAGTGATTGATCTGGCCTGAGCACTGTAGTCTAATCTGTGGTGAGACATCCCCAGGAGAGTCACCAACAAGCCTAAAATTGTCTATTACTGTGTCTATACAGAATGGTAATCATTAGGTAGTAATACGAAATATGTCAATTAAGTTGCTGGTCTAAGGAGAGGAGTAACACACCTTAAGGGCTGCTTTTCCTTCGTGGGCTGCAGGTGATGGGGAAGTCTGGAAAACCATTTTTCATTGTGCTTCCCGTGGGGAGGCATGGATTGGGGTCGTGGTGAGAGAAGAAAAAGAGCAGCTTCAGGGAGACAGGGGGAATGAAGGAGACTGAGAAAAGAATTGATCCTCTACCACCCTGATCCCCTATCTTCCCATATGTACGTGTTACACCCACCAACTGTCCCCGTTGCCATGTAATCCCATCAATGGCCAACACCCAGAGACTATAAAACCCTGCTCCTGGAAGAGAACAGCCCAGTCTCTTGACTCTGCGTCTGGTTGTCTTACTAGGTGTGTTCAGTTTCCCTTCCCACCCTGAGCAGAGACCCGGCAGCTGAAGACCTCTGGTTCAAGCCACAGCTATGCTTAAGACCACTCTCCAAAACTTTGGACGAGCCTCACTCATGAAGGAACCGGCAGAGGAATTCAGGTGTGCAGGACCTGGGGCTTAGATCTCCAAGCTGCTCGTATTGGGACTGGGCCTCCTCCACGCAGATCTCCCATCTTCCTCTATGTAGGCGTTACACCCACCAACTGTCCCCGGTGCCGTGTAATCCCATCAATGGCCAACACCCAAAGACTATAAAACCGTGCTCTGGGAAGTGCGCGGACACACGAAATCTTACTATCTACTCTTACTCTGGAAAAACTGGCAGGCTACCCGAAGTATCCTGCCCACACCGCAGAGTCTGGCAAACTCCCCATGGTGTATTCAATATGCCAAATACCAGTAACAATCATGGTCCTCTTTCTCCTGACCTGAAAGAGCCTCAAATGTGGCACTTCTAAAAATCTCAGGGACAGGACAAAAGAGACATTACTGGGGCCTGCTTGAGTCAATTGATGGACAACAGGATGATAATGATACAGTGAGAAAAGAAGAGACATAGAGTTAGAGGACACGGTTCCAACTTAGAGAGAAGGCTGAGAGCTGAGAGTAAGAGTGGCTGGGGAGATTGGAGAGGAGTCACAGAGAGCACTGGAAAGCGAGTTAGAGACAGGGTTGGATAGAGCTGGGAGAGACAAAAGACTGAATAAACTGCAACCAATGAGCAACCAGCCTGGTCCTCATTCTACTTTCATCGGCCCAAAGCAACAGCTGTCCAGGGTGGAGAAGTGGCTCAAGAGCACCAAATGTGGACAGTGAGAGACCGGGAGAGACCGCCAGGAGAGACCGGGAACATCTGTTAACATGTAAATCCTGTTAAAAGACCCACTTCTCATAGGGTGCCCCAAGCCCCCCTCGAGTGACTCCTGAATGTAGAGTCAGGAGTAAGCCCAGAGCACTTCTGGCTGTGATCCGAAAACAAAAACACAAAAAACTGAACTGTGGGGGAGCTGGAGCGATAGCACAGCGGGTAGGGTGTTTACCTTGGACACGACCAACACAGGTTTTATTCCCAGCATCCCAAATGGTCCCCCAACCACCGCCAAGAGTAATTCCTGAATGCATGAGCCATGAATAAATGCTGTGCATCACCAGGGTGACCCAAAAAGAAAAAAAAAAGTGAATTGTGTAGTTAAATAGAAAAAAGAGAACAACTTTCTTGACTTAGCATAAAAGCATTTTTATGATGGCTACAGAGATAGCACAGACCACGAGTTCCTTGTCTGGCACATAGCTGACTAGGGCTCAATCCCTATCACCTCACAGGGTCCCCAAACCTAGTATAATCAATGATAACAGAGCCGGGGTAAACTCTAATTTCCATTGGGTGTAGCCAACCAAAAATAAATCAATAAATTTAGGTGCCAGAACTATAGTTTGGTAGGGTTCTGGCCTTGTAAACGGCTGACCTGTATACCCCAGCAACACACTGAGTACCGTTTGGTACCTTTTGGCAGCAACCAGAGGGTATGACCATATATATATATACACACACACACAAATATATGCGTGTATGTGTGTGTATATCTATATCTATATCGATATATGTAATTTGTTCACAAGTCAACCTCCACCAACCAGTTTTATAGAATGCAGGTTTGGATTTTGCTATAGGTGGCAGAACTTTGAGCTTACCTGAGTGGTGCTTGGGGAATACTGCGTTGTACAGGAGACTGTACCATGGCAGATTGCTTGCAAGGACCTGTCCTGCATTCCTGGCCTATCTCTGACTGCAGGAATTCAAATTCTATATAAATAATGTGAACCTTGTGAGAAAGATACAGGCAGGGGGCAGGGATGAGGCCCAGCTGGTAGAAAGAGGTCAGGGCAGTGTTGCTGGCACCTGGGGCCTCCTGGTGCAAACCTGAGCCAGAAGTACAGGCTGCAATTTCAAAGGTTTGCAGCGGCCTGGAAGAGCTGACAGTGAGGGGGAGGGCACTTGTCATGAACGCAAAAGACTTAACTTCACAACCTGAATTGCCAAGGAGTGATCACGGAGCACTGCTGGGTTTGGCAAAATCCTGCATAGCCAATCCGCCTTCTACCCAAAAAAGGCAATGAGAAGTTAATTGCCAACAGAAGAGGTGTGAAATCTAGTAATATATTCTGAATGGTCATTCCTCTGGGTTTGTTGTTTTGTTTTGGGACCACATGCAGAAATGCTCAGAGCTTACAGGCCAGGTTTTCAGACTATGATTTTACTACTTTCGTACGTGATTTAATAAAAGAAAAAGAGGATGAAAAATTATACTTGGAGCCAGAGTGATAGTACTGTTGGCAGGGCATATGTTCGGTCCCCGGCATCACATCCAGTCCCCCAATCACTCCCAGGCGTGATTCCTGAGTGCCAAGCCAGAAATAACACCTGTGAATTACCACTGTGTCCCAAAAAGAAAAAAGAAAAAAAAGAAAAGAAAAATTAAACTTAGCCCAAACGAGATTTTAAAGTCCATAATTTTGCCCAGAGCCTAGAACTCCTTTTTCCCTTCACAGCCATCTGTTGAAAGGGCTCAAAAAATTTCACATGCAAGAGCCCTCAATGAAGGTATAAACAAGAGAGAGCACACCAGACTGAAGGAGATGACAGCCACCTGGAAGCCCAGAGGGCCTTCCCTGGTATCCAGTGTCCACTAGTCCCCTGAGCAGAGAGCAGGGCACAGACCTCAAGTACTACCAGGTGTGGCCCCAAATCTCACCTCCTCTGCTCCCCAAGTAGTGAGATATACCCAAGGAGAGAAGCTTAGAGGGCTGAGCACCTGATTTACCTTTGGGGGACATGGCATGGCTCCCCCTGCTTCTCAGACACACAGATACAAGAGGGGGACAGTCTCTGACTATCTCAAAGATTGCAGCAAATGGAGCAGGGGAGGGGAGGAGAGGGAAAGACAAGAGAAACACCCCAACCCCAAAAAGGTGCTCAAAGAATGCTCATGTGTCAAGACAAATTCTGGAGTGGGAGGTTTGGGGTCATACCTAGTGATTCTCAGGGGACAGTATCACCTAGTGATGTTGTGGAAGGGATAACTCTGGTCACCGCAAGAAAGACAAATGCCTTCCTGGCTGTACTACTGCACCACCACTAAGAGTGAGACATTTAGAACCTATTGCAGCTGGTTCCTGGAACACCCCTTTCTGCAAGTACTCACCTCAACAGCGGGGCACACCACTGGTCTTGGAGAGATGGACAGTGCAGATGCTTGGAATCTGGACAGGTGAGGCAGAAATTCTTTTTTCTGGGGAAATATAATCACATAGGGTTAGCAAAGATAGTAAGTTTATAGGGTGCTTTTCGTTCAAGCAGCTAAGCCGGGGTCAATATGCAACAGGACATAGGCTCACCCACTCCAGCACTGCTAAAAATGATACATGAACTCAGAACCAAGAGTAACCCCTGAGCACTGAGTGCTGCTGTGGCCAAAAACAGTAGAATAAATTAAATAATAAAGACATTTCTGGGACCGGAACGATAGTATAGCAGGTAGGGAGTTTGCCTTCTATGCGGCCAACCCGGGTTCGATTCCCGAAATCCATATTGTCCCCCAGCACTGCCAGGAGTGACTCCTGAATGCAAAGCCTGAGTAAACCCTGAGCATCGCTGGCTGTGACCCTAAAAATCAAAAAAAAAAAGAAATTTCTGTGTAAAGAGATTGGAGACACAGTATAGCAGGTGAGGTGCTTGTCTTGCACACGGCCAAGCCAAGTTTGAATTCTGGCATCCCCTACGGTGCCCTGAGCCCAGCCAGGAGTGATCCCTGAGTGCAAAGGCAGGAGAAGTAACTGAGTCTTGCAGTTGTAATTCCTACAGACTGAATCATTATTTCATTTAAACGTGTATAGGTGTGTTGGCCAATAGTGATCCTAAATTGCATTATTACAGGGTTTAGGGCACATGCTGGAAGTCCCCAAGCTACTTCCTGCTAAGATGGCACATCTGGTTGCAAGACCCACTGTAGCTCCACCCTGTTGCACACCTCCAGACCGCAACCTGAGTTGGCTTAAAGCTCCACACCATGGGGCCTGAGTAACAGCATAGACAAATGAGCATTTCTTTTTAAGGTGGCCAACCTGGGTTTCATTCTGGGCATCCCTATGGTTCCAAGCACCACTAGGAGTGCTTACTGGTTTTAGAGCCAGGAGTAACCACAATGCCTCGCTGGGTGTGACCCAAAATGCAAAATAAATAAATAAAAAGGAAAGAGAAGCTCCCCACCTCCCTGAACTCCCAGAAGCCACTGAATGCACAAGAACCAGTGAAAATCAAAGGCTCTGCCAAATGCTTTTGAGCCCCAAGCATATGAAGAATGTGCCCAGCCCCACCCCCCCCATCCAGCCCGACACCCCCCCAAGAACGACAGGACAGAGGGTAGGGTGTTTTTTCCTTCATGCTGCTGATCCAGATATGGGGTACCCTGAGCAACCCCATGAGTGACCCCTGAACACTGCCAGGTGGGGCTCAACAACACCCACGAGGAAAAAGAATGCGCCCCCAGGTCCCTTTGATGAGGGAATCCCATGCTTTAGCCCTTCTCCACAATCCGCCTAAGGAATGACAGGGGACAAGGAGCGGGATGTCCTGGTGACACTGCTGGGATGATCCACCCACACTGTGACTGACCAGTTGCTGGTCATCGCCCCGAAACTAAGATAACACTGAGCTGCCCTCACACGCCCCATCAGATCTGGGGGAGACTGAGGCTCCCTCTAGCTCTGGCACTTTCTGCTTTGTGAGGGACCCCAGCAATGGGTCAGCAGGGAGGGCACTGGCCTCGCATCCCGACACCCAGAAGGGTCCTCGGATCCCCAGGGGGGGAGTCCTGGACGCCACCGGGAAAAGATCTAAAACACATGAAAAAAATTAAAATTTTTATTTTCACTTTTGCTTGTTCAGTTATTGTCCTTGTTTCTGGAACTTTCAGAACGGACCTTCGCGCTTCCAATTCGTTTTTCTCCTGGATCACGTGCTTCCTCTACCCACCCACCTTTTGGGGGGGGGGTCTGGGGGGCTTTGCCAAGGGCTCACTCCAGGCCGTGATCGGACGCTATGCGGTGCCAGGATCGAACCCGGGCGGCCGTGGTCCCCCCTTACACATCTTTCTAAATAAATCCTCCTTAATATCAACGACCCTGTTTCCCCCAAAATCAATTCATAAACCTCTTGGTGGGAGCGCTCGGTGCGTCCCGGGTGAGGGGCCGCCACCCCTGGCCACCACCACGGAAGGACCCCGCCGCCCCCAAGGCGGAGCCCGCGGAGGTTCAGGCGCTCAGAACGACCACCCGGACGGGCAACGGTGAAACCGACCTCCCGGGACGCCCCTGCCTCCCTGGGTGCCCCCTCACCCGCTCCTCACCTTCCGCAACCACGAGACCCGCCGGCACTTCCGCCCTGAACGCCAAGGCCGGCGGATAAAGGTCGCGGATTTTGTGACGTCACCTGCACGTTCGCTCAGAGCCTTAAAGGGCCAGGCTTCAAATATTCCTGACCAGGTACTTGCCTGCTCAGGAAGGTTCATTTTTCCTCGTTTCCGGGATAGGATCAGGTGGTCCAGACATCAGGGGGTCGCCAGGTTTGGGATAGATGGGAGAGAGATGAGCTGAACAAATAACATATCGAGCAGAGGGTCTTTGTATTTAAGAAACAAATAAAATTCACAAAAATACTTTGCAAACAGCCGCAAGACCATCTCTCTGAGTCCCGACGTTCATTTATTTATTCATTTACAACCCTCAGCCACATGCTAGGACCAGGCCCCCAAGATTCCTCCTGGCAGGTGCCAATGAAAAAGACTGGCTTCAACAGGGTCCCTCACCATTGGGGGCTGATGAGCGGCTGCTCAAAGTGATCTCGCAGTTTTACATACACACGTATACACAGAAAGCTGCAGGACAGGGTCCGGCACAACCCCTGGTTGAGAAGTTTGGGATGGTCAAGACTTCGGCCATCAGCAGGTGCGGCATCCTCGAGACCCACAGCCCCCCATATTGATCTCCACCCCGGGCTATGTTGCCCCATTGCAGAGCTGGAGGTAAAGATGCCCCAAGGATAATGCACTCACACGCAAGACCCCTGTGCCATGCTAAATCCCCCCAGTGCAACCAGCAACGCTCCATATCCTCCTAAAGCCTCCGGAGCAAGGCAGACCCCAGGAACCCACTGGATATGGATGGGGGGAGTAAAAAAACAACCACAAAAGTGCCCCAAGAGCTAGCACAATCTCGTTGGTCACATTATAGGCACTGGAGGTGAGAGGTCCTCGTGTTCTGCCACTAATTGACCTTCAGTGTCCCCCTTCGACTGAAGTATCACTTGTCCTTTAATCATGTGCCTGGAGGAGGCCTGATCCACTTGACATCACTAGGAATAAAGGTGCACATGGAAGACTCCCGTCTGTGACATCATCCATTTCACCAAGGAGACTTAACGTGCCAGGTTCCAAGTCCAGACAGACCATTATGGCAGCCCAGGTGAATCAGTGCAAGGGCGATGAGCTCGAATCAAAAAGAGGAGAGGCAAGTGCTGGAGGGGCTGGTCACAGAGTTCAGGGCAGCGAGTTAAGGTGGGGTCTCTTAACTGGTCAAACATAGAGTCAATGCTCCCCAATACATCCGTCAGAAAAACTAAAGCAGGGTGATTCAAAGTAAAACAGACAAGTAGGTTGTGAATGGGTCCTGGGACAATGAGTTTCTCTGGGAAGTCATTAATCAAGATGGGTGCAGTGTCTCTGAAGCCAGCCCTGAAGATGCAGAGGAACTGGCCTAGCAGCAAACCAGAGAGCTGGAGAGACACTGGACAGAAGCAAAGGCTGGAAAGAACATCACAGAGCACTGTACAATGAACACTCTACCCCTTGAAAACATGCTATATAAGATCCTACAAGGAAACCCCATGACGCTGCTCTAGAAACACGTTTACAACCAAGAGTATGGGGAAAGAGGTTAGTACTGTGGCTTAATGCTTCTGTTAAGCATGGTTTTCCTGAGTTACATTCCTGGCATCCAAAACAACACAGACTCCTAAGAACTGCCAAGTATGGCATGAATTACATACTACATATTTCAATAAATAAATCCATATATAGACCTACCCTAAGAACGGAGGCACATAGGAGTTAATGGGCACCAAAGTGTACCAGATCATTTTGTAGACTTCGTCTTTTGGACAGACCAAAAACAGTTTTAATCATTCTGGTGGCTAGTAGGGTTGAGATTTTACCACTTACAAACGCAACGTGTTGTCGTCTTTTCTCGTAATATAATTGAAATGAGAAGAGTAAAATCCAGGAATGTGACGACCCTTTATAGTTAGTCTTCACAGCTGATGTTATTGCCTGCTGAGATGGGAACTTGGGCATTCTGCCAGGTTCCCACCATTTGTAAAATATTTTGATCAAGGGGCCTGTTCCATCCTATCATAGAAACATCAGAAATCTTTCTGTGCACAGTCAAGTCCATATCAACTATCTCTAATCCACCCTATTAAAGAAGAACGACAGGGTCATTATCCTAAAGTTTTCAGAAATATTTATCCTCAATGTTAAGTGAAATCTAATAAAAATCTGAATACAAGGAGTGCAGAGCTGATACAGTGGGAAGCTGCTCGACTGCACAAGACTGATCTGGATTCAAAGTCCAGATCCCCATAAGGATACCTATGTCCTCCCTCGCAGGCATGGATGAGCTCAGAGCCAAGAGTACGGCCTTAGCAAAGCAGGAGTGACTCCTCAAAACATAACAGAGGAAGGTTTGAAGTGTGTAGGTTTGCCTCTTTTTCCATTCCAAAAGATTCACTGCAACATCCTGGTTGATCTCTATCATAAATCCCGCCAACCGGGTTCTCTGCCTCAAACCAGAGTCCACGCAAAACTGAGACACTGGGCTGCAGTTATTACACAGCGGTCAGGGCGTTTTCATTGCATGCATCCAACCCGGGTTCAATTTCCAGCATTCCATAGGGACCACCAAGAACAGCCAGGAGTAGTTCCTGAGTCCAGAGCTAGGAGTAACCCCTGTGCATCTCTTCGTTTGACCAAAAACAAAAAGAAAACATAAAGAGTGACACTGATAAGTGTGATTGAGGGGTGGTTATTGTACCCATTCACTTAGTTCCTATTTAATCAGTTTTCACCTGGATTCCATCATCAAGACCCATTATGTACAGGGGCTAGAGCAATAGCACAGCGGGTAGGTCGTTTGCCTTGCGTGTGGCTAACCCAGGTTCGATTCCCAGCATCCCATATGGTCCCCCGAGCACAGCCAGGAGTGATTGCTGAGTGCAAAGCCAGGAGTAACCCCTGTGCATCTCCGTGTGTGAGGGAAAAAAAAAGAAAAAAAGGATCGATTATTTACAGGTTAACATACACATCAAGTCCAAGTACTGGGACACTGGCATAGGAAATAGTAACCATTAGTATTTTTATTATGGTTTGCTATATAAGGTAACTCAGGAGGTTAATTCAGGTTCATAAGGAACTCAGGCATTAGTAGGGGTATGAAAATACACAGTGGCCAGAATTCTTAAGAGTGTACAGAATGGGAAGATCTTTTTTTTTTTCCCTGAATTGAAATCATCAGCAATTCCCTTTCCCTCATAGTACTGAAGTCACCAGTTTAATTTGAATTTAAGAACTGTAACATAAAAAATGAACTAGGAGTGTATATTTCAGTCATCAAAAGGTTGAAGCAGAGTGTTTACCGTGGGATCACCCAACTACCACACTCCCAGACTAATTCCTGAGTGCATATTCAGGAGAAACCCCTGAGCATCACCCAGGTGGGACACAAAAATGAAAAAAAAATGGTCAAAGGGCAAGCCTTAAGGAACCCGGAGATAATGGAGGCACTGTGTATCCCACCCAAGGCCTGGAGCAGATTGAATGATGCATTCAATGTAAATTGAAATTCAGATTTTAGGGACTGCTGGGCATTTGTCCTGCAGGGGATGACGGGATATGATCCCTTTCCCTCCCAGGTCCACCTGGAGTGATCCTGCTTGTGGAGCCAGAAGTAACTCCTGGGCATTTCTGGTTGTGCCTTACCCCGCCCCTACAAAAAGGTATGTGTTTTGTGTATTGAACAGAAAGCGCTATGTCAGCGGGATCAGGTTTACGAATGACAGATGTGAGCGATTTCAGTGATCCCTGTGATCAAGGCTTTCTGTGACTGTAGGTGGTTTTTCTGGGCTCACCTCCAGTATCACATGGTCCCCTGGTACCACAGGGAGTAATCAGCTAACTGGGCAGCACTGGGAGCCTTAGGATATGCATCTTTGGGGAGGGAGACACAGTCAGAAGTGCTCAGGGCTTATTTATTCCTGCCTTTGCACTCAGGAGTCACTCCTCTGCGGCCAGGGTTGAGGGCTCCTAAAGTCCTAACGTCCAGCACCTCCTAATGGTTTGGAGGGAATTGATGTAGGCATGCAGGCAGATAGGGAAGTTTCCCCCTCCCAAGGCAAAGGCAGTAAATTTCCTGGGAATAGCTCTGAAGTTGTGAAGGCCAAACTTGCAGAAAACAGGAACTAAGGCCTGATCATGCCCTCATCTATGGCCACCAACAGAACCCAGAGAAGCTCCTGCAGAAACAAAAGGCCAGGAAGGAATTTCAAAGAAGATCATCACCACTCCCAACCTGCCTAGGCAAACTCCTTAGCAACGGAACTTTGACCTTGTTAAAAGACTAGATTGGATTCCCTTCTGTTCTAGGGAGACCACTCATTGGCTTTCCCAGACATTTGCGGGAGCAGGGCAAGTGGTGGGTCCCCAAATTTGGGAACCAAAGTCGGACTCCAGAAGGATGTGGAGTCCCCCATCACTGCTTCCGACCCGCTCCCCCAAATTATATAGTCAGATCAGGAGGTGTACACCAGGTGAGGTGAGGTGGGGTGGGGGTTGAGGGATGACCCCAGATCTCAATGGGGGAGCACCCCAATGGTGCTGCTTCATTCTCAAGGGGTCCTTGTGCCAAGAGGAGACTGCCACTGGTGGATTCAACTGTCGTACACCCGCAAAGGGCTGGAGGGTCTGAGAGAGTCCAGCATCTTCCGGCCCTGCCTTCGTCCGACTGGGCCTTGGGTCAGAGAATAAACTGGGGATCTGTGTCCGGGTGTCCCTGCTGCCTGGGGCTCGCCCCACTCACTCTATGTGTGGAGGCACTCCCAGTGGACAGTGCTCCAGAGCCAGCTACCCGAGAGCGAACAGGGTGGCACAGGAGAGACTTTCCTTCCCGCAGTACGATGTGTCCAACCAACTCAGTTCTAAAGGTGTCCATACCCCATGTCCACGTATCACAGCACCACGCATTGCTGAGGGTGCCATCTTCCATCCTGAGTTTTGAGGTTCTTATACACATGAGAAGTCCCATGTCTTCTGTTCTCCGTGGAGGAGGGTGGCAGAGGCTCGATTCAACTCCAGCAACTCCAGATGTCTGGGGTGAAGGTAACAGTCATCAGAGGAGCTAGGGTGTGTTAAGAAGAATTTTAATTAACACAGAAATATTGAGCCTAAGACTGGGCAATCTCTTTCCCAGGAACATCTAAATACATCACTTCTTCCAAGGATTTTTTTTTGCTTTTTGGGTAATACCCAGCAATGCTCATGCTTTACTCCAGGCTGTACACTCAGCAAATTACTCCTGGTGGTACTTGGGGGACCATATGGGATGCAGTAGATTGGACACAAGTTGGCTGTATGCAACACAAACATCCTACCAGCTACACTGTAGCTCTGGCTCCAAGGGTTATTTTTTTTGGGGGGGGGGACTGTTTTGGTGTGTGTCCACAGGGTTCTGGGAAACATTGAGTACCTGGGATTGAACCTGGTCGGTTACAAGCAGGGTGAGTTTATTTTGTCGTTGTTCTGTTCACTTTGAACAAGAAAAGTTATGAGCCCTCTTTGCTCTGTCTGTGGCCCAGCTCTTTGGAAAGGTCTCCAGTTATAGTCAACCCCATGTGCCATCAACCCACTTTCTGAGGATGCCCCAACCCTCTTCTATAAAGAAAAGTGGTCAGGGATACAGCAAGATACAGCTCAAAACCCACCAAGTTAGGGTGGGGGAATCTGCCATCACGGGACTAAGGCTGTTTTGGTTTTATTTGGTTTGTTCATGGTTTGGAGGCCCAACACGAGCAATGCTCAGGGTTACTCCTGCCTCTGCACTCAGGACTATCACTCTGACATGCTGGTGGGTCTGTATGGAGAGTCAAAGAAAGAATCTTCTTGGGGTCGAGTGGTTTGTTCCTGCTTTGTTTCTGGACCAGGAGGGGTGCAGAGGATTGAACTGACGTCGAAAGTGCAAGGCAAAGTCATTTATTTTCATTATTGTTCTCTTCACTGAGCTAGAAACCTTCTGAAGCCACTTTGCTATGTCTGTGACCAAGCCATTGAGAAATATTTCCTGTTATGGGCAACCCACACCCCAGCACCCCACATTCTGAGGGAGCCCAAACCTCTACTACAAGGAAGAAGCAGCAAGAATACAGCAAGATACAGCTCAGAAACCCCCACGGTGGGGAGAGGGAATCCACCAATAAGGGACTGGGGCTGTTTTGGTTGTATTAGGTTTGTTCATGGTTTGGGGGACACAAATCCAGCAACGGCAGAGGTTCTCCTGATGTTGCATTCAGGAATCACTCCGGCATGACGGTGGGGCTGTATGGAGAGCCAGAGAAAGTACTGGGGCCTGTGACCGCAAGCCAAGAGCACTAACCGCTCTGTTCCCGCTGCAGCGACCCAAGCAGCTTGCTTGATCCTTAATGACCTAACATTGAAGCAAAGAAATGGGCTAGAAATCTAAAGCGTGGCAAAGGTGGGCTGCAGCAGTTCTGGCGATAAACAACGAGATGGCGCTGTGGGCGTTTCTGTCCCTCTCTGGGATCGTTTCTTTGTTATTTATTTTTATATTAGTGAATCACCATGAGGTACAGTTGTAGACTTACACAGTTTTGTGCTTGGGTTTCAGCTATACAATTATCGAGTACCCGTCCCTCCACCAGTGCCCATTCTCCACCACCACTGATCCCAGTTAGTCCCTCCCATTCCCATCCCCCCATTCCACCCTGCCTCTGTGGCAGTGCATTCTTTTTTGTTCTCTCTCTCTTTTTGGGGGCTGTGGTTTGCAAATGAGGCATTGACTGTCAACCATGTTCGGTCTATGGTTAACTTTCAGCATGTATCTCCCATCCTGGAAGGATCCTCCCAGCACCCTTTATTTGGTGCTCCCTTCTCTATCTGAGCTGCCTTTTTCCATAGCGTGTGCGCCTGGCCTCGATGCGATGGAGTAAACCTCCTGGCACTTGTTTCGGTTATTCTTTGGTGTTAGTCTGAAAGAAAGGACAGACATAGATAGATTGCTTTCATCTGGGGAACATAAATTAACAAAACGTGCTCGTTTCTCTAAGAAATTTCCACCCTTGGGTTTGCGTCAGTGTTCAGTATGGGGTAATAAAGGATCAAGCAAGCCTCTTCCACAGCTGCAGCAGGAGGAAGGAAAGCCTGTGGTTGCTTGTCTTTGACTTGAGTAATCTGGGCTCGATTCCAGCCTTCAGATCTTTGTGAGGAGGATATCTGAATCGCCTTGGGGGTCGAGTGGGTTGCCCTAGCTTTGTCTCTAAACCTGGAGGGGTGCAGAGGATTGAACTGAACCTTTAATGAGCAAGGCAAGGTTATTTTCTCACATTAATTGTTCTTTTCTCTCTGTACAAGAAAGGTTCTGAATGCACCTTGTGATGCCTGGGACCGAGCCCTTTGAATGTTTCCTGTTATGGACAACCTACATCCCATCACCCCACATTAGGAGGGTACTTAACCGTCTTCTACACCGACGTGGTGAATGGAAGAATATACAGTCTGACACCCTCTAGTCGGGCTGATGGAATTCGCCATCAAGGAATTGAAGCTCTGTGTTTTACTTTTCTTTCTTGTTTGTTCCTTTATGGTTATGGTCACACCCGGATATGCTCAGGGCCTTCTCCTGTGTCTGCACTCAGGAATCACTATGGACATGACTGAAGAACCATAGCGGAAATCTATGACTATACCCGGGTCCAATGGATGCAAGGCAAAAGCCCTATCTGTTCTGCTCCCGTTGCAGCAGCCCAAGCTGCATGCTGATTCCTTAATGACGTCATACTTAACATTTCAGCAAAGAGAAGGGCTGAAAATCTTAAACGTGGGAAAATTTGGATGGCGGAAGTTATTCTGAAATGCCATGAGATGGAACTTTGAGCGATTCCGTCCCTCTCCAGGCCCATTTCTCTAAGAATTTTCCACCCTTATTTTTGCTTCTGTGTTAAGTATGGGATAATTAAAGATCAACCACGGAGCATCAAAGGGGCAGTGGTCGGAGAGCCTTGAGGTTGCGAGTCTCTCACATGGGTGACCAGCATTCGATTCCCGCCTTCATTTCTTGTGGGATACATGGCTGAACCACCTCGGGGGTTGAGTGGGCTGCTCCGTATTTGCCTCTAGACCAAGAGGGGTGCAGAGGATTGACCCTGACGTGGACAGAGCAAGGCAAAACTGCAAGGCTGAAGCCATAGCACAGCGGGTAGGGTGTTTGCCTTGCATGCGGCCGACATGGCCACCTGGGTTCAATTCTTCCACCCTCTTGGCAAGCTAACAAGACTATCTTGCCCACACAGCAGAGCCTGGCAAGCTACCGTGATGTATTCGATATGCCAAACACAGTAACAAGTCTCACAATGTTACTTGGCCCCCTTGAGCAAATCGATGAACAATGGGAGGACACTGACTGTGACACTCCGAGCCAAAAAAAATCTGAAGCCACTTTGTTATGTCTGTGACGAAACCATTGAGAAATATTTCCTGCTATGGGCAACCCACACCTCATCACCCTACGTTCTGAGGGTACCTTAACCTCTTCTACAAGGAAGACGCAGCATGGATACAGCAAGATACAGCTCAGAAACACCCCCGTTGGGGTGAGCTAATCCTTCAATAAGGGACTGAGGCTGTTTTGGTTTTATTTGGTTTGTTCATGGTTTGGGGGCCACAAATCCAGCAACGTGCAGAGGTTCTCCTGGCTCTGCACTCAGGAAGCACTCAAGCATGATCGTGGGCTGTATGGAGAGCCAAAGAGTGTGAGAGCTTTCTTTCACTTGGGTAACCTGGGTTCTGTTCCAGTCTTCATATCTTGTGGAGTACATAACTGGTACATAACTGGACTCACTATAAACAGTGCTCCTTTCCCACAGTCCAGGGGCTTCTCCCCTGGGGCAGTTTGTGTCCATGGACTGAGCAGAACAGTCTCTGAGTAGCTTGTCCCAGGGGAGCGCTTCTTTGCAGCGTGGGTGCTCACTTCCTACTGGTAACGCACAGAAGACATCCCACCTGTCTTGGCATCCTCATGGGTCTGAAAGCATAACTGCTCACTAGAGATATTGTCACAGTGTGCATGACCAGAAGAATTCCAACTGGGCTGTTGCTCCCCAAAAGCAAAGAAGGATTCCAATTACTGTGCTGTGCCTGATAGTCTTCTCGTCAAAAAAATTCTAAACCTGAAGGTTGGTTTCTAACATTTACCCATGTCGGTTGCAATTCTGACACGTGGATGGATTTGGCACTATGGATTTGGCATTATGGTACTTTGTCCAGGCCCATTTCGATGCCAGGGTAGCTAGCTCACCACTTGCCCTGGGTCCTTCCAGTCCCTTATCAGGACCCCACCTTTGGGGATTGAGGAAGTAAGGGCAACTGAGGCTTAAGTCAAGAGAGCAGGTGTCTGGAGACAATCAACTCCCAAGCCACATTCTTGTCTTATAACTATCTTCCTGTACCCATACAAAAAGCAATTGCTCTGAAATAGCTAACCATGCAAAGGACATTAAGAAAAAGAGAAAGACAATATTTACAAGTCAAAATATTATCTGGAGACAATCAACTCCCAAACCACAGGCTTGTCTTATAACTGTCTTCCTGTAACCATACAAATAGCAATTGCTCTGAAATAGCTAACCATACAAAGGACATTAAGAAAAAGAGAAAGACAATATTTACAAGTCACAGTCTGATCAGGCGACAAAGGTAATTGACAGGTTGGGGGCAATCAACAAATAAAAGCTCCCAGTGGCCATGGAGGAAGGGCAAACCAATATTATCCTTAATATCTGGCGATGCTCAGGGGGTTCTCATGGCTCTGCACTCAGATATTAATTCTGTCGGTGCTCCGGGAGACTCCACAGGATCCTGGTGGTTGAACCTAGTTTGGCCATGTGCAAGCAACACCCGACACCAATCTACAGTTGCTCTGGTCTCAATTGGAAACAGTTTCGATGAGCTTAACTCTGCACAGAACATCGTTTGAAAGGATGGAAGGGGCCCCATTGTAAAAATTTTTATAAGTGGAAATATGAGTCAACTCCTAAGCTCCCCACATCCCAGCAGGTCATTTCGTTTACTTGATTACTCACGAGGTTGGTCACATTCCTTGATCCCACATATGTCACTTTACGAATATTAAAAGAAAAAAAAACAGTTATGAATGGAAAGAACAAAATTCCATCCATCTATGAGTCAGTCTGGAGCGATAGCACAGCGGGTAGGGCGATCGCCTTACAAGCGGCCAACATGGCCGACCCGAGTTCAATTTCTCGGCCCCTCTCGGAGAGCCCGGCAAGCTACCGAGAGTATTCGATATGCCAGACACAGTAACAACAAAGTCTCCAATGGAGACGTTACTGGGCCCGCTCGAGCAAATCGACGATCAACGGGAGGGCCTTTACTTTTACTTTACTTTACTATGAGTCAGATGGTGCTCAGGGGACCATTTGGAATTCAGGACATTGTACCAAGATTGACTGCATGCAACCCACTGTACTAATCCGATGCTCAGTTTAAAATAATGTTTGTAAAACTCCCTCCTGATAAGAGAAGGAAGACATGGAGGGTGCGGGATCCCGGAGGAAAAAAAAAAAGAAAAAACAGGTTCCAAAAAGAGCCGAGATCACCCGCAAGTTCCAGATGGAATAGGTGCCGCATCCCGCCTCCCCCAGATGGAACCCCGGTGACCAGAAGCCTCTACAAACACAGCTCGAGTATGCGGGAAAGGGGACTTTTTCTCAAAACCGCGCGGCCGCTTATGCGGCCGCGCAACATCTCTCTGTATACAAAGTGATCAATGAGAAGTAAACCACCCAATCTTTCTCCCTTAAAGTCAGAGTTAAGTTTGGAGCAAGGCCACAGCCCCAGAAACACAAGGACTTAATGCAGAACCCAGCAGCTTAGAGCAGAAAAGCGAACGGACGATGAGTTAACCCAGGCCATCATTTCTGCCCAGAGGGGAAAGGGTGTTGCCCCATTCACCCTCTCTTCTCTGGAAAGAAGGATGGCGGCCACATGGGAGCCTTGTGGACAGCAGGTATGAGCCGGGGGTGTGGGGGGCGACTAAAACCTCACGAGAAGGGGGGCGTTCCAGTCCATCCTTCACGCCCACCCGAGGTCAACAGTTGCCCCCCACGAGCGGCTCCCCAGCACGGCCACAGTCCCAGAAGCACAAGGACTTAATGCAGAACCCGGCAGCTTGGAGCAGAAAAGTGAAAGGACTATGCGTTAATCCAGGCCATCAAGTCTGCCGGAGGGGAAAGGGTGTTGCCCCATTCGCCCTCTCTTCTCTGGAAAGAAGGATGGCGGCCGCATGGAAGCCTTGTGGACAGCAGGTATGAGCCGGGGGTGTGGGGGCGACTAAAACCTCATGGGAAGGGGGGCATTCCGGTCCGTCCTTCACGCCCTACCGAGGTCACCATTTGCCCCCCACGAGCGGCTCTCCAGCACGGCACAGCCCCAGAAGCACAAGGGCTTAATGCAGAACCCAGCAGCTTGGAGCAGAAAAGTGAAAGGACTATGCGTTAATCCAGGCAATCATTTCTGCCCAGAGGGGAAAGGGTGTTGCTCCCTTCCGCCCTCCTCCCTCTGGAAAGAAAGATGGCGGCCACATGGGAGCCTTGTGGACAGCAGGTATGAGCCGGGGGTGTGGGGGCGACTAAAACCTCATGGGAAGGGGGGCGTTCCGGTCCGTCCTTCACGCCCTACCGAGGTCACCGGTTGTCCCCCACGAGCGGCTCCCCAGCACAGCCACGGCCCCAGAAGCACAAGGACTTAATGCAGAACCCAGCAGCTTGGAGCAGAAAAGTGAACGGACTATGCGTTGATCCAGCCCATCAAGTCTGCCGGAGGGGAAAGGGTGTTGCCCCATTCGCCCTCTCCTCTCTGGAAAGAAAGATGGCAGCCACATGGGAGCCTTGTGGACAGCAGGTATGAGCCGGGAGTGTGGGGGCAACTAAAACTTCATGGGAAGGGGGGCGTTTCGCTCCGCCCTTCACGCCCTACCGAGGCCACTGGTTACCCCCCGCGAGCGGCTCTCCAGCACGGCCACGACTCCAGAAGACAGAAACCAATTTCTTAACTATCTGACTTTCAGTAGAAATACTTCCAGGGTCAATAGGTAAAATAGCAGAAATCCAAAACCAACATTTAATTCTTGAACCCAGCTGTAGAAAGCAAATCACTTCACAATGCTTTGTCAGCATGTCTGACTTGGGGGGGTTGGTAAACTCTAAATAATAGTGGTGAATCTTTTATTGAAACAATGAATCTAATCAAAGCAGATAGAGTGTTAACTAGAATTCATCTGCCTCACAGGGACGGGGAGGGGTGGGGGGTGGGGTATTATTGGGGTTCTTCATGGTAAAAAATAAGTATTGGTAAAGGGAAATGTGTTTGATATTTGCATGACTGAGACATAAACCTGAAAGCTTTGTAACCTTTCCCACAGTGATTCAATAAATTAAAAAAAAAAAACTCCCTCCTGAGGTTTTCTTGTAGCTGAGAGTCCACTGTTAGCGTGTTGCCAATGGGTAGAGCATTGGCCAGACCGTGCTCTCTGATGTTCTTACCAGCCTTTGCTCCTGTTCCATTTCTCCATCTCTCTGGGTTTCTCCTAGCCCAGTTTCTCTCTTAAGACCAGGGATGACTCCGGAGTCACTGGTTTCACCCCCATCTGGATTTATTACTTCCCCGTGAGTCTCATTGTCCCTTCCCCCACCAGTTACCTACCTGCAGAGTTTGATTTCTTTTTACATGAAAACTCTCATGGCATAGAATAACAATTGGATTCCTTCTTTGCTCTTCTACATGGAAGCAGCCAGCCCTGGTGGAATATCTTTTCCTGCACACTGTGATAAAGGCTCAACTGAGCAATTTTTCCCTCATTCCCATGGGGATGCCGAGACAGGTGAGATGTCTTCTGAGGGCGATTTGAAGAACACCTTTCCTGTGTCCTCAGCACCATCACGTTCCCTTAGAAGCCCATAATGGACAGAACCCCCAGAAATGTAAGCACTGAGAAAAACTTTTGAGTCCAGCCTCACCCTGCTGGGACTATGTGAACATATACACAGGAGAGAAACTGATTAAGTGTAAGGACTGTGGGGAGGCCTTCAGTGGATCCTCATGCCTTATACACAGGAAATTTCATACTAGAGAGTCCGTATGCATGTAAGGAATGTGTCGTGGCCTTTATCTGAATCTTACATCTTAGTATGCACAGAAAAAGTCACACTGGAAAAAAGCCATATATTTGTACGGAGTGGGAAATCTTTGCTTATTCCACAAGCCTTGACCAGGGTTTATGCACAGAAAAACTCTCACTGGAGAGATACCTTATACATGTGTGCAACGTAGGAAGTCCTTTGCTTATTCCTGAAGTCTTAGGTTTCACAATTTTCATTTTGGACGAAACCCTTATATATGTAAGGTAAGTGTAAAGGCCTTTCATTCCTACTCAGGTCTTTCTTAGCATAGCAAAGTTCATACAGAAATGAAACATTATTCGTGTCACTACTGAGGGAGGGTCTTCACTTTCTATTCAAACATTTTTGTCCACAAGAAAACACAAGCTGCAGTGAATCCATATATATGTAAGGAGTGTGGCAAGGCCTTTGCTTATTTTGCAAGCCTTTTGAGGCACAGAAATTTTCATACTGGAGACAATTCTTATGTTTGTAAAGACTTTGGCAAAGCCTTCAATTCGCCCTAACTCCTTATTTAATATAGGAAAATTCATACTCGAAAAAAAAAAACATATGTAGGTATGTGAGAAGTTCTTTACTCAATCCTCGAGCTTTGCTGTGTGTAGAAAAATTTATCCTGGACTGAGGCCTTATATATGTAAGGGCTGCAGGAAGATTTTCATGCAATTAGCATAGTTTTCTGAACAGAAACATTCACAGTGGAGAGAAACCTCATAACTGTTAGGAATGTAGAAGGGTCTTCAGTTTGTCTTCAGCCCTTCCTGTGTGTGTGAAAAGTCATTTTGCAGTGAAACTTTATATATGTCTGGAGTGTGGGAAGGACTTTCCTGGATCCTCAGGCCTTTTTATGAAAAGGAGAATTCACACTGGAGAAAAACTACATATGTGTAAGAACGTGGGAAGCCCATTATTCACACCTGCAGCCTTAAAAGAGAATACTGGAGAAAATCCTGTAGGGAAGGAATAGAGGAAGACCATCATGTTCCCTCAAACTTTAGTAAATATAAAAGTTATTCTGGATCAATCACTTCCATAATTACAATAGCCGGGGTCAGAAAATGAATCTTAGGTAAAACAATTTTAGTTTCCACAAGTGCATGGGGGCCTGATACAGTAAGGAAGGAAATAATCCTGGTATGTGTGAAATCTTCCTGTGATACTAGTACCATAAGTGAAAGGTACTTGCTGATTATCCCCTGCACCATGGTTATGACAATGTCCTGGCATGTGGACTTGCCAGTAAGTTAACTGGTAAATAATGTTTCTTAGTGATAAAGCAAGGTGGAAGGAATTAAATAAGAATTAAATAGGTACAAAAATGCATTTTGCTGGGTACTGTCAAGACTCACCATGGTTTCATTCTTTGCTGTGACTCTGACTTGGCTCAGAAACCCTGGTTTGCGGGGCATCATGGCCGAAATTAACCATGATGCTGCAGTGAATCCTTTTGACATTGGATACTCAGCCAAACCTCCATTCTTCAGGTCCTTCTGCGTTATGTTCCGGGTGCCACATCCCGCTGTGCTGTCCATAAGTTGTGTCCAGGTCAGCCACATGTAAGGAAGCACTTCACTCGCTGTAGCGTATCAGCACTCATTGTATTCAGCTTTCCATTGGATTTACACAAAGATTGAGGGTAAATGTTTTGAGATTTTTACTTTAGGAGCATTTAAATCCTAACAATCGAATATTCACCCAAATGGTAAACACCATGTAGATCTGTGCCAAAGGCCAAGCCAGGCTGAAAAGTGACCAGTGTGGTTTGCTGCCTGTTAGTCCCATGCGTGCCTCCATTCTAGGGGTTGGAATATCTCTCTCTCTCTCTCTCTCTCTCTCTCTATATATATATATATATATATATATGCATATATATGCTATGTTTTGTGTACTTAATTATGTATTTTCATTTTGGGGCAAACCTGACAGCTCTTAAGGGTTACTCCTGGTGGTTCCCATGCCACTATTGGGGATGTCCGGGACTGAACTCAGGTTGACTGAGTTCTGAAACTGCCTCCTATGGCTTTGCTTGTAGGCATGAGTCCACTGCTCTCGTGTTCTTAAGGTTTAGAAGCCTTTCCTCCTGTTCCAGTGTCTCTCCGCATTCTGTGTTGTTACTAGATCTGTTCCTCTCTGCATCTCCAGGGCTGGCTTCAGAGTCACTGTGTAATACAGGATCGGGGGACTTCTCTCTCCAGACCCCCACTTTGTGACTGAATACTCTAGCCACCACTTCTCTGCTCCTTTATGCAATCCAATTCCACTTGCAGTACACTTTTTCTTTTTGGGTCACACCCAGGGATGCTCAGGGGTTTCTTCTGGCTCTTCTATATTCCTGGTCCTGCTTGGGGGACCATACAGAATGCAGATGAATGAACCTGGGTCAGCTGCGTGCAAGGCAAACGCCCTCTCCACTGTGCTATCGCTCTAGCCAACCAGCCTTACACATTTACCTGCATTTTCCTAGTTGTTTTCTGCGCAGCTGGTGTCTGGCCCTTTAAGGCTGCCTGCAGAAGCGGAAGTGACATCACAGCAGGTCTTTTAGGTGTTTGCGTGCAAGATGCTGGATCAGCCTCCACTTGTTGCGCAGGTGAGGGGCGAAGTGGCTGTCCCACTGGAAGGGGTCTGTGAAGGCCGGATTTGTGGCAGGACACCAGCAGTCTTCCGTGAGCGCCCCGCCCGCTCCTCCCTGTGTCCGCGCTGAGGGGCAGGGCCAGGCCACCTTGCAGGACGCTTTCGCGCTCCTTTTTCAATCCTTTCCAAGATCCAGGCGGTTCCTGCGGCGAGGCGGGTTTTGTGGGGGACGCGGAGCTTTGGTGGGTGCAGTGGGGGCTGTACTGCGGCTCAGGGGTGGCGGGCGTGAGTGCGTGGTTCTGGGGATCCCCTGCAGCTCCGCCGTGGGGCGGTGGCAGGTGGGCGTGGGGCTGAGAGCGGGGGCTGCAGAGCGTCTGGGCTGGGCCGTCCTGATCCTCCCAGCACGGTCCTGAGCTGGGCCCTGTCCTGGACACTTTGGCCTGGACCTCCCTGTGTAGGACCTGCAGATTCACAGAGCGGGGAGAGAGCACAGCGGTTAGGGCGTTTGCTTTGCACCTGGCCTACCGACGTTCCATCTCCGAGCTCCACCAGGACGGGTGCCTGAGCGCAGAGTCAGAAGTTTCTCGTCCATGTCACCAGTGGTGCCTCCAAAACTATAAAAAGGCCTGTTCATTTTTGACCGGCAGGGGGTAGCTCCCTAATGGCAAAGGACACTGTAGCCCTCGGTCACTAGCCTTGATGTCCAGGGCCATCCTGGGGCCGTGGTCCTAGTAGAGGTTGCAGTATGCAAATGAAAATTTACTTTTGGGCTATTTTTCATTGTATTTTGGGGACAACTGTGGAAGCTCCGGGATTAACTTCAGTAGCAGCACTCTGCAATTTTTTTTTCATCTTTAGGGGTCACGTGAGATGCAGAGTATAAATCTGGGTCTGCAAGGGAAGCACCCCTCCCAGCTTCCAGCTTACCATCTCTAACTCCACGTTGTTTTTTTCTAGTATGTAGAATTTCTGTACCCTAAAATCAAGCTGATAATTGCACCCCGACTCTTTATCTCTCCCTGATCATGGCAAAACTCAGCTGTTACACTGAGTACTGAGAGTTGTGTTCAAATAATGTCTGGACATGTGCTGTGTGCCTTTGGTGGCTCTGATTGGTCTCCCCACCCTGGCCGGTGAAGGGTGATAGAGGATCGAAGAAGGAAACAGGCCCAGGCTCTTGGTGATCTGCTGGATATTAACTTAAGAATGTTTTAGGCTTCATCTGCGAATTTCCCCTTTTTCCCCTCCCAGAGAAGCTTATCATGTCCTTGCTAACATCCCTAATTTAGTTAAATTTGGTTTAAATTTAAAAATTTAGTTAAAGTTTATCTTTAACCTTTACTTTGTATTTTACCTCACGTTGTCTCAGTTCCCCAAGTCAGTCTTGATTACTTCTAAGCCAAAACTTTCTGGTAATTCTCAACTTTGTATTTGTACTGCTTTGTAGTTGAAGTGCTGTGTATTTGTACCTGCTTTTCAATTTCCTCTGTAGCTTTTTTATGTTTTTACTATACAGAATGTTCTTTGGTTATACAGAGAAAGGCCATAAATGCTATACTCCTAATATTTGGGAGTTGATGCATTCTGAAGTATATCTACTCCTGGGCATAATTGCTTGGTCATAATTATTTGACTCAGGCTATATTCGCTGTAGTTCCTAATGCCCCAAAAGGGAATTCCTGCCATCGGACTTGGATGGTTCCATGGCAAGTGGCAAAACTACCCTGGCTTCAAAAGGAACATTCTAGAAAGCAGAAAGAAGAAATACATGGTCTTGATGCAAACTGTTACAACTTTAAAGACAGGACCCCCATGGGAAAGGACAAGTTGAACTGGCCTGAGGACTTAGTCTGGGATTTACAGTAAAAGCCTTGCTTGCTCTCAGAGCCCAGAGAACTAAGTGTTGGGATCCCTGTCTCTTACTATGTTTGTCCATACAACTGCAAGTATTGATAACTTATACAACTAGAGGAAAAGATAAAAGCAATGCAGATGTCCCTGGGAGACAGAGTGTCTCTTTGAGTGAATCTCTCCCTGAGAATTCCTTCTGCCAAATGTTTTTTTCTGCATAAATGATCAGTCACTCCTATGTCCGTACCTCATGCCCCCTCAGATGTTCTATAAGTGTGGTAGCTGTTCTGCATTAAAAGGGCCATTTTCACCATCAGGCTGTGGTTTTCTGTCTTCCCGTCTCTCTGTCTCTGCTGGAAGGGGCTCAGGAGGTGGGGAGGCAGCGCTGGGCCACCAACACCTCACCGCACCCCCAGATTTTACATTGTGGACTCACAGTGATGAGTTGCCCTTTATTCCGTTCTCCTGCGTACATATACCAGTCTCCCACTGCTCCTCATTCCCTCTCCTCACCCGTCTCCCACAGCCTTTATTCTCCAGCCCATCCCACAGAGTCAGGGTTAGCAAATAGACAGAGATGTGGTTGTACAATCAAAGGAAGGGGAAAGCTTCTAGCATAAAAATCTGACTTGGAAGGAGAGATCAGTTCAAGGGCAGGATTTTCCCTTAAGGACATATTTTTCTTTGCTTAGTTCATTTTCATTGAAACAATCATCTTAAATTGACACTTAATCTTTCTGTTCATTTTGAATGGACACAGTAAGAGATCTATTAAGCTTATAGGGTGTCTCTATTGGGGATATTTCCTATAGCTCCCAGACTACTCTCCCCAGGAGAGTTTAGTCCTTCCTAACCCCAGAATGATCCTTATCCAGTTGCTTATGTTTGGGCCATGATGATGTCGGTGGGCCCCACGGGTGACTTATGTGAAGCAGGGAGGAGAAAGACAGTCACTTTCTCCCCAAACGCCTCTGCCACCCGGGACCCAGGGTTACTGGGTTCTTGTCTCACCTCACAGAAAGGAATTTCAGGAATACACAAGCAGTGAAAGAAATAGATTTTATTTGGAGGATTTTTAGGTGTTGAGGGAGAGAGAGGGAGAGAGTGACGTACTCAAGAGACAACACAGGCTTCTCCAAGAGTGGAGAGAGCCCCTACACACATCCTAACATTAGACACAAAAGCATGAAAGTACACATCTCAAGAGGGGAGATGCGGGCGACTCATGTGCTCGGGCACCACATGTGCTAGGAAACGTGGGTGGAAGAAGCACATGGGCTCGGCAACATATGCGCGCCCTTCCTTTGTTCAAGGTGGCCTTTATAGGGTTTCTCCAACCTTCCCCCATGTGGGCTTCTTCCTATGTAATATTTCCATTACCGAGGAGGTTACCAGGGAGCTTGGGAGTGGTGATGGTTTTCTTTGGGCTGAATCACTAAAGTTAATCAGATTAAGGGAGAGGGCCCAGGTTTTTGAAAAGAGAAACTTCATGGGGAGGGGGCCAACATCCTCAGGGTCTGCTGATGGTCTTATAAGGTCTTTGTTTTCTGTATTCACAAGGTGCATCAGTCCTAGAATTATTCCATGAAACTTTGTTAAGCCAAGTTTCATTGTCAAGGGCCTTTCCCTATCTACCTGCCTACCTCAATGACAGAATTTGTTATGGTGCTTACCTGTCCCTTTTCAATACCAGGGTAGCTCAGAGCTATCCTGGTTCCAACCAGTCTCTTGCTTTTGATGTGCTAGGAACATAGGCCAGCTGAGGCTTAAGTCTCATAAATATGACAATGCCCAGGAGTATATAGTATCTGGAGTCAATTAACTCTGAAGTCACAAAAGCATAATATTGTGTTCCTTTGTCTATGCAAGATCCTCCCAGCACAATCTTCCCGACATGGGACTGCACTGGTCCTTGTCCAGGAGGAAAAAGGACATTTGTCTAAAGTAAACTGCAGAGGAAATAAAGGAAAGGGAAAGTCAAAATTTCACTTATGAATAAAAAATCCAGAGATCTCTGGAGAATCTGACTTTTCAATTCACAGGTTCTAGTTAGGGGAAGTGGGTGATTAATGCATAGGGGAGGTAGAGCACCTGGAAATTAAAGATGAATACTAAGGAAATGGGAGTGATTCGGGAGTATTATTATGGGTGTTACTCAGTAAGCCTAAGCTTGTAGCAGAGGAGAAATGATGGACCAATATTAAACCTAAATTGTTTAGGACTCTAATCCAACAAGGGGAAGGATTGTATTTTTTTAAGCAAGATATTTTTGGTTTTTCAGGAGTAAGGACATTTGCTCAGGGATTACCCTGGGTGTGCTAGGAGCATATTTACTTAGGGCCAGAGCCATAGTACAGCGAGTAAGCATTTAAGCATCCAAGCAGTCAACCTAGGTACCAATCCCTGTATCCCATGTGGTCAGTACCAGAGTGATTCCTGAGTATAGAGTTAGGAATAAGCCCTGAGTCTGCCAGATGTGGCCTCCTAACAAAAATCACACAAAGACACACACACACACACACACACACATATATATATTCATCTAGTCAAACGCCCAACTAACGTTACTGCCTGTCCAAACACAATACTGTTGTTTCTTTTTCCAGATCAGGAATTTCAGCTCCCTAACATCAGGCTGCAAAGCACCCTTCATCTCTCCCTGAGGTAAAGGGGTTTTAAATGTTTATTTTTTGTAAGAAGATTTTTTTGGGTGGGAAGGGAGAGCTGTGTTCATGACTTCTGGTATTTTTGGAAGAAACTTACATAGAAAGGGGCGGAGCAAAAGTACAGCAGGTAGCGTGCTTGCCTTGCACACAGCCAATCCAAGTTCTGTGTCTTGAATCCCACTGGTCCCCAAAGCTGCCAGGAGTGACACCTGAGCGCAGGGCTAGGGATATTATCTGAGCAATCTGGTTCTGACTCAAAGAAGAAAAACATGCACACACACACTCACACAGATACACCCACATGCACACAGAAAACGTGTGATCTCAGAAAAAGAGAATAATAATGAAAAACAATGGCAGAAAAAGGTTTTTTATAATTATTATTAGTGAAACACCATGAGGTACAATTGTAGACTTACAAATTTTGGGGTTTCAGTTATACAGTGACCGAGTACCCATCCCTCCACAGTGCCCATTCTCCACCACAACTAATCCCAGTATCCCTCTCACGTCCCCATCCCCCATCCCACCCTTCCTCTGTGGCAGGGCATTCCCTTTTGTTCTCTCTCTCCTTTTGGGTGCTGTGGTTTGCAAAATAGGCATTGAGTGGCAATCATGTTCAGTCTACAGTCTACTTTCAGCATGCATCTCCCACCCTTGGCGGATCTTCCCAACACCCTTTGTTTGGTGCTGCCTTCTCTATCTGAACTGCCTTTATACCTAGAGTGTGCGACTGGCCTCCAAGCCATGGAGTAAACCTCCTGGTATTTATCTTGGCTATTCTTGGGTGTTAGTCTCCTATTTTTGTTACTTTATGTTCCCCAAATGAATGCAATCTTTCTATATCTGTCCCTTTCTTTCTGACTCATTTTGCTTAGCATGATACTTTCCATGAAGTACCACTTGTATGTAAATTTCATGACTTCGTCCTGCTAATGGGCTGGAGCTATGAAGTCTCACAATGGAGACGTTACTGGGCCCGCTCGAGCAAATTGATGAATAACAGGAGGACCATGACACATCCTTTCTAATAGCTACATAGTGTAGATGTACCAAGGTTTCTTTAACCAGTCATCTGTTCTAGGATACTCAGGTTTTTTGCAGATTCTAGCTCTTGTAAACAATGCTGCAATGAACAAACAAGTGCAGATGTCACTTCGACTGTATTTTTTTTTTTTGGTTTTTGGGTCACACCTGGAGATGCACAGGAGCTACTCCTGGCGGTGCTCAGGGGACCATATGGGATGCTGGGAATTGAACCTGGGTCAGCTGCATGCAAGGCAAATGCCCTACCCGCTGTGCTATTGCTCCAGCCCCCTGACTATAATTTTTGCCTCTCTGGGCTATATTCCCAGGAGTGGTTTTGTTGGGTCAAATGGGAGCTCAATTTCTAACTTTTTGAGAATTGTCCGTACTGTTTTAAAACAGGGCTGAACCAGATAGCATTCCCACCAGCAGTGGAGGAGAGTCCCTTTCTCGCCACATCTGCACCAACACCAGTTGCTTTTGTTGTTTTGGATGTGGGCTAGTCTCTGTGGTGTGAAATGATTGAAATGAAATATTGTTGTTTTGTTGCACCTCCCTGATGATTAATGATGTAGAGCGTTTTTCATATGCCTTTTAGCCATTCGGATTTCTTCTTTGAGAAAGTTTCTGTTCATTTGTTTCCCATTATTTGATGGGGTTGGATGTTTTCTTCTTGTGGAGTTTAAACAGTACTTTGTATATCCTTAATATCAACCCCCTGTGGGATGTGTATTCGGCAAATATCCTTTCCCATTCTGTAGACTGTCTTGTACTTTGGTCACAGTTTCTTTTGAGGTGCAGAAGCTTCTTAGTTCAAGATAGTCCCATTTGTCTATCTCTGTTTTCACTTGCTTGGCCAGTGCTGTGATACCATTTGAAGTTACCATTAGCTTCAATGTCAGGGAGGGTTTTGTCAACTTTGTCTTCAATGTACCTTATGGATTCCGGTCTGATGTTGAGGTCTTTAATCCATCTTGATCTTACTGTTGTACATGGTGTTAGGCAGAGATCTGAGCCCACTTTTTTGCATGTAACTGTCCAGTTTTTTCAGCAAAATTTGTTCAAGATGCTTTCCTTGCTCCACTTTACTTTTCTTGCCCCTTATTAAAGATTAGATGATCATATGCTTGGGAGGGAGATGTCAGTATATTCAACTGTCTTCCATTGGTCTGCAGCTCTGCCTTTGTTCCAGTACCATGCTGTTTTAATTATTACTGCTTTGTAGTAGAGTTTGAAGTTAGGGAGGTTGATTCCTCCCATTTTCTTTTTCCCAAGAATTTTTTTAGCTGTCCTTGGGGGCTTATTGTTCCATATAAATTTTAGGAGTGTTTGCTCCATTTCTTTGAAGAATTTCATGGGTATTGTAATAGAGATCGCATTGAATTTGTACAGTGCTTTGGGAAGTATTGCCATTTTGGCAATATTAATTCTCCTTATCCATGAACAGAGGATATTTTTCCATTTCCTTGTGTCCTCTTTTATTTCCTGAAGTAGCGTTCTGTAGTTTTCTTTGTACAGGTTCTTTACTTCCTTAGTTAAGCTGATTCCTAGGTGCTTGATTTTCTGGGGCACAATTGTGATCGGGAATGTTTTCTTTATGTCACTTTCTTCTTTCTCACTATTTGCTTATAGGAAAGCCATGGACTTTTAGGTATTCATTTTATAGCCTGCAACTTTGCTATAGAAGTCTTTTGTTTCTAGGAATTTCTTGGTAGAGGCTTTAGGGTTCTCTAAGTATAGTATCATACCATCTGCAAATAGTGAGAGCTTGATTTCTTTCTTTCCTACCTAAATGCCCTTAATATCTTTTTCTTCCCTAATCGCTATTGCAAGAACATCCAGTACTATATTGAATAGTAGTGGAGAAAGTGGGTATCTTTGTCTCATTCCTGATCTTAGGGGAAAGGCTCTCAGTTTTTCCCCATTGAGGATGATGCTTGCTGTAGGCTTGTGGTAGATGGCTTTAACTATTTTGAGGAAAGTCCCCTCTATTCCCATTTTGGCGAGGGTTTTCATCATAAACGGGTGCTGGATCTTGTCAAATGCTTTCTCTGCATCTATTGATATGATCATATGATTTTTAACTTTTCATTTGTTTATATGATAGATTATGTTGATTGATTTCTAATGTTACTCCATCCTTGCGTCCCCGGGATGAATTCCACTTGGTCATGGTGTATGATCTTTTTGATGAGTTGTTGAATTCTATTTGGTAGTATTTTGTGGAGAATCTTCACATCCGTGTTCATCAGGGATATTGGCCTGTAGTTTTCTTTTCTTGTGCTGTCTTTGTTTTCTTTTGGTATGAGAGAGATATGGGCTTCATAGAAACTGTTTGGGAGAGTTTCTGTTTCTTCAGTTTCCTGAAAACCTTGAGAAGAACTGGCAATAAATAGGTCCTCTTTAAATGTTTGGAAAAAGTCGCTAGTGAATCTAACTGGCCCTGGGCTTTTGTTTTTGGGAAGAATTTTACAGTTTCAATTTCCTTGATGTTAATAGGTATATTCAGGTACTCTAGGTCTTCTTGATTCAGCTTTGGTAGATGAAAGGAATCCAGAAATTTATCCATTTCTTCTAGGTTCTCTTGTTTCGTGGCATACAGACTTTCAAAGTTGTCTCTGATGATCTTTTGAATTTCTTCGGTTTCTGTTGTGATATTCCCATTCTTATTTCTGATTCGATTTATTAGGGTTCTCTCTCTCTTTCTTTGTGAGTGTTGCTAGTGGTTTATCTATCTTGTTTATTTTCTGGAAGAACCAGCTCTTGGTTTCATTGATCTTTTGGATTGTTTCTTTGGTTTCCATGTTGTTGATTTCTGCTCTAAGTTTTATGATCTGTTTCCTTCTGCCTGATTTGGGCTCATTCTGTTGATCCTTTTCTAAGATCTTGAGCTGTGAAATGAAGTTGTTTATGTGCACCCTTTCTTCTGTCCTGATAAATGCTTTCATAGCTATAAATTTTCCCCTTTACAGCTTTAGCTGTATCCCATGAGTTCTGGTAGCTCGTGTTTCCAGGTATCCTTTTTTTTTTTTGCTTTTTGGGTTACACTGGGCGATGCACAGGGGTTACTCCTGGCTCTGCACTCAGGAGTTACTCCTGGCGGTGCTCAGGGGACCATATGGGATGCTGGGAGTTGAACCCGGGTCGGCTGCGTGCAAGGCAAACGCCCTACCTGATGTGTTGTCTCTCCAGCCACTCCAGGAATCTTTTGATTTTGTCCTTGACTTACTTCCTGACTCACTCGTTGTTCAGCATTGAGTTGTTTAATTTTGAGTTGTTTAATTTCCAGGAGTTTGATTTGGTTCTCCGTGTCGGTGTGTGATTCATTTCTATCCTCTGCTCATCGTGTTCTGAACAGATTGTTGATACTATTTCTGTCTTCCTGATTCTATTGAGGTTCGTTTTGTGACCTAGCACATGGTCTATTTTGGAAAATGCTCTGTGCGTACTGGAGAAGAATGTGTATTCTTTCTTTTTGGGGTGTAAAGCCCTGTAGAGGTCTATAAGCCCTTTCTATTCTATTTCTTCTTTCAAAGCCAATGTTCCCTTGCTGAGTTTTGTTCTTGTTGATCTATCCACAGGTGATAAGGCAATGTTAAAGTCTCCAACTACTATTGGGTTGCTAGCAATGTCCTCCTTAAAACCTATTAGCAGTTGTTTTAAATATTTAGCTGTTCCCTCATTAGGTGCGTATACATTTAAGAGTGTGATTTCTTCCTGTTGTACGTATCCCTTGATAAAGAGAAAATAGCCTTTGCTGTCCCTTCTAATCTTTTTCAGCCTGAAA
Source organism: Sorex fumeus (assembly GCF_029834395.1). Taxonomy (NCBI): domain Eukaryota; kingdom Metazoa; phylum Chordata; class Mammalia; order Eulipotyphla; family Soricidae; genus Sorex; species Sorex fumeus. Next base: position 5,050,773 of record NW_026606076.1, read on the forward strand.
TTAATATTGTCAGATACTTGTATGGTCACCACAGCATTTTGAGGGAGCTGTTTTCTTGCAGGATTGTTTTCCATCCTTTCACTTTGAGTCTGTGTTTGCTTTGACTGTTGAGATGGGTTTCTTGTAGGCAACAGAATGTTGGGTTTTGTCTCTGAATCCATTTTGCCACTCTGTATCATTTAATTGGTGAATTTAGACTGTTGACATTGAGAGAGATTATTGTTATGGGGCTTTGTGTCATCTTTCTGTAAGGGTTTGTTGTGCTTATAGGTTTTGTCTTGTCTTATAGTAGCCCCTTTAGCCCTTCTTTTAGGTTTGGTTTTGAGTCTATAAAGGTCCAGAGCTGCTGTTTATCTAGAAAATAGTGTATCATTCCTTCAATTTTCAGTGAGAGTTTAGCTGGATAGATTATTCCTGGTGACGCATTCATTTCAGTGAGTTTTTCACTATATCCCACTATTGCATTTTGGGCTTGGAGGTTTTCCTCTGATAGGTCTGCCGTGAATCTATGGGGTGCACCTTTGTATGTAATTTCCTTCTTTGACCTTGCTGCTTGCAGTATTGTGTCCCTATTGGCAGCATTGATCATTCTGACTATGATATGTCTTGTAGTGTTTTTGTTAAGGTCCTTTTAGCTGGCACCCTTCGGGCTCCTTGAACCTGAATGGCTGCATTGTTGAGCTCTGGGAATTTTTCAGCAATGATGTGTTTAACTGTGGCTTTTTTATTGGGATTGTTTCCCTGAGCTTCTGGTACTCCAATAATTCTAATGTTGTTCCTCTTGGAATCGTCTCCTAGGACTCTGATTCACTCTAGAGCTATTTTGAGGTCCCTTGCCATTGTTTGTTGTTGCCTGTTGGCTTGGTTCAGCTGATCTTCCAGCTCACTGATTCTGTCCTCAGCTGTGGTCATTCTACTATTGAGGACACAGACTGAGTTTTTTATTTAATCTACGGAATCTTTAATTCGTGACATTTCTGTGAGTAGCTTTCCAATTTCTACTCTCATTGCTTCCTGTATTTTCTCGAGTGTTTCTTTCATGTCCTCCTTTAATTTACTGGATATCTGTCTGACTGTTTCATTGAGTTCATTGAACATCTTCAATGACTTCATATCTGAATTCTTTGTCAGAGAGGTCCCTTCGGTGTGTCACACCTACAGAGGCTTCTGGACTCTTTTCATCATCCTCCGCATGTGGTGGGAATTTGTGTTGTTTCTTCATGTTGGTGCGTAGGTATGGGTACTAGGTTTCTTGGTATGGCTACAATACCTGCAGCCGCTTAAAGGGCCGCCCGCCTAAAATCAGGCCACGCCCATTTCTAACAAAGGCACGCCCACTTCAGAAGAAGTCACGCCCTCACGAGAACCTGGTGTGTGGGGGGGTAAAGACTGGGTGGGGACTAGACCAGGACAGCTTGGAGGGCGAAGCGGAATAGCAGAAAAACAAAGTTTTAAGGACCTGCCATTTGACTATTTAAATGTTCTTCCCTCTTATTTTGCACATGAATTCTGTTTGTTTCTTGTGCTTCGAATATGCCTTTTTGTTTCAGTATTTTTGTTCATAATCTACAGTGCTCAGGTCTTAATTCCTGAGGGTTCATATTATGGTCCTTAGTAAATGCCCTGGTTATTTGAATTATTTTGCTATACAATCGACTGTTTGCGCGGTTTTTCAATATATTCTTCCACAACAAGAGCTAGTGTTGGCTGAGGCTCACGCAGATGTGCAGTTTTAGGGTTAGAGTAAATCAGGACTCATAAGGGCTCAGGTCCAGTGGGAAAGATTTACTGGATATCTGTCTGACTGTTTCATTGAGTTCATTGAACATCTTCAATGACTTCATATCTGAATTCTTTGTCAGAGAGGTCCCTTCGGTGTGTCGCACCTACAGAGGCTTCTGGACTCTTTTCATCATCCTCCGCATGTGGTGGGGATTTGTGTTGTTTCTTCATGTTGGTGCGTAGGTATGGGTACTAGGTTTCTTGGTATGGCTACAATACCTGCAGCCGCTTAAAGGGCCGCCCGCCTAAAATCAGGCCACGCCCATTTCTAACAAAGGCACGCCCACTTCAGAAGAAGTCACGCCCTCACGAGAACCTGGTGTGGGGGGGGTAAAGACTGAGTGGGGACTAGACCAGTGTCTCTGACGCAACTATACCCAGAAGTGATCTCGATCCCCGGGACAGAGTGCTCAGGCTCAGGTTCTGTCCACCTTGCAAGAGAGTGGCTGAACGTTTGTCCACTCTAAGTCCCTGTGTCTTTCCCAGTGGCAGAGACATATTTCCAGGCTATAGTTCTCAAGGGGCAGCACTTCGGCGAGCCTGCAGGGGGCGCTGATTTTTGGGATCTGCTGGGCTCAGAGTCAGTCCCTAGCTGGCCCTGTAGGGACTTTCCTGTGGTATCTAGGGAGGAATCCGGGGATCAGAAAAGGCTGCAGTTTCCACCCCTGCAGCCTGGGCCCTAGCTCCTATCCTGAAGTTCAGCACAGATGCCAACAAAATTTGCATCCCCAGTGGAGACAGGAGCTTCTGCCACTGTCTCCCTGAGGTGGGATTGTGAGCCACTACCCATGTGTTTGGCAGATCCGAGCTCAGGGGTGGGAGGAGGTGCTCCTCTCTGGTGCTCACTGTTCTGACTTCTCCAGGTCTTTGCACGGAGTCTCCTGCTAATCCTCAGAACGACAGTGGTGGGAGAAGATGGTGACACGGTTTCTGATAAACCGTCCCAAGGTAGGAATAAAGGGACAGAATGACATGAGATAGTGCCAGGATTGCCCAGACTTCCTAGGCCATCTGTTTGAGGTGTTTTTTTTTTTTTTTTTTTTTTTTTTTTTGCTTTTTGGATCACACCCAGCGATGCACAGGGGTTACTCCTGGCTCTGCACTCAGGAATCACTCCTGGTGGTGCTCAGGGGACCATATGGGATGCTGGGAATCAAACCCAGGTCGGCTGCGTGCAAGGCAGATGCCCTACCCGCTGTGCTATTGCTCCAGCCCCCAGGGCCATCTGTTTTGAGTTTCTTCTGGACGGATTCCAAGATAAGACTTCCGATTGGACCATTCCATTCTGCTTTTGAAGCTGCTTTTGTGTATGTTTGTTTTGTTTTATTTGGCTTTGGGGCCAACCCAGCAGTGCATGAGGAGTACTCAAAGCTCAGTGCTCAATGATCATCCCTTACAGGTCTAGGTGACCAATGGGATGCTGGAGGTCCAAGGGTTTAATTGTAGGTTTTCTGTTTTATTTGGAATAAGACAGCAAAGGATTCTCACAATCATTCCATGTGCTGCATTCTGGCATTGACAGACATGTCGATTTCTGGGCATGCGCTTATCTGAAGGAGAAAGAGCCAAGGATCTCTGAGGTCAGTAGAGATGTTTGGCTCAAAAAACTTCTAACTTCTTTGAGAGGGATTTGGGGCGGCCCTGAGCAGTGAGTTCCTACAGGCACACATGCCATGCACTGCTCTGAGTAGATGTATATATGGACTGTCGAGTTCTCAGTCTTAGTGGTCAGAGCTGTGGGGGTGCAGCGGTGAGCGTGCAGTGGTTTTTGCTGCAACCAGGGATGGTCATTTGGATCGTACAAGTCTGCGTTCAGGTGATCCTCTCTACAGTGCTCACTGGACCAGTGGTGCTCGTATTGGCCCGGGGGTTACCACGAAAGGCAGATACATCCAAGAACCCTCTGTATAACATCTTCCCACTTTAGCAGATCCAGCTGCCTTATGTGATTTCGGGGGCCTGTCAGCCATGCGTGTGCATGGAGGCTGGTTCATTTGGAGGGGAGAGGACCAGCGACTATATAGGACTTTCGGTCCTGAACTCACAGTAGTGGGAATGAGGCTAAGATCGACTCTACCACCGTAACTGTGTGCTGACTCAGGACGCAGTGACCTTCCATGACGTGGCTTTGAACTTCACCCCGGAGGAATGGTCATGCCTGGCATCTTCTCAGCAGAAGCTCTACAGGGACGTGATGCTGGAGACCTACCAGCATCTGCAGGCTGTCGGTGAGAGCAGTGTGGGGCCAACCGTGTCTGGACAGATCCACTTGGGCTTCCTGGGGTTGGGCCACAGCTGTGTGTACAACAGTATCAGTGACTGTGACGGGCCGGGATGTTGGAGAGCCATGTGGTAGCTGTTCCCTCCCTGGTTTTTTTTTAGGGTTCACCTGTGGATAATCAGGGCTTACTCTCAGCTCTGTCCTGAGGAATCACTCTGGATGAGGAGCAGGACCCTAGGGGGTGATTCAGATCAACCCATTTCGACTGTGTCCATGGGAAGATTCCTATCTGCCCAGTTATCACTCAGGTCCCTTTAAATAGTTCCATCCATTGGTGAATCATTTTACCTTGTTTACTACACGAACTTTTGTGTGTTTAATTGGTTTTGCTTTTGTCTTTGGGGGGTATAGTCCACAGTTCTCCTGGCTCTGTGCTATAGGATGACTCCTAAGAGTGCTCAGGAACCGGTGTACCTTGGACTGAAACCTCATGGCATCTTAAAACATTGGTACCTAATCCCCAGTACTATTCAGGCAGGCTCTAAAATCATAGGGCTTTTTCTTTTTCTTTTTTTCCTTATGGATAGGGATTATGCCTGTCATTGTATTCAGGATCCACACCTGGCCTTGTTCCGAAACCACATGGGCTGCCTGGGATCAAACCCACATGTGTGTGCAATGCTTCTTTCCTATGTGCTGTACTATCTCTCCCACCACCGGGGCTTTGATATCTCATTTCTCAACTCATAAGACGCTGCCCTATTTTAATGCTTGGATTTACTTCTAATGGATTTTGTGAGACTTCAGCAGGACTCAGGGTTTCCTCCTGGACTCTGCACTCAGGGAACACTCCTGGATGGCATGAGGGACCCCAGCGGATGTCACGTATCGCAACTGGATTGGCCGTGAGAAACTCCTGCTGTGCTCTCACTCTGGAAACATTTTTCGCATAAAAAATAAGGGTCCCTTACCACTTTGGCCATTTCCAGATTTGAGAGGCTCAGGAAACTCCATGTTGTTCTGGGCCTAGAGAAACAGTACAGGGAGGAAAGTGATTGTCTTTCAAGGAGCGCACGTGAGTTCAATTCCGGATCCCATGTCATTCCCAAGCACAACCAGTGATGATTTCTGAATACAGAGTTTGGAGAAACCCCTGAGCATTGCCAGGTGAGGCCCCAAACAAGACAAAAACCAACAACATATTGTGATGATCAACCTCCTGTTGGCCATACACAAGGCCAGGTCTAGAGTATTTGTGGTATATTTAGGGCCCACCTATTTCACTCTTAAATTAAAACCTGGGTCTTACCTCTTGAATAACTACAAATATGTGGCATTTTGGAAATGGACATTCTGCTCATGCTTTTCAGATATTTGCCCAGTTATATCAGGAAAACATGGGAATTTACCTGTCACCTTTTCCTTGTCTCTTATCCATGTCTCTGTCTCTGTCGGGACAGGGCACTCTGGGATGAAGCCTGCGGTGATCTCCTGGCTGGAAGGAGGAGCCCTGAGGTCAGGGAGGAGAGGCGTGTGTGCAGGTGAATGTATGAGGACCTTTGCTAGCTCAGGCCCTGTGCAGTGTATGGGTACCCTGCGCATGTATGAAACACACTGCTGAGTCCGGTGGACTCCTTGGGTCCATGGGTCTGTGACACACTCATGCTGCTCTTCACTCCCCTGGACTGTGTCACAGAATGATCCTGTAATTTGCTTCCATGTCTTTGTTGTTATTCTTGCTCTCTGTCAGTCCATGAGATTCACCGTTCCTGATCCACCCCCTCCCCTATCTATGACTTACCTGATTGGATTCACAACCACAGTGTCACTATACCTGTAAAAAATATGTTTAGACCCTTTTGTTTAAATTCGAATAAGTGAGCACATAACAGAACTAGTTTGGATCTGAACGATAGTACATGGAGTAGTGCCTTGCAGTGCCTGCCGGTGACCTGTTAAATAACCAGCATCACATATGGTTCCCCGAACATCACCAGGTCTGCTCAAAAACAAAAACAAAACCTAGTGTAGTATTGCCAAGATCCTCACAATTCTCCTCTGACAGAATCTTTTCCTCAGTGTGGGACTCTCTGGACTTTGAGAACTACAGAGATGTACTCTAACTTTGTGGCATCATTTTGCTACGTATATTTTTTGACAACTTCTTAAATTGCATGTTGTGTTCGGTTCCAGAACTGAAACCGCGGCTTCAGGATTGGCATTACAGCACTTTGATTCGGGAATGAGTTCAGCAAGTACGTTTGCGTTGGTAAGATTCGTTAATTCAGAATAAATATTAATATGCCGGCAGGCTAGTTCAGTGGACCAAGTATGTGATTGTTAAGGTGGAGAGCTGGGCGTGGCAGGGAGGAATTCCAAAGCCTGATGCTTGGAGTATAGGGCCCTTAGCTTCACTAGATACTGAAATCAACCATGTATAAAAATACTGTGAGTTTTTATTTGCTTGACATTGGTAGTTGTTTACAATGCTAATTTGTGGGTCCTAGAGATAGTGCAGTGAGAGATATACTTGCTTTGCACAGGGATGGATATTCCATGCCCAGCAGTCCTTATGGTCTCCATCGACCCACAGAACTGATCCTAGACACTGCATGGTGTGCCCCTCCACCCACACAACCCCCAATAAATAGAAATTACAAAACAGAAAAAAACAAAAAATTTATTTGATCCTGAAAGCCATCACTTGTGGTGAGACCTTTGCAATGGGCGTTTTGTCTGTCTCAGCTGTGTGACGATGCAGCGTTGCCGTCAGTCCTGCATCACAGGTTCCACACTGAGCATTAATCAAACCCACATGTGATGTATTTCATTTTGACTTTAAAAGGGTGAGTCAGTTTTCTATAGTAGGAATTATTTCCAGTTTGCTCCTTTATTAAGTTGGGGGGGGGATTTAAAGAATGTACTGACTGCGTCCATCAATTTTTTGTGTCCAACTTACAATAACATGAAGTTATTCTATAATAAGACAATTCATATGTTGGTAATTGCATTTGTATGGTGCATATGTGAGAAAACACATCAGATGGGCTCAAGTTTTTTGACAGGGAGACTCGGTAAATAAATCAATAATTGGAACCCTTCTATGCCGTTCTAAAGGAAAGCAGCCAGCCTGAGAGGAATGTCTCTCATCCTGCACTCTGTGACAATGTTTCGAGTGAACAATCCTGCCCTCATTGCCTTGGGGAAAACGAGACAGGCAGGATGTCTTCTGAGTGTGATCAGAATGGCGTGAGCGACCTCACTCTGAAGATGCCTTCCCATGAAAAAAGTTCCTTGGAGTGTGTTGTTCTCAGTTCACGGGCACAAAATCCCCCAGTCCGGCAGCCCCTAGGGAGAGAAGCACTGTTTATAGTGAGTCCCTCACAGCGACGTACCCTCAAACAAAGTCACCATGAGCAGAACACATCTAAGTGTAAGGAATGTGGGGGATCCTCCCCATGTTCTCAGCACCATGGTGTTCCCTTAGAAAATTACAGTGGACAGAATCCCCGGAAAAGTGGGCACCAAGGACAAAGTGTGAGTCAAGGTTTACTCCATCATGACTATATGAATATAAATGTAGGAGCAAAACCTTATGCATGTGAAGAATGTGGGAAGGCCTTCACTAAACCATCACATCTTATTGTGCATAGGATAATTCATACAGGAGAGAAACCACATAAATGTCAGACTTGTGGGAAGGCCTTTATTCAGAACTCACATCTTAATAGACATATGAAAACTCATAGTGGAGAGAAGCCTTATATATGTCAGGAGTGTGGCAAGGCCTTTACTCAATCCTCAAGCCTCAGTATCCATGGCAGTATTCACACTGGAGAGAAACCATATAGATGTAAGGAATGTGGAAAGGCCTTTGCTGATTACTCAAGTCTAAGTGTACATAGGAGAAATCACACTGGAGAGAAACCACATATATGTAAGGAATGTGGAAAGGCCTTTGCTGGAGCCTCAGGACTTAGAATACATAGAAAAATTCACACTGGAGAGAAACCATATATATGTAAGGAATGTGGAAAGGCCTTTGCTATAGCCTCAAGTCTTTGTTACCATAGGAGAATTCACACTGGAGAGAAACCATATATCTGCAAAGAATGTGGGAAGGCCTTCTGTCAATCTAGGTACCTTTGGAAGCACAGGAGAATTCACAGTGGAGAGAAACCTCATCAGTGTCAGACATGTGGGAAAGCCTTTACTCTGTGCTCTTATTTTACTGCACATAAGAAAATTCATCTTAGAGAGAAACCACATCAGTGTCAGACATGTGGGAAAGCCTTTACTCTGTGCTCTTATCTTACTGTACACATGAGAATTCATACCGGAGAGAAGCGTTTTATATGTGTGGAGTGTGGGAAGGCCTTTACTAGATCCTCAAAACTTAGTGTACATAGGAGAATTCACACTGTATAGAACCCGTATACATTACGGAATGTGGAAAGGTCTTTTCTGGATGCTCAAGACATACTGTTCATAGGAAAATTCACACTGGCGAGAAAGTGTATATGTAAGGAATGTGGAATGCCTTTTCTATGGCCTCAATACCTAATATGCATAGGAGAATTCACACTGGAGAGCAACTTTATATATGTAAGGAATGTGGAAAGACCTTTGCTGGAGCCTCAAGACTTAGTGTACATAGGAGCATTCACACCGGAAAAAAACCTTATATACGTGACGAATGTGGGAAGCCCTGCCATTCTGAATACCTTGCTCAGCACAGTAAAATTCACAGTGGAGGGAATTCTTATCAGTGTCAGACATGTGGGAAGGCCTTCACTTGGTGCTATTCTCTTACTCAGTATATCAGAATTCATACTGGAGAGAAACCGCATATATGTCAGGAATGTGGGAACGGCTTCATGTTACCCTCACACCTTGGTCAACATAGAAAAATTCATACTGGATGATTTGATTCCTTAATAGTCTCTAAGGTCAGAACAGAACAGCTCAGCAAAGCAAGTTTCCTTTGGACAAGATGGTCAAGGGCGCTACAAAAGTGCAGTTAGGAGGGAAATAAGCCTGCCTGCTTGGGATGGCCTTCTCATGTAAGTGAAAGGTACCTGCTGATTTTCACCCGGGCTGCAGCTATGTCAGTGTGCTAGTGCTGAACTTGCTTGTTTTATTTAACTCGTAAATAACGGGTATTGGTGATCAAAATTAGGAGAAAGTTGACTGAATAAACAGGTACAAAAACACCCCCTGTTCAGCGCTGTCATGGCTCACCACTGTGTTATTGTTTGTTCTGCTTCTGGCTTGGCCCAGAGCTGCTTATTAGCAGTAGTTATGGCAGAAATCACCCAGGATGCTGACTTGAATCCTTAGAAAGTGGAAAAAAGGCAAACCTTCATTCTTCAGTCGTTTCTGTGTTAGGATTTGGGATGCTTGAGCATCCTGCACCTCTGGTTTGGGAAATTCAGCGTGGGTCCCGCCAGCTTGTAGGGCACTTTCACCCTTGCTTTTTTTTACTTGTTCTGGATAACCAGGTGTTAGGGGATGTGGTGCTTTTGAGGGGTGCGTGGGGGCTGGTCTGTGGTGCAGGTATCTTGGGTGAGGTAACGTTATCCTGAAAGCCCTTGCAGCCACGATCGCAACCAGGTCCAAGATGGCACTGGAGGGTGGGCACATGGAATTTGGGCCTTGGTTTGAGGGACCTGCAGAAAGTGGAGATCTTAGCCATCTCATACCTCCCTACTCGGACAGCGTGTGGCCCTGTTTGGAGTCTTTGGACTGGATATAACACTAATAAAAATTCCAGGTATACCGCCGTCATTTTTATTGGGTCCCGTGCTGGGATGGGACCTTCGGGGCGTGTCTTTACAAGTGAGAGGTATTTGCCTCTAAAATTTGCTCTTTTCATTATATATATTTTTTGCTTTTTGGTTGACACCCAGCAATGCACAGGGGTTACTCCTGGCTTATACACATAGGAATTACTCCTGGAAGTGCTCAGGGGACATATTGTTGCTGGAAATCAAACCCGAGTTAGTCGCGTGGAAGGAAAATGTCCTGTCCGCTCTGCTGTCACTCCAGCCCCTCTTTGGATTAATTTTAGTATCTCTTTATATTCAGTGGAGTTGGAAGGGAAGAAAAGACATTCTTCGATGTTCAAGGCTTACTTCTGGCTCTGCAGCTCAGGAATTATTCTGGGGTGCTGCTGGGCTTCTATGGGATGGGAAGGTTTGACCTGGATCAGCAAGGCAAACATCCTACTCAATTTACGGTGAGTCTAACCCCAATATTGGTGTTTTTTTCCCATATCAAGAATTTCTACTTCCTGGCGGCGTGGTGCCACCAGCAGGTCAATCTGTGGCTGTGAGGCGAGTGTATCAGCAAACTGATGGTGCCATTAGACTTCCAGATACCCCAAAATTGCTGCTGTGCCTTTGGCCAGACTCCAAAAACTTGGGGCAAAGTTTACCAGGAAAGTAAACAGCCAAAAGTTAGGTATGTGTGAGACACACCAAAAAACCATTTCTTGCTCAGCTATATATATGGAGGTAAGGCTTCTCTGGTTCCTGATCAAACTGCTTAAAGTACATTTTCCCATAGACTCGGAGATAAATCTTGGAACCCAGCAGCCTTTGCAGAGATGCACCCAGTCCCCGCAATGGGCTACCAGTGCCAGACAATGGCAAGGGGGAAAGGGTGTGTCCCTCTGCCTGATCCCACTTTGGCTTGACGGCTGCCATCTTCCACTGGACATCTGCCATTGGACAGTCAGGTTCGGGCCTGCTGTGAAAAAACACGCAGGGACTCATGAGATGGGGGTGACATGGCTCTTTCTTCCCTGCCCCAATCAGACCCTGTGTCACTGCCCACTAATGGACTCTCTTGCTTGGGATCAAGCTGCTTAACGGCCATGATCCCAGAGACTCAGAAACAAATTTTGGAGCCCAGCAACTTTTAGCAGAAATGCATCTGTTCCCCATAGTAGGTTACCGGCGCTGGGCCACCCCAGGTGGAAATAGGTTTCGTGCCTTGGCCTGTTACCCATGGTGGCTCGGTGGACGCCATCTCCAATGGCCTCTGGATGGTTAGGTTTGTGCCCACAGTGATGAGACATGCAGTACCGAAGGGGATGGTGGTGGAGCTGGCCCTTTTCCCCCCACCCCAAAGAGACCCCGAGTTGCCTGGCACCCATGAATGGCCTCTGTGGCTCATGATCAATCTTCTTAATGGCCATGATCCCAGAGATTCAGAGACAAATCTAGAAACCCAGCAGCTTTTGGCAGAAATGTGTTGGGACCACACATTAGGTTACTGTTGCTGGGTCACACAGGGGGAAAGGATGCTGTGCCTCTGCCTGCTCCACTTAGTGGATACATGGCCACCATCCTCCAGAAGCTATTGGAAAGACAGGTTTGGGTCCACAGTGACAAGATACAATGGGCCTCACAGTATGGGTGTGGAGGTGGCCCTTTCCTCCAGCCCCGAGACCCTAAGTTGCACCCACAAACCGCCTCTCTTGCTTCTGATAAAGCTGCTTAATGGCCATGATTCCATATACTCAGGAACAACTATCAGAACCCAGCAGATTTGGGCAGAAATCCCTCCATATTGTTAAATTTTCAAAATTAAAAAATCATGTTATTTATAATCTGCAACAGAAAATAAATTGTCTATTGTTGCTTTTTCAGCAGATCTGAGTGCTTGAGTAAAATTCCAAATAGTAATGGTGGGTCTGGTGTCAAAATATTGAATGTGATCAAAATAGAGAGAGAGAGAGTAATGTGGAAATCATCTGCCCCACAGGTAGGGGGAGGATGTGGAATGGGGGGTATACTGGGGTTTTTGGTGGTAAAAAAAATGGGCCCGGTGAAGGGATGGGTGTTTCATTGTATGACCGAGATTTAATCCCGAACGTTTTGTAACTGCTCTCACGGTGATTCAATAAATAAAATTATGAAAAAAGGGGGGAAAGTAAGGTGGAGTTCATGCCCATTTCAATCAGCCTAATTAATGGCTGAATAAACAGCAATATTCCTAGGAAAAAAAAAGAATTTCTACTTCCACATGCCCAGTTGCAAACAGTCCCTTTCTCTTCATCACTCCCTGACCAGGATTAAAGGGATACTGGTTCTTGGGGTGGCTACATCGGTAAGCTTGTTGTTTTATGTTTTTCTGAAAGGGAGATATTTGAGTATGGGGAAGCATCCTCCACCCAGATCCTCCATATTCCAGTAGGCAGGGGTCACACCCACCAACTGGCCCCCTGCTGCCATGTAATGTGTAATCCCATCAACGGCCAAGACCCAGAGATTATAAAACCCAGATCCAGGAAGAAAACAGCGCAGTCTCCTGCCCCCATGCCCGGATGTCCTTGCCGGGGCCCCTTGGAGTGGAGTGGGTTGAGTTTCCCTCCCCCCCCTGACCAGGGCTCTGGCGGCCGAAGACCTCCAGAACCAGCCACCACCATGGTGAGACCACTCTCCACACACCTGAAGGTACCAGCAGAGGAACAAAGGCATGCGGGTCCCGGGACTGAGATCTCCAAGCCTGCTCAGATCGGGCCTGAGCATCCTCCACCCAGATCCTCCATAATCCAGTAGGCAGGGTTCACACCCACCAACTGGCCCCCTGGCGCCGTGTAATCCCAATAACGGCCAAGACCCAGAAACTATAAAACCCAGATCCCGGAAGCGAATGCGGCTGAGCAACATTATTATTTCATGCTTACTTTGGACAAACTGGCAGGCTACCAAATGTAACCTGCCCACATGGCAGGGTCTGGCAAGCTCCCCGTGGCATACCCAATATGCCAAATACCAGTAACAATGATGGGTCTCATTCTCCTAACCCTGAAATAGCCTTGAATCTCAGGGTTAGGATGAAGAAGATGTCATGGGGGCCTGCTTGAGGTAATCGACGAACACAAGGATGGTCGTGATCATGATCGGGGAAGGGGAACTTTACTCAGGGGTCACTCCTAGTGTGTTGAGAAGAAATTCATTTTAGAATCGGCCAGAGCCATAGTAAAGCGAGTACAGTGCTTGCCTTGTATGTGGCCAACCCAAGGGTACTCCGGTCCACAGCATCTTTGAGTTGCTCACTGGAAATTGAGTGTCTCCTTCTCATCCCTAGAACAGGTGATGTTGGGGTGCGGCATGAGGGAGGAATGTCTAGTGGGTCCAACCCAGTGTTGCTTTCTTTTGGTCCTACTTGGTCTGTGCTTAGGTATTACTCTGTCTGGTGCTCACAGGAGCAGTGTTCATTGGCTTTGTCCCTGGGGTGGCTGTGTGCAAGTCCATCAACTTTCAGTATAGTGCCATTGTAAGAGATCTGGCTTCCATACTGTGATTACTGGGGCCCGTCACCCTAAAGTGTTGGTGGAGGCCGGTTTCTCCCTTCTGAAGTGGGGAGACGGGAGAGGCCCTGAGCTCCTCTCTGGTGTTGCAGTATATCATCCTATGGCCCTATCATGTGGAGTGGGATGGCCTCCTCCTCCCCTTGTGTGTGCTGGTTCAAGATGCAGTTACCTCTGTCAACATGGCAGAGAGTTTTACCCGAGAGGAATGAACATGCCTGGTTGCGTCTCAGAGGAATCTCTACAGGGACGTGTTGCTGGAGTCAAAAGAGAAACAAAGAGATGGGGGACCACTGACTGATGATCAGAATGACCCATTTAGTGCAAAGCTGTTAGCATACTTACAGAGCATTGAAGGGGTTTGAGGTATAGGACTACACGTAGGGGTGACTGCACACGCCCTGCTCGGGTTCCTGCATAAATAATTCCTTCCATTGATAAATTAATTGTGCTATACTTCAATTCAGTATGTTATTTTGGGATTTGTTTCGGGGCCACAGTGCCCATTCCTCCTGGCTCTGTTATGAAGGATCATTCTTGGCAGTGCTCCAGGACCCACGGAGGTGATGTGGATTAACCCAGTCAAACAGCGAATGAGGCTGGTGTCTTATCCACTCTAATACTGCACCAGGCCGGCAACTTCATTCATTATTTTTTGGTTTTGATTTTGTTCGGGGGCTATACACAGCAATGCTCTGGATTTCTCCTGGGAATACATTCAGTAATTTCTCCTGGCAGTGCTCTGGTGCCAAATGGAGGTCAGAGATCAAAACTGTGAGTGTCAGGCATGTGTCCGCCCCCTGGACCTTCCCTCCAGCCACAGGTTCATTTTTTCTAGGGTCCCACCCCATCAGACACAGGATTGTTTATTGGGATTACTTCCAGTGGTTCTTGGGACACTTCAGCATGACTCATTTACAGCTTAAATTGAAATATGGTTATTCTACTGCCTACCTGCCAGTTACTGAAACAACCTGCTTCATTTTCCCCTATGGACTTGAGTGTGAGAGCATTGGTTCACCCTATTACAGCATCAGGGCACTTCTCCTTACTCCCAGCCCCACACTGTGTGACCAAACACTCCAGGAGCTTCCTCTCTACTCTTACGTATAAGCCCATCCACGTTGCAGCACAGATTCACCTGGGTTTTCCGAAACAACCTCTCCACACCTGGAGCCTGGCCCTGTATATGCTGCCTGCGGAACCTGAAGTGACATCACAGCGCAGGAGCTACTGGGTACACATTTTGTTTCTGACACAGATGCTTCTGTCACGCTGACATTGGGAACCCGGAGGGAAGGAGGAAGTGGCGTTCTGGCATGGCACGGGGACTCTGAAGGCCGATTTTGTGGCAGGAAGGGAGCAGCCTCCCATGAGCACCCCACGCCACCCATCTCTCCATTGTGAGCGGTGGAACCATGTCAGCTTGGGGGATTCTTTCGTGCTTCTTTTTCGCTTATTCCCCTATATCCAGGTAGTTCTTGAGGCACAATTGCCTCCAGCTCTGTGATGGTGTAGCAGCGGGTGGGTGCAGGCTGGGTGCAGAAGATTGGGCCTTGAGGTGCGGGATCTGCGTAAGGATGGGGGCTTGACCGTCCCGACCCTCCCAGCACAGACTGCACTGGGCCCTGTCCTTGAACCTTTGGGCCAGACATAGGAGTCAACCTAGAACCTCCAGACTCACATGAGGGGCATTGCTACAGCCTCTTGCTGGCAAAGGAACCGGTTTTCATCCTTGTTTGTCACTGGCTGCTGTGATGGGGCGACGCCACTGGGAGCATGGTCCTTGCAGGTGGCTGGGTTTGCCAATTAAAATTCTTTTGTGGCTATTTTTATTTGGTCTTTTTTTTTCTAGGGTGGGTGGTACACTCGTAGATGCTCAGGTCTTATTTCTGTCACTGTGCTCAGGAATTATTCCTGACGGTGCTCTGGGGGCCATACGGGATGCAGAAGATTGATCAGAGTCAGCAAGTTAAGCATCCAACCTGTTTTATTGTCTGTCTTATCCCTACATAGTTTTATTTCCAGATCAGGATTCTCTAGCCTCTGAAGTCAAGCAGCAAACCACCCCTCACCCTCATCTCTCCCTGGCCAAGTGACCCCTGGTAACTGGTTGTTGGGTGAGTACAGTGGATAGACATATCTTTGTATTTTGTTTTTTCGTGGTTTTTTTTTCTTTTTTGAAGGAAAGGGTTTTTTTTTGAGACAAGAAGCTTTGCTCAGGGATCACTCAGGGATCACTCCTCGTGTGCTGAGAAGCAATTTGTTGATAAATGTCCAGAGCCAAAGTACCGTGATAAGGGCACTTGCCTCGCACAAAGCCAACTAAAGTTTGAGCCCCTGCATCTGAGTAAAAGGCATATAATGAGGCTTTAAACACCCACTGTTTGGGGCTGGAGAGAGAGCACAGCGGGTAAGGCATTTGCCTTGCACACGACCAACCCTGGTTCAATTCCCAGCATCCCATATGGTCCCCTAAGCACCGCCAGGAGTAATTCATGAGTGCAGAGCCAGGAGTAACCCCTGAGCATCGCCAGGTGTGACCCAAAAAGCAAATAAATAAATAAATAAACACCCACTGTTTGACTCTTTAACTATAGCAGACTAGAATTTGTCATTGAACATGACATTGTTTTCTGTTTTCTTTTCTGTCCTGCTTGGTTAGAGTTACCTTTTTGTGGTTGCTGTACTTCTGGGCCACATCCTGCAGTTTGTCGGTCTAACTCCTGACTGAACTCAGGGCTCACTGCTGCCAGGGTCAGGTCACCATAAGGTATGCTTGGGTATTTCCTTGGGACAGCCAACTGCAAGCTGATAGTACATGCTGTAATATTGCTGTGACACATGAGATAGAAAATGTTTAGTTAGAAAGTAGACTTACACAAGAAGTTCTGACTGTCAGACACAGTTCCTATCATGATCTTTAGTAAACACTCTGGATAATAGGTTAATTATATTCTGCAACACATATTTGCATGGTTTTCAAATCTATTCCTGCAAGACAGGAGCGAGTGCTGGAAGAGGCTCATGCAGATATGCTGATTCAGGAGTAGCGTAGATCAGGACCCAGAGGAACCCGTTCCAGCAGGACAGAACTGGGACTGTGCCTTGGGCTCACATGGGCCCAGAAGTGATCCTGGTCCCCTGCAGAGAGCTCCCACATGCATGTTCCTGATGAGCTGCCAGAGGGCACCTGATATTTTGTCCATGCTGAGGCCCTTTAGCTGCGCCCATGGCAGTGCCACTTTCAGGCTGAGGGTCACTGGGGGCAGCATTGATGCCAGCCTGCAGGGGCCGCTGATGTGCTTGGGCACCTGGACTCAGATTCAGCCCCTTGCTGGACCTGTGGGACCTTCCTGTAGTTTTTAGGATGGAGTCCAGAGACTCAGGCAGGACTGCAGTTTTCTCTCCTGTGTCTGTGACCCAGAGCTTCTGTTTGGACAAGTAGCCCGGATTCCAACCCACTTTGACATCCTCATGAGAGGAAGAAACTTCAGTGTCTTTCTGGAGTGGGTCAAGGTTCTGGTGCTAATATTTTCACCATTGAAAGTGTTTCTGCCTCCAATGCTGGGGCTTCTGGTACGGATTTAGGGGTGGGGTGTGCTCCTCTTTGGTGCTCATGGATCTGACTTCTCCAGGTCTTTTCACATAGCCTGCTGCCGATCTTTAGGAATAACAGATGCTGGAGATGATGGTGACACAACATCTGACACACTGTCGCCAGTTAAGAGGTACGTGACAAGATAACATGATGCAGTGCCAGGAACTCGCTATCTTCCAGGCCCATCTGTCTCCAGTTGGTTTAAGAAGGAGCCCTGGACTGAGGTTCCTGGAAAGGGTTTCCAACTATGCTATATGAGGTAAATTTTGTCCCTGTTTGTTTTGTTGTATATGGATTGATGCCTCAGCCAGAGGTGCTCCAGAAGTACTCCCAACTCAGTGCTCAAGGATCACTTCTTTGAGAACTGGGGATCTTACGGGGTACTCGGGGTCCAAGGCTAACTTTGGGGTTTTGGGTTATTTTATTTTGGGATGTGATGTGGGACCAGACCTAGTGATGCTCACAGTTACCGCTGGATCTGCACTGCAGCATAGCACCTCAGAGTGCATGAAGTACCGTGTGGGACTGCAGAATTGCCAGCCCTACCATGCTGCTTGCTGCGTTGTTTTCTTTTATATTTATTTTTGTGCCACAGTGGAGGTGCTCAGGGCTTCCTCTTGGCCCTGTGCTCTAGGTTCACACCTGAGGGGCATTAGGGGCCCCTGGTATGTTGGTCCCATATGTATTCTGGCAGCTACAGTGACTCAGGCCCCAGGACATGTGTTTCCCCTGCCTTGTTCTTCCCGCTCTGGAGAGCCTCGCCTGCTCAGTCACACGGTGTCACATTCACATGCTGCCTGAGCTTGCGCCGGTACCTGGGAGACAAGCAAAGTATGTCTGTATCTGGTAGAGGTGTTCAAGATCAAGACATTTTTGCCTCTGGAACAGGGATTAGAGGCAGCCCTGAACCGTGACTTCAGGGTCCTACAGGCACATATGTCCACACAGAGCTTTGAGTTTGCCACTGTACATTGAGTGTCCCCTTCTCATCCCTAGAACAGGGCGTGTGGGAGTGTGACATGGAGGGGCGTCTAGTGTTTGGTCCAACCCAATGTAGCTTCTATTTTTGGTGCTTCTGGTTATGTACTTGGGTGTTTCATTCCGCAGTGCTCACCAGAGCAGTATTCATTGGCTTTGTCCCTTGGGTGGCCCTGTGTAAGTCTAGTACCTGCAGGAACCTTGTAGTATAGTGTCATTGTAGCATATCTGGCTTCCTTCAAGTGATTACCGGGACCTGTCACCCATCACCCTGAAATGCAGAGGAGGGTGGTTCCTCCTGATGGGAGTGAAGAGAGGGGGAGGCCCTGTACTCCTCTAGGGCACTGGGTGTCTCATCCTCAGGCCCCATAGTATAGGGTGTGATGTGTGATGGCCTCACTCACACCCCCTGTGTGTACCAGCTTAGGACATGGTGATCTTCCCCGATGTGGCCATGAGATTCACCATGGAAGAGTGGACATGCCTGGATGACTCTCAGAGGAAGCTCTACAGGGATGTGATGCTGGAGACCCCATCAGCACCTGTGGGCTGTTGGTGAGAGCTGCTGGGCCTGCTTCCCATGCCCAGAGAAACCCGTGTGGGCTTCTAGAGGCTGGGCCAGGCTGTGATTCTGATTGGCTGGAAGGTGTGACAGTCATGCAGATAGCTGTTTCTCTACTTCCTTTCATTTTTTCCTTCCTTCTTTCTTTCTGTTATATTTTCTTTCTTACTTTCTTTCTGGGGCACACTATTGGTTCTGAGGGGTTCTTACTGATTCTATATTCAGGAATCATTGCTGCTGAGCATGGAGAATCATAATGGATGCCCAGTATCAAACCCGGGTCAGATAAATGCATTCAAACACCCTAGGAGCTGTTTTTTCTTTTACTAAATGAAATTACTTTCAGGCAGAACAATAGTATAATGAGTCTGGCATTTTTTTCTGTGTGGCTAGTCCAGGTTCAATCCACGGCATCCAATACGATCCCAAGACACAGCCAAGAGTATTTCCTCTGCCCAGAGCCAGGATTAAACCTTGTGCATTGCTGGGTGCAACCCCCAAAATATAAAAAGTAAATTTACTTCTATTACCACATTTAACTTGCATGTTTTCTTTTGCTTTGGGTATTATTCCGGGACCACACTCAGCATTTTTCTCGGGTTCTGTGCCAACAGATCACTCCTGGCAGTGATCAGGGGACAATGCGGGTACTGTAGATTGCAACCCGGTCAGGAGTTTGCAGAGTGCACGCCTAGACAGGCCTTCAACTTCATTTATTTTTTGTTTTTGTTTGGGACCACACCTGGCAATGCTCAGAGGTTCCTCCTGATGGTACATTCACGAGCTCCTTCTGGTGATGCTCAGGGAATCATATGGGATGCAGGTTCGGAGCACTAAGTTTGTGTAGGACACAGGCAAGCCCCGACCTTCTGGAGTATCTCCTAAGCACTTGCTTTATTTGCTCTGAGTACAACTTAAGTTTTTGCTTTGTTTGTTTTGTTTGGGGGCCCACCTGGTGATGCACATGGGTGACTCCTGCTTCTTCACTCAGAGATCACTTCTGGAAGAGCTCTGGAGACTACAGGATATGGGGACTCAAATCTAGATCAGCCACAGCAAGCCAGCACTGTCCCCACTGTACTGTCTCTCCAGCCCCTATTTTATTATCTGGAATGTCATTTTATTTATTTGAGAGGGGAAGTGTGGGCCACACCCATCTCTGCTCAGGGCTCCCTCCTGTGTCGGCTCAGGGCAAGGTTAGCGCCCTCTGCTCAATATCTTCTCATTAATCCCAAAGATTCTAACTTGAGTAATAATTTGTAAAAGTGTGACTCGAGTTTGTTTAGTCCTTTTGCTTGTAATTTTAAAATTTTCGTTCATTTACTTTTTGGCTTTTGGGCCACACTCAGTGGAGTTTAGGGGCTACTCTGGCTCTGCCTTCAGGAATTACTTTTGGCAGTGCTCAGGGACCTTGAGGGATACATGGGATCAAACCCGGTTGCACTGCGTGCAAGGCAGACTCCCTCCCTGCTGTGCCATCTCTCTGTCCCCTAAGATCTTTATATCTTAGCGCCTAACCCCCTTAGCTGCTGTTCTGTTCAGTGCTTGGGGTCACTTCCAGTGCTCCCAGGAGACCAGATGGTGCCTGGAATCAAGTCAGAAGGTCCCACATGCAAAGCATGTTCCCCAATCCTGTGCATTGTCGCCCTGCCTCCACTGGACTCTTCTACGGATTTTAAAATTTGTTCTGGACCAAACCAGTCGGACTCAGGGTTTGCTCCTGGGCTCTGCACTCAGGGATCCTGGCTGGCTGGTAGGGCATAAACTTGGTTTGACTATGGGCAAGTCCTTTGCCCCACCTGCTGTACTATCTGCCTACACCGCCTTCTATTTACCTTTGTTTTTAGCTTAAAATAAAGTTGGGGGTCTTGGCATCCTTGTCCTCACTTGGGTGCTTGGATTTCCTCCTGATCGTGCACTCAGTGATCACTCTGGGAGGGGCTCAGAAACCCCATTTGTTTCCAGGGTGAGACAACGTAAGTGTGGAGGGCGCTTCCTTACTCGCAGCAAACCGGGTTCAATCACTGACCTTCCATGGAGCCAATACTACCAGAGGTGGTTCCTGAGTGCAGACACAGGATTCACCCTTGAGCATTGCCAAGTGTGATCCCAAAACAAAACTACATACAGTGCTGGGATGAAACTTAAGTCAGCCATATGTCGGGCCAAGCCTAGACCATTAGTGGTATTATCTGGGGCCCCATTATTTAACTCTTACATTGAAACCTTGGCTAATGTCTCACTCCCCACCAATCTCTGGCATATTGAAAGTGGATATTATGGTCATGCCTTTTCAGTAATATGGCCGGTTAGACCAGGGACACACGAGGTTTACTTGTCGTCTTTTCCTTGTGACTAATCCGTGCTTCCATCTCTGTGGGGACAGGGCTTTTTGGGGTGAAGCCAGTGTTAATCTCCTGGGTGGAAGAGGAGCCCTAAAGCCGGGGAGGAGAGGTGTGTGTGCCAGTGAGCATCTGAGGACCCTGGCTGAGGCCCTGGGCACTGTGTGGGTGCCTTGAGAGCATGTGATACATGCTGCTGACCCCGAGGTCCTCGGGCTCCTGGATCAGGTGTCTGTGCTGTGCTCTTGCTGCCCTTCACTCCCCTGAGCTGTCTGTTACTGAGCAATCCTGAGCTTTGATTTCTTGACTTTGTTGTTATTCTTCCTCATCTGTCAGGTATGTGGAATGGTTCATGAGTTTCAAGGCCCTTGTTCCCCTGGCTGTATAACCAGCCTGACTGTACACCTACAGGGTCGGGTGCCCTTTCTGGAGCACTGGACCCCGCTCTGTCAATATGACACCATGCTTATCTTTGCCTTTGGATCATGCCATGGTGTTTTGAGTATAGAAATAAATGTAGTTTTCTTTGGTTTTGTGGCCTGGGGGTTCCCAGCAGTTATTCCTGGTAGTTCTCAGAAGTTGCTTTTGGCGGTGTTCAGGGATCAAACCCTGCTCACCCCATGCAAGGCTACCTGCTGTACTCTTGACCAACCACAAATGTTATATTGTGTGCATGTGAAATTGTGAGTGTGAGCCCATAGTGAAGATAATGGGGACCAGAAAGGCAGTGTATCAGGGAGGGTGCTTCCTTACAGATGCCGCCTCCCTTTGGTGTCGGCATCCCCTATGTTATCCTGAGGATCACTGGGTCTGATCAGAAACAAAACCCAAAAGGTTTGTTCGGGAATTGCTGTGCTCCTCCTAGAGACACTTCCAGCAGAATTTTTCTTTCTGTAGGCTTGTTCTAACTGAGAACCATGGAGATGTCCTTCACCTGCTCAGCCATTCAGGTGTGTTCCATTCAACATTGGACTAATTCTTGTGCATTGTTTTTCATTTGAGAATTCAAATCACAGGTTCAGGATATGGCATTGCAGCAATTTCATTTGGGAGCATGGATATTGCATACAAGTGTGCTGGTAAGATTCTTTTGTTGAAACTAAATATTATACCGTTGGGGTGCTTAGTGGACCAAGCATGTGACTTGAAAGGTAATGTCCGGCTCCATCCCCACAACCACATCTATGGTCTCAGCACCACAGGAAAAATATCAGCCTAATGCTGGGACAAGAGGGTCTTTAACGTCAGTGGGTGCCAAAATCTGGAAATTTATTTCATTGTATTGTTTTTTAAAGTGCCAGGATTTTAAAAGTTATCCGTAGTTGTACTAAGGCGTACAATAATTCAGCACCAATCCCTGCACCCGTGTCACACGTGTTCCCATATTCTCTACCCACCCCAGTCCCAACTCCACTCCCGCCTGTTCTGGACAACCACATGACTAAGTTTCAGTGGTTGCGGCTTAGATCTCTTGTTTTTCGATTCTGTTGCATCTGTATTTTGGGTAAATGACTACACCCCTCACTCATGTCACTGGCATAAATGAAGCTCTGATCCCTGTAAACTTCTGGTTCTCTTCTGCTCCCAGACTTCTTTCCTTCTTTGACCGGCTTCTCTCTAAACACTGGAGTCAGGGATGATTTAAGCAGCCCCTTTAGAGTACATTTCTACATCCAGTAGTGTTCTGTATTCCACAGATGAGTGACATCATCCTGTTTTTGTTTCTTTTTCTGGCTAACTTCACTCAAGATGGTATCTTCCAATTCCAACTGTTCGGCAGCACATATAATAAAATTATAAAACCTAAAAAAAATATTAATTTTTTGCTTTCTGGGTTACATCCAGCGATACTCAGGGGTTGCTCCTAGCTTTCCGCTCAGGAATTATTTTTAGGGGTGCTTGGAGGACCACATGGGATGCCTGGGATTGAAGCTGGGCTGGCTGTGTGCAAGGCAAATGCCTAACCCTGTAATATGGCACCGACACCCCCAAAATTCTTTTTATTACAGGGGAAATACTGTGACTTTACATTTGATAGACAGCAAGGACAGCAAGGACAAGTGTGTTGAAAAGAACTCAATGGTTCAGCACTAGTGGTTTTGCATTAGGAAGGACACTTGCTTGGCACCAGGAAGAAAACTATGGTTCCATTCCAGCACACCACATGGCCCCCAGTGCCCCAGCAGCAGGACTCCTTGAGCAATGCTTGGTGTGACCCTCTCCCCACCTACGTAAATAGAACACTGTCACTGTCCTCCCTTTGTTCATCGATTTGCTCGAGCGGGCCCAGTAACGTCTCCATTGGAGACTTTGTTGTTACTGTGTTTGGCATCTTGAATACATCACGGGTAGCTTGCCAGACTCTGCTGTGCAGGCGAGATACTCTCGGTAGCTTGCTGGGCTCTCCGAGAGGGGCGGAGGAATCAAACTCCGGTCGGCCATGTTAGCTGCGTGCAAGGCAAATGCAATACTGCTGTGCTATCACTCCAGCCCACGTAAATAGAACAAGATAACAGAAACTCAATGGTCCAGGAGAGGAACCTGCTTCAGGTGAGATGTTTGTAAAGGTCCATCTCGGCTGTGTGGGGATGCATCATTGCCTTCACATGTGTATCCCGGGCTCCAAACTGAGCTAGAACCAAACCCAGTCTCAGGCCCCTTTTATTTTCACGTTAAACTGAGGCTTCAATTTTCTGGAGAGGAAGTTATTTCCACTTACTGTGTCTGTTCTTTTGAGTTGGAAAAATTTTACAGAGCTATGTGACCTGCCGTTGGTCTATTTTGCTTGTCCATCTTGCTGAAATGTTAGGTCTTTGCCTGGAAAATTCATCCACATGTCAGAATTGAAATTGAGTCAGGTAAATGTTAGAAACCAACATGAAGGTCTAGAATTTTCTGAACAAGGAGAATCTTAGGCGCAGCACTGTAATTGGAATCCTTCTCTGCTGTTCTTCGGATAGCAACCAGCCTAGGTGTGATTCTTCTGGTCATGCTCACTGTGACAAAATCTCGAGTGAGCAATTATTCCCTCAGCCCCATGAGGATGCCAAGACAGGTGGGATGTCTTCTGTGGGCGACCAGAAGGAAGTGAGCGCCCACACTGCGAAGAAGCGCTCCCCTGGGAAAAGCTACTCGGAGACTGTTCTGCTTAGTCTATGGACACAAACCACCCCAGGAAAGAAGCCCCTGGACTGTGGGAGAGGAGCACTGTTTATAATGAGTCCAGTTATGTACCCTAAAAGATCTGAATGCTGGAATCGAACCCAGGTTACCCAAGTGAAAGAAAACACTCACATTCTTTGGCTCTCAATACACCCCCACCATCATGCCCGAGTGCTTCCTCAGTGCAGAGCCAGGAGAACATCTGCATATTGCTGGATTTGTGACCTCCAAACCATGAACAAACCAAATAAAACCACAACAGCCTCAGTCCCTTATTGGAGGATTCCCTCACCCCAACGAGGGGTTTCTGAGCTGTATCTTGCTGTATCCATGCTGCCTCTTCCTTGGAGTAGAGGTTTGGGCTTCCTCAGAATGTGGTGTGCTGGAGTGTGGGTTGCCAATAACAGGAAATATTTCTCAATGGCTTGGTCACAGGCATAGCAAAGTGGCTTCAGAAGGTTTCTAGCTCAGTGAAGAGAACAAAAAATAAAAATAAATGACTTCGCCTTGCTCTTTCCACATCAGGTTCAATCCTCTGCACCCCTCCTGGTCCAGAGACAAAGCGTGAGCAACCCACTCAACCCCCAAGAAGATTCAGATATGTGCCCCACAAGATCTGAAGTCTGGAATCGAACCCAGGTTACTCTAGTGAAAGAAAGCCCTCGTCCGGTTCTCGTACAGCAGCACCTGTGGAAGCGACTTGCTTGATCCTTAATTATCCCATACTTATCCCTGAAGCAAACCCAAGGGTGGAAAATTCTTAAGAGAAACAAGCCTGGGGAGGGACGGAAATGCCCACAGTTCCATTTCATGGCGCTTCACAGAACTGCTGCTTGCCGACCTTTCCCACGCTTAAGATTTCCAGCCCTTTTCTTTGCTTCAGTGTTAGGGATAGGGTCATTAATCAGGTAAGCCACTTGGGTCGCTGCAGCGGGAGCAGGGCGGTTAGTGCTCTTGGCTTGCAGTCACAGGTCCCTGGTTCTTTCTTTGGCTCTTTGTACAGCCCACCATCATGTCGGAGTAATTCCTGAGTGCAGAGCCAGGAGTATCCCTGAGCATTGCTGGTGTTGGGCTCCCAAACCATGAACAAACCAAATAAAACCAAAACAGCCTCAGTTCCGTGATGGCACATTCCCCCACCCTAACTTGGTGGAGTCTGAGATGTATCTTGCTGTATCCTTGACCCCTTTTCTTTGTAGAAGAGGGTTGGGGCATCTTCAGAATGTGGGGTGATGGTACGTGGGGTTGACTATAACTGGAGACCTTTCTAAAGAGCTGGGCCACTGACAGAGCAAAGAGGGCTCATAACTTTTCTTGTTCAGAGTGAACAGAACAACGACAAAATAATCTCACCCTGCTTGTAACCGACCAGGTTCAATCCCAGGTACTCAATGTTTCCCAGAACCCTGTGGGCACACACCAAAACAGCCCCCCCCCAAAAAAAAAACCCTCGGAGCCAGAGCTACAGTGTAGCTGGTAGGATGTTTGTGTTGCGTACAGCCAACTTGTGTTCAATCTCCAGCTTCCCATATGGTCCCCCAAGTACCACCAGGAGTAATTTCTGAGTGTACAGCCTGGAGTAACACATGAGCATTGCTGGGTATTACCCAAAAAGCAAAAAAAAAAAAATCCTTCGAAGAAGTGATGTATTTAGATTTTCCAGGGAAGGAGATTGCCCAGTCTTAGGCTCATTATTACTGTGTTTATTAAAATTCTTCTTAACACACCCTAGTTTCTCTGATGGCTGTTACCGTCACCCTAGACATCTGGAGATGCTGGAGTTGAATCTGGCCTCTGCCACCCTCCTCCACGGAGAACAGAAGACATGGGAATTCTCATATGTATAGGAACCACAAAACTCAGGACGGAAGATGGCACCCTCAGCAATGTTGGGTGCTGTGATATGTGGACGTGGGGTTTCAGAACTGAGTTGATTGGACACATCGTACTGTGGGAAGGCAAGCCTCTCCTGTGTCACCCTGTTCGCTCTCGGGTAGCTGGCTCTGGAGCACTGCCCACTGGGTGTGCCTCCACACATAGAGTGAGGGGGGCGAGCCCCAGGCAGCAGGGACACCCGGACACAGATCCCCAGTTTATTCTCTGACCCAATGCCCAGTCGGATGCAGGCAGGGCCGGAAGATGCTGGACACTCTCATCCCCTCCAGCCCTTTGCGGGTGTAAGAGAGTTGAATCCACCAGAGGCGGCCTCCTCTTGTCACACGGACCCCTCGAGAATGAAGCAGAACCATTGGGGTGCTCCCCCATTGAAGTCTCGGGTCATCCCCCAAACACCCACCCCACCGCACCGGGTCCACATTTCCTGATCTGACTATATAATTTGGGGAAAGTGGGTCGGAAGCAGTGGTGGGGGGCTCCACATCCTTCTGGAGTCCGACTTTGGTTCCCACATTCAGGGACCCCCCACTTGCCCTGCTCCTGCAAATGTCTGGGAAAGCCAATGAGTGGTCTCCTTTGAACAGAAGGGAATCCAATCTAGGCTTTTACCTAGGTTGAAATCCCGTTGCTAAGGAAGTTGCCTAGGCAGGTTGGGAGTGGTGATGATCTTCTTTGAAATTTCTTTCCTGGCCTTTTGTTTCAGCAAGAGCTTCTCTGGTTCTTTTGCTGGCCATAGGTGAGGGCGTGATCAGGCCTTAATTCCTGTTTTTTTGCAAGGTTGGCCTTCACAACTTCAGAGCTATTCCCAGGAAATTTACTGCCTTTGCCTTGGGAGGGGGGCCTTCTTTATCTGCCTGCATGCCTACATCAATTCCCTCCAAACCATTAGGAGTAGCTGGACGTTAGGACTTTAGGAGACCTTAACCCTGGCCCCAGAGGAGTGACTCCTAAGTGCAAAGGCAGGAATAAATAAGCCCTGAACATTGCTGACTGTGTTTCCCTCCCCAAAGATGCATATCCTAAGGCTCCCATTGCTGCCCAGGTTGCTCATTACTCCCTGTGGTACTAGGGGTCCATTTGATACTGTAGGTGAGCTCAGAAAAACCATCTACAGGCAGAGAAAACCTTGATCACAGGGATCACTGAAATCGCTCACATCTGTCATTCATAAACCTGATCCCCCTGACATAGCGCTTTCTGTTCAGTTCAAAAAACAAGTACTTTTTTGTTTGGCCGGGGGTAAGGCACAACCAGAAATGCCCAGGAGTTACTTCTGGCTCCTCAGGCAGGATCACTGCAGGTGGGCCTGGGAGGGAAAGGGATCATATCCCATCATCCCCTGCAAGACAAACGCCCAGTAGTCCCTAAAATCAGAATTTCAATTTACCTTGAATGCATCATTCAATCTCCCCCAGGCCTTGGGTGGGATACACAAGGCCTCCATTATCTCCGGGTTCCTCATGGCTTGCCTTGACGATTTTTTTTTCATTTTTGTGTCCCACCTGGGTGATGCTCAGGGGTTTCTCCTGAATATGCACTCAGGAATTAGTCTGGGAGTGTCGTGCTTGGGGGATCCTATGGAAAACACTCGTCTTCAACCTTTTGATGTCTTAAATATACACTCCTAGTTCATTCTTTATGTTAGAGTTCTCAAGTTCAAATTAAACTGGTGACTTCAGTACTATGAGGAAAAGGGAATTGCTGATGATTGCAATTCAGGGAAACACAAAGATCTTCCCATTGTGTACACTCTTAAGAGTTCTTGCCACTGTGTATTTTCATATGCCTACTAAGGCCTGAGTTCCTTATGAACCTGAATTAACCTCCTGAGTTACCTTATATAGCAAACCATAATAATAATAATAATGATTACTATTTCCTATGCCAGTGTCCCAGCACTTGGACTTGATGTGTATGTTAACCTGTAAATAATGGGTCCTTTTTTCTTTTTTTTTCTTTTTCGGTCACACCTGGAGATGCACAGGGGTTACTCCTGGCTTTGCACTCAGGAATCACTCGTGGCTGTGCTCGGGGGACCATATGGGATGCTGGGAATCGAACCTGGGTCGGCCGCATGCAAGGAAAACACCCTACCCGCTGTGCTATTGCTCTAGCCCCTGTAAATAATGGGTCTTGATGATGGAATCCAGGTGAAAACTGTTTAAATAAGAATTAAGTAAATGGGTACAAAAACCACCCCTCGATCACAGCTGTCAGTGTCACTCTTTTTGTTTTCTTTTGCTTTTTTGGTCAAACCCAGAGATGCACAGTGGTTAATCCTGGCTCTGCACTTAGGGATTACTCCTGGCTGTTCTTGGGGAACCCTATGGAGTTCTTGAAATTGAACCTGGGTTGGCTGCATGCAATGAGACCGCCCTACACGCTGTGCTATCACTCCAGCCCAGTGTCTCATTTTTGCTTGGACGCTGGTTTGAGGCAGAGACCCTGGTTGGCGGGGTTTATGATAGAGATCAACCAGGATGTTGCAGTGAATCATTTGGAATGGAAAAAGAGGCAAACCTCCACACTTCAAACCTTCCTCTGTTATGTTTTGAGGAGTCACACCTGTTGTGCTCAGGCCACACTCTTGGGTCTGAGCTCATCCATTACTGCGAGGGAGGACATAGATATCCTTATGGGGATCTGGACTTAGAATCTGGATCAGTCTTGTGCCATCAAGCACCTTCCCGCTGTATCAGCTCTGCACTGTACTGTTGTATTCAGATTTTTATTAGATTTCCCTTAACATTTGGATAAATATTTCTGAAAAGTTTAGGATAATGGCTCTGTCATTATTCTGCAATGGGGTGGATTAAAGATAGTTGAAATGGACTTGACTATGCACAGATAGATTTCTGATGGTTCTATGAAAGGATGGAACAGGCCCCTTTATCAAAATATTTTACAAATGGTGGAAACCTGGCAGAATGCCCAAACTCCCATCTCAGCAGGCAATAGCATCAGCTGTGATGACTAACTATAAAGGGTGGTCACATTCCTGGATTTGACTCTTCTCATTTCAGTTATGTTAGGAGAAAAGATGACAAAACGTTGCATTTGCAAGTGGTAAAATCTCAACCCTACTAGCCACCAGAATGATTAAAATGTTTTTGGTCTGTCCAAAAGACGGAGTCTACAAAATGATCTAGTACACTTTGGTGCCCATTAGCTCCTATGTGCCTCCGTTCTTAAGGTAGGTCCATAAATTAATTTATTTATTGAAATATGTTTTATGTAATTCATGCCATTCTTCGCAGGTCTTAGGAGGTTGTGTTGTTTTGGATGCCAGGAATGGAACTCAGAAAAACCATGTTTAACACAAGCATGGGATTGAGCGATAGCACAGCGGTAGGGCATTTGCCTTGCACGCAGCCAACATGGCCGACCTGAGTTCGATTCCTCTGCCCCTCTTGGAGAGCCCGGCAAGCTACTGAAAGTATCTCGCACACACGACAGAGCCTGGCAAGCTACCCGTGATGTATTTGATATGCCAAACACAGTAACAACAAAGTCTCCAATGGAGACATTACTGGGCCCGCTCAAGCAAATCAGTGAACAGTGGGAGGACAGTGACAGTGAAAACACAAGCATTAAGCCACAGTACTAACCTCTTTCCCCATACTCTTGGTTGAAAACGTGTTTCTAGAGCTGTGTCCTGGGGTTTCCTTGTATATTCTTATATAGTGTGTTTTCAAGGGGTAGACTGTTCACTGTACAGAGCACTCTGATGTCCTTCCCAGCCTTTGCTCCTGTCCAGTGTCTCTCCAGCTCTGTGGGTTGCTGCTAGGCCAGTTTCTCTGCATCTTCAGGGCTGGCTTCAGAGTCACTGCACCCATTTTGATGAATGACTTCCCAGAGAAAGTCACTGTCCCATGACCCATTCACAACCTACTTGAGTGTTGTATTTTGAATCAATTTGCTTTTGTTTTTATGATGGACATGTCTGTGGGAGCATTGGTTCCATGTTTGACAAGTACAGGACCAAGGGAGTCTGCCTTAACTCACGGCCCTGAACTCTGTGACCAGCCCGTCTGGCACTTACCTCTCCTCTACTTTATCTGACCTCATTCTCTTGCACTGAATCACCTGGTCTGGCACTTGTCTGTCTGCACTTGGAACCTGGCACTTTAAGGCTCCTTGGTGAAATGGATGATGTCACAGATGGGAGTCTTCCATGTGCACCTTTACTTCCTAATGATGTCCAGTGGATCAGGCCTCCTCGGGGCACACATTTAAAGGACAAAGTGATACTTCAGTCAAAGGGGGGCACTGAAGGCAGTTAGTGGCAGGACATGAAGACCTCTCAACTCCAGTGCCTGTAATGTGACGAACGGGATTGCGCCAGCTTTTGGGGCACTTTCCTGGTTGTTTTTCACTCGCCCTCATCCATATCCAGTGGTTTCCTGGGGTCTGTCTTGCTCCATTGTCTTTAGGGGGATATAGAGCTTTGCTGGGAGCTCTGGGGGGATTTAGCATGGCACAGGGCTCTCGGGTGTGAGTGCATTATCCTTGGGGGCATCTTCACTTCCAGCTCTGCATTGGGGCAGCATGGCAAGAATGCAGAGCTGAGCACGGAGGCTGTGGTTCTTGAGGATGCCGGACCTGCTGATGGCAGAAGCCTTGACCATCCAACCTTCTCAACCAGGGGTTGTTCGTGGCCCTATCCTGCAGCTTTCTGTGTAGTCGTGTGTATGTAAAACTGCCAGATCACTTTGAGCGGCCGCTCCACAGCTCCCAATGGTGAGAGAACTTGTTGAAGCCAGACTTTTTCATTGGCACCTGCCAGGAGGAATCCTGGGGGCCTGGTCCTAGCATGTGGCTGAGGGTTGTAAATGAATAAATAAATGAACGTTGGGACTCAGGGAGATGGTCTTGGCGGCTGTTTGCCAAGTATTTTTGTGGATTTTATTTCTTCGTCAATACAAAAACTCTCTGTTCAACATGTTATCTGTTCAGCTCATAGCTCTCCATCTATCCCAGACCTGGTGACCCCCTGATGTCTGGATCACCCGATCCTATCCAGAAAGCGAGGGAAAATGAACCTTCCTGACCAGGCAAGTACCTGGTCAGGAATATTTGAAGCCTGGCTCTTTAAGGCTCTGGGCAAACGTGCAAATGACGTCACAAAATCCGCAACCTTTATCCGCTGGCCTTGGCGTTTGGTGCAGAAGTGCCTGCGGGTCTCATGGTTGAGGAAGGTGAGGGGCGGGTGAGGGGTCAGATAGTGGGGCAGGGAGGTCCCCGAAGGTCGGTTTCCCCGACGCCCGCCCGAGTGGTCGTTCTGAGCGCCTGAATGACCGCGGTCTCCTTGTGGGCAGCGGGGTCGCTCCGTGGCTGTGGCCCGGGGTGGCGGCCACTCAATCGGGACTCAACGAGCGCTCCTGCCGAAAGCTTTATCTTGTTTATAAACTGATTTTGAGGGAAACACGGTCATTTTTACTGAGGAGAACTTATTTAGGAAGATGCGTAAGGGGGGGAAGCGGCCGCCCGGGTTCGATCCCGGCACCCAACTGCGTCCGATCACGGCCTGGAGTGAGCCCAGAGCCTGGAGAAACCCCTGGGCAAAGCCCACCAGACCCCCAAAAAAGAGGGGTGGGTAGAGGAAGCACGTGGTCGAGGAGAAAAACGAATTGGAAGTGATAAGGTCGTTCTGAAAGTTCCAGAACCAAGGACAATAACCGAACAAACAAAAGTGGAAAAAAAGTTGTTTTTTTAAATGTCTTTTAGACCCTTACTCGGTGGTGCTCAGGACCCCCTCCATGGGGATCCGAGGACGCTTCGGGGTGTCGGGATGCGAGGCCAGTGCTCTCCCTGCTGACCCATGGCTCGGGCCCCTCACAAAGCAGAAAGAGTCAGAGCTAAAGGGAGCCTCAGTCTCCCCCCAGATCTGATGGGGCAGGTGAGGGATCCTCAGTGTTATCTTAGTTTGGCGGCGATGACCAGCACCTGATCAGGCACAGGGGTGGGTGGTTCATCCCAGCAGTGTCCCCGGGACATCCCGTTACTGGCCCCCTTTTGTTCCTTAGGCGGATTGTGGAGCAGGAATAAAGCATGGGATTCCCTCATCAAAGGGACCTGGGGGCACATTGTTTTTCCTCATGGGGGGTGTTGAGCCCCACCTGGCAGTGTTCAGGGGTCAATACTGGGGTTGCTCAGGGTACCCCATATCTGGGTCAGCAGCATGAAGGTAAAAACACCCTCCTCTCTGTCCTGTCATTCTTGGGGGGTGTCGGGGCTAGATAGGGGAGGGGCACGGCATATTCTTTATGTGCGTGGGGCTCAAAAGCATTTGGCAGAGCCTTTGATGTTCACTGGTTCTTGTGCATTCAGGGGATTTGGGGAGTTCGGGGAGGTGGGACGCTACTCTTTCCTTTTTATTTATTTATTTTGCATTTTGGGTCACACCCATCGTGGCATTATGGTTACTCCTGGCTCTAAATCCAGCAAGCACTTCTAGTGATGCTAGGAACCATAAGGGATGCCCAGAATTAAACCCACGTTGGCCACCTTCAAAAGAAATGCTCATTTGTCTATGTTGTCACTCAGGCCCCAAGGTTTGGAGCTTTAAGACAACTCAGGTTGCGGTCTGGATGGGTGCATCAGGGTGGTGCTACAGTGGGTCTTGCAACCAAATATGCAGTCTTAGCAGGAAGTAGCTTGGGCACTTCCAGAGTGTGCCCTAAACCCTCTAATGATGCAATTTAGGATCACTATTGGCCACCATACATTTATTCATTTAAATGAATTAATTATTTAGTTTTTAGGAAGTACAACTGCAAGAATCAGTTACTTCTCCTGCCTTTGCACTCAGGGATCACTCCTGGCTGGGCCCTGGGCACCGTAGGGGATGCCAGGATTCAAACTTGGCTTGGCCGAGTGCAAGACAAGCACCTCACCTGCTATACTGTGTCTCCAATCTCTTTACACAGAACTTTCTCTTTTTTGGATTTTTA
Source organism: Sorex fumeus (assembly GCF_029834395.1). Classification (NCBI taxonomy): domain Eukaryota; kingdom Metazoa; phylum Chordata; class Mammalia; order Eulipotyphla; family Soricidae; genus Sorex; species Sorex fumeus. The sequence goes on from NW_026606076.1 coordinate 5,083,592, forward strand.
GGGTCACACCCAGCGATGCTCAGGGTTTACTCAGGCTTTGCATTCAAGAATCACTCCTGGAAGTGCTGGGGGACCATATGGGATTTCGGGAATCGAACCCGGGTTGGCCTCATGGAAGGCAAACTCCCTACCTGCTGTACCATCGTTCCGGCCCCAGAAATGTCTTCATTACTTTATTTATTGTACTTTTTTGACCACAGCAGCACTCAGTGCTCAGGGGTTACTCTTGGTTCTGAGTTCATGTATCATTTTCAGCAGTGCTGGAGTGGGTGAGCCTATGTCCTGTTGCATATTGACCCCTGCTTAGCTACTTGAAAGAAAAGCACCCTGTCAACTTAGTAGCTTTGCTAACCCTATGTGATTATATTTCCTCAGGAAAAAGAATTGCTGCCTCACATGTCCCGATTATAAGCATCTCCACAGTCCATCTCTCCAAGACCAGGGATGTGCCCTGCTGTTGAAGTGAGTACTTGCAGAAAGGGGTGTTCCAGGGACCAGCTGCAATAGGTTCTAAATATCTCACTCTTAGTGGTGGTGCAGTAGTACAGACAGGAGGGCGTTTGTTTTTCTTGCGGTGACCAGAGTTATCCCTGTCACAACATCACTAGGTGATACTGTCCCCTGAGAATCACTAGGTATGACCCCAACCCTCCCACTCCAGAATTTGTCTTGACACATGAGCATTCTTTGAGCATCTTTTTGGGCTTGGAGTGTTTCTCCTGTTTTCCCCTCTCCTCCCTTCCCCTGCTCCATTTGCTGCAAACTTGGAGATAGTCAGAGACTGTCCCCCTCTTGTGTCTGTGTGTCTGAGATGCAGGGGGAGCCATGCCATGCCGCCCAAAGGTAAATCAGGTGCTCAGCCCTCTGAGCTCCTCTCATTGGTTGTATCTCATTACTTGGGGAGCAGATGAGGTGAGATTTGGGGCCACACCTGGTAGTACTTGAGGTCTGTGCCCTGCTCTGTGCTCAGGGAACTAGTGGACACTGGATACCAGCGAAGGCCCTTTGGGCTTCCAGGTGGCTGGCATCTGCTTCAGTCTGGTGTGCTCTCTCCTGTTTATACCTTCATGAAAAGTTATTACACGTGAAATTTCTTGAGCCCTTTCAACAGATGGCTGTTAGGGGGAAATGAAGGAGTTGGAGGCTCTGAGCAAAATTATGGACTTTAAAATCTCGTTTGGGCTAAATTTAAATTTTTTCCCTCTCTCTTTATTGTTTTTGGGACAGCGGTAATGCTCAGGTGTTATTTCTGGCTTGGCCCTTAGGAATCACTCCTGGGAGTGCTTGGGGGACTGTATGTGAAGCCGGGGACCGAACATATGCCCTGCAAACAGTACTATCACTCTGGTTCCAAGTATAATTTTTCATCCTCTTTTTCTTTTGTAAAGTCACGTATCATAGGAGTAAAATCGTAGTCTGAAAACCTGGCCTGTAAGATCTGAGCATTTCTGGATGTGGTCCCAAAACAAAACAACAAACCCAGAGGAATGACCATTCAGAATATATTACTAGATTTCACGCCTCTTCTGTTGGAAGATAACTCCTCATTGCCTTTATTTGGGCAGGAAGGGTATTGGCTATGCGGGCTTTAGCCAAACCCAGCAGTGCTCCGGCATCACTCCTTGGCAATTCAATTTGTGAAGTTAAGTCCTTTGCGTTCATGACAAGTGCCCTCCCACTCACTGTCAGCTCATATGGTCATACCCTGTGGTTGCTGCCAAAAGGTACCAAATGATACTCAGTGTGGTGCCGGGTTATACAGGTCAGCCATGTACAAGGCCAGTACCGTACCAGACTATAATTCTGGCACCTAAATTTATTGATTTATTTTTGGTTGGCTTCACCCAGTGGAGATTAGAGTTTACCCCGGCTCTGTTCTCATTGATAATGCTAGTTTTGGGGACTCTGTGAAGTGATAGTGATTGAACCCTAGTCAGCTATGTGCCAGACAAGCAACTCGTGCTCTGTGCTATCTCTGTAGCCTTCATAAAAATGCTTTTATGCTAAATCGAGAAATTTGGTTTTTTTTTTCTGATTAACTACACAATTGACTTTTTTTTTTGCTTATTGAGTCACCCCCAGTGATGCACAGGGTTTATTCTTGGCTCATGCATTCAGGAACTACTCCTGGCGGTTCTTTGGGGACCATCTGGGATGCTGGGAATAAAACCTGCATTGGTCGTGCCCAAGGTATACACCCTACCCGCTGTGCTATCTCTGCAGTCCCCAAAGTTCACCTTTTGTGTTTTTGTGCTCGGATCACAGCCAGAAGTGCTCTGGGCTTACTCCTGACTCTGCACTCAGGAGTCAATCCAGGGGATGCTGGGGTACCCTATGAGAAGTGGGGGTTTTAACCAGATTTACACGTTAACAGATGTTCCCAGTTTCTCCTGGCGTCTCTCTCTCACTGTCCACATTTGGTGCTCTCGAGCCACTTATCCACCCTGGACAGCTGTTGCTTTGGACCGATGAAAGTAGAATGAGGACCAGACTGGTTGCTGATTAGTTGCCGTTTATTCAGTCTCTTGTCTCTTCCAGCTCTATCCAACCCTCTCTCTAACTCGCTCTCCAATGTTCTCTGTGACTCCTCTCCAATCACCCCAGCCACTCTTACTCTCAGCTCTCAGCCTTTCTCTCTTAGTCGCAACCATGTCCTCTAACTCTCTGTCTCTTCTTCTCTCACTGTATCATTGTCATCCTGTTGGCCATCGATTGACTCAAGCAGGCCCCGGTAATATCTCCTTCTTCCTATCCTTGAGAGTTTTAGAAGTGCCACATTTGAGGCTCTTTCAGGGTCAAGAGAATGAGAACCATCATTGTTACTGGGTTTTGGCATATTGAATACACCACGGGGAGTTTGCCAGACTCTGTGGTGTGGGAAGGATACTTCTGGTAGCCTGCCAGTTTTTCCAGAGTAAGACTAGATAATAAAATTTTGTGTGGCCGCGCACTTCCCAGAGCACGGTTTTATAGTCTTTGGGTCTTGGCCATTGATGGGATTACACGGCACTGGGGACAGTTGGTGGTTGTAACGCCTACATACTGGAAGATGGGAGATCTGGGTGGAGGAGGCCCAGTCCCAATATGAGCAGCTTGGACATCTAAGCCCCGGGTCAAGCACACCTGGGTTTCTCTGCCGGTTCCTTCAAGTGTGAGGCTCGTCTGAACTTGTGGAGAGTGGTCTTAAGCATGGTTGTGGCTCGAACAAGAGATCTTCAGCTGCCGGGGCTCTGCTCAGGGTGGGGAGGGAAATTCAACACACCCTCCTACAAAAGGCAGCAGTAAGACAGCCAGACGCAGAGGCAGGAGACTGCTGTTCTCTTCCAGGAGCAGGGTTTTATGGTCTCTGGGTCTTGGCCATTGATGGGATTACACTGCACCGGGGACAGTTGGTGGGTGTAACGCCTACATACGTTAAGATAGGGGAACTGGGTGGAGGAGGACCATCCCTTTTCTCAGATTCCTTCATTCCCCCTGTCTCCCTGAAGCTGCTCTTTTTGTTCTCTCAACACGACCCCAATCCACGCCTCCCCACGGGACGCCCAATGAAAAATGGTTTTCTAGACTTCCCCATCACCTGCAGCCCACTAAGGCAAAGCACCCTTTAAGGTGTCTTGCTCTCCATAGACCAGCAACTTAATGGACATATTTAGTTTTAATTCCTAATGATTACCATTGTGTATGGACACAGTAAAAGACACTTTTAAGCTTGTTGGTGACTCTCCTGGAGACTTTTCACCACAGATTCAGAATCCAGTGCTCAGGCCGGATCAATCACTCCTAATCTCAGGAGCGTCCAAGTCTAGTTATTACTTTTTGATTCATGACAGAATTTGTCCATGACCAGGCTCTTATAGATAAGCATTATGGTACTTTGTCCAGGCCCATTTCGATGCCAGGGTAGCTAGCTCACCACTTGCCCTGGTCCATCTAGCCCCTCATCGGACCAATAATTTGGGGATTGAGGAAGTAAGGGCAACTGAGGCTTCAGTCAAGAGAGTAGATGTCCAGGATGTAATATTATCTGGAGACCATCAACTCTCAAGCTCAGGCTTGTCTTTGTAACTGCCCTCCTGTATCCATACAAAAAGCAATTGCTGTGAAATAGCTAACCATGCAAAAGACATTAAGGAGAAGAGAAAGACAGTATTTACAAGTCAAAGTCTTATCAGGAGACAAAGGTAATTGAAAGGTTATGGGCAATCAACAAACATAAGCTCTCACCAGCCAGGGAGCAAGGGCAGACCACTATTATCCTACAATACCTAGTGATCCTCAGTGGTTTCTCCTGGCTCTGCACTCAGGTATTATTTCTGATGGTGATCGGGGAGACTCTACAGGATCCTGGGGATTCAACCTAGGTTGGCCATGTGCAAGCAACACCCTTCCCAGATCTACAGTTGCTCTCGTCTCAGTTGGAGAGTTTAGATGCACGTAACTGTGCACAGAATGCCATTTGAAAGGATGAAGGCACGCCTTGATGAAATCTTTTATAAGTGGGAATATGGGTCAGGTCCCAATCTCCCCACATCTCAGCCGACCATTCCGTTTACCTGTGATTACTCACTAGGTTGGTCACATTCCTGGATCCCACCCAGGTCACTTTACTAATATTAGAAGTAAAAAAGTAAACATTTATGATTGAATGGAGCATAATTCCATCCATCTATGAGTCAGATGGTGCTCAGGGGACCAATTGGAATTCTGGACATTGTACCTAGATTGACTGCATGCAACACACTGTACTAGCCTGATACCCTCAGTTTGAAATCATGTTTCTGAACCTGCCTCCCAGGGTTTTCTTTGTAGCTGAGAGTCCACTGCTCACGTGTTGTCAAGGGGTAGAGCGATGGCCAGACCTTGTTCTCTGATGTTCTTACCAGCCTTTGCTCCTGTTCCATGCCTCCAGCTCTCTGTGTTTCTACTAGGCCAGTTCCTCTCTGAATCCCCAGGGTTGGCTTCGGAGTCACTGCTTTCATCCCCATCTGGATTTATTACTTCCCCAAGAAACTCATTGTCCCGTACCCTACCAGCTACCTACCTGCAGAGCTTGATTTCTTTTGACATGATAACTCTCATGGCATAGACTAATGATTGCAATACACTGTTCTACATGGATGCAACCAGCCCTGGTTCCTGTACCCTTTGATAAAGGCTCAAGTGAGCAATTTGGCCTTCATCCCCCCAGGGATGACGAGACAGGTGGGATGTCTTCTGAGGTTGATCTGAAGATCACCCTTCCCATGTCCTCAGCACCATCACTTTCCCATAAAAGCCTATTTTGGACAGAATCCCCAGAAATGTAAGCACTGAGGACAAACTTTTGAGTCCTGCATCACCCTGGTGGGACTATGTGAACATCCACACAGGAGAGAAACTGTTTAAGTGTAAGGACTGGGGGAAGGCCTTCAATGGATCCTCATACCTTATACACAGGAGATTTCATACTGGAGAGTCTGTATGCATGTAAGCAGTGTGTCGAAGTCTTTCTCTTACTCATACATCTTAGTAAAAATGTAAAAGTAAAGGCCCTCCCGTTGATCATCGATTTGCTCGAGCGGTCCCAGTAATGTTTCCATTGGAGACTTTGTTGTTAATATGTTACCATATCGAATACGTCACGGGGAGCTTGCCAGGCTCTGCTGTGCAGGCAAGATACTCTCGGTAGCTTGCCGGGCTCTCTGAGAGGGGCGGAGGAATTGAACTGGGGTCGGCCATGTTGGCTGCGTGCAAGGCAAACGCCCTACCGATGTGCTATCGCTCAGCACATCTTAGTATGCACAGAAAAAGTCAAACTGGAAAGAAACCACATGCATATACGGAGTGGAAAGTCTTTGCTTATTCCACAAGCCTTAGTACACAGAAAAACTCACACTGGAGAGATAACTAATACTTGTGAGCAGTGTAGGAAGGCCTTTGCTTCTTCCTGAAGTCTGTTTCATAATTTCTGTTCGTAGAAAACCCTTATATATGTGAGGTAATTGGAAAGGCATTTCATTTCCTCTCAGGTCTTTCTGAGCATGGGAAAGTTCATACAGGGGAATGAAACATTATTCGTGTCACTACTGTGGAGGGTCTTCACTTACTATTCAAACTTTTCTGTCCATAAAAAAATGCACATTGCAGTGAATCTCTCTCTCCCTCTCTCTCTCCCTCTCTCTCTCTATATATATGTATATATATATATATATATATATATATATATATATATAATGAGTGTGGCAAGGCATTTGCGTATTTTGCAATCATTTTGAGGCACTGAAATTTTCATACTGGAGACAAATCTTATGTTTGTAAATACTTTGGCAAAGCCTTCACTTCCTCCTAACTCCTTATTAAACATAGGAAAATTCATGCTCGAAGAAAACATATGTAGTGGTGTGGGAAGTTTTTTACTCAATCCTCAAGCTTTGCTGTGTGAGAGAAATTTATTCTGGATTGAGGCCTTATATATGAAAGGACTGAAGGAAAATTTTGGTGCAATTGGCATAGCTTTCTGAACAGGAAAATTCACAGTGGAGAGAAACCTTATAGGCTTAAGGAATGTGGAAAGGTGTTCAGTTTGTCTTCAGCCCTTACTGGGCATGTGAGAAGTTATTTTGCAGTGAAATCTTATATCTGTCAGGAGTGTGGGAAGGACTTTCCTGGATCCTTGGGCTTTTTTATTCATAGGAGAATTCACAATGGAGAGAAGCTATGTATAAATGTACATATTTATATATATGTAAGAATCTATTTATTTATGTAAGAACGTGGAAAGCGCATTATTCGCACCTGTGACTTTAAAGAGAATCCTGGAGAAAATCCTGTAGGTAAGCAATACAGGAAGGCCTTCATGTTCCCTCAAGCTTTAGTAAATATAAAAGTTATGCTGGATCAATCACTTCCACAATAAGAATGGCCGGCGTCAGAAAAGATCCCTGAGGTAAAACAATTTTAGTTTCAACAAGTGCGTGAGGTATGGATACAAAAGTACAGTAAGGAAAGAAGTAATCCTGTTATGTGTGAAAGCTTCCTGTGATACTAGTACCACAACTGAAAGGTACTTGCTGATTATCCCCTGCACCATGGTTATGACAATGTCCTGGCATGTGGACTTCCCAGTATGTTAACTGGTAAATAATGGTTATTAGTGATAAAGCAAGGTGGAAGGAATTAAATAAGAAGTAAATTGGTACAAACATTGCATTTTGCTGGGTACTATCAAGACTTACCATGGTTTCATTCTTTGCTGTGACTCTGACTTGGCTCAGAGGTCCTGGTTTTCAGAGGATAATGGCAGAGATCAAGCAGGATGCTGTGGTGAGCCCTTTTGAGGTTGGATAGACAGCCAAACCTCCGTTCTTCAGGCCCTTCTGTGTTCTGTTCTGAGAGTCACATCCTGCTGTGCTGTCCATAATTTGTGTCCAGGTCAGCCACATGCAAGGAAGCACTTCACTCCCTGTAGCATATCTGCACTCATTGTATTCAGTTTTCCGTTGGATTTACACAAACATTGAGGGTAAATGTTTTGAGACTAACACTTTGGAAGCAATAAAATCCTAACAATCTGTTATACACGAAAATGGGACCATATAGAATCCAGATGATTGAACCTGGGTGAGCTGCGTTCAAGGCAAACGCCCTTCCACTGTGCTTTCCCTCCAGCCAACCAGCATTTACCTGCTCTTTCCTAGTTGTTCTCTGCGGAGCTAGTGTCTGGCCCTTTAAGGCTGCTTGCAGAAGCGGAAGTGACGTCACAGCAGGGGATTTCCGTGTTTGCGTGCAAGCCGCTGGATCTGGCAACCGTTTGTGACGCAGGTGAAGGGAGAAGAGGCTGACCCCGTCAGAGGGGTCTGTAAAAGCCGGTTTCGTGGCAGGTTACTAGCGGCCTCCCGTGAGCGCCCGGCCCTGCGCCTCCGGGTGTCTGCCCTGAGGGGCGGGGCCAAGCCAGCCCTAAAGACACTTTTAAGCCCCTTTTTCAACCGATATCCAGGTGGTTCCTGAGCCTGCCAGGGTTTGGTGGCAGACGCGGAGCTTTGGTGAGTGCAGTGGGGGCTGTGCCGGGGCGCAGGGGTCGCGGGGGTGAGTGCTGGTTCTGGGGATCCCCTGCAGCTCCGCCGTGGGGCGGTGGCGGGTGGGCGCGGGGCTGAGCGCGGGGGCTGCAGAGCGTCGGGGCTGGGCCGTCCTGACCCTCCCAGCACGGGACTGCGCTGGGCCCTGTCCTGGACGCTTTGGCCCGGACCTCCCTGCTGCAAAACCTGCAGATTCACTTAGAGGACCGGAGAGATAGCACAGCGGTTAGGGCGTTTGCTTTGCACTTGGCCCACCCAAGATCGATCTCCGAGCTCGACCAGGACAGGTGCCTGAGCGCAGAGTCAATTTCCTCATCCATATCGCAGGTGCTGCCTCCAAAACTATAAAAGGACTGTTCAGTTTTCAGTGGGGGGGGCATCTCCCTAATGGCAAATGACACTATAGCCCTCCGTCACTATTCATTAGTAGCCTTATTTTGCAAATGAAAATTTACAACCTATTTTTGGTTGTATTTTGGGCACATATGTGGAATTACTTTGGGAGCAGCACTCTGGAATTCTTTTTTTTTAAGTTCTTTAGGGGTCATATGAGATGCTGAATATCAATCAGGGTCAGCATGGGAAGCGCCCCTCCCAGCTTACTGTCTCAGACTCCACATTGTTGTTTTTTCTAACGGAGAATTTCTGTATCCTAAAATCAACTTGAAAATTGCACCCGACTCTTCCTCTCTCCCTGATCAGGCAAAACTCAGTATTACACTGAGTACTGAGAGTTGAGTTCAAATAATGTCTGTGCATGTGCTGCATGCATTTGGTGGCCATGATTGGTCTCCCCACCCTGGCCGGTGAAGGGTGACAGAGGATCGAAGAAGGAAACGGGCCAGGCTGTTGGTGATCTGCTGGATATTAACCCAAAGTGTTTTAGGCTTCATCTGTGAATTGCCCCTTTTCCTCCTCCCAGAGAAGCTTATCATGTCCTTGCTAACACCCCTAATTTAGTTAAAGATTATCTTAAACATTTCCTTTGTATTTTCCCTTGTGTTGTCTCAGTTCCCCAGGTCAGTCTTGATTACTTATAAACCATAACTTTCTGGTAATTCTCAAGTTTGTATTTGTACTGCTTTGTAGTTGAAGGGTTGTGTATTTGTACCTGCTTTTCTATTTCCCCTATAGATTATTTATAATTTTACTATACAGGATGTTCTTTGGTTAAACAGGGTAAGACCATCAATGCTTTGCTTCTAATATTTGGGAGGTGATTGACTCTGAAGTCATCTACTCCAGGGCATAATTGCTTGGTGATCATTACTTGACTCGGGCTTCAGTTGCTGTAGTTCCTAACACCCCAACAGGGAGGTTCTGCCGTGGGACATGGATGGACCTGGGGCAAGTGGCAAAACTACCCCAGCTTTGAAATGGAACATTCTAGAAAGCAAGTGTGCATGGTCTTGATGAAACTGTTACAACGTTAGAGAAAGGATCCCTATGGGGAAATACAAGGTGAACTGGCCTGAAGACTTAGTCTGGGATTTACAGTAAAAGCCTTGCTTGCTCTCAGAGCCCAGAGAAGTAAGTGCTAAAAGCCTTATTTGCTCTGGGTGCTGGAGAGATAGCACAGCGGGTAGGGTGTTTGCCTTGCATGCGGCCAACCTAGGTTCGATTCCCAGCATCCCATATGGTCCCCTGAGCAACACCAGGAGTAACTCCTGAGTACAGAGCCAGGAGTAACCCCTTGTATCACTGCGTGTGACCCAAAAAAGCAAAAAAAAGCCTTATTTGCTGTCAAAGCCCAGAGAACTAAGTGTTGGGATCTTTGCCTCTTACTGTGTTTATCCAAACAACTACAAGTGTTGATAACTTATACAACTAGAGGAAAAGATAAAAGCAATATAGATTTCCCTGGGAGACAGAGTGTATCCTTGGGTGAATCTCCCCATGAGAATTTCCTCTTCCAAATGTTTATCTGCGTAAATGATCAGTCACTCCTATGTTATGGTGTTTAACTGTCCCTTTTTGATGCCAGAGTATCTCACAGCTATCCTGGGTCCATCCAGTCTCTTGCTTTTAGGGTGCTAAGAACAAAGGGCAGCTGAGACTTAATCTCATAAACATGAAATGCCCAAGAGTATATAGTATCTGCAGTCAATTAACTCTGAAGTTACAAAAGCATAATATTGCATTCCTTTGTCTATACAAAGCTGAGGGATGGGGGCATGGCCATCCCAATCCTCCTAGCACAATCCTCCCAACCTGGAACTGCACTGGTCCTTGTTCAGGAGCAAAAAAAGGACATTTGTCTAAAGTAAACTGTAGAGGATATAAAGGAAAGAGAAAGTCAAAATTTCACTTCCAAATACAAAATCCAGAGATCTCTGAAGAATCTGACTTTACAATTCACAGGTTGTGGTTATGGGAAATGGGTGATTGACGTATAGTGGAAGCAGAACACAGGGAAGTTAAAGATGAATACTAAGGAAATGGGAGTGATTGGGATGGGTGTTACTCAGTAAGCCTCAGCTCCTTGTAGTAGAGGAGAAATGATGAACCAATGTTAAAGCTACATTGTTTAGAACTAGAATCCAGCCAGGGTAAAGGGTTTTTTTTTAAGCAAGAAAGTTCTGGTTTTCAGGAGTCAGGACATTTGCTCAGGAATCCCACTGGGTGTGCTAGGAGCACGTTTACTTAGGGCCGGAGCCATAGTACAGTGGGTAAGGACTTAACCATCCAAGCAATCAACCCAGGTTCTATCCCCTGCATCCCATCTGGTCTGTCCCAGATTGATTCCTGCGTGTAGAGATAGGAGTAAGCCTTGAATCTGCTGGTTGTGGCCACGAAACAAGAATCACACAAAGTCACACTTATATATACACATATACATGCATGAACAATGGTGAGAGAACAATAGGGATTCAGGAGAACGTGTGAGTTTCTGTAGCAGGGATAGATCAAAAGTAGGGAAATTTTTTTCTTTTTTTAGATCACACCTGGAAATGCACAGGGATTACTCCTGGCTCTGCACCCAGAAGTCACTCCTGGCAATGCTCAGGGGACCATATGGGATGCTGGAAAACGAACCCGGTTGGCCACGTGCAAGGCAAAAGCCCTACCCGCTGTGCTATCTCTCCAGCGCCAAGAATAGGGGATTTTTAAGGACCAGAAATTTGACTCTTTTAATGTTTCACTTTCAAATTTGTCTTTGTACATCATTTTTACCCCCTTCAGTAGAATTTGCCTTTTTTCTTGTTATATTATTCACCACAACCTACAGTGCTCAGTGTTTACTCTTGTCTCTGAGCTCAGGGATCATTTGACAAGAGTCAGGGTAACATTCTGTGTTTAGATATCATTGGTTTGATGTTGGTTCGATGCAGGATCAGGGGACTTCTCCTTACCCCCAGGCCCCCAGTGTGTGATCGACCAGTCCAGCATTTGCCTCTCCACTCCTTTATTCGAGTCCATCCCCCTTGCAGCACAGATTCACCTGGGTGGCAAAAATGTTCTCAGTGCCTAGACTCTGGCTCTTTTAGGTACCTAATGGAAAAGGAAGTGATGTCATAAATGTCATGGTTCATTTTCCATCCCTGACTCAGACACTTTGGCTGTTGCTCACTTGGCAAAGGACAAGTAAATTTGCGCCCCATCCTGGAAGGGGGGTCTCTGAAGAAGGATTTAGTTGCAGGACTCAAGCAACCTCCTGTGAACACCCCGTGCCTTCCCGTTTCCACACTCTGAGCTGAGGGGCCGAGCGAACTTGGGGGGCAGTTTTGCGCTGGGTTTTTACTTGTTCGCCAACATCCAGGTGGATCCTGAGGAGTGATGGAGTTTTTAGGGGGACCCAGAACTTTGGGGGAGCAGTGGGGGCTGTCTCAGGGTTCAGGAGTGACAGTTGTGAGTTCGTGATTCTGGGGTGCCTCTTTCGCCACTATCGTCTCCAACTCAGGGATGGGGCAACAGTGGTGAATGCGAGAATCATTCGAGGGCTTGGCTATTCCAACCGTCCCAGCAGTCCAATGTTTGAACCATCGACCCTAAGCTCGCTTCTGTAGAATCTCCAGATTTGAGGGGCAGAGCTTCAGCCCCTCCACCTATTGGCAGGAGACCTATTGCTGGTCATCTTCATTGTCTTCCGTGATTGCCGCAATCATGCGGGGTATGTGGGGGGGGAGGGGTCCTGCAGGTGGCTGAGGTTTGCCAATGAAAATGTATTTGGGGGGCTATTTTTGGTTCTTTATATTTTAGGGGGGATAGAGAACACATACATGGAGATGCTCATGACTTACTCGAGTCTCTAAACTCAGGTATTATCCCTGACGCTACTGGGGGTCACATGGGATGCCAAGGATTGATCGGTTCATCTAGTCAAGCACCCAGTTCACATTATTGCCTTCTAAGCACAATACCACTGTATCTTTTTCTGGTTCATGAATTTCAGCTCCCTCACATCAAGCTGCAAAGCACCCCCAACCCTTCATCTCACCCTGAGCAGATGACACCTGCCATTGTGGTAAATACTGAGGTCCCCAGGACAGAGTGCCCAGGTGCATGTCCTTGTCTACCCTGCAAGAGAGTGTCGAAGGTTTGTTCACTCTAAGTCACATGGTGGAGCCACATTCCAGGCTACGGTACCCACGGGGCAGCACTGCTGCCAGCCTGCAGGGGGGCGCTAGTATTCGGGAGCTCCTGGCCTGAGTGTCGGCCCCTGGAAGGTCCTACGGGGACTCTCCTGTGGGAGCCAGAGAGGAATCCGGGGATCAGAGAAGGCTGTCTTTTCCTCCCCTGTAGCCTGGGCCCAGTCTCCTCTCCTGAAGTGCAGCACAGATGCCAACAAAATTTGCATCCACCGTGGAGACAGGAGCTTTTGCCATTGTCTCCCAGAGGTGGAATTCTGAGGTTGTGCCCGAGGATGTGGCTGGTCTGAGCTCAGAAGTGGGAGGAGGTGCTGCTCTCAGGTGCTCACTGTTCTTACTTCTCCAGATCTTTGCTCGGAGCCTCCTGCTGATCCTTAGAACAACAGTGACAGGAGAAGATGGTGACGCGGCTTCTGATAAACCATCCCAAGGTAGGAGTAGAAGAATAGAATGACATGAGGTAGTATGAGGTGTGCCAAGGCTTCCTGGGCCACCTGTTTTGAGTTTCTTTTGGACGGATTCCAAGATGAGACTTCCGATCGGACCGTGCCATTCTGCTGTTTGAAGCTGCTTTTGTGTATGTTTGTTTTGTTTTAATTGGCTTTGGGGTTGACCCAGTGGTGCATGAGGAGTACTCAAAGCTCAGTGATCAATGCTCATTCCTGACAGGTCTAAGTGACAAATGGAATGCTGGAGGTCCAGCATGCTGCAGGTCATCTTGGGTTTTCTGTTTTATTTGGGGTGGCAGAGAGAGGATCATTCCTTGTGCTGCACTCTGGCATTGCCCCTGGCAGTACTTGTGGGACCATATGGGATATTGGGTATCGCCAGTCCTACATGCTGTCCCCGGAACAGCTGTCCTGTTACGCCAACCTGCGGCTTCGGTTTCTTTTGCATTGTTTTTGTCATCAACTGTCCTCTTGACTTTGTGCTCTGGATTCACAACTGATGTACCTCAGAGCACCCTGGGGTGTGCTGGCCCCGTTTGCTCCCTGGCAACTGCAGTGACTTGGGCACCCAGACTTGCTTTTCTCCTGTTTTGTCCTTCCTACTTTGGGAACACTACCTGTTAGGTCATATAGTCTTACGTTCACATAATCTTGTGTGTGGATTTCTGGGCATGCACCGATCCCAAGGAGAAAGAGCCAAGGACCTATGAGGCCAGTAGAGATGTTTGGGTAAAGAAGCTTCTACCTTCTTTGAGCGGGATTTGGGGAGGTCCTGAGCAGTGAGTTCCTACAGGCACACATGCCATGCACTGCTCTGAGTAGTTGTCTATATGGACTGTCGAGTTCTCAATCCTAGTGGTCATGTGCTGTGGGGGCGCAGCGGTGAGCGTGCAGTGGTTTTTGCTACAATCAGCGATAGTCTTTTGGATCGTACAAGTCTGTGTTCAAGTGATCCTCTCTACAGTGCTCACTGGACCAGTGGTGCTCGAATTGGCCCTGGGGTTACCAGAAAAGGCAGATACATCCAAGAAACTTCTGTATAACGTCCTCCCACTTTAGCAGATCCAGCTGCCTTATGTGATTTCTGGGGCCCGTCAGTCATGCGTGTGCATGGAGGCTGGTTCATTCGGAGCGGAGAGGCCCAGCGACAATATAGAACCCTGAGTCCTGGCCTCACAGTAGAGGCAATGAGGCTAAGATAGACTTTGACCCCCACCCTCTCCGTGTGCTGACTCAGGATGCAGTGACCTTCCATGACGTGGCTGTGAACTTCACCCCGGAGGAATGGTCATATCTGGACGCCTCTCAGCGGAAGCTCTACAGGGACGTGATGCTGGAGACCTACCAGCATCTGCAGGCTGTCGGTGAGAGCAGTGTGGAGCCAACGGTGTCTGAACAGACCGTGTGGGCTCCCTGGGGTTGGGAGGCAGCTGTGTGTCCAATAGTACCTCTGTGATGGGCTGGGATGTTGGTTAGCTGTGCGGTATCTGTTCCCTCCCTCGTTTATTTTTTAAGGGTTCACCTGTGGATACTCAGGGCTTTCTCTCAGCTTTCTCCTCAAGAATTACTCTTGTGGGGTCGCCAGATCCTATGGGGTGATTCATATCAACCCGTTTCGACTGTGTCCATGGGAAGAGCCCTATCTGCCCAGTTATCGCTCAGGTCCCTTTAAATAGTTCCATCCATTGGTGCATCAATTTACTTTGTGTACTACACGAACTTTTGTGTGTTTAATTGGTTTTGCTGTTGCCTTTGTTTGGGGGCACAGCCCACAGTTCTCCTGACTCTGTGCTAAAGGATGACTCCTAAGAGTCTCAGGGGCCATGGGGTACCGTGGACTGAAACCTCTTGGCAACTTAAAATGTTGGTGCCTCACCCCCAGTACTTTTGCACCAGCTACTAAAGTCAGACGGTTTTTGCATTTTCTTTTCTCCTTAGAGATTAGTGATTATTCCTGCCTGTGTATTCAGGATCCACACCTGGCCTTGCTCCAAGACCATATGGGCTGCCTGGGATCAAACCCACATGTGTGTGCAGTGCTTCTGTCCTATGTGCTGTACTATCTATCTCCCAATACAGGGGATTTGATATCTCATCTCTCAACTCATTTGACGCTGCCCTATATCAGTGCTTGGATTTACTTCTAATGGTTCTTGTGAGACTTCAGCAGGACTTAAGGTTTGCTCCTGGACTCTGCACTCAGAGATCTCTCCTGGCTGGCATGAGGGACCCTAGGTGATATCGGGTATCACAACTGGGTTGGCCGTGAGAAACTCCTGCTGTGCTCTCTTTCTGGATATATTTTTCAGCTTAAAAAATAAGGGTCTCTGGCCACCCTTGGCCATTTCCAGATTTATTATGCACGTAGTTTTACTGAAATCCGTGACAATTTCATGAGGGGCTCAGGAAACTCCATATGCTGCTGGGCCTAGAGAGATAGTACACGGAGGAAAGTGATTTTCTTGCAAGCAGTGCATGTGGGTTAAATCCCCGGCATGCCATGCCATCCCTGAGCTCCACAGGCAGTGATTTCTGAATAGAGAGTCAGGAGTCACCCCGGAGCATTGCCGGGGGAGACCCCAAACAAGACAAAAACCAACAACATACTGTGCTTATCAACCCCCTGTCGGCCATATACATGGCCATGTCTAGAGTATTTGTGGTATTTTCTTGGGTCTTACCTCTTGAATAACTAGAAATATGTGGCATTTTGGAAATGGACATTCTGTTCATGCCTTTCAGATATTTGCCCAGTTATATCAGGAAAACATGGGGATTTACCTGTCACCTTTTCCATGTCATTTATCCATGCCTCTGTCTATGTCGGGGCAGGGCACTCTGGGAGGAAGCCTCCAGTGATCTCCTGGCTGGAAGGAGGAGCCCTGAGGTCGGGGAGGAGAGGCGTGTGTGCGGGTGAGTGTTTGAGGACCCTTCCTGGCTCAGGCCCTGTGCAGTGTTTGGGTGCCCTGAGCATGTATGAAACACGCTGCTGAGACCGGGGCCTTGGTCTCCTGGATCCTTGGGTCTGTGCCACACTCACGCTGCTCTTCATTCCCCTGGACTGTCAGTCACAGAATGATCCTGTAATTTGCTTCCATGGCTTTCGAATAAGTAAGACCATAACAGAGCTAGTTTGGATCTTAATGATAGTACAGCAGGGAGTGCCTTGCAGTGCCTGAAGATGACCTGTTCAATAATTTGTTCAATAGCCTTTTCCCCCAAACATTACCAGGTCTGCTCAAAAACAAAAACAAACCCTAATGTAGAATTGCCAAGATCCTCACAGTTTTCCACTATTCAAATCTTTTCTTTAGTGTGGGGTCTTTGTACATTGAGAACCACAGAGATGTACTCTTATCTACATGACATCATTTTGCTACATTTTTGGACAAGTGCTTGACTTATGTTTTGTTCAGTTTTAGAACTGAAACCGCGACTTCAGGATTTGGCATTACAGCACTTTGATTTGGGAATGGGGTCAGCAAGTACGAGTGAGTTGGTAAGATTCGCTAATTGAGAATAAATATTATTATGCCAGCAGGAGTGGACCAAGTATGTGATTGATAAGGTGGAGGGCTAGGAATAGCAGTGAGGAATTCCAAAGCCTGATGCTTGGAGTAGAGGACCCTTAGCTTTATTAGGTGCTGAAATCAACCATGTAGAAAAATACTGTGAGTTTTGATTTGCTTGACAGTGGTAGTTGTTTCGAAAGCTAATTTGTATGCCCAAGAGATGGTGCAGTGAGAAATATACTTGCTTTGCACAGGGATAGATGGTCCTTACCCAGCATGCCTTATAGATACCATAGACCCACAGTGCTGATCCTAGACACTGCATTGTGTGCCCCTCCACACATAAAACCCTCAATAAATAGAAACTACAAAACAGAAAGAACAAAGAACGTCATTGATCCTGAAAGGCATCACTGTGGTGAGAGCTTTGCAATGGCCACACTGTCTCTCTCAGCTGTGTGACGATGCAGCGTTGTCTTCACCCCTGCATCACAGGTTCCACACTAAGCTTTAACAAAACCCAAATGAGGTTGTATTTCATTTTCTCTTGAAATGGATGCATCCGTTTTCTATAGAAAGAATTGTTTCCAGTTGTATTCCTTCATTAATTTAAAGGGGGGGAAGTCACAGCATTTACTGACTCTGCATCCATCAATTTTGTGCGTCCAACTTACAGTAACATGACGTTATTCTATAGTAAGACAATCCATATGTCGGTAATTGCATTTGTGTGGTGCATATGTGTGAAACCACATCTGAAGGGCTCAGTTTTTTGACAGAAAGACTCAGTGAATAAGTCAATAATTAGAATCCTCTGTTGTTCTACAGGAAAGCTGCCACCCCGAGTGGAATGTCTCTGATCCTGCACTGTATGACAATGTCTCCAGTGAGCAATCCTACCCTCAGCCCCATGAGGACTCCGAGACAGGCGGGATGTCTTCTGAGGGTGATCAGAATGGTGAGAGCTACCTCACTCAGAAGAAGCCCTCTCCTGGAAAAAGTTCCTTGGAGTGTGTTATTCTCAGTTCACAGGCACAAAATCCCCCAGTGCAGAAGCTGCTAGGGAGAGGAGCACTGTTTAAAGTGAGTCCCTCACAGCAACATACCCTCAACCACAGTCACCGTGAGCAGAACCCATCTACGTGTAAGGAATGTGGGGGAGCCTCCCCATGTTCTCAGCACTGTGGTGTTCCCTTAGAAAACCACAGTGGACAGAATCCCCAGAAAAGTCAGTCCCAAGAACAAAGTGTGAGTCAAGGGTTACTCCATCATGACCATATGATTATAAATTCAGGAGCGAAACCTGTTGCATGTGAAGCATGTGGGAAGGCCTTCAATCACTCATCACATCTTATTATGCATAGGAGAATTCATACAGGAGAGAAACCTCATGAATGTCAGACATGTGGGAAGGCCTTTATTCACATTTCTAATCTTAAGAGACATATGAAAACTCATAGTGGAGAGAAGCCTTACATGTGTCAGGAGTGTGGTAATTCCTTTACTCGATCCTCAGGCCTCAGTATACATAGGAGAATTCACACTGGAGAGAAACCGTTTAAATGTAAGGAGTGTGGAAAGACCTTTACTCATTCCTCAGGCCTCAGTATACATAGGAGAATTCACACTGGAGAGAAACCGCATATATGTAAGGAATGTGGGAAGGCCTTTGTTACAGCCTCAAAACTTACTGTACATAGAAGAATTCACACTGGAGAGAAACCATATATATGTAAGGAATGTGGGAAGGCCTTTATTGAAGCCTCAAGCCTTAGTATACATAGGAGAATTCACACTGGAGAGAAACCGTATATATGTAAGGAATGTGGGAAGGCCTTTGCTACAGCCTCAAGACTTAGTAAACATAGGAACATTCACACTGGAGTGAAACCATATATATGTAAGGAATGTGGAAAGGCCTTTGTTGTAGCCTCAAAGCTTAGTGTACATAGGAGAATTCACACTCGAGAGAAACCGTATATATGTCAGGAATGTGGGAAGGCCTTTGCTACAGCCTCAAGACTTAGTAAGCATAGGGACATTCACACTGGAGAAGGACCATATATATGTAAGGAGTGTGGAAAGGCCTTTGCTTGGGCCTCAACATTTAGTGAACATAGGAAAATTCACACTGGAGAGAAACCATATATATGTAAGGAATGTGGGAAGGTCTTTGCTGCAGCCTCAACACTTAGGAAACATAGGAATATTCACACTGGAGAAAGACCATATATATGTAAGGAATGTGGAAAGGCCTTTGCTTGGGCATCAGCATTTAGGGAACATAGGAAAATTCACACTGGAGAGAAACCGTATATATGTAAGGAATGTGGGAAGGCCTTTGCTGTAGCCTCAAGACTTAGTGTACATAGGAGAATTCACACTGGTGAGAAACCGCATATATGTACGGAATGTGGGAAGGCCTTTGCTGTAGCCTCAACTCTTAGGGAACATAGGAAAATTCACACTGGGGAGAAACCATATATATGTAAGGAATGTGGGAAGGCCTTTGCTAGAGCCTCAAAACTTACTGTACATAGGAGAATTCACACTGGAGAGAAACCATATATATGTACAGAATGTGGGAAGGCCTTTGGTGGAGCATCAAAACTTACTACACATATGAAAATTCATCTCAGAGAGAAACCTCCTCAGTGTCAGACATGTGGGAAGGAATTCACACGGTTCTCTTCCCTTACTCTACACAGGAGAATTCATACTGGAGAGAAGCCTTAGACATGTCTGGAGTGTGGAAAGACCTTTACTCCATCTTAACAATTGACTGTACATAGGAGAATTCGTATAGTGGAGAGAAACCATATATATATATAAGGAATGTGGGAAAGCCTTTGCTACAGCCTCAAATATTAGTATACATAGGAAAATTCACACTGGAGAGAAACTGTATATGTAAGGAATGTGGAAAGGCCTATATATGGCCTCAATACTTATGTACATAGGAGAATACACACTGGAGAGGAACCATATACTTGTAATAAATGTAGAAAGGCCTTATGAGAAGCCTCAGATTTAGTGTACATAGGAGCATTCGTGCCAGAGAAAAACCTTATATATGCGAGGAATGTGGGAAGCCCTTCTGCCATTCTGAATCCTTTCTAAGCAGAGGAAAATTCACAGTTGCGGGAAACCTTATCAGTGTCAGACTTGTGGGAAGGCCTTCATTTGGTGCTATTCTCTAACTCATTATGTGAGAATTCATTCTGGAGACAAACTGCATATATGTCGGTAATGTGGGAAGGGCTTCATGTAACCCTCACACCTTAATAAACATAAAAGTTCATACTGAATGATTTTATCCCTAATAACAGTCTCTTAGGACAGAACAGAACAAGTCAGTCAAGCAAGTTTCCTTTGGACACTATGGTCAAGGGTGTTAAAACAGTGCAGTTAAGAGGGAAGTAAGCCTGCCTGTTTGGAACAGGCTTCTCCTCATGTCATTGAAAGGTACCCGCTGATTTTCCCCTGGGCTGCACCTATGCCAGTATTCTAGTGCTTGGAATTGCTTGTGTGTTAACTTGTAAATAATGGGTCCTGGTGATGAAAATAAGGAGGAAGATGACTGAATAAACAGGTACAGAAAAATCTCCCTGCTCAGAGCTGTCATGGCTCACTACTCTGTTATAGTTTGCTATGCTTCTGGCTTGGCCCAGAGGGGCTGGTTAGCGGGAGTTATGGCAGAAATCAACCAAGATGTAGCATTAAATGCTTTGAAAATGGAAAAAGAGGAAAACCTCCATTCTTCAGTCTTTCCTGTGTTAGGTTTTGGCATGCTTGAGCCCCCTGGAAATCCCTGTTTGGGAACTTGAACGGCAGGTCACGCCAGCTTGTAGGGCACTTTCACGCTTTTTTTACTTGTTCCGGACATCCAGGCTTTAGGGGATGTGGAGCTTTTAAGGGGTGCATTGGTGGCTGTTCTGTGACTGAGGTGTCATGGGTGAGGGTGCGTTATCCTGAGGTCCCGTGCAGTCACGATTGCATCCAGGTTCAAGATGGCACTGGAGGGTGGGAACATGGATTTCAGGCCTTGGTGTGAGGAGACTGAAGAGAGTGGGGGTCTTGACCATCTCATTCCTCCCTATTTGAGACTCTGCAGGACCCTGTTTAGAGCCTTTGGACTAGACATAACACTTATCATAACTCCAGATATGTTCACGGGCAGCCCACAAAGGAAAGGGACACTTTTGCGGTCAGTCATTTTCATTGGCTTCTGTGCTTGGGTTTGGACAAGTGAGAGGTATTTGCCTCTGAAAATTTACTGTTTGGATTACTTTTTTTTTGCTTTTCGGGTCACACCCAGCATTGCACATGGGGTTGCTCCTGGCTTATGCACTCAGGAATTACTCCTGGTAAAGCTCAGGGGTCCATATTGTTACTGGAATTTGAACCTGGGTTGGACACGTGCAAGTCAAACACCCTACCCGCTCTGCTATCACTTCAGCCCCTCTTTTGATTAATTTTAATAGCTTTTTTGTTCAGAGGATTTGGAAGCAATTCTTTGATGCTCAAGGTTATTTCTGGTTCTGCAGCTCAGGAATTATTCTGTGGTGTTTCTGGGTTCCTATGGGATGGGCAGGTTTGACCTGTATCAGCAAGGCAGGCTAGAGCAAATGGACGAACAACAGGAGGGCCTTTACCTTTACCTTTACCTTTACCTTTACCTTTACCTTTACTAGCAAAGCAAGCATCCTACTTGCTTTACAGTGAGTCCAACCACACCATTGGTGTTTTTTTCCATATATAGTATTTCTACTTTCTGCGTGTATGCTACCACCAGCAGGTCAATCTATGCTGTAAGGCGAGTGCATCAGCTTCCTGATGGCACCATCAGACTTCCAGATACTCCGAAATTGATGCTGTGCCTTTGGCCAGACAACAAAAACTTTGGGCAAAGTCTTCCAAGAAAGTAAACGGCCAAAAGTTAGGTATGTGCGTGACACAGCAACAAACCATTTCCGGCTCAGCTATATAATTGGAGGCAAGGTCTCTGGTTCCTGATCAAACTGCTTAAAGGCTATGATCCCAGAGACTCAGAGACAAATCTCGGAACCCAGAAGCTTTTTGCAGAGATGCTCCCAGTTCCCGCAATGAGCTACCAGTGACAGACCACCACAAGGGGGAAAGGGTGTGTATCTCCGCCTGATCCCACTTGGTGGCTCGGTGGCCACCATCTTCCAGAGGCCATTGGACAGACAGGTTTGGGCCTGCAGTGACAAGACATGCAGGGCCTCATGGGATTGGGGTGGATTCTGCCCTTTCCTCCCCGACTCAATGTGACAGACCCCGAGTTGCTGCCCATGTACAAACTCTCTGGCTCTTGGTCACTTGGCCATGATCCCAGAGTCTCAGTAACAAATCTCGGAACCCAACGGCTTGCAGCAGAAATGTGTCTGGTTCCCACAGGAGGTTACTGAGGCTGGGTATTTCAGGTGGCAATAGGTTTCATGCCTTACGGCTCAGTGGCCGCCATCTCTTATGGCTTCTGGACGATTAGGTTTGGGACTGCTTTGAGTAGACTTGCAGGGCCTAACTGCATGGTGGTGGAGCCGGCCCTTTTCTCCCCACCCCAACAAAACCCCGAGTTGTCTGGCACCTATGATTGACCTCTGTGGCTCATGATCAAGGTGCCTAATGGCTATTATCCCAGAGATTCAGAGAAAAATCTCAAAACCCAGCGCTTTTTAGCAGAAATGTGTCTGAACCCTGCAGTAGGTTACTGTCCCCGGTCCACCCCAGGGGGAATTGGTCCTATCCCAACAAATGCTCCCACTTGGCGACTCGGTGGCCTCCATCCTCCAAAGGCCTTTGGAAAGTCAGGTTTGGGCCTACACTCAGGAAGATACGTGGGGCCTCTCAGGATGGGGTGGAGCCGGCCAGTTCCTCCCCACCCCAACATGGGCGTATGTCATTCCCACGAACCGC
Organism: Sorex fumeus; assembly: GCF_029834395.1. Classification (NCBI taxonomy): domain Eukaryota; kingdom Metazoa; phylum Chordata; class Mammalia; order Eulipotyphla; family Soricidae; genus Sorex; species Sorex fumeus. The sequence goes on from NW_026606076.1 coordinate 5,106,136, forward strand.
CTCTCTGGCTCGTGGTAAAGCTGTTTAATGGCCATATTCCCAGAGACTCAGGAACAAATCTTGGAACCCAGCAGGTTTTGGCATAAATCCCTGCAGATTTAGTTATTAAAATTTCAGAATTCCAAAATCATATGTTATTTATAACCAGCAATCAAAAAAGAATTATCTGCTGTTGCATTTTCGCCAGATCTGAGTGCTGGGGTAAAATCCCAAATAATAATGGTGGGTCTTGTGTCAAAATATTGAATGTAATCAAAGTAGAGAGAAGAATGTGGAAATTATCTGCCCCAAAGGTAGGGGGAGGCTGTGGAATGGCAGTATATTTGGGTTTTTAGTGGTGGGAAATGGGCACGGTTAAGGGACTGGTGTTTCATTGTATGACCGAGAATTAAACGTGGAAGCTTCGTAATTGCTCTCCCATTTTTTCCCATTTTCTCCCATTTATTTAGAAATGGCCAGAGCAATATTAGGGCAAGTAGGATGCTTGCCTTGCATGTGGCCAACCCAGGAGTCCTCCAATCCACAACCTCTTTGAGTTGCTCATTGGACATTGAGTATCCCCTTCTTATCCCTGGAACATGTGATGTGGAGGTGTGGCATGGGGTAGGGGTGTCTTCTCCCCGGAGCTGTTCGTTTCGGATAGATCCTTTGCTTTGCTTTCTTCATGTTGTTGTCATTCTTCATTATCTCTCAGGTATGTCAAGTAGTCCTTGTGTTCCCGGCTGTATAACTAGCTTGACTGTACACCTAAAGGGTTGGGTGCCCTTTCTGGACTCCGCTCAGTCAATCTGACACCATGCATATCTTTGCCTTTGGATCATTGCCATGGTTTTTTGAACATGGGAAGAAATTTAGCTTTTTTTGGGGCCTGGGGATGCTCAGCAGTTATTCCTGGTGGTTCTCGTAAGTTGATTTTGACAGTGTTCAAGGATCAACCCCTGTCAGCCTCATGCAAGGCAAATGCCTACCTGCTGTACGCTTGTACCCACCAAAAATTGTTTTATTGTGTGTATGTTAAATTGTGACTGTGAGCCCATAATGAAACTAATTAGGACCAGAACAGCAATGCATCACGGAGGGTGCTCGCCTTACAGATGCCGCCTACCTTCGATGTCCACCATCCCCTATGGTATCCCCAGCATCGCTGGATCTGATTAAAAACAAAACCCAAAAGGTTTTTGGGGGATTGCCAAGCTCCTCCCAGCAACACTTCCTGTAAATTTTCCCTTTCTGTAGGCTTGCTTGGACTGTGAGGACTATGGAGATGTCCTCCACCTGTTTGGTCATTCGACTGCATTCCATTTAACATTGGACTAATTCTCATTGTACATTTTGTTTGATTTCAGAACTCAAATCACAGGTTCAGGTTGTGGCATTACAGCAATTTCTTTAGAGAACAGGGGTATTGCATACAAGTGTGCTGTAAGATTCTCTTTTTGAAACTATTATGCCATTGCAGTGCTCAGTGGACCGAGCATGCGACTTGAAAGGTGGGGTCCGGCTCCATCCTCACAACCACATCTATGGTCTCAGCATGACAGGAAAAATATCAGAGCCTAATACTGGGACTAGAGGGTCTTTAACCTCAGTGGGTGCTGAAATCTGGAACTGTATTTTATTGTATTGTTTTTTAAAGTTTTCACTAAAGTGCCAGTAATTTCGAAGTAATTGATAGTTGTTTTAGGCGTACAATAACCGAACACCAGTCCCTGCATCAGCTTCCCCTCACCCTTGTTCCCGTATTCCCTCCCCACCCCAGTCCCCACTCTACCCCCGCCTGTCATCTGGACAAGCACATGACTAGGTTTCATGATTACAGCTTAGATCTCTTGTTTTCATTTCTCTTGCATCTGTGTTTTGGGTAAATGGCTACACCCCTCGCTCATGTCACTGGCATAAATGAATCCCTGATCCCTGTAAACGTCTGGTTCTCTTCCACCCCAAATTTCTTTCCTTCTTTGTTCATTTTCTCTCTAAACACTGGAATCAGGGATGATTGAAGCAGCCCCTTTACAGTACCTTTCCTCATCCAGTGTTCGGTATTCCACAGATGAGTGAACATTATCCTGTTTTTGTTTCTTTTTCTGGCTAAATTCACTCAAGACGGTATCTTCAAGTTCTAACCGTGTTGCAGCATAAAAGCAGTAATTCTAAAACCTAAAAAAATATATTCCTTGATCCCCCTTTATTCATCAATTTATTGGAGTGGGTGCCAGTAACATCTCCATGCATGCCTGCTGCATGCTAGTGTAGCCCAATTGCATCTGTTCGTTCTAGGAACATGCAGAGCCTCAAATCGATTATTCAGGGTCTTGACGAAGAAGTCTGACCATCTTGTAGGTGGGTGTCCACGCGATCTTTTGACGTCCCGTGGAATCCAGTCAGTAATGGGTCTAGGCCAGTGGTTGTCTGTAAACCTCATTACGTGTCCAGTCCATCTGATTTTTGATGCCTTGGCAGATGAGAGAGCGTCCCTGATTCTTGACCGTTGGCAGAGATCAGAACTCCGGATTCTATCTCTCATTTGAGTGATGCGTGATATTCCAAGCATAGCTCTTTTGATTCCTCTTTGAGAAACCCGAGTAGCATTCTCATCCTGTTTTTGATCTGAGTCATATGTTAATGCAGGAAGAACAGTGGAATTGAAGAAATGTGCTCATACCCAGAGGTTCTTTGTCCTCTTAGTTATTTCTTCAACGCTCTTGAAGGCATTCCAAGCCGCTTTCTTCCTCCTGCACAACTCAGGTGCCAGGAGAGTCATCATGTTGATTTCTCGAATGAGGTATATATAACTGTTGCATTTGGAGATGGTGGTTCCATTGAAAGCGAATGGAGCATCAGGAACGAGGCTGTTTCTCATAAACATTGTCTTTGTAAGATTCAGCTGGAGTCCGACCTTTCTACTCTCACGGTCGAAGTAGGTCAGCATTTGTGTTTCTTGGCTGATGTTTGGTGTTATTAGAACAATGTCATCAGCAAAGTGGAGGTCGTGTAGTTGCCGACCATCTATCTTCCCTGCCATTCCTTCCCATCCATCAGGATGTCGGAGGGCAGTCATCTTGGTCTTGTAGTTGGTGAAGGACAGCCGGGCATTACGAATGCTTTTCCCGGCTTCTGCCACATCTACAATCATTGCTGTTCTCCTGTCTTTGAGGTCATCCTTGATGTCTTCTCTGCATTGCTTTGCCAGCTCGGACGTTCACTTGTGGTTGCCTGAAGCATGTACCAAGCCACGTTGGCGAATAATTGCAACATTGTTCGAAAAAACACTGTTTTTTTCGTAGTTATCTCTCTCAGCCCCAAGAGTTCCAGCAGCAGGAATCCCTGAGCAATGCTGGTGTGACCCTATCCCCACCTAAGTAAATAGAACAAGATAACAGAAAACTTCATTGATCCTCGCGAGCAATTTGCTTCATGTGAGATATTTTCAAAGGTCTGTCTCGGCTATGTGGGGATGCGTCATTGCCTTCGCACGTGTATCCCACTAAGCTATCCCACTAAGCTCCACACTAAGGTAGTACAAAACCCAGTCTCATTCCCCTTTTATTTTCCCTCTAAACTGGTGCTTCAATTTTCTGCAGAGGGAGTTATTTCCACTTACTGTGTCTGTTCTTTGAGTTGGAAAACAATTACACAGCTGTGGGACCTGCTGTTGGTCTATTTTGCTTGTCCATCTTCCTGAAACGTCAGGTCGTTGCCTGGAAAATCCATCCACGTGTCAGAATTGCAACCGAGTCGGGTAAATGTTAGAAACCAACCTGCAGGTCTAGAATTTTTTTGACGAGAAGACTATCAGGCACAGCACAGTAATTGGAATCCTTCTCTGCTTTTCTTCGGGGAACAAGTGCCCAGGTGGAATTCTTCTGGTCATGCACACTGTGACAACATCTCGAGCGAGCAGTTATGCCTTCAGCCCCATGAGGATGCCAAGACAGGTGGGATGTCTTCTGTTGGGTACCAGTAGGAAGTGAGTGTCTATGCTGCAAAGGAGCGCTCCCCTGGGACAAGCTACTCAGAGACTGTTCTGCTCAGTCCATGGACATAAACTGCCCCAGGGGAGAAGCCTCTGAACTGTGGGCGAGGAGCACTGTTTATAGTGAGTCCAGTTAAGTACCAGTTATGTACTGCACAAGTTATGAAAACTGGAATAGAACCCAGGTTACCCAAGTGAAAGAAAGCTCTCACACTCTTTGGCTCTCCATACAGCCTACGATCATGCTTGAGTGCTTCCTGAGTGCAGAGCCAGGAGAACCTCTGCGCCTTGCTTGATTTGTGGCCCCCAAACCATGAACAAACCAAATAAAACCAAAACAGCCTCAGTCCCTTATTGAAGGATTAGCTCACCCCAACGTGGGTGTTTCTGAGCTGTATCTTGCTGTATCCATGCTGTGTCTTCCTTGTAGAAGAGGGTTGGGTACCCTCAGAACGAAGGGTGATGAGGTGTGGGTTGCCCATAGCAGGAAATATTTCCAAATGGTTTCGTCGCAGACATAACAATGTGGCTTCAGATGTTTTTTAGCTCAGAGTGTCACAGTAAGTGTCCACCCATTGTTCATCGATTTGCTCAAGTGGGTCCAATAACATTGTGAGACTTGTTACTGTGTTTGGCATATTGAATGCATCATGGGTAGCTTGCCAGGCTCTGCCGTGTGGGCAAGATACTCTTGTTAACTTGCCAAGAGGGTGGAGGAATTGAACGCAGGTGGACATGTCGGCCGCATGCAAGGCAAACGCCCTACCCGCTGTGCTATGGCTCCAGCCTTGCAGGTTTGCCTTGCTGTGTCCACGTCAGGGTTAATCATCTGCACCCCTCTTGGTCGAGAGGCAAAGATGGAGCAGCCCACTCAACCCCCCAGGTGATTCAGCCATGTATCCCACAAGATCTGAAGGCGAGAATAGAATGCTGGTCACCCACCTGAGACACTCGCATGCTCAAGGCTCTACGACCACTGCCCCTTTGAAGCTCCATGCTTGATCTTTAATTACACCATACTTAACACAGAAGCAAACCTAAGGGTGGAAAATTCTCAGAGAAATGGTCCTGGAGAGGGATGGAATCGCTCACATATCCATCTCATGGCGTTTCAGTATAACTTCCGTGATCCAAATTTTTCCACGTTTAAGATTTTCAGCCCTTCTCTTTGCTTAAATGTTAAGTATGGGGTCATTAAGGATCGAGAACGCACCTAGGACCACTGCAACGGGAGCAGAGCAGATAGGGCTTTTCCTTGCATCCATAGGACCCGCGTATAGTCATAGATTCCTCCTATGGTTCTTTGGTCATGTCCATAGTGATTACTGAGTGCAGAGGCAGGAGAAGGCCCTGACTATATCCGGGTGTGTCCACAACCATAAAGGAACAAACAAGGAAGAAAAGTAAAACACAGAGCTTCAGTTCCTTGATGGTGAATTCCATCACCCCGACTTGAGGGTGTCAGAACTGTATATTCTTCCATTCCCCACAACGGTGTAGAAGACAGAGTACCCTCATAATGTGGGGTGATGGGATGTAGGTTGCCCATAACAGGAAACATTCAAAGGGCTCGGTCACAGGCATCACAAGGTGCATTCAGAACCTTTCTTGTACAGAGAGAAAAGAACAATTAATGTGAGAAAATAACCTTGCCTTGCTCATTAAAGGCTCAGTTCAATCCTCTGTACCCCTCCAGGTTTAGAGACAAAGCTAGGGCTACCCACTCGACCCCCAAGGCGATTTAGCTATCCACCCCAAAAAGATCTGAAGGCTGGAATCAAGCCCAGACTACTCAAGTGAAAGACAAGCCACCACAGGCTTTCCTTCCTCCTGCTGCACCTGTGGAAGAGGCTTGCTTGATCCTTTATTACCCCATACTGAACACTGACGCAAACCCAAGGGTGGAAAATTCTTAGAGAAACGAGCACGTTTTGTTAATTTATGTTCCCCAGACGAAAGCGATCTTTCTATGTCTGTCCCTTTCTTTCAGAGTAACAGCCAAGATTAGCCAAAACAAGTGCCAGGAGGTTTACTCCATCACATCGAGGCCAGCCGCACACGCTATGGAAAAAGGCAGCTCAGATAGAGAAGGGAGTACCAAATAAAGGGTGCTGGGAGGATCCTCCCAGGATGGGAGATGCATGCTGAAAGTTAACTATAGACCGAACATGATTGCCACTCAATGCCTCATTTGCAAATCACAGCCCCCCAAAGTAGAGAGAGAACAAAAAGGAATGCACTGCCACAGAGGCAGGGTGGGATGGGGAGGATGGGAAGGGGAAGGACTAACTGGGATCAGTGGTGGTGGAGAATGGGCACTGGTGGTGGGATGGGTACTCGATAATTGTATAACTTAAAACCCAAGCACAAAAAATTGTAAGTCTACAACTGTACCTCATGGTGATTCACTAATAAAAAATAAAATAAATAAATATATAAATAAAAAAAGAAACGATCCCAGAGAGGGACAGAAACGCCCACAGCCCCATCCCGTGGTGTATCGCCAGAACTGCCGTGGCCCACCTTTCCCACACTTTAGATTTCCTGCCCATTTCTTTGCTTCAATGTTAGGAATACGGTCATTAAGGATCAAGCAAGCCACTTGGGTCGCTGCAGCGGGAGAAGAGCGGTTAGTGCTCTTGGCTTGCAGTCACCGGCCCTGGTTCTTTCTCTGGTTCTCCATACAACCCCACCATCATGCCGGATTCCTGAATGCAACATCGGGAGAACCTCTTCTGTTGCTGAATTTGTGTCCCCCAAACCATGAACAAACCTAATACAACCAAAACAGACCCAGTCCCTTATTGGGGGATTCCCTCACCCCATCGTGGGGGTTTCTGAGCTGTATCTTGCTGTATCCATGCTGTCTCTTCCTTGTAGTAGAGGTTTGGGCTCCCTCAGAATGTGGGGTGCTGGGGTGTGGGTTGCCCATAACAGGAAATATTTCTCAATCGCTTGTTCACAGACATAACAAAGTGACTTCAGAAGGTTTCTAGCTCAGTGAAGAGAACAAAAATGAAAATAAATGACTTTGCCTTGGACTTTCCACGTCAGTTCAATACTCTGCACCCTTCATGGTCCAGAGACAAAGCGGGAGCAACCCACTCGACCCCCAAGAAGATTCTTTCTTTAGCTCTCCATACAGCCCCACCAACATGCCAGAGTGATTCCTGAGTGCAGAGCCAGGAGAACCTCTGAGCATTGCTGGTATTGGGCCCCCAAACCATGAACAAACCCAATCAAACCAAAAAGCCTCAATCCCGTGATGGCAGATTCCTCCACCCTAACCTGGTGGGTTTTGAGCTGTATCTTGCTGTATCCTTGATCCCTTTTCTTTGTAGAAGAGGGTTGGGGCATCCTCAGAAAGTGGGTTGATGGCACGTGTGGTTGACTATAACTGGAGACCTTTCCAAAGAGCTGGGCCACTGACAGAGCGAAGAGGGCTCATAACTTTTCTTGTTCAAAGTGAACAGAACAACAACAAAATAATATCACCCTGCTTGTAACCGACCAGGTTCAATACCAGGTACTCAATTTTTCCCAGAACCCTGTGGGCACACACCAAAACAGTCCCCCCCCAAAAAAAACCCTCGTAGCCAGAGCTACAATGTTGCTGGTAGGATGTTTGTGTTGCATACAGCCAACCCGTGTCCAATCTCGGGCATCCCATATGGTCCCCCAAGTACCACCAGGAGTGATTTCTGAGTGCAGATCCTGGAGTAACGCATGACCATTGCTGGGTATTACCCAAAAAGCAAAAAAAAAAATTCCTTGGAAGAAGTGATGTATTTAGAATTTCCAGGGAAGGAGATTGCCCAGTCTTAAGCTCATTATTCCTGTGTAATTAAATTTTTTCTTAACACACCCTAGCTCCTCTAATGACTGTTACCTTCACCCCAGATTTCTGGAGATGCTGGAGTTGAATCTGGCCTCTGCCACCCTCCTCCACGGAGAACAGAAGCCATGGGAATTCTCATGTGTGTAGGAACCTCAAAACTCAGGACGGAATATGGCACCCTCAGCAATGCGGGGTGCTGTGATATGTGGACGTGGGGTCTGGAGAACTTTAGAACTGAGTTGGTTCGACATGTCGTACTGCGGGAAAGCAAGCCTCTCCTGTGTCACCCTATTCGCTCTCGGGTAGCTGGCTCTGGACCACTGCCCACTGGGTGTGCCTCCACACATAGAGTGAGTGGGCCGAGCCCCAGGAAGTAGGAACACCCGGACACAGATCCCCATTTATTCTCTGACCCAAGGCCCTGTCAGACGTGGGCAGGGCCTGAAGATGCTGGACTCTCTCTTCCCATCCAGCCCTTTGCGGTTGTAAGAGAGTCGAATCCACCAGAGGCGACCTTCTCTTGGCACACGGACCCCTTGAGAATGAAGCAGCAACATTGGGTTGCTACCCCATTGATGTCTTGGGTCATCCTCCAACCCCCACCCCACCCCACCTGGTCCACACCTCCTGATCTGACTATATAATTTGGGGGAGGGGTTCGGAAGCAGTGCTAGGGGGCCCCACATCCTTCTGGAGTCTGACTTTGGTTCCCACATTCGGGGACCCCCCCACTTGCCCTGCTCCCGCAAATGTCTGGGACAGCCAATGAGTGGTCTCCCTCCAACAGAAGGGAATCCAATCTAGGCTTTTACCTAGGTCAAAGTCCCATTGCTAAGGAGGTTGCCTAGGCAGGTTGGGAGTGGTGATGATCTTTGAAATTCCTTTCCTGGCCTGTTGTTTCTGCAGGAGCTTCTCTGGTTCTGTTGCTGGCCATTTGTGAGGGCGTGATCAGGCCTTAATTCCTGTTGTTTGCAATGTTGACCTTCACAACTTCAAAGCTATTCCCAGGAAATTTACTGCCTTTGCCTTGAGAGGCTGTACCTTCTCTATCTGACTACATGCCTACATCAATTCACTCCAAACCATTAGGAGGTGCTGGACGTTAGGACTTTAGGAGCCCTCAACCCTGGCCCCAGAGGAGTGACTCCTGAGTGCAAAGGCTGGAATAAATAAGCCCTGAGCACTGCCGACTATGTTTCCCTCCCCAAAGATGCAAATCCTAAGGCTCCCAGTGCTGCCCAGGTAGTTAATTACTCCCTGTGGTACCAGGGGACCATGTAATACTGGAGGTGAGCCCAGAAAAACCACCTACAGTCACAGAAAGCCTTGATCACAGGGATCACTGAAATCGCTCACATCTGTCATTCATAAACCTGATCCCCCTGACATAGCGCTTTCTGTTCAATACACAAAACACGTACCTTTTTGTAGGGGCGGGGTAAGGCACAACCAGAAATGCCCAGGAGTTACTTCTGGCTCCACAAGCAGGATCACTCCAGGTAGGCCTGGGAGGGAAATGGATCATATCCCGTCATCCCCTGCAGGACAAACGCCCAGCAGTCCCTAAACTCTGAATTTCAATTTATCTTGAATGCATCATTCAATCACCCCCAGGCCTTTGGTGGGATACACAAGGCCTCCATTATCTCCAGGTTCCTCACGGCTTGCCCTTTGACCATTTTTTTTAATTTTTGTGTCCCACCTGGGTGATGCTTAGGGGTTTCTCCTGAATATGTACTCAGGAATTACTCTGGGAGAGTCGTGCTTGGGGGATCCTACGGCAAACACTCGGCTTCAACCGTTTGATGTCTGAAATATACACTCCTATTTCATTCTTTTTGTTACAGTTCTCACGTTCAATTTAAACTGATAAATTCAGTACTATGAGGGAAAGGGAATTGCTGATGATTGCAATTCAGGAAAACACAAAGATCTTCCCATTCTTTACACCCTTAAGAGTTCTTGCCACTGTGTATTTTCATACGCCTACTAAGGCCTGAGTTCCTTATGAACCTGAATTAACCTCCTAAGTTACCTTATATAGCAAACCATAATAATAATAGTAATGATTACTATTTCCTCTGCCAGTGTCCCAGCACTTGAACTTGATGTGTATGTTAACCTGTAAATAATGGGTTCTATTTTTCCTATTTTTTTTTCTTTTTCGGTCACACCTGGAGATGCACAGGGGTTACTCCTGGCTTTGCACTCAGGAATCACTCCTGGCTGTACTTGGTGTGTTAGGGTCCTAGCACAGGACTGACACACCTGTCAAGGAAAACTCTGTGAGACCAAATCCATGAAAAAGCAAGAGGTTTATTCGAGCATGCTCGGGCTCACAGCATGACTGCAAACCGTCAGTGACTGAGAGCCCTGAGCCTCTTCAAAGGGGGCTTTTTATAGGGCATCTTCCAGCGCATTTCAGAAAGCCCATGCACAAATCACCCAATACATTTGAATTATCACATTAGATGCTGCATGCAGGCAGCCAATCATTTTGCAACAAGCCATCAGCACCAGCCTCTCTCTTGTGTACGTATTACCAGACCCTCCCAACGGGCAGTCAATTAGGCCTTTTCATTAGGCCTTCTCCGACCTTGTGGCCTTATCTGGTGAATTCCAGGTGCAAGGCGGAGATGGGGGTACTTGGTGCTGGGCCTTGTTAGGCAGATTCCAGGACAAGGAGATGCCTCATTAGGCCTTTTCCGGCCTTGTGGCCTTCTCTGAAGAATTCCAGGTGCAGGGAGGAGATGGGGGTACTTGATGTTGGGCCTTCTTATGTGGATTCCAGGACAAGGAGATGCCTCATTAGGCCTTTTCCGGCCTTGTGGCCTTCTCTGAAGAATTCCAGGTGCAGGGAGGAGATGGGGTTACTTGGTGTTGGGCCTTGTTAGGCGGATTCCAGGCCAAGGAGATGTCTCATTAGGCCTTCACCGGCCTTGTGGCCTTATCTGGAGAATTCCAGGTGCAGGGAGGGGATGGGGTTACTTGGTGTTGCTAGCCTGCCGCAGCTGCAGGACGGGATATGGGCTGGGACTTGCTTTGCTAGGGCCCAATTGTCATGGGGCTATTTTTCTGGTGGACCATATGGGATGCTGGGAATCGAACCTGGGTCGGCCGCATGCAAGGAAAATTCTCTACCCGCTGTTCTATTGCTCTAGCCCCTGTAAATAATGGGTCTTGATGATGGAATACAGGTGAAAACATTAAATAGGAACTAAGGAAATGGTTACAAAAACCACCCCTTGATAAAAATCATCAGTGTCTCTCTTTTGGTTTTCTTGTGTTTTTTGGTCAAACCCAGAGATGCACAGGGGTTACTCCTGGCTCTGCACTCAGGGATTACTCCTGGCTGATCTTGGGGGCCCCTGTGGAATGCTGGAAATTGAACCCGGGTTGGCTGAATGCAATGCAAACGCCTTACCCGCTGTGCTATCACAACAGCCAAGTGTCTCATTTTTGCTTGGACTCTGGTTTGAGGCAGAGACCCCTGTTGGCGGGGTTTATGATAGAGATCAACCAGGATGTTGCAGTGAATCCTTTGGAATGGAAAAAGAGGCAAACCTCCACACTTCAGGCCTTCCTCTGTTATGTTTTGAGGAGTCAGAACTGTTTGCTTAGGCCACACTCTTTGCTCTGAGCTCATCCATTACTGAGAGGGAGGACATAGATATCCTTATGCGGATCTGGACTTTGAATCCCAATCAGTCTTGTGCAATCAAGTACCTTCCCAGTGTATCAGCTCTACACTCCTTGTATTCAGATTTTCATTAGATTTCCCTAAGCATTGAGGATAAATATTTCTGAAAAGTTTAGGATAATGGCCCTGTCATTATTCTGTAATAGGGTGGATTAGAGATAGTTGAAATGGACTTGACTGTGCACAGAAAGATTTCTGATGGTTCTATGAAAGGATGGAACAGGCCCCTTGATCAAAATATTTTACAAATGGTGGGAACCTGCAGAATGCCCAAACTCCCATCTCAGCAGGCAATAACATCACCTGTGATGACTAACTATAAAGGGTGGTCACATTCCTGGATTTTACTCTTCTAATTTCAGTTATATTAGGAGAAAAGACGACAAAATTTTGCGTTTGCAAGTGGTAAAATCTCAACCCTACTAGCCACCAGAATGATTCCGACCGTTTTTGGTCTGTCCAAAAGACGAAGTCTACAAAATGATCTAGTATACTTTGGTGTCCATTAGTTCCTGTGTGCCTCCGTTCTTAGGGTAGGTCCATACATGGATTTATTTATTGAAATATGTTTTATGTAATTCATGCCATACTTGGAAGTTCTTAGGAGTCTGTGTTGTTTTGGATGCCAGGAATGGAACTCAGAAAAACCATGCTTAACAAAAGCATTAAGCCACAGTACTAACCTCTTTCCCCATACTCTTGGTTGAAAATGTGTTTCTAGAGCTGCGTCCTGGGGTTTCCTTGTATATTCTTATATAGCATGTGTTCAAGGGGTAGAGTGTTCACTGTATAGTGCTCTCTGATGTTCTTCCCAGCCTTTGCTCCTGTCCAGTGCCACTCCAGATCTCTGGGTTGCTGCTAGGCCAGTTCCTCAGCATCTTCAGGGCTGGCTTCAGAGTCACTTCACCCATCTTGATTAATGACTTCCCAGAGAAAGTCACTGTCCCATGACGCATTCACAACTTACTTGAGTATTTTACTTTGAGTCAATCTGCCTTTGTTTTTATGATGGACATGTGTGTGGGAGCATTGGTTCCATGATTAACAAGTACAGGACCAAGGGACGCTGCCTTAATTCACTGCCCTTAACTCTATGAGCTGCCCCTCCAGCACTTACCTTTCCTCTCCTTTATCTGAGCTCATTTCTCTTGCACTGAATCACCTGGTCTGGCACTTGTCTGTCTGCACTTGGAACCTGGCACTTTAAGGCTCCTTGGTGAAATGGATGATGTCACAGATGGGAGTCTTCCATTTGCATCTTTGCTTCCTAATGATGTCCAGTGCATCGGGCCTCCTCCGGGCACACGTTTAAAGGACAAAGTGATACTTCAGTCGAAGGGTGGCACTGAAGGCCAATTAGTGGCGCGACATGTGTATCTCTCACCTTCCGTGCCTGTAATGTGACCAACGGGACCATGCCAGCTTTTGGGGCACTTTTCTGGTTGTCTTTAACACCCCCTCATCCATATCCAGTGGGGTCCTGGGGTCTGCCTTGCTCCAGAGGCTTTTGGAGGATATAGTGCTTTGCTAGGTGCTCTGAGGGATTTTAGCACGGCACAGGGGTCTCGGGTGTGAGTGCATTATCCTTGGGGGCATCTTTAATTCCAGCTCTGCGATGGGGCAGCATGGCCAGGATGCAGAGCTGAGCATGGGGGCTGTGGTTCTTGAGGATGCTGGGCCTGCCGATGGCAGAAGTCTTGACCATCTCAACCTTCTCAACCAGGGCTTGTACCAGGCCGTGTCCCGCAACTTTCGGTGTAAACATGTGTATGTAAAATTGCCAGATCACTTTGAGGGGCAGCTCCTCAGCCCCCAATGGTGAGAGACCTTGGTGAAGCCCGTCTTTTTCATTTGCACCTGCCAGAAAGAATCCTGGGGACCTATTTCTAGCATGTGGCTGAGGGTTGTAAATGAATAAATAAATGAACGTCGGGACTCAGAGAGATGGTCTTGGCGGCTGTTTGCAAAGTATTTTTGTGAATTTTATTTCCTTCGTAAATACGAAGGCTCTCTGCTCGACATGTTATTTGTTCAGCTCATCTCTCTCCCATCTATCCCAAACCTGGTGACCCCCTGATGTCTGGATCACCTGATCCTATCCCGGAAACGAGGAAAAATGAACCTTCCTGACCAGGCAAGTACCTGGTCAGGAATATTTGAAACCTGGCCCTTTAAGACTCTGGGCAAACGTGCTGGTGACGTCACAAAATCCCGACCTTAATCCGCCGGCCTTGGTGTTCAGGGCGGAAGTGCCGGCGGGTCTGCGGCTGTGGAAGGTGAGGAGCGGGTGAGGGGGCACCCAGAGGAGGCAGGGGGGTCTGGGAACGTCTGCTTCCCCGCTGGCCGCCGGATTGGTGAGTCTGAGCGCCTGAACGTCCGCGGTCTCCGCCTTGTGGGCGGCGGGGTCGCTCCGTGGCGGTGGCCCGGGGTGGCGGCCCCTCACCCGGGACGCACCGCGCTCTCCTGCCGAAAGCTTTATCTTGTTTATAAACCGATTTTGAGGGAAACAAGGTCGTTTTTACTGAGTAGAGCTTATTTAGGAAGATGCATGAGGGGGGAACGCGGCCACCCGGGTTCGATCCCGGCCCCCCACAGCGTCCGATCAGGGCCTGGAGTGAGCCCAGAGCCCGGAGTAACCCCTGGGCAAAGCCCCCCAGCCCCCCAAAAAAGTGGTGAGCAGAGGAAGCACGTGGTCAGGGAGAAAAACAAATTGGAAGCGCGAAGGTCGTTCCGAAAGTTCCAGAAACAAGGACAATAACCAAAGAACAAGAGAAAAATATTTTTTTAATTTTTTATGTGTTTTAGACCCTTTCCCGGTGACGCTCAGGACTCCCTCCCTGGGGATCCGAGGACCCTTCGTGGTGTCGGGATGTGAGGCCAGCACCCTCCCTGCTGACCCATGGCTCGGGCCCCTCACAAAGCAGGAAGTGTCAGAGCTAGAGGGAGCCTCAGTCTCCCCCAGATCTGATGGGGTGTGTGAGGGCAGCTCAGCGTTATCTTAGTTTTGGGGTGACGAACAGCACCTGGTCAGTCACAGGGGTGGTGGGTGATCCCAGCAGTGTCCCCAGGACATCCCGTTACTGCCCCCCTGTCATTCCTTAGGCTGATTGTGGAGTAGAGCTAAAGCATGGGATTCCCTAATCAAAGGGATCTGGGGGCGCATTCTTTTTCCTCGTGGGGGTGTTGAGCCCCACCCGGAAGTGTTCAGGGGTCACTCCTGGGGTTGCTCAGGTACCTCATATCTGGGTCAGCAGCATGAAGGAAAAAACACCCTCCCCTCTGTCCTGTCATTCTTGGGGGGTGGCCGGGCTGGATGGGGGGAGGGGCTGGGAATATTCTTCATGTGCTTGGGGGTCAAAAGCATTTGGCAGAGCCTTTGATTTTCACTGGTTCTTGTGCATTCAGTGCGTTCTGGAAGTTCAGGGAGGTGGGGAGCTTCTCTTTCCTTTTGATTTATTTATTTTGCATTTGGGGTTACACCCAGCGAGGCATTATGGTTACTCCTGGCTCTAAATCCAGCAAGCACTCCTAGTGGTGCTCGGAACCATAAGGGATGCCCAGAATTAAACCCAGGTTGGCCACCTTCAAAAGAAATGCTCATTTATCTATGGTGTCACTCGGGCCCCAAGGTGTGGAGCTTTAAGCCAATCAGGTTGCGGACTGGAGGGGTGGTGCTACAGTGGGCCTTGCAACCAGATATACAATCTTAGCAGGAATTAGCTTGGGCACTTCCAGAGTGTGCCCTAAACCCTATAATAATGCAATTGAGGATCACTATTGGCCACCACACCTTTATTAATTTAAATTAATTAATTATTCAGTCTGTAGGAAGTACAACTGCGAGACTCAGTTACTTCTCCTGCCTTTGCTCTCAGGGATCACTCCTGACTGGGCTCAGGGCACCGTATGGGATGCCAGGATTCAAACTTGGTTTGGCCGAGTGCAAGACAAGCACCTCACCTGCTATACTGTGTCTCCAATCTCTTTAGACATAAATTTCTTTTTTTCTTGGCTTTTTAGGGTCACATCCAGCGATGCTCAGGGTTTACTCAGGCTTGGCATTCAGGAATCACTCCTTGCAGTGCTGGGGCACCATATCGAATTTCAGGAATCGAACCCGGGTTTGCCTCATGGAAGGCAAACTTCCTACCTGCTGTACCATCATCCCGGCCCCAGAAATGTCTTCATTACTTAATTTATTTTGCCTTTTTTGGCCACAGCAGCACTCAGTGCTCAGGGGTTACTCTTGGTTCTGAGTTCATGTATTTTTAGAAATGCTGGAGTGGGTGAGCCTATGTCCTGTTGCATATTGACCCTGGCTTAGCTGCTTGAAAGAAAAGCACCCTATCAACTTATTAGCTTTTCTAAGCCTATATGATTATATTTTCTCAGAAAAAAAGTATTTCTGCCTCACCTGTCCCGATTCCAAGCATCTCCACTGTCCATCTCTCCAAGACCAGGGGTGTGCCCTGCTTTTGAAGTTAGTACTTGCAGAAAGGGGTGTTCCAGGGACCAGCTGCAATAGATTCTAAATGCCTCACTCTTAGGGGCAGGTGCAGTAGAGCAGCCAGGGGGGTGTTTGTCTTTCTTGCGGTGACCAGAGTTATCCCTGCCACAACATCACTAGGTGATATTGTCTCCTGAGCATCACTAGGTATGACTCCAACCTCCCACTTCAGATTTTGTCTTGACACATGAACATTCTTTGAGCATCTTTTTGGGGTTGGAGTGTTTCTCCTGTCTTTCCCTCCCCCCAATACATTTGCTACAAGCTTGGAAATAGTCAGAGACTCTCCCCCTCTTGTATCTGTGTGCCTGAGATGCAGTGTGAGCCATGCCATGTCCCCCAACGTTAAATCAGGTGCTCAACCCTCTGAGCTCCTCTCCTTGTGTGTATCTCAGTATTTGGGGAGCAGAGGAGGTGAGATTTAGGGCCACACCTGGTAGTACTTGAGGTCTGTGCCCTGCTCTGTGCTCAGGGGACTAGTGGACAGTGGATACCAGGTAAGGCCCTCTGGACTTCCAGGTGGCTGGCATCTGCTTCAGTCTGGTGTTCTCTCTCCTGTTTATACCTTCATTGAACCCATACACGTGAAATTTTTTGAGCCCTTTCAACAGATGGCTGTTAGGGGAAAATGATGGAATTGGAGGCTCTGAGCAAAATTATGGACTTTAAAATCTCGTTTGGGCTAAATTTAATTTTTCTTGTCTTTTTTTTTCTTTTTTGTTTTTTGGAGGGGGCGGTAATGCTCAGGTGTTCTCTCTGGCTTGGCACTCAGGAAACACTCCTGGCAGTGCTTGGGGGACTATATGTGATGCCAGGGACCAAACATATGCCCTGACAACTGTACTATTACTCTGGCTCTAAGTATAATTTTTCATCCTCTTTTTCTTTTATAAAATCACGTACCCATAGGAGTAAAATCATTGTCTGAAAACCTGGCCTGTAAGCTCTGAGCACTTCTGGATGTGGTCCCAAAACAAAACAACAAACCCAGAGGTCTGACAATTCAGAATACATTACTAGATTTCACACCTCTTCTGTTGGCAGTTAACTCCTCATTGCTTTTATTTGGGCAGGAAGGGGATTGGCTATGCGGGATTTTGCCAAACCCAGCAGTGCTCCGGGATCACTCCTTGGCAATTCAGGTTGTGAAGTCCTTTGCATTCATGACAAGTGCCCTCCCACTCACTGTCAGCTCATATGGTCATACCTGTGGTTGCTACCAAAAGGTACCAAACAGTACTCAGTATGGTGCCGGCGTATACAGGTCAGCCGTGTACAAGGCCTGTACCCTACCAGACTATAGTTCTGGCACTTAAATTTATGGATTTATTTTTGGTTGGCTTCACCCAATGGAGATTAGAGTTTACTCCGGCTCTGTTCTCATTGATAATGCTAGGTTTGGAGACCCTGTGAAGTGATAGGGATTGAATCCTGGTCAGCTACCTGCCAGAAAAGCAACTCTTGGTCTGTGCTGTCTCTGTAGCCATCATAAAAATGCTTCTGTGCTAAGTCGAGAAAGTTGTGTTCTTTTTTTCTGATTAACTACACAATTCACTTTTTTTTTGCTTTTTGGGTCACCCCGAGTGATGCACACGGGTTATTCTTGGCTCATGCATTCAGGAATTACTCCTGGCGGTTCTTGGGGGACCATTTGGGATGCTGGGAATAAAACCTGTGTTGGTCATGTCCAAGGTAAACACCCTACCCGCTGTGCTATCACTCCAGCCCCCCAAAGTTCACTTTTTGTGTTTTTGTGTTCGGATCACAGCCAGAAGTGTTCTGTACTTACTCCTGACTCTGCACTCAGGAGTCAATCCAGGGGGGCTTGGGGCACCCTATGAGAAGTGGGGGTTTGAACCAGATTTACACGTTAACAGATGTTCCTGGTGTCTCCTGGCGGCTCTCTCCCACTGTCCACATTTGGTGCTCTCTAGTCACTTCTCCACCCTCGACAGCTGTTGCTTTGGACAGATGAAAGTAGAATGGGGACCAGACTGGTTGCTGATTAGTTGCCCTTTATTCAACCTCTTGTCTCTCCCAGCTCTATACAACCCTCTCTCTAACTCGCTTTCCAATGCTCTCTGTGACTCCTCTCCAATCTCCCCAGCCATTCTTACTCTCACCTCTCAGCTCTCAGCCTTCTCTCTAAGTCGCAGCCGTGTCCTCTAACTCTGTGTCTCTTCTTCTCGCACTGTATAATTGTCATCCTGTTGTTCATCGATTGACTCAAGTAGGCCCCGTTAATGTCTCTTTCGTCCTGTCCCTGAGAGTTTAAGAAGTGCCACATTTGAGGCTCTTTCAGGTTCAGGAGAATGAGAATCATCATTTTTACTGGTTTTGGGCATAATTAATACACCATGGGGAGTTTGCCAGACTCTGTGGTGTGGGCAGGATTTCGTGTGGCTGCGCACTCCCCAAAGCACGGTGTTATAGTGTTTGGGTCTTCGCCATTGATGGGATTACACGGCACCAGGGACAGTTGGTGGGTGTAACGCCTACATACTGGAAGATGGGAGATCTGGGTGGAGGAGGCCCAGTCCTAATATGAGTAGCTTGAAGATCTTAGCCCCAGGTCCTGCACACCTGGGTTTCTCTGCCGGTTCCTTCATGCGTGAGGCTCGTGCAAACTTGTGGGGCTGTGGCTGAAACCAGAGGTCTTCAGCTACCGGGGCTCTACTCGGGGTGGGGAGAGAAACTCAACACACCCTCCTCCAAAGCACCCCAGTAAGACAGCCAGACGCGGAGGCAGGAGACTGCGTGTTTTTCTTTCAGGAGCAGGGTATTATAGTCTCTGGGTCTTGGCCATTGATGGGATTACACAGCACCGGGGGCAGCTGGTGGGTGTAATGCCTACATATTAGAAGATAGGGGATCTTGGTGGAGGAGGACCATCCCTTTTCTCATTGACCTTCATTCGCCATGTCTCCCTG
This sequence comes from Sorex fumeus, assembly GCF_029834395.1. Taxonomy (NCBI): domain Eukaryota; kingdom Metazoa; phylum Chordata; class Mammalia; order Eulipotyphla; family Soricidae; genus Sorex; species Sorex fumeus. The sequence goes on from NW_026606076.1 coordinate 5,125,084, forward strand.
AAGGTGCTCTTTTTCTTCTTTCACCACGACCCCAATCCACGCCTTCCCTCGGGAAGCACAATGAAGAATGGTTTTCCAGACTTCCCAATCACCTGCAGCCCACGAAGGAAAAGCAACCCTTAAGGTGTGTTACTCCTCTCCTTAGACCAGTAACTTAATTGACATGTTTAGTTTTATTTCCTAATGATTACCATTCTGTATGGACATAGTAATAGACACTTTTAGGCTTGCTGGTGACTCTCCTGGGGACTTCCCACCACATATTAGACTACAATGCTCAGGCCGGATCAATCACTCCTAATCCCAGGAACGTCCAAGTCTATTTATTTTTGACTCATGACAGAATTTGTCCATAACCAGGTTCTTATAGATAAGCATTATGGTACTTTGTCCAGGCCCATTTCGATGCCAGGGTAGCTAGCTCACCCCATGACATGGGTCCATCTAGTCCCTCATCGGACTCTTCTTTTGGGGATCGAGGAAGTAAGGGCAACTGAGGCTTCAGTCAAGAGAGCAGATGTCCAGGAGGTAATATTATCTGGAGACCATCAACTCTCAAGCTCAGGCTTGTCTTTGTAACTGTCCTCCTGTATCCATACAAAAAGCAATTGCTCTGAAATAGCTAACCATGCAAAAGACATTAAGGAGAATAGAAAGACAATATTTACAAGTCAAAGTCTGATCAGGAGACAAAGGTAATTGAAAGGTTATGGGCAATCAACAAACATAAGCTCGCACTGGCCAGGGAACAAGGGCAGACGATAATTATCCTACAATACCTGGTGATCCTCAGTGGTTTCTCCTGGATCTGCACTCAGGTATTATTTCTGATGGTGATCCGGGAGACTCTACAGGAACCTGTGGATCGAACTTAGGTTGGCTATGTGCAAGAAACACCCTACCCAGATCTACAGTTGCTCTAGTCTCAATTGGAGAGTTTACATGTAGGTAACTTTGCACAGAATGTCGTTTGAAAGGATGGAAGGGGCGCCTTGATGAAATCTTTTATAAGTGGGAATATGGGTCAGGTCTCAAGTTCCCCACATCCCAGCAGACCATTCCGTTTACCTGTGATTACTCACAAGGTTGGTCACATTCCTGGATCCCACCCATGTCACTTTACTAATATTAGAGGTAAAAAAGGAAACATTTATGATTGGATAGACCAAAATTCAATCCATTTATTAGTTAGACGGTGCTCAAGGTCCATTTGTAATTCTGGACATTGTACCTAGATTGACTGCATACAACATACTGTACTAGCCTGATACTCTCAGTTTGAAATCATGTTTCTGAAACTGCCTCCTGGGGTTTTCTTTGTAGCTGAGAGTCCATTGCTCGCCTGTTGTCAAGGGGTAGAGCAGTGGCCGGACCTTGTTCTCTGGAGTTCTTACCATCCATTACTCCTGTCCCATGTCTCCAGCTCTCTGGGTTTGTACTAGGCCAGTTCCTCTCTTAATCCCCTGGGTTGGCTTCAGAGTCATTGCTTTCATCCCCATCTGGATTTATTACTTCCCCAAGAATCTCATTGTTCCGTAACTTACCAGCTACCTACCTGCGGAGCTTGATTTCTTTTGACATGATAACTCTCATGGCATAGACTAATAATTGGAATCCTCTGTTCTACATGGATGTAGCCAGCCCTGGTAGAATGTCTCTTCCTGCACACTTTGATAAAGGCTTAAGTGAGCAATTTGGCCCTCATCCCCCCAGGCATGCCGAGACAGGTGGGATATATTCTGAGGGTCATCAGAGGGTCACTCTTCCCAGGTCCTCAGCACCATCACTTTCCCATAGAAGCCCATATTGGACAGAATCCCCAGAAATGTAAGCACTGAGAACAAACTTTTGAGTCCAGCATCACCCCGGTGGGACTATCTGAACATCCACAAAGGCGAGAAACCGTTTAAGTGTAAGGACTGGGGGAAGGGCTTCAATGGATCCTCATACCTTATAAACAGGAAATTTCATACTGGAGAGTATTTATGCATGTAAGCAATGTGTCGAAACCTTTCTCTGACTCATACATCTTAGCAACAAAGTAAAAGTAAAGGCCCTCCCGTTGAACATCAATTTGCTCGAGCGGGCCCAGTAACATCTCCATTGGAGACTTTGTTGTTACTGTGTTTGGCATATCGAATACGTCATGGAGAGCTTGCCAGGCTCTGCCGTGCAGGCGAGATACTCTCGGTAGCTTGCTGGGCTCTCCAAGGGGGTCGGAGGAATCGAACTCGGGTCGGAGGAATCGATCTCGGGTCGGCCATGTTGGCTGCGTGCAAGGCAAACGCCCTACCGCTGTGCTATCGTTCAGCACATCTTAGTATGCACAGAAAAAGTCACACGGGAAAGAAACCACATGCGTATATGGAGTGGAAAGTCTTTGCTTATTCCACAAGCCTTAGTACACAGAAAAACTCACACTGGAGAGATAATTTATACTTGTGAGCAATGTAGGAAGGCCTTTGCTTATTCCTGAAGTCTTAGTTTCATAATTTCTGTTTCGTAGAAAACCCTTATATATGTGAGGTAGGTGGAAAGGCCTTTCATTTCCTCTCAGGACTTTTTGAGCATGGGAAAGTTCATACAGGGGAATGAAACACTGTTCTTGTCACTACTGTGGGAGCGCCTTCACTTACTATTCAAACTTTTCTGTCCATAAGAAAACGTACATTGCAGTGAATCTCTCTCTCTCTCTCTAAATATATATATGTGTAAACTCACACAAGAGGGGGCACGGCACCCACAGCGGCGGTGGCTCTATCTCTCCCGCCGCCCGCGTTCGGTAGTCTCACCCTTCTCCCACCCTGGAGAGGTCGATGGCGATGGTCAGGCGGAGGAAGGAACGAGGGCCAGGCTGGTAGGTATTAGTCGTAGTTTATTCTGATCCTCTCCTCATCTCTCCTTCTGTCTCTGCCCCCATTCTTCCTACCCCAGCTACTTCATTCTCCTTCTCCATTCCCCTTCATCCTCCTTCTCTGGAGTCTGGGTTCTGATCCTCTCTGAACTCTCTTCTTCCTTCTGCCCCTCGCCCCACTCCTACAGTACAGTTAAATCCTCTCTCCATGAGGAATTGGGGAACAAATACACATAGGTGCGGTCACAATCAATAGGGGTAGAGATCAACAGGGGTAGAAATCTTAGCCTCAGGGAAGACCGCTCCTAGGACAGATCCTTCCTCAGCAGGAGGACCCACCCTAGAGCATAATCCCATGGGCGTGCCTCTCCTCTCCTTGTCCGACAAGCATACAAGAATATAAATCATTTTGTATGGATACAGTAAGAAATATCTTAAACTTATAGAATTGCTCTCCTAGGGCCATCTCGATCTCAGACTACGGTGCTCAGGCCAGATAGTCTTTCCCACCCCTAGCAGGATCCTAGTCTTGTCGTTACCTTGGATCATGACAGCATTTGTCCATGATCAAACTCTTAGTTAAGAATCGTGGCACTTTGGCCTGGCCCATTTTGCTGCCAGGGTAGCTCACCGCTTGCCCTGGGTCTATTCAGTCCCTCGTCGGGACCCTGCTTTGGGGTGTTAGGAACTAAGGGCAACTGAGGCTAAGTCGAGAAAGCAGATGCCCGGGAGTGAATAATATTCAAGGCCAATCAAATCCTAAGTTACAAAGCATAATGTTAACGGTCTTCCTGTATCTATACAAAAAGGATATTACCTTAAGGTAAACTATTCATAAGGCATAAGGAGAGGAGAAAGGCAATATTTCACTCATACATATAAAGTCATAGATTTCTGGGAAACTGATCTTACAAATTAACAAAGTCTGATTAAGGAGAAAGCTGATTAACTGGGTGGGAAGGGGAGAGCATAGGGAAGACTGTTTACATGTTTACATGTAAACACAATGGAAGTGGAAGTGCCTCTGGAGCACTGTGGTGGGTGTAACCAGATTGATGGGTGTAACCAGATGAATGGGTGTAACCAGATAAAACCTAAGCTTCTTGAAGGACAGAGCAATGTTACCCAACATGTATATATATATATATATATATATATATATATATATATATATATGTTGGGAGTGTGGCAAGGCATTTGCGTATTTTGCAATCATTTTGAGGCACTGAAGTTTTCATACTGGAGACAAACCTTATGTTTGTAAAGACTTTGGCAAAGCCTTCACTTTCTCCTAACTCCTTATTAAACATAGGAAAAGTCATACTTGAAGAAAACATATGTAGTGGTGTGGGAAGATTTTTACTCAATCCTCAAGCTTTGCTGTGTGAGAGAAATTTATCCTGGATTGAGGCTTTATATATGAAAGGACTGCAGGAAAATTTTGATGCAATTGGCATAGCTTTCTAAACAGGAAAATTCACAATGGAGAGAAACCTCATAAGTGTAAGGAATGTGGAAAGTTGTTCAATTTGTCTTCAGCCCTTACTGCACATGTGAAGAGTCATTTTGCAGTGAAATATTATATCTGTCAGGAGTGTGGGAAGGACTTTCCTGGATCCTTGGGCCTTATGCATAGGAGAATTAACAATGGAGAGAAGCTATATATAAATATACATTTTATATATATGTAAGAATATAATTATTTATGTCAGAACATGGAAAGCACATTATTCGCACCTGCGACTTTAAAGAGAATCCTGGAGAAAATCCTGTCGGCAAGGAATATAGGAAGGCCTTCATGTTCCCTCAAGCTTTAGTAAATATAAAAGTTATGCTGGATCTCTGTGGTGTGAGATGATATTTCATTGTTGTTTTGATCTGCATCTCCCTGATGATTAATGATGTAGAGCATTGTCTCATGTGCCTTTTTGCCATTCTGATTTCTTTGAGAAAGTTTCTGTTGATTTTGTCGCCCCATTTTTTGATGGGGTTGGATGTTTTGTTGTGGAGTTCAACCAGTACTTTGTATATCCTTGATATCAACCCCTTGTCGATGTGTAGCCATTTGATTTCTTGTTTATTATAAGGCACAATGCTGTGGCTTCATGCTGAAAGCTGAAATTAACCCATTCTAACTCTTTGCTAAATAGCTCTAGAAATTTTAGTTACCAAAAGTCTCAGAGATCAGGTAAAACACTGGCAGGATAAGTCTTGCAACCAATTTTATAATTCTAGAAACTCATGTTTTGAACCAAACCATTACTCTTTGAACCTGTTTTTAGATACCACAATTTTTTTAAATTTTTATTAGTGATACACCATGAGTTACAGCTGTAGACTTACAGATTTTTGTGCTTGGGTTTCAATTATACAATGATCAAATACCCATCCCTCCACCAGTGCCCATTTCCCACCACCACGGATCCCAGTATCCCTCCCACCCCCCATCTCCTCTATCCCACCCTGCCTCTGTGGCAGGGCACTTCCTGTTGTTCTCTCTCTCTTATTGGGTATTGTACCACAACTTTTTCAATTCTCATTTTAACAATCCAGTGCAGATGCAAACAAATGTACATATATTGACATAGGAGCATAAGAAAAACTTGGACCCAATTTTTATGAAAACATGAGAAAGCTTTGTCTTCATGACTTCTGTACTTCTTTTATTGTAAAAATGGCCTAATTTTTCCATGAAGATTCACAGAGGCTTGTAAGATAAGGCCTTGCATTCTCTGAGCTCTTATTTCACTTTAGTTTCAGGCTCTAATTTAGCAGCTCTTTTCTAGAAAATAGGGCTGGAGCGATAGCACAGCGGGTAGGGCGTTCGCCTTACACGCGGCCAACATGGCCGACCCGAGTTCGATTCCTCCGCCCCTCTCGGAGAGCCCGGCAAGCTACCGAGAGTATTCGATATGCCAGACACAGTAACAACAAAGTCTCCAATGGAGACGTTACTGGGCCCGCTCGAGCAAATCGATGATCAACGGGAGGGCCTTTACTTTTACTTTACTTTATGCTGGATCAATCACTTCCATAATAACAATGGCCGGCGTCAGAACAGGGCCCTGAGGTAAAACAATTTTAGTTTCAACAAGTGGGTGGGGGATTGATACAAAAGGACAGTAAGGAAGGAGATAATCCTGTTATGTGTGAAAGCTTCCTGTGATACTAGTACCATAAGTGAAAGGTACTTGCTGATTATCCCCTGCACCATGGTTATGTCAATGTCCTGGCATGTGGACTTCCCAGGATGTTAACTGGTAAATAATGGTTCGTAGTGATAAAGCAAGGTGGAAGGAATTAAATAAGAAGTGAATAGGTACAGACATTGCATTTTTCTGGGTACTGTCAAGACTCACCATGGTTTCATTCTTTGCTGTGACTCTGACTTGGCTCAGAGGCCCTGCTTTGCAGAGGATCATGGCAGAGATCAACCAGGATGCTGTGGTGAGCCCTTTTGACGTTGTATAGACAGCCACACCTCCATTCATCAGGCCCTTCTGTGTTCTGTTCTGGGAGCCACATCCCGCTGTGCTGTCCATAATTTGTGTCCAGGTCAGCCACATGCCAGGAAGCACTTCACTCGCTGTAGCATATCTGCACTCATTGTATTCAGTTTTCCATTTGATTTACACAAACATTGAGGGTAAATGTTTTGAGACTTACACTTTGGAAGCCAGACACAGTAACAACAAAGTCTCCAATAGAGACGTTACTGGGCCCGCTCGAGCAAATCGACGATCAATGGGAGGGCCTTACTTACTTACTTACTTTGGAAGCAGTAAAATCCTAACAATCTAGTATACACCAAAATGGGACCATATAGATCCAGATGATTGAACCTCCGTCAGCTGCGTACAAGGCAAACACCCTATCCACTGTGCTTTCGCTGCAGCCAAGGAGCCTTACACATTTACCTGCATTTTCCTAGTTGTTCTCTGCGCAGCTGGTGTCTGGCCCTTTAAGGCTGCTTGCAGACATGGAAGTGACGTCACAGCAGGGCATTTAGGTGTTTGTGTGCAAGAGTCTGGATCAGGCCTTCATTTGTTACGCAGGTGAAGGGAGAAGAGGCTGTCCTGCGTGGAATGGGTCTGTGAAGGCCATTTTCGTGGCAGGACACTAGCGGCCTTCAGTGAGCGCCCGGCCCTGCGCCTCCCAGTCTCATCACTGTGAGGGGCGGGGCCAAGCCAGCTCTAAGGACACTTTTTAAGCTCCTTTTCCTGAGGCGCGCCACGTTTTTTTGGGGGGACGCAGAGCTTTAGTGATTGCAGTTGGGGCTGTACCATGGCGCAGGGGTCGCAGTGTGAGTGCGTGGTTCTGGGGATCCCCTACTGCGACAGTCGCCTTCAGCTCCACCATGGGGCAGTGGTGGTTGTGTGCAGGGTGAGCACAGGGGCTGCAGAGCGTCGGGGCTGGGCCGTTCTGACCCCCCCAGCATGGGACTGCTCTGGGCCTTGTCCTGGACGCTTTGGTCTGGACATCACAGCTGTAGAACCTGCAGATTCTCTTAGAGCACCGGAGAGATAGCTCAGCGGTTAGGGCGTTTGCTTTGCACCTGGCCCACCCAAGATCGACCTCCAAGCTCGACCAGGACGGGTGCCTGAGCGCAGAGTCAGAAGTTTCTCGTCCATATCGCCGTTGGTGCCTCCAAAACTATAAAAGGACTGTTCATTTTTGAGGGGCAGGGGGGAAACTCCCCAATGGCTAATGACACTGTAGCCCTCGGTCACTATTCATTAGTAGCCCTGATGTCCAGGGCCATCCCTTGGGCGTGGTTCTTGGGGTGGTTGCGGTTTGCAAATGAAAATTTACTTTGGGGCCATTTTTGGTTGTATTTTGGGCACATATGTGGAATCTCAGGGCTTATTTCAGGAGCAGCACTCTGGAATTTTTTTTAAGTTCCTTCTGGGTCATGTGAATGCCGAATATCGATCTGGATCAGCATGGGAAGCGCCCCTCTGAGGTTATTATCTCTGACTCCACATTGTTGTTTTGTCTAACGTAGAATCTCTTTATCCTAAAATCAACTTGAAAATTGCACCCTGACTCTTCATCACTCCCTGATCAGGCAAAACCCGGCTGTTACACTGAGTACTGAGAGTTGTGTTCAAATAATGTCTGGGCATGCGCTGCGTGCCTTTGGTGGCCATGATTGGTCTCCCCACCCTGGCCGGTGAAGGGTGACAGAGGATCGAAGAAGGAAACAGAGGCCAGGCTGTTGGTGACCCAAAGTGTTTTAGGCTTCATCTATGAATTGCCCCTTTTTCTCCTCCCAGAGAAGCTTATCATGTCCTTGTGAACATCCCTAATTTAAAGTTTATCTTTAACCTTTCCTTTATGTTTTACCTCGTGTTGTCTCAGTTCCCCAGGTCAGTCTTAATTACTTATAAACCATGACTTTCTGGTAATTCTCAACTTTGTATTTGTACTGGTTTTCAGTTGAAGGGCTGTGTATTTGTACCTGCTTTTCTATTTCCCCTATAGTTTATTTATATTTTTACTATACATAATGTTTTTTGGTTAAACAGAGTAAGACCATCAATGCTATGCTCCTAATATTTGGTAGTTGAATGAATCTGAAGTCATCTACTCAAGGGCATAATTGATTGGTGATTATTACTTTGCTCGGGCTTCATTTGCTGTAGTTTCTAACACCCAGGGCTGGAGCGATAGCACAGCGGGTAGGGCGTTCGCCTTACAAGCGGCCAACATGGCCGACCCGAGTTCGATTCCTCCGCCCCTCTCGGAGAGCCTGGCAAGCTACCGAGAGTATTCGATATGCCAGACACAGTAACAACAAAGTCTCCAATGGAGACGTTACTGGGCCCGCTCGAGCAAATCGACGATCAACGGGAGGGCCTTTACCTTTACCTTTACCTAACACCCCAACAGGGAGGTTCTGCCGTGGAACTTGTATGGACCCGGAGCAAATGGCAAAACTACCACAGCTTCGAAATGGCACATTCTAGAAAGCACGTGTTCATGGTCTTGATGCAAACTGTTACAACTCTAGAGACAGATCCCCATGGGGAAGGACAAGGTGAACTGGCCTGAAGACTTATTCTGGGATTTACAGTAAAAGCCTTGCTTGGTCTCAGAACCCAGAGTAGTAAGTGTTAAAAGCCTTATTTGCTCTGGGGGCTGGGGATATAGCACAGTGGGTAGGGTGTTTGCCTTGCAGGCGGGTTCAATTCCCAGCATCCCATATGGTACCCTGAGCAACGCCAGATGTAACTCCTGAGTGCAGAGCCAGGAGTAACCCCTTGTATCACCGGGTGTGACCCAAAAAAGCAAAAAAACCTTATTTGCTGTCAAAGCCCAGAGAACTAAGTTTTGGAATCTTTGTCTCTTACTGTATTTATCCAAACTACAAGTTTTGATAACTTCTACAACTAGAGGAAAAGATAAAAGTAACGTAGAGTGTATCCCTGGGTGAATCTCCCCATGAGAATTTCCTCTCACAAATGTTTATCTGCGTAAATTATCAGTCACTCCTGTGTAATGGTGCTTACCTGTCCCTTTTTGATGCCAGAATATCTCACAGCTATCCTGGTTCCGTCGAGTCTCTTGCTTTTAGGGTGCTAAGAACAAAGGACAGCTGAGGCTTAAGTCTCATAAACATTACAATGCCCTGGAGTATATAGTATCTGCAGTCAATTAACTCTGAAGTTACAAAAGCATAATATTGCCTTCCTTTGTCTATACAAAGCTGAGGGCTGGGGGTATGGCCATCCCAGTCCTCTCAGCACAATCCTCCCAACCTGGGACTGCACTGGTCCTTGTCCAGGAGCAAAAAAGGATATTTGTCTAAAGTAAACTGTAGAGGATATAAAGGAAAGAGAAAGTCAAAATTTGACTTCCAAATACAAAATCCAGAGATCTCTGAAGAATCTGACTTTACAATTCACAGGTTGTGTTTCTGGGAAATGAGTAACTTATAGTGGAAGCAGAGTACAGGGAAGTTAAAGTTGAATACTAAGGAAATGGGAGTGATTCAGGTGTATTGGGATGGGTGTTGCTCAGTAAGCCTAAGCTCCTTGTAGCAGAGGAGAAATGATGAACCAATGTTAAACCTAAATTGTTTAGAAGTAGAATCCAACCAGGGTAAAGGGTTTTGTTTTTTTAAGCAAGAAAGTTTTGGTTTTCCAGGAGTCAGGACATTTGCTCAGGAATCCCACTGGGTGTGCTAGAAGCACATTTACTTACGGCCGGAGACATAGTACAGTGAGTAAGGATGTAACCCTCCAAACAATCGACCCAGATTCTATGCCCTGCATCCCATATGGTCTGTACCAGAGTGATTCCTGCGTGTAGAGCTAGGAGTAAGCCCTGAATCTGCCGGTTGTGGCCCCAAAACAAAAATCACACAAAGCCACACTTATATATACACATATATATGCACAAACAATGCTGAAAGAACAGTAGGGATTCAGGAGAAACTGTGAGTTTCTGTAGCAGGAATAGAGCAAAAATCACGATCACAATCACGACCATCCTGTTGTTCATCGATTGCCTCGAGCAGGCCCCAGTAACATCTTCTTCGTCCTAGCCCTGAGATTTTTTAAAAAGTGCCATATTAAAAGCTCTTCCAGTGTTAGGAGACTGAGACTCATCATTGTTACTGGTATTTGGCATATTGGGTACGCCACGGGAAGTTTGCCAAACTCTGCCATGTGGGCAGGTTACATTCGGTAGCCTACCATTTTGTCCAAAGTAAGAATGAGATAATGAGGTGTCGCATGACCGCAAATGCTGCCACGCACTTCTGGGAGCTGGATTTTATAGTAATAAATCATTTCGAACAAACTTAAAAAATAATATTTTTAAGAAATCCAGCATGGGGCCAGAGTGATAGTTCAGCAGGGAGGGCGTTTGCCTTGCATACAGCCGATCCGGGTTTGATCTCTGGGATCCCATAGGGTTCCCCGAGCACCGCCAGGAGTGATTCCTGAGTGCAGACCCAGGAGTAAGTCCTGGGAACCGTCGGGTGTGACTCAAAAACAAAATAAATAGCTGAATCTAAAAGATGGGGATGGAGGAACAGGTGAAGTTTGTTCGATTTTAGAGAACAGATTGCAGGGTAACTAGCGAATGGGAAAGTAAGCATCCCCAAGTCAGGAGAAGCTCTGGGACTTAACTGTAAGCATTAGGAGAGAGTCATCACTTATCTCTGGAATGTGACTGAAGGGTTGCAATTTCCTATCAGCCTGGGAGATTATGAAAACAAACAGCTAAAAACCAATAGAGGCCAGAGAGATAGTACAGTGGTTAAGGTGCTTGTCCTGCATGCGACCAACTGAGGTTTGATCCCCAACATCCCAGGAGGTCCCTGAGCACACCCAGGAGTGACTACTGAGCGCAGAGTTAGGAGTCAGCCCTGAGCACTTCTGGATGTAGCCAAAACAAACAAACCCACAAAAAAAATGATGGAAGACCAGCAAAGGAATTAATTCACTTTGGGTTGCCCAAAGTCAGTGAACTCCAAGGAAAGATGGCACAACACAGGCCTCTCTTGGGGCTCAAGACCAGGCCACAGTCCAATGACACCAGAAATGAAAACATCACAGTTAATCAACGAGAGGGTTATTCTTCATGCAAACACACAGTGAAGCTAGGGGCCAGAGCGATAGTCCAGCCGGTAAGGGGTTTTCCCTGCACGCGGCCGACCCGGATTCAATCCCTGGCATCCCATAGTGTCTCTGACCACCGCCAGGAGTAATTCCTGAGTGCAGAGCCAGGAGTCAGCCCTGAGCATCGCTGGGTGTGACCTAAAAAAAAAAAAAAAAGAAACACAACTACAGCAAAAATACAGTGAAACTATTTCAAGTCGAGGAGGGTGCGGGGACTCAGCCAGCATCAGTAAAGCCACTGTCTCTCTGGGTGACACCATTTGCTTCTGATTCATCCCGAAGTAAAGATCATTAAGTCCAAGTACACGTTAGTAATTGGTACCTGAAAGGCACCTGGGCACCTCCTTTGTCAAGAAAAAAATCCCATTATCCACTTCAGCAAAAGGAGCTGAGAGGCCCCCATCTACCTCGATTTGCTGCCATACCTTTAAAAATGAAACAGTGGGACTGGAGCGATAGCACAGCGGGTGGGGCGTTTGCCTTGCACGCGGCCAACCCGGGTTCGATTCCCAGCATCCCATAGGGTCCCCTGAGCGCCGCCAGGAGTAACTCCTGAGTGCAGAGCCAGGAGGAACCCCTGAGCATCGCTGGGTGTGACCCAAAAAGCAAAAATAAATAAAACAAAAAAATAAAAACGAAACAGTCCTGCCATTCAGAAGGCGGCCCAGGAAAGAATGTGGAAGCAGAGATCGTGGTGCTGGAGCGATAGCACAGTGGGGAGGGCGTTTGCCCTACACGCAGCCCAGGCCCTACCAGGAGTGATCCCTGAGTGCAGAGTCAGGAATAAATCCTGAACACAGCCAGGTGGGGCTCCCTTCCCCAGATTTTGTTTGGCCTTTTCTTGGTCACATCCGGTGATGCTCAGGGGTTCCTCCTGGCTCTGCACTCAGGAATTACTCCTGGCAGTGCTCAGGGGTCCATATGGGATGCTCGGGGTCGAACTTGGGTTGATGGTGTGCAAGGCAAATGCCCTCCCTGCGCAGTTTGGCGGCCCCTAACTGCTGAGGTCAGTGCCATCTCTCTCTCTCTCTCTTTGCTTTTTAGGTCACACCCGCGATGCACAGGGGTTACTCCTGGCGCTACACTCAGGAATCACTCCTGGCAGGGCTTGGGGGACCTCATGGGATGCTGGGGATTGGACTCGGGTCGGCCGCGTGCAAGGCAAACGCCCTCCCTGCTGTGCTATCACTCCAGCCCTCTCTTTTGGTTTGTTTTTGAGCGATACCCAGCGATGCTCAGGGGTTACTCCTGGCTCTGCACTCAGGAATCACTCCTGACGGTGCTCAGGGGAACGTATGGGATGCTGGGAAATGAACCCAAGATCAAAAATAGGGGATTTTTTTTCTTCTTTGGATCACAGCTGGCGATGCACAGGGATCACTCCTGGCTTTGCGAGCAGGAGTTACTCCTGGCAATGCTCAGGGGACCATATGGGATGCTGGGAATCGAACCCGGGTTCGTGGAGTGCAAGGCAAAAGCCCTACCCGCTGTGCTATCTCTCCAGCCCCAAGAATAGGGGATTTTTAAGGACCAGAAATTTGACTCTTTTATTGTTTCACTCTCGAATTTGTCTTTGTACATCATTTTCCCCCCCTTAGATAGACTTTGCTTTTTTTCTTGTTATATTTTTCACCTCAGCCTACAGTGCTCAGTGTTTACTCTTGTCTCTGAGCTCAGGGATCATTTGAAAAGAGTCAGGGTAACATGTGTTTAGGTATAATTGGTTCAGTTGGTGACAATGCAGGATCAGGATCAGGATCAGGTTTGATGTTAGTTGACAATGCAGGATCTTCTCCTTACCCCCAGGCCCCCAGTGCGTGACGGACCAGTCCAGCATTTGCCTCTCCACTCCTTTATTCGAGTCCATCCCCCTTGAAGCACAGATTCACCTACGTGGCAAAAAGGTTCTCAGTGCCTAGACTCTGGCTCTTTAAGGCACCTTATGGAAACGGAAGTGATGTCATAAGTGTGTCGTGGTTCTTTTTCCATCCCTGACACAGACACTGGGGCTTTTGCTCACTTAGCAAAGGACAAGTAAATTTGTATCCCATCCTGTAAGGGGGACTCTGAAGGCGTATTTTGAGGCAGGATTCGAGTAGACTCCTGTGAGCACCCCACTCCTTCCCCTCTCCACACTGTTAGCAGAGGAGCTGAGCCAGATGGGGGGCATTTTTGTGCTGTTTTTTCAGTTGTTCCCTCACATCCAGGTGAATTCTGAGGTGCGGTGGAGGCTGTGAAGGAATTCAGAGCTTTGGAGGTGCAGTGGGGGCTGTATCAGGGAGCAGAGGTCACAATTGTGAGTGTGTGATCCTGGGGAGCCTCTTTGGCCACAATCGTCTCCAGCTCAGGATGGGGCAACAGTGGGTGAATGTGGGACTCAGCCAGGGGCTTGGCCGTCCCAACCCTCCCAGCAGTCCCATGTTTGAACCATCAGCCCTAACCTCGCTTCTGTAGAATCTCCAGATTTGAGGGGCAGAGCTTCAGCCCCTCCACCTAATGGCAGGAGACCTGTTGCTAGTCATTTCCATTGTTTGTCGTGAGAGCCCGGGTCAGGCTGGGGATCAGGAAGGGTACTTGCTGGTGGCTGCGATTTGCCAATGAAAATGTATTTGGGGGGCTATTTTTGGTTCTTTAGATTTTGGGGGGGGAGGGCACATACACAGAGATGCTCATGACTTACTCGAGTCTCTAAGCTCAGGTATTATCCCTGGCTCTGCTAGGGGCCATATGGGATACAGAGGATTGATGGGTTCATCTAGTCAAGCACCCAACTCACATTATTGCCTTCTAACCACAATACTGGTGTATCTTTTTCTGGTTCATGAATTTCAGCTCCCTAACATCAAGCTGCAAAGCACCCCTGACTCTTCATCTCTCCCTGAGCAGACGACACCTGCATTTGTGGATAATACTGAGGTCCCCAGGACAGAGTGCCCAGGGGCATATCCTTGTCCACCCTGCAAGAAAGTGTCGAAGGTTTGTTTACTCTAAATAACATGGTGGAGCCACATTCCAGGCTACGGTTCGCAGGGGGCAGCACTGCTTCCAGCCTATTTGGGAGATCCTGGGCTGAGAGTCGACCCCTGGAAGGGCCTATAGGGACTTTCCTGTGGGAGCCACGAAGGAATCCAGGGATTGGAGAAGGCTGTCTTTTCCTCCTCTCTAGCCTGGGCCCAGGTTCCTCTCCTGAAGTGCAGCACAGATGCCAACAAAATTTGCATCCCCAGTGGAAGCAGGAGCTTCTGCCATTGTCTCCCAGAGGTGGAATTGTGAGGCTGTGTGGGAGGGTGTGGCTGGTCTGAGCTCAGGAGTGGGAGGAGGTGCTCCTCTCTGGTGCTCACTGTTCTGACTTTTCAGGTCTTTGCACGGAGCCTCCTGCTGATCCTCAGAACAACAGTGACAGGAGAAGATGGTGATTCGGCTTCTGATATACTGTCCCCAGGTAGGAATAGAAGAATAGAATGACATTAAGTAGTTCCAAGAATGCCCAGGCTTCCTGGGCCACCTGTTTTGAGTTTCTTTTGGACGGATTCCAAGATGAGACTTCCGATCGGACCGTCCCATTCTGATGTTTGAAGCTGCTTTTGTGTATGTTTGTTTTGTTTTATTTGGCTTTGGGGCTGACCCAGTGGTGCATGAGGAGTACTCAAAGCTCAGTGCTCAATGTTCATTCCTGACAGGTCTAGGTGTCCAATGTGATGCTGGAGGTCCAAAGGTTTCATCTTGGGTTTTCTGTTTTATTTGGGGTGGCAGAGCAAGGATTCTTGCAATCATTCCTTGCGCTGCACTCTGGCATTGTCCCTGGCAGTGTTTGTGGGACCATATGGGATGTAGGGAATTGCCAGTCCTACATGCTGTCCCGGGAACAGCTATCCTGTCATGCCAACCTGCTGCTTCGGTTTCTTTTGCATTGTTTTTGTCATGAGCTGTCCTCTTGACTCTGGGCTCTGGATTCAAAACTTACTGGCCTCAGAGCACCCTGGGGTCTGCTGGCCCCGTTTGAGCCCTGGCAACTACAGTGACTTGGGCCCCCAGACTTGCTTTTCTCCAGTTTTTTTCCTTCCTGCATTGGAGAGACTACCTGCTCAGTTATATAATCTTACGTTCACATAATCTTGTGTTTGGATTTCTGGGCATGTGCCAATCCCAAGGAGAAAGAGCCAAGGATCTCTGAGGCCAGTGGCGATTTTGGGATCCAGAAACTTCTCTACCTTCTTTGAGCAGGAATTGTGGTGGTCCTGAGCAGTGAGTTCCTACAGGCACATATGCCATGCACTGCTCTGAATAGTTGTCTATATGGACTGCCAAGTTCTCAATCCTACTGGTCATGAGTTCTGGGGGTGCAGCAGTGAGCGTACAGTGGTTTTTGCTACACCCAGCGATAGACTTTTGGACCGTACAAGTCTGTGTTCAGGTGATCCTATCTACAGTGCTCACTGTACCAGTGGTGCTCGAATTAGCCCTGGGGTTACCAGGAAAGTCAGATACATCCAAGAACCGTCTGTATAACGTCCTCCCACTTTAGCAGATTCAGCTGTTTTATGTGATTTCTGTGGTCCGTCAGTCATGTGTGTGCATGGAGGCTGGTTCATTTGGAGCGGAGAGGCCCAGCGACAAAATACGACCCTGGGTCCTGGCATCACAGTAGTAGGAATGAGGCTAAGATAGACTCTGACTCCCACCCTCTCCGTGTGCTGACTCAGGACACAGTGACCTTCCATGACGTGGCTGTGAACTTCACCCCGGAGGAATGGTCATGCCTGGAGGCCTCTCAGCGGAAGCTCTACAGGGACGTGATGCTGGAGACCTACCAACATCTGCAGGCTGTTGGTGAGAGCAGTGTGGAACCAACCATGTCTGAACAGACCCTCGTGGGCTCCCTTGGGTTGGGGGCAGCTGTGTTTCCAACAGTATCTCTGTGTCGGGCTGTGATGTTGGACAGCCGTGCAGTAGCTGTTCCCTCCCTCTTTTTTTTTTAGGGTTCACCTGTGGATACTCAGGGCTTACATTCCGCCTTGTCCTCAGGAATTACATTTGTGGGGTCGACAGATCCTATGGGGTGATTCATATCAACCCGTTTCAACTGTGTCCATGGGAAGATCCCTATCTGCCCAGTTATCGCTCAGTTCCCTTCAAATAGTTCATCCATTGGTGCATCACTTTACTTTGTGTACTACACGAACTTTTGTGTGTTTAATTGGTTTTGCTGTTGCCTGTGGTTGGGGGCACAGTCCACAGTTCTCCTGGCTCTGTGCTAAAGGATGACTCCTAAGAGTCTCAGGGGCCATGGGGTACCGTGGACTGAAACCTCTTGGCAACTTAAAATGTTGGTGCCTCACCCCTAGTACTTTTACACCAGTCACTCAAGTCAGATTGTTTTTGCATTTTCTTTTTTCCTTAGGTATTAGGTATTATTCCTGCCTGTGCATTCAGGATCCACACCTGGCCTTGCTCCAAGATCATATGGGCTGCCTGGGATCAAACTCACATGTGTGTGCAGTGCTTCTGTCCTATGTGCTGTACTATCTCTCCCACCACAGGGGATTTGATATCTCGTCTCTCAACTCATTAGATGCTGCCCTATTTCAGTCCTTGGATTTACTTCTAATGGTTCTTGTGAGACTTCAGCAGGACTTGGGATTTGTTCCTGGACTCTGCACTCAGGGAACAATCCTGGCTGCCATGAGGGACCCTAGATGATATCGGGTATCACAACTGGATTGGCCGTGAGAAACTCCTGCTGTGCTCTGTTTCTGATACATTTTTCAGCTTACAAAAATAAGGGTCTCTTGCAACCCTTGGCCATTTCCAGATTTATTATGCACTTAGTTTAACTGAAATCCATGACGAGTTCATGAGGGTCTCAGGAAACTCCATATGCTGCTGTTCCTAGAGAGACAGTACAGGGAGGAAAGTGATTTTCTTGCAAGCAGCGCACGTGGGTTAAATCCCCGGCTTCCCATGTCATTCCCGAGCTCCACCAGTGGTGATTTCTGAATAGAGAGTCAGGAGTCACCCCGGAGCATTGCCAAGGGAGACCCCAAAAAGACAAAAAACAACAACATACTGTGCTGATCAACCCAGTGTCGGCCATCCAGAAGGCCCGGTCTAGAGTATTAGTGGAATTTTCTTGCGTCTTACCTCTCGAATAACTAGAAATATATGGCATTTTTGAAATGGACATTCTGTTCATGCCTTTCAGACATTTGCCCAGTTATATCAGGAAAACATGGAGATTTACCTGTCACCTTTTCCATGTCATTTATCCATGCCTCTGTCTCTGTCGGGGCAGGGCACTCTGGGAGGAAGCCTGCGGTGATCTCCTGGCTGGAAGGAGGAGCCCTGAGGTCGGGGAAGAGAGGCGTGTGTGCGGGTGAGTATCTGAGGACCCTTCCTGGCTCAGGCCCTGTGCAGTGTATGGGTGCCCTGAGCATGTATGAAACACGCAGCTGAGAACGGGACCTTGGTCTCCTGGATCCTTGGGTCTGTGCCGCACTCACGCTGCTCTTATTCCCCTGGACTGTCAGTCACAGAATGATCCTGTAATTTGCTTCCATGGCTTTCGAATAAGTATACCATAATAGAGCTAGTTTGGATCTGAATGATAGTACAGCAGGGACTGCCTTGTAGTGCCCGAAAGTGACCTGTTCAATAATTTGTTCAATAACCTGGTTCCCCGAATATTACCAGGTCTGCTCAAAAACAAAACAGTGTAGAATTGCCAAAATCCTCACAGTTTTCTACTATCCAAATCTTTTCTTTAGTGTGGGACTCTTTGGGCTTTGAGAACCACAGAGATGTACTCTTAACTATATGGCATCATTTTGCTACATTTTTGACAAGTGCTTGAATTGCATGTTTTGTTCAGTTTCAGAACTCAAACCGCGGCTTCAGAATTCGGCATTACAGCACTTTCATTTGGGAATGGGGTCAGCAAGTACGAGTGAGTTGGTAAGATTCGCTAATTGAGAATAAATATTATTATGCCAGCAGGAGTGGACCAAGTATGTGATTGTTAAATTGGAAGGCTGAGAATGGCAGGGAGGAATTCCAAAGCCTGATGCTTGGAGTAGAGGACCCTTAGGTTTATTAGGTGCTGAAATAAACCATGCAGAAAAATACTGTGAGTTTTGATTAGCTTAACAGTGGTAGTTGTTTAGAAAGCTAATTTGTGCGCCCTAGAGATGGTGCAGTGAGAAATATACTTGCTTTGCACAGGGATGGACGGTCCTTACCCAGCACGCCTTTTAGACACCATAGACCCACAGAACTCATCCTAGTCACTGCATGGTGTACCCCTCCACCCACACAACCCCCAATAAATAGAAATTACAAAAGATAAAGAACAAAAAATGTCATTGATCCTGAAAGGCATCACTTGTGGTGAGAGCTTTGCAATGGCCACTTGGTCTGTCTCAGCTGTGTGACGATGCAGCGTTGTCTTCACCCCTGGATCACACGTTCCATATTAAGCCTAAACAAAACCCACATGAGGTTGTATTTCATTTTCTCTTGAAATGGATGCGTCCATTTTCTATAGAAGGAATTGTTTCCAGTTGTATTCCTTCATTAATTTAAAGGGGGGGAAGTCACAGCATTTACTGACTCTGCATCCATCAATTTTTTGAGTCCAACTTACAGTAAAATGAAGTTATTCTGTAGTAAGACAATTCATATGTCGGTAATTGCATTTGTGTGGTGCATATGTGTGAAACCACATCTGAAGGGCTCAGTTTTTTGACAGGAAGTCTCAGTGAATAAGTCAATAATTAGAACCCTCTGTTGTTCTGCAGGAAAGCTGCCACCCAGAGTGGAATGTCTCTGATCCTGCACTGTATGACAATGTCTCGAGTGAGCAATCCTGCCCTCAGCACCATGAGGACTCTGAGACAGGCGGGATGTCTTCTGAGGGTGATCAGAATGGTCAGAGCTACCTCTATCAGAAGAAGTCCTCTCCTTTAAAAAGTTCCATGGAGTGTGTTATTCTCAGCTCACAGGCACAAACTCCCCCAGTGTGGCAGCTGCTAGCTAGAGGAGCACTGTTTATAGTGAGTTCCTCACAGCAACATACCCTCAACCACAGTCCCGGTGAGCAGAACCCATCTACGTGTAAGGAATGTGGGGGAGCCTCCCCATGTTCTCAGCACTGTGGTGTTCCCTTAGAAAACCACAGTGGACAGAATCCCCAGAAAAGTCAGTCCAAAGAACAAAGTGTGAGTCAAGGGTTACTCCATAATGACCATGTGATTATAAATTCAGGAGCGAAACCTTTTGAATGTGAAGCATGTGGGAAGGCCTTCGATCAAGCATCACATCTTATTATGCATTGGAGAATTCATACAGGAGAGAAACCTCATCAAAGTCAGACATGTGGGAAGGCCTTTATTCACATGTCCAGTCTTAATAGACATATGAAAACTCATAGTGGAGAGAAGCCTTATATATGTCAGGAGTGTGGTAGTGCCTTTACTCAATCCTCAGGCCTCAGTAAACATAGGAGAATTCACACTGGAGAGAAACCATATAAATGTAAGGAGTGTGGAAAGGCCTTTACTCAATCCTCAGGCCTCAGTAAACATAGGAGAATTCACACTGGAGAGAAACCACATATATGTAAGGAATGTGGGAAGGCCTTTATTGAAGCCTCAAGCCTTAGTATACATAGGAGAATTCACACTGGAGAGAAACCGTATAAATGTAAGGAGTGTGGAAAGGCCTTTACTCAATCCTCAGGCCTCAGTACACATAGGAGAATTCACACTGGAGAGAAACCACATATATGTAAGGAATGTGGGAAGGCCTTTATTGAAGCTTCAAGCCTTAGAATACATAGGAGAATTCACACTGGAGAGAAACTGTATATATGTAAGGAATGTGGGAAGGCCTTTGCTACAGCCTCAAGACTTAGTAAACATAGGAACATTCACACTGGAGTGAAACCATATATATGTAAGGAATGTGGAAAGGCCTTTGCTGTAGCCTCAAGGCTTAGTGTACATAGGAAAATTCACACTGGAGTGAAATCATACATATGTAAGGAATGTGGAAAGGCCTTTGCTAGAGCCTCAAAACTTACTATACATAGTAGAATTCACACTGGAGAGAAACCGTATATATGTCAGGAATGTGGGAAGGCCTATGCTACATCTTCAAGACTTAGTAAACATAGGAATATTCACACTGGAGACAGACCATATGTATGTAAGGAATGTGGCAAGGCCTTTGCTGTAGCCTCAAATCTTAGTGAACATAGGAAAATTCACACTGGGGAGAAATCATATATATGTCAGGAATGTGGGAAGGCCTTTGCTAGAGCCTCAAATCTTACTGTACATAGGAGAATTCACACTGGAGAGAAACCGTATTTATGTAAGGAATGTGGGAAGGCCTTTGCTGTAGCCTCAACACTTCGTGTACATAGGAGAATTCACACTGGAGAGAAACCATATATATGTAAGGAATGTGGGAAGGCCTTTGCTGGAGCCTCAAGACTTAGTGCACATAGGAAAATTCATCTCAGAGAGAAACCTCATCAGTGTCAGACATGTGGGAAGGAATTCCCATGGTTCTCTTCCCTTACTCTACACATGAGAATTCACACTGTAGACAAGCCTTAGACATATCTGGAGTGTGGAATGGCCTTTACTTCATCTTAACAATTGACTGTACATAGAAGAATTGGTATAGTGGAGAGAAACCATATATATGTAAGGAATATGGGAAGGCCTTTGCTACAGCCTCAAATATCAGTATACATAGGCAAATTCACACTTGAGAGAAACTGTATATATAAGGAATGTGGAAAGGCCTATGTATGGCCTTAATACTTAATGTACATAGGAGATTACATACTGGAGAGAAACCGTATACATATAAGAAATGTGGAAAGGCCTTATGAAGCCTCAGATTTAGTGTACATAGGGGCATTCCTGCCAGAGAAAAACCTTATATATGCGAGGAATGTGGGAAGGCCTTCTGCCTTTCTGAATCCTTTCTAAGCAGAGAAAAATTCACAGTGGAAGGAAACCTTATCAGTGTCAGATGTGGGAAGGCCTTCATTTGGTGCTATTGTCTCACCATTATGTGAGAATTCATACTGGAGACAAACTGCATATATGTCAGGAATGTGGGAAGGGCTTCATGTACCCCTCACACCTTAATAACATAAGAGTTCATATTGGATGATTTTATCCTTTAATAACAGTCTCTAAGGACAGAACAGGACAAGTCAGTCAAGCAAGTTTCCTTTAGACACTATGGTCAAGGGTGTTAAAAAAGTGCAGTTAAGAGGGAAGTAAGCCTGCCTGCTCGGAACAGGCTTCTCATGTCATTAAAGGGTACCTGCTGATTTTTACCCGGGCTGCACCTATGCCAGTTTTCTAGTGCTTGGAATTGCTTGTGTGTTAACTTGTAAATAATGGGTCCTGGTGATGAAAATAAGGAGGAAGGTGACTGAATAAACAGGTACGGAAAAATCTCCCTGCTCAGAGCTGTCATGGCTCACTACTCTGTTATAGTTTGCTATGCTTCTGGCTTGGCTCAGAGGGGGTGGTTAGCGGGACTTATGGGAGAAATCAACCAAGATGCAGCATTGAATACTTTGAAAATGGAAAAACAGGTAAACCTTCATTCTTCAGTCTTTCTTGTGTTAGGTTTTGGCATGCTTGAGCCCCCTGAAAATCCCGGTTTGGGAACATGAGCGGCAGGTCACGCCAGCTTGCAGGGCACTTTCACACTTTTTTTACTTGTTCCGGACATGCAGGCTTTAGGGGATGTGGAGCTTTTAAGGGATGCATTGTAGGCTGTTCTGTGGCGCAAGTGTCATGGGTGAGGGTGCGTTATCCTGAGGTCCCGTGCAGCCACGATTGCATCCAGATCCAAGATGGTACTGGAGGGTGGTCACATGGATTTCAGGCCTTGGTGTGAGGAGCCTGAAGAGAGTGGGGGTCTTGACCATCTCATTCCTCCCTACTCGAAACTCTGCAGGACTCTGTATGGAGGCTTTGGACTAGACATAACACTTATTGAAACTCCAGATATGTTCACGGGCAGCCCACAAAGGAAAGGGACACTTTTGCGGTTGGTCATTTTCATTGGCTTCTGTGCTGGGGTTTGGACAAGTGAGAGGTATTTGCCTCTGAAAATTTACACTTTGGATTACTTTTTTTTCTTTTTGGGTCACACCCAGCGTTGCACATGGGGTTACTCCTGGCTTATGCACTCAGGAATTACTCCTGGTAAAGCTCAGGGGACCATATTGTTGCTGGGATTCAAACCCGGGAAGGTCACGTGCAAGTCAAACAACTCACCCACTCTGCTATCACTTCAGCCCCTCTTTGGATTAATTTTCATAGCTTTTTTATTCAGGGGAGTTGGAAGGGATTCTTCGATGCTCAAGGTTACTTCTGGTTCTGCAGCTCAGGATTTATTCTGTGGTGTTTCTGGGTTCCTATGGGATGGGGACGTTTGACCTGGATCAGCAATGCACGCTCGAGCAATCGACGAAAAACGGGAGGGCCTTTACGTTTATCTTTATCTTTACCTTTACCATCAAGGAAATCATCCTACTCGCTTTACAGTGAGTCCAACCCCACTATTGGTGTTTTTTTCCATATATAGAATTTCTACTTTCTGCGTGTATGGTACCCCCAGCAGGTCAATCTGTGCCTGTAAGGTGAGTGCATGAGCTGCCTGATGGCACCGGCAGACTTCCAGATATTCCGAAATTGATGCTGTGCCTTTGGCCAGACAACAAAAACTTTGGGCAAAGTCTTCCAAGAAAGTAAACGGCCAAAAATTAGGTATGAGCGTGACACACCAACAAACCATTTCCGGCTCAGCTATATAATTGGAGGCCAGGTCTCTCTGGTTCCTGATCAAACTGCTTAAGGGCTATGATCCCAGAGACTCAGAGACAAATCTTGGAACCAGAAACTTTTTTGCAAAGATGCTCCCGGTTCCCGCAATGAGCTTCCAGTGACAGACCACCACAAGGGGGAAAGGGTGTATATCTCCGCCTGATCCCACTTGGTGGCTCGGTGGCCACCATCTTCCATAGGCCATTGGACAGACAGATTTGGGCCTGCAGTGATAAAACATGCAGGGCCTCATGGGATTTGGGTGGACTCTGCCCTTTCCTCCCCACCTCAATGAGACCCCGAGTTGCAGCCCATGTACGGACTCTCTGACTCTTGATTACTCGGCCATGATCCCAGAGTCTCAGTAACAAATCTCAGAACCCAGCGGCTTGCAACAGAACTGTGTCTCGTCCCCACAGTAGGTTACCAAATCTGGGTATTTCAGGTGGCAATATGTTTCGTGCCTGGTGGCTCATTGGCCGCCATCTCTTATGGCTTCTGGATGGTTAGGTTTGGGACTGCTGTGAGGAGACATGCAGGGCCTAACTGGATGGTGGTGGAGCCGGCCCTTTTCTCCCCACCCTAACGAAACCCCGAGTTGTCTGGCACCTATGATTGACCTCTGGCTCGTGATCAAGGTGCCTAATTGCTATCATCCCAGAGATTCAGAGACAAATCTCGAAACCCAGCGCCTTTTAGCAGAAATGCATCTGGACCCTGCAGTAGGTTACTGTCCGTGGTCCACCCCAGGGGGAATTGGTACTGTCCCCCCAACTGCTCCCACTTGGTGGCTTGGTGGCCTCCATCCTCGAAAGAGATTTTGAAAGTCAGGTTTGGGCCCACAGTCAGGAAGATACATGGGGCCTCTCAGGATGGGGTGGAGCCGGCCAATTCCTCCCCACCCCAACATGAGCTTATGTCATTCCCATGAACCACCTCTCTGGCTCGTGGTAAAGCTATTTAATGGCCATAGTCCCAGAGACTCAGGAACAAATCTCGGAGCCCAGCAGGTTTTGTCAGAAATCCCTCCAGATTTAGTTGTTAAAATTTCAGAATTCCAAAATCATATGTTATTTTTAACCAGCAATCGAAAAAGAATTGTCTACTGTTGCATTTTCGCCAGATCTGAGTGCTGGTGTAAAATCCCAAATAATAATGGTGGGTCTCGTGTCAAAATATTGAATGTAATCAAAGTAGAGAGAAGAATGTGGAAATTATCTGCCCCACAGTTAGGGGGAGTCCTTGGAATGGCAGTATATTTGGGTTTTTAGTGGTGGGAAATGGGCACGGTGAAGGGACGGTTGTTTCATTGTATGACTGAGAATTAAACCTGAAAGCTTTGTAATTGCTCTCCCATTTTTCCCCTTTTCTCACATTTAGAAATCTCCAGAGTAATAGTAGGGCAAGTAGGATGCTTGCCTTGCATGTGGCCAACCCAGGAGTCCTCCAATCCACAACATCTTTGAGTTGCTCATTGAACATTGAGTAACCCTTCACATCCCTAGAACATGTGATGTGGAGGTGTGGCATGGGGTAGGGGTGTCTTCTCCCCTGAGCTGTTCATTTTGGATACTGTGTTTTGCTTTCTTGACTTTGTTGTCATTCTTCCTTATCTATCAGGTATGTCAAGTAGTCCTTGTGTTCCCGGCTGTATAACTAGCTTGAGTGTACACCTAAAGGGTCGGGTGCCCTTTCTGGACTTCGCTCAGTCAATCTGACACCATGCATATCTTTGCCTTTGGATCATTGCCATGGTTTTTTGAATATGGGAATAAATTTAGTTTTCTTTTGTTTTGGGGCCTGGGCATGCTCAGCAGATATTCCTGGTGGTTCTCGTGAGTTGCTTTTGATAGTGTTCAAGGATCACCCCCTGTCAGCCTCATGCAAGGCAAATGCCTACCTGCTATACGCTTGTACACACCAAAAATTGTTTTATTGTGTGTATGTTAAATTGTGACTATGAGCCCATCGTGAAGCTAATTCGAATCAGAAGAGCAGTGCATCACGGAGGGTGCTCGCCTTACAGATGCCACCTACCTTCGATGTCCAGCATCCCCTATGGTATCTCAGACATCACTGGGTCTGATTAAAAACAAAACTCAAAATGCTTTTTGGGGGATTGCCGAGCTCCTCCCAGCAACACTTCCCACAGACTTTCCCTTTCTGTTGGATTGCCTGGACTGTGAGAACTATGGCGATGTCCTCCACCTGTTTGGTCATTCAACTGCATTCCATTCAACATTGGACTAATTCTCATTGTGCATTTTCTTTGATTTCAGAACTCAAATCACAGGTTCAGGATGTGGCATTACAGCAATTCCTTTAGGGAACAGGGGTATTGTATACAAGTGTACTGTAAGATTCTGTTGTTGAAACTAAATATTATGCCATTGGAGTGCCCAGTGTACCAAGCATGGGACTTGAAAGGTGGGGTGCGGCTCCATCCCCACAACCACATCTATGGTCTCAGCATCATAGGAAAAATATCGGAGCCTAATACCTGGACTAGAGGGTCTTTAACATCAGTGGGTGCTGAAATCTGAAAATTTATTTTATTGTATTGTTTTTTAAAGTTTTCATTAAAGTGCCAGTATTTTCAAAGTTATTGATATTTGTGTATAGGTGTACAATAATTGAACACCGATCCCTGCATCAGCTTCCCTCCACCCATGTTCCCGTATTCCCTCCCCACCCCAGTCTCCACTCTACCCCCGCCGGTCATCTGGACAAGTACATGACTAGGTTTCAATGGTTACAGCTTGGATCTCTTGTTTTCAGTTCTGTTGCATCTGTGTTTTGGGCAAATGGCTACACCCCTCACTCATGTCACTGGCATAAATGAATCCCTGATCCCTGTAAACTTCTGGTTCTCTTCCGCCCCAAATTTCTTTCCTTCTTTGTTAAGCTTTTCTCTAAACACTGGAATCAGGGATGATTGAAGCAGTTCTTTACAGTACATTTCCACATTCAGTGTTCGGTATTCCACAGATGAGTGAACATCATCCTGTTTTTGTTATTTTTCTGGCTAACTTCACTCAAGACGGTATCTTCCAGTTCCAACCGTGTTGCTGCATAAAAGCAGTAATTCTAAAACCTAACAAAATATCACTTGATCCCCCTTTATTCATCGATTTATTCGAGTGGGTGCCAGTAACATCTCCATGCATGCCTGCTGCGTGCTACTGTAGCCCAATGACATCTGATCGTTCTAGGAACATGCAGAGCCTCAAAATGATTATTCAGGGTCTTGAAGAAGAAGTCTGACTATCTTGTAGGTGGGCGTCCACGCGATCTTTTGACATCCCGTGGAATCCAATCAGTAATGCTCTAGGCCAGTGGTTGTCTGTAAACCTCATTACGTGTACAGCCCATCTGATTTTTGATGCCTTGGCAGATGAGACAGCGTCCCTGATTCTTGACCGTTGATGGAGATCAGAACTCCGGATTCTATCTCTCATTTGAGTGATGCGTGATATTCCAAGCATACCTCTTTTGATTCCTCTTTTAGAGACCAGAGTAGCGTTCTCATCCTGTTTGTGTAGGGCCCAGGTCTCTGCTTGATATGTTAATGGAGGAAGAACAGTGGAATTGAAGAGATGTGCTCGTAGCTGGAAGTTCTTTGTCCTCTTAGTTATTTATCCAATGCTCTTGAAGGCATTCCAAGCCGCTCTCTTCCTCCTGCGCAACTGAGGTGCCAGGACAGTCATCATGTTGATTTCTCGAACTAAGTATATATAACTGTTGCATTCTTAGATGGTGGTTCCATTCAGAGCGAATGGAGCGTCAGGAACGAGGTTGTTTCCCATATACATTGTCTTCGTAAGATTCAGCTGTAGTCCCACCTTTCCACACTCACGGAAAAAGTATGTCAGCATTTGTGCCGCTTGGCTGATGTTTGGTGTTATTAGAATGATGTCATCAGCAAAGCGGAGGTGGTGTAGTTGCCGACCATCTATCTTCACTCCCATTCCTTCCCATTCCAGTTGTCGCATGATGTTCTCAAGGGTGACACTGAAGAGTTTTGGTGAAATGGTATCACCGTGCCAAACCCCTCTCTTGACATGGATGATTATTTCTTTGTAGAATGGTGAGATCCTGGTAGTGAATCCGTAATAGAGCTCACGGAGGATCCTGATGTATTGAGTTTGTACATCCTGATTGGATTCGGCTTCTATGACCTCTTCCGTCTCAACAGAATCAAAGGCCTTCTTTAAATCAATGAACGTTAGACATAGTGGCATCTTGAACTCCTGAGAATCCTCAGTGAGCTTAGTAATCGTGTGGATATGGTAGATGGTACTGCATTTTTTTTCGGAACCCGGCTTGTTCATATGGTTGTTCTTCATCTTCACTTAATCACTTAATCACTTAACTTCCCGTTAGTCGTTGATTTGCTTGAGCGGGCGCCAGTAACGTCTCCATTTGTCCCTGTCACGTGCTAGTGTAGCCCAATAGCATCTGTCCGCTCTGGGAACATGAAGAGCCTCAAACCGATCGTTCATTATCTTGACGAAGAGTCTGACCATCTGGTAGGTGGGCAGCTACGCGGTCTTTTGACATCCTGTGGAATCCAGTCTGTAACAGCTCTAGTCCAGCGGTCGTCTTTAAATCTCATTACGTGACCAGCCAATCTGATTTTTGACACCTTGGCAAATGAGACAGCGTCCCTGATTCTTGATTGTCGATGGATGTCTGAACTCCGGATTTTTTCTCTCATTTGATTGAATCGTGATATTCCAAGCATAGCTCTTTCTATTCTTCTTTGGGAGACCTGAATAGCGTTCTCATCCTGTTTGCGTAGGGCCCAGGTCTCTTAGGCATATGTTAATGCAGGAAGAACAGTGGAATCAAAGAGATGTGCCCGGAGCCGGAGGTTCTTCGTCCTCTTAGCTATTTCTTCAACGTTCTTGAAGGCGTTCCGGGCTGCTCTCTTCCTCCTGCGAAGCTCGGGTGCCAAGTCATTTGTCATGTTGACTTCTCGACCTAGGTACACATAGCTGTACCATTCGGAGATGGTCATACTTTTGATTGCGAATGGGGCATCAGGAACGAGGCTGTTTCTCATAAACATTGTCTTCGTAAGATTCAGCTGTAGTCCTACCTTTCCACACTCACGGTCAAAGTCGGCCAGCATTTGTTCCGCTTGGCTGATGTTTGGTGTTATTAAAACAATGTCATCGGCAAAGCAGAGGTGGTGCAATTACCGACCATTTATCTTCACTCCCATTCCTTCCCATTCCAGTCATTGCATGATATTCTCGAGGGTGGCACTGAAGAGTTTCAGTGAAATGGTATCACCCTGCCGAACCCCTCTCTTGACATCAACGATCACTTCTTTGTAGAATGGTGAGATCCTGGTAGTGAATCCGCAATACAGCTCACGGAGGATCTTGATGTATTGGCCTTGAATGCCCTGATTGGCTAGGGCTTCAATGACCGCTTCTGTCTCAACAGAATCAAAGGCCTTCTTTAAATCAATGAACGTTAAACAGAGCAGCATATTGAACTCCCGAGAAACCTCAATGAGTTTGGTTATTGTGTGGATATGGTCGATGGTGCTGAATCCTTTGTGGAACCCGGCTTGCTCGCATGGTTTCCCTTCATCTAGTGTTCTGCCAATCCTATTTAGGATGACTCGAGTGAACAACTTGTAGATGAACGACAATAGGCAGATCGGGCGATAGTTGCCAATGTCATGGATGTCTCCCTTCTTGAACAGTAGTACGGTCCTGCTGGTTTTCCATTGGGACGGGACCTTGCATTCAGATGTTAGTGAGTGAAGAGCCGAGCCAGTGTATTGATGAGTACTGATGGCAGGTTCTTCAGGTGTTCACGTCTGAGCTTTTCTGGGCCGGGTGCTGTTTGTTTCTTTACCGACGAAATGGCATGTCAGATTTCAGAAGGGAGAACGTTGGGAATGACATATCCATCCTGTGGAATTTGGTATGTCAGCAAGTGGACATGGCTATCGTAGAGATTTGAGTAGAAGTCATGGATAATCTTCTCCATTGCCATTCTGGAGGATGTGATGGATCCATCAGGACATCGGAGTGCAGTCACCTTGGTCTTGTAGTTGGAGAAGGACAGGCGCCGTAACGAATACTTTTCCCAGCTTCTGCCGCATCTATGAGTACTTCTGCTCTTCTCTCTTTGAGGTCTTCCTTGATTGCATCTCTGCACTGCTTTGCAAGCTCGGACGTTAGCTTGTGGTTGCCTGAGGCGCGTGCCAAACCACGCTGGCAAATTAGCTCAAGAATTTTCGAAGACAGGCGTTTTTTGTAGCTATCTCTCTCTTGGCGTTCGTCGCACATTCATGGAGGTGCTGAACCAGTCAATCGTATTCCTTGTCAATATTGTCAACAATGGAATCTTCCCATGTTGCCGCAATAGAGCCAAAGAGTTCCTAGTTTTTGGTCGTACTGGGAGTTCTCTTTTTGAACGTTGTAGCCCTTTCTCCCTGCTCTGTGAAGTAGAATTTTGCACGAAGGAGACGGTGGTCCGATCCCGTTAGAAATTTTGGGACTATAGCGACATCAGTCAGGCAAAACTGTCGATTGAATATGATGTGGTCTATTTCGTTGTGGAATCCTCTTCTGGGAGACTCACATTTCCAACTTTTACATTCTGCTTTCTGGAACTGTGAGTTACCATGACGTCAGAGGGCAGTCATCTTGCTCTTGTACTTGGTAAAGGGCAGCGGGTATTATGAATGCTTTTCCCGGCTTCTGCCACATCTACCAGCATCACTGTTCTCCTGTCTTTGAGGTGATCCTTGATGACTTCTCTGCATTGCTTTGCAGCTCGGTCATTCGCTTGCGGTTGCCTGAGGCATGTACAAAGCCACGTTGGTGAATAAGTTCAACAGTGTTCGAAAAAAGGCTGTTTTTTTCGTGGTTATCTCTCTCGGCCCCAGAGTCCAGGCAGCAGGAATCCCTGAGCAATGCTGGTATGACCCTCTCCTCACCTTAGTAAATAGAGCAAGATAACAGAAAACTCAGTGATCCTCGCGAGGAATCTGTTTCATGTGAGATATTTTCAAAGGTCTGTCTCAGCTATGTGGGAATGCATCATTGCCTTCGCATGTGTATCCCACTAAGCTATCCCACTAAGCTCCACACTAAGCTAGTACCAAACCCAGTCTCGTTCCCCTTTTATTTTCCCTCTAAACTGGTGCTTCAATTTTCTGCAGAGGGAGTTATTTCCACGTACTCTGTATGTTCTTTGAGTTGGAAAAAATTACACAGCAATGTGGCCTTCCGTCGGTCTCTTTTGCTTGTCCATCTTCCTGAAACGTCAGGTCGTTGCCTGGGAAATCCATCCACGTGTCAGAATTGCAACCGAGTTGGGTAAATGTTAGAAACCAACCTCCAGGTCTAGAATTTTTTTTGACGAGAAGACTATCAGGCACAGCACAGTAATTGGAATCCTTCTCTGCTTTTCTTCGGGGAGCAACAGACCAGCAGGAATTCTTCTGGTCATGCACACTGTGACAACATCTCGAGTGTGCAGTTAGGCCTTCAGCCCCATGAGGATGCCAAGACAGGTGGGATGTCTTCTGTGGATTACCAGTAGGAAGTGAGCACCCATGCTGCAAAGAAGCACTCCCCTGGGACAAGCTACTCAGAGACTGTTCTGCTCAGTCCATGGACACAAACTGCGCCAGGGGAGAAGCCCTGGACTGTGGGAAAGGAGCACTGTTTATAGTGAGTCCAGTTATACACCATTTATGTACTCCACAAGATATGAAGACTGGAATAGACCCCAGGTGAAAGAAAGCTCTCACACTCTTTGTCTCTCCATACAGCCCACGATCATGCTTGAGTGCTTCCTGAGTGCAGAGCCAGGAGAACCTGTGCAAGTTGCTGGATTTGTGGCCCCCAAACCATGAACAAACCAAATAAAACAAAAACAGCCTCAGTCCCTTATTGAAGGATTAGCTCACCCCAACGTGGGTGTTTCTGAGCTGTATCTTGCTGTATCCATGCTGTGTCTTCCTTGTAGAAGAGGGTTGGGTACCCTCAGAACATAGGGTGATGAGGTGTGGGTTGCCCATAGCAGGAAATATTTCTAAATGGTTTCATCACAGACATAACAAAGTGGCTTAAGATGTTTTTTAGCTCAGAGTCTCACAGTGTCCTCCCTTTGTTCATCGAGTTGCTCAAGGGGGCCCAGTAACATAGTGAGACTTGTTACTGTGTTTGGCATATCGAATACATCACGGGTAGCTTGCCAGGCTCTGCTGTTTGGGCAAGATACTCTTGTTAGCTTGCCAAGAGGGTGGAGGAATTGAACCCTGGTGACCATGTCGGCCGCATGCAAGGCAAACGCCCTACCCGCTGTCCTATGGCTCCATCCTTGCAGCTTTCCCTTGCTCTGTCCACGTAAGGGTCAATCCTCTGCACCCCTCTTGGTCTAGAGGCAAAGATGGAGCAGCCCACTCAACCCCCGAGGTGGTTCAGCCATGTATCCCACAAGAGCTGAAGGCGGGAATCGAATGCTGGTCACCCATGTGAGAGACTCGCACCCTCAAGGCTCTCCAACCACTGCCCCTTTGATGCTCTGTGCTTGATCTTTAATTACCCCATACTTAACACAGAAGCAAACCTAAGGGTGGAAAATTCTTAGAGAAATGGGCCTGGAGAGGGACGGAATCACTCACACCTCCATCTCATGGTGTTTCATCATAACTTCCGCGGTCCAAATTTTCCCATGTTTAATATTTTCAGCCCTTCTCTTTCCTTAAATGTTAAATATAGGGTCATTAAGGATCAAGCACGCAGCTTGGGCCGCTGCAACGGGAGTAGAGCAGATAGGCCTTTTACCTTGCATCCATAGGACCCGGGTATAGTCATAGATTTCCCCTACAGTTCTTCAATCATGTCCATAGTGATTCCTGAGTGCAGAGGCAGGAGAAGGACCTGAGCATATCCGGGTGTGTCCACAACCATAAAGGAACAAACAACAAAGAAAAGTAAAACACAGAGCTTCAGTTCCTTGATGGTGAATTCCATCAGCCCAACTTGAGGGTGTCAGAAATGTATATTCTTCCATTCCCCACGTCGGTATAGAAGACGGTTAGAGTACCCTCCTAATGTGGGGTGATGGGATGTAGGTTGCCCATAACAGTAAACATTCAAAGGGCTCAGTCACAGGCATCACAAGGTGCATTCAGAACCTTTCTTGTGCAGAGAGAAAAGAACAATTAATGTGAGAAAATAACCTTGCCTTGCTCATTAAAGGTTCACTTCAATCCTCTGCACAACTCCAGGTTTAGAGACAAAGCTAGGGCAACCCACTCGACCCGCAAGGCGATTGAGATATCCTCCCCACAAAGACCTGAAGGCTGGAATTGAGCCCAGATTACTCAAGTGAAAGACAAGCAACCGCAGGCTTTCCTTCCTACTGCTGCACCTGTGGAAGAGGCTTGCTTGATCCTTTATTACCCCATACTGAACACTGAAGCAAACCCAAGGGTGGAAAATTCTTAGAGAATCGAGCACGTTTTGTTACTTTATGTTCCCCAGACGAAAGCGATCTTTCTATGTCTGTCCCTTTCTTTCAGAGTAACACCCAAGAATAGCCGAAACAAGTGCGAAGAGGTTTACTCCATCGCATGGAGGCCAGCCGCACACGCTATGGAAAAAGGCAGCTCAGATAGAGAAGGGAGCACCAAATAAAGGGTGCTGGGAGGATCCTCCCAGGATGGGAGATGGATGCTGAAAGTTAACTATAGACCGAACATGATTGACACTCAATGCCTCATTTGCAAACCAGAGCCCCCAAAAGGAGAGAGAGAACAAAAGGGAATTCCCTGCCACAGAGGCAGGGTGGGATGAGGGAGATGGAAGGAGAGGGACTAACTGGGATCAGTGGTGGTGGAGGGACGGGTACTCGATAATTGTATAACTGAAACCCAAGCACAAAAATTTGTAAGTCTACAACTGTACCTCATGGTGATTCACTAATAAAAAATAAATAAATAACAAAGAAACGATCCCAGAGAAGGACAGAAATGCCCACAGCGCCATCTCGTGGTGTATCGCAGGAACTGCTGCGGCCCACCTTTCCCATGCTTTAGATTTCCTGCCCATTTCTTTGCTTTAATGTTAGGAATAGGGTCATTAAGCCGCTTGGGTCCCTGCAGTGGGAGCAGAGCGGTTAGTGCACTTGGCTTGCGGTCACAGGCCCCGGTTCTTTCTCTGGCTCTCCATACAGCCCCACCATCATGCCGGATTCCTGAATGCAACCTCAGGAGAACCTCTGCTGTTGCTGCATTTGTGTCCCCCAAACCATGAACAAACCTAATACAACCAAAATAGCCCCAGTCCCTTATTGGGGGATTCCCTCAACCCATTGTGGGGGTTTCTGAGCTGTATCTTGCTGTATCCATGCTGTCTCTTCCTTGTAGTAGAGGTTTGGGCTCCCTCAGAATGTGGGGTGCTGGGGTGTGGGTTGCCCATAACAGGAAATATTTCTCAATCGCTTGGTCACAGACATAACAAAGTGGCTTCAGAAGGTTTCTAGCTCAGTGAAGAGAACAAAAATGAAAATAAATGACTTTGCCTTGGACTTTCCACATCAGTTCAATACTCTGCACCCTTCATGGTCCAGAGACAAAGCGGGAGCAACCCACTCGACCCCCAAGAAGATTCTTTCTTTGCTTCTACATACAGCCCCACCATCATGTTGAAGTGATTCCTGAGTGCAGAGCCAGGAGTAACCCTGAGCATTGCTGGTGTTGGGGCCCCAAACCATGAACAAACCAAATTAAACCAAAACAGCCTCAGTCCCATGATGGCAGATTCCCCCACCTTAACTTGGTGGGTTCGGAGCTGTATCTTGCTGTATCCCTGACCCCTTTTCTTTGTAGAAGAGGGTTGGGGCATCCTCAGAACGTGTGATGATGGCACGTGGGGTTGACTATAAATGGAGACCTTTCCAAAGAGCTGGGCCACTGACAGAGCAAAGAGGGCTCATATTTTTTCTTGTTCAGAGTGAACAGAACAACGACAAAATAATCTCACCCTGCTTGTAACCGACCAGGTTCAATCCCAGGTACTCAATATTTCCCAGAACCCTGTGGGCACACACCAAAACAGCCCCCCCCAAAAAAAACCCTCGGAGCCAGAGCTACAGTATAGCTGGTAGGATGTTTGTGTTGCATACAGCCAACTTGTGTCCAATCTCCAGCATCCCATGTGGTCCCCCAAGTACCACCAGGAGTAATTTCTGAGTGCAGAGCCTGGGGTAACACATGAGCATTTCTGGGTATTACCCAAAAAGCAAAAAAACATTCCTTTGAAGAATTGATGTATTTAGATTTTCCAGGGAAGGAGATTGCCCTGTCTTAAGCTCATTATTCCTGTGTAATTAAAATTTTTCTTAACACACCCTAGCTCCTCTGATGACTGTTACCTTCACCCCAGATATCTGGAGATGCTGGAGTTGAATTTGGCTTCTGCCACCCTCCACCACGGAGAACAGAAGCCATGGGAATTCTCATGTGTGTAGGAACCTCAAAACTCAGGATGAAAGATGGCACCCTCAACTACGTGGGGTGCTGTGATATGTGGATGTGGGGTCTGGAGACGTTTAGAACTGAGTTGGTTGGACACGTCGTACTGCGGGATGGCAAGCCTCTCCTGTGTCACCCTATTCGCTTTCGGGTAGCTGGCTCTGGAGCACTGCCCACTGGGTGTGCCTCCACACATAGAGTGATTGTGGCGAGCCCCAGGCAGCAGGGACACCCAGACACAGATCCCCATTTATTCTCTGACCCAAGGCCCAGTCGGACACAGGCAGGGCCGGAAGATGCTGGGCTATCTCATCCCCTCCAGCCCTTTGCGGTTGTAAGAGAGTTGAATCCATGAGAGGCGACCTCCTCTTGGCACACGGACCTCTTGAGAATGAAGCAGCACCATTGGGGTGCTCCCCCATTGAGGTCTGGGGTCATCCCTCAACCCCCACCCCACCCCACCTGGTCCACACCTCCTGATCTGACTGTATAATTTGGGGAACGGTTTCGGAAGCAGTGGTAGGGGTCCCCACATCCTTATGGAGTCCGACTTTGGTTCCCCCATTCGGGGACCCACCACTTGCCCTGCTTCCGCAAATGTCTGGGAAAGCCAATGAGCGGTCTCCCTCGAACAGAAGGGAATCCAATCTAGGCTTTTTCCTAGGTCAAAGTCGCGTTGCTAAGGAGGTTGCCTAGACAGGTTGGGAGGGGTGATGATCTTCTTTGAAATTCCTTTCCTAGCCTTTTGTTTCTGCAAGAGTTTCTATGGGTCTGTTGCTGGCCATAGGTGAGGGTGTGATCAGGACTTAGTTCCTGTTTTCTGCAAGGTTGCCTTCACAACTTCGGAGCTATTCCCAGGAAATTTACTGCCTTTGCCTTGGGAGGGGAAACCTTCCTTATCTGCCTGAATGCCTACAGCAATTCCCTCCAAATCATTAGGAGGTGCTGGACGTTAGGACATTAGGAGACCTCAACCCTGGCCCCAGAGGAAAAACTCCTGAATGCAAAGGCAGGAATAAATAAGCCCTGAGCACTGCTGACTGTGTCTCCCTCCCCAAAGATGCATATTCTAAGGCTTCCAGTGCTGCCCAGGTTGTAACTACTCCCAGTGGTACCGGGGGACCATGTGGTACTGGAGGTGAGCCCAGAAAAACCATCTACAGGCAGAGAAAGCCTTGATCACAGGGATCACTGAAATCATTCACATCTGTCATTCATAAACCTGATCCCCCTAACATAGCGCTTTCTGTTCAATACACAAAACAAGTACTTTTTTGTAGGGGTGGGGACAAGGCACAATCGGAAATTCCCAAGAGTTACTTCTGGCTCCTCAGGCAGGATCACTGCAGGTGGGACTGGGAGGGGAAGGGATCATATCCAGGTCATCCCCTGCAAGGCAAATGCCCAGCAGTCCCTAAAATCTGAATTTCAATTTACATCGAATGCATCATTCAATCTCCCCCAGCCCTTCTGGGATACACAAGGCCTCCATTATCTCTGGGTTCCTCACGGCTTGCCCTTTGACCATGTTTTTTTCATTTTTTGTGTCCCACCTGGGTGATGTTCAGGGGTTTCTCCTGAATATGCACTCAGGAATTACTATGGGAGTGTGGTGCTTGGGGGATCCTATGGCAAACACTCTGCTTCAGCTTTTTGAAGTCTGAAATATACACTCCTAGTTGATTCTTTATGTTACAGTTCTCATGTTCAAATTAAAATGGTAAATTCAGTACTATGAGGGAAAGGGGATTGCTGATGATTGCAATTCAGGGAAACACAAATATCTTCTCATTCTGTACACTCTTAGGAGTTCTTGCCACTGTGTATTTTAATATGCCTACTAAGGCCTGAGTTTCTGTTGAAGCTGAATTAACCTCCTTAGTTACCTTATATAGCAAACCATAATAGTAATAGTAATGATTACTACTTCCTATGCCAGTGTCCAGGCACTTGGACTTTATGTGTATGTTAACCTGTAAATAATGGATCCTTTTATTCTTTTTTGGGTGGGTCACACCCGGTGATGCTCAGTGGTTATTCCTGGCTTTGCACTCAGGAATCACTCCTGGCTGTGCTCGGGGGACCATATGGGATGCTGGGTATTGAACCTGGGTCGGCCGCATGCAAGGAAAACACCCTACCTGCTGTGCTATTGCTCTCTCACCTGTAAATAATGTGTCTTGCTGATGGAATCCAGGTGAAAACTGATTAAAGAGGAACAAAGTAAATGGGTACAAACAACACCCATCGATCACAATGATCAGTGTCACTCTTATTGTTTTCTTTTGTTTTTGTGGTCAAACCCAGTGATGCACAGGGGTACTCCTAGCTCTGGACTCAGGGACTACTCCTGTCTGTTCTTGGGGGACCCTATGGAATGCTGGAAATTGAACCCGGGTTGACTGCATGCAATGAGACCGCCCTACCCGCTGTGCTATCACTCCAGCCCAGTGTCTCATTTTTGCTTGGACTCTGGTTTGAGGCAGAGACCCCGGTTGGCGGGGTTTATGATAGAGATCAACCAGGATGTTGCAGTGAATCCTTTTGAATGGAAAAAGATGCAAACCTCCACACTTCAGGCCTTCCTCTGTTATATTTTGAGGATTCACACCTATTTTTCTCAAGCCATACTCTTGGGTCTGAGCTCATCCATACCTGCGAGGGAGGACATAGATATCCTTATTGGGATCTGGACTTAGAATCCGGATGAGTCTTGTGCAATCAAGTACCTTCCCACTGTATCAGCTCTGCACTGTACTGTTGTATTCAGATTTTTATTACATTTGCCTTAACATTGAGGATAAATATTTCTGAAAAGTTTCGGATAATTTCCCTGTCATTATTCTGTAAAGGGGTGGATTAGATACTTGAAATGAACTTACACGGTGAACAGAAAGCTTTCTGATGGTTCCATGAAAGGGTGGAAAAGGCCCCTTGATCAAAATATTTTACAAATTGTGGGAACCTGGCAGATGCCCAAACTCCCATCAAAGCAGGCAATAATATCAGGTGTGATGACTAACTATAAAGGGTGGTCAAATTTCTGGATTTTACTCTTCTCATTTCAGTTATATTAGAAGAAAAGACGACAAAACGTTGCGTTTGTAATTGGTAAAATCTCAACCCTACTAGCCACCAGAATGATTAAAACTGTTTTGTCCTGTTCAAAAGATGTAGTGTACAAAATGATCTAGTAAACTTTGGTGCCCATTAGCTCCTATGTGCCTCCGTTTTTAGGGTAGGTCCATACATGAATTCATTTATTGAAATATGTTTTATGTAATTCATGCCATACTTGGCAGTTCTTAGGAGTCTGTGTTGTTTTGGATGCCAGGAATGGAACTCAGGAAAACCATGCTTAACACAAGCATTAAGCCACAGTACTAACTTCCTTCCCCATACTCTTGTTTGAAAACATGTTTCTAGAGCTTCGTCTGGGGTTTCCTTGTAGGTTCTTAGATAGCGTTTTTTTCAAGGGGTAGAGTGTTCACTGTACAGTGCTCTCTGATGTTCTTCTCATCCTTTGTTCCTGCCCAGTGTCTCTCCAGCTCTCTGGGTTGCTGCTAGGCCAGTTCTTCTGCATCTTCAGGGCTGGCTTCAGAGACACTGCACCCATCTTGATTAATGACTTCCCAGAGAAACTCATTGTCCCAGGAGCCATTCACAACCTATTTGTCTGTTTTACTTTGAATCAATCTCCTTTTTTATGATGGAAGTGTTGGGGAGCATTGGTTCTATGTTTGACCTGTACAGGGCCAAGGGACTCCCCCTTAACTCGCTGCCCTGAACTCTGTGACCTGACCCTCCAGCACTTGCCTCTCCTCTTTTTGATTCGAGTTCATCCCCCTTGCACTGACTCACCTGGGTTGCCATAATGGTCTGTCTGCACTTGGAACCTGGCACGTTAAGGCTCCTTGGTGAAATGGGTGATGTCACAGACGGGATTCTTCCATGTGCACCTTTGCTTTCTAATGATGTCAAGTGGATCAGGCCTCCTCCAGGCATGCGTTTAAAGGACAAAGTGATACTTCAGTCGAAGGGGGGCACTGAAGGCCAAATAGTGGCAGGACATGAGGACCTCTCACCTCCACTGACTGTAATGTGACCAACGGGATCGTGCCAGCTTTTGGGACACTTTTGTGGTTGTTTTTCACTCCCCCCATCAATATCCAGTGGGTTCCTGGGGTCTGCCTTGCTCCAGAAGCTTTAGGAGGATATGGAGCTTTGCTGATTGCACTGGGGGGATTTAGTACAGCACAGTGTTCTCGGGTGTGAGTGCATTATCCTTGGGGCATCTTCACCTCCAGATCTGCAGTAGGGCAACATGGCCTGGGTGTGGAGCTGAAGATGGGGGTCTGTGGGTCTTGAGGATGCTGCACCTGCTGATGTCCTAAGTCTTGACCATCCCAACCTTCTCAACCAGGGGTTGTGCCGGGCCCTGTCCTGCAGCTTTCTGTGTAGACATGTGT
The DNA here is from genome assembly GCF_029834395.1 of Sorex fumeus. Taxonomy (NCBI): domain Eukaryota; kingdom Metazoa; phylum Chordata; class Mammalia; order Eulipotyphla; family Soricidae; genus Sorex; species Sorex fumeus. The sequence continues at coordinate 5,164,410 of NW_026606076.1, forward strand.
ATGTAAAACTGCCAGATCACTTTGAGCGGCCGCTCCTCTGCCCCCAGTGGTTAGGGACGCTTTTAAAGCCAGTTTTTTTCATTGGCAATTGCCAGGAGGAATCCTGGGGGCCTGGTCCTAGCACGTGGCTGAGGGTTGTAAATGAATAAATAAATGAACGTTGGGACTCAGAGAGATGATCTTCGCGCTGTTTGCAAAGTATTTTTGTGAATTTTATTTCCTTTGTAAATACAAAGACTCTCTGCTCAAAATGTTATCTCTTCAGCTCATCCCTCTCTATCTATCCCAGACCTGGCAACCCCCAGCTGTCTGGATCACTTGATCCTATCCCAGAAATGAGCAAAAATGAACCTCTCTGACCAGGGAATTACCTGGTCAGGAATATTTGAAGCCTGGCCCTTTAAGGCTCTGGGCGAACGTGCAGGTGACGTCACAAAATCCGCGACCTTTATCCGCGGGCTTGGCGTTCTGTGCGGATGTGCCAGTGGGTCTCGTGGTTGCGGAAGGTGAGCAGCGGGTGAGGGGGCACCCAGGGCAGGCCGGTGGGGGGTCCCGGAAGGTCGGTTTCACCGTTGCCCATCCGGGTGGTCGCTCTGAGCGCCTGGACGTCCGCGGTCTCTGCCTTGTGGGCGGCGGGGTCGCTCCGTGGCGGTGGCGTGGGGGGGCGGCCCCTCACCCGGGACGCACCTGAGAGCTGCTGTGGAAATCTTTATCTTGTTTATAAACTGATTTTGAGGGAAACACGATCGTTTTTATTGCGGAGAACTTACTTAGAAAGATGCGTGAGGGGGGAACGCGGCCGCCCGGGTTTGATCCATGCCCCCCACAGCGTCCGGGGACCAGCCTGGAGTGAGCCCAGAGCCGGGAGTAACCCCTGAGCAAAGCCCTCCAGACCCCCCAAAAAATGTGGGTGAATAGAGGAAGCACGTGGTCGAAGAGAAAAACGAATTGGAAGCGCGGAGGTCGTTCTGAACGTTCCAGAAACAAGGACAATAAACGAATGAACAAGAGAAAAAAATTTTTTTAAAATTTTATCTTATGTGCTTTAGACCCTTACCCGGTGGCATCCAGGACTCCCTCCCTCGGGATCCGAAGACCCTTTGGGGTGTCGGGATGAGGGGCCAGCACCCTCCCTGCGGACCCATCGCTCGGGCCCCTCCCAAAGCAGAAAGTGTCAGAGCTAGAGGGAGCCTCAGTCTCCCCCAGATCGGATGGGGCAGGTGAGGGCAGCTCAGCGTTACTTAGTTTCGGGGCGACTCCCGGCACCTGGTCAGTCACGGGGGTGCTTGGATCATCCCAGCAGTGTCCCCAGGACATCCCGTTCCTCGCCCCCTTTCGTTCCTTAGGTTGCTTGTGGAGTAGGGCTAAAGCATGGGATTCCCTCATCAAAGGGACCTGGGTGCGCATTTTTTTCCTCGTGGGGGGTGTTGAGCCCCACCTGGCAGTGTTCAGGGGTCAATCCTGGCGTCGCTCAGGGTACGCCGTATGTGGGTCAGTAGCATGAAGGAAAAAACACCCGCCCCTCTGTCCTGTCATTCTTGGGGGGTGGCCGGGCTGGATGGGGGAGGGGCTGGGCATATTCTTCATGTGCTTGGGGCTCAAAAGCATTTGGCAGAGCCTTTAATTTTCACTGGTTCTTGTGCATTCAGTGGGTTCTGTGAGTTCAGGGAGGCGGGGAGCTTCTCTTTCCTTTTTATTTATTTATTTTGCATTTTGGGTCACACCCAGCGAGGCATTATGGTTACTCCTGGCTCTAAATCCAGCAAACACTCCTAGTGGTGCTAGGAACCATGAGGGATGCCCAGAATTAAACCCACGTTGGCCACCTTCAAAAGAAATGCTCATTTGTCTATGCTGTCACTCAGGCACCAAGGTGTGCAGCTTTAAGCCAACTCAGGTCGCGGTCTGGAGGGGTGCAACAGGGTGGTGCTACAGTGGGTTTTGCAACCAAATATGCAATCTTAGCAGGACGTAGCTGGATCACATCCAGAGTGTGCCCTAACCCCTCTAATAATGCCAGGATTCAAACTTGGTTTGGCTGAGTACAAGACAAGCATGTCACCTGCTGTACTGTGTCTCCAATCTCTTTACACAGAAATTTCTTTTTCTTGGATTTTTAGGGTCACACCCAGTGATGCTCAGGGTTTACTCAGGCTTTTCATTCAAGAATCACTCCTGGCAGTGCTCGGGGACCATATGGGATTTCGGGAATCGAATCCGGGTTAGCCGCATGGAAAGCAAACTCATACCTGCTGTACCATCTTTCCGGCCCCAGAAATGTCTTCATTACTTAATTTATTATACTTTTATTGACCACAGAGCACTCAGTGCTCATGGTTACTCTTGGTTCTGAGTTCATGTATCATTTTTAGCAGTGCTGGAGTGGTTGAGCCTATGTTCTATTGCATATTGTCCCCGACTTAGCTGCTTGAAAGAAAAGCACCCTATCAACTTATTAGCTTTGCTAACCATATGTGATTATATTTCCTCAGAAAAAAGAATTTCTGCCTCACCTGTCCAGATTCCAGGCATCTCCACTGTCCATCTCTCCAAGACCAGGGGTGTGCCCTGCTGTTGAAGTGAGTACTTGCAGAAAGGGTTTTCTAGGGACCAGCTGCAGTAGGTTGTAAATGTCTCACTCTTAGGGGCTGGTGCAGTAGTCCAGCCAGGAGGGCGTTTGTCTTTCTTGCAGTGACCAAAGTTATCCTTGCCACAACATCACTAGGGGATATTGTCCCCTGAGCAAAACTAGGTATGACTCCAACCCTCCCACTTCAGAATTTGTCTTAACACATGAGCATTCTTTGAGCATCTTTTTGGGGTTGGATTGTTTTTCAGGTCTTTCCCTCACCCCGCTCTATTTGCTACAAACTTGGAGGTAGTCAGAGACTCTCCCCTTAATGTATCTGTGTGTCTGAGATGCAGGGGGAGCCATGCCATGTCCCCCAAAGGTAAATCAGGTGCTCTACCCTCTGAGCTCCTCTCCTTGGGTGTATCTCACTACTTGCGGAGCAGAGGAGGTGAGATTTGGGCCCACACCTGGTAATACTTGAGGTCTGTGCCCTGCTCTGTGCTCAGGGGACTAGTGGACAGTGGATACCAGGGAAGGCCCTCTGGGCTTCCAGGTGGCTGGCATCTGCTTCAGTCTGGTGTGATCTCTCCTGTTTATGCCTTCATGGAAAGTTCTTACATGTGAAATTTCTAGAGCCCTTTCAACAGATGGCTGTTAGGGGAAAATGAAGGAGTTGGAGGCTCTGAGCAAAATTTTGGACTTTAAAATCTCGTTTGGGCTAAATTTAATTTTTCGTTTCTTTTTTGGACACAGCGGTAATCCTCAGGTGTTATTTCTGGCTTGGCACTCAGGAAACACTCCTGGCAGTGCTTGTGGGACTATATGTGATGCCAGGGACCAAACATATGCCCTGCCAACTGTACTATTACTCTGGCTCTAAGTGTAATTTTTCATCCTCTTTTTCTTTTATAAAATCACATACCCATAGGAGTAAATTCATAGTCTGAAAACCTGGCTTGTAAGCTCTGAGCACTTCTGGATGTGGTCCCAAAACTAAACAACAAACCCAGACTACTGACCTTTCAGAATATATTACTAGATTTCACACCTCTTCTGTTTGCAGATAAATCCTCATTGCCTTTATTTGAGCAGGAGGGGGATTGGCTATGTGGAATTTTGCCGAACCCATCAGTGCTCCGGGATCACTCCTTGGCAATTCAGGTTGTGAAGTTAAGTCCTTTGCGTTCATGGCAAGTGCCCTCACACTCACTGTCAGCTCATATGGTCATATCCTGTGGTTGCTGCCAAAACGGTACTCAGTTTGGTGCCGGGGTATACAGGTCAGCCGTGTACAAGGCCAGTACCCTAACAAACTATAGTTCTAGCACCTAAATTTATTGATTTATTTTTGGTTGGCTCCACCCAATGGAGATTAGAGTTTATGCCGGCTCGGTTCTCATTGATAATTCTAGGTTTGGGGATTCCGTGAAGTGATAGGGATTGAACCCTGGTCAGCTATGTGCCAGACAAGCAACTCGTGGTCTGTGCTATCTCTGTAGTCATCATAAAAATGCTTCTTTGCTAAGTTGAGAAAGTTGTGTTTTTTTTTTCTGATTAACTACACAGTTCACTTTTTTTTTTTTTTTGCTTTTTGGGTCACCCCCAGTGATGCATAGGGGTTATTCTTGGCTCATGCATTCATGAATTACTCCTGCCGGTTCTTGGGGGACCATTTGGGATGCTGGGAATAAAACCTGCATTGGTCGTGTCCAAGGTAAACACCCTACCGGCTGTGCTATCGCTCCAGCCCCCCAAAGTTCACTTTTTGTGTTTTTGTGTTCAGATCACAGCCAGAAGTGCTCTGGACTTACTCCTAACTCTGCACTCAGGAGTCAATCCAGGGGAGCTTGGGGACCCTATGAGAAGTGGGGCTTTGAACCAGATTTACACGTTAACAGATGTTCCTGGTGTCTCCTGGCGGCTCTCTCTCACTGTCCACATTTGGTGCTCTCGAGCCACTTCTCCACCCTGGACAGCTGTTGCTTTGGACCGATGAAAGTAGAATGAGGACCAGACTGGTTGCTGATTATTCAGTCTCTTGTCTCTCCCAGCTCTATCCAACCCTCTCTCTAACTCGCTCTCCAACACTCTCTGTGACTCCTCTCCAATCTCCCCAGCCACTCTTACTCTCACCTCTCAGCTCTCAGCCTTCTCTCTAAGTCGCATCTGTGTCCTCTAACTCTGTGTCTCTTCTTCTCACACTGTGTCATTGTCATCCTGTTGTTCATCGATTGACTCAAGCAGGCCCCAGCAATGTCTCCTTTGTCCTACCCCTGAGATTTTAAGAAGTGCCACAATTGAGGCTCTTTCAGGGTCAGAAGAATGAGAACCATCATTTTACTGGTTTTTGGCATATTGAATACACCATGGGGAGTTTGCCAGACTCTGCGGTGTGGGCAGGATATTTCTGGTAGCATGCCAGTTTTTCCAGAGTAAGTCTAGATAATAAGATTTCATGTGGCCGTGCACTTCCCAGAGCACGGTGTTATAGACTTTGGGTCTTGGCCATTGATGGGATTACACGGCACCAGGGATAGTTGGTGGGTGTAACACCTACATACTGGAAGAATGGAGATCTGGGTGGAGGAGGCCCAGTCCCAATACGAGCAGCTTGGAGATCTAAGCCCCAGGTCCTGCACACCTGGGTTTCTCTGCCGGTTCCTTCATACGTGTGGCTCGTGGGGACTTGTGGGACTGTGACTCAAACCAGAGGTCTACAGCTCGGGATTGGGAGGGAAACTCAACAAACCCTCCTCCAAAGCACCCCAATAAGACAGCCAGACACGGAGGCAGGAGACTGCGTGTTTTCTTTCAGTAACAAGGTTTTATAGTCTCTGGGTCTTGGCCATTGATGGGATTACACAGCGCCAGGGGCAGTTGGTGGGTGTAACGCCTACATACTGGAAGATAGGGAATCTGGGTGGAGGAGGACCATCCCTTTTCTCAGTGTCCTTCATTCCCCTGTCTCCCTGAAGCTGCTCTTTTCCTTCTCTTACCACGACCCCGATCCCCGCCTCCCCACGGGTAGCGCAATGAAAAATGGTTTTCCAGACTTCCACATCACCTGCAGCCCAAGAAGGAAAAGCAGCCTTGAAGGTGTGTTACTCCTCTTCTTAGACCAGCAACTTAATAGACATATTTAGTTTTACTTCCTAATGATTATCATTCTGTATGGACACAGTAGTATATACTTTTAGGGTTGTGGGTGACACTCCTGGGGACTTCTCACCACAGATTCAGACTACAGTGCTTAGGCCGATCAATCAGTCCTAATCCCAGCAGCGTCCAAGTCCAGTTTTTACTTTTTGATTCATAACAGAATTTGTCCATAACCAGGCTCTTATAGATAAGCATTATGTTACTTTGGCCATGCCCATTTCGATGCCAGGGTAGCTAGCTCACACTTGACCTGGGTCCATCTAGTCCCTCATCGGACCCTTCTTTTGGGGATCAAGAAGGTAAGGGCAACTGAGGCTTCAGTCAAGAGAGCAGTTGTCCAGGAGGTAATATTATCTGGAGACTATCAACTCTAAAGCTCAGGCTTGTCTTTGTAACTGTCCTCCTGTATCCATACAAAAAGCAATTGCTCTGAAATAGCTAACCATGCAAAAGACATTAAGGAGAAGAGAAAGACAATCTTTCCAAGTCAAAGTCTTATCAGGAGACAAAGGTAATTGAAAGGTTATGGGCAATCAACAAACATAAGCTCACACTGGCCAGGGAGCAAGGGCAGACGACAATTATCCTACAATACCTGGTGATCCTCAGTGGTTTCTCCTGGCTCTGCACTCAGGTATTATTTCTGATGGTGCTCCGGGAGACTCTACAGTTTCCTGGGGATTGAACCTAGGTTGACCATATGCAAGCAACACCCTACCCAGATCTACAGTTGCTCTGGTCTCAGTTGGAGAGTTTAGATGCATGTAATTGTGCACAGAATGTCGTTTGAAAGGATGGAAGGGGCGCCTTGATGAAAACTTTTATAAGTGGGAATATGGGTCAGCTCCCAAGCTCCCCACATCCCAGAAGACCATTCCGTTTACCTGTGATTACTCACAAGGTTGATCACAATCCTGGATCCCACCCAAGTCTCTTTTCTTATATTAGAGGTAAAAAAGGAAACATTTATGATTGGATAGAGCAAAATTCCATCCATCTATGAATCATATGGTGCTCAGGGGACCATTTGGAATTCGGGACATTGTACCTAGATTGACTGCATACAACTTACTGTACTAGCCGGATACTCTCAGTTTGAAATCATGTTTCTGAAACTGCCTTCTGGGGTTTTCTTTGTAGCTGAGAGTCCACTGCTCGCATGTTGTCAAGGGGTAGAGCGTTGGCCGGACCTTGTTCTTTGATGTTCTTACCAGCCTTTGCTCCTGTTACATGTCTCCAGCTCTCTGGGTTTCTCCTAGGCCAGTTCCTCTCTGAATCCCCATGGCTGACTTCAGAGTCACCACTTTCAACCCCATCTGGATTTATTACTTCCCCAAGAATCTCATTGTCCCGTACCTTACCAGCTACCTACCTGCAGAGCTTGATTTCTTTTGACATGATAACTGGAGCGATAGCACAGCAGGTAGGGCGTTCGCCTTACAAGTGACCAACATGGCCGACCCGAGCTCGATTCCTCCGCCCCTCTCGGAGAGCCCGGCAAGCTACCGAGAGTATTCGATATGCCAGACACAGTAACAACAAAGTCTCCAATGGAGACGTTACTGGGCCCGCTCGAGCAAATCGACGATCAACGGGAGGGCCTTTACCTTTACCTTACCTAACTCTCATGGCATAGACTAATAATTGGAATCCTCTGTTCTACATGGATGCAGCCAGCCCTGGTGGAATGTCTCTTCCTGCACACTTTGATAAAGGCTCAAGTGAGCAATTTGGCCCTCATCCCCCCAGGGATGCCAAGAGAGGTGGGATGTCTTCTGAGGGTGATCATAAGATCACTCTTCCCGTGTCCTCAGCACCATCACTTTCCCATAGAAGCCAATAATGGACAGAATCCTCAGAAATGTAAGCACTGAGGACAAACTTTTGAGTCCAGCATCACCCCGGTGGTACTATGTGAACATCCACACAGGAGAGAAACTGTTTATGTGTAAGGACTGAGGGAAGGCCTTCAATGGATCCTCATACCTTATACACAGGAGATTTCATACTGGAGAGTCTGTATGCATGTAAGCAATGTGTCAAAGCCTTTCTCTGACTCATACATCTTATTAAAAATTAAAAGTAAAGGCCCTCCCGTTGATCATCGATTTGCTCGAGCAGGCCCAGTAACATCTCCATTGGAGACTTTGTTGTTACTGTGTTTGGCATATCGAATACGTCACGGGGAGCTTGCCAGGCTCTGCCGTGAGGGCGAGATACTCTCGGTAGCTTGCTGGGCTCTCCAATAGGGGCGGAGAATCGAACTCAGGTCGGTCATGTTGGTTGCGTGCAAGGCAAACGCCCTACCGCTGTGCGATCACTCAACACATCTTAGTATGCACAGAAAACTCACTCTGGAAAGAAGCCACATGCATATACGGAGTGGAAAGTCTTTGCTTATTCCACAAGCCTTAGTACACAGAAAAACTCACACTGGAGAGATAACTTGTGAGCAATGTAGGAAGGCCTTTGCTTATTCCTGAAGTCTTAGTTTCATAATTTCTGTTTTTTAGAAAACCCTTATATATGTGAGGTAATTGGAAAGGCCTTTCATTTACTCTCAGGTCTTTCTGAGCATGGGAAAGTTCATACAGGGGAATGAAACACTATTCGTGTCACTACTGTGGGAGGGTTTTCACTTACTATTCAAACTTTTCTGTCCATAAGAAAATGCACATTGCACATTGCAGTGAATATCTCTCTCTCTCTCTCTCTCTCTCTCTATATATATATATATATATATATACATATATATGGAGTATGGCAAGGCATTTGCGTATTTTGCACTCCGTTTGAGGCACTGAAATTTTCATCATTTCACTTAATCACTTAATCCCCGTTATTCATCGATTTATTCGAGCGGGTGCCAGTAACGTCTCCATTCATCCCGGTTGCGTGCTAGCGTAGCCCAATGGTATCTATTCATTCTAGGAACATGCAGAGCCTCAAACCGATCATTTAGGGTCTTGACGAAGAAGTCTGACCATCTTATAGGTGGGCGTCCACGTGATCTTTTGATGTCCCGTGGAATCCAATCAGTAATGGCTGTAGTCCAGCGGTTGTCTGTAAACCTCATTACATGTCCAGCCAATCTGATTTTTGATGTCTTGGCAAATGAGACAGCGTCCCTGATTCTTGAGCGTTGACGAAGATCAGAACTCCGGATTCTATCTCTCATTTGAGTGAATCGTGATAGTCCAAGCATAGTTCTTTCGATTCCTCTTTGAGAGACCCGAACAGCGTTCTCATCCCGTTTTCATAGGGTCCAGGTCTCTGAGGCATATGTTAATGCAGGAAGAATAGTGGAATCAAAGAGATGTGCTTGTAGCTGGAGGTTCTTTGTCCTTTTAGTTACTTCTTCAATGCTCTTGAAGGCATTCCAAGCCGCTCTCTTCCTCCTGCGCAACTCAGGTGCCAGGTCATTCATCATGTTGATTTCTCAACCTAGGTATATATAACTGTTGCATTCGGAGATGGTGATTCCATTGAGAGCTAATGGAGCGTCAGGAACAAGGCTGTTTCTCATCAGCAAAGTGGAGGTGGTGTAGTTGCCGACCATCTATCTTCACTCCCATGCTTTCCAATTCCAGTCGTTGCATGATGTTCTCGAGGGTGGCACTGAAGAGTTTTGGTGAAATGGTATCACCCTGCCGAACCCCTCTCTTGATATGGATGATTACTTCTTTGTAGAATGGTGATATCTTGGTAGTGAATCCGCAATAGAGCTCACGAAGGATCCTGATGTATTGAGTTTGTACGCCCTGATTGGCTAGGGCTTCCATGACTGCTTCCGTCTCAACAGAATCAAAGGCCTTCTTTAAATCAATGAACGTTAGACAGAGCGGCATCTTGAACTCCCGAGATACCTCAATGAGCTTAGTAATCGTGTGGATATGGTCGATGGTACTGAATCCTTTTTGGAATCCAGCTTGTTCACATGGTTGTCCTTCATCTAGTGTTCTGCTAATCCTATTCAGGATGACTCAAGTGAATTGTTTGTAGATTACAGACAATAGGCAGATTGGGCAATAGTTGCCGTTGTCGTGGATGTCTCCTTTCCTGTATAGTAGTACAGTCCTGCTGGTTTTCCATTGGGATGGAACCTTGCATTCAGACAGGTAGCGTGTGAAGAGCCGAGCCAATGTATTGATGAGTACTGATGGTAAGTTCTTCAGGTGTTCGGGTCTGATCTTGTCTGGGCCAGGTGCTCTTTGTTTCTTTACCGACGAGATGGCATGTTGGATTTCGGAAGGGAGAACATTGGGAACGACATATCCATCATGTGGTATGTGGTATGTGGGCAAGTGGACGTGGCTATTAAAGAGATCTGAGTAGAAGTCATGAATAATCTTCTCTATTGCCCTTCTGGAAGATGTGATAGATCCATCATGATGTCGGAGGGCAGTCATCTTGGTTTTGTAGTTGGTGAAGGACAGGCGGATGTTATGAATGCTTTTCCCAGCTTCTGCCGCATCTACCAGTACTGCTGCTCTCCTGTTTTTGAGGTCATCCTTGATGAGTTCTCTGCACTGTTTTGCCAATTCGGATGTTCGCTTGTGGTTGCCTGAGGCATGTGCCAAGCCACGTTGGCGAGTAAGTTCAAGAGTTTTCGAAGAAAGGCGGTTTTCCAGATGGGGTCTCCAACTGAGACCAGAGCAACTGTAGATCTGGGTAGGGTGTTGCTTGCATATGGTCAACCTAGGTTCAATCCCCAGGAAACTGTAGAGTCTCCTGGAGCACCATCAGAAATAATACCTGAGTGCAGAGCCAGGAGAAACCACTGAGGATCACCAGGTATTGTAGGATAATTGTCGTCTGCCCTTGCTCCCTGGCCAGTGTGAGCTTATGTTTGTTGATTGCCCATAACCTTTCAATTACCTTTGTCTCCTGATAAGACTGTGACTTGGAAAGATTGTCTTTCTCTTCTCCTTAATGTCTTTTGCATGGTTAGCTATTTCAGAGCAATTGCTTTTTGTATGGATACAGGAGGACAGTTACAAAGACAAGCCTGAGCTTTAGAGTTGATAGTCTCCAGATAATATTACCTCCTGGACAACTGCTCTCTTGACTGAAGCCTCAGTTGCCCTTACCTTCTCGATCCCCAAAAGAAGGGTCCAATGAGGGACTAGATGGACCCAGGGCAAGTGTGAGCTAGCTACCCTGGCATCGAAATGGGCCTGGCCAAAGTAACATAATGCTTATCTATAAGAGCCTGGTTATGGACAAATTCTGTTATGAATCAAAAAGTAATAACTGGACTTGGACGCTGCTGGGATTAGGAGTGATTGATCGGCCTAAGCACTGTAGTCTGAATCTGTGGGGAGAAGTCCCCAGGAGTGTCACCCACAACCCTAAAAGTATATACTACTGTGTCCATACAGAATGATAATCATTAGGAAGTAAAACTAAATATGTCTATTAAGTTGCTGGTCTAAGAAGAGGAGTAACACACCTTGAAGGCTGCTTTTCCTTCTTGGGCTGCAGGTGATGTGGAAGTCTGGAAAACCATTTTTCATTGCGCTTCCCGTGGGGAGGCGGGGATCGGGGTCGTGGTAAGAGAAGGAAAAGAGCAGCTTCAGGGAGACAGGGGGAATGAAGGACACTGAGAAAAGGGATGGTCCTCCTCCACCCAGATTCCCTATCTTCCAGTATGTAGGCATTACACCCACCAACTGCCCCTGGCGCTGTGTAATCCCATCAATGGCCAAGACCCAGAGACTATAAAACCTTGTTACTGAAAGAAAACACGCAGTCTCCTGCCTCCGTGTCTGGCTGTCTTATTGGGGTGCTTTGGAGGAGGGTTTGTTGAGTTTCCCTCCCAATCCCGAGCTGTAGACCTCTGGTTTGAGCCACAGTCCCACAAGTCCCCACGAGCCACACGTATGAAGGAACCGGCAGAGAAACCCAGGTGTGCAGGACCTGGGGCTTAGATCTCCAAGCTGCTCGTATTGGGACTGGGCCTCCTCCACCCAGATCTCCATTCTTCCAGTATGTAGGTGTTACACCCACCAACTGTCCCTGGTGCCGTGTAATCCCATCAATGGCCAAGACCCAAAGTCTATAACACCGTGCTCTGGGAAGTGCAGGGCCACATGAAATCTTATTATCTAGACTTACTCTGGAAAAACTGGCATGCTACCAGAAATATCCTGCCCACACCGCAGAGTCTGGCAAACTCCCCATGGTGTATTCAATATGCCAAAAACCAGTAAAATGATGGTTCTCATTCTCCTGAACCTGAGCGAGCCTCAAATGTGGCACTTCTTAAAATCTCAGGGGTAGGACAAAGGAGACATTGCTGGGGCCTGCTTGAGTCAATCGATGAACAACAGGATGACAATGATACAGTGCGAGAAGAAGAGACACAGAGTTAGAGGACACAGATGCGACTTAGAGAGAAGGCTGAGAGCTGAGAGCTGAGAGTAAGAGTGGCTGGGGAGATTGGAGAGGAGTCACAGAGAGTGTTGGAGAGCGAGTTAGAGAGAGGGTTGGATAGAGCTGGGAGAGACAAGAGACTGAATAATCAGCAACCAGCCCGGTCATCATTCTACTTTCATCGGTTCAAAGCAACAGCTGTCCAGGGTGGAGAAGTGGCTCGAGAGCACCAAATGTGGACAGTGAGAGAGAGCCGCCAGGAGAGACCAGGAACATCTGTTAACGTGTAAATCTGGTTCAAACCCCCTCTTCTCATAGGGTGCCCCAAGCCCCCCTGGATTGACTCCTGAGTGCAGAGTCAGGAGTAAGCCCAGAGCACTTCTGGCTGTGATCCGAACACAAAAACACAAAAAAGTGAACTTTGAGGGGCTGGAGCGATAGCACAGCCGGTAGGGTGTTTACCTTGGACACGACCAATGCAGGTTTTATTCCCAGCATCCCAAATGGTCCCCCAAGAACCGGCAGGAGTAATTCATGAATGCATGAGCCAAGAATAACCCCTATGCATCACTGGGGGTGACCCAAAAAGCAAAAAAAAAAAAGTGAACTGTGTAGTTAATCAGAAAAAAAAAACACAACTTTCTCAACTTAGCAAAGAAGCATTTTTATGATGGCTACAGAGATAGCACAGACCACGAGTTGCTTGTCTGGCACATAGCTGACCAGGGTTCAATCCCTATCACTTCACGGAGTCCCCAAACCTAGAATTATCAATGAGAACCGAGCCGGCGTAAACTCTAATCTCCATTGGGTGGAGCCAACCAAAAATAAATCAATAAATTTAGGTGCTAGAACTATAGTTTGTTAGGGTACTGGCCTTGTACACGGCTGACCTGTATACCCCGGCACCAAACTGAGTACCGTTTTGGCAGCAACCACAGGATATGACCATATGAGCTGACAGTGAGTGTGAGGGCACTTGCCATGAACGCAAAGGACTTAACTTCACAACCTGAATTGCCAAGGAGTGATCCCGGAGCACTGATGGGTTCGGCAAAATTCCACATAGCCAATCCCCCTCCTGCTCAAATAAAGGCAATGAGGATTTATCTGCAAACAGAAGAGGTGTGAAATCTTTTAATATATTCTGAAAGGTCAGTCGTCTGGGTTTGTTGTTTTGTTTTGGGACCACATCCAGAAGTGCTCAGAGCTTACAAGCCAGGTTTTCAGACTATGAATTTACCCCTATGGGTATGTGATTTTATAAAAGAAAAAGAGGATGAAAAATTACACTTAGAGCCAGAGTAATAGTACAGTTGGCAGGGCATATGTTTGGTCCCTGGCATCACATATAGTCCCCCAAGCACTGCCAGGAGTGTTTCCTGAGTGCCAAGCCAGAAATAACACCTGAGCATTACCGCTGTGTCCAAAAAAGAAACGAAAAATTAAATTTAGCCCAAACGAGATTTTAAAGTCCAAAATTTTGCTCAGAGCCTCCAACTCCTTCATTTTCCCCTAACAGCCATCTGTTGAAAGGGCTCTAGAAATTTCACATGTAAGAACTTTCCATGAAGGCATAAACAGGAGAGAGCACACCAGACTGAAGCAGATGCAAGCCACCTGGAAGCCCAGAGGGCCTTCTCTGGTATCCAGTGTCCACTAGTCCCCTGAGCACAGAGCAGGGCACAGACCTCAAGTACTACCAGGTGTGGGCCCAAATCTCACCTCCTCTGCCCCACAAGTAGTGAGATACACCCAAGGAGAGGAGCTCAGAGGGTAGACCACCTGATTTACCTTTGGGGGACATGGCATGGCTCCCCCTGCATCTCAGACACACAGATACCTGAGGGGGAGAGTCTCTGACTACCTCCAAGTTTGTAGCAAATGGAGAGGGGTGAGGGAAAGACCTGAGAAACACTCCAACCCCAAAAAGATGCTCAAAGAATGCTCATGTGTTAAGACAAATTCTGAAGTGGGAGGGTTGGAGTCATACCTAGTTTTGCTCAGGGGACAATATCCCCTAGTGATGTTGTGGCAAGGATAACTTTGGTCACTGCAAGAAAGACAAACGCCCTCCTGGCTGGACTACTGCACCAGCCCCTAAGAGTGAGACATTTACAACCTACTGCAGCTGGTCCCTAGAAACCCCTTTCTGCAAGTACTCACTTCAACAGCAGGGCACACCCCTGGTCTTGGAGAGATGGACAGTGGGGATGCCTGGAATCTGGACAGGTGAGGCAGAAATTCTTTTTTCTGAGGATATATAATCACATAGGGTTAGCAAAGCTAATAAGTTGATAGGGTGCTTTTCTTTCAAGCAGCTAAGCCTTGGTCAATATGCAATAGAACATAGGCTCACCCACTCCAGCACTGCTAAAAATGATACATGAACTCAGAACCAAGAGTAACCCATGAGCACTGAGTGCTCTGTGGTCAATAAAAGTACAATAAATTAAGTAATGAAGACATTTCTGGGGCCGGAAAGATGGTACAGCAGGTATGAGTTTGCTTTCCATGCGGCTAACCCGGATTCGATTCCCGAAATCCCATATGGTCCCCGAGCACTTCCAGGAGTGATTCTTGAATGCAAAGTCTGAGTAAACCCTGAGCATCACTGGGTGTGACCCTAAAAATCCAAGAAAAAGAAATTTCGGTGTAAAGAGATTGGAGACACAGTACAGCAGGTGACGTGCTTGTCTTGCACTCAGCCAAACCAAGTTTGAATCCTGGCATTATTAGAGGGGTTAGGGCACACTCTGGAAGTGATCCAGCTACTTCCTGCTAAGATTGCATATTTGGATGCAAGACCCACTGTAGCACCACCCTATTGCACCCCTCCAGACCGCAACCTGAGTTGGCTTAAAGCTGCACACCTTGGTGCCTGAGTGACAGCATAGACAAATGAGCATTTCTTTTGAAGGTGGCCAACCTGGATTTAATTCTTGGCATCCCTTATGGTTCCGAGCACCACTAGGAGTGCGTGCTGGATTTAGAGCCAGGAGTAACCATAATGCCTCGCTGGGTGTGACCCAAAATGCAAAATAAATAAATCAAAAGGAAAGAGAAGCTCCCCACCTCCCTGAACTCCCAGAACCCACTGAATGCACAAGAACCAGTGAAAATCAAAGGCTCTGCCAAATACTTTTGAGCCCCAAGCACATGAAGAATATGCCCCGCCCTTCCCCCCATCCAGCCCGGCCACCCCCCAAGAATGTCAGGACAGAGGGGAGGGTGTTTTTTCCTTCATGCTACTGACCCAGATATGGCGTACCCTGAGCAACGCCAGGATTGACCCCTGAACACTGCCAGGTGGGGCTCAACACCCCCCACGAGGAAAAAAATAAATGCGCACCCAGGTCCCTTTGATGAGGGAATCCCATGCTTTAGCCCTACTCCACAAGCAACCTAAGGAACGAAAGGGGGCAAGGAACGGGATGTCCTGGGGACACTGCTGGGATGATCCACGCACCCCTGTGACTGACCAGGTGCCGGGAGTCGCCCCAAAACTAAGATAACACTGAGCTGCCCTCACCCGCCCCATCAGATCTGGGGGAGACTGAGGCTTCCTCTAGCTCTGACACTTTGTGCTTTGGGAGGGGCCCCAGCGATGGGTCCGCAGGGAGGGCGCTGGCCCCGCATCCCGACACCCCAAAGGGTCTTCGTATCCCGAGGGAGGGAGTCCTGGGCGCCACCGGGTAAGGGTCTAAAGCACATAAAATAAAATTAAAAATTTTTTTTTCTCTTGTTCATTCGTTTATTGTCCTTGTTTCTGGAACTTTCAGAACGACCTTTGCGCTTCCAATTCGTTTTTCTCCTCGACCACGTGCTTCCTCTACCCACCCACCTTTTATTTGGGGGGGAGGGGCTTTGCTCAGGGGTTACTCACGGCTCTGGGCTCACTCCAGGCTGGTCCCGGGACGCTGTGGGGGGCCTGGATCAAACCCGGGCGGCCGTGTTCCCCCCTTACGCATCTTTCTAAGTAAGTTCTCCTCAGTAAAAACGATTGTGTTTTCCTCAAAATCAGTTTATAAACAAGGTAAAGTTTTCCACAGCAGCTCTCAGGTGCGTCCCGGGTGAGGGGCCGCCCCCCCACGCCACCGACACGGAGCGACCCCGCCGCCCACAAGGCAGAGACCGCGGACGTCCAGGCGCTCAGAGCGACCACCCAGACGGGCAACGGTGAAACCAACCTTCCGGGACCCCCTACCGGCCGCTCCTGGGTGCCCTCTCACCCGCTCCTCACCTTCTGCAACCACGCTACCAACTGGCACATCCGCATGGAATGCCAAGCCGGGTGGATAAAGGTCACGGATTTTGTGACCTGCACGTTCGCCCAGAGCCTTAAAGGGCCAGGCTTCAAATATTACAGACCAGGTAATTCCCTTGTCAGAAAGGTTCATTTTTGCTCATTTCTGGGATAGGATCAGGTGATCCAGACAGCTGGGGCTTGCCAGGTCTGGGATAGATAGAGAGGGATAAGCTGAAGAGATAACATTTTGAGCAGAGAGTCTTTGTATTTACGAAGGAAATAAATTCACAAAAATACTTTGCAAACAGCCGCAAGATCATCTCTCTGAGTCCCAACGTTCATTTATTTATTCATTTACAACCCTCAGCCACGTGCTAGGACCAGGCCCCCAGGATTCCTCCTGGCAATTGCCAATGAAAAAGACTGGCTTTAAAAGCGTCCCTAACCACTGGGGGCAGAGGAGCGGCCGCTCAAAGTGATCTGGCAGTTTTACATACACGTGTCTACACAGAAAGCTGCAGGACAGGGCCCGGCACAACCCCTGGTTGAGATGGTTGGGATGGTCAAGACTTAGGACATCAGCAGGTGCAGCATCCTCAAGACCCACAGACCCCCGTCTTCAGCTCCACACCCAGGCCATGTTGCCCTACTGCAGATCTGGAGGTGAAGATGCCCCAAGGATAATGCACTCACACCCGAGAACATTGTGCCGTACTAAATCCCCCCAGTGCAACCAGCAAAGCTCCATATCCTCCTAAAGCTTCTGGAGCAAGGCAGACCCCAGGAACCCACTGGATATTGATGGGGGGAGTGAAAAACAACCACAAGAGTGTCCCAAAAGCTGGCACGATCCCGTTGGTCACATTACAGTCACTGGAGGTGAGAGGTCCTCATGTCCTGCCACTATTTGACCTTCAGTGCCCCCCTTCGACTGAAGTATCACTTTGTCCTTTAAACGCATGCCTGGAGGAGGCCTGATTCTCTTGACATCATTAGGAAGCAAAGGTGCACATGGAAGAATCCCGTCTGTGACATCACCCATTTCACCAAGGAGCCTTAACGTGCCAGGTTCCAAGTGCAGACAGACCATTATGGCAGCCCAGGTGAGTCAGTGCAAGGGGGATGAACTCGAATCAAAAAGAGGAGAGGCAAGTGCTGGAGGGTCAGGTCACAGAGTTCAGGGCAGCAAGTTAAGGGGGAGTCCCTTGGCCCTGTAGTGATCAAACATAGAACCAATGCTCCCCAACACTTCCATCATAAAAAAAGGAGATTGATTCAAAGTAAAACAGACAAATAGGTTGTGAATGGCTCCTGGGACAATGAGTTTCTCTGGGAAGTCATTAATCAAGATGGGTGCAGTGTCTCTGAAGCCAGCCCTGAAGATGCAGAGGAACTGGCCTAGCAGCAACCCAGAGAGCTGGAGAGACACTGGGCAGGAACAAAGGCTGAGAAGAACATCAGAGAGCGCTGTACAGTGAACACTCTACCCCTTGAAAAAACGCTATCTAAGAACCTACAAGGAAACCCCAGACGAAGCTCTAGAAACACGTTTTCAAACAAGAGTATGGGGAAAGAAGTTAGTACTGTGGCTTAATGCTTGTGTTAAGCATGGTTTTCCTGAGTTCCATTCCTGGCATCGAAAAAAACACAGACTCCTAAGAACTGCCAAGTATGGCATGAATTACATAAAACATATTTCAATAAATAAATTCATGTATAGACCTACCCTAAAAACGGAGGCACATAGGAGCTAATGGGCACCAAAGTTTACTAGATCATTTTGTACACTACATCTTTTGAACAGGAAAAAACAGTTTTAATCATTCTGGTGGCTAGTAGGGTTGAGATTTTACCAATTACAAACGCAACGTTTTGTCGTCTTTTCTTCTAATATAACTGAAATGAGAAGAGTAAAATCCAGAAAGGTGACCACCCTTTATAGTTAGTCATCACACCTGATGTTATTGCCTGCTGTGATGGGAGTTTGGGCATCTGCCAGGTTCCCACAATTTGTAAAATATTTTGATCAAGGGGCCTTTTCCACCCTTTCATGGAACCATCAGAAAACTTTCTGTTCACCGTGTAAGTTCATTTCAAGTATCTAATCCACCCCTTTACAGAATACTGACAGGGAAATTATCCTAAACTTTTCAGAAATATTTATCTTCAATGTTAAGGAAAATGTAATAAAAATCTGAATACAACAGTACAGTGCAGAGCTGATACAGTGGGAAGGTACTTGATTGCACAAGACTCATCCGGATTCTAAGTCCAGATCCCAATAAGGATATCTATGTCCTCCCTCGCAGGTATGGATGAGCTCAGACCCAAGAGTATGGATTGAGAAAAATAGGTGTGAATCCTCAAAATATAACAGAGGAAGGCCTAAAGTGTGGAGGTTTGCATCTTTTTCCATTCAAAAGGATTCACTGCAACATCCTGGTTGATCTCTATTATAAACCCCGCCAACCGGGGTCTCTGCCTCAAACCAGAGTCCAAGCAAAACTGAGACACTGGGCTGGAGTGATAGCACAGCGGGTAGGGCGGCCTCATTGCATGCAGTCAACCCGGGTTCAATTTCTAGCATTCCATAGGGTCCCCCAAGAACAGACAGGAGTAGTCCCTGAGCCCAGAGCTAGGAGTACCCCTGTGCATCTCTGGGTTTGACCACAAAAACAAAAGAAAACAATAAGAGTGACACTGATCATTGTGATCGAAGGGTGGTGTTTGTACCCATTTACTTAGTTCCTATTTAATCAGTTTTCACCTGGATTCCATCAGCAAGACACATTATTTACAGGTGAGAGAGCAATAGCACAGCAGGTAGGGCGTTTTCCTTGCATGCTGCCGACCCAGGTTCAATACCCAGCATCCCATATGGTCCCCTGAGCACAGCCAGGAGTGATTCCTGAGTGCAAAGCCAGGAATAACTCCTGAGCATCTCCGGGTGTGACCCACCCAAAAAAGAAGAATAAAAGGACCCATTATTTACAGGTTAACATACACATCAAGTCCAAGTGCCTGGACACTGGCATAGGAAGTAGTAATCATTACTATTACTATTATGGTTTGCTATATAAGGTAACTAAGGTGGTTAATTCAGCTTCAACAGAAACTCAGGCCTTAGTAGGCATATTAAAATACACAGTGGCAAGAACTCCTAAGAGTGTACAGAATGAGAAGATCTTTGTGTTTCCCTGAATTGCAATCATCAGCAATTCCCTTTCCCTCATAGTATTGAATTTACCATTTTAATTTGAACATGAGAACTGTAACATAAAGAATGAACTAGGAGTGTATATTTCAGACTTCAAAAAGCTGAAGCAGAGTGTTTGCCATAGGATCCCCCAAGCACCACCCTCCCAGAGTAATTCCTGAGTACATATTCAGGAGAAACCCCTGAACATCACCCAGGTGGGACACAAAAATGAAAAAAACATGGTCAAAGGGCAAGCCGTGAGGAACCCAGAGATAATGGAGGCCTTGTGTATCCCAGAAGGGCTGGGGGAGATTGAATGATGCATTCAAGGTAAATTGAAATTCAGATTTTAGGGACTGCTGGGCATTTGCCTTGCAGGGGATGACCTGGGTATGATCCCTTCCCCTCCCAGTCCCACCTGCAGTGATCCTGCCTGAGGAGCCAGAAGTAACTCCTGAGAATTTCCGATTGTGCCTTGTCCCCACCCCTACAAAATAGTACTTGTTTTGTGTATTGAACAGAAAGCTCTATGTTAGGGGGATCAGGTTTATGAATGACAGATGTGAATGATTTCAGTGATCCCTGTGATCAAGGCTTTCTCTGCCTGTAGATGGTTTTTCTGGGCTCACCTCCAGTACCACATGGTCCCCCGGTACCACTGGGAGTAGTTACAACCTGGGCAGCACTGGAAGCCTTAGAATATGCATCTTTGGGGAGGGAGACACAGTCAGAAGGGCTCAGGGCTTATTTATTCCTGCCTTTGCATTCAGGAGTTATTCCTCTGGGGCCAGGGTTGAGGTCTCCTAACGTCCTAACGTCCAGCACCTCCTAATGGTTTGGAGGGAATTGCTGTAGGCATTCAGGCAGATAAGGAAGGTTTCCCCTCCCAAGGCAAAGGCAGTAAATTTCCTGGGAATAGCTCCGAAGTTGTGAAGGCAACCTTGCAGAAAACAGGAACTAAGTCCTGATCACACCCTCACCTATGGCCAGCAACAGACCCATAGAAGCTCTTGCAGAAACAAAAGGCCAGGAAAGGAATTTCAAAGAAGATCATCACCCCTCCCAACCTGCCTAGGCAACCTCCTTAGCAACGCGACTTTGACCTAGGTAAAAGCCTAGATTGGATTCCCTTCTGTTCGAAGGAGACCGCTCATTTGCTTTCCCAGACATTTGCGGAAGCAGGGCAAGTGGTGGGTCCCCGAATGGGGGAACCAAAGTCGGACTCCATAAGGATGTGGGGACCCCTACCACTGCTTCCGAAACCCTTCCCCAAATTATACAGTCAGATCAGGAGGTGTGGACCAGGTGGGGTGGGGTGGGGGTTGAGGGATGACCCCAGACCTCAATGGGGGAGCACCCCAATGGTGCTGCTTCATTCAAAAGAGGTCCGTGTGCCAAGAGGAGGTCGCCTCTCATGGATTCAACTCTCTTACAACCGCAAAGGGCTGGAGGGGATGAGATAGTCCAGCATCTTCCGGCCCTGTCTGTGTCCGACTGGGCCTTGGGTCAGAGAATAAATGGGGATCTGTGTCTGGGTGTCCCTGCTGCCTGGGGCTTGCCCCAATCACTCTATGTGTGGAGGCACACCCAGTGGGCAGTGCTCCAGAGCCAGCTACCCGAAAGCGAATAGGGTGACACAGGAGAGGCTTGCCTTCCCGCAGTACGACGTGTCCAACCAACTCAGTTCTAAACGTCTCCAGACCCCACATCCACATATCACAGCACCCCGCGTTGTTGAGGGTGCCATCTTTCATCCTGAGTTTTGAGGTTCCAACACACATGAGAATTCCCATGGCTTCTGTTCTCCGTGGTGGAGGGTGGCAAAAGCCAAATTCAACTCCAGCATCTCCAGATATCTGGGGTGAAGGTAACAGTCATCAGAGGAGCTAGGGTGTGTTAAGAAAAATTTTAATTACACAGGAATTATGAGCTTAAGACTGGGCAATCTCCTTCCCTGGAAAATCTAAATACATCATTTCTTCAAAGGAATGGTTTTTTGCTTTTTGGGTAATACCCAGAAATGCTCATGTGTTACCCCAGGCTCTGCACTCAGAAATTACTCCTGGTGGTACTTGGGGGACCATATGGGATGCTGGAGATTGGACACAAGTTGGCTGTATGCAACACAAACATCCTACCAGCTATACTGTAGCTCTGGCTCCGAGGGTTTTTTTTTTGGGGGGGGCTGTTTTGGTGTGTGCCCACAGGGTTCTGGGAAATATTGAGTACCTGGGATTGAACCTGGTCGGTTACAAGCAGGGTGAGATTCTTTTGTCGTTGTTCTGTTCACTCTGAACAAGAAAAAAATATGAGCCCTCTTTGCTCTGTCAGTGGCCCAGTTCTTTGGAAAGGTCTCCATTTATAGTCAACCCCACGTGCCATCATCCCACGTTCTGAGGATGTAACAAACCTCTTCTACAAAGACAAGGGGTCAGGGATACAGCAAGATACAGCTCAGAACCCACCAAGTTAAGGTGGGGGAATCTGCCATCATGGGACTGAGGCTGTTTTGGTTTAATTTGGTTTGTTCATGGTTTGGGGCCCCAACACCAGCAATGCTCAGGGTTACTCCTGGCTCTGCACTCAGGAATCACTTCGACATGATGGTGGGGCTGTATGGAGAGCCAAAGAAAGAATAGTCTTGGGGGTCGAGTGGGTTGCTCCCACTTTGTCTCTGGACGATGAAGGGTGCAGAGTATTGAACTGATGTAGAAAGTCCAAGGCAAAGTCATTTATTTTCATTTTTGTTCTCTTCACTGAGCTAGAAACCTTCTGAAGCCAGTTTGTTATGTCTGTGACCAAGCGATTGAGAAATATTTCCTGTTATGGGCAACCCACACCCCAGCACCCCACATTCTGAGGGAGCCCAAACCTCTACTACAAGGAAGAGGCAGCATGGATACAGCAAGATCCATCTCAGAAACCCCCACGATGGGGTGAGGGAATCCCCCAATAAGGGACTGGGGCTATTTTGGTTGTATTAGGTTTGTTCATGGATTGGGGGACACAAATCCAGAAACGGCAGAGGTTCTCCTGAGGTTGCATTCAGGAATCCGGCATGATGGTGGGGCTGTATGGAGAGCCAGAGAAAGAACCGGGGCCTGTGACCGCAAGCCAAGTGCACTAACCGCTCTGCTCCCACTGCAGCGACCCAAGCGGCTTAATGACCCTATTCCTAACATTAAAGCAAAGAAATGGGCAGGAAATCTAAAGCATGGGAAAGGTGGGCCGCAGCAGTTCTGGCGATACACCACGAGATGGCACTGTGGGCGTTTCTGTCCTTCTCTGGGATCGTTTCTTTGTTATTTATTTATTTCTTATTAGTGAATCACCATGAGGTACAGTTGTAGACTTACAAATTTTTGTGCTTGGGTTTCAGTTATACAATTATCGAGTACCCGTCCCTCCACCACCACTGATCCCAGTTAGTCCCTCTCCTTCCATCCCCCTCATCCCACCCTGCCTCTGTGGCAGGGAATTCCCTTTTGTTCTCTCTCTCCTTTGGGGGGCTGTGGTTTGCAAATGAGGCAATGAGTGGCAACCATGTTTGGTCTATAGTTAACTTTCAGCATGCATCTCCCATCCTGGGAGGATCCTCCCAGCACCCTTTATTTGGTGCTCCCTTCTCTATATGAGCTGCCTTTTCCCCTAGCATGTGCAGCTGGCCTCCATGCGATGGAGTAAACCTCCTGGCACTTGTCTCGGCTATTCTTGTGTGTTAGTCTGAAAGAAAGGGACAAACATAGAAAGATTGCTTTCATCTGGGGAACATAAAGTAACAAAACGTGCTCGTTTCTCTAAGAATTGTCCACCCTTGGGTTTGCTTCAGTGTTCAGTATGGGGTAATAAAGGATCAAGCAAGCCTCTTCCACAGGTGCAGCAGTAGGATGGAAAGCCTGCGGTTGCTTGTCTTTCACTTGAGTAATCTGGGCTCAATTCCAGCCTTCAGGTCTTTGTGGGGAGGATATCTCAATCGCCTTGGGGGTCGAGTGGGTTGCCCTCGCTTTGTCTCTAAACCTGGAGTTGTGCAGAGGATTGAAGTGAACCTTTAATGAGCAAGGCAAGGTTATTTTCTCACATTAATTGTTCTTTTCTCTCTGCACAAGAAAGGTTCTGAATGCACCTTGTGATGCCTGTGACTGAGCCCTTTGAATGTTTCCTGTTATGGGCAACCTACATCCCATCATCCCACATTAGGAGGGTACTCTAACCGTCTTCTACACCGACGTGGGGAATGGAAGAATATACATTTCTGACACCCTCAAGTTGGGCTGATGGAATTCACCATCAAGGAACTGAAGCTCTGTGTTTTACTTTTCTTTGTTGTTTGTTCCTTTATGGTTGTGGCCACACCCGGATATGCTCAGGGCCTTCTCCTGCCTCTGCACTCAGGAATCACTATGGACATGATTGAAGAACTGTAGCGGAAATCTATGACTATACCCGGGTCCTATGGATGCAAGGTAAAAGGCCTATCTGCTCTACTCCCGTTGCAGCGGCCCAAGCTGCGTGCTTGATCCTTAATGACCCTATATTTAACATTTAAGGAAAGAGAAGGGCTGAAAATATTAAACATGGGAAAATTTGGACCACGGAAGTTATGATGAAACACCATGAGATGGAGCTGTGAGTGATTCCGTCCCTCTCCAGGCCCATTTCTCTAAGGATTTTCCACCCTTAGGTTTGCTTCTGTGTTAAGTATGGGGTAATTAAAGATCAAGCACAGAACATCAAAGGGGCAGTGGTTGGAGAGCCTTGAGGGTGCGAGTCTCTCACATGGGTGACCAGCATTCGATTCCCGCCTTCAGATCTTGTGGGATACATGGCTGAACCACCTCGGGGGTTGAGTGTGCTGCTCCATATTTGCCTCTAGACCAAGAGGGGTGTAGAGGATTGACCCTTACGTGGACAGAGCAAGGCAAAGCTGCAAGGATGGAGCCATAGGACAGCGGGTAGGGCGTTTGCCTTGCATGCGGCCAACATGGTCACCTGGGTTCAATTCCTCCACCCTCTTGGCAAGCTAACAAGACTATCTTGCCCAAACGGCAGAGCATGGCAAGCTACCCGTGATGTATTCGATATGCCAAACACAGTAACAAGTCTCACTATGTTACTGGGCCCCCTTGAGCAAATCGATGAACAAAGGGAGGACACTGTGAGACTCTGAGCTAAAAAACATCTTAAGCCACTTTGTTATGTCTGTGACGAAACCATTTAGAAATATTTCCTGCTATGGGCAACCCACACCTCATCACCCTATGTTCTGAGGGTACCCAATCCTCTTCTACAAGGAAGACACAGCATGGATACAGCAAGATACAGCTCAGAAACACCCACGTTGGGGTGAGCTAATCCTTCAATAAGGGACTGAGGCTGTTTTTGTTTTATTTGGTTTGTTCATGGTTTGGGGGCCACAAATCCAGCAACTTGCAGAGGTTCTCCTGGCTCTGCACTCAGGAAGCACTCAAGCATGATCGTGGGCTGTATGGAGAGACAAAGAGTGTGAGAGCTTTCTTTCACTTGGGTAACCTGGGGTCTATTCCAGTCTTCATATCTTGTGGAGTACATAAATGGTGCATAACTGGACTCACTATAAACAGTGCTCCTTTCCCACAGTCCAGGGCTTCTCCCCTGGCACAGTTTGTGTCCATGGACTGAGCAGAACAGTCTCTGAGTAGCTTGTCCCAGGGCCGTGCTTCTTTGCAGCATGGGCGCTCACTTCCTACTGGTAACCCACAGAAGACATCCCACCTATCTTGGCATCCTCATGGGGCTGAAGGCATAACTGCATACTCGAGATGTTGTTACAGTGTGCATGACCAGAAGAATTCCTCCTGGTCTGTTGCTCCCCGAAGAAAAGCAGAGAAGGATTCCAATTACTGTGCTGTGCCTGATAGTCTTCTCGTCAAAAAAAATTCTAGACCTGGAGGTTGGTTTCTAACATTTACCCAACTCGGCTGCAATTCTGACACGTGGATGGATTTTCCAGGCAACGACCTGACGTTTCAGGAAGATGGATAAGCAAAATAGACCGACGGAAGGCCACATTGCTGTGTAATTTTTTCCAACTCAAAGAACATACAAAGTACGTGGAAATAACTCCCTCTGCAGAAAATTGAAGCACCAGTTTAGAGGAAAAATAAAAGGGGAACGAGACTGGGTTTGGTACTAGCTTAGTGTGGAGCTTAGTGGGATAGCTTAGTGGGATACACATGCGAAGGCAATGATGCATTCCCACATAGCCGAGACAGACCTTTGAAAATATCTCACATGAAACAGATTCCTCGCGAGGATCACTGAGTTTTCTGTCATCTTGCTCTATTTACTAAGTTGAGGAGAGGGTCACAATAGCATTGCTCAGGGATTCCTGCTGCCTGGAATCTCGGGGCCGAGAGAGATAACCATGAAAAAAACAGCCTTTTTTCGAACACTGTTGAACTTATTCACCAACGTGTCTTTGTACATGCTTCAGGCAACAGCAAGCGAACCTCCGAGCTGCTAAAGAAATGCAGAGAAGCCATCAAGGATGACCTCAAAGACAGTAGAACAGCGATGCTTGTAGATGCGGCAGAAGCCGGGAAAAGCATTCGTAATACCCGCTGTCCTTTACCAAGTACAAGAGCAAGATGACTGCCCTCTGACGTCATGGTAACTCACAGTTCCAGAAAGCAGAATGTAAACGTTGGACATGGGAGTCTCCCGGTGGAGGATTCCACAACGAAATAGACCACATCATATTCAATCGACAGTTTTGCCTGACTGATGTCGCTGTAGTCCCAAAATTTCTAACGGGATCGGACCACCGTCTCCTTCGTGCAAAATTCTACTTCACAGAGCAGGGAGAAAGGGCTACAAAGTTCAAAAAGAGAACTCCCAGAACGACCAACAACTAGGAACTCTTTGGCTCTATTGCGGCAACATGGGAAGATGCCATTGTTGACAACATTGACAAGGAATACGATCGACTGGTTCAGCACCTCCATGAATGTGCGAGGAATGCCAAGAGAGAGATAGCTACAAAAAAACGCCTGTCTTCGAAAATTCTTGAGCTAATTTGCCAGCGTGTTTTGGCATGCGCCTCAGGCAACCACAAGCTAACGTCCAAGCTCGCAAAGCAGTGCAGAGATGCGATCAAGGAAGACCTCAAAGAGAGAAGAGCAGAAGTACTCATAGATGCGGCAGAAGCTGGGAAAAGTATTCGTTACGGCGCCTGTCCTTCGCCAACTACAAGACCAAGATGATTGCACTCCGACGTCCTGATGGATCCATCACATCCTCCAGAATGGCAATGGAGAAGATTATCCATGACTTCTACTCAAATCTCTACGATAGCCATGTCCACTTGCTGACATACCAAATTCCACAGGATGGATATGTCGTTCCCAACGTTCTCCCTTCTGAAATACGACATGCCATTTCGTCGGCAAAGAAACAAACAGCACCCGGCCCAGAAAAGCTCAGACCTGAACACCTGAAGAACCTGCCATCAGTACTCATCAATACACTGGCTCGGCTCTTCACTCACTAACGTCTGAATGCAAGGTTCCGTCCCAATGGAAAACCAGAAGGACCGTATTGCTGTTCAAGAAGGGAGACATCCATGACATTGGCAACTATCGCCCGATCTGCCTATTGTCTGTCATCTACAAGTTGTTCACTCGAGTCATACTAAATACGATTGGCAGAACACTAGATGAAGGGAAACCATGCGAGCAAGCCGGGTTCCACAAAGGATTCAGCACAATCGACCATATCCACACAATAACCAAACTCATTGAGGTTTCTCGGGAGTTCAATATGCCGCTCTGTTTAACGTTCATTGATATAAAGAAGGCCTTTGATTCTGTTGAGACAGAAGCGGTCATTGAAGCCCTAGCCAATCAGGGCATTCAAGGCCAATACATCAAGATCCTCCGTGAGCTGTATTGCGGATTCACTACCAGGATCTCACCATTCTACAAAGAAGTGATCGTTGATGTCAAGAGAGGGGTTCGGCAGGGTGATACCATTTCACTGAAACTCTTCAGTGCCACCCTCGAGAACATCATGCAACCACTGGAATGGGAAGGAATGGGAATGAAGATAAATGGTCGGTAATTGCACCACCTCTGCTTTGCCGATGACATTGTTTTAATAACACCAAATATCAGCCAAGCGGCACAAATGCTGGCCAACTTTGACCGTGAGTGTGGAAAGGTAGGACTACAGCTGAATCTTACGAAGACAATGTTTATGAGAAACAGCCTCGTTCCTGATGCCCCATTCGCAATCAAAAGTATGACCATCTCCGAATGGAACAGCTATGTGTACCTAGGTCAAGAAGTCAACATGACAAATGACCTGGCACCCGAGCTTCGCAGGAGGAAGAGAGCAGCTCAGAACGCCTTCAAGAACATTGAAGAAATAGCTAAGAGGACGAAGAACCTCCGGCTCTGGGTACATCTCTTTGATTCCACTGTTCTTCCTGCATTAACATATGCCTCAGAGACCTGGGCCCTACGCAAACAGGATGAGAATGCTATTCAGGTCTCCCAAAGAAGAATAGAAAGAGCTATGCTTGGAATATTACGATTCAATCAAATGAGAGAAAAAATCCGGAGTTCAGACATCCATCGACAATGAAGAATCAGGGACGCGGTCTCATTTGCCACAGTGTCAAAAATCAGATTGGCTGGTCACGTAATGAGATTTAAAGACGACCGCTGGACTAGAGCTGTAACAGACTGGATTCCACAGGATGTCAAAAGACCGCATAGCTGCCCACCTACCAGATGGTCAGACTCTTCGTCAAGATAATGAACGATCGGTTTGAGGCTCTTCATGTTCCCAGAGCAGACAGATGCCATTGGGCTACACTAGCACGGGACAGGGACAAATGGAGACGTTACTGGCGCCCGCTCAAGCAAATCAACGACTAACGGGAAGTTAAGTGATTAAGTGATTAAGGGAAAATGAAGAACAACCATATGAACAAGCCGGTTTCCGAAAAAAATGCAGTACCATCTACCATATCCACACGATTACTAAGCTCACTGAGGATTCTCAGGAGTTCAAGATGCCACTCTGTCTAACGATCATTGATTTAAAGAAGGCCTTTGATTCTGTTGAGACGGAAGAGGTCATAGAAGCCGAATCCAATCAGGATGTACAAACTCAATACATCAGGATCCTCCGTGAGCTCTATTACGGATTCACTACCAGGATCTCACCATTCTACAAAGAAATAATCATCCATGTCAAGAGAGGGGTTTGGCAGGGTGATACCATTTCACCAAAACTCTTCAGTGTCACCCTCGAGAACATCATGCGACAACTGGAATGGGAAGGAATGGGAGTGAAGATAGATGGTCGGCAACTACACCACCTCCGCTTTGCTGATGACATCATTCTAATAACACCAAACATCAGCCAAGCGACACAAATGCTGACCTAGTTCGACCGTGAGTGTGGAAAGGTGGGACTACAGCTGAATCTTACGAAGACAATGTATATGGGAAACAGCCTCGTTCCTGACGCTCCATTCGCTCTCAATGGAACCACCATCTAAGAATGCAACAGTTATATATACTTAGTTAGAGAAATCAACATGATGACTGTCCTGGCACCTCAGTTGCGCAGGAGGAAGAGAGCGGCTTGGAATGCCTTCAAGAGCATTGGATAAATAACTAGGAGGACAAAGAACTTCCAGCTACTAGTACATCTCTTCAATTCCACTGTTCTTCCTGCATTAACATATGAAGCAGAGACCTGGGCCCTACACAAAATGGATGAGATCGCTACTCGGGTCTCTCAAAGAGGAATCAAAAGAGCTATGCTTGGAATATCACGCATCACTCAAATGAGAGATAGAATCCGGAGTTCTGATCTCCATCAACGGTCAAGAATCAGGGACACTGTCTCATCTGATAAGGCATCAAAAATCAGATGGGCTGCACACGTAATAAGGTTTACAGACAACCACTGGCCTAGAGCATTACTGATTGGATTCCACGGGATGTCAAAAGATCGCGTGGACGCCCACCTACAAGATGGTCAGACTTCTTCTTCAATACCCTGAATAATCGTTTTGAGGCTCTGCATGTTCCTAGAACGAGCAGATGTCATTGGGCTACAGTAGCACGCAGCAGGCATGCATGGAGATGTTACTGGCACCCACTCGAATAAATCGATGAATAAAGGGGGATCAAGTGATATTTTTTTAGGTTTTAGAATTACTGCTTTTATGCAGCAACACGGTGGGAACTGGAAGATACCGTCTTGAGTGAAGTTAGCCAGAAAAAGAAACAAAAACAGGATGATGTTCACTCATCTGTGGAATACCGAACACTGAATGTGGAAATGTACTGTAAAGGGGCTGGTTCAATCATCCCTGATTCCAGTGTTTAGAGAAAAGCTTAACAAAGAAGGAAAGAAATTTGGGACGGAAGAGAACCAGAAGTTTACAGGGATCAGGGATTCATTTATGCCAGTGACATGAGTGAGGGGTGTAGCCATTTGCCCAAAACACAGATGCAACAGAACTGAAAACAAGAGATCTAAGCTGTAACCATTGAAACCTAGTCATGCACTTGTCCAGATGACCGGCGGGGGTAGAGTGGGGACTGGGGTGGGGAGGGAATACGGGAACACGGGTGGAGGGAAGCTGATGCAGGGATCTGTGTTCAATTATTGTACGCATAAAGACAACTATAAATAACTTTGAAAATCCTGGCACTTTAAAGAAAACTTTAAAAAACAATACAATAAAATACATTTCCAGATTTCAGACCCCACTGAGGGTAAAGACCCTCCAGTCCCAGCATTAGGCTCCGATATTTTTCCTGTGATGCTGAGACCATAGATGTGGTTGTGAGGATGGAGCCGGATCCCACCTTTCAAGTCGCATACTCGGTCCACTGATCACTGCAATGGCATAATAGTTTCAAGAAGAGAATTGTACAGCACACTTGTATGCAATACCCCTGTTCTCTAAAGAAATTGCTGTAATGCCACATCCTGAACCTGTGATTTGAGTTCTGAAATCAAACAAAATGCACAATGAGAATTAGTCCAATGTCTAATGGAATGCAGTTGAATGACCTAGCAGGTGGAGGACATCTCCATAGTTCTCACAGTCCAAGCAAGCCT
Organism: Sorex fumeus; assembly: GCF_029834395.1. NCBI lineage: Eukaryota > Metazoa > Chordata > Mammalia > Eulipotyphla > Soricidae > Sorex > Sorex fumeus. Next base: position 5,195,091 of record NW_026606076.1, read on the forward strand.
ACAGAAAGGGAAAATCCGTGGGAAGTGTTGCTGGGAGGAGCTCGGCAATCCCCAAAAAAGCCTTTTGGGTTTTGTTTTTAATCAGACCAAGTGATACTTGGGATACTATAGGGGATGCTGGACATCGAAGGTAGGCGGCATCTGTAAGGCGAGCACCCTCCGTGATGCACTGCTGTTCTGGTTCGAATTAGCTTCACGATGGGCTCACAGTCAAAATTTAACATACACACAATAAAACAATTTTTGGTGTGTACAAGCGTTCAGCAGGTAAGCATTTACCTTGCATGAGGCTGACAGGGGTTGATCCTTGAACACTGTCAAAAGCAACTTACGAGAACCACCAGGAATAACTGCTGAGCATCCCCAAGCCCCCAAACAAAAGACAACTAAATTTCTTCCCATATTCACAAAACCATGGCAATGATCCAAAGGCAAAGATATGCATGGTATCAGATTGACTGAGAGGAGTCCAGAAAGGGCACCCGACCCCTTAGGTGTACAGTCAAGCTAGTTATACAGCCGGGAACACAAGGACTACATGACATACCTGACAAATAAGGAAGAATGACAACAAAGTCAAGAAAGCAAAGCACAGGATCTATCCGAAATGAACAGCTACGGGGAGAAGACAGCCCTACCGCATTCCACACCTCCACATCATATGTTCTAGGGATGAGAAGGGGATACTCAATGTCCAATGAGCAACTCAAATATGTTGTGGATTGGAGGACTCCTGGGTTGGCCACTTGCAAGGCAAGCATCCTACTTCCCCTACTTTTGCTCTGGCCATTTCTAAATAAATGGGAGCAAACAGGAAAAATGGGAGAGCAATTACAAAGCTTTCAGGTTTAATTCTCAGTCATACAATGAAACACCCGTCCCTTAACCGTGCCCATTTCCCACCACTAAAAACCCAATTATACCGCCATTCCACAGCCTCCCCCTACCTGTGGGGCAGATAATTTCCACATTCTTCTCTCTACTTTGATTACATTCAATATTTTGACATGAGACCCACCATTTTTATTTGAGATTTTACCCCAGCACTCAGATCTGGCGAAAATACAACAGTAGACAATTCTTTTTCGATTGCTGGTTAAAAATAACATAGGATTTTTGGAATTCTGAAATTTTAACAACTAAATCTGCAGGGATTTCTGCCAAAACCTGCTGGGTTCCGAGATTTGTTCCTGAGTCTCTGGGACTATGGCCATTAAACAGCTTTACCACGAGCCAGAGAGGCAGTTCGTGGCAATGACATAGGCTCATGTTAGGGAGGGGAGGAATTGGCCAGCTCCACCCCATCCTGAGAGGCCCCACCTATCTTATTGAGTGTGGGTCCAAACCTGACTTTCCAAAGACCTTGGAGGATGGAGGCCACCAAGCCACCAAGTGGGAGCAGTTGGGGGGACAGCACCAATTCCCCCTGGGGTGGACCGGGGAAAGTAACCTACTGCAGGGTCCAGATGCATTTCTGCTAAAAAGCGCTGGGTTTCGAGATTTTTCTTGAATCTGTGGGATCAAAGCCATTAGGCACCTTGATCACGAGCCAGAGAGGTCAATCATAGGTGCCAGACAACTCAGGGTTTCGTTGGGGTGGGAGAAAAGGGCCGGCTCCTCCACCATCCAGTTAGGCCCTGCATGTCTCCTGACAGCAGTCCCAAACCTAACCGTCCAGAAGCCATAAGAGATGACGGCCACTAAGCCGCCAGGCACAAAACCTCTTGCCACCTGAAATACCCAGCTTCAGTAACCTACTGTGGGAACCAGACAAATTTCTGCTGCAAGCCGTTGGGTTCCGAGATTTGTTACTGAGACTCTGTGATCATGGCCGAGTGATCAAGAGCCAGAGAGTCCGTACATGGGCAGCGACTCGTGATCTCATTGAGGTGGGGAGGAAAGGGCAGAGTCCACCCCAATCCCATGAGGCACTGCATGTCTTGTCACTGCAGGCCCAAACCTGTCTGTCCAATGGGCTCTGGAAATTGGTGGCCACCAATCCACCAAGTGGGATCAGGCGGAGATACACACCCTTTCCCCATTGTGGTGGTCTGTCACTGGTAGCTCATTGCGGGAACCAGGAGCATCTCTGCAAAAAGCTTCTGGGTTCCGAGATTTGTTACTGAGACTCTGGGATCATGGCCGAGTGATCAAGAGCCAGAGAGTCCATCCATGGGCAGTGACTCGGGGTCTCATTGAGGTGGGGAGGAAACGGCAGAGTCCACCCCAATCCCATGAGGCCCTGCATGTCTTGTCACTGCAGGCCCAATCCTGTCTGTCCAATGGACTCTGGAAGGTGGTGGCCACTGATCCACCAAGTGGGACCAGGCGGAGATACACACCCTTTCCCCATTGTGGTGGTCTGTCACTGGTAGCTCATTGCGGGAACCGGAAGCATCTCTGCAAAATGCTTCTGGGTTCCGAGATTTGCCTCTTAGTCTCTGAGATCATAGCCTTTAAGCAGTTTGATCAGGAACCAGAGACCTTGCCTCCAATTATATAGCTGTGCTGGAAATGGTTTGTTGGTGTGTCACGCACATATCTAACTTTTGACCGTTTACTTTCTTGGAAGACTTTGCCCAAAATCTTTGTTGTCTGGCCAAAGGCACAGCATCAATTTTGGTGTATCTGGAAGTCTGACGGTGCCATCAGGCAGCTGATGCACTCGCCTTACAGGCAGAGATTGACCTGCTGGTGGTACCATACACGCAGAAAGCAGAAATTCTATTTATGGAAAAAAACACCAATAGTGGGGTTGGACTCACTGTAAAGCAAGTAGGATGCTTGCCTTGCTGGTAAAGGTAAAGGTAAAGGTAAAGGCCCTCCCGTTGTTCGTCGATTTGCTCGAGCATGCCTTGCTGATCCAGGTCAAACAACCCCATCCCATAGGAACCCAGAAACACCACCGAATAATTCCTGAGCTGCAGAACCAGAAGTAAAGTTTAGAATCAAAGAATCCCTTCCAACTCCTCTGAATAAAAAAGCTATTAAAATTAATCCAAAGAGGGGCTGAAGTGATAGCAGAGCGGGTAGGACGTTTGACTTGCACGTGACCTATCCGGGTTCGAATCCCAGCAACAATATGGTCCCCTGAGCTTTACCAGGAGTAATTCCTGAATTCATAAGCCAGGAGTAACCCCATGTGCAATGCTGGGTGTGACCCAAAAAGCAAAAAAAAAATAATCCAAAGAGTAAATTTTCAGAGGCAAATAACTCTCACTTGTCCAAACCCAAGCACAGAAGCCAATGAAAATGACCGACCGTAAAAGTGTCCCTTTCAAACAATGGAAGAAAGGGACTTAGTAGATATATACAGGACACTTCATCCACAAAAAGCTGAATACACATTCTTCTCAAGCGTACATGGAACATTCTCCAAGATAGACCACATGCTGAGCCACAAAACATGCCTCCATAAAATTAAGAAGGTAGAGATTGTATCAACAATCTTCTCAGACCATAATGCGCTGAAATTAGAAGTAAATCACACACAAAAACAGAAAACTAAATCAAACACCTGGAAATTAAACAGTGCACTATTGAACAACGAGTGGATTAGACAGGAAATCAAAGAGGAAATCAAAAGATTCCTAGAAACGAATGAAAATGAGAACACGAGTTACCAAAACTTATGGGACACAGCAAAGGCTGTGTTAAGAGGAAAGTTTATAGCTCTACAAGCATTCCTCAGGAAGGAGGAGCGAACACACATAAGTAACCTAACCTCACAGCTTAAGAGCTTGGAGAAGGACCAAAAAAAGGAGCACAACCCGAACAGGAGAAAGGAAATAATAAAACTCAGGGCAGAGATTAACGAGATGGAAACCCAAAAAAACAATCCGAAAGATCAATGAAACCAAGAGCTGGTTCTTTGAGAAAATTAACAAGATCGATAAGCCTCTAGCAAAACTCACAAAGAAAGGGAGAGAGAAAACCCTAATAAACCGAATCAGAAATGAAACGGGGGTCATTACAACAGAAACCACAGAAATTCAGAGGATCCTCAGGGAGTACTTTGAGAAGCTTTATGCCACGGAACATCAAAACCTCGAGGAAATGGATAAATTCCTAGACTCCTACAGACTCCCAAGGCTGAACCAAGAAGACCTGGAATACCTGAACAGACCTATCACCATCAAGGAAATTGAAGTGGTAATAAAAAGTCTCCCCAAGCACAAAAGTCCTGGCCCGGATGTATTCACTAGTGAATTCTTCCAAATCTTTAAAGAGGACTTACTCCCAATGCTCTTTAAGCTTTTCCACGAAATTGAAATATCAAAAACATTTCCAAACCGTTTCTACGAAGCAAATATCACACTGATACCAAAAGAAGACAGAGATACCACAAAGAAAGAGAATTACAGGCCGATATCCCTGATGAACACAGATGCAAAGATCCTCAACAAACTACTAGCAAATAGAATCCAACTACTCATTAAAAAGATCATACACCATGACCAAGTAGGATTCATCCCAGGGATGCAAGGATGGTTCAACATTCGGAAATCAATCAACATAATCCACCATATCAACAAAAGAAAAGTTAAAAAGCATATGATCATATCAATAGATGCAGAGAAAGCATTTGATAAGATCCAGCACCCCTTTATGATGAAAACCCTAGCCAAAATGGGTATAGAGGGGACCTTCCTCAACATAATTAAAGCCATCTACCACAATCCTACAGCAAGCATCATCCTCAATGGGGAAAAACTGAGAGCCTTCCCTCTAAGATCAGGGACGAGACAGGGATGCCCACTCTCTCCACTGCTGTTCAATATAGTACTGGAAGTACTTGCAATAGCGATTAGGCAGGAAAAAGATATTAAGGGCATTCAGGTAGGAAAGGAAGAAATCAAGCTCTCACTATTCGCAGATGATATGATACTCTACTTAGAGAACCCAATAACTTCCACCAAAAAACTCCTAGAAACAATAGACTCGTATAGTAAAGTTGCAGGTTATAAAATCAATACCCAAAAGTCCATGGCTTTCCTATACGCAAACAGTGAGAGAGAAGAAAGCAACATGAAAAAAACAATCCCATTCACAATTGTGCCCCAGAAAATCAAGTACCTAGGAATCAGCTTAACTAAGGAAGTAAAGGACCTGTACAAAGAAAACTACAAAACGCTACTTCAGGAAATAAAAGAGGACATGAGGAAATGGAAAGATATCCCCTGCTCATGGGTCGGGAGACTTAACATTGTCAAAATGGCAATACTACCGAAAGCATTGTATAAATTCAATGCAATCCCTATAAGGATACCCATGACATTCTTCAAAGAAATGGAGCAAACACTCTTGAAATTTATATGGAACAATAAGCCCCCACGAATAGCTAAAGCAATTCTTGGGAAAAAGAAAATGGGAGGAATCAACCTCCCGAACTTCAAACTGTACTACAAAGCAGTAATAATTAAAACAGCATGGTACTGGAACAAAGGCAGAACTGCAGACCAATGGAACAGGGTTGAATACACTGACATCTCTCCTCAATCATATGCTCATCTAATCTTTGATAAAGGTGCAAGTAATGTGAAGTGGAGTAAGGAAAGCCTCTTTAATAAATTGTGTTGGCATCACTGGACGGCTACATGCAAAAAAATAGGCTCAGAACTCTGCCTAACACCATGTACAAAAGTAAGATCAAAATGGATTAAAAACCTCAACATCAGACCAGAAACCATAAGGTACATTGAAGATAAAGTTGGCAAAACCCTCCATGACATTGAAGCTAATGGTATCTTCAAAGATGCCACGCCACTGGCCGAGCAAGTGAAAACAGAGATAGATAAATGGGACTATCTTAAACTAAGGAGCTTCTGCACCTCCAAAGAAACAGTGACCAAAATACAAAAACAGTCTACAGAATGGGAAAGGATATTCACCGAATACACATCTGACAAGGGGTTGATATCCAGGATATACAAAATACTGGTTAAACTCCACAAGAAGAAAACATCCAACCCCATCCAAAAATGGGGCAATGAAATGAACAGAAACTTTCTCAAAGAAGAAATCCGAATGGCAAAAAAGCACATGAGAAAATGCTCTACATCATTAACTATCAGGGAGATGCAGATCAAAACCACAATGAGATACCATCTCACACCTCAGAGACTGGCCCACATTCAAAAGAACAAAAGCAACCGATGCTGGCGTGGATGTGGCGAGAAAGGGACACTCCTTCACTGTTGGTGGGAATGTCCACTGGTTCAGCCCTTCTGGAAAACAGTATGGACGATTCTCAAAAAATTAGAAATTGAGCTCCCATTTGACCCAGCAATACCACTCCTGGGAATATATCCCAGAGAGGCAAAAATGTATAGTCGAAGTGACATCTGCACTTGTTTGTTCATTGCAGCACTCTTTACAATAGCCAGAAACTGGAAGAAACCTGAATGCCCAAGAACAGATGACTGGTTAAAGAAACTTTGGTACATCTACACAATGGAGTACTATGAAAAGATGAAGTCATGAAATTTACATACAAGTGGTACAATATGGAAAGTATCATGCTAAGCGAAATGAGTCAGAAAGAGAGGGATAGACATAGAAAAATTGCATTCATCTGGGGGATATAAAGTAACAAAGTATGAGATTAATACCCAAGAATAGCTGAGATCAGCACCAGGAGGATTACTCCATAACTTAGAGGCCAGCCGGGTATCCTAGAGGAAAGGGCTGTTCAGATAGAGAAGGGAGCACCAAATAAAGGATGTTTGGAGGATCCTCCCAGGAGGGGAGATGCATGTCGAAAGTAGACTATGGACTGAACATGTTTGCCACTCAATGCCTCTTTTGCAGACCACAACACCCAAAATGAGAGAGAGAACACAGGGGATTGCCCTGCCACAGAGACACGGGGGATGGGGGGATGGGGGTGGGAGGGATATTATCCATGGTGGTGGAAAATGGGCACTGGTGGAGGGATGGGTATCTGTTCATTGTATAATTGAAACCAAAGCACAAAAAATTGTAAATCTACAACTTTAAAAAAAATAAAATAAAGGGAAAAAAAAGTGTCCCTTTCCTTTGTGGGCTGCCTGTAAACATATCTGGATTTTCGATAAGTGTTATGTCTAGTCCAAAAGCTCCAAACAGGGTCCTGCAGAGTCTCGAGTAGGGAGGAATGAGATGGTCAAGACCCCCACTCTCTTCAGGCTCCTCACACCAAGGCCTGGAATCCATGTGCCCACCCTCCAGTACCATCTTGGACCTGGATGCAATCGTGGTCGCACGGGACCTCAGGATAACGCACCCTCACCCATGACACCTGCGCCACAGAACAGCCTCCAATGCACCCCTTAAAAGCTCCACATCCCCGAAAGCCTGGATGTCCGGAATAAATAAAAAAGCGTGAAAGTGCCCTATAAGCTGGCGTGACCTGCCGCTCAAGTTCCCAAACCAGGATTTTCAGGGGGCTCAAGCATGCCAAAACCTAACACAGGAAAGACTGAAGAATGAAGGTTTACCTGTTTTTCGATTTTCAAAGTATTCAATGCTGCATCTTGGTTGATTTCTCCCATAACTCCCGCTAACCAGCCCATCTGGGCCAAGCCAGACGCATAGCAAACAATAACAGAGTAGTGAGCCATAACAGCTCTGAGCAGGGAGATGTTTCTGTACCAGTTTCTTCAGTCACCTTCCTCCTTATTTTCATAACCAGGAACCATTATTTACAAGTGAACACACAAGCAATTCCAAGCACTAGAATACTTGCATAGGTGCAGCCCGGGTGAAAATCAGCAGGTAACTTTCAATGACATGAGGAGAAGCCTGTTCTGAGCAGGCAGGCTTACTTCCCTCTTAACTGCACTTATTTTTAACACACTTGACCATCGTGTCCAAAGGAAACTTGCTTGATTGACTTGTCCTGTTCTGTCCTTAGAGACTGTTATTAAGGGATCAAACCATCCAAATGAACTTTTATATGTTTATTAAGTGTGAGGGGTACATGAAGCCCTTCCCACATTCCTGACATATATGCAGTTTGTCTCCAGTATGAACTCTTACATAATGAGTAAGAGAATAGCACCAAATGAAGGCCTTCCAACAAGTCTGACACTGATAAGCTTTCCCTCAACTGTGAATTTTCCTCTGCTTTGAAAGGAGTCAGAATGGCAGAAGGCCTTCCCACATTCCTCGCATATATAAGGTTTTTCTCTGGCACGAATGCCCCTAGGTACACGAAATCTGAGGCTTCTCATAAGGCCTTTCTACATTTTTTACAAGTATATGGTTTCTCTCCAGTGTGTATTCTCCTATGTACATTAAGTGTTGAGGCCATACAGAGGCCTTCCCACATTCCTTACATATACAGTTTCTCTCCAGTGTGAATTTTCCTATGCATACTAATATTTGAGGCTGTAGCAAAGGCTTTCCCACATTCCTTACATATATATGGTTTCTCTCCACTATACGAATTCTCCTATGTACAGTCAATTGTTAAGATGAAGTAAAGGCCATTCCACACTCCAGACATGTCTAAGGCTTCTCTACAGTGTGAATTCTCATGTGTAGAGTAAGGGAAGAGAACTGTGAGAATTCCTTCCCACATGTCTGACACTGAGGAGGTTTCTCTCTGAGATGAATTTTCATATGAGCAGTAAGTCTTGATACTCCAGCAAAGGCCTTCCCACATTCCTAACATATATATGGTTTCTCTCCAGTGTGAATTCTCCTATGTACAGTAAGTTTTGAGGGTCTAGCAAAGGCTTTCCCACATTCCTTACATATATATGGTTTCTCCCCAGTGTGAATTTTCCTATGTTCCCTAAGAGTTGAGGCTACAGCAAAGGCCTTCCCATATTCCGTACATATATACGGTTTCTCACCAGTGTGAATTCTCCTATGTACACTAAGTCTTGAGGCTACAGCAAAGGCCTTCCCACATTCCTCACATATATACGGTTTCTCTCCGGTGTGAATTTTCCTATGTTCACTAAATGCTGAGGCCCAAGCAAAGGCCTTTCCACATTCCTTACATATATATGGTCTTTCTCCAGTGTGAAAATCCCTATGTTTCCTAAGTGTTGAGGCTGCAGCAAAGACCTTCCCACATTCCTTACATATATATGGTTTCTCTCCAGTGTGAATATTCCTATGTTCACTAAATGTTGACGCCCAAGCAAAGGCCTTTCCACACTCCTTACATATATATGGTCCTTCTCCAGTGTGAATGTTCCTATGTTTACTAAGTCTTGAGGCTGTAGCAAAGGCCTTCCCACATTCCTTACATATATACGGTTTCTATCGAGTGTGAATTCTCCTATGTACACTAAGCCTTGAGGCTACAACAAAGGCGTTTCCACATAACTTACATATATATGGTTTCACTCCAGTGTGAATTTTCCTATGTACACTAAGCCTTGAGGCTACAGCAAAGGCCTTCCCACATTCCTTACATATATACGGTTTCTCACCAGTGTGAATTCTCTTATGTACACTAAGGCTTGAGGCTTCAATAAAGGCCTTCCCACATTCCTTACATATATATGGTTTCTCTCCAGTGTTAATTCTTCTATGTATAGTAAGTTTTGAGGCTCTAGCAAAGGCCTTCCCACATTCCTTACATATATACGGTTTCTCTCCAGTGTGACTTCTCCTATGTACAGTAAGTTTTGAGGCTCTAGCAAAGATCTTCCCACATTCCGTACATATATGCGGTTTCTCTCCAGTGTGAATTCTCCTATGTATACTGAGGCCTGAGGAATTAGTAAAGGCCTTTCCACACTCCTTACATTTATACGGCTTCTCTCCAGTGTGAATTCTCCTATGTATACTGAGGCCTGAGGATTGAGTAAAGGTATTACCACACTCCTGACTTATATAAGGCTTCTCTCCACTATGAGTTTTCATATGTCTTTTAAGACTAGACATGTGAATAAAGGCCTTCCCATATGTCTGACATTCATGAGTTTTCTCTCCTGTATGAATTCTCCTATGCATAATAAGATGTGATGATTGATCGAAGGCCTTCCCACATGCTTCACATGCAACAGGTTTCGCTCCTGAATTTATAATCATATGGTCATGATGGAGTAACCATTGACTCACAATTTGTTCTTGGGACTGACTTTTCTGGGGATTCTGTCCACTGTGGTTTTCTAAGGGAACACCACAGTGCTGAGAACATGGGGATGCTCCCCCGCATTCCTTACACGTAGATGGGTTCTGCTCACGGTGACTGTGGTTGAGGGTATGTTGCTGTGAGGGACTCACTATAAACAGTGCTCCTCTCCCTAGCACCTGCCTTACTGGGGGATTTTGTGCCTGTGAACTGAGAATAAAACACTCCAGGGAACTTCTTCCAGGAGAGGGCTTCTTCTGAGTGAGGTAGCTCTCACCATTCTGATCACCCTCAGAAGATATCCCGCCTGTCTCGGAGTCCTCATGGGGCTGAGGGCAGGATTGCTCACTCGAGACATTGTCATATAGTGCAGGATCAGAGACATTCCACTAGGAGAGGCAGCTTTCCTGTAGAACAACAGAGGATTCTAATTATTGACTTATTCACTGAGTCTTTCTGTCAAAAAACTGAGCCCTTCAGATGTGGTTTCACACATATGCACCACACAAATGCAATTACCGACATATGGATTGTCTTACTATAGAATAACTTCATGTTACTGTAAGTTGGATGCACAAAATTGATGGATGCAGAGTCAGTAAATGCTGTGACTTCCCCCCATTTAAATTAATGAAGGAATACAACTGGAAACAATACTTTCTATAGAAAACGGACGCATCCATTTCAAGAGAAAATGAAATACAACCTCATGTGGGTTTTGTTAAAGCTTAGTGTGTAACCTGTGATGCAGAGGTGAAGACAACGCTGCATCGTCACACAGCTGAGACAGACCGCGTGGCCATTGCAAAGCTCTCACCACACGTGATGCCTTTCAGGATCAATGACGTTCTTTGTTCTTTCTGTTTTGTAGTTTCTATTTCTTGGGGGTTGTATGGGTGGAGGGTCACACCATGCAGTGTCTAGGATCAGCTCTGTGGGTCTATGGTGTCTATAAGGCGTGCTGGGTAAGGACCGTCCATCCCTGTGCAAAGTAAGTATATTTCTCACTGCACCGTCTCTAGTGTGCACAAATTAGCTTTCTAAACAACTCCCACTGTCAAGTAAATCAAAACTCACAGTATTTTTCTACATGGTTGATTTCAGCACCTAATAAAGCTAAGGGTCCTCTACTCCAAGCATCAGGCTTTGGAATTCCTCCCTGCCATTCTCAGGCTTTCACCTTAACAATCACATACTTGGTCCACTTCTGCTGGCATAATAATATTTATTCTCAATTAGTGAATCTTAACAACTCACTCGTACTTGCTGACCCCATACCCAAATCAAAGTGCTGTAATGCCAAATCCTGAAGTCGCGGTTTCAGTTCTGAAACTGAACAAAACATGCAAGTCATGCACTTGTCCAAAAATGTAGCAAAATGATGCCATGTAGTTAAGAGTACATCTCTGTGGTTCTCAAAATCCAAAGAGTCCCAGACTAAAGAAAAGATTTGGATAGTGGAAAACTGTGAGGATCTTGGCAATTCTACACTAGGTTTTGTTTTTGTTTTTGAGCAGACCTGGTAATGTTTGGGGAACCAGGCTATTGAACAAATTATTGAACAGGTCATCTTCAGGCACTGCAAAGTACTCCCTGCTGTACTATTATTAAGATCCAAACTAGCTCTGTTATGGTCTTACTTATTCGAAAGCCATGGAAGCAAATTACAGGATCATTCTGTGACTGACAGTCCAGCGGAATGAAGAGCAGTGTGAGTGCGGAACAGACCCAATGATCCAGGAGACCAAGGCCCCGGTCTCAGCAGCATGTTTCATACATGCTCAGGGCACCCATACACTGCACAGAGCCTGAGCCAGGAAGGGTCCTCAGACACTCACCCCCACACACGCCTCTCTTCCCCGACCTCAGGGCTCCTCCTTCCAGCCAGATCGTCACCGCAGGCTTCCTCCCAGAGTGCCCTGCCCCGACAGAGACAGAGGCATGGATAAATGACATGGAAATGGTGACAGGTAAATCCCCATGTTTTCCTGATATAACTGGGCAAATATCTGAAAGGCATGAACAGAATGTCCATTTCCAAAATGCCACATATTTCTAGTTATTCAAGAGGTAAGACCCAAGAAAATACCACAAATACTCTAGACATGGCCTTGTGTATGGCCGACAGGGGGTTTATCAGCACAGTATGTTGTTGGTTTTTGTCTTGTTTGGGGTCTCCCCTGGCAATGCTCCGGGGTGACTCCTGACTCTCTATTCAGAAATCACTGCCTGTGGAGCTCGAGGATGACAAGGGATGCCGGGGATTTAACCCACGTGCGCTGCTTGCAAGAAAATCACTTTCCTCCGTGTACTGTCTCTCTAGGCCCAGCAGCATATGGAGTTTCCTGAGCCCCTCATGAAATCGTCACAGATTTCAGCAAAACTAAGTGCATAATAAATCTGGAAATGGCCAAGGGTGGCAAGAAACCCTCATTTTGTAAGCTGAAAAATATATCCAGAAAGAGAGCACAGCAGGAGTTTCTCATGGCCAATCCAGTTGTGATACCCGATATCACCTAGGGTCCCTCATGCCAGCCAGGAGAGATCTCTGAGTGCAGAGTCCAGGAGCAAACCCTAAGTCCTGCTGAAGTCTCACAAGAACCATTAGAAGTAAATCCAAGCACTGAAATAGGGCAGTGTCAAATGAGTTGAGAGATGAGGTATATAATCCCCTGTAGTGGGAGATAGATAGTACAGCACATAGGACAGAAGCGCTACACACACATGTGGGTTTGATCCCAGGCAGCCCATATGGTCGTGGAGCAAGGCCAGGTATGGGTCCTGAATACACAGGCAGGAATAATCATTAATCTCTAAGGAAAAAAGAAAATGCAAAAACCGTCTGACTTGAGTAACTGGTGCAAAAGTACTGGGGGTGAGGCACCAACATTTTAAGTTGCCAAGAGGTTTCAGTCCACGGTACTCCACGGCCCCTGAGCACTCTCAGCAGTCATCCTTTAGCACAGAGCCAGGAGAACTGTGGACTGTGCCCCCAAACAAAGGCAACAGCAAAACCAATTAAACACACAAAATTTCGTGTAGTACACAAAGTAAATTGATGCACCAATGGATGGAACTATTTAAAGGGAACTGAGCGATAACTGGGCAGATAGGGATCTTCCCATGGAAACAGTCGAAACGGGTTGATATGAATAATTCCATAGAATCTGGCGACCCCAAAAGAGTAATTCCTGAGGAGAAAGCTGAGAGTAAGCCCTGAGTATCCACAGGTGAACCCATAAAAAAAACGAGGGAGGGAACAGATACCGCACAGCTAACCAACATCCCATCCCATCAGGGAGCTACTATTGGACACAGAGCTGTCTCCCAACCCCAAGGAGCCCACGGAGTCTGTTCAGACACTGTTGGCTCCACACTGCTCTCATCGACAGCCTGCAGATGCTGGTAGGTCTCCAGCATCACGTCCCTGTAGAGCTTCCGCTGAGAGGCCTCCAGACATAACCATTCCTCCAGGGTGAATTTCACAGCCACGTCATGGAAGGTCACTGCATCCTGAGTCAGCACACGGAGAGGGTGGGGGTCAGAGTCTACCTTAGCCTCATTGCCACTACTGTGAGGCCAGGACTCAGGGTCCTATATTGTCACTGGGCCTCTCCACTTCCAATGAATCAGCCTCCATGCACACGCATGACTGACAGGCCCCAGAAATCACATAAGGCAGCTGGATCTGCTAAAGTGGGAGGATGTTATACAGAAGTTTCTTGGATGTACCTGCCTTTTCTGGTAACCCCAGGGCCAATTCAAGTACCACTGGTCCAGTGAGCACTGTAGAGAGGATCACTTGAACACAGACTTGTACGATCCAAAAGACTATCGCTGATTGTAGCAAAAACCACTGCACGCTCACCGCTGCTCCCCCACAGCACATGACCACTAGGATTGAGAACTCGACAGTCCATATAGACAACTACTCAGAGCAGTGCATGGCATGTGTGCCTGTAGGAACTCACTGCTCAGGACCGCCCCAAATCCCGCTCAAAGAAGGTAGAAGCTTCTTTACCCAAACATCTCTACTGGCCTCATAGGTCCTTGCCTCTTTCTCCTTGGGATCGGTGCATGTCCAGAAATCCACACACAAGATTATGTGAACGTAAGACTATATGACTTAACAGGTAGTGTTCCCAAAGTAGGAAGGACAAAACAGGAGAAAAGCAAGTCTGGGGGCCCAAGTCACTGTAGTTGCCAGGGAGCAAACGGGGCCAGCACACCCCAGGGTGCTCTAAGGTACATCAGTTGTGAATCCAGAGCACAAAGTGAAGAGGACAGTTGATGACAAAAACAATGCAAAAGAAACCAAAGCAGCAGTTGGCGTAACAGGACAGCTGTTCCGGGGACAGCACGTAGGACTGGCGATCCCCAATATCCCATATGGTCCCACAAGCACTGCCAGGGGCAATGCCAGAGTGCAGCACAAGGAATGATCCTCTCTCTGCCACCCCAAATAAAACAGAAAACCCAAGATGACCTGCAGCATGCTGGACCTCCAGCATCCCATTTGTCACCTAGACCTGTCAGGAATGAGCATTGAGCACTGAGCTTTGAGTACTCCTCATGCACCACTGGGTCAGCCCCAAAGCCAATTAAAACAAAACAAACATACACAAAAGCAGTTTCAAACAGCAGAATGGGACGGTCTGATCGGAAGTCTCATCTTGGAATCCGTCCAAAAGAAACTCAAAACAGGTGGCCCAGGAAGCCTGGGCGCTTCTGGTACTACCTCATGTCATTCTATCCGTCTACTCCTACCTGGGGATGGCTTATCAGAAGCCGCGTCACCATCTTCTCCTGTCACTGTTGTTCTAAGGATCAGCAGGAGGCTCCGAGCAAAGATCTGGAGAAGTAAGAACAGTGCGCACCTGAGAGCAGCACCTCCTTCCACTTCTGAGCTCAGACCAGCCACATCCTCGGGCACAGCCTCAGAATTCCACCTCTGGGAGACAATGGCAAAAGCTCCTGTCTCCACGGTGGATGCAAATTTTGTTGGCATCTGTGCTGCACTTCAGGAGAGGAGACTGGGCCCAGGCTACAGGGGAGGAAAAGACAGCCTTCTCTGATCCCCGGATTCCTCTCTGGCTCCCACTGGAGAGTCCCCGTAGGACCTTCCAGGGGCCGACACTCAGCCCAGGAGCTCCCGAATACTAGCGCCCCCCTGCAGGCTGGCAGCAGTGCTGCCCCATGGGTACCGTAGCCTGGAATGTGGCTCCACCATGTGACTTAGAGTGAACAAACCTTCGACACTCTCTTGCAGGGTAGACAAGGACATGCACCCGGGCACTCTGTCCTGGGGGCCTCAGTATTTACCACAATGGCAGGTGTCATCTGCTCAGGGTGAGATGAAGGGTCGGGGGTGCTTTGCAGCTTGATGTGAGGGAGCTGAAATTCATGAACCAGAAAAAGATACAGCGGTATTGTGGTTAGAAGGCAATAATGTGAACTGGGTGCTTGACTAGATGAACCGATCAATCCTTGGCATCCCATGTGGCCCCCAGTAGCGCCAGGGATAATACCTGAGCTTCGAAACTCGAGTAAGTCATGAGCATCTCCATGTATGTGCTCTATCTCCCCCCTAAAATATAAAGAACCAAAAATAGCCCCCCAAATACATTTTCATTGGCAAACCTCAGCCACCTGCAGGCCCCCTCCCCCCCCACATACCCCGCATGATCGCGGCAATCACGGCAGACAATGAAGATGACCAGCAACAGGTCTCCTGCCAATAGGTGGAGGGGCTGAAGCTCTGCCCCTCAAATCTGGAGATTCTACAGAAGCGAGCTTAGGGTCGATGATTCAAACATTGGACTGCTGGGACGGTTGAAATAGCCAAGCCCTCGAATGATTCTCGCATTCACCACTGTTGCCCCATCCCGGAGCTGGAGACGATAGTGGCGAAAGAGGCACCCCAGAATCACGAACTCACAACTGTCACTCCTGAACCCTGAGACAGCCCCCACTGCACCCCCAAAGTTCTGCGTCCCCCTAAAACCTCCATCACACCTCAGGATCCACCTGGATGTTGTCGAACAAGTAAAAAACCAGCGCAAAATTTCCCCCGAAGTTCGCTCGGCCCCTCGGCTCAGAGTGTGGAAACGGGAAGGCGCCGGGTGTTCACAGGAGGATGCTCGAGTCCTACAGCTAAATCCTTCTTCAGAGACCCCCTTCCAGGATGGGGCGCAAATTTTCTTGTCCTTTGCCAAGTGACCAACAGCCACAGTGTCTGAGTCAGGGATGGAAAATGAACCATGACATTTATGACATCACTTATGACATCACTTCCGTTTCCATAAGGTGCCTTAAAGAGCCAGAGTCTAGGCACTGAGAACCTTTTTGCCACCCAGGTGAATCTGTGCTGCAAGGGGGATGGACTCGAATAAAGGGGTGGAGAGGCAAATGCTGGACCGGTCGGTCACACACTGGGGGCCTGGGGATAAGGAGAAGATCCTGCATTGTCAACTAACATCGAACCAATGATATCTAAACACAGAATGTTACCCTGACTCTTGTCAAATGATCCCTTAGTTCAGAGACAAGAGTAAACACTGAACACTGTAGGCTGTGGTCAATAATATAACAAGAAAAAAGGCAAATTCTACTGAAGGGGGTAAAAATGATGTACAAAGACAAATTTGAAAGTGAAACATCAAAAGAGTCAAATTTCTGGTCCTTAAAAATCCCCTATTCTTGGGGCTGGAGAGATAGCACAGCGGGTAGGGCTTTTGCCTTGCACGGAGCCAACCGGGTTCGATTTCCAGCATCCCATATGGTCCCCTGAGCATTGCCAGGAGTGACTTCTGGGTGCAGAGCCAGGAGTAATCCCTGTACATTTCCAGGTGTGATCTAAAAAAAGAGAAAAAATCCCTTACTTTTGATCTATCCCTGCTACAGAAACTCACACGTTCTCCTGAATCCCTATTGTTCTCTCACCATTGTTCATGCATGTATATGTGTATATATAAGTGTGACTTTGTGTGATTCTTGTTTCGTGGCCACACCCAGCAGATTCAGGGCTTACTCCTATCTCTACACGCAGGAATCAATCTGGGACAGACCAGATGGGATGCAGGGGATAGTACCTGGGTTGATTGCTTGGATGGTTAAGTCCTTACCCACTGTACTATGGCTCTGGCCCTATAAGTAAATGTGCTCCTAGCACACCCAGTGGGATTCCTGAGCAAATGTCCTGACTCCTGATAACCAGAACTTTCTTGCTTAAAAAAAACCCTTTACCCTGGCTGGATTATAGTTCTAAACAATGTAGCTTTAACATTGGTTCATCATTTCTCCTCTGCTACAAGGAGCTGAGGCTTACTGAGTAACACCCATCCCAATCACTCCCATTTCCTTAGTATTCATCTTTAACTTCCCTGCGTTCTGCTTCCACTATACGTCAATCACCCATTTCCCATAACCACAACCTGTGAATTGTAAAGTCAGATTCTTCAGAGATCTCTGGATTTTGTATTTGGAAGTGAAATTTTGAATTTCTCTTTCCTTTATATCCTCTACAGTTTACTTTAGACAAATATCCTTTTTTTGCTCCTGAACAAGGACCAGTGCAGTCCCAGGTTGGGAGGATTGTGCTAGGAGGATTGGGATGGCCATGCCCCCAACCCTCAGCTTTGTATAGATAAAGGAAGGCAATACTATGCTTTTGTAACTTCAGAGTTAATTGACTGCAGATACTATATACTCTTGGGCACTGTCATGTTTATGAGACTTAAGCCTCAGATGCCCTTTGTTCTTAGCACCCTAAAAGCAAGAGCCTGGATGGACCCAGGATAGCTGTGAGATACTCTGGCATCAAAAAGGGACAGTGAAACACCATAACATAGGAGTGACTGATCATTCACACAGATAAACATTTGGAAGAGGAAATTCTCAAGGGGAGATTCACCCAAGGATACACTCTGTCTCCCAGGGAAATCTATATTGCTTTTATCTTTTCCTCTAGTTGTATAAGTTATCAACACTTGTTGTTGTTTGGATAAACACAGTAAGAGGCAAAGATCCCAAAACTTAATTCTCTGGGCTTTGACAGCAAATAAGGCTTTTTTTATTGCTTTTTTGGGTCACACGCAGTGATACAATGGGTTACTCCTGGCTCTGTACTCAGGAGTTACTCCTGGTGTTGCTCAGGGGACCATATGGGATGCTGGGAATCGAACCCAGGTTGGCCGTGTGCAAGGCAAACACCCTACCCGCTGTGCTATCTCTCCAGAACACAGAGAAAATAAGGCTTTTAAGACTTACTTCTCTGGGCTCTGAGAGCAAGCAAGGCTTTTACTGTAAATCCCTGACTAAGTCTTCAGGCCAGTTCACCTTGTATTTCCCCATGGGATCCTGTCTCTAACGTTGTAACAGTTTCATCAAGACCATGCACACGTGCTTTCTAGAATGTTCCATTTCGAAGCTGGGGTAGTTTTGCCACTTGCCCCAGGTCCATCCAAGTCCCACGGCAGAACCTCCCTGTTGGGGTGCTAGGAACTACAGCAACTGAAGCCCGAGTCAAGTAATGATCACCAAGCAATTATGCCCTGGAGTAGATGACTTCAGAGTCAATCAATTCCCAAATATTAGAAGCAAAGCATTGATGGTCTTACTCTGTTTAACCAAAGAACATCCTGTATAGTAAAATTATAAATAATCTATAGGGGAAATAGAAAAGCAGGTACAAATACACAACCCTTGAACTACAAAGCAGTACAAATACAAACTTAAGAATTACCAGAAAGTTATGGTTTATAAATAAACAAGACTGACCTGTGGAACTGAGACAACACAAGGGAAAATACAAAGGAAATGTTTAAGATAATCTTTAACTAAATTAGGGGTGTTAGCAAGGACATGATAAGCTTCTCTGGGAGGAGGAAAAGGGGCAATTCACAGATGAAGCCTAAAACACTTTGGGTTAATATCCAGCAGATCACCAACAGCCTGGCCCCTGTTTCCTTCTTCGATCCTCTGTCACCCTTCACCGGCCAGGGTGGGGAGACCAATCATGGCCACCAAATGCATGCAGCACATGCCCAGACATTATTTGAACTCAACTCTCAGTACTCAGTGTAATACCGAGTTTTGCCTGATCAGGGAGAGAGGAAGACTCGGGTGCAATTTTCAAGTTGATTTTAGGATACAGAAATTCTACGTTAGAAAAAAACAACAATGTGGAGTCAGAGACAGTAAGCTGGGAGGGGCGCTTCCCATGCTGACCCTGATTGATATTCAGCATCTCATATGACCCCTATAGAACTTAAAAAAAAAAAAGAATTCCAGAGTGCTGCTCCCAAAGTAATTCCACATATGCGCCCAAAATTCAACCAAAAATAGGTTGTAAATTTTCATTTGCAAAATAAGGCTACTAATGAATAGTGACGGAGGGCTATAGTGTCATTTGCCATTAGGGAAATGCCCCCCCCACTGAAAACTGAACAGTCCTTTTATAGTTTTGGAGGCAGCACCTGCGATACGGATGAGGAAATTGACTCTGGCTCAGGCACCCGTCCTGGTGGAGCTTGGAGGTCGATCTTGGGTGGGCCAGGTGCAAAGCAAACGCCCTAACCGCTGTGCTATCTCTCCGGTCCTCGAAGTGAATCTGCAGGTTTGCAGCAGGGAGGTCCGGGCCAAAGCGTCCAGGGCAGCGTCCAGCGCAGTCCCGTGCTGGGAGGGTCAGAACGGCCCAGCCCCGACGCTCTGCAGCCCCCGCGCTCAGCCCCGCGCCCACCCGCCACCGCCCCACGGCGGAGCTGCAGGGGATCCCCAGAACCACGCACACAAACCCGCGACCCCTGCGCCCCGGCACAGCCCCCACTGCACCCACCAAAGCTCCGCGTCTGCCACCAAACCCTGGCAGGCTCAGGAACCACCTGGATATCGGTTGAAAAAGGGGCTTAAAAGTGTCTTTAGGGCTGGCTTGGCCCCGCCCCTCAGTGCAGACACCGGGAGGCGCAGGGCCGGGCGCTCACGGGAGGCCGCTAGTGACCTGCCACGAAACCGGCTTTTACAGACCCCTCTGACCGGGTCAGCCTCTTCTCCCTTCACCTGCGTAACAAACGGTTGCCAGATCCAGCGCCTTGCACGCAAACACGGAAATGCCCTGCTGTGACGTCACTTCCGCTTCTGCAAGCAGCCTTAAAGGGCCAGACACTAGCTCCGCAGAGAACAACTAGGAAAGAGCAGGTAAATGCTGGTTGGCTGGAGCGAAAGTACGGTGGAAGGGCGTTTGCCTTGAACGCAGCTCACCCAGGTTCAGTCATCTGGATTCTATATGGGCCCATTTTGGTGTATAAAACATTGTTAGGATTTTACTGCTTCAAAGTGTAAGTCTCAACACATTTACCCTCAATGTTTGTGTAAATCCAGTGGAAAGCTGAATACAATGAGTGCAGATATGCTACAGTGAGTGATGTGCTTCCTTGCACGTGGCTGACCTGGACACAAATTATGGACAGCACAGTGGGATGTGACGACCAGAACAGAACACAGAAGGGCCTAAAGAATGGAGGTTTGACTGTCTATCCAACCTCAAAAGGGCTCACCACAGCATCCTGCTTGATCTCTGCCATGATCCTCTGAAAACCAGGACCTCTGAGCCAAGTCAGAGTCACAGTAAAGAATGAAACCATGGTAAGTCTTGATAGTACCCAGCAAAATGCAATGTTTGTACCTATTTACTTCTTATTTAATTCCTTCCACCTTGCTTCATCACTAAGAACCATTATTTACCAGTTAACATACTGGGAAGTCCACATGCCAGGACATTGTCATAACCATGATGCAGGAGATAATCAGCAAGTACCTTTCAGTTGTGGTTCTAGTATCACAGGAAGCTTTCACACATAACAGGATTACTTCTTTCCTTACTGTACTTTTATATTCATAACTCACGCACTTGTTGAAACTAAAATTCTTTTACCTCAGGACCCTTTTCTGACGCCTGCCATTCTTATTATGTAAGTGATTGATCCACCATAACTTTTATATTTACTAAAGCTTGAGGGAACATGAAGGCCTTCCTGTATTCCTTACCTACACGATTTTCTCCAGGATTCTCTTTAAAGTCGCAGGTGCGAATAATGCGCTTTTCACGTTCTTACATAAATATATAGATTCTTACATATACATAAATATGTATATTTATATATAGCTTCTCTCCATTGTGAATTCTCCTATGTATAATAAAGCCCGAGGATCCAGGAAAGTCCTTCCCCCACTCCTGACAGATATAAGGTTTCACTGCAAAATAACTTTTCACATGCCCAGTAAGGGCTGAAGACAAACTGAACACCTTTCCACATTCCTTAAGCTTATAAGGTTTCTCTCCACTGTGAATTTTCCTGTTCAGAAAGCTATGCCAATTGCACCAAAATTTTCCTTCAGTCCTTTCATATATAAGGCCTCAATCCAGGATAAATTTCTCTCACACAGCAAAGCTTGAGGATTGAGTAAAAATCTTCCCACACCACTACATATGTTTTCTTCGAGTATGAATTTTCCTATGTTTAATAAGGAGTTAGAAGGAAGTGAAGGCTTTGCCAAAGTCTTTACAAACATAAGGTTTGTCTCCAGTATGAAAATTTCAGTGCCTCAAAAGGATTGCAAAATACGCAAATGCCTTGCCATACTCCTTACATATATATATATATATATATATATATATATATATATATATATAGAGAGAGAGAGAGAGAGAGAGAGAGAGATTCACTGCAATGTGCGTTTTCTTATGGACAGAAAAGTTTGAATAATAAGTGAAGACCCTCCACAGTAGTGACACGAATAGTGTTTCATTCCCCTGTATGAACTTTCCCATGCTCAGAAAGACCTGAGAGGAAATGAAAGGCCTTTCCACCTACCTCACATATATAAGGGTTTTCTACGAAACAGAAATTATGAAACTAAGACTTCAGGAATAAGCAAAGGCCTCTCTACATTGCTCAGAAGTTATCTCTCCAGTGAGAGTTTTTCTGTGTACTAAGGCTTGTAGAATAAGTAAAGACATTCCACTCCGTATATGCATGTGGTTTCTTTCCAGTTTGAGTTTTTCTGTGCATACTAAGATGTGCTGAGCGATAGCACAGCGGTAGGGCGTTTGCCTTGTACGCAGCCAACATGGCCGACCCCAGTTCGATTCCTCTGCCCCTCTCGGAGAGCCCGGCAAGCTACCAAGAGTATCTTGCCTACACAGCAGAGCCTGGCAAGCTCCACGTGACGTATTCGATATGCCAACACAGTAACAACAAAGTCTCCAATGGAAACATTACTGGGCCCGCTCGAGCAAATCAATGATCAATAGGAGGGCCTTTACTTTTACATTTTTACTAAGATGTATGAGTCAGAGAAAGGCTTCGACACACTGCTTACATGAATACAGACTCTCAGGTATGAAATCTCCTGTGTATAAGGTATGAGGATTCATTGAAGGCCTTCCACCAGTCCTTACACTTAAACGGTTTCTCTTCTGTGTGGATGCTCACATAGTCCCACCGGGGTGATGCTGGACTCAAAAGTTTGTCCTCAGTGTTTACATTTCTGGGGATTCTGTCCAAAATAGGCTTTTATGGGAAAGTGATGGTGCTGTGGACATGGGAAGGGTGATCTTCAGATCACCCTCCGAAGACATCCCACCTGTCTCGGCATCCCTGGGGGGATGAAGGCCAAATTGCTCACTTGAGCCTTTATCAAAGTGTGCAGAAAGAGACACTCCACCAAGGCTGACTGCATCCATGTAGAACAGAGGATTCCAATTATTAGTCTATGCCATGGGAGTTATCATGTCAAAAGAAATCAAGCTCTGCAGGTTGGTAGCTGGTAGGGTACGGGACAATGAGTTTCTTGGGGAAGTAATAAATTCAGATGGGAATGAAAGCAGTGACTCCGAAGCCAACCCTGGGGATTCAGAGAGGAACTGGCCTAGTAGAAACCCAGAGAGCTGGAGACATGGAACAGGAGCAAAGGCTGGTAAGAACATCAGAGAACAAGGTCTGGCCATAGCTCTACCCATTGACAACACGTGAGCAGTGGACTCTCAGCTACAAAGAAATCCCCGGGAGGCAGGTTCAGAAACATGATTTCAAACTGACAGTATCAGGCTAGTACAGTGTGTTGCATGCAGTCAATCTAGGTACAATGTCCAGAATTCCAATTGGTCCCCTGAGCACCATCTGACTCATAGATGGATGGAATTTTGCTCCATTCAATCATAAATGTTTCCTTTTTTTACCTCTAATATTAGTAAAGTGACCTGTGTGGTATCCAGGAATGTGACCAACCTAGTGAGTAATCACAGGTAAACGGAATGGTCGGCTGAGATGTGGGGAGATTGGGACCTGACCCATATTCCCACTTATAAAAGATTTCATCAAGGCGCGCCTTCATCCTTTCAAACGGCATTCTGTGCACAGTTACGTGCATCTAAACTCTCCAACTGAGACTAGAGCAACTGTAGATCTGTGAAGGGTGTTGCTTGCACATGGCCAACCTAGGTTCAATCCCCAGGATCCTGTAGAGTCTCCCGGATCACCATCAGAAATAATACCTGAGTGCAGAGCCAGGAGAAACCACTGAGGATCACCAGGTATTGTAGGATAATAGTGGTCTGCCCTTGCTCCCTGGCTGGTGAGAGCTTATGTTTGTTGATTGCCCATCATCTTTCAATTACCTTTGTCTCCTGAAAAGACTTTGACTTGTAAATATTGTCTTTCTCTTCTCCTTAATGTCTTTTGCATGGTTAGCTATTTCACAGCAATTGCTTTTTGTATGGATACAGGAGGACAGTTACAAAGACAAGCCTGAGATTGAGAGTTGATGGTCTCCAGATAATATTACCTCCTGGACATCTGCTCTCTTGACTGAAGCCTCAGTTGCCCTTTCTTCCTCAATCTCATAAAGAAGGGTCCGATGGGGAAATAGATGGACCCAGGGTAAGTGGTGAGCTAGCTGCCCTGGTATCGAAATGGGCCTGGCCAAAGTACCATAATGCTTATCTATAAGAGCCTGGTCATGGACAAATTCTGTCATGAATCAAAAAGTAATAACTAGACTTGGACGCTTCTGAGATTAGGAGTAATTGATCCAGCCTGAGCACTGGAGTCTGAATCTGTTGTGGAAAGTCCCCAGGAGAGTCACCAACAAGCCTAAAAGTGTCTTTTACTGTGTCCATACACAATGGTAATCATTAGGAAGTAAAACTAAATATGTCCATTAAGTTGCTGGTCTGCGGAGAGGAGTAACACACCTTAAAGGCTGCTTTGCCTTCGTGGGCTGCAGGTGATGGGGAAGTCTAGAAAACCAGTTTTCAATGGGCGTCCCGTGGGGAGGCATGGATTGGGGTCGTGGTGAGAGAACAAAAAGAGCAGCTTCAGGGAGACAGGGGGAATGAAGGGGACTGAGAAAAGGGATGGTCCTCCTCCACCCAGTTCCCCTATCTTACAGTATGTAGGTGTTACACCCACCAACTGTCACCGGTGCAGTGTAATCCCATCAATGGCCAAGACCCAGAGACCATAAAACCCTGCTCGTGGAAGAGAACGGCAGTCTCCTGCCTCTGCGTCTGGCTGTCTTACTGTGGCCTTTTGGAGGAGGGTGTGTTGAATTTCCCTCCCCACCCCAAGAAGAGCCCCAGCAGCTGAAGACCTCTTGTTCGAGCCACAACCATGCTTAAGACCACACTCCACAAGTTCGGACGAGCCTCACACATGAAGGAACCGGCAGAGAAACCCACGTGTGCTTGACCCGGGGCTTAGATCTCCAAGCTGCTCATATTGGGACTGGGCCTCCTCCACCCAGATCTCCCATCTTCCAGTATGTAGGCGTTACACCCACCAACTGTCCCCGGTGCCGTGTAATCCCATCAATGGCCAAGACCCAAAGACTATAAAACCGTGCTCTGGAAAGTGCGCGGCCACACAAAATTTTATTATCTAGTCTTACTCTGGAAAAACTGGCAGGCTACCAGAAGTATCCTGCCCACACCGCAGAGTCTGGCAAACTCCCCGTGGTGTATTCAATATGCCAAAACCCAGTAACAATGATGGTTCTCATTCTCTTGACCCTGAAAGAGCCTCAAATGTAGCACTTCTAAAACTCTCAGGGATAGGAAGAAGGAGATATTACTGGGGCCTGCTTGAGTCAATCGATGGCCAACAGGATGACAATGATACAGTAAGAGAAGAAGAGACACAGAGTTAGAGGACGTGGTTGCGACTTAGAGAGAAAGGCAGAGAGCTGAGAGTAAGAGTGGCTGGGGAGATTGGAGAGGAGTCACAGAGAACATTGGAGAGCGAGTTAGAGAGAGGGTTGGATAGAGCTGGGAGAGACAAGAGACTGAATAAATTCCAACTAATCAGCAACCAGCCTGGTCCTCATTCTACTTTCATCGGTCCAAAGCAACAGCTGTCCAGGGTGGATAAGTGGCTCGAGAGCACCAAATGTGGACAGTGAGAGAGAGCCGCCAGGAAAGATCGGGAACATCTGTTAACGTGTAAATCCTGTTCAAACCCCCACTTCTCATAGGGTACCCCAGGCCCCCCTGGATTTACTCCTGAGTGCAGAGTCAGGAGTAAGCCCAGAGCATTTCTGGCTGTGATCCGAGCACAAAAACACAAAAAGTGAACTTTGGGGACTGCAGTGATAGCACAGCGGGTAGGGTGTTTACCTTGGACACGACCAACGCAGGTTTTATTCCCAGCATCCCACATGGTCCCCAAAGAACCGACAGCAGTAATTCCTGAGTGCATGAGCCAAGAATAACCCCTTTGGATCACTGGGGGTGACCCAATAAGCAAAAAAAGTCTATTATGTAGTTAATGAGAAAAAAAAAAACCCAAATTTCTCGACTTAGCATAAAAGCATTTTTATGAAGGCTACAGAGATAGCAGAGACCACGAGTTGCTTGTGTGGCACATAGCTGACTAGGGTTCAATCCCTATCACTACACAGGGTTCCCAAAAGTAGCATTATCAATGAGAACAGAGCCTGGGTAAACTCTAATTTCCACTGGGTAAAGCCAGCCAAAAATAAGTCAATAAATTTAGGTGCCAGAATTATAGTCTGGTAGGGTCCTGGCCTTGTACATGGCTGACCTGTATAACCCGGCACCACACTGAGTACTGTTTGGTACCTTTTGGCAGCAAACACAGGGTATGACCATATGAGCTGACAGTGAGTGGGAGGGCACTTGTCATGAACGCAAAGGACTTAACTTCACAAATTGAATTGCCAAGGAGTGATCCCGGAGCACTGCTGGGTTTGGCTAAAGCCCGTATAGCCAATCCCCTTCCTGCCCAAATAAAGGCCATGAGGAATTATCTTCCAACAGAACAGGCGTGAAATATAGTAATATATTCTGAATGGTCAGTCCTCTGGATTTGTTGTTTTGTTTTGGGACCACATCCAGAAATGCTCAGATCTTACAGGCCAGGTTTACAGACTACGATTTTACTCCTATGATACGTGACTTTACAAAAGAAAAAGAGGATGAAAAATTATACTTGGAACCGGAGTGATAGTACTGTTGGCCGGGCATATGTTCGGTCCCCGGCTTCACATACAGTCCCCCAAGCACTCACAGGAGTGATTCCTGAGTGCACATGGAAGACTCCCTTCTGTGACATCATCCATTTCACCAAGGAGCCTTAAAGTGCCAGGTTCCAAGTGCAGACAGACAAGTGCCAGACCAGATGATTCAGTGCAAGAGAAATGAGCTCAGATAAAGGAGAGGAGAGGTAAGTGCCAGAGGGGTTGGTCACAGAGTTCAGGGCAGTGAGTTAAGGCCGACTCCCTTGGTCCTGTACTTGTCAAACATGGAACCAATGCTCCCACAGACATTTCCATCATAAGAACAAAAGCAGATTGATTCAAAGTACAACACTCAAGTAGGTTTTGAATGGGTCATGGGACCGTGATTTCTCTGGGAAGTCATTCATCAAAATGGGTGCAGTGACTCTGAAGCCAGCCCTGAAGATGCAGAGAAACTGGCCTAGCAGCAACACAGAGAGCTGGAGAGACACTGGACCGGAGCAAAGGCTGGGAAGAACATCAGAGTGTACTGTATAGTGAACAGTCTACCCCTTGAAAACACACTATATAAGAATATACAAGGAAACCCGAGGGCACAGCTTTAGAAACACGTTTTCAACCAAGAGGATGGGGAAAGAGGTTAGTACTGTGGCTTAATGCTTGTGTTGTCAATGTCACTGTCCTCCCACTGTTCATCGATTTGCTCGAGCGGGCCCAATAATGTCTCCATTGGAGACTTTTTTGTTACTGTGTTTGGCATATCAAATACATCACGGGTAGCTTGCCAGGCTCTGTCGTGTGGGCGAGATACTTTCAGTAGCTTGCCGGGCTCTCCAAGAGGGGCGGAGGAATCGAACTCAGGTCGGCCATGTTGGCTATGTGCAAGGCAAATGCCCTACCGCTGTGCTATTGCTCCAGCCCATGCTTGTGTTAAACATGGTTTTTCTGAGTTCCATTCCTGGCATCCAAAACAACACAACTTCCTAAGAACTGCCAAGTATAGCATGAATTACATAAACATATTTCAATAAATAAATCCATGTATGGACCTACCCTAAGAACGGAGGCACATAGGAGCTAATGGGCACCAAAGTGTACTAGATCATTTTGTAGACTTCGTCTTTTGGACAGACCAAAAACAGTTTTAATCATTCTGGTGGCTAGTAGGGTTGAGATTTTATCACTTGCAAATGCAACGTTTTATCATCTTTTCTCCTAATATAACTGAAATGAGAAGAGTAAAATCCAGGAATGTGACCACCCTTTATAGTTAGTCACCACAGCTGATGCTATTGCCTGCTGAGATGGGAGTTTGGGTATTCTGCCAGGTTCCCACCATTTGTAAAATATTTTGCTCAAGGGTCCTCTTCCATCCTTTCATAGAACCATCAGAAATCTTTCTGTGCATAGTCAAGTCCATTTCAACTATCTCTAATCCACCCCATTACAGAATAATGACAGAGCCATTATCCTAAACTTTTCAGAAATATTTATCCTCAATATTAAGGGAAATCTAATAAAAATCTGAATACAACAGTACAGTACAGAGCTGATACAGCGGGAAGGTGCTTGATGGCACAAGACTGATCGGCATTCAAAGTCCAGATCCCCATAAGTATATCTATGTCATCCCTCACAGGTATGGGTGAGCTCAGACCCAAGAGTGCGGCCTGAGCAAAACAGGTGTGACTCCTCAAAACATAACAGAGGAAGGCCTGAGGTGTGAAAGTTTGTCTCTTTTTCCATTCCAAAGGATCCACTGCAACATCCTGGTTCATCTCTATCATAAACCCCGCCAACCGGGGTCTCTGCCTCAAACCAGAGTCCAAGCAAAAATGAGACACTGTGCTGGAGTGATAGCACAGCGCTTAGGGCGGTCTCATTGCATGCAGCCAACCCGGGTTCAATTTCAAGCACTCCATAGGGTTCCCCAAGAACATCCAGGAGTAATCCCTGAGTGCAGAGCCAGGATTAACCCCTGTGCATCTCTGGGTTTGACCAAAAAAAACAAAAGAAAACAAAAAGAGTGACACTGACAGCTGTGACCGAGGGGTGGTTTTTGTACCTATTTACTTAATTCTTATTTAATCAGTTTTCACCTGGATTCCTTCATCAAGACCCATTATTTACAGGGGCTAGAGCAATAGCACAGCGGGTAGGGCATTTTCCTTGCATGCGGCCGCCCCAGGTTCGATTCCCAGCATCCCATATGGTCCCCCGAGCACAGCCAGGAGTGATTCCTGAGTGAAAAGCCAGGAGTAACCCCTGTGCATCTCCGGGTGTGACCGAAAAAGAAAAAAAAAGAAAAAAGGGACCCATCATTTACAGGTTAACATACACATCAAGTCCAAATGCTGGGACACTGGCATAGGAAATAGTAATCTTTACTATTATTATTATGGTTTGCTATATAAGGTAACTCAGGAGGTTAATTCCGGTTCATAAGGAACTCAGGCCTTAATAGGCATATGAAAATACACAGTAGCAAGAACTCTTAAGAGCGTACAGAATGGGAAGATCTTTGTGTTTCCCTGAATTGCAATCAGCAATTCCCTTTTCCTCATAGTACTGAAGTCACCAGTTTAATTTGAACTTGAGAACTCTAACATAAAGAATGAACTAGGAGTGTATATTTAAGACATCAAAAGGTTGAAGTCGAGTGTTTGCCATAGGATCCCCCAAGCACGACACTCCCAGAGTAATTCCTGAGTGCATATTCAGGATTAACCCCTGAGCATCACCCAGGTGGGAAAGAGAAATGAAAAAAAATCGTCAAAGGGCAAGCCATGAGGAACCCGGAGAGAATGGAGGCCTTGTGTATCCCACCCAAGGCCTGGGGGAGATTGAATGATGCATTCAAGGTAAATTGAAATTCAGATTTGAGGGACTGCTGGGCGTTTGTCTTGCAGGGGATGATGGGATATGATCTCTTTCCCTCCCAGGCCCATCTGCAGTGATCCTGCCTGAGGAGCCAGAAGTAAATCCTGGGCATTTCTGGTTGTGCCTTACCCCCGCCCAAACTAGAAAGTACTTGTTTTTTGAACTGAACAGAAAGCGCTATGTCAGGGGGATCAGGTTTATGAATGACAGATGTGAGCGATTTCAGTGATCCCTGTGATCAAGGTTTTCTCTGCCTGTAGATGGTTTTTCTGAGCTCACCTACAGTATCACATGGATCCCTAGTACCACAGGGAGTAATCAGCTACCTGGGCAGCAATGGGAGCCTTAGGATATGCATCTTTTCGGAGGGAAACACAGTCAGCAATGTTCAGGGCTTATTTATTCCTGCCTTTGCACTCAGGAGTCACTCCTCTGGGGCCAGGGTTAAGGTCTCCTAGAGTCCTAACGTCCAGCTACTCCTAATGGTTTGGAGGGAATTGATGTAGGCATGCAGGCAGATAGAGAAGGTCCCCCCTTCCAAGGCAAAGGCAGTAAATTTCCTGGGAATAGCTCTGAAGTTGTGAAGGCCAACCTTGCAAAAAAACAGGAATTAAGGCCTGATCACGCCCTCACCTATGGTCAGCAACAGACCCAGAGAAGCTCCTGCTGAAACAAAAGGCCAGGAAAGGAATTTCAAAGAAGATCATCACCACTCCCAACCTGCCTAGGCAACCTCCTTAGAAACGGGACTTCGACCTAGGTAAAAGCCTAGATTAGATTCCCTTCTGTTCGAGGGAGACTGCTCATTGGCTTTCCCAGACATTTGCATGAGCAGGGCAAGTGGGGGTACCCTGAATGTGGGAACCAAAGCCGGACTCCAGAAGGATGTGGAGCCCGCCACCACTGCTTCCGACCCCCTTCCCCGAAATTATAGTCAGATCAGGAGGTGTGGACCCGGTGGGGTGGGGTGGGGGTTGGGGGATGACCCAAGACCTCAATGGGCGAGCACCTCAATGGTTCTGCTTCATTCTCGAGGGGTTTGTGTGACAAGAGGAGGCCGCATCTGGTGGATTCAATTCTCTTACACCCGCAAAGAGCTGGAGGGGATGAGAGTGTCCAGCATCTTCTGGCCCTGCCTGCGTCCGACTGGGCCTTGGGTCAGAGAATAAACTGGGGATCTGTGTCCGGGTGTCCCTGCTGCCTGGGGCTCGCCCAACTGACTCTATGTGTGGAGGCACACCCATTGGGCAGTGCTCCAGAGCCAGCTACCCGAGAGCGAACAGGGTGATACAGGAGAGGCTTGCCTTCCTGCAGTACAATATGTCCAATCAACTCAGTTCTAAAAGTCTCCAGACCCCATGTCCGCATATCACAGCACCCCACATTGCTGAGGGTGCCATATTCCGTCCTGAATTTTGAGGTTCCTATACACATGAGAATGCCCATGTCTTCTGTTCTCCGTGGAGGTGGGTGGCAGAGGCCAGATTCAACTCCTGCATCTCCAGATGTCTGGGGTGAAGGTAACAGCCATCTGAGGAACTAGGGTGTGTTAAGAAGAATTTTAATTAACACAGAAATATTGAGCCTAAAATTGGGCAATCTCCTTCTGTGGAAAATCTAAATACATCACTTCTTCCAAGGAATTTTTTTTTGCTTTTGGGGTAATAATCAGCAATGCTCATATGTTTCTCCAGCCTCTGCACTCAGAAATTACTCATGGTGGTACTTGGGGGACCATATGGGATGCCGGAGATTGGACACAAGTTGGCTGTATGCAACGCAAACATCCTACCAGCTCCACTGTAGCTCTGGCTCCAAGGGTTTTTTTAAGTGGGGGACTGTTTTGGTGTGTGCCCACAGGGTTCTGGGAAACATAGAGTAACTGGGATTGAACCTGGTTGGTTACAAGCAGGGTGAGATTATTTTGTCGTTGTTCTGTTCACTTTGAACAAGAAAATTTATGAGCCCTCTTTGCTCTGTCTGTGGCCCAGCTCTTTGGAAAGGTCTCCAGTTATAGTCAACCCCATGTGCCATCACCTCACTTTCTGAGGATGCTCCAACCCTCTTCCACAAAGAAAAGGGGTCAGGGATACAGCAAGATACAGCTCAGAACCCACCACGTTAGGGTGGGGGAAACTGCCATCATGGGACTGAGGCTGTTTTGATTTGATTTGGTTTGTTCATGGTTTGGGGGCTCAACACCAGCCATGCTCAGGGTTATTCCTGGCTCTGCACTCAGGAATCACTCCAACATGATGATGGGCTGTATGGAGAGCCAAACAGAGAACCAGGGACCTGTGACTGCAAGCCAAGAGCAATAACCGCCCTCTTCCCGCTGCAGCGACCCAAGCGGCTTACCTGATTAATGACCCTATATCTAACACTCAAGCAAAGAGAAGGGCTGGAAATCTTAAGCGTGGGAAAGGTCGGCCCGCAGCAGTTCTGTGAAGCACGATGAAGTGGAACTGTAGGCATTTCCGTCCCTCCCCAGGCCTGTTCTCTTACGAATTTTCGACCCTTCGGTTTGCTTCAGGGATAAGTACGGGATAATTAAGGATCAAACAAGCCGCTACCACAGGTGTTGCTGTACAAGAACCTCGTGAGTGCTTTCTTTTACTAGAGTAACCTGTGTTCGATTCCAGCCTTCAGATCTTGTGGGGTACATATCTGAATCTTCTTGGGGGTCGAGTAGGTTGCTCACGCTTTGTCTCTGGACAAGAAGGGGTGCAGAGGATTGAACCTGACGTGGAAAGAGCAAGGCAAAGCCATTTATTTTCATTTTTGTTCTCTTCACTGAGCTAGAAACCTTCTGTAGCCACTTTGCTATGTCTGTGACCAAGCCATTGAGAAATATTTCCTGTTATGGGCAACCCACACCCCAGCACCCCACAATCTGAGGGAGCCCAAACCTCTACTACAAGGAAGATGCAGCATGGATACAGCAAGATACAGCTCAGAAACTCCTCGTTGGGGTAAGGGAATCCTCCAAGAAGGGATGGAGACTGTTGTGGATTTATTTGGTTTGTTCATGGTTTGGAGGTCACAAATCCAGCAATATGAAGAGGTTCTCCTGCCTCTGCACTCAGGAAGCACTTTGGCATGATGGTGGGGCTGTATGGAGAGCCAAAAAATGCGAGTGCTTTCATTCACTTGGGTAACCTGGGTTCGATTCCAGCATTCAGATCTTGTGGGGTACATATCTGGACTCACTATAAACAGTGCTCCTCTCCCACAGTCCAGGTCTTCTCACCTGGGGCAGTCTGGAACATGGACTGAGCAGAGTAGCTTGTCCCAGGGGAGAGCTTCGTTGCAGCGTGGGTGCTTACTTCCTACTGGTAACCCACAGAAGACTTCCCACCTATCTTGGCATCTTCATGGGGCTGAGGGCATAACTGATCACTCGAGATTTTTTCACAGTGTGCATGACCAGAATAATTCCACCTGGGCTGGTTGCTACCCAAAGAACAGCAGAGAAGGATTCCAATGACTGTGCTGTGCCTGATAGTCTTCTCGTCAAAAAAATTCTAGACCTGCAGCTTGGTTTCTAACATTTACCCTACTCAATTGCAATTCTGACACGTGGATGAATTTTCCAGGGAACAACATAACGTTTCAGCAAGATGGACTAGCAAAATAGACCGACGGCAGGTCACATAGCTGTGTAATTTTTTTCCCACTCAAAGAACAGACACAGTAAGTGGAAATAACAACCTCTACAGAAAATTGAAGAAGCAGTTTAGAGGGAAAAAAAGGGGGCTGAGACTGGGTTTGGTTCTAGCTCAGTTTGGCGCCCGGGATACTCATGCGAAGGCAATGATGCATCCCCACACAGCCGAGACAGAAGACCTTTGAAAACATCGCACCTGAATCAGATTCCTCTCCATGATCAATGAGGTTTTTGTTATCTTGTTCTATTTACTAGGTGGGGAGAGGGTCACACCAGCATTGCTTAGAGATTCCTGCTGCTGGGGCTCTGGGAGCCATGTGGAGTGCTGGGATGGAACCAAAGCTTTTTTCCTGGTGCCAAGCAAGTGCCTTTCCTAATGCAAAACCACTAGTGCTGAACCATCGAGTTCATTACACCAATCACACTTGTCCTTCCTGTCTATTAAATGTAAAGTCACAGTATTTACCCTAGAATAAAAAGAACTTTGGGTGGGTTGGTGTCAGAGTAGAAAGGTAAGCATTTGCATTGCACACAGCCGGCCCAGGTTCAATCCCAGGCATCCCATATGGTCCCCCAAGTACCATTAGGAATAGATCCTGAGTGGAGAGCTAGGATTAACCCCTGAGCATCGCTGGATGTAACCACAAAAGCAAAAAAAAATTAATAAATAAATATATATATACTTTAGGTTTTAGAATTACTGCTTTTATGCAGCAACAGGTTGGAACTGGAAGATACCGTCTTGAGTGAAGTTAGCCAGAAAAAGAAACAGAAACAGGATGCTGTCACTCATCTGTAGAATACCGAACACTGGATGTGGAAATGTACTCTAAAGGGGCTGATGAAATCATCCCTGATTCCAGTTTTTAGAGAGAAGCCAAAGAAGGAAAAAGAAGGAAGGACAAAGAAGAAAAGAAATTTGAGGCGGAAGAGAACCAGAAGTTTACAGGGATCAGGGATTCATTTATGCCAATGACATGAGTGAGAGGTGTAGCCATTTACCCAAAACACAGATGCAACAGAACTGAAAACAAGAGATCTAAGCCTTAAGCACTGAAACCTAGTCAAGTGCTTGTCCAGATGACAGGCGGGGGTAGAGTGGGGACTGGGGTGGGGAGGGAATACGGAAACACGGGAGGAGGTGAGCTGATGCGGGCACTGGTGTTCAATTATTGTACGCCTAAACACAACTATCAATAACTTTGAAAATACTGGCACTTGAATGAAAACTTTAAAAAACAATACAATAAAATACATTTTCAGATTTCGGCAACCACTTAGGTTAAAGACCCTCTAGTCCCAGCATTAGGCTCCAATATTTTTCCTGTGATGTTGAGACCATAGATGTGGTTGTGGGGATGGAGCCAGACCCCACCTTTCAAGTTGCATGCTCGGTGACTGAGCACTCCAATGACATACTATTTAGTTTTAACAAGAGAATCCTACAGCACACTTGTATGCAATTCCCCTGTACCCAAAGCAAATTGCTGTAATGCCACATCCGGAACCTGTGATTTGAGTTCTGAAATCAAACAAAATGCACAATGAGAATTAGTCCAATGTTGAATGGAATGCAGTTGAATGACCAAGCAGGTGGAGGACATCTACATAGTTCTCTCAGTCCTAGCAAGCCTACAAAAAGGGAAAATCTGTGGGAAGTGTTGTTGGGAGGAGCTCGGCAATCCCCAAAAAAGCCTTTTGGGTTTTGTTTTTAATCAGACCCAGTGATGCATGGGATACCATAGGGGATGCTGGACATCGAAGGTACGCGGCATCTGTAAGGCGAGCACCCTCCGTGATGCACTGCTGTTCTGGTCCTAATTAGCTTCACTATGGGCTCACAGTCACAATTTAACTTACACACAATAAAACAGTTTTTGGTGCACACAAGCTTACAGCATGTAGGCATTTGCCTTGCATGAGACTGACAGGGGTTAATCCTTGAACATTGCCAAAAATAACTTACGAGAACCACCAGGAATAACTGCTGAGCATCCCCAGGCCCCCCAAAAAAGAAAACTAAATTTCTTCCCATATTCAAAAAACCATTGCAATGATCCAAAGGCAAAGATATGCATGGTGTCAGATTGACTAACCGGGGCCCAGAAAGGGCAGCTGACCCTTTAGGTGTACAGTCAGGCTAGTTATAAAGCCGCTAACACAAGGGCCTTGAAACACATGGACTACTCGACATACCTGACAGATGAGGAAGAAAGACAACAAAGTCAAAAGCAAAGCACAGGATCCCTCCATAATGAACAGTTCCGGGGAGAGGGCACACCTACCCCATGACACACCCCCACATCACATGTTCTAGGGATGAGAAGGGGACACTCAATATCCAATGAGCAACTCAAAGATTTTTTGGAATGGAGGACTCCTGGGTTGGCCACATGCAAGGCAAGCATCCTACTTTCTCTACTATTTCTCTGGCCATTTCTAAATAAATGCACGGAAACGGGAAAAAAACGGGAGAGCACTCTCAAAGCTTTCAGGTTTAAGTCTCGGTCATACAATGAAACAGCGGTCCCTTCACCGTGCCCATTTTCCACCACTAAAAACCAAGTATACCGCCATTCTACACCCTCCCCCTAACTGTGGGGCAGATAATTTCCACATTCTTAACTCTACTTTGATTACATCAATATTTTGACATGAGACTCACCATTATTATGTGGGATTTTACCCTAGCACTCAAATCTGGCAAAAACACAACAGAAGATAATTCTTTATCGATTGCTGGTTATAAATAACATGATTTTGGAATTCTGAAATTTTAACAACTAAATCTGGAAGGATTTCTGCCAAAACCTGCTGGATTCCAAGATTTGTTCCTGAGTCTCTGGGATTATGGCCATTAAACAGCATTATCACGAGCCAGAGAGGCGGTTCGTGGTAATAACATAGGCTCTTGTTAGGGTGGGGAGGAATTGGCCGGCTCCACCCCATCCTGAGAGGCCCCATGTATATTCGTGAGTGTGGGCCCAAACCTGACTTTACAAAGGCCTTTGGAGGATGGAGGCCACCGACCCGCCAAGTGGGAGCAGTTGGGGGGAGAGCACCAATTACCCCTGGGGTGAACCGGGCACAGTAACCTACTGCAGGGTCCAGACGCATTTCGGCTAAAAGGCGCTGGGTTTCGAGACTTGTCTCTGAATCTCTGGGATCATGGCCATTACGCACCTTGACCACGAGCCACCGAGGTCAATCGTGGGCACCAGACAACTCGGGGTTTTGTTGGGGTGGGGGAAAAAAGGGGCGGCTCCACCACCATCCAGTTAGGCCCTGCATTTCTCCTCACAGCAGTCCCAAACCTAACCGTCCAGAAGCCATAAGGGATTGCGGTCACTGAGCCACCAGGCATGAAACCTATTCCGAACTGAAATACCCAGCTTTGGTAACCTACTCCTGGGACCAGACACATTTCTGCTGAAAGCTGCTGGGTTCCAAGATTTGTTTCTGAGACTCTGGGATCATGGCCAAGTGATCAAGAGCCAGAGAATCCGTACATGGGCAGCGACTCGGGGTCTCATTGAGGTGGGGAGGAAAGGGCAGAGTCCACCCCTATCCCATTAGGCCCTGCATGTCTTGTCATTGCAGGCCCAAACTTGTCTGTCCAATGAAGATGGTGGCCACCGAGCCACCAAGTGGGATCAGGCGGAGATACACACTCTTTCCCCCTTGTGGTGGTTCGTCGCTGGTAGCTCATTGCGGGAACCGGGCACATCTCTGCCAAAAGCTGCTGGGTTCCGAGATTTGTCTCTGAGTCTCTGGGATCATAACCTTTAAGCAGTTTCATCAGGAACCAGAGAGACTTTGCCTCCAATTATATAACTGAGCCGGAAATGGTTTGTTGGTGTATCTTACACATACCTAACTTTTGGCCGTTTACATTCTTTGAAGACTTTGCCCAAAGTTTTTGGAGTCTGGCCAAAGGCAGAGCAGCAATTTTGAGGTATCTGAAAGTCTGATGTTGCCATCAGGCTGCTGATGCACTCGCCTTACCGGCACACAGTGACCTGCTGGAAGCACCATACTCCCAGGAAGTAGAAATTCTATATATGTAAATAAAAACAATAGTGGGGTTGGACTCACTGTAAAGATAGTAGGATTCTTGCCTTGCTGATCCAGCTCAAACCTCCTTATCCCATAGGAACCCAGAAGCACCACAGAATAATTCCTGACCTGCAGAATCAGAAGTACACCTGGAGCTTCAAAGAGTCCCTTCCAACTCCCCTGAATAAAAAACTTATTAAAATTAATATAAGAGGGGCTAAAGTGATAGCAGAGTGGGTAGTCCGTTTGACTTGCACGTGACCAACCCGGGTTTGAATCCCAGCAACAATATGGCCCCCTGAGCTTTACCAGGAGTAATTCCTTAGCGAATAAGCCAGGAATAACCCCATGTGCAATGCTGAGTGTGACCCAAAAAGAAAAAAAAATCCAAAGAGTAAATTTTCAGAGGCAAAATATCTCTCACTTGTCCAAACACGACCCAAAGTCCCAACCCCAGAACGGAAGCCAATGAAAATGACCAACCGCAAAATTCTCCCTTTCCTTTGAGGGCTGCCCGGGAACATATCTGGAGTTTCGATAAGTGTTATGTCCAGTCCAAAGGCTCCAAACAGGGTCCTTCGCACTCTCGAGTAGGGAGGAATGATATGGCCAAGACCCCCACTCTCTGCAGGCTCCTCAAACCAAAGCCTGAAGTCCACGTGCCCACCCCCCAGTGCAATCTTGGACCTGGATGTGATCGTGGGTGCAGGGGCCCTCAGGATAACGCACCCTCACCCATTACACCTGTGCCACAGAGCAGTGTCCAATGCACACCTCAAAAGCTCCACATCATCTAAAGCCTGGATATCCAGATCAAGTAAGAAACAAGCGTGAAAGCGCACTACAAGCTGGCGTGACATGGCACTCAAGTTCGCACCGGGATTTTCAGGGCGCTCAAGCATTCCAAATCCTAACACAGGAAAGAATGAAGAATGAAGATTTTCCTATTTTTTCATTTTCAAACTATTCAATGCTGCATCTTAGTTGATTCCTGCCATAATTCCCGCTAACCAGGCCCTCTGGGCCAAGCCAGAAGCATAGCAAACAACAAAAGAGTAGAGAGCCGTGACAGCTCTGAGCAGGGCTGTTTTTGTACCTGTTCATTCAGTCACCTTCCTCCTTATTTTCATCACCAGGACCCATTATTTCCAAGTTAACACACAACCAA
Organism: Sorex fumeus; assembly: GCF_029834395.1. Taxonomy (NCBI): domain Eukaryota; kingdom Metazoa; phylum Chordata; class Mammalia; order Eulipotyphla; family Soricidae; genus Sorex; species Sorex fumeus. The sequence continues at coordinate 5,233,470 of NW_026606076.1, forward strand.
TTCCAAGCACTAGAATATTGGCATAGGTGCAGCCACGGTGAAAATCAGCAGGTACCTTTCAATGACATAAGAAGCCTGTCCCAAGCAGGCAGGCTTACTTCCCTCTTAACTGCACTTTTTTTTAACACCCTTGACCATCGTGTCCAAAGGAAATTTGCTTGACTGACTTGTCCTGTTCTGTCCTTAGAGACTGTTATTAAGGGATCAAACCATCCAACATGAACATTTATATGTTTATTAAGGTGTGAGGGGTACATGAAGCCCTTCCCACATTCCTGACATATATGCAGTTTGTCTCCAGTATGAACTCTCACATACTGAGTAAGAGAACAGCACCAAATGAAGGACTTCCCAAAAGACTGACACTGATAAGGTTTCCCTCCACTGTGAATATTCCTGTACTTAGCAAGGATTCAGAACGGCAGAAGGGCTTCCTCATTCCTCGCATATAAAAGGTTTTTCTCCGGCGTGAATGCTCCTATGTACACTAAATCTGAGGCTTCTCAAAAGGCCTTTCCACAAGTCTTACATGTATATGGTTTCTCTACAGTGTGTATTCTCCTATGTACATTAAGTACTGAGGACATACAGAGGCCATCCCACATTTCTTACATATACAATTTCTCTCCAGTGAATTCTCCTAAGTACTCTAAGGCTTGAGGCTTCAGCAAAGGACGCCCCACATTCCTTACCTATATACAGTTTCTCTCCACTGTGAATTCTACGTACAGTCAATTGTGAGGATGAAGTAAAGGAATTTCCACACTCCAGACATATCTAAGACTTCTCTCCATTATGAATTCTCATGTGTAGAGTAAGGGTAGAGAACCGTGTGAATGCCTTCCCGCATGTCTGACACTGATGAGGTTTCCCTCTGAGATGAATTTTCATATGTGCAGTAAGTCTTGAGGCTCTAGCAAAGGCCTTTCCACATTCCTTACATATATATGGTTTCTCTCCAGTGTGAATTTTCCTATGTTCACGAAGTCTTGTGGCTCCAGCAAAGGCCTTCCCACATTCCTTACATATATACGGTTTCTCTCCAGTGTGAATTCTCCTATGTACACTAAAGTTTGAGGATTCAGCAAAGGCCTTTCCACATTCCTTACATATATATGGTTTCTCTCCAGTGTGAATTCTCCTATGTTCACGAAGTCTTGAGGCTCCTGCAAAGGCCTTCCCACATTCCTTACATATATACGGTTTCTCTCCAGTGTGAATTCTCCTATGTACACTAAAGTTTGAGGATTCAGCAAAGGACTTCCCACATTCCTTACATATATACGGTTTCTCTCCAGTGTGAATTCTCCTATGTACAGTAAGTTTTGAGGATGTAGCAAAGGCCTTCCCACATTCCTTACATATATACGATTTCTCTCCAGTGTGAATTCTGCTATGTACACTAAGGCTTGAGACTTCAGCAAAGGACTTCCCACATTCCTTACATATAAATGGTTTCACTCCAGTGTGGATTTTCCTATGTACACTAAGTTTTGAGGCTACAGCAAAGGCCTTGCCACATACCTTACATATACACGGTTTCTCTCCAATGTGAATTTTCCTATGTGCATTAAGTGTGGAGGCCCAAGCAAAGGTCTTTCCACATTCCTTACATAGATGTGGTTTCTCTCCAGTGTGAATTCTTCTATGTACAGTAAGTTTTGAGGCTCTAGTAAAGGCCTTCCCACATTCCTTACATATATATGGTTTCTCTCCAGTGTGAATTCTCCTATGTACACCAAGTCTTGCGGATTCAGCAAAGGCCTTCCCACATTCCTTACATATATACGGTTTCTCTCCCGTGTGAATTCTTCTATGTACAGTAAGTTTTGAGGCTCTAATAAAGGCCTTCCCACATTCCTTACATATATAAGGTTTCTCTCCAGTGTGAATTCTCTTATGTATACTAAGACTTGAGGCTACAGCATAGGTCTTCCCACATTCCTTACATACATACGGTTTCTCTCCATTGTGAATTCTCCTATGTATACTGAGGCCTGAGGATTGAGTAAAGGCCTTTCCACATTCCTTACATATATATGGTTTATTTCTAGAGTGAATATTTCTATGTATACTGAGGCTTGAGGAATGAGTAAAGGCATTACCACACTCCTGACATATATAAGGCTTCTCTCCACTATGAGTTTTCCTATGTCTATTAAGACTAGAGGTGTGAATAAAGGCCTTCCCACATGTCTGACATTCATGAGGTTTCTCTCCTGTATGAATTCTCCTATGCATAATAAGATGTGATGATTGATCGAAGGCCTTCCCACATGCTTCACATGTAAAAGGTTTCACTCCTGAATTTATATTCATATGGTCATGATGGAGCAACCCCTGACTCACACTTTGTTCTTGGGGCTGACATTTCTGGAGATTCTGTCGACTGTGGTTTTCTAAGGGAATACCACAGTGCTGAGAACATGGGGAGGCTCCCGCACATTCCTTACACGTAGATGGGTTCTGCTCACGGTGACTGTCGCTGAGGGTATGTTTCTGTGAGGGACTCACTTTAAACAGTGCTCCTCTCCCTAGCAGCTGCCGCACTGGGGGATTTTCTGCCTCTGAACTGAGAATAACACACTCCAAGGAACTTTTTCCAGGAGAGGGCTTCTTCAGAGTGAGGTAGCCCTCGCCATTTCCAAGGAACTTTTTCCAGGAGAGGGCTTCTTCAGAGTGAGGTAGCCCTCGCCATTCTGATCACCCTCAGAAGACATCCCGCCTGTCTCGGCATCCTCATCGGGCTGAGAGCAGGATTGCTCACACGAGACATTATTGTACAGTGCAGGATCAGAGACATTCCACTTGGGGTGGCAGCTTTCCTGTAGAACAACAGAGGATTCTAATTATTGACTTATTCACTGAGACTTCCTGTCCAAAATCTGAGCCCTTCAGATGTGGTTTCACACATATGCACCGCACAAATTCAATTACTGACATATGAATAGTTTTACTATAGAATAACTACATGTTACTGTAAGTTGGATGCACAAAATTGATGGATGCAGAGTCAGTAAATTCTGTGACATCATCCCCTTTAAATTAATGAAGGAATACAACTGGAAACAATTCCTTCTATAGAAAACGGACGCATCCATTTCAAGAGAAAGTGAAGTACAACCTCATGTGGGTTTTGTTAAAGTTTAGTGTGGAATCTGTGATGCAGGGGTGAAGACAACTCTGCATCATCACACAGCTGAGACAGACCATGTGGCCATTGCAAAGCTCTCCCCACAAGGGATGACTTTCAGGATCAATGAAGTTTTCTTTTCTTTCTGTTTTGTAGTTTCTATTTATTGCGGGTTGTGTGGATGGAGGGGCACACCATGCAGTGTCTAGGATCAGCTCTGTGGGTCTATGGTATCTATAAGGAATGCTGGGTAAGGACCATCCATTCCTGTGCAAAGCAAGTGTATTTCTCTCTACACCATCTCTAGGGCGCACAAATTAGCTTTCTAAACAACTACCACTCTCAAGCAAATCAAAACTAACAGTATTTTTATACATGCTTGATTTCAGCACCTAACAAAGCTAAGGGTCCTCTACTCCAAGCATCAGGCTTTGGAATTCCTCCCTGCCATTCTCAGGCTTCCACCTTAACAATCACATACTTGGTCCGCTCCTGGTGGCATAATAATATTTATTCTCAATTAGCGAATCTTACCAATTCACTCGTACTTGCCCATTCCCATACCCCATTCCCAAATCAAAGTGCTGTAATGCCAAATCCTGAAGTCGCAATTTCCGTTCTGAATCTGAACAAAATATGCAATTCAAGCACTTGTCAAAAAAATGTAGCAAAATGATGCCATGTAGTTAAGAGTACATCTCTGTGGTTCTCAAAGTCCAAAGAGTCCCACACTAAACAAAATATTTGAATAGTGGAAAACTGTGAGGATCTTGGCAATTCTACACAAGGTTTTGTTTTTGAGCAGACCTGGTATTGTTCGGGGAACCAGGTTATTTAACAAATTATTGAACAGGTCACCATCGGGCACTGCAAGGCACTCCCTGCTGTACTATCGTTCAGATCCAAACTAGCTCTGTTATGGTCTTCCTTATTCGAAAGCCATGGAAGCAAATTACAGGATCATTCTGTGACTGACAGTCCAGGGGAATGAAGAGCAGCGTGAGTGTGGCACAGACACAAGGATCCAGGAGACCAAGGTCCCGTTCTCAGCAGCGTGTTTCATACATGCTTAGGGCACCCATACACTGCACAGGGCTTGAGCCAGGAAGAGTTCTCAGACACTCACCCGCACACACGCCTCTACTCCCCGACCTCAGGGCTCCTCCTTCCAGCCAGGAGATCACCGCAGGCTTCCTCCCAGAGTGCCCTGTCCCGACACAGACAGAGGCATGGATAAATGACATGGAAAAGGTGACAGGTAAATCCCCATGTTTTCCTAATATAACTGCGCAAATATCTGAAAGGCATTTCCATAATGCCACATAATGCCCATTTCCATAATGCCACATATTTTTAGTTATTCGAGAGTTAAGACCCAAGAAAATTCCAAAAATACTCTAGACCGGGCCTTGTGGATGGCTGACAGGGGGTTGATCAGCACGGTATCTTGTTGGTTTTTGTCTTGTTTGGGGTCTCCCCTGGCAATGCTCCGGGGAGACTCCTGACTCTCTGTCAAGAAATCACCGCTGGTGGAGCTCGGGGATGACATGGGATGCCGGGGATTTAACCCACGTGCGCCCCTTGCAAGAAAATCACTTTCCTCCCTGTACTGTCCCTCTATGCCCAGCAGCATATGGAGTTTCCTGAGCCCCTCATGAACTCGGCACGGATTTCAGTAACACTAAGTACATAATAAATCTGGAAATGGCCAAGGGTGGCAAGAGACCCTTATTTTTTTAAGCTGAAAAATGTATCAGAAAGAGAGCACAGCAGGAGTTTCTCACAGACAATCCAGTTGCAATACCCGATATCACCTAGGGTCCATCATGCCAGCCAGGAGTGATCCCTGAGTGCAGAGTCCAGGAGCAAACCCTAAGTCCTGCTGAAGTCTCACAAGAACCATTAGAAGTAAATCCAAGGACTGAAATAGGGCAGCGTCTAATGATTTCAGACGAGATATCAAATCCCCTGTGGTGGAAAAGATAGTACAGCACATAGGACAGAAGTGCTGCACACACATGTGGGTTTGATCCCAGGCAGCACTTAAGATCTTGGAGTAAGGTCAGGTGTGGATCCCGAATACACAGGCAGGAATAATACCTAATCCCTAAGGAAAAAAGAAAACTCAAAAACCGTCTGACTTGAGTGACTGGTGCAAAAGTACTGGGGGTGAGGTTTCAGTCCACGGTACCCCATGGGCCCTGAGACTCTTAGGAGTCATCCTTTACAACAGAGCCAGGGGAACTGTGGACTGTGCCCCCGAAACAAAGGCAACAGCAAACAAATTAAACACACAAAATTTCGTGTAGTACACAAAGTAAATTGATGCACCAATGGATGGAACTATTTAAAGGGACCTGAGCGATAACTGGGCAGATAGGGTTCTTCCCATAGACACAGTCGAAACGGGTTGATAGGAATCACCCCATAGGATCTGGCGACCCTACAAGACTAATTCCTGAGGACAAGGCTGAGAGTAAGCCCTGAGTATCCACAGGTAAAGCCTAAAAAAAAAAACAAAAAACAAAAAAAAAAAAAAACGAGGGAGCGAACAGCTACTGCACGGCTGTCCAACATCCCAGCCCGTCACAGAGCTACTGTTGAACACACAGCTGCCTCCCAACCCCAGGGAGCCCACCCGGGTCTGTTCAGACACGGTTGTCTCCACACTGCTCTCACCGACAGCCTGTAGATGCTGGTAGGTCTCCAGCATCACGTCCCTGTAGAGCTTCTTCTGAGAGGCAGCCAGGAATGACCATTCCTCCGGGGTGAAATGCACAGCCACGTCATGGAAGGTCACTGCGTCCTGAGTCAGCACACGGAGAGGGTGGGAGTCAGATTCTATCTTAGCCTCATTGCCACTACTGTGAGGCCAGGAGCCAGGGTCCTATATTGTCGCTGGGCCTTTCCGCTCCGAATGAACCAGCCTCCATGCACATGCATTGTTGACGGGCCTCAGAAATCACATAAGGCAGCTGGATCTACTAAAGTGGGAGGACGTTATACAGAAGGTTCTTGGATGTATCTAAATTTCCTGGTAACCCCAGGGCCAATTCGAGCACCACTGGTGCAGTGAGCACTGTAGAGAGGATCACTTGAACACAGACTTGTACTTTCCAAAAGACTATCGCTGAGTGTAGCAAAAACCACTGCACGCTCACCACTGCACCCCCAGAGCTCATGACCAGTAGGATTGAGAACTTGGCAGTCCATATGACAACTACTCAGAGCGGTGCATGGCATGTGCGCATGTAGGAACTCACTGCTCAGGACCACCCCAAATCCCGCTCAAAGAAGGTAGAAGTTTCTGGACCCCAACATCTCTACTGGCCTCAGAGATCCTTGGCGCTTTCTCCTTGGGATTGGTGCATGCCCAGAAATTCACACACAAGATTATGTGAACGTAAGACTATATGACCGAGCAGGTAGTCTATCCAACGCAGGAAGGACAAAACAGGAGAAAAGCAAGTCTCGGGGCACAAGTCACAGTAGTTGCCAGGGCGAAAATGGGGCCAGCACACCCCAGGGTGCTCTGAGGCCAGTAAGCTTTGAATCCAGAGCCCAGAGTCAAGAGGACAGCTCATGACAAAAACAATGCAAAAGAAACCGAAGCAGCAGATTGGCGTAACAGGACAGCTGTTCCCGGGACAGCACGTAGGACTGGCGATCCCCAAAATCCCAGATGGTCCCACAAGCACTGCCAAGGGCAATGCCATTGTGCAGCGCAAGGAGTGATAGCGAGAATCCTTGCTCTGCCACCCCAAATAAAACAGAAAACCCAAGATGAAGCCTTTGGACCTCCAGCATCCCATTGGTCACCTAGACCTGTCAGGAATCAGCATTGAGCACTGAGCTTTGAGTACTCCTCATGCACCACTGGGTCAGCCCCAAAGCTAAATAAAACCAAACAAGCATACACAAAAGTAGCTTCAAACAGCAGAATGGGACGGTCCGATCAAAGTCTCATCTTGGAATCCATCCAAAAGAAACTCAAAAGACAAGGACCAGGAAGCCTGGGCACTCCTTTTACTAACTCATTTCATTCTGTCTGTCTACTCCTACCTGGGGACGGTTTACCAGAAGCCGCATCACCATCTTCTCCTGTCACTGTTGTACTGAGGATCAGCAGGAGGCTCCGTGCAAAGACCTGGAAAGTCAGAACAGTGAGCACCAGAGAGGAGCACCCCCTCCCACTCCTGAGCTCAGACCAGCCAGACCCTCCCGCACAGCCTCACAATTTCACCTCTGAGAGACAATGGCAAAAGTTCCTGTCTCCACTGGGGATGCAAATTTTGTTGGCATCTGTGCTGCACTTAAGGAGAGGAAGCTGGGCCCAAGCTACAGGGGAGGAAAAAACAGCCTTCTCTGATCCCCGAATTCCTCTATGGCTCCCAAAGGAAAGTCCCTATAGGCCCTGCCAGGGGCCGACTCTCAGCCCAGGAGCTCCCAAATAGGCTGGAAGCAGTGCTGCCCTGTGGAACCGTAGCCTGGCATGTGGCTCCACCATGTGACTTAGAGTGGAGAAACCTTCGACACTCTCTTGCAGGGTGGACAAGGATATGCCCCTGGGCACTCTGTCCTGGGGACCTCAGTATTATCCACAAATGCAGGTGTCGTCTGCTCAGGGAGAGATGAAGAGTCAGGGGTACTTTGCAGCTTGATGTTAGGGAGCTGAAATTCATGAACCAGAAAAAGATACAGCGGTATTGTGGTTAGAAGGCAATAATGTGAGTTGGGTGCTTGACTAGATGAACCCATCAATCCTCTGCATCCCATATGGCCCCCAGTAGCTCCAGGGATAATACTTGAGCTTAGAGACTCCAGTAAGTCATGAGCATCTCTGTGTATGTACCCTCTCCCCCCAAAATCTAAAGAACCAAAAATAGCCCCCCAAATATATTTTCATTGGGAAATCGCAGCCACCAGCAAGTACGCTTCCCGATCCCCAGCCTGACACGGGCTCTCATGGCAGACAATGAAAATGACCAGCAACAGGTCTCCTGCCATTAGGTGGAGGGGCTGAAGCTCTGCCCCTCGAATCTGGAGATTCTACAGAAGCGAGCATAGGGCTGATGTTTCAAACATGGGAGTGCTGGGAGGGTTGGGACGGCCAAGCCCCTGGCTGAGTCCCACATTCACCCACTGTTGCCCCATCCTGAATTGCAGAGGATCGTGGCCAAAGAGACACCCCAGAATCACGAACTCACAACTGTCACTCCTGAACCCTGAGACAGCCCCCACTGCACCCACAAAGCTCCGCCTCCCCCCAAAACCTCCATCACACCTCACAATCCACCTGGATGTTGGCCAATAAGTGAAAAACCAGCGCAAAATTCCCCCAAGTTGGCTCGGCCCCTCGGCTCAGAGTGTGGAAACGGGAAGGCGCGGGGTGTTCACAGGAGGTTGCTCGAGTCCTGCAACTAAATCCTTCTTCAGAGACCCCCTTCCAGAATGGGGCGCAAATTTACTTGTCCTTTGCCAAGTGAGCAACAGCCCCAGTGTCTGAGTCAGGAATGGAAAACGAACCGACATTTATGACATCACTTCTGACATCACTTCCGTTTCTATTAGGTACCTTAAAGAGCCAGAGTCTAGGCACTGAGAATCTTTTTGCCACCCAGGTGAATCTGTGCTGCAAGGGGGATGGACTCGAATAAAGGGGTGGAGAGGCAAATGCTGGACTGGTCGGTCACACACTGGGGGCCGGGGGTAAGCAGAAGTCCCCTGATCCTGCATTGTCAACGAACATCGAACCAATGAAATCTAAACACAAAATGTTACCCTGACTCTTGTCAAATGATCCCTGAGCTCAGAGACAAGAGTAAACCCTGAGCACTGTAGGCTGCGGTGAAAAATATAAAAAGAAAAAAGGCAAATTCTACCGCAGAGGGGGGGAAATGATGTAAAAAGACAAACTCGAGAGTGTAACACTAAAAGACTCAAATTTCTGGTACTTAAAAATCCCCTATTATTGCGGCTGGAGAGACAGCACAGCGGGTAGTGTGTTTGCCTTGCACGCGACCAACCCAGATTCGATTCCCAGCATCCCATATGGTCCCCTGAGCATTGCCAGTAGTAACTCCTGAGTGCAAAGCCAGGAGTAATCCCTGTGCATTGCCAGCTATGATCCAAAAAAGAAAAAAAAATCTCCTATTTTTGATCTATCCCTGCGACAAAAACTCACCATTTCTCCTGAATCCCTATTGTTCTTTCACCATTGTTCATGCATGTATATGTGTATATATAAGTGTGAGTTTGTGTGATTTTTGTTTCGGGGCTACAACCGGCAGATTCAGGGCTTACTCCTAGTTCTAAACGCAGGAATAAATCTGGGACAGACCAGATGGGATGCAGGGGATAGAACCTGGGTTGATTGCTTGGATGGTTAAGTCCTTACCCAATGTACTGTGGCTCTGGCCCTAAGTAAATGTGCTCCTAGCACACCCAGTGGGATTCCTGAGCCAATGTACTGACTCCTGGAAAACCAAAACTTTCTTGCTTAAAAAAAAAAACCAAAACCATTTACCTTGGTTGGATTCTAGTTCTAAACAATTTAGGTTTAACATTGGTTCATCATTTCTCCTCTGCTACAAGGAGCTGAGGCTTACTGAGTAACACCCATCCCAATACCCCTGAATCACTCCCATTTCCTTAGTAATCATCTTTAACTTCCCTGTGCTCTGCTTCCCCTATGCGTTAGTCACCCATTTCCCAGAACCACAACCTGTGAATTGTAAAGTCAGACTCTTCACAGATCTCTGGATTTTGTATTCGGAAGTGAAATGTTGACTTTCTCTTTCCTTTATATCCTCTGCAGTTTACTTTAGACAAATATCCCTTTTTGCTCCTGGACAAGGACCAGTGCAGTCCCAGGTTGGGAGGATTGTGCTGGGAGGATTGGGATGGCCATGCCCCCAGCCCTCAACTTTGTATAGACAAAGGAAGGCAATATTATGCTTTTGTAACTTCAGAGTTAATTGACTGCAGATAGTATATAGTCTTTGGGATTGTCATGTTCATGAGACTTAAGCCTCAACTGCCCTTTGTTCTTAGCACCCCAAAAGCAAGAGACTGGATGGACCCAGGAGAGCTGTGAGCTACCCTGGCATTGAAAAGGGACAGGGAAGAACCATAACATAGGAGTGACTGATCATTTATGCAGATATTTGGCAGAGGATATTCTCATTCCCCCAAGGAGACACTCTGTCTCCCAGGGACATCTACGTTGCTTTTATCTTTTCCTCTAGTTGTATAAATTATCAATACTTCTAGTTTGGATAAACACAATAAGAGAGAAAGATTCCAACACTTAGTTCTCTGGGCCTGACAGTAAATAAGGCTTTTTTTGGCTTTTTTGGGTCACACCCGGTGATTCAAGGGGTTACTCCTGGCTCTGTACTCAGGAGTTACTCCTGGTGTTGCTCAGGGGACCATATGTGATGCTGGGAATCGAACCCAGGTTGGCCGCGTGCAAGGCAAACACCCTAACCACTGTGCTATCTCTCCAGCCCCAAGAGCAAATAAGGCTTATAACACTTACTTCTCTGGGCTCTGAGAGCAAACAAGGCTTTTACTGTAAATCCCAGACTAAGTCTTCAGGCCAGTTCAGCTTGTCCTTCCCCATGGGGCTCCTGTCTCTAATGTTGTAACAGTTTGCATCAAGACCATGCACACTTGCTTTCTAGAATGTTCCATTTTGAAGCTGGGGTAGTTTTGCCACTTGCCCCAGGTCCATCCAAGTCCCACAGCAGAACGTCCCTGTTGGGGTGTTAGGAACTACAGCAACTGAAGCCCGAGTCAAGTAATGATCACCAAGCAATTATGCCCTGGAGTAGATGCCTTCAGAGTCAATCAACTCCCAAATATTAGGAGCATAGCATTGATGGTCTTACTCTGTTTAACCAAAGAACATTCTGTATAGTAAGTAAAATTATAAATAATCTATTGGGGAAATAGAAAAGCAGGTACAAATAAACTACAAAGCAGTACAAATACAAACTTAAGAATTACCAGAAAGTTATGGTTTATAAGTAATCAAGACTGACCTGTGGAACTGAGACAACAGGAGGGAAAATACAAAGGAAATGTTAAAGATAAACTTAAACTAAATTAGGGATGTTAGCAAGAACATGAAAAGCTTCTCTGGGAGGAGGAAAAGGGTCAATTCAGAGATGAAGCTTAAAACACTTTGGGTTAATATCCAGCAGATCACCAAGAGCATGGCCCCTGTTTCCTTCTTCGATTCTCTGTCACCCTTCACTGGCCAGGGTGGGGAGACCCATCATAGTCACCAAAGGCACGCAGTGCATGTCCAGACATTATTTGAACACAACTCTCAGTACTCAGTGCAATACCGAGGTTTGCCTGATCAGGGAGAGAGGAATAGTCGGGTGCAATTTTCAAGTTGATTTTAGGATACAGACATTCTGCGTTACAAAAAAAAAAAAAAAACAATGTGGCGTCAGAGATAGAAAGCTGGGAGTTACGCTTCCCATGCTGACCCCGATCGATATTCGGCATCTCACATGACCCAAAAAAAAAAACTTAAAAAAAATTCCAGAGTGCTGCTCCTGAAGTAAGCCCTGAGATTCCACATATGTGCCCAAAATACAAGCAAAAATAGCCCCAAAGTAAATTTTCATTTGCAAACCGTAGCCACCCCTAGAACCATGCCCAAGGGATGGTTTGGAAATCAAGGCTAGTAGTGAATAGGGACCGAGGGCTACAGTGTCATTATCCATTAGGGAGCTGCCCCCTGCCCCTCAAAAATGAACAGTTCTTTTATAGTTTTGGAGGCACCATCGGCGATATGGATGAGAAACTTGACTCTGCGATCAGGCACCCATCCTGGTGGACCTCCGAGATTAAACTTGGGTGGGCCAGATGCAAAGCAAATGCCCTAACCGCTGTGCTATCTCTAAGAGAATCTGCAGGTTTTTCAGCAGGGAGGTCCCGGCCAAAGCATCCAAGACAGGCCCCAGCGCAGACCCATGCTCGGAGGGTCAGGCTGGCCCAGCCCCATTCACTCTGCAGCCCCCGCGCCCAACGGCCACCACCCCAAGGTGGAGCTGCAGGGGATCCCAAGAACCACGCACTCACAACCGCGACCCCTGAGCCCCGGCACATCCCCCACTGCACTCACCAAAGCTCCACGTCCCCACCAAACCCTGCCCCCACCAAACCCTGCAGCGCTGCAGGTACCACCAGGATATCGGTTGAAAATGGAGCTTAAAAGTGTCCTTAGAGCTGGCTTGGCCCCGCCCCTCAGTGCAGAGACCTGGAGGCGCAGGGCAGGGCGCTCACAGGAGGCCACTAGTGTCCTGCCACGAAACCGGCCTTCACAGACCCCTTCCACGTGGAACAGCCTCTTCTCCCTTCACCTGTGGGAAAAATGGACACAAATGTCCATGCAAACACATAAATGCCCAGCTGTTAGGTTACTTCTGCTTGTGCAAGCAGCCTTAAAGGGCCAGACATGAGCTTCACAGAGAACAACTAGGAAAATGCAAGTAAATCTGTAAGGCTCGTTGGCTGGAGCGAAAGCACAGTGGACAGGGTGTTTGCCTTCTACGCAGCTGACCCAGGTTCAATCATCTGGATTCTATGTGGTCCCGTTTTGTTGTATAATAGATTGTTAGGATTTTACTGCTTCCAAAGTGTGAGTCTCAACACATTTACCCTCAATATTTGTGTAAATCCAATGGAAAACTGAATACAATGAGTGCAGATATGCTACAGCGAGTGAAGTGCTTCCTTGAACGTGCCTGACCTGGACACAAATTATGGGGAGCACAGCGGGATGTGACTCCCAGAACATAACACAGAAAGGCCTGAAGAATGGAGGTGTGGCTGTCTATCCAACGTCAAAAGGGCTCACCACAGCATCCTGGTTGATCTCTGCCATGATCCTCTGCAAACCAGGGCCTCTGAGCCAAGTCAGAGTCACGGCAAAGAATGAAACCATGGTGAGTCTTGACAGTACCCAACAAAATGCAATGTTAGTACCTATTTACTTCTTATTTAATTCCTTCCACCTTGCTTTATCACTAAGAACCATTATTTACCAGTTAACATACTGGGAAGTCCACATGCCAGGACATTGTCATAACCATGGTGCAGGGGATAATCAGCAAGTACCTTTCAGTTGTGGTACTAGTATCACAGGAAGCTTTCACACATAACAGGATTATTTCCTTCCTTACCGTGCTTTTGTATCAATACCCCACCCACTTGTTGAAACTAAAATTGTTTTACCTCAGGGCCCTGTTCTGATGCCACCCATTGTTATTATGGAAGTGAATGATCCAGCATTTGCTCGAGGCCCTCCCGTTGATCATCGATTTGCTCGAGCGGGCCCAGTAACGTCTCCATTGGAGACTTTGGTGTTACTGTGTCTGGCATATCGAATACTCTCAGTAGCTTGCCGGGCTCTCCGAGAGGGGCAGAGGAATCAAACTCGGGTCGGCCATGTTGGCTGCGTGCAAGGCACACTGCCCTACCTGCTGTGCTATCGCTCCAGCATAACTTTCATATTTACTAAAGCTTGAGGGAACATGAAGGCCTTCCTATATTCCCTACCTACAGGATTTTCTCCAGGATTCTCTTTAAAGCCGCAGGTGCGAATAATGCTCTTTCCACGTTCTTACATACACACACACACACATATATATATATATATACATATATATATATATATATTCTTACATATATATATATATATACATATGTATATTTATCTATAGCTTCTCTCCTGTGACAATTCTCCTATGCATAAGGCCCGATGATCCAGGACAGTCCTTCCCACACTCCTGACAGATGAAAGGTTTCACTACAAAATGACTTTTCACATGCGCAGTAAGGGCTGAAGACAAACTGAACACCTTTCCACATTCCTTACACTTACGAGGTTTCTCTCCACTGTGAATTTTCAAGGTTCATAAAGCTATGCCAATTGCATCAAAATCTTCCTGCAGTCCTTTCATATATAAGGCCTCAATCCAGGATAAATTTTTCTCACACGGCAAAGCTTGAGGATTGAGAAAAAATCTTCCTACACCCCTACATATGTTTTCTTCGAGTATGACTTTTCCTATGTTTAAAGTTAGGGGGAAGTGAAGGCTTTGCCAAAGTCTTTACAAAGATAAGGTTTGCCAGTATGAAAATTTCAGTGTCACAAAAGGATTGTGAAATAAACAAAGGCCTTGCCACACACATATATATAAATAAACAAAGGCCTTGCCACACACATATATATATATGTGTGTGTGTGTGTGTGTGCGTGTGTGTATATATTCACTGCAATGTCCGTTTTCTTATGGACACAAAAGTTTGAATAGTAGGTAAAGATCCTCCCACAGTAGTGACACGAATATTGTTTCATTCCTATATGAAATTTCCTATGCTCACAAAGACCTGAGAAGAAATGAAAGGCCTTTCCACCTACCTCACATATAAGGGTTTTCTACGAAACAGAAATCATGAAAATTAAGACTTCAGGAAGAAGCAAAGGCCTTCCTACACTGCTCACAAGTATTAGTTATCTCTCCAGTGTGAGTTTTTCTGTGTACTAAGGCTTGTGGAATAGGCAAAGACTTTCCACTCCATATATGCATATGGTTTCTTTCCAGTGTGACTTTTTCTGTGCGTACTAAGATGTATGAGTCAGAGAAAGGCCACAGTACATTCCTTACATGCATACGGACTCTGCAGTATGAAATCTCCTGTTTATAAGGTATGAGGATCCATTGAAGGCCTTCCCCCAGTCCTTACACTTAAACGGTTTCTCTCCTGTGTGGATGTTCACATAGTCCCACCAGGGTGATGCTGGACTCAAAAGTTTGTCCTCAGTGCTTAAATTTCTGGAGGTTCTGTCCATTATGGGCTTCTATGGGAAAGTGACGGTGCGGAGGACATGGGAAGAGTGATCTTCTGATCACCCTCAGAAGACATCCCACCTATCTTGGCATCCCTGTGTGGACGAGGGCCAAATTGCTCCTTTTTTTACCTCTAATGTTAGTAAAGTGAAATGGGTGGGACCCAGGAATGTGAGCAACCATGTGAGTAATCACAGGTAAACGGAATGGTCTACTGGGATGTGGAGAGCTTGTGACCTGACCTATAATCCCACTTATAATAGATTTCATCAAGGCTCCCCTTCCATCCTTTCAAACGACATTCTGTGCACAGTTACCTGCATGTAAACTCTCCAATTGAGATCAGAGCAACTGTAGATCTGGGTAGGGTGTTGCTTTCACATGGCCAACCTAGGTTCAATCCCCAGGATCCTGTAGAGTCTCCCAGAGCACCATCAGAAATAATACCTGAGTGCAGAGCCAGGAGAAACCACTGAGGATCACCAGGTATTGTAGGATAATTATCGTCTGCCCTTGTTCCCTGGCCAGAGTGAGCTTATGTTTGTGGATTGCCCATAACCTTTCAATTACCTTTGTCTCCTGATCAGACTTTGACTTGTAAAGATTGTCTTTCTCTTCTCCTTAATGTCTTTTGCATGGTTAGCTATTACAGAGCAACTGCTTTTTATATGGATACAGGAAGACAGTTACAAAGACAAGCCTGAGCTTGACAGTTGATGGTCTCCAGATAATATTAACTCCTGGACATCTGCTCTCTTGACTGAAGCCTCAGTTGCCCTTACTTCCTCGATCCCCAAAAGAAGGGTCCAATAAGAGACTAGATGGACCCAGGGCAAGTGGTGAGCTAGCTACCCTGGCATCGAAATGGTCCTGGCCAAAGTACCATAATGCTTATCTATAAGAGCCTGGTCATGGACAAATTCTGTCATGAATCAAAAAGAAATAACTAGACTTGGACGCTGCTGGGATTAGGAGTGATTGATCTGGCCTGAGCACTGTAGTCTAATCTGTGGTGAGACATCCCCAGGAGAGTCACCAACAAGCCTAAAAGTGTCTATTACTGTGTCTATACAGAATGGTAATCATTAGGAAGTAATACGAAATATGTCAATTAAGTTGCTGGTCTAAGGAGAGGAGTAAAACACCTTAAGGGCTGCTTTTCCTTCGTGGGCTGCAGGTGATGGGGAAGTCTGGAAAACCATTTTTCATTGTGCTTCCCGTGGGGAGGCATGGATTGGGGTCGTGGTGAGAGAAGAAAAAGAGCAGCTTCAGGGAGACAGGGGGAATGAAGGAGACTGAGAAAAGAATTGATCCTCTACCACCCTGATCCCCTATCTTCCCATATGTACGTATTACACCCACCAACTATCCCCGTTGCCATGTAATCCCATCAATGGCCAAGACCCAGAGACTATAAAACCCTGCTCCTGGAAGAGAACCGCCCAGTCCCCTGACTCTGTGTCTGGTTGTCTTACTAGGTGTGTTCAGTTTCCCGTCCCATCCCGAGCAGAGACCCGGCAGCTGAAGACCTCTTGTTCAAGCCACAGCTATGCTTAATACCACTCTCCAAAAGTTCGGACGAGCCTCACTCATGAAGGAACCGGCAGAGGAACCCAGGTGTGCAGGACCTGGGGCTTAGATCTCCAAGCTGCTCGTATTGGGACTGGGCCTCCTCCACGCATATCTCCCATCTTCCAGTATGTAGGCGTTACACCCACCAACTGTCCCCGGTGCAGTGTAATCCCATCAATGGCCAAGACCCAAAGACTATAAAACCGTGCTCTGGGAAGTGCGCAGACACACGAAATCTTACTATCTACTCTTACTCTGGAAAAACTGGCAGGCTACCCGAAGTATCCTGCCCACACCACAGAGTCTGGCAAACTCCCCATGGTGTATTCAATATGCCAAAAACCAGTAACAATCATGGTTCTCTTTCTCCTGACCCTGAAAGAGCCTCAAATGTGGCACTTCTTAAAATCTCAGGGATAGGAAGAAGGAGACATTACTGGGGCCTGCTTGAGTCAATTGATGAACAACAGGATGATAATGATACAGTGAGAAAAGAAGAGACATAGAGTTAGAGGACACGGTTCCGACTTAGAGAGAAGGCTGAGAGCTGAGAGTAAGAGTGGCTGGGGAGATTGGAGAGGAGTCACAGAGAGCACTGGAAAGCGAGTTAGAGAGAGGGCTGGATAGAGCTGGGAGAGACAAAAGACTGAATAAACTGCAACCAATGAATAACCAGCCTGGTCCTCATTCTACTTTCATCGGCCCAAAGCAACAGCTGTCCAGGGTGGAGAAGTGGCTTGAGAGCACCAAATGTGGACAGTGAGAAACCGGGAGAGACCGCCAGGAGAGACCGGGAACATCTGTTAACATGTAAATCCTGTTAAAAGAGCCACTTCTCATAGGGTGCCCCAAGCCCCCCTCGAGTGACTCCTGAATGTAGAGTCAGGAGTAAGCCCAGAGCACTTCTGGCTGTGATCTGAAAACAAAAACACAAAAAAGTGAACTGTGGGGGGGCTGGAGCGATAGCACAGCGGGTAGGGTGTTTACCTTGGACACGACCAACACAGGTTTTATTCCCAGCATCCCAAATGGTCCCCCAACCACCACCAGGAGTAATTCCTGAATGCATGAGCCAAGAATAAATGCTGTGCATCACCAGGGTGACCCAAAAAGAAAAAAAAAGTGAATTGTGTAGTTAAATAGAAAAAAGAAAACAACTTTCTCGACTTAGCATAAAAGCATTTTTATGATGGCTACAGAGATAGCACAGACCACGAGTTCCTTGTCTGGCACATAGCTGACCAGGGTTCAATCCCTATCACCTCACAGGGTCCCCAAACCTAGTATAATCAATGAGAACAGAGCCGGAGTAAACTCTAATCTCCATTGGGTGTAGCCAACCAAAAATAAATCAATAAATTTAGGTGCCAGAACTATAGTTTGGTAGGGTACTGGCCTTGTAAACGGCTGACCTGTATACCCCAGCAACACACTGAGTACCGTTTGGTACCTTTTAGCAGCAACCAGGCGGTATGACCATATATACACACACACACACACACACACACACACACACACACACACACACAAATATATGCGTGTATGTGTGTGTATATCTATATCTATATCGATATATGTAATTTGTTCACAAGTCAACCTCCACCAACCAGTTTTATAGAATGCAGGTTTGGATTTTGCTATAGGTGGCAGAACTTTGAGCTTACCTGAGTGGTGCTTGGGGAATACTGCGTTGTACAGGAGACTGTACCATGGCGGATTGCTTGCAAGGACCCGTCCTGCATTCCTGGCCTATGTCTGACTGTAGGAATTCAAATTCTATATAAATAATGTGAACCTTGTGAGAAAGATACAGGCAGGGGGCAGGGATGAGGCCCAGCTGGTAGATAGAGGTCAGCGCAGGGTTGCTGGCACCTGGGGCCTCCTGGTGCAAACCTGAGCCAGAAGTACAGGCTGCAATTTCAAAGGTTTGCAGCGGCCTGGAAGAGCTGACAGTGAGTGGGAGGGCACTTGTCATGAACGCAAAAGACTTAACTTCAAAACCTGAATTGCCAAGGAGTGATCACGGAGCACTGCTGGGTTTGGCAAAATCCTGCATAGCCAATCCGCCTTCTGCCCAAAAAAGGCAATGAGGAGTTAACTGCCAACAGAAGAGGTGTGAAATCTAGTAATATATTCTGAATAGTCAGTCCTCTGGGTTTGTTGTTTTGTTTTGGGACCACATGCAGAAATGCTCAGAGCTTACAGGCCAGGTTTTCAGACTATGATTTTACTACTATGGGTACATGATTTAATAAAAGAAAAAGAGGATGAAAAATTATACTTGGAGCCAGAGTGATGTACAGTTGGCAGGGCATATGTTCGGTCCCCGGCATCACATACAATCCCCCAATCACTCCCAGGAGTGATTCCTGAGTGCCAAGCCAGAAATAACACCTGTGCATTACCGCTGTGTCCTTACAAAGGCCTTTGGAGGATGGAGGTCACCGACCCGCCAAGTGGGAGCAGTTGGGGGGACAGCACGAATTACCCCTGGGGTGAACCGGGGACAGTAACCTACTGCAGGGTCCAGACGCATTTCTGCTAAAAGGCGCTGGGTTTCGAGACTTGTCTCTGAATCTCTGGGATCATGGCCATTACGCACCTTGATCACGAGCCACCGAGGTCAATCGTGGGCACCAGACAACTCGGGGTTTTGTTGGGGTGGGGAAAAAAGGGCCGGCTCCACCACCATCCAGTTAGGCCCTGCATTTCTCCTCACAGCAGTCCCAAACCTAATCATCCAGAAGCCATAAGAGATTGCGGCCACTGAGCTGCCAGGCACGAAACCTATTCCGACCTGAAATACCCAGCTTTGGTAACCTACTCCTGGGACCAGACACATTTCTGCTGAAAGCCGCTGGGTTCCAAGATTTGTTTCTGAGACTCTGGGATCATGGCCGAGTGATCAAGAGCCAGAGAATCCGTACATGGGCAGTGACTCGGGGTCTCATTGAGGTGGGGAGGAAAGGGCAAAGTCCACCCCTATCCCATTAGGCCCTGCATGTCTTGTCATTGCAGGCCCAAACCTGTCTGTTCAATGGAAGATGGTGGCCACCGAGCCACCAAGTGGGATCAGGCAGAGATACACACTCTTTCCCCCTTGTGGTGGTTCGTCGCTGGTAGCTCATTGCAGGAACCGGGCACATCTCTGCCAAAAGCTGCTGGGTTCCAAGATTTGTCTCTGAGTCTCTGGGATCATAACCTTTAAGCAGTTTCATCAGGAACCAGAGAGACTTTGCCTCCAATTATATAGCTGAGCCGGAAATGGTTTGTTGGTGTGTCTTACACATACCTAACTTTTGGCCGTTTACTTTCTTTGAAGACTTTGCCCAAAGTTTTTGGAGTCTGGCCAAAGGCAGAGCAGCAATTTTGAGGTATCTGAAAGTCTGATGTTGCCATCAGGCTGCTGATGCACTCGCCTTACCGGCACACATTGATCTGCTGGCAGCACCATACTCCCAGGAAGTAGAAATTCTATATATGTAAATAAAAACAATAGTGGGGTTGGACTAACTGAAAGATAGTAGGATTCTTGCCTTGCTGATCCAGGTCAAACCTCCCTATCCCATAGGAACCCAGAAGCACCACAGAATAATTCCTGACCTGCAGAATCAGAAGTACACCTGGAGCTTCAAAGAGTCCCTTCCAACTCCCCTGAATAAAAAAAAACTTGTTAAAATTAATATAAGAGGGGCTAAAGTGATAGCATAGCGGGTAGTCCATTTGACTTGCACGTGACCAACCTGGGTTTGAATCCCAGCAACAATATGGCCCCCTGAGCTTTACCAGGAGTAATTCCTTAGCGAATAAGCCAGGAATAACCCCATGTGCAACGCTGAGTGTGACCCAAAAAGAAAAAAAAAATCCAAAGAGTAAATTTTCAGAGGCAAAATATCTCTCACTTGTCCAAACACGACCCAAAGTCCCAACCCCAGACGGAAGCCAATGAAAATGACCAACCGCAAAAGTCTCCCTTTCCTTTGAGGGCTGCCCGGGAACATATCTGGAGTTTCAATAAGTGTTATGTCCAGTCCAAAGGCTCCAAACAGGGTCCTTCGCACTCTCAAGTAGGGAGGAATGATATGGCCAAGACCCCCACTCTCTGCAGGCTCCTCAAACCAAAGCCTGAAGTCCACGTGCCCACCCCCCAGTGCAATCTTGGACCTGGATGCGATCGTGGCTGCAGGGGCCCTCAGGATAACGCACCCTCACCCATTACACCTGTGCCACAGAACAGTGTCCAATGCACACCTCAAAAGCTCCTCATCCTCTAAAGCCTGGATATCCAGATCGAGTAAAAAAGAAGCGTGAAATAGCACTACAAGCTGGCGTGACATGGCACTCAAGTTCGCACCGGGATTTTCAGGGCGCTCAAGCATTCCAAATCCTAACACAGGAAAGAATGAAGAATGAAGGTTTTCCTGTTTTTTCATTTTCAAACTATTCAATGCTGCATCTTAGTTGATTCCTGCCATAATTCCCGGTAACCAGGCCCTCTGGGCCAAGCCAGAAGCATAGCAAACAACAAAAGAGTAGAGAGCCGTGACAGCTCTGAGCAGGGGCTGTTTCTATGCCTGTTCATTCAGTCACCTTCCTCCTTATTTTCATCACCAGGACCCATTATTTCCAAGTTAACACACAACCAATTCCAAGCACTAGAATATTGGCATAGGTGCAGCCACGGTGAAAATCAGCAGGTACCTTCCAATGACATAAGAAGCCTGTCCCAAGCAGGCAGGCTTACTTCCCTCTTAACTGCACTTTTTTTAACACCCTTGACCATCGTGTCCAAAGGAAATTTGCTTGACTGTCTTGTCCTGTTCTGTCCTTAGAGACTGTTATTAAGGGATCAAACCATCCAACATGAACATTTATATGTTTATTAAGGTGTGAGGGGTACATGAAGCCCTTCCCACATTCCTGACATATATGCAGTTTGTCTCCAGTATGAACTCTCACATACTGAGTAAGAGAACAGCACCAAATGAAGGACTTCCCAAAAGACTGACACTGATAAGGTTTCCCTCCACTGTGAATATTCCTGTACTTAGCAAGGATTCAGAACGGCAGAAGGGCTTCCCACATTCCTCACATATAAAAAGTTTTTCTCCGGCGTGAATGCTCCTATGTACACTAAATCTGAGGCTTCTCAAAAGGCCTTTCCACATTTCTTTCATGTATATGGTTTCTCTCCAGTGTGTATTCTCCGATGTACATTAAGTATTGAGGACATACAGAGGCCATCCCACATTTCTTACATATAAGATTTCTCTCCAGTGAATTCTCCTAAGTACTCTAAGGCTTGAGGCTTCAGCAAAGGACGCCCCACATTCCTTACCTATGTACAGTTTCTCTCCACTGTGAATTCTATGTACAGTCAATTGTGAGGATGAAGTAAAGAACTTTCCTCACTCCAGACATATCTAAGACTTCTCTCCATTATGAATTCTCATGTGTAGAGTAAGGGTAGAGAACCGTGTGAATGCCTTCCCACATGTCTGACACTGATGAGGTTTCCCTCTGAGATGAATTTTCATATGTGCAGTAAGTCTTGAGGCTCCAGCAAAGGCCTTTGCACATTCCTTACATATATATGGTTTCTCGCCAGTGTGAATTTTCCTATGTTCACGAAGTCTTGAGGCTCCAGCAAAGGCCTTCCCACATTCCTTACATACATACGGTTTCTCTCTGGTGTGAATTCTCCTATCTACACTAAAGTTTGAGGATTCAGCAAAGGACTTCCCAAATTCCTTACATATATACGGTTTCTCTCCAGTGTGAATTTTCCTATGTACAGTAAGTTTTGAGGATGTAGCAACGGCCTTCCCACATTCCTTACATATATACGGTTTCTCTCCAGTGTGAATTCTGCAATGTACACTCAGGCTTGAGGCTTCAGCAAAGGACTTCCCACATTCCTTACATATAAATGGTTTCACTCCAGTGTGGATTTTCCTATGTACACTAAGTTTTGAGGCTACAGCAAAGGCCTTGCCACATTCCTTACATATATACGGTTTCTCTCGAGTGTGAATTCTCCTATGTGCATTAAGTGTGGAGGCCCAAGCAAAGGTCTTTCCACATTCCTTACATAGATGTGGTTTCTCTCCAGTGTGAATTCTTCTATGTACAATAAGTTTTGAGGCTCTAGTAAAGGCCTTCCCACATTCCTTATATATATATGGTTTCTCTCCAGTGTGAATTCTCCTATGTACACCAAGTCTTGCGGATTCAGCAAAGGCCTTCCCACATTCCTTACATATATAAGGTTTCTCTCCAGTGTGATTTCTCTTATGTACACTAAGACTTGAGGCTACAGCAAAGGTCTTCCCACATTCCTTACATACATACGGTTTCTCTCCAGTGGGAATTCTCCTATGTATACTGAGGCCTGAGGATTGAGTAAAGGCCTTTCCACATTCCTTACATATATATGGTTTATTTCTAGTGTGAATACTTCTATGTATACTGAGGCTTGAGGATTGAGTAAAGGCATTACCACACTCCTGACATATATAAGGCTTCTCTCCACTATGAGTTTTCCTATGTCTATTAAGACTAGAGGTGTGAATAAAGGCCTTCCCACATGTCTGACATTCATGAGGTTTCTCTCCTGTATGAATTCTCCTATGCATAATAAGATGTGATGATTGATCGAAGGCCTTCCCACATGCTTCACATGCAAAAGGTTTCGCTCCTGAATTTATATTCATATGGTCATGATGGAGCAACCCCTGACTCACACTTTGTTCTTGGGGCTGACGTTTCTGGAGATTCTGTCGACTGTGGTTTCCTAAGGGAATACCACAGTGCTGAGAACATGTGGAGTCTCCCGCACATTCCTTACACGTAGATGGGTTCTGCTCACGGTGACTGTTGTTGAGGGTATGTTGCTGTGAGGGACTCACTTTAAACAGTGCTCCTCTCCCTAGCAGCTGCCGCACTGGGGGATATTGTGCCTCTGAACTGAGAATAACACACTCCAAGGAACTTTTTCCAGGAGAGGGCTTCTTCAGAGTGAGGTAGCCCTCGCCATTCTGATCACCCTCAGAAGACATCCCGCCTGTCTCGGCATCCTCATGGGGCTGAGGGCAGGATTGCTCACACGAGACATTATTGTACAGTGCAGGATCAGAGACATTCCACTTGGGGTGGCAGCTTTCCTGTAGAACAACAGAGGATTCTAATTATTGACTTATTCACTGAGACTTCCTGTCCAAAAACTAAGCCCTTCAGATGTGGTTTCACACATATGCACCGCACAAATTCAAGTACTTACATATGAAGAGTTTTAATATAGAATAACTACAAGTTACTGTAAGTTGGATGCACAAAATTGATGGATGCAGAATCAGTAAATTCTGTGACATCATCCCCTTTAAATTAATGAAGGAATACAACTGGAAACAATTCCTTCTATAGAAAACGGACGCATCCATTTCAAGAGAAAGTGAAGTACAACCTCATGTGGGTTTTGTTAAAGTTTAGTGTGGAATCTGTGATGCAGGGGTGAAGACAACTCTGCATTATCACACAGCTGAGACAGACCATGTGGCCATTGCAAAGCTCTCACCACAAGGGATGACTTTTAGGATCAATGAAGTTTTCTTTTCTTTCTGTTTTGTAGTTTCTATTTATTGGGGGTTGTGTGGATGGAGGGGCACACCATGCAGTATCTAGGATCAGTTCTGTGGGTCTATGGTATCTATAAGGCGTGCTGGGTAAGGACCACCCATTCCTGTGCAAAGCAATTATATTTCTCTCTAAACCATCTCTAGGGCGCACAAATTAGCTTTCTAAACAACTACCACTGTCAAGCAAATCAAAACTAACAGTATTTTTATACATGCTTGATTTCAGCACCTAACAAAGCTAAGGGTCCTCTACTCCAAGCATCAGGCTTTGGAATTCCTCGCTGCCATTCTCAGGCTTCCACCTTAACAATCACATACTTGGTCCGCTCCTGCTGGCATAATAATATTTATTCTCAATTAGCGAATCTTACCAACTCACTCGTACTTTCTGACCCCATTCCCAAATCAATGTGCTGTAATGCCAAATCCTGAAGTCGCGATTTCCATTCTGAAACTGAACAAAACATGCAATTCAAGCACTTGTCAAAAAAATGTAGCAAAATGATGCCATGTAGTTAAGAGTACATCTCTGTGGTTCTCAAAGTCCAAAGAGTCCCATACTAAACAAAATATTTGAATAGTGGAAAACTGTGAGGATCTTGGCAATTCTACACAAGGTTTTGTTTTTGAGCAGACCTGGTATTGTTCGGGGAACCAGGTTATTTAACAAATTATTGAACAGGTCACCATCGGGCACTGCAAGGCACTCCCTCCTGTACTATCGGTCAGATCCAAACTAGCTCTGTTATGGTCTTACTTATTCGAAAGACATGGAAGCAAATTACAGGATCATTCTGTGACTGACAGTCCAGGGGAATGAAGAGCAGCATTAGTATGGCACAGACCCAAGGATCCAGGAGACCAAGGTCCCATTCTCAGCAGCGTGTTTCATACATGCTCAGGGCACCCATACACTGCACAGGGCTTGAGCCAGGAAGAGTCCTCAGACACTCACCCGCACACACGCCTCTACTCCCCGACCTCAGGGCTCCTCCTTCCAGCCAGGAGATCACCGCAGGCTTCCTCCCAGAGTGCCCTGCCCCAACAGAGACAGAGGCATGGATAAATGACATGGAAAAGGTGAAAGGTAAATCCCCATGTTTTCCTAATATAACTGCGCAAATATCTGAAAGGCATGAACAGAATGCCCATTTCCATAATGCCACATATTTCTAGTTATTCGAGAGGTAAGACCCAAGAAAATTCCACAAATACTCTAGACCGGGCCTTGTGGATGGCTGACAGGGGGTTGATCAGCATGGTATGTTGTTGGTTTTTGTCTTGTTTGGGGTCTCCCCTGGCAATGCTCCAGGGAGACTCCTGACTCTCTGTCAAGAAATCACCGTTGGTGGAGCTCGGGGATGACATGGGATGCCGTGGATTTAACCCACGTGCGCCCCTTGCAAGAAAATCACTTTCCTCCCTGTACTGTCCCTCTAGGCCCAGCAGCATATGGAGTTTCCTGAGCCCCTCATGAACTTTTCATGGATTTCAGTAACACTAAGTGCATAATAAATCTGGAAATGGCCAAGGGTGGCAAGAGACCCTTATTTTTTTAAGCTGAAAAATGTATCAGAAAGAGAGCACAGCAGGAGTTTCTCACAGACAATCCAGTTGCAATACCCAATATCACCTAGTGTCCCTCATGCCAGCCAGGAGTGATCCCTGAGTGCAGAGTCCAGGAGCAAACCCTAAGTCCTGCTGAAGTCTCACAAGAACCTTTAGAAGTAAATCCAAGCACTGAAATAGGGCAGCGTCTAATGATTTCAGACGAGATATCAAATCCCTTGTGGTGGGAAAGATAGTACAGCACATAGGACAGAAGTGCTGCACACACATGTGGGTTTGATCCCAGGCAGCACATAAGATCTTGGAGCAAGGCCAGGTGTGGATCCTGAATACACAGGCAGGAATAATCCCTAATCCCTAAGGAAAAAAGAAAATGCAAAAACCATCTGACTTGAGTGACTGGTGCAAAAGTACTGGGGGTGAGGTTTCAGTCCACGGTACCCCATGGGCCCTGAGACACTTAGGAGTCGTCCTTTAGCACAGAGCCAGGGGAACTGTGGACTGTGGCCCCCAAAAAAGCAACAGCAAACCAATTAAACACACAAAATTTCGTGTAGTACACAAAGTAAATTGATGCACCAATGGATGGAATTATTTAAAGGGACCTGAGCGATAACTGGGCAGATAGGGCTCTTCCCATGGACACAGTCGAAACGGGTTGATATGAATCACCCCATAGGATCTGGCGACCCTACAAGACTAATTCCTGAAGACAAGGCTGAGAGTAAGCCCTGAGTATCCACAGGTAAAGCCTAAATAAATAAATAAATAAATAAATAAAAACGAGGGAGCGAACAGCTACTGCACGGCTGTCCAACATCCCAGCCTGTCACAGAGCTACTGTTGAACACACAGCTGCCTCCCAACCCCAGGGAGCCCACCCAGGTCTGTTCAGACACGGTTGTCTCCACACTGCTCTCACCGACAGCCTGTAGATGCTGGTAGATCTCCAGCATCACGTCCCTGTAGAGCTTCTTCTGAGAGGCCGCCAGGCATGACCATTCCTCCAGGGTGAAATGCACAGCCACGTCATGGAAGGTCACTGCGTCCTGAGTCAGCACACGGAGAGGGCGGGAGTCAGATTCTATCTTAGCCTCATTGCCACTACTGTGAGGCCAGGAGCCAGGGTCCTATATTGTCGCTGGGCCTCTCCGCTCCGAATGAACCAGCCTCCATGCACATGCATTGTTGACGGGCCCCAGAAATCACATAAGGCAGCTGGATCTGCTAAAGTGGGAGGACGTTATACAGAAGGTTCTTGGATGTATCTAAATTTCCTGGTAACCCCAGGGCCAATTCGAGCACCACTGGTCCAGTGAGCACTGTAGAGAGGATCACTTGAACACAGACTTGTACTTTCCAAAAGACTATCGCTGAGTGTAGCAAAAACCACTGCACGCTCACCGCTGCACCCCCAGAGCTCATGACCAGTAGGATTGAGAACTTGGCAGTCCATATAGACAACTACTCAGAGCAGTGCATGGCATATGTGCCCGTAGGAACTCACTGCTCAGGACCACCCCAAATCCCACTCAAAGAAGGTAGAAGTTTCTGGACCCCAACATCTCTACTGGCCTCAGAGATCCTTGGCTCTTTCTCCTTGGGATTGGTGCATGCCCAGAAATCCACACACAAGATTATGTGAACGTAAGACTATATGACCGAGCAGGTAGTCTCTCCAACGCAGGAAGGACAAAACAGGAGAAAAGCAAGTCTCGGGGCCCAAGTTACAGTAGTTGCCAGGGGGAAAATGGGGCCAGCACACACCAGGGTGCTCTGAGGCCAGTAAGCTTTGAATCCAGAGCCCAGAGACAAGAGGACAGCTCATGACAAAAACAATGCAAAAGAAACCGAAGCAGCAGATTGGCGTAACAGGACAGCTGTTCCCGGGACAGCACGTAGGACTGGCGATCCCCAACATCCCATATGGTCCCACAAGCACTGCCACGGGCAATGCCATTGTGCAGCGCAAGGAGTGATAGCGAGAATCCTTGCTCTGTCACCCCAAATAAAACAGAAAACCCAAGATGAAGCCTTTGGACCTCCAGCATCCCATTGGTCACCTAGACCTGTCAGGAATCAGCATTGAGCACTGAGCTTTGAGTACTCCTCATGCACCACTTGGTCAGCCCCAAAGCTAAATAAAACTAAACAAACATACACAAAAGCAGCTTCAAACAGCAGAATGGGATGGTCCGATCCAAGTCTCATCTTGGAATCCATCCAAAAGAAACTCAAAACAGAAGGCCCAGGAAGCCTGGGCACTCCTTTTACTAACTCATTTCATTCTATCTGTCTACTCCTACCTGGGGACGGTTTACCAGAAGCCGCATCACCATCTTCTCCTGTCACTGTTGTTCTGAGGATCAGCAGGAGGCTCCGTGCAAAGACCTGGAAAGTCAGAACAGTGAGCACCAGAGAGGAGCACCCCCTCCCACTCCTGAGCTCAGACCAGCCACACCCTCCCGCACAGCCTCACAATTCTACCACAGGGAGACAATGGCATAAGTTCCTGTCTCCACTGGGGATGCAAATTTTGTTGGCATCTGTGCTGCACTTAAGGAGAGGAAGCTGGGCCCAAGCTACAGGGGAGGAAAAAACAGCCTTCTCTGATCCCCGGATTCCTCTATGGCTCCCAAAGGAAAGTCCCTATAGGCCCTGCCAGGGGCCGACTCTCAGCCCAGGAGCTCCCAAATAGGCTGGAAGCAGTGTTGCCCTGTGGGAACCGTAGCCTGGCATGTGGCTCCACCATGTGACTTAGAGTGGACAAACCTTCGACACTCTCTTGCAGGGTGGACAAGGATATGCCCCTGGGCACTCTGTCCTGGGGACCTCAGTATTATCCACAAATGCAGGTGTCGTCTGCTCAGGGAGAGATGAAGAGTCAGGGGTGCTTTGCAGCTTGATGTTAGGGAGCTGAAATTCATGAACCAGAAAAAGATACAGCGGTATTGTGGTTAGAAGGTAATAATGTGAGTTGGGTGCTTGACTAGATGAACCCATCAATCCTCTGCATCCCATATGGCCCCCAGTAGCTCCAGGGATAATACCTGAGCTTAGAGACTCGAGTAAGTCATGAGCATCTCTGTGTATGTACCCTCTCCCCCCCAAAATCTAAAGAACCAAAAATAGCCCCCCAAATACATTTTCATTGGCAAATCGCAGCCACCAGCAAGTACCCTTCCCGATCCCCAGCCTGACCCGGGCTCTCACGACAAACAATGAAGATGACCAGCAACAGGTCTCCTGCCATTAGGTGGAGGGGCTGAAGCTCTGCCCCTCGAATCTGGAGATTCTACAGAAGCGAGTGTAGGGCTGATGGTTCAAACATGGGAGTGCTGGGAGGGTTGGTACGGCCAAGCCCCTGGCTGAGTCCCACATTCACCCACTGTTGCCCCATCCTGAGCCGCAGAGGATCGTGTCCAAAGAGGCACGCCAGAATCACGAACTCACAACTGTCACTCCTGAACCCTGAGACAGCCCCCACTGCACCCATAAAGCTCTGCCTCCCCCCAAAACCTCCACCACACCTCACGATACACCTGGATGTTGGCGAATAAGTGAAAACCCAGCGCAAAATTCCCCCAAGTTGGCTCGGGCCCTCGGCTCAGAGTGTGGAAACGGGAAGGCGCGGGGTGTTCACAGGAGGTTGCTCGAGTCCTGCAACTAAATCCTTCTTCAGAGACCCCCGTCCAGGATGGGGCGCAAATTTACTTGTCCTTTGCCAAGTGAGCAACAGCCCCAGTGTCTGAGTCAGGGACGGAAAATGAACCGTGACATTTATGACATCACTTCTGACATCACTTCCGTTTCTATTAGGTACCTTAAAGAGCCAGAGTCTAGGCACTGAGAATCTTTTTGCCACCCAAGTGAATCTGTGCTGCAAGGGGGATGGACACGAATAAAGGGGTGGAGAGGCAAAAGCTGGACTGGTCGGTCACACACTGGGGGCCTGGGGGTAAGGAGATGTCCCCTGATCCAGCATTGTCAACGAACATTGAACCAATGATATCTAAACACAAAATGTTACCCTGACTCTTGTCAAATGATCCCTGAGCTCAGAGACAAGAGTAAACCCTGAGCACTTTAGGCTGTGGTGAAAAATATAACAAGAAAAAAGGCAAATTCTACCGCGGGGGGGGGGGGGAATGATGTAAAAAGACAAATTCGAGAGTGAAACACTAAAAGAGTCAAATTTCTGGTCCTTAAAAATCCCCTATTATTGCGGCTGGAGAGACAGCACAGCGGGTAGTGTGTTTGCCTTGCACGGAACCAACCCAGATTCGATTCCCAGCATCCCATATGGTCCCCTGAGCATTGCCAGTAGTAACTCCTGAGTGCAAAGCCAGGAGTAATCCCTGTGCATTGCCAGCTATGATCCAAAAAAGAAAAAAAAATCTCCTATTTTTGATCTATCCCTGCTTCAAAAACTCACCGTTTCTCCTGAATCCCTATTGTTCTTTCACCATTGTTCATGCATGTATATGTGTATATATAAGTGTGACTTTGTGTGATTTTTGTTTTGGGGCCACAACCGGCAGATTCAGGGCTTACTCCTAGCTCTACACGCAGGAATCACTCTGGTACAGACCATATGGGATGCAGGGGATAG
Organism: Sorex fumeus; assembly: GCF_029834395.1. Taxonomy (NCBI): domain Eukaryota; kingdom Metazoa; phylum Chordata; class Mammalia; order Eulipotyphla; family Soricidae; genus Sorex; species Sorex fumeus. The sequence goes on from NW_026606076.1 coordinate 5,263,863, forward strand.
AACCTGGGTCAACTGCTTGGATGGTAAGTCCTAACCCACTGTACTATGGCTCCGGCCCTAAGGAAATGTGCTCCTAGCACACCCAGTGGGATTCCTGAGCAAATGTCCTGACTCCTGGAAAACCAAAACTTTCTTGCTTAAAAAAAAAACCCTTTACCTTGGTTGGATTCTAGTTCTAAACAATGTAGCTTTAAAATTGGTTCATCATTTCTCCTCTGCTACAAGGAGCTGAGGCTTACTGAGTAACACCCATCCCAATCACTCCCATTTCCTTAGTATTCATCTTTAACTTCCCTGTGCTCTGCTTCCCCTATGCGTTAATCACACATTTCCCAGAACCACAACCTGTGAATTGTAAAGTGAGATTCTTCAGAGGTCTCTGGATTTTGTATTTGGAAGTGAAATGCAGACTTTCTCTTTCCTTTATATCCTCTGCAGTTTACTTTAGACAAATATCCCTTTTTGCTCCTGGACAAGGACCAGTGCAGTCCCAGGTTGGGAGGATTGTGCTGGGAGGATTGGGATGGCCATGCCCCCAGCCCTCAGCTTTGTATAGACAAAGGAAGGCAATATTATGCTTTTGTAACTTCAGAGTTAATTGACTTCAGATAGTATATAGTCTTTGGGATTGTCATGTTCATGAGACTTAAGCCTCAACTGCCCTTTGTTCTTAGCACCCCAAAAGCAAGAGACTGGATGGACCCAGGAGAGCTGTGAGCTACCCTGGCATTGAAAAGGGACAGGGAAGAACCATAACATAGGAGTGACTGATCATTTACGCAGATATTTGGCAGAGGATATTCTCATTCACCCAAGGAGACACTCTGTCTCCCAGGGAAATCTACGTTGCTTTTATCTTTTCCTCTAGTTGTATAAGTTATCAACACTTGTAGTTTGGATAAACACAGTAAGAGAGAAAGATTCCAACACTTAGTTCTCTGGGCTTTGACAGTAAATAAGGCTTTTTTTTTGGCTTTTTTGGGTCACACCCGGTGATTCTAGGGGTTACTCCTGGCTCTGTACTCAGGAGTTACTCCTGAAGTTGCTCAGGGGACCATATGGGATGCTGGGAATCGAACCCAGGTTGGCCGCGTGCAAGGCAAACACCCTAACCACTGTGCTATCTCTCCAGCCCCAAGAGCAAATGAGGCTTATAACACTTACTTCTCTGGGCTCTGAGAGCAAACAAGGCTTTTACTGTAAATCCCAGACTAAGTCTTCAGGCCAGTTCAGCTTGTCCTTCCCCATGGGGGTCCTGTCTCTAACGTTGTAACAGTTTGCATCAAAGCCATGCATAGTGCTTGCTAGAAAGTTCCATTTTGAAGCCAGGGTAGTTTTCCACTTGCCCCGGGTCCATCCAAGTCCCACAGCAGAACCTCCCTTTTGGAGTGTTAGAAAGTACAGCAACTGAAGCCCGGGTCAAGTAATAATTACCAAGCAATTATGCCCTGGAGAAGATGACTTGAGAGTCAATCAACTCCCAAATATTAGGAGTATAAGCATTGATGGTCTTTCTATGTTTAACCAAAGAACAGTGCTGTAGAGTAAAAACGTAAAAAAGCTATAGGGGAAACAGGAAAGCAGGTACAAATACACAGCACTTCAACTACAAAGCAGTAAATATAAAGTTGAGAATTACCAGAAAGTTATGGTTTATAAGTAATCAAGACTGACCTGGGGAACTGAGACAACACGAGGGAAAATACAAAGGAAATGTTAAAGATAAACTTGAACTAAATTAGGGATGTTAGCAAGAACATGAAAAGCTTCTCTGGGAGGAGGAAAAGGGTCAATTCAGAGATGAAGCTTAAAACACTTTGGGTTAATATCCAGCAGATCACCAAGAGCCTGGCCCCTGTTTCCTTCTTCAATTCTCTGCCACCCTTCACTGGCCAGGGTGGGGAGACCAATCATAGTCACCAAAGGCACGCAGCACATGTCCAGACATTGTTTGAACACAACTCTCAGTACTCAGTGCAATACCGAGGTTTGCCTGATCAGGGAGAGAGGAAGAGTTGGGTGCAATTTTCAAATTGATTTTAGGATACAGACATTCTGCGTTACAAAAAAAAAAAAAAAAACAATGTGGAGTCAGAGATAGTAAGCTGGGAGTTACGCTTCCCATGCTGACCCCAATCGATATTCGGCATCTCACATGACCCAAAAAAAAAACTTAAAAAAAATTCCAGAGTGCTGCTCCTGAAGTAAGCCCTGAGATTCCACATATGTGCCCAAAATACAAGCAAAAATAGCCCCAAAGTAAATTTTCATTTGCAAACCATAACCACCCCTAGAACCACGCCCAAGGGACGGTCTGGAAATCAAGGCTACTAATGAATAGTGACCGAGGGCTACAGTGTCATTTGCCATTAGGGAGCTGCCCCCCTGCCCCTCAAAAATGAACAGTTCTTTTATAGTTTTGGAGGCACCATCGGCGATATGGACGAGAAACTTGACTCTGCGATCAGGCACCTGTCCTGGAGGAGCTCCAAGATTAAACTTGGGTGGGCCAGATGCAAAGCAAACGCCCTAACCACTGTGCTATCTCTAAGAGAATCTGCAGGTTTTGCAGCAGGGAGGTCCCGGCCAAAGCATCCAAGACAGGGCCCAGCGCAGTCCCGTGCTGGGTGGGTCAGGCCGGCCCAGCCCCATTCACTCTGCAGCCCCCGTGCCCAACCGCCACCGCCCCATGGAGGAACTGCAGGGGATCCCCAGAACCACGCACTCACACCCGTGACCCCTGAGCCCCGGCACAGCCCCCACTGCACTCACCAAAGCTCCACGTCCCCCACCAAACCCTGCCGCGCTGCAGGAACCACCGGGATATCGGTTAAAAATGGAGGTTAAAAGTGTCCTTAGAGCTGGCTTGGGCCTGCCCCTCAGTGCAGAGACCTGGAGGCGCAGGGTGCGGCGCTCACAGGAGGCCACTAGTGTCCTGCCACGAAACCGGACTTCACAGACCACTTCCACGTGGAACAGCCTCTTCTCCCTTCACTTGCGTAACAAATGGACACCGGATCCAGTGGCTTGCATGCAAACACATAAATGCCCTGCTGTTAGGTTACTTCTGCTTGTGCAAGCAGCCTTAAAGGGCCAGACACGAGCTTCGCAGAGAACAACTAGGAAAATGCAAGTAAATCTGTAAGGCTCGTTGGCTGGAGCGAAAGCACAGTGGACAGGGTGTTTGCCTTCTACGCAGCTGACCCAGGTTCAATCATCTGGATTCTATGTGGTCCCATTTTGGTGTATAATAGATTGTTAGGATTTTACTGCTTCCAAAGTGTGAGTCTCAACACATTTACCCTCAATGTTTGTGTAAATCCAATGGAAAGCTGAATACAATGAGTGCAGATATGCTACAGTGAGTGATGTGCTTCCTTGCATGTGGCTGACCTGGACACAAATTATGGACAGCACAGCGGGATGTGACTCCCAGAAAAGAACACAGAAGGGCCTGATGAATGGAGGTTTGGCTGTCTATACAATGTCAAAAGGGCTCACCTCAGCATCCTGGTTGATCTCTGCCATGATCCTCTGCAAACCAGGGCCTCTGAGCCAAGTCAGAGTCACGGCAAAGAATGAAACCATGGTGAGTCTTGACAGTACCAAGCAGAATGCAATGTTTGTACCTATTTACTTCTTATTTAATTCCTTCCACCTTGCTTTATCACTAAGAACCATTACTTACCAGTTAGCATACTGGGAAGTCCACATGCCAGGACATTGTCATAACCGTGGTGCAGGGGATAATCAGCAAGTACCTTTCAGTTGTGGCACTAGTATCACAGGAAGCTTTCACACATAACAGGATTATTTCCTTCCTTACTGTGCTTTTGTATCAATCCCCCACCCACTTGTTGAAACTAAAATTGTTTTACCTCAGGGCCCTGTTCTGATGACACCCATTGTTATTATGGAAGTGATTGATCCAGCATTTGCTCGAGGCCCTCCCGTTGATCATCGATTTGCTCGAGCGGGTCCAGTAACATCTCCATTGGAGACTTTGGTGTTACTGTGTCTGGCATATCAAATACTCTCAGTAGCTTGCCGGGCTCTCCAAGAGGGGCGGAGTAATCGAACTCGGGTCGGCCATGTTGGCTGCGTGCAAGGCAAACTGCCCTACCTGCTGTGCTATCTCTCCAGCATAACTTTTATATTTACTAAAGATTGAGGGAACATGAAGGCCTTCCTATATTCCCTACCTACAGGATTTTCTCCAGGATTCTCTTTAAAGCCGCAGGTGCGAATAATGCTCTTTCCATGTTCTTACACACACACACACACACACACACACACACATATATACATATATATATTATTACATATATATATACATACATATGTATATTTATCTATAGCTTCTCTCCTGTGTGAATTCTCCTATGCATAAGGCCCGAGGATCCAGGACAGTCCTTCCCACACTCCTGACAGATGAAAGGTTTCAATACAAAATGACTTTTCACATGCGCAGTAAGGGCTGAAGACAAACTGAACACCTTTCCACATTCCTTACACTTATGAGTTCTCTCTCCACTGTGAATTTTCAAGGTTCATAAAGCTATGCCAATTGCATCAAAATCTTCCTGCAGTCCTTTCATATTTAAGGCCTCAATCCAGGATAAACTTTTCTCACACGGCAAAGCTTGAGGATTGAGTAAAAATCTTCCCACCCCACTGCATATGTTTTCTTCGAGTATGAATTTTCCTATGTTTAAAGTTAGGGGGAAGTGAAGGCTTTGCCAAAGTCTTTACAAAGATAAGGGTTGTCCGAGTATGAAAATTTCAGTGTCACAAAAGGATTGTGAAATAAGCAAAGGGCTTGCCACACTCCCTACATATATATATATATACATATATATATGTGTGTGTGTGTGTGTATGTGTGTGTTTGTGTGTGTGTATATATATATATATTCACTGCAATGTGCGTTTTCTTATGGACACAAAAGTTTGAATAGTAAGTAAAGATCCTCCCACAGTAGTGACACGAATAGTGTTTCATTCCTATATGAAATTTCCTATGCTCAGAAAGACCTGAGAAGAAATGAAAGGCTTTCCACCTACCTCACATATAAGGGTTTTCTATGAAACAGAAATCATGAAATCTAAGACTTCAGGAAGAAGCAAAGGCCTTCCTACACTGCTCACAAGTATTAGTTATCTCTCAAGTGTGAGTTTTTCTGTGTACTAAGGCTTTTGGTATAAGCAAAGACTTTCCACTCCATATATGCATATGGTTTCTTTCCAGTGTGACTTTTTCTGTGCATACTAAGATGTATGAGTCAGAGAACGGCCACAGCACATTCCTTACATGCATACGGACTCTGCAGTATGACACCTCCTGTTTATAAGGTATGAGGGTCCATTGAAGGCCTTCCCACAGTCCTTATATTTAAACGGTTACTCTCCTGTGTGGATGTTCACATAGTCCCACCGGGGTGATGCTGGACTCAAAAGTTTGTCCTCAGTGCTTAAATTTCTGGAGGTTCTGTCCATTATGGGCTTCTATGGGAAAGTGATGGTGCTAAGGACATGGGAAGAGTGATCTTCTGATCACCCTCAGAAGACATCCCACCTATCTTGGCATTCCTGTGGGGACGAGGGCCAAATTGCTCACTTGAGCCTTTATCACAGTGTGCAGGAAGAGACATTCCACCAGGGCTGGCTGCTCCCATGTAGAAGAACAGACAAGGATTCCAATCATAGATCTATGCCATGAGAATTTTCATGTCAAAAGAAATCAAGCTCTGCATTTACGTAGCTGGTAAGGTATGGGACAATGAGTTTCTTGGGAAGTAATAAATCGAGAAGGGGATGAAAGCAGTGACTCCGAAGCGAACCCTGGGGATTCAGAGAGGAACTGGCCTAGTAGAAACCCAGAGAGTTGGAGACATGGAACAGGAGTAAAGGCTGGTAAGAACATCAGAGAGCAAGGTCCGGCCAACGCTCTACTGCTTGACAACACGCGAGCAGTGGACTGTCAGCTAAAAAGAAAACCCCAGGAGGCAGTTTCAGAAACATGACTTCAAACTGAGAGTATCAGGCTAGTACACTGCGTTGCATGCAGTCAATCTGGTACAATGTCCAGAATTCCAAAGGGTCCCCTGAGGACCATCTGACTAATAGATGGATGGAATTTTGCTCTATCCAATCATAAATGTTTCCTTATTTTACCTCTAATGTTAGTAAAGTGAAATGGGTGGGTCCCAGGAATGTGAGCAACCGTGTGAGTAATTACAGGTAAACAGAATGGTCTGCTCGGATGTGGAGAGCTGGGGACCTAACCTATAATCCCACTCATAAAAGATTTCATCAAGGCTCCCCTTCCATCCTTTCAAACGACATTCTGTGCACAGTTACCTGCATGTAAACTCTCCAATTGAGATCAGAGCAACTATAGATCTGGGTAGGGTGTTGCTTTCACATGACCAACCTAGGTTCAATCCCCAGGATCCTGTAGAGTCTCCCAGAGCACCATCAGAAATAATACCTGAGTGCAGAGCCAGGAGAAACCACTGAGGATCACCTATTGTAGGATAATAGTGGTCTGCCCTTGCTCACTGGCAGGTGAGAACTTAGGTTTGTTGATTGCCCATAACCTTTCAATTACCTTTGTCTCCTGATAAGACTTTGACTTGGAAAGATTGTCTTTCTCTTCTCCTTAATGTCTTTTGCATGGTTAGCTATTTCAGAGCACCTGCTTTTTATATGGATACAGGAAGTCAGTTACAAAGACAAGCCTGAGCTTGAGATTTGATGGTCTCCAGATAATATTACCTCCTGGACATCTGCTCTTTCGACTGAAGCCTCAGTTGCCCTTACTTCCTCGATCCCCAAAAGAAGGGTCCGATAAGAGACTAGATGGACCCAGGGCAAGTGGTGAGCTAGCTACCCTGGCATCGAAATGGTCCTGGCCAAAGTACCATAATGATTATCTATAAGAGCCTGGTCATGGACAAATTCTGTCATGAATAAAAAAGTAATAACTAGACTTGGACGCTGCTGGGATTAGGAGTGATTGATCTGGCCTGAGCACTGTAGTCTAATCTGTGGTGAAAAATCCCCAGGAGAGTCACCAACAAGCCTAAAGGTGTCTATTACTGTGTCTATACAGAATGGTAATCATTAGGAAGTAATACGAAATATGTCAATTAAGTTGCTTGTCTAAGGAGAGGAGTAACACACCTTAAGGGCTGCTTTTCCTTCGTGGGCTGCAGGTGATGGGGAAGTCTGGAAAACCATTTTTCATTGTGCTTCCCGTGGGGAGGCGTGGATTGGGGTCGTGGTGAGAGAAGAAAAAGAGCAGCTTCAGGGATACAGGGGGAATGAAGGAGACTGAGAAAAGAATTGATCCTCTACCACCCTGATCCCCTATCTTCCCGTATGTACGTGTTACACCCACCAACTGTCCCCGTTGCCGTGTAATCCCATCAATGGCCAAGACCCAGAGACTATAAAACCCTGCTCCTGGAAGAGAACAGCCCAGTCTCCTGACTCTGCCTCTGGTTGTCTTACTAGGTGTGTTCAGTTTCCCTTCCCATCCCGAGCAGAGACCCGGCAGCTGAAGACCTCTGTTTCAAGCCACAGCTATGCTTAATACCACTCTCCAAAAGTTCGGACGAGCCTCACTCATGAAGGAACCGGCAGAGGAACCCAGGTGTGCAGGACCTGGGGCTTAGATCTCCAAGCTGCTCGTATTGGGACTGTGCCTCCTCCACGCATATCTCCCATCTTCCAGTATGTTGGCGTTACACCCACCAACTGTCCCCGGTGCTGTGTAATCCCATCAATGGCCAAGACCCAAAGACTATAAAACCATGCTCTGGGAAGTGCGCGGACACACGAAATCTTACTATCTACTCTTACTCTGGAAAAACTGGCAGGCTACCCGAAGTATCCTGCCCACACAGCAGAGTCTGGCAAACTCCCCATGGTGTATTCAATATGCCAGAAACCAGTAACAATCATGGTTCTCTTTCTCCTAACCCTGAAAGAGCCTCAAATGTGGCACTTCTTAAAATCTCAGGGATAGGAAGAAGGAGACATTACTGGGGCCTGCTTGAGTGAATTGATGAACAACAGGACTATAATGATACAGTGAGAAAAGAAGAGACATAGAGTTAGAGGACACGGTTCTGTCTTAGAGAGAAGGCTGAGAGCTGAGAGTAAGAGTGGCTGGGGAGATTGGAGAGGAGTCACAGAGAGCACTGGAAAGCGAGTTAGAGAGAGGGTTGGATAGAGCTGGGAGAGACAAAAGACTGAATAAACTGCAACTAATCAGCAACCAGCCTGGTCCTCATTCTACTCTTTCTACTTTCATCGGCCCAAAGCAACAGCTGTCCAGGGTGGAGAAGTGGCTCGAGAGCACCAAATGTGGACAGTGAGAGAGAGCCGCCAGGAAAGACCGGGAACATCTGTTAACATGTAAATCCTGTTAAAAGCCCCACTTCTCATAGGGTGCCCCAAGCCCCCTCGAGTGACTCCTGAATGTAGAGTCAGGAGTAAGCCCAGAGCACTTCTGGTTGTGATCCGAAAACAAAAACACAAAAAAGTGAACTTGGATACGACCAACACAGGTTTTATTCCCAGCATCCCAAATGGTCCCCCAAGCACTGCCAGGAATAATTCCTGAATTCATGAGCCAAGAATAAATGCTGTGCATCACCGGGGTGACCCAAAAAGCAAAAAAAAAAAAGTGAATTGTGTAGTTAAATAGAAAAAAGAACACAACTTTCTCGACTTAGCATAAAAGCATTTTATGACGGCTACAGAGATAGCACAGACCACGAGTTCCTTGTCTGGCACATAGCTGACCAGGGTTCAATCCCTATCACCTCACAGGGTCCCCAAACCTAGCATTATCAATGAGAACAGAGCCGGGGTAAACTCTAATCTCCATTGGGTGTAGCCAAACAAAAATAAATCATTAAATTTAGGTGCCAGAACTATAGTTTGGTAGGGTACTGGCCTTGTACACGGCTGACCTGTATACCCCGGCAACACACTGAGTACCATTTGGTACCTTTTAGCAGCAACCAGAGGGTATGACCATATATATATATATATATATATATATATATATATATATGTATATATATATATATATACACACAAATAAATGCGTGTATGTGTGTGTATATCTATATCAATACATGTAATTTGTTCACGCACCAACATCTCATTATGATGAAAGAGAAATCGAGAAGTTCTACATGGAGCTAGAGAAGTTCTATAAAGAAGACCACACCTTCTACAAGATCATTGTGGGTGATTTTAATGCCAAGATAGGACCGAGAAGATCAGCTGAAGAACTTCACATCGGAACCCATGGCCTAGAATGGAACGAACAGGGTGAGAGACTGTCTGAGTTCATCATGTCAACCAAGACCATTCATGGTAACTCACAGTTCCAGAAGGCAGAATCTAAACGATGGACATGGGAGTCTCCCGGTGGACGATTCCACAACGAAATAGACCACATCATATTCAATCGACGGTTTTGCCTGACTGATGTCGCTGTTGTCCCAAAATTTCGAACTGGATCGGACCACCGTCTCCTTCGTGCAAAATTCTACTTCACAGAGCGGGGAGAAAGGGCTGCAAAGTTCAAAAAGAGAACTCCCAGAACGACCACCAACTGGGAACTCTTTGGTACTATTGCGGCAACATGGGAAGATGCCATTGTTGACAACATTGACGAGGAATACGATCGACTGGTTCAGCACCTCCATGAATGTGCGAGGAACGCCAAGAGAGAGATAGCAACAAAAAGTCGCCTATCTTCGAAAACTCTTGAGCTAATTCGCCAGCGTGGTTTGGCGCATGCCTCAGGCAACCGCAAGCTAACGTCCGAGCTCGCAAAGCAGTGCAGAGATGCGATCAAGGAAGACCTCAAAGAGAGAAGAGCAGAAGTACTGGTAGATGCGGCAGAAGCCGGGAAAAGTATTCGTAACGCCCGCCTGTCCTTCGCCAACTATAAGAGCAAGATGACTGCCCTCCGACGTCCTGATGGATCCATCACATCCTCCAGAACGGCAATGGAGAAGATTATCCATGACTTCTACTCAAATCTCTTCGATAGCCATGTCCACTTGCCGACATACCAAATTCCACAGGATGGGTATGTCGTTCCCAACGTTCTCCCTTCCGAAATCCGACACGCCATTTCGTCAGTAAAGAAGCAAACAGCACCCGGCCCAGACAAGGTCAGACCTGAACACCTGAAGAACCTGCCGTCAGTACTCATCAATACACTGGCTCGGCTCTTCACTCGCTACCTGTCTGAGTGCAAGGTTCCATCTCAATGGAAAACCAGCAGGACCGTACTACTGTTCAAGAAGGGAGACATCCATGACATTGGCAACTATCGCCCGATCTGCCTATTGTCTGTCATCTACAAGTTGTTCACTCGAGTCATCCTGAATAGGATTGGCAGAACACTAGATGAAGGACAACCATGTGAGCAAGCAGGGTTCCGCAAAGGATTCAGCACCATCGACCATATCCACACGATAACCAAGCTCATTGAGGTTTCTCGGGAGTTCAAGATGCCGCTCTGCTTAACGTTCATTGATTTAAAGAAGGCCTTTGATTCTGTTGAGACGGAAGCGGTCATTGAAGCCCTAGCCAATCAGGGCATTCAAGCCCAATACATCAGGATCCTCCGTGAGCTGTATTGCGGATTGACTACCAGGATCTCACCATTCTACAAAGAAGTGATCATTGATGTCAAGAGAGGGGTGCGGCAGGGTGATACCATTTCACCAAAACTCTTCAGTGCCACCCTCGAGAACATCATGCGACAACTGGAATGGGAAGGAATGGGAGTGAAGATAGATGGTCGGCAACTACACCACCTCCGCTTTGCTGATGACATTGTTTTAATAACACCAAACATCAGCCAAGCGGCACAAATGCTGGCCGACTTTGACCGTGAGTGTGGAAAGGTAGGACTACAGCTGAATCTTACGAAGACAATGTTTATGAGAAACAGCCTTGTTCCTGACGCCCCATTCGCTCTCAATGGAACGACCATCTCCGAATGCAACAGCTATGTGTACCTAGGTCGAGAGGTCAACATGACAAATGACCTGGCACCCGAGCTGCGCAGGAGGAAGAGAGCGGCTTGGAACGCCTTCAAGAACGTCGAAGAAATAGCTAAGAGGACGAAGAACCTCCGGCTCCGGGCACATCTCTTTGATTCCACTGTTCTTCCTGCATTGACATATGCCTCAGAGACCTGGGCCCTACGCAAACAAGATGAGAACGCCATTCAGGTCTCCCAAAGAAGAATAGAAAGAGCTATGCTTGGAATATCACGTTTCACTCAAATGAGAGAACGAATCCGGAGTTCTGACATCCGTCGACGATCAAGGATCAGGGACGCTGTCTCATTTGCCAAGGTGTCAAAAATCAGATGGGCTGGTCACGTAATGAGATTTAAAGACGACCGTTGGACTAGAGCTGTTACTGATTGGATTCCACGGGATGTCAAGAGACCGCGTGGCCGCCCACCTACCAGATGGTCAGACTTCTTTGTCAAGATCATGAACGATCGGTTTGAGGCCCTCCATGTTCCCGGAGCGAAGAGATGCCATTGGGCTACACTAGCACGCGACAGGGACAAATGGAGACGTTACTGGCGCCCGCTCGAGCAAATCGACGACTAACGGGAAGTTAAGTGATTAAGTGATTAAGTGAATTTGTTCACAAGTCAACCTCCACCAACCAGTTTTATAGAATGCAGGTTTGGATTTTGCTACAGGTGGCAGAACTTTGAGCTTACCTGAGTGGTGCTTGGGGAATCCTGCATTGTACAGGAGACTGTACCACGGCAGACTGCTTGCAAGTACAGGTCTTGCATTGCTGGCCTATCTCTGACCACAGGAATTCAAATTCTATATAAATAATGTGAACCTTGTGAGAAAGATACAGGCAGGGGGCAGGGATGAGGCCCAGCTGGTAGATAGAGGTCAGGGCAGGGTTGCTGGCACCTGGGGCCTACTGGTGCAAACCTGAGCCAGAAGTACAGGCTGCAATTTCAAAGGTTTGCAGCGGCGTGAAAGAGCTGACAGTGAGTGGGAGGGCACTTGTCATGAACGCAAAAGACTTAACTTCACAACCTGAATTGCCAAGGAGTGATCACGGAGCACTGCTGGGTTTGGCAAAATCCTGCATAGCCAATCCACCTTCTGCCCAAAAAAGGCAATGAGGTGAAATCTCATTGAAATTACTAGTGAAATCTAGTAATATATTCTGAATAGTCAGTCCTATGGGTTTGTTGTTTTGTTTTGGGACCACATGCAGAAATGCTCAGAGCTTACAGGCCAGGTTTTCAGACTATGATTTTACTACTATGGGTACATGATTTAATAAAAGAACAAGAGGATGAAAAATTATACTTGGAGCCAGAGTGATAGTACAGTTGGCAGGGCATATGTTTGGACCCCGGCATCACATACACTCCCCCAATCACTCCCAGGCGTGATTCCTGAGTGCCAAGCCAGATATAACACCTGTGCATTACCGCTGTGTCCCAAAAAGAAAAAAGAAAAAAAAGAAAAGAAAAATTAAATTTAGCCCAAACGAGATTTTAAAGTCCATAATTTTGCCCAGAGCCTCCAACTCCTTCTTTTTCCCTTCACAGCCATCTGTTGAAAGGGCTCAAGAAATTTCACATGCAAGAGCCCTCAATGAAGGTATAAACAGGAAGGAGCACACCAGACTGAAGCAGATGCCAGCCATCTGGAAGCCCAGAGGGCCTTCCCTGGTATCCAGTGTCCACTAGTCCCCTGAGCACAGAGCAGGGCACAGACCACAAGTACTACCAGGTGTGGCCCCAAATCCCACCTCCTCTGCTCCCCAACTAGTGAGATATACTCAAGGAGAGAAGCTCAGAGGGCTGAGCACCTGATTTACCTTTGGGGGACATGGCATGGCTCCCCCTGCATCTCAGACACACAGACACAAGAGGGGGAGAGTCTCTGACTATCTCCAAGTTTGCAGCAAATGGAGCAGGGGAGGGGAGGAGAGGGGAAGACAGGAGAAACACTCCAACCCCAAAAAGATGCTCAAAGAATGCTCATGTGTCAAGACAAATTCTGGAGTGGGAGGGTTGGGGTCATACCTAGTGATTCTCAGGGGACAGTGTCACCTAGTGAGTGATGATGTGGCAGTTATAACTCTGGTCAACTCAAGAAAGACAAATGCCCTCCTGGCTGTACTACTGCACCACCACTAAGAATGAGACATTTAGAACCTATTGCAGTTGACCCCTGGAAAACCCCTTTCTGCAAGTACTCACTTCAACAGCAGGGCACACCCCTGGTCTTGCAGAGATGGACAGTGGAGATGCTTGGAATCTGGACAGGTGAGGCAGAAATTCTTTTTTCTGGGGAAAAATAATCACATAGGGTTAGCAAAGCTAATAAGTTGAAAGGGTGCTTTTCTTTCAAGCAGCTAAGACGGGGTCAATATGCAACAGGACATAGGCTCACCCACTCCAGTACTGCTGAAAATGATACATGAACTCAGAAACAAGAGTAACCCCTGAGCACTGAGTGCTGCTGTGGCCAAAAAAGTACAATAAATTAAGTAATAAAGACATTTCTGGGACCGGAACGATGGTACAGCAGTAGGGAGTTTGCCTTCCATGTGGCCAACCCGGGTTTGATTCCCGAAATCCATATTGTCCCCCAGCACTGCCAGGAGTGACTCCTGAATCCAAAGCCTGAGTAAACCCTTAGCATCGCTGGCTGTGACCCTAAAAATCAAAAAAAAAAGAAATTTCTGTGTAAAGAGATTGGAGACACAGTATAGCAGGTGAGGTGCTTTTCTTGCACTCGGCCAAGCCAAGTTTGAATCCTGGCATCCCCTACGGTGCCCTGAGCCCAGCCAGGAGTGATCCCTGAATGCAAAGGCAGGAGAAGTAACTGAGTCTTGCAGTTGTACTTCCTACAGACTGAATCATTATTTCAGGTGTGGTGGCCAATAGTGATCCTAAATTGCATTATTAGAGGGTTTAGGGCACACTCTGGAAGTGCCCAAGCTACTTCCTGCTAAGATGGCACATTTGGTTGCAAGACCCACTGTAGCACCACCCTGATGCACCCCTCCAGACCGCAACATGATTGGCTTAAAGCTCCACACCTTGGGCCCTGAGTGACAGCATAGACAAATGAGCATTTCTTTTGATGGTGGACAACCTTGGTTTAATTCTGGGCATCTCTTATGGTTCCGAGCACCACTAGGAGTGCTTGCTGGATTTAGAGCCAGGAGTAACCATAATGTCTCGTTGGGTGTGACCCCAAATGCAAAATAAATAAAAAGGAAAGAGAAGCTCCCCACCTCCCTGAACTCCCAGAACCCATTGAATGCACAAGAACCAGTGAAAATCAAAGGCTCTGCCAAATGCTTTTGAGCCTCAAGCATATGAAGAATATGCCGTGTCCCTCCCCCCATTCAGCCCCACCATCCCCCAAGAACGACAGGACAGGGGGGAGGGTGTTTTTTCCTTCATGCTGCTGACCCAGATATGGGGTACCCTGAGCAACCCCATGAGTGACCCCTGAACACTGCCAGGTGGGGCTGAACAACCCCCACGAGGAAAAAAAATGTGCCCCCCAGGTCCCTTTGATGAGGGAATCCCATGCTTTAGCCCTACTCCACAATCAGCCTAAGGAACAACAGGGGGCCAGTAACGGGATGTCCCGGGGACACTGCTGGGATGACCCACCCACCCCTGTGCCTGACCAGGTGCTGGTTGTCGCCCCAAAACTAAGATAAAGCTGAGCTGCCCTCACACGCCCCATCAGATCTGGGGAGACTGAGGCTCCCTCTAGCTCTGGCACTTTCTGCTTTGTGAGGGGCCCGAGCGATGGGTCAGCAGGGAGGGCACTGGCCTCGCATCCCGACAACCAGAAGGGTCCTCGGATCCCTAGGGAGGGAGTCCTGGGCGCCACCGGGAAAAGGTCTAAAACACATGAAAAAAATTAAAATTTTTATTTTCACTTTTGCTTGTTCAGTTATTGTCCTTGTTTCTGGAACTTTCAGAACGACCTTCACGCTTCCAATTCGTTTTTCTCCTCGACATGTGCTTCCTCTACCCACCCACCTTTTTGGGGGGTCTGGGGGGCTTTGCCAAGGGGTTACTCCAGGCTCTGGGCTCACTTCAGGCCATGATCGGACGCTGTGGGGGGCCGGGATCGAACCCGGGTGGCCGCCTTCCCCCCTTACGCATTTTTCTAAATAAATTCTCCTTAGTATCAACGACCCTGTTTCCCCCAAAATCAATTTATAAACCTCTTGGCGGGAGCGCTCGGTGCGTCCTGGGTGAGGGGCCGCCACCCCGGGCCACCGCCACGGAGCGACCCCGCAGCCCCCAAGGCGGAGCCAGCGGAGGTTCTGGCGCTCACAGCGACCACCAGGACGCGCAACGGTGAAACCGACCTCCCGGGAGCCCCCTGCCTCCCCTGGGTGCCCCCTCACCCGCTCCTCACCTTCCACAACCAAGAGACCCGCTGGCACTTCTGCCCTGAATGCCAAGGCCAGCGGATAAAGGTCGCGGATTTTGTGACGTCACCCGCACGGTTGCCCAGAGCCTTAAAGGGCCAGGCTTCGAATATTCCTGACCAGATACTTGCCTGCTCAGGAAGGTTCATTTTTCCTCGTTTCCGGGATAGGATCAGGTGATCCAGACATCTGGGAGTCGCCAGTTTGGGATAGATGGGAGAGAGAAGAGCTGAACAAATAACATGTCGAGCAGAGAGTCTTTGTATTTAAGAAGCAAATAAAATTCACAAAAATACTTTGCAAACAGCCGCAAGACCATCTCTCTGAGTCCCGGCATTCATTTATTTATTCGTTTACAACCCTCAGCCACATGCTAGGACCAGGCCCCCAGGATTCCTCCTGGCAGGTGCCAATGAAAAAGACTGGCTTCAACAGGGTCCTGCACCATTGGGGACTGATGAGCGGCTGCTCAAAGTGATCTCGCAGTTTTACATACACGTGTCTACACAGAAAGCTGCAGGACAGGGCCCGGCACAACCCCTGGTTGAGAAGTTTGGGATGGTCAAGACTTCGGCCATCAGCAGGTGCGGCATCCTCGAGACCCACAGCCCCCCATCTTGATATCCACCCCGGGCCATGTTGCTCCATCACAGAGCTGGAGGTGAAGATGCCCCAAGGATAATGCACTCACACTCGAGACACCTGTGCCATGCTAAATCCCCCCAGTGCAACCAGCAATGCTCCATATACTCCTAAAGCCTCTGGAGCAAAGCAGACCCCAGGGACCCACTGGATATGGATGGGGGGAGTAAAAAAAACCACAAAAGTGCCCCAAAAGCTGACACAATCTTGTTGGTCACATTATAGGCACTGGAGGTGAGAGGTACTCGTGTTCTGCCACTAATTGACCTTCTGTGTCCCCCTTCGAATGAAGTATCACTTGTCCTTTAAACGTGTGCCCGGAGGAGGCCTGATCCACTTGACATCACTAGGAATAAAGGTGCACATGGAAGACTCCCGTCTGTGACATCATCCATTTCACCAAGGAGACTTAACGTGCCAGGTTCCAAGTCCAGACAGACCATTATGGCAGCCAAGGTTAATCAATGCAAGGGGGATGAGCTTGAATCAAAAAGAGGAGAGGCAAGTGCTGGACGGGCTGGCCACAGAGCTCAGGGCAGTGAATTAAGGTGGAGTCCCTTGGTCCTGTACTGGTCAAACATAGAACCAATGCTCCCCAAAACGTCCATCAACAAAACAAAAGCAAGGTTGATTCAACATAAAACAGACAAGTAGATTGTGAATGGCTCCTGGGACAATGAGTTTCTCTGGGAAGTCATTAATCAAGATGGGTGCAGTGTTTCTGAAGCCAGCCCTGAAGATACAGAGGAACTGGCCTAGCAGCAAACCAGAGAGCTGGAGAGACACTGGACAGAAGCAAAGGCTGGAAAGAATGTCAGAGAGCACTGTACAGTGAAAAATCTACCCTTTGAAAACACACTATATAAGAACCTACAAGGAAACCCCAGGACGCAGCTCTAGAAACACGTTTTCAACGAAGAGTCTGGGGAAAGAGGTTAGTACTGTGGCTTAATGCTTGTGTTAAACATGGTTTTCCCAAGTTCAATTCTTGGCATCCAAAACAACACAAACTCCGAAGAACTGCCAAGTATGCCATGAATTATATAAAACATGTTTCAACAAATAAATCCATGTATGGACCCACCCTAAGAACGGAGGCACATAGGAGCTAATGGGCACCAAAGTGAACTAGATCATTTTGTAGACTTAGTCTTTTGGCCAGACCAAAAATAGTTTTAATCATTCTGGTGGCTAGTAGGGTTGAGATTTTAGACTTGACTTGCAAACACAAAGTTTTGTCATGTTATTTCCTAATATAACTGAAATGAGAAGAGTAAAATCCAGGAATGTGACCAACCTTTATAGTTAGTCATCACAGCTGATGTTATTTTCTGCTGAGATGGTTGTTTGGGCATTCTGACAGGTTCCCACCATTTGTAAAATATTTTGATCAAGGGGCCTGTTCCATCCTTTCACAGAACCATCAGAAATCTTTCTGTGCACAGTCAAGTCCATTTCAACTATCTCTAATCCACCCTATTACAGAATAATGACAGGGCCATTATCCTAAATTTTTCAGAAATATTTATCCTCAATGTTAAGGGAAATCTAATAAAAAATCTGAATACAAGGAGTGCAGAGCTGATACAGCAGGAACGCACTTGATTGCACAAGACTGATCAGGATTCAAAGTCCTAATTCCCATAAGGACACCTATGTCCTCCCTCTCAGGTATGGATGAGCACAGACCCAAGAGTACGGCCTAAGCAAAGCAGGTGTGACTCCTCAAAACATAACAGAGGAAGGCCTGAAGGGTGGAGGTTTGCCTCTTTTTCAATTCCAAAGGATTCACTGCAACATCCTGGTTGATCTCTATCATAAACCCCGCCAACCGGCATCTCTGCCTCAAACCAGAGTCCAAGAAAAAATGAAACACTGGGCTGGAGTGATAGCACAGCGTGTAGGACGTCCGCGTTGCTCACAGCCAGCCCAGGTTAGATTTCCAGCATTCCATACGGTCCCCCAAGATCAGCCAGGAGTAGTCCCTGAGTGCAGAGCCAGGAGTAACCCCTGTGCATCTCTGGGTTTGACCAAAAAAATAAAAGAAGACAAAAAGAGTGACAGTGATCACTGTGATCGAGGGGTGGTTTTTGTACCTATTTACTTAGTTCCTATTTAATCTGTTTTCACCTGGATTCCATCAGCAAGATCCATTAATTACAGGGAAAAGAGCAATAGCACAGCGGGTAGGGTGTATTCCTTGCATGCGGCCGACCCAGGTCAATTCACAGCATCTCATATGGTCCCCCGAGCACAGCCAGGAGTGATTCCTGAGTGCAAAACCATGAATAACCCCTGAGCATCTCCAGGTGTGACCACCCCCCAAAAAAAGAAGAAAAAAAGGACCCAATATTTACAGATTAACATACACATCAAGTCCAAGTGTGGGACACTGTCATAGGAAGTAGTAATCATTACTATTACTATTATAGCACAGCGGTAGGGCGTTTGCCTTGCACGCAGCCAACATGGCCGACCCGAGTTCGATTCCTCTGCCCCTCTCGGAGAGCCCGACAAGCTACCGAGAGTATCTCGCCCGCACGGCAGAGCCTGGCAGGCCACCCGTGATGTATTCAATATGCCAAACACAGTAACAACAAAATCTCCAATGGAGATGTTACTGGGCCCACTCGAGCAAATCGATGAACAACGGGAGGGCCTTTTACTTTTACTTATATAAGGTAACTCAGTAGGTTAATTCAGGTTCACCAGGAACTCAGGCCTTAGTAGGCATATGAAAATACACAGTGGCAAGAATTCTTAAGTGTGTACAGAATGGGAAGATCTTTGTGTTTTCCTGAATTGCAATCATCAGCAATTCCATTTCCCTCATAGTACTGAAGTCACCAGTTTAATTTGAACTTGAGAACTGTAACATAAATAATGAACTAGGAGTGTATATTTAAGACATCAAAATGTTGAAGCAGAGTGTTTACCATGGGATCGCCCAAGTACCACACTTCCAGAGTAATTCCTGAGTGCATATTCAGGAGAAACCCCTGAGCATCATTAAGGTGGGACACAAAAAATGAAAAAAATGGTCAAATGGCAAGCCCTGAGGACCCCAGAGATAATGGAGGAATTCTGTATCCCACCCACGGCCTGGGGTGGGGTGGGGGTTGGGGGATGACCCCAGACCTCAATGGTGCTGCTTCATTCTCGAGGAGTCCATGTGCCAAGAGGAGTCTCCTCTGGTGGATTCAACTCTCATACAGCCGCAATGGGCTGGAGGGGATGAGAGAGTCCAGCATCTTCCGGCCCTGCCCGCGTCTGACTGGGACATGGGTCAGAGAATAAACTTGGGATCTGTGTCCGGGTGTGCCTGCTGCCTGGGGCTCGCCCCACTCACTCTATGTGTGGAAGGATACCCAGTGAGCAGTGCTCCACAGGCAGTTACCCGAGAGAGAACAGGGTGAATGATGCATTCAAGGTAAATTGGAATTCAGATTTTAGGGACTGCGGGGCGTTTGCCTTGCAGGGGATGACTGGATATGATCTGTTTCCCTACCAGGCCCACCTGGAGTGATCCTGCCTGTGGAGCCAGAAGTAACTCCTGGGCATTTCTTGTTGTGCCTTACCCCAACTGCTACATAAAAGGACTTGTTTCATGTATTGAACAGAAAGTGCTATGTCAGGGGGATCAGGTTTATAAATGACAGTTGTGAGCGATTTCAGTGATCTCTGTGATCAAGGCTTTCTCTGCCTGTAGATGGTTTTTCTGGGCTAACCTCCACTATCACATGGTCCCCTGGTACCACAGGGAGTAATCAGCTACCTGTTCAGCACTGGGAGCCTTAGGATTTGCATCTTTGGGGAGGGAGACACAGTCAGCAGTGCTCAGGGCTTATTTATTCCTGCCTTTGCACTCAGGAGTCACTCCTCTGGGGCCAGTGTTGAGGGCTCCTAACATCCTAAAGTCCAGCACCTCCTAATGGTTTGGACGGAATTGATGTAGGTATGCAGGCAGATAGGGAAGGACCCCCCTCCCAAGGCAAAGGCAGTAAATTTCCTGGGAATAGCTCTGAAGTTGTGAAGGCCAATCTTGCAGAAAAGAGGAACTAAGGCCTGATCACACCCTCACCTATGGCCAGCAACAGTGAAGCTCCTGCAGAAACAAAAGGCTAGGAAATGAATTTCAAAGAAGATCATCACCACTCCCAACCTGCCTAGGCAACTTCCTTAGCAACGGGACTTTGACCTTGGTAAAAGCCTAGATTGGATTCCCATCTGTTCCAGGGAGACTGCTCATTGGGTTTCCCAGACATTTGCGGGAGCAGGGCAAGTGGGGGGTCCCCGAGTGTGGGAACCACAGTTGATCTCCAGAAGGATGTGCCCCCCCACAGCTTCCGACCCCCTCCTCCAAATCATATAATCAGATCAGGAGGTATGGACCAGGTGGGGTGGGGTGGGGGTTGGGGGATGACCCCAGACCTCAATGGTGCTGCTTCATTCTCGAGGAGTCCATGTGCCAAGAGGAGTCTCCTCTGGTGGATTCAACTCTCATACAGCCGCAATGGGCTGGAGGGGATGAGAGAGTCCAGCATCTTCCGGCCCTGCCCGCGTCTGACTGGGACATGGGTCAGAGAATAAACTTGGGATCTGTGTCCGGGTGTGCCTGCTGCCTGGGGCTCGCCCCAATCACTCTATGTGTGGAAGGATACCCAGTGAGCAGTGCTCCACAGGCAGTTACCCGAGAGAGAACAGGGTGACCTAGGAGAGGCTTGCCTTCCCGCAGTACGATGTGTCCATCCAACTCAGTTCTAAAGGTCGCCAGACCCCACGTCCACATATCACAGCACCCCGCATTGCTGAGCGTTCCATCTTCCGTCCTGAGTTTTGAGGTTCCTACACACATGACAAGGCCCTTGTCTTCTGTTCTCCGTGGAGGAGGGTGGCAGAGGCCAGATTCAACTCCAGCATCTCCAGATGTCTGGGGTGAAGGTAACAGCCATCAGAGAAACTAGGGTGTGTTAAGAAGAATTTTAATTAACACAGTAATAATGAGCCTAAGACTGGGCAATCTCCTTCCCTGGAAAATCTAAATGCATCACTTCTGCCAAGGAATTTTTTTTTGCTTTTTGGGTAACATCCGGCAACGCTCATGGGTTACTCCAGGCTCTGCACTCAGAAATTACTCCTGGTGGTACTTGGGGGACAATATGGGATGCCGAAGATTGGACACAAGTTGGCTGTATGCGACACAAACATCCTACCAGCTACACTGTAGCTCTGGCTCCGAGGGGTTTTTTTGGGGGGGTTGGGGGGTAATATTTTCGTGTGTGCCCACAGGGTTCTGGGAAACATTGAGTACCTGGGATTGAACCTGGTCGGTTACAAGCAGGGTGAGATTATTTTGTCGTTGTTCTGTTCACTCTGAACAAGAAAAGTTATGAGCCCTCTTTGCTCTGTCAGTGGCCCAGCTCTTTGGAAAGGTTTCCAGTTATAGCCAACCACACGTGCCATCACCCCACATTCTGAGGATGCCCCAACCCTCTTCTACAAAGAAAGGGGGTTAGGGATACAGCAAGATACAGTTCAAAACCCACCAAGTTAGGGTGGGGGAATCTGCCATCACAAGACTGAGGCTGTTTTGGTTTGATTTGGTTTGTTCATGGTTTGGGGCCTAACACCAGCAATGCTCACGGTTATTCCTGGCTCTGCACTCAGGAATCACTTCGACATGATGGTGGCTATATGGAGAGCCAAAGAAAGAATCTTCTTGGGGGTCGAGTGGGTTGCTCCCGCTTTGTATCTGCATCACGAGGGGTGCAGAGGATTGAACTGACGTCGAAAGTGCAAGGCAAAATCATTTATTTTCATTTGTTCTCTTCACTGATCTAGAAACCATCTGAAGCCACTTTGCTATGTCTGTGACCAAGCCATTGAGAAATATTTCCTGTTATGGGCAACCCACACCCCAGCACCCCACATTCTGAGGGAGCCCAAACCTCTACTACAAGGAAGAGGCAGCAAAGATACAGCAAGATAAAGCTCAGAAACCCCCACAATGGGGTGAGGGAATCCCCCAATAAGGGACTGGGGCTGTTTTGGTTGTATTAGGTTTGTTCATGGTTTGGGGGACACAATTCCAGCAACGGCAGAGGTTCTCCTGATGTTGCATTCAGGAATCACTCCGGCATGACGGTGGGGCTGTATGGAGAGCCAGAGAAAGTACTGGGCCCTGTGACTGCAAGCCAAGAGCACTAACCGCTCTGCTCCCGCTGCAGCGACCCAAGCAGCTTGCTTGATCCTTAATGACCTAATATTGAAGGAAAGAAATGGGCTGGAAATCTGAAGCGTGTCAAAGGTGGGCTGCAGCAGTTCTGGCGATAAACCACGAGATGGCGCTGTGGGTGTTTCTGTCCCTCTCTGGGATTGTTTCTTTGTTATTCATTTTTATATTAGTGAATCATCATGAGGTACAGTTGTAGACTTAAAAATTTTTGTGCTTGGGTTTCAGCTATACAATTATCGAGTACCCGTCCCTCCACCACCACTGATCCCAGTTAGTCCCTCTCCTTCCATCCCCCCCATCCCACCCTGCCTCTGTGGCAGTGCATTCCTTTTTGTTCTCTCTCTCCTTTTGGGGGCTGTGGTTTGCAAATGAGGCATTGAGTGGCAATCATGTTCGGTCTATAGTTAACTTTCAGCATGCATCTCCCATCCTGGGAGGATCCTCCCAGCACCCTTTATTTGGTGCTCCCTTCTCTATATGAGCGGCCTTTTTCCATAGCGTGTGCGTCTGGCCTCCATGCGATGGAGTAAACCTCCAGGCACTTCTCTCGGCTATTCTTGCGTGTTAGTCTGAAAGAAAGGGACAGACATAGAAAGATGGCTTTCGTCTGGGGAACATAAAGTAACAAAACGTGCTCGTTTCTCTAAGAATTTTCCACCCTTGGCTTTGCTTCAGTGTTCAGTATGGGGTAATAAAGGATCAAGCAAGCCTCTTTCACAGGTGCAGCAGGAGGAAGGAAAGCCTGTGGTGGCTTGTCTTTCACTTGAGTAGTCTGGGCTTGATTCCAGCCTTCAGATCTTTTTGGGGTGGATAGCTAAATCGACTTGGGGGTCGAGTGGGTAGCCCTAGCTTTGTCTCTAATCCTGGAGGGGTACAGAGGATTGAACTGAGCCTTTAATGAGCAAGGCAAGGTTATTTTCTTACATTAATTGTTCTTTTCTCTCTGTACAAGAAAGGTTCTGAATGCACCTTATGATGCCTGTGACCGAGCCCTTTGAATGTTTCCTGTTATGGGCAACCTACATCCCATCACCCCACATTATGAGGGTACTCTGTCTTCTACACCGTTATGGGGAATGGAAGAATATACAGTTCTGACACCCTCAAGTCGGGGTGATGGAATTCACCATCAAGGAACTGAAGCCCTGTGTTTTACTTTTCTTCCTTGTTTGTTCCTTTATGGTTGTGGACACACCCGGATATACTCAGGGCCTTCTCCTGCCTCTGCACTCAGTAATCACTATGGACAGGACCAAAGAACCATAGGAGGAATCTATGACTATACGCGGGTCCTATGGATGCAAGGCAAAAGCCCTATCTGCTCTCCTCCCGTTGCAGCGGCCCTAGGTGCGTTCTCGATCCTTAATGACCCCATACTTAACATTTAAGCAAAGAGAAGGGCTGAAAATCTTAAACGTGGAAAAATTTCGACCACGGAAGTTATGCTGAAATGCTATGAGATGGATCTGTGAGTGATTCCGTCCCTCTCCAGGACCATTTCTCTGAGAATTTTCCACCCTTAGGTTTGCTTCTGTGTTAAGTATGGTGTAATTAAAGATCAAGCATGGAGCTTCAAAGGGGCAGTGGTCGTAGAGCCTTGAGCGTGCGAGTCTCTCAGGTGGGTGACCAGCATTCTATTCTCGCCTTCAGATCTTGTGGGATACATGGCTGAATCACCTGGGGGTTGAGTGGGCTGCTCCATCTTTGCCTCTCGACCAAGAGGGGTGCAGAGGATTAACCCTGACGTGGACAGAGCAAGGCAAACCTGCAAGGCTGGAGCCATAGCACAGCGGGTAGGGCGTTTGCCTTGCATGCGCCCGACATGTCCACCTGCGTTCAATTCCTCCACCCTCTTGGCAAGTTAACAAGAGTATCTTCCCCACACGGCAGAGCCTGGCAACCTACCCGTGATGCATTTGATATGCCAAACACAGTAACAAGTCTCACAATGTTATTGGACCCACTTGAGCAAATCGATGAACAATGGGTGGACACTGACTGTGACACTCTGAGCTAAAAAACATCTGAAGCAACTTTGTTATGTCTGTGACGAAACCATTTAGAAATATTTCCTGCTATGGGCAACCCACACCTCATCACCCTTCATTCTGAGGGTACCCAACCCTCTTCTACAAGGAATACGCAGCATGGATACAGCAAGATACAGCTCAGAAACACCCACGTTGGGGTGAGCTAATCCTTCAATAAGGGACTGAGGCTGTTTTGGTTCTATTTGGTTTGTTCATGGTTTGGGGGCCACAAATCCAGCAAGGCGCAGAGGTTCTCCTGGCTCTGCACTCAGGAAGCACTCAAGCATGATCGTAGGCTGTATGGAGAGCCAAAGAGTGTGAGAGCTTTCTTTCACTTGGGTAACCTGGGTTCTATTCCAGTCTTCATAACTTGTGGAGTACATAACTGGACTCACTATAAACAGTGCTCCTCGCCCACAGTTCAGAGGCTTCTCCCCTGGGGCAGTTTATGTCCATGGACTGAGCAGAACAGTCTCTGAGTAGCTTGTCCCAGGGGAGCGCTCCTTTGCAGCATAGACGCTCACTTCCTACTGGTACCCAACAGAAGACATCCCACCTGTCTTGGCATCCTCATGGGGCTGAAGGCATAACTGCTCGCTCGAGATGTTGTCACAGTGTGCATGACCAGAAGAATTCCACCTGGGCTCTTGCTCCCCGAGGAAAAGCAGAGAAGGATTCCAATTACTGTGCTGTGCCTGATAGTCTTCTCGTCAAAAAAATTCTAGACCTGCAGGTTGGTTTCTAACATTTACCCGACTCGGTTGCAATTCTGACACGTGGATGGATTTTCCAGGCAACGACCTGACGTTTCAGGAAGATGGACAAGCAAAATAGACCAACAGCAGGTCACACAGCTGTGTAATTGTTTTCCAACTCAAAGAACAGACACAGTAAGTGGAAATAACTCCCTCTGCAGAAAATTGAAGCACCAGTTTAGAGGGAAAATAAA
Organism: Sorex fumeus; assembly: GCF_029834395.1. Classification (NCBI taxonomy): domain Eukaryota; kingdom Metazoa; phylum Chordata; class Mammalia; order Eulipotyphla; family Soricidae; genus Sorex; species Sorex fumeus. Next base: position 5,289,228 of record NW_026606076.1, read on the forward strand.
AGGGGAATGAGACTGGGTTTTGTACTACCTTAGTGTGGAGCTTAGTGGGATAGCTTAGTGGGATACACGTGCGAAGGCAATGAGGCATCCCCACATAGCCGAGACAGACCTTTGAAAATATCTAACATGAAGCAAATTGCTCGCGAGGATCAATGAAGTTTTCTGTTATCTTGTTCTATTTACTTAGGTGGGGAGAGGGTCACACCAGCATTGCTCAGGGATTCCTTCTGCTGGAACTCCTGGGGCTGAGAGAGATAACTACGAAAAAAACAGTGTTTTTTCGAACAATGTTGCAATTATTCACCAACGTGGCTTGGTACATGCTTCAGGCAACCACAAGTGAACGTCCGAGCTGGCAAAGCAATGCAGAGAAGACATCAAGGATGACCTCAAAGACAGGAGAACAGCAATGATTGTAGATGTGGCAGAAGCCGGGAAAAGCATTCGTAATGCCCGGCTGTCCTTCACCAACTACAAGTCCAAGATGACTGCCCTCCGACATCCTGATGGATGGGAAGGAATGGCAGGGAAGATAGATGGTCGGCAACTACACGACCTCCACTTTGCTGATGACATCATTCTAATAACACCAAACATCAGCCAAGAAACACAAATGCTGACCTACTTCGACCGTGAGAGTAGAAAGGTCGGACTACAGCTGAATCTTACGAAGACAATGTTTATGAGAAACAGCCTCGTTCCTGATCATCCCTTTGCTTTCAATGGAACCAACATCTCCAAATGCAACAGTTATATATACCGAGTTCGTGAAATCAACATGATGACTTTCCTGGCACCTGAGTTGTGCAGGAGGAAGAAAGCAGCTTGGAATGCCTTCAAGAGCGTTGAAGAAATAACTAAGAGGACAAAGAACCTCCGGGTATGAGCACATTTCTTCAATTCCACTGTTCTTCCTGCATTAACATATGACTCAGAACAAAAACAGGATGAGAATGCTACTCGGGTTTCTCAAAGAGGAATCAAAAGAGCTATGCTTGGAATATCACGCATCACTCAAATGAGAGATAGAATCCGGAGTTCTGATCTCCGCCAACGGTCAAGAATCAGGGACGCTCTCTCATCTGCCAAGGCATCAAAAATCAGATGGACTGGACACGTAATGAGGTTTACAGACAACCACTGGCCTAGACCCATTACTGACTGGATTCCACGGGACGTCAAAAGATCGCGTGGACACCCACCTACAAGATGGTCAGACTTCTTCGTCAAGACCCTGAATAATCGGTTTGAGGCTCTGCATGTTCCTAGAATGAACAGATGCCATTGGGCTACACTAGAACGCAGCAGGCATGCATGGAGATGTTACTGGCACCCACTCCAATAAACTGATGAATAAAGGGGGATCAAGGAATATTTTTTTTTAGGTTTTAGAATTACTGCTTTTATGCTGCAGCACGGTTAGAACTTGAAGATACCGTCTTGAGTGAAGTTAGCCAGAAAAAGAAACAAAAACAGGATAATGTTCACTCATCTGTGGAATACCGAACACTGGATGAGGAAATGTACTGTAAAGGGGCTGCTTCAATCATCCCTGATTCCAGTGTTTAGAGAGAAAATGAACAACGAAGGAAAGAAATTTGGGGTGGAAGAGAACCAGACGTTTACAGGGATCAGGGATTCATTTATGCCAGTGACATGAGTGAGGGGTGTAGCCATTTACCCAAAACACAGATGCAACAGAACTGAAAACAAGAGATCTAAGCTGTAATCATGAAACCTAGTCATGTGCTTGTCCAGATGACAGGCGGGGGTAGAGTGGGGACTGGGGTGGGGAGGGAATACGGGAACACAGGTGAGGGGAAGCTGATGCAGGGACTGGTGTTCGGTTATTGTACGCCTAAAACAACTATCAATAACTTCGAAAATACTGGCACTTTAATGAAAACTTTAAAAAACAATACAATAAAATACAGTTCCAGATTTCAGCACCCACTGAGGTTAAAGACCCTCTAGTCCCAGTATTAGGCTCTGATATTTTTCCTGTCATGCTGAGACCATAGATGTGGTTGTGAGGATGGAGCCGGACCCCACCTTTCAAGTCGCATGCTCGGTCCACTGAGCACTGCAATGGCATAATAGTTTCAACAAGAGAATCTTACAGCACACTTGTATGCAATACCCCTGTTCTCTAAAGAAATTGCTGTAATGCCACAACCTGAACCTGTGATTTGAGTTCCGAAATCAAACAAAATGTACAATGAGAATTAGTCCAATGTTAAATGGAATGCAGTCGAATGACCAAACAGGTGGGGGACATCTCCATAGTTCTCAGAGTCCAAGCAAGCCTACAGAAAGGGAAAATCTGCGGGAAGTGTTGCTGGGAGGAGCTCGGCAATCACCCAAAAACCTTTTGGGTTTTGTTTTTAATCAGATCCAGCGATGCTGGGGATACCATAGGGGATGGTGGACATCGAAGGTAGGCGGCATCTGTAAGGCGAGCACCCTCCGTGATGCATTGCTGTTCTGGTCCTAATTAGTTTCATTATGGGCTCACAGTCACAATTTAACATACACACAATAAAACAATTTTTGGTGCGCACAAGCGTACAGCAGGTAGGCATTTGCCTTGCATGAAGCTGACAGGGGTTGATCCTTGAACACTGTCAAAAGCAACTTACAAGAACCACCAGGAATAGCTGCTGAGCATCCCCAGGCCCCAAAACAAAAGTAAATTTCTTCCCATATTCAAAAAACCATGGCAATGATCCAAAGGCAAAGATATGCATGGTGTCAGATTTACTGAGCGGAGTCCAGAAAGGGCACCCAATCCTTTAGGTGTACAGTCAAGCTAGTTATACAGCCGGGAACACAAGGATTACTTGACATACCTGAGAGATAAGGAAGAATGACAACAACGTGAAGAAAGCAAAGCACAGGATCTATCCGAAACGAACAGCTCCGGGGAGAAGACACCCCTACCCCATGCCACACCTCCACATCACATGTTCTAGGGATGAGAAGGGGATACTCAATGTCCAATGAGCAACTCAAAGAGGTTGTGGATTGGAGGACTCCTGGGTTGGCCACGTGCAAGGCAAGCATCCTACTTGCCCTACTATTGCTCTGGCCATTTCTACATAAATGGGAGAAAATGGGAAAAAATGGGAGAGCAGTTACGAAGCTTCCAGGTTTAATTCTCGGTCATACAATGAAACAACAGTCCCTTAACCGTGCCCATTTCCCACCACTAAAAACCCAAATATACCGCCATTCCACAGCCTCCCCCTACCTTTGGGGCAGATAATTTCCACATTCTTCTCTCTACTTTGATTACATTCAATATTTTGACACGAGACCCACCATTATTATTTGGGATTTTACCCCAGCACTCAGATCTGGCGAAAACGCAACAGCAGATAATTCTTTTTCGATTGCTGGTTATAAATAACATATGATTTTGGAATTCTGAAATTTTAATAACTAAATCTGCAGGGATTTATGCCAAAACCTGCTGGGTTCCAAGATTTGTTCCTGAGTCTCTGGGAATATGGCCATTAAACAGCTTTACCACGAGCCAGAGAGGCGGTTCGTGGGAATGACATACGCCCATGTTGGGGTGGGGAGGAACTGGCCGGCTCCACCCCATCCTGAGAGGCCCCACGTATCTTCCTGAGTTTGGGCCCAAACCTGACTTTCCAAAGGCCTTTGGAGGATGGAGGCAACCGAGTCGCCAAGTGGGAGCATTTGTTGGGATAGGACCAATTCCCCCTGGGGTGGACCGGGGACAGTAACCTACTGCAGGTTCCAGACACATTTCTGCTAAAAAGCGCTGGGTTTCGAGATTTTTCTCTGAATCTCTGGGATAATAGCCATTAGGCACCTTGATCTCAATGCACAGAGGTCAATCATAGGTACCAGACAACTCGGGGTTTTGTTGGGGCCGGCTCCACCACCATGCAGTTAGGCCCTGCAGGTCTACTCAAAGCAGTCCCAAACCTAATCGTCCAGAAGCCATAAGAGATGGCGTCCACTGAGCCGTAAGGCACGAAACCTATTGCCACCTGAAATACCCAGCCTCAGTAACCTCCTGTGGGAACCAGACACATTTCTGCTGGAAGCCGTTGGGTTCCGAGATTTGTTACTGAGACTCTGGGATCATGTCCAAGTGATCAAGAGCCAGAGAGTTTGTACATGGGCAGCAACTCGGGGTCTGTCACATTGAGGTGGGGAGGAAAGGGCAGAGTCCACCCCAATCCCATGAGGCCCTGCATGTCTTGTCACTGCAGGCCCAAACCTGTCTGTCAAATGGCCTCTGGAAGATGGTGGCCACCGAGCCACCAAGTGGGATCAGGCGGAGATACACACCCTTTCCCCCTTGTGGTGGTCTGTCACTGGTAGCTCATTGCGGGAACCGGGAGCATCTCTGCAAAAAGCTTCTGGGTTCCGAGATTTGTCCTGAGTCTCTGAGATCATAGCCTTTAAGCAGTTTGATCAGGAACCAGAGACCTTGCCTCCAATTATATAGCTGACCCGGAAATGGTTTGTTGGTGTGTCACGCATATACCTAGCTTTTGTCCGTTTACTTTCTTGGAAGACTTTGCGCAAAGTTTTTGTTGTCTGGCCAAAGGCACAGCATCAATTTCGGAGTATCTGGAAGTCTGATGGTACCATCAGGAAGCTGATGCACTCGCCTTACAGCATAGATTGACCTGCTGGTGGTAGCATACACGCAGAAAGTAGAAATACTATATATGGAAAAAAACACCAATGGTGTGGTTGGACTCACTGTAAAGCAAGTAGGATGCTTGCCTTGCTAGTAAAGGTAAAGGTAAAGGTAAAGGTAAAGGTAAAGGTAAAGGTAAAGGTAAAGGTAAAGGCCCTCCTGTTGTTCGTCCATTTGCTCTAGCCTGCCTTGCTGATACAGGTCAAACCTGCCCATCCCATAGGAACCCAGAAACACCACAGAATAATTCCTGAGCTGCAGAACCAGAAATAACCTTGAGCATCAAAGAATCGCTTCCAAATTCTCTGAACAAAAAAGCTATTAAAATTAATCAAAAGAGGGGCTGAAGTGAGAGCAGAGCGGGTAGGGTGTTTGACTTGCACGTGACCAACCCAGGTTCAAATTCCAGTAACAATATGGACCCCTGAGCTTTACCAGGAGTAATTCCTGAGTGCATAAACCAGGAGCAACCCCATGTGCAATGCTGGGTGTGACCCGAAAAGCAAAAAAAAAGTAATCCAAAGAGTAAATTTTCAGAGGCAAATACCTCTCACTTGTCCAAACCCAAGCACAGAAGCCAAAGAAAATGACTGACCGCAAAAGTGTCCCTTTCCTTTGTGGGCTGCCCGTGAACATATCTGGAGTTATGATAAGTGTTATGTCTAGTCCAAAGGCTCTAAACAGGGTCCTGCAGAGTCTCGAATAGGGAGGAATGAGATGGTCAAGACCCCCACTCTCTTCAGTCTCCTCACACCAAGGCCTGAAATCCATGTTCCCGCCCTCCAGTGCCATCTTGAACCTGGATGCAATCGTGGCTGCACGGGACCTCAGGATAACGCACCCTCACCCATGACACCTCAGTCACAGAACAGCCACCAATGCACCCCTTAAAAGCTCCACATCCCCTAAAGCCTGGATGTCCGGAACAAGTAAAAAAAGCGTGAAAGTGCCCTACAAGCTGACGTGACCTGCCGTTCAAGTTCCCAAACAGGGATTTCCAGGGGGCTCAAGCATGCCAAAACCTAACACAGGAAAGACTGAAGAATGGAGGTTTTCCTCTTTTTCCATTTTCAAAGTATTTAATGCTACATCTTGGTTGATTTCTGCCATAACTCCCGCTAACCAGCCCCTCTGGGCCAAGCCAGAAGCATAGCAAACTATAACAGAGTAGTGAGCCATGACAGCTCTGAGCAGGGAGATTTTTCTGTACCTGTTTATTCAGTCATCTTCCTCCTGCTTTTCATCACCAGGACCCATTATTTACAAGTGAACACACAAGCAATTCCAAGAACTAGAATACTGGCATAGGTGCAACCCAGGTGAAAATCAGCAGGTACCTTTCAATGACATGAGGAGAAGCCTGTTCCAAACAGGCAGGCTTACTTCCCTCTTAACTGCACTTTTTTAACACCCTTGACCATAGTGTCCAAAGGAAACTTGCTTGACTGACTTGTTCTGTTCTGTCCTTAGAGACTCTTATTAAGGGATAAAATCATTCAGTATGAACTTTTATGTTTATTAAGGTGTGAGGGTTACATGAAGCCCTTCCCACATTACCGACATATATGCAGTTTGTCTCCAGAATGAATTCTCACATAATGAGTTAGAGAATAGCACCAAATGAAGGCCTTCCCACAAGTCTGACACTGATAAGGTTTCCCACAACTGTGAATTTTCCTCTACTTAGAAAGGATTCAGAATGGCAGAAGGGCTTCCCACATTCCTCGCATATATAAGGTTTTTCTCTGGCACGAATGCTCCTATGTACACTAAATCTCAGGCTTCTCATAAGGCCTTTCCACATTTATTACAAGTATATGGTTCCTCTCCAGTGTGTATTCTCCTATGTACATTAAGTATTGAGGCCATATATACGCCTTTCCACATTCCTTACATATACAGTTTCTCTCCAGTGTGAATTTTCCTATGTATACTAATATTTGAGGCTGTAGCAAAGGCTTTCCCACATTTCTTACATATATATGGTTTCTCTCCACTATACGAATTCTCCTATGTGCAGTCAATTGTTAAGATGGAGTAAAGGTCTTTCCACACTCCAGACATGTCTAAGGTTTCTTTCCAGTATGAATTCTCATGTGTAGAGTAAGGGAAGAGAACCATGTGAATTCCTTCCCACATGTCTGACACTGAGGAGGTTTCTCTCTGAGATGAATTTTCATATGTGTAGTAAGTCTTGATGCTCCAGCAAAGGCCTTCCCACATTCTGTACATATATATGGTTTCTCTCCAGTGTGAATTCTCCTATGTACAGTAAGTTTTGAGGCTCTAGCAAAGGCCTTCCCACATTCCTTACATATATATGGTTTCTCCCCAGTGTGAATTTTCCTATGTTCCCTAAGAGTTGAGGCTACAGCAAAGGCCTTCCCACATTCCGTACATATATGCGGTTTCTCACCAGTGTGAATCCTCCTATGTACACTAAGTCTTGAGGCTACAGCAAAGGCCTTCCCACATTCCTTACATATATACGGTTTCTCTCCAGTGTGAATTTTCCTATGTTCCCTAAGTGCTGATGCCCAAGCAAAGGCCTTTCCACATTCCTTACATATATATGGTCTTTCTCCAGTGTGAATATTCCTATGTTTCCTAAGTGTTGAGGCTGCAGCAAAGACCTTCCCACATTCCTTACATATATATGGTTTCTCTCCAGTGTGAATTTTCCTATGTTCACTAAATGTTGAGGCCCAAGTAAAGGCCTTTCCACACTCCTTACATATATATGGTCCTTCTCCAGTGTGAATGTTCCTATGTTTACTAAGTCTTGAGGCTGTAGCAAAGGCCTTCCCACATTCCTTACATATATACGGTTTCTCTCCAGTGTGAATTCTCCTATGTACACTAAGCCTTGAGGCTACAACAAAGGCCTTTCCACATTCCTTACATATATATGGTTTCACTCCGGTGTGAATGTTCCTATGTTTACTAAGTCTTGAGGCTGTAGCAAAGGCCTTCCCACATTCCTTACATATATATGGTTTCTCTCCAGTGTGAATTCTCCTATGTACACTAAGGCTTGAGGCTTCAATAAAAGCCTTCCCACATTCCTTACATATATATGGTTTCTCTCCAGTGTGACTTCTCCTATGTACAGTAAGTTTTGAGGCTGTAACAAAGGCCTTCCCACATTCCTTACATATATGCGGTTTCTCTCCAGTGTGAATTCTCCTATGTATACTGAGGCCTGAGGAATGAGTAAAGGTCTTTCCACACTCCTTACATTTATACGGTTTCTCTCCAGTGTGAATTCTCCTATGTATACTGAGGCCTGAGGATTGAGTAAAGGTCTTTCCACACTCCTTACATTTATACGGTTTCTCTCCAGTGTGAATTCTCCTATGTATACTGAGGCCTGAGGATTGAGTAAAGGCATTACCACACTCCTGACATATATAAGGCTTCTCTCCACTATGAGTTTTCATATGTCTCTTAAGACTAGACATGTGAATAAAGGTCTTCCCACATGTCTGACATTCATGAGTTTTCTCTCCTGTATGAATTCTCCTATGCATAATAAGATGTGATGAGTGATCGAAGGCCTTCCCACATGCTTCACATGCAACAGGTTTCGTTCCTGAATTTATAATCATATGGTCATGATGGAGCAACCCTTGACTCACACTTTGTTCTTGGGACTGACTTTTCTGGGGATTCTGTCCACTGTGGTTTTCTAAGGGAACACCACAGTGCTGAAAACATGGGGAGGCTCCCCCGCATACCTTACATGTAGATGGGTTCTGCTCACGGTGACTGTGGTTGAGGGTATGTTGCTGTGAGGGACTCACTATAAACAGTGCTCCTCTCCCTAGCAGCTTCCACACTGGGGGATTTTGTGCCTGTGAACTGAGAATAACACACTCCAAGGAACTTTTTCCAGGAGAGGGCTTCTTCTGAGTGAGGTAGCTCTCACCATTCTGATCACCCTCAGAAGACATCCCGCCTGTCTCGGAGTCCTCATGGGACTGAGGGCAGGATTGCTCACTGGAGACATTGTCATACAGTGCAGGATCAGAGACATTCCACTCGTGGTGGCAGCTTTCCTGTAGAACAACAGAGGATTCTAATTATTGACTTATTCACTGAGTCTTTCTGTCCAAAATCTGAGCCCTTCAGATGTGGTTTCACACATATGCACCACAGAAATGCAATTACCGACATATGGATTGTCTTACTATAGAATAACATCATGTTACTGTAAGTTGGACGCACAAAATTGATGGATGCAGAGTCAGTAAATGCTGTGACTTCTCCCCCTTTAAATTAATGAAGGAATACAACTGGAAACAATTCTTTCTGTAGAAAATGGACACATCCATTTCAAGAGAAAATGAAATACAACCTCATGTGGGTTTTGTTAAAGCTTAGTGTGGAACGTGTGATGCAGGGGTGAAGACAACGCTGCATTGTCACACAGCTGAGACAGACCACGTGGCCATTGAACGCTCTCAACACAAGTGATGCCTTTCAGGATCAATGACGATCTTTGTCCTTTCTGTTTTGTAGTTTCTATTTATTGGGGGTTTTATGGGTGGAGGGGCACACCATGCAGTGTCTAGGATCAGCTCTGTGGGTCTATGGTGTCTAAAAGGCGTGCTGGGTAAGGACCATCCATCCCTGTGCAAAGCAAGTATATTTCTCACTGCACCATCTCTTGGGCATACAAATTAGCTTTCTAAACAACTACCACTGTCAAGCAAATCAAAACTCACAGTATTTTTCTACATGGTTGATTTCAGCAACTAATAAAGCTAAGGGTCCTCTAATCCAAGCATCAGGCTTTGGAATTCCTCACTGCCATTCCTAGCCCTCCACTTTATCAATCACATACTTGGTCCACTCCTGCTGGCATAATAATATTTATTCTCAATTAGCGAATCTTACCAACTCACTCGTACTTGCTGACCCCATTCCCAAATCAAAGTGCTGTAATGCCAAATCCTGAAGCCGCGGTTTCAGTTCTAAAACTGAACAAAACATAAGTCAAGCACTTGTCCAAAAATGTAGCAAAATGATGTCATGTAGATAAGAGTACATCTCTGTGGTTCTCAAAGTACAAAGATCCCACACTAAAGAAAAGATTTGAATAGTGGAAAACTGTGAGGATCTTGGCAATTCTACACTAGGTTTTGTTTTTGTTTTTGAGCAGACCTGGTAATGTTTGGGGAAAAAGGCTATTGAACAAATTATTGAACAGGTCATCTTCAGGCACTGCAAGGCACTCCCTGCTATACTATCATTAAGATCCAAACTAGCTCTGTTATGGTCTTACTTATTCGAAAGCCATGGAAGCAAATTACAGGATCATTCTGTGACTGACAGTCCAGGGGAATGAAGAGCAGCGTGAGTGCGGCACAGACCCAAGGATCCAGGAGACCAAGGCCCCGGTCTCAGCAGCGTGTTTCATACATGCTCAGGGCACCCATACACTGCACAGGGCCTGAGCCAGGAAGGGTCCTCAGACACTCACCCGCACACACGCCTCTCTTCCCCGACCTCAGGGCTCCTCCTTCCAGCCAGGAGATCACTGCAGGCTTCCTCCCAGAGTGCCCTGCCCCGACAGAGACAGAGGCATGGATAAATGACATGGAAAAGGTGACAGGAAATCCCCACGTTTTCCTGATATAACTGGGCAAATATCCGAAAGGCATGAACAGAATGTCCATTTCCAAAATGCCACATATTTCTAGTTATTCAAGAGGTAAGACCCAAGATAATACTAGAAATACTCTAGACATGGCCTTGTATATGGCCGACAGGGGGTTGATCAGCACAGTATGTTGTTGGTTTTTGTCTTGTGTGGGGTCTCCCCTGGCAATGCTACGGGGTGACTCCTGACTCTCTATTCAGAAATCACTGCCTGTGGAGCTCGGGGATGACATGGGATGCCGGGGATTTAACCCACGTGCGCTGCTTGCAAGAAAATCACTTTCCTCCGTGTACTGTTTCTCTAGGCCCAGCAGCATATGGAGTTTCCTGAGCCCCTCATGAAATCGTCACAGATTTCAGTAAAACTAAGTGCATAATAAATCTGGAAATGGCCAAGGGTGACAAGAAACCCTTATTTTGTAAGCTGAAAAATATATCCAGAAAGAGAGCAGAGCAGGAGTTTCTCACGGCCAATCCAGTTGTGATACCCGATATCACCTAGGGTCCCTCATGCCAGCCAGGAGAGATCTCTGAGTGCAGAGTCCAGGAGCAAACCTTAAGTCCTGCTGAAGTCTCACAAGAACCATTAGAAGTAAATCCAAGCACTGATATAGGGCAGCGTCAAATGAGTTGAGAGACGAGATATCAAATCCCCTGTAGTGGGAGATAGATAGTACAGCACATAGGACAGAAGCACTGCACACACATGTGGGTTTGATCCCAGGCAGCCCATATGGTCTTGGAGCAAGGACAGGTGTGGATCCTGAATACACTGGCAGGAATAATCACTAATATCTAAGGAAAAAAGAAAATGGAAAAACCGTCTGACTTTAGTAACTGGTGCAAAAGTACTGGAGGTGAGGCACCAACATTTTAAGTTGCCAAGAGGTTTCAGTCCACGGTACCCCATGGCGCCTGAGCACTCTTAGGAGTCATCCTTTAGCACAGAGCCAGGAGAACTGTGGACTGTGCCCCCAAACAAAGGCAACAGTAAAACCAATTAAACACACAAAATTTCGTGTAGTACACAAAGTAAATTGATGCACCAATGGATGGAACTATTTAAAGGGACCTGAGCGATAACTGGGCAGATAGGGCTCTTCCCATGGACACAGTCGAAACGGGTTGATATGAATCACCCCATAGGATCTGGCGACCCCACAAGAGTAATTCCTGAGGAGAAAGCTGAGAGCAAGCCCTGAGTATCCACAGGTGAACCCTTAAAAAAAACGAGGGAGGGAACAGATACCGCACAGCTAACCAACATCCCAGCCCATCACAGAGCTACTATTGGACACACAGCTGCCTCCCAACCCCAGGGAGCCCACATGGTCTGTTCAGACACCGTTGGCTCCACACTGCTCTCACCGACAGCCTGCAGATGCTGGTAGGTCTCCAGCATCACGTCCCTGTAGAGCTTCCGCTGAGAGGCCTCCAGATATGACCATTCCTCCGGGGTGAAGTTCACAGCCACGTCATGGAAGGTCACTGCATCCTGAGTCAGCACACGGAGAGGGTGGGGGTCAGAGTCTATCTTAGCCTCATTGCCACTACTCTGAGGACAGGACTCAGGGTCCTATATTGTCGCTGGGCCTCTCCGCTCCGAATGAACCAGTCTCCATGTGCACGCATGACTGACGGGCCCCAGAAATCACACAAGGCAGCTGGATCTGCTAAAGTGGGAGGACGTTATACAGAAGTTTCTTGGATGTATCTGCCTTTTCTGGTAACCCCAGGGCCAATTCGAGCACCACTGGTCCAGTGAGCACTGTAGAGAGGATCACTTGAACACAGACTTGTACGATCCAAAAGACTATCGCTGATTGTAGCAAAAACCACTACACGCTCACCGCTGCTCCCCCACAGCACATGACCACTAGGATTGAGAACTCGATAGTCCATATAGACAACTACTCAGAGCAGTGCATGGCATATGTGCCTGTAGGAACTCACTGCTCAGGACCGCCCCAAATCCCGCTCAAAGAATGTAGACGCTTCTTTACTCAAACATCTCTACTGGCCTCATAGGTCCTTGGCTCTTTCTCCTTGGGATCAGTGCATGCCCAGAAATCCACACACAAGATTATGTGAACGTAAGACTATATGACCTAACAGGTAGTTTTCCCAAAGTTGGAAGGACAAAACAGGAGAAAAGCAAGTCTGCGGGCCCAAGTCACTATAGTTGCCAGGGAGCAAACGGGGCCAGCACATCCCAGGGTGCTCTGAGGTCCATCAGTTGTGAACCCAGAGCACAAAGTCAAGAGGACAGTTGATGACAAAAACAATGCAAAATAAACCGAAGCAGCAGGTTGGCGTAACAGGACAGCTGTTCCGGGGACAGCACATAGGACTGGCGATACCCAATATCCCATATGGTCCCACAGGCACTGCCAGGGGCAATGCTAGAGTGCAGCACAAGGAATGATCCTCTCTCTGCCACCCCAAATAAAACAGAAAACCCAAGATGACCTGCAGCATGCTGGACCTTCAGCATTCCATTTGTCACCTAGACCTGTCAGGAATGAGCATTGAGCACTGAGCTTTGAGTACTCCTCATGCACCACTGGGTCAGCCCCAAAGCCAATTAAAACAAAACAAACATACACAAAAGCAGCTTCAAACAGCAGAATGGCACGGTCCGATCATCTTGGAATCCGTCCAAAAGAAACTCAAAACAGGTGGCCCAGGAAGCCTGGGCACACCTCGTACTACCTCATGTCATTCTATCCGTCTACTCCTACCTTGGGATGGTTTATCAGAAGCCGCGTCACCATCTTCTCCTGTCACTGTTGTTCTAAGGATCAGCAGGAGGCTCCGAGCAAAGATCTGGAGAAGTAAGAACAGTGAGCACCTGAGAGCAGCACCTCCTCCCACTTCTGAGCTCAGACCAGCCACATCCTCGGGCACAACCTCAGAATTCCACCTCTGGGAGACAATGGCAAAAGCTCCTGTCTCCACTGTGGATGCAAATTTTGTTGGCATCTGTGCTGCACTTCAGGAGAGGAGACTGGGCCCAGGCTACAGGGGAGGAAAAGACAGCCTTCTCTGATCCCCGGATTCCTCTCTGGCTCCCACAGGAGAGTCCCCGTAGGACCTTCCAGGGGCCGACAATCAGGCCAGGAGCTCCCGAATACTAGCGCCCCCTTGCAGGCTGGCAGCAGTGCTTCCCCGTGGGTACTGTAGCCTGGAATATGGCTCCACCATGTGACTTAGAGTGAACAAACTTTCGACACTCTCTTGCAGGGTAGACAAGTACATGCACCTGGGCACTCTGTCATGGGGACCTCAGTATTTACCACAATGGCAGGTGTCATCTGCTCAGGGTAAGATGAAGGGTCGGGGGTGCTTTGCAGCTTGATGTGAGGGAGCTGAAATTCATGAACCAGAAAAAGATACAGCGGTATTGTGGTTAGAAGGCAATAATGTGAACTGGGTGCTTGACTAGATGAACCGATCAATGCTTGGCATCCCATGTGACCCCCAGTAGCGCCAGGGATAATACCTGAGCTTTGAGACTCGAGTAAGTAATGAGCATCTCCATGTATGTGCTCTATCTCCCCCCTAAAATATAAAGAACCAAAAATAGCCCCCCAAATACATTTTCATTGGCAAACCTCAGCCACCTGCAGGCCCCCTCCCCCCCACATACCCCTCATGATCGCGGCAATCATGGCAGACAATGAAGATGACCAGCAACAGTTCTCCTGCCAATAGGTGGAGGGGCTGAAGCTCTGCCCCTCCTCCTCTGAACCCTGAGACAGTCCCCACAGCACCCCCAAAGTTCTGCGTCCCCCTAAAACCTCCATCACACCTCAGGATCCACCTGGATGTTGTCGAACAAGTAAAAAACCAGCGCAAAATTTCCCCCCAAGTTCGCTCGGCCCCTCGGCTCAGAGTGTGGAAACGGGAAGGCGCGGGGTGTTCACAGGAGGATGCTCGAGTCCTACAACTAAATCCTTCTTCAGAGACCCCCTTCCAGGATGGGGCGCAAATTTACTTGTCCTTTGCCAAGTGAGCAACAGCCCCAGTGTCTGAGTCAGGGATGGAAAATGAACCATGACATTTATAACATCACTTATGACATCACTTCCGTTTGCATTAGGTACCTTAAAGAGCCAGAGTCTAGGCACGGAGAACCTTTTTGCCACCCAGGTGAATCTGTGCTGCAAGGGGGATGGACTCGAATAAAGGGGTGGAGAGGCAAATGCCGGACTAGTCGGTCACACACTGGGGGTCTGGGCCTAAGGAAAAGATCCTGCATTGTCAACTAACATCGTACCAATGATATCTAAACACAGAATGTTACCCTGACTCTTGTCAAATGATCCCTTAGTTCAGAGACAAGAGTAAACACTGAACACTGTAGGCTGTGGTGAATAATATAACAAGAAAAAAGGCAAATTCTACTGAAGGGGGTAAAATGATGTACAAAGACAAATTTGAAAGTGAAACGTTAAAAGAGTCAAATTTCTGGTCCTTAAAAATCCCCTATTCTTGGGGCTGGAGAGATAGCACAGCGGGTAGGGCTTTTGCCTTGCACGCGGCCAACCGGGTTCGATTTCCAGCATCCCATATGGTCCCCTGAGCATTGCCAGGAGTGAATTCTGGGTGCAGAGCCAGGAGTAATCCCTGTGCATTTCCAGGTGTGATCTAAAAAAAGAGAAAAAATCCCTTACTTTTGATCTATCCCTGCTACAGAAACTCACACGTTCTCCTGAATCCCTATTGTTCTCTCACCATTGTTCATGCATGTATATGTGTATATATAAGTGTGACTTTGTGTGATTTTTGTTTCGGGGCCACAACCGGCAGATTCAGGGCTTACTCCTAGCTCTACACGCAGGAATCAATCTGGGACAGACCAGATGGGATGCAGGGGATAGAACCTGGGTTGATTGCTTGGATGGTTAAGTCCTTACCCACTGTACTAGGGCTCTGGCCCTATAAGTAAATGTGCTCCTAGCACACCCAGTGGGATTCCTGAGCAAATGTCCTGACTCCTGATAACCAGAACTTTCTTGCTTAAAAAAACCCTTTACCCTGGCTGGATTCTAGTTCTAAACAATGTAGCTTTAACATTGGTTCATCATTTCTCCTCTGCTACAAGGAGCTGAGGCTTACTGAGTAACACCCATCCCAATCACTCCCATTTCCTTAGTATTCATCTTTAACTTCCCTGTGTTCTGCTTCCACTATACGTCAATCACCCATTTCCCATAACCACAACCTGTGAATTGTAAAGTCAGATTCATCAGAGATCTCTGGATTTTGTATTTGGAAGTGAAATTATGACTTTCTCTTCCCTTTATATCCTCTAGAGTTTAATCACTTAATCACTTAACTTCCCGTTAGTCGTCGATTTGCTCGAGCGGGCGCCAGTAACGTCTCCATTTGTCCCTGTCGCGTGCTAGTGTAGCCCAATGGCATCTCTTCGCTCCGGGAACATGGAGGGCATCAAACCGATCGTTCATGATCTTGACAAAGAAGTCTGACCATCTGGTAGGTGGGCGGCCACGCGGTCTCTTGACATCCCGTGGAATCCAATCAGTAACAGCTCTAGTCCAACGGCCGTCTTTAAATCTCATTACGTGACCAGCCCATCTGATTTTCGACACCTTGGCATATGAGACAGCGTCCCTGATCCTTGATCGTCGACGGATGTCAGAACTCCGGATTCGTTCTCTCATTTGAGTGAAACGTGTTACTCCAAGCATAGCTCTTTCTATTCTTCTTTGGGAGACCTGAATGGCGTTCTCATCTTGTTTGCGTAGGGCCCAGGTCTCTGAGGCATATGTTAATGCAGGAAGAACAGTGGAATCAAAGAGATGTGCCCGGAGCCGGAGGTTCTTCGTCCTCTTAGCTATTTCTTCGACGTTCTTGAAGGCGTTCCAAGCCGCTCTCTTCCTCCTGCGCAGCTCGGGTGCCAGGTCATTTCTCATGTTGACCTCTCGACCTAGGTACACATAGCTGTTGCATTCGGAGATGGTCATTCCATTGAGAGCGAATGGGGCGTCAGGAACAAGGCTGTTTCTCATAAACATTGTCTTCGTAAGATTCAGCTGTAGTCCTCCCTTTCCACACTCACGGTCAAAGTCGGCCAGCATTTGTGCCGCTTGGCTGATGTTTGGTGTTATTAAAACAATGTCATCAGCAAAGCGGAGGTGGTGTAGTTGCGGACCATCTATCTTCACTCCCATTCCTTCCCATTCCAGTCGTCGCATGATGTTCTCGAGGGTGGCACTGAAGAGTTTCGGTGAAATGGTATCACCCTGCCGCACCCCTCTCTTGACATCAATGATCACTTCTTTGTAGAATGGTGAGATCCTGGTAGTGAATCCGCAATACAGCTCACGGAGGATCCTGATGTATTGGGCTTGAATGCCCTGATTGGCTAGGGCTTCAATGACCGCTTCTGTCTCAACAGAATCAAAGGCCTTCTTTAAATCAATGAACGTTAAGCAGAGCGGCATCTTGAACTCCCGAGAAACCTCAATGAGCTTGGTTACCGTGTGGATATGGTCGATGGTGCTGAATCCTTTGCGGAACCCTGCTTGCTCGCATGGTTGTCCTTCATCTAGTGTTCTGCCAATCCTATTCAGGATGACTCCAGTAACTATAATTGGTCTCATTCACCTGACCCTCTACAGTTTACTTTAGACAAATGTCCTTTTTTTTGCTCCTGAACAAGGATCAGTGCAGTCCCAGGTTGGGAGGATTGTGCTAGGAGGATTGGGATGGCCATGCCCCCATCCCTCAGCTTTGTATAGACAAAGAAAGGAAATACTATGCTTTTGTAACTTCAGAGTTAATTGACTGCAGATACTATATACTCCTGGGCATTGTACTGTTTATGAGACTTAAGCCTCAGCTGCCCTTTGTTCTTAGCACCCTAAAAGCAAGAGACTGGATGGACCCAGGATAGCTGTGAGATACTCTGGCATCAAAAAGGGACAGTTAAGCACCATAACATAGGAGTGACTGATCATTTACGCAGATAAACATTTGGAAGAGGAAATTCTCATGGGGAGATTCACCCAAGGATACACTCTGTCTCCCAGGGAAATCTATATTGCTTTTATCTTTTCCTCTAGTTGTATAAGTTATCAATACTTGTAGTTGTTTGGATAAACACAGTAAGAGGCAAAGATCCCAACACTTAGTTCCCTGGGCTTTGACAGCAAATAAGGCTTTTTTTTTGCTTTTTTGGGTCACACGCAGTGATACAATGGGTTACTCCTGGCTCTGTACTCAGGAGTTACTCCTGGGTTTGCTCAGGGGACCATATTGGATGCTGGGAATCGAACGTAGGTTGGCCGCGTGCAAGGGAAACACCCTACCCGCTGTGCTATCTCTCCAGCACCCAGAGCAAATAAGGCTTTTAGCACTTACTTCTCTGGGCTCTGAGAGCAAGCAAGACTTTTACTGTAAATCCCTGACTAAGTCTTCAGGCCAGTTCACCTTGTATTTCCCCATGGGGATCCTGTCTCTAACGTTGTAACAGTTTCATCAAGACCATGCACACTTGCTTTCTAGAATGTTCCATTTTGAAGCTGGGGTAGTTTTGCCACTTGCCCAGGTCCATCCAAGTCTCACGGCAGAACGTCCCTGTTGGGGTGTTAGGAACTGCAGCAACTGAAGCCCGAGTCAAGTAATGATCACCAAGCAATTATGCCCTGAAGTAGATGACTTCAGAGTCAATCACCTCCCAAATATTAGAAGCAAGGCATTGATGGTCTTACCCTGTTTAACCAAAGAACATCCTGTATAGTAAAATTATAAATAATCTATAGGGGAAATAGAAAAGCAGGTACAAATACACGACCCTTCAACTACAAAGCAGTACAAATACAAACTTGAGAATTACCAGAAAGTTATGGTTTATAAGTAATCAAGACTGACCTGGGGAACTGAGACAACACAAGGGAAAATACAAAGGAAATGTTTAAGGTAATCTTTAACTAAATTAGGGGTGTTAGCAAGGACATGATAAGCTTCTCTGGGAGGAGGAAAAGGGGCAATTCACAGATGAAGCCTAAAACACTTTGGGTTAATATCCAGCAGATCACCAACAGCCTGGACTCTGTTTCCTTCTTCGATCCTCTGTCACCCTTCACCGGCCAGGGTGGGGAGACCAATCGTGGCCACCAAATGCATACAGCACATGCCCAGACATTATTTGAACTCAACTCTCAGTACTCAGTGTAATACCGAGTTTTGCCTGATCAGGGAGAGAGGAAGACTCGGGTGCAATTTTCAAGTTGATTTTAGGATACAGAAATTCTCCGTTAGAAAAAACAACAATGTGGAGTCAGAGACAGTAAGCTGGGAGGGGCGCTTCCCATGCTGACCCTGATTGATATTCAGCATCTCATATGACCCCTAAAGAGCTTTAAAAAAAAGAATTCCAGAGAGCTGCTCCCAAAGTAATTCCACATATGTGCCCAAAATTCAACCAAAAATAGGTTGTACATTTTCATTTGCAAAATAAGGCTACTAATGAATAGTGACGGAGGGCTATAGTGTCATTTGTCATTAGGGAGATGTCCCCCCCATTGAAAAATGAACAGTCCTTTTATAGTTTTGGAGGCACCACCTGCGATATGGATGAGGAAATTGACTCTGCGCTCAGGCACCCGTCCTGGTCGAGCTCGAAGATCGATCTTGGGTGGGCCAGGCGCAAAGCAAACGCCCTAACCCTGTGCTATCTCTCCGGTCCTCGAAGTGAATCTGCAGGTTTTGCAGCAGGGAGGTCCGGGCCAAAGCGTCCAGGACAGGGCCCAGCGCAGTCCCGGGCTGGGAGGGTCAGGACGGCCCAGCCCCGACGCTCTGCAGCCCCCGCGCTCAGCCCCGCGCCCACCCGCCACCGCCCCACGGCGGAGCTGCAGGGGATCCCCAGAACCACGCACACAAACCCGCGACCCCTGAGCCCCGGCACAGCCCCCACTGCACCCACCAAAGCTCCGCGTCCCCCACCAAACCCTGGCAGGCTCAGGAACCACCTGGATATCGGTTGAAAAAGGGGCTTAAAAGTGTCTTTAGGGCTGGCTTGGCCCCGCCCCTCAGTGCAGACACCGGGAGGCGCAGGGCCGGGCGCTCACGGGAGGCCGCTAGTGACCTGCCACGAAACCGGCTTTTACAGACCCCTTTGGCGGGGTCAGCCTCTTCTCCCTTCACCTGCGTCACAAACGGTTGCCAGATCCAGCAGCTTGCACGCAAACACGGAAATGCCCTGCTGTGACGTCACTTCCGCTTCTGCAAGCGGCCTTAAAGGGCCAGACACTAGCTCTGCAGAGAACAACTAGGAAAGAGCAGGTAAATGCTGGTTGGCTGGAGCAAAAGCACGGTGGATAGGGCGTTTGCCTTGAACGCAGCTCACCCAGGTTCAATCATCTGGATTCTATATGGTCCCATTTTGGTGTATAACACATTGTTAGGATTTTACTGCTTCCAAAGTATGAGTATCAAAACATTTACCCTCAATGTTTGTGTAAATCCAATGGAAAGCTGAATACAATGAGTGCAGATATGCTACAGTGAGTGATGTGCTTCCTTGCATGTGGCTGACCTGGACACAAATTATGGACAGCACAGCGGGATGTGAAGACCAGAACAGAACACAGAAGGGCCTGAAGAATGGAGGTGTGGCTGGCTATCCAACCTCAAAAGGGCTCAACACAGCATCCTGCTTGATCTCTGCCATGATCCTCTGCGAAGCAGGGCCTCTGAGCCAAGTCAGAGTCACAGCAAAGAATGAAACCATGGTGAGTCTTGACAGTACCAAGCAGAATGCAATGTTTGTACCTATTTACTTCTTATTTAATTCCTTCCACCTTGCTTTATCACTAAGAACCATTATTTACCAGTTAACATACTGGGAAGTCCACATGCCAGGACATTCTCATAACCATGGTGCAGGGGATAATCAGCAAGTACCTTTCACTTACGGTACTAGTATCACAGGAAGCTTTCACATGTAACGGGATCATTTCCTTCCTTACTGAGCTTTTGTATCCATACCTCACACACTTGTTGAAACTAAAATTGTTTTACCTCAGGGCCCTTTTCTGACGCCAGCCATTGTTATTATGGAAGTGATTGATCCAGCATAACTTTTATATTTACTAAAGTTTGAGGGAACAGGAAGGCCTTCCTGTATTCCTTACCTACAGGATTTTCTCCAGGATTCTCTTTAAAGTCGCAGGTGCGAATAATGCGCTTTCCACGTTCTTACATAAGTATATAGATTCTTACAAATACATAATTATGTATATTTATATATAGCTTCTCTACATTGTGAAATCTCCTATGAATAATAAAGCCCGAGGATCTAGGAAAGTCCTTCCCACACTCCTGACAGATATAAGGTTTCACTGCAAAATAACTTCTCACATGCCCAGTAAGGGCTGAAGACAAACTGAACACCTTTCCACATTCCTTACACTTATAAGTTTTCTCTCCACTGTGAATTTTCCTGTTCAGAAAGCTATGCCAATTGCACCAAAAATTTCCTTCAGTCCTTTCATATATAAGGCCTCAATCCAGGATAAATTTCTCTCACACAGCAAAGCTTGAGGATTGAGTAAAAATCTTCCCACACCACTACATATGTTTTCTTCGAGTATGAATTTTCCTATGTTTAATAAGGAGTTAGAAGGAAGTGAAGGCTTTGCCAAAGTCTTTACAAACATAAGGTTTGTCTCCAGTATGAAAATTTCAGTGCCTCAAAAGGATTGCAAAATACGCAAATGCCTTGCCACACTCCTTACATATATATATATATATATATATATATATAGAGAGAGAGAGAGAGAGAGAGAGAGAGAGAGAAAGAGACAGAGAGAGAGATTCACTGCAATGTGCGTTTTTTTATGGACAGAAAAGTTTGAATAGTAAGTGAAGACCCTCCACAGTAGTGACACGAATAGTGTTTCATTCCCCTGTATGAACTTTCCCATGCTCAGAAAGACCTGAGAGGAAATGAAAGGCCTTTCCACCTACCTCACATATATAAGGGTTTTCTACGAAACAGAAATTATGAAACTAAGACTTCAGGAATAAGCAAAGGCCTTCCTACATTGCTCACAAGTTATCTCTCCAGTGTGAGTTTTTCTGTGTACTAAGGCTTGTGGAATAAGCAAAGACTTTCCACTCCGTATATGCATGTGGTTTCTTTCCAGTTTGACTTTTTCTGTGCATACTAAGATGTGCTGAGCGATAGCATAACGGTAGGGCCTTTGCCTTGCACGCAGCCAACATGGCCGACCCCAGTTCGATTCCTCCGCCCCTCTCAGAGAGTCCGGCAAGCTACCGAAAGTATCTTGCCTGCACAGCAGAGCCTGGCAAGCTCCCCGTGACGTATTCGATATGCCAACATATTAACAACAAAGTCTCCAATGGAAACATTACTGGGACAGCTCAAGCAAATCGAGGATCAATGGGATGGCCTTACTTTTACATTTTTACTAAGATGTATGAGTCAGAGAAAAGCTTCGACACACTGCTTACATGCATACAGACTCTCCAGTATGAAATCTCCTGTGTATAAGGTATGAGGATCCATTTAAGGCCTTCCCCCAGTCCTTACACTTAAACAGTTTCTCTCTTGTGTGGATGTTCACATAGTCACACTGAGGTGATGCTGGACTCAAAAGTTTGTCCTCAGTGCTTATATTTCTGGGGATTCTGTCCATTATGGGCTTTTATGGGAAAGTGACGGTGCTGAGGACATGGGAAGGGTGATCTTCAGATCAACCTCAGAAGACATCCCACCTGTCGCGGCATCCCTGGGGGGATGAAGGCCAAATTGCTCACTTGAGCCTTTATCAAAGTGTGCAGGAAGAGACACTCCACCAGGGCTGGCTGCATCCATGTAGAACAGAGGATTCCAATTATTAGTCTATGCCATGAGATTTATCATGTCAAAAGAAATCAAGCTCTGCAGGTAGGTAGCTGGTAGGGTACGGGACAATGAGTTTCTTGGGGAAGTAATAAATCCAGATGGGGATGAAAGCAGTGACTCCGAAGCCAACCCTGGGAATTCAGAGAGGAACTGGAATAGTAGAAACCCAGAGAGCTGGAGACATGGAACAGGAGCAAAGGCTGGTAAGAACATCAGAGAACAAGGTCTGGCCATCGCTCTACCCCTTGACAACACGCGAGCAGTGGACTCTCAGCTACAAAGAAAACCCCGGGAGGCAGGTTCAGAAACCTGATTTCAAACTGACAGTATCAGGCTAGTACAGTGCCTTGCATGCAGTCAATCTAGGTACAATGTCCAGAATTCCAATTGGTCCCCTGAGCACCATCTGACTCATGGATGGATGGAATTTTGCTCCAATCAATCATAAATGTTTCCTTTTTTACCTCTAATATTAGTTAAGTGACATGGGTGGGATCCAGGAATGTGACCAACCTAGTGAGTAATCACAGGTAAACGGAATGGTCGGCTGAGATGTGGGGAGATTGGGAGCTGACCCATATTCCCACTTATAAAAGATTTCATCAAGGCACCCCTTCCATCCTTTCAAACAACATTCTGTGCACAGTTATGTGCATCTAAACTCTCCAACTGAGACCAGAGCAACTGTAGGTCTGGGAAGGGTGTTGCTTGCACATGGCCAACCTAGGTTGAATCCCCAGGATCCTGTAGAGTCTCCCCGATCACCATCAGAAATAATACCTGAGTGCAGAGCCAGGAGAAACCACTGAGGATCACTAGGTATTGTAGAATAATAGTGGTCTGTCCTTGCTCCCTGGCTGGTGAGAGCTTATGTTTGTTGATTGCCCATAACCTTTCAATTACCTTTATCACCTGATAAGACTTTGACTTATAAATATTGTCTTTCTCTTCTCCTTAATGTCTTTTGCATGGTTAGCTATTTCAGAGCAATTGCTTTTTGTATGGATACAGGAGGACAGTTATAAAGACAAGCCTGAGCTTGAGAGTTGATGGTCTCCAGATAATATTACATCCTGTACATCTACTCTCTTGACTGAAGCCTCAGTTGCCCTTACTTCCTCAATCCCCAAATTATTGGTCCGATGAGGGGCTAGATGGACCAGGGCAAGTGGTGAGCTAGCTACCCTGGCATCGAAATGGGCCTGGACAAAGTACCATAATGCTTATCTATAAGAGCCTGGTCATGGACAAATCCTGTCATGAAACAAAATGTAATAACTAGACATGGACGCTCCTGAGATTAGGAGTGATTGATCCGGCCTGAGCACTGGAGTCTGAATCTGTTGTGGAAAGTCCCCAGGAGAGTCACCAACAAGCCTAAAAGTGTCTTTTACTGTGTCCATACACAATGGTAATCATTAGGAATTAAAACTAAATATGACCATTAAGTTGCTGGTCTACGGAGAGCAATAACACACCTTAAAGGCTGCTTGCCTTCGTGGGCTGCAGGTGATGGGGAAGTCTAGAAAACCATTTTTCATTGGGCGTCCCGTGGGGAGGCGTGGATTGGGGTCGTGGTGAGAGAACAAAAAGAGCAGCTTCAGGGAGACACGGGGAATGAAGGAATCTGAGAAAAGGGATGGGCCTCCTCCACCCAGTTCCCCTATCTTACAATATGTAGGCGTTACACCCACCAACTGTCCCCGGTGCCGTGTAATCCTATCAATAGCCAAGACCCAGAGACCATAAAACCCTGCTCCTGGAAGAGAACGGCAGTCTCCTGCCTCCGCGTCTGACTGTCTTACTGCTGCCTTTTGGAGGAGGGTGTGTTGAATTTCCCTCCCCACCCCAAGCAGAGCCCCGGCAGCTGAAGACTTCTTGTTCGAGCCACAACCATGCTTAAGACCACTCTCCACAAGTTCGGACGAGCCTCACACTTGAAGGAACCGGCAGAGAAACCCAGGTGTGCTTGACCCGGGGCTTAGATGTCCAAGCTGCTCATATTGGGACTGGGCCTCCTCCACCCAGATCTCCCATCTTCCAGTATGTAGGCGTTACAATCACCAACTGTCCCCAGTGCCATGTAATCCCATCAATGGCCAAGACCCAAAGACTATAAACCGTGCTCTGGGAAGTGCGCGGCCACACAAAACTTTATTATCTAGTCTTACTCTGGAAAAACTGACAGGCTACCAGAAGTATCCTGCCCACACTGCAGCGCCTGGCAAACTCCCTGTGGTGTATTCAATATGCCAAAACCCAGTATCAATGATGGTTCTCATTCTCTTGACCCTGAAAGAGCCTCAAATGTGGCACTTCTAAAACTCTCAAGGATAGGAAGAAGGAGATATTACTGGGGCCTGCTTGAGTCAATCGATGGCCAACAGGATGACAATGATACAGTGAGAGAAGAAGAGACAGAGAGTTAGAGGACGTTGTTGCGACTTAGAGAGAAGGCTGAGAGCTGAGAGTAAGAGTGGCTGGGGAGATTGGAGAGGAGTCACAGAGAACATTGGAGAGTGAGTTAGAGAGAGGGTTGGATAGAGCTGGGAGAGACAAGAGACTGAATAAACGGCAACTAATCAGCAACCAGTCTGGTCCTCATTCTACTATCATAGGTCCAAAGCAACAGCTGTCCAGGGTGGAGAAGTGGCTCGAGAGCACCAAATGTGGACAGTGAGAGACGCCAGGAAGGACTGGGAACATCTGTTAATATGTAAATCTGGTTCAAACCCCCACTTCTCATAGGGTACCCCAGCCCCCCCTGGATTGACTCATGAGTGCAGAGTCAGGAGTAAGCCCAGAGCACTTCTGGCTGTGATCCGAGCACAAAAACACAAAAGGTGAACTTTGGGGACTGCAGTGATAGCAGAGCGGGTAGGGTGTTTACCTTGGACACGACCAACGCAGGTTTTATTCCCAGCATCCCAAATGGTCCCCAAAGAACTGCCAGGAGTAATTCCTGAATGCATGAGCCAAGAATAAACCCTGTGAATCACTCGGGGTGACTCAATAAGCAAAAAAAAGTCAATTGTGTAGTTAATCAGAAAAAAAAACAAATTTCTCAACTTAGCATAAAAGCATTTTTATGAAGGCTACAGAGATAGCACAGAGCACGAGTTGCTTGTCTGGCACATAGCTGACTAGGGTTCAATCACTATCACTTCACAGGGTCCCCAAACCTAGCATTATCAATGAGAACAGAGCCGGGGTAAACTCTAATCTCCACTGGGTGAAGCCAACCAAAAACAAATCAATAAATTTAGATGCCAGAATTATAGTCTGGTAGGGTACTGGCCTTGTACATGGCTGACCTGTATAACCCGGCACCACACTGAGTATCGTTTGGTACCTTTTGGCAGCAACCACAGGGTATGACCCTATGAGCTGACAGTGAGTGGGAGGGTACTTGTCATGAACGCAAAGGACTTAACCTCACAAATTGAATTGCCAAGGAGTGATGCCGGAGCACTGCTTGGTTTGGCTAAAGCCCGCATAGCCAATCCCCTTCCTGCCCAAATAAAGGCAATGAGGAGTTATCTTCCAACAGAAGAGGCGTGAAATCTAGTAATATATTCTGAATGGTCATTCCTCTGGGTTTGTTGTTTTGTTTTGGGACCACATCCAGAAATGCTCAGATCGTACAGGCCAGGTTTTCAGACTACGATTTTACTCCTATGATACGTGACTTTACAAAAGAAAAAGAGGATGAAAAATTATACTTGGAACCGGAGTGATATTACAGTTGGCAGGGCATATGTTCGGTCCCCGGCTTCACGTACAGTCCCCCAAGCACTCCCAGGAGTGATTCCTGAGTTCCAAGCCAGAAATAACACCTGAGCATTACCGCTGTGTCCCAAAAACAAAAAAGAGAGAGAGAAAAAAATTTAAATTTAGCCCAAACGAGATTTTAAAGTCCATAATTTTGCTCAGAGCCTCCAACTCCTTCATTTCCCCCTAACAGCCATCTGTTGAAAGGGCTCAAGAAATTTCACGTGTAAGAACTTTTCATGAAGGTATAAACAGGAGAGAGCACACCAGACTGAAGCAGAAGCCAGCCACCTGAAAGCCCAGAGGGCCTACGCTGGTATCCAGTGTCCACTAGTTCCCTGAGCACAGAGCAGGGCACAGACCTCAAGTACTACCAGGTGTGGCCCCAAATCTCACCTCCTCTGCTCCCCTAGTAATGAGATACAACCAATGAGAGGAGCTCAGAGGGCTGAGCACCTGTTTACATTTGGGGGACATGGCATGGCTCCCCCTGCATCTCAGACACACAGACACAAGAGGGGGAGAGTCTCTGACTATCTCCAAGTTTGCAGCAAATGGAGCAGGGGAGGGGAGGAGAGGGGAAGACAGGAGAAACACTCCAACCCCAAAAAGATGCTCAAAGAATGCTCATGTGTCAAGACATTCTGAAGTGGAAGGGTTGGAGTCATACCTAGTGATGCTCAGGGGACAATATTACCTAGTGATGTTGTGGCAGGGATAACTCTGGTCACCGCAAGAAAAACAAACGCCCTTCTAGCTGTACTACTGCACTAGCACCTAAGAGTGAGACATTTAGAACCTATTGCAGCTGGTCCCTGGAACACCCCTTTCTGCAAGTACTCACTTCAAAAGCAGGGCACATCCCTGGTCTTGGAGAGATGGACAGTGGAGATGCTTGGAATCTGGACAGGTGAGGCACCAATTATTTTTTCTGAGGAAATAAAATCACATAGGGTTAGCAAAGCTACTAAGTTGACAGGGTGCTTTTCTTTCAAGCAGCTAAGCCGGGGTCAATATGCAACAGGACATAAGCTCACCCACTCCAGCACTGCTGAAAATGATACATGAACTCAGAACCAAGAGTAACCCCTGAGCACTGAGTGCTGCTGTGGTCAAAAAAGTACAATAAATAAAGTAATGTAGACATTTCTGGGGCCGGAACGATGGTACAGCAGGTAGGGAGTTTGCCTTCCATGCGGCCAACCCGGGTTCGATTCCCGAAATCCCATATGGTCCCCATGCACTGCCAGGAGTGATTCTTGAATGCAAAGCCTGAGTAAACCCTGAGCATCACTGGGTGTGACCCCAAAAATCCAAAACAGAGAAATTTCTGTGTAAAGAGATTGGAGACACAGTATAGCAGGTGAGGTGCTTGTCTTGCACTCGGCCAAGCCAAGTTTGAATCCTGGCATCCCCTACGGTGCCCTGAGCCCAGCCACGAGTGATCCCTGAGTGCAAAGTCAGGAGAATTAACTGAGTCTTGCAGTTGTACTTCCTAAAGACTAAATAATTAATTCATTTAAATGAATAAATGTATGGTGGCCAATAGTGATCCTAAATTGCATCATTAGAGGGTTTAGGGCACACTCTGGAAGTGCCCAAGCTACTTCCTGATAAGATGGCATATTTGGTTGCAAGACCCACTGTAGCACCACCCTGATGCACCCATCCAGAACGCAACCTGAGTTGTCTTAAAGCTCCAAACCTTGGGGCCTGAGTGACAGCATAGACAAATGAGCATTTCTTTTGAAGGTGGTCAACGTGGGTTTAATTCTGGGCATCCCTTATGGTTCCTAGCATCACTAGAAGTGCTTGCTGGATTTAGAGCCAGGAGTAACCATAATGCCTCGATGGGTGTGACCTAAAATGCAAAATAAATAAATAAAAAGGAAAGAGTAGCGTGCCACCTCCCTGAATTCCCCAAACCCCCTGAATGCACAAGAACCAGTGAACATCAAAGGCTCTGCCAAATGCTTTTGAGCCCCATGCACATAAAGAATATGCCGTACCCCTCCCCTATCTAGCCCCGACACCCCCCAAGAATGACAGGACAGAGGGGAGGGTGTTTTTTCCTTCATGCTGCTGACCCAGATATGGGGTACCCTGAGCAACCCCAGTATTGTCCCCTGAACACTGCCAGGTGGGGCTCAACACCCCCCATGAGGAAAAAGAATGCGCCCCCAGGTCCCTTTGATGAGGGAATCCCATGCTTTAGACCTACTCCACAATCTGCCTAAGGAACAAATGGGCGCCAGTAACGGGATGTCCCGGGGACACTGCTGGGATGAACCACCCACCCCTGTGCCTGACCAGGTGCTGGTCATCGCCGCCAAACTAAGATAACACTGAGGTCCCTCACCTGCCCCATCAGATCTGGGGGGAGAGTGAGGCTCCCTTTAGCTCTGACTCTTTCTGCTTTGTGAGGGGCCCAAGCCATGGGTCAGCAGGGAGGGCACTGGCCTCGCATCCCGACACCCCGAAGGGTCCTCGGATCCCCATGGAGGGGGTCCTGAGCGCCACCGAGTAAGGGTCTAAAAGACATTTAAAAAAACAACTTTTTTTCCTCTTTTGTTTATTCGGTTTTTGTCCTTGGTTCTGGAACTTTCAGAACGACCTTATCGCTTCCAATTTGTTTTTCTCCTCGACCACGTGCTTCCTCTACCCACCCCCCTTTTTTGGGGGTCTGGAGGGCTTTGCCCAAGGGTTTCTCCAGGCTCTGGGCTCACTCCAGGCCGTGAACGGACGCTGTTGGGTGCCGGGATCGAACCCGGTCGGCCGCGTCCCCCCCTTATGCATCTTCCTAAATAAGTTCTCCTCAGTAAAAATGACCGTGTTTCCCTCAAAATCAGTTTATAAACAAGATAAAGCTTTCGGCAGGAGCACTCGTTGTGTCCCGGGTGAGTGGCCGCCACCCCAGGCCACAGCCACGGAGCGACCCCGCTGCCCACAAGAAGGAGACCGCGGACGTTCAGGCGCTCAGAGCGACCACTCGTGCGGGCGTTGGGGAAACCGACCTTCGGGGACCTCCCTGCCCCCCTAGCTGCCCCCTCACCCGCCCCTCACCTTCCTCAACCATGAGACCCGCAGGACCTTCCGCACCAAACACCAAGGCCAGCGGATAAAGGTTGCGGATTTTGTGACGTCACTTGCACATTTGTCCAGAGCTTTAAAGGGCCAGGCTTCAAATATTCCTGACCAGGTACTTGCCTGGTCAGGAAGGTTCATTTTCCCTCGCTTTCTGGATAGGATCAGGTGATCCAGACATCAGGGGGTCACCAGGTCTGGGATAGATGGAGAGCTATGAGCTGAACAGATAACATATTGAACAGAGAGTTTTTGTATTGACGAAGAAATAAAATCCACAAAAATACTTTGCAAACAGCCGCCAAGACCATCTCTCTGAGTCCCGACGTTCATTTATTTATTCATTTACAACTCTCAGCCACATGCTAGGACCAGGCCCCCAGGATTCCTTCTGGCAGGTGCCAATGAAAAAGTCTGGCTTCAACAAGTTCTCTCACCATTGGGAGCTGTGGAGCGGCCGCTCAAAGTGATCTGGCAGTTTTACATACACACGTCTACACAGAAAGCTGCAGGACAGGGCCACGCACAACCCCTGGTTGAGAAGGTTGGATGGTCAAGGCTTCTGCCATCAGCAGGTCCGGCATCCTCAAGAACCACAGCCTCCGTGCTCAGCTCTGCGTCCATGCCATGCTGCCCCAATGCAGAGCTGGAAGTGAAGATGCCCCCAAGGACAATGCACTCACACCCGAGACCCCTGTGCCATGCTAAATCCCCCCAGAGCTCCAAAGTAAGCTCTATATCCCCCTTAAGACTCTGGAGCAAGACAGACCCCAGGAAACCACTGGATATGGATGAGGGGGAGTGAAAAACAACCACAAAAGTGCCCCCAAAACTGGCGCAATCCCATTGGTCACATTACAGGCACTGGAGGTGAGAGGTCCTCATGCCCTGCCACTAATTGCCTTCAGTGCCCCCCTTCGACTGAAGTATCACTTTGTCCTTTAAACGTGTGCCCCGAGGAGGCCTGATCCACTGGACATCATTAGGAAGTAAAGGTGCACATGGAAGACTCCCTTCTGTGACATCATCAATTTCACCAAGGAGCCTTAAAGTGCCAGGTTCCAAGTGCAGACAGACCAGTGCCAGACCAGGTGATTCAGTGCAAGAGAAATGAGCTCAGATAAAGTAGAGGAGAGGTAAGTGCCGGAGGGGCTGGTCACAGAGTTCAGGGCATTGAGTTAAGGCAGACTCCCTTGGTCCTGTACTTGTTAAACATGGAACCTATGATCCTACACACATGTCCATCATAAAAACAAAAGCAGATTGATTCAAAGTAAAACACTCAAGTAGGTTGTGAATGGGTCATGGGACAGTGACTTTCTCTGGGAAGTCATTCATCAAAATGGGTGCAGTGACTCTGAAGCCAGCCCTGAAGATGCAGAGGAACTGGCCTAGCAGCAACCCAGAGAGCTGCAGAGACACTGGACAGGAGCAAAAGCTGGGAAGAACATCAGAGTGCACTGTACAGTGAACAGTGTACCCCTTGAAAACACACTATATAAAAATATACAAGGAAACCCCAGCACACAGCTCTAGAAACACGTTTTCAACCAAGAGTATGGGGAAAGAGGTTAGTACTGTGGCTTAATGCTTGTGTTGTTACTGTCACTGTCCTCCCACTGTTCATCGATTTGCTTGAACGGGCCCAGAAATGTCTCCATTGGAGACTTTGTTGTTACTGTGTTTGGCATATCAAATACATCACAGGTAGCTTGCCAGGCTCTGTCATGTGGGCGAGATACATTCAGTAGCTTGCCGGGCTCTCCAGAAGGGGCGGAGGAATTGAACTCAGGTTGGTCATGTTGGCTGATTGCAAGGCAAATGCCCTACCGCTGTGCTATCGCTCCAGCCCATGCTTGTGTTAAACATGGTTTTTCTGAGTTCCATTCCTGGCATCCAAAACAACACAAACTCCTAAGAACTGCCAAGTATGGCATGAATTACCTAAAATATATTTCAATAAATAAATTAATGTATGGACCTACCCTAAGAACTGAGGCACATAGGAGCTAATGGGCACCAAGTTGTACTAGATCATTTTGTAGACTTGGTCTTTTGGACAGACCAAAAACAGTTTTAATCATTCTGGTGGCTAGTAGGGTTGAGCTTTTACCACTTGCAAATGCAATGTTTTGTCATCTTTTCTTCTAATATAACTGAAATGAGAGGAGTAAAATCCAGGAATGTGACGACCCTTTATAGTTAGTCATCACAGCTGATGGTATTGCCTGCTGAGATGGGAGTTTGGGCATTCTGCCAGGTTCCCACCATTTGTAAAATATTTTGCTCAAGGGGCCTCTTCCATCCTTTCATAGAACCATCAGAAATCTTTCTGTGCACAGTCAAGTCCATTTCAACTATCTCTAATCCACCCCATTACAGAATAATGACAGAGCCATTATCCTAAACTTTTCAGAAATATTTATCCTCAATGTTAAGGGAAATCTAATAAAAATCTGAATACAACAGTACAGTGCAGAGCTGATACAGCGGGAAGGTGCTTGATGGCACAAGACTGATCCGGATTCTAAGTCCAGATCCCCATAAGGATATCTATGTCCTCCCTTGCAGGTATGGATGAGCTCAGACCCAAGAGTGTGGCCTGAGCAAAACAGGTGTGACTCCTCAAAACATAACAGAGGAAGGCCTGAAGTGTGAACGTTTGCCTCTTTTTCCATTAAAAAGGATTCTCTGCAACATCCTGGTTGATCTCTGTCATAAACCCCGCCAACCGGGATCTCTGCCTCAAACCAGAATCCAAGCAAAAACGAGACACTGGGCTGGAGTGATAGCACAGCGAGTAGGGCGGTCTCATTGCATGCAGCTAACCCAGGTTCAATTTCAAGCATTCCATAGGGTTCCCTAAGAACAGCCAGGAGTAATCCCTGAGTGCAGAGCCAGGAGTAAACCCTGTACATCTCTGGGTTTGACAAAAAAAAAAAAGAAAACAAAAAGAGTGACACTGACAGCTTTGTTCGAGGGGTGGTTTTTTTACCCATTTACTTAATTCTTATTTAATCAGTTTTCACCTGGATTCCATCAGCAAGACCCATTATTTACAGGGGCTGGAGCAATAGCACAGCGGTTAGGGCGTTTTCCTTGCATGTGGCCGCCCCAGGTTCGATTCCCAGCATCCCATATGGTCCCCCGAGCACAGCCAGGAGTGATTCCTGAGTGCAAAGCCATGAGTAACCCCTGTGCATCTCCGGGTGTGACCGAAAAAGAAAAAAAAAAGAAAAAAGGACCCATTATTTACAGGTTAACATACACATCAAGTCCAAGTGCTGGGACACGCATATGAAATAATAATCATTACTATTATTATTATAGTTTGGTATAAAAGGTAACTCAGGAGGTTAATTCAGGTTCATAAGGAACTCAGGCCTTAGTAGGCATATGAAAATACAGAGTGGCAATAACTCTTAAGAGCGTACAGAATGGGAAGATCTTTGTGTTTCCCTGAATTGCAATCACCAGCAATTCCCTTTTCCTCATAGTACTGAAGTCACTAGTTTAATTTGAACTTGACAACTGTACCATAAAGAATGAACTAGGAGTGTTTATTTAAAAGATCAAAAGGTTGGAGCACAGTGTTTGCCATGGCATCCCCCAAGTACCACACTCCCAGAGAAATTCCTGAGTGCATATTCAGGAGAAAACCCTGAGCATCACCCAGGTGGGACACAAAAATGAAAAATAAAATGGTCAAAGGGCAAGCCATGAGGAATCTGGAGATAATGGAGGCCTTGTGTATCCCACCCAAGGCCTGGGGGAGATTGAATGATGCATTCAAGGTAAATTGAAATTCAGATTTTATTTTATTTTTTTTTTTTTTTTGTTTTTTTTTTTTTTCCCTTTATTTTATTTTATTTTATTTTTTTTAAAGTTGTAGATTTACAATTTTTTGTGCTTTGGTTTCAATTATACAATGATCAGATACCCATCCCTCCACCAGTGCCCATTTTCCACCACCATGGATAATATCCCTCCCACCCCCATCCCCCCATCCCCCCGTCTCTGTGGCAGGGCAATCCCCTGTGTTCTCTCTCTCCTTTTGGGTGTTGTGGTCTGCAAAAGAGGCATTGAGTGGCAAACATGTTCAGTCCATAGTCTACTTTCGACATGCATCTCCCCTCCTGGGAGGATCCTCCAAACATCCTTTATTTGGTGCTCCCTTCTCTATCTGAATAGCCCTTTCCTCTAGGATACCCGGCTGGCCTCTAAGTTATGGAGTAATCCTCCTGGTGCTGATCTCAGCTATTCTTGGGTATTAATCTCATACTTTGTTACTTTATATCCCCCAGATGAATGCAATCTTTCTATGTCTATCCCTCTCTTTCTGACTCATTTCGCTTAGCATGATACTTTCCATATTGTACCACTTGTATGTAAATTTCATGACTTCATCTTTTCTAAGAGCTACATAGTACTCCATTGTGTAGATGTACCAAAGTTTCTTTAACCAGTCATCTGTTCTTGGGCATTCAGGTTTCTTCCAGTTTCTGGCTATTGTAAAGAGGGCTGCAATGAACAAACAAGTGCAGATGTCACTTCGACTATACATTTTTGCCTCTCTGGGATATATTCCCAGGAGTGGTATTGCTGGGTCAAATGGGAGCTCAATTTCTAATTTTTTGAGAATCGTCCATACTGTTTTCCAGAAGGGCTGAACCAGTGGACATTCCCACCAACAGTGAAGGAGTGTCCCTTTCTCGCCACATCCACGCCAGCATCGGTTGCTTTTGTTCTTTTGAATTTGGGCCAGTCTCTGAGGTGTGAGATGGTATCTCATTGTGGTTTTGATCTGCATCTCCCTGATGATTAATGATGTAGAGCATTTTCTCATGTGCTTTTTTGCCATTCGCATTTCTTCTTTGAGAAAGTTTCTGTTCATTTCATTGCCCCATTTTTGGATGGGGTTGGATGTTTTCTTCTTGTGGAGTTTAACCAGTATTTTGTATATCCTGGATATCAACCCCTTGTCAGATGTGTATTCGGTGAATATCCTTTCCCATTCTGTAGACTGTCTTTGTATTTTGGTCACTGTTTCTTTGGAGGTGCAGAAGCTTCTTAGTTTAAGATAGTCCCATTTATCTATCTCTGTTTTCACTTGCTCGGCCAGTGGCGTGGCATCTTTGAAGATACCATTAGCTTCAATGTCATGGAGGGTTTTGCCAACTTTATCTTCAATGTACCTTATGGTTTCTGGTCTGATGTTGAGGTCTTTAATCCATTTTGATCTTACTTTTGTACATGGTGTTAGGCAGAGTTCTGAGCCTATTTTTTTGCATGTAGCCGTCCAGTGATGCCAACACAATTTATTAAAGAGACTTCAGATTTTAGCGACTACTGGGCGTTTGTCTTGCAGGGGATGATGGGATATGATCCGTATCCCTCCCAGGCCCACCTGCAGTGATCCTGCCTGAGGAGCCATAAGTAACTCCTGCGCATTTCTGGTTGTGCCTTACCCCCGCCCAAACAAATAAGTATTTGTTTTTTGAACTGAACAGAAAGCGCTATGTCAGGGGGATCATGTTTATGAATGACAGATGTGAGCGATTTCAGTGATCCCTGTGATCAAGGTTTTCTCTGCCTGTAGATGGTTTTTCTGAGCTCACCTACAGTATCACATGGACACCTAGTACCACAGGGAGTAATCAGCTACCTGGGCAGCACTGGGAGCCTTAGGATATGCAACTTAGGGGATAGAAACACAGTCAGCAATGCTCAGGGCTTATTTATTCCTGCCTTTGCACTCAGGAGTCACTCCTCTGGGGCCAGGGTTGAGGTCTCCTAAAGTCCTAACGTCCAGCTCCTCCTAATGGTTTGTACGGAATTGATGTAGGCATGCAGGTAGATAGAGAAGCCCCCCCTTCCCAAGGCAAAGGCAGTAAATTTCCTGGGAATAGCTCTGAAGTTGTGAAGGCCAACCTTGCAAAAAAACAGGAATTAAGGCCTGATCATGCCCTCACCTGTGGCCAGCAACAGAACCAAAGAAGCTCCTGCTGAAAGAAAAGGCCAGGAAAGGAATTTCAAAGAAGATCATCACCACTCCCAACCTGCCTAGGCAACCTCCTTAGCAACGGGACTTCGACCTAGGTAAAAGCCTGGATTGGATTCCCTTCTGTTCGAGGGAGACCACTCATTGGCTTTCCCAGGCATTTGCAGGAGCAGGGCAAGTGGGGGGTCCCTGAATGTGGGAACCAATGTCGGACTCCAGAAGGACGTGGGGCCCGCCACCACTGCTTCCGACCCCCTCCCCCAAATTATATAGTCAGATCAGGAGATGTGAACCCGGTGGGGTGTGGTGGGGGTTGGGGAATGACCCCAGACCTCAATGGGGGAGCACCACAATGGTTCTGCTTCATTCTTGAGGGGTCCTTGTGACAAGAGGAGGCTGCCTCTGGTGGATTCAACTCTCCTACACCCGCAAAGGGCTGGAGGGGATGAAAGTGTCCAGCATCTTCCGACCCTGCCTGCATCCGACTGGGCCTTGGGTCAGAGAATAAACTGGGGATCTGTGTCCGGGTGTCCCTGCTGCTTGGGGCTCACCCTACTCACTCGATGTGTGGAGGCACATCCAGTGGGCAGTGCTCCAGAGCCAGCTACACGAGAGCGAACAGGGTGACACAGGAGAGCCTTGCCTTCCCGCAGTACGATGTGTCCAATCAACTCAGATCTAAAAGTCTCCAGACTCCATGTCCACATATCACAGCACCCAGAATTCCTGAGGGTGCCATCTTCCGTCCTGAGTTTTGAGGTTCCTATACACATGAGAATTCCCATGTCTTCTGTTCTCCGTGGAGGAGGGTGGCAGAGGCCAGATTCAACTCCAGCATCTCCAGATGTCTGGGGTGAAGGTAACAGCCATCTGAGGAACTAGGGTGTGTTAAGAAGAATTTTAATTAACACAGAAATATTGAGCCTAAAACTGGGCAATCTCCTTCTGTGGAAAATCTAAATACGTCACTTCTTCCAAGGAATATTTTTTTGCTTTTGGGGTAATAATAAGCAATGCTCATGCTTTACTCCAGGCTCTACACTCAGAAATTACTCCTTGTGGTACTTGCGGGACCATATCCGATGCCAAAGATAGGACACAAGTTGGCTGTATGCAACGCAAACATCCTACCAGCTCCACTGTAACTCTGGCTCCGAGGGTTTTTTTTTTGGTGGGGGACTGTTTTGGTGTGTGCCCACAGGGTTCTGGGAAACATCTAGTACCTGGGATTGAACCTGGTCGGTTACAAGCAGGGTGAGATTATTTTGTTGTTGTTCAGTTCATTTTGAACAAGAAAAGTTATGAGCCCTCTTTGCTCTGTCTGTGGCCCAGCTCTTTGGAAAGGTCTCCAGTTATAGTCCACCCCACGTGCCATCACCCCACATTCTGAGGATGCCCCAACACTCTTCTACAAAGAAAAGAGTTCAGGGATACAGCAAGATACAGCTCA
Source organism: Sorex fumeus (assembly GCF_029834395.1). Classification (NCBI taxonomy): domain Eukaryota; kingdom Metazoa; phylum Chordata; class Mammalia; order Eulipotyphla; family Soricidae; genus Sorex; species Sorex fumeus. The sequence continues at coordinate 5,325,781 of NW_026606076.1, forward strand.
GAACCCACCAAGTTAGGGTGGGGGAATCTGCCATCACGGGACTGAGGCTGTTTTGGTTTGATTTGGTTTGTTCATGGTTTGGGGGCCCAACACGAGCAATGCTCAGGGTTACTCCTGGCTCTGCACTCAGGAATCACTCCAACATGATGGTGGGCTGTATGGAGAGCCAAACAGAGAACCAGGGACCTGTGACTGCAAGCCAAGAGCAATAACCGCCCTCTTCCTGCTGCAGCGACCCAAGCGGCTTACCTGATTAATGACCCTATATCTAACACTCAAGCAAAGAGAAGGGCTGGAAATCTTAAGCGTGGGAAAGGTCGGCCCGCAGCAGTTCTGTGAAGCGCGATGAAGTGGAACTGTAGGGATTTCCGTCCCTCCCCAGGCCTGTTTCTCTTACGAATTTTCCACCCTTCGGTTTGCTTCAGGGAAAAGTATGGGATAATTAAGGATCAAACAAGCCGCTACCACAGGTGTTGCTGTACAAGAACCTCGTGAGTGCTTTCATTCACTTGGGTAACCTGGGTTCGATTCCAGCATTCAGATCTTATGGGGTACATATCTGGACTCACTATAAACAGTGCTCCTCTCCCACAGTCCAGGGTCTTCTCACCTGGGGCAGTCTGGAACCATGGACTGAGCAGAGTAGCTTGTCCCAGGGGAGAGCTTTGTTGCAGCGTGGGCGCTTACTTCCTACTGGAAACCCACAGAAGACTTCCCACCTATCTTGGCATCTTCATGGGGCTGAGGGCATAACTGATCACTCGAGATTTTTCACAGTGTGCATGACCAGAATAATTCCACCTGGGCTGGTTGCTACCCAAAGAACAGCAGAGAAGGATTCCAATGACTGTGCTGTGCCTGATAGTCTTCTCGTCAAAAAAATTCTAGACCTGCAGCTTGGTTTCTAACATTTACCCTACTCAATTGCAATTCTGACACGTGGATGAATTATCCAGGGAACAACATAACGTTTCAGCAAGATGGACAAGCAAAATAGACCGACGGCAGGTCACATAGCTGTGTAATTTTTTTCCAACTCAAAGAACAGACACAGTAAGTGGAAATAACAACCTCTACAGAAAATTGAAGAAGCACTTTAGAGGGAAAAAAGGGGGCTGAGACTGGGTTTGGTTCTAGCTCAGTTTGGCGCCCGGGATACTCATGCGAAGGCAATGATGCATCCCCACACAGCCGAGACAGAAGACCTTTGAAAACATCGCACCTGAATCAGATTCCTCTCCATGATCAATGAGGTTTTTGTTATCTTGTTCTATTTACTAGGTGGGGAGAGGGTCACACCAGCATTGCTCAGAGATTCCTGCTGCTGGGGCTCTCGGAGCCATGTGGGGTGCTGGGATGGAACCAAAGCTTTTTCCCTGGTGCCAAGCAAGTGCCTTTCCTAATGCAAAACCACTAGTGCTGAACCATCGAGTTCATTACACCAATCACACTTGTCCTTCCTGTCTATTAAATGTAAAGTCACAGTATTTACCCTAGAATAAAAAGAACTTTGGGTGGGTTAGTGTCAGAGTAGAAAGGTAAGCATTTGGCATTGCACACAGCCGGCCCAGGTTCAATCCCAGGCATCCCATATGGTCCCCCAAGTACCATTAGGAATAGTTCCTGAGCGGAGAGCTAGGATTAACCCCTGAGCATCGCTGGATGTAACCACAAAAGCAAAAAAAATTAATAAATAAAAATATATATACTTTAGGTTTTAGAATTACTGCTTTTATGCAGCAACAGGTTGGAACTGGAAGATACCGTCTTGAGTGAAGGTAGCCAGAAAAAGAAACAGAAAGAGGATGCTGTCACTCATCTGTAGAATACCGAACCCTGGATGTGGAAATGTACTCTAAAGGGGCTGATGAAATCATCCCTGATTCCAGTTTTTAGAGAGAAGCCAAAGAAGGAAAAAGAAGGAAGGACAAAGAAGAAAAGAAATTTGAGGCGGAAGAGAACCAGAAGTTTACAGGGATCAGGGATTCATTTATGCCAGTGACATGAGTGAGAGGTGTAGCCATTTACCCAAAACACAGATGCAACAGAACAGAAAACAAGAGATCTAAGTTTTAAGCACTGAAACCTAGTCAAGTGCTTGTCCAGATGACAGGCAGGGGTAGAGTGGGGACTGGGGTGGGGAGGGAATACGGAAACACGGGAGGAGGGGAGCTGATGCGGGCACTGGTGTTCAATTATTGTACGCCTAAACACAACTATCAATAACTTTGAAAATACTGGCACTTGAATGAAAACTTTAAAAAACAATACAATAAAATACATTTTCAGATTTCGGCACCCACTTAGGATAAAGACCCTCTAGTCCCAGCATTAGGCTCCGATATTTTTCCTGTGATGTTGAGACCATAGATGTGGTTGTGGGGATGGAGCCAGACCCCACCTTTCAAGTTGCATGCTCGGTGACTGAGCACTCCAATGACATACTATTTAGTTTTAACAAGAGAATCCTACAGCACACTTGTATGCAATTCCCCTGTACCCAAAGCAAATTGCTGTAATGCCACATCCGGAACCTGTGATTTGAATTCTGAAATCAAACAAAATGCACAATGAGAATTAGTCCAATGTTGAATGGAATGCAGTTGAATGACCAAGCAGGTGGAGGCCATCTCCATAGTTCTCTCAGTCCTAGCAAGCCTACAGAAAGGGAAAATCTGTGGGAAGTGTTGTTGGGAGGAGTTCGGCAATCCCCAAAAAAGCCTTTTGGGTTTTGTTTTTAATCAGACACAGTGATGCATGGGATACCATAGGGGATGCTGGACATCGAAGGTAGGCGGCATCTGTAAGGCGAGCACCCTCGGTGATGCACTGCTGTTCTGGTCCTAATTAGCTTCACGATGGGCTCACAGTCACAATTTAACATACACACAATAAAACAGTTTTTGGTGCACACAAGCTTACAGCAGGTAGGCATTTGCCTTGCATGAGACTGACAGGGGTTAATCCTTGAACACTGACAAAAGTAACTTACGAGAACCACCAGGAATAACTGCTGAGCATCCCCAGGCCCCCCAAAAAAGAAAACTAAATTTCTTCCCATATTCAAAAAACCATTGCAATGATCCAAAAGCAAAGATATGCATGGTGTCAGATTGACTAACCGGGGCCCAGAAAGGGCAGCTGAGCCTTTAGGTGTACAGTCAGGCTAGTTATAAAGCCGCTAACACAAGGGCCTTGAAACATATGGACTATTCGACATACCTGACAGATGAGGAAGAAAGACAACAAAGTCAAGAAAGCAAAGCACAGGATCCCTCCATAATGAACAGTTCCGGGGAGAGGACAACCCTACCCCATGACACACCCCCACATCACATGTTCTAGGGATGACAAGGGGACACTCAATATCCAATGAGCAACTCAAAGATTTTTTGGAATGGAGGACTCCTGGGTTGGCCACATGCAAGGCAAGCATCCTACTTTCTCTACTATTTCTCTGGGCATTTCTAAATAAATGCACGGAAACGGGAAAAAACGGGAGAGCACTCTCAAAGCTTTCAGGTTTAAGTCTCGGTCATACAATGAAACAGCGGTCCCTTCACCGTGCCCATTTTCCACCACTAAAAACCCAAGTATACCGCCATTCTACACCCTCCCCCTAACTGTGGGGCAGATAATTTCCACATTCTTAACTCTACTTTGATTACATCAATATTTTGACATGAGACTCACCATTATTATCTGGGATTTTACCCTAGCACTCAAATCTGGCAAAAACACAACAGAAGATAATTCTTCATCGATTGCTGGTTATAAATAACATGATTTTGGAATTCTGAAATTTTAACAACTAAATCTGGAGGGATTTCTGCCAAAACCTGCTGGGTTCCAAGATTTGTTCCTGAGTCTCTGGGATTATGGCCATTAAACAGCATTATCACGAGCCAGAGAGGCGGTTCGTGGTAATAACATAGGCTCTTGTTAGGGTGGGGAGGAATTGGCCGGCTCCACCCCATCCTGAGAGGCCCCATGCATATTCGTGAGTGTGGGCCCAAACCTGACTTTACAAAGGCCTTTGGAGGATGGAGGCCACCGACCCGCCAAGTGGGAGCAGTTGGGGGGACAGCACCAATTACCGCTGGGGTGAACCAGGGACAGTAACCTACTGCAGGGTCCAGACGCATTTCTGCTAAAAGGCGCTGGGTTTCGAGACTTGTCTCTGAATCTCTGGGATCATGGCCATTACGCACCTTGATCACGAGCCACTGAGGTCAATCGTGGGCACCAGACAACTCGGGGTTTTGTTGGGGTGGGGAAAAAAGGGCCGGCTCCACCACCATCCAGTTAGGCCCAGCATTTCTCCTCACAGCAGTCCCAAACCTAACCGTCCAGAAGCCATAAGAGATTGCGGCCACTGAGCCGCCAGGCACGAAACCTATTCCGACCTGAAATACCCAGCTTTGGTAACCTACTCCTGGGAGCAGAAACATTTCTGCTGAAAGCCGCTGGGTTCCAAGATTTGTTTCTGAGACTCTGGGATCATGGTCGAGTGATCAAGAGCCAGAGAATCCGTACGTGGACGGCGACTCGGGGTCTCATTGAGGTGGGGAGGAAAGGGCAGAGTCCACCCCTATCCCATTAGGCCCTGCATTTCTTGTCATTGCAGGCCCAAACCTGTCTGTCCAATGGAAGATGGTGGCCACCGAGCCACCAAGTGGGATCAGGCGGAGATACACACTCTTTCCCCCTTGTTGTGGTTCGTCGCTGGTAGCTCATTGCGGGAACTGGGCACATCTCTGCCAAAAGCTGCTGGGTTCCGAGATTTATCTCTGAGTCTCTGGGATCATAACCTTTAAGCAGTTTCATCAGGAACCAGAGAGACTTTGCCTCCAATTATATAACTGAGCCGGAAATGGTTTGTTGGTGTGTCTTACACATACCTAACTTTTGGCCGTTTACTTTCTTTGAAGACTTTGCCCAAAGTTTTTGGAGTCTGGCCAAAGGCAGAGCAGCAATTTTGAGGTATCTGAAAGTCTGATGTTGCCATCAGGCTGCTGATGCACTCGCCTTACCGGCACACATTGACCTGCTGGCAGCACCATAATCCCAGGAAGTAGAAATTCTATATATGTAAATAAAAACAATAGTGGGGTTGGACTCACTGTAAAGATAGTAGGATTCTTGCCTTGCTGATCCAGGTCAAACCTCCTTATCCCATAGGAACCCAGAAGCACCACAGAATAATTCCTGACCTGCAGAATCAGAAGTACACCTTGAGCTTCAAAGAGTCCCTTCCAACTCCCCTGAATAAAAAACTTATTAAAATTAATATAAGAGGGGCTAAAGTGATAGCCGAGCGGGTAGTCCGTTTGACTTGCACGTGACCAACCCAGGTTTGAATCCCAGCAACAATATGGCCCCCTGAGCTTTACCAGGAGTAATTCCTTAGCGAATAAGCCAGGAATAACCCCATGTGCAACGCTGAGTGTGACCCAAAAAGAAAAAAGAAATCCAAAGAGTAAATTTTCAGAGGCAAAATATCTCTCACTTGTCCAAACACGACCCAAAGTCCCAAACCCAGAACGGAAGCCAATGAAAATGACCAACCGCAAAAGTCTCCCTTTCCTTTGAGGGCTGCCCGGGAACATATCTGGAGTTTCGATAAGTGTTATGTCCAGTCCAAAGGCTCGAAACAGGGTCCTTCGCACTCTCAAGTAGGGAGGAATGATATGGCCAAGACCCCCACTCTCTGCAGGCTCCTCAAACCAAAGCCTGAAGTCCAGGTGCCCACCCCCCAGTGCAATCTTGGACCTGGATGCGATCGTGGCTGCAGGGGCCCTCAGGATAACGCACCCTCACCCATTACACCTGTGCCACAGAGCAGTGTCCAATGCACACCTCAAAAGCTCCACATCCTCTAAATCCTGGATATCCAGATCAAGTAAGAAAGAAGCGTGAAAGCGCACTACAAGCTGGCGTGACATGGCACTCAAGTTCGCACCGGGATTTTCAGGGCGCTCAAGCATTCCAAATCCTAACACAGGAAAGAATGAAGAATGAAGGTTTTCCTGTTTTTTCATTTTCAAACTATTCAATGCTGCATCTTAGTTGATTCCTGCCATAATTCCCGCTAACCAGGCCCTCTGGGGCAAGCCAGAAGCATAGCAAACAACAAGAGTAGAGAGCCGTGACAGCTCTGAGCAGGGGTTGTTTCTGTACCTGTTCATTCAGTCACCTTCTTCCTTATTTTCATCACCAGGACCCATTATTTCCAAGTTAATACACAAGCAATTCCAAGCACTAGAATATTGGCATAGGTATAGCCACGGTGAAAATCAGCAGGTACCTTTCAATGACATAAGAAGCCTGTCCCAAGCAGGTAGGCTTACTTCCCTCTTAACTGCACTTTTTTTAACACCCTTGACCATCGTGTCCAAAGGAAATTTGCTTGACTGACTTGTCCTGTTCTGTCATTAGAGACTGTTATTAAGGGATCAAACCATCCAACATGAACATTTATATGTTTATTAAGGTGTGAGGGGTACATGAAGCCCTTCCCACATTCCTGACATATATGCAGTTAGTCTCCAGTATGAACTCTCACATACTGAGTAAGAGAACAGCACCAAATGAAGGACTTCCCAAAAGACTGACACTGATAAGGTTTCCCTCCACTGTGAATATTCCTGTACTTAGCAAGGATTCAGAATGGCAGAAGGGCTTCCCACATTCCTCGCATATAAAAGGTTTTTTCTCCGGCGTGAATGCTCCTATGTACACTAAATCTGAGGCTTCTCAAAAGGCCTTTCCACATTTCTTACATGTATATGGTTTCTCTCCAGTGTGTATTCTCCTATGTACATTAAGTATTGAGGACATATAGAGGCCATCACACATTTCTTACATATACGATTTCTCTCCAGTGAATTCTCCTAAGTACTCTAAGGCTTGAGGCTTCAGCAAAGGATGCCCCACATTCCTTACCTATATACAGTTTCTTTCCACTGTGAATTCTATGTACAGTCAATTGTGAGGATGAAGTAAAGGACTTTCCACACTCCAGACATATCTAAGACTTCTCTCCATTATGAATTCTCATGTGTAGAGTAAGGGTAGAGAACCGTGTGAATGCCTTCCCACATGTCTGACACTGATGAGCTTTCCCTCTGAGATGAATTTTCATATGTGCAGTAAGTCTTGAGGCTCCAGCAAAGGCCTTTCCACATTCCTTACATACATACGGTTTCGCTCCAGTGTGAATTCTCCTATGTACACTAAAGTTTGAGGATTCAGCAAAGGACTTCCCACATTCCTTACATATATATGGTTTCTCTCCAGTGTGAATTCTCCTATGTACAGTAAGTTTTGAGGATGTAGAAAAGGCCTTCCCACATTCCTTACAGATATACGGTTTCTCTCCAGTGTGGATTTTCCTATGTACACTAAGTTTTGAGGCTACAGCAAAGGCCTTCCCACATTCTGTACATATATATGGTTTCTCTCCAGTGTGAATTCTCCTATGTGCATTAAGTGTGGAGGCCCAAGCAAAGGTCTTTCCACATTCCTTACATAGATGCGGTTTCTCTCCAGTGTGAATTCTTCTATGTACAGTAAGTTTTGAGGCTCTAGTAAAGGCCTTCCCACATTCCTTACATATATATGGTTTCTCTCCAGTGTGAATTCTCCTATGTACACCAAGTCTTGCGGATTCAGCAAAGGCCTTCCCACATTCCTTACATATATACGGTTTCTCTCCAGTGTGAATTATCCTATGTATACTGAGGCCTGAGGATTGAGTAAAGGCCTTTCCACATTCCTTACACATATATGGTTTATCTCTAGTGTGAATACTTCTATGTATACTGAGGCTTGAGGATCGAGTAAAGGCATTACCACACTCCTGACATATATAAGGCTTCTCTCCACTATGAGTTTTCCTATGTCTATTAAGACTAGAGGTGTGAATAAAGGCCTTCCCACATGTCTGACATTCATGAGGTTTCTCTCCTGTATGAATTCTACTACGCATAAGATGTGATGATTGATCGAAGGCCTTCCCACATGCTTCACATGCAAAAGGTTTCGCTCCTGAATTTATATTCATATGGTCATGATGGAGCAACCCCTGACTCACACTTTGTTCTTGGGGCTGACGTTTCTGGAGATTCTGTCAACTGTGGTTTTCTAAGGGAATACCACAGTGCTGAGAACATGTGGAGTCTCCCACACATTCCTACATATAGATGGGTTCTGCTCATGGTGACTGTCGTTGAGGGTATGTTACTGTGAGGGACTCACTTTAAACAGTGCTCCTCTCCCTAGCAGCTGCCGCACTGGGGGATTTTGTGCCTCTGAACTGAGAATAACACACTCCAAGGAACTTTTTCCAGGAGAGGGCTTCTTCAGAGTGAGGTAGCCCTCGCCATTCTGATCACCCTCAGAAGACATCCCGCCTGTCTCGGCATCCTCATGGGGCTGAGGGCAGGATTGCTCACACGAGACATTATTGTACAGTGCAGGATCAGAGCCATTCCACTTGGGGTGGCAGCTTTCCTGTAGAACAACAGAGGATTCTAATTATTGACTTATTCACTGAGACTACCTGTCCAAAAACTGAGCCCTTCAGATGTGGTTTCACACATATGCACCGCACAAATTCAATTACTGACATATGAATAGTTTTACTATAGAATAACTACATGTTACTGTAAGTTGGATGCACAAAATTGATGGATGCAGAGTCAGTAAATTCTGTGACATCATCCCCTTTAAATTAATGAAGGAATACAACTGGAAACAATTCCTTCTATAGAAAACGGACACATCCATTTCAAGAGAAAGTGAAGTAAACCTCATGTGGGTTTTGTTAAAGTTTAGTGTGGAAGCTGTGATGCAGGGGTGAAGACCATTCCGCATCATCACACAGCTGAGACAGACCACATGGCCATTGCAAAGCTCTCACCACAAGGGATGACTTTCAGGATCAATGAAGTTTTCTTTTCTTTCTGTTTTGTAGTTTCTATTTATTGGGTGTTGTGTGGATGGAGGGGCACACCATGCAGTATCTAGGATCAGTTCTGTGGGTCTATGGTATCTATAAGGTGTGCTGGGTAAGGACCATCCATTCCTGTGCAAAGCAAGTATATTTCTCTCTACACCATCTCTAGGGCGCACAAATTAGCTTTCTAAACAACTACCACTGTCAAGCAAATCAAAACTAACAGTATTTTTATACATGCTTGATTTCAGCACCTAACAAAGCTAAGGGTCCTCTACTCCAAGCATCAGGCTTTGAAATTTCTCCCTGCCATTCTCAGGCTTCCACCTTAACAATCACATACTTGGTCTGCTCCTGCTGACATAATAATATTTATTCTCAATTAGCGAATCTTACCAACTCACTCGTACTTGCTGACCCCATTCCCAAATCAAAGTGCTGTAATGCCAAATCCTGAAGTCGTGATTTCCGTTCTGAAACTGAACAAAACATGCAATTCAAGCACTTGTCAAAAAAATGTAGCAAAATGATGCCATGTAGTTAAGAGTACATCTCTGTGGTTCTCAAAATCCAAAGAGTCCCACACTAAACAAAATATTTGAATAGTGGAAAACTGTGAGAATCTTGGCAATTCTACAAAAGGTTTTGTTTTTGAGCAGACCTGGTATTGTTCGGGGAACCAGGTGATTTAACAAATTATTGAACAGGTCACCATCGGGCACTGCAAGGCACTCCCTGCTGTAAACACACAAAATTTCGTGTAGTACACAAAGTAAATTGATGCACCAATGGATGGAACTATTTAAAGGGACCTGAGCAATAACTGGGCAGATAGGGTTCTTCCCATGGACACAGTCGAAACGGGTTGATAGGAATCACCCCATAGGATCTGGCGACCCTACAAGACTAATTCCTGAGGACAAGGCTGAGAGTAAGCCCTGAGTATCCACAGGTAAAGCCTAAAAAAAAATGAGGGAGCGAACAGCTACTGCACGGCTGTCCAACATCCCAGCCCGTCCCAGCCCGTCACAGAGCTACCTCCCACACACAGCTGCCTCCCAACGCCAGGGAGCCCACCCGGGTCTGTTCAGACATGGTTGTCTCTACACTGCTCTCACCGACAGCCTGTAGATGCTGGTAGGTCTCCAGCATCACGTCCCTGTAGAGCTTCTTCTGAGAGGCCGCCAGGAATGACCATTCCTCCGGGGTGAAATGCACAGCCACATCATGGAAGGTCACTGCGTCCTGAGTCAACACACGGAGAGGGTGGGAGTCAGATTCTATCTTAGCCTCATTGCCACTACTGTGAGGCCAGGAGCCAGGGTCCTATATTGTCGCTGGGCCTATCCGCTCTGAATGAACCAGCCTCCATGCACATGCATTGTTGACGGGCCCCAGAAATCACATAAGGCAGCTGGATCTGCTAAAGCGGGAGGACGTTATACAGAAGGTTCTTGGATGTATCTAAATTTCCTGGTAACCCCAGGGCCAATTCGAGCACCACTGGTGCAGTGAGCACTGTAGAGAGGATCACTTGAACACAGACTTGTACTTTCCAAAAGACTATCACTGAGTGTAGCAAAAACCACTGCATGCTCACCACTGCACCCCCAGAGCTCATGACCAGTAGAATTGAGAACTTGGCAGTCCATATAGACAACTACTCAGAGCGGTGCATGGCATGTGCGCATGTAGGAACTCACTGCTCAGGACCACCCCAAATCCCGCTCAAAGAAGGTAGAAGTTTCTGGACCCCAACATCTCTACTGGCCTCAGAGATCCTTGGCTCTTTCTCCTTGGGATTGGTGCATGCCCAGAAATCCACACACAAGATTATGTGAACGTAAGACTATATGACCGAGCAGGTAGTCTCTCCAACGCAGGAAGGACAAAACAGGAGAAAAGCAAGTCTCGGGGCCCAAGTCACAGTAGTTGCCAGGGCGAAAATGGGGCCAGCACACCCCAGGGTGCTCTGAGGCCAGTAAGCTTTGAATCCAGAGCCCAGAGTCAAGAGGACAGCTCATGACAAAAACAATGCAAAAGAAACCGAAGCAGCAGATTGGCGTAACAGGACAGCTGTTCCCGGGACAGCACGTAGGACTGGCGATCCCCAAAATCCCATATGGTCCCACAAGCACTGCCAAGGGCAATGCCATTGTGCAGCGCAAGGAGTGATAGTGAGAATCCTTGCTCTGCCACCCCAAATAAAACAGAAAACCCAAGATGAAGCCTTTGGACCTCCAGCATCCCATTGGTCACCTAGACCTGTCAGGAATCAGCATTGAGCACTGAGCTTTGAGTACTCCTCATGCACCACTGGGGCAGCCCCAAAGCTAAATAAAACCAAACAAGCATACACAAAAGCAGCTTCAAACAGCAGAATGGGACAGTCCGATCAAAGTCTCATCTTGGAATCCATCCAAAAGAATCTCAAAACAGAAGGCCCAGGAAGCCTGGGCACTCCTTTTACTAACTCATTTCATTCTGTCTACTCCTACCTGAGGACGGTTTACCAGAAGCCTCATCACCATCTTCTCCTGTCACTGTTGTTCTGAGGATCAGCAGGAGGCTCCGTGCAAAGACCTGGAAAGTCAGAACAGTGAGCACCAGAGATGAGCACCCCCTCCCACTCCTGAGCTCAGACCAGCCACACCCTCCCGCACAGCCTCACAATTCCACCTCAGGGAGACAATGGCATAAGTTCCTGTCTCCACTGGGGATGCAAATTTTGTTGGCATCTGTGCTGCACTTAAGGAGAGGAAGCTGGGCCCAAGCTACAGGGGAGGAAAAAACAGCCTTCTCTGATCCCCGGATTCCTCTATGGCTCCCAAAGGAAAGTCCCTATAGGCCCTGCCAGGGGCCGACTCTCAGCCCAGGAGCTCCCAAATAGGCTGGAAGCAGTGCTGCCCTGTGGGAACCGTAGCCTGGCATGTGGCTCCACCATGTGACTTAGAGTGGACAAACCTTCGACACTCTCTTGCAGGGTGGACAAGGATATGCCCCTGGGCACTCTGTCCTGGGGACCTCAGTATTATCCACAAATGCAGGTGTCGTCTGCTCAGGGAGAGATGAGGAGTCAGGGGTACTTTGCAGCTTGATGTTAGGGAGCTGAAATTCATGAACCAGAAAAAGATACGCTGGTATTGTGGTTAGAAGGCAATAATGTGTGTTGGGTGCTTGACTAGATGAACCCATCGATCCTCTGCATCCCATATGGCCCCCAGTAGCTCCAGGGATAATACCTGAGCTTGAGACTCGAGTAAGTCATGAGCATCTCTGTGTATGTACCCTCTCCCCCCCAAAATCTAAAGAACCAAAAATAGCCCCCCAAATACAATTTCATTGGCAAATCGCAGCCACCAGCAAGTACGCTTCTCGATCCACAGCCTGACCCGGGCTCTCACGGCAGACAATGAAAATGACCAGCAACAGGTCTCCTGCCATTAGGTGGAGGGACAGAAGCTCTGCCCCTCGAATCTGGAGATTCTACAGAACCGAGCATAGGGCTGATGTTTCAAACATGGGAGTGCTGGGAAGGTTGGTACGGCCAAGCCCCTGGCTGAGTCCCACATTCACCCACTGTTGCCCCATCCTGAGCCGCAGAGGATCGTGGCCAAAGAGGCACCCCAGAATCACGAACTCACAACTGTCACTCCTGAACCCTGAGAAAGCCCCCACTGCACCCACAAAGCTCTGCCTCCCCCCAAAACCTCCACCACACCTCACGATCCACCTGGATGTTGGCGAATAAGTGAAAAACAAGCGCAAAATTCCCCCAAGTTGGCTCGGCCCCTCGGCTCAGAGTGGAAACGGGAAGGTGCGGGGTGTTCACAGGAGGTTGCTCGAGTCCTGCAACTAAATCCTTCTTCAGAGACCCCCTTCCAGGATGGGGCGCAAATTTACTTGTCCTTTGCCAAGTGAGCAACAGCCCCAGTGTCTGAGTCAGGAACGGAAAACGAACCGACATTTATGACATCACTTCTGACATCACTTCCGTTTCTATTAGGTACCTTAAAGAGCCAGAGTCTAGGCACTGAGAATCTTTTTGCCACCCAAGTGAATCTGTGCTGCAAGGGGGATGGACTCGAATAAAGGGGTGGAGAGGCAAATGCTGGACTGGTCGGTCACACACTGGGGGCCTGGGGGTAAGGAGAAGTCCCCTGATCCTGCATTGTCAACGAACATCGAACCAATGATATCTAAACACAAAATGTTACGCTGACTCTTGTCAAATGATCCCTGAGCTCAGAGACAAGAGTAAACCCTGAGCACTGTATGCTGTGGTGAAAAATATAATAAGAAAAAAGGCAAATTCTACCGCAGAGGGGGGGGGAAATGATGTAAAAAGACAAATTCGAGAGTGAAACACTAAAAGACTCAAATTTCTGGTACTTAAAAATCCCCTATTATTGCGGCTGGAGAGACAGCACAGCGGGTAGTGTGTTTGCCTTGCACGCGACCAACCCAGATTCGATTCCCAACATCCTATATGGTCCCCTGAGCATTGCCAGTAGTAACTCCTGAGTGCAAAGCCAAGAGTAATCCCTGTGCATTGCCAGCTATCATCCAAAAAAGAAAAAAAATCTCCTATTTTTGATCTATCCCTGCGACAAAAACTCACCGTTTCTCCTGAATCCCTATTGTTCTTTCGCCATTGTTCATGCATGTATATGTGTATATATAAGTGTGACTTTGTGTGATTTTTGTTTCGGGGCCACAACCGGCAGATTCAGGGCTTACTCCTAGCTCTACATGCAGGAATAAATCTGGGACAGACCAGATGGGATGCAGGGGATAGAACCTGGGTTGATTGCTTGGATGGTTAAGTCCTTACCCAATGTACTGTGGCTCCGGCCCGAAGGAAATGTGCTCCTAGCACACCCACTGGGATTCCTGAGCCAATGTCCTGACTCCTGGAAAACCAAAACTTTCTTGTTTAAAAAAAAAAAAAACAAAACCATTTACCTTGGTTGGATTCTGGTTCTAAACAATTTAGGTTTAACATTGGTTCATCATTTCTCCTCTGCTACAAGGAGCTGAGGCTTACTGAGTAACAACTTTCTCGACCTAGCATTAAAGCATTTTTATGATGGCTACAGAGATAGCACAGACCACGAGTTCCTTGTCTGGCACATAGCTGACCAGGGTTCAATCCCTATCACCTCACAGGGTCCCCAAACCTAGCATTATCAATGAGAACAGAGCCGGGGTAAACTCTAATCTCCATTTGGTGTAGCCAACCAAAAATAAATCAATAAATTTAGGTGCCAGAACTATAGTTTGGTAGGGTACTGGCCTTGTAAACGGCTGACCTGTATACCCCGGCAACACACTGAGTACCGTTTGGTACCTTTTAGCAGCAACCAGAGGGTATGACCATATATATATATATATATATATATATGTATATATATATATACACACACACACAAATATATGCGTGTATGTGTGTGTATATCTATATCTATATCGATATATGTAATTTGTTCACAAGTCAACCTCCACCAACCAGTTTTATAGAATGCAGGTTTGGATTTTGCTACAGGTGGCAGAACTTTGAGCTTACCTGAGTGGTGCTTGGGGAATACTGCGTTGTACAGGAGACTGTACCATGGCGGATTGCTTGCAAGGACCCGTCCTGCATTCCTGGCCTATCTCTGACTGCAGGAATTCAAATTCTATATAAATAATGTGAACCTTGTGAGAAATATACAGGCAGGGGGCAGGGATGAGGCCCAGCTGGTAGATAGAGGTCAGGGCAGGGTTGCTGGCACCTGGGGCCTCCTGGTGCAAACCTGAGCCAGAAGTACAGGCTGCAATTTCAAAGGTTTGCAGCGGCCTGGAAGAGCTGACAGTGAGTGGGAGGGCACTTGTCATGAACGCAAAAGACTTAACTTCACAACCTGAATTGCCAAGGAGTGATCACGGAGTACTGCTGGGTTTGGCAAAATCCTGCATAGCCAATCCGCCTTCTGCCCAAAAAAGGCAATGAGGAGTTAACTGCCAACTGAAGAGGTGTGAAATCTAGTAATATATTCTGAATAGTCAGTCCTCTGGGTTTGTTGTTTTGTTTTGAGACCACATGCAGAAATGCTCAGAGCTTACAGGCCAGGTTTTCAGACTATGATTTTACTACTATGGGTACATGATTTAATAAAAGAAAAAGAGGATTAAAAATTATACTTGGAGCCAGAGTGATGTACAGTTGGCAGGGCATATGTTCGGTCCCCGGCATCACATACAGTTCTCCAATGACTCCCAGGCGTGATTCCTGAGTGCCAAGCCAGAAATAACACCTGTGCATTACCGCTGTGTCCCAAAAAGAAAAAAGAAAAAAAAAAGAAAAGAAAAATTAAATTTAGCCCAAACGAGATTTTAAAGTCCATAATTTTGCCCAGAGCCTAGAACTCCTTTTTCCCTTCACAGCCATCTATTGAAAGGGCTCAAGAAATTTCACATGCAAGAGCCCTCAATGAAGGTAGAAACAGGAGAGAGCACACCAGATTGAAGGAGATGACAGCCACTTGGAAGCCCAGAGGGCCTTCCCTGGTATCCAGTGTCCACTAGTCCCCTGAGCACAGAGCAGGGCACAGACCTCAAGTACTACCAGGTGTGGCCCCAAATCTCACCTCCTCTGCTCCCCAAGTAGTGAGATATACCCAAGGAGAGAAGCTCAGAGGGCTGAGCACCTGATTTACCTTTGGGGGACATGGCATGGCTCCCCCTGCATCTCAGACACACAGACACAAGAGGGGGAGAGTCTCTGTTTATCTCCAAGTTTGTAGCAAATGGAGCGGGGGCGGGGGAGAGAGGGAAAGACAAGAGAAACACTCCAACCCCAAAAAGATTCTCAAAGAATGCTCATGTGTCAAGACAAATTCTGGAGTGGGAGGGTTGGGGTCATACCTAGTGATTCTCAGAGGAGAGTATCACCTAGTGATGTTGTGGCAGTTATAACTCTGGTCACCGCAAGAAAGACAAATGCCCTCCTGGCTGTACTACTGCACCACCACTAAGAGTGAGACATTTAGAACCTATTGCAGCTGATCCCTGGAAAACCCCTTTCTGCAAGAACTCACTTCAACAGCAGGGCACACCCCTGGTCTTGGAGAGATGGACAGTGGAGATGCTTGGAATCGGGACAGGTGAGGCAGAAATTCTTTTTTCTGATGAAATATAATCACATAGGGTTAGCAAAGATAGTAAGTTTATAGGGTGCATTTCTTTCAAGCAGCTAATCCGGGGTCAATATGCAACAGGACATAGGCTCAGCCACTCCAGCACTGCTAAAAATGATACATGAACTCAGAACCAAGAGTAACCCCTGAGCACTGAGTGCTGCTGTGGCCAAAAAAAGTACAATAAATTAAGTAATAAAGACATTTCTGGAACCGGAACGATGGTACAGCAGTAGGGAGTTTGCCTTCCATGCGGCCAACCCGGGTTCGATTCCCTAAATCCATATTGTCCCCCAGCACTGCCAGGAGTGACTTCTGAATCCAAAGCCTGAGTAAACCCTGAGCATCGCTGGCTGTGACCCTAAAAATAAAAAAAAGAAATTTCTGTGTAAAGAGATTGGAGACACAGTATAGCAGGTGCTTGTCTTGCACTCGGCCAAGCCAAGTTTGTATCCTGGCATCCCCTACGGTGCCCTGAGCCCAGCCAGGAGTGATCCCTGAATGCAAAGGCAGGAGCAGTAACTGAGTCTTGCAGTTGTACTTCCTACAGACTGAATCATTATTTCATTTAAACGCATAAAGGTGTGGTGGCCAATAGTGATCCTAAATTGCATTATTAAAGGGTTTAGGGCACACTCTGGAAGTGCCCAAGCTACTTCCTGCTAAGATGGCACATTTGGTTGCAAGACCCACTGCAGCTCCACCCTGTTGCACCCTTCCAGACCGCAACCTGAGTTGCCTTAAAGCTCCACACCTTGGGGCCTGAGTGACAGCATAGACAAATGAGCATTTCTTTTGGTGGTGGACAACTTTGGTTTAATTCTGGGCATCCCTTATGGTTCCGAGCACCACTAGGAGTGCTTGCTGGATTTAGAGCCAGGAGTAACCACAATGCCTCGCTGGGTGTGACCCCAAATGCAAAATAAATAAATCAAAAGGAAAGAGAAGCTCCCCACCTCCCTGAACTCCCAGAACCCACTGAATGCACAAGAACCAGTGAAAATCAAAGGCTCTGCCAAATGCTTTGGGCCTCAAGCATATGAAGAATATGCCGTGCCCCTCCCCCCATTCAGCCCCGCCATCTCCCAAGAACGGCAGGACAGAGGGGAGGGTGTTTTTTTCCTTCATGCTGCTGACCCAGATATGGGGTACCCTGAGCAACCCCATGAGTGACCCCTGAACACTGCCAGGTGGGGCTCAACAACCCCCACAAGGAAAAAAATGCGCACCCAGGTCCCTTTGAGGAGGGAATCCCATGCTTTAGTCCTAATCCACAATCCGCCTAAGGAATGACAGGGGACAAGGAACGGGATGTCCTGGGGACACTGCTTGGGGACACCCACACTGTGACTGACCAGGTGCTGGTTGTCGCCCCGAAACTAAGATAACGCTGAGCGGCCCTCACTCGCCCCATCAGATCTGGGGGAGACTGAGGCTCCCTCTAGCTCTGGCACTTTCTGCTTTGGGAGGGGCCCGAGCGATGGGTCATCAGGGAGGGCACTGGCCTCGCATCCCGACACCCAGAAGGGTCCTCGGATCCCCAGGGAGGGAGTCCTGAGCGCCACCGGGAAAAGGTCTAAAACACATCAAAAAAAAATTAAAATTTTTATTTTCACTTTTGCTTGTTCAGTTATTGTCCTTGTTTCTGGAACTTTCAGAACGACCTTCGCGCTTCCAATTCGTTTTTCTCCTCGACCACGTGCTTCCTCTACCCACCCACTTTTTTGGGGAGGTCTGGGGGGCTTTGCCAAGGGCTCACTCCAGGCCGTGATCGGACGCTGTGCAGTGCCAGGATCGAACCCGGGCGGCCGTGGTCCCCCCTTACACATCTTTCTAAATAAATCGTCCTTAGTATCAACGACCCTGTTTCCCCCAAAATCAATTTATAAACCTCTTGGTGGGAGCGCTCAGTGCGTCCCGGGTGAGGGGCCGCCACCCCGGGCCACAGCCACGGAGCGACCCCGCCGCCCACAAGGCGGAGCCCCCGGAGGTTCTGGCGCTCAGAGCGACCACCCGGACGGGCAACGGTGAAACCGACCTCCCGGGACCCCCCTGCCTCCCCTGGGGGGCCCCTCACCCGCTCCTCACCTTCCCAACCACGAGACCCGCATGCACTTCGGCACAGACCGCCAGGGCCGTCGGATGAAGGTCACGGCTTTTGTGACGTCACCCAGAGCCTTAAAGGGCCAGGCTTCGAATATTCCTGACCAGGTACTTGCCTGGTCAGGAAGGTTCATTTTCCTCGTTTCCGGGATAGGATCAGGTGATCCAGACATCTGGGAGTCGCCAGGTTTGGGATAGATGGGAGAGAGATGAGCTGAACAAATAACATGTCGAGCAGAGAGTCTTTGTATTTAAGAAGCAAATAAACTTCACAAAAATACTTTGCAAAGAGCCGCAAGACCTTCTCTCTGAGTCCCGACGTTCATTTGTTTATTCATTTACAACCCTCAGCCACATGCTAGGACCAGGCCCCCAGGATTCCTCCTGGCAGGTGCCAATGAAAAAGACTGGCTTCAACAGGGTTCCTCACCATTGGGGGCTGATGAGCGGCCGCTCAAAGTGATCTGGCAGTTTGACATACACACGTATACACAGAAAGCTGCAGGACAGGGCCCGGCACAACCCCTGGTTGAGAAGTTTGGGATGGTCAAGATTTCTGCCATCAGCAGGTGCGGCATCCTCAAGACCCACAGCCCCCCATGCTGATCTCCACCCCAGGCCATGTTGCTCCATCGCAGAGCTGGAGCTGAAGATGCCCCAAGGATAATGCACTCACACTCGAGACCCCTTTGCCATGCTAAATCCCCCAGTGCAACGAGCAAAGCCTCATCTCCTCCTAAAGCCTCCGGAGCAAGGCAGACCCCAGGAACCCACTGGGTATGGATGGGGGGGAGTAAAAAAACAACCACAAAAGTGCCCCAAGAGCTGGCAAAATCTTGTTGGTCACATTATAGGCACTGGAGGTGAGAGATCCTCATGTTCTGCCACTAATTGGCCTTCAGTGTCCCCCTTCGACTGAAGTATCACTTGTCCTTTAAACGTGTGCCCGGAGGAGGCCTGATCCACTTGATATCACTAGGAATAAAGGTGCACATGGAAGACTCCCGTCTGTGACATCATCCATTTCACCATGGAGACTTAACGTGCCAGGTTCCAAGTCCAGACAGACCATTATGGCAGCCCAGGTGAATCAGTGGAAGGGGGCTGAGCTTGAATCAAAAAGAGGAGAGGCAAGTGCTGGAGGGGCTGGTCACAGAGCTCAGGGCAGCGAGTTAAGGTGGAGTCCCTTGGTGCTGTTCTGGTCAAACATAGAACCAATGCACCCCAAAACATCCACAACAAAACAAAAGCAAGGTTGATTCAATGTAAAATAGACAAGTAGATTGTGAATGGCTCCTGGGACAATGAGTTTCTCTGGGAAGTCATTAATCAAGATGGGTGCAGTGTTTCTGAAGCCAGCCCTGAAGATGCAGAGGAACTAGCCTAGCAGCAAACCAGAGAGCTGGAGAGACACTGGACAGAAGCAAAGGCTGTAAAGAACGTCAGAGAGCACTGTACAGTGAAAAATCTACCCCTTGAAAACACACTATATAAGAACCTACAAGGAAACCCCAGGATGCAGCTCTAGAAACACGTTTTCAACCAAGAGTATGGGGAAAGAGGTTAGTACTGTGGCTTAATGCTTGTGTTAAACATGGTTTTTCCAAGTTCCATTCCTGGCATCCAAAACAACACAGACTCCTAAGAACTGCCAAGTATGGCATGAATTACATAAAACATATTTCAAGAAATAAATCCTTGTATAGACCTTGTATAGACCTTGTATAGACTAAGAACGGAGGCACATAGGAGTTAATGGGCACCAAAGTGTACTAGATCATTTTGTAGACTTCGTCTTTTGGACAGACCAAAAACAGTTTTAATCATTCTGATGGCTACTAGGGTTGAGATTTTACCACTTACAAACGCAACGTGTTGTCGTCTTTTCTCCTAATATAATTGAAATGAGAAGAGTAAAATCCAGGCATATGACGACCCTTTATAGTTAGTCTTCACAGCTGATGTTATTGCCTGCTGAGATGGGAGTTTGGGCCTTCTGCCAGGTTCCCACCATTTGTAAAATATTTTGATCAAGGGGCCTGTTCCATCCTATCATTGAACCATCAGAAATCTTTCTGTGCACAGTGAAGTCCACATCAACTATCTCTAATCCACCCTATTAAAGAAGAACGACAGGGTCATTATCCTAAACTTTTCAGAAATATTTATCCTCAATGCTTAGGGAAATCTAATAAAAATCTGAAAACAAGGAGTGCAGAGCTGATACAGTGGGAAGCTGCTCGACTGCACAAGACTGATCTGGATTCAAAGTCCAGATCCCCATAAGGATACCTATGTCCTCCCTGGCAGGTATGGATGAGCTCAGACCCAAGAGTGTGGCCTGAGCAAAGCAGGTGTGGCTCCTCAAAACATAAGCGAGGAAGGCCTGAAGTGTGGAGGTTTGCCTCTTTTTTCCATTCCAAAGGATTCACTGCAACATCCTGGTTGATCTCTATCATAAACCCCGCCAACCGGGGTCTCTGCCTCAAACCAGAGTCCAAGCAAAACTGAGACACTGGGCTGCAGTTATTACACAGCGGGCAGGGCGTTTTCATTGCATGCAGCCAACCCGTGTTCAATTTCCAGCATTCCATAGGGACCACCAAGAACAGCCAGGAGTAGTTCCTGAGTCCAGAGCTAGGAGTAAACCCTGTGCATCTCTTCGTTTGACCAAAAAAAAAAGAAAACATAAAGAGTGACACTGATAAGTGTGATCGAGGGGTGGTTATTGTACCAGTTCACTTAGTTCCTATTTAATCAGTTTTCACCTGGATTCCATCATCAAGACCCATTATGTACAGGGGCTAGAGCAATAGCACAGCGGGTAGGGCGTTTTCCTTGCATGTGGCTAACCCAGGTTCGATTCCCAGCATCCCATATGGTCCCCGAGCACAGCAAGGAGTGATTCCTGAGTGCAAAGCCAGGAGTAACCCCTGTGCATCTCCGTGTGTGACGGGAAAAAAAAAAGAAAAAAAAGGATCCATTATTTACAGGTTAACATACACATCAAGTCCAAGTGCTGGGACACTGGCATAGGAAATAGTAACCATTAGTATTATTACTATGGTTTGCTATATAAGGTAACTCAGGAGATTAATTCAGGTTCATAAGGAACTCAGGCATTAGTAGGCGTATGAAAATACACAGTGGCAAGAACTCTTAAGAGTGTACAAAATGGGAAGATCTTTGTGTTTCCCTGAATTGAAATCATCAGCAATTCCCTTTCCCTCATAGTACTGAAGTCACCAGTTTAATTTGAACTTAAGAACTGTAACATAAAGAATGAACTAGGAGTGTATATTTCAGTCATCAAAAGGTTGAAGCAGAGTGTTTACCGTGGGATCGCCCAAGTACCACACTCCCAGACTAATTCCTGAGTGCATATTCAGGAGAAACCCCTGAGCATCACCCAGGTGGGACACAAAAATGAAAAAAAAAATGGTCAAAGGGCAAGCCGTGAGGAACCCAGACATAATGGAGGCCTTGTGTATCCCACCCAAGGCCTGGAAGAGATTGAATGATGCATTAATGTAAATTGAAATTCAGATTTTAGGGACTGCTGGGCATTTGTCCTGCAGGGGATGACGGGATATGATCCCTTTCCCTCCCAGGCCCACCTGGAGTGATCCTGCCTGTGGACCCAGAAGTTAGCCCTGGGCATTTCTGGTCGTGCCTTACCCCCACCCATACAAAATAGTTCTTGTTTTGTGTATTGAACAGAAAGCGCTATGTCAGGGGGATCAGGTTTATGAATGAGAGATGTGAGGCATTTCAGTGATCCCTGTCATCAAGGCTTTCTGTGACTGTAGGTGGCTTATCTGGGCTCACCTCCAGTATCACATAGTCCCCTGGTACCACAGGGAGTAACCAGCTAACTGGCCAGCACTGGGAGCCTTTGGATATGCATCTTTGGGGAGGGAGACACAGTCAGCAGTGCTCAGGGCTTATTTATTCCTGCCTTTGCACTCAGGAGTCACTCCTCTGGGGCCAGGGTTGAGGGCTCCTAAAGTCCTAACGTCCAGCACCTCCTAATGGTTTGGAGGGAATTGATGTAGGCATGCAGGCAGATAGGGAAGGTCCCCCCTCCCAAGGCAAAGGCAGTAAATTTCCTGGGAATAGCTCTGAAGTTGTGAAGGCCAAACTTGCAGAAAACAGGAACTAAGGCCTGATCGTGCCCTCATCTATGGCCACCAACAGAACCCAGAGAAGCTCCTGCAGAAACAAAAGGCCAGGAAAGGAATTTCAAAGAAGATCATCACCGCTCCCAACCTGCCTAGGCAACCTCCTTAGCAATGGGACTTTGACCTTGTCAAAAGACTAGATTGGATTCCCTTCTGTTCGCGGGAGACCGCTCATTGGCTTTCCCAGACATTTGTGGGAGCAGGGCAAGTGGGGGGTCCCCGAACGTGGGAACCAAAGTCGGACTCCACCAAAGTCGGAGCCCCCCACCACTGCTTCCGACACGCTCCCCCAAATTATATAGTCAGATCAGGAGGTGTACACCAGGTGGGGTGGGGTGGGGTGGGGGTTGAAGGATGACCCCAGACCTCAATGCGGGAGCACCCCAATGGTGCTGCTTCATTCTCAAGGGGTCTTTGTGCCAAAAGGAGGCCGCCACTGGTGGATTCAACAGTCTTACACCCGCAAAGGGCTGGAGGGGATGAGAGAGTCCAGCATCTTCCGGCCCTGCCTTCGTCCAACAGGGCCTTGTGTCAGAGAATAAACTGGGGATCTGTGTCCGGGTGTTCCTGCTGCCTGGGGCTCGCCCCACTCACTCTATGTATGGAGGCACTCCCAGTGGGCAGTGCTCCAGAGCCAGCTACCCGAGAGCGAACAGGGTGACACAGGAGAGACTTTCCTTCCCGCAGTACGATGTGTCCAACCAACTCAGTTCTAAAGGTGTCCATACCCCATGTCCACGTATCACAGCACCCCGCATTGCTGAGGGTGCCATCTTCCATCCTGAGTTTTGAGGTTCTTATACACATGAGAAGTCCCATGTCTTCTGTTCTCCGTGGAGGAGGGTGGCAGAGGCTCGATTCAACTCCAGCAACTCCAGATGTCTGGGGTGAAGGTAACAGTCATCAGAGGAGCTAGGGTGTGTTAAGAAGAATTTTAATTAACACAGAAATATTGAGCCTAAGACTGAGCAATCTCCTTCCCTGGAAAATCTAAATACATCACTTCTTCCAAGGATTTTTTTTTTGCTTTTTGGGTAATACCCAGCAATGCTCATGCGTTACTCCAGGCTGTACACTCAGAAATTCCTCCTGGTGGTACTTGGGGGACCATATGGGATGCTGGAGATTTGACACAAGTTGGCTGTATGCAACACAAACATCCTACCAGAAACACTGTGGCACTGGTTACGAGGGTTTTTTTTGGGGGGCGGGGGACTGTTTTGGTGTGTGCCCACAGGGTTCTGGAAAACATTGAGTATCTGGGATTGAACCTGGTCCGTTACAAGCAGGGTGAGTTTATTTTGTCGTTGTTCTGTTCACTTTGAACAAGAAAAGTTATGAGCCCTCTTTGCTCTGTCTGTGGCCCAGCTCTTTGGAAAGGTCTCCAGTTATAGTCAACCCCATGTGCCATCACCCCACATTCTGAGGATGCCCCAACCCTCTTCTATAAAGAAAAGTGGTCAGGGATACAGAAAGATACAGCTCAAAACCCACCAAGTTAGGGTGGGGGAATCTGCCATCACGGGACTGAGGCTGTTTTGGTTTTATTTGGTTTGTTCATGGTTTGGAGGCCCAACACGAGCAATGCTCAGGGTTACTCCTGGCTCTGCACTCAGGACTATCACTCTGACATGTTGGTGGGGCTGTATGGAGAGTCAAAGAAAGAATCTTCTTGGGGTCTAGTGGGTTGTTCCTGCTTTGTTTCTGGACCAGGAGGGGTGCAGAGTATTGTACTGACGTCGAAAGTGCAAGGCAATGTCATTTATTTTCATTTTTGTCCTCTTCACTGAGCTAGAAACCTTCTGAAGCCACTTTGCTACGTCTGTGACCAAGCCATTGAGAAATATTTCCTGTTATGGGCAACCCACACCCCAGCACCCCACATTCTGAGGGAGCCCAAACCTCTACAACAAGGAAGAGGCAGCAAGGATACAGCAAGATACAGCTCAGAAACCCCCACGATGGGGTGAGGGAATCCCCCAATAAGGGACTGGGGCTGTTTTGGTTGTATTAGGTTTGTTCTCGGTTTGGGGGACACAAATCCAGCAACGGCAGAGGTTCTCCTGATGTTGCATTCAGGAATCACTCCGGCATGACGGTGGGGCTGTATGGAGAGCCAGAGAAAGAACTGGGGCCTGTGACTGCAAGCCAAGAGCACTAACGGTTCTGCTCCCGCTGCAGCGACCCAAGCGGCTTGCTTGATCCTTAATGACCTAACATTAAAGCAAAGAAATGGGCTGGAAATCTAAAGCGTGGCAAAGGTGGGTTGCAGCAGTTCTGGCGATAAACAACGAGATGGCGCTGTGGGTGTTTCTGTCCCTCTCTGGGATCGTTTCTTTGTTATTTATTTTTATATTAGTGAATCACCATGAGGTACAGTTGTAGACTTACAAACTTTTGTGCTTGGGTTTCAGCTATACAATTATCGAGTACCCGTCCCTCCACCAGTGCCCATTCTCCACCACCACTGATCCCAGTTAGTCCCTCCCATTCCCATCCCCCCATTCCACCCTGCCTCTGTGGCAGTGCATTCCTTTTTGTTCTCTCTCTCCTTTTGGGGGCTGTGGTTTGCAAATGAGGCATTGACTGTCAACCATGTTCGGTCTATGGTTAACTTTCAGCATGCATCTCCCATCCTGGGAGGATCCTCCCAGCACCCTTTATTTGGTGCTCCCTTCTCTATCTGAGCTGCCTTTTTCCATGGCGTTTGCGGCTGGCCTCCATGCGATGGAGTAAACCTCCTGGCACTTGTCTCAGCTATTCTTGCGTGTTAGTCTAAAAGAAAGGGACAGACATAGAAAGATGGGTTTCGTCTAGGGAAAATAAAGTAACAAAACGTGCTCGTTTCTCTAAGAATTTTCCACCCTTGGGCTTGCTTCAGTGTTGAGTATGGGGTAATAAAGGATCAAGCAAGCCTCTTCCACAGGTGCAGCAGGAGGAAGGAAAGCCTGTGGTTGCTTGTCTTTCACTTGAGTAATCTGGGCTCGATTCCAGCCTTCAGATCTTTGTGGAGAGGATATCTGAATCACCTTGCATGTCGAGTGGGTTGCCCTAGCTTTGTCTGTAAACCTGGAGGGGTGCAGAGGATTGAACTGAAACTTTAATGAGCAAGGCAAGGTTATTTCTCACATTTATTGTTCTTTTCTCTCTGTACAAGAAAGGTTCTGAATGCACCTTGTGATGCCTGTTACCGAGCCCTTTGAATGTTTCCTATTATGGACAACCTACGTCCCATCGCCCCACATTATGAGGGTACTCTAACCGTCTTCTACACCGACGTGGGGAATGGAAGAATATACAGTTCTGACACCCTCAAGTTGGGCTGATGGAATTCGCCATCAAGGAACGGAAGCTCTGTGTTTTACTTTTCTTTCTTGTTTGTTCCTTTATGGTTGTGGCCGGCCACATCCCGATATACTCAGGTCCTTCTCCTGCCTCTGCACTCAGGAATCACTATGGACATGACTGAAGAACCGTAGGGGAAATGTATGACTATACCCGGGTCCTATGGATGCAAGGCAAAAGCCCTATCTGCTCTGCTCCCGTTGCAGCGGCCCACGCTGCGTGCTGGATCTTTAATGACCCCATACTTAACATTTAAGCAAAGAGAAGGACTGAAAATCTTAAACAACGGAAAATTTAGACCACGGAAGTTATGCTGAAACGCCATGAGATGGAGCTGTGAGCGATTCTGTCCCTCTCCAGGCCCATTTCTCTAAGAATTTTGCAACCTTAGGTTTGCTTCTGTGTTAACTATGGGGTAATTAAAGATCAAGCACGGAGCATCAAAGGGGCAGTGGTCGGAGAGCCTTGAGGGTGCGAGTCTCTCACATGGGTGACCAGCAATCGATTCCCGCCTTCAGAACTTGTGGGATACATGGCTGAACCACCTCAGGGGATGAGTGGGTTGCTCCATCTTTGCCTCTAGACCAAGAGGGGTGCAGAGTATCGAACTTGACGTGGACAGAGCAAGGCAAAGCTGTAAGGCTGGAGCCATAGCACAGCGGGTAGGGTGTTTGCATTGCATGCGGCCGACATGGTCACCTGTGTTCAATTTCTCCACCCTCTTGGCAAGCTATCAAGAGTATCTTGCCCACACAGCAGAGCCTGGCAAGCAACCTGTGATGTATTCGATATGCCAAACACAGTAACAAGTCTCACAATGTTACTGGGCCCCCTTCAGGAAATCGATGAACAATGGGAGGACACTGACTGTGACAATCTGAGCCAAAAAACATTTGAAGCCACTTTGTTATGTCTGTGACGAAACTATTTAGAAATATTTCCTGCTATTGGCAACCCACACCTCATCACCCTACGTTCTTAGGGTACCCAACCCTCTTCTACAAGGAAGACACAGCATGGATACAGCAAGATAAGCTCAGAAACACGCACGTTGGGGTGAGCTAATCCTTCAATAAGGGACTGAGGCTATTTTGGTTTTATTTGGTTTGTTCATGGTTTGGGGGCCACAAATCCAGCAACGTGCAAAGGTTCTCCTGGCTCTGCACTCAGGAAGCACTCAAGCATGATCGTGGGCTGTATGGAGAGCCAAAATTGTGAGAGCTTTCTTTCATTTGGGTAATCTGGGTTTTATTCCAGTCTTCATATCTTGTGGAGTACATAAATGGTACATAACTGGAATCACTATAAACAGTGCTCCTTTCCCACAGTCCAGGGGCTTCTCCCCTGGGCCAGTTTGTGTCCATGGACTGAGCAGAACAGCCTCTGAGTAGCTTGTCCCAGGAGATCGCTTCTTTGCAGTGTGGGCGCTCACTTCCTACTGGTAACCCACAGAAAACATCCCACCTGTCTTGGCATCCTCATGAGGCTGAAGGCATAACTGCTCACCCGAGATGTTGTCACAGTGTGCATGTCCAGAAGAATCCCACCTGGGCTGCTGCTCCCCGAAGAAAAGCAGAGAATGATTCTATTTACTGTGCTGTGCCTGATAGGCTTCTGGTCAAAAAAATAATAGACCTGGAGGTTGGTTTCTAACATTTACCCAACTCGGTTGGAATTCTGACACATGGATGAATTTTCCAGGCAATGACCTGACATTTCAGGAAGATGGACAAGCAAAATAGACTGATGGCAGGTCACATAGCTGTGTAATTTTTTTCCAACTCAAAGAACAGACACAGTAAGTGGAAATAACTCCCTCTGCAGAAAATTGAAGCACCAGTTTAGAGGGAAAATAAAAGGGGAAAGAGACTGGGTTTGGTACTAGCCTAGTGTGGAGTTTAGTGGGATAGCTTAGTGGAATACACGTGCGAAGGCAATGATGCATCCCCACATAGCTGAGACAGACCTTTGAAAATATCTCACATGAAGCAGATTCCTCGCGAGGATCAATGAGTTTTCTGTTATCTTGTTCTATTTACTTAGGTGGGGAGAGGGTCACACCAGCATTGCTCAGGGATTCCTGCTGCTAGGACTCTCGTGGCTGAGAGAGATAACCACGAATAAAACAGCCTGTTTTCTAACACTGTTGAACTTATTCGCCAACATGGCTTGGTACATGCCTCAGGCATCCGCAAGCGAATGACCGAGCTGCAAAGCAATGCAGAGAATTCATCAAGGATCACCTCAAAGACAGGAGAACAGCGACGCTGGTACAGCGACGCTGGTAGATGTGGCAGAAGCCGGGAAAAGCATTTGTAATGCCCGCCTGTCCTTCACCAACTACAAGACCAAGATTACTGCTGTCCGACATCCTGATGGATCTATCACATCTTCCAGAAGGGCAATGGAGAAGATTATTCATGACTTTTACTCAGATCTCTTTAATAGCTAAGTCCTTTTGCCCACATAACATATTCTGCATGATTGACATATCGTTCCCAATGTTCTCCCTTCTAAAATTCAACACGCCATCTCTTCGGTAAAGAAACAAAGAGCACCTGGTCCAGACAAGATCAGACCTGAACACCTGAAGAATTTGCCATCAATACTCATCAATACACTGGCTCGGCTCTTCACACACTAAATACTGAATGCAAGTTTCCATCCCAATGGAAAAGCAGCAAGACTGTACTATTATACAAGAAGGGAGACATCCATGGCATTGGCAAGTATCACCCAATCTGCTTATTGTCTGTCATCTACAAACTGTTCACTCGAGTCATCCTAAATAGGATTAGCAGAACACTCGATGAAGAACAACCATGCGAACAAGCCGGGTTCAGTACCATCTAACATATCCACACGATTACTAATCTCATTGAGGTTTCTCAGGAGTTCTAGATGCTGTTCTGTCTAACGTTCATTGATTTAAAGAAGGCCTTTGATTCTGTTTGGACTGGAGCGATAGCACAGCGGTAGTGCGTTTGCCTTGCACACAGCCAACATGGCCGACCCGAGTTCAATTCCTCCGCCCCTCTCGGAGAGCCCGGCAAGCTACCGAGAGTATCTCGCCTGCACGGCAGAGCCTGGCACGCTCCCCATGACGTATTCGATATGCCAGACACAGTAACAACAAAGTCTCCAATGGAGACGTTACTGGGCCCGCTCGAGCAAATCGATGATCAACGGGAGGGTCTTTACTTTACTTTTACTTTGATTCTGTTGAGATGGAAGAGGTCATAGAAGCGCAAGCCAATCAGGGTGTACAAACTCAATACATCAGGATCCTCCGTGAGCTCTATTAGGGATTCACTACCAGGATCTCACCATTCTACAAAGAAATAATCATCCATGTCAAGAGAGGGGTTTGGCAGGGTGATACTATTTCACCAAAACTCTTCAGTGTCACCCTTGAGAACATCATACGACAACTGGAATGGGAAGAAATGGGAGTGAAGATAGATGGTCGGCAACTACACCACCTCCGCTTTGCTGATGACATCATTCTAATAACACCAAATATCAGCCAAGTGACACAAATGCTGACCTACTTCGACCGTGAGTGTGGAAAGGTCGAACTACAGCTGAATCTATCGAAGACAATTTTTATGAGAAACAGCCTCGTTCCTGACGCTCCATTTGCTCTCAATGGAACCATCATCTCCGAATGCAACAGTTATATATACCGAGTTCGAGAAATCAACATGATGACTCTCCTGGCACCTCAGTTGCGCAGGAGGAAGAGAGCGGCTTGCAGTGCCTTCATGAGCATTGAAGAAATAACTAAGAGGACAAAGAACCTCCATCTATAAGCACATCTCTTCAATTCCACTGTTCTTCCTGCATTAACATATCAAGCAGAGACCTGGGCCCTACACAAACAGGATGAGAACACTACTCGGGTCTCTCAAAGAGGAATCCAAAGAGCTATGCTTGGAATATTACGCATCACTCAAATGAGAGATAGAATCCGGAGTTCTGATCTCCGTCAACAGTCAAGAATCAGGGACACTGTCTCATCTGCAAAGGCATCAAAAATCAGATGGGCTGGACACGTAATGAGGTTTACAGACAACCACTGGCCTAGAGCATTACTGACTGGATTCCACGGGACATCAAAAGATCGTGTGGACGCCCACCTACAAGATGGTCAGACTTCTTCATCAAGACCCTGAACAGATGCCATTGGGCTACACTAGCACACAGCAGGCATGCATTGAGATGTTACTGGCACCCACTCGAATAAATCAATGAATAAAGGGGGATCAAGTGATATATCTTTTTAGGTTTTAGAATTACTGCTTTTATGCAGCAACACGATTGGAACTGTAAGATACCGTCTTGAGTGAAGTTAGCCAGAAAAAGAAACAAAAACATGATGATGTTCACTCATCTGTGGAATACCGAACAGTGGATGTGGAAATGTACTGTAAAGCAGCTGCTTCAATCATCCCTGATTCTAGTGGTTAGAGAGAAGCTGAACAAAGAAGTAAAGAAATTTGGGGCAGAAGAGAACCAGAAGTTTACAGGGATCAGGGATTCATTTATGCCAGTGACATTAGTGAGGGGTGTAGCCATTTACCCAAAACACAGATGCAACAGAACTGAAAACAAGAGATCTAAGCTGTAACCACTGAAACCGAATCATGTGCTTGTCCAGATGACAGGCGGGGGTAGAGTTGGGACTGGGGTGGGGAGGGAATACGGGAACACGGGTGGAGGGAATCTGATGCAGGGATCTGTGTTCAATTATTGTACGCCTAAACACAACTATCAATAATTTTGAAAATCATGGCACTTTAATGAAAACTTTAAAAAACACTACAATAAAATAAATTTCCAGATTTCGGCACCCAGTGAGGTTAAAGACCCTCTAGTCCCAGCATTAGGCTCCGATATTTTTCCTGTCATGCTGAGACCATAGATGTGGTTGCGGGGATGTAGCTGGACCCCACCTTTCAAGTTGCATGCTCGGTCCAATGAGGACTCCAATGGCATAATAGTTAGTTTCAACAAGAGAATCTTACAGAACATTTGTATGCAATACCCCTGTTCCCTAAAGAAATTGCTGTAATGCCAAGTACTGAAACTGTGTTTTGAGTTCTGAAATAAAAAAAAATGCACAATGAGAATTAGTCCAATGCTGAATGGAATGCAGTTGAATGACCAAGCAGGTGGAGGACATCTCCATAGTTCTCATAGTTCAAGCAAGCCTACAGAAAGGGAAAATCTGCGGGATAAATGTTAGGAGGAGCTCGGCAATCCCCAAAAAAGCCTTTTGGGTTTTGTTTTTAACCAGACCCTCTGGGACAAGCCAGAAGCATAGCAAACAATAACAGAGTAGTGAGCCGTGACAGGTATGAGCAGGGGGGTATTTATGTACCTGATTATTCAGTAAACTTCCTCCTCATTTTCATCACCAGGACCCATTATTTCCAAGTTAACACACAAGCAATTCCAAGCGCTAGAATATTGGCATAGGTGCAGCCAGGGTGAAAATCAGCAGGTACCTTTCAATGACATGAGGAGAAGCCTGTCCCAAGCAGGCAGGCTTATTTCCTCTTAACTGCACTTTTTTTAAACACCCTTGCCCATTGTGTCCAAAGGAAAACTTGCTTGACTTACTTGTACTGTTCTATCCTTAGAGACTGTTATTAAATGATCAAGTCATCCAGTATGAACTTTTATATGTTTATTAAGGTGTGAGGGGTACATGAAGCCCTTCCCACATTCCTGACATATATGCAGTTAGCCTCCAGTATGAACTCTCACATACTGAGTAAGAGAACAGCACCAAATGAAGGACTTCCCAAAAGACTGACACTGATAAGGTTTCCCTCCACTGTGAATATTCCTGTACTTAGCAAGGATTCAGAACGGCAGAAGGGCTTCCCACATTCCTCGCATATAAAAGGTTTTTCTCTGGCATGAATGCTCCTATGTACACTAAATCAGAGGCTTCTCAAAAGGCCTTTCCACATTTCTTACATGTATATGGTTTCTCTCCAGTGTGTATTCTCCTATGTACATTAAGTATTGAGGACATACAGAGGCCATCCCACATTTCTTACATATACAATTTCTCTCCAGTGAATTCTCCTAAGTACTCTAAGGCTTGAGGCTTCAGCAAAGGACGCCCCACATTCCTTACCTATATACAGTTTCTCTCCACTGTGAATTCTATGTACAGTCAATTGTGAGGATGAAGTAAAGGACTTTCCACACTCCAGACATATCTAAGACTTCTCTCCATTATGAATTCTCATGTGTAGAGTAAGGGTAGAGAACCGTGTGAATGCCTTCCCGCATGTCTGACACTGATGAGATTTCCCTCTGAGATGAATTTTCATATGTGCAGTAAGTCTTGAGGCTCCAGCAAAGGCCTTTCCACATTCCTTACATATATATGGTTTCTCTCCAGTGTGAATTTTCCTATGTTCACGAAGTCTTGAGGCTCCAGCAAAGGCCTTCCCACATTCCTTACATATATACGGTTTCTCTCCAGTGTGAATTCTCCTATGAACACTAAAGTTTGAGGATTCAGCAAAGGACTTCCCACATTCCTTACATATATACGGTTTCTCTCCAGTGTGAATTCTCCTATGTACAGTAAGTTTTGAGGATGTAGCAAAGGCCTTCCCACATTCCTTACATATATACGGTTTCTCTCCAGTGTGAATTCTGCTATGTACACTAAGGCTTGAGGCTTCAGCAAAGGACTTCCCACATTCCTTACATATAAATGGTTTCACTCCAGTGTGGATTTTCCTATGTACACTAAGTTTTGAGGCTACAGCAAAGGCCTTGCCACATTCCTTACATATATACGGTTTCTCTCCAGTGTGAGTTTTCCTATGTGCATTAAGTGTGGAGGCCCAAGCAAAGGTCTTTCCACATTCCTTACATAGATGCGGTTTCTCTCCAGTGTGAATTCTTCTATGCACAGTAAGTTTTGAGGCTCTAGTAAAGGCCTTCCCACATTCCTTACATATATATGGTTTCTCTCCAGTGTGAATTCTCCTATGTACAACAAGTCTTGCAGATTCAGCAAAGGCCACCCACATTCCTTACATATATACGGTTTCTCTCCAGTGTGAATTCTTCTATGTACAGTAAGTTTTGAGGCTCTAATAAAGGCCTTCCCATTTCCTTACATATATAAGGTTTCTCTCCAGTGTGAATTCTCTTATGTACACTAAGACTTGAGGCTACAGCAAAGGTCTTCCCACATTCCTTACATACATACGGTTTCTCTCCAGTGTGAATTCTCCTATGTATACTGAGGCCTGAGGATTGAGTAAAGGCCTTTCCGCATTCCTTACATATATATGGTTTATCTCTAGTGTGAATACTTCTATGTATACTGAGGCTTGAGGATCGAGTAAAGGCATTACCACACTCCTGACATATATAAGGCTTCTCTCCACTATGAGTTTTCCTATGTCTATTAAGACTAGAGGTGTGAATAAAGGCCTTCCCACATGTCTGACATTCATGAGGTTTCTCTCCTGTATGAATTCTCCTATGCATAATAAGATGTGATGATTGATCGAAGGCCTTCCCACATGCTTCACATGCAAAAGGTTTCACACCTGAATTTATATTCATATGGTCATGATGGAGCAACCCCTGACTCACACTTTGTTCTTGGGGCTGACGTTTCTGGAGATTCTGTCGACTGTGTTTTTCTAAGGGAACATCACAGTGCTGAGAACATGTGGAGTCTCCCGCACATTCCTTACACGTAGATGGGTTCTGCTCACGGTGACTGTCGATGAGGGTATGTTGCTGTGAGGGACTCACTTTAAACAGTGCTCCTCTCCCTAGCAGCTGCCGCACTGGGGGATTTTGTGCCTCTGAACTGAGAATAACACACTCCAAGGACCTTTTTCCAGGAGAGGGCTTCTTCAGAGTGAGGTAGCCCTCGCCATTCTGATCACCCTCAGAAGACATCCCGCCTGTCTCGGCATCCTCATCGGGCTGAGAGCAGGATTGCTCACACGAGACATTATTGTACAGTGCAGGATCAGAGACATTCCACTTGGGGTGGCAGCTTTCCTGTAGAACAACAGAGGATTCTAATTATTGACTTATTCACTGAGACTTCCTGTCCAAAAACTGAGTCCTTCAGATGTGGTTTCACACATATGCACCACACAAATTCAATTACTGACATATGAATAGTTTTACTATAGAATAACTACATGTTACTGTAAGTTGGATGCACAAAATTGATGGATGCAGAGTCAGTAAATTCTGTGACATCATCCCCTTTAAATTAATGAAGGAATACAACTGGAAACAATTCCTTCTATAGAAAACGGACGCATCCATTTCAAGAGAAAGTGAAGTACAACCTCATGTGGGTTTTGTTAAAGTTTAGTGTGGAAGCTGTGATGCAGGGGTGAAGACAACTCTGCATCATCACACAGCTGAGACAGACAACGTGGCCATTGCAAAGCTCTCACCACAAGGGACGAATTTCAGGATCAATGAAGTTTTCTTTTCTTGCTGTTTTGTAGTTTCTATTTATTGGGGGTTGTGTGGATGGAGGGGCACACCATGCAGTATCTAGGATCAGTTCTGTGGGTCTATGGTATCTATAAGGCGTGCTGGGTAAGGACCATCCATTCCTGTGCAAAGCAAGTATATTTCTCTCTACACCATCTCTAGGGCTCACAAATTAGCTTTCTAAACAACTACCACTGTCAAGCAAATCAAAACTAACCGTATTTTTATACATGCTTGATTTCAGCACCTAACAAAGCTAAGGGTCCTCTACTCCAAGCATCAGGCTTTGCAATTCCTCCCTGCCATTCTCAGGCTTCCACCTTAACAATCACATACTTGGTCCGCTCCTGCTGGCATAATAATATTTATACTCAATTAGCGAATCTTACCAACTCACTCATACTTGCTGACCCCATTCCCAAATCAAAGTGCTGTAATGCCAAATCCTGAAGTCGCGATTTCCGTTCTGAAACTGAACAAAACATGCGATTCAAGCACTTGTCAAAAAAATGTAGCAAAATGATGCCATGTAGTTAAGAGTACATCTCTGTGGTTCTCAAAGTCCAAAGAGTCCCACACTAAACAAAATATTTGAATAGTGGAAAACTGTGAGGATCTTGGCTATTCTACAAAAGGTTTTGTTTTTGAGCAGACCTGGTATAGTTCGGGGAACCAGGTTATTTAACAAATTATTGAACAGGTAACCATCAGGCACTGCAAGGCACTCCCTGCTGTACTATCGTTCAGATCCAAACTAGCTCTGTTATGGTTTTACTTATTCGAAAGCCATGGAAGCAAATTACAGGATCATTCTGTGACTGAGAGTCCAGGGGAATGAAGAGCAGCGTGAGTATGGCACAGACCCAAGGATCCAGGAGACCAAGGTCCCGTTCTCAGCAGCGTGTTTCATACATGCTCAGGGCACCCAAACACTGCACAGGGCTTGAGCCAGGAAGAGTCCTCAGACACTCACCCACACACACGCCTCTACTCCCCGACCTCAGGGCTCCTTCTTCCAGCCAGGAGATCACCGCAGGCTTCCTCCCAGAGTGCCCTGCCTCAACAGAGACAGAGGCATGGATAAATGACATGGAAAAGGTGACAGGTAAATCCCCATGTTTTCCTGATATAACTGTGCAAATATCTGAAAGGCATGAACAGAATGCCCATTTCCATAATGCCACATATTTCTAGTTATTCGAGAGGTAAGACCCAAGAAAATTCCACAAATACTCTAGACCGGGTCTTGTGGATGGCCGACAGGGGGTTGATCAGCACGGTATGTTGTTGGTTTTTGTCTTGTTTGGTGTCTCCCCTGGCAATGCTCCGGGGAGACTCCTGACTCTCTGTCAAGAAATCACCGCTGGTGGAGCTCGGGGATGACATGGGATGCCGGGGATTTAACCCACGTGCGCCCCTTGCAAGAAAATCACTTTCCTCCCTGTACTGTCCCTCTAGGCCCAGCAGCATATGGAGTTTCCTGAGCCCCTCATGAACTCGTCACGGATTTCAGTAACAATAAGTGCATAATAAATCTGGAAATGACCAAGGGTGGCAAGAGACCCTTACTTTTTTAAGCTGAAAAATGTATCAGAAAGAGAGCACAGCAGGAGTTTCTCACAGACAATCCAGTTGCAATACCCGATATCACCTAGGGTCCCTCATGCCAGCCAGGAGTGTTCCCTGAGTGCAGAGTCCAGGAGCAAACCCTAAGTCCTGCTGAAGTCTCACAAGAACCATTAGAAGTAAATCCGAGCACTGAAATAGGGCAGCGTCTAATGATTTCAGACGAGATATCAAATCCCCTGTGGTGGGAAAGATAGTACAGCACATAGGACAGAAGTGTTGCACACACAAGTGGGTTTGATGCCAGGCAGCACATAAGATCTTGGAGCAAGGCCAGGTGTGGATCCTGAATACACAGGCAGGAATAATCCCTAATCCCTAAGGAAATAAGAAAACGCAAAAACCGTCTGACTTGAGTGACTGGTGCAAAAGTACTGGGGGTGAGGTTTCAGTCCACGGCACCCCATGGTCCCTGAGACTCTTAGGAGTCATCCTTTAGCACAGAGCCAGGGGAACTGTGGACTGTGCCCCCCAAAAAAGGCAACAGCAAACCAATTAAACACACAAAATTTCGTGTAGTACACAAAGTAAATTGATGCACCAATGGATGGAACTATTTAAAGGGACCTGAGCGATAACTGGGCAGATAGGGTTCTTCCCATGGACACAGTCGAAACGGGTTGATAGGAATCACCCCATAGGATCTGGCGACCCTACAAGACTAATTCCTGAGGACAAGGCTGAGAGTAAGCCCTGAGTATCCACAGGTAAAGCCTAAATAAATAAATAAATAAATAAATAAATAAATAAACGAGGGAGCGAACAGCTACTGCACGGCTGTCCAACATCCCAGACCGTCACAGAGATACTGTTGAACACACAGCTGCCTCCCAACCCCAGGGAGCCCACCCGGGTCTGTTCAGACACGGTTGTCTCCACACTGCTCTCACCGACAGCCTGTAGATGCTGGTAGGTCTCCAGCATCACGTCCCTGTAGAGCTTCTTCTGAGAGGCCGCCAGGAATGACCATTCCTCCGGGGTGAAATGCACAGCCACGTCATGGAAGGTCACTGCGTCCTGAGTCAGCACACGGAGAGGGTGGGAGTCAGATTCTATCTTAGCCTCATTGCCACTACTGTGAGGCCAGGAGCCAGGGTCCTATATTGTCGCTGGGCCTCTCTGCTCCGAATGAACCAGCCTCCATGCACATGCATTATTGATGGGCCCCAGAAATCACATAAGGCAGCTGGATCTTCTAAAGTGGGAGGACGTTATACAGAAGGTTCTTGGATGTATCTAAATTTCCTGGTAACCCCAGGGCCAATTCGAGCACCACTGGTGCAGTGAGCACTGTAGAGAGGATCACTTGAACACAGACTTGTACTTTCCAAAAGACTATCGCTGTGTGTAGCAAAAACCACTGCACGCTCACCGCTGCACCCCCAGAGCTCATGACCAGTAGGATTGAGAACTTGGCAGTCCATATAGACAACTACTCAGAGCAGTGCTTGGCATATGTGACCGTA
The DNA here is from genome assembly GCF_029834395.1 of Sorex fumeus. Lineage (NCBI taxonomy): Eukaryota > Metazoa > Chordata > Mammalia > Eulipotyphla > Soricidae > Sorex > Sorex fumeus. The sequence goes on from NW_026606076.1 coordinate 5,363,150, forward strand.
GGAACTCACTGCTCAGGACCACCCCAAATCCCACTCAAAGAAGGTAGAAGTTTCTGGACCCCAACATCTCTACTGGCCTCAGAGATCCTTGGCTCTTTCTCCTTGGGATTGGTGCATGCCCAGAAATCCACACACAAGATTATGTGAACGTAAGACTATATGACCGAGCAGGTAGTCTCTCCAACGCAGGAAGGACAAAACAGGAGAAAAGCAAGTATCGGGGCCCAAGTCACAGTAGTTACCAGGGCGAAAACGGGGCCAGCACACCCCAGGATGCTCTGAGGCCAGTAAGCTTTGAATCCAGAGCCCAGAGTCAAGAGGACAGCTCATGACAAAAACAATGCAAAAGAAACCGAAGCAGCAGATTGGCGTAACAGGACAGCTGTTCCTGGGACAGCACGTAGGACTGGCGATCCCCAACATCCCATATGGTCCCACAAGCACTGCCAGGGGCAATGCCAGAGTGCAGTACAAGGAGTGATAGCGAGAATCCTTGCTCTGCCACCCCAAATGAAACAGAAAACCCAAGATGAAGCCTTTGGACCTCCAGCATCCCATTGGTCACCTAGACCTGTCAGGAATCAGCATTGAGCACTGAGCTTTGAGTACTCCTCATGCACCACTGGGTCAGCCCCAAAGCTAAATAAAAGTAAACAAACATACACAAAAGCAGCTTCAAACAGCAGAATGGGATGGTCCGATCGAAGTCTCATCTTGGAATCCATCCAAAAGAAACTCAAAACAGAAGGTCCAGGAAGCCTGGGCACTCCTTTTACTAACTCATTTCATTCTATCTGTCTACTCCTACCTGGGTACGGTTTACCAGAAGCCGCATCACCATCTTCTCCTGTCACTGTTGTTCTGAGGATCAGCAGGAGGCTCCGTGCAAAGACCTGGAAAGTCAGAACAGTGAGCACCAGAGAGGAGCACCCCCTCCCACTCCTGAGCTCAGACCAGCCACACCCTCCCGCACAGCCTCACAATTCCACCTCAGGGAGACAATGGCATAAGTTCCTGTCTCCACTGGGGATGCAAATTTTGTTGACATCTGTGCTGCACTTAAGGAGAGGAAGCTGGACCCAAGCTACAGGGGAGGAAAAGACAGCCTTCTCTGATCCCCAGATTCCTCTATGGCTCCCAAAGGAAAGTCCCTATAGGCCCTGCCAGGGGCCGACTCTCAGCCCAGGAGCTCCCAAATAGGCTGGAAGCAGTGCTGCCCTGTGGGAACCATAGCCTGGCAAGTGGCTCCCCCATGTGACTTAGAGTGGAGAAACCTTCGACACTCTCTTGCAGGGTGGACAAGGATATGCCCCTGGGCACTCTGTCCTGGGGACCTCAGTATTTACCACAATGGCAGGTGTCGTCTGCTCAGGGAGAGATGAAGAGTCAGGGGTGCTTTGCAGCTTGATGTTAGGGAGCTGAAATTCATGAACCAGAAAAAGATACAGCGGTATTGTGGTTAGAAGGCAATAATGTGAGTTGGGTGCTTGAATAGATGAACCCATCAATCCTCTGCATCCCATATGGCCCCCAGTAGCTCCAGGGATAATACCTGAGCTTAGAGACTCGAGTAAGTCATGAGCATCTCTGTGTATGTACCCTCTCCCCCCCAAAATCTAAAGAACCAAAAATAGTCCCCCAAATACATTTTCATTCGCAAACCTCAGCCACCTGCAGGCCCCCTCCCCCCCCCCCACATACCCTGCATGATCGCGGCTATCACGGCAGACAATGAAGATGACCAGCAATAGGTCTCCTGCCAATAGGTGGAGGGGCTGAAGCTCTGCCCCTCAAATCTGGAGATTCTACAGAAGCGAGCTTAGGGCCGATGGTTCAAACATTGGACTGCTGGGACGGTTGGAATAGCCAAGCCCTCGAATGATTCTCGCATTCACCACTGTTGCCCCATCCCGGAGCTGGAGACGATAGTGGCGAAAGAGGCACCCCAGAATCACGAACTCACAACTGTCACTCCTGAACCCTGGGAGAGCCCCCACTGCACCCCCAAAGCTCTGCCTCCCCCTAAAACATCCAGCACACCTCACGATCCACCTGGATGTTGGCGAACAGGGGAAAAACCAGCGCAAAATTGCCCCCAAGTTGGCTCGGCCCCTCGGCTCAGAGTGTGGAAACGGGAAGGCGCGGGGTGTTCACAGGAGGTTGCTCGAGTCCTGCAACTAAATCCTTCTTCAGAGACCCCCTTCCAGGATGGGGTGCAAATTTACTTGTCCTTTGCCAAGTGAGCAACAGCCCCAGTGTCTGAGTCAGGGACGGAAAATGAACCGTTACATTTATGACATCACTTCTGACATCACTTCCGTTTCCATTAGGTAACTTAAAGAGCCAGAGTCTAGGCACTGAGAACCTTTTTGCCACCCAAGTGAATCTGTGCTGCAAGGGGGATGGACTCGAATAAAGGAGTGGAGAGGCAAATGCTGAACTGGTCGGTCACACACTGGGGGCCTGGCGGTAAGGAGAAGTCCCCTGATCCTGCATTGTCAACGAACATCGAACCAATGATATCTAAACATAAAATGTTACCCTGACTCTTGTCAAATGATCCCTGAGCTCAGAGACAAGAGTAAACACTGAGCACTGTAGGGTGTGGTGAAAAATATAACAAGAAAAAAGTCAAATTCTACCGAAGGGGGGGGGGGAATGATGTACAAAGACAAATTCGAGAGTGAAACACTAAAAGAGTCAAATTTCTGGTCCTTAAAAATCCCCTATTATTGGGGCTGGAGAGACAGCACAGCGGGTAGTGTGTTTGCCTTGCACGCGACCAACCCAGGTTCGATTCCCAGCATCCCATATGGTCCCCTGAGCATTGCCAGTAGTAACTCCTGAGTGCAAAGCCAGGAGTAATCCCTGTGCATCGCCAGCTATGATCCAAAAAAGAAAAAAAAAATCCACTATTTTTGATCTATCCCTGCTACAAAAACTCACAGTTTCTCCTGAATCCCTATTGTTCTTTCATCATTGTTCATGCATGTATATGTGTATATATAAGTGTGACTTTGTGTGATTTTTGTTTCGGGCCACAACCAGCAGATTTAGGGCTTACTCCTATCTCTACACGCAGGAATCAATCTGGGACAGACCAGATGGGATGCAGGGGATAGAACCTGGGTCGATTGTTCGGATGGTTAAGTCCTTACTCACTGTACTATGGCTCTGGCCCTAAGTAAATGTGCTCCTAGCACACCCAGTGGGATTCCTGAGCCAATGTCCTGACTCCTGGAAAACCAAAACTTTCTTGCTTAAAAAAAAAAAAACAAAACCATTTACCTTGGTTGAATTCTAGTTCTAAACAATTTAGGTTTATCATTGGTTCATCATTTCTCCTCTGCTACAACGAGCTGAGGCTTACTGAGTAACACCCATCCTAATAACTCCCATTTCCTTAGTAAAGTTAAAGACCCTCCCGTTGATCGTCGATTTGCTCGAGCGAGCCCAGTAACGTCTCCATTGGAGACTTTGTTGTTACTCTGTCTGGCATATCGAATACTCTCGGTAGCTTGCCGGGCTCTCCGAGAGGGGCGGAGGAATCGAACTCGGGTCGGCCAACATGGTCGGCCGCTTGTAAGGCGAACGCCCTACCGCTGTGCTATCGCTCCAGCCCTATTATTGCGGCTGGAGCGATAGCACAGCGGGTAGGGTGTTCGCCTTGCACGCAGCCAACATGGCCGACCCAAGTTTGATTCCTCCGCCCCTCTCGGAGAGCCCGGCAAGCTACCGAGAGTATTCGATATGCCAGACACAGTAACAACAAAGTCTCCAGTGGAGACGTTACTGGGCCCACTCGAGCAAACTCTCAGTACTCAGTGCAATACCGAGGTTTGCCTGATCAGGGAGAGAGGAATAGTTGGGTGCAATTTTCAAGTTGATTTTAGGATACAGGAATTCTACGTTAAAAAAAACAACAATGTGGAGTCAGAGATAGTAAGCTGGGAGGGGCGATTCCCATGCTGACCCCGATAGATATTCGCATCTCACATGACCCATAAAAAACTTAAAAAAAAATTCCAGAGTGCTGCTCCTGAAGTAAGCCCCGAGATTCCACATATGTGCCCAAAATACAAGCAAAAATAGCCCCAAAGTAAATTTTCTTTTGCAAACCACAACCACCCCTAGAACCACGCCCAAGGGAAGGTCTGGAAAACAAGGCTACTAATGAATAGGGACCGAGGGCTACAGTGTCATTAGCCATTAGGGAGCTGCCCCCTGCCCCTCAAAAATGAACAGTTCTTTTATAGTTTTGGAGGCACCATCGGCGATATGGACGAGAAAATTGACTCTGCGATCAGGCACCTGTCCTGGTGGAGCTCCGAGATTAAACTTGGGTGGGCCAGATGCAAAGCAAACGCCCTAACCGCTGTGCTATCTCTAAGAGAATCTGCAGGTTTTGCAGCAGGGAGGTCCCGGCCAAAGCATCCAAGACAGGGCCCAGCCCAGACCCGTGCTCGGAGGGTCAAGCCGGCCCAGCCCCATTCACTCTGTAGCCCCCGCGCCCAATGGCCACCGCCCCAAGGCAGAGCTGCAGGGCATCCCCAGAACCACGCATTCACACCCGCGACCCCTGAGCCCCGGCACATCCCCCACTGCACTCACCAAAGCTCCACGTCCCCACCAAACCCTGCTGCGCCGCAGGAACCACCGGGATATCGGTTGAAAATGGAGCTTAAAAGTGTCCTTAGAGCTGGTTTGGCCCCGCCCCTCAGTGCAGAGACCTGGAGGCGCGGGGCGGGGCGCTCACAGGAGGCCACTAGTGTCCTGCCACGAAACCGGCCTTCACAGACCCCTTCCACGTGGAACAGCCTCCTCTCCCTTCACCTGTGTAACAAATGGACACCGGATCCAGCGGCTTGCATGCAAACACATAAATGCCCTGCTGTTAGGTTACTTCTGCTTGTGCAAGCAGCCTTAAAGGGCCAGACACGAGCTTCACAGAGAACAACTAGGAAAATGCAAGTAAATCTGTAAGGCTCGTTGGCAGGAGCGAAAGCACAGTGGACAGGGTGTTTGCCTTCTACGCAGCTGGCCCAGGTTCAATCATCTGTATTCTATGTGGTCCCATTTTGGTGTATAATAGATTGTTAGGATTTTGCTGCTTCCAAAGTGTAAGTCTCAACACATTTACCCTCAATATTTGTGTAAATCCAATGGAAAACTGAATACAATGAGTGCAGATATGCTACAGGGAGTGAAGTGCTTCCTTGAATGTGCCTGACCTGGACACAAATTATGGGCAGCACAGCGGGATGTGACTCCCAGAACATAACACAGAAGGGCCTGAAGAATGGAGGTTTGGCTGTCTATCCAACGTCAAAAGGGCTCACGACAGCATCCTGCTTGATCTCTGCCATGATCCTCTGCAAACCAGGGCCTCTGAGCCAAGTCAGAGTCACAGAAAAGAATGAAACCATGGTGAGTCTTGACAGTATCCAGCAAAATGCAATGTTTGTACCTATTTACTTCTTATTTAATTCCTTCCACCTTGCTTTATCACTAAGAACCATTATTTACCAGTTAACATACAGGGAAGTCCACATGCCAGGACATTGTCATAACCATGGTGCAGGGGATAATCAGCAAGTACCTTTCAGTTGTGGTACTAGTGTCACAGGAAGCTTTCACGCATAACAGGATTATTTCCTTCCTTACTGTGCTTTTGTATCAATCCCCCACCCACTTGTTGAAACTAAAATTGTTTTACCTCAGGGCCCTGTTCTGATGCCAGGCATTGTTATTATGGAAGTGATTGATACAGCATTTGCTCGAGGCCCTCCCATTGATCATGGATTTGCTCGAGCGGGCCCAATAACGTCTCCATTGGAGACTTTGGTGTTACTGTATCTGGCATATCGAATACTCTCAGTAGCTTGCCGGGCTCTCCGAGAGGGCCAGAGGAATCGAACTCGAGTCGGCCATGTTGGCTGCGTGCAAGGCAAACTGCCCTACCTGCTGTGCTATCGCTCCAGCATAACTTTTATATTTACTAAAGCTTGAGGAAACATGAAGGCCTTCCTATATTCCCTACCTACAGAATTTTCTCCAGGATTCTCTTTAAAGCCGCAGGTGCAAATAATGCTCTTTCCACGTTCTTACACACACACACATACACACACACACACACATATATATATATACACATATATATATTCTTACATAAATATACATATGTATATTTATCTATAGCTTCTCTCCTGTGTGAATTCTCCTATGCATAAGGGCCTAGGATCCAGGACAGTCCTTCCCACACTCCTGACAGATGAAAGGTTTCACTACAAAATGACTTTTCACATGCGCAGTAAGGGCTGAAGACAAACTGAACACCTTTCCACATTCCTTACACTTATGAGGTTTCTCTCCACTGTGAATTTTCAAGGTTCATAAAGCTATGCCAATTGCATCAAAATCTTCCTGCAGTCCTTTCATATATAAGGCCTCAATCCAGGATAAATTTTTCTCACACGGCAAAGCTTGAGGATTGAGTAAAAATCTTCCTACACCCCTACATATGTTTTCTTCGAGTATGAATTTTCCTATGTTTAAAGTTAGGGGGAAGTGAAGGCTTTGCCAAAGTCTTTACAAAGATAAGGTTTGTCCCAGTATGAAAATTTCAGTGTCACAAAAGGATTGTGAAATAAGCAAAGGCCTTGCCACACTCCTTACATATATATATATATATATATATATATATATATATATATATATGTGTGTGTGTGTGTGTGTGTGTATGTGTGTGTGTATTCACTGCAATGTGCCTTTTCTTATGGACACAAAAGTTTGAATAGTAGGTAAAGATCCTCCCACAGTAGTGACACGAATAGTGTTTCATTCCTATATGAAATTTCCTATGCTCACAAAGACCTGAGAAGAAATGAAAGGCCTTTCCACCTACCTCACATAAGGGTTTTCTACGAAACAGAAATCATGAAAACTAAGACTTCAGGAAGAAGCAAAGGCCTTCCTACACTGCTCACAAGTATTAGTTATCTCTCCAGTGTGAGTTTTTCTGTGTACTAAGGCTTGTGGAATAGGCAAAGACTTTCCACTCCATATATGCATATGGTTTCTTTCGAGTGTGACTTTTTCTGTGCATACTAAGATGTATGAGTCAGAGAAAGGCCACAGTACATTCCTTACATGCATACGGACTCTGCAGTATGAAATCTCCTGTTTATAAGGTATGAGGATCCATTGAAGGCCTTCCCCCAGTCCTTACACTTAAACGGTTTCTCTCCTGTGTGGATGTTCACATAGTCCCACCAGGGTAATGCTGGACTCAAAAGTTTGTCCTCAGTGCTTAAATTTCTGATGGTTCTGTCCATTATGGGCTTCTATGGGAAAGTGACGGTGCGGAGGACATGGGAAGAGTGATCTTCTGATCACCCTCAGAAGACATCCCACCTATCTTGGCATCCCTGTGTGGACGAGGGCCAAATTGCTCCTTTTTTTAGCTCTAATGTTAGTAAAGTGAAATGGGTGGGACCCAGGAATGTGAGCAACCATGTGAGTAATCACAGGTAAACGGAATGGTCTGCTGGGATGTGGAGAGCTTGGGACCTGACCTATAATCCCACTTATAATAGATTTCATCAAGGCTCCCCTTCCATCCTTTCAAACGACATTCTGTGCACAGTTACCTGCATGTAAACTCTCCAATTGAGATCAGAGCAACTGTAGATCTGGGTAGGGTGTTGCTTTCACATGGCCAACCTAGGTTCAATCCCCAGGATCCTGTAGAGTCTCCCAGAGCACCATCAGAAATAATACCTGAGTGCAGAGCCAGGAGAAACCACTGAGGATCACCAGGTATTGTAGGATAATTATCGTCTGCCCTTGTTCCCTGGCCAGAGCGAGCTTATGTTTGTGGATTGCCCATAACCTTTCAATTACCTTTGTCTCCTGATCAGACTTTGACTTGTAAAGATTGTCTTTCTCTTCTCCTTAATGTCTTTTGCATGGTTAGCTATTACAGAGCAACTGCTTTTTATATGGATACAGGAAGACAGTTACAAAGACAAGCCTGAGCTTGAGATTTGATGGTCTCCAGATAATATTACATCCTGGACATCTGCTCTTTTGACTGAAGCCTCAGTTGCCCTTACTTCCTCGATCCCCAAAAGAAGGGTCCAATAAGAGACTAGATGGACCCAGGGCAAGTGGTGAGCTAGCTACCCTGGCATCGAAATGGTCCGGGCCAAAGTACCATAATGCTTATCTATAAGAGCCTGGTCATGGACAAATTCTGTCATGAATCAAAAAGTAATAACTAGACTTGGACGCTGCTGGGATTAGGAGTGATTGATCTGGCCTGAGCACTGTAGTCTAATCTGTGGTGAGAAATCCCCAGGAGAGTCACCAACAAACCTAAAATTGTCTATTACTGTGTCTATACAGAATGGTAATCATTAGGAAGTAATACGAAATATGTCAATTAAGTTGCTGGTCTAAGGAGAGGAGTAACACAGCTTAAGGTTTGCTTGTCCTTCGTGGGCTGCAGGTGATGGGGAAGTCTGGAAAACCATTTTTCATTGTGCTTCCCGTGGGGAGGCATGGATTGGGGTCGTGGTGAGAGAAGAAAAAGAGCAGCTTCAGGGAGACAGGGGGAATGAAGGAGACTGAGAAAAGAATTGATCCTCTACCACCCTGATCCCCTATCTTCCCATATGTACGTGTTACACCCACCAACTGTCCCCGTTGTCATGTAATCCCATCAATGACCAAGACCCAGAGACTATAAAACCCTGCTCCTGGAAGAGAACAGCCCAGTCTCCTGACTCTGCGTCTGGTTGTCTTACTAGGTGTGTTCAGTTTCCCTTCCCATCCCGAGCAGAGACCCGGCAGCTGAAGACCTCTGGTTCAAGCCACAGCTATGCTTAAGACCACTCTCCAAAACTTCGGACGAGCCTCACTCATGAAGGAACTGGCAGAGGAATTCAGGTGTGCAGGACCTGGGGCTTAGATCTCCAAGCTGCTCGTATTGGGACTGGGCCTCCTCCACGCAGATCTCCCATCTTCCTCTATGTAGGCGTTACACCCACCAACTGTCCCCGGTGCCGTGTAATCCCATCAATGGCCAAGACCCAAAGACTATAAAACCGTGCTCTGGGAAGTGCGCGGACACACGAAATCTTACTATCTACTCTTACTCTGGAAAAACTGGCAGGCTACCTGAAGTATCCTGCCCACACCGCAGAGTCTGGCAAACTCCCCATGGTGTATTCAATATGCCAAATACCAGTAACAATCATGGTTCTCTTTCTCCTGACCTGAAAGAGCCTCAAATGTGGCACTTCTAAAAATCTCAGGGACAGGACAAAAGAGACATTACTGGGGCCTGCTTGAGTCAATTGATGGACAACAGGATGATAATGATACAGTGAGAAAAGAAGAGACATAGAGTTAGAGGACACGGTTCCAACTTAGAGAGAAGGCTGAGAGCTGAGAGTAAGAGTGGCTGGGGAGATTGGAGAGGAGTCACAGAGAGCACTGGAAAGCGAGTTAGAGACAGGGTTGGATAGAGCTGGGAGAGACAAAAGACTGAATAAACTGCAACCAATGAGCAACCAGCCTGGTCCTCATTCTACTTTCATCGGCCCAAAGCAACAGCTGTCCAGGGTGGAGAAGTGGCTCAAGAGCACCAAATGTGGACTGTGAGAGACCGGGAGAGACCGCCAGGAGAGACCGGGAACATCTGTTAACATGTAAATCCTGTTAAAAGCCCCACTTCTCATAGGGTGCCCCAAGCCCCCCTCGAGTGACTCCTGAATGTAGAGTCAGGAGTAAGCCCAGAGCACTTCTGGCTGTGATCCGAAAACAAAAACACAAAAAAGTGAACTGTGGGGGAGCTGGAGCGATAGCACAGCGGGTAGAGTGTTTACCTTGGACACGACCAACACAGGTTTTATTCCCAGCATCCCAAATGGTCCCCCAACCACCGCCAAGAGTAATTCCTGAATGCATGAGCCATGAATAAATGCTGTGCATCACCAGGGTGACCCAAAAAGAAAAAAAAAAAGTGAATTGTGTAGTTAAATAGAAAAAAGAGAACAACTTTCTTGACTTAGCATAAAAGCATTTTTATGATGGCTACAGAGATAGCACAGACCACGAGTTCCTTGTCTGGCACATAGCTGACTAGGGTTCAATCCCTATCACCTCACAGGGTCCCCAAACCTAGTATAATCAATGAGAACAGAGCCGGGGTAAACTCTAATTTCCATTGGGTGTAGCCAACCAAAAATAAATCAATAAATTTAGGTGCCAGAACTATAGTTTGGTAGGGTTCTGGCCTTGTAAACGGCTGACCTGTATACCCCAGCAACACACTGAGTACCGTTTGGTACCTTTTGGCAGCAACCAGAGGGTATGACCATATATATATATACACACACACACAAATATATGCGTGTATGTGTGTGTATATCTATATCTATATCGATATATGTAATTTGTTCACAAGTCAACCTCCACCAACCAGTTTTATAGAATGCAGGTTTGGATTTTGCTATAGGTGGCAGAACTTTGAGCTTACCTGAGTGGTGCTTGGGGAATACTGCGTTGTACAGGAGACTGTACCATGGCAGATTGCTTGCAAGGACCTGTCCTGCATTCCTGGCCTATCTCTGACTGCAGGAATTCAAATTCTATATAAATAATGTGAACCTTGTGAGAAAGATACAGGCAGGGGGCAGGGATGAGGCCCAGCTGGTAGAAAGAGGTCAGGGCAGTGTTGCTGGCACCTGGGGCCTCCTGGTGCAAACCTGAGCCAGAAGTACAGGCTGCAATTTCAAAGGTTTGCAGCGGCCTGGAAGAGCTGAGAGTGAGGGGGAGGACACTTGTCATGAACGCAAAAGACTTAACTTCACAACCTGAATTGCCAAGGAGTGATCACGGAGCACTGCTGGGTTTGGCAAAATCCTGCATAGCCAATCCGCCTTCTACCCAAAAAAGGCAATGAGAAGTTAATTGCCAACAGAAGAGGTGTGAAATCTAGTAATATATTCTGAATGGTCATTCCTCTGGGTTTGTTGTTTTGTTTTGGGACCACATGCAGAAATGCTCAGAGCTTACAGGCCAGGTTTTCAGACTATGATTTTACTACTTTCGTACATGATTTAATAAAAGAAAAAGAGGATGAAAAATTATACTTGGAGCCAGAGTGATAGTACTGTTGGCAGGGCATATGTTCGGTCCCCGGCATCACATACAGTCCCCCAATCACTCCCAGGCGTGATTCCTGAGTGCCAAGCCAGAAATAACACCTGTGCATTACCACTGTGTCCCAAAAAGAAAAAAGAAAAAAAAAGAAAAGAAAAATTAAATTTAGCCCAAATGAGATTTTAAAGTCCATAATTTTGCCCAGAGCCTAGAACTCCTTTTTCCCTTCACAGCCATCTGTTGAAAGGGCTCAAAAAATTTCACATGCAAGAGCCCTCAATGAAGGTATAAACAAGAGAGAGCACACCAGACTGAAGGAGATGACAGCCACCTAGAAGCCCAGAGGGCCTTCCATGGTATCCAGTGTCCACTAGTCCCCTGAGCAGAGAGCAGGGCACAGACATCAAGTACTACCAGGTGTGGCCCCAAATCTCACCTCCTCTGCTCCCCAAGTAGTGAGATATACCCAAGGAGAGAAGCTTAGAGGGCTGAGCACCTGATTTACCTTTGGGGGACATGGCATGACTCCCCCTGCTTCTCAGACACACAGATACAAGAGGGGGAGAGTCTCTGACTATCTCAAAGATTGCAGCAAATGGAGCAGGGGAGGGGAGGAGAGGGAAAGACAAGAGAAACACCCCAACCCCAAAAAGATGCTCAAAGAATGCTCATGTGTCAAGACAAATTCTGGAGTGGGAGGTTTGGGGTCATACCTAGTGATTCTCAGGGGACAGTATCACCTAGTGATGTTGTGGCAGGGATAACTCTGGTCACCACAAGAAAGACAAACGCCTTCCTGGCTGTACTACTGCACCACCACTAAGAGTGAGACATTTAGAACCTATTGCAGCTGGTTCCTGGAACACCCCTTTCTGCAAGTACTCACTTCAACAGCGGGGCACACCACTGGTCTTGGAGAGATGGACAGTGCAGATGCTTGGAATCTGGACAGGTGAGGCAGAAATTCTTTTTTCTGGGGAAAAATAATCACATAGGGTTAGCAAAGATAGTAAGTTTATAGGGTGCTTTTCGTTCAAGCAGCTAAGCCGGGGTCAATATGCAACAGGACATAGGCTCACCCACTCCAGCACTGCTAAAAATGATACATGAACTCAGAACCAAGAGTAACCCCTGAGCACTGAGTGCTGCTGTGGCCAAAAACAGTAGAATAAATTAAATAATAAAGACATTTCTGGGACCGGAACGATAGTATAGCAGGTAGGGAGTTTGCCTTCTATGCGGCCAACCCCCGTTCGATTCCCGAAATCCATATTGTCCCCCAGCACTGCCAGGAGTGACTCCTGAATGAAAAGCCTGAGTAAACCCTGAGCATCGCTGGCTGTGACCCTAAAAATCAAAAAAAAAGAAATTTCTGTGTAAAGAGATTGGAGACACAGTATAGCAGGTGAGGTGCTTGTCTTGCACACGGCCAAGCCAAGTTTGAATTCTGGCATCCCCTACGGTGCCCTGAGCCCAGCCAGGAGTGATCCCTGAGTGCAAAGGCAGGAGAAGTAACTGAGTCTTGCAGTTGTACTTCCTACAGACTGCATCATTATTTCATTTAAACGTGTATAGGTGTGTTGGCCAATAGTGATCCTAAATTGCATTATTACAGGGTTTAGGGCACATGCTGGAAGTGCCCAAGCTACTTCCTGCTAAGATGGCACATTTGGTTGCAAGACCCACTGTAGCTCCACCCTGTTGCACACCTCCAGACCGCAACCTGAGTTGGCTTAAAGCTCCACACCATGGGGCCTGAGTAACAGCATAGACAAATGAGCATTTCTTTTTAAGGTGGCCAACCTGGGTTTCATTCTGGGCATCCCTATGGTTCCAAGCACCACTAGGAGTGCTTGCTAGAATTTAGAGCCAGGAGTAAGCATAATGCCTCACTGGGTGTGACCCCAAATGCAAAATAAATAAATAAAAAGGAAAGAGAAGCTCCCCACCTACCTCATCTCCCAGAACCCATTGAATGCACAAGAACCAGTGAAAATCAAAGGCTCTGCCAAATGTTTTTCAGCCTCAAGCCTAGGAAGAATATGCCGTGCCCCTTCCCCCATTCAGCCCCGCCATCTCCCAAGAAAGACAGGACAGAGGGGAGGGTGTTTTTTTCCTTCATGCTGCTGACCCAGATATGGGGTACCCTGAGCAACCCCATGAGTGACCCCTGAACACTGCCAGGTGGGGCTCAACAACACCCACGAGGAAAAAGAATGCGCCCCCAGGTCCCTTTGATGAGGGAATCCCATGCTTTAGCCCTTCTCCACAATCCGCCTAAGGAATGACAGGGGACAAGGAGCGGGATGTCCTGGTGACACTGCTTGGGATGATCCACCCACACTGTGACTGACCAGTTGCTGGTCATCGCCCGAAACTAAGATAACACTGAGCTGCCCTCACACGCCCCATCAGATCTGGGGGAGACTGAGGCTCCCTCTAGCTCTGGCACTTTCTGCTTTGGGAGGGGCCCGAGCGATTGGTCAGCAGGGAGGGCACTGGCCTCGCATGCCGACACCCAGAAGGGTCCTCGGATCCCCAGGGGGGGAGTCCTGGATGCCACCGGGAAAAGATCTAAAACACATGAAAAAAATTAAAATTTTTATTTTCACTTTTGCTTGTTCAGTTATTGTCCTTGTTTCTGGAACTTTCAGAACGACCTTCGCGCTTCCAATTCGTTTTTCTCCTCGATCACGTGCTTCCTCTACCCACCCACCTTTTCGGGGGGGGGGTCTGGGGGGCTTTGCCAAGGGCTCACTCCAGGACGTGATCGGACGCTGTGTGGTGCCAGGATCGAACCCGGGCGGCCGTGGTCCCCCCTTACACATCTTTCTAAATAAATCCTCCTTAATATCAACGACCCTGTTTCCCCCAAAATCAATTCATAAACCTCTTGGTGGGAGCGCTCGGTGCGTCCCGGGTGAGGGGCCGCCACCCCTGGCCACCACCACGGAACGACCCCGCCGCCCCCAAGGCGGAGCCCGCGGAGGTTCAGGCGCTCAGAGCGACCACCCGGACGGGCAACAGTGAAACCGACCTCCCGGGACCCTCCTGCCTCCCCTGGGTGCCCCCTCACCCGCTCCTCACCTTCCTCAACCACGAGACCCGCCGGCACTTCCGCCCTGAACGCCAAGGCCGGCGGATAAAGGTCGCGGCTTTTGTGACGTCAACCGCACGTTCGCCGAGAGCCTTAAAGGGCCAGGCTTCGAATATTCCTGACCAGGTACTTGCCTGGTTAGGAAGGTTCATTTTTCCTCGTTTCCGGGATAGGATCAGGTGGTCCAGACATCAGGGGGTCGCCAGGTTTGGGATAGATGGGAGAGAGATGAGCTGAACAAATAACATGTCGAGCAGAGAGTCTTTGTATTTAAGAAGCAAATAAAATTCACAAAAATACTTTGCAAACAGCCGCAAGATCATCTCTCTGAGTCCCGACGTTCATTTATTTATTCATTTACAACCCTCAGCCACATGCTAGGACCAGGCCCCCAAGATTCCTCCTGGCAGGTGCCAATGAAAAAGACTGGCTTCAACAGGGTCCCTCACCATTGGGGGCTGATGAGCGGCTGCTCAAAGTGATCTCGCAGTTTTACATACACACGTATACACAGAAAGCTGCAGGACAGGGTCCGGCACAACCCCTGGTTGAGAAGTTTGGGATGGTCAAGACTTCGGCCATCAGCAGGTGCGGCATCCTCGAGACCCACAGCCCCCCATATTGATCTCCACCCCGGGCTATGTTGCCCCATTGCAGAGCTGGAGGTAAAGATGCCCTAAGGATAATGCACTCACACGCAAGACCCCTGTACCATGCTAAATCCCCCCAGTGCAACCAGCAACGCTCCATATCCTCCTAAAGCCTCCGGAGCAAGGCAGACCCCAGGAACCCACTGGATATGGATGGGGGGAGTAAAAAAACAACCACAAAAGTGCCCCAAGAGCTAGCACAATCTCGTTGGTCACATTATAGGCACTGGAGGTGAGAGGTCCTCGTGTTCTGCCACTAATTGACCTTCAGTGTCCCCCTTCGACTGAAGTATCATTTGTCCTTTAATCATGTGCCTGGAGGAGGCCTGATCCACTTGACATCACTAGGAATAAAGGTGCACATGGAAGACTCCCGTCTGTGACATCATCCATTTCACCAAGGAGACTTAACGTGCCAGGTTCCAAGTCCAGACAGACCATTACGGCAGCCCAGGTGAATCAGTGCAAGGGGGATGAGCTCGAATCAAAAAGAGGAGAGGCAAGTGCTGGAGGGGCTGGTCACAGAGTTCAGGGCAGCGAGTTAAGGTGGAGTCTCTTAACTGGTCAAACATAGAGTCAATGCTCCCCAATACATCCGTCAGAAAAACTAAAGCAGGTTGATTCAAAGTAAAACAGACAAGTAGGTTGTGAATGGGTCCTGGGACAATGAGTTTCTCTGGGAAGTCATTAATCAAGATGGGTGCAGTGTCTCTGAAGCCATCCCTGAAGGTGCAGAGGAACTGGGCTAGCAGCAACCCAGAGAGCTGGAGATACACTGGACAGAAGCAAAGGCTGGAAAGAACATCACAGAGCACTGTACAATGAACACTCTACCCCTTGAAAACATGCTATATAAGATCGTACAAGGAAACCCCATGACGCTGCTCTAGAAACACGTTTACAACCAAGAGTATGGGGAAAGAGGTTAGTACTGTGGCTTAATGCTTCTGTTAAGCATGGTTTTCCTGAGTTCAATTCCTGGCATCCAAAACAACACAGACTCCTAAGAACTGCCAAGTATGGCATGAATTACATACAACATATTTCAATAAATAAATCCATATATAGACCTACCCTAAGAACGGAGGCACATAGGAGTTAATGGGCACCAAAGTGTACCAGATCATTTTGTAGACTTCGTCTTTTGGACAGACCAAAAACAGTTTTAATCATTCTGGTGGCTAGTAGGGTTGAGATTTTATCACTTACAAACGCAACGTGTTGTCGTCTTTTCTCGTAATATAATTGAAATGAGAAGAGTAAAATCCAGGAATGTGACGACCCTTTATAGTTAGTCTTCACAGCTGATGTTATTGCCTGCTGAGATGGGAGTTTGGGCATTCTGCCAGGTTCCCACCATTTGTAAAATATTTTGATCAAGGGGCCTGTTCCATCCTATCATAGAAACATCAGAAATCTTTCTGTGCACAGTCAAGTCCATATCAACTATCTCTAATCCACCCTATTAAAGAAGAACGACAGGGTCATTATCCTAAAGTTTTCAGAAATATTTATCCTCAATGTTAAGTGAAATCTAATAAAAATCTGAATACAAGGAGTGCAGAGCTGATACAGTGGGAAGCTGCTCGACTGCACAAGACTGATCTGGATTCAAAGTCCAGATCCCCATAAGGATACCTATGTCCTCCCTCGCAGGCATGGATGAGCTCAGAGCCAAGAGTACGGCCTTAGCAAAGCAGGAGTGACTCCTCAAAACATAACAGAGGAAGGTTTGAAGTGTGTAGGTTTGCCTCTTTTTCCATTCCAAAAGATTCACTGCAACATCCTGGTTGATCTCAAATCATAAATCCCGCCAACCGGGTTCTCTGCCTCAAACCAGAGTCCACGCAAAACTGAGACACTGGGCTGCAGTTATTACACAGCGGTCAGGGCGTTTTCATTGCATGCATCCAACCCGGGTTCAATTTCCAGCATTCCATAGGGACCACCAAGAACAGCCAGGAGTAGTTCCTGAGTCCAGAGCTAGGAGTAACCCCTGTGCATCTCTTCGTTTGACCAAAAAAAAAAAAAAAGAAAACATAAAGAGTGACACTGATAAGTGTGATTGAGGGGTGGTTATTGTACCCATTCACTTAGTTCCTATTTAATCAGTTTTCACCTGGATTCCATCATCAAGACCCATTATGTACAGGGGCTAGAGCAATAGCACAGCGGGTAGGGCGTTTGCCTTGCGTGTGGCTAACCCAGGTTCGATTCCCAGCATCCCATATGGTCCCCCGAGCACAGCCAGGAGTGATTTCTGAGTGCAAAGCCAGGAGTAACCCCTGTGCATCTCCGTGTGTGACGGGGAAAAAAAGAAAAAAAGGATCCATTATTTACAGATTAACATACACATCAAGTCCAAGTGCTGGGACACTGGCATAGGATATAGTAACCATTAGTATTATTATTATGGTTTGCTGTATAAGGTAACTCAGGAGGTTAATTCAGGTTCATAAGGAACTCAGGCATTTGTAGGCGTATGAAAAATACACAGTGGCAAAAACTCTTAAGAGTGTACAGAATGGGAAGATCTTTGTGTTTCCCTGAATTGCAATGATCAGCAATTCCCTTTCCCTCATAGTACTGAAGTCACCAGTTTAATTTGAATTTAAGAACTGTAACATAAAGAATGAACTAGGAGTGTATATTTCAGACATCAAAAGGTTGAAGCAGAGTGTTTAACGTGGGATCGCCCAAGTACCACACTCCCAGACTAATTCCTGAGTGCATATTCAGGAGAAACCCCTGAGCATCACCCAGGTGGGACACAAAAATGAAAAAAAAATGGTCAAAGGGCAAGCCGTGAGGAACCCAGAGATAATGGAGGCATTGTGTATCCCACCCAAGGCCCGGGGGAGATTGAATGATGCATTCAATGTAAATTGAAATTCAGATTTTAGGGACTGCTGGGCATTTGTCCTGCAGGGGATGACGGGATAAGATCCCTTTCCCTCCCAGGCCCACCTGGAGTGATCCTGCCTGTGGAGCCAGAAGTTACCCCTGGGCATTTCTGGTTGTGCCTTACCCCCACCCCTACAAAATAGTACTTGTTTTGTGTATTGAACAGAAAGCGCTATGTCAGGGGGATCAGGTTTATGAATGACAGATGTGAGCGATTTCAGTGACCCCTGTGATCAAGGCTTTCTGTGACTGTAGGTGGCTTATCTGGGGTCACCTCCAGTATCACATAGTCCCCTGGTACCACAGGGAGTAATCAGCTAACTGGGCAGCACTGGGAGCCTTAGGATATGCATCTTTGGGGAGGGAGACACAGTCAGCAGTGCTCAGGGCTTATTTATTCCTGCCTTTGCACTCAGGAGTCACTCCTCTGGGGCCAGGATTGAGGGCTCCTAAAGTCCTAACGTCCAGCACCTCCTAATGGTTTGGAGGGAATTGATGTAGGCATGCAGGCAGATACGGAAGGTTCCCCCTCCCAAGGAAAAGGCAGTAAATTTCCTGGGAATAGCTCTGAAGTTGTGAAGGCCAAACTTGCAGAAAACAGGAACTAAGGCCTGATCATGCCCTCATCTATGGCCACCAACAGAACCCAGAGAAGCTCCTGCAGAAACAAAAGGCCAGGAAAGGAATTTCAAAGAAGATCATCACCACTCCCAACCGGCCTAGGCAACCTCCTTAGCAACGGGATTTTGACCTTGTTAAAAGACTAGATTGGATTCCACTCTGTTCGAGGGAGACCGCTCATTGGCTTTCCCAGAAATTTGCGGGAGCAGGGCAAGTGGGGGGTCCCCGAAAATGGGAACCAAAGTCGGACTGCAGAAGGATGTGGAGCCCCCCACCACTGCTTCCAACCCGCTCCCCCAAATTATATAATCAGATCAGGAGGTGTACACCAGGTGGGATGGGGTGGGGTGGGGGTAGAGGGATGACCCCAGACCTCAATGGGGGAGCACCCCAACGGTGCTGCTTCATTCTCAAGGGGTCCTTGTGCCAAGAGGCGTCCGCCACTGGTGGATTCAACTCTCTTACACCCACAAAGGGCTGGAGAGGATGAGAGAGTCCAGCATCTTCCGGCCCTGCCTTCGTCCGACTGGGCCTTGGGTCAGAGAATAAAGTGGGGATCTGTGTCCGGGTGTTCCTGCTGCCTGGGGCTCACCCCACTCACTCTATGTGTGGAGGCATTCCCAGTTGGCAGTGCTCCAGAGCCAGCTACCCGAGAGCGAACAGGGTGACACAGGAGAGACTTTCCTTCCGCAGTACGATGTGTCCAACCAACTCAGTTCTAAAGGTGTCCATACCCCATCTCCACGTATCACAGCACCCCACATTGCTGAGGATGCCATCTTCCATCCTGAGTTTTGAGGTTCTTATACACATGAGAAGTCCCATGTCTTCTGTTCTCCGTGGAGGAGGGTGGCAGAGGCTCGATTCAACTCCAGCAACTCCAGATGTCTGGGGTGAAGGTAACAGTCATCAGAGGAGCTAGGGTGTGTTAAGAAGAATTTTAATTAACAGAAATATTGAGCCTAAGACTGGGCAATCTCCTTCCCTGGAAAATCTAAATGCATCACTTCTTCCAAGGATATTTTTTTTGCTTTTGGGGTAATACCCAGCAATGCTCATGCTTTACTCCAAGCTGTACACTCAAAAATTACTCCTGGTGGTACTTGGGGGACCATATGGGATGCAGTAGATTGGACACAAATTGGCTGTATGTAACACAAACATCCTACTAGCTACACTGTAGCTCTGGCTCCGAGGGTTTTTTTTTTTTGGGGGGGGGGACTGTTTTTGTGTGTGCCCACAGGGTTCTGGGAAACATTGAGTACCTGGGATTGAACCTGGTCGGTTACAAGCAGGGTGAGTTTATTTTGTCGTTGTTCTGTTCACTTTGAACAAGAAAAGTTATGAGCCCTCTTTGCTCTGTCTGTGGCCCAGCTCTTTGGAAAGGTCTCCAGTTATAGTCAACCCCATGAGCCATCAGCCCACTTTCTGAGGATGCCCCAACCCTCTTCCACAAAGAAAAGTGGTCAGGGATACAGCAAGATACAGCTCAAAACCCACCAAGTTAGAGTGGGGGAATCTGCCATTACGGGACTGAGGCTGTTTTGGTTTAATTTGGTTTGTTCATGGTTTGGGGCCCAACACCAGCAATGCTCACGGTTACTCCTGGCTCTGCACTCAGGACTATCACTCTGACATGCTGGTGGGGCTGTATGGAGAGTCAAAGAAAGAATCTTCTTGGGGTCGAGTGGGTTGTTCCTGCTTTGTTTCTGGACCAGGAGGGGTGCAGAGGATTGAACTGACGTCGAAAGTGCAAGGCAAAATCATTTATTTTCATTTTTGTTCTCTTCACTGAGCTAGAAACCTTCTGAAGACACTTTGCTATGTCTGTGACCAAGCCATTGAGAAATATTTCCTGTTATGGGCAACCCACACCCCAGCACCCCACATTCTGAGGGAGCCCAAACCTCTACGACAAGGAAGAGGTAGCAAGGATACAGCAAGATACAGCTCAGAAACCCCCACGATGGGGTGAGGGAATCCCCCAATAAGGGACTGGGGCTGTTTTGGTTGTATTAGGTTTGTTCATGGTTTGGGGGACACAAATCCAGCAACGGCAGAGGTTCTCCTGATGTTGCATTCAGGAATCACTCCGGCATGACGGTGGGGCTGTATGGAGAGCCAGAGAAAGTACTGGGGCCTGTGACTGCAAGCCAAGAGCACTAACCGCTCTGCTCCTGCTGCAGTGACCCAAGCAGCTTGCTTGATCCTTAATGACCTAACATTGAAGGAAAGAAATGGGCTGGAAATCTAAAGCGTGGCAAAGGTGGGCTGCAGCAGTTCTGGCGATAAACCACGAGATGGCGCTGTGGGCGTTTCTGTCCCTCGCTGGGATCATTTCTTTGTTATTCATTTTTATATTAGTGAATCACCATGAGGTACAGTTGTAGACTTACAAATTTTTGTGCTTGGGTTTCAGCTATACAATTATCGAGTACCCATCCCTCCACCACCACTAATCCCAGTTAGTCCCTCTCCTTCCATCACCCCCATCCCACCCTGCCTCTGTGGCAGTGCATTCCTTTTTGTTCTCTCTCTCTCCTTTTGGGGGCTGTGGTTTGCAAATTAGGCATTGAGTGGCAATCATGTTCGGTCTATAGTTAACTTTCAGCATGCATCTCCCATCCTGGGAGGATCCTCCCAGCACCCTTTATTTGGTGCTCCCTTCTCTATCTGAGCTGCCTTTTTCCATAGCGTGTGCGGCTGGCCTCCATGCGATGGAGTAAACCTCCTGGCACTTGTTTCGGCTATTCTTGGGTGTTAGTCTGAAAGAAAGGGACAGACATAGAAAGATCGCTTTCGTCTGGGGAACATAAAGTAACAAAACGTGCTCGTTTCTCTAAGAATTTTCCACCCTTGGCTTTGCTTCAGTGTTCAGTATGGGGTAATAAAGGATCAAGCAAGCCTCTTTCACAGGTGCAGCAAGAGGAAGGAAAGCCTGTGGTGGCTTGTCTTTCACTTGAGTAGTCTGGGCTTGATTCCAGCCTTCAGATCTTTTTGGGGTGGATAGCTAAATCGCCTTGGGGGTCGAGTGGGTTGCCCTAGCTTTGTCTCTAAACCTGGAGGGGTACAGAGGATTGAACTGAGCCTTTAATGAGCAAGGCAAGGTTATTTTCTCACATTAATTGTTCTTTTCTCTCTGTACAAGAAAGGTTCTGAATGCACCTTGTGATGCCTGTGACCGAGCCCTTTGAATGTTTCCTGTTATGGGCAACCTACATCCCATCACCCCACATTATGAGGGTACTCTGTCTTCTACACCGTTGTGGGGAATGGAAGAATATACAGTTCTGACACCCTCAAGTCGGGGTGATGGAATTCACCATTAAGGAACTGGAGCTCTGTGTTTTACTTTTCTTCCTTGTTTGTTCCTTTATGGTTGTGGACACACCCGGATATCCTCAGGGCCTTCTCCTGCCTCTGCACTCAGTAATCACTATGGACATGACCAAAGAACCATAGGAGGAATCTATGACTATACGCGGGTCCTATGGATGCAAGGCAAAAGCCCTATCTGCTCTGCTCCCGTTGCAGCGGCCCTAGGTGCGTTCTCGATCCTTAATGACCCCATACTTAACATTTAAGCAAAGAGAAGGGCTGAAAATCTTAAACGTGGAAAAATTTGGACCACGGAAGTTATGCTGAAACGCCATGAGATGGATCTGTGAGCGATTCCGTCCCTCTCCAGGACCATTTCTCTGAGAATTTTCCACCCTTAGGTTTGCTTCTGTGTTAAGTATGGTGTAATTAAAGATCAAGCATGGAGCTTCAAAGGGGCAGTGGTCGTAGAGCCTTGAGCGTGCGAGTCTCTCACGTAGGTGACCAGCATTCTATTCTCGCCTTCAGATCTTGTGGGATACATGGCTGAATCACCTGCCGGGTTGAGTGGGCTGCTCCATCTTTGCCTCTCGACCAAGAGGGGTGCAGAGGATTAACCCTGACGTGGACAGAGCAAGGCAAACCTGCAAGGCTGGAGCCATAGCACAGCGGGTAGGGCGTTTGCCTTGCATGCGGCCGACATGTCCACCTGCGTTCAATTCCTCCACCCTCTTGGCAAGCTAACAAGAGTATCTTGCCCACACGGCAGAGCCAGGCAAGCTACCCATGATGCATTCGATATGCCAAACACAGTAACAAGTCTCACAATGTTATTGGACCCACTTGAGCAAATCGATGAACAATGGGTGGACACTGACTGTGACACTCTGAGCTAAAAAACATCTGAAGCCACTTTGTTATGTCTGTGACGAAACCATTTAGAAATATTTCCTGCTATGGGCAACCCACACCTCATCACCCTACATTCTGAGGGTACCCAATCCTCTTCTACAAGGAATACGCAGCATGGATACAGCAAGATACAGCTCAGAAACACCCACGTTGGGGTGAGCTAATCCTTCAATAAGGGACTGAGGCTGTTTTGGTTTTATTTGGTTTGTTCATGGTTTGGGGGCCACAAATCCAGCAAGGCGCAGAGGTTCTCCTGGCTCTGCACTCAGGAAGCACTCAAGCATGATCGTAGGCTGTATGGAGAGCCAAAGAGTGTGAGAGCTTTCTTTCACTTGGGTAACCTGGGTTCTATTCCAGTTTTCATAACTTGTGGAGTACATAACTGGTACATAACTGGACTCACTATAAACAGTGCTCCTCGCCCACAGTTCAGGGGCTTCTCCCCTGGGGCAGTTTATGTCCATGGACTGAGCAGAACAGTCTCTGAGTAGCTTTTCCCAGGGGAGCGCTCCTTTGCAGCATAGACGCTCACTTCCTACTGGTACCCAACAGAAGACATCCCACCTGTCTTGGAATCCTCATGGGGCTGAAGGCATAACTGCTCGCTCAAGATGTTGTCACAGTGTGCATGACCAGAAAAATTCCACCTGGGCTCTCGCTCCCCGAAGAAAAGCAGAGAAGGATTCCAATTACTGTGCTGTGCCTGATAGTCTTCTCGTCAAAAAAATTCTAGACCTGCAGGTTGGTTTCTAACATTTACCTGACTCGGTTGCAATTCTGACACGTGGATGGATTTTCCAGGCAACGACCTGACGTTTCAGGAAGATGGACAAGCAAAATAGACCAACAGCAGGTCACACAGCTGTGTAATTGTTTTCCAACTCAAAGAACAGACACAGTAAGTGGAAATAACTCCCTTTGCAGAAAATTGAAGCACCAGTTTAGAGGGAAAATAAAAGGGGAATGAGACTGAGTTTTGCACTACCTTAGTGTGGGACTTAGTGGGATAGCTTAGTGGGATACACGTGCGAAGGCAATGATGCATCCCCACATAGCCGAGACAGACCTTTGAAAATATCTCACATGAAGCAAATTGCTCGCGAGGATCAATGAAGTTTTCTGTTATCTTGTTCTATTTACTTAGGTGGGGAGAGGGTCACACCAGCATTACTCAGGGATTCCTGCTGCTGGAACTCTCGGGGCTGAGAGAGATAACTACAAAAAACAGTGTTTTTTCGAACAATGTTGCAATTATTCGCCAACGTGGCTTGGTACATGCTTCAGGCAACCACAAGTGAACGTCCGAGCTGGCAAAGCAATGCAGAGAAGACATCAAGGATGAC
Source organism: Sorex fumeus (assembly GCF_029834395.1). NCBI lineage: Eukaryota > Metazoa > Chordata > Mammalia > Eulipotyphla > Soricidae > Sorex > Sorex fumeus. The sequence continues at coordinate 5,387,164 of NW_026606076.1, forward strand.
CTCAAAGACAGGAGAACAGCAATGATTGTAGATGTGGCAGAAGCCAGGAAAAGCATTCGTAATGCTCGGCTGTCCTTCACCAACTACAAGACCAAGATGACTGCCCTCCGACATCCTGATGGTTGGGAAGGAATGGCAGGGAAGATAGATGGTCGGCAACTACACCACCTCCACTTTGCTGATGACATCGTTCTAATAACACCAAACATCAGCCAAGAAACACAAATGCTGACCTACTTTGACTGTGAGAGTAGAAAGGTCGGAATACAGCTGAATCTTACGAAGACAATGTTTATGAGAAACAGCCTCGTTCCTGATGCTCCATTCGCTTTCAATGGAACCACCATCTCCAAATGCAACAGTTATATATACCGAGTTCGTGAAATCAACATGATGACTTTCCTGGCACCTGAGTTGTGCAGGAGGAAGAAAGCGGGTTGGAATGCCTTCAAGAGCGTTGAAGAAATAACTAAGAGGATAAAGAACCTCCGGGTATGAGCACATTTCTTCAATTCCACTGTTCTTCCTGCATTAACATATGACTCAGAACAAAAACAGGATGAGAATGCTACTCGGGTTTCTCAAAGAGGAATCAAAAGAGCTATGCTTGGAATATCACGCATCACTCAAATGAGAGATAGAATCCGGAGTTCTGATCTCCGCCAACGGTCAAGAATCAGGGACGCTCTCTCATCTGCCAAGGCATCAAAAATCAGATGGACTGGACACGTAATGAGGTTTACAGACAACCACTGGCCTAGACCCATTACTGACTGGATTCCACGGGACGTCAAAAGATCGCGTGGACACCCACCTACAAGATGGTCAGACTTCTTCGTCAAGACCCTGAATAATTGGTTTGAGGCTCTGCATGTTCCTAGAATGAACAGATGCCATTGGGCTACACTAGCACGCAGCACGCATGCATGGAGATGTTACTGGCACCCACTCCAATAAATTCATGAATAAAGGGGGATCAAGCAATATATTTTTTTAGGTTTTAGAATTACTGCTTTTATGCTGCAAAACGGTTAGAACTTGAAGATACCGTCTTGAGAGAAGTTAGCCAGAAAAAGAAACAAAAACAGGATAATGTTCACTCATCTGTGGAATACCGAACACTGGATGAGGAAATGTACTGTAAAGGGGCTGCTTCAATCATCCCTGATTCCAGTGTTTAGAGAGAAAATGAACAAAGAAGGAAAGAAATTTGGGGTGGAAGAGAACCAGACGTTTACAGGGATCAGGGATTCATTTATGCCAGTGACGTGAGTGAGGGGTGTAGCCATTTACCCAAAACACAGATGCAACAGAACTGAAAACAAGAGATCTAAGCTGTAATCATGAAACCTAGTCATGTGCTTGTCCAGATGACAGGTGGGGGTAGAGTGGGGACTGGGGTGGGGAGGGAATACGGGAACACGGGTGAGGGGAAGCTGATGCAGGGACTGGTGTTCGGTTATTGTACGCCTAAAACAACTATCAATAACTTCGAAAATACTGGCACTTTAATGAAAACTTTAAAAAACAATACAATAAAATACAGTTCCAGATTTCAGCACCCACTGAGGTTAAAGACCCTCTAGTCCCAGTATTAGGCTCTGATATTTTTCCTGTCATGCTGAGACCATAGATATGGTTGTGAGGATGGAGCCGGACCCCACCTTTCAAGTCGCATGCTCGGTCCACTGAGCACTGCAATGGCATAATAGTTTCAACTAGAGAATCTTACAGCACACTTGTATGCAATACCCCTGTTCTCTAAAGAAATTTCTGTAATGCCACAACCTGAACCTGTGATTTGAGTTCTGAAATCAAACAAAATGTACAATGAGAATTAGTCCAATGTTAAATGGAATGCAGTCGAATGACCAAACAGGTGGAGGACATCTCCATAGTTCTCACAGTCCAAGCAAGCCTACAGAAAGGGAAAATCTGCGGGAGGAGCTCGGCAATCACCCAAAAACCTTTTGGGTTTTGTTTTTAATCAGATCCAGCGATGCTGGGTATACCATAGGGGATGGTGGACATCGAAGGTAGGCGGCATCTGTAAGGCGAGCACCCTCCGTGATGCATTGCTGTTCTGGTCCTAATTAGTTTCATTATGGGCTCCCACTCACAATTTAACATACACACAATAAAACAATTTTTGGTGGGTACAAGCGTACAGCAGGTAGGCATTTGTCTTGCATGAGGCTGACAGGGGTTGATCCTTGAACACTGTCAAAATCAACTTACGAGAACCACCAGGAATAACTGCTGAGCACACCCAGGCCCCAAAACAAAACTAAATTTCTTCCCATATTCAAAAAAACATGGCAATGATCCAAAGGCAAAGATATGCATGGTGTCAGATTGACTGAGCAAAGTCCAGAAAGGGCACCCGACCCTTTAGGCGTATAGCCAAGCTAGTTATACAGCCAGGAACACAAGGACTACTTGACATACCTGACAGATGAGGAAGAATGACAACAAAGTCAAGAAAGCAAAGCACAGGGTCAATCCGAAATGAACAGCTCTGGGGAGAAGACAGCCCTACCCCATTCCACACCTCCACATCACATGTTCTAGGGATGAGAAGGGGATACTCAATGTACAATGAGCAACTCAAAGATGTTGTGGATTGGAGGACTCCTGGGTTGGCCACATGCAAGGCAAGCATCCTACTTGCCCTACTATTGCTCTGGCCATTTCTAAATAAATGGGAGAAAACGGGAAAAAAATGGGAGAGAAATTACAAAGCTTTCAGGTTTAAGTCTCGGTCATACAATGAAACACCCGTCCCTTCACTTGCCCATTTCCCACCACTAAAACCCCAAGTATACCGCCATTCCACAGCCTCCCCCTACCTGTGGGGCAGATAATTTCCACATTCTTCTCTCTACTTTGATTACATTCAATATTTTGACACGAGACCCACCATTATTATTTGATATTTTACCCCAGCACTCAGATCTGGCGAAAACACAACAGTAGACAATTCTTTTTCGATTGCTGGTTAAAAATAACATATGATTTTGGAATTCTGAAATTTTAACAACTAAATCTGGAGGGATTTCTGCCAAAACCTGCTGAGTTCCCAGATTTGTTCCTAAGTCTCTGGGATTATGGCCATTAAACAGCTTTACCACGAGCCAGAGAGGCGGTTTGTGGCAATGACATAGGCTCATGTTGGGGAGGGGAGGAATTGGCCGGATCCACCCCATCCTGAGAGGCCCCATGTATCTTACTGAGTGTGGGCCTAAACCTGACTTTCCAAAGGCCTTTGGAGGATGGAGGCCACCGAGCCACAAAGTGGGAGCAGTTGGGGGGACAGCACCAATTCCCCCTGGGGTGGACTGAGTACAGTAACCTACTGCAGGGTCCTGATGCATTTCTGCTAAAAGGCGCTGGGTTTCGAGATTTGTCTCTGAATCTCTGGGATGATAGCAATTAGGCACCTTGATCACGAGCCACAGAGGTCAATCATAGGTGCCAGACCACTCGGGGTTTCGTTGGGGTGGGGAGAAAAGGGCCGGCTCCACCACCTCCAGTTAGGCCCTGCATGTCTCCTCACAGCAGTCACAAACCTAACCATCCAGAAGCCATAAGAGATGGCAGCCACTGAGCCGCCAGGCACGAAACCTATTGCCACCTGTAATACCCAGCTATGGTAACCTACTGTGGGATCCAGACACATTTCTGCTGCAAGCCGCTGGGTTCCGAGATTTGTTACTGAGACTCTGGGATCATGGCCGAGTGATCAAGAGCCAGAGAGTACGTGCATGGGCAGTGACTCGGGGTCTGTCACACTGAGGTGGTGATGAAAGGGCAGAGTCCACCCCAATCCCATGAGGCCCTGCATGTCTTGTCACTGCAGGCCTAAACCTGACTGTCCAATGGCCTCTGCAAGATGGTGGTCACCGATCCACCAAGTGGGATCAGGCGGAGATACACACCCTTTCCCCCTTGTGGTGGTCTGTCACTGGTAGCTCATTGCGGGAACCGGGAGCATCTCTGCAATAAGCTTCTGGGTTCCGAGATTTGTCTCTGAGTCTCTGGGATCATAGCCTTTAAGCAGTTTGATCAGGGACCAGAGAGACCTTGCCTCCAATTATATAGCTGAGCCGGAAATGGTTTGTTGGTGTGTCACACACATACCTAACTTTTGGTCGTTTACTTTCTTGAAAGACTTTGCCCAAAGTTTTTGGAGTCTGGCCAAAGGCACCGCGTCAATTTCGGAGTATCTGGAAGTCTGACGGTGCCATCAGGCAGCTGATGCACTCGCCTTACAGGCACAGATTGACCTGCTGGTGGTACTATACACGCAGAAAGTAGAAATTCTATCTATGGAAAAAAGCACCAATAATGGGGTTGGACTCACTATAAAGCGAGTAGGATGCTTGCCTCACTGATAAAGGTAAAGGTAAAGGTAAAGGCCCTTCCATTGTTCGTCGATTTGCTCGAGCATGCCTTGCTGATCCAGGTCAAACGTCCCCATCCCATAGGAACCCAGAAACACCATAGAATAATTCCTGAGCTGCAGAACCCGAAGTAACCTTGAGCATCAAAGAATCCCTTTCAACTACCCTGAATAAAAAAGCTATTAAAATTAATCCAAAGAGGGGCCGAAGTGATAGCAGAGCGGGTGGGGTGTTTGACTTGCACGTGACCTTCCCGGGTTTGAATCCCAGCAACAATATGGTCCCCTGAGCTTTACCAGGAGTAATTCCTGAGTGCATATGCCAGGAGTAACCCCATGTGCAATGCTCTCACCCAAAAAGCAAAAAAAAAAAAATAATCCAAAGAGTAAATTTTCAGAGGCAAATACCTCTCACTTGTCTAAACCCCAGCACAGAAGCCAATGAAAATGACCGACAGCAAAAGTGTCCCTTTCATATGTGGGCTGACCGTGAACATATCTGGAGTTTCGATAAGTGTTATGTCTAGTCCAAAGGCTGCAAACAGGGTCCTACAGAGTCTCGAGTAGGGAGGAATGAGATGGTCAAGACCCCCACTCTCTTCAGGCTCCTCACACCAAGGCCTGAAATCCATGTGCCCACCCTCCAGAACCATCTTGGACCTGGATGCAATCGTGGCTGCACGGGACCTCAGGATAACGCACCCTCACCCATGACACCTGCGCCACAGAACAGCCTCCAATGCACCCCTTAAAAGCACCACATCCCCTAAAGCCTGGATGTCCGGAACAAGTAAAAAAAGCGTGAAAGTGCCCTACAAGCTGGTGTCACCTGCCGCTCAAGTTCCCAAACCAGGGTTTTCAGGGGGCTCAAGCGTGCCAAAACCTAACACAGGAAAGACTGAAGAATGAAGGTTTACCTATTTTTCCATTTTCAAAGTATTCAATGCTGCATCTTGGTTGATTTCTCCCATAACTCCCGCTAACCAGCCCCTCTGGGCCAAGCCAGAAGCATAGCAAACAATAACAGAGTAGTGAGCCATGACAGCTCTGAGCAGGGAGATGTTTCTGTACCTGTTTATTCAGTCACCTTCCTCCTTATTTTCATCACCAGGACCCATTATTTACAAGTTAACACACAAGCAATTCCAAGCACTAGAATACTGGCATAGGTGCAGCCCGGGTGAAAATCAGCAGGTACCTTTCAATGACATGAGGAGAAGCCTGTTCCGAGCAGGCCGGCTTACTTCCCTCTTAACTGTACGTTTTTAACACCCTTGACCATAGTGTCCAAAGGAAACTTGCTTGACTGTCTTTTCCTGTTCTGTCCTTAGAGACAGTTATTAAGGGATAAAATCATTCAGTATGAACTTTTATGTTTATTAAGGTGTGAGGGGTACACTAAGCCCTTCCCACATTCCCGACATATATGCAGTTTGTCTCCAGAATGAATTCTCACATAATGAGTAAGAGAATAGCACCAAATGAAGGCCTTCCCACAAGTCTGACACTGATAAGGTTTCCCGCAACTGTGAATTTTCATTTGCTTAGAATGGATTCAGAATGGCAGAAGGCCTTCCCACATTCCTCGCATATATAAGGTTTTCCTCTGGCACAAATACCCCTAAGTACACTAAATCTGAGGCTTCTCATAAGGCCTTTCCACATTTCTTACATGTATATGGTTCCTCTCCAGTGTGTATTCTCCTATGTACATTAAGTATTGAGGCCATACAGAGGCCTTTCCACATTCCTTACATATACAGTTTCTCTCCAGTGTGAATTTTCCTATGTACAGTAAGTATAGAGGCTTCAGCAAAGGCTTTCCCACATTCCTTACATATATATGGTTTCTCTCCACTATACGAATTCTCCTATGTACAGTCAATTGTTAAGATGAAGTAAAGGCCATTCCACACTCCAGGCATGTCTAAGGCTTTTCTACAGTGTGAATTCTCATGTGTAGAGTAAGGGAAGAGAACCGTGTGAATTCCTTCCCACATGTCTGACACTGAGGAGGTTTCTCTTGGAGATGAATTTTCCTATGTGCAGTAAGTCTTCAGGCTCCAGCAAAGGCCTTCCCACATTCCTTACATATATATGGTTTCTCTCCAGTGTTAATTATCCTATGTACAATAAGTTTTGAGGCCCTAGCAAAGGCCTTCCCACATTCCTTACATATATATGGTTTCTCCACAGTGTGAATTTTCCTATGTTCACTAATAGTTGAGGCTACAGCAAAGAACTTCCCACATTCCTGACATATATACGGTTTCTCACCAGTGTGAATTCTCCTATGTACACTAAGTCTTGAGGCTACAGCAAAGGCCTTCCACATACCTTACATATATACGGTTTCTCTCCTGTGTGAATTTTCCTATGTTCACGAAATGATGAGGCCCAAGCAAAGGCCTCCCCACATCCCTTACATATATATGGTTTCTCTCCAGTGTGAATTCTCCTATGTACACTAAGCCTTGAGGCTACAAGAAAGGCCTTTCCACATTCCTTACATATATACGGTATGGAGTGTGGAAACAGGAGGGCGCGGGGTGCTCACAGGAGGTTGCTCGAGTCCTGCAACTAAATCCTTCTTCAGAGACACCCTTCCAGGATGGGATGCAAATTTACTTGTCCTTTGCCAACTGAGCAATAGCCCCAGTGTCTGAGTGAGGGATGGAAATGAACCGTGACATTTATGACATCACTTATGACATCATTTTCATTTCCATTAGGTACCTTAAAGAGCCAGAGTCTAGGCACTGAGAAACTTTTTGCCTCCAAGGTGAATCTGTGCTGCAAGGGGGATGGACTCGAATAAAGGAGTGGAGAGGCAAATACTGGACTGGTCGGTCACACACCGGGGGTCTGGGGGTAAGGAGAAGTTACCTGATCCCGCATTGTCACCTAACATCGAACCAATGATATCTAAACACAGAATGTTACCCTGACTCTTGTCAAATGATCCCTGACCTCAGAGACAAGTGTAAACACTGGGCACTGTAGGCTGTGGTGAAAAATATAACAAGAAAAAAGGCAAATTCTACCGAAGGGGTGGGGGAAATGATGTACAAAGGCAAATTTGAGAGTGAAACACTAAAAGAGTCAAAATTCTCGTCCTTAAAAATCCGCTATTCTTGGTGCTGGAGAGATAGCACAGCGGGTAGGGCGTTTGCCCTGCACGCGGCAAACCCGGGTTTGATTCCCAACATCCATTATAGTCCCCTGAGCATTGCCAGGAGAAATTCCTGAGTGCAAACCCAGGAGTAATCCCTGTGCATCGCCAGGTGTCATCCAAAAAAGGGAAAAAATCCCCTATTTTTGATCTATCCCTGCTACAGAAACTCACACTTTCTCCTGAATCCCTATTGTTCTTTCACCATTGTTCCTGCATGTATATGTGTATATATGTGTGACTTTGTGTGATTTTTGTTTCAGGGCCCCAACCGGCAGATTCAGGGATTACTCCTAGCTCTACACGCAGGAATCAATCTGGGACAGACCATATGGGATGCAGCGGATATAACCAGGGTCGACTGCTTGAATGGTTACGTCCTTACCCACTGTACTATGGCTCCAGCCCTAAGTAAATGTGCTCTTAGCACACTCAGTGGGATTCCTGAGCAAATGTCCTGACTCCTGGAAAACCAAAACCTTCTTGCTTAAAAAAACAAAACCCTTTACCCTGGTTGGATTCTAGTTGTAAACAATTTAGGTTTAACATTGGTTCATCATTTCTCCTCTGCTACAAGGAGCTGAGGCTTACTGAGTAACACCCATCCCAATCATTCCCATTTCCTTAGTATTCATCTTTAACTTCCCTGTGCTCTGCTTCCCCTATGCATTGATCACCCATTTCCCAGAACCACAACCTGTGAATTGTAAAGTCAGATTCTTCAGAGATCTCTGGATTTTGTATTTGGAAGTGAAATTGTGATTTTCTCTTTTCTTCATGTCCTCCGCAGTTTACTTTAGACAAATATCCTGTTTTGCTCCTGGACAAGGACCAGTGCAGTCCCAGGTTTGGAGGATTGTGATGGGAGGATTAGGATGGCCATGCCCCCAGCCCTCAGTTTTGTATAGACAAAGGAAAGCAATATTATGCTTTTGTAACTTTAGAGTTAATTGACTGCAGATACTATATACTCTTGGGCATTGTCATGTTTATGAGACTTAAGCCTCAGCTGCCCTTTGTTCTTATCACCCTAAAAGCAAGAGACTGGATGGACCCAGGATAGCTGTGAGCTACCCTGGCATCAAAAAGGGACAGGTAAGCACCATAACATAGGAGTGGCTAATCATTTATGCAGATAAACATTTGGAAGAGGAAATTCTCATGTGGAGATTCACCCAATGATACACTCTGTCTCCCAGGGAAATCTACATTGCTTTTATCTTTTCCTCTAGTTGTATAAGTTATCAACACTTTTAGTTGTTTGGATAAACACAGTAAAAGGCAAAGATCCCAACACTTAGTTCTCTGGGCTTTGACAGCAAATTAAGCTATTTTTTCTTTTTTTGGTCACACCCGGTGATAGAAGGGGTTACTCCTTGCTCTGCACTCAGGAGTTACTCCTGGCGTTGCTCAGGGTACCATATGGGATGCTGGGAATCGAACCTGCCTGCATGGCAAACACCCTACCCATTGTGCTATCTCTCCAGCCCCCAGAGCAAATGAGGTTTTTAACACTTATTTCTCTGGGCTCTGAGACCAAGCAAGGCTTTTATTATAAATCCCAGACTAAGTCTTCAGGCCAGTTCACCTTGTCTTTCCCCATGGGGATCCTGTCTCTAACGTTGTAACAGTTTGCATCAAGACCATGCACACGTGCTTTCTAGAATGTGCCATTTCGAAGCTGGGGTAGTTTTGCCACTTGCCCCAGGTCCATCCAAGTCCCACGGCAGAACCTCCCTGTTGTGTTGTTAGGAACTACAGCAACTGAAGCCCGAGTCAAGTAATAATCACCAAGCAATTATGCCCAGAAGTAAATAACTTCAGAGTCAATCAACTGCCAAATATTAGGAGCATAACATTGATTGTCTGTTAACCAAAAAACATTCTGTTTAACCAAAAAACATTCTGTATATTAAAAACAGAAATAATCTATAGGGGAAATAGAAAATCAGGTACAAATACACAGCCCTTCAACTGCAAACAAGTACAAATACAAAGTTGAGAATTACCAGAAAGTCATGGTTTATAAGTTATCAAGACTGACCTGGGGAACTGAGACAACGTGAGGGAAAATACAAAGGAAATGTTTAAGATAATCTTTAACTAAATTAGGGATGTTAGCAAGGACATGATAAGCTTCTCTGGGAGGAGAAAAAGGGGCAATTCATAGATGAAGTCTAAAACACTTTGGGTTAAAATTCAGCAGATCACTAACAGCCTGGCCCCTGTTTCCTTCTTCGATCCTCTGTCACCCTTCACCGGCCAGGGTGGGGAGACCAATCACAGCCACCAAGGCCACGCAGCACATGCCCAGACGTTATTTGAACACAATTCTCATTACTCAGTGTAATACCGAGTTTTGCCTGATCAGGGAGAGAGGAAGAGTCAGGTGCAATTTTCAAGTTGATTTTAGGATACAGAAATTCTACGTTAGAAAAAACAACAATGTGGAGTCAGAGATAGTAAGCTGGAGGGGTGCTTCCCATGCTGACCCAGATCGATATTCGCATCTCACATAACATATAAAAAACTTTAAAAAATTCCAGAGTACTGCTCCTGAAGTAAGCCCTGATATTCGACATATATACCCAAAATACAAGCAGAAATAGCCACAAAGTAAATTTTCATTTGCAAACCCCAACCACACCTAGAACCACGCCCACGTGATCATCTGGAAATCAAGGCTACTAGTGAATAGGGACCGAGGGCTACAGTGTCATTTGCCATTGGAGAGCTTCCCCCCTTCCCCTCAAAAATGAACAGTCCTTTCATAGTTTTCGAGGCACCACCTGCGATATGGACGAGAAACTTCTGACTCTGCGCTGAGGCACCCGTCCTGGTCGAGCTTGGAGGTCAATCTTGGGTGGGCCAGATGCAAAGCAAACGCCCTAACCGCTGTGGTATCTCTCCGGTCCTCTAAGAGAATCTGCAGGTTTTGCAGCAGGGAGATCCGGGCCAAAGCGTCCAGGACAGGGCCCAGCGCAGTCCCGTGCTGGGAGGGTCAGGACGGCCCAGCCCAGACGCTCTGCAGCCCCCGCGCTCAGCCCCGCGCCCACCTGCCACTGACCCACAGCGAAGTTGCAGGTGATCCCCAGAACCACGCACTTATACCCGCAACCCCTGCACCCCGGCACAGCACCCACTGCACTCACCAAAGCTCCGCGTCCCCCACCAAACCCTGCCGTGCCACAGGAACCACTGGGATATAGGTTGAAAAAGGCGCTTAAAAGTGTCCTTAGAGCTGGCTTGGCCCCGCCCCTCACTGCAGACACCAGGAGGTGTAGGGCGGGGCGCTCACGGGAGGCTGCTAGTGTCCTGCCACGGAACTGGCCTTCACAGACCCCTTCCACGTGGGACAGCCTCTTCTCCCTTCACCTACATAACAAATGGACGCCAGATCCAGCATCTTGCACGCAAACACGTAAATGCCCTGCTGTGACGTCACTTCCACTTCTGCAAGCAGCCTTAAAGGGCCAGAAACCAGATGCACAGAGAACAACTAGGAAAATGCAGGTAAATCTGTTAGGCTGGTTGGCTGGAGTGAAAGCACAGTGGATAGGGTGTTTGCCTTCTACGCAGCTGACCCAGGTTCAATCATCTGGATTCTATGTGGTCCCATTTTGGTGTATAATAGATTGTTAGGATTTTACTGCTTCCAAAGTATGAATCTCAAAACATTTACCCTCAATGTTTGTGTAAATCCAATGGAAAACTGAATACAATGAGTGCAGATATGCTACAGGAAGTGATGTGCTTCCTTGCATGTGGCTGACCTGGACACAAATTATGGACAGCACAGCGGGATGTGACTCCCAGAAAAGAACACAGAAGGGCCTGATGAATGGAGCTTTGGCTGTATATCCAACCTCAAAAGGGCTCACCACAGCATCCTGGTTGATCTCTGCCATGATCCTCTGCAAACCAGGGCTTCTGAGCCAAGTCAGAGTCACAGCAAAGAATGAAACCATGGTGAGTCTTGACAATACCCAGCAAAATGCAATGCTTGTACCTATTTACTTCTTATTTAATTCCTTCTACCTTGCTTTATCACTAAGAACCATTATTTACCAGTTAACATCCTGGGAAGTCCACATGCCAGGACATTGTCATAACCAAGGTGCAGGGGATAATCAGCAAGTACATTTCGGTTGTGGTACTATTAGCACAGGAAGCTTTCACACATAACAGGATTATTTCCTTACTTACTGTACTTTTGTATCAATCCCCACCCACTTGTTCAAACTAAAACGCTTTCTCCTCAGGGCCCTGTTCTCACGCCGGCTATTGTTATTATGGAAGTGATTGATCCAGCATAACTTTTATATTTAATAAAGTTTGAGGGAACATGAAGGCATTCCTATATTCCTTACCGACAGATTGTCTCCAGGATTCTCTTTAAAGTCGCATGTGTAAACACACAAATGGTCAGGCCGTTTCCCCACTCCACGGTGGTCGATGGCGATGGTCAGGCAAATGAAGGAAACGGGGACCAGGCTGGTTGGTCTTAGCAGCAGTTTATTACATGGAAGAGATGTATGTCATGGAGGCCTCAGGAATCCTCAAGCATGTGCGCCTTTGTTCTCTCAGCTTCTGTCCTCAGCCCCATCTTCCCAGGTTCTCTGATGCTCGTGTCCCCCCAGAGAGCCCTGAAATCTCCCTTCTATAGATCATAGTACCTCTAAAGGGCGCAATATAGTAATGCCATCAAAAGGAGTTACAGAAAGAACACTGAGGCAAACCATACATTGTTTCTTTACATTGGCAGGCCAGTAATCCTGGCCTCACATTTTTACAAGCTACAAGCATTTAGATTAGCACAACAAAGACCAGTCTGCTAGAGCTTGGAATCTACATCCCCAAAATCAGCCAGCCTGGAGCCAGGCATCTACATCCCAAAGATCAGGCCTGGCTTAGCACGTGGGATCTGTATACCTAAGGCCAGCTAGGTTCCTGTGAGATAAGAGAAACTACCTCAATATACTGAAATCATTTACTGAAGGCACTTTGGAGGGAGAAAGGTTCAGTCTCATCCAAGCTAGCCAGGACACATAGGAAAACTGCTTCTAGGACGTGTTTCTCCTCTCCTTGTCCAACCGACATATAAGCATACATAATATTAATCATTTTGTATGGACACAGTGAGAAATACTTTGAGCTTATAGAATTGCTCTCCTAGGGCCATCTCAATCTCATACTGCAGTGCTCAGGCAAGATATCTTTCCTATTCCTAGCAGCAGGGCCCTAGTCTCGTCGTTACTTTTGGATCATGACATCATTTGCCTATAATCAACCTCTTAACTTATAGTTAAGAATCGTGGCACCTTGGCCTGGCCCATAGTGATGCCAGGGTAGCACATAACTTACCTGCTTCCTCTGGTTCCATCCAGTCCCACGTCGGGACCCTGCCCTTGGGGTGCTAGGAAGTGAGGGCAGCTGAGACTTAAGTTGAGAAGGCAGATGCCCAGGAGTGAATAATATCCAAAGCCAATTAATTCCTAAGTTATAAAGCATAATATTAATTAATTGTCTTCCTGTATCTATACAAAAGGACATTGCATTAAAGTAAACTGCTCAAAAGACATAAGGAGAGGAGAAAGACAATATGAACTTACAGTACAGCTTCAGTGTCTAAGCAGGATGAGACCTTACAAATTGGTTGGGGAAGAGAGCATAGAAGAGGTTACAGACAGACAAAGTAATGGGAGTGACTCGGGAGCACTGTGATGGGTACAATCTGATAAACCTAAGCTCCATGTACTCCAACAGCCGCATGTGCGAATAATGCGCTTTCCATGTTCTTACATAAATATATATATTCTTACATATATAAAAATATGTATATTTATATATAGCTTCTCTCCAGTGTGAATTGTCCTATGAATAATAAGGCCTGAGCATCCAGGAAAGTCCTTCCCACACTCCTGACAGATACAAGGTTTCACTGCAAAATGACTTTTCACATGCGCAGTAAGGGCTGAAGACAAACTGAAGACCTTTCCACATTCCTTACACTTATGAGGGTTCTCTCCACTGTGAATTTTCAAGGATCAGAAAGCTATGCCAATTGCATCAAAATCTTCCTGAAGTCCTTTCATATAGAAGGCCTGAATCCAGGATAAATTTTTCTCACACAGCAAAGCTTGAATATTGAGCAAAAGTCTTCCCACACTCCTAAATATGTTTTCTTCGAGTATGAATTTTCCTATGTTTAATAAGGAGTTAGGGGAAAGTGAAGACTTTGCCAAAGTCTTTAGAAATATAAGGTTTGTTTCCAGTATGAAAATTTCAGTGTCACAAAAGGATTGTGAAATAAGCAAAGGCCTTGCCACACTCCTTACATATATATAATATTATACATAATATATTATATATATATATGAATTCACTACAATGTGTGTTTTCTTACGGACAAAAAAATTTGAATAGTAAGTAAAGACCCTCCCACAGTAGTGACACGAACAGTGTTTCATTCCCCTGTATCGACTTTCCTATGCTCAGCAAGATCTGAGAAGAAAGGAAAGGCCTTTCCACCTACCTCACATATAAGGGTTTTCTACAAAACAGAAATTATGAAAACTAAGACTTCAGGAAGAAGCAAAGGCCTTCCTACATTGCTCACAAGTACAAATCATCTCTCCAGTGTGAGTTTTTCCGTGTAAGAAGGCTTGTGGAATAAGCAAAAACTTTCCACTTCGTATATGCATATGGTTTCTTTCCAGTGTGACTTTTTCTGTGCATACTAAGATGTATGAGTCAGAGAAAGGACACAGCACATTCCTTACATGCAGACTCTCCAGTATGAAATCTCCTGTGTATAAGGTATGAGGATCCATTGAAGGCCTTCCCCAGTCCTTACACTTAAACGGTTTCTCTCCTTTGTGGATGTTGACATAGTCCCACCGGGGTGATGCTGGACTCAAAAGTTTGTCTTCATTGCTTACATTTCTGGGGAATCTATCCAATATGGGCTTTTATGGGAAAATGATGGTGCTAAGGAAATGGGAAGAGTGATCTTCTGATCACCCTCAGAAGACATCCCACCTGTCTCAGAATCCCTGTATTGTAGGTATTGTAGGATAATAGTGGTCTGCCCTTTCTCCCCGGCGGGTAAGAGCTTATGTCTGTTGATTGCCCATAACCTTTCAATTACCTTTGTCTCCTGATCAGACTTTGACTTTTGAGAAATGTTGTCTTTCTCTTTTTCTTAATGTCCTTTGCATGATTAGCTATTTCAGAGCAATTGCTTTTTGTATGGACACAGGAAGACAGTTACAAAGACAAGCCTGAGCTTGAGAGTTGATGGTCTCCAGATAATATTACATCCTGGACATCTACTCATCTACTGAAGCCTCAGTTGCCCTTAATCCCTCGGTCCCCAGAAGAGGGGTCCGATGAGGGACTAGAAGTGTATATTACTGTGTCGATACAGAATGGTAATGGGGGATATAAAGTAACAAAATATGAGATTAATACCCAAGAATAGCTGAGATCAGCACCAGGAGGATTACTCCATAGCTTAGTGGCCAGTCGGGCATTCTAGAGGAAAGGGCAGCTCAGACAGAGAAGGGAACACCAAATAAAGGGTGTTTGGAGGACCCTCCCAGGAGGGGAGATGCATGTCGAAAGTGGACTATGGACTGAACATGTTTGCCACTCAATGCCCCTTTTGCAGACCACAACACCCAAAAGGAGAGAGAGAACACAGGGGATTGCCCTGCCACAGAGGCAGGGGGAGATGGGGGGATGGGGGTGGGGGGGATATTATCCATGGTGGTGGAAAATGGGCACTGGTGGAGGGATGGGTATCTGATCATTGTATAATCAAACACAAGCACAAAAAAATTGTAAATCTACAACTGTACCTCATGGTGTTTCACTAATTAAAAATTTTTTTTAAAATTTTTTACATTTTAGATTTTTGTAAATCTACAACTGTACCTCACGGTGTTTCACTAATAAAAATTTTTAAAAATTTAAAAAAAAAGAATGGTAATCATTAGGAAGTAAAATTAAATATGTCAATTAAGTTGCTGGTCTGAGGAGAGGAGTAACACACCCTAAGGTCTGCTTTTCCTTTGTGGGCTGCAGGTGATGGGGAAGTCTGGAAAACCATTTTTCATGTCGCTTCCCGTGGGGAGGCATGGATTGGGGTCATGGTGAGAGAAGAAAAAGAGCAGCTTCAAGGAGACAGGGAGAATGAAGGAGACTAAGAAAAGGGATGGTCCTCCTCCACCCAGATCTCCTATCTTCCAGTATGTAGGCGTTACACACACCAACTGTCCCTGGTTCCGTGTAATCCCATCAATGGCCAAGACCAAGAGACTATAATACCCTGCTCCTGGAAGAGAACAGCGCAGTCTCCTGACTCCATGTCTGGCGGTCTTACTGGGGCCCCTTGGATGAGGGTGTGTTGAGTTTCGCTCCCCGCCCCAAGCAGAGACCCGGGGAATACATCTGGTTCGCGCCACAGCCATGCTTAAGACCACTCTCCACACATTCGGATGAGCCTCACGCACGAAGGAACTGACAGAGGAACCCAGGTGTGCAGGACTTGGGGCTTAGATCTCCAAGCTGCTCGTATTGGGACTGGGCCTCTTCCACCCAGATCACTCATCTTCCAGTATGTATGTGTTACACCACCAACTGTCCCCAGTGCCGTGTAATCCCATCAATGGCCAAGACCCAAAGACTATACAACGGTGCTCTGGGGAGAGCGCGGCCACACGAAATCTTATTTTCTAGTCTTACTCTGGAAAAACTGGAAGGCAACCAGAAGTATCCTGCCCACATCGCAGAGTCTGGCCAACTCCCCGTAATGTATTCATTATGCCAAAAAACAGTAACAATGATGGTTCTCATTCTCCTGACCCTGAAAGTGCCTCAAATGTGGCACTTCTTAAAATCTCAGGGATAGGACGAAGGAGACATTAATGGGGCCTGCTTGAATCAATCGATGAACAACAGGATGACAATGATACAGTGCAAGAAGAAGAGACACAGAGTTAGAGGACATGGCTGTGACTTAGAGAAAAGGCTAAGAGCTGAGAGTAAGAGTGGCTGGGGAGATTGGAGAGGAGTCACAGAGAGCATTGGAGAGCGAGTTAGAGCGAGGGTTGGGTAGAGCTGGGAGAGACAAGGGACTGAAAAAATGGGAACTAAGCAACCAGTCTGGTCCTGATTCTACTTTCATCGGTCCAAAGCAACAGCTGTCCAGGGTGGAGAAGTGGCTCGAGAGCACCAAATGTGGACAGTGAGAGAGAGCCGCCAGGAGAGACCAGGAACATCTGTTAACATGTAAATCCTGTTCAAACCCCCACTTCTTATAGGGTCCCCCAGGCCCTCCTGGAGTGACTCCTGTGTGCAGAGTCAGAAGTAAGCCCAGAGCTCTTCTGTCTGTGATCCGAACACAAAAACACAAAAAGTGAACTTTGGGGGGCTGGAGTGATAGCACAGTGGGTAGGGTTTTTACCTTGGACACGACCAATGCAGGTTTTATTCCCAGCATCCAAAATGGTCCCCCAAGAACCGCCAGGAGTAATTCCTGAATGCATGAGCCAAGAATAACCCCTGTGCATCACTGGGGGTGACCCAAAAAGCAAAAAAAAGTGAATTGTGTAGTTCATCAGAAAAAAGAACACAACTTTCTCGACTTAGCAAAGAAGCATTTTTATGATGGCTACAGAGATAGCACAGAGCACGAGTTGCTTGTCTGGCACATAGCTGACCAGGGTTCAATACCTATCACGTCACACAGTCCCCAAACCTAGCATTATCAATGAGAACAGAGCTGGGGTAAACTCTTATCTCCATTGGGTGTAGCCAACCAAAAATAAATCAATAAATTTAGGTGCTCTTCCGTGCGGGCGGAATACTCTCAGTAGCTTGCCAGTCTTTCCAAGACGGATAGAGGCTTTTGGGGCGACCTCTAATCACCCCTGAAGGTGTTACCATATTTGAACCCTATCAAATATGGTACGGCAATTCCGGAAGATGGGTATTTAGTGTCTTATGATGTGTCGCGTGGCCGCTAGCGGCCGCGCAGGTCCGGAAAACATCCTGGAGTGTGGCGACAGCTGGGTAGTGGAAGTAGTGTCGAGAGTGGAAGTCTGCCAGTGGGGTATTTATCTGGGTAGGGTGGGTCTCCTGTGCGCAATTCGATCCCTGAGTGGTTGATGGAAGCAGACAGGGCAGGGTAGGGTGGGGCTCCTGATTAGAATCCCTTTGTCACCTGTGGTGGTGGGAGCAAGCAGAGAAGCTCTGTCACTGGGTCCGCCGAGCCTGGAGTCCAAGGTCTCAGAGAGTTCCGCTTATCTTGTTCTGTGGGTCTTCAGTTGTGCATGGGGCTCGGCCGGAGCTGCCACGCGGGTCCGGAAAGCATCCTGGAGTGTGGCGACAGCTGGGTAGTGGAAGTAGTGTCCAAGCTATCCGCTGGCAAGCTATCCGCTGTGTATTCGATATGCCAAAACCAGTAACTATAACTGGTCTCATTCACCTGACCCTGAAGGCTTCACCGACATGGCAGCACTGAGAAGGATGAGAAAGGAGAGGCCGACAAAATCTCAAGGCCGACATAGGCTGCCACAACGAAGGAAGACAAAAATGATCGTCTGTACTTTCAATGCACGTATGCTAGCATCAGATGCATCCATCGAGGACCTGATGGTACAAGCGCGAATGATCAAGTACGACATCATTGGTCTGACCGAGACAAGAAGGCATGAATCTCACCATGCCGTTTTCGACACTGGAGAAGAATTGTTCCTCGGAACATGCGATAAAAGAGGTGTTGGAGGCGTCGGTGTCCTTGTCAACACAAACTTGGCCAAGAGCATTGATTCATTCGAATGCCTAACAACCCGAATCGGACGTTTACATTTGAATAGATGTGACTCACTGCCTGCAGTTTCTATCTTCGTTGTCTATGCACCAATATCTCATTATGATGAAAGAGAAATCGAGAAGTTCTACATGGATCTAGAGAAGTTCTATGAAGAAGACCACACCTTCTACAAGATCATTGTGGGTGATTTTAATGCCAAGATAGGACCGAGAAGATCAGCTGAAGAACTTCACATCGGGACCCATGGCCTAGAATGTAACGAACAGGGTGAGAGACTGTCTGAGTTCATCATGTCGACCAAGACCATTCATGGTAACTCACAGTCCCAGAAGGCAGAATCTAAACGATGGACATGGGAGTCTCCCGGTGGACGATTCCACAACGAAATAGACCACATCATATTCAATCGACGGTTTTGCCTGACTGATGTCGCTGTTGTCCCAAAATTTCGAATGGGATCGGACCACCGTCTCCTTCATGCAAAATTCTACTTCACAGAGTGGGGAGAAAGGGCTGCAAAGTTCAAAAAGAGAACTCCGAGAATGAGCACCAACTGGGAACTCTTTGGTACTATTGCGGCAACATGGGAAGATGCCATTGTTGACAACATTGACGAGGAATACGATCGACTGGTTCAGCACCTCCATGAATGTGCAAGGAACGCCAAGAGAGAGATAGCCACAAAAAATCGCCTATCTTCGAAAACTCTTGAGCTAATTCGCCAGCGTGGTTTGGCGCATGCCTCAGGCAACCGCAAGCTAACGTCTGAGCTCGCAAAGCAGTGCAGAGATGCGATCAAGGAAGACCTCAAAGAGAGAAGAGCAGAAGTACTGGTAGATGCGGCAGAAGCCGGGAAAAGTATTCGTAACGCCCGCCTGTCCTTCACCAACTATAAGACCAAGATGACTGCCCTCCGACGTCCTGATAGATCCATCACATCCTCCAGAATGGCAATGGAGAAGATTATCCATGACTTCTACTCAAATCTCTTCGATAGCCATGTCCACTTGCCGACATACCAAATTCCACAGGATGGATATGTCATTCCCAACGTTCTCCCTTCTGAAATCCGACACGCCATTTCATCGGTAAAGAAACAAACAGCACCCGGCCCAGACAAGGTCAGACCTGAACACCTGAAGAACCTGCCATCAGTACTCATCAATACACTGGCTCGGCTCTTCACTCGCTACCTGTCTGAATGCAAGTTTCCGTCCCAATGGAAAACGAGCAGGACCTTACTACTGTTCAAGAAGGGAGACATCCATGACATTGGCAACTATCGCCCGATCTGCCTATTGTCTGTCATCTACAAGTTGTTCACTCGAGTCATCCTAAATAGGATTGGCAGAACACTAGATGAAGGACAACCATGCGAGCAGGCCGGGTTCCGCAAAGGATTCAGCACCATCGACCATGTCCACACAATAACCAAGCTCATTGAGGTTTCTCGGGAGTTCAAGATGCCGCTCTGTTTAACGTTCATTGATTTAAAGAAGGCCTTTGATTTTGTTGAGACGGAAGCGGTCATTGAAGCCCTAGCCAATCAGGGCATTCAAGCCCAATACATCAGGATCCTCCGTGAGCTGTATTGCGGATTCACTACCAGGATCTCACCATTCTACAAAGAAGTGATCGTTGATGTCAAGAGAGGGGTGCGGCAGGGTGATACCATTTCACCGAAACTCTTCAGTGCCACCCTCGAGAACATCATGCGACGACTGGAATGGGAAGGAATGGGAGTGAAGATAGATGGTCAGCAACTACACCACCTCCACTTTGCTGATGACACTGTTTTAATAACACCAAACATCAGCCAAGCGGCACAAATGCTGGCCGACTTTGACCGTGAGTGTGGAAAGGTAGGACTACAGCTGTATCTTACGAAGACAATGTTTATGAGAAACAGCCTCGTTCCTGACGCCCCATTCGCTCTCAATGGAACGACCATCTCTGAATGCAACAGCTATGTGTACCTAGGTCGAGAGGTCAACATGACAAATGACCTGGCACCCGAGCTGCGCAGGAGGAAGAGAGCGGCTTGGAATGCCTTCAAGAACGTCGAAGAAATATCTAAGAGGACGAAGAACCTCCGGCTCCAGGCACATCTCTTTGATTCCACTGTTCTTCCTGCATTAACATATGCCTCAGAGACCTGGGCCCTACGCAAACAAGATGAGAACGCCATTCAGGTCTCCCAAAGAAGAATAGAAAGAGCTATGCTTGGAATATCACGTTTCACTCAAATGAGAGAAAGAATCCGGAGTTCTGACATCCTTCGACGATCAAGAATCAGGGACGCTGTCTCATTTGCCAAGGTGTCGAAAATCAGATGGGCTGGTCACGTAATGAGATTTAAAGATGACCGCTGGACTAGAGCTGTTACCGATTGGATTCCACGGGATGTCAAAAGACCGCGTGGCCGCCCACCTTCCAGATGGTCAGACTTCTTCGTCAAGATCATGAATGATCGGTTTGAGGCCCTTCATATTCCCGGAGCGAACAGATGCTATTGGGCTACACTAGCACGCGACAGGGACAAATGGAGACGTTACTGGGGCCCGCTCGAGCAAATCGACGAATAACGGGAAGTTAAGTGATTAAGTGATTGAATTTAGGTGCCAGAACTATAGTCTGGTAGGGTACTGGCCTTGTACACGGCTGACCTGTATACCCCGGCACCACACTGAGTACTGTTTGGTACCTTTTGGCAGCAACCACAGGGTATGACCATATGAGCTGACACTGAGTGGGAGGGCACTTGTCATGAATGTAAAGGACTTAACTTCACAACCTGAATTGCCAAGGAGTGATCCTGGAGCACTGCTGGGTTTGGCAAAATTCCGCATATCCAATCCCCCTCCTGCCCCAATAAAGGCAATGAGGAGTTATCTGCCAACAGAAGAGGTGTGAAATCTAGTAATATATACTGAACGGTCAGTATTCTGGGTCTGTTATTTTGTTTTGGGACCACATCCAGAAGTGCTCAGAGCTTGCAGGCCAGGTTTTCAGACTATGATTTTACTCCTATGGGTATGTGATTTTATAAAAGAAAAAGAGGATGAAAAATTACACTTAGAGCCAGAGTAATAGTACAGTTGGCAGGGCATATGTTTGGTCCCTGGCATCACATATAGTCCCCCAAGCACTGCCAGGAGTGATTCCTGAGTGCCAAGCCAGAAATAACACCTGAGCATTACCGCTGTGTCCAAAAAAGAAAAAAGAAAAAAAAGAAAAGAAAAATTAAATTTAGCCCAAACAAGATGTTTGGTCCCTGGCATCACATATAGTCCCCCATGCACTGCCAGGAGTGATTCCTGAGTGCCAAGCCAGAAATAATACCTGAGCATTACCGCTGTGTCCAAAAAAGAATAAAGGAAAAAAAGGAAAGAAAAATTAAATTTAGCCCAAACAAGATTTTAAAGTCCATAATTTTGCTCAGAGACTCCAACTCCTTCATTTTCCCCTAACAGCCATCTGTTGAAAGGGCTCAAGAACTTTCATGTGTATGAACCTTCAATGAAGGTATAAACAGGAGAGAGCACACCAGACTGAAGCAGATGCCAGTAACCTGGAAGCCCAGAGGGCCTTCCCTGGTATTCAGTGTCCACTAGTCTCCTGAGCACAGAGCAGGGCACAGACCTCAAGTATTACCAGGTGTGGCCCCAAATCTCACCTCATCTGCTCCCCAAGTAGTGAGATACACCCAAGGAGAGGAGCTCAGAGGGCTGAGCACCTCATTTACCTTTGGGGGACCTGCCATGGCTCCCCCTGCAACTCAGACACACAGACACAAGAGGGGGAGAGTCTCTGACTATCTCCATGTTTGTAGCAAATGGAGTGGGGGGAGGGAAAGACAGAAAAATCACTCCAACCCCAAAAAGATGCTCAAAGAATGCTCATGTGTCAAGACAAATTCTGGAGTGGGAGGGTTGGAGTCATACCTAGTGATGCTCAGGGGAAAATATCACCTAGTTATGTTGTGGCAGGGATAACTCTGGAAACCGCAAGAAAGACAAACACCCCCCTGGCTGCACTACTGCACCAGCCCCTAAGAGTGAGACATTTAGAACCTACTGCAGCTGGTCCCCGAAAAACCCCTTTCTGCAAGTACTCATTTCAACAGCAGGACGCACCTCTGGTCTTGGAGAGATGGACAGTGGAGATGCTTGGAATCTGGGCAGGTGAGGCAGAAATTCTTTTTTCTGAGGAAATATAATCACATAGGGTTAGCAAAGATAATAAGTTGATAGGGTGCTTTTCTTTCAAGCAGCTAAGCCGGGGTCAATATGCAACAGGACATAGGCTTACCCACTCCAGCACTGCTAAAAATGATACATGAACTCAGAACCAAGAGTAACCCCTGAGCACTGAGTGCTGCTGTGGCCAAAAAAAGTACAATAAATTAAGTAATTAAGACATTTCTGGGGCCAGAACGATGGTACAGCAGCTAGGGAGTTTGCCTTCCATGAGGTCATCCTGAGTTCGATTCCTGAAATCCCACATGGTCCCCCAGCAATGCCAGGAGTGATTCTTGAATGCAAGGCCTGAGTAAACCCTGATAATCTTGGGTGTGACTTAAAAATCCAAAAAAAAGGAAATTTCGGGGTAAAGAGATTGGAGACACAGTATAGCAGGTGAGGTGCTTGTCTTGCACTCGGCCAAACCAAGTTTGAATCCTGGCATCCCCTACGGTGCCCTGAGTCCAGCCAGGAGTGATCCCTGAATGAAAAGGCAGGAGAAGTAACTGAGTCTTCCAGTTGTACTAACTACAAACTGAATCATTATTTCATTTAAACGAATAAATGTGTGGTGGCCAATAGTGATCCTAAATTGCATTATTAGAGGGTTTAGGGCACACTCTGGAAGTGCCCAAGCTACTTCCTGCTATGATGGCATATTTGGTTGCAAGACCCACTGTAGCACCACCCTGATGCACCCCTCCTGACCGCAACCTGAGTTGGCTTTAAGCTCCACACCTTGGGGCCTGAGTGACAGCATAGACAAATGGGCATTTCTTTTGAAGGTGGCAAACCTGGGTTTAATTTTGGGCATCCTTTATGATTCCTAGCACCACTAGGAGTGCTTGCTGTATTTAGAGCCAGGAGTAACCATAATGCCCCGCTGGGTGTGACCCCAAATGCAAAACAAATAAATAAAAAGGAAAGAGAAGCTCCTGATCTCCCTGAACTCCCAGAACCCACTGAATGCACAATAACCTGTGAAAATCAAAGGCTCTGCCAAATGCTTTTGAGCCCCAAGCACATGAAGAATATGACCAGCTCCACACTCCCATCCAGCCCCGACACCCCCCAAGAATGACAGGACAGAGGGGAGGGTTTTTTTTTTCTTTCATGCTGCTGACCCAGATATGGGGTACCCTGAGCAACCCTAGGAGTGACCCCTGAACACTGCCAGGTGGGGCTCAACACCCGCCACGAGGAAAAAGAATGCGCCCCCTGGTCCCTTTGATGAGGGAATCCCATGCTTTACCGACTCCACAATAAGCCTGAGGAATGACAGGGGGCCAGTGACGGGATGTCCTGGGGACACTGCTGGGATGATCCACCCACCCCTGTGACTGACCAGGTGGTCCTCACCCTGAAACTAAGATAACGCTGAGCTGCCCTCACCTGCCCCATCAGATCTGGGGGAGACTGAAGCTCCCTCTAGCTCTGGCACTTTCTGCTTTGTGAGGGGCCAGAGCAATGGGTCAGCAGGGAGGGCGCTGGCCCCGTATCCCAACACCCCAAAGGGTACTCGGATCCCCAGGGAGGGAGTCCTGAGCGCCACCGGGTGTAAAACACATGAAAAAAACCCTTTTTTCCCACTTTTGCTTGTTCGGTTATTGTCCTCTTTTCTGAAGCTTTCAAAAGGACCTTTGCACTTCAAATTCGTTTTTCTCCTTGACTACGTGCTTCCTCTGCCCACCCAACTTTTATTTTTGGGCGCATGGCTATTTTCAGGGGTTACTCCGGGCTCTGGGCTCACTCCAGGCTGGTCCCGGGACACTGTGGGGGGGCCGGGATCGAACCCGGGCAGCCACGTTCCCCCCTCATGCATCTTCCTAAATAAGTTCTACTCAGTAAAAACAACCTTCATTCCACCAAAATCAGTTTATAAACAAGATAAACCTTTCGGCAGGAGCTCTCGGTGCGTCCCGAGTGAGGGGCTGCCACCCCGGGCCACCGCCACGGAGCGACCCCGCCGCCCACAAGGCGGAGACCGTGGGGGTTCAGGCGCTCAGAGCGACCACCCGGGCGGGTGGTGGTGGTGGTCCGAACTTCCCGGACCCCCCTGCCCCCCCCGGGGGGCCCCTCACCCACTCCTCACCTTCCGCAACCACACCACACGTCAGCACTTCCACACAGAACGCCAAGCCTGGCAGATAAAGGTCGCGGATTTTGAGAAGTCACCCGCACGTTCGCCCAGAGCCTTAAAGGGCCAGGCTTCAAATATTCCTGACCAGGCAATTCCCTGCTCAGAAAGGTTCATTTTTCCTCATTTCCATGATAGGATCAGGTGATCCAGACATCAGGAGGTCGCCAGGTTTGGAATAGATGGGAGAGAGATGAGCTGAACAGATAACATGTCGAGCAGAGAGTCTTTGTATTAATAAAGGAAATAAAATTTTTAAAAATACTTTGCAAACAGCCGCCAAGACCATCTCTCTGAGTCCCGACGTTCATTTATTTATTCATTTACAACCCTCAGCCACATGCTAGAAATAGGTCCCCAGGATTCTTTCTGGCAGGTGCCAATGAGAAAGATGGGCTTCAACAAGGTCTCTCACCAGTGGGGGCTGAGGATCTGCCCCTCAAAGAGATCTGGCAGTTTTACACACACATGTCTACACCGAAACTTGCAGGACAGGGCCTGGTACAAGCCCTGGTTGAGAAGGTTGGGATGATCAATACTTCTGCCATCAGGAGGTCCGACATCCTCAAGACCCACAGCCCCCATAATCAGCTCTGCATCCTGGCAATGCTGCCCCATCACAGAGCTAGAAGTGAAGATGCCCCCCAAGGATAATGCACTCAAACCCAAGACCCCTGTGCCGTGCTAAAATCCCGCAGAATACCTACAAATCTCCATATCCTCCTAAAGTCTCCTAAAGGCAGACCCCAGGAACCCACTGGATATGGATAAGGGGGAGTGAAAAACAACCACGAAAGTGTCCCAAAAGCTGGCACGATCCCGTCGGTCACATCACAGGCACTGGAGGTGAGAGATCCTCATATCTTGCCACTAACTGGCCTTCAGAGACCCCCTTCGACTGAAGTATCACTTTGTCCTTTAAACGTGTGCCCGGTGGAGGCCTGATCCACTGGACATCATTAGGAAATAAAGGTGCATATGGAAGACTCCCATCTGTGACATCATCCATTTCACCAAGGAGCCTTAAAGTGCCAGGTTCCAAGCGCAGACAGAAAAGTGCCAGACCAGGTGATTCAGTGCAAGAGAAATGAGCTCAGATAAAGGAGAGGAGAGTGCTGGAGGGGCTGGTCACAGAGTTCAGGGCAGTGAGTTAAGGCAGAGTCCCTTGGTCCTATTCTTGTCAAACATGGAACCAATGTTCCCACACACATGTCCATCATAAAAACAAAAGCAGATTGATTCAAAGTAAAACACTCAAGTAGATTGTGAATGGGTCATGGGACAGTGACTTTCTCTGGGAAGTCATTCATCAAAATGGGTGCAGTGACTCTGAAGCCAGCCCTGAAGATATAGAGGAACTAGCCTAGCAGCAACCCAGAGAGCAGGAGAGACACTGGACAGGAGCGCGGGTAGGGCACAGCGGGTAGGGCGTTCACATTGCATGCAGTCAACACGGGTTCAATTTCCAGCATTCCATAGGGTCCCCCAAGAACAGCCAGGAGTAATCCCTGAGTTCAGAGCCAGGAGTAACCCCTGTGCATCTCTGGGTTTGACCAAAAATCAAAAGAAAACAAAAAGAGTGACACTGACAGCTGTGATCGAGGGGTGGTTTTTGTACCCATTTACTTAGTTCCTATTTAATCAGTTTTCATCTGGATTCCATCATCAAGACCCATTATTTACAGGGGCTAGAGCAATAGCACAGCGGGTAGGGCGTTTGCCTTGCATGCGGCCGACCCAGGTTCGATACCCAGCATTTCGTATGGTCGCCCAAGCACAGCCACAAGTGATTCCTGAGTGCAAAGCCAGGAATGACCCCTGAGCATCTCCGGGTGTGACCCAAAAAGAAAAATAAGAAAAAAAGTACCCATTATTTACAGGTTAACATACCCATCAAGCCCAACTGTGGGAGACTGGCATAGGAAACAGTAATCATTACTATTACTATTATGGTTTGCTATATACGGTACCTCAGGAGGTTAATTCAGCTTCACCAGGAACTCAGGCATTAGTAGGCGTATGAAAATACACAGTGGCAAGAACTCTTAAGAGTGTACAGAATGGGAAGATCTTTGTGTTTCCCTGAATTGCAAACATCAGCAATTCCCTTTCCCTCATAGTACTGAAGTCACCAGTTTAATTTGAACTTGAGAACTGTAACAAAAAGAATGAACTAGTAGTGTATATTTAAGACATCAAAAGGTTAAAGCACAGTGTTTGCCATGGGATCCCCCAAGCACCACACTCCCAGAGTAATTCCTGAGTACATATTCAGGAGAAACCCCTGAGCATGACCCAGGTGGGAAACAAAAATGGGGAAAAATGGTCAAAAGGCAAGCTGTGAGGAACCCAGAGATAATGGAGGCCTTGTTTATCCCACCCAAGGCTTGGGGGAGATTGAATCATGCATTCAAGGTAAACTGGAATTCAGATTTTAGGAACTGCTGGGTGTTTGTCTTGCAGGGGATGATGGGATATGATCCCTTTCACTCCCAGGCCCACCTGGAGTGATCCTGCCTGTGGAGCCAGAAGTAACTCTTGGGTATTTGTGGTTGTGCCTTACCCCCACCCCTACAAAATAGTACTTGTTTTGTGTATTAAACAGAAAGCGCTATGTCAGGGGGATCAGGTTTATGAATGACTGATGTGAGCGATTTCAGTGATTCCTGGGACCAAGGCTTTCTGTGACTCTAGGTGTTTTTTCTGGGCTCACCTCCAGTATCACATGGTCCCCTGGTACCACAGTTAGTAATCAGCTACCTGGGCAGCACTAGGAGTCTTAGGATTTTCATCTTTGGGGAGGGAGACACAGTCAGCAGTGCTCAGGGCTTATTTATTCCTGCCTTTGCACTCAGGAGTCACTCCTCTGGGGCCAGGGTTGAGGGCTCCTAACATCCTAAATTCCAGCACATCCTAATGGTTTGGAGGGAATTGATGTAGGCATGCAGGCAGATAGGGAAGGCCCCCCCTCCCAAGGCAAAGGCAGTAAATTTCCTGTGAATAGCTCTGAAGTTGTCAAGGCCAACCTTGCAAAAAAACAGGAATTAAGGCCTGATCACGACCTCACCTATGGCCAGCAACAGACCCAGAGAAGCTCCTGCTGAAACGAAAGGCCAGAAAAGGAATTTCAAAGAAGATCTTCACCACTCCTAACCTGCGTAGACAAACTCCTTAGCAACGGGATTTTCACCTAGGTAAAAGCCTAGATTCGATTCCCTTCTGTTCGTGGAAGACTGCTCATTGGATTCCCCAGACATTTGTGGGAGCAGGGCAAGTGGGTGGTCCCCGAGTGTTGGAACCAAAGTCGGACTTCAGACGGATGTGGGGCCGCCCACCACTGCTTCTTACCCCCTCCCCCAAATCATATAGTGAGATCAGGAGGTGAGGACCAGGTGGAGTGGGGTGGGGGTTGGGGGATGACCCCAGACCTCAATGGTGCTGCTTCATTCTCAAGGGGTCCGTGTGACAAGAGGAGGTCGCCTCTGCTGGATTCAACTCTCTTGCGCCCACAAAGGGCTGGAGGGGATGAGAGAGTCCAGCATCTTCAGGCCCTGCCTTCTCTGGGCCTTGGGTCAGAGAATAAACTGGGGATCTGTGTCCCAGTATCCCTGCTACCTGGGGCTCGTCCCACTCACTCTATGTGTGGAGGCACACCCAGTGGGCAGTGCTCCAGAGCCAGCTACCCGAGAGCGAACAGGGTGACACAGGAGAGGCTTGCTTCCCGCAGTAAGAAGTGTCCAACCAACTCAGTTCTAAAAATCTCCAGACCCCACGTCCACATATCCCAGCACCCCACATTGCTGAGGATGCCTTCTTCTGACCTAAGTTTTGAGGTTCCTACACACATGAGAATTCCCATGCCTTCTGTTCTCTGTGGAGGAGGGTAGCAGAGGCCAGATTCAACTCCAGCATCTACAGATGTCTGGGGTGAAGGTAACAGCCATCTGAGGAACTAGGGTGTGTTAAGAAGAATTTTAATTAACACAGATATATTGAACGTAAGACTGGGCAATCTCCTTCCCTGGAAAATCTAAATGCATCACTTCTTCCAAGGTTGTTCAGTTCCAAGTTGTTCAGTTCATTTCGAACAAGAAAAGTTATGAGCCCTCTTTGCTCTGTCTGTGGCCCAGCTCTTTGGAAAGGTATCCAGTTATAGTCAACCCCACGTGCCATCACTCCACGTTATGAGAATGCTGCAACCCTCTTCTACACTGAAAAGGGGTCAGGGATACAGCAAGATACAGCTCAGAACCCAGCAGTTAGGGTGGGGGAATCTGCCATCATGGGACTGAGGCTGTTTTGGTTTGATTTGTATTGTTCATGGTTTGGGGGCCCAACACCAGCCATGCTCAGGGTTATTCCTGGCTCTGCACTCAAGAATCACTCCAAAATGATGGTGGGCTGTACGGAGAGCCAAAGAAAGAACCAGGGACCTGTGTCTGCAAACCAAGAGCAATAGCCGCCATGCTACCGCTGCGGCAACCCAAGCGGCTTACCTGATTAATGACCCTATATCTAACACTGAAGCAAAGAAAAGGGCTGAAAATCTTAAGCGTGGGGAACGTCGACCCGCAGCAGTTCTGCGAAGCGCCACGAAGTGGAACTGTGGGCATTTCCGTCCCTACCCAGGCCTGTTCCTCTTAAGAATTTTCCACCCTTGGGTTTGCTTCAGGGATAAGTATGGCATAATTAAGGATCAAACAAGCCGCTACCACAGGTGTTGCTGTACAAGAACCACGTGTGTGCTTTGTTTTACTAGAGTAACCTGGGTTCGATGCCAGCCTTCAGATCTTGTGGGGTACATATCTGAATCTTCTTGGGAGTTGAGTGGGTTGCTCACGCTTTGTCTCTGGACCAGAAGGGGTGCAGAGGATTGAACCTGACGTGGAAAGTGCAAGGCAAAGTCATTCATTTTTATTTTTTGTTCTCTTCACTGAGCTAGAAACCTTCTGTAGCTACTTTGCTATGTCTGTGACCAAGCCTTTGAGAAATATTTCCTGTTATGGGCAACCCACACGCCAGCACCCCACATTCTGAGGGAGCCCAAACCTCTACTACAAGGAAGAGGCAGCATGGATACAGCAAGATACATCTCAGAAACCCCTCGTTGGGGTAAGGGAATCCTCCAAGAAGGGATGGAGGCTGTTATGGTTTTATTTGGTTTGTTCATGGTTTGGAGGCCACAAATCCAGCAATATGAAGAGGTTCTCCTGGTTCTGCACTCAGGAAGCACTTCGGCATGATGTTGGGGCTGTATGGAGAGCCAAAAACTGCGAGTGCTTTCATTCACTTGGGTAACCTGGGTTCGATTCCAGCATTCAGATCTTGTGGGGTACATATCTGTACTCACTATAAACAGTGCTCCTCTCCCACAGTCCAGGGGATTCTCACCTGGGGCAGTCTTGAACCATGGACTGAGCAGAACAGTCTCTGAGTAGCTTGGCCCAGGGGAGAGCTTCGTTGCAGGGTGGGCGCTTACTTCCTACTGGTAACCCACAGAAGACTTCCCACCTGTCTTGGCATCCTCATGGGGCTGAGGGCATAACAGCTCACTCGAGATTTTTTCACAGTGTGCATGACCAGAAGAATTATACCTGGGCTGGTTGCTACCCGAAGCACAGCAGAGAAGGATTCCAATGACTTTTCTGTGCCTGATAGTCTTCTCATCAAAAAATTTCTAGACCTGCAGCTTGGTTTCTATCATTTACCCAACTTGCTTGCAATTCTGACACGTGGATGGATTTTCCAGGCAACAACATAACGTTTCAGCAAGATGGACAAGCAAAATAGACCGACGACAGGTCACATAGCTGTGTAATTTTTTTCCAACTCAAAGAACAGACACAGTAAGTGGAAATAACTCCCTCTACAGAAAATTGAAGCAGCAGTGTAGAGTGAAAGTAAAAGGGGTCTGAGACTGGGCTTGGTTCTAGCTCAGTTCGGCACCCGGGATACACGTGCGAAGGCAATGATGCATCCCCACACAGCCGAGACAGAAGACCTTTGAAAACATCTCACCTGAATCAGATTCCTCTCCATGATCAATGAGTTTTTTGTTATCTTGTTCTATTTACTAGGTGGGGAGAGGGTCACACCAGCATTGCTCAGGAATTCCTGCTGCTGCGACTCGTGGGGGCATGTGGGGTGCTGGGATGGAAACAAAGTTTTCTTCCTGGTGCCAAACAAGTGCCTTTCCTAATGCAAAACTACTAGTGCTGAACCATCAAGCTCTTTTCAACAGTCACCACTTGTCATTGTTGTCTATCAAATGTAAAGTCACAGTATTTACCCTAGAATAAAAAGAATTTTGGTTGGGTTGGATTCATAGTAGAAAGATAAGCATTTTCATTGCACACAGCCGGCCCAGGTTCAATCCCAGGCATCCCATACGGTCCCCCAAGTACCAGTAGGAATAGTTCCTGAGCGGAGAGCTAGGATTAACCCCTGAGCATCGCTGAATGTAACCCCAATAGAAAAAACTTAATAAATAAATATATATATACTTTAGGTTTTAGAATTACTGCTTTTATGCAGCAACACGGTAGGAACTGGAAGATACTGTCTTGAGTGAAGTTAGCCAGAAAAAGAAACAGAAACAGGATGCTGTCACTCATCTGTGGAATACCGAACACTGGATATGGAAATGTACTGTAAAGGGGCTGATTAAATCATCCCCCATTCCAGTTTTTAGAGAGAAGTCAAAGAAGGAAAAAGAAAGAAGGGCAAAGAAGGACAAAGAAGGAAAGAAATTTGAGGCGGAGGAGAACCAGAAGTTTACAGGGATCAGGGATTCATTTATGCCAGTGACATGAGTGAGGGGTGTAGCCATTTACCCAAAACACAGATGCAACAGAACTGAAAACAAAAAATCTAAGACATAAGCACTGAAACCTAGTCATGTGCTTGTCCAGATGACAGGTGGGGGTAGAGTGGGGACTGGGGTGGGGAGGGAATACGGGATCATGGGTGGAGAGAAGCTGATGCAGGGATTGGTGCTCAATTATTGTACGCCTAAGTACAACTATCAATGACTTTGAAAATCCTGGTACTTTAATGAGATCTTTAAAAAATAATACAATAAAATAAATTTTCAGATTTCGGCACCCACTGAGGTTAAAGACCCTCTAGTCCCAGCATTAGGCTCCGATATATTTCCTGTGATATTGAGACCATAGATGTGGTTGTGGGGATGGAGCCAGACACCACCTTTCACGTCGCATGCTCGGTGACTGAGCACTACAATGGCACACTATTTAGTTTTAACAAGAGAATCCTACAGCACACTTGTATGCAATTCCCCTGTACCCAAAGCAAATTGCTGTATTGCCACATCCAGAACCTGTGATTTGAGTTCTGAAATCAAACAAAATGCACAATGAGAATTAGTCCAATGTTGAATGGAATGCAGTTGAATGACCAAGCAGGTGGAGGACATCTCCATAGTTCTCTCAGTCCTAGCAAGCCTACAGAAAGGGAAAATCTGTGGGAAGTGTTGTTGGGAGGAGCTCGGCAATCCCCAAAAAAGCCTTTTGGGTTTTGTTTTTAATCAGACCCAGTGATGCATGGGATACCATAGGGGATGCTGGACATCGAAGGTAGGCGGCATCTGTAAGGCGAGCACCCTCCGTGATGCACTGCTGTTCTGGTCTTAATTAGCTTCACTATGGGCTCACAGTCACAATTTAACTTACACACAATAAAACAGTTTTTGGTTCACACACAAGCTTATAGCAGGTAGGCATTTGCCTTGCATGAGAGTGACAGGAGTTAATCCTTGAACACTGCCAAAAATAACTTACGAGAACCACCAGGAATAACTGCTGAGCATCCCCAGGCCCCCCCAAAAAAGAAAACTAAATTTCTTCTCATATTCAAAAAACCATGGTAATGATACAAAGGCAAAGATATGCATGGTGTCAGATTGACTAACCGGGGCCCAGAAAGGGCACCTGACCCTTTAGGTGTACAGTCAGGCTAGTTATAAAGCCTCTAACACAAGGGCCTTGAAACACATGGACTACTCGACATACCTGACAGATGAGGAAGAAAGACAACAAAGTCAAGAAAGCAAAGCACAGGATCCCTCCATAATGAACAGTTCCGGGGAGAAGACATCCCTACCCCATGACACACCCCCACATCACATGTTCTAGGGATGACAAGGGGACACTCAATATCCAATGAGCAACTCAAAGATATTTTGGAATGGAGGACTCCTGGGTTGGCCACATGCAAGGCAAGCATCCTACTTTCTCTACTATTTCTCTGGCCATTTCTATACAAATGCACGGAAACGGGAAAAAAAAAACGGGAGAGCACTCACAAAGCTTTCAGGTTTAAGTCTCGGTCATACAATGAAACAGCCATCCCTTCACCGTGCCCATTTTCCACCACTAAAAACCCAAGTATACCGCCATTCTACAACCTCCCCCTAACTGTGGGGCAGATAATTTCCACATTCTTAACTCTACTTTGATTACATCAATATTTTGACATGAGACTCACCATTATTATGTGGGATTTTACCCTAGCACTCAAATCTGGCAAAAACACAACAGAAGATAATTCTTTATCGATTGCTGGTTATAAATAACATGATTTTGGAATTCTGAAATTTTAACAACTAAATCTGGAGGGATTTCTGCCAAAACCTGCTGGGTTCCAAGATTTGTTCCTGAGTCTCTGGGATTATGGCCATTAAACAGCATTATCACGAGCCAGAGAGGCGGTTCGTGGTAATAACATAGGTTCTTGTTAGGGTGGGGAGGAATTGGCCGGCTCCACCCCATCCTGAGAGGCCCCATGTTTATTTGTGAGTGTGGGCCCAAACCTGACTTTACAAAGGCCTTTGGAGGATGGAGGCCACCGACCCGCCAAGTGGGAGCAGTTGGGGGGACAGCACCAATTACCCCTGTGGTGAACCGGGGACAGTAACCTACTGCAGGGTCCAGACACATTTCTACTAAAAGGCGCTGGGTTTCGAGACTTGTCTCTGAATCTCTGGGATCATGGCCATTACGCACCTTGATCACGAGCCACCGAGGTCAATCGTGGGCACCAGACAACTCGGGGTTTTGTTGGGGTGGGGAAAAAAGGGCCGGCTCCACCACCATCCAGTTAGGCCCTGCATTTCTCCTCACAGCAGTCCCAAACCTAACCGTCCAGAAGCCATAAGAGACTGAGGCCACTGAGCCGCCAGGCACAAAACCTATTCTGACCTGAAATACCCAGCTTTGGTAACCTACTCCTGGGACCAGACACATTTCTGCTGAAAGCCTCTGGGTTCCAGGATTTGTTTCTGAGACTCTGGGATCATGGCCGAGTGATCAAGAGCCAGAGAATCCATACATGGGCAGCGACTCGGGGTCTCATTGAGGTGGGGAGGAAAGGGCAGAGTCCACCCCTATCCCATTAGGCCCTGCATGTCTTGTCATTGCAGGCCCAAACCTGTCTGTCCAATGGAAGATGGTGGCCACCGAGCCACCAAGTGGGATCAGGCGGAGATACACACTCTTTCCCCCTTGTGGTGGTTCATTGCTGGTAGCTCATTGCGGGAACCGGCACATCTCTGCCAAAAGCTGCTGGGTTCTGAGATTTGTCTCTGAGTCTCTGGGATCATAACCTTTAAGCAGTTTCATCAGGAACCAGAGAGACTTTGCCTCCAATTATATAGCTGAGCCGGAAATGGTTTGTTGGTGTGTCTTACACATACCTAACTTTTGGCCATTTACTTTCTTTGAAGACTTTGCCCAAAGTTTTTGGAGTCTGGCCAAAGGCAGTGCAGCAATTTTGAGGTATCTGAAAGTCTGATGTTGCCATCAGGCTGCTGATGCACTCGATTGACCTGCTGGCAGCACCATACTCCCAGGAAGTAGAAATTCTATATATGTAAAAAAAAAAAAACCAATAATGGGGTTGGACTCACTGTGAAGATAGTAGGATTCTTGCCTTGCTGATCCAGGTCAAACCTCCCTATACCATAGGAACCCAGCAGCACCACAGAATAATTCCTGAGCTGCAGAATCAGAAGTAAACCTTGAGCTTCAAAGAGTCCCTTCCAACTTCCCTGAATAAAAAAACTTATTAAAAAAACTTATTAAAATTAATATAAGAGGGCCTGAAGTGATAGCAGAGCGGCTAGTCCGTTTGACTTGCACGTATCCAACCCGGGTTTGAATCCCAGCAACAATATGGCCCCCTGAGCTTTACCAGGAGTAATTCCTTAGTGAATAAGCCAGGAGTAACCCCATGTGCAACACTGTGACCCAAAAAGCAAAAAAAAAATCAAAGAGTAAATTTTCAGAGGCAAAATATCTCTCACTTGTCCAGACACTACCCAAAGTCCCAACCCCAGAACAGAAGCCAATGAAAATGACCAACCGCAAAAGTCTACCTTTCCTTTGAGGGCTGCCCGGGAACATATCTGGAGTTTCGATAAGTGTTATGTCCAGTCCAAAGGCTCCAAACAGGGTCCTTCGGACTCTCGAGTAGGGAAGAATGATATGGCCAAGACCCCCACTCTCTGCAGACTCCTCAAACCAAAGCCTGAAGTCCACGTGCCCACCCCCAGTGCAATCTTGGACCTGGATGCGATCGTGGCTGCAGGGGCCCTCAGGATAACGCACCCTCACCCATTACATCTGTGCCACAGAACAGTGTCCAATGCACACCTCAAAAGCTCCACATCCTCTAAAGCCTGGATATCCAGATCAAGTAAGAAACAAGCGTGAAAGCGCACTACAAGCTGGCGGGACATGGCACTCAAGTTCGCACCGGGATTTTCAGGGCGCTCAAGCACTCCAAATTCTAACACAGGAAAGAATGAAGAATGAAGGTTTTCCTGTTTTTTTCATTTTCAAACTATTCAATGCTGCATCTTAGTTGATTCCTGCCATAATTTCCGCTAACCAGGCCCTCTGGGCCAAGCCAGAAGCATAGCAAACAACAAAAGAGTAGAGAGCCATGACAGCTCTGAGCAGGGGCTGTTTCTGTACCTGTTCATTCAGTCACCTTCCTCCTTATTTTCATCACCAGGACCCATTATTTCCAAGTTAACACACAAGCAATTCTAAGCACTAGAATATTGGCATAGGTGCAGCCACGGTGAAAATCAGCAGGTACCTTTCAATGACATAAGAAGCCTGTCCCAAGCAGGCAGGCTTACTTCCCTCTTAACTGTACTTTTTTTTAACACCCTTGACCATCGTGTCCAAAGGAAATTTGCTTGACTGACTTGTCCTGTTCTGTCCTTAGAGACTGTATTAAGGGATCAAACCATCCAACATGAACATTTATATGTTTATTAAGGTGTGAGGGGTACATGAAGCCCTTCCCACATTCCTATCATATATGCAGTTTGTCTCCAGTATGAACTCTCACATACTGAGTAAGAGAACAGCACCAAATGAAGGACTTCCCAAAAGACTGACATTGATAAGGTTTCCCTCCACTGCGAATATTCCTGTACTTAGCAAGGATTCACAATGGCAGAAGGCCTTCCCACATTCCTCGCATATAAAAGGTTTTTCTCCGGCGTGAATGCTCCTATGTACACTTAATCTGAGGCTTCTCAAAAGGCCTTTCCACATATCTTACGTGTATATGGTTTCTCTCCAGTGTGTATTCTCCTATGTACATTAAGTATTGAGGACATACAGAGGCCATCCCACATTTCTTACATATACAATTTCTCTCCAGTGAATTCTCCTAAGTACCCTAAGGCTTGGGGCTTCAGCAAAGGACGCCCCACATTCCTTACCTATATACAGTTTCTCTCCACTGTGAATTCTATGTACAGTCAATTGTGAGGATGAAATAAAGGACTTTCCACACTCCAGACATATCTAAGACTTCTCTCCATTATGAATTCTCATGTGTAGAGTAAGGGTAGAGAACCGTGTGAATGCCTTCCCGCATGTCTGACACTGATGAGGTTTCCCTTTGAGATGAATTTTCATATGTGCAGTAAGTCTTGAGGCTCCAGCAAAGGCCTTTCCACATTCCTTACATATATATGGTTTCTCTCCAGTGTGAATTTTCCTATGTTCACGAAGTCTTGAGGCTCCAGCAAAGGCCTTTCCACATTCCTTACATACATATGGTTTCTCTCCAGTGTGAATTCTCCTATGTACACTAAAGTTTGAGGATTCAGCAAAGGACTTCCCACATTCCTTACATATATGCGGTTTCTCTCCAGTGTGAATTCTCCTATGTAGGGTAAGTTTTGAGGATGTAGAAAAGGCCTTCCCACATTCCTTACATATATACGGTTTCTCTCCAGTGTGAATTCTGCTATGTACACTAAGGCTTGAGGCTGCAGCAAAGGAATTCCCACATTCCTTACATATAAATGGTTTCACTCCAGTGTGGATTTTCCTATGTACACTAAGTTTTGAGGCTACAGCAAAGGCCTTGCCACATTCCTTACATATATACGGTTTCTCACCAGTGTGAATTCTCCTATGTGCATTAAGTGTGGAGGCCCAAGCAAAGGTCTTTCCACATTCCTTACATAGATGTGGTTTCTCTCCAGTGTGAATTCTTCTATGTACAGTAAGTTTTAAGGCTCTAGTAAAGGCCTTCCCACATTCCTTACATATATACGGTTTCTCTCCAGTGTGAATTCTTCTATGTACAGTAAGTTTTGAGGCTCTAGTAAAGGCCTTCCCACATTCCTTACATACATACGGTTTCTCTCCAGTGTGAATTCTCCTATGTATACTGAAGCCTGAGGATTGAGTAAAGGCCTTTCCACATTCCTTACATATATATGGTTTATCTCTAGTGTGAATACTTCTATGTATACTGAGGCTTGAGGATCGAGTAAAGGCATTACCACACTCCTGACATATATAAGGCTTCTCTCCACTATGAGTTTTCCTATGTCTATTAAGATTAGAGGTGTGAATAAAGGCCTTCTCACATGTCTGACATTCATGAGGTTTCTCTCCTGTATGAATTCTCCTATGCATAATAAGATGTGATGATTGATCGAAGGCCTTCCCACATGCTTCACATGTAAAAGGTTTTGCTCCTGAATTTATATTCATATGGTCATGATGGAGCAACCCCTGACTCACACTTTGTTCTTGGGGCTGACGTTTCTGGAGATTCTGTCGACTGTGGTTTTCTAAGGGAATACCACAGTGCTGAGAACATGTGGAGTCTCCCGCACATTCCTTACACGTAGATCGGTTCTGCTCACGGTGACTGTCGTTGACGGTATGTTGCTGTGAGGGACTCACTTTAAACAGTGCTCCTCTCCCTAGCAGCTGCCGCACTGGGGGATTTTGTGCCTCTGAACAGAGAATAACACACTCCAAGGAACTTTTTCCAGGAGAGGGCTTCTTCAGAGTGAGGTAGACCTCGCCATTCTGATCACCCTCAGAAGACATCCCGCCTGTCTCGGCATCCTCATGGGGCTGAGGGCAGGATTGCTCACACGAGACATTATTGTACAGTGCAGGATCAGAGACATTCCACTTGGGGTGGCAGCTTTCCTGTAGAACAACAGAGGATTCTAATTATTGACTTATTCACTGAGACTTCCTGTCCAAAAACTGAGCCCTTCAGATGTGGTTTCACACATATGCACTGCACAAATTCAATTACTGACATATGAATAGTTTTAATATAGAATAACTACATGTTACTGTAAGTTGGATGCACAAAATTGATGGATGCAGAGTCAGTAAATTCTGTGACATCATCCCCTTTAAATTAATGAAGGAATACAACTGGAAACTATTCCTTCTATAGAAAACGGACGCATCCATTTCAAGAGAAAGTGAAGTACAACCTCATGTGGGTTTTGTTAAAGTTTAGTGTGGAATCTGTGATGCAGGGGTGAAGACAACTCCGCATCATCACACAGCTGAGACAGACCATGTGGCCATTGCAAAGCTCTCACCACAAGGGATGGCTTTCAGGATCAATGAAGTTTTCTTTTCTTTCTGTTTTGTAGTTTCTATTTATTGGGGGTTCTGTGGATGGAGGGTCACACCATGCAGTATCTAGGATCAGTTCCGTGGGTCTATGGTATCTATAAGGCGTGCTGGGTA
The DNA here is from genome assembly GCF_029834395.1 of Sorex fumeus. Taxonomy (NCBI): domain Eukaryota; kingdom Metazoa; phylum Chordata; class Mammalia; order Eulipotyphla; family Soricidae; genus Sorex; species Sorex fumeus. The sequence continues at coordinate 5,426,016 of NW_026606076.1, forward strand.
AGGACCATCCATTCCTGTGCAAAGCAAGTATATTTCTCTCTACACCATCTCTAGGGCGCACAAATTAGCTTTCTAAACAACTACCACTGTCAAGCAAATCAAAACTAACAGTATTTTTATACATGCTTGATTTCAGCACCTAACATAGCTAAGGGTCCTCTACTCCAAGCATCAGGCTTTGGAATTCCTCCCTGCCATTCTCAGGCTTCCACCTTAACAATCACATACTTGGTCCGCTCCTGCTGGCATAATAATATTTATTCTCAATTAGCGAATCTTACCAACTCACTCGTACTTGCTGACCCCATTCCCAAATCAAAGTGCTGTAATGCCAAATCCTGAAGTCGCGATTTCCGTTCTGAAACTGAACAAAACATGCAATTCAAGCACTTGTCAAAAAAATGTAGCAAAATGATGCCATGTATTTAAGAGTACATCTCTGTGGTTCTCAAAGTCCAAAGAGTCCCACACTAAACAAAATATTTGAATAGTGGAAAACTGAGGATCTTGGCAATTCTACACAAGGTTTTGTTTTTGAGCAGACCTGGTATTGTTCGGGGAACCAGGTTATTTAACAAATTATTGAACAGGTCACCATCGGGCACTGCAAGGCACTCCCTGCTGTACTATCGTTCAGATCCAAATTAGCTCTGTTATGGTCTTACTTATTCGAAAGTCATGGAAGCAAATTACAGGATCATTCTGTGACTGACAGTCCAGGGGAATGAAGAGCAGCGTGAGTATGGCACAGACCCAAGGATCCAGGAGACCACGGTCCCGTTCTCAGCAGCGTGTTTTATACATGCTCAGGGCACCCATACACTGCACAGGGCTTGAGCCAGGAAGAGTCCTCAGACACTCACCCGCACACACGCCTCTACTCCCCGACCTCAGGGCTCCTCCTTCCAGCCAGGAGATCACCGCAGGCTTCCTCCAAGAGTGCCCTGCCCCGACAGAGACAGAGGCATGGGTAAATGACATGGAAAAGGTGACAGGTAAATCCCCATGTTTTCCTAATATAACTGCGCAAATATCTGAAAGGCATGAACAGAATGCCCATTTCCATAATGCCACATATTTCTAATTATTCGAGAGGTAAGACCCAAGAAAATTCCACAAATACTCTAGACCGGGAATTGTGGATGGCTGACAGGGGGTTGATCAGCATGGTATGTTGTTGGTTTTTGTCTTGTTTGGGGTCTCCCCTGGCAATGCTCCGGGGAGACTCCGGACTCTCTGTCAAGAAATCACCGCTGCTGGAGCTCGGGGATGACATGGGATGCCGGGGATTTAACCCACGTGCGCCCCTTGCTAGAAAATCACTTTCCTCCCTGTACTCTCCCTCTAGGCCCAGCAGCATATGGAGTTTCCTGAGCCCCTCATGAACTCGTCACGGATTTCAGTAACACTAAGTGCATAATAAATCTGGAAATGGCCAAGGGTGGCAAGAGACCCTTATTTTTTTAAGCTGAAAAATGTATCAGAAAGAGAGCACAGCAGGAGATTCTCACAGAAAATCCAGTTGCAATACCCGATATCACCTAGGGTCCCTCATGCCAGCCAGGAGTGATCCCTGAGTGCAGAGTCCAGGAACAAACCCTAAGTCCTGCTGAAGTCTCACAAGAACCATTAGAAGTAAATCCAAGCACTGAAATAGGGCAGCGTCTAATGATTTCAGACGAGATATCAAATCCCCTGTGGTGGGAAAGATAGTACAGCACATAGGACAGAAGTGCTGCACACACATGTGGGTTTGATCCCAGGCAGCACATAAGATCTTGGAGCAAGGCCAGGTGTGGATCCTGAATACACAGGCAGGAATAATCCCTAATCCCTAAGGAAAAAAGAAAATGCAAAAACCGTCTGACTTGAGTGACTGGTGCAAAAGTACTGGGGGTGAGGTTTCAGTCCACGGTACCCCATGGCCCCTGAGACTCTTAGGAGTCATCCTTTAGCACAGAGCCAGGAGAACTGTGGGCTGTGCCCCCAAACAAAGGCAACATCAAACCAATTAAGCACACAAAATTTCGTGTAGTACACAAAGTAAATTGATGCACCAATGGATGGAACTATTTAAAGGGACCTGAGCGATAACTGGGCAGATAGGGTTCATCCCATGGACACAGTCGAATCAGGTTGATAGGAATCACCCCATAGGATCTGGCGATCCTACAAGACTAATTCCTGAGGACAAGGCTGACAGTAAGCGCTGAGTATCCACAAGTAAAGCCTAAAATAAATAAATAAATAAATAAATAAATAAACAAACGAGGGAGCGAACAGCTACTGCACGGCTGTCCAACATCCCAGCCCGTCACAGAGCTACTGTTGAACACACAGCTGCCTCCCAACCCCAGGGAGCCCACCCGGGTCTGTTCAGACACGGTTGTCTCCACACTGCTCTCACCGACAGCCTGTAGATGCTGGTAGGTCTCCAGCATCACGTCCCTGTAGAGCTTCTTCTGAGAGGCCGCCAGGAATGACCATTCCTCCGGGGTGAAATGCACAGCCACGTCATGGAAGGTCACTGCGTCCTGAGTCAGCACACGGAGAGGGTGGGAGTCAGATTCTATCTTAGCCTCATTGCCACTACTGTGAGGCCAGGAGCCAGGGTCCTATATTGTCGCTGGGCCTCTCCGCTCCGAATGAACCAGCCTCCATGCACACGCATGACTGACGGGCCCCAGAAATCACATAAGGCAGCTGGATCTGCTAAAGTGGGAGGACGTTATACAGAAGGTTCTTGGATGTATCTAAATTTCCTGGTAACCCCAGGGCCAATTCGAGCACCACTGGTGCAGTGAGCACTGTAGAGAGGATCACTTGAACACAGACTTGTACTTTCCAAAAGACTATCGCTGAGTGTAGCAAAAACCACTGCACGCTCACCGCTGCACCCCCAGAGCTCATGACCAGTAGGATTGAGAACTTGGCAGTCCATATAGACAACTACTCAGAGCAGTGCATGGCATATGTGCCCGTAGGAACTCAATACTCAGGACCAACCCAAATCCCACTCAAATAAGGTAGAAGTTTCTGGACCCCAACATCTCTACTGGCCTCAGAGATCCTTGGCTCTTTCTCCTTGGGATTGGTGCATGCCCAGAAATCCACACACAAGATTATGTGAACGTAAGACTATATGACCGAGCAGGTAGTCTCTCCAATGCAGGAAGGACAAAACAGGATAAAAGCAAGTCTCGGGGCCCAAGTCACAGTAGTTGCCAGGGCGAAAACGGGGCCAGCACACCCCAGGGTGCTCTGAGGCCAGTAAGCTTTGAATCCAGAGCCCAGAGTCAAGAGGACAGCTCATGACAAAAACAATGCAAAAGAAACCGAAGCAGCAGATTGGCGTAACAGGACAGCTGTTCCCGGGACAGCATGTAGGACTGGCGATCCCCAACATCCCATATGGTCCCACAAGCACTGCCAGGGGCAATGCCAGAGCGCAGCGCAAGGAGTGATAGCGAGAATCCTTGCTCTGCCACCCCAAATAAAACAGAAAACCCAAGATGAAGTCTTTGGACCTCCAGCATCCCACTGGTCACCTAGACCTGTCAGGAATCAGCATTGAGCTTTGAGCTTTGAGTACTCCTCATGCACCACTGGGTCAGCCCCAAAGCTAAATAAAACTAAACAAACATACACAAAAGCAGCTTCAAACAGCAGAATGGGATGGTCCGATCGAAGTCTCATCTTGGAATCCGTCCAAAAGAAACTCAAAACAGAAGGCCCAGGAAGCCTGGGCACTCCTTTTACTAACTCATTTCACTCTGTCTACTCCTACCTGGGGACGGTTTACCAGAAGCCGCATCACCATCTTTTCCTGTCACTGTTGTTCTGAGGATCAGCAGGAGGCTCCGTGCAAAGACCTGGAAAGTCAGAACAGTGAGTACCAGAGAGGAGTACCCCCTCCCACTCCTGAGCTCAGACCAGCCACACCCTCCCGCACAGCCTCACAATTCCACCTCTGGGAGACAATGGCAGAAGTTCCTGTCTCTGCTGGGGATGCAAATTTTTCTTGGCATCTGTGCTGCACTTAAGGAGAGGAAGCTGGGCCCAAGCTACAGGGGAGGAAAAAGCAGCCTTCTCTGATCCCCGGATTCCTCTATGGCTCCCAAAGGAAAGTCCCTATAGGCCCTGCGAGGGGCCGACTCTCAGCCCAGGAGCTCCCAAATAGGCTGGAAGCAGTGCTGCCCTGTGGGAACCGTAGCCTGGCATGTGGCTCCACCATGTGACTTAGAGTGGACAAACCTTCGACACTCTCTTGCAGGGTGGACAAGGATATGCCCCTGGGCACTCTGTCCTGGGACCTCAGTATTATCCACAATGGCAGGTGTCATCTGCTCAGGGTGAGATGAAGGGTTGGGGTTGCTTTGCAGCTTGATGTGAGGGAGCTGAAATTCATGAACCAGAAAAAGATACAGCGGTATTGTGGTCAGAAGGTAATAATATGAGTTGGGTGCTTGACTAGATGAACCCATCAATCCTCTGCATCCCATATGGTCCCCAGTAGCTCCAGGGATAATACCTGAGCTTAGAGACTCGAGTAAGTCATGAGCATCTCTGTGTATGTACCCTCTCCCCCCCAAAATCTAAAGAACCAAAAATAGCCCCCCAAATACATTTTCATTGGCAAATCGCAGCCACCAGCAAGTACCCTTCCCGATCCCCAGCCTGACCAGGGCTCTCACGGCAGACAATGAAGATGACCAGCAACAGGTCTCCTGCCATTAGGTGGAGGGGCTGAAGCTCTGCCCCTCGAATCTGGAGATTCTACAGAAGCGAGCGTAGGGCTGATGGTTCAAACATGGGAGTGCTGGGAGGGTTGGGACGGTCAAGCCCCTGGCTGAGTCCCACATTCACCCACTGTTGCCCCATCCTGAGCCGCAGAGGATCGTGGCCAAAGAGGCACCCCAGAATCACGAACTCACAACTGTCACTCCTGAACCCTGAGACAGCCCCCACTGCACCCACAAAGCTCTGCCTCCCCCCAAAACCTCCATCACACCTCACGATCCACCTGGATGTTGGCGAATAAGTGAAAAACCAGCGCAAAATTCCCCCAAGTTGGCTCGGCCCCTCGGCTCAGAGTGTGGAAACGGGAAGGCGCGGGGTGTTCACAGGGGATTGCTCGAGTCCTGCAACTAAATCCTTCTTCAGAGACCCCCTTCCAGGATGGGGCGCAAATTTACTTGTCCTTTGCCAAGTGAGCAACAGCCCCAGTGTCTGAGTCAGGAACGGAAAACGAACCGACATTTATGACATCACTTCTGACATCACTTCTGTTCCTATTAGGTACCTTAAAGAGCCAGAGTCTAGGCACTAAGAATCTTTTTGCCACCCAAGTGAATCTGTGCTGCAAGGGGGATGGACTCACATAAAGGAGTGGAGAGGCAAATGCTGGACTGGTCGGTCACAAGCCGGGGGCCTAGGGGTAAGGAGAAGTCCCCTGATCCTGCATTGTCAACGAACATCGAACCAATGATATCTAAACACAGAATGTTACCCTGACTCTTGTCAAATGATCCCTGAGCTCAGAGACAAGAGTAAACCCTGAACACTGTAGGCTGTGGTGAAAAACATAACAAGAGAAAAGTCAAATTCTACCGAAGAGGGGGAAAAATGATGTACAAAGACAAACTCGAGAGTGAAACACTAAAAGAGTCAAATTTCAGGTACCTAAAAATCCCCTATTATTGTGGCTGGAGAGACAGCACAGCAGGTAGTGTGTTTGCCTTGCACCGACCAACCCAGGTTCGATTCCCAGCGTCCCATATGGTCCCCTGAGCATTGCCAGTAGTAACTCCTGAGTGCAAAGCCATGAGTAATCCCTGTGCATTGCCAGCTATGATCCAAAAAAGAAAAAAAAATTCCCTATTTTTGATCTATCCCTGCTACAGAAACTCAGTTTCTCCTGAATCCCTATTGTTCTTTCACCATTGTTCATGCATGTATATGTGTATATATAAGTGTGACTTTGTGTGATTTTTGTTTCGGGGCCACAACCGGCAGATTCAGGGCTTACTCCTAGCTCTACACGCAGGAATCACTCCGGTATAGACCATATGGGATGCAGGGGATAGAACCTGGGTCGATTGTTTGGATGGTTAAGTCCTTACTCACTGTACTATGGCTCCGACCCTAAGTAAATGTGCTCCTAGCACACCCAAGGTGATCCCTGAGCAAATGTCCTGACTCCTGGAAAACCAAAACTTTTTTCTTAAAAAAAAAAAACAAAACCCTTTACCTTGGTTGGATTCTAGTTCTAAACAATTTAGGTTTAACATTGCTTCATCATTTCTCCTCTGCTACAAGGAGCTGAGGCTTACTAAGTAACACCCATTCCAATTATCCCAATTTCCTTAGTATTCATATTTAACTTCCCTGTGCTCTGCTTCCCCTATGCGTTAATCACCCATTTCCCAGAACCACAACCTGTGAATTGTAAAGTCAGATTCTTCAGAGATCTCTGGATTTTGTATTTGGAAGTGAAATGTTGACTTTCTCTTTCCTTTATATCCTCTGCAGTTTACTTTAGACAAATATCCCTTTTTGCTCCTGGACAAGGACCAGTGCAGTCCCAGGTTGGGAGGATTGTGCTGGGAGGATTGGGATGGCCATGTCCCCAGCCCTCAGCTTTGTATAGACAAAGGAAGGCAATATTATGCTTTTGTAACTTCAGAGTTAATTGACTGCAGATAGTATATAGTCTTTGGGATTGTCATGTTCATGAGACTTAAGCCTCAACTGTCCTTTGTTCTTAGCACCCCAAAAGCAAGAGACTGGATGGAACCAGGAGAACTGTGAGCTACCCTGGCATTGAAAAGGGACAGGGAAGCACCATAACATAGGAGTGACTGATCATTTACGCAGATATTTGGCAGAAGAAATTCTCATTCAACCAAGGAGACACTCTGTCTCCAAGGGATATCTACGGTGCTTTTATCTTTTCCTCTAGTTGCATAAGTTATCAACATTTGTAGTTTGGATAAACACAGTAAGAGAGAAAGATTCTAACACTTAGTTCTCTGGGCTTTGACAGTAAATAAGGCTTTTTTTGTCTTTTTTGGGTCACACCCGGTGATTTAAGGGGTTACTCCTGGCTCTGTACTCAGAAGTTACTCCTGGTGTTGCTCAGGGGACCATATGGTACGCTGGGAATCGAACCCAGGTTGGCCGTGTGGAAGGTAAACACCCTAACCACTGTGCTATCTCTCCAGCCCCCAGAGCAAATAAGGCTTATAACACTTACTTCTCTGGGCTCTGAGAGCAAACAAGGCTTTTACTGTAAATCCCAGACTAAGTCTTCAGGCCAGTTCAGCTAGTCCTTCCCCATGGGGGTCCTGTCTCTAATGTTGTAACAGTTTGCATCAAGACCATGCGTACGTGCTTTCTAGAATGTTCCATTTTGAAGCCAGGGCAGTTTTCCCACTTGCCCCAGGTCCATCCAAGTCCCACAGCAGAACCTCCCTTTTGGAGTGTTAGAAAGTACAGCAACTGAAGCCCGGGTCAAGTAATAATTACCAAGCAATTATGCCCTGGAGAAGATGACTTGAGAGTCCATCAACTCCCAAATATTAGGAGTATAAGCATTGATGGTCTTTCTGTGTTTAACCAAAGAACAGTGCTGTAGAGTAAAAATGTAAAAAAGCTATAGGGGAAACAGGAAAGCAGGTACAAATACAAAGCACTTCAACTACAAAGCAGTACAAATATAAAGTTGAGAATTACCAGAAAGTTATGGTTTATAAGTAATCAAGACTGACCTGTGGAACTGAGACAACAGGAGGGAAAATACAAAGGAAATGTTAAAGATAAACTTTAACTAAATTAGGGATGTTAGCAAGAACATGATAAGCTTCTCTGGGAGGAGGAAAAGGGGCAATTCACAGATGAAGCCTAAAACACTTTGGCTTGATATCCAGCATATCACCAAGAGCCTGGCCCCTGTTTCCTTCTTCGATTCTCTGTCACCCTTCACTGGCCAGGGTGGGGAGACCAATCATAGTCACCAAAGGCACGCAGTGCACGTCCAGACATTATTTGAACACAACTCTCAGTACTCAGTGCAATACCGAGGTTTGCCTGATCAGGGAGAGAGGAAGAGTCGGGTGCAATTTTCAAGTTGATTTTAGGATACAGACATTCTACGTTAGAAAAAAACAACAATGTGGAGACAGAGACAGAAAGCTGGGAGGGGCTCTTCCCATGCTGACCCTGATCGATATTCGGCATCTCACATGACCCCAAAAAAAAACTTAAAAAAAATCCAGAGTGCTGCTCCTGAAGTAAGCCCTGAGATTCCACATATGTGCCCAAAATACAAGCAAAAATAGCCCCAAAGTAAATTTTCATTTGCAAACCGCAACCACCCCTAGAACCATGCCCAAGGGACGGTCTGGAAATCAAGGCTACTAGTGAATAGGACCGAGGGCTACAGTGTCATTAGCCATTAGGAAGCTGCCCCCCTGCCCCTGAAAAATGAACAGTTCTTTTATAGTTTTGGAGGCACCACTGGCGATATGGACGAGAAACTTGACTCTGCGATCAGGCACCCATCCTAGTGGACCTCCGAGATTAAACTTGGGTGGGCCAGATGCAAAGCAAATGCCCTAACTGCTGTGCTATCTCTAAGAGAATCGGTAGGTTTTGCAGCAGGGAGGTCCCGGCCAAAGCATCCAAGACAGGGCCCAGGGCAGTCCCGTGCTGGGAGGGTCAGGCCGGCCCAGCCCCTTCACTCTGCAGCCCCCGCGCCCAACGGCCACTGCCCCATGGAGGAGCTGCAGGGGATCCCCAGAACCACGCACTCACACCCGCGACCCCTGAGCCCCGGCACAGCCCCCACTGCACTCACCAAAGCTCCACGTCCCCCACCAAACCCTGCCGCGCCGCAGGAACCACCGGGATATCGGTTGAAAATGGAGCTTAAAAGTGTCCTTAGAGCTGGCTTGGCCCCGCCCCTCAGTGCAGAGACCTGGAGGCGCAGGGCGGGGCGCTCACAGGAGGCCACTAGTGTCCTGCCACGAAACCGGCCTTCACAGACCCCTTCCACGTGGAACAGCCTCTTCTCCCTTCACCTGTGTAACAAATGGACACCGGATCCAGCGGCTTGCATGCAAACACATAAATGCCCTGCTGTTAAGTTACTTCTGCTTGTGCAAGCAGCCTTAAAGGGCCAGACACGAGCTTCACAGAGAACAACTAGGAAATTGCAAGTAAATCTGTAAGGCTCCTTGGCTGGAGCTAAAGCACAGTGGACAGGGTGTTTGCCTTCTACGCAGCTGGCCCAGGTTCAATCATCTGCATTCTATGTGGTCCCATTTTGGTGTATAATAGATTGTTAGAATTTTACTGCTTCCAAAGTGTGAGTCTCAACACATTTACCCTCAATATTTGTGTAAATCCAATGGAAAACTGAATACAATGAGTGCAGATATGCTACAGGGAGTGAAGTGCTTCCTTGCATGTGCCTGACCTGGACACAAATTATGGACAGCACAGCGGGATGTGACGACCAGAACAGAACACAGAAGATCCTGAAGAATGGAGGTTTGGCTGTCTATCCAACCTCAAAAGGGCTCGTCACAGCATCCTGGTTGATCTCTGCCATGATCCTCTGCAAACCAGGGCTTCTGAGCCAAGTCAGACTCACAGCAAAGAATGAAACCATGGTGAGTCTTGACAGTACCCAGCAAAATGCAATGTTAGTACCTATTTACTTATTTAATTCCTTCCACCTTGCTTTATCACTAAGAACCATTATTTATGGGCTGGAGCGATAGCACAGCAGGTAGGGCGTTTGCCTTACAAGCGGCCAACATGGCCGACCCGAGTTCGATTCCTCCGCCCCTCTCGGAGAGCCCGGCAAGCTACCGAGAGTATTCGATATGCCAGACACAGTAACAACAAAGTCTCCAATGGAGACGTTACTGGGCCCGCTTGAGCAAATCGACGATCAACGGGAGGGCCTTTACCTTTACCTTTACATATATATATATATATATATATATATATATGTATATTTATCTATAGCTTCTCTCCTGTGTCAATTCTCCTATGCATAAGGCCCGAGGATCCAGGACAGTCCTTCCCACACTCCTGACAGATATAAGGTTTCACTACAAAATGACTTTTCACATGCGCAGTAAGGGCTGAAGACAAACTGAACACCTTTCCACATTCCTTACACTTATGAGTTCTCTCTCCACCGTGAATTTTCAAGGTTCATAAAGCTATGCCAATTGCATCAAAATCTTCCTGCAGTCCTTTCATATTTAAGGCCTCAATCCAGGATAAATTTTTCTCACACGGCAAAGCTTGAGGATTGAGTAAAAATCTTCCCACACCCCTACATATGTTTTCCTCGAGTATGAATTTTCCTATGTTTAAAGTTAGGGGGAAGTGAAGGCTTTGCCAAAGTATTTACAAAGACAAGGTTTGTCCCAGTATGAAAATTTCAGTGTCACAAAAGGATTGTGAAATAAGCAAAGGCCTTGCTACACTCCTTACATATATATATGTATATATATATACATATATATATATATATGTGTGTGTGTGTGTGTGTGTTTGTGTGTGTGTATATATATTCACTGCAATGTGCGTTTTCTTATGGACACAAAAGTTTGAATAGTAGGTAAAGATCCTCCCACAATAGTGATACGAATAGTGTTTCATTCCTATATGAAATTTCCTATGCTCAGAAAGACCTGAGAGGAAATGAAAGGCCTTTCCACCTACCTCACATATAAGGGTTTTCTACGAAACAGAAATTGGGAAAACTAAGACTTCAGGAAGAAGCAAAGGCCTTCCTACACTGCTCACAAGTATTAGTTATCTCTCCAGTGTGAGTTTTTCTGTGTCCTAAGGCTTGTGGAATAAGCAGAAACCTTTTCACTCTGTATATGCATATGGTTTCTTTCCAGTGTGACTTTTTCTGTGCATACTAAGATGTATGAGTCAGAGAAAGGCCACAGTACATTCCTTACATGCATACGGACTCTGCAGTATGAAATCTCCTGTTTATAAGGTATGAGGATCCATTGAAGGCCTTCCCCCAGTCCTTATACTTAAACGGTTTCTCTCCTGTGTGGATGTTCACATAGTCCCACCGGGGTGATGCTGGACTCAAAAGTTTGTCCTCAGTGCTTACATTTCTTGGGGTTCTGTCCATTATGGGCTTCTATGGGAAAGAGATAGTGCTGAGGACATGGGAAGAGTGATCTTCTGATCACCCTCAGAAGACATCCCACCTATCTTGGCATCCCTGTGGGGACGAGGGCCAAATTGCTCACTTGAGCCTTTATCACAGTGTGCAGGAAGAGACATTCCACCAGCGCTGGCTGATCCCATGTAGAAGAACAGACAAGGATTCCAATCATAGATCTATGCCATGAGAATTTTCATGATAAAAGAAATCAAGCTCTGCAGGTACGTAACTGGTACGGCATAGGATAATGAGTTTCTTGTGGAAGTAATAAATCGAGATGGGGATGAAAGCAGTGACTCCGAAGCCAACCCTGGGGATTCAGAGAGGAACTGGCCTAGTAAAAACCCAGAGAGTTGGAGACAGGGAACAGGAGCAAAGGCTGGTAAGAACATCAGAGTGCAAGGTCCGGCCAACGCTCTACCGCTTGACAACATGCGAGCATTGGACTCTCAGCTACAAAGAAAACTCCAGGAGGCAGTTTCAGAAACATGACTTCAAACTGAGAGTATCGGGCTAGTACAGTGCGTTGCATGCAGTCAATCTGGTACAATGTCCAGAATTCCAAAGGGTCCCCTGAGGACCATCTGACTAATAGATGGATGGAATTTTGCTCTATCCAGTCATAAATTTTTCCTTTTTTACCTCTAATCTTAGTAAATTGAAATGGGTGGGACCCAGGAATGTGAGCAACCGTGTGAGTAATCACAGGTAAATGAAATGGTCTGCTGGGATGTGGAGAGCTTGGGACCTGACCTATAATCCCACTTATAAAAGATTTCATCAAGGCGCCCCTTCCATCCTTTCAAACGACATTCTGTGCACAGTTACCTGCATGTAAACTCTCCAATTGAGATCAGAGCAACTGTAGATCTGGGTAGGGTGTTGCTTTCACATGACCAACCTAGGTTCAATCCCCAGGATCCTGTAGAGTCTCCCGGAGCACCTTCAGAAATAATACCTGAGTGCAGAGCCAGGAGAAACCACTGAGGATCACCAGGTATTGTAGGATAATAGTGGTCTGCCCTTGCTCCCTGGCAGGTGAGAATTTATGTTTGTTGATTGCCCATAACCTTTCAATTACCTTTGTCTCCTGATAAGACTTTGACTTGGAAAGATTGTCTTTCTCTTCTCCTTAATGTCTTTTGCATGGTTACCTATTTCAGAGCAACTGCTTTTTATATGGATACAGGAAGACAGTTACAAAGACAAGCCTGAGCTTCAGATTTGATGGTCTCCAGATAATATTACCTCCTGGACATCTGCTCTCTTGACTGAAGCCTCAGTTGCCCTTACTTCCTCGATCCCCAAAAGAAGGGTCCGATAAGAGACTAGATGGACCCAGGGCAAGTGGTGAGCTAGCTACCCTGGCATCGAAATGGTCCTGGCCAAAGTACCATAATGCTTATGTATAAGAGCCTGGTCATGGACAAATTCTGTCATGAATCAAAAAGTAATAACTAGACTTGGACGCTGCTGAGATTAGGAGTGATTGATCTGGCCTGAGCACTGTAGTCTAATCTGTGGTGAGACATCCCCAGGAGAGTAACCAACAAGCCTAAAAGTGTCTATTACTGTGTCTATACAGAATGGTAATCATTAGGAAGTAATAGGAAATATGTCAATTCAGTTGCTGGTCTAAGGAGAGGAGTAACACACCTTGAGGGCTGCTTTTCCTTCGTGGGCTGCAGGTGATGGGGAAGTCTGGAAAACCATTTTTCATTGTGCTTCCCGTGGGGAGGCGTGGATTGGGGTCGTGGTGAGAGAAGAAAAAGAGCAGCTTCAGGGAGACAGGGGGAGTGAAGGAGACTGAGAAAAGAATTGATCCTCTACCACCCTGATCCCCTATCTTCCCATATGTACGTGTTACACCCACCAACTGTCCCCGTTGCCATGTAATCCCATCAATGGCCAAGACCCAGAGACTATAAAACCCTGCTCCTGGAAGAGAACAGCCCAGTCTCCTGACTCTGCGTCTGGTTGTCTTACTAGGTGTGTTCAGTTTCCCTTCCCATCCCGAGCAGAGACCCGGCAGCTGAAGACCTCTGGTTCGAGCCACAGCTATGCTTAATACCACTCTCCAAAAGTTCGGACGAGCCTCACTCATGAAGGAACCGGCAGAGGAACCCAAGTGTGCAGGACCTGGGGCTTAGATCTCCAAGCTGCTCGTATTGGGACTGGGCCTCCTCCACGCATATCTCCCATCTTCCAGTATGTAGGCGTTATACCCACCAACTGTCCCCGGTGCCGTGTAATCCCATCAATGGCCAAGACCCAAAGACTATAAAACCGTGCTCTGGGAAGTGCGCGGACACACGGAATCTTACTATCTACTCTTACTCTGGAAAAACTGGCAGGCTACCAGAAGTATCCTGCCCACACCGCAGAGTCTGGCAAACTCCCCATGGTGTATTCAATATGCCAAAAACCAGTAACAATCATGGTTCTCTTTCTCCTGACCCTGAAAGAGCCTCAAATGTGGCACTTCTTAAAATCTCAGGGATAGGAAGAAGGAGACATTACTGGGGCCTGCTTGAGTCAATTGATGAACAACAGGATGATAATGATACAGTGAGAAAAGAAGAGACATAGAGTTAGAGGACACGGTTCCGACTTAGAGAGAAGGCTGAGAGCTGAGAGTAAGAGTGGCTGGGGAGATTGGAGAGGAGTCACAGAGAGCACTGGAAAGCGAGTTAGAGAGAGGGTTGGATAGAGCTGGGAGAGACAAAAGACTGAATAAACTGCAACCAATGAACAACCAGCCTGGTCCTCATTCTACTTTCATCGGCCCAAAGCAACAGCTGTCCAGGGTGGAGAAGTGGCACGAGAGCACCAAATGTGGACAGTGAGAGACCGGGAGAGACCGCCAGGAGAGACCGGGAACATCTGTTAACATGTAAATCCTGTTAAAACCCCCACTTCTCATAGGGTGCCCCAAGCCCCCCTCGAGTGACTCCTGAATGTAGAGTCAGGAGTAAGCCCAGAGCACTTCTGGCTGTGATCTGAAAACAAAAACACAAAAAAGTGAACTGTGGGGGGGCTGGAGTGATAGCACAGCGGGTAGGGTGTTTACCTTGGAAACGACCAACACAGGTTTGATTCCCATCATCCCAAATGGTCCCCCAACCACCGCCAGGAGTAATTCCTGAATGCATGAGCCATGAATAAATGCTGTGCATCACCAGGGTGACCCAAAAAGAAAAAAGAAGTGAATTGTGTAGTTAAATAGAAAAAAGAAAACAACTTTCTCGACTTAGCATAAAAGCATTTTTATGATGGCTACAGAGATAGCACAGACCACGAGTTCCTTGTCTGGCACATAGCTGACCAGGGTTCAATCCCTATCACCTCACAGGGTCCCCAAACCTAGCATTATCATGAGAACAGAGACGGGGTAAACTCTAATCTCCATTGGGTGTAGCCAAACAAAAATAAATCAATAAATTTAGGTGCCAGAACTATAGTTTGGTAGGGTACTGGCCTTGTACACTGCTGACCTGTATACCCCGGTACCACACTGAGTACCGTTTGGTACCTTTTGGCAGCAACCACAGGGTATGACCATACACACACACACACACACACACACATATATGTCTGTGTATGTGTGTATATCTATATCTATATATGTAATTTGTTCACAAGTCAACCTCCACCAACCAGTTTTATAGAATGCAGGTTTGGATTTTGCTACAGGTGGCAGAACTTTGAGCTTACCTGAGTGGTGCTTGGGGAATACTGCGTTGTACAGGAGACTGTACCATGGCAGATTGCTTGCAAGGACCCGTCCTGCATTCCTGGCCTATCTCTGACTGCAGGAATTCAAATTCTATATAAATAATGTGAACCTTGTGGGAAAGATACAGGCAGGGGGCAGGGATGAGGCCCAGCAGGTAGATAGAGGTCAGGGCAGGGTTGCTGGAACCTGGAGCCTCCTGGTGCAAACCTGAGCCAGAAGTACAGGATGCAATTTCAAAGGTTTGCAACGGCCCGGAAGAGCTGACAGTGAGTGGGAAGGCACTTGTTATGAACGCAAAAGACTTAACTTCACAACCTGAATTGCCAAGGAGTGATTCACGGAGCACTGCTGGGTTTGGCAAAATCCTGCATAGCCAATCCGCCTTCTACCCAAAAAAGGCAAAGAGAAGTTAACTGCCAACAGAAGAGGTGTGAAATCTAGTAATATATTCTGAATAATCAGTCCTCTGGGTATGCTGTTTTGTTTTGGGACGACATGCAGAAATGCTCAGAGCTTACAGGCCAGGTTTACAGACTATGATTTTACTACTATGGGTACGTGATTTAATAAAAGAAAAAGAGGATGAAAAATTATACTTGGAGCCAGAGTGATAGTACAGTTGGCAGGGCATATGTTCGGTCCCTGGCATCACATACAGTCCCCCAATCACTCCCAGGCGTGATTCCTGAGTGCCAAGCCAGAAATAACACCTGTGCATTACCGCTGTGTCCCAAAAAGAAAAAAGAAAAAAAGAAAATAAAAATTAAGTTTAGCCCAAACGAGATTTTAAAGTCCATAATTTTGCCCAGAGCCTCCAACTCCTTCATTTTCCCTTCACAGCCATCTCTTGAAAGGCCTCAAGAAATTTCACATGCAAGAGCCCTCAATGAAGGTATAACAGGAGAGAGCACACCAGACTGAAGAAGATGCCAGCCACCTGGAAACTCAGAGGGTCTTCCCTGGTATCCAGTATCCACTAGTCCCCTGAGCACAGAGCAGGGCACAGACCACAAGTACTACCAGGTGTGGCCCCAAATCTCACCTCCTCTGCTCCCCAAGTAGTGAGATATACCCAAGGAGAGAAGCTTAGAGGGCTGAGCACCTGATTTACCTTTGGGGGACATGGCATGGCTCCCCTGCATCTCAGACACACAGACACAAGAGGGGGAGAGTCTCTGACTATCTCCAAGTTTGTAGCAAATGGAGCGGGGGTGGGGGAGAGATGGAGAGACAAGAGAAACACTCCAACCCCAAAAAGATGCTCAAAGAATGCTCATGTGTCAAGACAAATTCTGGAGTGGGAGGGTTGGGGTCATACCTAGTGATTCTCAGGGGACAGTATCACCTAGTGATGTTGTGGCAGTTATAGCTCTGGTCACCGCAAGAAAGACAAATGCCCTCCTGGCTGTACTACGGCACCACCACTAAGAGTGAGACATTTAGAACCTATTGCAGCTGATCCCTTGAAAACCCCTTTCTGCAAGTACTCATTTCAACAGCAGGGCACACCCCTGGTCTTGCAGATATGGACAGTGGAGGTGCTTGGAATCTGGACAGGTGAGGCAGCAATTCTTTTCTCTGAGGAAATATAATCACATAGGATTAGCAAAGCTACTAAGTTGACAGGGTGCTTTTCTTTCAAGCAGCTAAGCCGGGGTCAATATGCAACAGGACATAGGCTCACCCACTCCAGCACTGCTAAAAATGATACATGAACTCAGAACCAAGAGTAACCCCTCAGCACTGAGTGTTGCTGTGGCCAAAAACAGTAGAATAAATTAAGTAATAAAGACATTTCTGGGACCGGAACGATGGTACAGCAGTAGGGAGTTTGCCTTCCATGTGGCCAACCTGGGTTCGATTCCCAAAATCCATATTGTCCCCCAGCACTGCCAGGAGTGACTCCTGAATCCAAAGCCTGAGTAAACCCTTAGCATCGCTGGCTGTGACCCTAAAAATAAAAAAAAGGAAATTTCTGTGTAAAGAGATTGGAGACACATTATAGCAGGTGAGCCCAGCCAGGAGTGATCCCTGAATGCAAAGGCAGGAGAAGTAACTGAGTCTTGCAGTTGTACTTCCTACAGACTGAATCATTATTTCACTTAAACACATAAAGGTGTGGTGGCCAGTAGTGATCCTAAATTGCATTATTAGAGGGTTTAGGGCACACCCTGGAAGTGCCCAAGCTACTTCCTGCTAAGATGGCACATTTGGTTGCAAGACCCACTGTAGCTCCCCCCTGATGCACCCCTCCAGACCGCAACCTGAGTGGGCTTAAAGCTGCACACCTTGGTGCCTGAGTGACAGCATAGACAAATGAGCATTACTTTTGAAGGTGGCCAACCTGGGTTTAATTCTGGGCATCCCTTATGTTTCCGAGCACCACTAGGAGTGCTTGCTCGATTTAAAACCAGGAGTAATCATAATGCCTCACTGGGAGTGACCCCAAATGCAAAATAAATAAAAAGGAAAGAGTAGCTCCCCACCTCCCTCATCTCCCAGAAGCCACTGAATGCACAAGAACCAGTGAAAATCAAAGGCTCTGCCAAATGCTTTTGAGCCTCAAGCATATGAAGAATATGCCGTGCCCCTCCCCCCATTCAGCCCCGCCACCCCCCAAGAATGACAGGACAGAGGGGAGGGTGTTTTTTTCCTTCATGCTGCTGACCCAGATATGGGGTACCCTGAGCAACCCCATGAGTGACCCCTGAACACTGCCAGGTGGGGCTCAACAACCCCCACGAGGAAAAAAAATGCGCAGCTACGTCCCTTTGATGAGGGAATCCCATGCTTTAGCCCTACTCCACAATCCACCTAAGGAATGACAGGGGACAAGGAACGGGATGTCCTGGGGACACTGCTTGGGATGATCCACCCACCCTGAGACTGACCAGGTGCTGGTTGTCGCCCCGAAACTAAGACAACACTGAGCTGCCCTCACACACCCCATCAGATCTGGGGGAGACTGAGGCTCCCTCTAGCTCTGGCACTTTCTGCTTTGTGAGGGGCCCGAGCGATGGGTCAGCAGGGAGGGCACTGGCCCCGCATCCCGACACCCAGAAGGGTCCTCGAATCCCCAGGGAGGGAGTCCTGGGCGCCACCGGGAAAAGGTCTAAAACACATAAAAAAAAATTAAAAATTTTATTTTCACTTTTGCTTGTTCAGTTATTGTCCTTGTTTCTGGAACTTTCAGAACGACCTTCGCGCTTCCAATTCGTTTTTCTCCTCAACCACGTGCTTCCTCTACCCACCCACCTCTTATTTTGGGGGGTCTGGGGCTTTTCTCAGGGGTTACTCCGGGCTCTGGGCTCACCCCAGGCCGTGACCGGACGCTGTGGGGGGCCGGGATCGAACCCGGGCGGCCGCGTTCCCCCCTTACACATCTTTCTAAATAAATTCTCCTTAGTATCAACGACCCTGATTCCCCAAAAATCAATTCATAAACCTCTTGGCGGGAGCGCTCGGTGCGTCCCGGGTGAGGGGCCGCCACCCCTGGCCACCACCACGGAATGACCCCGCCGCCCCCAAGGCGGAGACCGCGGAGGTTCAGGCGCTCAGAGCGACCACCCGGACGGGCAACAGTGAAACCAACCTCCCGGGACCCTCCTGCCTCCCCTGGGTGCCCCCTCACCCGCTCCTCACCTTCCTCATCCACGAGACCCGCCGGCACTTCCGCACAGAACGCCAAGGCCGGCGGATAAAGGTCGCGGATTTTGTGACATCACCCGCAAGTTCGCCCAGAGCCTTAAAGGGCCAGGCTTCGAATATTCCTGACCAGGTACTTGCCTGCTCAGGAAGGTTCATTTTTCCTCGTTTCCGGGATAGGATCAGGTGGTCCAGACATCAGGGGGTCGCCAGGTTTGGGATAGATGGGAGAGAGATGAGCTGAACAAATAACATGTCGAGCAGAGGGTCTTTGTATTTAAGAAGCAAATAAAATTCACAAAAATACTTTGCAAACAGCCGCAAGATCATCTCTCTGAGTCCCGACGTTCATTTATTTATTCATTTACAACCCTCAGCCACATGCTAGGACCAGGCCCCCAGGATTCCTCCTGGCAGGTGCCAATGAAAAAGACTGGCTTCAACAGGGTCCCTCACCATTGGGGGCTGATGAGCGGCCGCTCAAAAGTGATCTGGCAGTTTGACATACACATGTCTACACAGAAAGCTGCAGGACAGGATCCGGCACAACCCCTGGTTGAGAAGTTTGGGATGGTCAAGACTTCTGCCATCAGCAGGTGCGCCATCCTCAAGACCCACAGGCCCCCATGCTGATCTCCACCCCGGGCTATGTTGCCCCATCGAAGAGCTGGAGGTGAAGATGCCCCAAGGATAATGCACTCACACTCGAGACCCCTGTGCCATGCTAAATCCCCCCCAGTGCAACCAGCAATGCTCCATATACCCCTAAAGCCTCTGGAGCAAGGAAGACCCCAGGAACCCACTGGATATAGATGGGGGGAGTAATAAACAACCACAAAAGTGCCCCAAGAGCTGGCACAATCTCGCTGGTCACATTATAGGCACTGGAGGTGAGAGGTCCTCGTGTTCTGCCACTAATTGGCCTTCTGTGTCCCCCTTCGAATGAAGTATCACTTGTCCTTTTAACGTGTGCCCGGAGGAGGCCTGATCCACTTGACATCACTAGGAATAAAGGTGCACATGGAAGACTCCCGTCTGTGACATCATCCATTTCACCAAGGAGACTTAACGTGCCAGGTTCCAAGTCCAGACTAACCATTATGGCAGCCCAGGTTAATCAATGCAAGGGGGTTGAGCTTGAATCAAAAAGAGGAGAGGCAAGTCCTGGAGGGGCTGGTCACAGAGGGCAGCGAGTTAAGGTGGAGTCTCTTAACTGGTCAAACATAGAGTCAATGCTCCCCAATACATCCATCATAAAAAAAGCAGGTTGATTCAAAGTTAAACAGACAAGTAGGTTGTTAAATGAGTCCTAGGACAATGAGTTTCTCTGGGAAGTCATTAATCAAGATGGGTGCAGTGTCTCTGAAGCCATCCCTGAAGGTGCAGAGGAACTGGCCTAGTAGCAACCCAGAGAGCTGGAGAGACACAGGACAGAAGCAAAGGCTGGGAAGAACATCAGAGAGCACTGTACAGTGAACACTCTATCCCTTGAAAACATGCTTTATAAGATCCTACAAGGATACCCCAGGACGCTGCTCTAGAAACACGTTTACAACCAAGAGTATGGGAAAAGAGGTTATTACTGTGGCTTAATGCTTGTGTTAAGCATGGTTTTCCTGAGTTCCATTCCTGGCTTCCAAAACAACACAGACTCCTAAGAACTGCCAAGTATCGCATGAATTACATAAAACATATTTCAATAAATAAATCCATGTATAGACCTACCCTAAGAACAGAGGCACATAGGAGTTAATGGGCACCAAAGTGTACTAGATCATTTTGTAGACTTCGTCTTTTGGACAGACCAAAAACAGTTTTAATCATTCTGGTGGCTAGTAGGGTTGAGATTTTACCACTTACAAACGCAACGTGTTGTCGTCTTTTCTCCTAATATAATTGAAATGAGAAGAGTAAAATCCAGGAATGTAACGACCCTTTATAGTTAGTCTTCACAGCTGATGTTATTGCCTGTTGAGATGGGAGTTTGGGCATTCTGCCAGGTTCCCAACATTTGTAAAATATTTTGATCAAGGGGGCTGTTCCATCCTATCATAGAACCATCAGAAATCTTTCTGTGCACAGTCAAGTCCATATCAACTATCTCTAATCCACCCTATTAAAGAAGAACGACAGGGTCATTATCCTAAAGTTTTCAGAAATATTTATCCTCAATGCGTAGGGAAATCTAATAAAAATCTGAAAACAAGGAGTGCAGAGCTGATACAGTGGGAAGGTGCTCGACTGCACAAGACTGATCTGGATTCAAAGTCCAGATCCCCATAAGGATACCTATGTCCTCCCTCGCAGGTATGGATGAGCTCAGAGCCAAGAGTACGGCCTTAGCAAAGCAGGTGTGGCTCCTCAAAACATAACATAGGAAGGTTTTAAGTGAGGAGGTTTGCCTCTTTTTCCATTCCAAAGGATTCACTGCAACATCCTGATTGATCTCTATCATAAACCCCGCCAACCGGGGTCTCTGCCTCAAACCAGAGTCCAAGCAAAACTGAGACACTGGGCTGGAGTTATTACACAGCGGGCAGGGCTTTTTCATTGCATGCCGCCAACCCGGGTTCAATTTCCAGCATTCCATAGGGATCACCAAGAACAGCCAGGAGTAGTTCCTGAGTCCAGAGCTAGGAGTAACCCCTGTGCATCTCTTGGTTTGACCAAAAAAAAAAAAAAAAGAAAACAAAAAGAGTGACACTGATAAGTGTGATTGAGGGGTGGTTATTGTACCCGTTCACTTAGTTCCTATTTAATCAGTTTTCACCTGGATTCCATCAGCAAGACCCATTATGTACAGGGGCTAGAGCAATATCACAGTGGGTAGGGCGTTTGCCTTGCATGTGGCTAACCTAGGTTCGATTCCCAGCATCCCATATGGTCCCCCGAGCACAGCCAGGAGTGATTCCTGAGTGCAAAGCCAGGAGTAACCCCTGTGCATCTCCGTGTGTGACGGGAAAAAAAAAGAAAAATAGGATCTATTATTTATAGGTTAACATACACATCAAGTCCAAGTGCTGGGACACTGGCATAGGAAATAGTAACCATTAGTATTATTATTATGGTTTGCTATATAAGGTAACTCAGGAGGTTAATTCAGGTTCATAAGGAACTCAGGCATTATTAGGCGTATGAAAATACACAGTGGCAAGAACTCTTAAGAGTGTACAGAATGGGAAGATCTTTGTGTTTCCCTGAATTGAAATCATCAGCAATTCCCTTTCCCTCATATTACTGAAGTCACCAGTTTAATTTGAACTTAAGAACTGTAACATAAAGAATGAACTAGGAGTTTAAAGCAGAGTGTTTACCGTGGGATCGCCCAAGTACCACACTCCCAGAGTAATTCCTGAGTGCATATTCAGGAGAAACCCCTGAGCATCACCCAGGTGGGACACAAAAATGAAAAAAAATGGTCAAAGGGCAAGCTGTGAGGAACCCAGAGATAATGGAGGTCTTGTCTATCCCACCCAAGGCCTGGAAGAGATTGAATGATGCATTCAATGTAAATTGAAATTCAGATTTTAGGGACTGCTGGCCATTTTTCCTGCAGGGGATGACGGGATATGATCCCTTTCCCTCCCAGGCCCACCTGGAGTGATCCTGCCTGTGGAGCCAGAAGTTACCCCTGGGCATTTCTGGTTGTGCCTTACCCCCACCCATACAAAATAGTACTTGTTTTGTGTATTGAACAGAAAGCGCTATGTCAGGGGGATCAGGTTTATGAATGACAGATGTGCGCGATTTCAGTGATCCCTGTCATCAAGGCTTTCTGTGACTGTAAGTGGCTTATCTGGGCTCACCTCCAGTATCACATAGTCCCCTGGTACCACAGGGAGTAATCAGCTACCTGGGCAGCACTGGGAGCCTTAGGATATGCATCTTTGGGGAGGGAGACACAGTCAGCAGTGCTCAGGGCTTATTTATTCCTGCCTTTGCACTCAGGAGTCACTTCTCTGGGGCCAGGGTTGAGGGCTCCTAAAGTCCTAACGTCCAGCACCTCCTAATGGTTTGGAGGGAATTGATGTAAGCATGCAGGCAGATAGGGAAGGTGCCCCCTACCAAGGCAAAGTCAGTAAATTTCCTGGGAATAGCTCTGAAGTTGTGAAGGCCAAACTTGCAGAAAACAGGAACTAAGGCCTGATCATGCCCTCATCTATGGCCAGCAACAGAACCCAGAAAAGCTCCTGCAGAAACAAAAGTCCAGGAAAGGAATTTCAAAGAAGATCATCACCACTCCCAACCTGCCTAGGCAACCTCCTTATCAACGGGACTTCGACCTTGTTAAAAGACTAGATTGGATTCCCTTCTGTTCGAGGGAGACCGCTCATTGGCTTTCCCAGACATTTGCGGGAGCAGGGCAAGTTGGGGGGTCCCCGAATGTGGGAACCAAAGTCGGACTCCAGAGGATGTGGAACCCCCCACCACTGCTTCCGACACGCTCCCCAAAATTATATAGTCAAATCAGGAGGTGTACACCAGGTGGGGTGGGGTGGGGTGGGGGTTGAGGTATGAACCCAGACCTCAATGGGGGAGCACCCCAATGGTGCTGCTTCATTCTCAAGGGGTCCTTGTGCCAAGAGGAGCCCGCCACTGGTGGATTCAACTGTCTTACACCCGCAAAGGGCTGGAGGGGATGAGAGATTCCAGCATCTTCCGGCCCTGCCTGCGTCCGACTGGGCCTTGCGTCAGAGAATAAACTGGGGATCTATGTCTGGGTGTTCCTGCTGCCTGGGGCTCACCCCACTCACTCTATGTGTGGAGGCACTCCCAGTGGACAGTGCTCCAGAGCCAGCTACCCGAGAGCGAACAGGGTGACACAGGAGAGACTTTCCTTCCCGCAGTATGATGTGTCCAACCAACTCAGTTCTAAAGGTGTCCATACCCCATGTCCACGTATCACAGCACCCCACATTGCTGAGGGTGCCTTCTTCCATCCTGAGTTTTGAGGTTCTTATACACATGAGAAGTCCCATGTCTTCTGTTCTCCGTGGAGGAGGGTGACAGAGGCTCGATTCAACTCCAGCAACTCCAGATGTCTGGGGTGAAGGTAACAGTCATCAGAGGAGCTAGGGTGTGTTAAGAAGAATTTTAATTAACACAGAAATATTGAGCCTAAGACTGGGCAATCTCCTTCCCAGGAAAATCTAAATACATCACTTCTTCCAAGGATTTTTTTTTTTGCTTTTTGGGTAATACCCAGCAATGCTCATGCTTTACTCCAGGCTGTACACTAAGAAATTACTCCTGGTGGTACTTGGGGGACCATATGGGATGCAGTAGATTGGACAAAAGTTGGCTGTATGCAACACAAACATCCTACCAGCTACACTGTAGCTCTGGCTCCGAGGGTTTTTTGGGGGGGGGCTGTTTTGGTGTGTATCCACAGGGTTCTGGGACACATTGAGTACCTGGGATTGAACCTGGTCGGTTACAAGCAGGGTGAGTTTATTTTGTCGTTGTTCTGTTCACTTTGAACAAGAAAAGTTATGAGCCCTCTTTGCTCTGTCTGTGGCCCAGCTCTTTGGAAAGGTCTCCAATTATAGTCAACCCCATGTGCCATCACCCCACTTTCTGAGGATGAAAAAGAAAAGTGGTCAGGGATACAGCAAGATACAGCTCAAAACCCACCAAGTTAGGGTGGGGGAATCTGCCATCACAGGACTAAGGCTGTTTTGATTTTATTTGGATTGTTCATGGTTTGGAGGCCCAACACAAGCAATGGTCAGGGTTACTCCTGGCTCTGCACTCAGGACTATCACTCTGACTTGCTGGTGGGGCTGTAAGGAGAGTCGAAGAAAGAATCTTCTTGGGGTCGAGTGGGTTGTTCCTGCTTTGTTTCTGGACCAGGAGGGGTGCAGAGGATTGAACTGACGTCGAAAGTGCAAGGCAAAGTCATTTATTTTCATTATTGTTCTCTTCACTGAGCTAGAAACCTTCTGAAGCCACTTTGCTATGTCTGTGACCAAGCCATTGAGAAATATTTCCTGTTATGGGCAACCCACACCCCAGCACCCCACATTCTGAGGGAGCCCAAACCTCTACTACAAGGAAGAGGCAGCAAGGATACAGCAAGATACAGCTCAGAAACCCCCACGATGGGGTGAGGGAATCCCCCAATAAGGGACTGGGGCTGTTTTGGTTGTATTAGGTTTGTTCATTGGGCTACACTAGCACGCGACAGGGACAAATGGAGACGTTACTGGCGCCCGCTCGAGCAAATCGACGACTAACGGGAAGTTAAGTGATTAAGTGAAGTGAAGGTTTGTTCATGGTTTGGGGGACACAAATCCAGCAACGGCAGAGGTTCTCCTGATGTTGCATTCAGTAAACACTCCGGCATGACGGTGGGGCTGTATGGACAGCCAGAGAAAGTACTGGGGCCTGTGACTGCAAGCCAAGAGCACTAACCGCTCTGCTCCCGCTGCAGCGACCCAAGCGGCTTGCTTGATCCTTAATGACCTAACATTGAAGCAAAGAAATGGGCTGGAAATCTAAAGCGTGGCAAAGGTGGGCTGCAGCAGTTCTGGCGATAAACAATGAGATGGCGCTGTGGGCGTTTCTGTCCCTCTCTGGGATCGTTTCTTTGTTAGTTATTTTTATATTAGTGAATCACCATGAGGTACAGTTGTAGACTTACAAATTTTTGTGCTTGGGTTTCAGCTATACAGTTATCGAGTACCCGTCCCTCCACCAGTGCCCATTCTCCAACACCACTGATCCCAGATAGTCCCTCCCATTCCCATCCCCCCATTCCACCCTGCCTCTGTGGCAGTGCATTCTTTTTTGTTCTCTCTCTCTTTTTGGGGGCTGTGGTTTGCAAATGAGGCATTGACTGTCAACCATGTTCGGTCTATGGTTAACTTTCAGCATGTATCTCCCATCCTGGAAGGATCCTCCCAGCACCCTTTATTTGGTGCTCCCTTCTCTATCTGAGCTGCCTTTTTCCATAGCGTGTGCGGCTGGCCTCCATGCGATGGAGTAAACCTCCTGGCACTTGTTTCGGCTATTCTTGGGTGTTACTCTGAAAGAAAGGGACAGACATAGAAAGATCGCTTTTGTCTGGGGAACATAAAGTAACAAAACGTGCTCGTTTCTCTAAGAATTTTCCACCCTTGGCTTTGCTTCAGTGTTCAGTATGGGGTAATAAAGGATCAAGCAAGCCTCTTTCACAGGTGCAGCAGGAGGAAGGAAAGCCTGTGGTTGCTTGTCTTTCACTTGAGTAATCTGGGCTTGATTCCAGCCTTCAGATCTTTGTGGCGTGGATAGCTAAATCGCCTTGGGGGTCGAGTGGGTAGCCCTAGCTTTGTCTCTAAACCTGTAGGGGTGCAAAGGATTGAACTGAGCCTTTAATGAGCAAGGCAAGGTTATTTTCTCACATTAATTGTTCTTTTCTCTCTTTACAAGAAAGGTTCTGAATGCACCTTGCGATGCCTGTGACCGAGCCCTTTGAATGTTTCCTGTTATGGGCAACCTACATCCCATCACCCCACATTATGAGGGTACTCTGTCTTCTACACCGTTGTGGGGAATAGAAGAATATATAGTTCTGACAACCTCAAGTTGGGGTGATGGAATTCACCATCAAGGATCTGAAGCTCTTGTGTTTTACTTTTCTTCCTTGTTTGTTCCTTTATGGTTGTGGACACACCCGGATATACTCAGGGCCTTCTCCTGCCTCTGCACTCAGTAATCACTATGGACATGACTAAAGAACCATAGGAGGAATCTATGACTATACCAGGGTCCTATGGATGCAAGGCAAAAGCCCTATCTGCTCTGCTCCCGTTGCAGCGGCCCTAGGTGCGTTCTCGATCCTTAATGACCCCATACTTAACATTTAAGCAAAGAGAAGGGCTGAAAATCTTAAACGTGGGAAAATGTGGACCGCGGAAGTTATGCTGAAACGCCATGAGATGGAGCTTTGAGCAATTCCGTCCCTCTCCAGGCCCATTTCTCTAAGAATTTTCCACCCTTATTTTTGCTTCTGTGTTAAGTAAGGGGTAATTAAAGATCAAGCACGGAGCATCAAAGGGGCAGTGGTCGGAGAGCCTTGAGGGTGCGAGTCTCTCACATGGGTGACCAGCATTCGATTCCTGCCTTCATTTCTTGTGGGATACATGGCTGAGCCACCTCGGGGGTTGAGTGGGCTGCTCCGTATTTGCCTCTAGACCAAGAGGGGTGCAGAGGATTGACCCTGACGTGGACAGAGCAAGGCAAAACTGCAAGGCTGAAGCCATAGCACAGCGGGTAGGGTGTTTGCCTTGCATGCGGCCGACATGGCCACCTGGGTTCAATTCCTCCACCCTCTTGGCAAGCTAACAAGACTATCTTGCCCACACGGCAGAGCCTGGCAAGCTACCCGTGATGTATTCGATATGCCAGACACAGTAACAAGACTCACAATGTTACTGGGCCCCCTTGAGCAAATCGATGAACAATGGGAGGACACTGACTGTGACACTCCGAGCTAAAAAACATCTGAAGCCACTTTGTTATGTCTGTGATGAAACCATTGAGAAATATTTCCTGCTATGGGCAACCCACACCTCATCACCCTACGTTCTGAGGGTACCTAACCCTCTTCTACAAGGAAGACGCAGCATGGATACAGCAAGATACAGCTCAGAAACACCCACGTTGGGGTGAGCTAATCCTTCAATAAGGGACTGAGGCTGTTTTGGTTTTATTTGGTTTGTTCATGGTTTGGGGGCCACAAATCCAGCAACGTGCAGATGTTCTCTGGCTCTGCACTCAGGAAGCACTCAAGCATGATCGTGGGCTGTATGGAGAGCCAAAGAGTGTGAGAGCTTTCTTTCACTTGGATAACCTGGGTTCTGTTCCAGTCTTCATATCTTGTGGAGTACATAACTGGTACATATCTGGACTCACTATAAACAGTGCTCCTTTCCCACAGTCCAGGGCTTCTCCCCTGGCGCAGTTTGTGTCCATGGACTGAGCAGAACAGTCTCTGAGAAGCTTGTCCCAGGGGAGCGCTTCTTTGCAGCGTGGGTGCTCACTTCCTACTGGTAACCCACAGAAGACATCCCACCTGTCTTGGCATCCTCATGGGGCTGAAAGCATAACTGCTCACTAGAGATGTTGTTACAGTGTGCATGACCAGAAGAATTCCAACTGGGCTGTTGCTCCCCGAAGAAAAGCAGAGAAGGATTCCAATTACTGTGCTGTGCCTGATAGTCTTCTCGTCAAAAAAATTCTAAAGGTTGGTTTCTAACATTTACCCAAGTCGGTTGCAATTCTGACCGTGGATGGATTTGGTACTATGGATTTGGCATTATGGTACTTTGTGCAGGCCCATTTCGATGCCAGGGTAGCTAGCTCACCACTTGCCCTGGGTCCTTCCAGTCCCTTATCAGGACCCCACCTTTGGGGATTGAGGAAGTAAGGGCAACTGAGGCTTAAGTCAAGAGAGCAGGTGTCCAGGAGGTAATATTATCTGGAGACAATCAACTCCCAAGCCACAGGCTTGTCTTATAACTATCTTCCTGTACCTATACAAAAAGCAATTGCTCTGAAATAGCTAACCATGCAAAGGACATTAAGAAAAAGAGAAAGACAATATTTACAAGTCAAAATATTATCTGGAGACAATCAACTCCCAAGCCACAGGCTTGTCTTGTAACTGTCTTCCTGTAACCATACAAATAGCAATTGCTCTGAAATAGCTAACCATGCAAAGGACATTAAGAAAAAGAGAAAGACAATATTTACAAGTCAAAGTCTGATCAGGAGACAAAGGTAATTGACAGGTTGGGGGCAATCAACAAATAAAAGCTCCCAGTGGCCATGGAGGAAGGGCAAACCTATATTATCCTTAATATCTGGCGATGCTCAGGGGGTTCTCATGGCTCTGCACTCAGATATTAATTCTGTCGGTGCTCCGGGAGACTCCACAGGATCCTGGTGGTTGAACCTAGTTTGGCCATGTGCAAGCAACACCCGACACCAATCTACAGTTGCTCTGGTCTCAATTGGAAACAGTTTCGATGAGCTTAACTCTGCACAGAACATCGTTTGAAAGGATGGAAGGGGCCCCTTTGTAAAAATTTTTATAAGTGGAAATATGAGTCAACTCCTAAGCTCCCCACATCCCAGCAGGTCATTTCGTTTACTTGTTGACTCACGAGGTTGGTCACATTCCTTGATCCCACATATGTCACTTTACTAATATTAAAAGAAAAAAAGAAAACAGTTATGATTGGAAAGAACAAAATTCCATCCATCTATGAGTCAGATGGTGCTCAGGGGACCATTTGGAATTCAGGACATTGTACCAAGATTGACTGCATGCAACCCACTGTACTAATCCGATGCTCAGTTTAAAATAATGTTTGTAAAACTCCCTTCTGAGGTTTTCTTGTAGCTGAGAGTCCACTGTTAGCGTGTTGCCAATGGGTAGAACATTGTCCAGACCGTGCTCTCTGATGTTCTTACCAGCCTTTGCTCCTGTTCCTTTTCTCCATCTCTCTGGGTTTCTCCTAGCCCAGTTTCTCTCTTAAGACCAGGGATGACTTCGGAGTCACTGGTTTCACCCCAATCTGGATTTATTACTTCCCCGTGAGTCTCATTGTCCCTTCCCCCACCAGTTACCTACCTGCAGAGTTTGATTTATTTTTACATGAAAACTCTCATGGCATAGAATAACAATTGGAATCCTTCTTTGCTCTTCTACATGGAAGCAGCCAGCCCTGGTGGAATATCTTTTCCTGCACACTGTGATAAAGGCTCAACTGAGCAATTTTTCCCTCATTCCCATGGGGATGCCGAGACAGCTGAGATGTCTTCTGAGGGCGATTGGAAGAACACCTTTCCTGTGTCCTCAGCACCATCACGTTCCCTTAGAAGCCCATAATGGACAGAATCCCCAGAAAAGTAAGCACTGAGGATAAACTTTTTAGTCCAGCCTCACCCTGCTGGGACTATGTGAACATATAAACAGGAGAGAAACTGATTAAGTGTAAGGACTGTGGGGAGGCCTTCTGTGGATCCTCATACCTTATTCACAGGAAATTTCATAGTGGAGAGTACATATGCATCTAAGGAATGTGTCGTGGCCTTTATATGAATCTTACATCTTAGTATGCACAGAAAAAGTCACACTGGAAAGAAACCATATACCTGTACGAAGTGGGAAATCTTTGCTTATTCCACAAGGCTTAGACCAGGGCTTATGCACAGAAAAACTCACACTGGAGAGATAACTTATACATGTGAGCAATGTAGGAAAGGCCTTTGCTTATTCCTGAAGTCTTAGTTTTCACAATTTCCATTTTGGACGAAACCCTTGTATATGTGATGTAAGTGTAAAGGCCTTTCATTCCTACTCAGGTCTTTCTTAGCATAGAAAAGTTCATATAAAGAAATGAAACATTATTTGTGTCACTACTGATGGAGGGTCTTCACTTTCTATTCAAACTTTTTTGTCCACCAGAAAACACAAACTGCAGTGAATCCATATATATGTAAGGAGTGTGGCAAGGCCTTTGCTTATTTCGCAAGCCTTTTGAGGCACAGAAATTTTCATACTGGAGACAAATCTTATGTTTGTAAATACTTTGGCAAAGCCTTCAATTCGCCCTAACTCCTTATTAAACAGGGAAATTCATACTCGAAAAAATAAAACATATGTAAGTATGTGAGAAGATCTTTACTCATACTCGAGCTTTGCTTTGTGTAGAAAAATTTATCCTGGATTGAGGCCTTATATATGTCAGGACTGCAGGAAGATTTTTATGCAATTAGCATAGCTTTCTGAACAGAAACATTCACAGTGGAGAGAACCCTCATAAGTGTAAGGAATGTGGAAAGGTCTTCAGTTTGTCTTCAGCCCTTACTGTGCGTGTGAAAAGTCATTTTGCAGTGAAACCTTATATCTGTCAGGAGTGTGGGAAGGACTTTCCTGGATCCTCAGGCCTTTTTATGCATAGGAGAATTCACACTGGAGAGAAACTGTATATATGTAAGAACGTGGGAAGCCCTTTATTCACAACTGTGGCCTTTAAAGAGAGTACTGGAGAAAATCCTGTAGGGATGGAATAGAGGAAGACCATCATGTTCCCTCAAGCTTTAGTAAATATTAAAGGTATGCTGGATCAATCACTTCCATAATTACAATGGCCGGGGTCAGAAAATGAATCTTAGGTAAAACAATTTTAGTTTCAACAACTGGGTGGGGGATTCATACAGTAAGGAAGGAAATAATCCTGGTATGTGTGAAAGCTTCCTGTGATACTAGCACCATAAGTGAAAGATACTTGCTGATTATCACCTGGACCATAGTTATGGCAGTGTCCTGGCATTTGGACTTGCCAGTAAGTTAACTGGTAAATAATGTTTCTTAATGATGAAGCAAGGTGGAAGGAATTAAATAAGAATTAAATAGGTACAAAAATGCATTTTGCTGGGTACTGTCAAGACTCACCATGGTTTCATTCTTTGCTGTGACTCTGACTTGGCTCAGAAACCCTGGTTTGCAGGGCATCATGGCAGAAATCAACCATGATGCTGCAGTGAACCCTTTTGACATTGGATATTCAGCCAAACCTCCATTCTTCAGGCCCTTCTGCGTTATGTTCTGGGAGCTGCATCCTGCTGTGCTGTCCATAGTTTGTGTCCAGGTCAGCCACATGCAAGGAAGTACTTTACTCGCTGTAGCGTATCAGCACTCATTGTATTCAACTTTCTATTGGATTTACACAAAGACTGAGGGTAAATGTTTTGAGATTTTTCTTTAGGAGCAGTTAAATCCTAACAATCGAATAGTCACCCAAATGGTAAACACCATGTAGAACTGTGCCAAAGGCCAAGCCAGTCTGCAAAGTGACCAGTGTGGTTTTCTGCCTGTTAGTCCCATGCGTGCCTCCATTCTAGGGGTTGGAATATCTCTCTCTATATATGTGTATATATATATATATATGCTATGTTTTGTGTACTTAATTATGTATTTTCATTTTTGAGCAATCCTGACAGTTCTTAAGGGTTACTCCTGGTGGTTCCCAGGCCACTATTGGGGATGTCAGGGACTGAACTCAGGTTGACTGAGTTCAAGGCAAGTGCCCAACCCACTGTACTACCCCTCAGGCCACTGTTGGTTTGAAATATTGTTTCTGAAACTGCCTCCTGGGGTTTTCCATGTAGGCATGCGTCCACTGCTCTCGTGTTGTTAAGGGGTAGAAGCCTTTTCTCCTGTTCCAGTGTCTCTCTGGCTCTCTGGGTTGTTCTAGATCAGTTCCTCTCTGCATCTCCAGGGCTGGCTTCAGAGTAAGGGTGCAATACAGGATTAGGTGACTTCTATCTCCAGACCCCCACTTTGTGACTTTACACTGAAGCTACCACTTCTCCTCTCCTTTATGTGAGCCCATTCCACTACAGTACACTTTATTTTTTTCTATTTGGTCACACCCAGAGGTGTTCAGGGGTTTCTCTTGGCTCTTCAGCATGCCTGGCCCTGCTTGGGAGACCATATAGAATACAGATGATTGAACCTGGGACAGCTGTGTGCAAGGCAAACGCCCGATCCGATGTGCTATCATTCCAGCCAGCCAGCCAGCCAGCCAGCCTTACACATGTACCTGTATTTTCCTAGTTGTTTTCTGCGCTGCTGGTATCTGGCCCTTTAAGGCTGCTTGCAGAAGCGGAAGTGACGTCACCGCTGGGCATTTAGGTGTTTGCCTGCAAGAACTGCATCAGCCTCCACTTGTTATGCAGGTTGGGGGCGAAGTGGCTGTCCCGCGTTGAAGGGGTCTGTGAAGGCCGGTTTGTGGCTGGACACTAGCTACCCCGTGCCTCCCTGTGTCCACACCGAGGGGTGGGGCAAGGCCACCTAGGAGGACGCTTTCTCGCTCCTTTTTCAATCGTTTCCAAGATCCAGGTGGTTCCTGCGGCGCGGCGGGGTTTGGTGGGGGACACAGAGCTTTGGTGAGTGCAGTGGGGGCTGTGCCAGGGCGCAGGGGTCGCGGTGTGAGTGCGTGGTTCTGGGGATCCCCTGCAGCTCCGCCGTGGGGAGGTGGCGGGTGGGCGCAGGGCTGAGCGCGGGGACTGCAGACCGTCGGGGCTGGGCCGTCCTGAATCTCCCAGCACGGTCCTGAGCTGGGCCCTGTCCTGGACGCTTTGGCCCAGACCTCCCTGCTGCAAAACCTGCAGATTCACTTAGAGGACCGGAGAGATAGCACAGCGGTTACGGCGTTTGCTTTGCACCTGGCCCACACAAAATCGATCTCCGAGCTCGACCAGGATGGGTGCCTGAGCGCAGAGTCAGAAGTTTCTCATCCATATCGCCGCTGGTGCCTCCGAAACTATAAAAGGACTGTTCGTTTTTGAGCGGCAGGGGGAAGCTTCCCAATGGCAAATGACACTGTAGCCCTCGGTCAATATTCATTAGTAGCCCTGATGTCCAGGGCCATCCTGTGTGTGTGGATCTAGGGGTGGTTGCGGTTTGCAAGGGAAAATTTACTTTTGGGCTATTTTTGGTTGTATTTTGGGCACATCTGTGGAAGCTCGGGGTTTACTTCAGGAGCAGCACTGTGCAATTTTTTTAATCTTTAGGGGTCATGTGTGATACCGAGTATCTGGGTCAGCATGGGAAGCGCCCCTCCCAGCTTGCTATCTCTGACTCCACGTTGTTGTTTTTTTCTAATGTAGAATTTCTGTACCCTAAAATCAAGTTGAAAATTGCACCCCGACTCTTCATCTCTCCCTGATCAGGGCAAAATCTGGCTGTTACACTGAGTACTGAGAGTTATGTTCAAATAATGTCTGGGCACAAATGAAGTTAACGGCAAAGGAACAAAGGCACGCAGTCCCAGGGCTGAGATCTCCAAGCCTACTTGGATAGGGGCTGAGCATCCTCCACCCAGATCCTCCAAATTCCAGTAGGCGGGGGTCATACCAACGAACTGGCGCCCTGGTGCCGTGTAATCCCATCAATGGCCAAGACTATAAAAACCAGCCTCCGGAGGCGTGCGGCCGCATTTGTGACATCTTATCATCTCATTCCTACTTTGGACAAACTGGCAGGCTACCGAATGTAATCTGCCCACACGGCAGAGTCTGGCAAACTCCCCGTAGCGTACCCAATATGCCAAATACCAGTAACAATGAAGGGTCTCATTCTCCTAACTCTGAAAGAGCCTTGAATATGGCACTTTTTAAAAAAATACTCAGGGCTAGGATGAAGGAGACGTTACTGGGGGCTGCTCGAGGCAATCGACGAATAATGTCTGGTCATGTGCTGCATGCATTTGGTGGCCATGATTGATCTCCCCACCCTGGGCAGTGAAGGGTGAGAAAGGATCGAAGAAGGAAACAGGGGCCAGGCTCTTGGTGATCTGCTGGATATTAACTTACAGTGTTTTAGGCTTCATCTGCGAATTGCCCCTCTTGCTCCTCCCAGAGAAGCTTATCCTGTCCTTGCTAACATACCTAATATAGTTAAAGTTTATCTTTAACATTTCCTTTGTATTTTCCCTCGCGTTGTCTCAGTTCCCGAAGTCAGTCTTGATTACCTATATGCCATGACTTTCTGTTAATTCTCAACTTCGTATTTGTACTGCTTTGTAGTTGAAGTGCTGTGTATTTGTACCTGCTTTTCTATTTCCCCTTTAGATTTTTTATGTTTTTATTATTCAACAGTGTGTTTGGTTAAACAGAGTAAGACCATCAATGCTATGCTCCTAATATTTGGGAGTTGATTGACTCTGAAGTTATCTACTCCTGGGCACAATTGCTTGGTCATCATTACTTGACTCAGTTTACAGTTGCTGTAGTTCTTAACACCCCAAAAGGGACATTCTGCCGTGGTACTTGAATGGACCTGGGGCAA
Source organism: Sorex fumeus (assembly GCF_029834395.1). Taxonomy (NCBI): domain Eukaryota; kingdom Metazoa; phylum Chordata; class Mammalia; order Eulipotyphla; family Soricidae; genus Sorex; species Sorex fumeus. The sequence continues at coordinate 5,460,453 of NW_026606076.1, forward strand.
ATGGCAAAACTACCCCCGGCTTCAAAATGGAACATTCTAGAAAGCAGATATACAAGGTCTTGATGCAAACAGTTACAACGTTAGAGACAGGACCCCCATGGGAAAGGAAAAGCTGAACTGGCCTGAGGACTTAGTTTGGGATTTTCACTAAAAGCCTTGTTTGTTCTCAGAGCATTAAGTGTTTTAAGTTTTAGCATCAAGTGTTAAAAGCCTTATTTGCTCTCAGAGCCCAGATAATTAAGTGTTGGCATCTTTGTCTCTTACTGTTTATCCAAACAATTGCAAGTATTGATAACTTATACAACTAGAGGAAAAAGATAAAAGCAAAAGCAATGTAGATGTACCTGGCAGATTTTAATGTTTATTTTTTGAAAGAAGATTTTTGTGTGTGGGGGAGGGAGAGCTGTGTTCATGACTCACTCCTGGTATTTTTGGAAGAAATTTTCATAGGAAGCAGTGGAGCAAAAGTACCGCAAGTAGGGTGATTGCCTTGCACACAGCCAACCCAAATTCTGTGTCTTGAATCCCACTGGTCCCCACACCTGCTGGGAGTGAAACCTGAATGCAGAGATAGGAATACTCCCTGAGCAATGCTGGTTCTGATTCAAAGAAGAAAAACATGCACACACACTCGCACAGACACATACACATGCACACAGAAAACATGTGATCGCAGAAAAAGAGAATAATAATTTATGGAAAACCATGCCAGAAAAACAAAGTTCTAAGGACCTGCTATTTGACTATTTAAATGTTCTTCCCTCTTATTTTGCACATGAATTCTGTTTGTTACCTATGTGTCGAATTTGCCCTTTTTTGTCGTGTTTTTGGTCATAATCTACAGTGCTCAGGTCTTAACTCCTGACAGTTCATATTATGGTCCTTAGTAAATGCCCTGGTTATTTGAATTATTTTGCTATACAACCGACTGTTTGTGTGGTTTTCTAATATATTCTTGCACGGCAGGAGCAAGTGTTGGCTGAGGCTAACGCAGATGTGCTTTTTCAGGGTTAGAGTAAATCAGGACCCATAAGGGTTCAGGTCCAGCACGAGAGAGCAAGGCTGTGACTCTGACCCAGCTGTACCCAGAAGTGATCTCGGTTCCCGGGACAGAGTGCCCAGGTGCATGTACTTGTCCCTTCTGCAAGAGAGTTTTGTCCACTCTAAGTCCCTGTGGCTTTACCTATGACAGAGCCTCATCCAGGCTATAGTTCCCAGGGGACAGCACTGCTGCCAGCTCTAGGAGCACCGGGACTCAGAGTCAGCCGCTGGCTGGGCCTGTAGGGATTTTCCTGTTCAATCCAGGGAGGAATCCGGAGATCAGAGAAGGCTGCCGTTTCCTCCACTGTAGCCTGTGCCTCAGCTCCTATCCTGGAGTGCAGCACAGATGCCAACAAAATTTGCATCCCCAGCGGAGACAGGAGCTTCTGCCATTGTCTCCCTGAGGTGGGATTGTGAGGTTGTGTCTGGTCTGAGCTCAAGGGTGGGAGGAGGTGCTGCTCTCTGGTGCTCACTGTTCTGACTTCTCCAGGTCTTTGCAAGGAGCCTCCTGCTGATCCTCAGAACAGCAGTGGCGGGAGAAGATGGTGACGCAGCTTCTGATAAACCGTCCAAAGGTAGGAGTAGAGGGACAGAATGGCATGAGGAAGTACAGGAGTGCCCGGGCTTCCTGGGCGATCTGTTTTGAGTTTCTTTTGAACGGATTCCAAGATGAGACTTCCAATCGGACCACCCCATATTTGGCTTTGGGACTGACCCAGCGGTGCATGAGGAGTACTCAAAACTCAGTGCTCAATGATTATTCCTGACAGGTCTAGGCTACCAATGGGATGTTGGGGGACCAAAGATTTTGTCCTGGGTTTTCTGTTTTATTTCGGGTGGCAGAGCAATCATTCCTTGTGCTACCCTCTGGCAGTGCTTGTAGGACCATATGGGATGGTGGGGATCACCAGTCCTACACGCTGTCCCCGGTACAGCTGTCCTTTTATGCCAACCTGCTGTTTCTTTTTTTTTATTGCTTTGTTTTTGTACTCAGCCATTCTCTTGACTCTGTGCTATGGATTCACAACTGATGGGCATCAGAACACCCTGGGGTGTGCTGGCCACATTTGCGCACTGGGAACTACAGTGACTTGGGCCCCAGGACTTGCTTTTCCCCTGTTTTGTCCCTCCTGCTCTGGAGAGCCTCACCTTCTCAGTCATAAAGTCTTATGTTCACATAATGCTATGTGTGGATGTCTGGGCATGTGCCGATCACAAGTAGAAAGAGCCAAGGATATCTGAGGCCAGTAGAGATGTTGGGGTCAAGAAACTTCTACCTTCTTTGTGCGGGATTTGGGGCGGCCCTGAGCAGTGAGTTCCTACAGGCACACATGCCATGCACTTCTCTGAGTAGTTTTCTATATGGACTGTCGAGTTCTAAATCCTAGTGATCATGAGCTGTGGGGGTGCAGCGGTGAGCGTGCAGTGGTTTTTGCTACACCCAGGGATAGTCTTTTGGATCGTACAATTCTGTGTTCAGGTGATCCTCTCTACAGTGTTCACTGGAACAGTGCTGCTCGAGTTTGGTCCTGGGGTTACCAGGAAAGGCAGATACATCCAAGAACCTTCTGTATAACGTCCTACCACTTTAGCAGATCCAGTTGCCTTATGCGATTTCTGGGGCCCGTCAGTCATGCGTGTGCATGGAGGCTGGTTCATTTGTAGGGGAGAGGCCCAGCGACAATAAGGACCCTGGGACTTGGCCTCACAGTAGTGGGAATGAGGCTAAGATAGACTCTGACACTCACCCTCTCCGTGTGCTGACTCAGGACGCAGTGACCTTCCATGACGTGGCTGTGAACTTCTCTCCGGAGGAATGGTCATGCCTGGCGGCCTCTCAGCAGAAGCTCTACAGGGATGTAATGCTGGAGACCTACCAGCATCTTCAGGCTGTCGGTGAGAGCAGTGTGGAGTCAACCGTGTCTGAACAAACCCGCGTGGGCTCCCTGGGCTTGGGAGGCAGCTGTGTGTCCAACAGTATCTCTGTGGCGGGCTGGGATGTTGGATAGCCGTGCAGTAGCTGTTCCCTCCCTGTTTTTTTTTTTAGGGTTCACCTGTGGATACACAGGGCTTACTCTCAGCTTTGCGCTCAGGAATCACTCTTGTGGGGTAGCAGTACTCTATGGGGTGATTCAGATCAACCCGTTTCAACTGTGTCCATGGGAAGATCCCTCTCTGCCCAGTTATCACCCAGGTCCCCTTAAATAATTCCATCCATTGGTGAATCAATTTACTTTGTGTACTACACGAACTTTTGTGTGTTTAATTGGTTTTGCTGTTGCCTTTGTTTGGGGGCACAGTCCACAGTTCTCCTGGCTCTGTGCTAAAGGATGACTCCTAAGAGTCTCAGGGGCCATGGGGTACCATGGACTGAAACCTCTTGGCAACTTAAAATGTTGGTGCCTCACCCCCAGTACTTTTGCACCAGTTACTAAATTCAGACGGTTTTTGCATTTTATTTTCTCCTTAGAGATTGGTGATTATTCCTGCCTGTGTATTCAGGACCCACACCTGGCCTTGCTCCAAGACCATATGGGCTGCCTGGGATCAAACCCACATGTGTGTGCAGTGCTTCTGTCCTATGTGCTGTACTATCTATCTCCCACTACAGGGGATTTGATATCTCGTCTCTCAACTCATTAGACGCTGCCCTATATCAGTCCTTGGATTTACTTCTAATGATTCTTGTGAGACTTCAGCAGCTCTCAGGGTTTCCTTATGGACTCTGCACTCAGGGATCACTCCTGGCTGGCATGACTGACCCTAGGGGATGTTGGTTATTGCAACTAGATTGACTGTGAGAAACTCCTGCTGTGGTCTCTTTCTGGATACATGTTTTAACTTTAAAAAATAAGGGTCTCTTGCCACCCTCGGCCATTTCCACATTTTTAATGCACGTAGTTTTACTGAAATCCATGATGAGTTCATGAGGAACTCAGGAAACTCCATGTGGTGCTTGGCCTAGAGATACAGTACAGGGAGGAAAGTGATTTTCTTACAAGTGGCGCATGTGGGTTAAATCCCCAGCATCCTATGTCATCCCCGAGCAAGAGCAGCAGTAATTTCTGAATAGAGAATCAGGATGCACCCCTGAGAATTTTCAGGTGAGACCCCAAACAAGACAAAAACCAACAACATACTGTGCTGATCAACCACCTGTGGGCCATACACAAGGCCAGGTCTAGAGTATTTGTGGTATATTCTGGGCCCACCTATTTCACTCTTCAATTGAAACTTGGGTCTTACCTCTCGAATAACTACAAATATGTGTCATTTTGGAATGGACATTCTGTTCATGTCTTTCATATATTTGCCAAGTTATATCAGGAAAACATGTGGATTTACCTGTCACCTTGTTCCTGTCACTTACCCATGCCTCTGTCTCTGTCGTGGCAGGGCACTCTGGGATGAAGCCTGCGGTGATCTCCTGGCTGGAAGGAGGAACCCTGAGGTTGGGGATGAGAGGCATGTGTTCCGGTGAGTGTCTGAGGACCCTTCCTGGCTCAGGCCCTGTGCAGTGTATGGGTGCCCTGAGCATGTATCAAACACGCTGCTGAGACCGGGGTCTTGCTCTCCTGGATCCTTGGGTCTGTGCCGCACTCACGCTGCTCTTCATTCCCCTGGACTGTCAGTCACAGAATGATCCTGTAATTTGCTTCCCTGGCTTTCAAATAAGTAAGACCATAACAGAGCTAGTTCGGATCTGAATGATAGTACAGCAGGGAGTGCCCTGCAATGCCCCAAGGTGACCTGTTCAATAATTTGTTCAATAATCTGGTTCCCTGAACATTACCAGGTCTGCTCAAAAGCAAAAACAAAACCTAATGTACAATTGCCAAGATCCTCACAGTTTTCCACTATCCGAATCTTTTCTTTAGTGTGGGACTCTTTGGACTTTGAAAACCACAGAGATGTACTCTTAAGTATATGGCATCATTTTGCTATATTTTTGGACAGTGCTTGAATTGCATGTTTTGTTCAGTTTCAGAACTGAAACCACGACTTCAGGATTTGGCATTACAGCACTTTGATTTGGGAATGGGGTCAGCAAGTAAGAGTCAGTTGGTAAGATTCGCTAATTCAGCATAAATATTATTATGCCAGCAGGAGTGGACCAAGTATGTGATTGTTAAGGTGGAAGTCTGGGAATGGTAAGGAGGAATGCCAAAGCCTGATGTTTGGAGTAGAGGACTTTTAGCTTCACTAGGTGCTGAGATCAACCATGTAGAAAAATACTTTGAGTTTTGATACGCTTGACAGTGGTAGTTGTTTAGAAAGCTAATTTCTACACCCTAGAGATGTTGCAGTGAGAAATATACTTGCTTTGCACAGGGATGTATGGTCCTTACCCAGCACACCTTATAGACACCATATACCCAGAGAACTGATCCTAGACACTGCATGGTGTGCCCCTCAGCCCACCCAACCCACGATAAATAGAAACTACAAAACAGAAAGAACAAAAAACTTCATTGATCCTGAAAGCCATCACTTGTGGTGAGAGCTTTGCAATGTCGATGTGGTCTGTCTCAGCTGTGTGGCGATGCAGTGTAATCTTTACCCCTGCATCACAGGTTCCACACTGAACTTTAACCAAACCCACATGTGGATGTATTTCATTTTCTCTTGAAATGGATGTGTCAGTTTTCTATAGAAGGAATTACTTCCAGTTGTATTCCTTCTTTAATTTAAAGGGGGAAAGTCACAAAATTTACTGACTCTGCATTCATCAATTTTGTGCGTCCAACTTACAGTAACATGAAGTTATTCTATAGTAAGACAATTCATATGCCGGTAATTGCATTTGTGTTGTGCATATGTGTACATCCACACCTGGAGCGCTCAGATTTTTGACAGGAAGACTCAGTGAATAAGTCAATAATTAGAATCCTCTGTTGTTCTGCAGGAAAGCGGCCACTCCGCGTGGAATGTCTCTGATCCTGCCCTGTATGACAATGTCTTGAGTGAGCAATCCTGCCCTCAGCCTCATGCGGACGCTGAGGCAGGCGGTATGTCTTCTGAGGGTGATCAGAATGGCGAGAGCTACCTCAATCTGAAGAAGCCCTCTCCTGGAAAAAGTTCCTTGGAGTGTGTTATTCTCAGTTCACAGGCACAAAATCCCCCAGTGCGGCAGCTGCTAGGGAGAGGAGCACTGTTTAAAGTGAGTCCCTCACAGCAACATACCCTCAACCACAGTCACCATGAGCAGAACCCATCTATGTGTAAGGAATGTGGGGGGGCCTCCATGTGTTCTCAGCACTGTGGTGTTCCCTTAGAAAACCACAGTGGAGAGAATCCCCAGAAAAGTCATCCCCGAGAACAAAGTGTGAGTCAAAGGTTACTCCATCATGACCATATGAATATAAATTCAGGAGTGAAACCTTTTGCATGTGAAGCATGTGGGAAGGCCTTCGATAAGTCATCACATCTTTTTATGCATAGGAGAATTCATACAGGAGAGAAACCTCATAAATGTCACACATGTGGAAAGGCCTTTATTCACACCTCATCTCTTAATAGACATATGAAAACTCATAGTGGAGAGAAACCTCATAAATGTCAGACATGTGGGAAGGCCTTTATTCACACCTCATCTCTTAATAGACACATGAAAACTCATAGTAGAGAGAAGCCTTATATATGTCAGGAGTGTGGTAAGGCCTTTACTCAATCCTCAGTCCTCAGTATACATAGAAGCATTCACACTGGAGAGAAACCATATGTATGTAAGGAATGTGGAAAGGCCTTTACTCAATCCTCAAGCCTCAGTATACATAGGAGGATTCACACTGGAGAGAAACCATATATATGTCAGGAATGTGGGAAGGCCTTTGCTGTAGCCTCAAGTCTTCGTGTACATAGGAGAATTCACACTGGAGAGAAACCATATATATGTAAGGAATGTGGGAAGGCCTTTGCTAGAGCCTCAAAACTTACTGTACATAGGAGAATTCACACTGGAGAGAAACCATATATATGTAAGGAATGTGGAAAGGCCTTTGCCGAATCCTCAAGACTTAGTTTACATAGGAGAAATCACAATGGAGAGAAACCATATATATGTAAGGAATGTGGAAAGGCCTTTGCTGTAGCCTCAAGACTTACTGCACATAGGAAAATTCACACTGGAGAAAAACCGTATATATGTAAGGAATGTGGAAAGGCCTTTGCTGAATCCTCAAGACTTAGTTTACATAGGAGAATTCACACTGGAGAGAAACCATATATATGTAAGGAATGTGGCAAGGCCTTTGCTGTAGCCTCAAGACTTACTGCACATAGGAAAATTCACACTGTAGTGAAACCATATATATGTAAGGAATGTGGGAAGGCCTTTGCTGAAGCCTCAATACTTATTGTGCATAGGAGAATTCACACTAGCAAGAAACTGTATATATGTAAGGAATGTGGGAAGGCTTTTGCTGTAGCCTCAACACTTAGTGAACATAGAAAAATTCATACTGGAGAGAAACCATATATATGTATGGAATGTGGAAAGGCCTTTCCTAGAGCGTCAACACTTACTGTACATATGAAAATTCATCTCAGAGAGAAACCTCATCAGTGTCAGACATGTGGGACGGCATTCACACGGTTCTCTTCCCTTTCTCTTCACATGAGAATTCATACTGAAGAGAAGCCTTAGTTATGTCGGGAGTGTGGAATGGTCTTTACTACATCACAATTGACTGTACATAGGAAAATTCAAACTGGAGTGAAACTGTATATGTAAGGAATGTGGGAAGGACTCTGTATGTCCTCAATACTTAATGTACATAGAAGAATACACACTGGAGAGAAACCGTTTACATGTAAGAAATGTGGAAAGGTCTTTTGAGAAGCCTCAGATTTAGTGTACATAGGAGATTTAGTGTACATTGGGATAGGCTTCTCCTCATTTCATTGAAAGGTACCTGCTGATTTTCACCAGGGCTGCACCTATGCCACTGTTCTAGTGCTTGGAATTGTTTGTGTTTAACTTGTAAATAATGGGTCTTGGTGATGAAAATCAGAAGGTAGGTGACTGAATAAACAGGTACAGAAACACCCCCCTGCTCAGAGCTTTCACGGCTCACTACTCTGTTATTGATTGCTATACTTGTGACTTGGCCCAGAGAGGCTGGTTAGCGGGAATTATGGCAGAAATTAACCAAGATGCAGCATTGAATACTTTGAAAATGGAAAAACAGGTAAACCTTCATTCTTCAGTCTTTCCTGTGTTAGGAATTGGAATGCTTGAGCACCCTGCAAATCCCGGTATGGGAACTTGAGCGGCAGGTCACGCCAGCTTATAGGGCGCTTTCACGCATTGTTTTTTTACTTTTTATGGATATCCAGGTTTTAGGGGATGTGGAGCTTTTGGGAGGTGCATTGAGGGCTCTTCTGTGGCGCATGTGTCATGGACGAGGGTGCGTTGTCCTGAGAGCCCCTACAGCCATGATTGCATTCAGGTCCAAGATGGCACTGGAGGGTGGGCACATAGACTTTAGTCCTTGGTGTGTGGCATTACAGCAATTTACTTTGGGAACAGGGGAATTGCATACAAGTGTGATTTAAGATTCTGTTGTTGAAACTAAATATTAGGCCATTGGAGTGCTCAGTGGACCGAGCATGCGACTTGAAAGGTGGGGTCCGGCTCCATCCCTACAACTACATCTATGGTCTCAGCACCAAAGGAAAAATATCAGAGCCTAATGCTGGGACTAGAGGAGCTTTAACCTCAGTGGGTGACGAAATCTGGAAATGTATTTCATTGTATTGTTTTTTAAATTTTTCATTAAAGTGCCGGGATTTTCAAAGTTATTGATAGTTGTACTTAGGTGTACAATAACTGAACACCAATCCCTGCATCAGCTTCCTTCCACCCGTGTTCCTGTATTCCCTCCCCACCCCGGTCCCCACTCTACCCCCTTCTGTTCTAGAAAACGACATGACTAATTTTCAGTAGTTGCGGCTTAGATCTCTTGTTTTCAGTACTGTTGCATCTGTGTTTTGGCTAAATGGCTACACTCCTCACTCATGTCACTGGCATACGTAACTCCCTGATCCCTGTAAACTTCTGGTTCTCTTGCGCCCCAAATTTCTTTCTTTCTTTGTCTCTAAACACTGGAATCAGTGATGATTTAAGCAGCCCGTTTACAGTACATTTCCACATCCAGTGTTCTGTATTCCACAGGTGAGTGACATCATCCTGTTTTTGTTTATTTTTCTGGCTAACTTCACTCAAAACGGTATCTTCCAGTTCCAACCATGTTGCTGCATAAAAGCAGTAATTCTAAAACCTAAAATATGTATTTTTATTTATTTACTTTCCTTTTGAGGTTATATCCAGCGATGCTCAGGGGTAAATCCTAGCTCTCCGCTCAATAACTATTTCTATTGGTGCTTGGGGGCCATATGGGTTGCCTGGGATTGAAGCTGGGCTGGCTGTGTGCAATGCAAATGCATACCCCTGTACTATGGCACCACCCCCCCCAAATTCTTTTTATTCTAGGGTAAATAATGTGACTTTACATTTGATACACATCAAGGACAAGTGTCATTGCTGAAATGAACTCGATGGTTCAGCACTAGTGCTTTTGCTTTAGGAAAGGCACTTGCTTGGTACCAGGAAGAAAACTTGGGTTCCATCCCAGCACCCCACATGGCCCCCAGAGTCCCAACAGCAATAATCCCTGAGCAAAGGTGGTGTGACCCTCTCCCCAACTAATTAAATAGAACAAGATAACAGAAAACTCATTGATCCTGGAGAGGAATCTGCTTCAGGTGAGATGTTTTCAAAGGTCTGTCTCGGCTGTATGGGATCCATCATTGCCTTCGCACGTGTATCCCACTAAGCTATCCCACTAAGCTCCACACTGAGCTAGTTCCAAACCCAGTCTCAGGCCCCTTTTATTTTCACCCTAAACTGGTGCTTCAATTTTCTGCAGAGAGAGTTATTTCCACTTACTGTGTCTGTTCTTTGGAAAAAAATTTACACATATATGTGACCTGCCGTCGGTCTATTTTGCTTGTTAATCTTGCTGAAACGTCAGGTTGTTGTCTGGAAAATCCACCCACGTGTCAGAATTGCAACCGAGTAGGGTATATGTTAGAAACCAACCGGCAGGTCTAGAATTTTTTGACGAAAAGACTATCAGGCACAGCACAGTAATTGGAATCCTTCTCTGCTTTTCTTCGGGGAGCGAGAGCCCAGGTGGAATTCTTCTGGTCATGCACAAAGTGACAAACTATCGAGTGAGCAGTTATGCCTTCAGTCCCATGATGATGCCAAGACATGTGGGATGTCTTCTGTGGGTTACCAGTAGGAAGTGAGCGCCCATACTGCAAAGAAGCGCTCCCCTGGGACAAGCTACTCAGAGGCTGTTCTTCTCAGTCCATGGACACAAACTGCCCCAGGGGAGAAGCCCCTGGACTGTGGGAAAGGAGCACTGTTTATAGTGAGTCCAGTTATGTACCAGTTATGTACTCCACAAGATATGAAGACTGGAATAGAATCCAGGTTACCCAAGTGAAAGAAAGCTCTCACACTCTGGCTCTCCATACATCCCCATGATGAAATAAAGGGTGCTGGGAGGATCCTCCCAGGATGGGAGATCATGCTGAAAGTTAACTATAGACCGAACATGATTGCCATTCAATGCCTCATTTGCAAACCACAGCCCCCAAAAGGAGAGAGAGAACAAAAGGGAATGCCCTGCCACATAGGCAGGGTGGGATGGGGGAGGATGGGAAGGGGAGGGATTAACTGGGATCAGTGGTGGTGGAGGGAAGTACTCGATAATTGTATAACTGAAACCCAAGCACAAATATTTGTAACTCTATAAGTGTACCTCATGGTAATTCACTAATTTAAAAATAAATAAATAAATACAAACAGAAACAAATAAATAAAAACAAAGAAACGATCCTAGAGAGGGACAGAAACGCCCACAGCGCCATCTCGTGGTCTATCGGCAGAACTGCCGCGGCCCACCTTTCCCACGCTTTAGATTTCCAGCCCATTTCTTTGCTTCAGTGTTAGGTATAGGGTCATTAAGGATCAAGGAAGCCACTTGGGTCGCTGCAGTGGGAGCAGAGCGGTTAGTACTCTTGGCTTACAGTCACAGGCCCCGGTTCTTTCTCCGCTCTCCATACAGCACCACCATCATGCCGGATTCCTGAATGCAACATCAGGAGAACCTCTGCCGTTGCTGGATATGTGTCCCCCAAACTATGAACAAACCAAATACAACCAAAACAGCCCCAGTCCCTTATTGGGGGATTCCCTCACCCCATCGTGGGGGTTTCTGAGCTGTATCTTGCTGTATCCATGCTGCCTCTTCCTTGTAGTAGAGGTTTGGGCTCCCTCAGAATGTGGGGTGCTGGGGTGTGGGTTGCTCATAACAGGAAATATTTCTCAAGGGCTTGGTCACAGACATAGCAAAGTGGCTTCAGAAGGTTTCTAGCTCAGTGAAGAGAACAAAAATGAAAATAAATGACTTTGCCTTGCACTTTCCACGTCAGTTCAATCCTCTGCACCCCTTTTGGTCCAGAGACAAAGCGGGAGCAATCAACTCGATCCTCAAGAAGATTCTTTCTTTGGTTCTCCATACAACCCCAACATCATGTCGGAGTGATTCCTGAGTGCAGAGCCAGGAGTAACCCTGAGCATTGCTCGTGTTGGGCCTCCAAACCATGAACAAACAAAGTCAAACCAAAACAGCCTCAGTCCCGTGATGGCAGATTCCGGCACCCTAACTTGGTGGGTTCTGAGCTGTATCTTGCTGTATCCCTGACCCCTTTTCTTTTTAGAAGAGGGTTGGGGCATCCTCAGAAAGTGGGGTGATGGCACGGGGGGTTGACTATAACTGGAGACCTTTCCAAAGAGCTGGGCCACAGACAGAGCAAAGAGTGCTCATAACTTTTCTTGTTCGAAGTGAACAGAACAATGACAAAATAATCTCACCCTGCTTGTAACCAACCAGGTTCATCCCAGGTACTCAATGTTTCCCAGAACCCTTTGGGCACGCACCAAAACAGTCTCCCCCCCAAAAAAAAAAAAACCCTCGGAGCCAGAGCTACAGTGTAGCTGGTAGGATGTTTACGTTGCATAAAGCCAACTTGTGTCCAATCTTGCGCATCCCATATTGCCGCAGACTGGCTCAGTCGAAGACCACCAGGCTGAGGGGAGACCAGTCGAAGGTGCACAGGAAAGCAGGAGATTCGGCGCGTTGGAGAGACAGACACCAACACAAGAGAGGCTGAATCCTGCTGCGGTTTATTGCATCCAGAGTTCTTCTTTTTATACAGTTACAGAAACAACGTGGCAAAGCACACATTACATCAGACCATGGGTCATGTTCCCAAAACATCAAGGGGCACGTACACGTTCCGCTTTAAGATTAGGGCAGAAGATCCGCTTGTCCCAATAAAATATCTGGGTGAAATATTATGTTCCGTATAATTCCTTTATTGTCTACTTTTACTGACATTTAAGTTTTTACTTCCCTAAAAACACCTACCCATAAACTAAAAAAATATCAGGACTTTACAAAAGCTAATATTAACTCTACTTTACTAGCAAGCATATAAAAATCAGGACTTTACAAAAACTAATATTAACTCTACTAGCAAGCATATTTCCAAGGCCAAAAGTTAAATCAAAATATCTTATTACAAACTATATTATTAATCATCAAAATTAACTAACAGGCAGGCTTTTATTCCCACAGAATGGCAAGTGAAGACTGCATGTCAGAGGTGCCTTGAAAACAGAAAAAGGGGGCTACCGGAGGCATAGACCCGTGGGCCGCGATCCTCCCATTCCCAGGGACCCAGGCCCTTGCCTGAGCCCCCTTGCAGCATGTTGCTACGTGGGCGATGCCGTAGCCGGCGTGGCAATTCCTCCCTTTTTATTTTTTAGACGCATGGCATACATATCAACCCGAACCTTCTGCATAGAACGAAGCACGCTTCGGAAAAAACAGGGAAGAATACAAATAACTACTCCTACTACTAAAGCCAATAGGGCAAAAACAATAATATAATGAATCCAATCAAATGGATTGAGGGCCTTGATGCCTTTAGTCAGACCAGAGGCCAGATCACTTAATTCAGATGTCTTATCATAAGCCTGGCTCATAGCTGCAATATCCCTCTGTATGCTCTCCAGGTCATGAGTAATAGATTGATCCTGCCAGACTCCCAGCAGGTGATGTTTAACCTTATTCCAATCAGGAGAAGTGTTATAAGGCAAAGCAGTGACACAGATGGCCCTGAATTGTTCATGACAACGAGTATGCATCACTCTTTTAAGATTTTCAAGATCCTGTCCAAGAGCCAGGACCACTTCTTCCAAAACATTAACCTTTGCTTCTAATTTCTTATCAATAATTACTTGTTCAGATAAGGCAAATGTAACATTCTTATTCAATTCATTAACAAAATGAGCAGTATGAATTTCCTCAACTAAAGCAGCTGTGGCAATAGCAAAGGTGGTAATGATAGATATTAAGGCCGTAATGCCAAGAATCAAAGCGGCCACAAACCGTTTGGGTCGAATTAAAGCATGTAATTCCTTGAGGACCTGGATAGCAGAATTATCATACCAGGTCATGTTGGGCAAATGTACGGGCAGCATGACAAAAGATGGCCTCTGGACAATCAACATAATATCCTTATTAGCATCATGGTTAGGAGAAACACAATTGGTTAATTCACAATTTCGACAGGCCACATGATAAGAATTGGAGCCAAAAGGAATAATATACATATCATCATGATTTGCCACTAATAAAGCATATGGATAGGATACACAACTTCTCACTGCCAGTACAGTATAAGAGGCCTGTCCAGGGCGTTTCTGAAGAATCATATTATAGGCGGCTGTAAGGCGGAACAGATCGCAATGGACTGTTTTCCCGGCAGGAGTCTTAGCCACCCAAACGGGCTCCACATAGCCGGGCGAAAACCAACGAGATAAAGGCTCGTTGGTTGGAGAGGAGAGTACAAAACCATGATACTTGTTAGGATTATTTTGTAATTGCTGCCTAATACATGATCTATTATTAGTGGAGGAGGAATAATCCCAAATAGTAACATTAGAAATAGCAGTGGGGGTATACTGTACGGCGGTTGAGTCAAAACCGCAATCCAACCATTTGGGAAAAGGAGAAAGGTTACTGTGCCAGAATTGATCAATATCCCGATATTTCTCTACACATTTTTCCAGAGGCATATTTGTATCTGAGACAAAGACATCCTTAAGAGATGGCACACCACCCAATGTTGACATTTTCGTTTCCCACACCCAACGCTTGCCATTATCGGGGGTTTCACCTTTCACTCTGCGAGGGGAATCAGTCAAGAAGGTACGATAGCTGACAATCATACAACCCTGAGCACCATAATTCTCCATGGCAAAGCAAATGGGAAGAGAATCTGAGTGACCAGAAAAATCAGTCAATCTAGACACATGTTTTCTATCAGAAGAATCCTGAAGGCCTCCCATGAGCTCACAATGATTAGTAAGTACTTTAAGGGAGGTTTTGTCAAGCCATCCCACAGGGTGTAACAATGGGGGACTGGGCACATAGGCCCAATAAGCAGTTGATGATGAACCCGCAGGGGGAGAAGGCAAGGCCTGTCCAGCTGACAGTAAGGACAGGATTGCCAGGAAAACACACTCAGCTGTTGGTTTAGGCATCTTCTTCCTCGCTAGGGCTTTGGTATGCTGCATCAGTCTCCGGAATTGCGTCCAAGTTGGCAGGTCCTGTGGCTGGAGCGACAGCCTTTCCATCTGCTTGACCAGGGACGCTGCCGTCTGCTTTTTCTTCCTTTTTTTTCTTGCGCCTGCGGTGCCGGCCTGACAAGGCAGTCCGGGATCCAGATGGGAGACTCGGCATCCTGAGGAAAAACACAAGCATAGCCTCGGCCTGAAGCCAGTAAAGGATCGGGCCCTTTCCATTGGCCCATAAGGAGGTCTTTCCAGAGCACGTTTGCTTGTGCCATGGGGGGCATCTGCCAGTGCCTTTGAGCAGGAGTCTGCCCATCAGAGTCGGCATTCAGGTGATTGATCACAAAGAGGCCATGGCTCAAAAGATGATGTGGCGAGTGATACTGCTGTGCGTATTGTTGACGCTGCAGTTGTATTTTTAACACTTGATGAGCTCGCTCAATAATAGCCTGCCCTTGAGGATTGTAAGGAATGCCAGTGGTATGTAAGATACCCCATCGCTGGAGAAAAGAGGCAAAGGACCTAGATGTATAAGCAGGTCCATTATCTGTCTTGATATGTAATGGCCTTCCCATGATCATAAAGCATTGTAAGAGGTGTTGAATCACATCCTTCAGGGCCTCTCCTGTTCTTGCAGAGGCAAACATAAAATGAGAATAAGTATCAATAGTTACATGAACATACTTCATCCTTCCCAAAGAGGGGACATGGGTTACATCCATTTGCCAGAGGCTCAGAGGTTGTAGGCCTCGGGGGTTTACCCCCATTTTTGGCCCCCCTGAAGGAGGGGGACAATGAGCACATTCTTTGACAATATGCCGTGCCTGCTCTCTCGTGATTTTAAACATGTGTCTTAAAGCATTGGTGTTTTGATGATGTAGCTTGTGGCTCTCTTGAGCCTCTGTCACTGACAGTATGTGGCTTCTAGTTAATAAATCAGCCATGTGATTGCCCTGAGAAAGAGCCCCGGGCAGCTTAGTATGGCCTCTAATATGTCCCACATAGATCCGGTTAGTCCGGTTTTGCAAGATGGCCTGTAAATGTTTAAGTAAGGGGAGAATTGTTGAAGGTCCTGACAGCAAAGCAGTCTCAATGTGTGGGAATAAATTAGCAACATATTTGGAATCAGTATAAAGATCCAAAGTTTGAGGAAAATGGGCTAAGGCAAGGTTCACTGCTTTAATCTCTGCTTGCTGAGCAGAGGTCTGCTCTCCATGTTCTACAATGGGGTCTTGACCTTCAATATACACAGCAGAGGTGCCACTGGAGGAACCATCTGTAAACACAACTATACCTCCTGCTAGCGGGACAGGAGAACATATTTTTGGAAAAATTAAATCAACTGACTTTATAAATTCTAGTAGAGGATCCTGGGGATAATGATATAGAATTTGTCCTGTGTAACCCATTACAGCCAATACCCAATCATCTGATTCCTTATATAACATTTCGACTTGATCTTTATTAAAAGGAGTAACAATTATGTGGGACTCCTGCCCAAACAATTCCCTAGATCTGACTCTACCTTTACAGATTATTTGAGACACCATAAAGGGCAAAGAGGCTACTGTCTTTTTCTGATGGTGAGGCAAGTGCAGCCATTCCAGGATACCTTGCTGCCACAGGCAGGCAGTTGGAGAGTACGGTGTGGCGAACACGAGCAAATACCATGGTTGATTGTAATCTAACTGTTTAACCTTAGCCTTTTCCAATGCCTGTTCCACCAGCTGAATGCCTTTCAAAGCAGCAGGTGTTAATTCCCTTTTTGATGTTGGGTGACTGTCCCCCTTTAAGATGTCATATAGGGGATCCAAGTCTCCTGTGGTAATATGTAAATAATTTCTAATCCAGTGAATATTACCCAACAACTTCTGAAAATCATTTAGGGTTTTTAATTTATCAGTTTTTATGGAGGCCTTTTGAGGGACAATAAAGTCATTTTGGAACCACTGTCCCAGATATCCTATGGGCTTGTCACATTGGACTTTATCAGGAGCAATGACTAGCCCTTGAGCCTTTTATTGTTCAATGGTATCATGCAGAAGTTGCCAAGCCATATGCTCCTTTGGATGAGCTAACAAAATATCATCCATATAATGGATGATATAGGCCTCTGGGTATTGCTGTCGAATTGGAGAAACAGCCATATCAACATATTTTTGACATAGGGAAGGGCTATTTTTCATTCCTTGCGGCAAAACCTTCCATTGATAACGTCTGTAAGGCCGCTTGTAATTGGTTGAGGGGATACTAAAAGCAAATCTTTGACAATCCTGGGGTTGTAACTTAATAGTAAAAAAGCAATCCTGCAAATCAATAACAATAATTTTCCAATTTTTAGGAACGGCAACCGGTGATGGCAACCCAGGTTGCAAAGCCCCCATGTCTTCCATAGTTACATTAATGGCTCTTAAATCCTGCAACAGTCTCCATTTTCCTGATTTCTTCTTTATTACAAATACAGGGGTATTCCAAGGGCTATTAGATTCCTCTATATGTCCTTTATCTAACTGTTCCTGCACTAATATTTCTAAAGCCTGTAATTTTTCATCAGGTAGGGGCCACTGACTCACCCACACAGGCTGATCATTCTTCCAAATAATAGGATCTGCAAAGATGTTAACTGCAGTGGCCCCTATAAAAAACTTTGTTCTTGTTCTGACTCATGTTCTTTAGCAGTCAGGACACAGCCTAGTGCCTTTAGCAGATCTCGTCCCCACAACGTAAAGGGTAGGGAGGCAACAACATAAGGCTGGATAGTCCCTTCTTTCCCATCTGCCCTCCAGGTTAAAATGGAGGAACTTACTGTGGCTCCCATGACAGCTCCAACTCCCATAAGGGTGGCTCCGGTAGTGTGCACGGGCCATGAAGGAGGCCAGTCCCTACCGGCTATGCAGGTCTTATCAGCGCCGGTATCGAGCACTCCTCTAATCGGCTTTCCATTAATGTAAATAACTTTGAATGGTGCGAAATCCATCTCTTTAACCCAGGCAGCGACGTCGGCTGGAACCTCAGTCGCAACAGCTACGTCTGTGGACCCGAACTGTCCCGAGCCTCTGCTTCCTGTAAGAACAGGTGTCGGCAAGGGAATATAGGGCAGCATTAACAGCTGCGCAATTCTCTGGCCTTTATGCAGCTGTACAGTTTCTTTCAAAGGTTTTACCATTACTTTTATGTCTGATTCAGTATCTGAATCAACCACCCCGGGCACAATTTCCAGATGTTTATTAATGTTGGAGCTTCTGCCAATGACAAGCCCCATGGTGCCGGGGGTCAGTGTGCCCTTGTTACCTGTTGGAATTACTGTAATGCCATCCCATTTAGATAATATAATATCAACAGGAAAGGCCAAGTCCAGACCAGCACTCCCGGGTGTTCCTCTGGGTAGGGAGTGGATTGTAGGAGCATCTGTTTTTAACGGAGCCGACTTTTCGGCCGCTCCGTTCCCCTCTTTTTGTGTTGGGCTAAGGGGACGCCCCTCATCTAGTTTTTTGACTGTTCCTTATTCTTATACCCTGTCAGCGGCACTCCATCCTTGGTAAATTTAGACTTACATTCACTCTTCCAATGTCTGCCTTTCCTACATTTAGGACACAGACCGGGCAGGCGAGAGCCCCGGTCCTTCTTCTCTGTACATTCTCTCTGCATATGCCCCTGTTTTCCACAGTTGTAGCACCGCAGCCCCGCATCCACACGGCCACTAAGCCCTTTCTTTACATAGGTCCCAAAGGACTGTCCCTTCATGGCGGCGGCATAAGCAATGCCTTGAACAACAGCCGGGGAGGCATCAACACAGGCCTTAATATAATCCTGAATAGTCCCTGTCTTCCTAATGGGCCTTAATAAGTCTTTGCACAGAGTGTTGGCATTTTCCCAGGCGAGTTGCTTAATAAGCATCTCTGTCCCTTCTGAAGGAGGGAGCATTCTGTGCACGGCCTCTTCTAAATGGGAGATGAAGTTTTGATAGGTCTCCTCATTGCCCTGGATAATGCCTGATAATGTGGTGCCTTTTACCCCGGGAGGGGGCAATTTTGCCCATGCCGCTACGGCATTCCTGGTGACGAACTCTAAAAATTCCCCGGGTATCTGTATCTGAGCCCTAGTGGTTGCGTGGTCCCCTGTTCCCATTAACATATCTATAGTTGCCTTAGCACCCCGTTTATTTGCCATATCATTTATTGTATCTTTACATTTGTCTTCATATTCAGTCCGCCAGAGCACATAGTCTCCGGGGGATAAAGTTGCTTTCGCGACCTGATGCCAATCATACGGTGTCATCCAAGAGGCTGCCAGCATGTCTACAACTTGTAAAGTATAAGGAGCAGAAGCTCCTGAGGACTGGACCGCGGCCCGTAACTCCTGCAAAGTTTTTAAAGGAATAGGTTCCCAACGCAGGTCACCTTCGAGTGCCTCCATAACAGGAAAGGCAAACGAAGTGTCCCCGAGGCGCCGTGCCTCAGCCATGGCGCTGCGGAAGCCCACAAGTAGTGGATACAATCTGCGGGCTGGAACTGGACTTTTTGCTCTTCTAGCCCTGACAACGGGGAATGCCTTAAGGGCAGGGGGGTGATGGTCGCGAAATTCATCTTCCCAATCTCGTTTTGCCATTTCGCTCGCTATTTCCCAATCATCCCACTCGTCCTCCTCATCCTCCTCCTCTAATAGGGGAGCAGAGGGCCCCACCGGACCCTCATCTGGTGCTAATTCTGCATAAATAAGGGAAGAGGTGGTTTCCTCCTCTAGACCTTCTAAATCAGACGTTTGTGTTAGTAACTCCTTAATTTGTAACCACAATGGATAAGAACAAGGAGGCAGTTTCTCTTCTCCCTCCTCCTTGCCATACTTATGCAGAGCTTTACCCACTTTCCGCCATTCAGACAGCGTTGGACTACCACCTTCTGGGAACCAAGGACAAAGATGCTTGACCACACGCAAAATTCTGACAGAGCTGAATCAGTAACTTTTAAACCTTTTTCTAATAACATGCGCCGCACGACAGCTGCAAAGAGCTTGTCGTCTTTTGACATCTGTACACCCATGATTACCTGATTACCTGATTACCTGCACTTAACCGGTGAGCCTTTACCGGCGGATCCGCAGAATCCTGGCAGGAGCCGATCCCTGCTTTGGAGAGAGAAAAGAAAGAAAGACGGGGGATTACCTGTCCTTCCGGTCCCTGTTGGGACGCCACCTGCCGCAGACTTGCTCGGTCGAAGACCACCAGACTGAGGGGAGACCAGGCGGAGGTGCACAGGAAAGCAGGAGATTCGGCGCGTTGGACAGACAGACACCAACACAGGAGAGGTTGAGTGCTGCTGCGGTTTATTGCATCCAGAGTTCTTCTTTTTATACAGTTACAGAAACAACGTGGCAAAGCACACATTACATCAGACCATGGGTCATGTTCCCAAGACAACAGGGGGCACGTACACGTTCTGTTTTAAGATTAGGGCAAAAGATCCACCCGTTCCAATAAAATATGTGAGTGAAATATTATGTTCCTTATAATTCCTTTATTGTCTACTTTTACTGAAATTATGTTTTTATTTCCCTAAAAACGCCTACCCATAAACTAAAGAAAATATCAGGTCTTTAAGAGCTAATATTAACTCTACTTTACTAGCAGGCATGTAAAAATCAGAATTTTGCAAAAACTAATATTAACTCTACTAGCAAGCATCTTTCCAAGGCCAAAAGTTAAATCAAGATATTTAACAAGCAGGCTCCTATTCCCACAGAATGGCAAGTGAAGACTGCATGTCAGAGGCGCCTAGAAAACAGTGAAAGGGGGCTGCCGGAGGCATAAACCCGTAGGTCACGAACCTTCCCTTCCCAGGGACCCAGGCCCTTGCCTGAGCCCCTTTGCAGCATGTTGCTACGTGGGCGACGCCGTTACCGGCGTGGCAAAGCCTGAGCTTGAGATTTGATGGTCTCCAGATAATATTACCTCCTGGACATCTGCTCTTTTGACTGAAGCCTCAGTTGCCCTTACTTCTGCAATCCCCAAAAGAAGGGTCCGATAAGAGACTAGATGGACCCAGGGCAAGTGGTGAGCTAGCTACCCTGGCATCGAAATGGTCCTGGCCAAAGTACCATAATGCTTATCTATAAGAACCTGGTCATGGACAAATTCTGTCATGAATCAAAAAGTAATAACTAGACCTGGACGCTGCTGGGATTAGGAGTGATTTATCTGGTTTGAGCACTGTAGTCTAATCTGTGGTGAGACATCCCCAGGGGAGTCACCAACAAGCCTAAAAGTGTCTAGTAGTGTGTCCATACAGAATGGTAATCATTAGGAAGTAATACGAAATATGTCAATTCAGTTGCTGGTCTAAGGAGAGGAGTAACACACCTTAAGGGCTGCTTTTCCTTCGTGGGCTGCAGGTGTTGGGGAAGTCTGGAAAACCATTTTTCATTGTGCTTCCCGTAGGGAGGCGTGGATTGGGGTCGAAGTGAGAGAAGAAAAAGAGCAGCTTCAGGGAGACAGGGGGAATGAAGGAGACTGAGAAAATAATTGATCCTCTACCACCCTGATCCCCTATCTTCCCGTATGTACGTGTTACACCCACCAACTGTCCCCGTTGCCATGTAATCCCATCAATGGCCAAGACCCAGAGACTATAAAACCCTGCTCCTGGAAGAGAACAGCCCAGTCTCCTGACTCTGCGTCTGGTTGTCTTACTAGGTGTGTTCAGTTTCCCTTCCCATCCCGAGCAGAGACCCGGCAGCTGAAGACCTCTGATTCAAGCCACAGCTATGCTTAAGACCACTCTCCAAAACTTCGGACGAGCCTCACTCATGAAGGAACCGGCAGAGGAACCCAGGTGTGCAGGACCTGGGGCTTAGATCTCCAAGCTGCTCGTATTGGGACTGGGCCTCCTCCACCCAGATCTCCCATCTTCCAGAATGTAGGCGTTACACCCACCAACTGTCCTCGGTGCCGTGTAATCCCATCAATGGCCAAGACCCAAAGACTATAAAACCGTGCTCTGGGAAGTGCGCGGACACACGAAATCTTACTATCTACTCTTACTCTGGAAAAACTGGCAGGCTACCCGAAGTATCCTGCCCACACCGCAGAGTCTGGCAAACTCCCCATGGTGTATTCAATATGCCAAAAACCAGTAACAATCACGGTTCTCTTTCTCCTGACCTGAAAGAGCCTCAAATGTGGCACTTCTTAAAATCTCAGGGACAGGACGAAAGAGACATTACTGGGGCCTGCTTGAGTCAATTGATTAACAACAGGATGATAATGATACAGTGAGAAAAGAAGAGACATAGAGTTAGAGGACACGGTTCCGACTTAGAGAGAAGGCTGAGAGCTGAGAGTAAGAGTGGCTGGGGAGATTGGAGAGGAGTCACAGAGAGCACTGGAAAGCGAGTTAGAGAGAGGGTTGGATAGAGCTGGGAGAGACAAAAGACTGAATAAACTGCAACCAATGAGCAACCAGCCTGGTCCTCATTCTACTTTCATCGGCCCAAAGCAACAGCTGTCCAGGGTGGAGAAGTGGCTCGAGAGCACCAAATGTGGACAGTGAGAGAGAGCCGCCAGGAGAGACGGGGAACATCTGTTAACATGTAAATCCTGTTAAAACCCCCACTTCTCATAGGGTGCCCCAAGCCCTCCTCGAGTGACTCCTGAATGTAGAGTCAGGAGTAAGCCCAGAGCACTTCTGGCTGTGATCCGAAAACAAAAACACAAAAAAGTGAACTGTGGGGGGGCTGGAGCGATAGTACAGCGGGTAGGGTGTTTACCTTGGACACGACCAACACAGGTTTTATTCCCAGCATCCCAAATGGTCCCCCAAGCACCGCCAGGAGTAATTCCTGAATGCATGAGCCAAGAATAAATGCTGTGCATCACCGGGGTGACCCAAAAAGCAAAAAAAAAAAAAAAAGTGAATTGTGTAGTTAAATAGAAAAAAGAACACAACTTTCTCGACTTAGCATAAAAGCATTTTATGATGGCTACAGAGATAGCACAGACCGTGAGTTCCTTGTCTGGCACATAGCTGACCAGGGTTCAATGCCTATCACCTCACAGGGTCCCCAAACCTAGCATTATCAATGAGAACAGAGCCGGGGTAAACTCTAATCTCCATTGGGTGTAGCCAACCAAAAATAAATCAATAAATTTAGGTGCCAGAACTATAGTTTGGTAGGGTACTGGCCTTGTACACGGCTGACCTGTATACCCCGGCAACACACTGAGTTCCGTTTGGTACCTTTTGACAGCAACCACATGGTATGACCATATATATATATATATATATATATATATATATATATATATATACACACACACGCAAATATATGCATGTATGTGTCTGTATATCTATATCTATATCGATATATGTAATTTGTTCACAAGTCAACCTCCACCAACCAGTTTTATAGAATGCAGGTTTGGATTATGCTACAGGTGGCAGAACTTTGAGCTTACCTGAGTGGTGCTTGGGGAATACTGCGTTGTACAGGAGACTGTACCATGGCGGATTGCTTGCAAGGACCCGTCCTGCATTCCTGGCCTATGTCTGACTGCAGGAATTCAAATTCTATATAAATAATGTGAACCTTGTGAGAAAGATACAGGCAGGGGGCAGGGATGAGGCCCAGCTGGTAGATAGAGGTCAGGGCAGGGTTGCTTGCACCTGGGGCCTCCTGGTGCAAACCTGAGCCAGAAGTACAGGCTGCAATTTCAAAGGTTTGCAGCGGCCTGGAAGAGCTGACAGTGAGTGGGAGGGCACTTGTCATGAACGCAAAAGACTTAACTTCACAACCTGAATTGCCAAGGAGTGATCACGGAGCACTGCTGGGTTTGGCAAAATCCTGCATAGCCAATCCGCCTTCTGCCCAAAAAAGGCAATGAGAAGAGGTGTGAAATCTAGTAAAATATTCTGAATAGTCAGTCCTCTGGGTTTGTTCTTTTGTTTTGGGACCACATGCAGAAATGCTCAGAGCTTACAGGCCAGGTTTTCAGACTATGATTTTACTACTATGGGTACATGATTTAATAAAAGAAAAAGAGGATGAAAAATTATACTTGGAGCCAGAGTGATGTACAGTTGGCAGGGCATATGTTCGGTCCCCGGCAACACATACAGTCCCCCAATCACTCCCAGGTGTGATTCCTGAGTGCCAAGCCAGAAATAACACCTGTGCATTACCGCTGTGTCCCAAAAAGAAAAAAGAAAAAAAAAGAAAAGAAAAATTAAATTTAGCCCAAACGAGATTTTAAAGTCCATAATTTTTCCCAGAGCCTCCAACTCCTTCATTTTCCCTTCACAGCCATCTGTTGAAAGGGCTCAAGAAATTTCACATGCAAGAGCCCTCAATGAAGGTAGAAACAGGAGAGAGCACACCAGACTGAAGGAGATGACAGCCACTTGGAAGCCCAGAGGGCCTTCCCTGGTATCCAGTGTCCACTAGTCCCCTGAGCACAGAGCAGGGCACAGACCACAAGTACTACCAGGTGTGGCCCCAAATCTCACCTCCTCTGCTCCCCAAGTAGTGAGATATACCCAAGGAGAGAAGCTCAGAGGGCTGAGCACCTGATTTACCTTTGAGGGACATGGCATGGCTCCCCCTGCATCTTAGACACACAGACACAAGAGGGGGAGAGTCTCTGTTTATCTCCAAGTTTGTAGCAAATGGAGCGGGGGCGGGGGAGAGAGGGAAAGACAAGAGAAACACTCCAAAGCCAAAAAGATGCTCAAAGAATGCTCATGTGTCAAGACAAATTCTGGAGTGGGAGGGTTGGGGTCATACCTAGTGATTCTCAGGGGACAGTATCACCTAGTGATGTTGTGGCAGTTATAATTCTGGTCACCGCAAGAAAGACAAATGCCCTCCTGGCTGTACTACTGCACCACCACTAAGAGTGAGACATTTAGAACCTATTGCAGCTGATCCCTGGAAAACCCCTTTCTGCAAGTACTCACTTCAACAGCAGGGCACACCTCTGGTCTTGGAGAGATGGACAGTGGAGATGCTTGGAATCGGGACAGGTGAGGCAGAAATTCTTTTTTCTGATGAAATATAATCACATAGGGTTAGCAAAGATAGTAAGTTTATAGGGTGCATTTCTTTCAAGCAGCTAAGCCGGGGTCAATATGCAACAGGACATAGGCTCACCCACTCCAGCACTGCTAAAAATGATACATGAACTCAGAACCAAGAGTAACCCCTGAGCACTGAGTGCTGCTGTGTCAAAAAACAGTAGAATAAATTAAGTAATAAAGACATTTCTGGGACCGGAACGATGGTACAGCAGTAGGGAGTTTGCCTTCCATGTGGCCAACCCGGGTTCGATTCCCGAAATCCATATTGTCCCCCAGCACTGCCAGGAATGACTCCTGAATCCAAAGCCTGAGTAAACCCTTAGTATCCCTGGCTGTGACCCTAAAAATCAAAAAAAAAAAAGAAATTTCTGTGTAAAGAGATTGGAGACACAGTATAGCAGGTGAAGTGCTTGTCTTGCACTCGGCCAAGCCAAGTTTGGATCCTGGCATCCCCTACGGTGCCCTGAGCCCAGCCAGGAGTGATCCCTGAATGCAAAGGCAGGAGAAGTAACTGAGTCTTGCAGTTGTACTTCCTACAGACTGAATCATTATTTCATTTAAACGCATAAAGGTGTGGTGGTCAATAGTGATCCTAAATTGCATTATTAGAGGGTTTAGGGCACACTCTGGAAGTGCCCAAGCTACTTCCTGCTAAGATGGCATATTTGGTTGCAAGACCCACTGTAGCACCACCCTGTTTCACCCCTCCAGACTGCAACCTGAGTTGGCTTAAAGCTCCAAACCTTGAGGCCTGAGTGACAGCATAGACAAATGAGCATTTCTTTTGAAGGTGGCCAACCTGGGTTTAATTCTGGGCATCCCTCATGGTTCCGAGCACCACTAGGAGTGCTTGCTGCATTTAGAGCCAGGAGTAACCATAATGCCTTGCTGGGTGTGACCCAAAATGCAAAATAAATAAATAAAAAGGAAAGAGAAGCTCCCCACCTCCCTGAACTCCCAGAACCCACAGAATGCACAAGAACCAGTGAAAATCAAAGGCTCTGCCAAATGCTTTTCAGCCTCAAGCATAGGAAGTGTATGCCGTGCCCCTCCCCCCATTCAGCCCCGCCATCCCCCAAGAACGACAGGACAGAGGGGAGGGGTTTTTTTTCCTTCATGCCACTGACCCAGATATGGGGTACCCTGAGCAACCCCATGAGTGACCCCTGAACACTGCCAGGTGGGGCTCAACAACCCCCACGAGGAAAATGAATGCGCCCCCAGGTCCCTTTGATGAGGGAATCCCATGCTTTAGCCCGAATCCACAATCCGCCTAAGGAATGACAGGGGACAACGAACGGGATGTCCTGGGGACACTGCTGGGATGATCCACCCACCCTGTGACTGACCAGGTGCTGGTCATCGCCCCGAAAATAAGATAACGCTGAGCTGCCCTCACACGCCCCATCAGATCTGGGGGAGACTGAGGCTCCCTCTAGCTCTGGCACTTTCTGCTTTGTGAGGGACCCCAGCAATGGGTCAGCAGGGAGGGCCCTGGCCTCGCATCCCGACACCCAGAAGGGTCCTCGAATCCCCAGGGAGGGAGTCCTGGGCGCCACCGGGAAAAGGTATAAAACACATGAAAAAAATTAAAATTTTTATTTTCACTTTTGCTTGTTCAGTTATTGTCCTTGTTTCTGGAACTTTCAGAACGTCCTTCGCACTTCCAATTCGTTTTTCTCCTCGACCACGTGCTTCCTCTACCCACCCACCTTTTTGGGGGGTCTGGGGGGCTTTGCCAAGGGGTTACTCCGGGCTCTGGGCTCACCCCAGGCCGTGATCGGACGCTGTGGGGTGCCGGGATCGAACCCGGGCGGCCGCGTTCCCCCCTTACACATCTTTCTAAATAAATTCTCCTTAGTATCAACGACCCTGTTTCCCCCAAAATCAATTTATAAACCTCTTGGTGGGAGTGCTCGGTGCGTCCTGTGTGAGGGGTCGCCACCCCGGGCCACCGCCACGGAGCGACCCCGCAGCCCCCAAGGCGGAGCCCCCGGAGGTTCAGGCACTCAGAGCGACCACACTGACGGGCAACTGTGAAACCGACCTCCCGGGACCCCCCTGCCTCCCCTGGGTGACCCCTCACCCGCTCCCCACCTTCCTCAACCACGAGACCCGCCGGCACTTCCGCACAAACCGCCAGGGCCTTCGGATGAAGGTCACGGCTTTTGTGACGTCACCCGCACGTTCGCCCAGAGCCTTAAAGGGCCAGGCTTCGAATATTCCTGACCAGGTACTTGCCTGCTCAGGAAGGTTCATTTTTCCTCGTTTCCGGGATAGGATCAGGTGATCCAGACATCTGGGAGTCGCCAGGTTTGGGATAGATGGGAGAGAGATGAGCTGAACAAATAATATGTCGAGCAGAGAGTCTTTTTATTTAAGAAGCAAATAAAATTCACAAAAATACTTTGCAAACAGCCGCAAGACCATCTCTCTGAGTCCCGACGTTCATTTATTTATTCATTTACAACCCTCAGCCACATGCTAGGACCAGGCCCCCAGGATTCCTCCTGGCAGGTGCCAATGAAAAAGACTGGCTTCAACAGGGTCCCTCACCATTGGGGGCTGATGAGCGGCTGCTCAAAGTGATCTCGCAGTTTTACATACACACGTATACACAGAAAGCTGCAGGACAGGGCCCGGCACAACCCCTGGTTGAGAAGTTTGGGATGGTCAAGACTTCGGCCATCAGCAGGTGCGGCATCCTCGAGACCCACAGCCCCCCATGTTGATCTCCACCCCGGGCTATGTTGCCCCATCGCAGAGCTGGAGGTAAAGATGCCCCAAGGATAATGCACTCACACTCAAGACCCCTGTGCCATGCTAAATCCCCCCAGTGCAACCAGCAACGCTCCATATCCTCCTAAAGCCTCCGGAGCAAGGCAGACCCCAGGAACCCACTGGATATGGATGGGGGGAGTAAAAAAACAACCACAAAAGTGCCCCAAGAGCTAGCACAATCTCGTTGGTCACATTATAGGCACTGGAGGTGAGAGGTCCTCGTGTTCTGCCACTAATTGGCCTTCAGTGTCCCCCTTTGACTGAAGTATCACTTGTCCTTTAATCATGTGCCTGGAGGAGGCCTGATCCACTTGACATCACTAGGAATAAAGGTGCACATGGAAGACTCCCGTCTGTGACATCATCCATTTCACCAAGGAGACTTAATGTGCCAGGTTCCAAGTCCAGACAGATCATTATGGCAGCCCAGGTGAATCAGTGCAAGGGGGATGAGCTTGAATCTAAAAGAGGAGAGGCAAGTGCTGGAGGGGCTAGTCATAGAGTTCAGGGCAGCGAGTTAAGGGGAAGTTTCTTAGCTGGTCAAACATAGAATCAATGATCCCCAATACATCCATCATAAAAACAAAAGAAGGATGATTCAAAGTAAAACAGACAAGTAGATTGTGAATGGCTCCTGGGACAATGAGTTTCTCTGGGAAGTCATTAATAAAGATGGGTGCAGTGTCTCTGAAGCCAGCCCTGAAGATGCAGAGGAACTGGCCTAGCAGCAACCCAGAGAGCTGGAGATACACTGGGCAGGAACAAACGCTGGGAAGAAAATCAGAGAGCACTGTACAGTGAACACTCTACCCCTTGAAAACTCGCTATATAAGAACCTACAAGAAAACCCCAGGATGCAGCTCTAGAAATATGTTTTCAACCAAGAGTATGGGGAAAGAGGTTAGTACTGTGGCTTAATGCTTGTGTTAAGCATGGTTTTCCTGAGTTCCATTCCTGGCATCCAAAACAACACAGAGTCCTAAGAACTGCCAAGTATGGCATGAATTACATGAAACATATTTCAATAAATAAATCCACGTATGGGCCTACCCTAAGAACGGAGGCACATAGGAGCTAATGGGCACCAAAGTGTACTAGATCATTTTGTAGACTTCGTCTTTTGGACAGACCAAAAAGATTTTTAATCATTCTGGTGGCTAGTAGGGTTGATATTTACCACTTACATATGCAACGTTTTGTCATCTTTTCTCCTAATATAACTGATATGAGAAGAGTCAAATCCAGGAATGTGACGACACTTTATAGTTAGTCATCACAGCTCATGCTATTGCCTGCTGAAATGGGAGTTTGGGCATTCTGCCAGGTTCCCACCATTTGTAAAATATTTTGCTCAAGGGGCCTGTTCCATCCTTTCATAGAACCATCAGAAATCTTTCTGTGCACAGTCAAATCCATTTCAACTATCTCTAACCCACCCTATTAAAGAAAAATGACAGGGCCATTATCCTAAACTTTTAAGAAATATTTATCCTCAATGTTAAGGGCAATCTAATAAAAATCTGAATACAACGGTACAGTGCATAGCTGATACAGCGGGAAGGTGCTTGATGGCACAAGACTGATCAGGATTCAAAGTCCAGATCACCATAAGGATATCTATGTCCACCCTCGCAGTAATGGATGTGCTCAGAGCCAAGAGTATGACCTGAGCAAAGCAGGTGTGACTTCAAAACATAACAGAGGAAGGTTTGAAGTGTGGAGGTTTGCCTCTTTTTCCATTCCAAAGGATTCACTACAACATTCTGGTTGATCTCTATCATAAACCATGGCAACCGGGGTCTCTGCCTCAAACCAGAGTCCAAGCAAAAATGAGACACTGGGCTGGAGTGATAGCACAGCGGGTAGGGCGGTCTCATTGCATGCAGCCAACGCGGGTTCAATTTCTAGCATTACATAGGGTCCCCCAAGAACATCCAGGAGTAGTCCCTGAGTCCAGAGCTAGGAGTAACCCCTGTGCATATTTGGGTTTGACCAAAAAACAAAAGAAAACAAAAAGAGTGACACTGATAATTGTGATCGAGGGGTGGTTTTTGTACCCATTTACTTAGTTCCTATTTAATCAGTTTTCACCTGGATTCCATCATCAAGACCCATTATTTACAGGGGTTAGAGCAATAGCACAGCGGGTAGGGCATTTTCCTTGCATGCGGCCGACCCAGCTTCGATTCTCAGCATCCCGAGCACAGCCAGGAGTGATTCCTGAGTGCAAAGCCAGGAGTAACCCCTGTGCATCTCCGGGTGTGACATAAAAAGAAAAAAAAAAGAAAAAATGGCCCCATTATTTACAGGTTAACATACACATCAAGTCCAAGTGCTGGGACACTGGCATAGGAATTAGTAATCATTAGTATTATTATTATGGTTTCTATGTAAGGTAACTTAGGAGGTTAATTCAGGTTCACCAGGAACTCAGGCCTTAGTAGGCAGATGAAAATACACAGTGGCAAGAACTCTTAAGAGTGTACAGAATGGGAAGATCTTTGTGTTTCCCTGAATTGCAATCATCAGCAATTCCCTTTCCCTCAAAGTACTGAAGTCACCACTTTAATTTG
Organism: Sorex fumeus; assembly: GCF_029834395.1. Classification (NCBI taxonomy): domain Eukaryota; kingdom Metazoa; phylum Chordata; class Mammalia; order Eulipotyphla; family Soricidae; genus Sorex; species Sorex fumeus. Next base: position 5,490,632 of record NW_026606076.1, read on the forward strand.
AACTTGAGAACTGTAACATAAAGAATGAACTAGGAGTGTATATTTAAGACACCAAAAGGTTGAATCAGAGTGTTTGACACAAGATCCCCCAAGCACCACACTTCCAGAGTAATTCCTGAGTGCATATTCAGGAGAAACCCCTGAGCATCACCCAGGTAGGACACAAAAATGAAAAAAAAGGGCAAAGGGCAAGCCGTGAAGAACACAGCGATAATGGAGGCCTTGTGTATCCCACCCAAGGCCTGGAGGAGATTGAATGATGCATTCAAGGTAAACTGAAATTCAGACTTTAGGGACTGCTGGGTGTTTGTCTTGCAGGGGATGACCTGGATATGATCCCTTCCCCTCCTGGGACCACCTGGAATGATCCTGCCTACGGAGCCAGAAGTAACTCCTGAGCATTTCTGGTTGTGCCTTACCCCCCACCCATACAAAAAAGTACTTGTTTTGGGTATTGAACAGAAAGCGCTATGTCAGGGGGATCAGGTGTATGAATGACAGATGTGCGTGATTTCAGTGATCCCAGTGATCAAGGCTTTCTCTGCCTGTAGATGTTTTTTCTGGGTTCACCTCCAGTATCAAATGGTCCCCTGGTACCACCGGGAGTAATCAGCGACCTGGGCAGCAGTGGGAGCCTTAAGATTTGCATCTTTGGGGAGGGAAACACAGTCATCAGTGCTCAGGGCTTATTTATTCCTGCATTTGCACTCAGAAGTCACTCCTCTGGGGCCAGGGTTGAGGTCTCCTAAAGTCCTAATGTCCAGCACCTCCTAATAGTTTTGAGGTAATTGATGTAGGCATGCAGGCAGATAGAGAAGGTCCCCCCTCCCAAGGCAAAGACAGTAAATTTCCTAGTAATAGCTCTGAAGTTGTGAAGGCCAACTTTGTAGAAAACAGGAACTAAGGCCTGATCACGCCCTCACCTATGGCCAGCAACAGACCCAGAGAAGCTCCTGCTTAAACAAAAGGCCAGGAAAGGAATTTCAAAGATCATCACCACTCCCAACCTGCCTAGGCAACCTCCTTAGCAACGGGACTTTGACCCTGGTAAAAGCCTAGATTGGATTCCCTTCTGTATGAGGGAGACCGCTCATTGGCTTTCCCAGACATTTGCGGGAGCAGGGCAAGTGGGGGTCGCCGAATGTGGGAACCAAAGTCGGACTCCAGAAGGATGTGGGGCGCCCCACCAGTGCTTCCACCCCCTCCCCCAAATTATATAGTCAGATCAGGAGGTGTGGACCAGGTGGGTTGGGGGTTGGGGGATGACCCCAGACCTCAATGGGGGAGCACCCCAATGGTTCTGCTTCATTCTCGAGGGGTCCGTGTGACAAGAGGAGACCGCCTCTGGTGGATTCAACTCTCTTACACCCGCAAAGGGATGGAGGGGATGAGAGTGTCCAGCATCTTCCGGCTCTGCCTGCGTTCAATTGGGCCTTGGGTCAGAGAATAAACTGGGGATCTGTGTCCGGGTGTCCCTGCTGCCTGGGGCTCGCCCCACTCATGCTATGTGTGGAGGCACACCCAGTGGACAGTGCTCCAGAGCCAGCTACCCGAGAGCGAAAAGGGTGACACAGGAGAGGCTTGCCTTCCCACAGTACGATGTGTCCAATGAACTCAGTTCTAAAAGTCTCCAGACCCCATGTCCACGTATCACAGCACCCCGCATTGCTGAGGGTGCCATCTTCCGTTCTGAGTTTTGAGGTTCCTATACACATGAGAATTCCCATGTCTTCTGTTCTCCGTGGAAGAGGGTGGCAGAGGCCAGATTCAACTCCAGCATCTCCAGATGTCTGGGGTGAAGGTAACAGCCATCTGAGGAGCTAGGGTGTGTTAAGAAGAATTTTTATTGACACAGAAATATTGAGCCTAAGACTGGGCAATCTCCTTCCCTGGAAAATCTAAATACATCACTTCTTCCAAGGATTTTTTTTTTGCTTTTTGGGTAATACCCAGCAATGCTCATGCATTACTCCATGCTGTACACTCAGAAATTACTCCTGGTGGTACTTGGGGGACCATTTGGGATACTGGAGATTGGACACAAGTTGGCTGTATGGAAGACAAACTATGCAAGAGAAACATCCTACTAGCTATACTGTAGCTCTGGCTCCGAGGGTTTTCTTGGGGGGTGGGGACATTTTGGTGTGTGCCCACAGGGTTCTGGGAAACATTGAGTACCTGGGATTGAACCTGGTCGGTGACATGCAGGGTGAGATTATTTTGTCGTTGTTCTGTTCACTTTGTCCACCGTGTCAGGCTGGAGCGATAGCACAGCGGGTAGGGCGTTCGCCTTACAAGCGGCCAACATGGCCGACTCGAGTTCGATTCCTCCGCCCCTCTCGGAGAGCCTGGCAAGCTACCGAGAGTATTCGATATGCCAGACACAGGAACAACAAAGTCTCCAATGGAGACGTTACTGGGCCCGCTCGAGCAAATCGACAATCAACGGGAGGGCCTTTACCTTTACCTTTACCTGTTCACTTTGAACAAGAAAATTTATGAGCCCTCTTTGCTCTGTCTGTGGCCCAGCTCTTTGGAAAGGTCTCCAGTTATACTCAACCCCACGTCCCATCACCCCATTTTCTGAGGATGCACCAACCCTCTTCTACAAAGAAAAGGGGTCAGGGATACAGCAAGATACAGCTCAGAACCCACCAAGTTAGGGTGGGGGAATCTGCCATCATGGGACTGAGGCTGTTTTGGTTTGATTTGGTTTGTTCATGGTTTGGGGGCCCAACACCAGCAATGCTCAGGGTTACTCCTGTCTCTGCACTCAGGAATTACTCCAACACGATGGTGGGCTGTGCAAAGAGCCAAAGAAAGAACCAGGGACCTGTGACTACAAGCCAAGAGCACTAACCGCCCTGCTCCCACTGCAGCGACCCAAGTGGCTTACCTGATTAATGACCCTAGACCTAGCACTGAAGCAAAGAAAAGGGCTGGAAATCTTAAGCGTGGGAAAGGACGGCCAGCAGCAGTTCTGCGAAGCGCCATTAAGAGGAACTGTGGGCATTTCCATCCCTCCCCAGGCCTGTTTCTCTTAAGAATTTTCCACCCTTGGGTTTGCTTCAGGGATAAGTATGGGATAATTAAGGATCAAGTAAGTCGCTTCCACAGGTGCTGCTGTACGAGAACCGGATGAGGGCTTTCTTTCACTAGAGTAACCTGGGTTCAATTCCAGACTTCAGATCTTGTGGGGTACATATCTGAATTTCTTGGGGGTCGAGTGGGTTGCTCACGCTTTGTCTCTGGACCAGGAGGGGTGCAGAGGATTGAACCTGATGTGGAAAGAGCAAGGCAAAGTCATTTATTTTTATTTTTTGTTCTCTTCACTGTGCTAGAAACCTTCTGTAGCCACTTTACTATGTCTGTGACCAAGCCATTGAGAAATATTTCCTGTTATTGGCAACCCACACCCCAGCACACCACATTCTGAGGAAGCCCAAACCTCAAGTACAAGGAAGAGGCAGCATGGATACAGTAAGATATAGCTCAGAAACCCCTCCTTGGGGTGAGGGAATCCTACAATAAGAGACTGAGGCTGTTGTGGTTTTATTTGGTTTGTTCCTGGTTTGGAGGCCACAAATCCAGCAATATGCAGAGGTTCTCCTGGCTCTGCACTCAGGAAGCGCTCGGGCATGATGGTGGGGCTGTATGGAGAGTCAAAGAATGTGTTTTCTTTCACTTGGGTAACCTGGGTTCCATTCCAGCGTTCAGATCTTGTAGTGTGCATAACTGGACTCACCATAAACAGTGCTCCTCTCCCACAGTCCAGGGGCTTCTTTCCTGGGGTGGTTTGTGTCCATAGACTAAGCAGAACAGTCTCCGGGTAGCTTTTCCCAGGGGAGCGCTTCTTGGCAGTGTGGGCACTCACTTCCTTCTGGTCGCCCACAGAAGACATCCCACCTGTCTTGACATCCTCATGGGGCTGAGGGCATAATTGCTCACTCGAGATTTTGTCACAGTGTGCATGACCAGAAGAATCCCACCTGGGCTGGTTGCTATCCGAAGAACAGCAGAGAAGGATTCCAATTACAGTGCTGCGCCAAAGATTCTCCTTGTTCAGAAAATTCTAGACCTTCATGTTGGTTTCTAACATTTACCTGACTCAATTTCAATTCTGACATGTGGATGAATTTTCCAGGCAACGACCTAACATTTCAGCAAGATGGACAAGAAAAATAGACCAACGGCAGGTCACATAGCTCTGTAAAATTTTTCCAACTCAAAAGAACAGACAGAGTAAGTGGAAAAAACTCCCTCTGCAGAAAATTGAAGCCTCAGTTTAACGTGAAAATAAAAGGGGCCTGAGACTGGGTTTGGTTCTAGCTCAGTTTGGAGCCCGGGATACAATGTGAAGGCAATGATGCATCCCCACACAGCCAAGATGGACCTTTGCAAACATCTCACCTGAAGCAGGTTCCTCTCCAGGACCATTGAGTTTTTTGTTATCTTGTTCTATTTACGTGGGCTCGAGCGATAGCACAGCAGTAGGGCATTTGCCTTGCACGCAGCCAACATGGCCGACCCGAGTTCGATTCCTCCGCCCCTCTCGGAGAGCCCAGCAAGCTACCGAGAGTATCTTGCCCACATGGCAGAGCCTGGCAAGCTCCCCGTGACGTATTAGATATGCCAATCACAGTAACAACAAAGTCTCCAATGGAGGCGTTACTGGGCCCGCTCAAGCAAATCGATGAACAACGGGAGGACAGTGTCAGTGTTCTATTTATGTAGGTGGGGAGAGGGTCACACCAAGCATTGCTCAAGGATTCCTGCTGCTGGGGCACTGCGGGACATGTGGTGTGTTGGAATGGAACCATAGTTTTCTTCCTGGTGCCAAGCAAGTGCCCTTCCTAATGCAAAACCACTAGTGCTGAACCATTGAGTTCTTTTCAACACACTTGTCCTTGCTGTCCTTGCTGTCTATCAAATGTAAAGTCACAGTATTTCCCCTGTAATGAAAAGAATTTTGGGGGAGTCGGTGCCATAGTACAGGGGTAGGCATTTGCCTTGCACACAGGCAGCCCAGCTTCAATCCCAGGCATCCCATGTGGTCCCTCAAGTACCCCTAAAAATAATTCCTGAGCGAAAAGCTAGGAGTAACCCCTGAGTATCGCTGGATGTAACCCAAAAAGCAAAAAATTAATAAATAATTGTTTTTAAGTTTTATAATTTTATTATATGTGCTGCCGAACAGTTGGAATTGGAAGATACCATCTTGAATGAAGTTAGCCAGAAAAAGAAACAAAAACAGGATGATGTCACTCATCTGTGGAATACAGAACACTGGATGTAGAAATGTACTCTAAAGGGGCTGCTTAAATCATCCCTGACTCCAGTGTTTAGAGAGAAGCCGGTCAAAGAAGGAAAGAAATCTGGGGGCATAAGAGAACCAGAAGTTTACATGGATCAGGGCTTCATTTATGCCAGTGACATGAGTGAGGGGTGTAGTCATTTACCCAAAATACAGATGCAACAGAACCGAAAAACAAGAGATCTAAGCCGCAACCACTGAAACTTAGTCATGTGGTTGTCCAGAACAGGCGGGAGTGGAGTTGGGACTGGGGTGGGTACAGAATATGGGAACACGGGTGAGACGGGTGCAGGGATTGCTGCTGAATTATTGTACGCCTTAGTACAACTACGAATAACTTTTAAAATCCTGGCACTTTAAAAAACAGTACAATGAAATAAATTTCCAGATTTCAGCACGAACTGTCGTTAAAGACCCTCTAGTTCCAGCATTAAGCTGATATTTTTCCTGTGGTGCTGAGACCATAGATGTGGTTGTGGGGATGGAGCCAGACCCTACATTTCAAGTCACATGCTTTGTCCACTAAGCAACCCAACGGCATAATATTTAGTTTCAACAATAGAATCTTACCAGCACACTTGTATGCAATATCCATGTTCCCAAATGAAGTTGCTGCAATGCCATATCCTGAACCTATGATTTGAATTCTCAAATCAAAAACAATGCACAAGAATTAGTCCAATGTTGAATGGAACACACCTGAATGGCTGAGCAGGTGAAGGACATCTCCATGATTCTCAGTTAGAACAAGCCTACAGAAAGAAAAATTCTGCTGGAAGTGTCTCTGGGAGGAGCACAGAAATTCCTGAACAAACCTTTTGGGTTTTGTTTCTGATCAGACCCAGTGATCCTCAGTATACCATAGGGGATGCCGGACATCGAAGGGAGGCGGTGTCTGTAAGGCAAGCACCCTCCCTGATGCACTGCCGTTCTGGTTCCAATTAGCTTCACTATGGGCTCACACTCACAACTTCACATGCAAACAATGAAACAATTTTGGTTGGTCAAGAGTACAGCAGGTAGCCTTGCATGAGGCTGACAGGGGTTGATCCCTGAACACCGCCGAAAGCAACTTCTGAGAACTACCAGGAATAACTTCTGAGAATCCCGAGGCCACAAAGCCAAAGACAACTACATTTCTTTCTATACTCAATACACCATGGCATGATCCAAAGGCAAAGATAAGCATGGTGTCAGATTGACAGAGCGGGGTCCAGTGCTTCAGAAAGGGCACCCGACCCTGTAGGTGTACAGTCAGGCTGGTTATATAGCCAAGGGAACAGGGGCCTTGAAACTCATGAACTATTCCACATACCTTACAGATGAGGAAGAATAACAACAAAGTCACGAAAGCAAAGCACAGGATGTCTTCGTTACGGACAGCTCAGGGGAGGGAAGGGCAGCATAAGCACAGCACAGACACCTGATCCAGGAGCCCGAGGACCTCGGGGTCAGCAGCATGTTTCACATGCGCACAGGGCACCCAAACAGTGCCCAGGGCCTCAGCCAGGGAGGGTCCTCTGACACTCACCTGCACACACACACACACACCTCTCCTTCCTGGCCTCAGGGCTCCTCTTCCAGCCAGGAGATTAACACTGGATTCATCCCAAAAAGCCCTATCCCCACAGAGATGGAGGTATGGATTAGTCACAGGCAAAAGACGACAAGTAAACCTCGTGTGTCCCTAGTCTAACTGGCCATATTACTGAAAAGGCATGACCATAATATCCACTTTCAATTTGCCAGAGGTTGGTGGGGAGTGAGACATAAGACAAGGTTTCAATGTAAGAGTTAAATAATGGGGCCCCAGATAATACCACTAATGGTCTAGGCTTAGCCCGGCATATGGCTGACTTAAGTTTCATCGCAGCACTGTATGTAGTTTTGTTTTGGGGTCACACTTGGCAATGCTCAAGGGTGAATCCTGTATCTGCACTCAGGAATCACCTCTGGTAGTATTGGCTCCATGGAAGGTCAGTGATTGAACCCGGTTTGCTGCGAGTAAGGAAGCACCCTCCGCACTTACGTTCTCTCACCCTGGAAACAAATGGAGTTTCTGAGCCCCTCCCAGAGTGATCACTGAGTGCACGATCAGGAGGAAATCCAAGCACCCAAGTGAGGACAAGGATGGCAAGACCCCCAACTTTATTTTAAGCTAAAAACAAAGGGAAATAGAAGACGGTGTAAGCAGATAGTACAGCAGGTGGGCCAAAGGACTTGCCCATAGTCAAACCAAGTTTGTGCCCTACCAGCCAGCCAGGATCCCTGAGTTCAGAGCCCAGGAGCAAACCCTGAGTCCGACTGGTTTGGCCCAGAACAAATTTTAAAATCCGTAGAAGAGTCCAATGGAGGCAGGGCGACAATGCACAGGATAGGGGAATATGCTTTGCATGTGGGACCCTCTGACTTGATTCCGGGCACCATCTGGTCTCCTGGGAGCACTGGAAGTGACCCCAAGCACTGAACAGAACAGCAGATAAGGGGGTTAGGCGCTAAGATATAAATGATCTTAGGGGACAGAGAGATGGCACAGCAGGGAGGGAGTCTGCCTTGCACGCAGTCCAACCGGGTTTGATCCCATGTATCCCTCAAGGTCCCTGAGCACTGCCAAAAGTAATTCCTGAAGGCAGAGCCAGAGTAGCCCCTAAACAGCACTCAGTGTGGCCCAAAAGCCAAAAAGTAAATGAACAAAAATTTTAAAATTACAAGCAAAAGAACTAAACAAACTCAAGTCACACTTTTACAAATTATTACTCAAGTTAGAATCTTTGGGATTAGTGAGAAGATATTGAGCAGAGGGCGCTAACCTTGCCCTGAGCCGACACAGGAGGGAGCCCTGAGCAGAGATGGGTGTGGCCCACACTTCCCCTCGCAAATAAATAAAATGACATTTCAGATAATAAAATAGGGGCTGGAGAGACATTACAGTGGGGACAGTGCTGCCTTGCTGTGGCTGATCTAGATTAGAGTCCCCACATCCTGTACAGTCTCCAGAGCTCGTCCAGAAGTCATCTCTGAGTGAAAAAGCAGGAGTCTCCCATGTGCATCACCAGGTGGGCCCCCAAACAAAACAAACAAAGCAAAAATTTAAGTTGTACTCAGAGCAAATAAAGCAAGTGCTGAGGAGATACTCCAGAAGGTCGGGGCTTGTCTGTGTCCTACACAAACTTAGTGCTCCGAACCTGCATCCCATATGATTCCCTGAGCATCACCAGAAGGAGCTCGTGAGTGTACCATCAGGAGGAACCTCTGAGCATTGCCAGGTGTGGCCCCAAACAAAAACAAAAAATAAATGAAGTTGAAGGCCTGGCTAGGCGTGCACTCTGCAAACTCCTGATTGGGTTGCAATCCACAGTACCCGCATTGTCCCCTGATCACTGCCAGGAGTGATCTGTTGGCACAGAACCCGAGAAAATGCTGAGTGTGGTCCCGGAATAATACCCATAGCAAAATAAAACATGCAAGTTAAATGTGGTAATAGAAGTAAATTTACTTTGCATATTTTGGGGGTTGCACCCAGCAATGCACAAGGTTTAATCCTGGCTTTGGGCAGAGGAAATACTCTTGGCTGTGTCTTGGGATCATATTGGATGCTGTGGATTGAACCTGGACTAGCCACACAGAATAAAAAATGCCAGACTCATTATACTATTGTTCTGGCTGAAAGAAATTTCATTTAGTAAAAGAAAAAACAGCTCATAGGGTGTTTGAATGCATTTATCTGACCCGGGTTTGATACTGGGCATCCATTATGATTCTCCATGCTCAGCAACAATGATTCCTGAATAGAGAACCAGTAAGAACGCCTCAGAACCAATAGTGTGCCCCAGAAAGAAAGTAAGAAAGAAAAAATGATAGAAAGAAAGAAGGAAGGAAAAAATGAAAGGAAGTAGAGAAACAGCTATCTGCATGGCTGTCACACCTTCCAGCCAATCAGAATCACAGCATGGCCCAGCTCCTAGAAGACCACACGGGTTTCTCTGGGCATGGGAAGCAGGCCCAGCAGCTCTCACCGACAGCCCACAGGTGCTGGTGGGGTCTCCAGCATCACATCCCTGTAGAGCTTCCTCTGAGAGGCATCCAGGTATGTCCACTCTTCCATGGTGAATCTCATGGCCACATCGGGGAAGATCACCTGTCCTAAGCTGGTGCACACAGGGAGTGTAAGTGAGGCCATCACACATCACATCCTATACTATGGGGCCTAAGGGTGAGACACCCAGTGCCCTAGAGGAGTACAGGGCCTCCCCCTCTCTTCACTCCCATCAGGAGGAACCACCCTCCTCTGCATTTCAGGGTGATGGGTGACAGGTCCCGGTAATTACTTGAGAGAAGCCAGATATGCTACAATGACACTATACTACAAGGTTCCTGCAGGTATTAGACTTACACAGGGCCACCCCAGGGAGAAAGCCAATGAATATTGCTCTGTTGAGCACTGCAGAATGAAACACCAAAATACATAACGAGGTAAAGGTAAAGGTAAAAGCCCTCCCATTGATCATCGATTTGCTCGAGCAGGCCCAGTAACGTCTCCATTGGAGACTTTGTTGTTACTGTGTCTGGCATATCGAATACTCTCGGTTGCTTGCCGGGCTCTCTGAGAGGGGCGGAGGAATCGAACCCGAGTCGGCCATGTTGGCTGCGTGCAAGGCAGATGCCCTACCCGCTGTGCTATCGCTCCAGCACATAACGAACAGCACCAAAAATAGAAGCTATATTGGGTTGGACCAAACACTAGACGCCCCTCCATGTCACACTCCCACACGCCCTGTTCTAGGGATGAGAAGGGGACACTCAATGTACAGTGGCAAACTCAAAGCTCTGTGTGGACATATGTGCCTGTAGGACCCTGAAGTCACGGTTCAGGGCTGCCTCTAATCCCTGTTCCAGAGGCAAAAATGTCTTGATCTTGAACACCTCTACCAGATACAGACATACTTTGCTTGTCTCCCAGGTACCGGCGCAAGCTCAGGCAGCATGTGAATGTGACACCGTGTGACTGAGCAGGCGAGGCTCTCCAGAGCGGGAAGAACAAGGCAGGGGAAACACATGTCCTGGGGCCCGAGTTACTGTAGCTGCCAGGATACATATGGGGCCAACATACCAGGGGCCCCTAATGCCCCTCAGGTGTGAACCTAGAGCACAGGGCCAAGAGGAAGCCCTGAGCACCTCCACTGTGGCACAAAAAATAAATATAAAAGAAAACAACACAGCAAGCAGCATGGTAGGGCTGGCAATTCTGCAGTCCCACACGGTCCTTCATGCACTCTGAGGTGCTATGCTGCAGTGCAGAGCCAGGGGTAATAGTGAGCATCACTAGGTCTGGTACCACATCACATCCCAAAATAAAATAACCCAAAACCCCAAAGTTAGCCTTGGACCCCGAGTACCCCGTAATATCCCCAGTTCTCAAAGAAGTGATCCTTGAGAACTGAGTTGGGAGTACTTCGGGAGCACCTCTGGGTGAGGCATCAATCCATATACAACAAAACAAACAGGGACAAAATTTACCTCATATAGCATAGTTGGAAACCCTTTCCAGGAACCTCAGTCCAGGGCTCCTTCTTAAACCAACTGGAGACAGATGGGCTTGGAAGACAGCGAGTTCCTGGCACTGCATCATGTTATCTTGTAACGTACCTCTTAACTGGCGACAGTGTGTCAGATGGTGTGTCACCATCATCTCCAGCATCTGCTATTCCTAAAGATCGGCAGCAGGCTATGTGCAAAGACCTGGAGAAGTCAGAGCCATGAGCACCAAAGAGGAGCACACCCCACCCCTAAATCCGTACCAGAAGCCCCAGCATTGGAGGCAGAAACACTTTCAATGGTGAAAATATTAGCACCAGAACCTTGACCCACTCCAGAAAGACACTGAAGTTTCTTCCTCTCATGAGGATGTCAAAGTGGGTTGGAATCCGGGCTACTTGTCCAAACAGAAGCTCTGGGTCACAGACACAGGAGAGGAAACTGCAGTCCTGCCTGAGTCTCTGGACTCCATCCTAAAAACTACAGGAAGGTCCCACAGGTCCAGCAAGGGGCTGAATCTGAGCCTAGGTGCCCAAGCACATCAGCGCCCCCCTGCAGGCCAGCATCAATGCTGCCCCCAGTGACCCTCAGCCTGAAAGTGGCACTGCCATGGGCACAGCTAAAGGGCCTCAGCATGGACAAACTATCAGGTGACCTCTGGAAGCTCGTCAGTCACATGCATGTGGGAGCTCTCTGCAGGGGACCAGGATCACTTCTGGGCCCATGTGAGCCCAAGGCACAGTCCCAGTTCTGTCCTGCTGGAACGGACTCCTCTGGGTCCTGATCTACGCTACTCCTGAATCAGCATATCTGCATGAGCCTCTTCCAGCACTCGCTCCTGTCTTGCAGGAATAGATTTGAAAACCATGCAAATGTGTGTTGCAGAATATAATTATCCTATTATCCATAGTGTTTACTAAAGGTCATGATAGGAACTGTGTCTGACAGTCAGAACTTCTTGTGTAAGTCTACTTTCTAACTAAACATTTTCTATCTCATGTGTCACAGCAATATTACAGCATGTACTATCATCTTGCAGTTGTCTGTCCCAAGGAAATACCCAAGCATACCTTATGGTGCCCTGACCCTGGCAGCAGTGAGCCCTGAGTTCAGTCAGGAGTTAGACCGACAAAGTGCAGGATGTGGCCCAGAAGTACAGCAACCACAAAAAGGTAACTCTAACCAAGCAGGACAGAAAAGAAAACAGAAAACAATGTCATGTGCAATGACAAATTCTAGTCTGCTATAGTTAAAGAGTCAAACAGTGGGTGTTTATTTATTTATTTATTTATTTGCTTTTTGGGTCACACCTGGCGATGCTCAGGGGTTACTCCTGGCTCTGCACTCATGAATTACTCCTGGCGGTGCTTAGGGGACCATATGGGATGCTGGGAATTGAACCAGGGTTGGTCGTGTCCAAGGCAAATGCCCTACTCGCTGTGCTCTCTCTCCAGCCCCAAACAGTGGGTGTTTAAAGCCTCATTATATGCCTTTTACTCGGATGCAGGGGCTCACACCTTAGTTGGCTTTGTGCAAGGCAAGTGCCCTTATCACTGTACTTTGGCTCTGGCCATTTATCAACAAATTGCTTCTCAGCACACGAAGAGTGATCCCTGAGCAAAGCTTCTTGTTTCCAAAAATCCCCCTTTCCTTCAAAAAGGAAAAAAAAAACACAAAAAAACAAAATACAAAGATATGTCTATCCACTGTACTCACCCAAAAACCAGTTGCCAGGGGTCACTTGGCCAGGGAGAGATGAGGTTGAGGGGCGGTTTGCTGCTTGACTTAAGAGACTAGAAAATCCTGATCTGGAAATAAAACTATGTAGGGATAAGACAGACAATAAAACAGGTTGGATGCTTACCTTGCTGACGCCGATCAATCTTCTGCATCCCGTACAGCCCCCAGAGCACCGTCAGGAATAATTCCTGAGCACAGTGACAGAAATAAAACCTGAGCATCTACGGGTGGACCACCCACCCCAGCAAAAAAAAAAAAAAGACCAAATAAAAATAGCCACAAGAGTCGATTTTATTTATTTTTTATTTTTTAATTTTTGGGGTCACACCCGGCGATGCTCAGTGATTCCTCCTGGCTCATGCACTCAGGAATTACTCCTGGCAGTGCTCGGGGGACCATATGGGATGCTGGGAATCGAACCAGGGTTGGCTGCGTGCAAGGCAAACGCCCTACCCGCTGTGCTACCGCTCCAGCTCCCAAAAGTCAATTTTAATTGGCAAACCCAGTCACCTGCAAGGACCACGCCCCCGGAAGCCTCGCCCCACCACGGCAGCCAGTGACAAACAAGGATGAAGACCGGTTCCTTTGCTAGTGAGAGGCTGAAGCGATGCCCCATATGTGAGTCTGGAGGTTCTAGGTTGACTCCCATGTCTGGCCCAAAGGTTCAAGGACAGGGCCCAGTGCAGTCTGTGCTGGGAGGTTTCGGACGGTCAAGGCCACATCCTCCACAGATCCCGCACCTCAAGGCCCAATCCCCTGCACCTAGCCCTCACCCACCCGCTGCTACACCATCACAGAGCTGGAGGCAATCGCGCCTCAGGAACTACCTGGATATAGGGGAATAAGTGAAAAACAAGCACAAAAGAATCCCCCAAACTGACGTGCTTCCACCGGTCACAGTGGAGAGATGGGTTGCGTGGGGTGCTCATGGGAGGCCGCTCTCTTCCTGCCACAAAATCGGCCTTCAGGGTCCCCGTGCCATACCAGAACACCACTTCCTCCTTCCCCCGGGTTCCCAAGGACAGCGTGAGAGAAACATCTGTGTCAGAAACAAAATGTGTACCCAGTAGCTCCTGCGCTGTGATGTCACTTCAGGCTCCGCAGGCAGCATATACAGGGCCAGGCTTCAGGTGTGGAGAGGTTGTTTTGGAAAACCCAGGTGAATCTGTGCTGCAAAGCGGATGGGCTTATATGTAAGAGTAGAGAGGAAGCTCCTGGAGTGGTTGGTCACACAGTGCGGGGCTGGGAGTAAGGGGAAGTGCCGTGATGCTCTACTAGGGTGAACCAATGCTCTCACACTCAAGTCCATAGGGGAAAATGAAGCAGGTTGTTTCAGTAACTGGCAGGTAGGCAGCAGAATAACCATATTTCAATTTAAGCTGTAAATGAGTCATGCTGAAGTGTCCCAAGAACCACTGGAAGTAATCCCAATAAACAATCCTGTGTCTGATGGGGTGGGACCCTAGAAAAAATGAACCTGTGGCTGGAGGGAAGGTCCAGGGGGCGGACACATGCCTGACACAGTTTTGAAGTCTGACCTCCAGATGGCACCAGATCACTGCCAGGAGAAAGTACTGAACGTATTCCCAGGAGAAATCCAGAGCATTGCTGTGTGTAGCCCCAGGACAAAATCAAAACCAAAAAATAATGAATGAAGTTGCAGGCCTGGTGCAGTATTAGAGTGGATAAGACACCAGCCTCATAAGCTGTTTGACTAGGTTAATCCACATCACCTCCGTGGGTCCTGGAGCACTGCCAGGAATGATCCTTCATCACAGAGCCAGGAGGAATGGGCACTGTGGCCCCGAAACAAATCCCAAAATAACATACTGAATTGAAGTATAGCACAATTAATTTATCAATGGAAGGAACTATTTATGCAGGAACCCGAGCAGGGCGTGTGCAGTCACCCCTACGTGTAGTCCTATACCTCAAACCCCTTCAATGCTCTGTAAGTATGCTAACAGCTTTGCACTAAATGGGTCATTCTGATCATCAGTCAGTGGTCCCCCATCTCTTTGTTTCTCTTGACTCCAGCAACACGTCCCTGTAGAGATTCCTCTGAGATGCAACCAGGCATGTTCATTCCTCTCGGGTAAAACACTCTGCCATGTTGACATAGGTAACTGCATCTTGAACCAGCACACACATGGGGAGGAGGAGGCCATCCCACTCCACACAATAGGGCCAAAGGATGATACACTGCAACACCGTAGAGGAGCTCAGGGCCTCTCCCGTCTCCCCACTTCACAAGGGAGAAACCGGCCTCCACCAAAACTTTAGGGTGACGGGCCCCAGTAATCACAGTATGGAAGCCAGATCTCTTACAATGGCACTATACTGAAAGTTGATGGACTTGCACACAGCCACCCCAGGGACAAAGCCAATGAACACTGCTCCTGTGAGCACCAGGCAGAGTAATACCTAAGCACAGACCCAGTAGGACCAAAAGAAAGCAACACTGGGTTGGACCAAACCACTAGGCATTCCTCCCTCATGCCGCACCGCCACATCACCTGTTCTAGGGATGAGAAGGAGACACTCAATTTCCAGTGGGCAACTCAAAGATGCTGTGGACTGGAGTACCCTTGGGTTGGCCACATGCAAGGCAAGCACTGTACTCGCTTTACTATGGCTCTGGCCAATTCTAAAATGAATTTCTTCTCAGCACACTAGGAGTGACCCCTGAGCAAAGTTTCCCTTCCCCGATCATGATCACGACCATCCTTTTGTTCGTTGATTACCTCAAGCAGGCCCCAGTGACATCTTCATCCTAGCCCTGAGATTCAAGGCTATTTCAGGGTTAGGAGAATGAGACCCATCATTGTTACTGGTATTTGGCATATTGGGTATGCCACGGGGAGCTTGCCAGACTCTGCCATGTGGGCAGGTTACATTTGGTAGCCTGCCAGTTTGTCCAAAGTAAGCATGAAATAATAATGTCGCTCAGCCGCATTTGCTTCTGGAATCTGGGTTTTATAGTCTCTGGGTCTTGGCCGTTGATGGGATTACACGGCGCCAGGGGGCCAGTTGGTGGGTGGGTGTGAACCCTGCCTACTGGAATATGGAGGATCTGGGTGGAGGATGCTCAGGCCCGATCTGAGCAGGCTTGGCGATCTCAGCCCCGGAACACGCATGCCTTTGTTCCTCTGCCAGTACCTTCAGGTGTGCAGAGAGTGGTCTCACCATGGTGGTGACTGGTTCTGGAGGTCTTCGGCCGCCAGAGCCCTGGTCGGGGGGGGGGGGGAGGGAAACTCAACCCACTCCACTCCAAGGGGCCCCGGTGAGGACATCCAGGCATGGGGGCAGGAGACTCTGCGATGTTCTCTTCCGGGATCTGGGTTTTATAATCTCTGGGTCTTGGCCGTTGATTGGATTACACATTACATGGCAGCAGGGGGCCAGTAGGTGGGTTTGACCCCTGCCTACTGGAATATGGAGGATCTGGGTGGAGGATGCTTCCCCATACTCAAATATCTCCCTTTCAGAAAAACATAAAACAACAAGCTTACCGATGTAGCCACCCCAATAACCAGTATCCCTGATATCCTGGTCAGGGAGTGATGAAGAGAAAGGGACTGTTTGCAACTGGGCATGTGGAAGTAGAAATTCTTTTTTTTTCCCTAGGAATACTGCTGTTTATTCAGCCATTAAATAGGCTGATTGAAATGGGCATGAACTCCACCTTACTTTCCCCCCCTTTTATCATAACTTTATTTATTGAATCACCATGAGAGCAGTTACAAAACGTTCGGGATTAAATCTTGGTAATACAAAGAAACACCCATCCCTTCACTGGGCCCATTTTTTTACCACCAAAACCCCCAGTATACCCCCCATTCCACATCCTCCCCCTACCTGTGGGGCAGATGATTTCCACATTACTCTCTCTCTCTCTATTTTGATCACATTCAATATTTTGACACCAAACCCACCATTACTATTTGGGATTTTACTCAAGCACTCAGATCTGCTGAAAAGGCAACAATAGACAATTTATTTTCTATTGCAGATTATAAATAACATGATTTTTTAATTTTGAAAATTTAACAATATGGAGGGATTTCTGCCCAAATCTGCTGGGTTCTGATAGTTGTTCCTGAGTATATGGAATCATGGCCATTAAGCAGCTTTATTAGAAGCAAGAGATGCGGTTCATGGGTGCAACTTAAGGTCTCGGAGCTGGAGGAAAGGGCCACCTCCACACCCATACTGTGAGGCCCATTGTATCTTGTCACTGTGGACCCAAACCTGTCTTTCCAATGGCTTCTGGAGGATGGTGGCCATGTATCCACTAAGTCGAGCAGGCAGAGGCACAGAATCCTTTCCCCCTTTGTGACCCAGCGACAGTAACCCAATGCGTGTTCCCAACGCATTTCTGCCAAAAGCTGCTGGGTTTCTAGATCTGTCTCTGAATCTCTGGGATCATGGCCATTAAGAAGCTTGATCATGAGCCACAAATGCCATTCATGGGCACCAGGTAACTCGGGGTCTCTTTGGGGTGGGGAGAAAAGGGCCAGCTCCACCACCATCCCCTTCGGTACTGCATGTCTCATCACTGCAGGCACAAATCTAACCGTCCAGAAGCCATTGGAAATGGCGTCCACCAAGCCACCACGGGTAACAGGCCAAGGCACGGAACCTATTTCCACCTGGGGTGGCCCAGCGCCGGTAACCTACTATGGGGAACAGATGCATTTCTGCTAAAAGTCGCTGGGCTCCGAAATTTGTTTCTGAGTCTCTGGGATCATGGCCGTTAAGCAGCTTGATCCCAAGCAAGAGAGGTCATTGGTGGGCAGTGGCACAGGGTCTCATTGGGGCAGGGAGGAAAGAGCCATGTCACCCCCATCTCATGAGGCCCTGCGTGTTTTTTCACAGCAGGCCCGAACCTGACTGTCCAATGGCAGATGTCCAATGGAAGATGGCAACTGTCAAGCCAAAGTGGGATCAGGCAGAGGGACACACCCTTTCTCCCTTGCCGTTGTCTGGCACTGGTAGCTCATTGCGGGGACTGGGTGCATCTCTGCAAAGGCTGCTGGGTTCCAAGATTTATCTCTGAGTCTATGGGAAAATGTCCTTTAAGCAGTTTGATCAGGAACCAGAGAAGCCTTACCTCCATATATATAGCTGAGCAAGAAATGGTTTCTTGGTGTGTCTCACACATACTTAACTTTTGGCTGTTTACTTTCCAGGTAAACTTTGCCCCAAGTTTTTGGAGTCTGGCCAAAGGCACAGCAGCAATTTTGGGGTATCTGGAAGTGTAATGGCGCCATCAGCCTGCTGATACACTCGCCTCACAGCCACAGATTGACCTGCTGGTGGCACCACGCTGCCAGGAAGTAGAAATTCTTGATATGGAAAAAAAACACCAATATTGGGGTTAGACTCACCGTAAATTGAGTAGGATGTTTGCGTTGCTGATCCAGGTCAAACCTTCCCATCCCATAGAAGCCCAGCAGCACCCCAGAATAATTCCTGAGCTGCAGAGCCAGAAGTAAGCCTTGAACATCGAAGAATGTCTTTTCTTCCCTTCCAACTCCACTGAATATAAAGAGCTACTAAAATTAATCCAAAGAGGGGCTGGAGTGACAGCAGAGCGGACAGGACATTTTCCTTCCACG
This sequence comes from Sorex fumeus, assembly GCF_029834395.1. Lineage (NCBI taxonomy): Eukaryota > Metazoa > Chordata > Mammalia > Eulipotyphla > Soricidae > Sorex > Sorex fumeus. The sequence continues at coordinate 5,508,842 of NW_026606076.1, forward strand.
CGACCAACTCGGGTTTGATTTCCAGCAACAATATGTCCCCTGAGCACTTCCAGGAGTAATTTCTGAGTGTATAAGCCAGGAGTAACCCCTGTGCATTGCTGGGTATCAACCAAAAAGCAAAAAAATATATATATAATGAAAAGAGCAAATTTTAGAGGCAAATACCTCTCACTTGTAAAGACACGCCCCGAAGGTCCCATCCCAGCACGGGACCCAATAAAAATGACGGCGATATATCTGGAATTTTGATTAGTGTTATATCCAGTCCAAAGACTCCAAACAGGGCCACACACTGTCCAAGTAGGGAGGTATGAGATGGCTAAGACCTCCACTTTCTGCAGGTCCCTCAAACCAAGGCCCAAATTCCATGTGCCCACCCTCCAGTGCCATCTTGGACCTGGTTGTGATCGTGGCTGCAAGGGCTTTCAGGATAACGTAACCTCACCCATGATACCTGCACCACAGACCAGCCCCCACGCACCCCTCAAAAGCACCACATCCCCTAACGTCTGGTTATCCAGAACATGTAAAAAAAAGCAAGGGTGAAAGTGCCCTACAAGCTGGAGTGACCCAAGCTGAATTTCCCAAACCAGAGGTGCAGGATGCTCAAGCATCCCAAATCCTAACACAGAAACGACTGAAGAATGAAGGTTTGCCTTTTTTCCACTTTCTAAGGATTCAAGTCAGCATCTTGGGTGATTTCTGCCATAATTACTCCTAACCAGCAGCTCTGGGCCAAACCAGAAGCAGAGCAAACAATAACACAGTGGTGAGCCATGACAGCACTGAGCAGGGGGTGATTTTGTACCTGTTTATTCAGTCAACTTTCTCCTAATTTTCATCACCAAGACCCGTTATTTACGAGTTAAATAAAACAAGCAAGTTCAGCACTAGCACACTGACATAGCTGCAGCCCGGGTGAAAATCAGCAGGTACATTTCACTTACATGAGAAGGCCATCCCAAGCAGGCAGGCTTATTTCCCTCCTAACTGCACTTTTGTAGCACCCTTGACCATCTTGTCCAAAGGAAACTTGCTTTGCTGAGCTGTTCTGTTCTGACCTTAGAGACTATTATTAAGGAATCAAATCATCCAGTATGAATTTTTCTATGTTGACCAAGGTGTGAGGGTAACATGAAGCCGTTCCCACATTCCTGACATATATGCGGTTTCTCTCCAGTATGAATTCTGATATACTGAGTAAGAGAATAGCACCAAGTGATGGCCTTCCCACATGTCTGACACTGATAAGAATTCCCTCCACTGAATTTTACTATGCTGAGCAAGGTATTCAGAATGGCAGGGCTTCCCACATTCGCCACGTATATTAGGTTTTTTTTCCGGTGTGAATGCTCCTATGTACACTAAGTCTTGAGGCTCCAGCAAAGGTCTTTCCACATTCCTTACATATATAAAGTTGCTCTCCAGTGTGAATTCTCCTATGCATATTAGGTATTGAGGCCATAGAAAAGGCATTCCACATTCCTTACATATACACTTTCTCGGCAGTGTGAATTTTCCTATGAACGGTATGTCTTGAGCATCCAGAAAAGACCTTTCCACATTCCGTACATGTATACGGGTTCTATACAGTGTGAATTCTCCTATGTACACTAAGTTTTGAGGATCTAGTAAAGGCCTTCCCACACTCCACACATATAAAACGCTTCTCTCCGGTATGAATTCTCATGTGTACAGTAAGATAAGAGCACAGAGTAAAGGCTTTCCCACATGTCTGACACTGATGTGGTTTCTCTCTAAGATGAATTTTCTTATGTGCAGTAAGATAAGAGCACAGAGTAAAGGCTTTCCCACATGTCTGACACTGATGAGGTTTCTCTCCACTGTGAATTCTCCTGTGCTTCCAAAGGTACCTAGATTGACAGAAGGCCTTCCCACATTCTTTGCAGATATATGGTTTCTCTCCAGTGTGAATTCTCCTATGGTAACTAAGACTTGAGGCTATAGCAAAGGCCTTTCCACATTCCTTACATATATATGGTTTGTCTCCAGTGTGATTTCTCCTATGTACACTTAGACTTGAGTAATCAGCAAAGGCCTTTCCACATTCCTTACATCTATATGGTTTCTCTCCAGTGTGAATATTGCCATGGATACTGAGGCTTGAGGATCGAGTAAAGGCCTTGCCACACTCCTGACATATATAAGGCTTCTCTCCACTATGAGTTTTCATATGTCTATTAAGATGTGAGTTCTGAATAAAGGCCTTCCCACAAGTCTGACATTTATGTGGTTTCTCTCCTGTATGAATTCTCCTATGCACAATAAGATGTGATGGTTTAGTGAAGGCCTTCCCACATTCTTCACATGCATAAGGTTTTGCTCCTACATTTATATTCATATGGTCATGATGGAGTCAACCTTGACTCACACTTTGTCCTTGGTGCCCACTTTTCCGAGGATTCTGTCCACTGTGATTTTCTAAGGGAACACCATGGTGCTGAGAACATGGGGAGGATCCCCCACATTCCTTAAACTTAGATGTGGTCTGCTCATGGTGACTTTGTTTGAGGGTACGTCGCTGTGAGGGACTCACTATAAACAGTGCTTCTCTCCCTAGGGGCTGCCGGACTGGGGGATTTTGTGCCCGTGAACTGAGAACAACACACTTCAAGGAACTTTTTTCATGGGAAGGCATCTTCAGAGTGAGGTCGCTCACGCCATTCTGATCACACTCAGAAGACATCCTGCCTGTCTCGGTCTCCCCAAGGCAATGAGGGCAGGATTGTTCACTCGAAACATTGTCACAGAGTGCAGGATGAGAGACATTCCTCTCAGGCTGGCTGCTTTCCTGTAGAACGGCATAGAAGGGTTCCAATTATTGATTTATTTACCGAGTCTCCCTGTCAAAAAACTTGAGCCCATCTGATGTGTTTTCTCACATATGCACCATACAAATGCAATTACCAACATATGGATTGTCTTATTTTAGAATAACTTCATGTTATTGTAAGTTGGACACAAAAAATTGATGGATGCAGTCAGTAAATTCTTTGAATTCCCCCCCCCCAACTTAATAAGGGAGCAAACTGGAAATAATTCCTACTATAGAAAACTGACTCACCCTTTTAAAGTCAAAATGAAATACATCACATGTGGGTTTGATTAATGCTCAGTGTGGAACCTGTGATGCAGGACTGACCGCAACGCTGCATCGTCACACAGCTGAGACAGACAAAACGGCCATTGCAAAGGTCTCACCACAAGTGATGGCTTTCAGGATCAAAGAAATTTTTTGTTTTTTCTGTTTTGTAATTTCTATTTATTGGGGGTTGTGTGGGTGGAGGGGCACACCATGCAGTGTCTAGGATCAGTTCTGTGGGTCGATGGAGACCATAAGGACTGCTGGGCATGGAATATCCATCCCTGTGCAAAGCAAGTATATCTCTCACTGCACTATGTCTAGGACCCACAAATTAGCATTGTAAACAACTACCAATGTCAAGCAAATAAAAACTCACAGTATTTTTATACATGGTTGATTTCAGTATCTAGTGAAGCTAAGGGCCCTATACTCCAAGCATCAGGCTTTGGAATTCCTCCCTGCCACGTCCAGCTCTCCACCTTAACAATCACATACTTGGTCCACTGAACTAGCCTGCCGGCATATTAATATTTATTCTGAATTAACGAATCTTACCAACGCACTCGTACTTGCTGAACTCATTCCCGAATCAAAGTGCTGTAATGCCAAATCCTGAAGCCGCGGTTTCAGTTCTGGAACCGAACACAACATGCAATTTAAGAAGTTGTCAAAAAATATACGTAGCAAAATGATGCCACAAAGTTAGAGTACATCTCTGTAGTTCTCAAAGTCCAGAGAGTCCCACACTGAGGAAAAGATTCTGTCAGAGGAGAATTGTGAGGATCTTGGCAATACTACACTAGGTTTTGTTTTTGTTTTTGAGCAGACCTGGTGATGTTCGGGGAACCATATGTGATGCTGGTTATTGAACAGGTCACCGTCAGGCACTGCAAGGCACTACTCCATGTACTATCGTTCAGATCCAAACTAGTTCTGTTATGTGCTCACTTATTCGAATTTAAACAAAAGGGTCTAAACATATTTTTTACAGGTATAGTGACACTGTGGTTGTGAATCCAATCAAGTAACTCATAGATAGGGGAGGGGGTGGATCAGGAACGGTGAATCTCATGGACTGACAGAGAGCAAGAATAACAACAAAGACATGGAAGCAAATTACAGGATCATTCTGTGACACAGTCCAGGGGAGTGAAGAGCAGCATGAGTGTGTCACAGACTCATGGACCCAAGGAGTCCACCGGACTCAGCAGTGTGTTTCATACATGTGCAGGGTACCCATACACTGCACAGGGCCTGAGCTAGCAAAGGTCCTCACACATTCACCTGCACACACGCCTCTCCACCCAGACCTCAGGGCTCCTCCTTCCAGCCAGGAGATCACCGCAGGCTTCATCCCAGAGTGCCCTGTCCCGACAGAGACAGAGACATGGATAAGAGACAAGGAAAAGGTGACAGGTAAATTCCCGTGTTTTCCTGATATAACTGGGCAAATATCTGAAAGGCATGAGCAGATTGTCCAAAATGCCACATATTTGTAGTTATTCAAGAGGTAAGACCCAGGTTTTAATTTAAGAGTGAAATAGGTGGGCCCTGAATATACCACAAATATTCTAGACCTGGCCTTGTGTATGGCCAACAGGAGGTTGATCATCACAATATGTTGTTGGTTTTTGTCTTGTTTGGGGCCTCAACTGGCAATGCTCAGGGGTTTCTCCAAACTCTGTATTCAGAAATCATCACTGGTTGTGCTTGGGAATGACATGGGATCCGGAATTGAACTCACGTGCGCTCCTTGAAAGACAATCACTTTCCTCCCTGTACTGTCTCTTTAGGCCCAGAACAACATGGAGTTTCCTGAGCCTCTCAAATCTGGAAATGGCCAAAGTGGTAAGAGACCCTTATTTTTTATGCGAAAAATGTTTCCAGAAAGAGAGCACAGCAGGAGTTTCTCACGGCCAATCCAGTTGCGATACGTGACATCCCCTGGGGTCCCTCATGCCATCCAGGAGTGTTCCCTGAGTGCAGAGTCCAGGAGGAAACCCTGAGTCCTGCTGAAGTCTCAAAAAATTCATTAGAAGTAAATCCAAACACTGAAATAGGGCAGTGTCTTATGAGTTGAGAGATGAGATATCAAAGCCCCGGTGGTGGGAGAGATCGTACAACACATAGGAAAGTAGCATTGCACACACATGTGGGTTTGATCCCAGGCAGCCCATGTGGTCTTGGAACAAGGCCAGGTGTGGATCCTGAATACACTGACAGGCATAATCCCTATCCATAAGGAAAAAAAGAAAAAGAAAAAGCCCTATGATTTTAGAGCCTGGTTGAATAGTACTGGTGATTAGGTAAGGTAAAGGCCCTCCCGTTGATCGTCGATTTGCTCGAGCAGGCCCAGTAACGTCTCCATTGGAGACTTTGTTGTTACTGTGTCTGGCATATCGAATACTCTCGGTAGCTTGCCGGGCTCTCCGAGAGGGGCAGAGGAATCGAACTCGGGTTGGCCATGTTGGCCGCTTGTAAGGCGAACGCCCTACCCGCTGTGCTATCGCTCCAGCCAATGTTTTAAGATGCCAAGAGGTTTCAGTCCAAGGTACACCGGTTCATGAGCAATCTTAGGAGTCATCCTTTAGCACAGAGCCAGGAGAACTGTGGACTGTGCCCCCCAAACAAAGACAAAAGCAAAACCAATTAAACACACAAAAGTTCGTGTAGTAAACAAGGTAAATTGATTCACCAATGGATGGAACTATTTAAAGGGACCTGAGTGATAACTGGGCAGATAGGAATCTTCCCATGGACACAGTCGAAATGGGTTGATCTGAATCACCCCATAGGGTCCTGCTCCTCCACCAGAGTGATTCCTCAGGACAGAGCTAAGAGTAAGCCCTGATTATCCACAGGTGAACCCTAAAAAAAAACCAGGGAGGGAACAGCTACCACACGCCTGTCCAACATCCCGGCCCGTCACAGTCACTGATACTGTTGTACACACAGCTGCGGCCCAACCCCAGGAAGCCCATGTGGATCTGTCCAGACACGGTTGGCCCCACACTGCTCTCACCGACAGCCTGCAGATGCTGGTAGGTCTCCAGCATCACGTCCCTGTATAGCTTCTGCTGAGAAGATGCCAGGCATGACCATTCCTCCGGGGTGAAGTTCACAGCCACGTCATGGAAGGTCACTGCGTCCTGAGTAAGCACACAGTTACGGTGGTAGAGTCGATCTTAGCCTCATTCCCACTACTGTGAGTCCAGGAACCAAAGTCCTATATTGTCGCTGGTCCTCTCCCCTCCAAATGAACCAGCCTCCATGCACAAGCATGGCTGATGGGCCCCAGAAATCACATAAGACAGCTGAATCTGCTAAAGTGGGAAGATGTTATACAGAGGGTTCTTGGATATATCTGCCTTTCCTGGTAACCCCAGGTCCAATTAGAGCACCACTGGTCCAGTGAGCACTGTAGAGAGGATCACCTGAACGCAGACTTGTACGATCCAAATGACCATCCCTGGTTGCAGCAAAAACCACTGCACGCTCACCGCTGCACCCCCACAGCTCTGACCACTAAGACTGAGAACTCGACAGTCCATATATACATCTACTCAGAACAGTGCAATGCATGTGTGCCTGTAGGAACTCACTGCTCAGGGCCGCCCCAAATCCCACTCAAAGAAGTTAGAAGTTTTTTGAGCCAAACATCTCTACTGACCTCAGAGTTCCTTGGCTCTTTCTCCTTCAGATAAGCGCATGCCCAGAGATCGACATGTTTGTCAATGCCAGAATGCAGCACATGGAATGATTGTGAGAATCCTTTGCTGTACTATCCCAAATAAAACAGAAAACCTAAAATGAAACCCTTGGACCTCCAGCATCCCATTGGTCACCTAGACCTGTAAGGGATTATCATTGAGCACTGAGCTATGAGTACTTTTCATGCACTGCTGGGTTGGCCCCAAAGCCAAATAAAACAAAACAAACATACACAAAAGCAGCTTCAAAAGCAGAATGGAATGGTCCGATCGGAAGTCTTATCTTGGAATCCGTCCAAAAGAAACTCAAAACAGATGGCCCTGGGGGCTGGAGCAATAGCACAGCGGGTAGGGCATCTGCCTTGCACGCGGCCGACCTGGGTTTGATTCCCAGAATCCCATATGGTCCCCTGAGCACCACCAGGAGTGATTCCTGAGTGCAGAGCCAGGAGTAACCCTTGTGCATCGCTGGGTGTGACCCAAAAAGCAAAAAAAAAAAAAAAAAAACTCAAACAGATGGCCTAGGAAGTCTGGGCAATCCTGGCACTACCTCATGTCATTCTGTCCCTTTACTCCTACCTGGGGACGGTTTATCAGAAACCGTGTCACCATCTTCTCCCACCACTGTTGTTCTGAGGATCAGCAGGAGACTCCGTGCAAAGACCTGGAGAAGTCAGAACAGTGAGCACCAGAGAGAAGCACCTACTCCCACCCCTGAGCTCGGATCTGCCAAACACATGGGTAGAGGCTCACAATCCCACCTCAGGGAGACAGTGGCAGAAGCTCCTGTCTCCACTGGGGATGCAAATTTTGTTGGCATCTGTGCTGAACTTCAGGATAGGAGCTAGGGCCCAGGCTGCAGGGGTGGAAACGGCAGCCTTTTCTGATCCCCGGATTCCTCCCTAGATACCACAGGAAAGTCCCTACAGGCCCAGCTAGGGGCTGACTCTGAGCCCAGCAGATCCGAAAAATCAGCGCCCCCTGCAGGCTCGCCGAAGAGCTGCCCCTTGAGAACTATAGCCTGGAAATGTGTCTCTGCCACTGGGAAAGACACAGGGACTTAGAGTGGACAAACGTTCAGCCACTCTCTTGCAAGGTGGACAGAACCTGAGCCTGGGCACTCTGTCCCGGGGACCGAGATCACTTCTGGGTACAGTTGGGTCAGAGACACAGCCCTGATCTTTCCCACTGGACCTGAACCCTTATGGGTCCTGATTTACTCTAACCCTAAAACTGCACATTTGCGTGAGCCTCAGCCAACACTAGCTCTTGTTGTGGAAGAATATATTGAAAAACCGCGCAAACAGTCGATTGTATAGCAAAATAATTCAAATAACCAGGGCATTTACTAAGGACCATAATATGAACTGTCAGGAATTAAGACCTGAGCACTGTAGATTATGAACAAAAATACCGAAACAAAAAGGCATATTCGAAGCACAAGAAACAAACAGAATTCATGTGCAAAATAAGAGGGAAGAACATTTAAATAGTCAAATGGCAGGTCCTTAAAACTTTGTTTTTCTGCTCTTCCGCCTCGCCCTCCAAGCTGTCCTGGTCTAGTCCCCACCCAGTCTTTACCCCCCCACACACCAGGTTCTCGTGAGGGCGTGACTTCTTCTGAAATGGGCGTGCCTTTGTTAGAAATGGGCGTGGCCTGATTTTAGGCGGGCGGCCCTTTAAGCAGCTGCAGGTATTGTAGCCATACCAAGAAACCTAGTACCCATACCTACGCACCAACATGAAGAAACAACACAAATCCCCACCACATGCGGAGGATGATGAAAAGAGTCCAGAAGCCTCTGTAGGTGCGACACACCGAAGGGACCTCTCTGACAAAGAATTCAGATATGAAGTCATTGAAGATGTTCAATGAACTCAATGAAACAGTCAGACAGATATCCAGTAAATTAAAGGAGGACATGAAAGAAACACTCGAGAAAATACAGGAAGCAATGAGAGTAGAAATTGGAAAGCTACTCACAGAAATGTCACGGATTAAAGATTCCGTAGATTAAATAAAAAACTCAGTCTGTGCCCTCAATAGTAGAATGACCACAGCTGAGGACAGAATCAGTGAGCTGGAAGATCAGCTGAACCAAGCCAACAGGCAACAACAAACAATGGCAAGGGACCTCAAAATAGCTGTAGAGTGAATCAGAGTCCTAGGAGACGATTCCAAGAGGAACAGCATTAGAATTATTGGAGTACCAGAAGCTCAGGGAAACAATCCCAATAAAAAAGCCACAGTTAAACAAATCATTGCTGAAAAATTCCCAGAGCTCAACAATGCAGCCATTCAGGTTCAAGGAGCCCGAAGGGTGCCAGCTAAAAGGACCTTAACAAAAACACTACAAGACATATCATAGTCAGAATGATCAATGCTGCCAATAGGGACACAATACTGCAAGCAGCAAGGTCAAAGAAGGAAATTACATACAAAGGTGCACCCCATAGATTCACGGCAGACCTATCAGAGGAAAACCTCCAAGCCCAAAATGCAATAGTGGGATATAGTGAAAAACTCACTGAAATGAATGTGTCACCAGGAATAATCTATCCAGCTAAACTCTCACTGAAAATTGAAGGAATGATACACTATTTTCTAGATAAACAGCAGCTCTGGACCTTTATAGACTCAAAACCAAACCTAAAAGAAGGGCTAAAGGGGCTACTATAAGACAAGACAAAACCTATAAGCACAACAAACCCTTACAGAAAGATGATACAAAGCCCCATAACAATAATCTCTCTCAATGTCAACAGTCTAAATTCACCAATTAAATGATACAGAGTGGCAAAATGGATTCAGAGACAAAACCCAACATTCTGTTGCCTACAAGAAACCCATCTCAACAGTCAAAGAAAACACAGACTCAAAGTGAAAGGATGGAAAACAATCCTGCAAGAAAACAGCTCCCTCAAAATGCTGTGGTGACCATACAAGTATCCGACAATATTAATTTCAGGCTGAAAAAGATTAGAAGGGACAGCAAAGGCTATTTTCTCTTTATCAAGGGATACGTACAACAGGAAGAAATCACACTCTTAAATGTATACACACCTAATGAGGGAACAGCTAAATATTTAAAACAACTGCTAATAGGTTTTAAGGAGGACATTGCTAGCAACCCAATAGTAGTTGGAGACTTTAACATTGCCTTATCACCTGTGGATAGATCAACAAGAACAAAACTCAGCAAGGGAACATTGGCTTTGAAAGAAGAAATAGAATAGAAAGGGCTTATAGACCTCTACAGGGCTTTACACCCCAAAAAGAAAGAATACACATTCTTCTCCAGTATGCACAGAGCATTTTCCAAAATAGACCATGTGCTAGGTCACAAAACGAACCTCAATAGAATCAGGAAGACAGAAATAGTATCAACAATCTGTTCAGACCACGATGAGCAGAGGATAGAAATGAATCACACACCGACACGGAGAACCAAATCAAACTCCTGGAAATTAAACAACTCAAAATTAAACAACTCAATGCTGAACAACGAGTGAGTCAGGAAGTAAGTCAAGGACGAAATCAAAAAATTCCTGGAGTGGCTGGAGAGACAACACATCAGGTAGGGCGTTTGCCTTGCACGCAGCTGACCCGGGTTCAACTCCCAGCATCCCATATGGTCCCCTGAGCACCGCCAGGAGTAACTCCTGAGTGCAGAGCCAGGAGTAACCCCTGTGCATCGCCCGGTGTAACCCAAAAAGCAAAAAAAAAAAAAGGATACCTGGAAACACGAGCTACCAGAACTCATGGGATACAGCTAAAGCTGTATTAAGGGGAAAATTTATAGCTATGAAAGCATTTATCAGGACAGAAGAAAGGGTGCACATAAACAACTTCATTTCACAGCTCAAGATCTTAGAAAAGGATCAACAGAATGAGCCCAAATCAGGCAGAAGGAAACAGATCATAAAACTTAGAGCAGAAATCAACAACATGGAAACCAAAGAAACAATCCAAAAGATCAATGAAACCAAGAGCTGGTTCTTCCAGAAAATAAACAAGATAGATAAACCACTAGCAACACTCACAAAGAAAGAGAGAGAGAACCCTAATAAATCGAATCAGAAATAAGAATGGGAATATCACAACAGAAACCGAAGAAATTCAAAAGATCATCAGAGACAACTTTGAAAGTCTGTATGCCACGAAACAAGAGAACCTAGAAGAAATGGATAAATTTCTGGATTCCTATCATCTACCAAAGCTGAATCAAGAAGACCTAGAGTACCTGAATATACCTATTAACATCAAGGAAATTGAAACTGTAAAATTCTTCCCAAAAACAAAAGCCCAGGGCCAGTTAGATTCACTAGCGACTTTTTCCAAACATTTAAAGAGGACCTATTTATTGCCAGTTCTTCTCAAGGTTTTCAGGAAACTGAAGAAACAGAAACTCTCCCAAACAGTTTCTATGAAGCCCATATCTCTCTCATACCAAAAGAAAACAAAGACAGCACAAGAAAAGAAAACTACAGGCCGATATCCCTGATGAACACGGATGTGAAGATTCTCAACAAAATACTACCAAATAGAATTCAACAACTCATCAAAAAGATCATACACCATGACCAAGTGGAATTCATCCTGGGGACGCAAGGATGGAGTAACATTAGAAATCAATCAACATAATCTATCATATAAACAAATGAAAAGTTAAAAATCATATGATCATATCAATAGATGCAGAGAAAGCATTTGACAAGATCCAGCACCCGTTTATGATGAAAACCCTCGCCAAAATCGGAATAGAGGGGACTTTCCTCAAAATAGTTAAAGCCATATACCACAAGCCTACAGCAAGCATCATCCTCAATGGGGAAAAACTGAGAGCCTTTCCCCTAAGATCAGGAATGAGACAAAGATACCCACTTTCTCCACTACTATTCAATATAGTACTGGATGTTCTTGCAATAGCAATTAGGGAAGAAAAAGATATTAAGGGCATTCAGGTAGGAAAGAAAGAAATCAAGCTCTCACTATTTGCAGATGGTATGATACTATACTTAGAGAACCCTAAAGCCTCTACCAAGAAATTCCTAGAAACAAAAGACTTCTATAGCAAAGTTGCAGGCTATAAAATCAATACCTAAAAGTCCATGGCTTTCCTATACGCAAATAGTGAGAAAGAAGAAAGTGACATAAAGAAAACATTCCCTATCACAATTGTGCCCCAGAAAATCAAGCACCTAGGAATCAGCTTAACTAAGGAAGTAAAGAACCTGTACAAAGAAAACTACAAAACGCTACTTCAGGAAATAAAATAGGACACAAGGAAATGGAAAAATATCCTCTGTTCATGGATCAGGAGAATTAATATTGCCAAAATGGCAATACTTCCCAAAGCACTGTACAAATTCAATGCGATCTCTATTACAATACCCATGAAATTCTTCAAAGAAATGGAGCAAACACTCCTAAAATTTATATGGAACAATAAGCCCCCAAGGACAGCTAAAAAAATTCTTGGGAAAAAGAAAATGGGAGGAATCAACCTCCCTAACTTCAAACTCTACTACAAAGCAGTAATAATTAAAACAGCATGGTACTGGAACAAAGGCAGAGCTGCAGACCAATGGAAGACAGTTGAATATACTGACATCTCCCTCCCAAGCATATGATCATCTAATCTTTAATAAGGGGCAAGAAAAGTAAACTGGAGCAAGGAAAGCATATTGAACAAATTTTGCTGAAAAAACTGGACAGTTACATGCAAAAAAGTGGGCTCAGATCTCTGCCTAACACCATGTACAACAGTAAGATCAAGATGGATTAAAGACCTCAACATCAGACCAGAATCCATAAGGTACATTGAAGACAAAGTTGACAAACCCTCCCTGACATTGAAGCTAATGGTAACTTCAAATGGTAACACAGCACTGGCCAAGCAAGTGAAAACAGAGATAGACAAATGGGACTATCTTGAACTAAGAAGCTTCTGCACCTCAGAAGAAACTGTGACCAAAGTACAAGACAGTCTACAGAATGGGAAAGGATATTTGCCGAATACACATCCCACAGGGGGTTGATATTAAGGATATACAAAGTACTGTTTAAACTCCACAAGAAGAAAACATCCAACCCCATCAAATAATGGGAAACAAATGAACAGAAACTTTCTCAAAGAAGAAATCCGAATGGCTAAAAGGCATATGAAAAACGCTCTACATCATTAATCATCAGGGAGGTGCAACAAAACAACAATATTTCATTTCAATCATTTCACACCACAGAGACTGGCCCACATCCAAAACAACAAAAGCAACTGGTGTTGGCGCAGATGTGGCGAGAAAGGGACTCTCCTCCACTGCTGGTGGGAATGCTAACTGGTTCAGCCCTGTTTTAAAACAGTATGGACAATTCTCAAAAAGTTAGAAATTGAGCTCCCATTTGACCCAGCAAAACCACTCCTGGGAATATAGCCCAGAGAGGCAAAAATTATAGTCGGGGGGCTGGAGCAATAGCACAGCGGGTAGGGCATTTGCCTTGCATGCAGCTGACCCAGGTTCAATTCCCATCATCCCATATGGTCCCCTGAGCACCGCCAGGAGTAGCTCCTGTGCATCGCCAGGTGTGACCCAAAAACCAAAAAAAAAAAATACAGTCGAAGTGACATCTGCACTTGTTTGTTCATTGCAGCATTGTTTACAAGAGCTAGAATCTGCAAAAAACCTGAGTATCCTAGAACAGATGACTGGTTAAAGAAACCTTGGTACATCTACACTATGTAGCTGTTAGAAAGGATGTGTCACGGTCCTCCTGTTATTCATCAATTTGCTCGAGCGGGCCCAGTAACGTCTCCATTGTGAGACTTCATCGCTCCAGCCCATTAGAAGGACGAAGTCATGAAATTTACATACAAGTGGTACTTCATGGAAAGTATCATGCTAAGCAAAATGAGTCAGAAAGAAAGGGACAGATATAGAAAGATTGCATTCATTTGGGGAACATAAAGTAACAAAAATAGGAGACTAACACCCAAGAATAGCCAAGATAAATACCAGGAGGTTTACTCCATGGCTTGGAGGCCAGTCGCACACTCTAGGTATAAAGGCAGTTCAGATAGAGAAGGCAGCACCAAACAAAGGGTGTTGGGAAGATCCGCCAAGGGTGGGAGATGCATGCTGAAAGTAGACTGTAGACTGAACATGATTGCCACTCAATGCCTATTTTGCAAACCACAGCACCCAAAAGGAGAGAGAGAACAAAAGGGAATGCCCTGCCACAGAGGAAGGGTGGGATGGGGGATGGGGACATGAGAGGGATACTGGGATTAGTTGTGGTGGAGAATGGGCACTGTGGAGGGATGGGTACTCGGTCACTGTATAACTGAAACCCCAAAATTTGTAAGTCTACAATTGTACCTCATGGTGTTTCACTAATAAAAATTATAAAAAACCTTTTTCTGCCACGGTTTTTCATTATTATTCTCTTTTTCTGAGATCACACGTTTTCTGTGTGCATGTGGGTGTATCTGTGTGAGTGTGTGTGCATGATTTTCTTCTTTGAGTCAGAACCAGATTGCTCAGATAATATCCCTAGCCCTGCGCTCAGGTTTCACTCCTGGCAGCTTTGGGGACCAGTGGGATTCAAGACACAGAACTTGGATTGGCTGTGTGCAAGGCAAGCACGCTACCTGCTGTACTTTTGCTCCGCCCCTTTCTATGTAAGTTTCTTCCAAAAATACCAGAAGTCATGAACACAGCTCTCCCTTCCCACCCAAAAAAATCTTCTTACAAAAAATAAACATTTAAAACCCCTTTACCTCAGGGAGAGATGAAGGGTGCTTTGCAGCCTGATGTTAGGGAGCTGAAATTCCTGATCTGGAAAAAGAAACAACAGTATTGTGTTTGGACAGGCAGTAACGTTAGTTGGGCGTTTGACTAGATGAATATATATATGTGTGTGTGTGTGTGTGTCTTTGTGTGATTTTTGTTAGGAGGCCACATCTGGCAGACTCAGGGCTTATTCCTAACTCTATACTCAGGAATCACTCTGGTACGGACCACATGGGATACAGGGATTGGTACCTAGGTTGACTGCTTGGATGCTTAAATGCTTACTCGCTGTACTATGGCTCTGGCCCTAAGTAAATATGCTCCTAGCACACCCAGGGTAATCCCTGAGCAAATGTCCTTACTCCTGAAAAACCAAAAATATCTTGCTTAAAAAAATACAATCCTTCCCCTTGTTGGATTAGAGTCCTAAACAATTTAGGTTTAATATTGGTCCATCATTTCTCCTCTGCTACAAGCTTAGGCTTACTGAGTAACACCCATAATAATACTCCCGAATCACTCCCATTTCCTTAGTATTCATCTTTAATTTCCAGGTGCTCTACCTCCCCTATGCATTAATCACCCACTTCCCCTAACTAGAACCTGTGAATTGAAAAGTCAGATTCTCCAGAGATCTCTGGATTTTTTATTCGTAAGTGAAATTTTGACTTTCCCTTTCCTTTATTTCCTCTGCAGTTTACTTTAGACAAATGTCCTTTTTCCTCCTGGACAAGGACCAGTGCAGTCCCATGTCGGGAAGATTGTGCTGGGAGGATCTTGCATAGACAAAGGAACACAATATTATGCTTTTGTGACTTCAGAGTTAATTGACTCCAGATACTATATACTCCTGGGCATTGTCATATTTATGAGACTTAAGCCTCAGCTGGCCTATGTTCCTAGCACATCAAAAGCAAGAGACTGGTTGGAACCAGGATAGCTCTGAGCTACCCTGGTATTGAAAAGGGACAGGTAAGCACCATAACAAATTCTGTCATTGAGGTAGGCAGGTAGATAGGGAAAGGCCCTTGACAATGAAACTTGGCTTAACAAAGTTTCATGGAATAATTCTAGGACTGATGCACCTTGTGAATACAGAAAACAAAGACCTTATAAGACCATCAGCAGACCCTGAGGATGTTGGCCCCCTCCCCATGAAGTTTCTCTTTTCAAAAACCTGGGCCCTCTCCCTTAATCTGATTAACTTTAGTGATTCAGCCCAAAGAAAACCATCACCACTCCCAAGCTCCCTGGTAACCTCCTCGGTAATGGAAATATTACATAGGAAGAAGCCCACATGGGGGAAGGTTGGAGAAACCCTATAAAGGCCACCTTGAACAAAGGAAGGGCGCGCATATGTTGCCGAGCCCATGTGCTTCTTCCACCCACGTTTCCTAGCACATGTGGTGCCCGAGCACATGAGTCGCCCGCATCTCCCCTCTTGAGATGTGTACTTTCATGCTTTTGTGTCTAATGTTAGGATGTGTGTAGGGGCTCTCTCCACTCTTGGAGAAGCCTGTGTTGTCTCTTGAGTACGTCACTCTCTCCCTCTCTCTCCCTCAACACCTAAAAATCCTCCAAATAAAATCTATTTCTTTCACTGCTTGTGTATTCCTGAAATTCCTTTCTGTAAGGTGAGACAAGAACCCAGTAACCCTGGGTCCCGGGTGGCAGAGGCGTTTGGGGAGAAAGTGACTGTCTTTCTCCTCCCTGCTTCACATAAGTCACCCGTGGGGCCCACCGACATCATCATGGCCCAAACATAAGCAACTGGATAAGGATCATTCTGGGGTTAGGAAGGACTAAACTCTCCTGGGGAGAGTAGTCTGGGAGCTATAGGAAATATCCCCAATAGAGACACCCTATAAGCTTAATAGATCTCTTACTGTGTCCATTCAAAATGAACAGAAAGATTAAGTGTCAATTTAAGATGATTGTTTCAATGAAAATGAACTAAGCAAAGAAAAATATGTCCTTAAGGGAAAATCCTGCCCTTGAACTGATCTCTCCTTCCAAGTCAGATTTTTATGCTAGAAGCTTTCCCCTTCCTTTGATTGTACAACCACATCTCTGTCTATTTGCTAACCCTGACTCTGTGGGATGGGCTGGAGAATAAAGGCTGTGGGAGACGGGTGAGGAGAGGGAATGAGGAGCAGTGGGAGACTGGTATATGTACGCAGGAGAACGGAATAAAGGGCAACTCATCACTGTGAGTCCACAATGTAAAATCTGGGGGTGCGGTGAGGTGTTGGTGGCCCAGCGCTGCCTCCCCACCTCCTGAGCCCCTTCCAGCAGAGACAGAGAGACGGGAAGACAGAAAACCACAGCCTGATGGTGAAAATGGCCCTTTTAATGCAGAACAGCTACCACACTTATAGAACATCTGAGGGGGCATGAGGTACGGACATAGGAGTGACTGATCATTTATGCAGAAAAAAACATTTGGCAGAAGGAATTCTCAGGGAGAGATTCACTCAAAGAGACACTCTGTCTCCCAGGGACATCTGCATTGCTTTTATCTTTTCCTCTAGTTGTATAAGTTATCAATACTTACAGTTGCATGGACAAACATAGTAAGAGACAGGAATCCCAACACTTAGTTCTCTGGGCTCTGAGAGCAAGCAAGGCTTTTACTGTAAATCCCAGACTAAGTCCTCAGGCCAGTTCAACTTGTCCTTCCCCATGGGGGTCCTGTCTTTAAAGTTGTAACAGTTTGCATCAAGACCATGTATTTCTTCTTTCTGCTTTCTAGAATGTTCCTTTTGAAGCCAGGGTAGTTTTGCCACTTGCCATGGATCCATCCAAGTCCGATGGCAGGAATTCCCTTTTGGGGCATTAGGAACTACAGCGAATGTAGCCTGAGTCAAATAATTATGACCAAGCAATTATGCCCAGGAGTAGATATACTTCAGAATGCATCAACTCCCAAATATTAGGAGTATAGCATTTATGGCCTTTCTCTGTATAACCAAAGAACATTCTGTATACTAAAAACATAAAAAGCTACAGAGGAAATTGAAAAGCAGGTACACATACACAGCACTTCAACTACAAAGCAGTACAAATACAAAGTTGAGAATTACCAGAAAGTTTTGGCTTAGAAGTAATCAAGACTGACTTGGGGAACTGAGACAACGTGAGGTAAAATACAAAGGAAAAGTTAAAGATAAACTTTAACTAAATTTTAAAAGTTAAACCAAATTTAACTAAATTAGGGATGTTAGCAAGGACATGATAAGCTTCTCTGGGAGGGGAAAAAGGGGAAATTCACAGATGAAGCCTAAATCATTCTTAAGTTAATATCCAGCAGATCACCAAGAGCCTGGGCCTGTTTCCTTCTTCAATCCTCTGTCACCCTTCACCGGACAGGGTGGGGAGACCAATCAGAGCCACCAAAGGCACACAGCGCATGTCCAGACATTATTTGAACACAACTCTCAGTACTCAGTGTAACAGCTGGGTTTTGCCCTGATCAGGGAGAGATAAAGAGTCGGGGTGCAATTTTCAGCTTGATTTTAGGGTACAGAAATTCTACATGCTAGAAAAAAAACAACGTGGAGTTAGAGATGGTAAGCTGGGAGGGGCGCTTCCCTTGCAGACCCAGATTTATACTCTGCATCTCACCTGACCCCTAAAGATGGAAAAAAAAAACAATTACAGAGTGCTGCTACTGAAGTTAAGCCTGGAGCTTCCACAGATGTCCCCAAAATACAATGAAAAATAGCCCAAGAGTAAATTTTCATTTGCAAACTGCAAACTCTACTAGGACCAGGGCCCCAGGATGGCCCTGGACATCAAGGCTAGTGAGCGAGGGCTACAGTGTCCTTTGCCATTAGGGAGCTACCCCCTGCCGGTCAAAAATGAACAGGCCTTTTATAGTTTTGGAGTCACCACTGGTGATAGGGACGAGAAACTTCTGACTCTGCGCTCAGGCACCCATCCTGGTGGACCTCGGAGATGGAACGTGGTAGGCCAGGTGCAAAGCAAACGCCCTAACCGCTGTGCTCTCTCCCCGCTCTGTGAATCTGCAGGTCCTACACAGGGAGGTCCAGGCCAAAGCGTCCAGGACAGGGCCCAGCTCAGGACCGTGCCGGGAGGGTCAGGACGGCCCAGCCCAGACGCTCTGCAGCCCCCGCGCTCAGCCCCGCGCCCACCCGCCACCGCCCCACGGCGGAGCTGCAGGGGATCCCCAGAACCACGCACTCACGCCCGCGACCCCTGAGCCCCGGTACAGCCCCCACTGCACTCACCAAAGCTCCGCGACCCCCACAAAACCCGCCGCGCCGCAGGAACCGCCTGGATCCTGGAAAGGATTGAAAAAGGAGCAGGAAAGCGGCCTCCAAGGTGGCCTGGCCCCGCCCCCCAGTGCGGACACAGGGAGGAGCGGGCGGGGCGCTCAAGGAAGACTGCTGGTGTCCTGCCAAGAATCCGGCCTTCACAGACCCCTTCCAAGTGGGGCAGCCACTTCGCCCCTCACCTGCACAACAAATGGACGCCCGACCCAGGGGCTTGCATGCAAACATGTAAATGCCCTGCTGTGACGTCACTTCCGCTTCTGCGGGCAGCCTTAAAGGGCCAGACACCAGCTGCGCAGAAAACAACTAGGAAAATGCAGGTAAATGTGTAAGGCTGGTTGGCTGGAGCGATAGCACAGTGGAGAGGGCATTTGCCTTGCACGCAGCTGACCCAGGTTCATTCATCTGCATTCTGTATGGTCCCCCAAGCAGGACCAGGAGTATAGAAGAGCCAGAAGAAACCCCTGAGCACCCCTGGGTGTGACCCAAAAAGAAAAAGTGTACTGCAAGTGGAATTGGATTGCATAAAGGAGCAGAGAAGTGGTGGCTAGAGTATTCAGTCACAAAGTGGGGGTCTGGAGAGAGAAGTCCCCCGATCCTGTATTACACAGTGACTCTGAAGCCAGCCCTGGAGATGCAGAGAGGAACGGATCTAGTAACAACACAGAATGCGGAGAGACACTGGAACAGGAGGAAAGGCTTCTAAACCTTAAGAACACGAGAGCAGTGGACTCATGCCTACAAGCAAAGCCATAGGAGGCAGTTTCAGAACTCAGTCAACCTGAGCTCAGTCCCGGACATCCCCAATAGTGGCCTGGGAACCACCAGGAGTAACCCTTAAGAGCTGTCAGGTTTGCCCCAAAATGAAAATACATAATTAAGTACACAAAACATAGCATATATGTGTAAACTCACACAAAATAGGGGGCATGGCACCCACAGCGGCGGTGGCTCTATCTCTCCCGCCGCCCGCGTTCGGTAGTCTCACCCTTCTCCCACCCCGGAGAGGTCGATGGCGATGGTCAGGCAGAGGAAGGAATGAGGGCCAGGCTGGTAGGTATTAGTCGTAGTTTATTCTGATTCTCTCCTCATCTGTCTCTGCTCCTGTCTCTCTCTGTCTCTCCTCATCTCTCCTTCTGTCTCTGCCCCCCATTCTTCCTCCCCTAGCTACTTCATACTCCTTCTCCATCCTTCATCCTCCTCTTCCTTCTGATCCTCTCTGAACCTCTGCTTCTTCCTTCTCCCCCCAGCCCACTCCCACAGTACAGTTAAATCCTCTCTCCATGAGGAATTGGGGGAACAATTACATAGGTGCGGTCACAATCAATATGGGTAGAGATCAACAGGGATAGAAATCTTAGCCTCAGGGAAGACCGCTCCTAGAACAGATCCTTCCTCAACAGGAGGACCCACCCTAGAGCAGAATCCCATGGGCAGGCCTCTCCTCTCCTTGTCCGACAAGCATACAAGAATATAATATAAATCATTTTGTATGGATACAGTAAGAAATATCTTAAACTTATAGAATTGCTCTTCTAGGGCCATCTCGATCTCAGACTACGGTGCTCAGGCCAGATAGTCTTTCCCACCCCTAGCAGGATCCTAGTCTTGTCATTACCTTTGGATCATGACAGCATTTGCCTATGATCAAACTCATAACTTATAGTTAAGAATCGTGGCACCTTGGCCTGGCCCATTTCGCTGCCAGGGTAGCTCACCGCTTGCCCTGGGTCCATTCAGTCCCTCGTCGGGACCCTGCTTTTGGGGTGTTAGGAACTAAGGGCAACTGAGGCTCAAGTCGAGAAAGCAGATGCCCGGGAGTGAATAATATTCAAGGCCAATCAAATCATAAGTTACAAAGCATAATGTTAACGGTCTTTCTGTATCTATACAAAAAGGATATTACTTTAAGGTAAACTATTCATAAGGCATAAGGAGAGGAGAAAGGCAATATTTCACTCATATACATAACATCATAGATTTCTGGGAAACTGATCTTACAAATTAACAAGTCTGATTAAGGGGAAAGCTGATTAACTGGGTGGGAAGGAGAGCATAGGGAAGACTGTTTACATGTTTACATGTAAACACAATGGAAGTGGAAGTGCCTCTGGAGCACTGTGGTGGGTGTAACCAGATTGATGGGTGTAACCAGATTAATGGTGTATCCAGATAAAACCTAAGCTTCTTGAAGGACAAAGCAATGTTATCCAACACATATATATATACACATATATATATATATGTATAGAGAGAGAGAGAGAGAGAGAGATATTCCAACCCCTAGAATGGAGGCATGCATGGGACTAACAGGCAGCAACCCACACTGGTCACTTTTCAGCCTGGCTTGGCCTTTGGCACAGATCTACATGGTGTTTACCATTTGGGTGAATATTCGATTGTTAGGATTTAAATGCTCCTAAAATAAAAATCTCAAAACATTTACCCTCAATCTTTGTGTAAATCCAATGGAAAGCTGAATACAATGAGTGCTGATATGCTACAGTGAGTGAAGTGCTTCCTTGCATGTGGCTGACCTGGACACAAATTATGGACAGCACAGCGGGATGTGGCACCCGGAACATAACGCAGAAGGGCCTGAAGAATGGAGGTTTGGCTGAGTATCCAATGTCAAAAGGATTCACTGCAGCATCATGGTTGATTTCGGCCATGATGCCCCGCAAACCAGGGTTTCTGAGCCAAGTCAGAGTCACAGCAAAGAATGAAACCATGGTGAGTCTTGACAGTACCCAGCAAAATGCATTTTTGTACCTATTTAATTCTTATTTAATTCCTTCCACCTTGCTTTATCACTAAGAAACATTATTTACCAGTTAACTTACTGGCAAGTCCACATGCCAGGACACTGTCATAACCATGGTGCAGGGGATAATCAGCAAGTACCTTTCACTTATGGTACGAGAATCACAGGAAGATTTCACACATACCAGGATTATTTCCTTCCTTACTGTATCAGGCCCCCATGCACTTGTGGAAACTAAAATTGTTTTACGTAAGATTCATTTTCTGACCCCGGCTATTGTAATTATGGAAGTGATTGATCCAGAATAACTTTTATATTTACTAAAGCTTGAGGGAACATGATGGTCTTCCTCTATCCCTTCCCTACAGGATTTTCTCCAGTATTCTCTTTTAAGGCTGCAGGTGTGAATAATGGGCTTCCCACATTCTTACACATATGTAGTTTTTCTCCAGTGTGAATTCTCCTTTTCATAAAAAGGCCTGAGGATCCAGGAAAGTCCTTCCCACACTCCAGACATAAATAAGGTTTAACTGCAAAATGACTTTTCACACACACAGGAAGGGCTGAAGACAAACTGAAGACCCTTCTACATTCCTAACAGTTATGAGGTTTCTCTCCACTGTGAATGTTTCTGTTCAGAAAGCTATGCTAATTGCATGAAAATCTTCCTCCAGCCCTTACATATATAAAGCCTCAATCCAGGATAAATTTTTCTACACAAAGCAAAGCTCAAGTATAAGTAAAGAACTTCTCACATACCTACATATGTTTTTTTTCGAGTATGAATTTTCCTATATTAAATAAGGAGTTAGGGTGAATTGAAGGCTTTGCCAAAGTCTTTACAAACATAAGAATTGTCTCCAGTATGAAAATTTCTGTGCCTCAAAAGGCTTGCAAAATAAGCAAAGGCCTTGCCACACTCCTTACATATATATGGATTCACTGCAGCTTGTGTTTCCTTGTGGACAAAAAAGTTTGAATAGAAAGCGAAGACCCTCCCTCAGTAGTGACACGAATAATGTTTCATTTCTGTATGAACTTTGCTATGCTGTGGGAAGCTAGCCCTTTAACTGACCAAGGCCTAAGTGCCTTTATGGTCATCCTGACCTACGACCCCACGACAGGCAAAACCAGTGCTATGTATGGTTATCCTGAGAGAACATCTGTCATGGCTGTCAGTAATAACAAGAAGTAACCATCTCGTGTCTGGTACGTGATGCATGTAAATTTTATAAATCATATGAACATGGCTCTTTGTGTATCTATCTCATGTCTGGTAAGTCATATGGACATGGCCCTTTGTGTAATCACCTCGTGTCTGGTACCAGATACACATAAACCTTGTAATGCATGATAGGCGAAAACAAACCTTCCTAACCATATATGGGCATGACCTTTTGTGTAACTGCCTCACTAATGGATATATACCCTGATTGCCCCCAATAAAGTCCTGTCCCTTTTTCTCTCTGTTTCTGAGCTGCATTCTGTCTCTTGTGTCTCGTGTTCATTCGGTCGGTCCTTCCCAGCACCTACGGATCCTAGGGCCACCTCCGCAGGCCAGAGAGTGGTCTGGCGTGGCCCCCCGCACTATGATAAGAAAGACCTGAGTAGGAATGAAAGGCCTTTACACTTACCTTACATATATAAGGGTTTCGTCCAAAATGAAAATTGTGAAAACTAAGACTTCAGGAATAAGCAAAGGACTTCCAACGTTGCACACATGTATAAGGTATCTCTCCAGTGAGAGTTTTTCTGTGCATAAACCCTGGTCAAGGCTTGTGGAATAAGCAAAGATTTCCCACTCCGTACAAGTATATGGTTTCTTTCCAGTGTGACTTTTTCTGTGCATACTAAGATGTAAGATTCAGTAAAGGCCACGACACATTCCTTACTCTCTGGTATGAAATTTCCTGTGTATAAGGTATGAGGATCCACTGAAGGCATCCCCACAGTCCTTACACTTAATCAGTTTCTCTCCTGTGTATACGTTCACATAGTCCCAGCAGGGTGAGGCTGGACTCAAAAGTTTTTCTCAGTGCTTACATTTCGGGGGTTCTGTCCATTATGGGCTTCTAAGGGAACGTCATGGTGCTGAGGACACAGGAAAGGTGTTCTTCCATTCGCCCTCAGAAGACATCTCACCTGTCTCGGCATCCCCATGGGAATGAGGGAAAAATTGCTCAGTTGAGCCTTTATCACAGTGTGCAGGAAAAGATTTTCCACCAGGGCTGGCTGCTTCCATGTAGAAGAGCAAAGAAGGATTCCAATTGTTATTCTATGCCATGAGAGTTTTCATGTAAAAAGAAATCAAACTCTGCAGGTAGGTAACTGGTGGGGGAAGGGACAATGAGACTCACGGGGAAGTAATAAATCCAGATGGGGGTGAAACCAGTGACTCCGAAGTCATCCCTGGTCTTAAGAGAGAAACTGGGCTAGGAGAAACCCAGAGAGATGGAGAAATGGAACAGGAGCAAAGGCTGGTAAGAACATCAGAGAGAACGGTCTAGACAATGCTCTATTCCTTGGCAAAACGCTAACAGTGGACTCTCAGCTACAAGAAAACCTCAGGAGGGAGTTTTACAAACATTATTTTAAACTGAGCATCGGATTAGTACAGTGGGTTGCATGCAGTCAATATTGGTACAATGTCCTGAATTCCAATTGGTCCCCTGAGCACCATCTGACTCATAGATGGATGGAATTTTGTTCTTTCCAATCATAACTGTTTTCTTTTTTTCTTTTAATATTAGTAAAGTGACATATGTGGGATCAAGGAATGTGACCAACCTCGTGAGTAATCAAGTAAACGAAATGACCTGCTGGGATGTGGGGAGCTTAGGAGTTGACTCATATTTCCACTTATAAAAATTTTTACAATGGGGCCCCTTCCATCCTTTCAAACGATGTTCTGTGCAGAGTTAAGCTCATCAAAACTGTTTCCAATTGAGACCAGAGCAACTGTAGATTGCTGTTGGGTGTTGCTTGCACATGGCCAAACTAGGTTCAACCACCAGGATCCTGTGGAGTCTCCCAGAGCACCGACAGAATTAATATCTGAGTGCAGCCATGAGAACCCCCTGAGCATCGCCAGATATTAAGGATAATATTGGTTTGCCCTTCCTCCATGGCCACTGGGAGCTTTTATTTGTTGATTGCCCCCAACCTGTCAATTACCTTTGTCTCCTGATCAGACTTTGACTTGTATATATTGTTTTTCTCTTTTTCTTAATGTCCTTTGCATGGTTAGCTATTTCAGAGCAATTGCTATTTGTATGGTTACAGGAAGACAGTTATAAGACAAGCCTGTGGCTTGGGAGTTGATTGTCTCCAGATAATATTTTGACTTGTAAATATTGTCTTTCTCTTTTTCTTAATGTCCTTTGCATGGTTAGCTATTTCAGAGCAATTGCTTTTTGTATAGGTACAGGAAGATAATTATAAGACAAGCCTGTGTCTTGGGAGTTGATTGTCTCCAGATAATATTACCTCCTGGACACCTGCTCTCTTGACTTAAGCCTCAGTTGCCCTTACTTCCTCAATCCCCAAAGGTGGGGTCCTGATAAGGGACTGGAAGGACCCAGGGCAAGTGGTGAGCTAGCTACCCTGGCATCGAAATGGGCCTGGACAAAGTACCATAATGCCAAATCCATAGTACCAAATCCATCCACGTGTCAGAATTGCAACCGACTTGGGTAAATGTTAGAAACCAACCTTCAGGTTTAGAATTTTTTTGACGAGAAGACTATCAGGCACAGCACAGTAATTGGAATCCTTCTCTGCTTTTCTTCAGGGAGCAACAGCCCAGTTGGAATTCTTCTGGTCATGCACACTGTGACAACATCTCCAGTGAGCAGTTATGCTTTCAGCCCCATGAGGATGCCAAGACAGGTGGGATGTCTTCTGTGGGTTACCAGTAGGAAGTGAGCGCCCACGCTGCAAAGAAGTGCTCCCCTGGGACACGCTACTCAGAGACCGTTCTGCTCAGTCCATGGACACAAACTGCCCCAGGGGAGAAACCCCTGGACTGTGGGAAAGGAGCACAGTTTATAGTGAGTCCAGTTATGTACCAGTTATGTACTCCACAAGATATGAAGACTGGAACAGAACCCAGGTTACCCAAGTGAAAGAAAGCTCTCACACTCTTTGGCTCTCCATACAGCCCACGATCATGCTTGAGTGATTCCTGAGTGCAGAGCCAGGAGAACCTCTGCACGTTGCTGGATTTGTGGCCCCCAAACCATGAACAAACCAAATAAAACCAAAACAGCCTCAGTCCCTTATTGAAGGATTAGCTCACCCCAACGGGGGTGTTTCTGAGCTGTATCTTGCTGTATCCATGCTGCGTCTTCCTTGTAGAAGAGGGTTAGGTACCCTCAGAACGTAGGGTGATGAGGTGTGGATTGCCCATAGCAGGAAATATTTATCAATGGTTTCGTCACAGGCATAACAAAGTGGCTTCAGATTTTTTTTAGCTCGGAGTGTCACAGTCAGTGTCCTCCCATTGTTCATAGATTTGCTCAAGGGGGCCCAGTAACATTGTGAGACTTGTTACTGTGTTTGGCATATCGAATACATCACGGGTAGCTTGCCAGACTCTGCCGTGTGGGCAAGATAGTCTTGTTAGCTTGCCAAGAGGGTGGAGGAATTGAACCCAGGTGGCCATGTCGGCCGCATGCAAGGCAAAAACCCTACCCGCTGTGCTATGGCTTCAGCCTTGCAGTTTTGCCTTGCTCTGTCCACGTCAGAGTTAATCCTCTGCACCCCTCTTGGTCTAGAGGCAAATACGGAGCAGCCCACTCAACCCCCGAGGTGGTTCAGCCATGTATCCCACAAGAAATGAAGGCAGGAATAGAATGCTGGTCACCCATGTGAGAGACTCGCACCCTCAAGGCTCTCCGACCACTGCCCCTTTGATGCTCCGTGCTTGATCTTTAATTACCCCATACTTAACACAGAAGCAAAAATAAGGGTGGAAAATTCTTAGAGAAATGGGGCTGGAGAGGGACGGAATCGCTCAAAGCTCCATCTCATGGCGTTTCAGCATAACTTCCGCCGTCCAAATTTTCCCACGTTTAAGATTTTCAGCCCTTCTCTTTGCTGAAATGTTAAGTATGAGGTCATTAAGGAATCAGCATGCAGCTTGGGCTGCTGCAACGGGAGCAGAGCAGATACGGCTTTTGCCTTGCATCCATTGGACCCGGGTATAGTCATAGATTTCCCCTATGGTTCTTCAGTCATGTCCATAGTGATTCCTGAGTGCAGAGGCAGGAGAAGGCCCTGAGCATATCCGGGTGTGGCCACAACCATAAAGGAACAAACAAGAAAGAAAAGTAAAACACAGAGCTTCAGTTCCTTGAGGGCGAATTCCATCAACCCGACTAGAGGGTGTCAGAACTGTATATTCTTCCATTCACCACGTCGGTGTAGAAGACGGTTAAGTACCCTCATAATGTGGGGTGATGGGATGTAGGTTGCCCATAACAGGAAACATTCAAAGGGCTCAGTCCCAGGCATCACAAGGTTCATTCAGAACCTTTCTTGTACAGAGAGAAAAGAACAATTAATGTGAGAAAATAACCTTGCCTTGCTCATTAAAGTTTCAGTTCAATCCTCTGCACCCCTCCAGGTTTAGATACAAAGCTAGGGCAACCCACTCGACCCCCAAGGCCATTCAGATATCCTCCTCACAAAGATCTGAAGGCTGGAATCGAGCCCAGATTACTCAAGTGAAAGACAAGCAACCGCAGGCTTTCCTTCCTCCTGATGCACCTGTGGAAGAGGCTTGCTTGATCCTTTATTACCCCATACTGAACACTGAAGCAAACCCAAGGGTGGACAATTCTTAGAGAAACGAGCACGTTTTGTTACTTTATGTTCCCCAGACGAAAGCCATCTTTCTATGTCTGTCCCTTTCTTTCAGACTAACACCAAAGAATAACCGAAACAAGTGCCAGGAGGTTTACTCCATCGCATGGAGGCCAGCCGCACACGCTATGGAAAAAGGCAGCTCAGATAGAGAAGGGAGCACCAAATAAAGGGTGCTGGGAGGATCCTTCCAGGATGGGAGATGCATGCTGAAAGTTAACCATAGACCGAACATGGTTGACAGTCAATGCCTCATTTGCAAACCACAGCCCCCCAAAAGAGAGAGAGAACAAAAAAGAATGCACTGCCACAGAGGCAGGGTGGAATGGGGGGATGGGAATGGGAGGGAATATCTGGGATAAGTGGTGGTGGAGAATGGGCACTGGTGGAGGGACGGGTACTCGATAACTGTATAGCTGAAACCCAAGCACAAAAATTTGTAAGTCTACAACTGTACCTCATGGTGATTCACTAATATAAAAATAACAAACAAAGAAACGATCCCAGAGAGGGACAGAAACGCCCACAGCGCCATCTCGTTGTTTATCGCCAGAACTGCTGCAGCCCACCTTTGCCACGCTTTAGATTTCCAGCCCATTTCTTTGCTTCAATGTTAGGTCATTAAGGATCAAGCAAGCCGCTTGGGTCGCTGCAGCGGGAGCAGAGCGGTTAGTGCTCTTGGCTTGCAGTCACAGGCCCCAGTACTTCCTCTGGCTCTCCATACAGCCCCACCATCATGCCGGAGTGATTCCTGAATGCAACATCAGGAGAACCTCTGCCGTTGCTGCATTTGTGTCCCCCAAACCATGAACAAACCTAATACAACCAAAACAGACCCAGCCCCTTATTGGGGGATTCCCTCACCCCATCGTGGGGGTTTCTGAGCTGTATCTTGCTGTATCCCTGCTGCCTCTTCCTTGTAGTAGAGGTTTGGGCTCCCTCACAATGTGGGGTGCTGGGGTGTGGGTTGCCCATAACAGGAAATATTTCTCAATGGCTTGGTCACAGACATAGCAAAGTGGCTTCAAAGGTTTCTAGCTCAGTGAAGAGAACAAAAATGAAAATAAATGACTTTGCCTTGCACTTTCGACGTCAGTTCAATCCTCTGCACCCCTCCTGGTCCAGAAACAAAGCAGGAACAACCCACTAGACCCCAAGAAGATTCTTTCTTTGACTCTCCATACAGCCCCACCAGCATGTCAGAGTGATAGTCCTGAGTGCAGAGCCAGGAGTAACCCTGACCATTGCTCGTGTTGGGCCTCCAAACCATGAACAAACCAAATAAAACCAAAACAGCCTCAGTCCCGTGATGGCAGATTCCCCCACCCTAACTTGGTGGGTTTTGAGCTGGATCTTGCTGTATCCTTGAGCGCTTTTCTTTATAGAAGAGGGTTGGGGCATCCTCAGAAAGTGGGGTGATGGCACATGGGGTTGACTATAACTGGAGACCTTTCCAAAGAGCTGGGCCACAGACAGAGCAAAGAGGGCTCATAACTTTTCTTGTTCAAAGTGAACAGAACAACGACAAAATAAACTCACCCTGCTTGTAACCGACCAGGTTCAATCCCAGGTACTCAATGTTTCCCAGAACCCTGTGGACACACACCAAAACAGCCCCCCCCAAAAAAAACCCCTCGGAGCCAGAGCTACAGTGTAGCTGGTAGGATGTTTGTGTTGCATACAGCCAACTTGTGTCCAATCTACTGCATCCCATATGGTCTCCCAAGTACCACCAGGAGTAATTTCTGAGTGTACAGCCTGGAGTAAAGCATGAGCATTGCTGGGTATTACCCAAAACGCAAAAAAGAAAAAGAAATCCTTGGAAGAAGTGATGTATTTAGATTTTCCAGGGAAGGAGATTGCCCAGTCTTAGGCTCAATATTTCTGTGTTAATTTAAACTCTTCTTAACACACCCTAGCTCCTCTGATGACTGTTACCTTCACCCCAGACATCTGGAGTGGCTGGAGTTGAATCGAGCCTCTGCCACCCTCCTCCACGGAGAGCAGAAGACATGGGGCTTCTCATGTGTATATGAACCTCAAAATTCAGGATGGAAGGTGGCACCCTCAGCAATGCGGGGTGTTGTGATGCGTGGAAGTGGGGTATGGACACCTTTAGAACTGAGTTGGTTGGACACATCGTACTGCGGGAAGGAAAGTCTCTCCTGTGTCACCCTGTTCGCTCTCGGGTAGCTGGCTCTGGAGCACTGCCCACTGGGAGTGCCTCCACACATAGAGTGAGTGGGGCGAGCCCCAGACAGCAGGAACACCCGGACACAGATCCCCAGTTTATTCTCTGACCCAAGGCCCAGGCAGACGAAGGCAGGGCCGGAAGATGCTGGACTCTCTCATCCCCTCCAGCCCTTTGCGGGTGTAAGACAGTTGAATCCACCAGTGGCGGGCTCCTCTTGGCACAAGGACCCCTTGAGAATGAAGCAGCACCATTGGGGTGCTCCCCCATTGAGGTCTAGGGTAATCCCTCAACCCCCACCCCACCCCACCCCACCTGGTGTACACCTCCTGATCTGACTATATAATTTGGGGGAGCGGGTCGGAAGCAGTGGTGGGGGGCTCCACATCCTTCTGGAGTCCGACTTTGGTTCCCAAATTCGGGGACCCCCCACTTGCCCTGCTCCCGCAAATGTCTGGGAAAGCCAATGAGTGGTCTCCCTAGAACAGAAGGGAATCCAATCTAGTCTTTTAAAAAGGTCAAAGTCCCGTTGCTAAGGAGGTTGCCTAGGCAGGTTGGGAGTGGTGATGATCTTCTTTGAAATTCCTTTCCTGGTCTTTTGTTTCTGCAGGAGCTTCTCTGGGTTCTGTTGGTGGCCATAGATGAGGGCATGATCAGGCCTTAGTTCCTGTTTTCTGCAAGTTTGGTCTTCACAACTTCAGAGCTATTCCCAGGAAATTTACTGCCTTTGCCTTGGGAGGGGGAAACTTCCCTATCTGCCTGCATGCCTACATCAATTCCCTCCAAACCATTAGGAAGTGCTGGACGTTAGGACTTTAGGAGCCCTCAACCCTGGCCCCAGAGGAGTGACTCCTGAGTGCAAAGGCAGGAATAAATAAGCCCTGAGCACTGCTGACTGTGACTCCCTCCCCAAAGATGCATATAATAAGGCTCCTAGTACTGCGCAGTTAGCTGATTACTCCCTGTGGTACCAGGTCACTATGTGATACTGGAGGTGAGCCCAGATAAGCCACCTACAGTCACAGAAAGCCTTGATGACAGGGATCACTGAAATCGCTCGCATCTGTCATTCATAAATCTGATCCCCCTGACATAGGGCTTTCTGTTCAATACACAAAACAAGTACTATTTTGTATGGTTGGGGGTAAGGCACAACCAGAAATGCCCAGGAGTAACTTCTGGCTCCACAGGCAGGATCACTCCAGGTGGGCCTGGGAGGGAAAGGGATCATATCCCGTCATCCCCTGCAGGACAAATGCCCAGCAGTCACTAAAATCTGAATTTCAATTTACATTGAATGCATCATTCAATCTGCTCCAGGCCTTCGGTGGGATACACAATGCCTCCATTATCTCTGGGTTCTTCACGGCTTGCCCTTTGACCATTTTTTTTTCATTTTTGTGTCCCACCTGGGTGATGCTCAGGGGTTTCTCCTGAATATGCACTCAGGAATTAGTCTGGGAGTGTGGTACTTGGGCGATCCCACGGTAAACACTCTGCTTCAACCTTTTGATGTCTGAAATATACACTCCTAGTTCATTCTTTATGTTACAGTTCTTAAGTTCAAATTAAACTGGTGACTTCAGTACCATGAGGGAAAGGGAATTGCTGATGTTTGCAATTCAGGTAAACACAAAGATCTTCCCATTCTGTACACTCTTAAGAGTTCTTGCCACTGTGTATTTTCATACGCCTACTAATGCCTGAGTTCCTTATGAACCTGAATTAACCTCCTGAGTTACCTTATATAGCAAACCATAATAATAATACTAATGGTTACTATTTCCTAGGCCAGTGTCCCAGCACTTGGACTTGATGTGTATGTTAACTTGTAAATAATGGATCCTTTTTTTCTTTTTTCTTTCCCGTCACACACGGAGATGCACAGGGGTTACTCCTGGCTTTGCACTCAGGAATCACTCCTGGCTGTGCTCGCGAGACCATATGGGATGCTGGGAATCAAACCTGGGTTAGCCACATGCAAGACAAACGCCCTACCCGCTGTGCTATTGCTCTAGCCCCTGTACATAATGGGTCTTGATGATGGAATCCAGGTGAAAACTGATTAAATAGGAACTAAGTGAACGGGTACAATAACCACCCCTCGATCACACTTATCAGTGTCACTCTTTATGTTTTCTTTTTTTTTTTTGGTCAAACCAAGAGATGCACAGGGGTTACTCCTAGCTCTGGACTCAGAAACTACTCCTGGCTGTTCTTGGTGGTCCGTATGGAATGCTGGAAATTGAACCCGGGTTGGCTGCATGCAATGAAAACTCCCTGCCCGCTGTGTAATAACTCCAGCCCAGTGTCTCAGTTTTGCTTGGACTCTGGTTTGAGGCAGAGACCCCGGTTGGTGGGGTTTATGATAGAGATCAACCAGGATGTTGCAGTGAATCCTTTGGAATGGAAAAAGAGGCAAACCTCCTCAGTTAAAACCTTCCTATGTTATGTTTTGAGGAGCCACACCTGCTTTGCTAAGGCCGTACTCTTGGCTCTGAGCTCATCCATACCTGCGAGGGAGGACATAGGTATCCTTATGGGGATCTGGACTTTGAATCCAGATCAGTCTTGTGCAGTCGAGCACCTTCCCACTGTATCAGCTCTGCACTCCTTGTATTCAGATTTTTATTAGATTTCCCTACGGATTGAGGATAAATATTTCTGAAAAGTTTAGGATAATGGCTCTGTCATTATTCTGTAATGGTGTGGATTAGAGATAGTTGAAATGGACTTGACTGTGCACAGAAAGATTTCTGATGGTTCTATGATAGGATGGAACAGCCTCCTTGATCAAAATATTTTACAAATGGTGGGAACCTGGCAGAATGCCCAAACTCCCATCTCAGCAGGCAATAACATCAGCTGTGAAGACTAACTATAAAGGGTCGTCACATTCCTGGATTTTACTCTTCTCATTTCAATTATATTATGAGAAAAGACGACAACACGTTGCATTTGTAAGTGGTAAAATCTCAATCCTACTAGCCACCAGAATGATTAAAACAGTTTTTGGTCTGTCCAAAAGACGAAGTCTACAAAATGATCTAGTACACTTTGGTGCCCGTTAACTCCTATGTGCCTCTGTTCTTAGGGTAGGTCTATACATGGATTTATTTATTGAAATATGTTTTATGTAATTCATGCCATACTTGGCAGTTCTTAGGAGTCTGTGTTGTTTTGGATGTCAGGAATGGAACTCAGGAAAACCATGCTTAACACAAGCATTAAGCCACAGTACTAACCTCTTTCCCCATACTCTTGGTTGTAAACGTGTTTCTAGAGCAGCGTCCTGGGGTTTCCTTGTAGGATCTTATATAGCATGTTTTCAAGGGGTAGAGTGTTCACTGTACAGTGCTCTCTGATGTTCTTCCCAGCCTTTGCTTCTGTCCAGTGTCTCTCCAGCTCTCTGGGTTGACGCTAGGCCAGTTGCTCTGCACCTTCATGGATGGCTTCAGAGACACTGCACCCATCTTGATTAATGACTTCCCAGAGAAACTCATTGTGCCAGGACCCATTCACAACCTACTTGTCTGTTTTACTTTGAATCAACCTGCTTTTGTTTTTATGATGGATGTATTGGGGAGCATTGATTCTATGTTTGACCAGTTAAGAGACTCCACCTTAACTCGCTGCCCTGAACTCTGTGACCAGCACCTCCAGCACTTGCCTCTCCTTTTTTTGATTCGTGTTCATCCCCCTTGCACTGATTCACCTGGGCTGCCATAATGGTCTGTCTGCACTTGGAACCTGGCACGTTAAGTCTCCTTGGTGAAATGGATGATGTCACAGACGGGAGTCTTCCATGTGCACCTTTATTCCTAGTGATGTCAAGTGGATCACGCCTCCTCCGGGCACACGTTTAAAGGACAAGTGATACTTCATTCGAAGGGGGACACTGGAGGCCAATTAGTGGCAGAACACGAGGACGTCTCACCTCCAGTGCCTATAATGTGACCAACGAGATTGTGCCAGCTCTTGGGGCACTTTTGTAGTTGTTTTTTTACTCCCCCCATCCATATCCAGTGGGTTCCTGGGGTCTGCCTTGCTCCAGAGGCTTTAGGAGTATATGGAGCATTGCTGGTTGCACTGGGGGGGATTTAGCATGGCAAAGGGGTCTCGAGTGTGAGTGCATTATCCTTGGGGCATCTTCACCTCCAGCTCTGCGATGGGGCAACATGGCCCGGGGTGGAGATGAACATGGGGGGCTGTGGGGCTTGAGGATGCCGCACCTGCTGATGGCAGAAGTCTTTACCATCCCAAACTTCTCAACCAGGGGTTGTGCCGGGCCCTGTCCTGCAGCTTTCTGGGTAGACATGTGTATGTAAAACTGCGAGATCACTTTGAGCAGCCGCTCACCAGCCCCCAATGGTGCAGGACCCTGTTGAAGCCAGTCTTTTTCATTGGCACCTGCCAGGAGGAATCCTGGGGGCCTGGTCCTAGCATGTGGCTGAGGGTTGTAAACGAATAAATAAATGAACGTCGGGACTCAGAGAGATGGGCTTGCGGCTGTTTGCAAAATATTTTTGTGAATTTTATTTGCTTCTTAAATACAAAGACTCTCTGCTCGACATGTTATTTGTTCAGCTCCTCTCTCTCACATCTTTCCCAAACCTGGCGACTCCCAGATGTCTGGATCACCTGATCCTATCCCGGAAACGAGGAAAAATGAACCTTCCTGAGCAGGCAAGTACCTGGTCAGGAATATTCGAAGCCTGGCCCTTTAAGGCTCTGGGTGACGTCACAAAATCCGCGACGTTTATCCGCTGGACCTGGCGTTCAGGGCGGAAGTGCAGGCGGGTCTGCGGCTGTGGAAGGTGAGGAGCGGGTGAGGGGGCACCCAGGGGAGGCAGGGGGGTCCCGGGAGGTCGTTTTCACCATTGCCCGTCCTGATGGTCGCTCTGAGCGCCAGAACCTCCGCGGGCTCCGCCTTGGGGGCTGCGGGGTCGCTCTGTGGTGGTGGCCCGGGGTGGCGGCCCCTCACCCGGGACGCACCGAGCGCTCCCGCCGAGAGGTTTATAAATTGATTTTAGGGGAAACAGGGTCCTTGATACTAAGGAGAATTTATTTAGAAAGATGTGTAAGGGGGGAACGCGGCCGCCCGGGTTCGATTCTGGCACCCCACAGCGTCCGATCACGGCCTGGAGTGAGCCCAGAGCCCGGAGTAACCCCTTGGCAAAGCCCCCCAGACCCCCCAAAAAGGTGGGTGGGTAGAGGAAGCACTGGTCGAGGAGAAAAACACATTGGAAGCGCGAAGGTCGTTCTGAAAGTTCCAGAAACAAGGACAATAACTGAACAAGCAAAAGTGAAAATAAAATTTTTAATTTTTTTCATGTGTTTTAGACCTTTTCCCGGTGGCGCCCAGGACTCCCTCCCTGGGGATCCGAGGACCCTTCTGGGTGTCGGGATGCGAGGCCAGGGCCCTCCCTGCTGACCCATCGCTGGGGCCCTTCACAAAGCAGAAAGTGTCAGAGCTAGAGGGAGCCTCAGTCTCCCCCAGATCTGATGGGGCGTGTGAGGGCAGCTCAGCGTTATCTTAGTTTCCGGGCGACAACCAGCACCTGGTCAGTCACAGTGTGGGTGGATCATCCCAGCAGTGTCCCCAGGACATCCCGTTCCTTGTCCCCTGTCATTCCTTAGTCGGATTGTGGATTAGGGCTAAAGCATCGGATTCCCTCATCAAAGGGACCTGGGCGCACATTTTTTTTCCTCCTGGGGGTTGTTGAGCCCCACCTGGCAGTGTTCAGGGGTCAATACTGGGGTTGCACAGGGTACCCCATATCTGGGTCAGCAGCATAAAGGAAAAAAACACCCTCCCCTCTGTCCTGTCGTTCTTGGGAGAGGGCGGGGCTGAATGGGGGGAGGGGCACGGCATACTCTTCCTATGCTTGAGGCTGAAAAGCATTTGGCAGAGCCTTTGATTTTCACTGGTTCTTGTGCATTCAGTGGGTTCTGGGAGTTCAGGGAGGTGGGGAGTTTCTCTTTCCTTTTTATTTATGTATTTTGCATTTGGCGTCACACCCAGCAAGGCATTATGGTTACTCCTGTCTCTAAATCCAGCAAGCACTCCTAGTGGTGCTTGGAACCATAGGGATGCCCAGAATTAAACCCAGGTTGTCCACCTTCAAAAGAAATGCTCATTTGTCTATGCTGTCACTCAGGCCCCATGGTGTGGAGCTTTAAGCCAACTCAGGTTGCGGTCTGGAGGGGTGCAACAGTGTGGAGCTACAGTGGGTCTTGCAATCAAATATGCCATCTTAGCAGGAAGTAGCTTGGGCACTTCCAGCGTGTGCCCTAAACCCTCTAATAATGCAATTTAGGATCACTATTGGCCAACACACCTATATGCGTTTAAATGAAATAATTATTCAGTCTGTAGGAAGTAGAACTGCAAGACTCAGTTACTTCTCCTGCCTTTGCATTCAGGGATCACTCCTGGCTGGGCTCAGGGCACCATAGGGGATGCCAGGATTCAAACTTGGCTTGGCCGAGTGCAAGACAAGCACCTCACTTGCTATACTGTGTCTCCAATCTCTTTACACAGAAATTTCTTTTTTTTTGATTTTTAGGGTCACAGCCAGCGATGCTCAGGGTTTACTCAGGCTTTGCATTTAGGAGTCACTCCTGGCAGTGCTGGGAGACAATATGGGTTTCGGGAATCGAACCCGGGTTGTCCGCATAGAAGGCAAACTCCCTACCTGCTATACCATCGTTCCGGTCCCAGAAATGTCTTTATTACTTAATTTATTCTACTTTTTTGGCCACAGCAGCACTCAGTGCTCAGGGGTTACTGTTGGTTCTGAGTTCATGTATCATTTTTAGCAGTGCTGGAGTGGGTGACCCTATGTCCTGTTGCATATTGACCCCGGCTTAGCTGCTTGAAAGAAAAGCACCCTGTCAACTTAGTAGATTTGCTAATCCTATGTGATTATATTTCATCAGAAAAAAGAATTTCTGCCTCACCTGTCCAGATTCCAAGCATCTGCACTGTCCATCTCTCCAAGACCAGGGGTGTGCCCTGCTGTTGAAATGAGTACTTGCAGAAAGGGGTTTTCAAGGGATCAGCTGCAATAGGTTCTAAATGTCTCACTCTTAGGGGCTGGTGTAGTAGTACAGCCAGGAGGGTGTTTGTCTTTCTTGCAGTGACCAAAGTTATCCTTGCCACAACATCACTAGGTGATACTGTCCCCTGAGAATCACTAGGTATGACCCCAACCCTCCCACTCCAGAATTTGTCTTGACACATGAGCATTCTTTGAGCATCTTTTTGGGGTTGGAGTGTTTCTCTTGTCTTTCCCTCTCTCCCCCGCCCCCGCTCCATTTGCTACAAACTTGGAGATAAACAGAGACTCTCCCCCTCTTGTTTCTGTGTGTCTGAGATGCAGGGGGAGCCATGCCATGTCCCCTAAAGGTAAATCAGGTACTCAGCCCTCTGAGCTTATCTCCTTGGGTATATCTCACTACTTGGGGAGCAGAGGAGGTGAGATTTGGGGCCACACCTGGTAGTACTTGTGGTCTGTGCCCTGCTCTGAGCTCAGGGGACTAGTGGACAGTGGATACCAGGGAAGGCCCTCTGGGCTTCCAGGTGGCTGGCATCTGCTTCAGTCTGGTGTGCTCTCTCCTGTTTATACCTTCATGGAAAGTTCTTGCATGTGAAATTTCTTGAGCCCTTTCAAGAGATGGCTGTGAAGGGAAAATGAAGGAGTTGGAGGGTCTGGGCAAAATTATGGACTTTAAAATCTCGTTTGAGCTAAATTTAATTTTTCTTTTCTTTTTGGGACACAGCGGTAATGCACAGGTGTTATTTCTGGCTGGGAGTGATTGGGGGACTGTATGTGATGCCGGGGACCGAACATATGCCCTGCCAACTGTACTATCACTCTGGCTTCAAGTATAATTTTTCATCCTCTTTTTCTTTTATAAAATCACGTACCCATAGGAGTAAAATCATAGTCTGAAAACCTGGCCTGTAAGCTCTGAGCATTTCTGCATGTGGTCCCAAAACAAAACAAGAAACCCAGAGGACTGACCATTCAGAATATATTACTAGATTTCACACTTCTTCTGTTGGCAATTAACTCCTCATTGCCTTTTTTGGGCAGGAGGCAGATTGGCTATGCAGGATTTTGCCAATCCCAGAAGTGCTCCGTGATAACTCCTTGGCAATTCAGGTTGTGAAGTTAAGTCTTTTGCGTTGATGACATGTGCCCTCCCACTCACTGTCAGCTCTTCCGGGCCGCTGCAAAGCTTTGAAATTGCAGCCTGTACTTCTGGCTCAGGTTTGCACCAGGAGGCCCCAGGTGCCAGGAACCCTACCCTGACCTCTATCTCCCAGCTGGGCCTTATCCCTTCCCCCTGCCTTTATCTTTCTCACAAGGTTCACATTATTTATATAGAATTTGAATTCCTGGGTCAGAGATAGGCCAGGAATGCAGGACGGGTCCTTGCAAGCAATCTGCCATGGTACAGTCTCCTGTACAACGCATTATTCTTCAAGCACCGCTCAGGTAAGCTCAAAGTTCTGCCACCTGTAGCAAAATCCAAACCTGCATTCTAAAAAACTGGTTGGTGAAGGTTGACTTGTTAACAAATTACATATATAGATACAGATATAGATATACACACACATACACACATATATTTGTGTGTGTGTGTGTATATATATATATATATATATATATATATATATATATATGGTCATACCCTCTGGTTGCTGCCAAAAGGTACCAAATGGTACTCAGTGTGTTGCCGGGGTATACAGGTCAGCCCTGTACAAGGCCAGTACCCTACCAAACTATAGTTCTGGCACCTAAATTTATTGATTTATTTTTGGTTGGCTACACCCAATGGAGATTAGAGTTTACACTGGCTCTGTTCTCATTGATAATGCTAGGTTTGGGGACCCTGTGAGGTGATAGGGATTGAACCCTGGTCAGCTATGTGCCAGACAAGGAACTCGTGGTCTGTGCTATCTCTGTAGCCATCATAAAAATGCTTTTATGCTAAGTCGAGAAAGTCATGTTCTTTTTTCTGATTGACTAAACAATTCACTTTTTTTTTTTTTTGCTTTTTGGGTCACCCCGGTGATGCACAGCATTTATTCTTGGCTCATGCATTCAGGAATTACTCCTGGCGGTGCTTGGGGGACCATTTGGGATGCTGGGAATAAAACCTGTGTTGGTCGTGTCCAAGGTAAACACCCTTCCCGCTGTGCTATCGCTCCAGCCCCCCCACAGTTCACTTTTTGTGTTTTTGTTTTCGGATCACAGCCAGAAGTGCTCTGGGCTTACTCCTGACTCTACATTCAGGAGTCACTCGAGGGGGGCTTGGGGCACCCTATGAGAAGTGGGTCTTTTAACAGGATTTACATGTTAACAGATGTTCCCGGTCTCTCCTGGCGGCTCTCTCTCACTGTCCACATTTGGTGCTCTCGAGCCACTTCTCCACCCTGGACAGCTGTTGCTTTGGGCCGATGAAAGTAGAATGAGGACCAGGCTGGTTGCTAATTGGTTGCAGTTTATTCAGTCTTTTGTCTCTCCCAGCTCTATCCAACCCTGTCTCTAACTCGCTTTCCAGTGCTCTCTGTGACTCCTCTCCAATCTCCCTAGCCACTCTTACTCTCAGCTCTCAGCCTTCTCTCTAAGTCGGAACCGTGTCCTCTAACTCTATGTCTCTTCTTTTCTCACTGTATCATTATCATCCTGTTTTTCATCAATTGACTCAAGCAGGCCCCAGTAATGTCTCCTTCCTATCCCTGAGATTTTAAGAAGTGCCACATTTGAGGATCTTTCAGGGTCAGGAGAAAGAGAACCGTGATTGTTACTGGTTTTTGGCATATTGAATACACCATGGGGAGTTTGCCAGACACTTCGGTGTGGGCAGGATACTTCTGGTAGCCTGCCAGTTTTTCCAGAGTAAGAGTAGATAGTAAGATTTCGTGTGTCCGTACACTTCCCAGAGCACAGTTTTATAGTCTTTGGGTCTTGGCCATTGATGGGATTACACGGCACTGGGGACAGTTGGTGGGTGTAACGCCTACATACTGGAAGATGGGAGATCTGCGTGGAGGAGGCCCAGTTCCAATACGAGCCGCTTGGAGATCTAAGCCCCAGGTCCTGCACACCTGGGTTCCTCTGCCGGTTCCTTTATGAGTGAGGCTTGTTCGAACTTTTGGAGAGTGGTCTTAAGCATAGCTGTGGCTCGAAGCAGAGGTCTTCAGCTGCCGGGTCTCTGCTCGGGATGGGAAGGGAAACTGAACACACATAGTAAGACAACCAGACGCAGAGTCAGGAGACTGGGCTGTTCTCTTCCAGGAGCAGGGTTTTATAGTCTCTGGGTCTTGGCCATTGATGGGATTACATGGCAACGGGGACAGTTGGTGGGTGTAACACGTACATACGGGAAGATAGGGGATCAGGGTGGTAGAGGATCATTTCTTTTCTCAGTCTCCTTCATTCCCCCTGTCTCCCTGAAGCTGCTCTTTTTCTTCTCTCACCACAACCCCAATCCACGCCTCCCCACGGGAAGCACAATGAAAAATGGTTTTCCAGACTTCCCCATCACCTGTAGCCCATTAAGGAAAAGCAGCCCTTAAGGTGTGTTACTCCTCTCCTTAGACCAGCAACTGAATTGACATATTTCGTATTACTTCCTAATGATTACCATTCTGTATGGACACAGTAATAGACACTTTTAGGCTTGTTGGTGACTCTCCTGGGGATTTCTCACCACAGATTAGACTACAGTGCTCAGGCCAGATCAATCACTCCTAATCCCAGCAGCGTCCAAGTCTAGTTATTACTTTTTGATTCATGACAGAATTTGTCCATGACCAGGCTCTTATAGATAAGCATTATGGTACTTTGTCCAGGCCCATTTCGATGCCAGGGTAGCTAGCTCATCACTTGCCCTGGGTCCATCTAGCCCCTCATCGGACCCTTCTTTTGGGGATCGCAGAAGTAAGGGCAACTGAGGCTTCAGTCAAAAGAGCAGATGTCCAGGAGGTAATATTATCTGGAGACCATCAAATCTCAAGCTCAGGCTTGTCTTTGTAACTGTCTTCCTGTATCCATATAAAAATCAGTTGCTCTGAAATAGCTAACCATGCAAAAGACATTAAGGAGAAGAGAAAGAAAATCTTTCCAAGTCAAAGTCTTATCAGGAGACAAAGGTAATTGAAAGGTTATGGGCAATCAACAAACATAAGTTCTCACCTGCCAGGGAGCAAGGGCAGACCACTATTATCCTACAATACCTGGTGATCCTCAGTGGTTTCTCCTGGCTCTGCACTCAGGTATTATTTCTGATGGTGCTCCGGGAGACTCTACAGGATCCTGGGGATCGAACCTAGGTTGGCCATGTGCGAGCAACACCCTACCCAGATCTACAGTTGCTCTGATCTCAATTGGAGAGTTTACATGCAGGTAACTGTGCACAGAATGTCGTTTGAAAGGATGGAAGGGGAGCCTTGATGAAATCAAGTGGGATTATAAGTGGGATTATAGGTCAGGTCCCAAGCTCTCCACATCCCAGCAGACCATTTCGTTTACCTGTGATTACTCACACGGTTGGTCACATTCCTGGGTCCCACCCATTTCACTTTACTAACATTAGAGGTAAAAAAGGAAACATTTATGATTGGATAGAGCAAAATTCCATCCATGTATTAGTCAGATGGTCCTCAGGGGACCCTTTGGAATTCTGGACATTGTACCAGATTGACTGCATGCAACGCACTGTACTAGCCTGATACTCTCAGTTTGAAGTCATGTTTCTGAAACTGCCTCCTGGGGTTTTCTTTGTAGCTGAGAGTCCACTGCTCGCGTGTTGTCAAGCAGTAGAGCGTTGGCCGGTCCTTGCACTCTGATGTTCTTACCAAACTTTGCTCCTGTTCCATGTCTCCAACTCTCTGGGTTTCTACTAGGCCAGTTCCTCTCTGAATCCCCAGGGTTCGATTCAGAGTCACTGCTTTCATCCCCATCTCGATTTATTACTTCCCCAAGAAACTCATTGTCCCATACCGTACCAGCTACGTACCTGCAGAGCTTGATTTCTTTTGACATGAAAATTCTCATTGCATAGACCAATGATTGGTATTCTTGTCTGTTCTTCTACATGGGATCAGCCAGCCCTGGTAGAATGTCTCTTTCTGCACACTGTGATAAAGGCTCAAGTGAGCAATTTGGCCCTCGTCCCCACAGGGATGCCAAGATAAGTGGGATGTCTTCTGAGGGTGATCAGGAGATCACTCTTCCCATGTCCTCAGCACCGTCACTTTCCCATAGAGCCCATAATGGACAGAACTCCCAGAAATTTAAGCACTGAGGACAAACTTTTTAGTCCAGCATCACCCCGGTGGGACTATGTGAATATCCACACAGGAGAGAAACCGTTTAAGTATAAGGACTGGGGGAAGGCCTTCAATGAATCCTCATACCTTATAAACAGGAGATTTCATACTGCAGAGTCCGTATGCATGTAAGGAATGTGCTGTGGCCTTTCTCTGACTCATACATCTCAGTATGCATAGAAAAAGTCACTGGAAAGAAACCATATGCATATACAGAATGAAAGTCTTTGCTTATTCCACAAGCCTTAATACACAGAAAAACTCACACTGGAGAGATAACTAATACTTGTGAGCACTTAGGAAGGCCTTTGCTTCTTCCTTAAGTCTTAGTTTTCATAATTTCTGTTTCGTAGAAAACCCTTATATGTGAGGTAGGTGGAAAGGCCTTTCATTTCTTCTCAGGTCTTTCTGAGCATAGGAAATTTCATATAGGAATGAAACACTATTCGTGTCACTACTGTGGGAGGATCTTTACTTACTATTCAAACTTTTGTGCCCATAAGAAAATGCACATTGCAGTGAATATATATATATATACATACACACAAACACACACACACACATATATATATATATATATATATATATATGTAAGGAGTGTGGCAAGGCATTTGTTTACTTCACAATCCTTTTGTGACACTAAAATTTTCATACTGGGACAAACCTTATCTTTGTAAAGACTTTGGCAAAGCCTTCACTTCCCCCTAACTTTAAACATAGGAAAATTCATTCTCGAAGAAAACATATGCAGTGGTTTGGGAA
Source organism: Sorex fumeus (assembly GCF_029834395.1). Classification (NCBI taxonomy): domain Eukaryota; kingdom Metazoa; phylum Chordata; class Mammalia; order Eulipotyphla; family Soricidae; genus Sorex; species Sorex fumeus. The sequence goes on from NW_026606076.1 coordinate 5,551,675, forward strand.
GATTTTTACTCAAACCTCAAGCTTTGCCGTACGAGAAAAATTTATCCTGGATTGAGGCCTTAAATATGAAAGGACTGCAGGAAGATTTTGATGCAATTGGAATAGCTTTATGAACCTTGAAAATTCACTGTGGAGAGAGAACTCATAAGTGTAAGGAATGTGGAAAGGTGTTCAGTTTGTCTTCAGCCCTTACTGCGCATGTGAAAAGTCATTTTTTAGTGAAACCTTTCATCTGTCAGGAGTGTGGGAAGGACTGTCCTGGATCCTAGGGCCTTATGCATAGGAGAATTCACACAGGAGATAAGTTATAGATAAATATACATATATATATATATTTATGTAAGAATATACATATATATGTGTGTGTGTGTATGTGTGTGTGTGTGTGTGTGTGTAAGAACGTGGAAAGAGCATTATTCGCACTTGCGGCTTTAAAGAGAATCCAGGAGAAAATCCTGTAGGTAGGGAATATAGGAAGGCCTTCATGTTCCCTCAAGCTTTAGTAAATATAAAAGTTATGCTGGATCAATCACTTCCATAATAACAATGTCTGGCATCAGAACAGGGCCCTGTGGTAAAACAATTTTAGTTTCAACAAGTGGGTGGGGGATTGATACAAAAGCACAGTAAGGAAGGAAATAATCCTGTTATGTGTGAAAGCTTCCTGTGATACTAGTACCACAACTGAAAGGTACTTGCTGATTTTCCCCTGCACCATGGTTATGACAATGTCCTGGCATGTGGACTTCCCAGTGTGTTAACTGGTAAATAATGGTTCTTAGTGATAAAGCAAGGTGGAAGGAATTAAATAAGAAGTAAATAGGTACTAACATTGCATTTTGCTGAGTACTGTTAAGACTCACCATGGTTTCATTCTTTGCTGTGACTCTGACTTGGCTTAGAGGCCCTGGTTTTCAGAGGATCATGGCAGACATCAACCAGGATGCTGTGGTGAGCCCTTTTGACGTTGGATAGACAGCCAATCCTCCATTCTTCAGGCTCTTCTGTGTTATGTTCTGGGAGTCACATCCCGCTGTGCTGTCCATAATTTGTGTCCAGGTCAGGCACATTCAAGGAAGCACTTCACTCCCTGTAGCATATCTGCAGTCATTGTATTCAGTTTTCCATTGGATTTACACAAATATTGAGGGTAAATGTGTTGAGACTCACACTTTGGAAGCAGTAAAATCCTAACAATCTATTATACACCAAAATGGGACCACATAGAATCCAGATGATTGAACCTGGGTCAGCTGCGTAGAAAGCAAACACCCTGTCCACTGTGCTTTCGCTCCAGCCAACGAGCCTTACAGATTTACTTGCAATTTCCTAGTTGTTCTCTGCGAAGCTCGTGTCTGGCCCTTTAATGCTGCTTGCACAAGCAGAAGTAACTTAACAGCAGGGCATTTATGTGTTTGCATGCAAGCCGCTGGATCCGGTGTCCATTTGTTATGCAGGTGAAGGGAGAAGAGGCTGTTCCACGTGGAAGGGGTCTGTGAAGGCCGGTTTCGTGGCAGGACACTAGTGGCCTCCTGTGAGCACCCTGCCCGGCGCCTCCAGGTCTCTGCACTGAGGGACGGGGCCAAGCCAGCTCTAAGGACACTTTTAAGCTCCATTTTCAACCGATATCCCGGTGGTTCCTGCAGCGCGGCAGGGTTTGGTGGGGACGTGGAGCTTTGGTGAGTGTAGGGGGGGATGTGCCGGGGCTCAGGGGTCGCGGGTGTGAGTGTGTGGTTTTGGGGATGCCCTGCAGCTCCGCCTTGGGGCGGTGACCGTTGGGCGCGGGGGCTGCAGAGTGAATGGGGCTGGGCCGGCTGACCCTCCGAGCATGGGTTTGTGCTTGGCCCTTTCTTGGATGCTTTGGCCGGGACCTCCCTGCTGCAAAACCTGCAGATTCTCTTAGAGATAGCACAGCGGTTAGGGCATTTGCTTTGCATCTGGCCTACCCAAGTTTAATCTCGGAGGTCCACCAGGAGGGGTGCCTGATCGTAGAGTCAAGTTTCTCGTCCATATCGCCAGTGGTGCCTCCAGAACTATAAAAGAACTGTTCATTTTTGAGGGGCAGGGGGCAGCTCCCTAATGGCTAATGACACTGTAGCCCTCGGTCCCTATTCATTAGTAGCCTTGTTTTCCAGACCGTCCCTTGGGCGTGGTTCTAGGGGTGGTTACGGTTTGCAAATGAAAATTTACTTTGGGGCTATTTTTGCTTGTATTTTGGGCACATATGTGGAATCTCAGGGCTTACTTCAGGAGCAGCACTCTGGAATTTTAAGTTTTTTTTGGGGTCATGTGAGATGCCGAATATCGATCGGGGTCAGCATGGGAAGCGCCCCTCCCAGCTTTCTATCTCTGACTCCACATTGTTTTTTTTTTTTTTGTAACGCAGAATGTCTGTATCCTAAAATCAACTTGAAAATTGCACCCGACTATTCCTCTCTCCCTGATCAGGCAAACCTCGGTATTGCACTGAGTACTGAGAGTTGTGTTCAAATAATGTCTGGACATGCACTGCGTGCCTTTGGTGACTATGATGGGTCTCCCCACCCTGGCCAGTGAAGGGTGACAGAGAATCGAAGAAGGAAACAGGGGCCAGGCTCTTGGTGATCTGCTGGATATTAACCCAAAGTGATTTAGGCTTCATCTCTGAATTGACCCTTTTCCTCCTCCCAGAGAAGCTTATCATGTTCTTGCTAACATCCCTAATTTAGTTCAAGTTTATCTTAAACATTTCCTTTGTATTTTCCCTCGTGTTGTCTCAGTTCCCCAGGTCAGTATTGATTACTTATAAACCATAACTTTCTGGTAATTCTCAACTTTATATTTGTACTGCTTTGTAGTTGAAGTGCTATGTATTTGTAACTGCTTTCCTGTTTCCCCTATAGCTTTTTTACGTTTTTACTCTACAACACTGTTCTTTGGTTAAACATAGAAAGACCATCAATGCTTATACTCCTAATATTTGAGAGTTGATTGACTCTCAAATCATCTTCTCCAGGGCATAATTGCTTGGTAATTATTACTTGACCCAGGCTTCAGTTGCTGTACTTCCTAACACTCCAAAAGGGAGGTTCTGCCGTGGGACTTGGGTGGACCCGGGGCAAGTGGGAAAACTACCCTGGCTTCAAAATGGAACTTTCTAGAAAGCACTATGCATGGCTTTGATGCAAACTGTTACAACATTAGAGACAGGACCCCCATGGGGAAGGACAAGCTGAACTGGCCTGAAGACTTAGTCTGGGATTTACAGTAAAATCCTTGTTTGCTCTTAGAGCCCAGAGAAGTAAGTTTTATAAGCCTTATTTGCTCTGGGGGCTGGAGAGATAGCACAGTGGTTAGGGTGTTTGCCTTGCACGCGGCCAACCTGGGTTTGATACCCAGCATCCCATATGGTCCCCTGAGCAACACCAGGAGTAACTCCTGAGTACAGAGCCAGGAGTAACCCCTTGAATCACCTGGTGTGACCCAAAAAAGCCAAAAAAAAGCCTTATTTACTGTCAAAGCCCAGAGAACTAAGTGTTGGAATCTTTCTCTCTTACTGTGTTTATCCAAACTAGAAGTGTTGATAACTTATACAACTAGAGGAAAAGATAAAAGCAATGTAGATGTCCCTGGGAGACAGAGTGTCTCCTTGGGTGAATGAGAATATCCTCTGCCAAATATCTGCGTAAATGATCAGTCACTCCTCTGTTATGGTTCTTCCCGGTCCCTTTTCAATACCAGGGTAGCTCACAGCTCTCCTGGGTCCATCCAGTCTCTTGCTTTTGGGGTGCTAAGAACAAAGGGCAGTTGAGGCTTAAGTCTCATGAACATGACAATCCCAAAGACTATATACTATCTGCAGTCAATTAACTCTGAAGTTACAAAAGCATAATATTCCCTTCCTTTGTCTATACAAAGCTGAGGGCTGGGGGCATGGCCATCCCAATCCTCCCAGCACAATCCTCCCAACCTGGGACTGCACTGGTCCTTGTCCAGGAGCAAAAAGGGATATTTGTCTAAAGTAAACTACAGAGGATATAAAGGAAAGAGAAAGTCAACATTTCACTTCCAAATACAAAATCCAGAGATCTGTGAAGAATCTCACTTTACAATTCACAGGTTGTGGTTCTGGGAAATGGGTGATTAACGCATAGGGGAAGCAGAGCACAGGGAAGTTAAAGATGAATACTAATGAAATGGGAGTGATTCAGGGGTATTGGGATGGGTGTTTCTCAGTAAGCCTCAGCTCCTTGTAGCAGAGGAGAAATGATGAACCAATGTTAAACCTAAATTGTTTAGAACTAGAATCCAACCAGGGTAAAGGGTTTTGTTTTTTTAAGCAAGAAAGTTTTGGTTTTCCAGGAGTCAGGACATTTGCTCAGGAATCCCACTGGGTGTGCTAGGAGCACATTTCCTTAGGGCCGGAGCCATAGTACAGTGGGTAAAGACTTAACCATCCAAGCAGTCGACCAGGTTCTATCCCCTGCATCCCATATGGTCTGTACCAGAGTGATTCCTGCATGTAGAGCTAGGAGTAAGCCCTGAGTCTGCCGGTTGTGGCCCCGAAACAAAAATCACACAAAGTCACACTTATATATACCCATATACATGCATGAACAATGGTGAAAGAACAATAGGGATTCAGGAGAAACTGTGAGTTTTTGTAGCAGGGATAGATCAAAAATAGGAGATTTTTTTTTTCTTTTTTGGATCATATCTGGCAATGCACAGGGATTACTCCTGGCTTTCCACTCAGGAGTTACTACTGGCAATGGTCAGGGGACCATATGGGATGCTGGGAATCGAACCTGGGTTGGTCACGTGCAAGGCAAACACACTACCCGCTGTGCTGTCTCTCCAGCCGCAATAATAGGGGATTTTTAAACACCAGAAATTTGACTCTTTTAGTGTTTCACTCTCGAATTTGTCTTATTACATCATTCCCCCCCCCTTCGGTAGAATTTGACTTTTTTCTTGTTATATTTTTCACCACAGCCTACAGTGCTCAGGGTTTCCTCTTGTCTCTGAGCTCAGGGATCATTTGACAAGAGTCAGGGTAACATTCTGTGTTTAGATATCATTGGTTCGATGTTCGTTGACAATGCAGGATCAGGGGACTTCTCCTTACCCCCAGGCCCCAGTATGTGACCGACCAGTCCAGCTTTTGCCTCTCGACCCCTTTATTCGAGTCCATCCCCCTTACAGCACAGATTCACTTGGGTGGCAAAAAGATTCTCAGTGCCTAGACTCTGGCTCTTTAAGGTACCTAATGGAAACGGAAGTGATATCAGAAGTGATGTCATAAATGTCACAGTTCATTTTCCGTCCCTGACTCAGACACTGGGGCTGTTGCTCACTTGGCAAAGGATAAGTAAATTTGCACCCCATCCTGGAAGGGGGTCTCTGAAGAAGGATTTAGTTGCAGGACTCGAGCAACCTCCTGTGAACACCCCGCGCGTTCCCGTTTCCACACTCTGAGCCGAGGGGCCGAGCCAACTTGGGGGCAATTTTGCGTTGGTTTTTCACTTATTCGCCAACATCCAGGTGGATCGTGAGGTGTGATGGAGGTTTTGGGGGGAGGCGGAGCTTTGTGGGTGCAGTGGGGGCTGTCTCAGGGTTCAGGAGTGACAGTTGTGAGTTCGTGATTCTGGGGTGCCTCTTTGGTCACGATCCTCTGCGGCTCAGGATGGGGCAACAGTGGGTGAATGTGGGACTCAGCCAGGGGCTTGGCCGTACCAACCCTCCCAGCACTCCCATGTTTGAAACATCAGCCCTATGCTCGCTTCTGTAGAATCTCCAGATTCGAGGGGCAGAGCTTCAGCCCCGCCACCTAATGGCAGGAGACCTGTTGCTGGTCATTTTCATTGTCTGCCGTGAGAGCCCGGGTCAGGCTGGGGATCGGAAGGGTACTTGCTGGTGGCTGCGATTTGCCAATGAAAATGTATTTGGGGGGCTATTTTTGGTTCTTTAGATTTTGGGGGGGAGAGGGCACATACACAGAGATGCTCATGACTTACTCGAGTCTCTAAGCTCAGGTATTATCCCTGGAGCTACTGGGGGCCATATGGGATGCAGAGGATTGATGGGTTCATCTAGTCAAGCACCCAACTCACATTATTGCCTTCTAACCACAATACCGCTGTATCTTTTTCTGGTTCATGAATTTCAGCTCCCTAACATCAAGCTGCAAAGCACCCCTGACTCTTCATCTCTCCCTGAGCAGACGACACCTGCATTTGTGGATAATACTGTGGTCCCCAGGACAGAGTGCCCAGGGGCATATCCTTGTCCACCCTGCAAGAGAGTGTCGAAAGTTTGTCCACTCTAAGTCACGTGGTGGAGCCACATGCCAGGCTACGTTTCCCACAGGGCAGCACTGCTTCCAGCCTATTTGGGAGCTCCTGGGCTGAGAGGGCCTATGGGGACTTTCCTTTGGGAGCCATAGAGGAATCCGGGGATCAGAGAAGGCTGTTTTTTCCTCCCCTGTAGCTTGGGCCCAGCTTCCTCTCCTTAAGTGCAGCACAGATGCCAAGAAAAATTTGCATCCCCAGCAGAGACAGGAACTTCTGCCATTGTCTCCCTGAGGTGCAATTGTGAGGCTGTGCGGGAGGGTGTGGCTGGTCTGAGCTCAGGAGTGGGAGGGGGTGCTCCTCTCTGGTGCTCACTGTTCTGACTTCCAGGTCTTTGCACGGAGCCTCCTGCTGATCCTCAGAACAACAGTGACAGGAGAAGATGGTGATGCGGCTTCTGGTAAACCGTCCCCAGGTAGGAGTAGACAGATAGAATGAAATGAGTTAGTAAAAGGAGTGCCCAGGCTTCCTGGGCCTTCTGTTTTGAGTTTCTTTTGGATGGATTCCAAGATGAGACTTCGATCGGACCATCCTATTCTGCTGTTTGAAGCTGCTTTTGTGTATGTTTGTTTAGTTTTATTTAGCTTTGGTGCTGACCCAGTGGTGCATGAGGAGTACTCAAAGCTCAGTGCTCAATGCTGATTCCTGACAGGTCTAGGTGACCAATTGGATGCTGGAGGTCCAAAGGGTTCATCTTGGGTTTTCTGTTTTATTTGGGGTGGCAGAGCAAGGATTCTTGCTATCACTCCTTGCGCTGCACAATGGCATTGCCCCTGGCAGTGCTTGTGGGACCATATGGGATGTTGGGGATCGCCAGTCCTACGTGCTGTCCCAGGAACAGCTGTCCTGTTATGCCAATCTGCTGCTTCGGTTTCTTTTGCATTGTTTTTGTCATGAGCTGTTCTCTTGACTCTGGGCTCTGGATTCAAAGCTTACTGGCCTCAGAGCACCCTGGGGTGTGCTGGCCCCGTTTTTGCCCTGGCAACTACTGTGACTTGGGCCCCGAGACTTGCTTTTCTCCTGTTTTGTCCTTCCTGTGTTGGAGAGACTACCTGCTCGGTCATATAGTCTTACGTTCACATAATCTTGTGTGTGGATTTCTGGGCATGCACCAATCCCAAGGAGAAAGAGCCAAGGATCTCTGAGGTCAGTAGAGATGTTGGGGTCCAGAAACTTCTACCTTCTTTGAGTGGGATTTGGGTTGGTCCTGAGCAGTGAGTTCCTACGGGCACATATGCCATGCACTGCTCTGAGTAGTTGTCTATATGGACTGCCAAGTTCTCAATCCTACTGGTTATGAGCTCTGGGGGTGCAGCGGTGAGCGTGCAGTGGTTTTTGCTACACTCAGCAATAGTCTTTTGGAAAGTAAAAGTCTGTGTTCAAGTGATCCTATCTACAGTGCTCAGTGTACCAGTGGTGCTCGAATTGGCCCTGGGGTTACCAGGAAATTTAGATACATCCAAGAACCTTCTGTATAACGTCCTCCCACTTTAGTAGATCCAGCTGCCTTATGTGATTTCTGGGGCCCGTCAACAATGCATGTGCATGGAGGCTGGTTCATTCGGAGCGGAGAGGCCCAGCGACAATATAGGACCCTGGCTCCTGGCCTCACAGTAGTGGCAATGAGGCTAAGATAGAATCTGACTCCCACCCTCTCCGTGTGCTGACTCAGGAAGCAGTGACCTTCCATGACGTGGCTGTGCATTTCACCCCGGAGGAATGGTCATGCCTGGCGGCCTCTCAGAAGAAGCTCTACAGGGACGTGATGCTGGAGACCTACCAGCATCTACAGGCTGTCGGTGAGAGCAGTGTGGAGACAGCCGTGTCTGAACAGACCCGGGTGGGCTCCCTGGGGTTGGGAGGCAGCTGTGTGTTCAACAGTAGCTCTGTGACAGTCTGGGATGTTGGACAGCCGTGCAGTAACTGTTCGCTCCCTCGTTTTTTTTTTTTTTTTTTTTTTTTTTTAGGCTTTACCTGTGGATACTCAGGGCTTACTCTCAGCCTTGTCCTCAGGAATTAGTCTTGTAGGGTCGCCAGATCCTATGGGGTGATTCATATCAACCCGTTTCGACTGTGTCCATGGGAATAGCCCTATCTGCCCAGTTATCGCTCAGGTCCCTTTAAATAATTCCATCCATTGGTGCATCAATTTACTTTGTGTACTACACGAAATTTTGTGTGTTTAATTGGTTTGCTGTTGCCTTTTTGGGGGGGCACAGTCCACAGTTCCCCTGGCTCTGTGCTAAAGGATGACTCCTAAGAGTCTCAGGGCCCATGGGGTACCGTGGACTGAAACCTCACCCCCAGTACTTTTGCACCAGTCACTCAAGTCAGACGGTTTTTTCATTTTATTTTTCCTTAGGGATTAGGGATTATTCCTGCCTGTGTATTCAGGATCCACACCTGGCCTTGCTCCAAGATCTTATGTGCTGCCTGGGATCAAAACCACATGTGTGTGCAGCACTTCTGTCCTATGTGCTGTACTATCTTTCCCACCACAGGGGATTTGATATCTCGTCTGAAATCATTAGACGCTGCCCTATTTCAGTGCTTGGGTTTACTTCTAAAGGTTCTTGTGAGACTTCAGCAGGACTTAGGGTTTGCTCCTGGACTCTGCACTCAGGGATCACTCCTGGCTGGCATGAGGGACCCTAGGTGATATTGGGTATTGCAACTGGATTGTCTGTGAGAAACTCCTGCTGTGCTCTCTTTCTGATACATTTTTCAGCTTAAAAAAATAAGGGTCTCTTGCCACCCTTGGCCATTTCCAGATTTATTATGCACTTAGTGTTACTGAAATCCGTGACAAGTTCATGAGGGGCTCAGGAAACTCCATATGCTGCTGGGCCTAGAGGGACAGTACAGGGAGGAAAGTGATTTTCTTGCAAGGGGCGCCCGTGGGTTAAATCCCCGGCATCCCATGTCATCCCCGAGCTCCACCAACGGTGATTTCTTGACAGAGAGTCAGGAGTCTCCCCGGAGCATTGCCAGGGGAGACCCCAAACAAGACAAAAACCAACAACATACCATGCTGATCAACCCCCTGTCAGCCATCCACAAGGCCCGGTCTAGAGTATTTGTGGAATTTTCTTGGGTCTTACCTCTCGAATAACTAGAAATATGTGGCATTATGGAAATGGGCATTCTGTTCATGCCTTTCAGATATTTGCGCAGTTATATTAGGAAAACATGGGGATTTACCTGTCACCTTTTCCATGTCATTTATCCATGCCTCTGTCTCTGTTGGGGCAGGGCACTCTGGGAGGAAGCCTGCGGTGATCTCCTGGCTGGAAGGAGGAGCCCTGAGGTCGGGGAGTAGAGGCGTGTGTGCGGGTGAGTGTCTGAGGACTCTTCCTGTCTCAAGCCCTGTGCAGTGTATGGGTGCCCTGAGCATGTATGAAACACGCTGCTGAGACCGGGGCCTTGGTCTCCTGGATCCTTGGGTCTGTGCCATACTCACGCTGCTCTTCATTCCCCTGGACTGTCAGTCACAGAATGATCCTGTAATTTGCTTCCATGTCTTTCGAATAAGTAAGACCATAACAGAGCTAGTTGTGATCTGACCGATAGTACAGCAGGGAGTGCCTTGCAGTGCCCGATGATGACCTGTTCAATAATTTGTTAAATAACCTGGTTCCCCGAACAATACCAGGTCTGCTCAAAAACAAAACCTTGTGTAGAATTGCCAAGATCCTCACAGTTTTCCACTATTCAAATATTTTGTTTAGTGTGGGACTCTTTGGACTTTGAGAACCACAGAGATGTACTCTTAACTACATGGCATCATTTTGCTACATATTTTTGACAAGTGCTTGAATTGCATGTTTTGTTCCGTTTCAGAACGGAAATCGCGACTTCAGGATTTGGCATTACAGCACTTTGATTTGGGAATGGGGTCAGCAAGTACGAGTGAGTTGGTAAGATTCGCTAATTGAGAATGAATATTATTATGCCAGCAGGAGCAGACCAAGTATGTGATTGTTAAGGTGGAAATCTGAGAATGGCAGGGAGGAATTTCAAAGCCTGATGCTTGGAGTAGAGGACCCTTAGCTTTATTAGGTGCTGAAATCAACCATGCAGAAAAATACTGTGAGTTTTGATTTGCTTGACAGTGGTAGTTGTTTAGAAAGCTAATTTGTGCGCCCTAGAGATGGTGTAGAGAGAAATATACTTGCTTTGCACAGGAATGGGTGGTCCTTACCCAGCACGCCTTATAGATACCATAGACCCACAGAACTGATCCTAGATACTGCATGGTGTGCCCCTCCATCCACACAACCCCCAATAAATAGAAACTACAAAACAGAAAGAAAAGAAAACTTCATTGATCCTGAAAGTCATCCCTTGTGGTGAGAGCTTTGCAATGGCCATGTGGTCTGTCTCAGCTGTGTGATGATGCAGAGTTGTCTTCACCCCTGCATCACAGATTCCACACTAAACTTTAACACAACCCACATGAGGTTGTACTTCACTTTCTCTTGAAATGGATGCGTCCGTTTTCTATAGAAGGAATTATTTCCAGTTGTATTCCTTCATTAATTTAAAGGGGATGATGTCACAGAATTTACTGACTCTGCATCCATCAATTTTGTGCTTCCAACTTACAGTAACATGTAGTTATTCTATAGTAAAACTATTCATATGTCAGTAATTGAATTTGTGCGGTGCATATGTGTGAAACCACATCTGAAGGGCTCAGTTTTTGGACAGGAAGTCTCAGTGAATAAGTCAATAATTAGAATCCTCTGTTGTTCTACAGGAAAGCTGCCACCCCAAGTGGAATGTCTCTGATCCTGCACTGTACAATAATGTCTCGTGTGAGCAATCCTGCCCTCAGCCCCATGAGGATGCCGAGACAGGCGGGATGTCTTCTGAGGGTGATCAGAATGGCGAGGTCTACCTCACTCTGAAGAAGCCCTCTCCTGGAAAAAGTTCCTTGGAGTGTGTTATTCTCAGTTCAGAGGCACAAAATCCCCCAGTGCGGCAGCTGCTAGGGAGAGGAGCACCGTTTAAAGTGAGTCCCTCACAGCAACATACCCTCAACGACAGTCACCATGAGCAGAACCCATCTACGTGTAAGGAATGTGCAGGAGACTCCACATGTTCTCAGCACTGTGGTATTCCCTTAGAAAACCACAGTCGACAGAATCTCCAGAAACGTCAGCCCCAAGAACAAAGTGTGAGTCAGGGGTTGCTCCATCATGACCATATGAATATAAATTCAGGAGCGAAACCTTTTGCATGTGAAGCATGTGGGAAGGCCTTCGATCAATCATCACATCTTATTATGCATAGGAGAATTCATACAGGAGAGAAACCTCATGAATGTCAGACATGTGGGAAGGCCTTTATTCACACCTCTAGTCTTAATAGACATAGGAAAACTCATAGTGGAGAGAAGCCTTATATATGTCAGGAGTGTGGTAATGCCTTTACTCGATCCTCAAGCCTCAGTATACATAGAAGTATTCACACTAGAGATAAACCATATATATGTAAGGAATGTGGAAAGGCCTTTACTCAATCCTCAGGCCTCAGTAAACATAGGAGAATTCACACTGGAGAGAAACCGTATGTATGTAAGGAATGTGGGAAGACCTTTGCTGTAGCCTCAAGTCTTAGTGTACATAAGAGAATTCACACTGGAGAGAAACCTTATATATGTAAGGAATGTGGGAAGGCCTTTACTAGAGCCTCAAAACTTACTGTACATAGAAGAATTCACACTGGAGAGAAACCGTATATATGTAAGGAATGTGGAAAGGCCTTTGCTGAATCCGCAAGACTTGGTGTACATAGGAGAATTCACACTGGAGACAAACCATATATATGTAAGGAATGTGGGAAGGCCTTTACTAGAGCCTCAAAACTTACTGTACATAGAAGAATTCACACAGGAGAGAAACCGCATCTATGTAAGGAATGTGGAAAGACCTTTGCTTGGGCCTCCACACTTACTGCGCATAGGAGAATTCACACTGGAGAGAAACCGTATATATGTAAGGAATGTGGCAAGGCCTTTGCTGTAGCCTCAAAACTTAGTGTACATAGGAAAATCCACACTGGAGTGAAACCATTTATATGTAAGGAATGTGGGAAGTCCTTTGCTGAAGCCTCAAGCCTTAGTGTACATAGCAGAATTCACACTGGAGAGAAACCGTATATATGTAAGGAATGTGGGAAGGCCTTTGCTACATCCTCAAAACTTACTGTACATAGGAGAATTCACACTGGAGAGAAACCGTATATATGTAAGGAATGTGGGAAGTCCTTTGCTGAATCCTCAAACTTTAGTGTACATAGGAGAATTCACACTGGAGAGAAACCGTATGTATGTAAGGAATGTGGGAAGGCCTTTGCTGGAGCCTCAAGACTTACTGCACATATGAAAATTCATCTCAGAGGGAAACCTCATCAGTGTCAGACATGCGGGAAGGCATTCACACGGTTCTCTACCCTTACTCTACACATGAGAATTCATAATGGACAGAAGTCTTAGATATGTCTGGAGTGTGGAAAGTCCTTTACTTCATCCTCACAATTGACTGTACATAGAATTCACAGTGGAGAGAAACTGTATATAGGTAGGAATGTGGGGCGTCCTTGCTGAAGCCTCAAGCCTTAGAGTACTTAGGAGAATTCACTGGAGAGAAATTGTATATGTAAGAAATGTGGGATGGCCTCTGTATGTCCTCAGTACTTAATGTACATAGGAGAATATACACTGGAGAGAAACCATATACATGTAAGAAATGTGGAAAGGCCTTTTGAGAAGCCTCAGATTTAGTGTACATAGGAGCATTCACGCCGGAGAAAAACCTTTTATATGCGAGGAATGTGGGAAGCCCTTCTGCCGTTCTGAATCCTTGCTAAGTACAGGAATATTCACAGTGGAGGGAAACCTTATCAGTGTCAGTCTTTTGGGAAGTCCTTCATTTGGTGCTGTTCTCTTACTCAGTATGTGAGAGTTCATACTGGAGACAAACTGCATATATGTCAGGAATGTGGGAAGGGCTTCATGTACCCCTCACACCTTAATAAACATATAAATGTTCATGTTGGGTGGTTTGATCCCTTAATAACAGTCTCTAAGGACAGAACAGGACAAGTCAGTCAAGCAAATTTCCTTTGGACACGATGGTCAAGGGTGTTAAAAAAAAGTGCAGTTAAGAGGGAAGTAAGCCTGCCTGCTTGGGACAGGCTTCTTATGTCATTGAAAGGTACCTGCTGATTTTCACCGTGGCTGCACCTATGCCAATATTCTAGTGCTTGGAATTGGTTGTGTGTTAACTTGGAAATAATGGGTCCTGGTGATGAAAGTAAGGAAGATGGTGACTGAATGAACAGGTACAGAAACAGCCCTGCTCAGAGCTGTCACGGCTCTCTACTCTTTTGTTGTTTGATATGCTTCTGGCTTGGCCCAGAGGGCCTGGTTAGCGGGAATTATGGCAGGAATCAACTAAGATGCAGCATTGAATAGTTTGAAAATGAAAAAACAGGAAAACCTTCATTCTTCATTCTTTCCTGTGTTAGGATTTGGAATGCCTGAGCGCCCTGAAAATCCCGGTGCGAACTTGACTGCCATGTCACGCCAGCTTGTAGTGCGCTTTCACGCTTGTTTCTTACTTGATCTGGATATCCAGGCTTTAGATGATGTGGAGCTTTTGAGGTGTGCATTGGACACTGCTCTGTGGCACAGGTGTAATGGGTGAGGGTGCGTTATCCTGAGGGCCCCTACACCCACGATCACATCCAGGTCCAAGATTGCACTGGGGGGTGGGCACGTGGACTTCCGGCTTTGGTTTGAGGAGCCTGCAGAGAGTGGGGGTCTTGGCCATATCATTCCTCCCTACTCGAGAGTGCGAAGGACCCTGTTTGGAGCCTTTGGACTGGACATAACACTTATCGAAACTCCAGATATGTTCCCGGGCAGCCCTCAAAGGAAAGGGAGACTTTTGCGGTTGGTCATTTTCATTGGCTTCCGTTCTGGGGTTGGGACTTTGGGTCGTGTTTGGACAAGTGAGAGATATTTTGCCTCTGAAAATTTACTCTTTGGATTTTTTTTTCTTTTTGGGTCACACTCAGCGTTGCACATGGGGTTATTCCTGGCTTATTCGCTAAGGAATTACTCCTGGTAAAGCTCAGGGGGCCATATTGTTGCTGGGATTCAAACCCGGGTTGGTCACGTGCAAGTCAAACGGACTACCCGCTCTGCTATCACTTTAGCCCCTCTTATATTAATTTTAATAAGTTTTTTTATTCAGGGGAGTTGGAAGGGACTTTTTGAAGCTCCAGGTGTACTTCTGATTCTGCAGGTCAGGAATTATTCTGTGGTGCTTCTGGGTTCCTATGGGATAAGGAGGTTTGACCTGGATCAGCAAGGCAAGAATCCTACTATCTTTACAGTGAGTCCAACCCCATTGTTGTTTTTATTTACATATATAGAATTTCTACTTCCTGGGAGTATGGTGCTGCCAGCAGGTCAATGTGTGCTGGTAAGGCGAGTGCATCAGCAGCCTGATGGCAACATCAGACTTTCAGATACCTCAAAATTGCTGCTCTGCCTTTGGCCAGACTCCAAAAACTTTGGGCAAAGTCTTCAAAGAAAGTAAACGGCCAAAAGTTAGGTATGTGTAAGACACACCAACAAACCATTTCCGGCTCAGCTATATAATTGGAGGCCAAGTCTCTCTGGTTCCTGATGAAACTGCTTAAAGGTTATGATCCCAGAGACTCAGAGACAAATCTCGGAACCCAGCAGCTTTTGGCAGAGATGTGCCCGGTTCCCACAATGAGCTACCAGCGACGAACCACCACAAGGGGGAAAGAGTGTGTATCTCCACCTGATCCCACTTGGTGGCTCGGTGGCCACCATCTTCCATTGGACAGACAGGTTTGGGCCTGCAATGACAAGACATGCAGGGCCTAATGGGATAGGGGTGGACTCTGCCCTTTCCTCCCCACCTCAATGAGACCCCGAGTCGCTGCCCATGTACGGATTCTCTGGCTCTTGATCACTTGGCCATGATCCCAGAGTCTAAGAAACAAATCTTGGAACCCAGCCGCTTTCAGCAGAAATGTGTCTGGTCCCAGGAGTAGGTTACCAAAGCTGGGTATTTCAGTTCGGAATAGGTTTCCTGCTTGGCGGCTCAGTGGCCGCAATCTCTTATGGCTTCTGGACGGTTAGGTTTGGGACTGCTGTGAGGAGAAATGCAGGGCCTAACTGGATGGTGGTGGAGCCGGCCTTTTTTCCCCACCCCAACAAAACCCCGAGTTGTCTGGTGCCCACGATTGACCTCGGTGGCTCGTGGTCAAGGTGCATAATGGCCATGATCCCAGAGATTCAGAGACAAGTCTTGAAACCCAGCGCCTTTTAGCAGAAATGCGTCTGGACCCTGCAGTAGGTTACTGTGCCCGGTTCACCCCAGGGGTAATTGGTGCTGTCCCCCCAACTGCTCCCACTTGGCGGGTCGGTGGCCTCCATCCTCCAAAGGCCTTTGTAAAGTCAGGTTTGGGCCCACACTCACGAATATACATGGGGCCTCTCAGGATGGGGTGGAGCCGGCCAATTCCTCCCCACCCTAACAAGAGCCTATGTTATTACCACGAACCGCCTCTCTGGCTCGTGATGATGCTGTTTAATGGCCATAATCCCAGAGACTCAGGAACAAATCTTGGAACCCAGCACGTTTTGGCAGAAATCCCTCTAGATTTAGTTGTTAAAATTTCAGAATTCCAAAATCATGTTATTTATAACCAGCAATCGATAAAGAATTATCTTCTGTTGTGTTTTTGCCAGATTTGAGTGCTAGGGTAAAATCCCACATAATAATGGTGAGTCTCATGTCAAAATATTGATGTAATCAAAGTAGAGTTAAGAATGTGGAAATTATCTGCCCCACAGTTAGGGGGAGGGTGTAGAATGGCGGTATACTTGGGTTTTTAGTGGTGGAAAATGGGCACGGTGAAGGGACCGCTGTTTCATTGTATGACCGAGACTTAAACCTGAAAGGTTTGTGAGTGCTCTCCCGTTTTTTTTTCCCGTTTCCGTGCATTTGTATAGAAATGGCCAGAGAAATAGTAGAGAAAGTAGGATGCTTGCCTTGCATGTGGCCAACCCAGGAGTCCTCCATTCCAAAAAATCTTTGAGTTGCTCATTGGATATTGAGTGTCCCCTTGTCATCCCTAGAACATGTGATGTGGGGGTGTGTCATGGGGTAGGGATGTCTTCTCCCCGGAACTGTTCATTATGGAGGGATCCTGTGCTTTGCTTTCTTGACTTTGTTGTCTTTCTTCCTCATCTGTCAGGGATGTCGAGTAGTCCATGTGTTTCAAGGCCCTTGTGTTAGCGGCTTTATAACTAGCCTGACTGTACACCTAAAGGTTCAGGTGCCCTTTCTGGGCCCCGGTTAGTCAATCTGACACCATGCATATCTTTGCCTTTGGATCATTGCCATGGATTTTGAATATGGGAAGAAATTTAGTTTTCTTTTTTGGGGGGGCCTGGGGATGCTCAGCAGTTATTCCTGGTGGTTCTCGTAAGTTATTTTTGGCAGTGTTTAAGGATTAACCCCTGTCAGTCTCATGCAAGGCAAATGCCTACCTGCTATAAGCTTGTGTGTGAACCAAAAACTGTTTTATTGTGTGTATGTTAAATTGTGACTGTGAGCCCATCGTGAAGCTAATTAGGACCAGAACAGCAGTGCATCACGGAGGGTGCTCGCCTTACAGATGCCGCCTACCTTCGATGTCCAGCATCCCCTATGGTATTCCATGCATCACTGGGTCTGATTAAAAACAAAACCCAAAAGGCTTTTTTTGGGGATTGCCGAGCTCCTCCCAACAACACTTCCCACAGATTTTCCCTTTCTGTAGGCTTGCTAGGACTGAGAGAACTATGGAGATGTCCTCCACCTGCTTGGTCATTCAACTGCATTCCATTCAATATTGGACTAATTCTCATTGTGCATTTTGTTTGATTTCAGAACTCAAATCACAGGTTCTGGATGTGGCAATACAGTAATTTGCTTTGGGTACAGGGGAATTGCATACAAGTGTGCTGTAGGATTCTCTTGTTAAAACTAAATAGTATGCCATTGTAGTGCTCAGTCACCGAGCATGCGACGTGAAAGGTGGTGTCTGGCTCCATCCCCACAACCACATCTATGGTCTCAATATCACAGGAAATATATCGGAGCCTAATGCTGGGACTAGAGGGTCTTTAACCTCAGTGGGTGCCGAAATCTGAAAATTTATTTTATTGTATGATTTTTTTAAAGATCTCATTAAAGTGCCAGGATTTTCAAAGTCATTGATAGTTGTACTTAGGCGTACAATAATTGAGCACCAATCCCTGCATCAGCTTCCCTCCACCCATGTTCCCGTATTCCCTCCCCACCCCAGTCCCCACTCTACCCCCACCTGTCATCTGGACAAGCACATGACTAGGTTTCAGTGCTTATGTCTTAGATTTTTTGTTTTCAGTTCTGTTGCATCTGTGTTTTGGGTAAATGGCTACACCCCTCACTCATGTCACTGGCATAAATGAATCCCTGATCCCTGTAAACTTCTGGTTCTCCTCCGCCTCAAATTTCTTTCCTTCTTTGTCCTTCTTTGCCCTTCTTTCTTTTTCCTTCTTTGACTTCTCTCTAAAAACTGGAATGGGAGATGATTTAATCAGCCCCTTTACAGTACATTTCCACATCCAGTGTTCGGTATTCCACAGATGAGTGACAGCATCCTGTTTCTGTTTCTTTTTCTGGCTAACTTCACTCAAGACGGTATCTTCCAGTTCCTACCGTGTTGCTGCATAAAAGCAGTAATTCTAAAACCTAAAGTATATATTTTTTTATTAAGTTTTTTCTATTGGGGTTACATTCAGCGATGCTCAGGGGTTAATCCTAGCTCTCCTCTCAGGAACTATTCCTACTGGTACTTGGGGGACCGTATGGGATGACTGGGATTGAACCTGGGCTGGCTGTGTGCAATGCAAATACTTATCTTTCTACTATGAAACCAACCCAACCAAAATTCTTTTTATTCTAGGGTAAATACTGTGACTTTACATTTGATAGACAGCAATGACAAGTGGTGACTGTTGAAAAGAGCTTGATGGTTCAGCACTATTAGTTTTGCATTAGGAAAGGCACTTGTTTGGCACCAGGAAGAAAACTTTGTTTCTATCCCAGCACCCCACATGCCCCCACGAGTCGCAGCAGCAGGAATTCCTGAGCAATGCTGGTGTGACCGTCTCCCCACCTAGTAAATAGAACAAGATAACAAAAAAACTCATTGATCATGGAAAGGAATCTGATTCAGGTGAGATGTTTTCAAAGGTCTTCTGTCTCGGCTGTGTGGGAATGCATCATTGCCTTCGCACGTGTATCCCGGGTGCCAAACTGAGCTAGAACTAAGCCCAGTCTCAGCCCCCTTTTATTTTCACTCTAAACTGCTGCTTCAATTTTCTGTAGAGGGAGTTATTTCCACTTACTGTGTCTGTTCTTTGAGTTGGAAAAAAACTACACAGCTATGTGACCTGTCGTCGGTCTATTTTGCTTGTCCATCTTGCTGAAACGTTCTGTTGTTGCCTGGAAAATCCATCCACGTGTCAGAATTGCAAGCAAGTTGGGTAAATGATAGAAACCAAGCTGCAGGTCTAGAAATTTTTTGATGAGAAGACTATCAGGCACAGCAAAGTCATTGGAATCCTTCTCTGCTGTTCTTCGGGTAGCAACCAGCCCAGGTATAATTCTTCTGGTCATGCACACTGTGAAAAAATCTCGAGTGAGCTGTTATGCCCTCAGCCCCATGAGGATGCCAAGACAGGTGGGAAGTCTTCTGTGGGTTACCAGTAGGAAGTAAGCGCCCACCCTGCAACGAAGCTCTCCCCTGGGCCAAGCTACTCAGAGACTGTTCTGCTCAGTCCATGTTTCAAGACTGCCCCAGGTGAGAATCCCATGGACTGTGGGAGAGGAGCACTGTTTGTAGTGAGTACAGATATGTACCCCACAAGATCTGAATGCTGGAATCGAACCCAGGTTACCCAAGTGAATGAAAGCACTCGCAGTTTTTGGCTCTCCATACAGCCCCACCATCATGCCGAAGTGCTTCCTGAGTGCAGAACCAGGAGAACCTCTTCATATTGCTGGATTTGTGGCCTCCAAACCATGAACAAACCAAATAAAACCACAACAGCCTCCATCCCTTTTGGAGGATTCCCTTACCCCAACAAGGGGTTTCTGAGCTGTATCTTGCTGTATCCATGCTGCCTCTTCCTTGTAGTAGAGGTTTCGGCTCCCTCAGAATGTGGGGTGCTGGGGTGTGGGTTGCCCATAACAGGAAATATTTCTCAGTGGCTTGGTCACAGACATAGAAAAGTGGCTTCACAAGGTTTCTAGCTCAGTGAAGAGAACAAAAAATAAAAATGAATGACTTTGCCTTGCTCTTTCCACGTCAGGTTCAATCCTCTGCACCCCTTCTGGTCCAGAGACAAAGCGTGAGCAACCCACTCAACTCCCAAGAAGATTCAGATATGTACCCCACAATATCTGAAGGCTGGCATCAAACCCAGGTTACTCTAGTAAAAGAAAGCACACACGTGGTTCTTGTACAGCAACACCTGTGGTAGCGGCTTGTTTGATCCTTAATTATGCCATACTTATCCCTGAAGCAAACCCAAGGGTGGAAAATTCTTAAGAGGAACAGGCCTGGGGAGGGACGGAAATGCCCACAGTTCCACTTCGTGGCGCTTCGCAGAACTGCTGCGGGCTGACATTTCCCACGCTTAAGATTTCCAGCCCTTTTCTTTGCTTCAGTGTTAGATATAGGGTCATTAATCAGGTAAGCCGCTTGGGTCGCTGTAGCGGTAGCATGGCGGTTATTGCTCTTGGTTTTCAGACACGGGTCCCTGGTTCTTTCTTTGGCTCTCCGTACAGCCCACCATCATTTTGGAATGATTCTTGAGTGCAGAGCCAGGAATAACCCTGAGCATTGCTGGTGTTGGGTCCCCAAACCATGAACAATTCAAATCAAACCAAAACAGCCTCAGTCCCATGACGGCAAATTCCCCCACCCTAACTGGTGGGTTCTGAGCTGTATCTTGCTGTATCCCTGACCCCTTTTCAGTGTAGAAGAGGGTTGGGGCATTCTCATAACGTGGGGTGATGGCACGTGGGGTTGACTATAACTGATACCTTTCCAAAGAGCCGGGCCACAGACAGAGCAAAGAGGGCTCATAACTTTTCTTGTTCGAAATGAACTGAACAACTTGGAACTGAACAACCTTGGAAGAAGTGATGTATTTAGATTTTCCAGGGAAGGAGATTGCCCAGTCTTACGCTCAATATTTCTGTGTTAATTAAAATTCTTCTTAACACACCCTAGTTCCTCAGATGGCTGTTAACTTCACCCCAGACATCTGGAGATGCTGGAGTTGAATCTGGCCTCTGCTACCCTCCTCCACAGAGAACAGAAGGCATGGGAATTCTCATGTGTGTAGGAACCTCAAAACTTAGGTCAGAAGAAGGCATCCTCAGCAATGTGGGGTGCTGGGATATGTGGACGTGGGGTCTGGAGACTTTTAGAACTGAGTTGGTTGGACACTTCTTACTGCGGGAAGGCAAGCCTCTCCTGTGTCACCCTGTTCGCTCTCGGGTAGCTGGCTCTGGAGCACTGCCCACTGGGTGTGCCTCCACACATAGAGTGAGTGGGACGAGCCCCAGGTAGCAGGGACACCGGGACACAGATCCCCAGTTTATTCTCTGACCCAAGGCCCAGTCAGATGCAGGCAGGGCCGGAAGATGCTGGACTCTCTCATCCCCTCCAGCCCTTTGTGGGCGCAAGAGAGTTGAATCCACCAGAGGCGACCTCCTCTTGTCACACGGACCCCTTGAGAATGAAGCAGCACCATTGAGGTCTGGGGTCATCCCCCAACCCCCACCCCACTCCACCTGGTCCTCACCTCCTGATCTCACTATATGATTTGGGGGAGGGGGTAAGAAGCAGTGGTGGGTGGCCCCACATCTGTCTGGAGTCCGACTTTGGTTCCAACACTCGGGGACCACCCACTTGCCCTGCTCCCACAAATGTCTGGGGAATCCAATGAGCAGTCTTCCTCGAACAGAAGGGAATCCAATCTAGGCTTTTACCTAGGTGAAAGTCCCGTTGCTAAGGAGTTTGTCTACGCAGGTTGGGAGTGGTGAAGATCTTCTTTGAAATTCCTTTTTTGGCCTTTTGTTTCAGCAGGAGCTTCTCTGAGTCTGTTGCTGGCCATAGGTGAGGTCGTGATCAGGCCTTAATTCCTGTTTTTTGCAAGGTTGGCCTTCACAACTTCAAAGCTATTCCCAGGAAATTGACTGCCTTTGCCTTGGGAGGGGGGACCTTCCCTATCTGCCTGTATGCCTACATCAATTCCCTCCAAACCAGTAGGATGTGCTGGAATTTTGGATGTTAGGAGCCCTCAACCCTGGCCCCAGAGGATTGACTCCTGAGTGCAAAGGCAGGAATAAATAAGCCCTGAGCACTGCTGACTGTGTCTCCCTCCCCAAAGATGCAAATCCTAAGGCTCCCAGTGCTGAACAGGTAGCTAATTACTCCCTGTGGTACCAGGGGACCATGTGATACTGGGGGTGAGCCCAGAAAAACACCTACAGTCACAGGAAGCCTTGATCCCAGGAATCACTGAAATCGCTCACATCTGTCATTCATAAACCTGATCCCCCTGACATAGCGCTTTCTGTTCAATACACAAAACAAGTACCATTTTGTAGGGGTGGGGGTAAGGCAAAACCACAAATACCCAAGAGTTACTTCTGGCTCCACAGGCAGGATCACTCCAGGTGGGCCTGGGAGTGAAAGGGATCATATCCCATCATCCCCTGCAAGACAAACACCCAGCAGTTCCTAAAATCTGAATTCCAGTTTACCTTGAATGCATGATTCAATCTCCCCCAAACCTTGGGTGGATACACAAGGCCTCCATTATCTCTGAGTTCCTCACAGCTTGCCTTTTGACCATTTTTTCTCCATTTTTGTTTCCCACCTGGGTCATGCTCAGGGGTTTCTCCTGAATATGTACTCAGGAATTACTCTGGGAGTGTGGTGCTTGGGGGATCCCATGGCAAACACTGTGCTTTTACCTTTTGATGTCTTAAATATACACTCCTAGTTCATTCTTTTTGTTACAGTTCTCAAGTTCAAATTAAACTGGTGACTTCAGTACTATGAGGGAAAGGGAATTGCTGATGTTTGCAATTCAGGGAAACACAAAGATCTTCCCATTCTGTACACTCTTAAGAGTTCTTGCCACTGTGTATTTTCATATGCCTACTAATGCCTGAGTTCCTGGTGAAGCTGAATTAACCTCCTGAGGTACCGAATATAGCAAACCATAATAGTAATAGTAATGATTACTATTTCCTATGCCAGTGTCCCACAGTTGGGCTTGATAGGTATGTTAACCTGTAAATAATGGGTACTTTTTTCTTATTTTTCTTTTTGGGTCACACCCGGAGATGCTCAGGGGTCATTCCTGGCTTTGCACTCAGGAATCTCGTGGCTGTGCTCGGGCGACCATACGAGATGCTGGGTATCGAACCTGGGTCGGCCGCATGCAAGGAAAACGCCCTACCCGCTGTGCTATTGCTCTAGCTCCTGTAAATAATGGGTCTTGATGATGGAATCCAGGTGAAAACTGATTAAATAGGAACTAAGTAAATGGGTACAAAAACCACCCCTCGATCACAGCTGTCAGTGTCACTCTTTTTGTTTTCTTTTGATTTTTGGTCAAACCCAGAGATGCACAGGGGTTACTCCTGGCTCTGCACTCAGGGATTACTCCTGGCTGTTCTTGGGGGACCCTATGGAATGCTGGAAATTGAACCCGTGTTGACTGCATGCAATGTGAACGCCCTACCCGCTGTGCCTCTGCTCCTGTCCAGTGTCTTTCCAGCTCTCTGGGTTGCTGCTAGACTAGTTCCTCTACATCTTCAGGGCTGGCTTCAGAGTCAATGCACCCATTTTGATGAATGACTTCCCAGAGAAAGTCACTGTCCCATGACCCATTCACAATCTACTTGAGTGTTTTACTTTGAATCAATCTGCTTTTGTTTTTATGATGGACATGTGTGTGGGAGCATTGGTTCCATGTTTGACAAGTATAGGACCAAGGGACTCTGCCTTATCTCACTGCCCTGAACTCTGTGACCAGCCCCTCCAGCACTTACCTCTCCTCTCCTTTTTCTGAGCTAATTTCTCTTGCACTGAATCACCTGTTCTGGCACTTGTCTCTCTGCGCTTGGAACCTGGCACTTTAAGGCTCCTTGGTGAAATGGATGATGTCACAGATGGGAGTCTTCCATATGCACCTTTATTTCCTAATGATGTCCAGTGGATCAGGCCTCCACCGGGCACACGTTTAAAGGACAAAGTGATACTTCAGTCGAACGGGGGCACTGAAGGCCAGTTAGTGGCAAGATATGAGGATCTCTCACCTCCAGTGCCTGTGATGTGACCGACGGGATCGTGCCAGCTTTTGGGGCACTTTTGTGGTTGTTTTTCACTCCCCCTTATCCATATCCAGTGGGATCCTGGGGTCTGCCTTGCTCCAGAGGCTTTAGGAGGATATGGAGATTTGCTAGGTATTCTGCGGGATTTTAGCATGGCACGGGGGTCTTGGGTGTGAGTGCATTATCCTTTGGGGGCATCTTCACTTCTAGCTCTGTGATGGGGCAGCATTGCCAGGATGCAGAGCTGATTATGGGGGCTGTGGGTCTTGAGGATGTCGGACCTCCTGATGGCAGAAGTCTTGACCATCCCAACCTTCTCAATCAGGGCTTGTACCAGGCCCTGTCCTGCAACTTTTGGTGTAGACATGTATGTGTAAAACTGCCAGATCTCTTTGAGGGGCAGATCCTCAGCCCCCACTGGTGAGAGACCTTGTTGAAGCCCATCTTTCTCATTGGCACCTGCCAGAAAGAATCCTGGGGACCTATTTCTAGCATGTGGCTGAGGGTTGTAAATGAATAAATAAATGAACGTCGGGACTCAGAGAGATGGTCTTGGCGGCTGTTTGCAAAGTATTTTTATAAATTTTATTTCCTTCATTAATACAAAGACTCTCTGCTCAACATGTTATCTGTTCAGCTCATCTCTCTCCCATCTATTCCAAACCTGGCGACCTCCTGATGTCTGGATCACCTGATCCTATCATGGAAACGAGGAAAAATGAACCTTTCTGAGCAGGGAATTGCCTGGTCAGGAATATTTGAAGCCTGGCCCTTTAAGGCTCTGGGCGAACGTGCGGGTGACTTCTCAAAATCTACGACCTTTATTTGCCAGGCTTGGCGTTCTGTGTGGAAGTGCTGACGTGTCGCGTGGTTGCGGAAGGTGAGGAGCGGGTGAGGGGCCCCCCAGTGGGGGCAGGGGGGTTCGGGAAGTTCGGACCACCACCACCACCCGCCCGGGTGGTCGCTCTGAGCGCCTGAACCCCCACGGTCTCCTTCTTTTGGGCAGCGGGGTCGCTCCGTGGCGGTGGCCCGGGGTGGCAGCCCCTCACCCGGGACGCACCGAGAGCTTCTGCCGAAAGGTTTATCTTGTTTATAAACTGATTTTGGTGGAACGAACGTTGTTTTTACTGAGTAGAACTTATTTCGGAAGATGCATGAGGGGGGAACGTGGCTGCCCGGGTTCGATCCCGGCCCCCCCACAGTGTCCCGGGACCAGCCTGGGGTGAGCCCAGAGCCCGGAGTAACCCCTGAAAATAGCCATGCGCCCAAAAATAAAAGGTGCGTGGGCAGAGGAAGCACCTGGTCGAGGAGAAAAACGAATTTGAAGTGCAAAGGTCCTTTTGAAAGCTTCAGAAACGAGGACAATAACCGAACAAGCAAAAGTGGAAAAAAAAGTTTTTTTTTATGTGTTTTACACCCGGTGGCGCTCAGGACTCCCTCCCTGGGGATCCGAGTACCCTTTGGGGTGTTGGGATGCGGGGCCAGCGCCCTCCCTGCTGACCCATCGCTCTGGCCCTGCACAAAGCAGAAAGTGCCAGAGCTAGAGGGAGCCTCAGTCTCCCCCAGATCTGATGGGGCGGGTGAGGGCTGCTCAGCGTTATCTTAGTTTCGGGGTGACGACCAGCACCTGGTCAGTCACAGGGGTGGGTGGATCATCCCAGCAGTGTCCCCAGGACATCCCGTTCCTTGTTCCCTGTCATTCCTTAGTCGGATTGTGGATTAGGGCTAAAGCATGGGATTCCCTCATCAAAGGGACCTGGGGGCGCATTATTTTTCCTCATGACGGGTGTTGAGCCCCACCTGGCAGTGTTCAGGGGTCACTCCTGGGGTTGCTCAGGGTACCCATATCTGGGTCAGCAGCATGAAAGAAAAAAATCCCTCCCCTCTGTCCTGTCATTCTTGGGGGGTGTCGGGGCTGGATGGGGGTGTGGGGCTGGTCATATTCTTCATATGCTTGGGGCTCAAAAGCATTTGGCAGAGCCTTTGATTTTCACAGGTTATTGTGCATTCAGTGGGTTCTGAGAGTTCAGGGAGATCAGGAGCTTCTCTTTCCTTTTTATTTATTTGTTTTGCATTTGGGGTCACACCCAGCGGGGCATTAATGGTTACTCCTGGCTCTAAATCCAGCAAGCACTCCTAGTGGTGCTAGGAATCATAAAGGATGCCCAGAATTAAACCCAGGTTGGCCACCTTCAAAAGAAATGCCCATTTGTCTGTGCTGTCACTCAGGCCCGGAGGTGTGGAGCTTTAAGCCAACTCAACTTGCGGTCTGGAGGGGTGCATCAGGGTGGTGCTACAGTGGGACTTGCAACCAAATATGCAATCTTAGCAGGAAGTAGCTTGAGTACTTCCAGAGTGTGCCCTAAACCCTCTAATAATGCAATTGAGGATCACTATTGGCCACCACAACTTTTTTCGTTTAAATGAAATAATTATTTATTCTGTAGGAAGTACAACTGCAAGACTCAGTTACGTCTCCTGCCTTTGCACTCAGGGATCAGTCCTGGCTGGGCTCAGGGCACCATATGGGATGCCAGGATTCAAACTTGGCTTGGCCGAGTGCAAGACAAGCACCTCACCTGCTATACTGTGTCTCCAATCTCTTTACACAGAAATTTCCCTTTTTTTGGATTTTTAAGGTCACACCCAGGATTATCAGGGTTTACTCAGGCCTCGCATTCAAGAATCACTCCTGGCAGTGCCCGGGGACCATAGGGGATTTCAGGAATCGAACTCAGGATGACCTCATGGAAGGCAAACTCCCTAGCTGCTGTACCATCGTTCTGGCCCCAGAAATGTCTTAATTACTTAATTTATTGTACTTTTTTTGGCCACAGCAGCACTCAGTGCTCAGGGGTTACTCTTGGTTCTGAGTTCATGTATCATTTTTAGCAGTGCTGGAGTGGGTGAGCCTATGTCCTGTTGCATATTTACCCCGGCTTAGCTGCTTGAAAGAAAAGAACCCTATCAACTTATTGTGTTTGCTAACCCTATGTGATTATATTTCCTCAGAAAAAAGAATTTCTGCCTCACCTGCCCAGATTCCAAGCATCCCCACTGTCCATCTCTCCAAGACCAGAGGTGCGTCCTGCTGTTGAAATGAGTACTTGCAGAAAGGGGTTTTTCGGGGACCAGCTGCAATAGGTTCTAAATGTCTCACTCTTAGGGGCTGGTGCAGTAGTGCAGCCAGGGGGGTGATTGTCTTTCTTGCGGTGACCAGAGTTATCCCTGCCACAACATAACTAGGTGATATTTTCCCCTGAGCATCACTAGGTATGACTCCAACCCTCCCACTCCAGAATTTGTCTTGACACATGAGCATTCTTTGAGCATCTTTTTGGGGTTGGAGTGATTTTCCTGTCTTTCCCTCGCCCCACTCCATTTGCAACAAAGTTGGAGATAGTCAGAGACTCTCCGCCTCTTGTGTCTGTGTGTCTGAGATGCAGGGGGAGCCATGGCAGGTCCCCCAAATGTAAATGAGGTGCTCAGCCCTCTGAGCTCCTCTCCTTGGGTGTATCTCACTACTTGGGGAGCAGATGAGGTGAGATTTGGGGCCACACCTGGTAGTACTTGAGGTCTGTGCCCTGCTCTGTGCTCAGGAGACTAGTGGACACTGAATACCAGGGAAGGCCCTCTGGGCTTCCAGGTTACTGGCATCCGCTTCAGTCTGGTGTGGTCTCTCCTGTTTATACCTTCATTGAAGGTTCATACACATGAAAGTTCTTGAGCCCTTTCAACAGATGGCTGTTAGGGGAAAATGAAGGAGTTGGAGGCTCTGAGCAAAATTATGGGCTTTAAAATCTTGTTTGGGCTAAATTTAATTTTTCTTTCCTTTTTTTTCTTTATTCTTTTTTGGACACAGCGGTAATGCTCAGGTGTTATTTCTGGCTTGGCACTCAGGAATCACTCCTGGCAGTGCGTGGGGGACTATATGTGATGCCAGGGACCAAACATCTTGTTTGGGCTAAATTTAATTTTTCTTTTCTTTTTTTTTCTTTTTTGGACACAGCGGTAATGCTCAGGTGTTATTTCTGGCTTGGCACTCAGGAATCACTCCTGGCAGTGCTTGGGGGACTATATGTGATGCCAGGGACCAAACATATGCCCTGCCAACTGTACAATTACTCTGGCTCTAAGTGTAATTTTTCATCCTCTTTTTCTTTTATAAAATCACATACCCATAGGAGTAAAATCATAGTCTGAAAACCTGGCCTGCAAGCTCTGAGCACTTCTGGATGTGGTCCCAAAACAAAATAACAGACCCAGAATACTGACCGTTCAGTATATATTACTAGATTTCACACCTCTTCTGTTGGCAGATAACTCCTCATTGCCTTTATTGGGGCAGGAGGGGGATTGGATATGCGGAATTTTGCCAAACCCAGCAGTGCTCCGGGATCACTTCTTGGCAATTCAGGTTGTGAAGTTAAGTCCTTTACATTCATGACAAGTGCCCTCCCACTCAGTGTCAGCTCATATGGTCATACCCTGTGGTTGCTGCCAAAAGGTACCAAACGGTACTCAGTGTGGTGCCGGGGTATACAGGTCAGCCATGTACAAGGCCAGTACTCTACCAGACTATAGTTCTGGCACCTAAATTTAATCACTTAATCACTTAACTTCCCGTTAGTCGTCGATTTGCTCGAGCGGGCCCCAGTAACGTCTCCATATGTCTCTGTCGCGTGCTAGTGTAGCCCAATGGCATCTGTTCGCTCCGGGAACATGAAGGGCCTCAAACCGATCGTTCATGATCTTGACGAAGAAGTCTGACCATCTGGAAGGTGGGTGGCCACGTGGTCTTTTGACATCCCGTGGAATCCAATCGGTAACAGCTCTAGTCCAGCGGTCGTCTTTAAATCTCATTACGTGACCAGCCCATCTGATTTTCGACACCTTGGCAAATGAGACAGCGTCCCTGATCCTTGATCGTCGACGGATGTTGGAACTCCGGATTCTTTCTCTCATTTGAGTGAAACGTGATATTCTAAGCATAGCTCTTTCTATTCTTCTTTGGGAGACCTGAATAGCTTTCTCATCTTGTTTCCGTAGGGCCCAGGTCTCTGAGGCATATGTTAATGCAGGAAGAACAGTGGAATCAAAGAGATGTGCCTGGAGCCGGAGGTTCTTCGTCCTCTTAGCTATTTCTTCGACGTTCTTGAAGGCGTTCCAAGGCGCTCTCTTCCTCCTGCGCAGCTCGGGTGCCAGGTCATTTGTCATGTTGACCTCTCGACCTAGGTAGACATAGCTGTTGCATTCGGAGATGGTCGTTCCATTGAGAGCGAATGGGGCGTCAGGAACAGGGCTGTTTCTCATAAACATTGTCTTCGTAAGATTCAGCTGTAGTCCTACCTTTCCACACTCACGGCCAGCATTTGTGCCGCTTGGCTGATGTTTGGTGTTATTAAAACAATGTCATCAGCAAAGTGGAGGTGGTGTAGTTGCCGACCATCTATCTTCACTCCCATTCCTTCCCATTCCAGTCGTCGCATGATGTTCACAAGGGTGGCACTGAAGAGTTTCGGTGAAATGGTATCACCCTGCCGCACCCCTCTCTTGACATCAACGATCACTTCTTTGTAGAATGGTGAGATCCTGGTAGTGAATCCGAAATATAGCTCATGGAGGATCCTGATGTATTGGCCTTGAATGCCCTGATTGGCTAGGGCTTCAATGACCTCTTCCATCTCAACAGAATTAAAGGCCTTCTTTAAATCAATGAACGTTAAACAGAGCGGCATCTTGAACTCCCGAGAAACCGCAATGAGCTTGGTTATTGTGTGGATATGGTCGATGGTGCTGAATCCTTTGCAGAACCCTGCTTGCTCGCATGGTTTTCCTTCATCTAGTGTTCTGCCAATCCTATTTAGGATGACTCGAGTGAACAACTTGTAGATGACAGACAATAGGCAGATCAGGCGATAGTTGCCAATGTCATGGATGTCTCCCTTCTTGAACAGTAGTACGGTCCTGCTGGTTTTCCATTGGGACGGAAACTTGCATTCAGACAGGTAGCGAGTGAAGAGCCGAGCCAGTGTATTGATGAGTACTGACGGCAGGTTCTTCAGGTGTTCAGGTCTGACCTTGTCTGGGCCGGGTGCTGTTTGTTTCTTTACTGACGAAATGGCGTGTCGGATTTCGGAAGGGAGAACGTTGGGAACGACATATCCATCCTGTGGAATTTGGTATGTCGGCAAGTGGACATGGCTATCGAAGAGATTTGAGTAGAAGTCATGGATAATCTTCTCCATTTCCGTTCTGGAGGATGTGATGGATCCATCAGGACGTCGGAGGGCAGTCATCTTGGTCTTATAGTTGGCGAAGGACAGGCGGGCCTTACGAATACTTTTCCCGGCTTCTGCCGCATCTACCAGTACTTCTGGTATTCTCTCTTTGAGGTCTTCCTTGATCGCATCTCTGCACTGCTTTGCAAGCTCAGACGTTAGCTTGCGGTTGCCTGAGGCATGCGCCAAACCACGCTGGTGAATTAGCTCAAGAGTTTTTGAAGATAGGCGATTTTTTGTGGCTATCTCTCTCTTGGCGTTCCTTGCACATTCATGGAGGTGCTGAACCAGTCGATCGTATTCCTCGTCAATGTTGTCAACAATGGCATCTTCCCATGTTGCCGCAATAGTACCAAAGAGTTCCCAGTTGGTGGTCATTCTGGGAGTTCTCATTTTGAACTTTGCAGCCCTTTCTCCCCGCTCTGTGAAGTAGAATTTTGCACGAAGGAGACGGTGGTCCGATCCCGTTCGAAATTTTGGGACAACAGCGACATCAGTCAGGCAAAACCATCGATTGAATATGATGTGGTCTATTTCGTTGTGGAATCTTCCACCGGGAGACTGCCATGTGCATCGTTTAGATTCTGCCTTCTGGAACTGTGAGTTACCATGAATGGTCTTGGTCGACACGGTGAACTCAGACAGTCTCTCACCCTGTTCGTTCCATTCTAGGCCATAGGTCCCGATGTGAAGTTCTTCAGCTGATCTTCTCGGTCCTATCTTGGCATTAAAATCACCAACAATGATCTTGTAGAAGGTGTGGTCTTCTTTATGGAACTTCTCTAGCTCCATGTAGAACTTCTCGATTTCTCTTTCATCATAATGAGATATTGGTGCGTAGACAACGAAGATAGAAACTGCAGGCAGTGAGTCACATCTATTCAAATGTAAACGTCCGATTCGGGTTGTTAGGCATTCGAATGAATCAATGCTCTTGGCCAAGTTTGTGTTGACAAGGACACCGACGCCTCCAACACCTCTTTTATCGCATGTTCCGAGGAACAATTCTTCTCCAGTGTCGAAAACGGCATGGTGAGATTCATGCCTTCTTGTCTCGGTCAGACCAATGATGTCGTACTTGATCATTCGCGCTTGTACCATCAGTTCCTCGATGGATGCATCTGATGCTAGCGTACGTGCATTGAAAGTACTGACGATCATTTTTGTCTTCCTTCGTTGTGGCAGCCTATGTTGGCCTTGATATTTTGTCGGCCTCTCCTTTCTCATCCTTCTCAGTGCTGCCATGTCGGTGAAACCTTCAGGGTCAGGTGAATGAGACCAGTTGTAGTTACTAGTTTTGGCATATCGAATACACAGCGGATAGCTTGCCAGCGGATAGCTTGGACACTACTTCCACTACCCAGCTGTCGCCACACTCCAGGATGCTTTCCAGACCCGCGTGGCAGCTCCGGCTGAGACCCACGCACGACTGAAGACCCACAGAACAAGATAAGTGGAACTCTCTGAGACCTTGGACTCCAGGCTCGGCGGACCCAGTGACAGAGCTTCTCTGCTTGCTCCCACCACCACAGGTGACAAAGGGATTCTAATCAGGAGCCCCACCCTACCCTGCCCTGTCTGCTTCCATCAACCACCAAGGGATCGAATTGCGCACAGGAGACCCACCGAACCCAGATAAATACCCCACTGGCAGACTTCCACTCTCGACACTACTTCCACTACCCAGCCGTCGCCACACTCCAGGATGTTTTCCGGACCTGCGCGGCCGCGCGACACATCATAAGACACTAAATACCCATCTTCCGGAATTGCCGTACCATATTTGATAGGGTTCAAATATGGTAACACCTACAGGGGTGATTAGAGGTCACCCCAAAAGCCTCTATCCATCTCGGAAAGACTGGCAAGCTACTGAGAGTATTCCGCCCGCACGGAAGAGCACCTAAATTTATTGATTTATTTTTGGTTGGCTACACCCAATGGAGATAAGAGTTTACCCCGGCTCTGTTCTCATTGATAATGTTAGGTTTGGGGACCGTGTGACGTGATAGGTATTGAACCCTGGTCAGCTATGTGCCAGACAAGCAACTCGTGCTCTGTGCTATCTCTGTAGCCATCATAAAAATGCTTCTTTGCTAAGTCGAGAAAGTTGTGTTCTTTTTTCTGATGAACTACACAATTCACTTTTTTTTTGCTTTTTGGGTCACCCCCAGTGATGCACAGGGGTTATTCTTGGCTCATGCATTCAGGAATTAATCCTGGCAGTTCTTGGGGGACCATTTTGGATGCTGGGAATAAAACCTGCATTGGACGTGTCCAAGGTAAAAACCCTACCCACTGTGCTTTCACTCCAGCCCCCCAAAGTTCACTTTTTGTGTTTTTGTGTTCGGATCACAGACAGAAGAGCTCTGGGCTTACTTCTGACTCTGCACACAAGAGTCACTCCAGGAGGGCCTGGGGGACCCTATAAGAAGTGGGGGTTTGAACAGGATTTACATGTTAACAGATGTTCCCGGTCTCTCCTGGCGTCTCTCTCTCACTGTCCACATTTGGTGCTCTCGAGCCACTTCTCCACCCTGAACAGCTGTTGTTTTGGACCGATGAAAGTAGAATCAGGACCAGACTGGTTGCTTAGTTGCCGTTTTTTCAGTCCCTTGTCTCTCCCAGCTCTACCCAACCCTCGCTCTAACTCGCTCTCCAATGCTCTCTGTGACTCCTCTCCAATCTCCCCAGCCACTCTTACTCTCAGCTCTCAGCCTTTTCTCTAAGTCACAGCCGTGTCCTCTAACTCTGTGTCTCTTCTTCTTGCACTGTATCATTATCATCCTGTTGTTCATCGATTGATTCAAGCAGGCCCCATTAATGTGTCCTTCGTCCTATCCCTGAGATTTTAAGAAGTGCCACATTTGAGGCACTTTCAGGGTCAGGAGAATGAGAACCATCATTGTTACTGTTTTTTGGCATAATGAATACATTACGGGGAGTTGGCCAGACTCTGCGATGTGGGCAGGATACTTCTGGTAGCCTTCCAGTTTTTCCAGAGTAAGACTAGATAATAAGATTTCGTGTGGCCGCGCTCTCCCCTGAGCACGGTTGTATAGTCTTTGAGTCTTGGTCATTGATGGGATTATACCGCACTGGGGACAGTTGGTGGTGTAACGCATACATACTGGAAGATGGGTGATCTGGGTGGAAGAGGCCCAGTCCCAATACGAGCAGCTTGGAGATCTAAGCCCCAAGTCCTGCACACCTGGGTTCCTCTGTCAGTTCCTTCGTGCGTGAGGCTCATCCGAATGTGTGGAGAGTGGTCTTAAGCATGGCTGTGGCTCGAACCAGATGTATTCCCCGGGTCTCTGCTTGGGGCGGGGAGCGAAACTCAACACACCCTCATCCAAGGGGCCCCAGTAAGACCGCCAGACGTGGAGTCAGGAGACTGCGCTGTTCTCTTCCAGGAGCAGGGTATTATAGTCTCTTGGTCTTGGCCATTGATGGGATTACACGGAACCAGGGACAGTTGGTGGGTGTAATGCCTACATACTGGAAGATGGGAGATCTGGGTGGAGGAGGACCATCCCTTTTCTTAGTCTCCTTCATTCTCCCTGTCTCCTTGAAGCTGCTCTTTTTGTTCTCTCACCACGACCCCAATCCACGCCTCCCCACGGGACGCCCAATGAAAAATGGTTTTCCAGACTTCCCCATCACCTGCAGCCCACAAAGGAAAAGCAGACCTTAGAGTGTGTTACTCCTCTCCTCAGACCAGCAACTTAATTGACATATTTAGTTTTACTTCCTAATGATTACCATTCTTTTTTTTAATTTTTTAAAATTTTTTTATTAGTGAAACACCATGAGGTACAGTTGTAGATTTACAAAAATCTAAAATGTAAAAAATTAAAAAAAATTTTTATTAGTGAAACACCATGAGGTACAGTTGTAGATTTACGATTTTTTTGTGCTTGGGTTTGATTATACAATGATCAGATACCCATCCCTCCACCAGTGCCCATTTTCCACCACCATGGATAATATCCCCCCCACCCCATCCCCCCATCTCCCCCTGCCTCTGTGGCAGGGCAATCCCCTGTGTTCTCTCTCTCCTTTTGGGTGTTGTGGTCTGCAAAAGGGGCATTGAGTGGCAAACATGTTCAGTCCATAGTCCACTTTCAACATGCATCTCCCCTCCTGGGAGGGTCCTCCAAACACCCTTTATTTGGTGTTCCCTTCTCTGTCTGAGCTGCACTTTCCTCTAGAATGCCCGACTGGCCACTAAGCTATGGAGTAATCCTCCTGGTGCTGATCTCAGCTATTCTTGGGTATTAATCTCATATTTTGTTACTTTATATCCCCCATTACCATTCTGTATCGACACAGTAATATACACTTCTAGTCCCTCATCGGACCCCTCTTCTGGGGACCAAGGGATTAAGGGCAACTGAGGCTTCAGTAGATGAGTAGATGTCCAGGATGTAATATTATCTGGAGACCATCAACTCTCAAGCTCAGGCTTGTCTTTGTAACTGTCTTCCTGTGTCCATACAAAAAGCAATTGCTCTGAAATAGCTAATCATGCAAAGGACATTAAGAAAAAGAGAAAGACAATATTTCTCAAAAGTCAAAGTCTGATCAGGAGACAAAGGTAATTGAAAGGTTATGGGCAATCAACAGACATAAGCTCTTACCCGCCGGGGAGAAAGGGCAGACCACTATTATCCTACAATACCTGGTGATCGTCAGTGGTTTCTCCTGGCTTTGCACTCAGGTATTATTTCTGTTGGTGCTCCGGGAGACTCTACAGGATCCTGGGGATTGAACCTAGGTTGGCCATGTGCAAGCAACACCCTACCCAGATCTACAGTTGCTCTGGTCTCAGTTGGAGAGTTTAGATGCACGTAACTGTGCAGAGAATGTCGTTTGAAAGGATGGAAGGGTCGCCTTCATGAAATCTTTTATAAGTGGGAATATGGGTCAGGTCCCAAGCTCCCCACATACCAGCAGGCCATTCCGTTTACCTGTGATTACTCACACGGTTGCTCACATTCCTAAGTCCCACCCATGTCACTTTACTAAATATTAGAGGTAAAAAACAGAAACATTTATGATTGGACAGGGCAAAATTCCATCCATCTATGAGTCATATGGTTCTCAGGGGACCATTTGGAATTCTGGACATTGTACCTAGATTGACTGCATTCAACGCATTATACTAGCCTGATACTCTAAGTTTGAAATCATGTTTCTGAAACTGCCTCCTGGGGTTTTCTTTGTAGCTGAAAGTCCACTGCTCGCGTGTTGTCAAGGGGTAGAGATTGGCCGGACCTTGTTATATGATGTTCTTACCAGCCTTTGCTCCTATTTCATGTCTCCAACTCTCTAGGTTTCTACTAGGCCAGTTCCTCTCTGAATTACCAGGGTTGGCTTCAGAGTCACTGCTTTCATCCCCATCTCGATTTATTACTTCCCCAAGAAACTCATTGTCCCGTACCCTACCAGCTACCTACCTGCAGAGCTTGATTTCTTTTGACATGAAAATTCTCATGGCATAGACTAATGATTGGAATCCTTCTCTGTTCATCTACATGGAAGGAGCCAGCCCTGGTGGAATTTCTCTTCCTGAACACTGTGATAAAGACTCAACTCAGCAATTTGGCCCTCATCCCCACAGGGATTCTGAGACAGGTGGGATGTCTTCTGAGGGTGATCAGAAGATCACTCTTCCCATTTCCTTAGCACCATCATTTTCCCATAAAAGCCCATATTGGATAGATTCCCCAGAAATGTAAGACAAACTTTTGAGTCCAGCATCACCCCGGTGGGACTATGTCAACATCCAGAAAGGAGAGAAACTGTTTAAGTGTAAGGACTGGGGAAGGCCTTCAATGGATCCTCATACCTTATACACAGGAGATTTCATACTGGAGAGTCTGCATGTAAGGAATGTGCTGTGTCCTTTCTCTGACTCATACATCTTAGTATGCACAGAAAAAGTCACACTGGAAAGAAACCATATGCATATACGAAGTGGAAAGTTTTTGCTTATTCCACAAGCCTTCTTACACGGAAAAACTCACACTGGAGAGATGATTTGTACTTGTGAGCAATGTAGGTAGTCCTTTGCTTCTTCCTGAAGTCTTAGTTTTCATAATTTCTGTTTCGTAGAAAACCCTTATATGTGAGGTAGGTGGAAAGGCCTTTCATTTCTTCTCAGATCTTTCTGAGCATAGGAAAGTCGATACAGGGGAATGAAACACTGTCCGTGTCACTACTGTGGGAGGGTCTTTACTTATTATTCAAATTTTTTTGTCCGTAAGAAAACACACATTGTAGTGAATTCATATATATATATAATATATTATGTATAATATTATATATATGTAAGGAGTGTGGCAAGGCCTTTGCTTATTTCACAATCCTTTTGTGACACTGAAATTTTCATACTGGAAACAAACCTTATATTTCTAAAGACTTTGGCAAAGCCTTCACTTTCCCCTAACTCCTTATTAAACATAGGAAAATTCATACTCGAAGAAAACATATTTAGGAGTGTGGGAAGACTTTTGCTCAATACTCAAGCTTTGCTGTGTGAGAAAAATTTATCCTGGATTCAGGCCTTATATATGAAAGGACTTCAGGAAGATTTTGATGCAATTGGCATAGCTTTCTGATCCTTGAAAATTCACAGTGGAGAGAACCCTCATAAGTGTAAGGAATGTGGAAAGGTCTTCAGTTTGTCTTCAGCCCTTACTGCGCATGTGAAAAGTCATTTTGCAGTGAAACCTTGTATCTGTCAGGAGTGTGGGAAGGACTTTCCTGGATGCTCAGGCCTTATTATTCATAGGACAATTCACACTGGAGAGAAACTATATATAAATATACATATTTTTATATATATGTAAGAATATATATTTATGTAAGAATATGGAAAGCGCATTATTCGCACATGCGGCTGTTGGAGTACATGGAGCTTAGGTTTATCAGATTGTACCCATCACAGTGCTCCC
Organism: Sorex fumeus; assembly: GCF_029834395.1. Lineage (NCBI taxonomy): Eukaryota > Metazoa > Chordata > Mammalia > Eulipotyphla > Soricidae > Sorex > Sorex fumeus. Next base: position 5,588,748 of record NW_026606076.1, read on the forward strand.
GAGTCACTCCCATTACTTTGTCTGTCTATAACCTCTTCTATGCTCTCTTCCCCAACCAATTTGTAAGGTCTCATCCTGCTTAGACACTGAAGCTGTACTGTAAGTTCATATTGTCTTTCTCCTCTCCTTATGTCTTTTGAGCAGTTTACTTTAATGCAATGTCCTTTTGTATAGATACAGGAAGACAATTAATTAATATTATGCTTTATAACTTAGGAATTAATTGGCTTTGGATATTATTCACTCCTGGGCATCTGCCTTCTCAACTTAAGTCTCAGCTGCCCTCACTTCCTAGCACCCCAAGGGCAGGGTCCCGACGTGGGACTGGATGGAACCAGGGCAAGCAGGTAAGTTATGTGCTACCCTGGCATCACTATGGGCCAGGCCAAGGTGCCACGATTCTTAACTATAAGTTAAGAGGTTGATTATAGGCAAATGATGTCATGATCCAAAAGTAACGACGAGACTAGGGCCCTGCTGCTAGGAATAGGAAAGATATCTTGCCTGAGCACTGCAGTATGAGATTGAGATGGCCCTAGGAGAGCAATTCTATAAGCTCAAAGTATTTCTCACTGTGTCCATACAAAATGATTAATATTATGTATGCTTATATGTTGGTTGGACAAGGAGAGGAGAAACACGTCCTAGAAGCAGTTTTCCTATGTGTCCTGGCTAGCTTGGATGAGACTGAACCTTTCTCCCTCCAAAGTGCCTTCAGTAAATGATTTCGGTATATTGAGGTAGTTTCTCTTATCTCACAGGAACCTAGCTGGCCTTAGGTATACAGAACCCACGTGCTAAGCCAGGCCTGATCTTTGGGATGTAGATGGCTGGCTCCAGGCTGGCTGATTTTGGGGATGTAGATTCCAAGCTCTAGCAGACTGGTCTTTGTTGTGCTAATCTAAATGCTTGTAGCTTGTAAAAATGTGAGGCCAGGATTACTGGCCTGCGGGTGTAAAGAAACAATGTATGCTTTGCCTCAGTGTTCTTTCTGTAACTCCTTTTGATGACATTACTATATTGCACCCTTTAGAGGTACTATGATCTATATAAGGGAGATTTCAGGGCTCTCTGGGGGGACACGTGCATCAGAGAACCTGGAAAGATGGGGCTGAGGACAGAAGCTGAGAGAACAAAGGCGCACGTGCTTGAGGATTCCTGAGGCCTCCATGACATACATCTCTTCCATGTAATAAACTGCTGCTAAGACCAACCAGCCTGGTTCCCGTTTCCTTCCTTTGCCTGACCATTGCCATCGACCACCGTGGAGTGGGGAAACGGCCTGACCATTTGTGTGTTTACACATGCGACTTTAAAGAGAATCCTGGAGACAATCTGTCGGTAAGGAATATAGGAATGCCTTCATGTTCCCTCAAACTTTATTAAATATAAAAGTTATGCTGGATCAATCACTTCCATAATAACAATAGCCTGCGTGAGAACAGGGCCCTGAGGAGAAAGCGTTTTAGTTTGAACAAGTGGGTGGGGATTGATACAAAAGTACAGTAAGTAAGGAAATAATCCTGTTATGTGTGAAAGCTTCCTGTGCTAATAGTACCAAAGTGAAAGGTACTTGCTGATTATCCCCTGCACCTTGGTTATGAGAATGTCCTGGCATGTGGACTTCCCAGGATGTTAACTGGTAAATAATGGTTCTTAGTGATAAAGCAAGGTGGAAGGAATTAAATAAGAAGTAAATAGGTACTAACATTGCATTTTGTTGGGTACTGTCAAGACTCACCATGCTTTCATTCTTTGCTGTGACTCAGACTTGGCTTAGAGGCCCTAGTTTGCAGAGGAGCATGACAGAGATCAAGCAGGATGCTGTGGTGAGCCCTTTTGAGGTTGGATAGACAGCCAAACCTCCATTCTTCAGGCTCTTCTGTGTTATGTTCTGGGAGTCACATCCCGCTGTGCTGTCCATAATTTGTGTCCAGGTCAGCCACATTCCAGGAAGCACTTCACTCCCTGTAGCATATCTGCACTCATTGTATTCAGTTTTCCATTTGATTTACACAAACATTGAGGGTAAATGTGTTGAGACTCATACTTTGGAAGCAGTAAAGTCCTAACAATCTATTATACACCAAAATGGGACCACATAGAATCCAGATGATTGAACCTGGGTCAGCTGCGTAGAAGGCAAACACCCTGTCCACTGTGCTTTCACTCCAGCCAACCAGCCTTACAGATTTACCTGCATTTTCCTAGTTGTTCTCTGTGCAGCTGGTTTCTGGCCCTTTAAGGATGCTTGCAGAAGTGGAAGTGATGTCACAGCAGGGCATTTACGTGTTTGCGTGCAAGATGCTGGATCTGGCCGTCCATTTGTTATGTAGGTGAAGGGAGAAGAGGCTGTCCCACGTGGAAGGGGTCTGTGAAGGCCAGTTCCGTGGCAGGACACTAGCAGCCTCCCGTGAGCGCCCCGCCCTGCACCTCCTGGTGTCTGCAGTGAGGGGCGGGGCCAAGCCAGCTCTAAGGACACTTTTAAGCTCCTTTTTCAACCTATATCCCAGTGGTTCCTGTGGCACGGCAGGGTTTGGTGGGGGACGCAGAGCTTTGGTGAGTGCAGTGGGTGCTGTGCCGGGGTGCAGGGGTTGCGGGTATGAGTGCGTGGTTCTGGGGATCCCCTGCAACTTCGCTGTGGGTCAGTGGCAGGTGGGCGTGGGGCTGAGCGTGGGGGCTGCAGAGTGTCGGGGCTGGGCCGTCCTGACCCTCCCAGAAAGGGACTGCGCTGGGCCCTGTCCTGGACGCTTTGGCTGGAACCTCCCTGCTGCAAAACCTGCAGATTCTCTTAGAGGACCAGAGAGATACCACAGCGGTTAGGGCGTTTGCTTTGCATCTGGCCCACCCAAGATCGACCTCCAAGCTCGACCAGGACAGGTGCCTCAGCGCAGAGTCAGAAGTTTCTCGTCCATATCACAGGTGGTGCCTAGAAAACTATGAAAGGATGTTCGTTTTTGAGGGGAAGGGGGGAAGCTCTCCAATGGCAAATGACACTGTAGCCCTCGGTCCCTATTCACTAGTAGCCTTGATTTCCGGATTATCACGTGGGCGTGGTTCTAGGTTTGGTTGGGGTTTGCAAATGAAAATTTACTTTGTGGCTATTTCTGCTTGTATTTTGGGCATATATGTCGAATCTCAGGGCTTACTTCAGGAGCAGTACTCTGGAATTTTTTTAAGTTTTTTATATGTTATGTGAGATGCGAATATCGATCTGGGTCAGCATGGGAAGCACCCCTCCCAGCTTACTATCTCTGACTCCACATTGTTGTTTTTTCTAACGTAGAATTTCTGTATCCTAAAATCAACTTGAAAATTGCACCCCGACTCTTCCTTTCTCCCTGATCAGGCAAAACTCGGTATTACACTGAGTAATGAGAATTGTGTTCAAATAACGTCTGGGCATGTGCTGCGTGCCCTTGGTGGCTGTGATTGGTCTCCCCACCCTGGCCGGTGAAGGGTGACAGAGGATCGAAGAAGGAAACAGGGGCCAGGCTGTTGGTGATCTGCTGAATTTTAACCCAAAGTGTTTTAGACTTCATCCATGAATTGCCCCTTTTTCTCCTCCCAGAGAAGCTTATCATGTCCTTGCTAACATCCCTAATTTAGTTAAAGATTATCTTAAACATTTCCTTTGTATTTTCCCTCACGTTGTCTCAGTTCCCCAGGTCAGTCTTGATAACTTATAAACCATAACTTTCTGGTAATTCTCAACTTTGTATTTGTACTGGTTTGCAGTTGAAGGGCTGTGTATTTGTACCTGCTTTTCTATTTCCCCTATAGATTATTTCTGTTTTTACTATACAGAATGTTTTTTGGTTAAACAGAGTAAGACCATCAATGTTATGCTCCTAATATTTGGTAGTTGATTGACTCTGAAGTTATTTACTTCTGGGCATAATTGCTTGGTGATTATTACTTGACTCGGGCTTCAGTTGCTGTAGTTCCTAACAACACAACAGGGAGGTTCTGCCGTGGGACTTGGATGGACCTGGGGCAAGTGGAAAAACTACCCCAGCTTCGAAATGGCACATTCTAGAAAGCACGTGTGCATGGTCTTGATGCAAACTGTTACAACGTTAGAGACAGGATCCCCATGGGGAAGGACAAGGTGAACTGACCTGAAGACTTAGTCTGGGATTTATAGTAAAAGCCTTGCTTGGTCTCAGAGCCCAGAGAAATAAGTGTTAAAAACCTCATTTGCTCTGGGGGCTGGAGAGATAGCACAATGGGTAGGGTGTTTGCCATGCAGGCGGGTTCGATTCCCAGCATCCCATATGGTATCCTGAGCAATGCCAGGAGTAACTCCTGAGTGCAGAGCAAGGAGTAACCCCTTGTATCACCGGGTGTGACCAAAAAAAGAAAAAATAGCTTAATTTGCTGTCAAAGACTAGAGAACTAAGTGTTGGGATCTTTGCCTTTTACAGTGTTTATCCAAATGACTAAAAGTGTCGATAACTTATACAACTAGAGGAAAAGATAAAAGCAATGTAGATTTCCCTGGGAGACAGTGTGTATCCTTGGGTTAATCTCCCCATGAGAATTTCCTCTTCCAAATGTTTATCTGCGTAAATGATTAGCCACTCCTATGTAATGGTGCTTACCTGTCCCTTTTTGATGCCAGGGTAGCTCACAGCTATCCTGGGTCCATCCAGTCTCTTGCTTTTAGGGTGATAAGAACAAATGGCAGCTGAGGCTTAAGTCTCATAAACATGACAATGCCCAAGAGTATATAGTATCTGCAGTCAATTAACTCTAAAGTTACAAAAGCATAATATTGCTTTCCTTTGTCTATACAAAATTGAGGGCTGGGGGCATGGCCATCCTAATCCTCCCAGCACAATCCTCCCAACCTGGGACTGCACTGGTCCTTGTCCAGGAGCAAAAAGGGATATTTGTCTAAAGTAAACTGCAGAGGATATAAAGGAAAGAGAAAGTCAACATTTCACTTCCAAATACAAAATCCAGAGATCTCTGATGAATCTGACCTTACAATTCACAGGTTGTGGTTATGGGAAATGGGTGATTAACGCATAGGGGAAGCAGAGCACAGGGAAGTTAAAGATGAATACTAAGGAAATGGGAGTGATTCAGGGGTATTGGGATGGGTGTTACTCAGTAAGCCTCAGCTCCTTGTAGCAGAGGAGAAATGATGAACCAATGTTAAACCTAAATTGTTTAGAACTAGAATCCAACCAGGGTAAAGGGTTTTGTTTTTTTTAAGCAAGAAAGTTTTGGTTTTCCAGGAATCAGGACATTTGCTCAGGAATCCCACTGGGTGTGCTAGGAGCACGTTTACTTAGGGCTGGAGCCATAGTACAGTGGGTAAGGACGTAACCATCCAAGCAGTCGACCCTGGTTATATCCCCTGCATACCATATGGTCTGTCCCAGATTGATTCCTGCTTGTAGAGCTAGGAGTAATACCTGAATCTGCCGGTTGGGGCCCCGAAACAAAAATCACACAAAGTCACACATATATACACATATACATGCATGAACAATGGTGAAAGAACAATAGGGATTCAGGAGAAAGTGTGAGTTTCTGTAGCAGGGATAGATCAAAAATAGGGGATTTTTTTCCTTTTTTGGATCACACCTGGTGATGCACAGGGATTACTCCTGGGTTTGCACTCAGGAATTTCTCCTGGCAATGCTCAGGGGACTATAATGGATGTTGGGAATCGAACCCAGGTTTGCCGCGTGCAAGGCAAACGCCCTACCCGCTGTGCTATCTCTCCAGCACCAAGAATAGGGGATTTTTAAGGACGAGAAATTTGACTCTTTTAGTGTTTCACTCTCAAATTTGCCTTTGTACATCATTTCCCCCACCCCTTCGGTAGAATTTGCCTTTTTTCTTCTTATATTTTTCACCACAGCCTACAGTGCCCAGTGTTTACACTTGTCTCTGAGGTCAGGGATCATTTGACAAGAGTCAGGGTAACATTCTGTGTTTAGATATCATTGGTTCGATGTTAGGTGACAATGCAGGATCAGGGGACTTCTCCTTACCCCCAGACCCCCGGTGTGTGACCGACCAGTCCAGTATTTGCCTCTCCACCCCTTTATTCGAGTCCATCCCCCCTGCAGCACAGATTCACCTTGGTGGCAAAAAGGTTCTCAGTGCCTAGACTCTGGCTCTTTAAGGTACCTAATGGAAATGAAAATGATGTCATAAGTGATGTCATAAATGTCACGGTTCATTTCCATCCCTCACTCAGACACTGGGGCTATTGCTCAGTTGGCAAAGGACAAGTAAATTTGCATCCCATCCTGGAAGGGTGTCTCTGAAGAAGGATTTAGTTGCAGGACTCGAGCAACCTCCTGTGAGCACCCCGCGCCCTCCTGTTTCCACACTCCACACCGTATATATGTGAGGAATGTGGAAAGGCCTTTGTTGTAGCCTCAAAGCTTAGTGTACATAGGAGAATTCACACTGGAGAGAAACCATATATATGTAAGGGATGTGGGGAGGCCTTTGCTTGGGCCTCATCATTTCGTGAACATAGGAAAATTCACACAGGAGAGAAACCGTATATATGTAAGGTATGTGGAAGGCCTTTGCTGTAGCCTCAAGACTTAGTGTACATAGGAGAATTCACACTGGTGAGAAACCGTATATATGTCAGTAATGTGGGAAGTTCTTTGCTGTAGCCTCAACTATTAGTGAACATAGGAAAATTCACACTGCGGAGAAACCATATATATGTAAGGAATGTGGGAAGGCCTTTGCTAGGGCCTCAAAACTTACTGTACATAGGAGAATTCACACTGGAGAGAAACCATATATATGTAAGGAATGTGGGAAGGCCTTTGCTGGAGCCTGAAGACTTACTGCACATAGGAAAATTCATCTCCAAGAGAAACCTCCTCAGTGCCAGACATGTGGGAAGGAATTCACACGGTTCTCTTCCCTTACTCTACACATGAGAATTCACACTGTAGAAAAGCCTTAGACATGCCTGGAGTGTGGAATGGCCTTTACTTCATCTTAACAATTGACTGTACATAGGAGAATTCATATAGTGGAGAGAAACCATATATATGTAAGGAATGTGGGAAGTCCTTTGCTGAAGCCTCTATACTTACTGTACATAGGAAAATTCACACTGGAGAGAAACTGTATATGTAAGATATGAGGGAAGGCCTCTGTATGGCCTCAATTCTTAATGTACATAGGAGAATACACACTGGAGAGAAACCATATACATGTAAGAAATGTGGAAAGGCCTTATGAGAAGCCTCAGATTTAGTGTACTTAGGGGCATTCGTGCCAGAAGAAAACCTTATATATGCGAGGAATGTGGGAAGGCCTTCTGCCATTCTGAATCCATTCTAAGCAAAGGAAAATTCACAGTTGAGGGAAAGCTTATCAGTGTCAGACTTGTGGGAAGGCCTTCATTTGGTGCTATTCTCTAACTCATTATGTGAGAATTCATTCTGGAGACAAACTGCATATATGTCGGGAATGTGGGAAAGACTTCATGTACCCCTCACACCTTAATAAATATAAAAGTTCATACTGAATGATTTTATCCCTTAATAACTGTCTCTAAGGACAGAAGAGGACAAGTCAGTCAAGCAAGTTTCCTTTGGACACTATGGTCAAGGGTGTTAAAAACGTGCAGTTAAGAGGGAAGTAAGCCTGCCTGCTTGTAACAGGCTTCTCCTCATGTCATTGAAAGGTACCTGCTGATTTTCACCCGGGCTACACCTATGCCAGTATTCTAGTGCTTGGAATTGCTTGTGTGTTAACTTGTAAATAATGGGTCCTGGTGATGAAAATAAGGAGGAAGGTGACTGAATAAACAGGTACAGAAACATCTCCCTGCTCAGAGCTGTCATGGCTCACTACTCTGTTATTGTTTGCTATGCTTCTGGCTTGGCCCAGAGGGGCTGGTAAGCGGGAGTTATGGGAGAAATCAACCAAGATGCAGCATTGAATACTTTGAAAATGGAAAAATAGGTAAACCTTCATTCTTCAGTCTTTCCTGTGTTAGTTTTTGGCACGCTTGAGCCCCCTGAAAACCCTGGTTTGGGAACTTGAGCGGCAGGTGACACCAGCTTGTAGGGCACTTTCACGCTTTTTTTACTTGTTCTGGGCATCCAGGTTTTAGGGGATGTGGAGCTTTTAAGGGGTGCATTGGAGGCTGTTCTGTGGCGCAGGTGTCATGGGTGAGGGTGCGTTATCCTGAGGTCCCGTGCAGCCACGATTGCATCCAGGTCCAAGATGGTTCTGGAGGGTGGGCACATGGATTTCAGGCCTTGGTGTGAGGAGCCTGAAGAGAGTGGGGGTCTTGACCATCTCATTCCTCCCTACTCGAGACTCTGTAGGACCCTGTTTGCAGCCTTTGGACTAGACATAACACTTATCGAAACTCCAGATATGTTCACGGGCAGCCCACATATGAAAGGGACACTTTTGCTGTCGGTCATTTTCATTGGCTTCTGTGCTGGGGTTTGGACAAGTGAGAGGTATTTGCCTCTGAAAATTTACTCTTTGGATTATTTTTTTTTGCTTTTTGGGTCACAGCATTGCACATGGGGTTACTCCTGGCATATGCACTCAGGAATTACTCCTGGTAAAGCTCAGGGGACCATATTGTTGCTGGGATTCAAACCTGGGAAGGTCACGTGCAAGTCAAACACCCCACCCGCTCTGCTATCACTTCAGCCCCTCTTTGGATTAATTTTAATAGCTTTTTTATTCAGGGTAGTTGAAAGGGATTCTTTGATGCTCAAGGTTACTTCGGGTTCTGCAGCTCAGGAATTATTCTATGGTGTTTCTGGGTTCCTATGTGATGGGGATGTTTGACCTGGATCAGCAAGGCATGCTCGAGCAAATCGACGAACACTGGGAGGGCCTTTACCTTTACCTTTACCTTTATCAGCGAGGCAAGCATCCTACTCGCTTTATAGTGAGTCCAACCCCATTATTGGTGCTTTTTTCCATATATAGAATTTCTACTTTCTGCATGTATAGTACCACCAGCAGGTCAATCTGTGCCTGTAAGGCGAGTGCATCAGCAGCCTGATGGCACCGTCAGACTTCCAGATACTCCGAAATTGATGTGGTGCCTTTGGCCAGACTCCAAAAACTTTGGGCAAAGTCTTCCAAGAAAGTAAGCGACCAAAAGTTAGGTATGTGCGTGACACACCAACAAACCAATTCCAGCTCAGTTATATAATTGGAGGCCAGGTCTCTCTGGTTCCTGATCAAACTGCTTAAAGGCTATGATCCCAGAGACCCAGAGACAAATCTCGGAACCCAGAAGCTTATTGCAGAGATGCTCCCGGTTACCGCAATGAGCTACCAGTGACAGACCACCACAAGGGGGAAAGGGTGGGTCGGTGAACACCATCTACCAGAGGCCATTGGACAGACAGGATTGGGCCTGCGGTGACAAGACATGCAGGGCCTCATGGGATTGGGGTGGACTCTGCCCTTTCCTCCCCACCTCAATGAGACCCAGAGTCGCTGGCCATGTACGGACTCTCTGGCTCTTGATCACTCGGCCATGATCCCAGCGTCTCAGTAACAAATATCGGAACCCAACGGCTTGCAGCAGAAATGTGTCTGGTTCCCACAGTAGGTTACTGAAGCTGGGTATTTCAGGTGGCAATAGGTTTCGTGCCTGGGGGCTCATTGGCCGCCATCTCTTATGGCTTCTGGACGGTTAGGTTTGGGACTGCTGTGAGGAGACATGCAGGGCCTAACTGGATGGTGGTGGAGCCGGCCCTTTTCTCCCCACCCCAACGAAACCCCGAGTTGTCTGGCACCTATGATTGACCTCTCTGGCTCGTGATCAAGGTGCCTAATGGCTATGATCAGAGATTCAGAGGAAAATCTCGAAACCCATTGCCTTTTAGCAGAAATGCATCTGGACCCTGCAGTAGGTTACTGTCCCCGGTCCACCCCAGGGGTAATTGGTGCTGTCCCCCCAACTGCTCCCACTTGGTGGATCGGTGGCCTCCATCCTCCAAGGCCTTTGGAAAGTCAGGTTTGGGCCCACACTCAGGAAGATACGTGGGGCCTCTCAGGATGGGGTGGAGCCGGCCAGTTCCTCCCCTCCCCTACATGAGCCTATGTCATTGCCACGAACCGCCTCTCTGGCTCGTGGTAAAGCTGTTTTATGGCCATAGTCCCAGAGACTCAGGAACAAATCTCGGAACCCAGCAGGTTTTGGCAGAAATCCCTGCAGATTTAGTTGTTAAAATTTCAGAATTCCAAAATCATATGTTATTTTTAACAAGGAATCGAAAAAGAATTGTCTACTGTTGCGTTTTCACCAGATCTGAGTGCTGGGGTAAAATCTCAAATAATAATGGTGGGTCTCGTGTCAAAATATTGAATGTAATCAAAGTAGAGAGAAGAATGTGGAAATTATATGCCCCACAGGTAGGGGGAGACTGTGGAATGGCGGTATACTTGGGGTTTTAGTGGTGGGAAATGGGCACGGTGAAGGGATGGGTGTTTCATTGAATGACCGAGAATTAAACCTGAAAGCTTTGTAATTGCTCTCCCATTTTTCCTGTTTTCTCCCATTTATTTAGAAATGGCCAGAGCAATAGTAGGGCAAGTAGGATGCTTGCCTTGCATGTGGCCAATCCAGGAGTCCTCCAATCCACAACATCTTTGAGTTGCTCATTGGAAATTGAGTATCCCCTTCTCATCCCTAGAACATGTGATGTGGAGGTGTGGCATGGGGTAGGGGTGTATTCTCCCCGGAGCTGTTCATTTCGGATAGACCCTGTGCTTTGCTTTCTTGACTTTGTTGTCATTCTTCCTTATCTGTCAGGTATGTCAAGTAGTCCTTGTGTTCCCGGCTGTATAACTAGCTTGACTGAACACCTAAAGGATCGGGTGCCCTTTCTGGACTTCTCTCAGTCAATCTGACACCATGAATATCTTTGCCTTTGGATCATTGCCATGGTTTTTTGAATATGGGAAGAAATTTAGTTTTCTTTTGTTTGGGAGCCTGGGGATGCTCAACAGTTATTCCTGGTGGTTCTCGTAAGTTGCTTTGGACAGTGTTCAAGGATCAACCCCTGTCAGCCTCATGCAAGGCAAATGCTTACCTGCTGTAAGCTTGTATGCACCAAAAATTGTTTTATTGTGTGTATGTTAAATTGTGACTGTGAGCCCATCGTGAAGCTAATTCGAACCAGAACAGCAGTGCATCACGGAGAGTGCTCGCCTTACAGATGTCGCCTACCTTCGATGTCCAGCATCCCCTATGGTATCCCAAGCATCACTGGGTCTTATTAAAAACAAAACCCAAAAGGCTTTTTTGGGGATTGCCGAGCTCCTCCCAGCAACACTTCCTGTAGATTTTCCCTTTCTGTAGGCTTGCTTGGACTGTGAGAACTATGGAGATGTCCTCCACCTGCTTGGTCATTCAACTGCATTCCATTCAACATTGGACTAATTCTCATTGTGCATTTTGTTTGATTTCAGAACTCAATCACAGGTTCAGGATGTGGCATTACAGCAATTTCTTTAGAGAACAGGGGTATTGCATACAAGTGTGCTGTAAGATTCTCTTGTTGAAACTAACTATTATGCCATTGCAGTGCTCAGTGGACCGAGCTTGCAACTTGAAAGGTGGGGTCCGGCTCCATCCTCACAACCACATCTATGGTCTCAGCATCACAGGAAAAATATCGGAGCCTAATGCTGGGACTAGAGGGTCTTTACCCTCAGTGGGTGCTGAAATCTGGAAATGTATTTTATTGTATTGTTTTTTAAAGTTTTCATTAAAGTGCCAGGATTTTGAAAGTTATTTGATAGTTGTGTTTAGGCATACAATAATTGAACACAGATCCCTGCATCAGCTTCCCTCCACCCATATTCCCTCCCCACCCCAGTCCCAACTCTACACCCGCCTGTCATCTGGACAAGCACATGACTAGGCTTCAGTGGTTACAGCTTAGATCTCTTGTTTTCAGTTCTGTTGCATCTGTGTTTTGGGTAAATGGCTACACCCCTCACTCATGTCACTGGCATAAATGAATCCCTTATCCCTGTAAACTTCTGTTTCTCTTCCGCCCCAAATTTCTTTCCATCTTTGTTCGGCTTCTCTCTAAACACTGGAATCAGGGATGAGTAAGCAGTCCCTTTACAGTACATTTCCACATCCACTGTTCGGTATCCCACAGAAGAGTGAACGTCATCCTGTTTTTGTTTCTTTTTCGGGCTAACTTCACTCAAGACGGTATCTTCCAGTTCCAACCATGTTGTTGCATAAAAGCAGTAATTCTAAAACCTAAAAAATATATCAATTGATCACTTGATTCCCCTTTATTCATCAATTTATTCGGGTACGTGCCAGTAACGTCTCCATGCATGCCTGTTGCGTGCTACTGTAGCCCAATGGCATCTGTTCGTTCTAGGAACATGCAGAGCCTCAAACCGGTCATTCAGGGTCTTGACGAAGAAGTCTGACTATCTTGTAGGTGAGCGTCCAGTCAGTAATGCTCTAGGCCAGTGTTTGTCTGTAAACCTCATTACGTGTCCAGCCCATCTGATTTTTGATTCCTTGGCAGATGAAAGAGCGTCCCTGATTCTTGACCATGGATGGAGATCAGAACTTCGGATTCTATCTCTCATTTGAGTGATGCATGATATTCCAAGCATAGCTCTTTTGATTTCCCTCTGAGAGACCCGAGTAGCGTTCTCATCCTGTTTTTGTAGGGCCCACGTCTCTAAGTGATATGTTAATGAATGAAGAACAGTGGAATTGAAGAGATGTGCTCATAGCTGGAGGTTCTTTGTCCTCTTAGTTATTTCTTCAACACTCTTGAAGGCATTCCAAGCTGCTCTCTTCCTCCTGCGCAACTCAGGTGCCAGGTCATTCATCATGTTGATTTCTCGAACTAGGTATATATAACTGTTGCATTCGGAGATGGTGGTTCCATTGAAAGCGAATGGAGCGTCAGGAACGAGTCTGTTTCTCATAAACATTGTCTTCGTAAGATTCAGCTCTAGTCCGACCTTTCCACACTCACGGTCGAAGTAGGTAAGCATTTGTGTCGCTTGGCTGATGTTTGGTGTTATTAGAACGATGTCATTAGCAAAGCGGAGGTGGTGTAGTTGCCGACCATCTATCTTTACTCCCATTTCTTCCCATTGCAGTCGTCGTATGATGTTCTCGAGGGTGGCACTGAAGAGTTTTGGTGAAATGGTATCACCCTGCCGAACCCCTCTCTTGACATGGTTGATTACTTCTTTTTATAATGGTGAGATCCTGGTAGTGAATCCGTAATAGAGCTCACGGAGGATCCTGATGTATTGAGTTTGTACACCCTGATTGGCTTGGGCTTCTATGACCGCTTCTGTCTCAACAGAATCAAAGGCCTTCTTTAAATCAATGAACGTTAGATAGAACAGCATCTTGAACTCATGAGAAACCTCAATGAGCTTAGTAATCGTGTGGATATGGGAGGTGATACTTAATCCTTTTCAGAACCTGGCTTGTTCTTATGGTTGTTCTTCATCTAGTGTTCTGCTAAACCTATTCAGGATGACTCGAGTGAACAGTTTGTAGATGACAGACAATAAGCAGATTGGGCGATAGTTGCCAATGCTGTGAATGTCTCCCTTCTTGTATAGTAGTACTGTTTTGCTGGTTTTCCATTGGGATGGAACCTTGCATTCAGTAGGTAGCGTGTGAAGAGCCGAGCCAGTGTATTGATGAGTACTTATGGTAAGTTCTTCAGGTGTTCAGGTCTGATCTTGTCTGGGCCAGGTGCTCTTTGTTTCTTTACTGACGAGATGGCGTGTTGAATTTCAGAAGGGAGAACATTGGGAGCGATATATCCATCTTGCGGAATGTGGTATGTGGGCAAGTGGACGTGGCCATCAAAGTGATATGCGTAGAAGTCATGAATAATCTTCTCCATTGCTCTTCTGGAAGATGTGAGAGATCCATCAGGATGTCGGAGAGCAGTCTTTGTCTTGTAGTTGGTGAAGGACAGGCAGGCATTACGAATGCTTTTACTGGCTTCTGCTCCATCTACCAGCATCGCTGTTCTCCTGTCTTTTAGGTCATCCTTGATGGCTTCTCTGCATTGTTTTGCGAGCTCGGACGTTCGTTGCGGTTGCCTGAGGCATGTGCAAGCCACGGTGGCGAATAAGTTCAAGAGTGTTCAAAGAAAGGCGTTTTGCATGGTTATCTCTCTCGGCCCCGAGAGTCCCAGCAGCAGGAATCCCTGAGCAATGCTGGTGTGACTCTCTCCCCACCTAAGTAAATAGAACAAGATAACAGAAAACTCATTGATCCTCGAGAGGAATCTGCTTCAGGTGAGATGTTTTCAAAGGTCTGTCTCAGCTGTGTGGGGATGCATTATTGTCTTCGCACGTGTATCCCACTAAGCTATCCCACTAAGCCCCACACTAACCTAGTACCAAACCCAGTTTCGTTCCCCTTTTATTTTCACTCTAAACTGGTGCTTCAATTTTCTGCAGAGGGAGTTATTTTCACTTACTGTGTCTGTTCTTTAGTTGGAAAAAAATTACACAGCTATGTGACCTGCTGTCAGTCTATTTTGCTTGTCCATCTTGCTGAAATTTCAGGTCGTTGCCTAGAAATTCGATCCACGTGTCAGAATTGCAACCAAGTTGGGTTAATGTTAGAAACCAACCTGCAGGTCTAGAATTTTTTTGACGAGAAGACTATCAGGCAGAGCACAGTAATTGGAATCCTTCTCTGATGTTCCTCGGGTAGCAACAGCCCAGGTGGAATTCTTCTGGTCATGCACACTGTGACAAAATTTCGAGTGAGCAGTTATGCCCTCAGCCCCATCAGGATGCCAAGACAGGTGGGATGTCTTCTGTGGGTTACCAGTAGGAAGTGAGTGCCCATGCTGCAAACAAGCGCTCCCCTGGGAAAAGCTACTCGGAGAATTTCTGCTCAGTTCATGAATACAAACCACCCCAGGAGAGAAGCTCCTGGCCTGTGGGAGAGGAGCACTGTTTATAGTGAGTCCAGTTATGTACCCCACAATATCTGAATGCTGGAATCGAACCCAGGTTACCCAAGTGAAAGAAAGCACTTGCATCCTTTGGCTCTCTATACAGCCCCACGATCATGCCCGAGTGTTTCCTGAGTGCAGAGCCAGGAGAACCTCTGCACGTTGCTGGATTTGTGGCTCCCAAACCATGAACAAACCAAATAAAACCAAAACAGCCAAAGTCCCTTATTGAAGGATTAGCTCACCACAACATGGGTGTTTCTGAGCTGTATCTTGCTGCATCCATGCTGCCTCTTCCTCCTAGAAGCGGGTTGGGTACCCTCAGAACGTGGGGTGATGAGGTGTGGGTTGCCCATAGCAGAAAATACTTCTAAATGGTCTGGTCACAGACATAACAAAGTGGCTTCTGATGATTTTCAGCTCAGACTGTCACTGTCACTTTCCTCCCATTTTTCATTGATTTGCTCGAGCGGGCCCAGTAACATTGTGAGACTCGTTACTGTGTTTGGCATATCGAATATGTCATGGATAGCTTGGCAGGCTTTGCCTTTTAGGCAAGATACTCTTGGTAGCTTGCCGAGAGGGGTGGAGGAATCAAACTCGGTTGGCCATGTCGGCCGCATGCAAGGCAAACGCCCTACCCGCTGTACTATGGCTCCAGCCTTGCAGCTGTGCCTTGCTGTGTCCACGTCAGGGTCAATCCGTCAATCCTCTGCACCCTTCATGGTCCAGAGGCAAAGAGGGAGCAGCATACTTGACCCCCAAGGTGATTCAGCTATTTACCCCACAAGATCTGAAGGCGGGAATCGAATGCTGGTTACCTGTGTGAAAAACTAGCAACCTCAAGGCTCTCCTACCACGCCCTTTTGAAGCTCTGTGCTTGATCTTTAATTACCCTATACTTAACACAGAAACAAATTTAAGGGTGGAAAATTCTTAGAGAAACGGGCATGGAGAGGACGGAAACGCCCACAACCCCATATTGTGGCGTTTCAGCATAACTTGCATGGTCCAAATTTTCCCACATTTAAGATTTTCAGCCCTTCTATTTGCTTAAATGGGGTCATTAAGGATCCAGCACGCAGCTCGGGCCACTGCAACAGGAGCAGAGTGGATAGTGGTTTTGCCTTGCATCCATAGGACCCAGGTATATTCATAGGCTTCCCAGACGGTTATTCAATCACTCATTACTGAGTGCAGAGCCAGAAGGCCCTGAACATATCCGGGTATGGCCACAACCATAAAGGAATAAACAAGAAAAAAACGTAAAACACAGAGCTTCATTTCCTTGATGGCGAATTCCCTCACCCCGACTTGAGGGTGTCAGAACTGTATATTCTTCCATTCCCCACGTCGGTGTACAAAACGATTAGAGTACCCTCATAATGTGGAATGATGGGGTGTGGCTTGCCCATAACAGGAAACCCTCAAAGGTCATGGTCACAGGCATCAGAAGGTGCGTTCAGAACTTTTTTGGTACAGAGAGAAAAGAACAATAAATGTAAGACAATAACCTTGCCTTGCTCATTAAAGGCTCAGTTCAATTTGCTGCACCCCTCGAAGTTTAGAGACAAAGCTAGGGAAACCCACTCGATCCCCGAGGAGATTCAACTATCCACCCCACAAATATCTGAAGACTGGGATCAAACCCAGATTACTCAAGTGAAAGACAAGCAACCGTGGAAGCTGATTGCTTGGTCCTTAATTAAACCCATACTGAACCCTGAAGCAAACCCAAGGGTGGAAAATTCTTAGAGAAAGGAGCGTGGAGAGGAACAGAAACGTCCACAGCGCCGTCTCGTGGCATTTCAGCGGAACTACCGCTGCTCCACTTTTCCCACGCTTAAGATTTACAGCCCATTTCTTTGCTTCAATGTTTGGTATAAGCTCATTAAGGATCAAGCAAGCTTCTTGGGTCGCTGCAGCGGGAGCAGGACGGTTAATGCTCTTGGCTTGCAGGCACAGGCCTCTGGCTCTTTCTCTGGCTCTCGATACAGCCCCACCATCATGCAAGAGTGATTACTGAATGCAGCGTCAGGAGAACCTCTGCGTGTGGCTGGATTTGTGTCCCCCAAACCATGAACAAACCAAATAAAATGAAAGCAGCCTCAGTCCCTTATTGGAGGATTCCCTCACCCCAACGTGGGCGTTTCTGAGCTATATCATGCTGTATCCATGCTGCCTCTTCCTTGTCGTAGAGGTTTGGGCACCCTCAGAATGTGGGGTGATGGGGTGTGGGTTGCCCATAGCGGGACATATTTCTCAATGGCTTGGTCACAGACATAGCAAAGTGGCTTCAGAAGGTTTCTAGCTCAGAGAGAAGAGAAAAAATAAATTTTGTCTTGTTTTTTCCACGTCAGATTCAGTACTCTTCACCCCTCGTGGTCCAGAGAGGAAGCGGGAGCAACCCACTTAACCCCCGAGAAGATTCAGTTATGTACCCCACAAGATCTGATGGCTGGAATCGAACCCAGGTTACTCTAGTGATAGAAAGCACTCACGCAGTTCTGGTACAGCAGCACCTGTGGAAGCGGCTTTCTTGATCCTTAATTATCCCATGCTTATCACTGAAGCAAACCCAAGGGTGGAAAACTCTAAAGAGAAACGGGCCTGTTGAGGAATGGAAACTCCCACAGCGCCATCTTTTGGCGTTTCTGTGGAACTACCGCGGCCCGACTTCCCATGCTTAAGACTTCCTGCCCATTTCTTTGCTTCAGTGTTAGACATAGGGTCATTAAGAATCAAGCAAGCAGTTCGGGCTGCTGCAACAGGAGCAGAGTGGTTAGTACTCTTGGCTTACAGTCATAGATCCCTTTGTATGGGGTGCAGAGGTGCTAAACATCCAGCTAAACTTCCGCTACGCCCCCTAAGATCAGCTGAATGCCGCTCACTGGGCCCTGACCACGTCCACTTAGGAGAACTGCGGGTGACCATGCAGGAGTTCTGGAACAGCAGGTCTCCAGGGACAGGCTGGCCAGCCCCATTTCTTCCTCCTGGTTGCACTTGGTTTTGTTTTTGCACACCTGGCGGTGTGGATCACTCCAGGCACGCCTGGAGGGTCGGCACTATGGGGTACCTGGGATTGAACCCCAGTCGACATGTGCAAGGCGTCATGGTCTTGATGAAAACTGTTAAACCCTAAGAGACAGGATCCCCGTGGGGAAGGACAAGCTGAAATTCCCGAGGATTTAGTCTGGGATTTACGGTAAAAGCCTTGCTTGCTCTCAGAGACCAGAGAGCTAAGTGTTGAGATCTGTGTCTCTTACTGTGTTTATCCAAACAACCCAGGTACTGTTAACTTATTCAACCAGAGGGAAAGATAAAAGCAATGTAGATGTCTCCCGGAGACAGTGTCTTCTTAATTTGATCTCCCCAAGAGAATTTCCTCTGGCAAATGTTTATCTATGTAAACGACCAATCACACCTATGTCTTTACCTCAATCTCCCTTCAGATATTCTATAAACATGCTAGCCACGATGCATCAAAGGGGCCTTTTTCACCATCAGAGTGTGGTCCTTCATCTCCCCATCTCTCTGTCTCTCTGTTGGGGAGCCCTGGGGAGGTGTTGAGGCGGGGAGCCAGCTCTGGGCCACAGAACACACACATGCATCACAGTAGTAGCCCCAGCGTTTTACCTTGTGAACTCACACATTTGGTGATGCTCAGGTTACTTCTGGCTCTGCATTCAGGAAATACTCCTGGCAGTGCTTGGGGGACCCTATGGAATATCACGGATGTTGGAACCAGGGTCAGCTGTGTGCAAGGCAAACCCCCCCCACCCCCGTTCTATCTCTCCAGCTCCAGGGAAAGGAAATTTTTCTGAAGAAAAATCCCTGTCTCTTTCTTCAAGCAGGAGCAAAAACAGGAGATAATTACTGAGTCTGAGGTTAGTGAAGTTGATGGGACCTTCAGCCAGGCTGCGGGTGAATGCCTGTGTATTAATCGAGGGCTATGAAAACACACCGGTGACTTGGTCCCTAGAGACCCCGATACTTTGAGCTCAGGGAACTTTCTGATGTGCTCAAGAACTACAAATTACTGCCTGGGTTGCAAATGGATCAATTTAGAAAAGTTTTTAATCAAAGTCCCCTCAGGTGTTAACTTCTGAAACTTTCCCATTTCATCAGCCTGAGTCCGCAGAGTACTGCAGGAGCACAGCAGATATCAAACTTGGGGATAATTGGCCTCTCGCAGAGAAATCAAAAGTTCCCATAGCCGATCAAATAGCCCTGACAACTTTTGGAGAGTAATTGCTTTTCTCTAAGGCTTCTCTCAATTTGGGGTTTATTGTGAAACAACCAAGTCTGAATTGACTTAGGAAAAGAAGAATTATAAATGATTTTTTTTGCTTTTTATTTTTTTGTTGTTACTGTGTCTGGCATATCGAATACTTTCGGTAGCTTGCTGGGCTCTCCGAGAGGGGCGGTGGAATCTAACTCGGGTTGGCCAAGTTGGCCGCGTGTAAGGCGAATGCCCTACCGGCTGTGCTATCGCTCCAGCCCTTATTTCTTATTGATTTCTTATTGATCAAAGGATCTGTACAACAGGAAGAACTTACAATAATAAATGTATATGCACCTAATGAGAGACCAGCAAAGTACTTAAAACAACTACTCATAGATTTGGAAAAAGACATCAATAGCAACACAATACTAGTGGGAGACTTCAACACTGCTTTGTCACCTCTTGATAGATCAACCAGACTCAAGCTTAGCAAGGACATACTTCATTTGAGGGAAACAATGGAAGAAAGGGACTTAGTAGATATATACAGGACACTTCATCCACAAAAAGCTGAATACACATTCTTCTCAAGCGTACATGGAACATTCTCCAAGATAGACCACATGCTGAGCCACAAAACATGCCTCCATAAAATTAAGAAGATAAAGATTGTATCAACAATCTTCTCAGACCATAATGCGCTGAAATTAGAAGTAAATCACACACGAAAACAGAAAACTAAATCAAACACCTGGAAATTAAACAGTGCACTATTGAACAACGAGTTGATTAGACAGGAAATCAAAGAGGAAATCAAAAGATTCCTAGAAACGAATGAAAATGAGAAAACGAGTTACCAAAACTTATGGGACACAGCAAAAGCTGTGTTAAGAGGAAAGTTTATAGCTCTAGAAGCATTCCTCAGAAAGGAGGAGCGAGCACACATAAGTAACCTAACCTCACAGCTTAAGAGCTTGGAGAAAGACCGAAAAAAGGAGCACAACCCGAACAGGAGAAAGGAAATAATAAAACTCAGAGCAGAGATTAACGAGATGGAAACCCAAAAAACAATCCGAAAGATCAATGAAACAAAGAGCTGGTTCTTTGAGAAAATTAACAAGATCGATAAGCCTCTAGCAAAACTCACAAAGAAAGGGAGAGAGAAAACCCTAATAAACCGAATCAGAAATGAAAAGGGGGTCATTACAACAGAAACTACAGAAATTCAGAGGATCCTCAGGGAGTACTTTGAGAAGCTTTATGCCACGGAACATCAAAATCTCGAGGAAATGGATAAATTCCTAGACTCCTACAGACTCCCGAGGCTGAACCAAGAAGACCTGGAATACCTGATCAGACCTATCACCATCAAGGAAATTGAAATGGTAATAAAAAGTCTCCCCAAGCACAAAAGTCCTGACCCGGATGGATTCACTAGTGAATTCTTCCAAATCTTTAAAGAGGACTTACTCCCAATGCTCTTTAAGCTTTTCCACGAAATTGAAATATCAAAAACACATCCGAACAGTTTTTACGAAGCAAATATCACACTGATACCAAAAGCAGACAGAGATACCACAAAAAAAGAGAATTACAGACCGATATCCCTGATGAACACAGATGCAAAGATCCTCAACAAACTACTAGCAAATAGAATCCAACTACTCATCAAAAAGACCATACACCATGACCAAGTAGGATTCATCCCAGGGATGCAAGGATGGTTTAACATTCGAAAATCAATCAACATAATCCATCATATTATTTAATTTTTTAATTGAATCACCATGAGATAGAGCATTGCAAAGCTCTTCATGACTGGGTTTCAGTCATACAATGTTCTAACACCCATCCCTCCACCAGTATAATTTCCCAGCACCAGTGTTCCCAGTTTCCCTCCGACCACTTCAAGTCACTCCCCAAGCCTGCCTCTTTGGCAAGACACCTCTCTTTTCTATCTCATTCTCTTTTAGTCTTTATGGTTTGCTACACAGATGCTGAAAAGTTATGTATATTCCTTTTCCTACTTTCAACACTCAGTTCTTGTCCAGAGTGACCATTTCTAACTATGCTGTCATGATGAATCCTCCTCTATATTAATTACCCTCTATCTTCAAACCTTTGTGGTAATTCCCAACCGTTCACTAGTCCACGTGGCCCCTATTTTCACTGGCCTCGGATATTAGGTTATTTTAATTTTTTTTTAATTTTATAAAGTAGTTCACAATATTTCATTACAATTAATACTCAAACACCAATTCCACCACCATGACACCTTCCCACCACCATATTTTGGAAGGTTCCATCCCAAACCCCAACCTGGGCCCCAATAGCAGAACTGAAATAATATATTTTGTATTGTTTTTTTTTTTCTGAAAAATCACTGAACATGATACAAAAAGTTTCCTTAGAGGAAAGAACATGAGGATTGTTTTATTTCACCCACGGGCCATTAAGCCCTTCTATAAGAGATTATTCACATGTTGTTAAAGGTTGAGCCTTGTGTACTATATATGTGTGTGTGTGTGTGTGTGAAAATATTTTCCTCTAAGATTGCTAAGATTGATTGCCTCTTACTTGAACCCCACCAAATGTGGTGCGTTACTCTTGGAGTTTGAGTGGTGTGTGGTATGAAATGTTGTGCGGATTCAAATGTGGCCGTGTGGTCCTGGAATAGGCTCACTTGTGGGTGAGTCTCAGCCAGAGTGTGTGGAGAGTGGCCATGAGCATGATGGCAGTTGAGTTCTGGAGGTTTTTGGTTGCCAGGGATTGGTCCCTTGGGGTGGGGATGGGTCTCAACCGGCTGCCCTCTGGGGTGCCCTAACTGAAACAGCCTGGCACGGGGTCCAGCAGCATGGTTATGGCAAGTGTCATGTTATGCTCCTTTCTGGGAGAGAAGGGCATGTGACTCTGGATGGTGGCCGATGATGAGATTATCTGGCACCAGCCAGAGGTGGCTTATGGGTGTGACTGCTGTTTCTGGAAACAGGGATACGAGTGAAGGATCCCCATTCCTGGTTCCATCAAACCCTCAGTTTTCTGTCACAAAGTCCCGCATACCTGGGTTTTCTGGGGATTCAGTCATACGTGAGGCTTGGCCCAAGCGTACTGAGAGTGACAGTGAGGAGGGCGGTGGTTGAGTTCTGGAGGTTTTCAGCTGCTGGAGCTGAGTCCCTTGGGTGGGGGATGCGACAGAGTTTTTAGGTTCGTCAGGCTACTTCTATCACAGTGCTCCCATTCATCTGTGTTTATTTATGACTTCTTTCTTTGTGCATTGCTGGATGTGACCCAAAAAGGAAAAAAATGACGAAAAAGAGAAAGAAAGAAATATTGTTTGTTATCATGCTAAGTGAAATGAGTCAGAAAGAGCGGAACAGACATAGACTGACTGCACTCATTGTGGAATACAAACATGAGACTGACACCCAAGGGCAGTACACACAAGGCCCAGGAATATTACTCCATGGCTGGTAGTCTGCCTCATGAGCTGGGGAGAGGGCAGCTGGAATAGAGGAGAGATCGTTAAGTCAATGAGGGTTAGAAGGATCGCTCGGGATGGGAGGTGTGTGCCGAAAATAGATAAAGGACCATAGGTGATAGCCCCTCAGTATCTGTATTGCAAACCGTAATGCTCAGAAGTAGAGAGTATGGGAGAGATTGTTTGCCATAGAGGTAGGGGGAGACATTGATGGGGGAAAATGGAGGAATGGGTGTTCAATCATTGTATGACTGAAACTCAAACTCAAGCTGCAATGCAGTCACCCTACCTGCTGTGCTATCACTCCAGCCCAGTGTCTCATTTTTGCTTGGACTCTGGTTTGAACAGAGGCCCTGGCTTTCAGGGTTTATGGTAGAGATCAAGCAGGATGTTGCAGTGAATTCTTTGGAATGAAAAAAGATGCAAACCTCCACACTTCAGCCCTTCCTCTGTTATGTTTTGGGGAGCCACACCTGCTTTGCTCAGGCTGTACTCTTGGCTCTGAGCTCAACCATACCTGCCAGGGAGGACATAGGTGTCCTTATGGGAATCTGGACTTTGAATCCAGATCAGTCTTGTGCAATCAAGCACCTTCCCGCTGTATCAGCTCTGCACTCCTAGCATTCGGATTTTTATTAGATTTCCTTAAGCATTGAAGATAAATATTTCTGAAAAGTTTAGAATAATGTCACTGTCATTGTTGTTTAATAGGGTAGATTAGAGATAGTTGAAATGGACTTGACTGTGCATTGAAAGATTTCTGATGGTTCTACGAAAGGATGGAATGGGCCCCTTGGTCAAAATATTTTACAAATGGTGGGAACCTGGAAGAGTGCCCAAACTCCCAACTCAGCAGACAATAACATCAGCTGTGATTACTAACTATAAAGGGTGGTCACATTCCTGGATTCCACTCTTCTCATTTCAGTTATATTAGGAAAAAAGACGACAAAATGTTGCGTTTGCAAGTGGTATAATCTCCAGCATACAAGCCACCAGAATGATTAAAACCATTTTTGGTCTGTCCAAAAGACAAATCTATGGGTATGGTGCTGCCAGCAGGTCAATCTGTGTCTGTGAGGTGAGTGCATCAGCAGCCTGATGGCACTGTCAGGCCTACAGATATCCCAAAATTACTGCTGTGCCTTTGGCCAGACCCCAAAAACTTGGGGCAAAATTTACCAAGAAAGTAAACTGCCAAAGTTAGGTATGTGGGAGACATACCCACAAACCACCTCCGGCTCAGCTATATAATTGGAGGCATGGCCTCTCTGATTCCTGATCGAATTACTTAACAGCCATGATCCCAGAGGCTCAGAAACGAATCTCGGGACCCAAAAGCTTTTGGCAGAAATGCGTCCTGTTCCTGCAGTAGGTTACAGGGGCTGGGCCACTCCAGGTGGGAATAAGTTTCGTGCCTTGGCCTGTTCCCCTTGGCGGCCTGGTGACAATCATCCTCCAGAGGCCACAAGACAGTCAGGTTTAAGCCTGCAGTGACGAGACATGTGGTGCCTCACCAGATGTGGGTGGAACCAGCCCTTTCCTTCCCATCCCAGCAAGACCTCGAGTCGCCGCCTACAAACGGCCTCTCTGGCTCCTGATAAAGCTGATTAATGACCACGATCCCAGAGACTCAGAAACAAATCTCAAGACCCAGTGGCTTTTGGCAGAAATGCATCTGGACCGCATACACGGCCATGGCTCCAGAGGCAAAAGGACTTAATCCAGAGCCCGACAGCTTGTGGCAGAAAAGTGAATGGACCATGTGTTAAACTATGGCATCATGCCTCCCCAGGAGGGAAAGGGTTTTGCTCCCTTCTGCCTTTCTCCCCACTGGCAGCAATGTGGCTGCTGCCTCAGAGCTCATTGGAAAGCTAGCTATGAGCCGGCAGTGACGGGGCAACTGTAGTCTCATGGGAAGGGGGTCGGTACCGGCTCGTCCTTCCTGCCCTACTGAGGTCATGAGTTGCGCCCCACTAGCGGTTCTCCTGCACAGACATGGCTCCAGAGGCAAGTGGACTTAGTCCAGAGCCGGCAGCTTGCGGCAGAAAAGTAAATGGACCATGCATAAAACTATGGCACCATGCCTCCCCAGGAGGGAAAGGGTGTTGCTCCCTTCCACCTTTCTCCACACCGACAGCAAGGTGGCCACCGCCTCAGAGCTTATTGGGAAGCCAGGTATGAGCCGGCAGTGACGGGGCAACTACAGTCTCCTGGGAAGGTGGGCAGTACCAGCTCGTCCTTCACGCCCTACTGAGGTCACGAGTTGCCCCCCTCCAGCACGGCCATGGCTCCAGAGGCAAATGGACTTAGTCCAGAGCCTGGCAGCTTGTGGCAGAAAAGTGAATGAACCATGCATTAAACTATGGTGCCATGCCTCCCCGGGAGGGAAAGGGTGTTTCTTCCTTCCACCTTCCCCCCCACCCCCAGCAGCAAGGTGGTCACCGCCTCAGAGCTTATAGGAAAGCCAGGTATGAGCCGGCAGTGACAGGGCAACTGCAGTCTTATGGGAAGAGGGGTGGTACCAGCTTGTCCTTCACGCCCTAACGAGGTCCTGAGTTGCCCCCCAATAGAAGCTCTCCGGCACAGCCATAACACAAGACGCGCAGAAACCAATCTCTAAATTATCTGGCTCTTTGCATAAATCCAAAATTGTGTGGCCACAATAGCGGCCGCACAACATCATATGATTCTCATAACCAGCTATAGAAAACAAAGTATTTCACAATATCTTTTCAGCAATTCTGAATGTTGGGGGGGGGAATTCTAAACAATAATGGTGCATCTTTTGTCAGAATTATGAATGTAACCAATATAGAAAAGAGTTAAGTAGAAATCATCTACCTCACAGGCATTGGGTGGGGTGGGATGAGGGTATATTGGGGTTAATAAATAAAACTATGAAAAAAAGTAAGGTTGAGTTCATACCCAATTCAATCAGCTAATCAGTGGCTGAATAAATAGCAGTACTCCTACATAAAAAACCAAGTCTACAAAATGATCTGGTACACTTTGGTGCACATTAGCTCCTATGTGCCTCCATTCATAGGGTTGGTCCATACATGGGATTTATTTATTGAAGTATGTTTTATGTAATTCATGCTATACTTGGAAGTTCTTAGGAGTTTGTATTATTTTGGATACCAGGAATGGAACTCAGGAAAACCATGTTTAACACAAGCATTAAGCCACAGTACTATACTGTTTCCCCTTATTCTTGGTTGAAAACGTGTTTCTAAAGCTGAATCCTGGGGTTACCTTGTAGGCTAGAGTTCTCTGCTCTTGTGTTTTCAAGGGGTAGAGTGTTTACTGTAGAGTGCTCTCTGATGCTCTTCCTAACCTTTGCTCCTCTCCAGTGTCTCTCCAGCTCTCTGGGTTGCTGCTAGGCCAGTTCCTCTGCATCTTCAGGGCTGGATTCAGAGTCACTGCACCAACTTGATTAATTACTTCCCAGCGAAACCCATTGTCCCATGAGCCATTCAAACCTACTTGCCTGTTTTACTTGGAATCAACCTGCATTTTTATGATGGACGTGTGTGTGGGAGCATTGGTTCCATGTTTGACAAGTACAGGATCAAGGGACTCCGCCTTAACTCGCTGCCCTGAACTCTGTGACCAGCCCCTCCAGCATTTGCCTCTCCTCTCCTTTATCCGAGCTCATCCCCCCTGCACCAAATCACCTGGGCTGGCATAATGGTCTTTCTGCAGTTGGAACCTGGCACTTTAAGGCTCCTTGGTGAAATGGATAATGTCACAGACAGGAGTCTTCCATGTGCACCGTTACTTCCTAATGATGTCAAGTGGATCAGGCCTCCTATGGGCTTGCGTTTAAAGGACAAAGTGGTACTTCAGTCCAAGGGGGACACTGAAGGCCAGTTAGTGGCGGGACATGAGGACCTCTCACCTCCAGTGCCTGTAATGTGATCGACGGAATCGCACCAGATTTGGGGGGACTTTTGTGGTTGTTTTTCACTCTCCTCATCCATTTCCAGTGGGTTCCTGGGTCTGACTTGCTCCAGAGGCTTTAGGAGGCTTTAGCAAGGCACAGGGGTCTCGGGGGTGTGTGCATTATCTTTGGGGCACCTTCCCCTCCAGCTTTGTGATGGGGCAGCATGGCCTGGGTGCGGAGCTGAACATCGGGGGCTGTGGGTCTTGAGGACGCTGGAACTGCTGATGGAAGAAGTCTTGACCATCCCACCCTTCTCAACCAGGGGTTGTGCCGGGCCTTGTCCTGCAGTTTTCAGTGTAGACATGTGTATGTAAAATTGCCAGGTCACTTTGAGGGGCAGCTCCTCAGCCCCCAGTGGTAAGAGACCCTGTCTTTTTCATTGGCAACTTCCAGGAGGAATCCTGGGGGCCTGGTAATATCATGTGACTGAGAGTTGTAAATGAATATATAAATGAATGTCGGGACTCAGAGAGATGATCTTGGTGGTTGTTTGCAAAGTATTTTTGTGAATGTTACTTCCTTCATAAATACAAAGATTCTCTACTTGACATGTTATCTGTTCAGTCGTCACTCTCCATCTATTCCGACCTGGCGACCCCCAGATGTCTGGGTCACCTGATCCTATCCCAGAAACGAGGAAAAATGAAACTTTCTGACCAGTAATATTTGAAGCCTGGCCCTTTAAGGCTCTGGGCAACAGTGCAGGTGATGTCACAGAATCCGGGTCCTTTATCCGAGGAGCCATGGCATTCTGGGTGGAAGTGCCAGCGGGTTGCAGAAGGTGAGAAGAGGATGAGGGGGCATCCATGGGAAGCTGGGGCAATCGATGACATCGATGAACAACAGGATGCTGGTGATTGTGATGTGTTTTAGGCCTTTACTTGCTGGTGCTCAGGAATCCCTCCCTGGGGATCCGTGGACCCTTTGGGGTGTCAGGATGCGAGGCCAGCGCCCTCCCTGCTGACCAATTGCTTAGGCTCCTCACAAAGCAGAAAGTGTCAGAGCTAGAGGGAGCCTCAGTCTCCCCCAGATCTGTTGGGGCGTGTGAGGGTACCTCAGAGTTAACTTAGTTTTGGGCCTTCTCCCAGCACCTGGTCAGTCACAGGGGTTCGTGATTATCCCAGCAGTGTATGCAGGACATCCCGTTACTGGCCCCCTTTCATTCCTTAGGCTGATTGTGGAGTAGGGCCTCACTTGTCAAGATTCCAATCATCCCCCACTGTCCATCACTCCCAGACCAGGGAAATGCCCTGCTGTTGAGTGAGTACTTGCAAAAAGAGGTTTTTCAGGGACCAGCTGCAATAGGTTCAAAACATTTTACTCTTAGGGGGCTGGTACAGTAGTATAGCCAGGAAGGCGTTTGTCTTTCTTGCCGTGACCAGAGTTATCCCCGCCACACCATAGGGTCCCTGGAGCATCACTAGGTATGACTCCAACCCTCTCACTCCAGAATTTGTCTTGACACATGAGCATCTTTTGAAAATCTTTTTGGGGCTGAAGTATATCTCCTGTCTACCCCGCCCCATTTTCTACAAAGTTGAAGATAGTCAGAGATGCTCCCCCTCTGTGTATGTGTGTCTGAGATGCAGCTCCTTTCCTTGGGTGTATCTCACTACTTGGGGACAGATGAGGTGAGATTTGGGGCCCCACCTGGCGGTTCTTGACGTCTGTGCTCTCCTTTGTGCTCAGGGGACTAGTGGACACTGGGTACCAGGGAAGACCCTCTGGGCTTCCAGTTGGCTGGAATCTGCTTCAGCCTGGTGTGCTCTTCCTGCCTCTGTGTTCATAACTTCATTGAAAGTTCTTAGATGTGAACATTCTTGAGTCCTTTCAACAAGTGGCTGTTAGGAGGAAAGGAAGGAGTTGGAGGCTCTGAGCAACATTATGGACTTTAAAATCTCATTTGGAATAAGTGTAATTTTTCTTTACTTTTTATTCTTTTATCTTGTTTGGGACACAGCGGTGATGCTCAGGTGTTAGTTTTGGCTTGGCACTCAGGAATCACTCCTGGCGGTGCTTGGGGGACAGGATGGGATTCCGGGGACCGAACAAATGCCCTGCCCGCTGTACTATCACTCTGTCTCCAAGTGTAATTTTTCATCCTTTTTTTCTTTTATAAAATCACGCGCCTGTAGGAGTAAAATCATAGTCTGAAAACCTGGCCTGTGAACTCTGAGCACTTCTGGATGTGGTCCCAAAACAAAATAACAAACCCAGAGGACTAACCTTGAGAATATATTACTAGATTTCACACCTCTGCTGTTGGCAGATAACTTCTCATTGCCTTTATTTGGGCAGGAGGAGGATTGTATATGCGGGCTTTTGCCAAACCCAGCAGTCACTGTCAGCTCTTTAAGGCCCCTGCAAACCTTTGAAATTACAGCCTGTACTTCTGGCTCAGGTTTTCACTGGGAGGCCCCAGGTGCCAGCAGCCCTGCCCTGACCTCTACCAGCTGGGTCTGATCCGTGCCCCCTGTCTGTATCCTTCTCACAAGGTTCACATTATTTATATAGAATTTGAATCCCTGTGATCAGAGATAGTCCAGGAGTGCAGGACTTGTCCTTGCAAGCGGTCTGCCATGGTACAGTCTCCTGTACAACGCAGGATTCCCCAAACACCACTCAGGTAAGCCCAAAGTTCTGCCACCTGTAGCCACAAAACACAAACATGCATTCTACAAAACTGGCTGGTGAAGGAGATTGACTTGTGAAAAAATTGTATATATATATATATATATATTTATACACAACACACACATATATAGTGATATATATATATATATTTAATGCCATACCCTGTGGTCACTGCCAGAAGGTACCAAAAGGTACCCAGTGTGGTGCCGAGGTAGACAGGTCAGCCATGTAGAACGCTAGTACCCTACCAGACTATAGTTGTGACACCTAAATTTGTTGATTTATTTTTGGTTTACCACACCCGATGGAGATTAGAGTTTTCACCGGCAATTTTCTCATTGATAATTCCAGGTTTGGGGACCCTGTGATGTGATAGGGATTGAACCTGGTCAGCTGTGTGTCAGACAAGCAACTCATGGTCTGTGATATATCTGTGGTGATCATAAAAATTCTTTTATGCTAAGTTGAGAAAGTTTTGTTCTTTTTTCCGATTAACTACACAATTCACTTTTTTTTGGTTTTTGGGTCATACCTGGTGATGCACAGGGGTTACTCCTGGATCATGCATTCAGTAATTACTCCTGTCATTGCTCAGGGGACTATATGGGATGCTGGGAATCAAACATGGACTAGTGGCGTGCAAGGTAAATGCCCTGCCTGCTGTGCTATCGCTCCAGCCCCCCACAATTCACTTGTTGTGTGTTTTTGTTTTCAGGTCACAGCTAGAAGTGCTCTGGGCTTACCCCTGACTCTGCACTCAGGAATCACTTCAGGGGGGCTTGGGATACCTATGGGAAGTGGGGGATTGAACCAGATTGACATGTTAACAGATGTTCCTGGACTCTTGGGCGGCTCTCTCTCCCTGTCCGCATTTGGTGTTCTCAAGCCACTTATCACTCCGGACAGCTGTTGCTTTGGACCAGCGAAAGAAGAATGAGGGCCAAGCTGGTTGCTGAGTAGTTGCATTTTATTCAATCCCTTGTCTCTCCCAGCTCTATCCAACTATCTCTCTAACTTGCTGTACAATGCTGTCAGAGACTCCTCTCCAATCTCCCAGGCCACTCTTACTCTCAGCTTTCAGCCTTCTCTCTAAGTTGCAACCATCTCTAACTGTGTCTCCTCTTCTCTCAGTCTCCTTCAATCCCTCTGTCTCCCTGAAGTTTCTCTGTTTTCTTCTCTCACCATGCCCCCCAACCACGCCTCCCCACGGGAAGTGCAATGAAAAATGTTTTTCCAGACTTCCCCATCACCTGCAGCCCATGGGTCAAAGCACACCTTAAGGTGTGTTTCTCCTCTCCTTAGACCAGCAAATTACTTAACATATTTAGCACAGCAGTTGGGCGTTTGCCTTGCGCAAGGCCTGGCAAGCTACCCGTGACATATTCAATATGCCAAACACAGTAACAACAAGTCTCAAAATGGGACAATACTGGGCCCGGTCGAGCAAATCGATGAACAGGAGGACAGTGACAGTGACAGTTTTACTACTTAATATTTACCATTCTGTATGGACACAGTACTAGACACTTTTAGGCTTGTGGGGTGACACTCCCGGGGACTTCTCACCACAAACTCAGACTACAGTGCTCAGGCCGGATCAATCACTCCAATTCCCAGCAGGGTCCAAGTCTAGTTATTACTTTTTGATTTATGACAGAATTTGTCCATGACCAGGCTCTTAACTTATAGATAAGCATTATAGTACTTTGGCCAGGCCCATTTCGATGTCAGGGTAGCTAGCTCACCAATTGCCCTGGGTCCATCCAGTCCCTCATCGGGACCCTGATTTTGGGGATCAAGGAAGTAAGGGCAACTGAGGCTTAAGTCAAGAGAGCAGATGTCCAGGAGGTAATATTATCTGGAGACAATCAACTCCCAAGCCACAGGTTCGTCTTTGTAACTGTCTTCCTATATGCATACAAAATGCAATTGCTCTGAAAAAGGGCATTAAGGAAAAGAGAAAGACAATGTTTAAAGTAAAAGACTGATAGACCAAACATGATTGTCACTCATTGCCTCTTTTGCAAACCATAACACCCAGTAAAAGAGAACAAAAAGGATTGCTCTGCCACAGAGCAGGGTGGGATGGGGGGGATTGGGGGTGGGAGGGATACTGGGATCCGTGGTGGTGGGAAATGGGCACTGCTGGAGGGATGGGTATTTGATCAGTGTATAATTGAAACCCAAGAACAAAAATGTGTAAGTCTGTAATTGTACCTCATGATGTCTCACTATTAAAAATTTTTAAAAATAGAAATTAAAAAAATTAAAAAATAAAGTAAAAGTCTGATCAGGAGACAAAGGTAATTGAAAGGTTGAGGGGCATTCAACAAAGAAAATCTCTAGAGACCGGGGAGGAAGGGCAAACCAATATTATTCTACAATACCTGGTGATGCTCAGGGGGTTCTCCTGGGTCTGCACTCAAGTATTATTTCTTTTGGTGCTCCGGGAGACTCTCCAGGATCCTAGGGGTTGAACCTAGGTTGGCCATGTAAAAGCAACACTCTATCCCGATCTACAGTTAGTTGCTCTGGTCTCAATTGGAGACAGTTTAGATGAACTTTACTGTACAAAAATGTCGTTTGAAAGGATGGAAGGGACCCCTTGATGAAATCTTTTATAAGTGGGAATATGGGTCAGCTCCCAAGCTCCCTACATCCCAGAAGGCCATTCCATTTATCTGTGATTACTCACAAGTTTGGTCACAGTCATGGATTCCACCCATGTCACTTTAATAATATTAGAAGAAGAAAGGGCAACATTTATGATTGGATAGAGCCAAATTCCATCCATCTCAGGGTGGATGGTGCTCAGGGGACCATTTGAAATTCTGGACATTGTACCTAGATTGACTGCATACAACCCACTGTACTAGCCTGATACTCAGTTTGAAATTATATTTCTGAAACTGCCTCCTGGGGTTTTCCTTGTAGCTGAGAGTTCACTGCTTCTGTGTTGTCAAGGGGTAGATCGTTGTCCAGACCGCGCTCTCTGATGTTCTAACCAGCCTTTGCTCCTGTTCATGTATCCAACTCTCTGGATTTCTACTAGGCCAGTTCCTCTCTTAATCCCCAAGGCTGGCTTTGGAATCACTACTTTCACCCCCATCTGGATTTATTACTTCCCCCCAAAAACTCATTGTCCCATACCCACCAGTTACCTACCTGGAGAGCTTGATTTGTGTTGATATGAAAACTCTCATGGCATAGACTACTAATTAGAATCCTTCTCTGCTCTTCTACAAGGAATCAGCCAGCCCTGGTGGAATGTCTCTCCCTGCACACTGTGATAAAGGCTCAAGTGAGCAATTTTCCCCCCACTCCCATGGGGATGCCGAGACAGGTGGGATGTCTTCTGAGGGTGATCAGAAGGTCACCTATCCCATGTCCTCAGCACTATCACCTTCCCTTATCATCCCATAATGGACAGAATCGCCAGAAACATAAGCACTGAGGACAAACTTGATTAAAGTGTCACCTCGGTGGGACCATGTGAACATCCACACAGTAGAGAACCCGGTTAAGTATAAGGATTGTGGGAAGGCCTTCATAGGATCCTAATACCTTATACACAGAAAATTTCATACTGAAGATTCCGTATGCATGTAAGGAATGTGTCGTGGCCTTTATCTGATTCTTATAACTTATAACTTAGCCTTGAATATGGCACTTTTTAAAAAATTTCAGGGCTATAATGAAGGAGACGTTATTGGGGCCTGCTCGAAGCAATCTACGAATAATAGGATGTTCGTGATCATGATATAACTTAGTATGCACAGAAAAAGTCACACTGGAATGAAACCACATTCATATACGGAGTGGAAAAATCTTTGTTTATTCCACAAGCCTTAGTACACAGAAAAACTCACACTGGAGAGATAACTTATAATTGTGAGCAATGTAGGAAAGCCTTTGCTTATTCCTGAAGCTTAGTTTTCACAATTTCCATTTTGGATAAAACCCTTATATTTGTGAGGTAGGTCAAAAGGCCTTTCGAATTTCTTCTCAGGTCTTTCTGAGCATTGAAAAGTTCTTACAGTCATGACACATTATTCGTGTCACTACTGTAGGAGGGTCTTCACTTTCTATTCAAACATTTTTGTCCACAAGAAAACACACTGCAGTGAATCCACATATATGTAAGGAGTGTGACAAGACCTTTGCTTATTTTGCAAGCCTTTTGAGGCACCGAAAATTTCATTCTGGAGACAAACCTTATGTTTGGAAAGCCTTTGGCAAAACCTTCACTTTCCCCTAACTCCTTATTAAACAGGGAAAATTCATACTCGAAAAAAAAACATATATAAGGGTGTGAGAAAAACTTTACTCTGTCCTCAAGCTCTGCTGTGTGTAGAAAAACTTAACCTGGATTTAGGCCTTGTATATGTAAAGACTGACGGAAGATTTTCATGCAATTAGCATAGCTTTCTGAAGAAGAAAATTCACAGTGGAGAGAAACCTCATAAGTGTAAGGAATGTAGAAAGGTCTTCAGTTTGTCTTCAGCCCTTACTGTGCATGGGAAAAGTCATTTTGCAGTGAAACCTTATATACGTCAGGAGTTTGGGAAGGACTTCCCTGGATCCTCGGGCCTTATTATGCATAGGAGAATTCACACTGGAGAGAAACTATGTATATATATATATATATATATATATATATATATATATATGTAAGAACGTGGGAAGCCCATTATTTGCACCTGCGGACTTTAAAGAGAATATTGGAGAAAATCCGGTAGGGAAGGAATATAGGAAGGCCTTCATGTTCCCTCAAGCTTTAGTAAATATAAAAGTTATGCTGGCTCAATCACTTCCATAATAACAATGGCCGGCGTCAGAACAGGGCCCTGAGGTAAAACAATTTTAGTTTCAACAATTTGGTGGGGGATTGATACAAAAGTACAGTAAGGAAGAAAATAATCCTGTTGAGTGTGAAAGCTTCCTGTGATACTAGTACCATAAGTGAAAGGTATTTGCTGATTATCACCTGGACCATGGTTATGATAACGTCCTGGTATGTGGACTTCCAAGTATGTTAACTAGTAAATAATGGTTCTTAGTAATAAACCAAGGTGGAAGGAATTAAATAAGAAGTAAATAGGTACAAAAATTGCATTTTGATGGGTGCTGTCAAGACTCACCTTGGTTTCATTCTTTGCTGTGACTCTGGCTTGGCTCAGAGGCCCTGGTTTGCAGGGTTCATCATTCACGATGCTGCGGTGAACCCTTTTGACGTTGAATAGACAGCCAAACCTCCATTCTTCAGGCCCTTCTGTGTTATTTTCTGGGAGTCACATCCCGCTGTGCTGCCCATAATTTGTGTCCAGGTCAGCCACATGCAAGGAAGCACTTCACTCGCTGTAGCATATCTGCACTCATTATATTCAGCTTTCCATTGGATTTACACAAACATTGAGGGTAAATGTTTTGAGACTTTTACTTTGGAAGCAGGAAAATCCTAACAATCTAATATTCAACCAAATGGTAAACACCATGTAGATCTGTGCAAAAGGTCAAGCCAGTCTACAAAAGGACCAGTGTGGTTTGCTGCCTGTTAGCCCCATGCATGCCTCCATGCTGGGGGTTGTTCTGTATGCTGTGTTTTATGTACTTAATTATCTATTTTCGCTTTGGGGGAAATCTAATAGTTATTAAGGATTACTCCTGGTGGTTCCAGGCCACTATTGGGCATGTCAGGAACTAATGTCAGATTGACCAGTTTCAAGGCAAGTGCCCAACCCACTGTACTACCACTCAGGCCACTGTTGGTTTGAAATATTGTTTCTAAAACTGCCTCCTGGGGTTTTACTTGTAGGCTTGAGACCACTTCTCTCCTGTGGTTAAGGGGTAGAAGCCTTTGCTCCTGTTCCAGTGTCTCTCAGGCGGTCTGGATTGTTACTAGATCTGTTCCTCTCTGCATCTCCAGGGCTGGCTTCAGGGTCACTGTGCAACACAGGATCAGGGGACTTCTTTCTCCAGACGCCCACTTTGTGACTGGACACTCTTGCTACCACTTCTCCACTCCTTTATGTGAGCCCATTCCACTTGCAGTGCACTTTATTTTTTGTGGAGGTCATACCCAGCGGTGCTCACGGATTTCTCCTGGCTCTTCTGCTCTCCTGCTCCTGCTTGGGGGACCATATAGAATGCAGATGATTGAACCTGGGTCAGCTGCGTGCAAGGCAAACGCCCTATCCACTGTGCTATCGCTCCAGCCAACCAGCCTTACACATTTACCTGCATTTTCCCAGTTGTTCTCTGCGAAGCTGGTGTCTGCCCCTTTAAGGCTGCTTGCAGAAGCAGAAGTGACTTCACAGCAGGGCATTCAGGTGTTTGCGTGCAAGACGCTGGATCCTGCCTCCACTTGTTACGCAGGTGAGGGGCGAAGTGGAAGGGTCTGTGAAGGCCGGTTGGGTGGGGGGGCAGGACACTAGCGGCCTCCAGTGAGCGCCCCACCCCGCGCCTCCCTGTGTCCACACCGAGTGGTGGGGCAAGGCCACCTTGGAGGCCGCTTTCCCGCTCCTTTTTCAATCCTTTCCGAGATCCAGGCGGTTTCTGCAGCGCGGCGGGGTTTGGTGGGAGACGCAGTGCTTTCGTGAGTGCAGTGGGGGCTGTGCTGGGGCTCAGGGGTCGCGGGTTTGAGTGCGTGGTTCTAGGGATCCCCTGCAGCTCCGCCCTGGGGCGGTGGTGGGT
This sequence comes from Sorex fumeus, assembly GCF_029834395.1. Classification (NCBI taxonomy): domain Eukaryota; kingdom Metazoa; phylum Chordata; class Mammalia; order Eulipotyphla; family Soricidae; genus Sorex; species Sorex fumeus. The sequence continues at coordinate 5,624,699 of NW_026606076.1, forward strand.
GGGCATGGGGCTGAGCACGGGGGTTGCAGACCGTCGGGGCTGGGCCGTCCTGAATCTCCCAGCAGGGTCCTGAGCTGGGCCCGGACCTCCCTGCTGCAAAACCTGCAGATTCTCTTAGAGGACCTGAGAGATAGAACAGCGGTTAGGGTGTTTGCTTTGCACCTGGCCCACCCAAGATCGACCTCCGAGCTCCACCAGGAGGGGTGCCGGAGCGCGGAGCAGTCAGGAGTTTCTCGTCCATATCGCCGGTGGTGCCTCCAAAACTATAAAAGGACTGTTCATTTTTGAGGGGCAGGGGGGAAGCCCCCCAATGGCAAATGACACTGCAGCCCTCGGTCACTATTCAATAGTAGCCTTGATGTCCAGGGCCATCCTGGGGTCTTGGTCCTAGTAGTGGTTGCGGTTTGCAAGTGAAAATTTAATTTTGGGCTATTTTTGGTTGTATTTTGGGCACATCTGTGGAAGCTCCGGGCTTAACTTAAGGAGCAGCAGTCTGCAATTAGGTTTTTTCATCTTTAGGGGTCAGTGAGTTGCAGAGTATTGATCTGGGTCTGCAAGGGAAGCGCCCCTCCCAGCTTACCATCTCTAAGTCCACGTTGTTGTTTTTCTAGCATGTAGAATTTCTGTACCCTAAAATCAAGTTGAAATTGCACCCTGACTCTTTATCTCTTCCTGAACTGGGCAAAACCCGGCTGTTACACTGAGTACTGAGAGTTGTGTTCAAATAGTATCTGGGCATGCGCTGCGTGCCTTTGGTGGCAATGATTGATCTCCCCACCCTGGCCAGTGAATGGTGACAGAGCATCGAAGAAGGAAACAGGGGCCAGGCTCTTGGTGATCTGCTGGATATTAACTTAACAATGTTTTAGGCTTCATCTGTGAATTGCCCCTTTTGCTCCTCCCAGAGAAGCTTATCCTGTTCTTTCTAACATCCCTAATTTAGTTAAAGTTTATCTTTAACCTTTTCTTTGTATTTTACCTCACATTGTCGCAGTTCCCCAAGTCAGTCTTGATTACTTATGAGCCATAACTTTCTGTTAATTCTCAGCTTTGTATTTGTACTGCTTTGTAGTTGTAGTTGCTGTGTATTTGTCCCTGCTTTTCTGTTTCCCCTATAGTTCTTTATGTTTATACTATACAACAGTGTCTATGGTTAAACCAGAAAGACATCAATGCTGTGCTCCTAATATTTGGGAGTTGAATGACTCTGAAGTTATCTACTCCTGGGCATAATTGCTTGGTCATCATTACTTGACTCATGCTTCAGTTGCTGTAGTTCCTAACACCCCAAAAGGGAGGTTCTGCGATGGGACTTGGATGGAATTTGAGCAAGTGGAAAAACTACCCGGTATCCAAATGGGACATTGTAGAAAGCAGAAATGCATGGTCTTGATGCAAACTGTTACAGCTTAAGAGACAGGAGCCCCATGGGGAAGGACAAGCTGAACTGGCCTGAGGTCTTAGTCTGTGATTTACAGTAAAACCTTGCTTGCTCTCAGAGCCCAGAGAATTGAGTATTAATATCCTTATTTGCTCTCAAAGCCCAGAGAACTAAGTGCCGGTATCTTTGTCTCTTACTGTGTTTATCCAAACAACTGCAAGTATTGATAACTTATACAACTAGATGAAAAGATAAAAGCAATGGCGATGTCCCTGGGAGACAGTGTCTCTCCTTGGGTGAATCTCCCTAAGAGAATTCCCTCTGCCAAATTTTTATCTGTGTAAATGATCAGTCACTCCTATGTCCTTATGTCTTGCCCCCTCACATGTTCTATAAGTATGGTAGCTGTTCTGCATTAAATGGGCCATTTTCACCATCAAGGTGTGGTTTTCTGTCTCCGTCTCCCTGTCTCTGTTGGGAAGCGACCTCCATTTTACTTTGTGGAATCACAGTGATCATTTGATCTTTATTTCATTCTGCTGCGCACCCATACCAGTCTCCCACTGGTCTATATCCCTCTCTTCACCCATCTCCCACAGGCTTTATTCCCATCCCACAGAGCTAGGGGTAGCAAATACACAGAGATGTGGTTGTACAATCAAAGGATGTAAAGCCCTTCCCTGAAGAGAAATTTCTAGGACAAAACTTTTTCTCAGAAGGAGAGATCAGCTCACGGGCAGGATTTTCTCTAAGGACATATTTTTTCTTTGCTTGTTCATATTCATTGAAACAATAATCTTAAAGTGACATTTAATCTTTCTGTTCATTTTGAATGGACACAGTAAGAGATCTATTAAGCTTGTAGGGTGGCTCTATTGGGGATATTTCCTTTAGCTCCCAAACTACACACATCAGGACAGGATACTCCATCCTAACCCCAGCAGGAACCTTATCCAGTTATGTTATGCTTATGTTTGGGTCATGACAAAATTTGTTATGGTGACTACCTGTCCCTTTTCAATGCCAGGGTAGCTCACAGCTATCCTGGGTCCATCCAGTCTCTTGCTTTTGGGGTGCTAAGAACAGAGGGTAGCTGAGGCTTAAGTCTCATAAATATGACAATGCCCAGGAGTGTATAGTATCTAGAGTCAAATAACTCTGAAGTTACAAAAGCATAATATTGCCTTCCTTTGTCTATACAAAGCTGAGGGCTGGGGGCATGGCCATCCCAATCCTCCCAGCACAATCTTCCCAACCTGGGACTGCAATGGTCCTTGTCCAGGAGCAAAAAGGATATTTGTCTAAAGTAAACTGCAGAGGACATAAAGGAAAGAGAATGTCAAAATTTGACTTCCAAATACAAAATCCAGAGATCTCTGAAGAATCTTACTTTACAATTCACAGGTTCTGGTGAGGGGAAATGGGTGATTAATGCATAGGAGAAGCAGAGCACCTGGAAGTTAAAGATGAATACTAAGGAAATGAGAGTGATTCAGGAGCATTGGGATGGGTGTTATTCAGTAAGCTTAAGCTCCTTGTAGCAGAGGAAAAATGATGGACCAATATTAAACTTAAATTGTTTAGAACTCTAATCCAACCAGGGTAAAGTGTTGTGTTTTTTTAAGCATCTTGCTATCTTAGTTTTGGTTTTTCAGGAGTAAGGACATTTGCTCAGTGATCACCTTGGGTGTGCTAGAGCACATTTACTTAGGGCCAGAGACATAGTACAGTGAGTAAGGACTTAACCATCCAAGCAGTCGGCCCAGGTTCCATCCTCTGCATCCATATTTTCCGTACCAGAGTGATTTCTGAGTATAAAGCTAAGGGTAAGCCCTGAATCTGCCGTTTGTGGCCCCCCAAACAAAAATCACACAAAGACACACTTGTATATACACATATATGCACATACAATTAAGAAAGATACAAAATGGAGAAAGTACAATATGGATTCAGGAGAAACTGTGAGTTTCTGTAGCAGGGAGAGATCAAGAATAGGGAACTTATAAGGACCAGAAATTTGACTCTTTAAATGTTTCACTCTAGAATTTCTCTTTGCACATCATTTTCCCCGCTTTCGGTAGAATTTGCCTTTTTCGTTCTTATATTTTTCGCCATAGCATACAGCACTCAGTGTTTACTCTTGTCTCTTAGCTTAGAGATCATTTGGCAAGATCAGGGTAACATTGTGTGTCTAGATATCTTTGGTTCAATGTTTGGTGACAACTGCAGGAACAGGGGACTTCTCCTTACGCCCAGGCCCCAGTGTGTGACCGACCAGTCCAGCTTTTGCCTCTCCACTCCTTTATTCGAGTCCATTCCCCTTGCAGCACAGATTCACCTGGGTGGCAAAAAGGTTCTCAGTGCCTAGACTCTGGCTCTTTTAGGTACCTAATGGAAATGGAAGTGATGTCATAAGTGACATCATAAATGTCATGGTTCATTTTCCATCCCTGACTCAGACACTGGAGCTGTTGCTCAGTTGGCAAAGGACAAGTAAATTTGCGCCCCATCCTGGAAATGGGACTCAGAAGGCGGGTTTTGTGGCAGTATTCGAGCAGCTTCCTGTGAGCACCCCTGCCTTCCCGTTAACAAACTCTGAGCCGAGGGGCTGAGCCAGCTTGGGGGGCACTTTTGCACTGGTTTTTCACTTGTTCCCCAAAATCCAGGTGGATTCTGAGGTGCGGAGCAGGCTTTAGGGAGACGCAGAGCTTTGGGGGTGCAGTGGGGGCTGCCTCAGGGTTCAGGGGTGGCCGTTGTGAGTGTGTGATCCTGGGGGGCCTCTTTGGCCACGACCGTCTCCAGCTCCAGGAGGGGCAGTAGTTGGTGAATGCGGGAATTAGCCAGGAGTTTGTCAGTCCCAACCCTCCCAGCAGTTCCATGTTTGAACCATCGTCCCTAATCTCGCTTCTGTAGAATCTCCAGATTTGAGGGGCAGAGCTTCAGCCCCTCCAGTTAATGGCAGGGGATCTTTTGCTCGTCATCTTCATTGTCTGCCATGATATGTGGGGTATGTGGGAGGGAAGGGGGCCTGCATTTGTCTGAGGTTTGCCAATGAAAATGTATTTGGGGGGCTATTTTTGATTCTTTGGATTGGGGGAGGCAAATGCCCCGAGATGCTCATGACTTACTCTATATCCTCTAAGCTTAGGTATTATCCCTGACACTGTTGGGGGCCATATGGGATGCAGAGGACTGATCAGTTTATCTAGTCAATCGCCCAACTCACATTGCTCACCTGTCTAACTACAATACTGGTGTATCTTTTTCCGGATCATGAATTTCACCTCCCTCACATCAACTTGTAAAGCAGCCCTGACTCTTCATCTCTCCCTGAGCCGACAACCCCTGCAATTGGGGTAAATACTGAGGGTAAAGGGGATTTTAATGTTTATTTTTTGAAATAATATTTTTGTGCGGGGGGGAGGGAGAGCTGTGTTCATGACTCACTCCTGGTATTTTTGGAAGAAATTTACATAGGAAGGAGCAAAAGTACAGCAAGTAGGGTGATTACCTTGCACACAGCCAACCCAAGTTCTGTGTCTTGAATCCAACTGCTCCCCATACCTGCTGGGAGTGAAACCTGAATGCAGAGCTAGGAATACTCCCTAAGCAATGCTGGTTCTGACTCAAAGAAGAAAAAAAAGCACCACCCCCCCCACACACACATGTACACAGAAAACTTGTGATCACAGAAAAAGAGAATAATAAGAATTCATGGAAAATTGTTCAGAAAAACAAAGTTCTAAGGACCTGCTATTTGACTATTTAAATGTTTTTCCCTCTTATTTTGCACATGAATTCTGTTTGTTACTTTTGTGTCGAATTTGCCCTTTTTTGCAGTGTTTTTGGTCATAATCTACAGTGCTCAGGTCTTAACTCCTGACAGTTCATATTATGGTCCTTAGTAAATGCCCTGGTTATTTGAATTATTTTTCTATAGAACCAAGTGTTTGTGCGGTTTTCTAATATATTCTTGCATGACAGGAGCAAGTGTTGGCTAAGGCTCACGCAGATGTGCCGTTTCAGGGTTAGAGTAAATCAGGACCCATAAGGGCTCAGGTCCAGTGGGAAAGAGCAGGGCTGTGCCTCTGACCCAACTGTACCCAGAAGTGATCTCGGTCCCCGGGACAGAGTGCCCAGGCGCATGTACTTGTCCCGTCTGCAAGAGAGTGGCTGAAGCTTTGTCCACTCTATGTCCCTGTGACTTTCCCCATGGCAGAGCCTCATCCAGGCTATAGCTCCCAGGGGGCAGCACTGCTGCCAGCTGCAGGGGCGCTAGTACTCGGGAACACCGGGACTCAGAGTCAGCTGCTGGCTGGGCCTGTAGGGATTTTCCTGTGCAATCCAGGGAGGAATCCAGGGATCAGAGAAGGCTGTCATTTCCTCCCCTGTAGCCTGTGCCTCAGCTCCTATCCTGAAGTGCAGAACAGATGCCAATAAAATTTGCATCCCCAGCGGAGACGGGAGCTTCTGCCATTGTCTCCCTGAGGTGGAATTGTGAGGTGTGTCTAGTCTGAGCTCAGGGGTGGGAGGAGGTTCTGCTGTCTGGTGCTCACTGTTATGACTTCTCCAGGTCTTGGCACGGAGTCTCATGCTGATCCTCAGAATAGCAGTGGCGGGAGAAGATGGTGATGCGGCTTCTGATAAACCGTCCAAAGGTAGGAGTAGAGGGACAGAATGGCATGAGGTAGTGCAGGAGAGCCCCGGTTTCCTGGGTGATCTGTTTTGAGTTTCTTTTGCACGGATTGCAAGATGAGACTTCCGATTGGACCGCCCAATATTCGGCTTGGGGACCGAACCAGCGGTACATGAGGAGTACTCAAAGCTCAGTGCTCAACGATCATTCCTGACAGGTCTAAGCTACCAATGAGATGCTGGAGGTCCAAAGATCTTGTCTTGGGTTTTCTGTTTTATTTGGGGTGGCAGAGCAAAGGATTCTCGCAATCATTTCTTGTGCTGCACTCTGGCATTGGCCCTGGCAGTGATTGTTGGATCATATGGGTTGGCAGGATCAGAAGTCCTAGACTCTGTCCCCGAACTGCTGTCCTGTTATGCCAACCTGCTGCTTCGTGTTCTTTTGCTTTGTTTTTGTACTCAGCCATCGTTTTGACTCTGTGCTCTGGATTCACAACTGATGGGCATCAGAACACCCTGGGGTGTGCTGGCCACATTTGCACACTGGGAACTACAGTGACTTGGGCCCCAGGACTTGCTTTTCCCCTGTTTTGTCCTTCCTGCTCTGGAGAGCCTCGCCTTCTCAGCCATACAGTCTTACGTTCATATAATCTTATGTGTGGATTTCTGGGCATGCACCGATCCCAAGGAGAAGGAGCCAAGGATTTCTGAGGCCAGTAGAGATGTTGGGGACTAGACACTTCAACCTTCTTTGAGTGGGATTTGGGGTGGTCCTGAGCAGTGAGTTTCTACAAGCACACATGCCATGCACTGCTCTGAGTAGTTGTCTATATGGACTGTCCAGTTCTCAGTCTTAGTGGTCATGAGCACTGGGGGTGCAGCAGTAAGCGTGCAGTGGTTTCTGCTGCACCCAGGGATGGTCTTTTGGATCATACAAGTCTGCATTCAGGTGATCCTCTCTACAGTGCTCACTGGACTAGTGTTGTTTGAATTGGCCGTGGAGTTATCAGGACAGGCAGATACATCCAAGAACCTTCTGTATAACATCCTCCCACTAAGGAGATCCAGCTGCCTCATTTGATTTCTGGGGCCTGTCAGCCATGCGTGTGCTTGGAGGCTGGTTCATTCAAAGGGCAGAAGCCTAGCGACAATATAAGACCCTGGATCCTGGCCTCACAGGAGTGGGAATGAGACTAAGATAGACTCTAACTGCCACCCTCCCTGTGTGCTGACTCAGGACGCAGTGACCTTCCATGACGTGGCTGTGAACTTCATGCGGGAGGAATGGTCATACCTGGCGGCCTCTCAGAAGAAGCTCTACAGGGACGTGATGCTGGAGATCTACCAGCATCTGCAGGCTGTAGGTGAGAGCAGTGTGGAGCCAACCGTTTCTGGACAGACCCGCTTGAGCTCCCTGGGATTAGGCCATAGCTGTGTGTCCAACAGTAGCTGTGACTGTGATGGGCTGGGATGTTGGAAAGCCATGAGGTAATTGTTCCCTCCCTGGTTTTTTATAGGGTTCACCTGTGGATACTCAGGGCTTACTCTCAGCCTTGTCCTCAGGAATTACTCTTGTGGGGTCGCCAGATCCTATGGGGTGATTCATATCAACCCGTTTCGCCTCTGTCCATGGGGAGATCCCTATCTGCCCAGTTATCACTCAGCTCCCTTTAAATAGTTCCATCCATTGGTGAAGCAATTTACTTTGTGTACTACACGAACTTCTGTTTTTTTTTTATTTTTAAATTTATTTATTTATTGAATCTCTGTGGGAAAAGTTACAAAGCTTTCAGGTTTAGGTCTTGGTTATGCAAATATCAATCACATTTCCCTTTTCCAATACTTATTTTTCACCACGAAGAATCCCAATAAACCCCCACCCCCCAATGCCTGTGAGGCTGATGAATTCTAGTTAACACTCTATCTACTTTGACTAGCTCCATTGTTTCAATAAAAGTTGCACCATTATTATTTAGAGTTTACCCCCCCCCACAAATGTGCCATGCTGAAAAAGCATTGTGAAATGATTTGCTTTCTACAGCTTGGTTAAAGAGTTAAATGATATTTTGAATTTCTGCTATATTACTTATTAACCCTGGAAGTACTTCTACTGAGAGTCAGATAATTAAGAGATAGGTTTCTGTGCTCTGGAGTCATGGCCGTGGCGGAAAGCCGCTCGTGGGAGACAACTGGTGACATTGGTAGGGAGTAAAGGACAGGCCTGAATGCCCCCCTTCCCCAGAGGTTTTAGTTACCCCCTCACGCCTGGCTCATATCTGCTGTCCACAAGGCTCCCATGTGGCTGCCCTCTTTCTTTCCAGAGAGGAGAGAGCGAATGGAGCAACACCCTTTCCCCTTTCCTTAGTTGTTATTCATTGAAACAGTCATCTGAAATTTACACTTACTCGTTCTGTTCATTTTGAATGGACACAGTAAGAGATCTATTAAGTTTATTGGGTGTCTCTATTGGGGATATTTCCTATAGCTCCCAGAATATACTCCGCAGGACAGGTAAGTCCTTCCTAACCACAGCAGGATCCTTAATCCAGTTGCTTATGTTTGTGTCATAATGGAATTTGTTATGGTGCTTCCCTGTCCCTTTTCAATGCCAGGGTAGCTCACAGCTCTCCTGGGTCCATCCAGTCTCTTGCTTTTGGGGTGCTAAGAACAAAGGGCAGCTGAGGCTTAAGTTTCATAAACATGACAATGCCCAAGAGTATATACTATCTGCAGTCAATTAACTCTGAAGTTACAAAAGCATAATATTGCCTTCCTTTTTCTATACAAAGCTGAGGGCTTGGGGCATGGCCATCCCAATCCTCCCAGCACAATCTTCCTAACCTGGGACTGCACTGGTCCTTGTCCAGGAGCAAAAAAGGACATTTGTCTAAAGTAAACTGCAGATGATATACAGGAAATAGAAAGTCAACATTTCACTTCCAAATTCAAAATCCAGAGATCTCTGAAGAATCTGACTTTACAATTCGCAGGTTGTGGTTCTGGGAAATCAGTGATTACTGCATAGGGGAAGCAGAGCACAGGGAAGTTTAAGATGAATACTAAGGAAATGGGAGTGATTGGGATGGGTGTTACTCAGTAAGCCTCAGCTCCCTGTAGCAGAGCAGAAATGATGAACCAATGTTAAACCTAAATTATTTAGAACTAGAATCCAACCAAGCTAAAGGGTTTTGTTTTTTTTTAAGCAAGAAAGTTTTGGTTTTCTAGGAGTAAGGACATTTGCTCAGGGATCACCCTGTGTGTGCTAGGAGCACATTTACTTAGGGCCGGAGCCATAGTACAGTGGGTAAGGATTTAACCATCCAAGCAGTCGACCCAGGTTCTATCCCCTGCATCCCATTATGGTCTGTATCAGAGTGATCCTGCGTGTAGAGCGAGGAGTAAGCCCTAAATCTGCCAGTTGTGGCCCCGAAACAAAAATCACACAAAGTCACACTAATATATACACACATACATGCATGAACAATGGTGAAAGAACAATAGGGATTCAGGAGAAAGTGTGAGTTTCTGTAGCAGGGATAGATCAAAAATAGGGGATTCTTTTTCTTTTTTTGGATCACACCTGGCGATGCACAGGGATTACTCCTGGCTTTGCACTCAGGAGTTCTCCTGGCAATGCTCAGGGGACCATATGGGATTCTGGGAATCGAACCCGAGTTGGGCGCATGCAAGGCAAACAAACTTCCCGCTGTGCCGTCTCTCCAGCCCCAAGAATAGGGGATTCTTAAGGACCAGAAATTTGACTCTTTTAGTGTTTCACTCTCGAATTTCTCTTTGTACATCATTTTTCCCCCCTTCGGTAGAATTTGCCTTTTTTCTTGTTATATTTTTCACCACAGCCTACAGTGCTCAGTGTTTACTCTTGTCTCTGAACTCAGGGATCATTTGACAAGAGTCAGGGTAACATTCTGTGTTTAGGTATAATTGGTTCAATTGGTGACAATGCAGGATCAGGGGACTTCTCCTTACCCCCAGGCCCCCAGTGTGTGACCGACCAGTCCTGCTTTTGCCTCTCCACTCCTTTATTCGAGTCCATCCCCCTTGCAGCACAGATTCACCTGGGTTGCAAAAAGGTTCTCAGTGCCTAGACTCTGGCTCTTTTAGGTACCTAATGGAAACGGAAGTGATGCCATATGTGATGTCATAAATATCATGATTCATTTTCCATTCCTGACACAGACACTGGGGCTTTTGCTCAATCGGCAAAGGACAAGAAAAATTTGCGCTCCATCCAGAAAGGGGGACTCTGAAGGTGTATTTTGTGGCAGGATTCGAGCAGCCTCCTATGACCACCCCACACCTTCCCGTTTCCACACTGGGAGCGGCGGGGCTGAGCCAGTTTGGGGGGCATTTTTTGCTGGTTTTTCAGTTGTTCCCTGACATCCGGGTGGATTCTGAGGTGTGGTGGAGGCTGTAGGGGAATGCAGAGCTTTGGAGGTGCAGTGGGGGCTGTATGAGAGTGCAGAGTTTGCAGTTGTGAGTGCGTGATCCTGGGGGGCCTCTTGGCCATGATCGTCTCCAGCTCAGGATGGGGCAACAGTGGGTGAATGTGGGACTCAGCCAGGAGCTTGGCCGTCCCAACCCACCCAGCAGTCCTATGTTTGAACCATCAGCCCTAAGCTCGCTTCTGTAGAATCTGCAGATTTGAGGGGCAGAGCTTCAGCCCCTCAACCTAATGGCAGGAGGCCTGTTGCTGGTCATTTTCATTGTCTTCCATGAGAGCCCGGGTCAGGCGGGGGTGGGGGAAGGAGACTTGCAAGGTGGCTGATATTTCCAATGAAAATGTATTTGCGGGGCTATTTTTGGTTCTTCAGATTTTTGGGGGGTAGAGGGCACATATGCGGAGATGCTCATGTCTTTCTTGAGTGTCTAAGCTCAGGTATTATCCCTGGAGCTTCTGGGGGCCATATGGGATGCAGAGGATTGATCGGTTCATCTAGTCTATCACCCAATTCACATTATTGTCTTCTAACCACAATACTGGTGTTCTTTCTCCGGATCATGAATTTCAGCTCCCTCACATCAAGCTGCAAAGCACCTGTGACTCTTCATCTCTCCCTGAGCAGACAACACCTGGAGCTTCCTGCTGATCCTCAGAACAACAGTGACAGGAAAAGATGGTGACACGGCTTCTGATAATCCATTCCCAGGTAGGAGTAGAGAGATAGAATGACATGAGTTAGTACCACGAGTGCCCAGGCTTCCTGGCCCTTCAGTTTTGAGTTTCTTTTGGACGAATTCAAAGATGAGACTTCCGATCAGACCGTCCCATTCTGCTGTTTGAAGCTCCTTTTGTGTACATTTGTTTTGTTTTATTTGGCTTTGGGGCCGACCCAGTGGTGCATGAGGAGTACTCAAAGCTCAGTACTCAATGCTCATTCCTGACAGTTATATGTGACCAATGGGATGCTGGAGGTCCAAAGGTTTCATCTTGGGTTTTCTGTTTTATTTGGGGTGGCAGAGCAAGGACTCTCCAATAATTTCTTGTGCTGCACTCTGGCATTGCCCCTGGTAGTGCTTGTGGGACCATATGGGATGTTGGGGATCACCAGTCACACATGCTGTCCCCGGAACAGCTATGCTGTTATGCTGTTATGCCAACCTGCTGCATCGGCTTCTTTTGCATTGTTTTTGTCATCAGCTGTCCTCTTGACTCTGTGCTCTGGATTCACAAGTGACAGGCCTCAGAGCACCCTGGGGTGTGTTGACCCCGTTTCGGCCCTGGCAACTACAGTGACTTGGGCCACCAGACTTGCTTTTCTCCTGTTTTGTCCTTCCTACTTTGGAGAGACTACCTGCTCGGTCATATAGTCTTACGTTCACATAATCTTGTGTGTGGATTTCTGTGCGTGCGGTGATCACAAGGAGAAAGAGCCAAGGATCTCTGAGGCCAGTAGAGATGTTTGGGTAAAGAAACTTCTACCTTCTTTGAGCGGGATTTGGGGCGATCGTGAGCAGTGAGATCCTACAGGCACACATGCCATGCACTGCTCTGAGTAGTTGTCTATATGGACTGTCATGTTCTCAATCCTAGTGGTCCTGTGCTGTGGGGGTGCAGCGGTGAGCATGCAATGTTTTTTGCTACACCCAGGGATAGTCTTTTGAATCATACAAGTCTGCATTTAGGTGATCCTCTCTACAGTGCTCACTGGAACAATGGTGCTTGAATTTGCCCTGGGGTTACTAGGAAAGGCAGATACATCCAAGAACCTTCTGTATAACGTCCTCCCACTTTAGCAGATCCAGCTGCCTTATGTGATTTCTGGGGCCCGTCAGTCATGCGTGTGCATGGAGGCTGGTTCATTCGGAGCGTAGAGGCCCAGCGACAATATAGGACCCTGAGTCCTGTCCTCAGAGTAGTGGGAATGAGTCTAAGATATACTCTGACTCCCACCCTCTTCGTGTGCTGACTCAGGACGCAGTGACCTTTAATGACGTGGCTGTGAACTTCACCCTGGAGGAATGGTCATTCCTGGCGGCCTCTCAGAAGAAGCTCTACAGGGACGTGATGCTGGAGACCTACCAGCATCTTCAGACTGTCGGTGAGAGCAGTGTGGAGCCAACCGTGTCTGAAGAGACCCGTGTGGTGTCCCTGGGGTTGGGCGACAGCTGTGTGTCTAACAGTAGCTCTGTGATGCGCTGGGATATTGGACAGCCGTGCAGTAGCTGTTCCCTCCCTGTTTTTTTTAGGGTTCACCTGTGGATACTAAGGGCTTTCTCTCAGTTTTGTCCTCAGGAAATACTCTTGTGGGGTAGCCAGACCATATGGGGTGATTCAGATCATCCCGTTTCGACTGTGTCCATGGGAAGATCCCTATCTGCCCAGTTATCGCTCAGGTCCCTTGAAATAGATCCATCCATTGGTGAATCAATTTACTTTGTGTACTACACGAACTTTTGTATGTTTAATTGGTTTTGCTGTTGCCTTTGTTTGGGAGCACAGTCCACAGTCCTCCTGGCTCTGTGCTAAAGGATGACTCGTAAGAGTGCTCAGGGGCCATGCATACAATGGACTGAAACCTCTTGGAAACTTAAAATATTGGTGAATCACCTCCAGTACTTTTGCACCAGCCACTCAACATTTTTTCATTTTCTTTTTTACTTAGGGATTAGGGATTATTCCTGCCTGTGTATTCAGGATCCACACCTGGCCTTGCTCCAAGACCATATGGGCTGGCTGGGATCAAAGGCACATGTGTGTGCAGCACTTCTGTCCTATGTGCTGTACTATCTCTCTTCCACCAGAGGGGATTTGATATCTCGTCTCTCGACTCATTAGACGCTGCCCTATTTCAGTGCTTGGATTTACTTCTAATGGTTCTTGTGAGACTTTAGCAGGACTTAGGGTGTGCTCCTGGACTCTGCACTCAGGAATCACTCCTGGCTGGCATGAGAGACCCTAGGTGATATCTGGTATCGCAACTGGATTGTCTGTGAGAAACTCCTGCTGTGCTCTCTTTCTGGGTACATTTTTTAGCTTAAAAATTAAGGGTCTCTTACCACCCTTGGCCATTTCCATATTTATTATGCACTTAGTTTTACTGAAATCCGTGATGAGTTCTTGAGGGGCTCAGGAAACTCCATGTGCTGCTGGGCCTAGAAAGACATTGCAGGGAGGAAAGTGATTTTCTTGCAAGCGGCGCACGTGGGTTAAATCCCCGGCAACCCATGTCATTCCCGAGCACCAGCAGCATTGATTTCTGAATACAGAGTCAGGAGTCACCCCTGAGCATTGCCAGGTAAGATCCCAAACAAGACAAAAACCAACAACATATTGTGCCTAACAACACCCTGTCGGCCATACACAAGGCCAGGTCTAGAATATTTGTGATATTTTCTTGGGTCTTAACTCTAAAGGTAACTCTAAAATAACTAGAAATATGTGGCATTTTGGAAATGGACATTCGGTTCATGCCTTTCAGATATTTTCACAGTTATATCAGGAAAACATGGGATTTTCCTGTCACCTTTTCCCTGTCACTTATCCATGACTCTGTCTCTGTCGGGGCAGGGCATTCAGGGATGAAGCCTGTGGTGATTTCCTGGCTGGAGGGGGAGCCCTGAGGTCGGGGAGGAGAGACGTGTGCGGGTGAGTGTCTGAGGACCCTTCCTGGCTCAGGTCCTGTGCAGTGTATGGGTGCCCTGAGCATGTATGAATCACGCTGCTGAGACCGGGGCCTTCGTCTTCTGAAACCTTGGGTCTGTGCCGCATTCACACTCCTCTTTATTCCCCTGGAATGTCAGTCACAGAATGATCCTGTAATTTGCTTCCATTGCTTTCGAATAAGTAAGAACATAACATATATAGTTTGGATCTGAATGATAGTACAGCAGGGAGTGCCTTGTAGAGCCTGAAGGTGATCTGTTCAATAATGTGTTCAGTAACCTGGTTCTCCAAACATTACCAGGTCTGCTCAAAGACAAAAACAATATCTAGTGTAGAATTGCCAAGATCCTCACAGTTTTCCACTATCGAATCTTTTCTTTAGTGTGGGACTATTTGGACACTGAGAACCACAGAAACGTACTCTTAACTACATAGCATCATTTTGCTACATTTTTGGACAAGTGCTTGAATTGCATGTTTTGTTCACTTTCAGAACTGAAACAGCGACTTCAGGATTTGGCATTACAGCACTTTGATTTGGGAATGGGGTCAGCAAGTACGAGTGAGTTGGTAAGATTCGCTAATTGAGAATAAATATTATTATGCCAGCAGGAGTGGACCAAGTATGTGATTGATAAGGCTGAGAGCTGGGAATGGCAGGAAGGAATTCCAAAGCCTGATGCTTGGAGTAGAGGACCCTTAGCTTCGCTAGGTGATGAAATCAACCATGTATAAAAATACTGTGTGTTTTGATTTGCTTGACATTGGTAGTTGTTTTTAGAAAGCTAATTTGTGCGTCCTAGAGATGGTGCAGTGAGAAATATACTTGCTTTGCACAGGGATGGATGGTCTTTACCCAGCACACCTTATAGACACCAGAGCCCCACAGAACTGATCCTAGACAATCCATGGTGTGCCCCTCCACTCGCAAAACCCCCAATAAATAGAAACTACAAAACAGAAAGAAAAAAAACTTCATTGATCCTGAAAGGCATCACTTGTGGTGAGAGCTTTGCAAAGGCCGTGTGGTTTGTCTCAGCTGTGTGACGATGCAGCATAGTCTTCACCCCTGCATCACAGATTCCACTCTAAGCTTTAACCAAACCCACTATGGATGTACTTCATTTTCTCTTGAAATGGATGTATCTGTTTTCTATAGAAGGAATTATTTCTAGTTGTATTTATTCATTAATTTAAAGGGGGGAAAGTCACAGAATTTATTGACTCTCTATCCATCAATTTTGTGTGTTCAACTTACAGTAACATGAAGTTATAATAGTAAGGCAATTCATATGTCAGTAATTGCTTTTGTGCGGTGCATACGTATGAAACCACATCTGAACGGCTCAGTTTTTTTGACAGGAAGACTCAGTGAATAAGTCAATAATTAGAATCCTCGGTTGTTCTACAGGAAAGCTGCCACCCGAGTGGAATGTCTCTGATCCTGCACTGTATGATAATGTCTCGTGTGAGCAATCCTGCCCTCAGCCCCATGAGGACGACGAGACAGGCGGGATGTCTTCTGAGGGTGATCAGAATGGCGAGAGCTACCTCACTCTGAAGAAGCCCTCTCCTGGAAAAAGTTCCGTGGAGTGTGTTATTCTCAGTTCACAGACACAAAATTCCCCAGTGGAGAACATACTAGGGAGAGGAGCACTGTTTATAGTGAGTCCCTCACAGCAACATACCCTCAACCACAGTCACCGTGAGCAGAACCCATCTACGTGTAAGGAATTCGGGGGAGCGTCCCCATGTTCTCAGCACTGTGGTATTCCCTTAGAAAACCACAGTGGACAGAATCCCCAGACAAGTCAGCCCCGAGAACAAAGTGTGAGTCAAGGGTTACTCCATCATGACCATATGAATATAAATTCAGGAGCGAAACATTTTGCATGTGAAGAATGTGGGAAGGCCTTCGATCAATCATCACATCTTATTATGCATAGGAGAATTCACACTGGAGAGAAAACTCATGAATGTCAGACATGTGGGAAGGCCTTTACTCATTCCTCAGGCCTCATTATCCATAGAAGTATTCACACTAGACAGAAATCATATATATGTAAGAAATGTGGAAAGTCCTTTACTCGATCCTCAGACCTCAGTATACATAGGAGAATTCACACTGGAGCGAAACCGTATATATGTAAGGAATGTGGAAAGGCCTTTGCTAGAGCTTCAAGACTTACTGTACATAGGAGAATTCACACTGGAGAGAAACTGTATATATGTAAGGAATGTGGGAACGCCTTTGCTGAATCCTCAAGCCTTCCTGTACATAGGAGAATTCACACTTGAGATAAACCGTATATATGTAAGGAATGTGGAAAGGCCTTTACTCAATCCTCAGGCCTCAATATACATAGGATAATTCACACTGGAGAGAAACCGTAATATATCTAAGGAATGTGGGAAGTCCTTTGCTGAAGCCTCAAACCTTTGTGTACATAGGAGAATTCACACTGGAGACAAACCATATATATGTAAGGAATGCGGAAAGGCCTTTACTTCATCCTCACAATTGACTGTACATAGAAGAATTCACAGTGGAGAGAAACCATGTATATGTAAGGAATGTGGGAAGTCCTTTGCTGAAGCCTGCTGATTTTTACCCAGGATGCACCTATGCCAGTTTTCTTGTGTTTGGAATTTCTGGTATGTTAACTTGTAAATAACGTATCCTGGTGATGAAAATAAGGAGGAAGGTGACTGAATAAACAGGTACAGAAACACCCTCCTGCTCAGAGCTGTCATGGCTCACTACTCTGTTATTGTTTGCTACACTTCTGGCTTGGCCCAGAGGGGCCGGTTAGCGGGAATTATGGCAGAAATCAACCAAGTTGCACCATTGAATACTTTGAAAATGGAAAAACAGGAAAACCTCCATGCTTCAGTCTTTCCTGTGTTAGGATTTGGAATGCTTGAGCACCCTGAAAATCCCGGTTTGGGAACTTGAGCGCCAGGTCACGCCAGCTTCTATGGTGCATTCACGCTTGTTTCTTACTTTTTCTGGATATCCAGGCTTTAGTGGATGTGGAGCTTTTGAGGGGTGTATTGCATGCTGTTCTGTGGCTCAGGTGTCATGGGTGAGGGTGCGTTATCCTGAGGTCCCTTGCAGCCACAATCGCATCCAGGTCCAAGATGGCACTGGACTGTGGGCACATGGACTTCAGGCCTTGGTGTGAGGAGCCTGCAAATAGTGGGGGTCTTGGTCATCTCATTCCTCCATACCCGAGACTGTCAAGGAACCTGTTTGGAGCTTTTGGACTCTGACATAACACTTACCGAACCTCCAGATATGTTCACGGGCAGCCCCCAAAGGAAAGGGACACTTTTGTGATCGGTCATTATCATTGGCTTCCGTGCTGGGTTTGGGACTTTGGGGCGTGTTTGGACAAGTGAGAGTTATTTGCCTCTGAAAATTTACTCTTTGATTTTTTTTTTACTTTTTGGGTCACACCCAGCGTTTCACATGGGTTTCTCCTGGCTTATGCACTCAGGAATTACTCATGGTAAAGCTCAGGGGACCATATTGTTGCTGGGATTCGAAATCGGGTTGGTCATGTGCAAGTCAAACGTTCTACCCGATCTGCTATCACTTCAGCCCCACTTTGGATTAATTTTAATAGCTTTTTTTAATTCAGGGGATTTGGAAGGAATTCTTTGATGCTGAAGTTTTACTTCTGGTTCTGCAGCTCAGGAATTATTCTGCAGTGCTGCTGGGTTCCTATGGGATGGCGAGGTTTGACCTGGATAAGCAAGGCAAGCATCCTACTCGCTTTACAGTGAGTCCAAACACACTATTGGTGTTTTTTCCATATATAGAATTTCTACTTCCCAGGTGTATAGTACCTCCAGCAGGTCAATCTGTGCCTGTAAGGCAAGTGCATCAGCAGCCTGATGGCACCGTCAGACTTCCACATACTCCAAAATTAATGCTGTGCCTTTGGCCAGACAACAAAAAACTTTGGGCAAAGTCTTCCAAGAAAGTAAACGGCCAAAAGTTAGGTATGTGCGAGACACACCAACAAACCATTTCCGGCTCAGCTATATAATTGGAGGCCAGGTCTCTCTGGTTCCTGATGAAAACTGCTTAAAGGCTATGATGATCCCAGAGACTCCGAGACAAATCTCGGAACTCAGCAGCTTTTTGCAGAGATGCTCCCTGTTCCCGCAATGAGCTACCAGTGACAGACCACCACAAGGGGGAAAGGGTGTGTATCTCCGCCTGATCCCACTTGGTGGCTCGGTGGCCACCATCCTCCAGAGGCCATTGGAAAGACAGGTTTGGGCCTCCAGTGACAAAATATGCGGGACCTCATGGATTGGGGTGGACTCTGCCCTTTCCTCCCCGCCTCAATGAGACCTTGAGTCGCTGCCCATGTACGGACTCTCTGGCTCTTGATCACTCTGTTTAACGGCCATGATCCCAGAGTCTCAGAGACAAATCTCGGAACGCAGCGGCTTTCAGCAGAAATGTGTCTGGTCCCCACAGTAGGTTACCAAAGCTGGGTATTTCATGTGGGAATAGGTTTCGTGCCTGGCGGCTCAGTGGCTGCCATCTCTAATGGCTTCTGGACGGTTAGGTTTGGGACTGCAGTGCGGAGACATGCAAGGCCTAACAGGATGGTGGTGGAGCCGGCCCTTTTCTCCCCACCCCAATGAAACCTCGAGTTGTCTGGCGCCCACGATTGACCTCTGTGACTCGAGATCAAGGTGCGTAATGTCCATGATCCCAGCGCCTCTTTGCAGAAATGTGTCTGGACCCTGCAGTAGGTTACTGTCTCCGGTTCACTTTGGGGGAATTGGTGCTGTCCGCCCAAGGCTCCCCCCTGGCGGCTCGGTAGCCTCCATCCTCCAAAGGCCTTTAGAAAGTCAGGTTTGACCCCACACTCAAGAGATACGTGGGGCCTCTCAGGATGGGGTGGAGCCGGCCAATTCCTCCCCACCACAAAAAGAGCCTAAGTCATTGCCACGAACCACCTCTCTGGCTAGTGATAAAGCTGTTTAATGGCCATAATCCCAGAGACTCAGGAACAAATCTCGGAACCCAGCAGGTTTTGGCAGAAATCCCTCCAGATTTAGTTGTTAAAATTTTAGAATTCCAAAATCATATGTTATTTATAACCAGCAATCGAAAAAGAATTGTCTACTGTTGCGGTTTTGCCAGATCTGAGTGCTGGGATAAAATCCCACATAATAATGGTGGGTCTCATGTCAAAATATTGAATGTAATCAAAGTAGAGTTAAGAATGTGGAAATTATTTGCCCCATAGGTAGGGGGAGGATGTAGAATGGCGGTATACTTGGGTTTTTAGTGGTGGAAAACGGGCACGGTGAAGGGACGGATGTTTCATTGTATGACCGAGACTTAAACCTGAAAGCTTTGTGAGTGCTCTCCCGTTGTTTCCCGTTTGTGTGAATTTATTTAGAAATGGCCAGAGTAATAGTAGCGCAAGTAGGATGCTTGCCTTGCATGTGGCCAACCCAGGAGTCCTCCAGTCCACAATATCTTTGAGTTGCTCATTGGACATTGAGTGTCCCCTTCTCATCCCTAGAACATGTGATGTGGGGGTGTGTCATGGGGTAGGGGTGTCTTCTACCCGGAGCTGTTCATTACGGAGGGATCCTGTGCTTTGCTTTCTTGATTTTGTTGTCATTCTTCCTCATTCTTCCTCATCTGTCAGGTATGTCGAGTAGTCCATGTGTTTCAAGCCCCTTGTTTCCCAGCTGTATAACCAGCCTGACTGTACACCTAAAGGGTCAGGTGCTCTTTATGGTCCCCGGTTAGTCAATCTGACACCATGCATATATTTGCCTTTGGATCATAGCCATGGTTTTTTGAATATGGGAAGAAATTGAGTTTTCTTTTGTTTGGGGGCCTGGGGATGCTCAGCATTTATTCCTGGTGGTTCTCGTAAGTTGCTTTTAGCAGTGTTCAAGGATCAACCCCTGTCAGCCTCATGCAAGGCAAATGCCTACCTGCTGTATGATTGTATGCACCAAAAAATGTTTTATTGTGTGTATGTTAAATTGTGACTGTGAGCCCATAGTGAAGCGAATTAGGACCAGAACAGCAGTGATCACGGAGGGTGCTCGCCTTACAGAAGCCGCCTACCTTCGATGTCCAGCATCCCCTGTGGTATCCCATTCATCATTGGGTCTGATTAAAAACAAAACCCAAAAGGCTTTTTTTGGGATTGCCAAACTCCTCCCAACAACACTTCCCACAGATTTTCCCATTCTGTAGGCTTGCTTGGACTGTGAGAACTATGGAGATGTCCTCCACCTGCTTGGTCATTCAACTGCATTCCATTCAACATTGGACTAATTCTCATTGTGCATTTTGTTTGATTTCAGAAGTCAAATCACAGGTTCCGGATGTGGCATTACAGCAATTTACTTTGGGTACAGGGGAATTGCATACAAGTGTGCTGTAGGATTCTATTGTTAAAACTAAATAGTATGTCATTGTAGTGGTCAGTCACCGAGCATTCAACTTGAAAGGTGGGGTCTGGCTCCATCCCCACAACCACATCTATGGTCTCAGCATCACAGGAAAAATATTGGAGCCTAATGCTGGGACTAGAGGGTCTTTAACCTCAGTGGGTGCCGAAATCTGGAAATTTATTTTATTGTATTGTTTTTTAAAGTTTTCAGTAAAGTGCCAGGATTTTCAAAGTTATTGATAGTTGTACTTAGGCGTACAATAATTGAACACCAATGCCTGTATCAGCTTCCCTCCAGCCGTGTTTCCGTATTCCCTCCACACCCCAGTCCCCACTCTACCCCCGTCTGTCAACTGGACAAGCACAAGGCTAGGTTTCAGTGCTTAAGGCTTAGATCTCTTGTTTTCAGTTCTGTTGCATATGTGTTTTGGGTAAATGGCTACACCCCTCACTCATGTCACTGGCATAAATGAATCCCTGATCCCTGTAAACTTCTCGTTCTCTTCCGCCTCAAATTTCTTTCCTTCTTTGTCCTTCCTTCTTTTTCCTTCTTTGGCTTCTCTCTATAAACTGGAATCAGGGATGATTTAATCAGCCCCTTTACAGTACATTTCCACATCCAGTGTTCGGTGTTCCACAGATGAGTGACAGCATCTGTTTCTGTTTCTTTTTCTGGCTAACTTCACTCAAGATGGTATCTTCCAGTTCCAAACGTGTTGCTGCATAAAAGCAGTAATTCTAAAACCTAAAATATAAATATTTTTATTTATTATTTTTTTTGCTTTTGGGGTTACATCCAGCGATGCTCAGGGGTTAATCCTAGCTCTCCACTCAGGAACTATTCCTATTGGTACTTGGAGGACCATATGGGATGCCTGGGATTGAACCTGGGCTGACTGTGTGCAATGCAAATACTTACCTTTCTACTATGACACCAACCCACCCAAAATTATTTTTATTCTATGGTAAATACTGTGACTTTACATTTGATAGACAGGAAGGACAAGTGTGATTGATGAAATGAACTCGATGGTTCAGCACTAGTGGTTTTGCATTAGGAAAGGCACTTGCTTGACACCAGGAAAAAAGCTTTGGTTCCATCCCAGCAACCCACATGGCTCCCAGAGCCCCAGCAGCAGGAATCTCTGAGCAATTCTGGTGTGACCCTCTCCCCACCTAGTAAATAGAACAAGATAACAAAAAACTCATTGAATCTGATTCAGGTGAGATGTTTTCAAAGGTCTTCTGTCTGGGCTGTGTGGGGATGCATCATTGCCTTCGCATGTGTATCCCAGGCGCCAAACTGAGCTAGAACCAAACCCAGTCTCAGCCCTCTTTTATTTTCACTCTAAACTGCTGCTTCAATTTTCTGTAGAGGGAGTTATTTCCACTTACTGTGTCTGTTCTTTGAGTTGGAAAAAAATTACACAGCTATGTGACCTGTCGTCAGTATATTTTGCTTGTCCATCTTGCTGAAACGTTATGTTGTTGCCTGGAAAATTCATCCACATGTCAGAATTGCAATTGAGTTCGGGTAAATGTTAGAAACCAACCTGCAGGTCTAGAATATTTTTGACGAGAAGACTATCAGGCACAGCACAGTCATTGGAATCCTTCTCTGCTGTTCTTCGGGTAGCAACCAGCCCAGGAGAATTCTTCTGGTCATGCACACTGAAAAAATCTCGAGTGAGCTGTTATGCCCTCAGCCCCATGAGGATGCCAAGACAGGTGGGAAGTCTTCTGTGGGTTACCAGTAGGAAGTAAGCGCCCACGCTGCAACGAAGCTCTCCCCTGTGAACAAGCTACTCAGAGACTGTTCTGCTCAGTCCATGGTTCCAGACTGCCCCAGCTGAGAAGCCCCTGGACTGTGGGAGAGGAGCACTGTTTATAGTGAATCCAGATATGTACCCCACAAGATCTGAATGCTGGAATCGAACCCAGATACCCAAGTGAATGAAAGCACTCGCATTTTTTGGCTCTCCATACAGCCCCACCAACATGCCAAAGTGCTTCCTGAGTGCAGAGCCAGGAGAACCTCTTCATATTGCTGGATTTGTGGCCTCCAAACCATGAACAAACCAAATAAAACCACAACAGCCTCCATCCCTTCTTGGAGGATTCCCTTAACCCAACGAGGGGTTTCTGAGCTGTATCTTGCTGTATCCATGCTGCCTCTTCCTTGTAGTAGAGTTTGGGCTCCCTCAGAATGTGGCGTGCTGGGGTGTGGGTTGCCCATAACAGGAAATATTTCTCAATGGCTTGGTCACAGACATAGCAAAGTGGCTACAGAAGGTTTCTAGCTCAGTGAAGAGAACAAAAATGAAAATAATGACTTAGCCTTGCTCTTTCCATGTCAGGTTCTATCCTCTGCACCCTTTCTGGTCCAGAAACAAAGCGTGAGCAACCTACTCGACCCCCAAGAAGATTCAGATATGTACCCCACAAGATCTGAAGGCTGGAATCGAACCGAGGTTACTCTAGTAAAAGAAAGCACTCACGAGTTTCTTGTACAGCAACACCTGTGGTAGCGGCTTGTTTGATCCTTAATTATCCCATACTTATCCTTGAAGCAAACCCAAGGGTGGAAAATTCTTAAGAGAAACAGGCCTGGTGAGGGACGGAAATGCCCACAGTTCCACTTCGTGGCGCTTCACAGAATTGCTGCGGGCCGACCTTTCCCACGCTTTAGATTTCCAGCCCTTCTCTTTGCTTGAGTGTTAGATATAGGGTCATTAATCAGGTAAGCTGCTTGGGTCGCTGCAGCGGGAGGAGGGCGGTTATTGCTCTTGGCTTGCAGTCACAGGTCCCTGGTTCTCTCTTTGGCTATCCGTACAGCCCACCATTATGTCGGAGTGATTTCTGAGGGCAGAGCAAGGAGTAACCCTGAGAATTGCTGGTGTTGGGCCCCCAAACCATGAACAAACCAAATCAAACCAAAACAGCCTCAGTCCCGTGATGGCAGATTCCCCCACCCTAACTTGGTGGGTTCTGAGCTTTATCGTGCTGTATCCCTGACCCCTTTTCTTTGTAGAAGAGGGTTGGTGTATCCTCAGAATGTGGGGTGATGGCACGTGGGGTTGACTATAACTGGAGACCTTTCCAAAGAGCTGAGCCACAGACAGAGCAAAGCGGGCTCATAACTTTTCTTGTTCTAAATGAACTGAACAACAACAAAATAATCTCACCCTGCTTGTAACCGACCAGGTTCAATCCCAGGTACTCGATGTTTCCCAGAACCCTGTGGGCACAGACCAACAGTCCCCCCCAAAAAAAATACCCTCGGAGCCAGAGCTACAGTGGAGCTGGTAGGATGTTTGCGTTGCATACAGCCAACTTGTGTCCAATCTTCAGCATCCGATATGGTCCCCCAAGTACCACAAGGAGTAATTTCTGAGTGCAGAGCCTGGAGTAACGCATGAGCATTGCTGATTATTACCCCAAAAGCAAAAAAAAAATTCCTTGGAAGAAGTGATGTATTTAGATTTTCCACAGAAGGAGATTGCCCAGTTTTAGGCTCAATATTTCTGTGTTAATTAAAATTCTTTTTAACACACCCTAGTTCCTCAGATGGCTGTTTGCGGGTGTAAGAGAGTTGAATCCACCAGAGGCGGCCTCCTCTTGTCACACGGACCCCTCGAGAATGAAGCAGAACCATTGGGGTGCTCCCCCATTGAAGTCTCGGGTCATCCCCCAACCTCCACCCCACCCCACCGGGTCCACATCTCCTGATCTGACTATATAATTTGGGGGAAGGGGGTCAGAAGCAGTGGTGGCGGGCTCCACATCCTTCTGGAGTCCGACTTTGGTTCCCACATTCAGGGACCCCCCACTTTCCCTGCTCCTGCAAATGTCTGGGAAAGCCAATGAGCGGTCTCCCTCAAACAGAAGGGACTCCAATCTAGGCTTTTACCTAGGTCGAAGTCCCGTTGCTAAGGAGGTTGCCTAGGCAGGTTGGGAGTGGTGATGATCTTCTTTGAAATTCTTTTCCTGGCCTTTTGTTTCAGCAGGAGCTTCTCTGGGTCTGTTGCTGGCCATAGCTGAGGGTGTGATCAGGCCTTAGTTCCTATTTTCTGCAAGGTTGCCCTTCACAACTTCAGAGCTATTCCCAGGAAATTTACTGCCTTTGCCTTGGGAGAGGGGACCTTCTCTATCTGCCTGCATGCCTACATCAATTCCCT
This sequence comes from Sorex fumeus, assembly GCF_029834395.1. Classification (NCBI taxonomy): domain Eukaryota; kingdom Metazoa; phylum Chordata; class Mammalia; order Eulipotyphla; family Soricidae; genus Sorex; species Sorex fumeus. The sequence goes on from NW_026606076.1 coordinate 5,649,467, forward strand.
CCAAATCATTAGGAGGTGCTGGACGTTAGGACTTTAGGAGACCTTAACCCTGGCCCCAGAGGAATGACTCCTGAGTGCAAAGGCAGGAATAAATAAGCCCTGAGCATTGCTGACTGTGTTTCCCACCCAAAGATGCATATCCTAAGACTCCCTGTGCTGCCCAGGTAGCTGATTACTCTCTGTGGTAACAGGGGACCATGTGATACTGGAGGTGAGTCCAGAAAAACCACCTATAGTCACAGAAAGCCTTGTTCACAGGAATCACTGAAATCGCTCACATCTGTCATTCATAAACCTGATCCCCGCTGACATAGCGCTTTCTGTTCAGTTCAAAAACAAGTACTTTTTTGTTTGGGCGGGGGTAAGGCACAACCAGAAATGCCCAGGAGTTCTGGCTCCTCAGGCAGGATCACTGCAGTGGGCCTGGGAGGGAAAGGGATCATATCCCATCATCCCCTGCAAGACAAACGCCCAGTAGTCCCTAAAATCTGAATTTCAATTTACCTTGAATGCATCATTCAATCTCCCCCAGGCCTTGGGTGGGATACACAAGGCCTCCATTATCTCCGGGTTCCTCATGGCTTGCCCTTTGACGATTTTTTTTTCATTTTTGTGTCCCACCTGGGTGATGCTCAAGGGTTTCTCCTGAATATGCACTCAGGAATTACTCTGGGAGTGTGGTGCTTGGGGGATCCTATGGCAAACACTCGACTTCAACCTTTTGATATCTTAAATATACACTCCTAGTTCATTCTTTATGTTACAGTTCTCAAGTTCAAATTAAACTGGTGACTTCAGTACTATGAGGAAAAGGGAATTGCTGATGATTGCAATTCAGGGAAACACAAAGATCTTCCAATTCTGTACGCTCTTAAGAGTTCTTGCCACTGTGTATTTTCATATGCCTACTAAGGCCTGAGTTCCTTATGAACCTGAATTAACCTCCTGAGTTACCTTATATAGCAAACCATAATAATAATAGTAATGATTACTATTTCCTATGCCAGTGTCCCAGCACTTGGACTTGATGTGCATGTTAACCTGTAAATAATGGGTCCTTTTTTCTTTTTTTTTTCTTTTTCGGTCACACTCGGGGATACCCAGGGGTTACTCCTGGCTTTGCACTCAGTAATCACTCCTGGCTGTGCTAGGGGGACCATATGGGATGTTGGGAATCGAACCTGGGGCTGCCGCATGCAAGGCAAACGCCGTACCCGCTGTGCTATTGCTCTAGCCCGTGTAAATAATGGGTCTTTATGATGGAATCCAGGTGAAAACTGATTAAATAAGAAGTAAATGGGTACAAAAACCACCCCTCGATCACAGCTGTCAGTGTCACTTTTTTGTTTTCTTTTCTTTTTTTGGTCAAACCCACAGATGCCCAGGGGTTACTCCTGGCCCTACACTCAGGGATTACTCCTGGCTGTTCTTGGGGAACCCTATGGAGTGCTTGAAATTGAACCCGGATTGGCTGCATGCAATGAGACCGCCCTACGCGCTGTGCTATCACTCCAGCCCATTGTCTCATTTTGCCTCTGGTTTGAGGCAGAGACACCGGTTGGCGGGGTTTATAATAGACATCAAGCAGGATGTTGCAGTGAATCCTTTGGAATGGAAAAAGAGGCAAACTTTCACACTTCAGACCTTCCCCTGTTATGTTTTGAGGAGTCACACCTGTTTTGCTCAGGCCGTACTCTTGGGTCGAGCTCATCCATACCTGCGAGGGAGGACATAGATATCCTTATGGTGATCTGGACTTAGAATCCGGATCAGTCTTGTGCCATCAAGCACCTTCCCGCTGTATCAGCTCTGCACTGTACTGTTGTATTCAGATTTTTATTAGATTTCCCTTAACATTGAGGATAAATATTTCTGAAAAGTTTAGGATTATGGCTCTCTCATTATTCTGTAATGGGGTGGATTAGAGATAGTTGAAATGGACTTGACTATGCACAGAAAGATTTCTGATGGTTCTATGAAAGGATGGAACAGGCCCCTTGATCAAAATATTTTATAAATGGTGGGAACCTGGCAGAATGCCCAAACTCCCATCTCAGCAGGCAATAGCATCAGCTGTGATGACTAACTATAAAGGGTGGTCACATTCCTGGATTTGACTCTTCTCATTTCAGTTATATTAGGAGAAAAGATGACAAAACGTTGCATTTGCAAGTGGTAAAACCTCAACCCTACTAGCCACCAGAATGATTAAAACTCTTTTTGGTCTGTCCAAAAGACGGAGTCTACAAAATGATCTAGTACACTTTGGTGCCCATTAGCTCCTATGTGCCTCCGTTCTTAGGGTAGGTCCATACATTAATTTATTTATTGAAATATGTTTTATGTAATTCATGCCATACTTCGCAGTTCTTAGGAGGTTGTGTTGTTTTGGATGCCAGGAATGGAACTCAGAAAAACCATGTTTAACACAAGCATGGGCTTGAGCGATAGCACAGCGGTAGGGCATTTGCCTTGCACGCAGCCAACATGGCCGACCTGAGTTCGATTCCTCTGCCCCTGTTGGAGAGCCGGCAAGCTACTGAAAGTATCTCGCCCACACGACAGAGACTGGCAAGCTACCCGTGATGTATTTGATATGCCAAACACAGTAACAACAAAGTCTCCAATGGAGACATTACTGGGCCCGCTCGAGCAAATCAATGAACAGTGGGAGGACAGTGACAGTGACAACACAAGCATTAAGCCACAGTACTAACCTCTTTCCCCATACTGTTGGTTGAAAACGTGTTTCTAGAGCTGTGTCCTGGGGTTTACTTGTATATTCTTATATAGTGTGTTTTCAAGAGGTAGACTGTTCACTGTACAGTGCACTCTGATGTTCTTCCCAGTCTTTGCTCCTGTCCAGTGTCTCTCCAGCTCTCTGGGTTGCTGCTAGGCCAGTTCCTCTGCATCTTCAGGGCTGGCTTCAGAGTCACTGCACCCATTTTGATGAATGACTTCCCAGAGAAAGTCACTGTCCCATGACCCATTCACAACCTACTTGAGTGTTGTATTTTGAATCAATCTGCTTTTGTTTTTATGATGGACATGTGTGTGGGAGCATTGGTTCCATGTTTGACAAGTATAGGACCAAGGGACTCTGCCTTAACTCACTGCCCTGAACTCTGTGACCTGCCTCTCCAGCCCTTACCTCTCCTCTCCTTTATCCGAGCTCATTTCTCTTGCACTGAATCACCTGGTCTGGCACTGGTCTGTCTGCACTTGGAACCTGGCACTTTAAGGCTCCTTGGTGAAATGGATGATGTCACAGAAGGGAGTCTTCCATGTGCACCTTTACTTCCTAATGATGTGCAGTGGATCAGGCCTCCTCGGGGCACACATTTAAAGGACAAAGTGATACTTCAGTCGAAGGGGGGCACTGAAGGCAATTAGTGGCAGTACATGAGGACCTCTCACCTCCAGTGCCTGTAATGTGACCAACGGGATTGCGCCAGCTTTTGGGGCACTTTTGTGGTTGTTTTTCACTACCCCTCATCCATATCCAGTGGTTTCCTGGGGTCTATCTTGCTCCAGAGTCTTAAGGGGGAAATAGAGCTTTGCTGGGAGCTCTGGGGGGATTTAGCATGGCACAGGGGTCTCTGCTGTGAGTGCATTATCCTTGGGGGCATCTTCACTTCCAGCTCTGCATTGGGGCAGCATGGCAAGGATGCAGAGCTGAGCACGGAGGCTGTGGTTCTTGAGGATGCCGGACCTGCTGATGGCAGAAGCCTTGACCATCCCAACCTTCTCAACCAGGGGTTGTGCGTGGCCCTGTCCTGCAGCTTTCTGTGTAGACATGTGTATGTAAAACTGCCAGATCACTTTGAGCGGCCGCTCCACAGCTCCCAATGGTGAGAGAACTTGTTGAAGCCAGACTTTTTCATTGGCACCTGCCAGGAGGAATCCTGGGGACCTGGTCCTAGCATGTGGATGAGGGTTGTAAATGAATAAATAAATGAACGTTGGGACTCAGAGAGTTGGTCTTGGCGGCTGTTTGCAAAGTATTTTTGTGAATTTTATTTCTTCATCAATACAAAGACTCTCTGCTCGACATGTTATCTGTTCAGCTCATACCTCTCCATCTATCCCAGACCTGGTGACCCCCTGATGTCTGGATCATCTGATCCTATTCAGAAAACGAGGAAAAATGAACCTTCCTGACCAGGCAAGTACCTGGTCAGGAATATTTGAAGCCTGGCCCTCTAAGGCTCTGGGCGAACGTGCAAGTGATGTCACAAAATCCGCAACCTTTATCCGCCGGCCTTGGCACTTGGTGCGGAAGGGCCTGCGGGTCGCATGGTTGAGGAAGGTGAGGGGCGGGTGAGGGGGCAGCTATGGGGGCAGGGAGGTCCCCGAAGGTCGTTTTCCCCGACATCCGCCCGAGTGGTCGCTCTGAGCGCCTGAACGTCCACGGTCTCCGTCTTGTGGGCAGTGGTCGCTCCGTGGCGGTGGCCCGGGGTGGCGGCCCCTCATCGGGACGCAACGAGCGCTCCTGCCGAAAGCTTTGTCTTCTTTATAAACTGATTTTGAGGGAAATACGGTCATTTGTACTGAGGAGAACTTATTTAGGAAGATGCGTAAGGGGGGGACGCGGCCGCCCGGGTTCGATCCCGGCACCCAACATCGTCCGATCACGGCCTGGAGTGAGCCCAGAGCCTGGAGAAACCCCTGGGCAAAGCCCTCCAGACCCCCAAAAAAGGGGGGTGGGTAGAGGAAGCACGTGGTCGAGGAGAAAAACGAATTGGAAGCGATAAGGTCGTTCTGAAAGTTCCAGAACCAAGGACAATAACCGAACAAACAAAAGTGGAAAAAAAGTTGTTTTTTTAAATGTCTTTTAGACCCTTACTCGGTGGTGCTCAGGACCCCCTCCATGGGGATCCGAGGACCCTTCGGGGTGTCGGGATGCGAGGCCAGTGCCCTCCCTGCTGACCCATGGCTCGGGCCCCTCACAAAGCAGAAAGAGTCAGAGCTAAAGGGAGCCTCAGTTCCCCCCCAGATCTGATGGGGCAGGTGAGGGATCCTCAGTGTTATCTTAGTTTGGCGGCGATGACCAGCACCTGGTCAGGCACAGGGGTGGGTGGTTCATCACAGCAGTGTCCCCTCCCGTTACTGGCCCCCTTTTGTTCCTTAGGCGGATTGTGGAGCAGGTCTAAAGCATGGGATTCCCTCATCAAAGGGACCTGGGGGCGCATTATTTTTCCTCAAGGGGGGTGTTGAGCCCCACCTGGCAGTGTTCAGGGGTCAATACTGGGGTTGCTCAGGGTACCCCATATCTGGGTCAGCAGCATGAAGGAAAAAACACCCTCCCCTCTCTCCTGTCATTCTTGGGGGGTGTCGGGGCTAGATAGGGGAGGGGCATGGCATATTCTTTATATGCGTGGGGCTCAAAAGCATTTGGCAGAGCCTTTGATGTTCACTGGTTCTTGTGCATTCAGGGGCTTTGGGGAGTTCAGGGAGGTGGGACGCTACTCTTTCCTTTTTATTGTTTTATTTTGCATTTTGGGTCACACCCATCGAGGCATTATGGTTACTCCTGGCTCTAAATCCAGCAAGCACTTCTAGTGATGCTAGGAACCATAAGGGATGCCCAGAATTAAACCCACGTTGGCCACCTTCAAAAGAAATGCTCATTTGTCTATGCTGTCACTCAGGCCCTAAGGTTTGGAGCTTTAAGACAACTCAGGTTGCGGTCTGGATGGGTGCATCAGGGTGGTACTACAGTGGGTCTTGCAACCAAATATGCAGTCTTAGCAGGAAGTAGCTTGGGCACTTCCAGAGTGTGCCCTAAACCCTCTAATAATGCAATTTAGGATCACTATTGGACACCATACATTTTTTCATTTAAATGAATTAATTATTTAGTCTTTAGGAAGTACAACTGCAAGACTCAGTTACTTCTCCTGCCTTTGCACTCAGGGATCACTCCTGGCTGGGCCCCGGGCACCGTAGGGGATGCCAGGATTCAAACTTGGTTTGGCCGAGTGCAAGACAAGCACCTCACCTGCTATACTGTGTCTCCAATCTCTTTACACAGAACTTTCTATTTTTTTGATTTTTAGGGTCACACCCAGCAATGCTCAGGGTTTACTCAGGCTTTGCATTCAAGAATCACTCCTGGCAGTGCTGGGGGACCATATGGGATTTCGGGAATCGAACCCGGGTTGTCTTCATGGAAGGCAAACTCCCTACCTGCTGTACCATCGTTCTGGCCCCAGAAATGTCTTCATTACTTTATTTATTGTACTTTTTTGACCACAGCAGCACTCAGTGCTCAGGGGTTACTCTTGGTTCTGAGTTCATGTATCATTTTCAGCAGTGCTGGAGTGGGTGAGCCTATGTCCTGTTGCATATTGACCCCGGCTTAGCTACTTGAAAGAAAAGCACCCTGTCAACTTAGTAGCTTTGCTAACCCTATGTGATTATATTTCCTCAGGAAAAAGAATTTCTGCCTCACCTGTCCAGATTCCTAGCATCTCCACAGTCCATCTCTCCAAGACCAGGGATGTGCCCTGCTGTTGAAGTGAGTACTTGCAGAAAGGGGTGTTACAGGGACCAGCTGCAATAGGTTCTAAATGTCTCACTCTTAGTGGTGGTGCAGCAGTACAGCCAGGAGGGCGTTTGTTTTTCTTGCGGTGACCAGAGTTATCCCAGTCACAACATCACTAGGTGATACTGTCCCCTGAGAATCACTAGGTATGACCACAACCCTCCCACTCCAGAATTTGTCTTGACACATGAGCATTCTTTGAGCATCTTTTTGGGGTTGGAGTGTTTCTCCTGTTTTCCCCTCTCCTCCCCTCTCCTGCTCCATTTGCTGCAAACTTGGAGATAGTCAGAGACTCTCCCCCTCTTGTGTCTGTGTGTCTGAGATGCAGGGGGAGCCATGCCATGCCGGCCAAAGGTAAATCAGGTGCTCAGCCCTCTGAGCTCCTCTCCTTGGTTGTATCTCATTACTTGGGGAGCAGATGAGGTGAGATTTGGGGCCACACCTGGTAGTACTTGAGGTCTGTGCCCTGCTCTGTGCTCAGGGAACTAGTGGACACTAGATACCAGCGAAGGCCCTCTGGGCTTCCAGGTGGCTGGCATCTGCTTCAGTCTGGTGTGCTCTCTCCTGTTTATACCTTCATGAAAAGTTCTTACACGTGAAATTTCTTGAGCACTTTCAACAGATGGGTGTTAGGGGGAAATGAAGGAGTTGGAGGCTCTGAGCAAAATTATGGACTTTAAAATCTCGTTTGGGCTAAATTTAATTTTTTTCCCTCTCTCTTTTTTGTTTTTGGGACACAGCAGTAATGCTCAGGTGTTATTTCTGGCTTGGCCCTCAGGAATCACTCCTGGGAGTGTTTGGGGGACTGTATGTGAAGCCGGGGACCGAACATATGCCCTGCAAACAGTACTATCACTCCGGTTCCAAGTATAATTTTTCATCCTCTTTTTCTTTTGTAAAATCACGTATCATAGGAGTAAAATCGTAGTCTGAAAACCTGGCCTGTAAGATCTGAGCATTTCTGGATGTTGTCCCAAAACAAAACAACAAACCCAGAGGAATGACCATTCAGAATATATTACTAGATTTCACGCCTCTTCTGTTGGAAGATAACTCCTCATTGCCTTTATTTGGGCAGGAAGGGGATTGGCTATGCGGGCTTTAGCCAAACCCAGCAGTGCTCCGGCATCACTCCTTGGCAATTCAATTGATGAAGTTAAGTCCTTTGCGTTCATGACAAGTACCCTCCCACTCACTGTCAGCTCATATGGTCATACCCTGTGGTTGCTGCCAAAAGGTACCAAATGATACTCAGTGTGGTGCCGGGTTATACAGGTCAGCCATGTACAAGGCCAGTACCCTACCAGACTATAATTCTGGCACCTAAATTTATTGATTTATTTTTGGTTGGCTTCACCCAGTGGAGATTAGAGTTTACCCCGGCTCTGTTCTCATTGATAATGCTACTTTTGGGAACCCTGTGAAGTGATAGTGATTGAACCCTAGTCAGCTATGTGCCAGACAAGCAACTTGTGCTCTGTGCTATCTCTGTAGCCTTCATAAAAATGCTTTTATGCTAAGTCGAGAAATTTGGGTTTTTTTTCTGATTAACTACACAATTGACTTTTTTTTTGCTTATTGAGTCACCCCCAGTGATGCACAGGGTTTATTCTTGGCTCATGCATTCAGGAATTACTCCTGGCGGTTCTTTGGGGACCATCTGGGATGCTGGGAATAAAACCTGCGTTGGTCATGCCCAAGGTATACACCCTACCCGCTGTGCTATCACTGCAGTCCCCAAAGTTCACCTTTTGTGTTTTTGTGCTCGGATCACAGCCAGAAGTGCTCTGGGCTTACTCCTGACTCTGCACTCAGGAGTCAATCCGGGGGGGCCTGGGGGACCTATGAGAAGTGAGGGTTTGAACCAGATTTACACGTTAACAAATGTTCCCAGTCTCTCCTGGCATCTCTCTCTCTCTGTCCACATTTAGTGCTCTCGAGCCACTTATCCACCCTGGACAGCTGTTGCTTTGGACCGATGAAAGTAGAATGAGGACCAGACTGGTTGCTGATTAGTTGCCGTTTATTCAGTCTCTTGTCTCTCCCAGCTCTATCCAACCCTCTCTCTATCTCGCTCTCCAATGTTCTCTGTGACTCCTCTCCAATCTCCCCAGCCACTCTTACTCTCAGCTCTCAGCCTTTCTCTCTAAGTCGCAACAACGTCCTCTAACTCTCTGTCTCTTCTTCTCTCACTGTATCATTGTCATCCTGTTGGCCATCGATTGACTCAAGCAGGCCCCGGTAATATCTCCTTCTTCCTATCCTTGAGAGTTTTAGAAGTGCCACATTTGAGGCACTTTCAGGGTCAAGAGAATGAGAACCATCATTGTTACTGGGTTTTGGCATATTGAATACACCACGGGGAGTTTGCCAGACTCTGCGGTGTGGGAAGTATACTTCTGGTAGCCTGCCAGTTTTTCCAGAGTAAGACTAGATAATAAAATTTTGTGTGGCCGCGCACTTCCCAGAGCACGGTTTTATAGTCTTTGGGTCTTGGCCATTGATGGGCTCTTATAGATAAGCATTATGGTACTTTGTCCAGGCCCATTTCGATGCCAGGGTAGCTAGCTCACCACTTGCCCTGGTCCATCTAGCCCCTCATCGGACCAATAATTTGGGGATTGAGGAAGTAAGGGCAACTGAGGCTTCAGTCAAGAGAGCAAATGTCCAGGATGTAATATTATCTGGAGACCATCAACTCTCAAGCTCAGGTTTGTCTTTGTAACTGCCCTACTGTATCCATACAAAAAGCAATTGCTGTGAAATAGCTAACCATGCAAAAGACATTAAGGAGAAGAGAAAGACATGGCACTGGGGACAGTTGTTGGTTGTAATGCCTACATACTGGAAGATGGGAGATCTGGGTGGAGGAGACCCAGTCTCAATATGAGCAGCTTGGAGATCTAAGCCCCGGGTCAAGCACACCTGGGTTTCTCTGCCAGTTCCTTCAAGTGTGAGGCTCGTCTGAACTTGTGGAGAGTGGTCTTAAGCATGGTTGTGGCTAGAACAAGAGATCTTCAGCTGCCGGGGCTCTGCTCGGGGTGGGGAGGGAAATTCAACACACCCTCCTACAAAAGGCAGCAGTAAGACAGCCAGACGCGGAGGCAGGAGACTGCCGTTCTCTTCCAGGAGCAGGGTTTTATGGTCTCTGGGTCTTGGCCATTGATAGGATTACACTACACCGGGGACAGTTGGTGGGTGTAACGCCTACATACGTTAAGATAGGGGAACTGGGTGGAGGAGGACCATCCCTTTTCTCAGATTCCTTCATTCCCCCTGTCTCCCTGAAGCTGCTCTATTTGTTCTCTCACCCCGACCCCAATCCACGCCTCCCCACGGGACGCTCAATGAAAAATGGTTTTCTAGACTTCCCCATCACCTGCAGCCCACTAAGGCAAAGCAGCCTTTAAGGTGTCTTGCTCTCCATAGACCAGCAACTTAATGGACATATTTAGTTTTAATTCCTAATGATTACCATTGTGTATGGACACAGTAAAAGACACTTTTAAGCTTGTTGGTGACTCTCCTGGAGACTTTTCACCACAGATTCAGAATCCAGTGCTCAGGCCGGATCAATCACTCCTAATCTCAGGAGCGTCCAAGTCTAGTTATTACTTTTTGATTCATGACAGAATTTGTCCATGACCAGGCTCTTATAGATAAGCATTATGGTACTTTGTCCAGGCCCATTTCGATGCCAGGGTAGCTAGCTCACCACTTGCCCTGGTCCATCTAGCCCCTCATCGGACCAATAATTTGGGGTTTGAGGAAGTAAGGGCAACTTAGGCTTCAGTCAAGAGAGTAGATGTCCAGGATGTAATATTATCTGGAGACCATCAACTCTCAAACTCAGGCTTGTCTTTGTAACTGCCCTCCTGTATCCATACAAAAAGCAATTGCTGTGAAATAGCTAACCATGCAAAAGACATTAAGGAGAAGAGAAAGACAGTATTTACAAGTCAAAGTCTTATCAGGAGACAAAGGTAATTGAAAGGTTATGGGCAATCAACAAACATAAGCTCTCACCAGCCAGGGAGCAAGGGCAGACCACTATTACCCTACAATACCTAGTGATCCTCAGTGGTTTCTCCTGGCTCTGCACTCAGGTATTATTTCTGATGGTGATCGGGGAGACTCTACAGGATCCTGGGGATTCAACCTATGTTGGCCATGTGCAAGCAACACCCTTCCCAGATCTACAGTTGCTCTGGTCTCAGTTGGAGAGTTTAGATGCACGTAACTGTGCACAGAATGCCGTTTGAAAGGATGAAGGCACGCCTTGATGAAATCTTTTATAAGTGGGAATATGGGTCAGTTCCCAATCTCCCCACATCTCAGCCGACCATTCCGTTTACCTGTGATTACTCACTAGGTTGGTCACATTCCTGGATCCCACCCAGGTCACTTTACTAATATTAGTGGTAAAAAAGGAAACATTTATAATTGAATGGAGCAAAATTCCATCCATCTATGAGTCAGATGGTGCTCAGGGGAACAATTGGAATTCTGGACATTGTACCTAGATTGACTGCATGCAACGCACTGTACTAGCATGATACTGTCAGTTTGAAATCATGTTTCTGAACCTGCCTCCCGGGGTTTTCTTTGTAGCTGAGAGTCCACTGCTCACGTGTTGTCAAGGGGTAGAGCGATGGCCAGACCTTGTTCTCTGATGTTCTTACCAGCCTTTGCTCCTGTTCCATGTCTCCAGCTCTCTGGGTTTGTACTAGGCCAGTTCCTCTCTGAATCCCCAGGGTTGGCTTCGGAGTCACTGCTTTCATCCCCTTCTGGATTTATTACTTCCCCAAGAAACTCATTGTCCCGTACCCTACCAGCTACCTACCTGCAGATCTTGATTTCTTTTGACATGATAACTCTCATGGCATAGAGTAACAATTGGAATCCCCTGTTCTACATGGATGCAGCCAGCCCTGGTGGAGTGTCTCTTCCTGCACACTTTGATAAAGGCTCAAGTGAGCAATTTGGCCTTCATCCCCCCAGGGATGCCGACACAGGTGGGATGTCTTCTGAGGTTGATCTGAAGTTCACCTTTCCAATGTCCTCAGCACCATCACTTTCCCATAAAAGCCTATTTTGGACAGAATCCCCAGAAATGTAAGCACTGAGGACAAACTTTTGAGTCCAGCATCACCCCGGTGGGACTATGTGAACATCCACACAGGAGAGAAACTGTGTAAGTGTAAGGACTGGGGGAAGGCCTTAAATGGATCCTCATACCTTATACACAGGAGATTTCATACTGGAGAGTCTGTATCCATGTAAGCAGTGTGTCGAAGCTGTTCTCTGACTCATACATCTTAGTAAAAATGTAAAAGTAAAGGCCCTCCCATTAATCATCGATTTGCTCGAGTGGTCCCAGTAATGTTTCCATTGGAGACTTTGTTGTTAATATGTTGGCATATCGAATATGTCACGGGGAGCTTGCCAGGCTCTGCTGTGCAGGTAAGATACTCTCGGTAGCTTGCCGGGCTCTCTGAGAGGGGCGGAGGAATCGAACTAGGGTCGGCCATGTTGGCTGCGTGCAAGGCAAACGCCCTACCGCTGTGCTATCGCTCAGCACATCTTAGTATGCACAGAAAAAGTCAAAATGGAAAGAAACCACATGCATATACGGAGTGGAAAGTCTTTGCTTATTCCACAAGCCTTAGTAAACAGAAAAACTCACACTGGAGAGATAACTTGTGAGCAATGTAGGAAGGCCTTTGCTTATTCCTGAAGTCTTAGTTTCATAATTTCTGTTTCTTAGAAAACCCTTATATATGTGAGGTAGGTGGAAAGGCCTTTCATTTCCTCTCAGGTCTTTCTGAGCATGGGAAAGTTCATACAGGGGAATGAAACACTAGTCGTGTCACTACTGTGGAGGGTCTTCACTTATTATTCAAACTTTTCTATCCATAAAAAACGCACATTGCAGTGAATCTCTCTCTCTATATATATATATGTATGTATGTATATATGTAAGGAGTGTGGCAAGGCATTTGCGTATTTTGCAATCCTTTTGAGGCACTGAAATTTTCATACTGGAGACAAATCTTATGTTTGTAAAGACTTTGGCAAAGCCTTCACTTCCTCCTAACTCCTTATTAAACATAGGAAAATTCATACTCGAAGAAAACATATGTATTGGTGTGGGAAGATTTTTACTCAATCCTCAAGCTTTGCTGTGTGAGAGAAATTTATCCTGGATTGAGGCCTTATATATGAAAGGACTGAAGGAAAATTTTGTGCAATTGGCATAGCTTTCTGAACAGGAAAATTCACAGTGGAGAGAAACCTTATAAGATTAAGGAATGTGGAAAGGTGTTCAGTTTGTCTTCAGCCCTTACTGGGCATGTGAGAAGTTATTTTGCAGTGAAATCTTATATCTGTCAGGAGTGTGGGAAGGACTTTCCTAGATCCTCGGGCTTTATTATTCATAGGAGATTTCACAATGTAGAGAAGCTATATATAAATATACATATTTATGTATATGTAAGAATCTATATATTTATGTAAGAACATGGAAAGCGCATTATTCGCACCTGCGACTTTAAAGAGAATCCTGGAGAAAATCCTATAGGTAAGGAATACAGGAAGGCCTTCCTGTTCCCTCAAACTTTAGAAAATATAAAAGTTATGCTGGATCAATCACTTCCATAATAAGAATGCCCGGCGTCAGAAAAGGGCCCTGAGGTAAAAGAATTTTAGTTTCAACAAGTGCGTGAGTTATGAATACAAAAGTACAGTAAGGAAAGAAGTAATCCTGTTATGTGTGAAAGCTTCCTGTGATACTAGTACCACAACTGAAAGGTACTTGCTGATTATCCCCTGCACCATGGTTATGACAATGTCCTGGCATGTGGACTTCCCAGTATGTTAACTGGTAAATAAAGGTTCTTAGTGATAAAGCAAGGTGTAAGGAATTAAATAAGAAGTAAATAGGTACAAACATTGCATTTTGCTGGGTACTGTCAAGACTCACCATGGTTTCATTCTTTGCTGTGACTCTGACTTGGCTCAGAGGCCCTGGTTTGCAGAGGATCATGGCAGAGATCAACCAAGATGCTGTGGTGAGCCGTTTTGAGGTTGGATAGACAGCCAAACCTCCGTTCTTCAGGCCCTTCTGTGTTCTGTTCTGAGAGTCACATCCCGCTGTGCTGTCCATAATTTGTGTCCAGGTCAGCCACATGCAAGGAAGCACATCACTCACTGTAGCATATCTGCACTCATTGTATTCAGTTTTCTGTTGGATTTACACAGACATTGAGGATAAATGTTTTGAGACTAAAACTTTGGAAGCAATAAAATCCTAACAATCTGTTATACACGAAAATGGGACCATATAGAATCCAGATGATTGAACCTGGGTGAGCTGCGTTCAAGGCAAACGCCCTTCCACCGTGCTTTCGCTCCAGCCAACCAGCATTTACCTGCTCTTTCCTAGTTGTTCTCTGCGGAGCTAGTGTCTGGCCCTTTAAGGCTGCTTGCAGAAGCGGAAGTGACGTCACAGCAGGGCATTTCCGTGTTTGCGTGCAAGCCACTGGATCTGGCAACCGTTTGTGACGCAGGTGAAGGGAGAAGAGGCTGACCCCGTCCAAGGGGTCTGTAAAAGCCGGTTTCCTGGCAGGTCACTAGCGGCCTCCCGTGAGCGCCCGGCCCTGCGCCTCCCGGTGTCTGCACTGAGGGGCGGGGCCAAGCCAGCCCTAAAGACTCTTTTAAGCCCCTTTTTCAACCGATATCCAGGTGGTTCCTGAGCCTGCCAGGGTTTGGTGGCAGACGCGGAGCTTTGGTGAGTGCAGTGGGGGCTGTGCCGGGGCGCAGGGGTCGCGGGGGTGAGTGCGTGGTTCTGGGGATCCCCTGCAGCTCCGCCGTGGGGCGGTGGCGGGTGGGCGCGGGGCTGAGCGCGGGGGCTGCAGAGCGTCGGGGCTGGGCCGTCCTGACCCTCCCAGCACGGGACTGCGCTGGACCCTGTCCTGGACGCTTTGGCCCGGACCTCCCTGCTGCAAAACCTGCAGATTCACTTAGAGGACCGGAGAGATAGCACAGGGTTAGGGCGTTTGCTTTGCGCCTGGCCCACCCAAGATCGACCTCCGAGCTCGACCAGGACGGGTGCCTGAGCGCAGAGTCAATTTCCTCATCCATATCGCAGGTGCTGCCTCCAAAACTATAAAAGGACTGTTCAGTTTTCAGTGGGAGGGGGGGCAGCGCCCTAATGGCAAATGACACTGTAGCCCTCGGTCACTATTCATTAGTAGCCTTGATTTCCAGACCATCCCTTGGGCGAGGTTCTTGGGGTGGTTGCGGTTTGAAAATGAAAATTTACAACCTATTTTTGGTTGTATTTTGGGCACATATGCGGAATTACTTTGGGAGCAGCACTCTGGAATTCTTTTTTTTTAAGTTCTTTAGGGGTCATATGAGATGCTGAATATCAATCAGGGTCAGCATGAGAAGCGCCCCTCCCAGCTTACTGTCTCTGACTCCACATTGCTGTTTTTTCTAACGGAGAATTTCTGTATCCTAAAATCAACTTGAAAATTGCACCCAACTCTTCCTCTCTCCCTGATCAGGCAAAACTCGGTATTACACTGAGTACTGAGAGTTGAGTTCAAATAATGTCTGTGCATGTGCTGCATGCATTTGGTGGCCATGATTGGTCTCCCCACCCTGGCCGGTGAAGGGTGACAGAGGATCGATGAAGGAAACAGGGGCCAGGCTGTTGGTGATCTGCTGGATATTAACCCAAAGTGTTTTAGGCTTCATCTGTGAATTGCCCCTTTTCCTCCTCCCAGAGAAGCTTATCATGTCCTTGCTAACACCCCTAATTTAGTTAAAGATTATCTTAAACATTTCCTTTGTATTTTCCCTTGTGTTGTCTCAGTTCCCCAAGTCAGTCTTGATTACTTATAAACCATAACTTTCTGGTAATTCTCAAGTTTGTATTTGTACTGCTTTGTAGTTCAAGGGTTGTGTATTTGTACCTGCTTTTCTATTTCCCCTATAGATTATTTATAATTTTACTATACAGGATGTTCTTTGGTTAAACAGGGTAAGACCATCAATGCTTTGCTTCTAATATTTGGGAGGTGATTGACTCTGAAGTCATCTACTCCAGGGCATAATTGCTTGGTGATCATTACTTGACTCGGGCTTCAGTTGCTGTAGTTCCTAGCACCCCAACTGGGAGGTTCTGCCGTGGGACTTGGATGGACCTGGGGCAAGTGGCAAAACTACCCCAGCTTCAAAATGGAACATTCTAGAAAGCAAGTGTGCATGGTCTTGATGAAACTGTTACAACGTTAGAGACAGGATCCCCATGGGGAAATACAAGGTGAACTGGCATGAAGACTTAGTCAGGGATTTACAATAAAAGCCTTGCTTGCTCGCAGAGCCAGAGAAATAAGTTTTAAAAGCCTTATTTGCTCTGTGTTCTGGAGAGATAGCACAGCGGGTAGGGTGTTTGCCTTGCACACGGCCAACCTGGGTTTGATTCCCAGCATCCCATATGGTCCCCTGAGCAACACCAGGAGTAACTCCTGAGTACAGAGCCAGGAGTAACCCCTTGTATTACTGGGTGTGACCCAAAAAAAATCCTTATTTGCTGTCAAAGCCCAGAGAACTAAGTGTTGGGATTTTTGCCTCTTACTGTGTTTATCCAAACAACTACAAGTGTTGATAACTTATACAACTAGAGGAAAAGATAAAAGCAATGTAGATTTCCCTGGGAGACAGAGTGTATCCTTGGGTGAATCTCCCCATGAGAATTTCGTCTGCCAAATTTTTATCTGTGTAAATGATCAGTCACTCCTATGTTATGGTGCTTAACTGTCCCTTTTTGATGCCAGAGTATCTCACAGCTATCTGGGGTCCATCCAGTCTCTTGCTTTTAGGGTGCTAAGAACAAAGGGCAGCTGAGGCTTAATCTCATAAACATGAAATGCCCAAGAGTATATAGTATCTTCAGTCAATTAACTCTGAAGTTACAAAAGCATAGTATTTCCTTCCTTTGTCTATACAAAGCTGAGGGATGGGGGCATGGCCATCCCAATCCTCCTAGCACAATCCTCCCAACCTGGGACTGCACTGGTCCTTGTTCAGGAGCAAAAAAACGGATATTTGTCTAAAGTAAACTGCAGAGGATATAAAGGAAAGAGAAAGTCAACATTTCACTTCCAAATACAAAATCCAGAGATCTCTGAAGAATCTGACTTTACAATTCACATGTTGTGGTTCTGGGAAATGGGTGATTGACGTATAGTGGAAGCAGAACACAGGAAGTTAAAGATGAATACTAAGGAAATGGGAGTGATTGGGATGGGTGTTACTCAGTAAGCCTCAGCTCCTTGTAGCAGAGGAGAAATGATGAACCAATGTTAAAGCTACATTGTTTAGAACTAGAATCCAGCCAGGGTAAAGGGTTTTTTTTAAGCAAGAAAGTTCTGGTTTTCAGGAGTCAGGACATTTGCTCAGGAATCCCACTGGGTGTGCTAGGAGCACATTTCATTAGGGCTGGAGCCATAGTACAGTGGGTAAGGACTTAACCATCCAAGCAATCAACCCAGGTTCTATCCCCTGCATCCCATCTGGTCTGTCCCAGATTGATTCCTGCGTGTAGAGATAGGAGTAAGCCCTGAATCTGCTGGTTGTGGCCACGAAACAAGAATCACACAAAGTCACACATATATACACATATACATGCATGAACAATGGTGAGAGAACAATAAGGATTCAGGAGAACGTGTGATTTTCTGTAGCAGGGATAGATCAAAAGTAGGGAATTTTTTTTCTTTGTTTAGATCACACCTGGCAATGCACAGGGATTACTCCTGGCTCTGCACCCAGAAGTCACTCCTGGCAATGCTCAGCGGACCATATGGGATGCTGGAAATCGAACCCGGTTGGCTGCATGCAAGGCAAAAGCCCTACCCGCTGTGCTATCTCTCCAGCCCCAAGAATAGGGGATTTCTAAGGACCAGAAATTTGACTCTTTTATTGTTTCACTCTCAATTTGTCTTTGTACATCATTTTTACCCCCTTCAGTAGAATTTGCCTTTTTTCTTGTTATATTATTCACCACAGCCTACAGTGCTCAGTGTTTACTCTTGTCTCTGAGCTCAGGGATCATTTGACAAGAGTCAGGGTAACATTCTGTGTTTAGATATCATTGGTTCGATGTTGGTTCGATGCAGGATCAGGGGACTTCTCCTTACCCCCAGGCCCACAGTGTGTGACCGACAAGTCCAGCATTTGCCTCTCCACTCCTTTATTCGAGTCCATCCCCCTTGCAGCACAGATTCACCTGGATGGCAAAAATGTTCTCAGTGCCTAGACTCTGGCTCTTTTAGGTACATAATGGAAAAGGAAGTGATGTCATAAGTGATGTCATAAATGTCATGGTTCATTTTCCATCCCTGACTCAGACACTTTGGCTGTTGCTCACTTGGCAAAGGACAAGTAAATTTGCGCCCCATCCTGGAAGGGGGTCTCTGAAGAAGGATTTAGTTGCAGGACTCAAGCAACCTCCTGTGAACACCCCGCGCCTTCCCGTTTCCACACTCTGAGCTGAGGGGCCGAGCGAACTTGGGGGGCAGTTTTGCGCTGGTTTTTTACTTGTTCGCCAACATCCAGGTGGATCCTGAGGAGTGATGGAGTTTTTAGGGGGACACAGAACTTTGGGGGTGCAGTGGGAGCTGTCTCAGGGTTCAGGAGTGACAGTTGTGAGTTCGTGATTCTGGGGTGCCTCTTTCGCCACTATCGTCTCCAGCTCTGGGATGGAGCAACAGTGGTGAATGCGAGAATCATTCGAGGGCTTGGCTATTCCAACCGTCCCAGCAGTCCAATGTTTGAACCATCGACCCTAAGCTCGCTTCTGTAGAATCTCCAGATTTGAGGGGCAGAGCTTCAGCCCCTCCACCTATTGGCAGGAGACCTATTGCTGGTCATCTTCATTGTCTTCCGTGATTGCCGCGATCATGCAGGGTATGTGGGGGGGAGGGGTCCTGCAGGTGGCTGAGGTTTGCCAATGAAAATGTATTTGGGGGGCTATTTTTGGTTCTTTATATTTTAGGGGGAATAGAGAACACATACATGGAGATGCTCATGACTTACTCGAGTCTCTAAGCTCAGGTATTATCCCTGACGCTACTGGGGGTCACATGGGATGCCAAGGATTGATCGGTTCATCTAGTCAAGCACCCAGTTCACATTACTGCCTTCTAACCACAATACCACTGTATCTTTTTCTGGTTCATGAATTTCAGCTCCCTCACATCAAGCTGCAAAGCACCCCCAACCCTTCATCTCACCCTGAGCAGATGACACCAGCCATTGTGGTAAATACTGAGGTTCCCAGGACAGAGTGCCCAGGTGCATGTCCTTGTGTAACCTGCAAGAGAGTGTCGAAGGTTTGTTCACTCTAAGTCACATGGTGGAGCCACATTCCAGGCTACGGTACCCACGGGGCAGCACTGCTGCCAGCCTGCAGGGGGGCGCTAGTATTCGGGAGCTCCTGGGCTGAGTGTCGGCCCCTGGAAGGTCCTACGGGGACTCTCCTGTGGGAGCCAGAGAGGAATCCGGGGATCAGAGAAGGCTGTCTTTTCCTCCCCTGTGGCCTGGGCCCAGTCTCCTCTCCTGAAGTGCAGCACAGATGCCAACAAAATTTGCATCCACAGTGGATACAGGAGCTTTTGCCATTGTCTCCCAGAGGTGGAATTCTGAGGTTGTGCCCGAGGATGTGGCTGGTCTGAGCTCAGAAGTGGGAGGAGGTGCTGCTCTCAGGTGCTCACTGTTCTTACTTCTCCAGATCTTTGCTCTGAGCCTCCTGCTTATCCTTAGAACAACAGTGACAGGAGAAGATGGTGACGCGGCTTCTGATAAACCATCCCAAGGTAGGAGTAGACGGATAGAATGACATGAGGTAGTACGAGGTGTGCCCAGGCTTCCTGGGCCACCTGTTTTGAGTTTCTTTTGGACGGATTCCAGTATGAGACTTCCGATCGGACCGTGCCATTCTGCTGTTTGAAGCTGCTTTTGTGTATGTTTGTTTTGTTTTAATTGGCTTTGGGGCTGACCCAGTGGTGCATGAGGAGTTCTCAAAGCTCAGTGCTCAATGCTCATTCCTGACAGGTCTAGGTGACAAATGGTATGCTGGAGGTCCAGCATGCTGCAGGTCATCTTGGGTTTTCTGTTTTATTTGGGGTGGCAGAGAGAGGATCATTCATTGTGCTGCACTCTGGCATTGCCCCTGGCAGTGCTTGTGGGACCATATGGGATATTGGGTATCGCCAGTCCTACGTGCTGTCCCCGGAACAGCTGTCCTGTTACGCCAACCTGCGGCTTCGGTTTCTTTTGCATTGTTTTTGTCATCAACTGTCCTCTTGACTTTGTGCTCTTGATTCACAACTGATGTACCTCAGAGCACCCTGGGGTGTGCTGGCCCCGTTTGCTCCCTGGCAACTACAGTGACTTGGGCCCCCAGACTTGCTTTTCTCCTGTTTTGTCCTTCCTACTTTGGGAACATTACCTGTTAGGTCATATAGTCTTACGTTCACATAATCTTGTGTGTGGATTTCTGGGCATGCACCGATCCCAAGGAGAAAGAGCCTATGAGGCCAGTAGAGATGTTTGGGTAAAGAAGCTTCTACCTTCTTTGAGCGGGATTTGGGGAGGTCCTGAGCAGTGAGTTCCTACAGGCACACATGCCATGCACTGCTCTGAGTAGTTGTCTATATGGACTGTCGAGTTCTCAATCCTAGTGGTCATGTGCTGTGGGGGCGCAGCGGTGAGCGTGCAGTGGTTTTTGCTACAATCAGTGATAGTCTTTTGGATCGTACAAGTCTGTGTTCAAGTGATCCTCTCTACAGTGCTCACTGGACCAGTGGTGCTCGAATTGGCCCTGGGGTTACCAGAAAAGGCAGATACATCCAAGAAACTTCTGTATAACGTCCTCCCACTTTAGCAGATCCAGCTGCCTTAATGTGATTTCTGGGGCCCGTCAGTCATGCGTGTGCATGGAGGCTAGTTCATTGGAAGCGGAGAGGCCCAGCGACAATATAGGACCCTGAGTCCTGGCCTCACAGTAGTGTCAATGAGGCTAAGATAGACTCTGACCCCCACCCTCTCCGTGTGCTGACTCAGGATGCAGTGACCTTCCATGACGTGGCTGTGAACTTCACCCCTGAGGAATGGTCATATCTGGAGGCCTCTCAGCGGAAGCTCTACAGGGACGTGATGCTCGAGACCTACCAGCATCTGCAGGATGTCGGTGAGAGCAGTGTGGAGCCAACCGTGTCTGAAGAGACCCGTGTGCGGTCCCTGGGGTTGGGCGGCAGCTGTGTGTCCAATAGTAGCTCTGTGATGGGCTGGGATGTTGGTTAGCTGTGCGGTATCTGTTCCCTCCCTCGTTTTTTTTTAAGGGTTCACCTGTGGATACTCAGGGCTTACTCTCAGCTTTCTCCTCAGGAATTACTCTTGTGGGGTCGCCAGATCCTATGGGGTGATTCATATCAACCCGTTTCGACTGTGTCCATGGGAAGAGCCCTATCTGTCCAGTTATCGCTCAGGTCCCTTTAAATAGTTCCATCCATTGGTGCATCAATTTACTTTGTGTACTACACGAACTTTTGTGTGTTTAATTGGTTTTGCTGTTGCCTTTGTTTGAGGGCACAGTCCACAGTTCTCCTGGCTCTCTGCTAAAGGATGGCTCCTAAGAGTCTCAGGGGCCATGGGGTACCGTGGACTGAAACCTCTTGGCAACTTAAAATGTTGGTGCCTCACCCCCAGTACTTTTGCACCAGCTACTAAAGTCAGACGGTTTTTGCATTTTCTTTTCTCCTTAGAGATTAGTGATTATTCCTGCCTGTGTATTCAGGATCCACACCTGGCCTTGCTCCAAGACCATATGGGCTGCCTGGGATCAAACCCACATGTGTGTGCAGTGCTTCTGTCCTACGTGCTGTACTATCTATCTCCCACTACAGGGGATTTGATATCTCATCTCTCAACTCATTTGACGCTGCCCTATATCAGTGCTTGGATTTACTTCTAATGGTTCTTGTGAGACTTCAGCAGGACTTAAGGTTTGCTCCTGGACTCTGCACTCAGAGATCTCTCCTGGCTGGCATGAGGGACCCTAGGTGATATCGGGTATCACAACTGGGTTGGCCGTGAGAAACTCCTGCTGTGCTCTCTTTCTGGATATATTTTTCAGCTTAAAAAATAAGGGCCTCTGGCCACCCTTGGCCATTTCCAGATTTATTATGTACGTAGTTTTACTGAAATCCGTGACAATTTCATGAGGGGCTCAGGAAACTCCATATGCTGCTGGGCCTAGAGAGATAGTACACGGAGGAAAGTGATTTTCTTGCAAGCAGTGCATGTGGGTTAAATCCCCGGCATGCCATGTCATCCCTGAGCTCCACAGGCAGTGATTTCTGAATAGAGAGTCAGGAGTCACCCCGGAGCATTGCCAGGGAAGACCCCAAACAAGACAAAAACCAACAACATACTGTGCTGATCAACCCCCTGTCGGCCATATACATGGCCATGTCTAGAGTATTTGTGGTATTTTCTTGGGTCTTACCTCTTGAATAACTAGAAATATGTGGCATTTTGGAAATGGACATTCTGTTCATGCCTTTCAGATATTTGCCCAGTTATATCAGGAAAACATGGGGATTTACCTGTCACCTTTTCCATGTCATTTATCCATACCTCTGTCTCTGTTGGGGCAGGGCACTCTGGACGGAAGCCTCCGGTGATCTCCTGGCTGGAAGGAGGAGCCCTGAGGTCGGGGAGGAGAGGCGTGTGTGCGGGTGAGTGTCTGAGGACCCTTCCTGGCTCAGGCCCTGTGCAGTGTATGGGTGCCCTGAGCATGTATGAAACACGCTGCTGAGACCGGGGCCTTGGTCTCCTGGGTCCTTGGGTCTGTGCCATACTCACGCTGCTCTTCATTCCCCTGGACTGTCAGTCACAGAATGATCCTGTAATTTGCTTCCATGGCTTTCGAATAAGTAAGACCATAACAGAGCTAGTTTGGCTCTTAATGATTGTACAGCAGGGAGTGTCTTGCAGTGCCTGAAGATGACCTGTTCAATAATTTGTTCAATAGCCTTTTCCCCCAAACATTACCAGGTCTGCTCAAAAACAAAAACAAACCCTAATGTAGAATTGCCAAGATCCTCACAGTTTTCCACTGTTCAAATCTTTTCTTTAGTGTGGGGTCTTTGTACTTTGAGAACCACAGAGATGTACTCTTATCTACATGGCATCATTTTGCTACATTTTTGGACAAGTGCTTGACTTATGTTTTGTTCAGTTTTAGAACTGAAACCGCGACTTCAGGATTTGGCATTACAGCACTTTGATTTGGGAATGGGGTCAGCAAGTACGAGTGAGTTGGTAAGATTCGCTAATTGAGAATAAATATTATTATGCCAGCAGGAGTGGACCAAGTATGTGATTGATAAGGTGGAGGGCTAGGAATAGCAGTGAGGAATTCCAAAGCCTGATGCTTGGAGTAGAGGACCCTTAGCTTTATTAGGTGCTGAAATCAACCATGTAGAAAAATACTGTGAGTTTTGATTTGCTTGACAGTGGTAGTTGTTTCGAAAGCTAATTTGTATGCCCAAGAGATGGTGCAGTGAGAAATATACTTGCTTTGCACAGGGATAGATGGTCCTTACCCAGCATGCCTTATAGATACCATAGACCCACAGTGCTGATCCTAGACACTGCATTGTGTGCCCCTCCACACATAAAACCCTCAATAAATAGAAACTACAAAACAGAAAGAACAAAGAACGTCATTGATCCTGAAAGGCATCACTGTGGTGAGAGCTTTGCAATGGCCACACTGTCTCTCTCAGCTGTGTGACGATGCAGCGTTGTCTTCACCCCTGCATCACAGGTTCCACACTAAGCTTTAACAAAACCCAAATGAGGTTGTATTTCATTTTCTCTTGAAATGGATGCATCCGTTTTCTATAGAAAGAATTGTTTCCAGTTGTATTCCTTCATTAATTTAAAGGGGGGGAAGTCACAGCATTTACTGACTCTGCATCCATCAATTTTGTGCATCCAACTTACAGTAACATGACGTTATTCTATAGTAAGACAATCCATATGTCGGTAATTGCATTTGTGTGGTGCATATGTGTGAAACCACATCTGAAGGGCTCAGTTTTTTGACAGTAAGACTCAGTGAATAAGTCAATAATTAGAATCCTCTGTTGTTCTACAGGAAAGCTTCCACCCCGAGTGGAATGTCTCTGATCCTGCACTGTATGACAATGTCTCCAGTGAGCAATCCTGCCCTCAGCCCCATGAGGATGCCGAGACAGGCGGGATGTCTTCTGAGGGTGATCAGAATGGTGAGAGCTACCTCACTCAGAAGAAGCCCTCTCCTGGAAAAAGTTCCTTGGAGTGTGTTATTCTCAGTTCACAGGCACAAAATCCCCCAGTGCAGAAGCTGCTAGGGAGAGGAGCACTGTTTAAAGTGAGTCCCTCACAGCAACATACCCTCAACCACAGTCACCGTGAGCAGAACCCATCTACGTGTAAGGAATGTGGGGGAGCCTCCCCATGTTCTCAGCACTGTGGTGTTCCCTTAGAAAACCACAGTGGACAGAATCCCCAGAAAAGTCAGTCCCAAGAACAAAGTGTGAGTCAAGGGTTACTCCATCATGACCATATGATTATAAATTCAGGAGCGAAACCTGTTGCATGTGAAGCATGTGGGAAGGCCTTCGATCACTCATCACATCTTATTATGCATAGGAGAATTCATACAGGAGAGAAACCTCATGAATGTCAGACATGTGGGAAGGCCTTTATTCACATTTCTAATCTTAAGAGACATATGAAAACTCATAGTGGAGAGAAGCCTTACATGTGTCAGGAGTGTGGTAATTCCTTTACTCGATCCTCAGGCCTCAGTATACATAGGAGAATTCACACTGGAGAGAAACCGTTTAAATGTAAGGAGTGTGGAAAGACCTTTACTCATTCCTCAGGCCTCAGTATACATAGGAGAATTCACACTGGAGAGAAACCGCATATATGTAAGGAATGTGGGAAGGCCTTTGTTACAGCCTCAAAACTTACTGTACATAGAAGAATTCACACTGGAGAGAAACCATATATATGTAAGGAATGTGGGAAGGCCTTTATTGAAACCTCAAGCCTTAGTATACATAGGAGAATTCACACTGGAGAGAAACCGTATATATGTAAGGAATGTGGGAAGGCCTTTGCTACAGCCTCAAGACTTAGTAAACATAGGAACATTTACACTGGAGTGAAACCATATATATGTAAGGAATGTGGAAAGGCCTTTGTTGTAGCCTCAAAGCTTAGTGTACATAGGAGAATTCACACTCGAGAGAAACCGTATATATGTAAGGAATGTGGGAAGGCCTTTGCTACAGCCTCAAGACTTAGTAAGCATAGGGACATTCACACTGGAGAAGGACCATATATATGTAAGGAGTGTGGAAAGGCCTTTGCTTGGGCCTCAACATTTAGTGAACATAGGAAAATTCACACTGGAGAGAAACCATATATATGTAAGGAATGTGGGAAGGTCTTTGCTGCAGCCTCAACACTTAGGAAACATAGGAATATTCACACTGGAGAAAGACCATATATATGTAAGGAATGTGGAAAGGCCTTTGCTTGGGCATCAGCATTTAGGGAACATAGGAAAATTCACACTGGAGAGAAACCGTATATATGTAAGGAATGTGGGAAGGCCTTTGCTGTAGCCTCAAGACTTAGTGTACATAGGAGAATTCACACTGGTGAGAAACCGCATATATGTACGGAATGTGGGAAGGCCTTTGCTGTAGCCTCAACTCTTAGGGAACATAGGAAAATTCACACTGGGGAGAAACCATATATATGTAAGGAATGTGGGAAGGCCTTTGCTAGAGCCTCAAAACTTACTGTACATAGGAGAATTCACACTGGAGAGAAACCATATATATGTACAGAATGTGGGAAGGCCTTTGGTGGAGCATCAAAACTTACTACACATATGAAAATTCATCTCAGAGAGAAACCTCCTCAGTGTCAGACATGTGGGAAGGAATTCACACGGTTCTCTTCCCTTACTCTACACATGAGAATTCATACTGGAGAGAAGCCTTAGACATGTCTGGAGTGTGGAAAGACCTTTACTCCATCTTATCAATTGACTGTACATAGGAGAATTCGTATAGTGGAGAGAAACCATATATATATAAGGAATGTGGGAAAGCCTTTGCTATAGCCTCAAATATTAGTATACATAGGAAAATTCACACTGGAGAGAAACTGTATATGTAAGGAATGTGGAAAGGCGTATATATGGCCTCAATACTTATGTACATAGGAGAATACACACTGGAGAGGAACCATATACTTGTAATAAATGTAGAAAGGCCTTATGAGAAGCCTCAGATTTAGTGTACATAGGAGCATTCGTGCCAGAGAAAAACCTTATATATGCGAGGAATGTGGGAAGCCCTTCTGCTATTCTGAATCCTTTCTAAGCAGAGGAAAATTCACAGTTGCGCGAAACCTTATCAGTGTCAGACTTGTGGGAAGGCCTTCATTTGGTGCTATTCTCTAACTCATTATGTGAGAATTCATTCTGGAGACAAACTGCATATATGTCGGTAATGTGGGAAGGGCTTCATGTAACCCTCACTCCTTAATAAACATAAAAGTTCATACTGAATGATTTTATCCCTAATAACAGTCTCTTAGGACAGAACAGAACAAGTCAGTCAAGCAAGTTTCCTTTGGACACTATGGTCAAGGGTGTTAAAAAAGTGCAGTTAAGAGGGAAGTAAGCCTGCCTGTTTGGAACAGGCTTCTCCTCATGTCATTGGAAGGTACCTGCTGATTTTCACCTGGGCTGCACCTATGCCAGTATTCTAGTGCTTGGAATTGCTTGTGTGTTAACTTGTAAATAATGGGTCCTGGTGATGAAAATAAGGAGGAAGATGACTGAATAAACAGGTACAGAAAAATCTCCCTGCTCAGAGCTGTCATGGCTCACTACTCTGTTATAGTTTGCTATGCTTCTGGCTTGGCCCAGAGGGGCTGGTTAGCGGGAGTTATGGCAGAAATCAACCAAGATGTAGCATTAAATACTTTTAAAATTGAAAAAGAGGAAAACCTCCATTCTTCAGTCTTTCCTGTGATAGGTTTTGGCATGCTTGAGCCCCCTGGAAATCCCTGTTTGGGAACTTGAACGGCAGGTCACGCCAGCTTGTAGGGCACTTTCACGCTTTTTTTACTTGTTCCGGACATCCAGGCTTTAGGGGATGTGGAGCTTTTAAGGGGTGCATTGGTGGCTGTTCTGTGACTGAGGTGTCATGGGTGAGGGTGCGTTATCCTGAGGTCCCGTGCAGCCACGATTGCATCCAGGTTCAAGATGGCACTGGAGGGTGGGAACATGGATTTCAGGCCTTGGTGTGAGGAGACTGAAGAGAGTGGGGGTCTTGACCATCTCATTCCTCCCTATTTGAGACTCTGTTTAAACAGGACCCTGTTTAGAGCCTTTGGACTAGACATGACACTTATCATAACTCCAGATATGTTCACGGGCAGCCCACAAAGGAAAGGGACACTTTTGCGGTCAGTCATTTTCATTGGCTTCTATGCTTGGGTTTGGACAAGTGAGAGGTATTTGCCTATGAAAATTTACTCTTTGGATTACTTTTTTTTTTGCTTTTCGGGTCACACCCAGCATTGCACATGGGGTTGCTCCTGGCTTATGCACTCAGGAATTACTCCTGGTAAAGCTCAGGGGTCCATATTGTTACTGGAATTTGAACCTGGGTTGGTCACGTGCAAGTCAAACACCCTACCCGCTCTGCTATCACTTCAGCCCCTCTTTTGATTAATTTTAATAGATTTTTTGTTCAGAGGATTTGGAAGCGATTCTTTGATGCTCAAGGTTATTTCTGGTTCTGCAGCTCAGGAATTATTCTGTGGTGTTTCTGGGTTCCTATGGGATGGGCAGGTTTGACCTGTATCAGCAAGGCAGGCTAAAGCAAATGGACGAACAACAGGAGGGACTTTACCTTTACCTTTACCTTTACCTTTACCTTTACCTTTACCTTTACCTTTACTAGCAAGGCAAGCATCCTACTTGCTTTACAGTGAGTCCAACCACACCATTGGTGTTTTTTTCCATATATAGTATTTCTACTTTCTGCGTGTATGCTACCACCAGCAGGTCAATCTATGCTGTAAGGCGAGTGCATCAGCTTCCTGATGGCACCATCAGACTTCCAGTTACTCCGAAATTGATGCTGTGCCTTTGGCCAGACAACAAAAAACTTTGGGCAAAGTCTTCCAAGAAAGTAAACGGCCAAAAGTTAGGTATGTGCGTGACACAGCAACAAACCATTTCCGGCTCAGCTATATAATTGGAGGCAAGGTCTCTGGTTCCTGATCAAACTGCTTAAAGGCTATGATCCCAGAGACTCAGAGACAAATCTCAGAACCCAGAAGCTTTTTGCAGAGATGCTCCCAGTTCCCGCAATGAGCTACCAGTGACAGACCACCACAAGGGGGAAAGGGTGTGTATCTCCGCCTGATCCCACTTGGTGGCTCGGTGGCCACCATCTTCCAGAGGCCATTGGACAGACAGGTTTGGGCCTGCAGTGACAAGACATGCAGGACCTCATGGGATTGGGGTGGACTCTGCCCTTTCCTCCCCACCTCAATGTGACAGACCCCGAGTTGCTGCCCATGTACAAACTCTCTGGCTCTTGGTCACTTGGCCATGATCCCAGAGTCTCAGTAACAAATCTCGGAACCCAACGGCTTGCAGCAGAAATGTGTCTGGTTCCCACAGTAGGTTACTGAGGCTGGGTATTTCAGGTGGCAATAGGTTTCATGCCTTACGGCTCAGTGGCCGCCATCTCTTATGGCTTCTGGACGATTAGGTTTGGGACTGCTTTGAGTAGACTTGCAGGGCCTAACTGCATGGTGGTGGAGCCGGCCCTTTTCTCCCCACCCCAACAAAACCCCGAGTTGTCTGGCACCTATGATTGACCTCTGTGGCTCATGATCAAGGTGCCTAATGGCTATTATCCCAGAGATTGAGAGAAAAATCTCAAAACCCAGCGCTTTTTAGCAGAAATGTGTCTGAACCCTGCAGTAGGTTACTGTCCCCGGTCCACCCCAGGAGGAATTGGTCCTATCCCAACAAATGCTCCCACTTGGCGACTCGGTGGCCTCCATCCTCCAAAGGCCTTTGGAAAGTCAGGTTTGGGCCCACACTCAGGAAGATACGTGGGGCCTCTCAGGATGGGGTGGAGCCGGCCAGTTCCTCCCCACCCCAACATGGGCGTATGTCATTCCCACGAACCGCCTCTCTGGCTCGTGGTAAAGCTGTTTAATGGCCATATTCCCAGACACTCAGGAACAAATCTTGGAACCCAGCAGGTTTTGGCATAAATCCCTGCAGATTTAGTTATTAAAATTTCAGAATTCCAAAATCATATGTTATTTATAACCAGCAATCGAAAAAGAATTATCTGCTGTTGCGTTTTCGCCAGATCTGAGTGCTGGGGTAAAATCCCAAATAATAATGGTGGGTCTCGTGTCAAAATATTGAATGTAATCAAAGTAGAGAGAAGAATGTGGAAAATATCTGCCCCAAAGGTAGGGGGAGGCTGTGGAATGGCGGTATATTTGGGTTTTTAGTGGTGGGAAATGGGCACGGTTAAGGGACTGGTGTTTCATTGTATGACCGAGAATTAAACGTGGAAGCTTCGTAATTGCTCTCCCATTTTTTCCCATTTTCTCCCATTTATTTAGAAATGGCCAGAGCAATATTAGGGCAAGTAGGATGCTTGCCTTGCATGTGGGCAACCCAGGAGTCCTCCAATCCACAACCTCTTTGAGTTGCTCATTGGACATTGAGTATCCCCTTCTCATCCCTAGAACATGTGATGTGGAGGTGTGGCATGGGGTAGGGGTGTCTTCTCCCCGGAGCTGTTCGTTTCGGATAGATCCTGTGCTTTGCTTTCTTCATGTTGTTGTCATTCTTCCTTATCTCTCAGGTATGTCAAGTAGTCCTTGTGTTCCCGGCTGTATAACTAGCTTGACTGTACACCTAAAGGGTTGGGTGCCCTTTCTGGACTCCGCTCAGTCAATCTGACACCATGCATATCTTTGCCTTTGGATCATTGCCATGGTTTTTTGAACATGGGAAGAAATTTAGTTTTGTTTTGGCGCCTTGGGATGCTCAGCATTTATTCCTGGTGGTTCTCGTAAGTTGCTTTTGACAGTGTTCAAGGATCAACCCCTGTCAGCCTCATGCAAGGCAAATGCCTACCTGCTGTACGCTTGTACCCACCAAAAATTGTTTTATTGTGTGTATGTTAAATTGTGACTGTAAGCCCATAATGAAACTAATTAGGACCAGAACAGCAATGCATCACAGAGGGTGCTCGCCTTACAGATGCCGCCTACCTTCGATGTCCACCATCCCCTATGGTATCCCCAGCATCGCTGGATCTGATTAAAAACAAAACCCAAAAGGTTTTTGGGGGATTGCCAAGCTCCTCCCAGCAACACTTCCTGTAAATTTTCCCTTTCTGTAGGCTTGCTTGGACTGTGAGGACTATGGAGATGTCCTCCACCTGTTTGGTCATTCGACTGCATTCCATTTAACATTGGACTAATTCTCATTGTACATTTTGTTTGATTTCAGAACTCAAATCACAGGTTCAGGTGTGGCATTACAGCAATTTCTTTAGAGAACAGGGGTATTGCATACAAGTGTGCTGTAAGATTCTCTTTTTGAAACTATTATGCCATTGCAGTGCTCAGTGGACCGAGCATGTGACTTGAAAGGTGGGGTCCGGCTCCATCCTCACAACCACATCTATGGTCTCAGCATGACAGGAAAAATATCAGAGCCTAATACTGGGACTAGAGGGTCTTTAACCTCAGTGGGTGCTGAAATCTGGAACTGTATTTTATTGTATTGTTTTTTAAAGTTTTCATTAAAGTGCCAGTATTTTCGAAGTTATTGATAGTTGTTTTAGGCGTACAATAACCGAATACCAGTCCCTGCATCAGATTTCCTCCACCCGTGTTCCCGTATTCCCTCCCCACCCCAGTCCCCACTCTACCCCCGCCTGTCATCTGGACAAGCACATGACTAGGTTTCATGATTACAGCTTAGATCTCTTGTTTTCAGTTCTGTTGCATCTGTGTTTTGGATAAATGGCTACACCCTTCACTAATGTCACTGGCATAAATGAATCCCTGATCCCTGTAAACTTCTGGTTCTCTTCCACCCCAAATTTCTTTCCTTCTTTGTTCATTTTCTCTCTAAACACTGGCATCAGGGATGATTGAAGCAGCCCCTTTACAGTACCTTTCCTCATCCAGTGTTCGGTATTCCACAGATGAGTGAAAATTATCCTGTTTTTGTTTCTTTTTCTGGCTAAATTCACTCAAGACGGTATCTTCAAGTTCTAACCGTGTTGCAGCATAAAAGCAGTAATTCTAAAACCTAAAAAAAATTATTCCTTGATCCCCCTTTATTCATCAATTTATTGGAGTGGGTGCCAGTAACATCTCCATGCATGCCTGCTGCATGCTAGTGTATCCCAATTGCATCTGTTCGTTCTAGGAACATGCAGAGCCTCAAACCGATTATTCAGGGTCTTGACGAAGAAGTCTGACCATCTTGTAGGTGGGTGTCCACGCGATCTTTTGACGTCCCGTGGAATCCAGTCAGTAATGGGTCTAGGCCAGTGGTTGTCTGTAAACCTCATTACGTGTCCAGTCCATCTGATTTTTGATGCCTTGGCAGATGAGAGAGCGTCCCTGATTCTTGACCGTTGGCAGAGATCAGAACTCCGGATTCTATCTCTCATTTGAGTGATGCGTGATATTCCAAGCATAGCTGTTTTGATTCCTCTTTGAGAAACCCGAGTAGCATTCTCATCCTGTTTTTGTTCTGAGTCATATGTTAATGCAGGAAGAACAGTGGAATTGAAGAAATGTGCTCATACCCGGAGGTTCTTTGTCCTCTTAGTTATTTCTTCAACACTCTTGAAGGCATTCCAAGCCGCTTTCTTCCTCCTGCACAACTCAGGTGCCAGGAAAGTCATCATGTTGATTTCACGAACTCGGTATATATAACTGTTGCATTTGGAAATGGTGGTTCCATTGAAAGCGAATGGAGCATCAGGAACGAGGCTGTTTCTCATAAACATTGTCTTCATAAGATTCAGCTGTAGTCCGACCTTTCTACTCTCACGGTCGAAGTAGGTCAGCATTTGTGTTTCTTGGCTGATGTTTGGTGTTATTAGAACGATGTCATCGGCAAAGTGGAGGTCGTGTAGTTGCCGACCATCTATCTTCCCTGCCATTCCTTCCCATCCATCAGGATGTCAGAGGGCAGTCATCTTGGTCTTGTAGTTGGTGAAGGACAGCCGGGCATTACGAATGCTTTTCCCGGCTTCTGC
The DNA here is from genome assembly GCF_029834395.1 of Sorex fumeus. NCBI lineage: Eukaryota > Metazoa > Chordata > Mammalia > Eulipotyphla > Soricidae > Sorex > Sorex fumeus. The sequence continues at coordinate 5,681,501 of NW_026606076.1, forward strand.
CACATCTACAATCATTGCTGTTCTCCTGTCTTTGAGGTCATCCTTGATGTCTTCTCTGCATTGCTTTGCCAGCTCGGACGTTCACTTGTGGTTGCCTGAAGCATGTACCAAGCCACGTTGGCGAATAATTGCAACATTGTTCGAAAAAACACTGTTTTTTTCGTAGTTATCTCTCTCAGCACCAAGAGTTCCAGCAGCAGGAATCCCTGAGCAATGCTGGTGTGACCCTCTCCCCACCTAAGTAAATAGAACAAGATAACAGAAAACTTCATTGATCCTCGCGAGCAATTTGCTTCATGTGAGATATTTTCAAAGGTCTGTCTCGGCTACGTGGGGATGCGTCATTGCCTTCGCACGTGTATCCCACTAAGCTATCCCACTAAGCTCCACACTAAGGTAGTACAAAACCCAGTCTCATTCCCCTTTTATTTTCCCTCTAAACTGGTGTTTCAATTTTCTGCAGAGGGAGTTATTTCCACTTACTGTGTCTGTTCTTTGAGTTGGAAAACAATTACTCAGCTGTGTGACCTGCTGTTGGTCTATTTTGCTTGGCCATCTTCCTGAAACGTCAGGTCGTTGCCTGGAAAATCCATCCACGTGTCAGAATTGCAACCGAGTCAGGTAAATGTTAGAAACCAACCTGCAGGTCTAGAATTTTTTTGACGAGAAGACTATCAGGCACAGCACAGTAATTGGAATCCTTCTCTGCTTTTCTTCGGGGAGCAACCGCCCAGGTGGAATTCTTCTGGTCATGCACACTGTGACAACATTTCGAGCGAGCAGTTATGCCTTCAGCCCCATGAGGATGCCAAGACAGGTGGGATGTCTTCTGTTGGGTACCAGTAGGAAGTGAGCATCTATGCTGCAAAGGAGCGATCCCCTGGGACAAGCTACTCAGAGACTGTTCTGCTCAGTCCATGGACATAAACTGCACCAGGGGAAAAGCCTCTGAACTGTGAGCGAGGAGCACTGTTTATAGTGAGTCCAGTTATGTACCAGTTATGTACTCCACAAATTATGAAGACTGGAATAGAACCCAGGTTACCCAAGTGAAAGAAAGCTCTCACACTCTTTGGCTCTCCATACAGCCTACGATCATGCTTGAGTGCTTCCTGAGTGCAGAGCCAGGAGAACCTCTGCGCCTTGCTGGATTTGTGGCCCCCAAACCATGAACAAACCAAATAAAACCAAAACAGCCTCAGTCCCTTATTGAAGGATTAGCTCACCCCAACGTGGGTGTTTCTGAGCTGTATCTTGCTGTATCCATGCTGCGTATTCCTTGTAGAAGAGTGTTGGGTACCCTCAGAATGAAGGGTGATTAGGTGTGGGTTGCCCATAGCAGGAAATATTTCTAAATGGTTTCGTCACAGACATAACAAAGTGGCTTCAGATGTTTTTTAGCTCGGAGTGTCACAGTCAGTGTCCACCCATTGTTCATCGATTTGCTCAAGTGGGTCCAATAACATTGTGAGACTTGTTACTGTGTTTGGCATATCGAATGCATCACGGGTAGCTTGCCAGGCTCTGCCGTGTGGGCAAGATACTCTTGTTAATTTGCCAAGAGGCTGGAGGAATTGAACGCAGGTGGACATGTCGGCCGCATGCAAGGCAAACGCCCTACCCGCTGTGCTATGGCTCCAGCCTTGCAGGTTTGCCTTGCTCTGTCCACGTCAGGGTTAATCCTCTGCACCCCTCTTGGTCGAGAGGCAAAGATGGAGCAGCCCACTCAACCCCCCGGGTGATTCAGCCATGTATCCCACAAGATCTGAAGGCGAGAATAGAATGCTGGTCACCCACCTGAGAGACTCGCACGCTCAAGGCTCTACGACCACTGCCCCTTTGAAGATCCATGCTTGATCTTTAATTACACCATACTTAACACAAAAACAAACCTAAAGGTGGAAAATTCTCAGAGAAATGGTCCTGGAGAGGGACGGAATCGCTCACAGATCCATCTCATGGTGTTTCAGCATAACTTCCGTGGTCCAAATTTTTCCACGTTTAAGATTTTCAGCCCTTCTCTTTGCTTAAATGTTAAGTATGGGGTCATTAAGGATTGAGAACGCACCTAGGGCCGCTGCAACGGGAGCAGAGCAGATAGGGCTTTTGCCTTGCATCCATAGGACCCGCGTATAGTCATAGATTCCTCCTATGGTTCTTTGGTCATTTCCATAGTGATTACTGAGTGCAGAGGCAGGAGAAGGCCCTGAGTATATCCGGGTGTGTCCACAACCATAAAGGAACAAACAAGGAAGAAAAGTAAAACACAGAGCTTAAGTTCCTTGATGGTGAATTCCATCACCCCGACTTGAGGGTGTCAGAACTGTATATTCTTCATTTCCCCACAATGGTGTAGAAGACAGAGTACCCTCATAATGTGGGGTGATGGGATGTAGGTTGCCCATAACAGGAAACATTCAAAGGGCTCGGTCACAGGCATCACAAGGTGCATTCAGAACCTTTCTTGTACAGAGAGAAAAGAACAATTAATGTGAGAAAATAACCTTGCCTTGCTCATTAAAGGCTCAGTTCAATCCTCTGTACCCCTCCAGGTTTAGAGACAAAGCTAGGGCTACCCACTCGACCCCCAAGGCGATTTAGCTATCCACCCCAAAAAGATCTGAAGGCTGGAATCAAGCCCAGACTACTCAAGTGAAAGACAAGCCACCACAGGCTTTCCTTCCTCCTGCTGCACCTGTGAAAGAGGCTTGCTTGATCCTTTATTACCCCATACTGAACACTGAAGCAAAGCCAAGGGTGGAAAGTTCTTAGAGAAACGAGCACGTTTTGTTACTTTATGTTCCCCAGACGAAAGCGATCTTTCTATGTCTGTCCCTTTCTTTCAGAGTAACACCCAAGAATAGCCGAAACAAGTGCCAGGAGGTTTACTCCATCACATCGAGGCCAGCCGCACACGCTATGGAAAAAGGCAGCTTAGATAGAGAAGGGAGCACCAAATAAAGGGTGCTGGGAGGATTCTCCCAGGATGGGAGATGCATGCTGAAAGTTAACTATAGACCGAACATGATTGCCACTCAATGCCTCATTTGCAAACCACAGCCCCCCAAAGTAGAGAGAGAACAAAAAGGAATGCACTGCCACAGAGGCAGGGTGGGATGGGGAGGATGGGAAGGGGAGGAATTAACTGGGATCAGTGGTGGTGGAGAATGGGCACTGGTGGAGGGATGGGTACTCGATAATTGTATAACTGAAACCCAAGCACAAAAAATTGTAAGTCTACATCTGTACCTCATGGTGATTCACTAATAAAAAATAAAATAAATAAATATATAAATAAAAAAAGAAACGATCCCAGAGAGGGACAGAAACGCCCACAGCGCCATCCCGTGGTGTATCGCCAGAACTGCCGTGGCCCACCTTTCCCACACTTTAGATTTCCAGCCCATTTCTTTGCTTCAATGTTAGGAATACGGTCATTAAGGATCAAGCAAGCCACTTGGGTCGCTGCAGCGGGAGAAGAGCGGTTAGTGCTCTTGACTTGCAGTCACCGGCCCTGGTTCTTTCTCTGGCTCTCCATACAGCCCCACCATCATGCCGGATTCCTGAATGCAACATCAGGAGAACCTCTTCTGTTGCTGAATTTGTGTCCCCCAAACCATGAACAAACCTAATACAACCAAAACAGACCCAGTCCCTTATTGGGGGATTCCCTCACCCCATCGTGGGGGTTTCTGAGCTGTATCTTGCTGTATCCATGCTGTCTCTTCCTTGTAGTATAGGTTTGGGCTCCCTCAGAATGTGGGGTGCTGGGGTGTGGGTTGCCCATAACAGGAAATATTTCTCAATCGCTTGGTCACAGACATAACAAAGTGGCTTCAGAAGGTTTCTAGCTCAGTGAAGAGAACAAAAATGAAAATAAATGACTTTGCCTTGAACTTTCCACGTCAGTTCAATACTCTGCAACCTTCATGGTCCAGAGACAAAGCGGGAGCAACGCACTCGACCCCCAAGAAGATTCTTTCTTTAGCTCTCCATACAGCCCCACCATCATGCCAGAGTGATTCCTGAGTGCAGAGCCAGGAGAACCTCTGAGCATTGCTGGTGTTGGGCCCCCAAACCATGAACAAACCCAATCAAACCAAAAAGCCTCAGTCCCGTGATGGCAGATTCCCCCACCCTAACTTGCTGGGTTTTGAGCTGTATCTTGCTGTATCCTTGATCCCTTTTTTTTGTAGAAGAGGGTTGGGGCATCCTCAGAAAGTGGGTTGATGGCACGTGTGGTTGACTATAACTGGAGACCTTTCCAAAGAGCTGGGCCACTGACAGAGCGAAGAGGGCTCATAACTTTTCTTGTTCAAAGTGAACAGAACAACAACAAAATAATATCACCCTGCTTGTAACCGACCAGGTTCAATACCAGGTACTCAATTTTTCCCAGAACCCTGTGGGCACACACCAAAACAGTCCCTCCCCCCCCCCCAAAAAAAAACCCTCGTAGCCAGAGCTACAGTGTTGCTGGTAGGATGTTTGCGTTGCATACAGCCAACCCATGTCCAATCTCGGGCATCCCATATGGTCCCCCAAGTACCACCAGGAGTGATTTCTGAGTGCAGATCCTGGAGTAACGCATGACCATTGCTGGGTATTACCCAAAAAGCAAAAAAAAATTCCTTGGAAGAAGTGATGTATTTAGAATTTCCAGGGAAGGAGATTGCCCATTCTTAGGCTCATTATTCCTGTGTAATTAAATATTTTCTTAACACACCCTAGCTCCTCTAATGACTGTTACCTTCACCCCAGATTTCTGGAGATGCTGGAGTTGAATCTGGCCTCTGCCACCCTCCTCCACGGAGAACAGAAGGCATGGGAATTCTCATGTGTGTAGGAACCTCAAAACTCAGGACGGAATATGGCACCCTCAGCAATGTGGGGTGCTGTGATATGTGGACGTGGGGTCTGGATAACTTTAGAACTGAGTTGGTTCGACATGTCGTACTGCTGGAAGGCAAGCCTCTCCTGTGTCACCCTATTCGCTCTCGGGTAGCTGGCTCTGGACCACTGCCCACTGGGTGTGCCTCCACACATAGAGTGAGTGGGCCGAGCCCCAGGAAGTAGGAACACCCGGACACAGATCCCCATTTATTCTCTGACCCAAGGCCCTGTCAGACACGGGCAGGGCCTGAAGATGCTGGACTCTCTCTTCCCCTCCAGCCCTTTGCGGTTGTAAGAGAGTGGAATCCACCAGAGGCGACCTTCTCTTGGCACACGGACCCCTTGAGAATGAAGCAGCAACATTGGGTTGCTACCCCATTGATGTCTTGGGTCATCCCCCAACCCCCACCCCACCCCACCTGGTCCACACCTCCTGATCTGACTATATAATTTGGGGGAGGCTTTCGGAAGCAGTGCTAGGGGGCCCCACATCCCTCTGGAGTCCGACTTTGGTTCCCACATTTGGGGACCCCCCCCACTTGCCCTGCTCCCGCAAATGTCTGGGAAAGCCAATGAGTGGTCTCCCTCCAACAGAAGGGAATCCAATCTAGGCTTTTACCTAGGTCAAAGTCCCGTTGCTAAGGAGGTTGCCTAGGCAGGTTGGGAGTGGTGATGATCTTTGAAATTCCTTTCCTGGCCTTTTTTTCTGCAGGAGCTTCTCTGGTTCTGTTGCTGGCAATTTGTGAGGGCGTGATCAGGCCTTAATTCCTGTTGTTTGCAATGTTGACCTTCACAACTTCAAAGCTATTCCCAGGAAATTTACTGCCTTTGCCTTGCGAGGGTGTACCTTCTCTATCTGACTGCATGCCTACATCAATTCACTCCAAACCATTAGGTGGTGCTGGACGTTAGGACTTTAGGAGCCCTCAACCCTGGCCCCAGAGGAGTGACTCCTGAGTGCTATGGCTGGAATAAATAAGCCCTGAGCACTGCCGACTGTGTTTCCCTCCCCAAAGATGCAAATCCTAAGGCTCCCAGTGCTGCCCAGGGAGTTAATTACTCCCTGTGGTACCAGGGGACCATGTAATACTGGAGGTGAGCCCAGAAAAACCACCTACAGTCACAGAAAGTCTTGATCACAGGGATCACTGAAATCGCTCACATCTGTCATTCATAAACCTGATCCCCCTGACATAGCGCTTTCTGTTCAATACACAAAACACGTACCTTTATGTAGGGGCGGGGTAAGGCACAACCAGAAATGCCCAGGAGTTACTTCTGGCTCCACAAGCAGGATCACTCCAGGTAGGCCTGGGAGGGAAAGGGATCATATCCCGTCATCCCCTGCAGGACAAACGCCCAGCAGTCCCTAAAATCTGAATTTCAATTTACCTTGAATGCATCATTCAATCACCCCCAGGCCTTGGGTGGGATACCCAAGGCCTCCATTATCTCCAGGTTCCTCACGGCTTGCCCTTTGACCATTTTTTTAAATATTTGTGTCCCACCTGGGTGATGCTCAGGGGTTTCTCCTGAATATGTACTCAGGAATTACTCTGGGAGAGTCGTGCTTGGGGGATCCTATGGCAAACACTCGGCTTCAACCTTTTGATGTCTGAAATATACACTCCTATTTCATTCTTTATGTTACAGTTCTCACGTTCAATTTAAACTGATAAATTCAGTACTATGAGGGAAAGGGGATTGCTGATGATTGCAATTCAGGAAAACACAAAGATCTTCCCATTCTGTACACCCTTAAGAGTTCTTGCCACTGTGTATTTTCATATGCCTACTAAGGCCTGAGTTCCTTAGGAACCTGAATTAACCTCCTAAGTTACCTTATATAGCAAACCATAATAATAATAGTAATGATTACTATTTCCTATGCCAGTGTCCCTGCACTTGAACTTGATGTGTATGTTAACCTGTAAATAATGGGTCCTTTTTTCTTTTTTTTTTCTTTTTCGGTCACACCTGGAGATGCACAGGGGTTACTCCTGGCTTTGCACTCAGGAATCACTCCTGGCTGTACTTGGTGTGTTAGGGTCCTAGCACAGGACTGACTCACCTGTCAAGGAAAACTCTGAGAGACCAAATCCATGAAAAAGCAAGAGGTTTATTCGAGCATGCTCGGGCTCACAGCATGACTGCAAACCGTCAGTGACTGAGAGCCCTGAGCCTCTTCAAAGGGGGCTTTTTATAGGGCATCTTCCAGCGCATTTCAGAAAGCCCATGCACAAATCACCCAATACATTTGAATTATCACATTAGATGCTGCATGCAGGCAGCCAATCATTTTGCAACATGCCATCAGCACCAGCCTCTCTCTTGTGTACCTGTTACCAGACCCTCCCAACGGGAAGTCAATTAGGCCTTTTTATTAGGCCTTCTCCGACCTTGTGGCCTTATCTGGTGAATTCCAGGTGCAAGGCGGAGATGGGGGTACTTGGTGCTGGGCCTTGTTAGGCAGATTCCAGGACAAGGAGATGCCTCATTAGGCCTTTTCCGGCCTTGTGGCCTTCTCTGACAAATTCCAGGTGCAGGGAGGAGATGGGGGTACTTGATGTTGGGCCTTGTTAGGCGGATTCCAGGACAAGGAGATGCCTCATTAGGCCTTCTCCGACCTTGTGGCCTTATCTGGTGAATTCCAGGTGCAGGGAGGAGATGGGTTTACTTGGTGTTGGGCCTTATTAGGCGGATTCCAGGTCAAGGAGATGTCTCATTAGGCCTTCGCCGGCCTTGTGGCCTTATCTGGCGAATTCCAGGTGCAGGGAGGGGATGGGGTTACTTGGTGTTGCTAGCCTGCCGCAGCTGCAGGACGGGATATGGGCTGGGACTTGCTTTGCTAGGGCCCAATTTTCATGGGGCTATCTTTCTGGTGGACCATATGGGATGCTGGGAATCGAACCTGGGTCGGCCGCATGCAAGGAAAATTCCCTACCCGCTGTTCTATTGCTCTAGCCCCTGTAAATAATGGGTCTTGATGATGGAATCCAGGTGAAAACATTAAATAGGAACTAAGGAAATGGTCACAAAAACCACCCCTTGATAAAAATCATCAGTGTCACTCTTTTGGTTTTCTTGTGTTTTTTGGTCAAACCCAGAGATGCACAGGGGTTACTCCTGGCTCTGCACTCAGGGATTACTCCTGGCTGATCTTGGGCGACCCTGTGGAATGCTGGAAATTGAACCCGGGTTGGCTGAATGCAATGCAAACGCCTTACCCGCTGTGCTATCACTCCAGCCCAGTGTCTCATTTTTGCTTGGACTCTGGTTTGAGGCAGAGACCCCGGTTGGCGGGGTTTATGATAGAGATCAACCAGGATGTTGCAGTGAATCCTTTGGAATGGAAAAAGAGGCAAACCTCCACACTTCAGGCCTTCCTCTGTTATGTTTTGAGGAGTCAGAACTGTTTGCTCAGGCCACACTCTTGGGTCTGAGCTCATCCATTACTGCGAGGGAGGACATAGATATCCTTATGCGGATCTGGACTTTGAATCCCAATCAGTCTTGTGCAATCAAGTACCTTCCCACTGTATCAGCTCTACACTCCTTGTATTCAGATTTTCATTAGATTTCCCTAAGCATTGAGGATAAATATTTCTGAAAAGTTTAGGATAATGGCCCTGTCATTATTCTGTAATAGGGTGGATTAGAGATAGTTGAAATGGACTTGACTGTGCACAGAAAGATTTCTGATGGTTCTATGAAAGGATGGAACAGGCCCCTTGATCAAAATATTTTACAAATGGTGGGAACCTGACAGAATGCCCAAACTGCCATCTCAGCAGGCAATAATATCACCTGTGATGACTAACTATAAAGGGTGGTCACATTCCTGGATTTTACTCTTCTAATTTCAGTTATATTAGGAGAAAAGACGACAAAATGTTGCGTTTGCAAGTGGTAAAATCTCAACCCTACTAGCCACCAGAATGATTCTGACCGTTTTTGGTCTGTCCAAAAGACGAAGTCTACAAAATGATCTAGTATACTTTGGTGTCCATTAGTTCCTGTGTGCCTCCGTTCTTAGGGTAGGTCCATACATGGATTTATTTATTGAAATATGTTTTATGTAATTCATGCCATACTTGGAAGTTCTTAGGAGTCTGTGTTGTTTTGGATGCCAGGAATGGAACTCAGAAAAACCATGTTTAACATAAGCATTAAGCCACAGTACTAACCTCTTTCCCCATACTCTTGGTTGAAAATGTGTTTCTAGAGGTGCGTCCTGGGGTTTCCTTGTATATTCTTATATAGCATGTGTTCAAGGGGTAGAGTGTTCACTGTATAGTGCTCTCTGATGTTCTTCCCAGCCTTTGCTCCTGTCCAGTGCCACTCCAGATCTCTGGGTTGCTGCTAGGCCAGTTCCTCAGCATCTTCAGGGCTGGCTTCAGAGTCACTTCACCCATCTTGATTAATGACTTCCCAGAGAAAGTCACTGTCCCATGACGCATTCACAACTTACTTGAGTATTTTACTTTGAGTCAATCTGCCTTTGTTTTTATGATGGACATGTGTGTGGGAGCATTGGTTCCATGATTAACAAGTACAGGACCAAGGGACGCTGCCTTAATTCACTGCCCTTAACTCTATGAGCTGCCCCTCCAGCACTTACCTTTCCTCTCCTTTATCTGAGCTCATTTCTCTTGCACTGAATCACCTGGTCTGGCACTTGTCTGTCTGCACTTGGAACCTGGCACTTTAAGGCTCCTTGGTGAAATGGATGATGTCACAGATGGGAGTCTTCCATGTGCATCTTTGCTTCCTAATGATGTCCAGTGCATCAGGCCTCCTCCGGGCACACGTTTAAAGGACAAAGTGATACTTCAGTCGAAGGGTGGCACTGAAGGCCAATTAGTGGCGCGACATGTGTATCTCTCACCTCCAGTGCCTGTAATGTGACCAACGGGACCATGCCAGCTTTTGGGGCGCTTTTCTGGTTGTCTTTAACACCCCCTCATCCATATCCAGTGGGGTCCTGGGGTCTGCCTTGCTCCAGAGGCTTTTGGAGGATATAGTGCTTTGCTAGGTGCTCTGAGGGATTTTAGCACGGCACAGGGGTCTCGGGTGTGAGTGCATTATCCTTGGGGGCATCTTTACTTCCAGCTCTGCGATGGGGCAGCACGGCCAGGATGCAGAGCTGAGCATGGGGGCTGTGGTTCTTGAGGATGCTGGGCCTGCCGATGGCAGAAGTCTTGACCATCTCAACCTTCTCAACCAGGGCTTGTACCAGGCCGTGTCCCGCAACTTTCGGTGTAGACATGTGTATGTAAAATTGCCAGATCACTTTGAGGGGCAGCTCCTCAGCCCCCAATGGTGAGAGACCTTGGTGAAGCCCGTCTTTTTCATTTGCACCTGCCAGAAAGAATCCTGGGGACCTATTTCTAGCATGTGGCTGAGGGTTGTAAATGAATAAATAAATGAACGTCGGGACTCAGAGAGATGGTCTTGGCGGCTGTTTGCAAAGTATTTTTGTGAATTTTATTTCCTTCGTAAATACGAAGGCTCTCTGCTCGACATGTTATTTGTTCAGCTCATCTCTCTCCCATCTATCCCAAACCTGGTGACCCCCTGATGTCTGGATCACCTGATCCTATCCCAGAAACGAGGAAAAATGAACCTTCCTGAGCAGGCAAGTACCTGGTCAGGAATATTTGAAGCCTGGCCCTTTAAGGCTCTGGGCGAACGTGCAGGTGACGTCACAAAATCCGCGACCTTTATCCGCCGGCCTTGGTGTTCAGGGCGGAAGTGCCGGCGGGTCTGAGGCTGTGGAAGGTGAGGAGCGGGTGAGGGGGCACCCAGAGGAGGCAGGGGGGTCTGGGAACGTCTGTTTCCCCGCTGGCCGCCGGATTGGTGAGTCTGAGCGCCCTGAACGTCCGCGGTCTCCGCCCTGTGGGCGGCGGGGTCGCTCCGTGGCGGTGGCCCGTGGTGGCAGCCCCTCACCCGGGACGCACCGCGCGCTCCTGCCGAAAGCTTTATCTTGTTTATAAACCGATTTTGAGGGAAACAAGGTCGTTTTTACTGAGTAGAGATTATTTAGGAAATGCATGGGGGGGAACGCGGCCGCCCGGGTTCGATCCCGGCCCCCCACAGCATCCGATCACGGCCTGGAGTGAGCCCAGAGCCTGGAGAAACCCCTGGGCAAAGCCCCCCAGCCCCCCAAAAAAGTGGTGGGCAGAGGAAGCACGTGGTCAGGGAGAAAAACAAATTTGAAGCGCTAAGGTCGTTCCGAAAGTTCCAGAAACAAGGACAACAACCGAACGAACAAGAGAAAAATATTTTTTAAAAGTTTTTAATGTGTTTTAGACCCTTACCCGATGGCACCCAGGACCCCCTCCCTGGGGATCCGAGGACCCTTCGGGGTGTCGGGATGCGGGGCCAGCGCCCTCCCTGCTGACCCGTGGCTCGGGCCCCTCACAAAGCAGGAAGTGTCAGAGCTAGAGGGAGCCTCAGTCTCCCCAAGATCTGATGGGGCATGTGAGGGCAGCTCAGCGTTATCTTAGTTTTGGGGTGACGACCAGCACCTGGTCAGTCACAGGGTGTGTGGATCATCCCAGCAGTGTCCGCAGGACATCCCGTTACTGCCCCCCTGTCATTCCTTAGGCTGATTGTGGAGTAGAGCTAAAGCATGGGATTCCCTAAAGGGATCTGGGGGCGCATTCTTTTTCCTCGTGGGGGTGTTGAGCCCCACCCGGAAGTGTTCAGGGGTCACTCCTGGGGTTGCTCAGGGTACCCCATATCTGGGTCAGCAGCATGAAGGAAAAACACCCTCCCCTCTGTCCTGTCGTTCTTGGGGGGTGTCGGGGCTGGATGGGGGTTGGGGCTGGGCACAGTCTTCATATGCTTGGGGGTCAAAAGCATTTGGCAGAGCCTTTGATTTTCACTGGTTATTGTGCATTCAGTGGGTTCTGGGAGTTCAGGGAGGTGGGGAGCTTCTCTTTCCTTTTGATTTATTTATTTTGCATTTTGGGTCACACCCAGCGAGGCATTATGGTTACTCCTGGCTCTAAATCCAGCAAGCACTCCTAGTGATGGTTGGAACCATGAGGGATGCCCAGAATTAAACCCAGGTTGGCCACCTTCAAAAGAAATGCTCATTTGTCTATGCTGTCACTTAGGCCCCAAGGTGTGGAGCTTTAAGCCAATCAGTTTGCGGTCTGGAGGGTTGGTGCTACAGTGGGCCTTGCAACCAGATATACAATCTTAGCAGGAATTAGCTTGGGCACTTCCAGAGTGTGCCCTAAACCCTCTAATAATGCAATTGAGGATCACTATTGGCCACCACACCTTTATTAATTTACATGAATTAATTATTCAGTCTGTAGGAAGTACAACTGCAAAACTCAGTTACTTCTCCTGCCTTTGCTCTCACGGATCACTCCTGACTGGGCTCAGGGCACCGTATGGGATGCCAGGATTCAAACTTGGTTTGGCCGAGTGCAAGACTAGCACCTCACCTGCTATACTGTGTCTCCAATCTCTTTAGACATAAATTTCTTTTTTTCTTGGCTTTTTAGGGTCACACCCAGCGATGCTCAGGGTTTACTCAGGCTTGGCATTCAGGAATCACTCCTTGCAGTGCTGGGGCACCATATCGAATTTCAGGAATCGAACCCGGGTTGGCCTCATGGAAGGCAAACTTCCTACCTGCTGTACCATCATCCCGGCCCCAGAAATGTCTTCATTACTTAATTTATTTTGCCTTTTTTGGCCACAGCAGCACTCAGTGCTCAGGGGTTACTCTTGGTTCTGAGTTCATGTATTTTTAGAAATGCTGGAGTGGGTGAGCCTATGTCCTGTTGCATATTGACCCTGGCTTAGCTGCTTGAAAGAAAAGCACCCTATCAACTTATTAGCTTTTCTAAGCCTATATGATTATATTTTCTCAGAAAAAAAGTATTTCTGCCTCACCTGTCCCGATTCCAAGCATCTCCACTGTCCATCTCTCCAAGACCAGGGGTGTGCCCTGCTTTTGAAGTGAGTACTTGCAGAAAGGGGTGTTCCAGGGACCAGCTGCAATAGATTCTAAATGCCTCACTCTTAGGGGCTGGTGCAGTAGTGCAGCCAGGGGGGTGTTTGTCTTTCTTGCGGTGACCAGAGTTATCCCTGCCACAACATCACTAGGTGATATTGTCTCCTGAGCATCACTAGGTATGACTCCAACCTCCCTCTTCAGATTTTGTCTTGACACATGAGCATTCTTTGAGCATCTTTTTGGAGTTGGAGTGTTTCTCCTGTCTTTCCCTCCCCCCAATACATTTGCTACAAGCTTGGAAATAGTCAGAGACTCTCCCCCTCTTGTGTCTGTGTGTCTGAGATGCAGTGGGAGCCATGCCATGTCCCCCAACGTTAAATCAGGTGCTCAACCCTCTGAGCTCCTCTCCTTGTGTGTATCTCAGTATTTGGGGAGCAGAGGAGGTGAGATTTAGGGCCACACCTGGTAGTATTTGAGGTCTGTGCCCTGCTCTGTGCTCAGGGGACTAGTGGACAGTGGATACCAGGGAAGGCCCTCTGGACTTCCAGGTGGCTGGCATCTGCTTCAGTCTGGTGTTCTCTCTCCTGTTTATACCTTCATTGAACCCATACACGTGAAATTTTTTGAGCCTTTTCAACAGATGGCTGTTCGGGGAAAATGATGGAATTGGAGGCTCTGAGCAAAATTATGGACTTTAAAATCTCGTTTGGGCTAAATTTAATTTTTCTTGTCTTTTTTTTTCTTTTTTGTTTTTTGGAGAGGGCGGTAATGCTCAGGTGTTCTTTCTGGCTTGGCACTCAGGAATCACTCCTGGCAGTGCTTGGGGGACTATATGTGATGCCAGGGACCAAACATATGCCCTGACAACTGTACTATTACTCTGGCTCTAAGTATAATTTTTCATCCTCTTTTTCTTTTATAAAATCACGTACCCATAGGAGTAAAATCATTGTCTGAAAACCTGGCCTGTAAGCTCTGAGCACTTCTGGATGTGGTCCCAAAACAAAACAACAAACCCAGAGGTCTGACAATTCAGAATACATTACTAGATTTCACACCTCTTCTGTTGGCAGTTAACTCCTCATTGCCTTTATTTGGGCAGGAAGGGGATTGGCTATGCGGGATTTTGCCAAACCCAGCAGTGCTCCGGGATCACTCCTTGGCAATTCAGGTTGTGAAGTCCTTTGCATTCATGACAAGTGCCCTCCCACTCACTGTCAGCTCATATGGTCATACCTGTGGTTGCTACCAAAAGATACCAAACAGTACTCAGTATGGTGCCGGCGTATACAGGTCAGCCGTGTACAAGGCCAGTACCCTACCAGACTATAGTTCTGGCACTTAAATTTATGGATTTATTTTTGGTTGGCTTCACCCAATGGAGATTAGAGTTTACCCCGGCTCTGTTCTCATTGATAATGCTAGGTTTGGAGACCCTGTGAAGTGATAGGGATTGAACCCTGGTCAGCTACCTTCCAGAAAAGCAACTCTTGGTCTGTGCTGTCTCTGTAGCCATCATAAAAATGCTTCTGTGCTAAGTCGAGAAAGTTGTGTTCTTTTTTTCTGATTAACTACACAATTCACTTTTTTTTTGCTTTTTGGGTCACCCCGAGTGATGCACACGGGTTATTCTTGGCTCATGCATTCAGGAATTACTCCTGGCGGTTCTTGGGGGACCATTTGGGATGCTGGGAATAAAACCTGTGTTGGTCGTGTCCAAGGTAAACACCCTACCCGCTGTGCTATCACTCCAGCCCCCCAAAGTTCACTTTTTGTGTTTTTGTGTTCGGATCACAGCCAGAAGTGTTCTGGACTTACTCCTGACTCTGCACTCAGGAGTCAATCCAGGGGGGCTTGGGGCACCCTATGAGAAGTGGGGGTTTGAACCAGATTTACACGTTAACAGATGTTCCTGGTCTTTCCTGGCGGCTCTCTCCCACTGTCCACATTTGGTGCTCTCTAGTCACTTCTCCACCCTCGACAGCTGTTGCTTTGGACAGATGAAAGTAGAATGAGGACCAGACTGGTTGCTGATTAGTTGCCCTTTATTCAATCTCTTGTCTCTCCCAGCTCTATACAACCCTCTCTCTAACTCGCTTTCCAATGCTCTCTGTGACTCCTCTCCAATCTCCCCAGCCATTCTTACTCTCACCTCTCAGCTCTCAACCTTCTCTCTAAGTCGCAGCCGTGTCCTCTAACTCTGTGTCTCTTCTTCTCGCACTGTATAATTGTCATCCTGTTTTTCATCGATTGACTCAAGTAGGCCCCAGTAATGTCTCTTTCGTCCTGTCCCTGCGAGTTTAAGAAGTGCCACATTTGAGGCTCTTTCAGGTTCAGGAGAATTAGAATCATCATTTTTACTGGTTTTGGGCATAATGAATACACCATGGGGGGGACCATGGGGAGTTTGCCAGACTCTGTGGTGTGGGCAGGATTTCGTGTGGCTGCGCACTCCCCAAAGCACGGTGTTATAGTGTTTGGGTCTTCGCCATTGATGGGATTACACGGCACCAGGGACAGTTGGTGGGTGTAACGCCTACATACTGGAAGATGGGAGATCTGGGTGGAGGAGGCCCAGTCCTAATATGAGTAGCTTGAAGATCTTAGCCCCAGGTCCTGCACACCTGGGTTTCTCTGCCGGTTCCTTCATGCGTGAGGCTCGTGCAAACTTGTGGGGCTGTGGCTCAAACCAGAGGTCTTCAGCTACCGGGCCTCTACTCGGGGTGGGGAGAGAAACTCAACACACCCTCCTCCAAAGCACCCCAGTAAGACAGCCAGACGCGGAGGCAGGAGACTGCGTGTTTTTCTTTCAGGAGCAGGGTATTATAGTCTCTGGGTCTTGGCCATTGATGGGATTACACAGCACCGGGGGCAGCTGGTGGGTGTAATGCCTACATATTAGAAGATAGGGGATCTTGGTGGAGGAGGACCATCCCTTTTCTCATTGACCTTCATTCGCCATGTCTCCCTGAAGGTGCTCTTTTTCTTCTTTCACCACGACCCCAATCCACGCCTTCCCTCGGGAAACACAATGAAGAATAAATTTCCAGACTTCCCAATCACCTGCAGCCCACGAAGGAAAAGCAACCCTTAAGGTGTGTTACTCCTCTCCTTAGACCAGTAACTTAATTGACATGTTTAGTTTTATTTCCTAATGATTACCATTCTGTATGGACACAGTAATAGACACTTTTAGGCTTGCTGGTGACTCTCCTGGGGACTTCCCACCACATATTAGACTACAATGCTCAGGCCGGATCAATCACTCCTAATCCCAGGAACGTCCAAGTCTATTTATTTTTGACTCATGACAGAATTTGTCCATAACCAGATTCTTATAGATAAGCATTATGGTACTTTGTCCAGGCCAATTTCGATGCCAGGGTACCTAGCTCACCCCATGCCATGGGTCCATCTAGTCCCTCATCGGACTCTTCTTTTGGGGATCGAGGAAGTAAGGGCAACTGAGGCTTCAGTCAAGAGAGCAGATGTCCAGGAGGTAATATTATCTGGAGACCATCAACTCTCAAGCTCAGGCTTGTCTTTGTAACTGTCCTCCTGTATCCATACAAAAAGCAATTGCTCTGAGATAGCTAACCATGCAAAAGACATTAAGGAGAATAGAAAGACAATATTTACAAGTCAAAGTCTGATCAGGAGACAAAGGTAATTGAAAGGTTATGGGCAATCAACAAACATAAGCTCGCACTGGCCAGGGAACAAGGGCAGACGATAATTATCCTACAATACCTGGTGATCCTCAGTGGTTTCTCCTGGATCTGCACTCAGGTATTATTTCTGATGGTGATCCGGGAGACTCTACAGGAACCTGTGGATCGAACCTAGGTTGGCCATGTGCAAGCAACACCCTACCCAGATCTACAGTTGCTCTAGTCTCAATTGGAGAGTTTACATGTAGGTAACTTTGCACAGAATGTCGTTTGAAAGGATGGAAGGGGCGCCTTGATGAAATCTTTTATAAGTGGGAATATGGGTCAGCTCCCAAGTTCCCCACATCCCAGAAGACCATTCCGTTTACCTGTGATTACTCACAAGGTTGGTCACATTCCTGGATCCCACCCATGTCACTTTACTAATATTAGAGGTAAAAAAGGAAACATTTATGATTGGATAGACCAAAATTCAATCCATTTATTAGTCAGACGGTGCTCAAGGTCCATTTGTAATTCTGGACATTGTACCTAGATTGACTGCATACAACATACTGTACTAGCCTGATACTCTCAGTTTGAAATCATGTTTCTGAAACTGCCTCATGGGGTTTTCTTTGTAGCTGAGAGTCCACTGCTCGCCTGTTGTCAAGGGGTAGAGCAGTGGCCGGACCTTGTTCTCTGGAGTTCTTACCATCCATTACTCCTGTCCCATGTCTCCAGCTCTATGGGTTTGTACTAGGCCAGTTCCTCTCTTAATCCCCAGGGTTGGCTTCAGAGTCATTGCTTTCATCCCCATCTGGATTTATTACTTCCCCAAGAATCTCATTGTTCCGTACCTTACCAGCTACCTACCTGCAGAGCTTGATTTCTTTTGACATGATAACTCTCATGGCATAGACTAATAATTGGAATCCTCTGTTCTACATGGATGTAGCCAGCCCTGGTGGAATGTCTCTTCCTGCACACTTTGATAAAGGCTTAAGTGAGCAATTTGGCCCTCATCCCCCCAGGCATGCCGAGACAGGTGGGATATCTTCTGAGGGTCATCAGAGGATCACTCTTCCCAGGTCCTCAGCACCATCACTTTCCCATAGAAGCCCATATTGGACAGAATCCCCAGAAATGTAAGCACTGAGAACAAACTTTTGAGTCCAGCATCACCCCGGTGGGACTATCTGAACATCCACACAGGAGAGAAACCGTTTAAGTGTAAGGACTGGGGGAAGGGCTTCAATGGATCCTCATACCTTATAAACAGGAAATTTCATACTGGAGAGTATTTATGCATGTAAGCAATGTGTCGAAGCCTTTCTCTGACTCATACATCTTAGCAACAAAGTAAAAGTAAAGGCCCTCCCATTGAACATCAATTTGCTCGAGCGGGCCCAATAACATCTCCATTGGAGACTTTGTTGTTACTGTGTTTGGCATATCGAATAGGTCATGGAGAGCTTGCCAGGCTCTGCCGTGCAGGCGAGATACTCTCGGTAGCTTGCTGGGCTCTCCAAGGGGGTCGGAGGAATCGAACGCGGGTCGGAGGAATCGATCTCGGGTCGGCCATGTTGGCTGCGTGCAAGGCATATGCCCTACCGCTGTGCTATCGCTCAGCACATCTTAGTATGCACAGAAAAAGTCACACGGGAAAGAAACCACATGCGTATATGGAGTGGAAAGTCTTTGCTTATTCCACAAGCCTTAGTACACAGAAAAAACTCACACTGGAGAGATAATTTATACTTGTGAGCAATGTAGGAAGGCCTTTGCTTATTCCTGAAGTCTTAGTTTCATAATTTCTGTTTCATAGAAAACCCTTATATATGTGAGGTAGGTGGAAAGGCCTTTCATTTCCTCTCAGGACTTTCTGAGCATGGGAAAGTTCATACAGGGGAATGAAACACTGTTCTTGTCACTACTATGGGAGCGCCTTCACTTACTATTCAAACTTTTCTGTCCATAAGAAAACGTACATTGCAGTGAATCTCTCTCTCTCTCTCTAAATATATATATATGTGTAAACTCACACAAGAGGGGGCACCGCACCCACAGCGGCGGTGGCTCTATCTCTCCCGCCGCCCGCGTTCGGTAGTCTCACCCTTCTCCCACCCTGGAGAGGTCGATGGCGATGGTCAGGCGGAGGAAGGAACGAGGGCCAGGCTGGTAGTTATTAGTTGTAGTTTATTCTGATCCTCTCCTCATCTCTCCTTCTGTCTCTGCCCCCATTCTTCCTCCCCCAGCTACTTCATTCTCCTTCTCCATTCCCCTTCATCCTCCTTCTCTGGAGTCTGGGTTCTGATCCTCTCTGAACTCTCTTCTTCCCTCTGCCCCTCGCCCCACTCCTACAGTACAGTTAAATCCTCTCTCCATGAGGAATTGGGGGAACAAATACACATAGGTGCGGTCACAATCAATAGGGGTAGAGATCAACAGGGGTAGAAATCTTAGCCTCAGGGAAGACCGCTCCTAGGACAGATCCTTCCTCAGCAGGAGGACCCACCCTAGAGCATAATCCCATGGGCGTGCCTCTCCTCTCCTTGTCAGACAAGCATACAAGAATATAAATCATTTTGTATGGATACAGTAAGAAATATCTTAAACTTATAGAATTGCTCTCCTAGGGCCATCTCGATCTCAGACTACGGTACTCAGGCCAGATAGTCTTTCCCACCCCTAGCAGGATCCTAGTCTTGTCGTTACCTTGGATCATGACAGCATTTGTCCATGATCAAACTCTTAGTTAAAAATCGTGGCACTTTGGCCTGGCCCATTTCGCTGCCAGGGTAGCTCACCGCTTGCCCTGGGTCCATTCAGTCCCTCGTCGGGACCCTGCTTTGGGGTGTTAGGAACTAAGGGCAACTGAGGCTAAGTCGAGAAAGCAGATGCCCGGGAGTGAATAATATTCAAGGCCAATCAAATCCTAAGTTACAAAGCATAATGTTAACGGTCTTCCTGTATCTATACAAAAAGGATATTACCTTAAGGTAAACTATTCATAAGGCATAAGGAGAGGAGAAAGGCAATATTTCACTCATACATATAAAGTCATAGATTTCTGGGAAACTGATCTTACAAATTAACAAAGTCTGATTAAGGAGAAAGCTGATTAACTGGGTGGGAAGGGGAGAGCATAGGGAAGACTGTTTACATGTTTACATGTAAACATAATGGAAGTGGAAGTGCATCTGGAGCACTGTGGTGGGTGTAACCAGATTGATGGGTGTAACCAGATGAATGGGTGTAACCAGATAAAACGTAAGCTTCTTGAAGGACAGAGCAATGTTACCCAACATATATAAGGTAAGGTAAAGGCCCTCCCATTGATCGTCGATTTGCTTGAGCGGGCCCAGTAACGTCTCCATTGGAGACTTGGTTGTTACTGTGTCTGGCATATCGAATACTCTCGGTAGCTTGCCGGGCTCTCCGAGAGGGGCGGAGGAATACCCAACATATATATATATATATATATATATATATATATATATATATATATATGTTGGGAGTGTGGCAAGGCATTTGCGTATTTTGCAATCATTTTGAGGCACTGAAGTTTTCATACTGGAGACAAACCTTATGTTTGTAAAGACTTTGGCAAAGCCTTCACTTTCTCCTAACTCCTTATTAAACATAGGAAAATTCATACTTGAAGAAACCATATGTAGTGGTGTGGGAAGATTTTTACTCAATCCTCAAGCTTTGCTGTGTGAGAGAAATTTATCCTGGATTGAGGCTTTATATATGAAAGGACTGCAGGAAAATTTGATGCAATTGGCATAGATTTCTAAACAGGAAAATTCACAATGGAGAGAAACCTCATAAGTGTAAGGAATGTGGAAAGTTGTTCAGTTTGTCTTCAGCCCTTACTGCACATGTGAATAGTCATTTTGCAGTGAAATATTATATCTGTCAGGAGTGTGGGAAGGACTTTCCTGGATCCTTGGGCCTTATGCATAGGAGAATTAACAATGGAGAAAAGCTATATATAAATATACATTTTATATATATGTAAGAATATAATTATTTATGTCAGAACATGGAAAGCACATTATTCGCACCTGCGACTTTAAAGAGAATCCTGGAGAAAATCCTGTCGGCAAAGGAATATAGGAAGGCCTTCATGTTCCCTCAAGCTTTAGTAAATATAAAAGTTATGCTGGATCAATCACTTCCATAATAACAATGGCTGGCATCAGAACAGGGCCCTGAGGTAAAACAATTTTAGTTTCAACAAGTGGGTGGGGGATTGATACAAAAGGACAGTAAGGAAGGAGATAATCCTGTTATGTGTGAAAGCTTCCTGTGATACTAGTACCATAAGTGAAAGGTACTTGCTGATTATCACCTGCACCATGGTTATGTCAATGTCCTGGCATGTGGACTTCCCAGGATGTTAACTGGTAAATAATGGTTCGTAGTGATAAAGCAAGGTGGAAGGAGTTAAATAAGAAGTAAATAGGTACAGACATTGCATTTTTCTGGGTACTGTCAAGACTCACCATGGTTTCATTCTTTGCTGTGACTCTGACTTGGCTCAGAGGCCCTGCTTTGCAGAGGATCATGGCAGAGATCAACCAGGATGCTGTGGTGAGCCCTTTTGACGTTGGATAGACAGCCACACCTCCATTCTTCAGGCCCTTCTGTGTTATGTTCTGGGAGTCACATCCCGCTGTGCTGTCCATAATTTGTGTCCAGGTCAGCCACATGCCAGGAAGCACTTCACTCGCTGTAGCATATCTGCACTCAATTGTATTCAGTTTTCCATTTGATTTACACAAACATTGAGGGTAAATGTTTTGAGACTTACACTTTGGAAGCCAGACACAGTAACAACAAAGTCTCTAATGGAGACGTTACTGGGCCCGCTCGAGCAAATCGACGATCAATGGGAGGGCCTTACTTACTTACTTACTTTGGAAGCATTAAAATCCTAACAATCTCTTATACACCAAAATGGGACCATATAGAATCCAGATGATTGAATCTGAGTCAGCTGCGTACAAGGCAAACACCCTATCCACTGTGCTTTCGATATAGCCAAGGAGCCTTACACATTTACCTGCATTTTCCTAGTTGTTCTCTGCGCAGCTGGTTTCTGGCCCCTTAAGGCTGCTTGCAGACATGGAAGTGATGTCACAGCAGGGCATTTAGGTGTTTGTGTGCAAGAGTCTGGATCAGGCCTTCATTTGTTACGCAGGTGAAGGGAGAAGAGGCTGTCCTGCGTGGAATGGGTCTGTGAAGGCCATTTTCGTGGCAGGACACTAGCGGCCTTCAGTGAGCGCCCGGCCCCGCGCCTCCCAGTCTCATCACTGTGAGGGGCGGGGCCAAGCCAGCTCTAAGGACACTTTTTAAGCTCCTTTTCCTGAGGCGCGTCAGGGTTTTTTTGGGGACTCAGAGCTTTGGTGAGTGCAGTGGGGGCTGTACCATGGCGTAGGGGTCGCTGTGTGAGTGCGTGGTTCTGGGGATCCCCTACTGCGACAGTCGCCTTCAGCTCCACCATGGGGCAGTGGCGGTTGTGTGCAGGGTGAGCACAGGGGCTGCAGAGCGTCGGGGCTGGGCCGTTCTGACACCCCCAGCATGGGATTGCTCTGGGCCTTGTCCTGGAAGCTTTGGCCCGGACCTCACAGCTGTAGAACCTGCAGATTCTCTTAGAGCACCGGAGAGATAGCACAGTGGTTATGGGTGTTTGCTTTGCACCTGGCCCACCCAAGATCGACCTCCAAGCTCAACCAGGACAGGTGCCTGAGCGCAGAGTCAGAAGTTTCTCGTCCATATCGCCGGTGGTGCCTCCAAAACTATAAAAGGACTGTTCATTTTTGAGGGGCAGGGGGGAAACTCCCCAATGGCTAATGACACTGTAGCCCTCGGTCACTATTCATTAGTAGCCCTGATGTCCAGGGCCATCCCTTGGGCGTGGTTCTTGGGGTGGTTGCGGTTTGCTAATGAAAATTTACTTTGGGGCTATTTTTGGTTGTATTTTGGGCACATATGTGGAATCTCAGGGCTTATTTCAGGAGCAGCACTCTGGAATTTTTTTTCAGTTCTTTCTGGGTCATGTGAGATGCCGAATATCGATCTGGATCAGCATGGGAAGCGCCCCTCTGAGGTTATTATCTCTGACTCCACATTGTTGTTTTGTCTAAAGTAGAATCTCTTTATCCTAAAATCAACTTGAAAATTGCACCCTGACTCTTCATCTCTCCCTGATCAGGCAAAACCCGGCTGTTACACTGAGTACTGAGAGTTGTGTTCAAATAATGTCTGGGCATGCGCTGCGTGCCTTTGGTGGCCATGATTGGTCTCCCCACCCTGGCCGGTGAAGGGTGACAGAGGATCGAAGAAGGAAACAGAGGCCAGGCTGTTGGTGACCCAAAGTGTTTTAGGCTTCATCTATGAATTGCCCCTTTTTCTCCTCCCAGAGAAGCTTATCATGTCCTTGCTAACATCCCTCATTTAAAGTTTATCTTTAACCTTTCCTTTATGTTTTACCTCGCGTTGTCTCAGTTCCCCAGGTCAGTCTTAATTACTTATAAACCATGACTTTCTGGTAATTCTCAACTTTGTATTTGTACTGGTTTGCAGTTGAAGGGCTGTGTATTTGTACCTGCTTTTCTATTCCCCCTATAGTTTATTTATATTTTTACTATACATAATGTTTTTTGGTTAAACAGAGTAAGACCATCAATGCTATGCTCCTAATATTTGGTAGTTGAATGAATCTGAAGTCATCTACTCAAGGGCATAATTGATTGGTGATTATTACTTTGCTCGGGCTTCATATGCTGTAGTTTCTAACACCCAGGGCTGGAGCGATAGCACAGCGGGTAGGGCGTTCGCCTTACAAGTGGCCAACATGGCCAACCCGAGTTCGATTCCTCCGCCCCTCTCGGAGAGCCCGGCAAGCTACCGAGAGTATTCGATATGCCAGACACAGTAACAACAAAGTCTCCAATGGAGACGTTACTGGGCCCGCTCGAGCAAATCGACGATCAACGGGAGGGCCTTTACCTTTACCTTTACCTAACACCCCAACAGGGAGGTTCTGCCGTGGAACTTGTATGGACCCGGAGCAAATGGCAAAACTACCACAGCTTCGAAATGGCACATTCTAGAAAGCACGTGTTCATGGTCTTGATGCAAACTGTTACAACTCTAGAGACAGATCCCCATGGGGAAGGACAAGGTGAACTGGCCTGAAGACTTATTCTGGGATTTACAGTAAAAGCCTTGCTTGGTCTCAGAACCCAGAATAGTAAGTGTTAAAAGCCTTATTTGCTCCGGGGGCTGGGGAGATAGCACAGTGGGTAGGGTGTTTGCCTTGCAGGCGGGTTCGATTCCCAGCATCCCATATGGTTCCCTGAGCAACGCCAGATGTAACTCCTGAGTGCAGAGCCAGGAGTAACCCCTTGTATCACCGGGTGTGACCCAAAAAAGCAAAAAAAGACCTTATTTGCTGTCAAAGCCCAGAGAACTAAGTTTTGGAATCTTTGTCTCTTACTGTATTTATCCAAACTACAAGTTTTGATAACTTTTACAACTAGAGGAAAAGATAAAAGCAATGTAGAGTGTATCCCTGGGTGAATCTCCCCATGAGAATTTCCTCTCACAAATGTTTATCTGCGTAAATGATCAGTCACTCCTATGTTATGGTGCTTACCTGTCCCTTTTTGATGCCAGAGTATCTCACAGCTATCCTGGGTCCGTCCAGTCTCTTGCTTTTAGGGTGCTAAGAACAAATGACAGCTGAGGCTTAAGTCTCATAAACATTACAATGCCCAGGAGTATATAGTATCTGCAGTCAATTAACTCTGAAGTTACAAAAGCATATTGCCTTCCTTTGTCTATACAAAGCTGAGGGCTGGGGGTATGGCCATCCCAATCCTCTCAGCACAATCCTCCCAACCTGGGACTGCACTGGTCCTTGTCCAGGAGCAAAAAAGGATATTTGTCTAAAGTAAACTGTAGAGGATATAAAGGAAAGAGAAAGTCAAAATTTGACTTCCAAATACAAAATCCAGAGATCTCTGAAGAATCTGACTTTACAATTCACAGGTTGTGTTTCTGGGAAATGAGTAACTTATAGTGGAAGCAGAGTACAGGGAAGTTAAAGATGAATACTAAGGAAATGGGAGTGATTCAGGTGTAT
Organism: Sorex fumeus; assembly: GCF_029834395.1. Lineage (NCBI taxonomy): Eukaryota > Metazoa > Chordata > Mammalia > Eulipotyphla > Soricidae > Sorex > Sorex fumeus. Next base: position 5,706,186 of record NW_026606076.1, read on the forward strand.
TGGGATGGGTGTTGCTCAGTAAGCCTAAGCTCCTTGTAGCAGAGGAGAAATGATGAACCAATGTTAAACCTAAATTGTTTAGAAGTAGAATCCATCCAGGGTAAAGGGTTTTGTTTTTTTAAGCAAGAAAGTTTTGGTTTTCCAGGAGTCAGGACATTTGCTCAGGAATCCCACTGGGTGTGCTAGAAGCACATTTACTTACGGCCGGAGACATAGTACAGTGAGTAAGGATGTAACCCTCCAAACAATCGACCCAGATTCTATCCCCTGCATCCCATATGGTCTGTACCAGAGTGATTCCTGCGTGTAGAGCTAGGAGTAAGCCCTGAATCTGCCGGTTGTGGCCCCGAAACAAAAATCACACAAAGCCACACTTATATATGCACATATATATGCACAAACAATGCTGAAAGAACAGTAGGGATTCAGGAGAAACTGTGAGTTTCTGTAGCAGGAATAGAGCAAAAATCACGATCACAATCACGACCATCCTGTTGTTCATCGATTGCCTCGAGCAGGCCCCAGTAACATCTTCTTCGTCCTAGCCCTGAGATTTTTTAAAAAGTGCCATATTAAAAGCTCTTCCAGTGTTAGGAGACTGAGACTCATCATTGTTACTGGTATTTGGCATATTGGGTACGCCACGGGAAGTTTGCCAAACTCTGCCATGTGGGCAGGTTACATTCGGTAGCCTACCATTTTGTCCAAAGTAAGAATGAGATAATGAGGTGTCGCATGACCGCAAATGCTGCCACGCACTTCCGGGAGCTGGATTTTATAGTAATAAATCATTTCGAACAAACTTAAAAAATAATATTTTTAAGAAATCCAGCATGGGGCCAGAGTGATAGTTCAGCAGGGAGGGCGTTTGCCTTGCATACAGCCGATCCGGGTTTGATCTCTGGGATCCCATAGGGTTCCCCGAGCACCGCCAGGAGTGATTCCTGAGTGCAGACCCAGGAGTAAGTCCTGGGAACCGTCGGGTGTGACTCAAAAACAAAATAAATAGCTGAATCTAAAAGATGGGGATGGAGGAACAGGGGAAGTTTGTTCGATTTTAGAGAACAGATTGCAGGGTAACTAGCGAATGGGAAAGTAAGCATCCCCAAGTCAGGAGAAGCTCTGGGACTTAACTGTAAGCATTAGGAGAGAGTCATCACTTATCTCTGGAATGTGACTGAAGGGTTGCAATTTCCTATCAGCCTGGGAGATTATGAAAACAAACAGCTAAAAACCAATAGGGGCCAGAGAGATAGTACAGTGGTTAAGGCGCTTGTCCTGCATGCGACCAACTGAGGTTTGATCCCCAACATCCCAGGAGGTCCCTGAGCACACCCAGGAGTGACTACTGAGCGCAGAGTTAGGAGTCAGCCCTGAGCACTTCTGGATGTAGCCAAAACAAACAAACCCACAAAAAAAATGATGGAAGACCAGCAAAGGAATTAATTCACTTTGGGTTGCCCAAAGTCAGTGAACTCCAAGGAAAGATGGCACAACACAGGCTTCTCTTGGGGCTCAAGACCAGGCCACAGTCCAATGACACCAGAAATGAAAACATCACAGTTAATCAACGAGAGGGTTATTCTTCATGCAAACACACAGTGAAGCTAGGGGCCAGAGCGATAGTCCAGCCGGTAAGGGGTTTTCCCTGCATGCGGCCGACCCGGATTCAATCCCTGGCATCCCATAGTGTCTCTGACCACCGCCAGGAGTAATTCCTGAGTGCAGAGCCAGGAGTCAGCCCTGAGCATCGCTGGGTGTGACCTAAAAAAAAAGAAACACAACTACAGCAAAAATACAGTGAAACTATTTCAAGTCGAGGAGGGTTCGGGGACTCAGCCAGCATCAGTAAAGCCACTGTCTCTCTGGGTGACACCATTTGCTTCTGATTCATCCCGGAGTAAAGATCATTAAGTCCAAGTACACGTTAATAATTGGTACCTGAAAGGCACCTGGGCAGCTCCTTTGTCAAGAAAAAAATCCCATTATCCACTTCAGCAAAAGGAGCTGAGAGGCCCCCATCTACCTCGATTTGCTGCCATACCTTTAAAAATGAAACAGTGGGACTGGAGCGATAGCACAGCGGGTGGGGCGTTTGCCTTGCACGCGGCCAACCCGGGTTCGATTCCCAGCATCCCATAGGGTCCCCTGAGCGCCGCCAGGAGTAACTCCTGAGTGCAGAGCCAGGAGGAACCCCTGAGCATCGCTGGGTGTGACCCAAAAAGCAAAAATAAATAAAACAAAAAAATAAAAACGAAACAGTCCTGCCATTCGGAAGGCGGCCCAGGAAAGAATGTGGAAGCAGAGATCGTGGTGCTGGAGCGATAGCACAGTGGGGAGGGCGTTTGCCCTACACGCACCCCAGGCCCTACCAGGAGTGATCCCTGAGTGCAGAGTCAGGAATAAATCCTGAACACAGCCAGGTGGGGCTCCCTTCCCCAGGTTTTGTTTGGCCTTTTCTTGGTCACATCCGGTGATGCTCAGGGGTTCCTCCTGGCTCTGCACTCAGGAATTACTCCTGGCAGTGCTCAGGGGTCCATATGGGATGCTCGGGGTCGAACTTGGGTTGATGGTGTGCAAGGCAAATGCCCTCCCTGCGCAGTTTGGCGGCCCCTAACTGCTGAGGTCAGTGCGATCTCTCTCTCTCTCTTTGCTTTTTAGGTCACACCCGCGATGCACAGGGGTTACTCCTGGCGCTACACTCAGGAATCACTCCTGGCAGGGCTTGGGGGACCCTATGGGATGCTGAGGATTGGACTCGGGTCGGCCGCGTGCAAGGCAAACGCCCTCCCTGCTGTGCTATCACTCCAGCCCTCTCTTTTGGTTTGTTTTTGAGCGATACCCAGCGATGCTCAGGGGTTACTCCTGGCTCTGCACTCAGGAATCACTCCTGATGGTGCTCAGGGGAACGTATGGGATGCTGGGAAATGAACCCAAGATCAAAAATAGGGGATTTTTTTTCTTCTTTGGATCACAGCTGGCGATGCACAGGGATCACTCCTGGCTTTGCACGCAGGAGTTACTCCTGGCAATGCTCAGGGGACCATATGGGATGCTGGGAATCGAACCCGGGTTCGTGGAGTGCAAGGCAAAAGCCCTACCCGCTGTGCTATCTCTCCAGCCCCAAGAATAGGGGATTTTTAAGGACCAGAAATTTGACTCTTTTATTGTTTCACTCTCGAATTTGTCTTTGTATATCATTTTCCCCCCCTTAGATAGACTTTGCTTTTTTTCTTGTTATATTTTTCACCACAGCCTACAGTGCTCAGTGTTTACTCTTGTCTCTGAGCTCAGGGATCATTTGAAAAGAGTCAGGGTAACATGTGTTTAGGTATAATTGGTTCAATTGGTGACAATGCAGGATCAGGATCAGGTTTGATGTTAGTTGACAATGCAGGATCTTCTCCTTACCCCCAGGCCCCCAGTGTGTGACGGACCAGTCCAGCATTTGCCTCTCCACTCCTTTATTCGAGTCCATCCCCCTTGAAGCACAGATTCACCTACGTGGCAGAAAGGTTCTCAGTGCCTAGACTCTGGCTCTTTAAGGCAGCTTATGGAAACGGAAGTGATGTCATAAGTGTGTCGTGGTTCTTTTTCCATCCCTGACACAGACACTGGGGCTTTTGCTCACTTAGCAAAGGACAAGTAAATTTGTATCCCATCCTGTAAAGGGGACTCTGACGGCTTATTTTGTGGCAGGATACGAGTAGCCTCCTGTGAGCACCCCACTCCTTCCCCTCTCCACACTGTTAGCGGAGGAGCTGAGCCAGATGGGGGGCATTTTTGTGCTGTTTTTTCAGTTGTTCCCTCACATCCAGGTGAATTCTGAGGTGCGGTGGAGGCTGTGAAGGAATTCAGAGCTTTGGAGGTGCAGTGGGGGCTGTATCAGGGTGCAGAGGTCACAATTGTGAGTGTGTGATCCTGGGGGGCCTCTTCGCCACGATTGTCTCCAGCTCAGGATGGGGCAACAGTGGGTGAATGTGGGACTCAGCCAGGGGCTTGGCCGTCCCAACCCTCTCTACAGTCCCATGTTTGAACCATCAGCCCTAACCTCGCTTCTGTAGAATCTCCAGATTTGAGGGGCAGAGCTTCAGCCCCTCCACCTAATGGCAAGAGACCTGTTGCTGGTCATTTTCATTGTCTGCCGTGAGAGCCCGGGTCAGGCTGGGGATCGGGAAGCGTACTTGCTGGTGGCTGCGATTTGCCAATGAAAATGTATTTGGGGGGCTATTTTTGATTCTTTAGATTTGGGGGGGGGCACATACACAAAGATGCTCATGACTTACTCGAGTCACTAAGCTCAGGTATTATTCCTGGCTCTGCTGGGGTCCATATGGGATGCAGAGGATTGATGGGTTCATCTAGTCAAGCACCCAACTCACATTATTGCCTTCTAACCACAATACCAGCGTATCTTTTTCTGGTTAATGAATTTCAGCTCCCTAACATCAAGCTGCAAAGCACCCCTGACTCTTCATCTCTCCCTGAGCAGAGGACACCTGCATTTGTGGATAATACTGAGGTCCCCAGGACAGAGTGCCCAGGGGCATATCCTTGTTCATCCTGCAAGAGAGTGTCGAAGGTTTGTTTACTCTAAATAACATGGTGGAGCCACATTCCAGGCTACGGTTCGCAGGGGGCAACACTGCTGCCAGCCTATTTGGGAGATCCTGGGCTGAGAGTCGACCCCTGGCAGGGCCTACAGGGACATTCCTCTGGGAGCCAGAGAGGAATCGGGGATTGGAGAAGGCTGTCTTTTCCTCCCCTGTAGCCTGGGCCCAGGTTCCTCTCCTGAAGTGCAGCACAGATGCCAACAAAATTTGCATCCCCAGTGGAAACAGGAGCTTCTGCCATTGTCTCCCAGAGGTGGAATTGTGAGGCTGTGTGGGAGGGTGTGGCTGGTCTGAGCTCAGGAGTGGGAGGAGGTGCTCCTCTCTGGTGCTCACTGTTCTGACTTTCCAGGTCTTTGCACGGAGCCTCCTGCTGATCCTCAGAACAACAGTGACAGGAGAAGATGGTGATTTGGCTTCTGATAAACCGTCCCCAGGTAGGAGTAGAAGAATAGAATGACATGAAGTAGTTCCAAGAATGCCCAGGCTTCCTGGGCCACCTGTTTTGAGTTTCTTTTGGACGGATTCCAAGATGAGACTTCCGATCGGACCGTCCCATTCTGCTGTTTGAAGCTGCTTTTGTGTATGTTTGTTTTGTTTTATTTGGCTTTGGGGCTGACCCAGTGGTGCATGAGGAGTACTCAAAGCTCAGTGCTCAATGTTCATTCCTGACAGGTCTAGGTGTCCAATGTGATGCTGGAGGTCCAAAGGTTTCATCTTGGGTTTTCTGTTTTATTTGGGGTGGCAGAGCAAGGATTCTTGCAATCATTCCTTGCGCTGCACTCTGGCATTGTCCCTGGCAGTGTTTGTGGGACCATATGGGATGTAGGGGATCGCCAGTCCTACATGCTGTCCCGGGAACAGCTATCCTGTTATGCCAACCTGCTGCTTCGGTTTCTTTTGCATTGTTTTTGTCATGAGCTGTCCTCTTGACTCTGGGCTCTGGATTCAAAACTTACTGGCCTCAGAGCACCCTGGGGTGTGCTGGCCCCGTTTGCGCCCTGGCAACTACAGTGACTTGGGCCCCCAGACTTGCTTTTTTCCTGTTTTTTTCCTTCCTGCATTGGAGAGACTACCTGCTCAGTTATATAATCTTACGTTCACATAATCTTGTGTTTGGATTTCTGGGCATGTGCCAATCCCAAGGAGAAAGAGCCAAGGATCTCTGAGGCCAGTGGCGATTTTGGGGTCCAGAAACTTCTCTACCTTCTTTGAGCGGGATTTGTGGTGGTCCTGAGCAGTGAGTTCCTACAGGCACATATGCCATGCACTGCTCTGAATAGTTGTCTATATGGACTGCCAAGTTCTCAATCATACTGGTCATGAGTTCTGGGGGTGCAGCAGTGAGCGTACAGTGGTTTTTGCTACACCCAGCGATAGACTTTTGGACCGTACAAGTCTGTGTTCAGGTGATCCTCTCTACAGTGCTCACTGTACCAGTGGTGCTCGAATTAGCCCTGGGGTTACCAGGAAAGTCAGATACATCCAAGAACCTTCTGTATAACGTCCTCCCACTTTAGCAGATTCAGCTGTTTTATGTGATTTCTGGGGTCCGTCAGTCATGTGTGTGCATGGAGGCTGATTCATTCGGAGCGGAGAGGCCCAGCGACAAAATAGGACCCTGGGTCCTGGCATCACAGTAGTGGGAATGAGGCTAAGATAGACACTGACTCCCACCCTCTCTGTGTGCTGACTCAGGACACAGTGACCTTCCATGACGTGGCTGTGAACTTCACCACAGAGGAATGGTCATGCCTGGAGGCCTCTCAGCGGAAGCTCTACAGGGACGTGATGCTGGAGACCTACCAGCATCTGCAGGCTGTTGGTGAGAGCAGTGTGGAACCAACCGTGTCTGAACAGACCCTCGTGGGCTCCCTTGGGTTGGGGGCAGCTTTGTTTCCAACAGTATCTCTGTGACGGGCTGTGATGTTGGACAGCTGTGCAGAAGCTGTTCCCTCCCTCGTTTTTTTTTTTTTAGGGTTCACCTGTGGATACTCAGGGCTTACATTCCGCCTTGTCCTCAGGAATTACATTTGTGGGGTCGACAGATCCTATGGGGTGATTCATATCAACCCGTTTCAACTGTGTCCATGGGAAGATCCCTATCTGCCCAGTTATCGCTCAGTTCCCTTTAAATAGTTCATCCTTTGGTGCATCACTTTACTTTGTGTACTACACGAACGTTTGTGTGTTTAATTGGTTTTGCTGTTGCCTGTAGTTGGGGGCACAGTCCACAGTTCTCCTGGCTCTGTGCTAAAGGATGACTCCTAAGAGTCTCAGGGGCCATGGGGTACCGTGGACTGAAACCTCTTGGCAACTTAAAATGTTGGTGCCTCACCCCCAGTACTTTTACACCAGTCACTCAAGTCAGATTGTTTTTGCATTTTCTTTTTTCCTTAGGTATTAGGTATTATTCCTGCCTGTGCATTCAGGATACACACCTGGCCTTGCTCCAAGATCATATGGGCTGCCTGGGATCAAACTCACATGTGTGTGCAGTGCTTCTGTCCTATGTGCTGTACTATCTCTCCCACCACAGGGGATTTGATATCTCGTCTCTCAACTCATTAGATGCTGCCCTATTTCAGTCCTTGAATTTACTTCTAATGGTTCTTGTGAGACTTCAGCAGGACTTGGGATTTGCTCCTGGACTCTGCACTCAGGGAACAATCCTGGCTGCCATGAGGGACCCTAGATGATATCGGGTATCACAACTGGATTGGCCGTGAGAAACTACTGCTGTGCTCTGTTTCTGATACATTTTTCAGCTTACAAAAATAAGGGTCTCTTGCCACCCTTGGCCATTTCCAGATTTATTATGCACTTAGTTTAACTGAAATCCATGACGAGTTCATGAGGGTCTCAGGAAACTCCATATGCTGCTGTTCCTAGAGAGACAGTACAGGGAGGAAAGTGATTTTCTTGCAAGCAGCGCACGTAGGTTAAATCCCCGGCTTCCCATGTCATTCCCGAGCTCCACCATCGGTGATTTCTGAATAGAGAGTCAGGAGTCACCCCGGAGCATTGCCAAGGGAGACCCCAAAAAGACAAAAACCAACAACATACTGTGCTGATCAACCCAGTGTCGGCCATCCAGAAGGCCCGGTCTAGAGTATTAGTGGAATTTTCTTGCGTATTACCTCTCGAATAACTAGAAATATATGGCATTTTGAAATGGACATTCTGTTCATGCCTTTCAGACATTTGCCCAGTTATATCAGGAAAACATGGAGATTTACCTGTCACCTTTTCCATGTCATTTATCCATGCCTCTGTCTCTGTCGGGGCAGGGTACTCTGGGAGGAAGCCTGCGGTGATCTCCTGGCTGGAAGGAGGAGCCCTGAGGTCGGGGAAGAGAGGCGTGTGTGCGGGTGAGTATCTGAGGAGCCTTCCTGGCTCAGGCCCTGTGCAGTGTATGGTTGCCCTGAGCGTGTATGAAACACGCAGCTGAGAACGGGACCTTGGTCTCCTGGATCCTTGGGTCTGTGCCGCACTCACGCTGCTCTTATTCCCCTGGACTGTCAGTCACAGAATGATCCTGTAATTTGCTTCCATGGCTTTCGAATAAGTATACCATAATAGAGCTAGTTTGGATCTGAATGATAGTACAGCAGGGACTGCCTTGTAGTGCCCGAAAGTGACCTGTTCAATAATTTGTTCAATAACCTGGTTCCCCGAATATTACCAGGTCTGCTCAAAAACAAAACAGTGTAGAATTGCCAAAATCCTCACAGTTTTCTACTATCCAAATCTTTTCTTTAGTGTGGGACTCTTTGGGCTTTGAGAACCACAGAGATGTACTCTTAACTATATGGCATCATTTTGCTACATTTTTGACAAGTGCTTGAATTGCATGTTTTGTTCAGTTTCAGAACTGAAACCGCGGCTTCAGAATTCGGCATTACAGCACTTTCATTTGGGAATGGGGTCAGCAAGTACGAGTGAGTTGGTAAGATTCGCTAATTGAGAATAAATATTATTATGCCAGCAGGAGTGGACCAAGTATGTGATTGTTAAGGTGGAAGGCTGAGAATGGCAGGGAGGAATTCCAAAGCCTGATGCTTGGAGTAGAGGACCCTTAGGTTTATTAGGTGCTGAAATAAACCATGCAGAAAAATACTGTGAGTTTTGATTAGCTTGACAGTGGTAGTTTTTTAGAAAGCTAATTTGTGCGCCCTAGAGATGATGCAGTGAGAAATATACTTGCTTTGCACAGGGATGGACGGTCCTTACCCAGCACGCCTTATAGACACCATAGACCCACAGATCTCATCCTAGTCACTGAATGGTGTGCCCCTCCACCCACACAACCCCAAATAAATAGAAATTACAAAAGATAAAGAACAAAAAATGTCATTGATCCTGAAAGGCATCACTTGTGGTGAGAGCTTTGCAATGGCCACTTGGTCTCTCTCAGCTGTGTGACAATGCAGCGTTGTCTTCACCCCTGCATCACAGGTTCCACATTAAGCCTAAACAAAACCCACATGAGGTTGTATTTCATTTTCTCTTGAAATGGATGCGTCCATTTTCTATAGAAGGAATTGTTTCCAGTTGTATTCCTTCATTAATTTAAAGGGGGGGAAGTCACAGCATTTACTGACTCTGCATCCATCAATTTTGTGAGTCCAACTTACAGTAAAATGAAGTTATTCTGTAGTAAGACAATTCATATGTCGGTAATTGCATTTGTGTGGTGCATATGTGTGAAACCACATCTGAAGGGCTCAGTTTTTTGACAGGAAGTCTCAGTGAATAAGTCAATAATTAGAACCCTCTGTTGTTCTGCAGGAAAGCTGCCACCCAGAGTGGAATGTCTCTGATCCTGCACTGTATGACAATGTCTCGAGTGAGCAATCCTGCCCTCAGCACCATGAGGACTCTGAGACAGGCGGGATGTCTTCTGAGGGTGATCAGAATGGTCAGAGCTACCTCTATCAGAAGAAGTCCCCTCCTTTAAAAAGTTCCATGGAGTGTGTTATTCTCAGCTCACAGGCACAAACTCCCCCAGTGCGGCAGCTGCTAGGGAGAGGAGCACTGTTTATAGTGAGTTCCTCACAGCAACATACCCTCAACCACAGTCCCGGTGAGCAGAACCCATCTACGTGTAAGGAATGTGGGGGAGCCTCCCCATGTTCTCAGCACTGTGGTGTTCCCTTAGAAAACCACAGTGGACAGAATCCCCAGAAAAGTCAGTCCAAAGAACAAAGTGTGAGTCAAGGGTTACTCCATAATGACCATGTGATTATAAATTCAGGAGCGAAACCTTTTGAATGTGAAGCATGTGGGAAGGCCTTCAATCAAGCATCACATCTTATTATGCATTGGAGAATTCATACAGGAGAGAAACCTCATCAATGTCAGACATGTGGGAAGGCCTTTATTCACATGTCCAGTCTTAATAGACATATGAAAACTCATAGTGGAGAGAAGCCTTATATATGTCAGGAGTGTGGTAGTGCCTTTACTCAATCCTCAGGCCTCAGTAAACACAGGAGAATTCACACTGTAGAGAAACCATATAAATGTAAGGAGTGTGGAAAGGCCTTTACTCAATCCTCAGGCCTCAGTACACATAGGAGAATTCACACTGGAGAGAAACCACATATATGTAAGGAATGTGGGAAGGCCTTTATTGAAGCCTCAAGCCTTAGTATACATAGGAGAATTCACACTGGAGAGAAACCGTATAAATGTAAGGAGTGTGGAAAGGCCTTTACTCAATCCTCAGGCCTCAGTACACATAGGAGAATTCACACTGGAGAGAAACCACATATATGTAAGGAATGTGGGAAGGCCTTTATTGAAGCCTCAAGCCTTAGAATACATAGGAGAATTCACACTGGAGAGAAACCGTATATATGTAAGGAATGTGGGAAGGCCTTTGCTACAGCCTCAAGACTTAGTAAACATAGGAACATTCACACAGGAGTGAAACCATATATATGTAAGGAATGTGGAAAGGCCTTTGCTATAGCCTCAAGGCTTAGTGTACATAGGAAAATTCACACTGGAGAGAAACCGTATATATGTCAGGAATGTGGGAAGGCCTTTGCTACATCTTCAAGACTTAGTAAACATAGGAATATTCACACTGGAGACAGACCATATGTATGTAAGGAATGTGGCAAGGCCTTTGCTGTAGCCTCAAATCTTAGTGAACATAGGAAAATTCACACTGGGGAGAAACCATATATATGTCAGGAATGTGGGAAGGGCTTTGCTAGAGCCTCAAATCTTACTGTACATAGGAGAATTCACACTGGAGAGAAACCTTATTTATGTAAGGAATGTGGGAAGGCCTTTGCTGTAGCCTCAACACTTCGTGTACATAGGAGAATTCACACTGGAGAGAAACCATATATATGTAAGGAATGTGGGAAGGCCTTTGCTGGAGCCTCAAGACTTAGTGCACATAGGAAAATTCATCTCAGAGAGAAACCTCATCAGTGTCAGACATGTAGGAAGGAATTCCCATGGTTCTCTTCCCTTACTCTACACATGAGAATTCACACTGTAGACAAGCCTTAGACATATCTGGTGTGTGGAATGGCCTTTACTTCTTCTTAACAATTGACTGTACATAGAAGAATTGGTATAGTGGAGAGAAACCATACATATGTAAGGAATGTGGGAAGGCCTTTGCTACAGCCTCAAATATTAGTATACATAGGCAAATTCACACTTGAGAGAAACTGTATATGTAAGGAATGTGGAAAGGCATATGTATGGCCTTAATACTTAATGTACATAGGAGATTACATACTGGAGAGAAACCATATACATGTAAGAAATTTGGAAAGGCCTTATGAAGCCTCAGATTTAGTGTACATAGGGGCATTCCTGCCAGAGAAAAACCTTATATATGCGAGGAATGTGGGAAGGCCTTCTGCCTTTCTGAATCCTTTCTAAGCAGAGAAAAATTCACAGTGGAAGGAAACCTTATCAGTGTCAGATGTGGGAAGGCCTTCATTTGTTGCTATTGTCTTACTCATTATTTGAGAATTCATACTGGAGACAAACTGCATATATGTCAGGAATGTGGGAAGGGCTTCATGTACCCCTCACACCTTAATAACATAAGAGTTCATATTGGATTATTTTATCCTTTAATAACAGTCTCTAAGGACAGAACAGGACAAGTCAGTCAAGCAAGCTTCCTTTGGACACGGTGGTCAAGGGTGTTAAAAAAGTGCAGTTAAGAGGGAAGTAAGCCTGCCTGCTTGGAACAGGCTTCTCATGTCATTGAAATGTACCTGCTGATTTTTACCCGGGCTGCACCTATGCCAGTTTTCTAGTGCTTGGAATTGCTTGTGTGTTAACTTGTAAATAATGGGTCCTGGTGATGAAAATAAGGAGGAAGGTGACTGAATAAACAGGTACAGAAGCATCACCCTGCTCAGAGCTGTTATGGCTCACTACTCTGTTATTGTTTGCTATGCTTCTGGCTTGGCTCAGAGGGGCTGGTTAGCGGGAGTTATGGGAGAAATCAACCAAGATGCAGCATTGAATACTTTGAAAATGGAAAGACAGGTAAACCTTCATTCTTCAGTCTTTCTTGTGTTAGGTTTTGGCATGCTTGAGCCCCCTGAAAATCCCGGTTTGGGAACATGAGCGGCAGTTCACGCCAGCTTGTAGGGCACTTTCACACTTTTTTTACTTGTTCCGGACATGCAGGCTTTAGGGGATGTGGAGCTTTTAAGGGGTGCATTGTAGGCTGTTCTGTGGCGCAAGTGTCATGGGTGAGGGTGCGTTATCCTGAGGTCCCGTGCAGCCACGATTGCATCCAGGTCCAAGATGGTACTGGAGGGTGGTCACATGGATTTCAGGCCTTGGTGTGAGGAGCATGAAGAGAGTGGGGGTCTTGACCATCTCATTCCTCCCTACTCGAGACTCTGCAGGACTCTGTATGGAGGCTTTGGACTAGACATAACACTTATTGAAACTCCAGATATGTTCACGGGCAGCCCACAAAGGAAAGGGACACTTTTGCGGTTGGTCATTTTCATTGTCTTCTGTGCTGGGGTTTGGACAAGTGAGAGGTATTTGCCTCTGAAAATTTACTCTTTGGATTATTTTTTTTTCTTTTTGGGTCATACCCAGAGTTGCACATGGGGTTACTCCTGGCTTATGCACTCAGCAATTACTCCTGGTAAAGCTCAGGGGACCATATTGTTGCTGGGATTCAAACCCGGGAAGGTCACGTGCAAGTCAAACAACTCACCCACTCTGCTATCACTTCAGCCCCTCTTTGGATTAATTTTAATACCTTTTTAATTCAGGGGAGTTGGAAGGGATTCTTTGATGCTCAAGGTTACTTCTGGTTCTGCAGCTCAGGATTTATTCTGTGGTGTTTCTGGGTTCCTATGGGATGGGGACCTTTGACCTAGATCAGCAATGCACGCTCGAGCAATCGACGAAAAACGGGAGGGCCTTTACCTTCACCTTTATCTTTACCTTTACCATCAAGGCAATCATCCTACTCCCTTTACAGTGAATCCAACCCCACTATTGGTGTTTTTTTCCATATATAGAATTTCTACTTTCTGCGTGTATGGTACCCCCAGCAGGTCAATCTGTGCCTGTAAGGTGAGTGCATGAGCTGCCTGATGGCACCGGCAGACTTCCAGATATTCCGAAATTGATGCTGTGCCTTTAGCCAGACAACAAAAACTTTGGGCAAAGTCTTCCAAGAAAGTAAACGGCCAAAAATTAGGTATGTGCATGACACACCAACAAACCATTTCCAGCTCAGCTATATAATTGGAGGCCAGGTCTCTCTGGTTCCTGATCAAAGTTCTTAAGGGCTATGATCCCAGAGACTCAGAGACAAATCTTGGAACCAGAAACTTTTTTGCAAAGATGCTCCCGGTTCCCGCAATGAGCTTCCAGTGACAGACCACCTCAAGGGGGAAAGGGTGTATATCTCCGCCTGATCCCACTTGGTGGCTCGGTGGCCACCATCTTCCAGAGGCCATTGGACAGACAGATTTGGGCCTGCAGTGACAAGACATGCAGGGCATCATGGGATTGGGGTGGACTCTGCCCTTTCCTCCCCACCTCAATGAGACCCCGAGTTGCAGCCCATGTACGGACTCTCTGACTCTTGATCACTCGGCCATGATCCCAGAGTCTCAGTAACAAATCTCAGAACCCAGCGGCTTGCAACAGAAATGTGTCTCGTCCCCACAGTAGGTTACCAAAGCTGGGTATTTCAGGTGGCAATAGGTTTCGTGCCTGGCGGCTCATTGGCCGCCATCTCTTATGGCTTCTGGACGGTTAGGTTTGGGACTGCTGTGAGGAGACATGCAGGGCCTAACTGGATGGTGGTGGAGCCGGCCCTTTTCTCCCCACCCTAACGAAACCCCGAGTTGTCTGGCACCTATGGTTGACCTCTGTGGCTCGTGATCAAGGTGCCTAATTGCTATCATCCCAGAGATTCAGAGACAAATCTTGAAACCCAGCGCCTTTTAGCAGAAATGCATCTGGACCCTGCAGTAGGTTACTGTCCGCGGTCCACCCCAGGGGGAATTGGTACTGTCCCCCCCAACTGCTCCCACTTGGTGGCTTGGTGGCCTCCATCCTCGAAAGGGATTTTGAAAGTCAGGTTTGGGCCCACAGTCAGGAAGATACATGGGGCCTCTCAGGATGGGGTGGAGCCGGCCAATTCCTCCCCACCCCAACATGAGCTTATGTCATTCCCACGAACTGCCTCTCTGGCTCGTGGTAAAGCTATTTAATGGCCATAGTCCCAGAGACTCAGGAACAAATCTCGGAGCCCAGCAGGTTTTGTCTGAAATCCCTCCAGATTTAGTTGTTAAAATTTCAGAATTCCAAAATCATATGTTATTTTTAACCAGCAATTGAAAAAGAATTGTCTACTGTTGCATTTCCGCCAGATCTGAGTGCTGGTGTAAAATCCCAAATAATAATGGTGGGTCTCTTGTCAAAATATTGAATGTAATCAAGGTAGAGAGAAGAATGTGGAAATTATCTGCCCCACAGTTAGGGGGAGTCCTTGGAAAGGCAGTATATTTGGGTTTTTAGTGGTGGGAAATGGGCACGGTGAAGGGACGGGTGTTTCATTGTATGACTGAGAATTAAACCTGAAAGCTTTGTAATTGCTCTCCCATTTTTTCCCCTTTTATCACATTTAGAAATCTCCAGAGTAATAGTAGGGCAAGTAGGATGCTTGCCTTGCATGTGGCCAACCCAGGAGTCCTCCAATCCAGAACATCTTTGAGTTGCTCATTGAATATTGAGTAACCCTTCACATCCCTAGAACATGTGATGTGGAGGTGTGGCATGGGGTAGGGGTGTCTTCTCCCCTGAGCTGTTCATTTCGGATAGATACTGTGTTTTGCTTTCTTGATTTGTTGTCAGTCTTCCTTATCTATCAGGTATGTCAAATAGTCCTTGTGTTCCCGGCTGTATAACTAGCTTGACTGTACACCTAAAGGGTCGGGTGCCCTTTCTGGACTTCGCTCAGTCAATCTGACACCATGCATATCTTTGCCTTTGGATCATTGCCATGGTTTTTTGAATATGGGAATAAATTTAGTTTTCTTTTGTTTTGGGGCCTGGGCATGCTCAGCAGATATTCCTGGTGGTTCTCGTGAGTTGCTTTTGACAGTGTTCAAGGATCACCCCCTGTCAGCCTCATGCAAGGCAAATGCCTACCTGCTGTACGCTTGTACACACCAAAAATTGTTTTATTGTGTGTATGTTAAATTGTGACTGTGAGCCCATCGTGAAGCTAATTAGAATCAGAAGAGCAGTGCATCACGGAGGGTGCTCGCCTTACAGATGCCACCTACCTTCGATGTCCAGCATCCCCTATGGTATCCCAAGCATCACTGGGTCTGATTAAAAACAAAACCCAAAAGGCTTTTTGGGGGATTGCCGAGCTCCTCCCAGCAAAACTTCCCACAGACTTTCCCTTTCTGTAGGATTGCTTGGACTGTGAGAACTATGGAGATGTCCTCCACCTGTTTGGTCATTCAACTGCATTCCATTCAACATTGGACTAATTCTCATTGTGCATTTTGTTTGATTTCAGAACTCAAATCACAGGTTCAGGATGTGGCATTACAGCAATTCCTTTAGGGAACAGGGGTATTGCATACAAGTGTACTGTATGATTCTGTTGTTGAAACTAAATATTATGCCATTGGAGTGCCCAGTGTACCAAGTATGGGACTTGAAAGGTGGGGTGCGGCTCCACCCCCACAACCACATCTATGGTCTCAGCATCACAGGAAAAATATCGGAGCCTAATGCCTGGACTAGAGGGTCTTTAACCTCAGTGGGTGCTGAAATCTGGAAATGTATTTTATTGTATTGTTTTTTAAAGTTTTCATTAAAGTGCCAGTATTTTCAAAGTTATTGATAGTTGTGTTTAGGTGTACAATAATTGAACACCGATCCCTGCATCAGCTTCCCTCCACCCGTGTTCCCGTATTCCCTCCCCACCCCAGTCCCCACTCTACCCCCGCCTGTCATCTGGACAAGCACATGACTAGGTTTCAATGGTTACAGCTTGGATCTCTTGTTTTCAGTTCTGTTGCATCTGTGTTTTGGGCAAATGGCTACACCCCTCACTCATGTCACTGGCATAAATGAATCCCTGATCCCTGTAAACTTCTGGTTCTCTTCCGCCCCAAATTTCTTTCCTTCTTTGTTAAGCTTTTCTCTAAACACTGGAATCAGGGATGATTGAAGCAGCCCCTTTACAGTACATTTCCACATTCAGTGTTCGCTATTCCACAGATGAGTGAACATCATCCTGTTTTTGTTATTTTTCTGACTAACTTCACTCAAGACGGTATCTTCCAGTTCCAACCGTGTTGCTGCATAAAAGCAGTAATTCTAAAACCTAAAAAAAAATCACTTGATCCCCCTTTATTCATTGATTTATTCGTGTGGGTGCCAGTAACATCTCCATGCATGCCTGCTGCGTGCTACTGTAGCCCAATGACATCTGCTCATTCTAGGAACATGCAGAGCCTCAAAACGATTATTCAGGGTCTTGAAGAAGAAGTCTGACTATCTTGTAGGTGGGCGTCCACGCGATCTTTTGACATCCCGTGGAATCCAATCAGTAATGCTCTAGGCCAGTGGTTGTCTGTAAACCTCATTACGTGTACAGCCCATCTGATTTTTGATGCCTTGGCAGATGAGACAGCGTCCCTGATTCTTGACCGTTGATGGAGATCAGAACTCTGGATTCTATCTCTCATTTGAGTGATGCGTGATATTCCAAGCATAGCTCTTTTGATTCCTCTTTGAGAGACCCGAGTAGCGTTCTCATCCTGTTTGTGTAGGGCCCAGGTCTCTGCTTGATATGTTAATGCAGGAAGAACAGTGGAATTGAAGAGATGTGCTCGTAGCTGGAAGTTCTTTGTCCTCTTAGTTATTTATCCAATGCTCTTGAAGGCATTCCAAGCCGCTCTCTACCTCCTGCGCAACTGAGGTGCCAGGACAGTCATCATGTTGATTTCTCGAACTAAGTATATATAACTGTTGCATTCTTAGATGGTGGTTCCATTGAGAGCGAATGGAGCGTCAGGAACGAGGTTGTTTCCCATATACATTGTCTTCGTAAGATTCAGCTGTAGTCCCACCTTTCCACACTCACGGTAGAAGTAGGTCAGCATTTGTGTCGCTTGGCTGATGTTTGGTGTTATTAGAATGATGTCATCAGCAAAGCGGAGGTGGTGTAGTTGCCGACCATCTATCTTCACTCCCATTCCTTCCCATTCCAGTTGTCGCATGATGTTCTCGAGTGTGACACTGAAGAGTTTTGGTGAAATGGTATCACCATGCCAAACCCCTCTCTTGACATGGATGATTATTTCTTTCTAGAATGGTGAGATCCTGGTAGTGAATCCGTAGTAGAGCTCACGGAGGATCCTGATGTATTGAGTTTGTACATCCTGATTGGATTCGGCTTCTATGACCTCTTCCCTCTCAACAGAATCGAAGGCCTTCTTTAAATCAAAGAACGTTAGACAGAGTGGCATCTTGAACTCCTGAGAATCCTCAGTGAGCTTAGTAATCGTGTGGATATGGTAGATGGTACTGCATTTTTTTCGGAACCCGGCTTGTTCATATGGTTGTTCTTCATCTTCACTTAATCACTTAATCACTTAACTTCCCGTTAGTCGTCGATTTGCTTGAGCGGGCGCCAGTAACGTCTCCATTTGTCCCTGTCACGTGCTAGTGTAGCCCAATGGCATCTGTCCGCTCTGGGAACATGAAGAGCCTCAAACCGATCGTTCATTATCTTGACGAAGAGTCTGACCATCTGGTAGGTGGGCAGCTACGCGGTCTTTTGACATCCTGTGGAATCCAGTCTGTAACAGCTCTAGTCCAGCGGTCGTCTTTAAATCTCATTACGTGACCAGCCCATCTGATTTTTGACACCTTGGCAAATGAGACAGCGTCCCTGATTCTTGATTGTCGATGGATGTCTGAACTCCGGATTTTTTCTCTCATTTGATTGAATCGTGATATTCCAAGCATAGCTCTTTCTGTTCTTCTTTGGGAGACCTGAATAGCGTTCTCATCCTGTTTGCGTAGGGCCCAGGTTTCTGAGGCATATGTTAATGCAGGAAGAACAGTGGAATCGAAGAGATGTGCCCGGAGCCGGAGGTTCTTCGTCCTCTTAGCTATTTCTTCAACGTTCTTGAAGGTGTTCCGAGCTGCTCTCTTCCTCCTGCGAAGCTCGGGTGCCAGGTCGTTTGTCATGTTGA
This sequence comes from Sorex fumeus, assembly GCF_029834395.1. Lineage (NCBI taxonomy): Eukaryota > Metazoa > Chordata > Mammalia > Eulipotyphla > Soricidae > Sorex > Sorex fumeus. The sequence goes on from NW_026606076.1 coordinate 5,724,550, forward strand.
CTTCTCGACCTAGGTACACATAGCTGTTCCATTCAGAGATGGTCATACTTTTGATTGTGAATGGGGCATCAGGAACGAGGCTGTTTCTCGTAAACATTGTCTTCGTAAGATTCAGCTGTAGTCCTACCTTTCCACACTCACGGTCAAAGTCGGCCAGCATTTGTACCGCTTGGCTGATGTTTGGTGTTATTAAAACAATGTCATCGGCAAAGCAGAGGTGGTGCAATTACCGACCATTTATCTTCACTCCCATTCCTTCCCATTCCAGTCATTGCATGATGTTCTCGAGGGTGGCACTGAAGAGTTTCAGTGAAATGGTATCACCCTGTCGAACCCCTCTCTTGACATCAACGATCACTTCTTTGTAGAATGGTGAGATCCTGGTAGTGAATCCACAATACAGCTCACGGAGGATCTTGATGTATTGGCCTTGAATGCCCTGATTGGCTAGGGCTTCAATGACCGCTTCTGTCTCAACAGAATCAAAGGCCTTCTTTAAATCAATGAACGTTAAACAGAGCAGCATATTGAACTCCCGAGAAACCTCAATGAGTTTGGTTATTGTGTGGATATAGTCGATGGTGCTGAATGCTTTGTGGAACCCAGCTTCCTCGCATGGTTTCCGTTCATCTAGTGTTCTGCCAATCCTATTTAGGATGACTCGAGTGAACAACTTGTAGATGAACGACAATAGGCAGATCGGGCGATAGTTGCCAATGTCATGGATGTCTCCCTTCTTGAACAGCAGTACGGTCCTGCTGGTTTTCCATTGGGATGGAACCTTGCATTCAGACGTTAGTGAGTGAAGAGCCGAGCCAGTGTATTGATGAGTACTGATGGCAGGTTCTTCAGGTGTTCACGTCTGAGCTTTTCTGGGCCGGGTGCTGTTTGTTTCTTTACCGACGAAATGGCATGTCGGATTTTAGAAGGGAGAACGTTGGGAACGACATATCCATCCTGTGGAATTTGGTATGTCAGCAAGTGGACATGGCTATCGTAGAGATTTGAGTAGAAGTCATGGATAATCTTCTCCATTGCCATTCTGGAGGATGTGATGGATCCATCAGGACATCGGAGTGCAGTCATCTTGGTCTTGTAGTTGGCGAAGGACAGGCACCGTAACGAATACTTTTCCCAGCTTCTGCCGCATCTATGAGTACTTCTGCTCTTCTCTCTTTGAGGTCTTCCTTGATCGCATCTATGCACTGCTTTGCGAGCTCGGACGTTAGCTTGTGGTTGCCTGAGGCGCGTGCCAAACCACGCTGGCAAATTAGCTCAAGAATTTTCGAAGACAGGCATTTTTTGTAGCTATCTCTCTCTTGGCGTTCCTCGCACATTCATGGAGGTGCTGAACCAGTCGATCGTATTCCTTGTCAATGTTGTCAACAATGGCATCTTCCCATGTTGCCGCAATAGAGCCAAAGAGTTCCTAGTTGTTGGTCGTTCTGGGAGTTCTCTTTTTGAACTTTGTAGCCCTTTCTCCCTGCTCTGTGAAGTAGAATTTTGCACGAAGGAGACGGTGGTCCGATCCCGTTAGAAATTTTGGGACTACAGCGACATCAGTCAGGCAAAACTGTCGATTGAATATGATGTGGTCTATTTCGTTGTGGAATCCTCCACTGGGAGACTCCCATGTCCAACGTTTACATTCTGCTTTCTGGAACTGTGAGTTACCATGACGTCAGAGGGCAGTCATCTTGCTCTTGTACTTGGTAAAGGACAGCGGGTATTACGAATGCTTTTCCCGGCTTCTGCCACATCTACCAGCATCACTGTTCTCCTATCTTTGAAGTGATCATTGATGACTTCTCTGCATTGCTTTGCAGCTCGGTCATTCGCTTGCGGTTGCCTGAGGCATGTACAAAGCCACGTTGGTGAATAAGTTCAACAGTGTTCGAAAAAAGGCTGTTTTTTTCGTGGTTATCTCTCTCGGCCCCGAGAGTCCAGGCAGCAGGAATCCCTGAGCAATGCTGGTGTGACCCTCTCCTCACCTTAGTAAATAGAGCAAGATAACAGAAAACTCAGTGATCCTCGCGAGGAATCTGTTTCATGTGAGATAGTTTCAAAGGTCTGTCTCGGCTATGTGGGAATGCATCATTGCCTTCGCATGTGTATCCCACTAAGCTATCCCACTAAGCTCCACACTAAGCTAGTACCAAACCCAGTCTCGTTCCCCTTTTATTTTCCCTCTAAACTGGTGCTTCAATTTTCTGCAGAGGGAGTTATTTCCACGTACTGTGTATGTTCTTTGAGTTGGAAAACAATTACACAGCTGTGTGACCTGCTGTTGGTCTATTTTGCTTGTCCATCTTCCTGAAACGTCAGGTCGTTGCCTGGAAAATCCATCCACGTGTCAGAATTGCAACCGAGTTGGGTAAATGTTAGAAACCAACCTCCAGGTCTAGAATTTTTTTTGACGAGAAGACTATCAGGCATAGCACAGTAATTGGAATCCTTCTCTGCTTTTCTTCGGGGAGCAACAGACCAGTAGGAATTCTTCTGGTCAGGCACACTGTGACAACATCTCGAGTGTGTAGTTATGCCTTCAGCCCCATGAGGATGCCAAGACAGGTGGGATGTCTTCTGTGGGTTACCAGTAGGAAGTGAGCACCCATGCTGCAAAGAAGCACTCCCCTGAGACAAGCTACTCAGAGACTGTTCTGCTCAGTCCATGGACACAAACTGCGCCAGGGGAGAAACCCTGGACTGTGGGAAAGGAGCACTGTTTATAGTGAGTCCAGTTATGCACCATTTATGTACTCCACAAGATATGAAGACTGGAATAGACCCCAGGTGAAAGAAAGCTCTCACACTCTTTGTCTCTCCATACAGCCCATGATCATGCTTGAGTGCTTCCTGAGTGCAGAGCTAGGAGAACCTCTGCAAGTTGCTGGATTTGTGGCCCCCAAACCATGAACAAACCAAATAAAACCAAAACAGCCTCAGTCCCTTATTGAAGGATTAGCTCACCCCAACGTGGGTGTTTCTGAGCTGTATCTTGCTGTATCCATGCTGTGTCTTCCTTGTAGAAGAGGGTTGGGTACACTCAGAACGTAGGGTGATGAGGTATGGGTTGCGCATAGCAGGAAATATTTCTAAATGGTTTCATCACAGACATAACAAGGTGGCTTAAGATGTTTTTTAGCTCAGAGTCTCACAGTGTCCTCCCATTGTTCATCGATTTGCTCAAGGGGGCCCAGTAACATAGTGAGACTTGTTACTGTGTTTGGCATATCGAATTCATCACGGGTAGCTTGCCATGCTCTGCCGTTTGGGCAAGATACTCTTGTTAGCTTGCCAAGAGGGTGGAGGAATTGAACCCAGGTGACCATGTTGGTCGCATGCAAGGCAAACGCCCTACCCGCTTTCCTATGGCTACATCATTGCAGCTTTCCCTTACTCTGTCCACGTAAGGGTCAATCCTCTACACCCCTCTTGGTCTAGAGGCAAATATGGAGCAGCACACTCAACCCCCGAGGTGGTTCAGCCATGTATCCCACAAGATCTGAAAGCGGGAATCGAATGCTGGTCACCCATGTGAGAGACTCGCACCCTCAAGGCTCTCCAACCACTGCCCCTTTGATGCTCTGTGCTTGATCTTTAATTATCCCATACTTAACACAGAAGCAAACCTTAGGGTGGAAAATTCTTAGAGAAATGGGCCTGGAGAGGGACGGAATTACTCACAGCTCCATCTCATGGCGTTTCATCTTAACTTCCGCGGTCCAAATTTTCCCATGTTTAATATTTTCAGCTCTTCTCTTTCCTTAAATGTTAAATATAGGGTCATTAAGGATCAAGCACGCAGCTTGGGCCGCTGCAACGGGAGTAGAGCAGATAGGCCTTTTACCTTGCATCCATAGGACCAGGGTATAGTCATAGATTTCCCCTACAGTTCTTCAATCATGTCCATAGTGATTCCTGAGTGCAGAGGCAGGAGAAGGACCTGAGCATATCCGGGTGTGGCCACAACCATAAAGGAACAAACAACAAAGAAAAGTAAAACACAGAGCTTCAGTTCCTTGATGGTGAATTCCATCAGCCCAACTTGAGGGTGTCAGAACTGTATATTATTCCATTCCCCACGGCAGTGTAGAAGACGGTTAGTGTACCCTCATAATGTGGGGTGATGGGATGTAGGTTGCCCATAACAGTAAACATTCAAAGGGCTCGGTCACAGGCATCACAAGGTGCATTCAGAACCTTTCTTGTGCAGAGAGAAAAGAACAATTAATGTGAGAAAATAACCTTGCCTTGCTCATTAAAGGTTCACTTCAATCCTCTGCACAACTCCAGGTTTAGAGACAAAGCTAGGGCAACCCACTCGACCCCCAAGGCGTTTGAGATATCCTCCCCACAAAGACCTGAAGGCTGGAATTGAGCCCAGATTACTCAAGTGAAAGACAAGCAACCGCAGGCTTTCCTTCCTACTGCTGCACCTGTGGAAGAGGCTGGCTTGATCCTTTATAACCCCATACTGAACACTGAAGCAAACCCAAGGGTGGACAATTCTTAGAGAAACGAGCACGTTTTGTTGCTTTATGTTCCCCAGATGAAAGCGCTCTTTCTATGTCTGTCCCTTTCTTTCAGACTAACACCCAAGAATAGCTGAGACAAGTGCCAGGAGGTTTACTCCATCGCATGGAGGCCATCCGCACATGCTAGGGGAAAAGGCAGCTCAGATAGAGAAGGGAGCACCAAATAAAGGGTGCTGGGAGGATCCTCCCAGGATGGGAGATGCATGCTGAAAGTTAACTATAGACAGAACATGGTTGCCACTCAATGCCTCATTTGCAAACCAGAGCCCCCCAAAGGAGAGAGAGAACAAAAGGGAATTCCCTGCCACAGAGGCAGGGTGGGATGAGGGGGATGAAAGGAGAGGGACTAACTGGGATCAGTGGTGGTGGAGGGACGGGTCCTCGATAATCGTATAACTGAAACCCAAGCACAAAAATTTGTAAGTCTACAACTGTACCTCATGGTGATTCACTAATAAAAAATAAATAAATAAATAACAAAGAAACGATCCCAGAGAAGGACAGAAACGCCCACAGCGCCATCTCGTGGTGTATCGCAGGAACTGCTGCGGCCCACCTTTCCCATGCTTTAGATTTCCTGCCCATTTCTTTGCTTTAATGTTAGGAATAGGGTCATTAAGCCGCTTGGGTCGCTGCAGTGGGAGCAGAGTGGTTAGTGCACTTGGCTTGCGGTCACAGGCCCCGGTTCTTTCTCTGACTCTCCATACAGCCCCACCATCATGCCGGATTCCTGAATGCAACCTCAGGAGAACCTCTGCTGTTGCTGCATTTGTGTCCCCCAAACCATGAACAAACCTAATACAACCAAAATAGCCCCAGTCCCTTATTGGGGGATTCCCTCACCCCATCGTGTGGGTTTCTGAGCTGTATCTTGCTGTATCCATGCTGTCTCTTCCTTGTAGTAGAGGTTTGGGCTCCCTCAGAATGTGGGGTGCTGGGGTGTGGGTTGCCCATAACAGGAAATATTTCTCAATCGCTTGGTCACAGACATAACAAAGTGGTTTCAGAAGGTTTCTAGCTCAGTAAGAGAACAAAAATGAAAATAAATGACTTTGCCTTGGACTTTCCACATCAGTTCAATACTCTGCACCTACATGGTCCAGAGACAAAGCGGGAACAACCCACTCGACCCCTAAGAAGATTCTTTCTTTGGCTCTCCATACAGCCCCACCATCATGTCGAAGTGATTCCTGAGTGCAGAGCCAGGAGTAACCCTGAGCATTGCTGGTGTTGGGGCCCCAAACCATGAACAAACCAAATTAAACCAAAACAGCCTCAGTCCCATGTTGGCAGATTCCCCCACCTTAACTTGCTGGGTTCTGAGCTGTATCTTGCTGTATCCCTCACCCCTTTTCTTTGTAGAAGAGGGTTGTTGCATCCTCAGAATGTGGGATCATGGCACGTGGGGTTGACTATAACTGGAAACCTTTCCAAAGAGCTGGGCCACTGACAGAGCAAAGAGGGCTCATATTTTTTCTTGTTCAGAGTGAACAGAACAACGACAAAATAATCTCACCCTGCTTGTAACCGACCAGGTTCAATCCCAGGTACTCAATATTTCCCAGAACCCTGTGGGCACACACCAAAACAGCCCCCCCCAAAAAAAAACCCTCGGAGCCAGAGCTACAGTATAGCTGGTAGGATGTTTGTGTTGCATACAGCCAACTTGTGTCCAATCTCCAGCATCCCATATGGTCCCCCAAGTACCACCAGGAGTGATTTCTGAGTGCAGATCCTGGAGTAACGCATGACCATTGCTGGGTATTACCCAAAAAGCAAAAAAAACTTTCCTTTGAAGAAATGATGTATTTAGATTTTCCAGGGAAGGAGATTGCCCAGTCTTAAGCTAATTTTTCCTGTGTAATTAAAATTTTTCTTAACACACCCTAGCTCCTCTGATGACTGTTACCTTCACCCCAGATATCTGGAGATGCTGGAGTTGAATTTGGCTTCTGCCACCCTCCAACACGGAGAACAGAAGCCATGGGAATTCTCATGTGTGTAGGAACCTCAAAACTCAGGATGAAAGATGGCACCCTCAACAACGCAGGGTGCTGTGATATGTGGATGTGGGGTCTGGAGACGTTTAGAACTGAGTTGGTTGGACACGTCGTACTGCGAGAAGGCAAGCCTCTCCTGTGTCACCCTATTCGCTTTCGGGTAGCTGGCTCTGGAGCACTGCCCACTGGGTGTGCCTCCACACATAGAGTGATTGGGGCTCGTCCCAGGCAGCAGGGACACCCGGACACAGATCCCCATTTATTCTCTGACCCAAGGCCCAGTCGGACACAGGCAGGGCCGGAAGATGCTGGACTATCTCATCCCCTCCAGCCCTTTGCGGTTGTAAGAGAGTTGAATCCATGAGAGGCGACCTCCTCTTGGCACACGAACTTCTTGAGAACGAAGCAACACCATTGGGGTGCTCCCCCATTGAGGTCTGGGGTCATCCCTCAATCCCCACCCCACCTGGTCCACACCTCCTGATCTGACTGTATAATTTGGGGAAGGGTTTCGGAAGCAGTGGTAGGGGTACCCACATCCTTATGGAGTCCGACTTTGGTTCCCCCATTCGGGGACCCACCACTTGCCCTGCTTCCGCAAATGTCTGGGAAAGCCAATGAGCGGTCTCCCTCGAACAGAAGGGAATCCAATCTAGGCTTTTACCTAGGTCAAAGTCGCGTTGCTAAGGAGGTTGCCTAGGCAGGTTGGGAGTGGTGATGATCTTCTTTGAAATTCCTTTCCTGGCCTTTTGTTTCTGCAAGAGCTTCTATGGGTCTGTTGCTGGCCATAGGTGAGGGTGTGATCAGGACTTAGTTCCTGTTTTCTGCAAGGTTGCCTTCACAACTTCGTTGTGTAGTCCCTAAAATCTGAATTTCAATTTACCTTGAATGCATCATTCAATCTCCCCCAGCCCTTGTGGGATACACAAGGCCTCCATTATCTCTGGGTTCCTCACGGCTTGCCCTTTGACCATGTTTTTTTCATTTTTGTGTCCCACCTGGGTGATGTTCAGGGGTTTCTCCTGAATATGTACTCAGGAATTACTCTGGGAGTGTGGTGCTTGGGGGATCCTATGGCAAACACTCTGCTTCAGCTTTTTGAAGTCTGAAATATACACTCCTAGTTCATTCTTTATGTTACAGTTCTCATGTTCAAATTAAAATGGCAAATTCAATACTATGAGGGAAAGGGAATTGCTGATGATTGCAATTCAGGTAAACACAAAGATCTTCTCATTCTGTACACTCTTAGGAGTTCTTGCCACTGTGTATTTTAATACGCCTACTAAGGCCGGAGTTTCTGTTGAAGCTGAATTAACCTCCTTAGTTACCTTATATAGCAAACCATAATAGTAATAGTAATGATTACTACTTCCTATGCCAGTGTCCAGGCACTTGGACTTGATGTGTATGTTAACCTGTAAATAATGGGTCCTTTTATTCTTCTTTTTTGTGGGGTTCACACCCGGTGATGCTCAGTGGTTATTCCTGGCTTTGCACTCAGGAATCACTCCTGGCTGTGCTCGGGGGACCATATGGGATGCTGGGTATTGAACCTGGGTCGGCCGCATGCAAGGAAAACGCCCTACCTGCTGTGCTATTGCTCTCTCACCTGTAAATAATGTGTCTTGCTGATGGAATCCAGGTGAAAACTGATTAAATAGGAACAAAGTAAATGGGTACAAACACCACCCATCGATCACAATGATCAGTGTCACTCTTATTGTTTTCTTTTGTTTTTGTGGTCAAACCCAGTGATGCACAGGGGTACTCCTAGCTCTGGACTCAGGGACTACTCCTGTCTGTTCTTGGGGGACCCTATGGAATGCTGGAAATTGAACCCGGGTTGACTGCATGCAATGAGACCGCCCTACCCGCTGTGCTATCACTCCAGCCCAGTGTCTCAGTTTTGCTTGGACTCTGGTTTGAGGCAGAGACCCCGGTTGGCGGGGTTTATGATAGAGATCAACCAGGATGTTGCAGTGAATCCTTTTGAATGGAAAAAGATGCAAACCTGCACACTTCAGGCCTACCTCTGTTATATTTTGCGGATTCACACCTATTTTTCTCAAGCCATACTCTTAGGTCTGAGCTCTTCCATACCTGCGAGGGAGGACATAGATATCCTTATTGGGATCTGGACTTAGAATCCGGATCAGTCTTGTGCAATCAAGTACCTTCCCACTGTATCAGCTCTGCACTGTACTGTTGTATTCAGATTTTTATTACATTTCCCTTAACATTGAGGATAAATATTTCTGAAAAGTTTAGGATAATTTCCCTGTCATTATTCTGTAAAGGGGTGGATTAGATACTTGAAATGAACTTACACGGTGAACAGAAAGTTTTCTGATGGTTCCATGAAAGGGTGGAAAAGGCCCCTTGATCAAAATATTTTACAAATTGTGGGAACCTGGCAGATGCCCAAACTCCCATCACAGCAGGCAATAACATCAGGTGTGATGACTAACTATAAAGAGTGGTCACATTTCTGGATTTTACTCTTCTCATTTCAGTTATATTAGAAGAAAAGACGACAAAACGTTGCGTTTGTAAGTGGTAAAATCTCAACCCTACTAGCCACCAGAATGATTAAAACTGTTTTTTCCTGTTCAAAAGATGTAGTGTACAAAATGATCTAGTAAACTTTGGTGCCCATTAGCTCCTATGTGCCTCCGTTTTTAGGGTAGGTCCATACATGAATTTATTTATTGAAATATGTTCTATGTAATTCATGCCATACTTGGCAGTTCTTAGGAGTCTGTGTTGTTTTGGATGCCAGGAATGGAACTCAGGAAAACCATGCTTAACACAAGCATTAAGCCATAGTACTAACTTCTTTCCCCATACTCTTGTTTGAAAACGTGTTTCTAGAGCTTCGTCTGGGGTTTCCTTGTAGGTTCTTAGATAGCGTTTTTTCAAAGGGTAGAGTGTTCACTGTACAGTGCTCTCTGATGTTCTTCTCATCCTTTGTTCCTGCCCAGTGTCTCTCCAGCTCTCTGGGTTGCTGCTAGGCCAGTTCCTCTGCATCTTCAGGGCTGGCTTCAGAGACACTGCACCCATCTTGATTAATGACTTCCCAGAGAAACTCATTGTCCCAGGAGCCATTCACAACCTATTTGTCTGTTTTACTTTGAATCAATCTCCTTTTTTTATGATTGAAGTGTTGGGGAGCATTGGTTCTATGTTTGACCAGTACAGGGCCAAGGGACTCCCCCTTAACTCGCTGCCCTGAACTCTGTGACCTGACCCTCCAGCACTTGCCTCTCCTCTTTTTGATTCGAGTTCATTCCCCTTGCACTGACTTACCTGGGCTGCCATAATGGTCTGTCTGCACTTAGATCCTGGCACGTTAAGGCTCCTTGGTGAAATGGGTGATGTCACAGACGGGATTCTTCCATGTGCACCTTTGCTTCCTAATGATGTCAAGTGGGTCAGGCCTCCTCCAGGCATGCGTTTAAAGGACAAAGTGATACTTCAGTCGAAGGGGGGCACTGAAGGCCAAATAGTGGCAGGACATGAGGACCTCTCACCTCCAGTGACTGTAATGTGACCAATGGGATCGTGCCAGCTTTTGGGACACTTTTGTGGTTTTTTTTTCACTCCCCCTATCAATATCCAGTGGGTTCCTGGGGTCTGCCTTGCTCCAGAAGCTTTAGGAGGATATGGAGCTTTGCTGGTTGCACTGGGGGGATTTAGTACGGCACAGTGTTCTCGGGTGTGAGTGCATTATCCTTGGGGCATCTTCACCTCCAGATCTGCAGTAGGGCAACATGGCCTGGGTGTGGAGCTGAAGATGGGGGTCTGTGGGTCTTGAGGATGCTGCACCTGCTGATGTCCTAAGTCTTGACCATCCCAACCTTCTCAACCAGGGGTTGTGCCGGGCCCTGTCCTGCAGCTTTCTGTGTAGACATGTGTATGTAAAACTGCCAGATCACTTTGAGCGGCTGCTCCTCTGCCCCCAGTGGTTAGGGACGCCTTTAAAGCCAGTCTTTTTCATTGGCAATTGCCAGGAGGAATCCTGGGGGCCTGGTCCTAGCACGTGGCTGAGGGTTGTAAATGAATAAATAAATGAACATTGGGACTCACAGAGATGATCTTCGCGGCTGTTTGCAAAGTATTTTTGTGAATTTTATTTCCTTCGTAAATACAAAGACTCTCTGCTCAACATGTTATCTCTTCAGCTCATCCCTCTCTATCTATCCCAGACCTGGCAACCCCCAGCTGTCTGGATCACTTGATCCTATCCCAGAAATGAGCAAAAATGAACCTTTCTGACAAGGGAATTACCTGGTCTGGAATATTCGAAGCCTGGCCCTTTAAGGCTCTGGGCTAACGTGCGGGTGACGTCACAAAATCCGCGACCTTTATCCGCGGGCTTGGCGGTCTGTGCGGAAGTGCAGGCGGGTCTCGTGGTTGAGGAAGGTGAGGAGCGGGTGAGGGGTCACCCAAGGAAGGCAGGGGGGTCCCGGAAGGTCGGTTTCACCGTTGCCCGTCTGGGTGGTCGCTCTGAGCGCCTGGACGTCCGCGGTCTCTGCCTTGTGGGCGGCGGGGTCGCTCCGTGGCGGTGGCGTGGGGGGGCGGCCCCTCACCCGGGACGCACCTGAGAGCTGCTGTGGAAAACTTTATCTTGTTTATAAACTGATTTTGAGGGAAACACGAACGTTTTTACTGAGGAGAACTTACTGAGAAAGATGCGTAAGGGGGGAACGCGGCCGCCCGGGTTTGATCCAGGCCCCCCACAGCGTCCCGGGACCAGCCTGGAGTGAGCCCAGAGCTGGGAGTAACCCCTGAGCAAAGCCCTCCAGACCCCCCAAAAATGTGGGTGAATAGATGAAGCACGTGGTCGAAGAGAAAAACGAATTGGAAGCGCGGAGGTCGTTCTGAACGTTCCAGAAACAAGGACAATAAACGAATGAACAAGAGAAAAAAATTTTTTTAATTTTATTTTATGTGCTTTAGACCCTTACCCGGTGGCGCCCAGGACTCCCTCCCTCGGGATACGAAGACCCTTTGGGGTGTCGGGATGCGGGGCCAGCGCCCTCCCTGCGGACCCATCGCTCGGGCCCCTCCCAAAGCACAAAGTGTCAGAGTTAGAGGGAGCCTCAGTCTCCCCCAGATCTGATGGGGTGGGTGAGGGCAGCTCAGCGTTATCTTAGTTTCAGGGCAACTCCAGCACCTGGTCAGTCACAGGGGTGCGTGGATCATCCCAGCAGTGTCCCCAGGACATCCCGTTCCTTGCCCCCTTTCGTTCCTTAGGTTGCTTGTGGAGTAGGACTAAAGCATGGGATTCCCTCATCAAAGGGACCTAGGGGCACATTCTTTTTCCTCGTGGGGGGTGTTGAGCCCCACCTGGCAGTGTTCAGGGGTCAATCCTGGCGTTGCTCAGGGTACACCATATCTGGGTCAGTAGCATGAAGGAAAAAACACCCTCCCCTCTGTCCTGTCATTCTTGGGGGTGGCCGGGCTGGATGGGGGGAGGGGCGGGGCATATTCTTCATGTGCTTGGGGCTCAAAAGCATTTGGCAGAGCCTTTGATGTTCACTGGTTCTTGTGCATTCAGTGGGTTCTGGGAGTTCAGGGAGGTGGGGAGCTTATCTTTCCTTTTGATTTATTTATTTTGCATTTTGAGTCACACCCAGCGGGGCATTGTGGTTACTCCTGGCTCTAAATCCAGCAAGGACTCCTAGTGGTGCTAGGAACCATGAGGGATGCCCAGAATTAAACCCAGGTTGGCCACCTTCAAAAGAAATGCTCATTTGTCTATGCTGTCACTCAGGCACCAAGGTGTGCAGCTTTAAGCCAACTCAGGTTGCGGTCTGGAGGGGTGCAACAGGGTGGTGCTGCAGTGGGTCTTGCAACCAAATATGCAATCTTAGCAGGAAGTAGCTTGATCACTTCCAGAGTGTGCCCTAACCCCTCTAATAATGCCAGGATTCAAACTTGGTTTGGCTGAGTGCAAGACAAGCACCTCACCTGCTGTACTGTGTCTCCAATCTCTTTACACAGAAATTTCTTTTTCTTGGATTTTTAGGGTCACACCCAGTGATGGTCAGGGTTTACTCAGGCTTTGCATTCAAGAATCACTCCTGGCTGTGCTCGGGGAACCATATGGGATTTCGGGAATCGAATCCGGGTTAGCCGCATGGAAAGCAAACTCATACCTGCTGTACCAACTTTCCGGCCCCAGAAATGTCTTCATTACTTAATTTATTGTACTTTTATTGACCACAGAGCACTCAGTGCTCATGGGTTACTCTTGGTTCTGAGTTCATGTATCATTTTTAGCAGTGCTGGAGTGGGTGAGCCTATGTTCTATTGCATATTGTCGCCGACTTAGCTGCTTGAAAGAAAAGCACCCTATCAACTTATTAGCTTTGCTAACCATATGTGATTATATTTCCTCAGAAAAAAGAATTTCTGCCTCACCTGTCCAGATTCCAGGCATCCCCACTGTCCATCTCTCCAAGACCAGGGGTGTGCCCTGCTGTTGAAGTGAGTACTTGCAGAAAGGGGTTTTCTAGGGACCAGCTGCAATAGGTTGTAAATGTCTCACTCTTAGGGGCTGATGCAGTAGTCCAGCCAGGAGGGCGTTTGTCTTTCTTGCAGTGACCAAAGTTATCCTTGCCACAACATCACTAGGGGATATTGTACCCTGAGCAAAACTAGGTATGACTCCAACCCTCCCACTTCAGAATTTGTCTTAACACATGAGCATTCTTTGAGCATCTTTTTGGGGTTGGAGTGTTTCTCAGGTCTTTCCCTCACTCCGCTCCATTTGCTACAAACTTGGAGGTAGTCAGAGACTCTCCCCCTCAGGTATCTGTGTGTCTGAGATGCAGGGGGAGCCATGCCATGTCCCCCAAAGGTAAATCAGGTGCTCTACCCTCTGAGCTCCTCTCCTTGGGTGTATCTCACTACTTGCGGAGCAGAGGAGGTGAGATTTGGGCCCACACCTGGTAGTGCTTGAGGTCTGTGCCCTGCTCTGTGCTCAGGGGACTCATGGACACTGGATACCAGGGAAGGCCCTCTGGGCTCCCAGGTGGCTGACATCTTCTTCAGTCTGGTGTGCTCTCTCCTGTTTATGCCTTCATGGAAAGTACTTATATGTGAAATTTCTAGAGCCCTTTCAACAGATGGCTGTTAGGGGAAAATGAAGGAGTTGGAGGCTCTGAGCAAAATTTTGGACTTTAAAATCTCGTTTGGGCTAAATTTAATTTTTCGTTTCTTTTTTGGACACAGCGGTAATGCTCAGGTGTTATTTCTGGCTTAGCACTCAGGAAACACTCCTGGCAGTGCTTGGGGGACTATATGTGATGCCAGGGACCAAACATATGCCCTGCCAACTGTACTATTACTCTGGCTCTAAGTGTAATTTTTCATCCTCTTTTTCTTTTATAAAATCACGTACCCATAGGAGTAAATTCATAGTCTGAAAACCTGGCTTGTAAGCTCTGAGCACTTCTGGATGTGGTCCCAAAACAAAACAACAAACCCAGACGACTGACCTTTCAGAATATATTACTAGATTTCACACCTCTTCTGTTTGCAGATAAATCCTCATTGCCTTTATTTGAGCAGGAGGGGGATTGGCTATGTGGAATTTTGCCGAACCCATCAGTGCTCCTGGATCACTCCTTGGCAATTCAGGTTGTGAAGTTAAGTCCTTTGCGTTCATGACAAGTGCCCTCCCACTCACTGTCAGCTCATATGGTCATACCCTGTGGTTGCTGCCAAAACGGTACTCAGTTTGGTGCCGGGGTATACAGGTCAGCCATGTACAAGGCCAGTACCCTAACACACTATAGTTCTAGCACCTAAATTTATTGATTTATTTTTGGTTGGCTCCACCCAATGGAGATTAGAGTTTACGCCGGCTCGGTTCTCATTGATAATTCTAGGTTTGGGGACTCTGTGAAGTGATAGGGATTGAACCCTGGTCAGCTATGTGCCAGACAAGCAACTCGTGGTCTGTGCTATCTCTGTAGCCATCATAAAAATGCTTCTTTGCTAAGTTGAGAAAGTTTTGTTTTTTTTTTTCTGATTAACTACACAGTTCACTTTTTTTTTTGCTTTTTGGGTCACCCCCAGTGATGCATAGGGGTTATTCTTGGCTCATGCATTCATGAATTACTCCTGCCGGTTCTTGGGGGACCATTTGCAATGCTGGGAATAAAACCTGCATTGGTCGTGTCCAAGGTAAACCCCCTACCCGCTGTGCTATCGCTCTAGCCCACCAAAGTTCACTTTTTGTGTTTTTGTGTTCGAGATCACAGCCAGAAGTGCTCTGGACTTACTCCTGACTATGCACTCAGGACTCAATCCAGGGGGGCTTGGGGCACCCTATGATAAGTGTGGGTTTGAACCAGATTTACACGTTAACAGATGTTCCTGGTCTCTCCTGGCTGCTCTCTCTCACTGTCCACATTTGGTGCTCTCGAGCCACTTCTCCACCCTTGACAGCTGTTGCTTTGGACCGATGAAAGTAGAATGAGGACCGGGCTGGTTGCTGATTATTCAGTCTCTTGTCTCTCCCAGCTCTATCCAACCCTCTCTCTAACTTGCTCTCCAACGCTTTCTGTGACTCCTCTCCAATCTCCCCAGCCACTCTTACTCTCACCTCTCAGCTCTCAGCCTTCTCTCTAAGTCGCATCTGTGTCCTCTAACTCTGTGTCTCCTCTTCTCGCACTGTATCATTGTCATCCTGTTGTTCATCGATTGACTCAAGCAGGCCCCAGCAATGTCTCCTTTGTCCTACTCCTGAGATTTTAAGAAGTGCCACATTTGAGGCTCACTCAGGTTCAGGAGAATGAGAACCATCATTTTACTGGTTTTTGGAATATCGAATACACCATGGGGAGTTTGCCAGACTCTCCGGTGTGGGCAGGATATTTCTGGTAGCCTGCCAGTTTTTCTAGAGTAAGTCTAGATAATAAGATTTCATGTGGCCGTGCACTTCCCAGAGCACGGTGTTATAGACTTTGTGTCTTGGCCATTGATGGGATTACACGGCACCAGGGACAGTTGGTGGGTGTAACACCTACATACTGGAAGATGGGAGATCTGGGTGGAGGAGGCCCAGTCCCAATACGAGCAGCTTGGAGATCTAAGCCCCAGGTCCTGCACACCTGGGTTTCTCTGCCGGTTCCTTCATACGTGTGGCTCATGGGGACTTGTGGGACTGTGGCTCAAACCAGAGGTCTACAGCTGCCGGGGCTGTGCTCGGGATTGGGAGGGAAACTCAACACACCCTCCTCCAAAGCACCCCAATAAGACCACCAGACACGGAGGCAGGAGACTGCGTGTTTTCTTTCAGTAACAAGGTTTTATAGTCTCTGTGTCTTGGCCATTGATGGGATTACACAGTGCCAGGGGCAGTTGGTGGGTGTAACGCCTACATACTGGAAGATAGGGAATCTGGGTGGAGGAGGACCATCCCTTTTCTCAGTGTCCTTCATTCCCCCTGTCTCCCTGAAGCTGCTCTTTTCCTTCTCTTACCACGACCCCGATCCCCGCCTCCCCACGGGAAGCACAATGAAAAATGGTTTTCCAGACTTCCACATCACCTGCAGCCCACGAAGGAAAATCAGCCTTCAAGGTGTGTTACTCCTCTTCTTAGACCAGAAACTTAATAGACATATTTAGTTTTACTTCCTAATGATTATCATTCTGTATGGACACAGTAATATATACTTTTAGGGTTGTGGGTGACACTCCTGGGGACTTCTCACCACAGATTCAGACTACAGTGCTTAGGCCGATCAATCACTCCTAATCCCAGCAGCGTCCAAGTCCAGTTATTACTTTTTGATTCATGACAGAATTTGTCCATAACCAGGCTCTTATAGATAAGCATTATGTTACTTTGGCCAGGCCCATTTCGATGACAGGGTAGCTAGCTCACCACTTGCCCTGGGTCCATCTAGTCCCTCATTGGACCCTTCTTTTGGGGATCGTGAAGGTAAGGGCAACTGAGCCTTCAGTCAAGAGAGCAGTTGTGCAGGAGGTAATATTATCTGGAGACCATCAACTCTCAAGCTCAGGCTTGTCTTTGTAACTGTCCTCCTGTATCCATACAAAAAGCAATTGCTCTGAAATAGCAAACCATGCAAAAGACATTAAGGAGAAGAGAAAGACAATATTTATAAGTCAAAGTCTGATCAGGAGACAAAGGTAATTGAAAGGTTATGGGCAATCAGCAAACATAAGCTCACACTGGCCAGGGAGCAAGGGCAGACGACAATTATCCTACAATACCTGGTGATCCTCAGTGGTTTCTCCTGGCTCTGCACTCAGGTATTATTTCTGATGGTGCTCCGGGAGACTCTACAGTTTCCTGGGGATTGAACCTAGGTTGACCATATGCAAGCAACACCCTACCCAGATCTACAGTTGCTCTGGTCTCAGTTGGAGAGTTTAGGTGCATGTAATTGTGCACAGAATGTCGTTTGAAAGGATGGAAGGGGCGCCTTGATGAAATCTTTTATAAGTGGGAATATGGGTCAGCTCCCAAGCTCCCCACATCCCAGAAGACCATTCTGTTTACCTGTGATTACTCACAAGGTTGGTCACAATCCTGGATCCCACCCATGTCACTTTTCTTATATTAGAGGTAAAAAAGGAAACATTTATGATTGGATAGAGCAAAATTCCATCCATCTATGAATCATATGGTGCTCAGGGGACCATTTGGAATTCGGGACATTGTACCTAGATTGACTGCATACAACTTACTGTACTAGCCTGATACTCTCAGTTTGAAATCATGTTTCTGAAACTGCCTTCTGGGGTTTTCTTTGTAGCTGAGAGTCCACTGCTCGCGTGTTGTCAAGGGGTAGAGCGTTGGCCGGACCTTGTTCTTTGATGTTCTTACCAGCCTTTGCTCCTGTTCCAAGTCTCCAGCTCTATGGGTTTCTACTAGGCCAGTTCCCTCTCTGAATCCCCATGGCTGACTTCAGAGTCACCGCTTTCAACCCCATCTGGATTTATTACTTCCCCAAGAATCTCATTGTTCCGTACCTTACCAGCTACCTACCTGCAGAGCTTGATTTCTTTTGACATGATAACTCTCATGGCATAGACTAATAATTGGAATCCTCTGTTCTACATGGATGCAGCCAGCCCTGGTGGAATGTCTCTTCCTGCACACTTTGATAAAGGCTCAAGTGAGCAATTTGGCCCTCATCCCCCCAGGGATGCCAAGACAGGTGGGATATCTTCTGAGGCTGATCAGAAGATAACTCTTCCCATGTCCTCAGCACCATCACTTTCCCATAGAAGCAAATAATGGACAGAATCCTCAGAAATGTAAGCACTGAGGACAAACTTTTGAGTCCAGCATGACCCCGGTGGTACTATGTGAACATCCACACAGGAGAGAAACTGTTTATGTGTAAGGACTGTGGGAAGGCCTTCAATGGATCCTCATACCTTATACACATGAGATTTCATACTGGAGAGTCTGTATGCATGTAAGCAATGTGTCAAAGCCTTTCTCTGACTCATACATCTTAGTAAAAAAGTAAAAGTAAAGGCCCTGCCGTTGATCATCGATTTGCTCGAGCGGGCCCAGTAACATCTCCATTGGAGACTTTTTTGTTACTGTGTTTGGCATATCGTATACGTCACGGGGAGCTTGCCAGGCTCTGCCATGCGGGCGAGATACTCTAGGTAGCTTGCCGGGCTCTCCAAGAGGGGCGGAGAATAGAACTCAGGTCGGTCATGTTGGCTGCGTGCAAGGCAAACACCCTACCGCTGTGCGATCACTCAACACATCTTAGTTTGCACAGAAAAAGTCACACTGGGAAGAAACCACATTCATATACGGAGTGGAAAGTCTTTGTTTATTCCACAAGCCTTAGTACACAGAAAAACTCACACTGGAGAGATAACTTGTGAGCAATGTAGGAAGGCCTTTGCTTATTCCTGAAGTCTTTGTTTCATAATTTCTGTTTTTTAGAAAACCCTTATATATGTGAGGTAATTGGAAAGGCCTTTCATTTCCTCTCAGGTCTTTCTGAGCATGGGAAAGTTCATACAGGGGAATGAAACACTATTTGTGTCACTACTGTGGGAGGGTTTTCACTTACTATTCAAACTTTTCTGTCCATAAGAAAATGCACATTGCAAATTGCAGTGAATCTCTCTCTCTCTCTCTCTCTCTCTCTCTCTCTCTCTCTCTCTCTATATATATATATATATATATATATATATATGGAGTGTGGCAAGGCATTTGCGTATTTTGCAATCCTTTTGAGGCACTGAAATTTTCATCATTTCACTTAATCACTTAATCCCTGTTATTCATCGATTTATTCGAGTGGGTGCCAGTAACATCTCCATTCATCCTGGTTGCGTGCTAGCGTAGCCCAATGGTATCTGTTTGTTCTAGGAACATGCAGAGCCTCAAACCGATCATTTAGGGTCTTTACGAAGAAGTCTGACCATCTTATAGGTGGGCGTCCACGTGATCTTTTGATGTCCCGTGGAATCCAATCAGTAATGGCTGTACTCCAGCGGTTTTCTGTAAACCTCATTACATGTCCAGCCCATCTGATTTTTGATGTCTTGGCAAATGAGACAGCGTCCCTGATTCTTGAGCGTTGACGAAGATCAGAACTCCGGATTCTATCTCTCATTTGAGTGAATCGTGATATTCCAAGCATAGTTCTTTCGATTCCTCTTTGAGAGACCCGAACAGCGTTCTCATCCCGTTTTCATAGGGTCCAGGTCTCTGAGGCATATATTAATGCAGGAAGAATAGTGGAATCAAAGAGATGTGCTCGTAGCTGGAGGTTCTTTGTCCTTTTAGTTATTTCTTCAATGCTCTTGAAGGCATTCCAAGTTGCTCTCTTCCTCCTGCGCAACTCAGGTGCCAGGTCATTCATCATGTTGATTTCTCGACCTAGGTATGTATAACTGTTGCATTCGGAGATGGTGGTTCCGTTTAGAGCGAATGGAGCGTCAGGAACAAGGCTGTTTCTCATAAACATTGTCTTCGTAAGATTCAGCTGTAGTCCGACCTTTCCACATTCACGGTCAAAGTCGTTCAGCATTTGTGCCGCTTGGCTGATGTTTGGTGTTATTAGAACGATGTCATCAGCAAAGCGGAGGTGGTGTAGTTGCCGACCATCTATCTTCACTCCCATGCTTTCCCATTCCAGTCGTCGCATGATGTTCTCGAGGGTGGCACTGAAGAGTTTTGGTGAAATGGTATCACCCTGCCGAACCCCTCTCTTGATATGGATGATTACTTCTTTGTAGAATGGTGAGATCTTGGTAGTGAATCCGCAATAGAGCTCACGAAGGATCCTGATGTATTGAGTTTGTACGCCCTGATTGGCTAGGGCTTCCATGACTGCTTCCGTCTCAACAGAATAAAAGGCGTTCTTTAAATCAATGAATGTTAGAGCGGCATCTTGAACTCCCGAGATACCTCAATGAGCTTAGTGATTGTGTGGATATGGTCGATGGTACTGAATCCTTTTCGGAATCCAGCTTGTTCACATGGTTGTCCTTCATCTAGTGTTCTGCTAATCCTATTCAGGATGACTCGAGTGAATAGTTTGTAGATGACAGACAATAGGCAGATTGGGCGATAGTTGCCATTGTCGTGGATGTCTCCTTTCTTGTATAGTAGTACAGTCCTGCTGGTTTTCCATTGGGATGGAACCTTGCATTCAGACAGGTAGTGTGTGAAGAGCCGAGCCAATGTATTGATGAGTACTGATGGTAAGTTCTTCAGGTGTTCGGGTCTGATCTTGTCTGGGCCAGGTGCTCTTTGTTTCTTTACCGACAAGATGGCATGTTGGATTTCGGAAGGGAGAACATTGGGAACGACATATCCATCATGTGGTATGTGGTATGTGGGCAAGTGGACGTGGCTATTAAAGAGATTTGAGTAGAAGTCATGAATAATCTTCTCCATTGCCCTTCTGGAAGATGTGATAGATCCATCATGATGTCGGAGGGCAGTCATCTTGGTTTTGTAGTTGGTGAAGGACAGGCGGATATTATGAATGCTTTTCCCAGCTTCTGCTGCATCTACCAGTACTGCTGCTCTCCTGTTTTTCAGGTCATTCTTCATGGCTTCTCTGCACTGTTTTGCCAATTCGGATGTTCGCTTGTAGTTGCCTGAGGCATGTGCCAAGCCACGTTGGCGAATAAGTTCAAGAGTTTTCGAAGAAAGGTGGTTTTTCGTGGTTATCTCTCTCTTGGCATTCCTTGCACAATCATGGAGGTGCTGAATCATTGGATCATATTCCTCATCAATGTTGTCAATGACGGCACCTTCCCATGATGCCGCAACAGAGCCAAAGAGCTCCCAGTTGGTGGTTGTTCTGGGAGTCCTCTTCTTAAACCTTGCATTCTTTTCTCCTCATTCTGGGAGGTAGAATTTTGCACTAAGAAGACGGTGGTCGGATCCCATTTGGAATTTTGGGACAACAGCAACATCGGTTAGGCAAAACCGCCGATTGAATATGATGTGGTCTATTTCATTGTGGAACCGTCCATAGGGAGACGCCTATGTCCAACGTTTAGATTCAGCCTTTTGGAACTGTGATTTACCATGGAAGGTTTTGGTTGACATGATGAACTCAGACAGTCTGTCACCCTGTTCATTCCATTCCAGGCCATGGGTCCAGATGTGGAGTTCATCGACTGATCTTCTTGGTCCTATCTTGACACTAAAATCACCGACAGTGATCTTGTAGAAGGTGTGATCTTCTTTATAGAACTTCTCCAGCTCCATGTAGAATTTCTCAATTTCTCTTTCACCATAACTTGATGTTGGTGCATAGACAACAAAGATAGAAACTGCCCGGTAGTGAGCCACATTTATTCAAGTGTAATCGTCCGATTCGTGTTGTTAGGCATTCGAATGAATCAGTGCTCGTGACTAAGTTTGTGTTGACAAGGATACCGACACCACCGACGCCTCTTTTATCACATGTTCCAAGGAACAGTTCTTCTCCAGTGTCGAAAACGGCATGATGGGATTGATGTCTTCTCGTTTCGGTCAGACCAATGATGTCGTACTTGATCTTTTGCGCTTGTGCCGTAAGGTCTTCAATGGATGCAGCAGATACCAGCGTACTAGCATTAAAAGTACAGACAAAAAAAATAATTAAAAAAAAAGTACAGACAATCATTTTTGTTTTTCTGCGTTTTGGCAGCCTATTTCTGCCTTGGTATTTTATCACAACAAGCTCCCAGGAGAGCACAAGGCAGAGTCTCCTACCCTGTGCCTGACTATCCTTGCCAGGGTCCAACAGCTGAAGACCTCGAGGCCCCAGCCAAGGCCTTACTGGGGCCACTCTCCACACACTTGGATAAGCCTCAGGCATAACAGAACTGGCAGAGGAACCCAGGTGTGTGGGACCCGGGGCTGAGATCGCCAAGCCTGCACGGTTTGGAACTGGACCTGTCAGTAGCTAGACAGTTACACCCTCCAACTGCTGTGTAACCCCAACAACGGCCAGGATCCAGAGATTATCACAACAAGCTCCCGGGAGCGCACGGCCGCATTTATTTACTTTTCTCTAAGTTTTCAGGGTACCTTAAATATCCAACCAGCACGGCAGAGCCTGGCAAGCTATCCGTGGTCTATGCCAAATAGACCAAATTGATATGCCAAATCCAGTAATAAATGGATCTCATTTCCCTAACCCTGAATATGCAGAGTCGAGAAGGATATGGAAGGAGAGGCTGAAATTTTCATACTGGAGACAAACCTTATGTTTGTAAAGACTTTGGCAAACCCTTCACTTCCTCCTAACTCCTTATTAAACATAGGAAAATTCATACTCGAAGAAAACATATGTAGTGGTGTGGGAAGATTTTTACTCAATCCTCAAGTTTTGCTGTGTGAGAGAAATTTATCCTGGATTGAGGCCTTATATATGAAAGGACTACAGGAAAATTTTGATGCAATTGTCATAGCTTTCTGAACAGGAAAATTCACAGTGGAGAGAAACCTCATAAGTTTCAGGAATGTGGAAAGGTCTTCAGTTTGTCTTCAGCCCTTACTGGGCATGTGAAAAGTTATTTTGCAGTGAAACCTTATATCTGTCAGGAGTGTGGGAAGGAATTTCCTGGATCCTCGGGCCTTATGCATAGGAGAATTCACACTGGAGAGAAGCTATATATAAATATACATATTTATATATATGTAAGAATATATATATATATATATATATATATATATATATATATTTATGTAAGAACGTGGAAAGCGCATTATTTGCACCTGCGACTTTAAAGAGAATCCTGAAGAAAATCCTGTAGGTAAGGAATATGAAGGCCTTCATGTTCCCAAAAGCTTTAGTAAATATAAAAGTTGTGCTGGATCAATTACTTCCATAATAACAATGGCCGGCGTCAGAACAGGGCCCTTAGGAAAAACAATTTAATTTCAACAAGTGGGTGGGGGATTGATAAAAAAGGACAGTAAGGAAGGAAATAATCCTGTTACGTGTGAAAGCTTCCTGTGATACTAGTACCACAACTGAAAGGTACTTGCTGATTATCACCTGCACCATGGTTATGACAATGTCCTGGCATGTGGACTTCCCAGTATGTTAACTGGTAAATAACGGTTCTTAGTGATAAAGCAAGGTGGAAAGAATTAAATAAGAAGTAAATAGGTACAAACATTGCATTTTGCTGGGTATTGTCAAGACTCACCATGGTTTCATTCTTTGCTGTGACTCTGACTTGGCTCAGAGGCCCTGGTTTGCAGAAGATCATGGCAGAGATCAACCAGGATGCTGTGGTGAGCCCCTTTGACATTGTATAGACAGCCAAACCTCCATTCTTCAGGCCCTTCTGTGTTATGTTCTGGGCGTCACATCCCGCTGTGCTGCCCATAATTTGTGTCCAGGTCAGCCACATGCAAGGAAGCACATCACTCACTGTAGCGTATGTGCACTCATTGTATTCAGCTTTCCATTGGATTTACACAAACATTGAGGGTAAATGTTTTGAGACTTACACTTTGGAAGCAGTAAAATCCTAACACTGTGTTATACACCAAAATGGGACCATATAGAATCCAGATGATTGAACCTGGGTCAGCTGCGTAGAAGGCAAACACCCTATCCACTGTGCTTTCGCTCCAGCCAACCAGCCTTACACATTTACCTACATTTTCCTAGTTGTTCTCTGCGCAGCTGGTTTCTGCCCCTTTAAGGCTGCTTGCAGAAGCGGAAGTGAGTCACATCAGGGCATTTACCTGTTTGACTGCAAGACACTGGATCGGGAGTCCATTTGTTATGCAGGTGAAGGGAGAAGAGGCTGTCCCATGTGGAAGGGATCTGTGAAGGCTGGTTTCATGGCAGGACAATAGCGGCCTCCTGTGAGCGCCCGCACCTCCCGGTCTTTGCATTGAGGTTCAGGGCCAAGCAAGCTCTAAGGGCACTTTTAAGCTTCTTTTTCAACCAAAATTCCCGGTGGTTCCTGAGCCTGCCAGGGTTTGCTGGTAGTCGTGGAGCTTTGGTGAGTGCAGTGGGAGCTGTACCGGGGCTCAAGGTTCGCAGGTGTGAGTGCCTGGTTCTGGGGATCCCCTGCAGCTCAGTCGTGGGGTGGTGGCGGGTGGTCGGGGCCGAGCGCGGGGGCTGCAGGACGTCGGGGCTGGGCCGTCCTGACCCTCCCAGCACAGGACTGCGCTGGGCCCTGTCGTGGACGCTTTGGCCCAGACCTCCCTGTTGTAGAACCTGCAGATTCTCTTAGAGGACCCGAGAGATAGCACAGCGGTTAGGGCGTTTACTTTGCATCTGGCCCACCAAAGATTGACCTCCAAACTCGACCAGGACGGGTGCCTCAGCGCAGAGTCAAGTTCCTCGTCCATATCGCAGGTGGTGCCTCCAAAACTATAAAACGACTGTTCATTTTTGAGGGGCAGGGGGGCAGCTCCTTAATGGCAAATGACACTGTAGCCCTCCGTCACTATTCATTAGTAGCCTTGATTTCCAGACCGACCCTTGGGTGTGGTTCTAGGGCTAGTTGTGGTTTGCAAATGAAAATTTACTTTGGGGCTATTTTTTGTTGTATGTTGGGCACATATGTGGAATTACTTTGGGAGCAGCACACTGGAATTCTTCTTTTCTTTTTTAAGTTCTTTCTGGGTCATGTGAGATGCCGAATATCGATCGGGGTCAGCATGGGAAGCGCCCCTCCCAGCTTACTATCTCTGACTCCATATTATTGTTTTTTGTAACGCAGAATTTCTGTATCCTAAAATCAACTTGAAAATTGCACCCCGACTCTTCATCTCTCCCTGATCAGGCAAAACTCAGCTATTACAATGATTACTGAGAGTTGTGTTCAAATAATGTGTGGACATGTGCTACGTGCCTTTGGTGGCTATAATTGGTCTCCCCACCCTGGCCGGTGAAGGGTGACAGAGGATCGAAGAAGGAAACAGGGGCCAGGCTCTTGGTGATCTGCTGGATATTATCCCAAAGTGCTTTAGGCTTCATCTATGAATTGCCCCTCTTTCTCCTCCCAGAGAAGCTTATCATGTCCTTGCTAACATCCCTAGTTTAAAGTTTATCTTTAACCTTTCCTTTATGTTTTACCTCGCGTTGTCTCAGTTCCCCAGGTCAGTCTTAATTACTTATAAAGCATGACTTTCTGGTAATTCTCAACTTTGTATTTGTACTGGTTTGCAGTTGAAGGGCTATGTATTTGTACCTGCTTTTCTATTTCCCCTATAGATTATTTATATTTTTACTATACAGAATGTGTTTTGGTTAAACAGAGTAAGACCATCAATGCTATGCTCCTAATATTTGGGAGTTGATTGAATCTGAAGTCATCTATTCCAGGGCATAATTGCTTGGTGATCATTACTTGACTCGGGCTTCAGTTGCTGTAGTTCCTAACACCCCAACAGGGAGGTTCTGCCGTGGGACTTGGATGGACCTGGGGCAAGTGGCAAAACTACCCCAGCTTCGAAATGGAACATTCTAGAAAGCACGTGTGTATGGTCTTGATGCAAACTGTTACAACGTTAGAGACAGGATCCCCATGGGGAAGGACAAGGTGAACTGTCCTGAAGACTTAGTTTGGGATTTACAGTAAAAGCCTTGCTTGGTCTCAGAGCCCAGAGAAGTAAGTGTTAAAAGCTTTATTTGCTCTGGGTGCTGGAGAGATAGCACAGCGGGTTGGGTGTTTGCCTTGCACGCGGCCGACCTGGGTTCGATTCCCAGCATCCCATATGGTCCCCTGAGCAACACCAGGAGTAACTCCTGAGTACAGAGCCAGGAGTAACCCCTTGAATCACCGGGTGTGACCCAAAAAAGCAAAAAAAATCCTTATTTGCTGTCAAAGCCCAGAGAAATAAGTGTTGGAATCTTTGTCTCTTACTGTGTTTATCCAAACTACAAGTGTTGATAACTTATAGACCTAGAGGAAAAGATAAAACTAACGTAGATGTCCCTGGGAGACAGAGTGTCTCCTTGGGTGAATGACAATTTTCTCTGCCAAATATCTGCGTAAATGATCAGTCACTCCTATGTTATGGTGCTTCCCTGTCCTTTTTCAATGCCAGGGTAGCTCACAGCTCTCCTGGGTCCATCCAGTCTCTTGCTTTTGGGGTGCTAAGAACAAAGGGCAGCTGAGGCTTAAGTCTCATAAACATGACTATGCCCAAGAGTATATACTATCTGCAGTCAATTAACTCTGAAGTTACAAAAGCCTAGTATTGTCTATACAAAGCTGAGGGCTGGGGGCATGGCCATCCCAATCCTCCCAGCACAATCTTCCCAACTGGGACTGCACTGGTCCTTGTCCAGGAGCAAAAATGATATTTGTCTAAAGTAAACTGCAGAGGATATAAAGGAAAGAGAAAGTCAAAATTTGACTTACATATACAAAATCCAGAGATCTCTGAAGAATCTGACTTTACAATTCACAGTTTCTGGTTAGGGGAAGTGGGTGATTAATACATAGGAGAAGCAGAGCACCTGGAATTTAAAGATGAATACTAAGGAAATTGGAGTGATTCAGGAGCATTGTGATGGGTGTTATTCAGTAAGCCTAAGCTCCTTGTAGCAGAGGAGAAATGATGGAACAATGTTAAACCTAAATTGTTTAGAACTCTAATCCAACAAGGGTAAAGGGTTGTGTTTTTTTTAAGCATCTTGCTATCTTAGTTTTGGTTTTTCAGGAGTAAGGACATTTGCTCAGGGATCACCATGGGTGTGTTAGAGCACATTTACTTAGGGCCAGAGACATTGTACAGTAAGGACTTAACCATCCAAGCAATCGACCCAGGTTCCATCCCCTACATCCATATTTTCCGTACCAGCGTGATTCCTGAGTGTAATGCTAAGGGTAAGCCCGGAATCTGCCGTTTGTGGCCCCCAAACAAAAATCACACAAAGACACACTTGTATATACACATATATGCACATACAATTAAAAAGATGCAAAATGGGGAAAGAACAATAGGAATTCAGGAGAAACTGTGAGTTTCTGTAGCTGGGAAAGATCACGAATAGGGAAGTTTTAAGGACCAGAAATTTGACTCTTTAAATGTTTCACTCTAGAATTTCTCTTTGCACATCATTTTCCCTGCCTTCGGTAGAATTTGCCTTTTTCGTTCTTATATTTTTCGTCATAGCATGCAGTACTCAGTGTTTACCCTTGTCTCTGAGCTCAGGGATCATTTGGCAAGATCAGGGTAACGTGAGTCTAGATATCTTTGGTTCAATGTTTGGTGACAACTGCAGAATCGAGGACTTCTCCTTACCCCCAGGCCCCTTAGTGTGTGACCGACCACTCTAGCATTTGCCTCTCCACTCCTTTATTCGGGTCCACGCCCCTTGCAACAGAGATTCACCTGGGTGGCAGAAAAAGGTTCTCAGTGCCTAGACTCTGGCTCTTTAAGGCACCTTATGGAAACGGAAGTGATGTCATAAGCGGTGTCATAAATGTCATGGTTCATTTTCCATTCCTGACACAGACATTGTGGCTGTTGCTCACTTGGTAAAGGACAAATAAATTTGCGCCCCATCCTGGATGGGCGACTCTGAACAAGGATTTAGTTTCAGGACTCGAGCAACCTCCTGTGAGCACCCCGTGCCTTCCCATTTCCACACTCTGAGCCGAGGGGCCGAGCCAGCTTGGGGAGCACTTTTTTGCTGGTTTTTCACTTGTTAGCCTTCATCCATGTGGATCCTGAGGTGTGGTAGAGGTTTTAGGGGACGCAGAGCTTAGGGGGTACAGTGGAGGCTGTCTCAGGGTTCAGGGGTGATAGTTTTGAGTGCGTGATTCTGGGGTGCCTCTTTGGCCACGATCGTCTCCAGCTCCAGGATGGGGCAGTAGTGGGTGAATGCGGGAATCAGCCAGGAGCTTGGCAGTCCCATCCCTCCCAACAGTCCCATGTTTGAACCATCGTCCCTAATCTCGCTACTGTAGAATCTCCAGATTTGAGGGGCAGAGCTTCAGCCCCTCCACCTAATGGCAGGAGACCTGTTGCTGGCCATCTTCATTGTCTGCCGTGAGAGCCGGGATCATGCGGGATATGTGGGTGTGGGGGGGAATAGGGTCTGCAGGTGGCTGAGGTTTTCCAATGAAAATGTATTTGGGGGGCTATTTTTGATTTTTTGGATTTTTGGGGGGAGACGGGGCACATGCCTGGAGATGCTCATGACTTACTCTAGCCTCTAAGCTTGGGAATTAACCCTGGCGCTGCTGGGGGCCATATGGGATGCAGAGGATTGATGGGTTCATCTAGTCCAACGCCCAACTCACATTACTGCCTGTCCAACTACAATAATGGTGTATCTTTTTTCCGGATCATGAATTTCACCTCCCTCACATCAACTTGTAAAGCAGCCCTGACACTTCATCTGTCCCTGAGCAGACAACCCCTGGAATTGGGGTAAATACTGAGGGAAAAAAGGGGATTTTAATGTTTATTTTTGAAAGAAGATATTTGTGTGTGGGGGAGGGAGAGCTGTGTTCATGACTCACTCCTGGTATTTTTGGAAGAAATTCACAAAGGAAGGGGCGGGGCAAAAGTACAGCAAGTAGGGTGATTGCCTTGCACACAGCCAACCCAAATTCTGTGTCTTGAATCCGACTGGTCCCCACACCTGCTGGGAGTGAAACCTGAGTGCAGAGCTAGGAATACTCCCTGAGCAATGCTGGTTCTGTCTCAAAGACAAAAAACACGCACCCCCCCGACACACACACACATGTACACAGCAAACTTATGATCACAGAAAAAGACTAATAAGAATTCTTGGAAAATCATTCAGAAAAACAAAGTTCTAAGGACCTGCTATTTGACTATTTAAATGTTCTTCCCTCTTATTTTGCACATGAATTCTGTTTGTTACTTGTGTGTCCAATTTGCCCTTTTTTGCAGTGTGTTGGTCATAATCTACAGTGCTCAGGTCTTAACTCCTGACAGTTCATATTATGGTCCTTAGTAAATGCCCTGGTGATTTGAATTATTTTTCTATACAACCAAGTGTTTGTGCGGTTTTCTAATATATTCTTGCACGGCAGGAGCAAGTGTTGGATGAGGCTCACGCAGATGTGCCATTTCAGGGTTAGAGTAAAGCAGGATCCATAAGGGTTCAGGTCCAGTGCGAGAGAGCAGGGCTGTGCCTCTGACCCAACTGTACCCACAAGTGATCTCAGACCCCGGGACAGAGTGCCCAGGCGCATGTACTTGTCCCGCCTGCAAGAGAGTGGTTGAAGCTTTGTCCACTCTAAGTCCCTGTGACTTGCCCCATGGCAGAGCCTCATCCAGGCTTTAGTTCCCAGGGGGCAGCACTGCTGCCAGCTACAGGGGCGCTAGTACTTGGGACCATCAGCACTCAGAGTCAGGCCCTGACTGGGCCTGTAGGGATTTTCCTGTGCAATCCAGGGATGAATCCGAGGATCAGAGAAGGCTGTTGTTTCCTCCCCTATACCCTGGGCCTGAGCTCCTATCCTGAAGTGCAGAAATGATGCCAACAAAATTTGCATCCCCAGCAGAGACAGGAGCTTCTGCCATTGTCTCCCTGAAGTGGGATTGTGAGTGTGTGTCTGGTCTGAGCTCAGGGGTGGGAGGAGGTTCTGCTGTCTAGTGCTCACTGTTCTGACTTCTCCAGGTCTTTGCACGGAGCCTCCTGCTGATCCTCAGAACAGCAGTAGTGGGAGAAGATGGTGACGTGGCTTCTGATAAACCGTCCAAAGGTAGGAGTAGAGGGACAGAATGCATGAGGTAGTGCAGGAGAGCCCGGGCTTCCTTGGCGATCTGTTTTGAGTTTCTTTTGGACGGATTCCAAGAAGAGACTTTCGACCGGACTGCCCCATATTTGGCTTTGGGACTGAACCAGCGGTGTGAGGAGTACTCAAAGCTCAGTGCTCAATGATTATTCCTGAGAGGTCTAGGCGACCAATGGGATGCTGGAGGTCCAAAGATCTTGTCTTGGGTTTTCTGTTTTATTTGGGGTGGCAGAGTAAAGGATTCTCGCAATCATTCCTTGTGCTGCACTCTGGCATTGGCCCTGGCAGTGATTGTTGGATCATATGGGTTGGCGGGGATCACCAGTCCTAGACGCTGTCCCCGAACAGCTGTCCTGTTACGCCAAATTGCTGCTTCATTTTCTTTTGCATTGTTTTTGTACTCAGCCATCCTCTTGACTCTGTGCTCTGGATTCACAACTGATGAGCATCAGAACACCCTGGGGTGTGCTGGCCCCGTTTGCACACTGGCAACTACAGTGACTTGGGCCCCAGGACTTGCTTTTCCCCTGTTTTGTCCTTCCTGCTCTGGAGAGCCTCTCCTTCTCAGTGATACAGTCTTATGTTCACATAATCTTACGTGTGGATTTCTGGGCATGCACCGATCCCAAGGAGAAAGAGCCAAAGATCTCTGAGACCAGTAGAGATGTTGGGGTCAAGAAACTTCTACCTTCTTTGAGAGGGATTTGGGGCGGTCCTGAGCAGTGAGTTCCTACAGGCACACATGCCAAGCACTGCTCTGAGTAGTTGTCTATATGGACTGTCGAGTTCTCAGTCTTAGTGGTCATGAGCTGTGGGGTGCAGCAGTGAGCGTGCAGTGGTTTTTGCTGCACCCAGGGATGGTCTTTTGGATCGTACAAGTCTGCGTTCAGGTGATCCTCTCTACAGTGCTCACTGGACCAGTGGTGCTCTAATTGGACCTGGGGTTACCAGGAAAGGCAGATACATCCAAGAACCTTCTGTATAACATCCTCCCACTTTAGCAGATCCAGCTGCCTTATGTGATTTCTGGGACCCGTCAGCCATGCGTGTGCATGGAGTCTGGTTCATTCGAAGGGCAGAGGCCTAGCGACATTATAAGACCCTGGATCCTGGCCTCACAGCAGTGGGAATGAGACTAAGATAGACTCTAACTGCCACCGTCCCTGTGTGCTGACTCAGGATGCAGTGACCTTCCATGACGTGGCTGTGAACTTCACCCCAGAAGAATGGTCATGCCTGGCGGCCTCTCAGAAGAAGCTCTACAGGGACGTGATGCTGCAGACGTACCAGCATCTACAGGCTGTCGGTGAGAGCAGTGTGGAGCCAACCGTTTCTGGACAGACCCGCTTGGGCTCCCTGGGATTAGGCCGGAGCTGTGTGTCCAACAGTAGCTGTGACTGTGACGGGCTGGGATGTTGGAAAGCCATGAGGTAATTGTTCCCTCCCAGGTTTTTTTATAGGGTTGACCTGTGGATACTCAGGGCTTACTCTCAGCTCTGTCCTTAGGAATAACTCGTGTGGAGTAGCAGGACCCTGTGGGGTGATTCAGATCAACCCATTTTGACTGTGTCCATGGGAAGATCGCTATCTGCCCAGTTATCGCTCAGCTCCCTTTAAATAGTTCCATCCATTGGTTAATTAATTTACTTTCTGTACTACACGAACTTCTTTTTTTTATTTTTAAATTTATTTATTTATTGAATTGCTGTGGGAAAAGTTACAAAGCTTTCAGGTTTAGGTCTCGGTCATTCAAATATCAATCACATTTCCCTTTACCAATACTTATTTTTCACCACGAAGAACCCCAATAAACCCTCACCTACCCAATGCCTCTGAGACAGATGAATTCTACTTAACACTCTATCTACTTTGACTAGCTTCATTGTTTCAATAAACATTGCACCATTATTATTTAGAGTTTACCCCCACCACCAAATGAGCCAGCTGATAAAGCATTGTGAAAAGATTTGCTTTCTACAGCTGGGTTCAAGAGTTAAATGATGTTTTGGATATCTGCTATTTTACTTCTTAACTCTGAAAGTAATTCTACTGAGAGTCAGATAATTAAGAGATTGGTTTCTGTGCTCTGGAGTCATTGCCGTGTCGGAGAGCCACTTGTGGGGGACAACTGGTGACCTCGGTAGGGCGTGAAGGACCGGCCGGAACGCCCCCCTTCCCATGAGGTTTTACTTGCTCCCTCACCCTCGGCTCATACCTGCTGTCCACAAGGCTCCTATGCGGCCGCAATCTTTCTTTCCAGAGAGGAGAGGGCGGAAGGGAGCAACACCCTTTCTCCTCCGGGCAGACATGATGGCATGGATTAACGCATAGTCCGTTTACTTTTCTGCTCCAAGCTGCTGGTTTCTGCATTAAGTCCTTGTGCTTCTGGGGCCGTTGGCCGTGCCAGAGAGCCACTCGTGCGGGGCAACTGGTGACCTCGGTACGGTGTGAAGGACGGGCCGGAACACCCCAAGTCCCATGAGGTTTCAGTCGCGCCCCCACCTCCCGCTGATACCTGCTCTCCACAAGGCTCCCATCTACACAAACTTCTGTGTGTTTAATTGGCTTTGCTGTTGCCTTTGTTTAGGGAGCACAGTCCACAGTTCTCCTGGCTTTGTCCTAAACGATGACTCCTAAGAGTGCTCAGAAACCGGGACACCATGTACTGAAACGTCTTGGCAATTTAAAATGTTGGTGCCTGAACCCCAGTACTTTTGCACCAGGCACTCAAATCATATGGTTTCTGCTTTTTTCTTTTTTCCTTAGGCATTAGGGATTAGGGATTATTCCTTCCTGTGTATTCAGGATCCACACCTGGCCTTGCTCCAAGACCATATGGGCTGCCTGGGGTCAAACCGATATGTGTGTGCAGCACTTCTGTCCTATGTGCTGTACTATCTCTCTCCCACCACAGGGGATTTGATATCCCGTCTCTCAACTCATTAGACGCTGTCGTATTTCAGTGCTTGGATTTACTTCTAATGATTCTTGTGAGACTTCAGGAGGACTTAGGGTTTGCTCCTGGTCTCTGCACTCAGGGATCACCGCTGGCTTGAGCACCCTGCTTGAGCACCCTGCAGCTCCTAGTTTGGGAACTTGAGCGGCAGGACACGCCAGCTTATGGGGCGTTTTCCAGCTTGTTATTTTATAACTTGTTCTGTATATCCAGGCATTTGGGAATGTGCAGCTTTTGAGGGATGCATTGGGGGCCGTACTGTGGCACAGGTATCATGGGTGAGGGTGCGTTATCCTGAGGGTCCCTGCAGCCAAGATCGCATCCAGGTCCAAGATGACACTGGAGGGTGGGCACATGAACTTTGGGCCTTGGTGTGAGGGACCTGCAGATAGTGGTGGTCTTGGCCATCTCAGACCTCCCTACTCAGGTCTGTGCGGGGCCCTGTTTAGAGCCTTTGGCCCGGACATAACACTTATTGAACCTCCAGATATGTTCACGGGCAGCCCCCAAAGGAAAGGGACACTTTTGTGATCCGTCATTTTCATTGGCTCCCGTGCTGGGGTTGGGACTTTGGCGCATGTGTGCACAAATTAGAAGTTTTTGTCTCTGAAAATTTACTCTTTGGATTGTTTTTTTTTTTTTGAGTCACAACCAGCGATGTGCATGGGGTTACTCCTGGCTTATGCACTCAGGAATTACTCCTGGCAGTGCTCAGAGGACCGTACTGTTGCCGGGATTCAAACCCGGGTTTTTCGCCTGCAAGGCAAATGTCCTACCCGCTCTGCTCTCACTGCTGCTTAATGGCTATGATCCCAAAGATTCAGAGACAAATCTTGAAACCCAGCGGCTCTTGGCAGAAATGAGTCTGGATCCAGGAGTAGGTTACTATCCCCGGGCCACCCCAGAGGGAATTGGTGCTGTCCCTCCACTGCTCCCCCTTGGCTGTGTCGGGGTGCATCATTGCCTTCAAACATGTTTCCCACTCAGCTATCCCACTAAGCTCCGCACTAAGCTAGTACCAAACCCAGTCTCGGGCCCCTTTTGTTTTCACTCTAAACCTGTGCTTCAATTTTCTGCAGAGGTAGTTATTTTCACTTACTGTATCTTGGGCTGGAGTGATAGCAAAGCGGTAGGGTGTTTGCCTTGCACACAGCAAGCCCGGCCGAGCGGGTTCGATTCCTCCATCCCTCTCGGACAGGCTGGCAAGCTACCGAGAGTATCTCGCCCACGTGGCGAAGCCTGGCAAGCTACCCGTGACGTATTCAATATTCCAAACACAGTTACAGCAAGTCTCAAAATGGAGACGTTACTGGTCCCGCCCGAGTAAATAGATGAGCAACGGGAGGACAGTGTTTGTGTTTGTTTTGTTTGTATGTCAGTTCTTTGAGTTAAAAAAAAAATTACACAGCTATGTGACCTGCCGTCGGATTGTTTTGCTTGTCTATCTTGCTGAAACGTTAGGTCTTTGCATGGAAAATCCATCCACGTGTCAGAATTGCAATCAAGTTGGGTAAATATTAGAAATCAACCAGCAGATCTAGAATTTTCTGGATTAGGAGACTCTCAGGCACAGCACAGTAATTGGAATCCTTCTCTGCTGTTCTTCAGATAGCAACCAGCCCAGGTGGGATTCTTCTGGTCATGCACACTGTGACAAAATCTCGAGTGAGCAATTACGCCCTCAGCCCCATGAGGATGCCAAGACATGTGAGATGTCTTCTGTGGGTGACCAGAAGGAAGTGAGCGCCCACACTGCGAAGAAGCGCTCCCCTTGGAAAAGCTACTCGGAGACTGTTCTGCTCAGTCCATGGACACAAGCCGTCCCCATTGGAGAAGCCCCTGGACTGTGGGAGAGGAGCATTGTTTATAGTGAGTCCAGTTATGTACCCCACAAGATCTGAAGGCTGGAATGGAACCCAGGTTACCCAAGTGAAAGAAAGCTCTCACACTCTTTGGCTCTCCATACAGCCCCACCATCATGCCGGAGTGCTTCCTGAGTGCAGAGCCAGGACAATCTCTGCGGGTTCCTGGATTTGTGACCCCCAAACCATGAACAAACCAAATACAAACAAAACAGCCTCAGTCCCTTATTGGAGAATTCCCTCATCCCAACGTGGGCATTTCTGAACTGAATCTTGCTGTATCCATGCTGCGTCTTTCTTATAGTAGAGGGTTGGGTATCCTCAGAATGTGGGGTGATGTGGTGTGGATTGCCCATAGCAGGAAATATTTCTAAATGGTTTGGTCACAGACATAACAAAGTGGCTTCAGATGTATTTTAGCTCAGAGTGTCACTGTCCTCCCATTGCTCATGGATTTGTTGGAGAGCGCCCAGTAACCCTGTGATACTTGTTACTGTTTTTGACATATCAAATATGACACAGGTAGCTTCTCAGGCTTTGGTGTGCGGGCAAGATACTCTTGGTAGCTTGCCGAGAGGGGTTGTGGAATCCAACTCGGGTCGTCCATGTCAGCCACATGCAAGGCAAACACCATACCCCCTGTGCTATGGCCCCAACCTTGCAGCTTTGCCTTGCTCTGTCCACATCAGGTTCAATCCTCTGCATCCATCGTGGTCCAGAGGCAAAGATGGAGCAGCCCACACGACCCCTGAGGTGATTCAGCTATGTACTCCACAAGATCTGAAGGTGAGAATCCAATGCTGGTCACCATGTGAAAGACTCGCACCCTCAAGACTCTCCTACCACTGCCCCTTTGAAGCTCCTTGCTTGATCTTTAATTATCCAATACTTGACACAGAAGCAAACCTAAGTAAGGATGGAAAATTCTTAAAGAAACGGGCCTTGAGAGGGACAGAAATGCCCACAACTCCATCTTGTGGCGTTTCAACGTAAATTCTTGGGTCCAAATTTTCCCATGATTAAGATTTTCAGCCCTTTTCTTTGCTGAAATGTTAAGTATGAGGTCATTAAGGAACCAGCACGCAGTTTGGGCTGCTGCAACGGGAGCAGAGCGCATACGGCTTTTGCCTTGCATCCGTGGGACCCGGGTATTTTCATAGGCTTCCCCTACGGTTCTTCAGTCAAGTCCATTGTGATTACTGAGTACAGAGCCAGGAGAAGGTCGTGAGCATACCCGGGTGTGGCCACAACCATAAAGGAACAAACAAGAAAGAAAAGTAAAACACAGAGCATTAGTTCCTTGATGGCGAATTCTCTCACCCTGACTTGAGGGTGTCAGAATTGTATATTCTTCCATTCCCCGCGTCTGTGTAGAAGACGGTTAGAGAACCCTCATAATGTGGAGTGATGGGGTTTGGGTTACCCATAATAGGAAACATTCATAGGGCTCAGTCACAGGCATCACAATGTGCATTCTATGTACATTTTTCTTGTACAGAGAGAACAATAAATGTGAGAAAGTAACCTTGCCTTGCTCATTAAAGGCTCAGTTCAATCTTCTGCACCCCTCGAGGTTCAGTGACAAAGCGAGGGCAACCCACTTGACCCCCGAGGTGATTCAGGTATCCACCCCACAAAGATCTGAAGGTTGGAATCGAACCCAAATTACTCAAGTGAAAGACAAGCAACCACAGGCTCTCCTACCACTGCACCTGTGGAAGCGGCTTGCTTAATCCTTAATTACCCCATACTGAACACTGAAGCAAACCCAAGGATGGAAAATTCTTAGAGAATTGAGCCTTAAGAGGGACAACAACGTCCACAGTGCCATCTCGTGGTGTTTCGGCGGAACTACCACTGCCTGACTTTTTCCATGCTTAAGTTTTCCAGCCCATTTCTTTGCTTCTCTGATAGATATCACGACCATCCTGTTATTCATCGATTGCCTCGAGCAGGCCCCAGTAACGTCTCCTTCATCCTAGCCCTGAGATTATATTCAAGGCTCTTTAGGAGAATGAGACCCATCATTGTCACTGGTATTTGGCACATTGGGTATGCCACGGGGAGTTTACATTCAGTTACATTCGGTAGCCTGCCAGTTTGTCAAAAATAGAAATGAGATAATCAGATGTCATAATAAGATCTCCAGGAGCTAGTTTTTATAGTTTCTGAGTCTTGGCCATTGATGGGATTACACGGCGCCAGTCTCCTGCCCCCATGCCTGGTTTTCTCGCCAGGGCCCCTTGGAGGGGAGCGGGTTGAATTTTCCTCCCCGCCCCGACCAGCGCTCCGGCAGCCGATGACCTGCAGGACAAGCCACCACCATGCTGAGACCACTCTCTGCACACATGAAGGTACTGGCAGAGGGACAAAGCCACGCGGGTTCCGGGGCCGAGATCTCCAAGCCTACTCGGATTGGGGCCGAGCATCCTCCACCCAGATCCTCCAAATTCCAGTAAGCGGGGGTCACACCCACCAACTGGCCCCCTGGCGCCATGTAATCCCATCAACGGCCAAGACTCAGAGACTATAAAAACCAGCCCCCGGAGGCACGCGGCCACATTTGCGACATCTTATCATCTCATTCCTTCTTTGGACAAACTGGCAGGCTACTGAATGTGACCTGCCCACGCGGCAGAGTCTGGCAAACTTTCCGTGGCGTACCCAATATGCCAAATACCAGTAACAATGAAGGGTCTCCTCTTGGCACATGGATTCCTTGAGAATGAAGGCAGCACCA
Source organism: Sorex fumeus (assembly GCF_029834395.1). Classification (NCBI taxonomy): domain Eukaryota; kingdom Metazoa; phylum Chordata; class Mammalia; order Eulipotyphla; family Soricidae; genus Sorex; species Sorex fumeus. The sequence goes on from NW_026606076.1 coordinate 5,761,875, forward strand.
TTGGGGTCAGGGTCATCCCCCAACCCCCACTCCACCCCACATGGTCCACACCTGATCTGGCTATATCATTCAGGGGAAGGGATTCGGAGGCAGGGGTGGGGCAGCGTCTGGAGTTGGGCTGAGGTGGGGGGCACACAACTCCGCCAGGGGACCCACATCCTTCTGGAGTCTGACTTTGGTTCCCACACTCGGGGACCCCCACCTGCCCTGCTCCCAGCAATTTCTGAAGAATCCAAACAGCAGTCTATCTCGAACAGTAGGGAATCCGATGGTCAACAAGGAGGTCTGGAAGCACCAGATATTTTTGAGAACAGAACGGGAGGCAGGTTTAGAAGCAGGTTTAGGAGGGCTGTATCAGCTCCGAGCTGAAAGTTCTTTGTATGCAGTGTAGGGGTGTTAAACTTCCAGCTAAACTTCAGCTGCTCCCCCAAGAGAGGAGTGGGGAGGCTAAGAGTTCCCCCTACGGGCTGAAGAAGGAAGGAGATTCCTCTTGTCTGACCGTGAGGCAGTTGCCAGAGAAGATAAATAGGGCTTCTGGAGGCCTCATCACCATTAGTGCCCCCGTGGGGGCGTCCCATCTGTCCCTCCCTCTCCTCTGCCACCCCCAGACTCTCAGCTACTGAAGCAAACGGGCCCTTGCTGGAAGCCGAACTTCTGTTCAGGCTGTCCAAAACCGGCAGCCACTACATCCAGCAGTGGGAGAACCCTTCCCTGGGGGCGCTGCATTCCACCAGGGTCTTGGCCTGGCCCCTCCCCGGGCGCAGGGACCCCCCTGTGCATTCCCACTGCCCATTCCGCTGACCCAGCAGCTGTCCTAGGGGGGCCGGAGCATGGCCAACGCCAAATAGCTATCTGGTTGAGGGCCAGCTTCTGGCCCGTGGCCTCCCGGGAGTGCAGCGCGAGGCCCTGGCTCCCTGCCGCCAAGTCCAGCCTGGCGGCATTGTTCTGGCACAGGCCTGTGAAGGACTGCCAGGTTCTGGTGCTCAGCAGGCACAGGAAGGTCAGCTGCTCGCCGCTTACCCGGGCGCCGTCAGCATCCGCGTAGGAGAACTGCGGGTGCCCGGGCAGGAGTTGGGAGCCAGAGGGCCGCCAGGAACAAGCTGGCCAGCCCCAGCTCTTCCTCCTGGTTGCACTTGGTTTTAGTTTTGCTTTTGCACACCCAGCGGTGCTCAGGGATCACTCCAGGCGGGTCACAGGGGGTACTATGGGGTGCCCGCGGTCAAACCCCAGTCGTTGTGGGCAAGCCCAGTGTGTCCTCGCTGGACATCGCTGCTGCCCGACTGAGCCTCTTTCCCGCTGGAGACGCCTGTGCTCTCTCCCCAGCGTGTGCTTCTCTCTAAACCTTTCTATGTTAGTTTCTATAAAACTATCTTGTTGGGGCCCGAGTGATGATATAGTGTGTAGGACACACAGACTTGCACACAGCAGGCCCGGGTTTGATTCCTGGCATCCCATAGTGTTCCCCTGAACACATCCAAGAGTAATTCCAGGACGCAGAACCAGCAGTCATCCCTGAGTATCATTTGGTGTAACCCAAAAAGGAAAAGAAAAAAGAAAACTATCTTGCTTCACACATACACACACACACCCCCCACACACACACCCCCCACACAAATTTTAAAAATCTAGCAGAGCTTCTGACTCCGAGCTTCAGGAGAGTCTGTTCCTGTGGCTGGCACGCTTGTCCCTGTTCTCCCAGTCACTGACCCCAATCATTGCTCAGGCCCCAATGAGGCTGAAACTTGTACCCGGAAGGCCAGTGGGTCCTTCCAGAACACATGGCCCCCAAGCCGCCACCATGTCTGTGGGTCCCCTGCCCTCTCTTGCGAGCCAGCCTCTCTCCTCTCAGCCCACCTGCGGCTTAACAACATGACTGACCTTCCCTCGTTGAATGGAGCCATACTAGCAAGGCAAGCACCTCCCCACTGGATTATCTCTCTGGCCTCACATATCTTGTTAGGACAGGACAGCCTCGGACTGGACCAAGGACAATGAAGATAGTATAGTTTCCACTCAGACCTCTATTTTCTGCTTGTTCCAGGAGGAATGTAAGGGGCCCTGACCTATGACCATATAAAGGTATAATCTAATTTCATAAAAGACCTTGTGGTTGACTAATGAAACAGTTGTCACAGGTCCGGGCTTATCCCTCGGACCCGGATATCACGTGAAGCCCGGAGCAGGCACTTACATAAATTGAGACCTTCAAATCCGCTGTAACGGCCAGTATAGGCCTATAAGTGCTCCCTTCTGAAGAAGCTCGGGGTCTTGCCTAACCTACTGGACCTGCGTGTCGGTGGGACGGCTTGACCCTGGATAGCCAGCTCAATAAACTGCCTGCTTGCTGATTGCATTCCTGCATGGTCCTTGTCTGCGTCGGAGATCCCAAATTGTGCCCTAACAATCTTTGTAGAGCAGGCCCGGGTCCCAAATGCAGCTATTCAGGTAGAAGTGCTTGTCTCAGGAGACCGGGGCCAGTGTGACAGCACGATCCCCACCAACGTGCAGGGTCCCCCAAGCACTGTCAGGAATGGCCTTGATGTAGTGCAAAGGTGCTTGTATCTTTATCTCACAGTGATTCAATTAAACACACACAGACACACACACAGAAAACCTTGTTGAATGTGTGAGTCTCTCTCCTTTCTGCCCCTTAAATATACCCCCGAGGACTGGAATGTTCCCTTTGATAACAAGCCTATTTCCAGTTGATTCTCAGTAACTCATTTTGAAACATTATTCATCCACCTACAATCTGTGTGGCTGAAAAGTTATTTGAGCCCAAATCACTGTCTTCCCTCCACAGATTCATAGATTCTGATCTCTGTGGCACTGCCTATCCCAACCCCTGCTTCATTTTGGTGGAATTGGAGGAAAGCTATTTTCAGTACCCATCCCTCTCACACTCTGACATTCGTTTATCCTCACATCTCACTCTGGTTGTGGCCTTCCTCACACATTCTGACTCTGCTCACAATATAGAAAGTTGCCATCCATATTGAAGCCATAGTGCAGAACTAGACATTTGCTTTGCTTGAAACCAGCTCGGGTACAATCTCTGGCATCCCAGATGGTTCCCTGGGCACTGGAAGGAGTAATTCCTGAGTGCAGGGCCAGGAGAAACTTTGAGCATCACCAGGTGTGGCAAAGAAAGAAAAAATATTGTCATTAGGAATAGGAATTAAACTCATTTTTTTTTCATTTTCATTTGGGTTGATGTTATTTTTCAGCTAGATAGAAGCAAATGTTGCACAACATGTCCAATATAGGCACAGTCATGAGTGAAAGGAGCACAGGATTATTTAAAGAAGAATCTGTTTCAGTCAATTATTAAATGAAGTACAAAATATGCATGTAAGTAATATACAATGTTTTCAAAATAGCATAGGAAAAGGCCTAGAGCAATTGCACAGCGGGGAGGATATTTGCCTTGTGCACAGCTGTCCTGGGTTTGATCCCTGAAACCACATATTCCCAGAGCCCCAGCAGGAGTTATCCCTGAGTATGTACATAAGTATGAACATATGATCTATACTAAAAATACACTAAAGATCACTTTATTTCATTGTATCTTCAATAGTATGATAAACCAAGAAAGAAGTTAAACGTTGAAAAATATAAATAATTAGATGTCTTGATTCACTGTTAATGAAGGATCTACATTGGTTAATAATTGAAATCTCCAAAGAAAACTATCATTCTGATAACACAAGTCATAAAAGAGTTGCAAAGTTAAAGAATTTTCAGTGATCTTACTCATATAAAATAATTCTAATTATCTTATGCTGGAGCGATAGCACAGCGGGTAGGGCGTTTGCCTTGCACGCAGCCAACATGGCCGACCTGAGTTCGATTCCTCCGCCCCTCTTGGAGAGCCTGGCAAGCTACTGAGAGTATTCGATATGCCAGACACAGTAACAACGCAAATTCTAATTGGTTCAAAAAATTCTTGGTCATAACATTTAAAATGGTAGAAAAATATTTTTGATATGATTTTGCTTTTTTGTCAATGCACAGATGTTATTCCTGGCTCTGCAATCAGGAATTACTCCTGGCTGTGCTTAGGGGACTATATGGGATGCTGGGAATTGAACAAGGGTCAACCGCGTGCAAGGCAAATGCCCTACACGCTGTGCTACCACTCCAGCCCCATTTTTGGAAGACAGAAAAAGACATTTGACTACATAAAATATTTATGAATCAGAACATCTGGTATTGTGATAGAAAATTCTTACCAAAATTAAAAACTCTAAAATTAAAGAAATCCCTAAACAACCCTAGAATCATTTAAATAATCTGATCTAGATAAGATAGTTCTAATTTCATTTTGTTTATTTTTGAGCCACACTCAGCATTGCTCAGGGCTTACTCCTGGCTCTGCACTCAAGAATCAGTTGTGGTGACTCAGGGACCCTATGGGCTCTCAGGGTTCAAACCTGCATCAGCTGCATGCACAGGAAGAGCCCTCCCCACTGCACTGTGGCTGCCTCCCCCAATAGTTCTAATACTTTGGTTATTAAATCATAGGAGCTAAGAAAAATACATGAAAAAGGACATTTGGGAGAAAAGTTAAAAATCAATAAGAAATGCATAAAGAGATGGGGGAAGATTAATAAAAGAAAAGTGAACTCAGAAAACAAAGTTTAATCAGAGTGGAAAGGTGAACAGAGCTTCTGTGTCAGTGAATGAGTGAGGATGTAAACATTCTAAGTGACTTGTTTTTTGTGTTACTATAAGAACTGATTATGCCACCAAAAAGTTCTAAAAATACTTTAAATGAAAATGCAGATTAAAAGCAATAAAATGGGCCAGAGAGATAGTCCAGTGCATGGGAATTTGCCTTGCTCCTGATGGGTTTGGTATTTATCTCCAGCATCGTATAGGGTCCCCACTTGCCTTTCTAAATCTCTAAGGACAGTCTCTAAGGACAGAACAGTACAAGTCAGTCAAGCAAGTTTCCTTTGGACACGATGGTCAAGGGTGTTAAAAAAAAGTGTAGTTAAGAGGGAAGTAAGCCTGCCTGCTTGGGACAGGCTTCTCCTCATGTTATTGAAAGGTACCTGCTGATTTTCACCCTGGCTGCACCTATGCCAATATTCTAGTGCTTGGAATTGCTTGTGTGTTAACTTGTAAATAATGGGTCCTGGTGATGAAAATAAGGAGGAAGTTTACTGAATAATCCAGTACAGAAACACCGCCCTGCCCGCTGTGCTATCTCTCCAGCCCTTTATTTAATTTTTTTAAAAATGGAAACTTGCCTTCCTTGTGACAAATGAGCTTCAATCCTAGCCATTTCTAATGTTCCCCAGAACCTCACGGGCCCACATCAACCCCACCTAAAAAATTAACAATCCTGAGAAACTCACTGTCCTGTGCCCCAATCACTCCCTAACTGCTTGTTTTACCCAGATCAACCCTGTTGCAGTTTTCCTGATGGCCTTGTGTGTGAGAGCATTGACTCCACATTTGACTGGCCAGTAAAGCATCAGGGGGGACTTCTTATCCGAGCTCCCACGCCGACCAGCTACTCCAGCAGCTGCCTCTCCACTCCCTTATTCAAATCCATCCCCCTCCCACCACTGATTCACCTGGGTGGAGATAATGGTTCTCTGCACATCTGGTGCCTGGCCCTTTAAGGCTGCTTGCAGGACCGGAAGTGACATCACAGCGGGGTCTTCCTGGTGCTTCTCTTCCTGGAAACGGGGCAGAGAGTCCTTGGTCACTGGGTGAAGGAACAAGTAGGGCCCCAGTAAGGCAGCGGGACTCTGAAGGCCAATTTTCTCTTTCTGCAGGTCTGGGGTGGCCTCCCATGAGCGCTCCGAGCCTCCCCGTCTTCGCCCTGTGAGCCGCGGGACCACTCCAGCCTCTCGCGCTTGTTTTTCTTGTGTTCCCCGATATCCAGGCCGTTGCTGAAGTATGATGGGGTCTTTTGGGGAGCGGGGAGCTTTGGGAGGTTCGTAGATTGCTATAGTGGGATGCAGGGGTTGCGGGTGTGAGTGCATGATCCTGGGGGGTTATGCTGTGGCCATGGTCGCATTCAGCTCCGCGTTTGGGGCAGCCGCGGGTGGGTGCGGGGCTGAGCTCAGGGGCTGAGGTCCTTGGGGTGCAGGAGCTGTCGAGGGCGGGGCCTTAGCCTTCCCGAACCTTCCAGCTGACCCATGTTGGGACCTTGCCCCAGTTTGCTGCTGTAGAATCTCCAGATTCACTTTGAGGAGCAGAGCCGCTCCCCGATGCCAAAGGCTTGAGACCCTTTTGCCATCCAGCTTTTTCACTGGCTGCCCTCGTGGGTCAGGCTGGGATGGTGGATCTGCAGGTGTCTGGGTTTGCCAATGAGAATTTCCTTTTGGGGCTATTTTTGGCATGGGGAAAGGGGGGCTCTGCTTTCCTGGAGATACCCTGAGGGCGTGCTCTGGCTCTAGCCTCAGATGTTATTCCTGGCAGTGCTCTGGGGGCCATGGGGATGCAGAGGATTGATTAGTGTCAGCAACGCAAGCATCCTAACAGGTTTTCTGTATGTTGGAATAGGATTATCTGCCTCCTCACATCAAGTTGCAAAGTCCTACCCAGACCGCTGGCTATCCAGGTGAGTACGGGGGTAAAGGGTGTGTGTGCGCGTGCGCTTGTGTGTGTTCGTGTACTGCTGGTAAAAGTGTATGTATGTAGAAAGTTTTTTATTTATTTATTCATTTTTTCTTTTTGGGTCTCACCCAGCCGATTCTCAGGGGTTACTACTGGCTCTGTACTCAGGAAGCACTCCTGGTGGTGCTTGGGGGACCATGTGGGATGCTGGGAATTGAATCCGGGTTGGCCGTGTGCAAGGCAAACACACTACCCACTGTGCAATCGCTCCAGCCCCTGTAGAAAGTTTTAAAAAAATTTCATTTATTTGCTTTTTGGTTCACACCCGGTGATGCAAGGGGTTCCTCCTGGTTCTGCTCTCAAGAAGTACTCCGGTGGTGCTCAGGGTACCATATGGGATGCTGAGAATTGATCCCAGGTCGACTACTTGCAAAGCAAACCGCCCTACCCACTGTTTGACCACTCTAGCCCCTGTTTTTTTTTTTTTAAAGAAGACAGGGGCTCCCCCATGCAATCATAGCCCAAATGGTGGCTCTCTCACGGGGCCAGAAGGGGGCGCTGATGCATGGGATTTCCTGGCCTCAGAGTCCTTCCTGGCTGGGCCTGAGAGAACCTTCTGTGGGTCCGGGAGGAGTCCCCAGACCAAGGCTGGGCCTTGTAGCCCAGCCCAGAACTTGTGTTGCAAAAGGCAGCACAGATGCCAACCCCTTTTGCTTCTCCTGGGGAGACAGAAGCATTTTGCAGTGTCCCCCAGGCAGGTCTCTGAACCAGTGCCCGAGGTGTGACTGGTCAGAACTTGGTGATTTTGCTCCTGTCCAGTTCTCACAATTCAGACTTTTCCTCCAGGTCTCTGATCCTCAGGAAAAACAGAGGCAGGAGAAGATGGTGAGATGTCATCGGACACACCGACGCCAGGTAGGAGTGACAAAATGAGGTGATGCAGTGACAGGAGCATCAGGCTTCCCGGGCTGTCTGTCTCAGTTGCTTCAGGAAGGATCCTGCCACCTTGTCGGAGCACTTGGCTCTCTGCAGTATGAAACCACGTTTGTGTCATTTTTGTTGCATTTGGCTTTGGGACCACAGCATCTCAAAGATTACTGGTGCTCACGGATGACTCCTGACATGTCTCAGGGACCATATGGGGTGCTGGGCATCAAAGGCTGGTGTCTGGGTATTTTGTTTTGTTTTCGGAGCCACACACAGTGATTCTGGGGATTATACTCTAGGCTCTGCACTCTGGCATTGTACCTGGCACTGTTTAGGGGACCCTATGGGATGGCGGGGATCACCAGCCCTACCCACTATCCCCATCCCACTGTCCTGTTACACAGTCATGCTGCTTTGTTTCTTTTCTTATTTATTTTTGTGCAACGGGGGAGATGCTCAGGGCTTCCTCTTGGCTCTGTGCTCTGGATTTCCACCTGATGTGCATCATGGGTCCCCGGGTGCGCTGGCCCTGTTTGTGCCCTGGCAGTTAAAGGAACTCGGGCCCCAGGATACATGTTTCCACTATTTTGTCCTTCTCTCTCTGGAGAGCTTCTCCTGGTCTATCACACAGTTCAGCATTCATTGGCTGTTTGGTTTGCGGTTCTGGGCATGTGCTGGTCCCAGGGAGACAGAGCAAAGGATCTCTGGGGCCATCAGAGCTTTTAGGCTTAAGACACTTTGAGAGGCATTTGGGGTGGCCCTGAACCATGATCAGAGTTCAACAGGCACATATGTGCATGCACAGCTTTCAGTCGGTGGCTGGGCATTGAGTGTCCCCTTCTCCCTAGAGCATGGGCTGTGGGATGCAGGGGGTGTATGTTTTGTGTTTTGAGCTGAAAGCAGGGTTACTCACTTGGGTCACAATGATTGCATGCTCAGTTTGTACTCTCTGGAGTGCTCACAGGAGCAGTGCTTGAATTCCTGGGTTCATGTGCAAGCCTGCCACCTTCAGAAACCTTCTAGTAGAGCATTCTCACATTTTTACAGACGTAGCTGTCTTAGAGAGAAGTTGGGGCCCGTCTGCCAGGAGTTCAGGTGGAGACTGGATCTTCCCGAGGGAACAGACCCCAAGCCCCTCTAGGGCCTGGGGGTCCTGGCTTCACAGCCCAGGGAACATAGTGGGGACAGACCCTGACTCCTGCCCCTCTTTGTATGTTGGCTCAGGACACGGTGACCTTCTCCGACGTGGCTGTGAAATTCACCCCAGAAGAGTGGACATGCCTGGATACCTCTCAGAGAAAGCTCTACAGGGACATGATGCTGGAGACCTACGAGCACCTGTCAGCCATTGGTGAGAGCAGTGCGGGGCCGACCTTGTCTGGACAGACCGGTGTGGGCTCCCTGTGCTGGGCCGTGACTGTGTGTCCAACAGTAGCTGTGAATGTCCTGGTGAGGACAGCCATGCAGTAGCTGTTCCTCTAGTTCCTTCCCTGTTTTTTTTTGTTGGTGCTCACCTGGCGATGCTCTGGGCTTACTCTAAGCTCTGTCCATAGGAATCACTCTTTGTGGGTTTTAATGAATCTGGAGTGTTGGGGATCGACCCAGGTTAGCCCCGTGCATGGCAAGCTCCCCACATGTTGTACCGTCGCTCAGGTCTCTCTAAAATGTTCCTGGTTCCTGCCAATGCTGAGTTCTCTGATTATTTCTTGTACTACACATAATTTCTATGTATTTTGGTTTTGCTTTTATTTGGGGCACAACTTGAATATTCTTGTCTCTGTGCTGAGGGATCACTCCTGAGGGTGCTCAGGGGCCATGGGGTGCTGGGGATTGAACACGCTTGGCAGCCAAAAAGGTTGCTGTCTTAATCCTAGTACTATTGCACCTGGCCCACAACTTCAGTTAATTTATTTTTATTTATTTTATTTTAGTTTTATTTTTTTTTCATTTTTATTAGTGAGGTACTGTTGTATACTTACAAATTTTTGTGTTTGGGTTTCAGTAATACAGTGATCAATTACACTTCCCTCCACCAGTGCCCATTCTCCACCACCACTAATCCCAGTATCCCTTCCCCACCCATCCCCCCAGTCCACCCTGCCTCTATGGCAGGGCATTCCCTTTTATTTTTGTTTTGCTTTGGTTTGGGGTTATACTTACAAACACTTAGGGATTATTTCTGGCTGAGTATTCAGTTATTCATCCTGGTTGTGGTCCGGGGCAGTGTGTGCTGCTGGGGATCAATTCTGTACGTGTGTGCATTGTCTGTGTCCTGCCTGCTGTCATATCGCACCCAACACAGTTCATTTATTTCTTAGGGCCTCAATCCATAAGATGCTGCTCTATTTCAGGGCTCGTGGTCACTTCCAGTTGTTCTCTGTTCATCAGAACTAAGGGTTTGCCTCTGAACTATACAGTCAGGGATCAAGCAGATGACTCGAGAGACCCTTCTGAAAGTTAGGATCGAACTTTTATTGACCTTGAGCAAGGCCAGTGCCTGACGTTCTGTGCTGTCTGTCTGCATACTTTTATGTTTATTTTTATAACCAATTTGGGTCTTTGGTCGTCTTTGGCCATCTTTGGATTTGTTAAGCTTTGGGGTTTACTGCACCCAGGCATCAGTTCACGCAGGCTCAGTACATTGCATGTGATGCCGAGCCTTGAGTGACAGTACAGTGGACACGGTGCTTGTCTTGCAAGATCCGGACATGCATTATATCCTTACCATCCCATGTGATGCTCAAGCACCACGAAAGGTGATTTCTGAATACACAGTCAGGGAGAAGCCTTGAGCATCCCCAGGTGAAGATCCCAAACTAGAGAAAAAAATACTATGTGCTGTGTTGTGATCAAACCCCCGTTGGGGGGAAATACCTGTTGGCCCTTTGCAATGCCAGGGCTATACTATTTGTGATGTTTTCTGGGGCCCCATATTCTCTTAAATTCAGACCTGAATCTTAGCTCTTGGATAACTCCAAATCGGGAGCATTTTAGAAGTACAGATTCTGTTCATGCCTTTCCCATAATTGATTCCATTTTTGTAGGGAGACATGGGGTTTACTTGTCACGTTTTCCTTGCCACTAATCCATTCTCCATCTCTGAGAGGTTCAGGGCATTCTGGGGTGAAGCCTGCGGTGATCTCCTGGCTGGAAGGAGGAACCCTGAGGCCGGGGAGGAGACTCATGCGTGCAGGTGAGTGTCTGAGAACCCTCCGTGGCTCAGGCCCTCGGCAGTGTGTGGGTGCCCTGAGCACATGTGAAACGAGCTGCTGACCCTGATATCCTTGGGTTCTTGGATCTTGGCATCTGTGTTATATTCACGCTGCTCTTCGCTCCCACAGATTGTCTGTTATGGAATAATCTTGCGCTTTAATTTCTTGGCTTTGACATTATTTTTCCTCTTCTTCCTGAGTTTCTATGAAATTCTCACTTCTTGGTCCCTCTGTCTTTTCCTTACCAGCCTATTTGTAGAGCCTATATTATTGCTGTACTTTCAAAAAAAATTTTGCCTCTTTTGTTTAGTTAATAAGTGAGGCCATAATAAAGCTATTTTGGCTCTGAGTGATAGTAATGCAGGAAATGCGCTTGTCCTGCACAGTGTCCACCTGGTTCAATAACCAGCATCCCATATAGTTCCCTGAGCATCACTGCGTATGTTCCACAAACAAAAAAGAAAAAAAATGTCTTGTAGGATTGTCAAGCTTTTCGCAGCAATCCTCCTCAGGGACCTTCCCTTTTCCGTGGGATCGTTTGGACTGTGAGGACAATAGAGATGTCCACCAACTGTACTGCCTGGTTAAGGATGTTTCTTTCAAGAATTCTTACATTGTATATTGTGTTTCATTTCAGAACTCAAAGCATGGCTTCGGGATTTGGGAACTCAGTCAGCCAGTATGAGTGAGCCGGTAAGATTTGCAAGTTTGGAATCAATATTATAGTACGAATGGAAAATGTCAGTGGACCAGCATGTTATTTTTAAAGTGCAGTGCCGGGAATGGCCAGAAGGAAATTCAGAGTATGATCCTTGAGATCGAGGACCCTTATCTTCACTGGGTGCTGACATCTCTGCTCAAAACCGAAGGAAAATTGTAATATGTTTCATGTAAATGCCGTGCTTTTTTATTTGATAGAAAGTATCTACAAATGGTAATCGAGAAAGAACCTGGTCTTATAAACTGGTCCATTCACATTGCTCCATGTGTTTCACAGAGACCTACCGGGAATAATCCGTGACACTGCATGGTGTACCCCCTCACCCAAATGAAAGCAAAATACAGAACAGAAAAAGTCATTGATCCTGAAAAGAATCTGCCTGTGGTGAGATGTTTTCAATGGCTACTGTGGTCAGACTCAGCAGTGTGGGATGCAGCATTTCTTCACAAATGCTTTCCGGGCTCTGCTCCACAGTGAGATAGAACTGAACCCAGAGTTTAGTGTGTTTTATTTTTCTTTTGAATCTGTTGCATCAGTTTTCTGTGGAGGGAGTTATTCCTGCCTGTTCATTGAGTTGAAAAAAATATTTAACAAATTAATGGCCTCTCATTCATCAATTTTCCATGTGTGTCTTACAGAAACATTAGGTTAGCCCATGTTAATGCCATCCACCTGTCGGGAATTGCATTGGTGTGGTGCAAATGTTAGAAACTAATCTGCAGGTATCAATTTCATTTAACATGGAGACTCTTAAGGCATAGAACGATAATTGGAATCCTTTGCTGTTCTACAGGGAAGCAGCCAGCCCGAGTGGAATGTCTCTGATCCTTCACAATATGAAAAAGTCTCAAGTGTGCATTTGTGCCCTCAGCCACACGGGGATGCCAAGACAGGCAGGATAGCCTCTGAGGATGATCAGAATGGAGAGAGCAACCTCACTATGAAGAATCCCTCCCCTAGGAAAAGGTTCACACAGTCTGTTGTTCTTGGTCCACAGACACAAACCCCAACATTGGGGCAGTCCCTAGAATGTGGGAGAGGAGCACTGTTTATAGTGAGTCCTTCATACCGAAAGGCCCACAAGCAAAGTCACCATGGATTAATGCTGTCCAAGAGTAAGGAATGTGGGGGAGCTTCCCCGTGTTCCCAGGAACGTGATGTTCCATTTGAAACCCAAAGTGGAGAGAATCCCCAGGAGTGTCGGCAGCAAGGGCATGGTTTGAATCCAGCGTCACCTCTTTGTGATGACATGAACATCCGCACAGGAGGGAAACCACATACATGTAAGGACTGGGCAAAGGCCTCCAGTAGACGCTCAGACCTCTTAAAACATTGTAGAATTTATACTGGAGAGAATGCATATTTGAGTGAGCAATGTGCTCACTCTTTGCTTACTCTTCACACTTTTCTAGACACAGGAAAATTCATACTGGAGAGAAACCTCATAAATATAAGGCACGTGCAAAGGCCTTCACTCGATCCTCAACCCTTACTGGGCTTATGAAAACTCATACCGAAGAGAAGCCTTATATATGTAAGGAATGGGGGAAGGCCTTTAGTTATTCCTCAGTCCTTACTCGGCATATGAGAATTCACAACGGAGAGAAGCCTTATGGATGTAAGGAATGCGGGAAGGCCTTTATTTATTACTCAAACCTTAGTCGTCATATAAAAATTCACAAAGGAAAGAAGCCTTATGGATATAAGGTATGTGGGAAAGCCTTTTGTTATCCCTCACAACTTACTTGTCATATGAGAAAACACACTGGAGAGAAGCCTTATGGCTGTAAGATATGTGGAAAGGCCTTTGTTGCATCCACAAGCCTTAATAGGCATATGAGAAGTCACACCGGAGAGAGACATTATGTTTGTAAGGTGTGTGGGAAGGCCTTTGTTCTATCCTCAAGACTTACCCGACATATGAGAATTCACACTGGAGAGAGACCTTATGTTTGTAAGGAATGTGGGAAGGCCTTTCTTTATCCCACAAGCCTTACTCATCATATGAGAATTCACACTGGAGAGAAGCCTTATGGATGCAAGGTATGTGGGAAGGCCTTTGTTGAATCCTCAAGTCTTACTCGGCATATGAAAAAGCACACTGGAGAGAGACCTTATGTTTGTACGGAGTGTGGGAAGGCCTTTGTTTCTTCCTCAACCCTTACTGGTCATGTGAGAATTCACACTGGAGAGAAACCTTTTGTTTGTAAGGAATGTGGGAAGGCCTTCCATAAGGCCTCCGGCCTAAATGTACATAGGGCAGTTCACACTGGTGTGAAATCTTATATATGTCAAGAATGTGGAAAGGTCTTTCTGTTTATTTCTGGTCTTAGGAAACATCAGAAAATTCATATTACGTAAGTCAATGCCCTAATAACAATTTTTAATGTCAAAACAGACCCCCTTTGATAAAGTCTGTTTTCTTTGTACCGTGGGATGCTGTGCTACAAAAGTGCAGCTAAGATAGAAATAATCCTTTAGTGTTTAACAAACATTTTGGGATGTCAGTTTATAAGGGAAAGTCTATGCAAAGGTTCCGGCATTTAAACTTGATGTGTATGTTAACATGTACTTTGTGGATTTTCTGGTGAAAGCCAGGAGGAATGTGAATTAAAAGGCAAAAAATCCCCTGTGCTCAGGGCTGTCAAGACTCACCACTGTCTCATTCTTTATAGTGACTCTGGCTTGACTCCCTTTTTGCTTTGTGGTTCACACCCAGCGATGCTCAGGGGTTACTCCTGCCTCTACAATCAGTAATTACTCCTGGTGGTTTCTTGGTACCATGTGGGATGGCAGGGATTGAAACTGGGCTGGCCCCATGCAAGGAAAAAGCCCTCCCCCTGGACTATTGCTCCAGACCCGTGAATTGGCTCTTGATTTGGGGGATTATAGCAGAGAAACAGATATATCTTCGTTCTTCAGGGCCTCCTGATTCATGTTCTTTGGAGCCACACCCAGCTGAGTCCTACTTCTCGCTCTCAGATCAGTCATCCCTACCTGGGGGACTCAGGATCATTATGGGGCACTGTGGTTGCAATTCAGGTGGGCTGTGTTCAAATTCCTTCCCCCATGCCATCACTGCCTCCAATGTGTTCAGATACTGGCTAGCATTGTGTAAGTCTTAATCACTTCACTTAATCACTTAATGCCCGTTATTCATCGATTTACTCGAGCGGGTGCCAGTAACGTCTCCATTCATCCCAGTTGCGTGCTAGCGTAGCCCAATGGTATCTGTTCGTTCTAGGAACATGCAGAGCCTCAAACCGATCATTCAGGGTCTTGACGAAGAAGTCTGACCATCTTGTAGTTGGGCGTCCACGTGATCTTTTGATGTCCCATGGAATTCAATCAGTAATGGCTCTAGTCCAGCGGTTGTCTATAAACCTCATTACGTGTCCAGCCCATCTGATTTTTGATGTCTTGGCAAATGAGACAGCGTCCCTGATTCTTGAGCGTTGACGAAGATCAGAACTCTGGATTCTATCTCTCATTTGAGTGAATCGTGATACTCCAAGCATAGCTCTTTCGATTCCTCTTTGAGAGACCCGAATAGTGTTCTCATCCTGTTTTCGTGGGGTCCTGGTCTCTGAGGCATATGTTAATGCAGGAATAACAGTGGAATCAAAGAGATGTGCTCGTAGCTGGAGGTTCTTTGTCCTCTTAGTTATTTCTTCAACGGTCTTGAAGGCATTCCAAGCCGCTCTCTTCCTCCTGCGCAACTCAGGTGCCAGGTCATTCATCATGTTGATTTCTCGACCTAGGTATATATAACTGTTGCATTCGCAGATGGTGGTTCCGTTGAGAGTGAATTGAGCATCAGGAACAAGGCTGTTTCTCATAAACATTGTCTTCGTAAGATTCAGCTGTAGTCCGACCTTTCCACATTCACGGTCAAAGTCGTTCAGCATTTGTGCCGCTTGACTGATGTTTGGTGTTATTAGAATGATGTCATCAGCAAAGCGGAGGTGGTGTAGTTGCCGACCATCTATCTTCACTCCCATGCTTTCCCATTCTAGTCGCCGCATGATGTTCTCGAGGGTGGCACTGAAGAGTTTTGGTGAAATGGTATCACCCTGCCGAACCCCTCTCTTGATATGGATGATTACTTCTTTGTAGAATGGTGAGATCTTGGTAGTGAATCCGCAATCGAGCTCACGAAGGTTCCTGATGTATTGAGTTTGTATGCCCTGTTTGGCGAGGGCTTCCATGACCACTTCCGTCTCAACAGAATCAAAGGTCTTCTTTAAATCAATGAACGTTAGACAGAGCGGCATCTTGAACTCCCGAGAATCCTCAATGAGCTTAGTAATCGTGTGGATATGGTCAATGGTACTGAATCCTTTTCGGAATCCGGCTTGTTCACATGGTTGTCCTTCATCTAGTGTTCTGCTAATCCTCCTATTCAGGATGACTCGAGTGAACAGTTTGTAGATGACAGACAATAGGCAGATTAGGCGATAGTTGCCATTGTCGTGGATGTCTCCTTTCTTGTATAGTAGTACAGTCCTGCTGGTTTTCCATTGGGATGGAACCTTGCATTCAGACAGGTAGCGTGTGAAGAGCCGAGCCAATGTATTGATGAATACTGATGGTAAGTTCTTCAGGTGTTCGGGTCTGATCTTGTCTGGGCCAGGTGCTCTTTGTTTCTTTACCGACGAGATGGCAGGTTGGATTTCGGAAGGGAGAACATTGGGAACGACATATGCATCATGTGGTATGTGGTATGTGGGCAAGTGGACGTGGCTATTAAAGAGATCTGAGTAGAAGTCATGAATAATCTTCTCCATTGCCCTTCTGGAAGATGTGATAGATCCATCATGATGTCGGAGGGCATTCATCTTGGTTTTGTAGTTGGTGAAGGACAGGCGGGCATTACGAATGCTTTTCCCAGCTTCTGCCGCATCTACCAGTACTGCTGCTCTCCTGTTTTTCAGGTCATCCTTGATGGCTTCTCTGCACTGTTTTGCCAGTTCGGATGTTCGTTTGTGGTTGCCTGAGGCATGTGCCAAGCCACATTGGCGAATAAGTTCAAGAATGTTCGAAGAAAGGCGGATTTTTTTGTGGTTATCTCTCTCTTGGCATTCCTCGCACAATCATGGAGGTGCTGAATCATTCGATCATATTCCTCATCAATGTTGTCAATGACGGCATCTTCCCATGTTGCCGCAACAGAGCCAAAGAGCTCCCAGTTGGTGGTCGTTCTGGGAGTCCTCTTCTTAAACCTTGCATTCTTTTCTCCTCGTTCTGTCAGGTAGAATTTTGCACGAAGAAGACGGTGTTCTGATCCCGTTTGGAATTTTGGAACAACAGCAACATCGGTTAGGCAAAACACAATACTTAGCATTGTGTAAGTATAAACGATAAATGTTTCAGAAAGTGTTATCTTAGTTAAATGGCCCTGGCAAGGTTCTTTAATGAAGTACCGTGAAAACAGTTTGTTTTTAAATTTTGAACTTTTTTCCCGTCTTTTTGGGTCATATCTTGAAATACTCAGAGAATACTGATTTTAGAAAGACATATGAAAGGATGAAAGAGGCCCCGTGCATCAAATGTCTGACAAATGCCGGGAATATGGGTCAGCTCCCCACATCCCAGCAGGCCGTTCCATTTATCTATGATTACTCACAAGGTTGGTCACATTCCTGGATCCCCCCATCAAGTTTAATAATATTACAGAAAAAATTAAGTGTTGTGTTTAGAATTAGCGAAGTCCCCTCAGTGTAGTAGACACCAGAATGATAAAATGGATTCAGATCTGCTTAAAGGACAAAAAAGGCTCCAAGGTGCCCAAAATGGCTTGCTGCCCATTAGCCTCCATTTTTAGGGTCGGAATATATGATGTTGTTGGTGCAGCCTGGCAGTGCTCAGGGCCTACTCCTGGCTTTGCAATTCAGTGATGCTCAGGGGACCATTTGGAATTATGAGGGTAGAACCCAAATTGACCACATGCAAGGCAAGCGCCCAAGCCACTGTACTAAACTTTGCCCCACAGCCTAGATTTAAAATTGTGCTTCTGAAACGGTTTTTCTCTTAGGCAAGAGTCCACTGGTTTTGTGTTTTCAAGGGGTAGTGTGTTGACCACACAGAGCTCTCTGATGTTCTTACCAGCCTCTCCTCCTTTTCCAGTGTCTCTCCAGCTCTCTGGGATGTTTCTAGGCCAGTTCCTCTCTGCATCTCCAGGGCTGGCTTTGCAGTCACTGCTTTCACCCCATCTTAATTACTCCCCCAAGAAACTCAGCATCTGGTGAATTGTACCAACATTCCTGTTTTACCTTGGATCATCCCAGCTGCATTTTTCCTGACGAACTGTGTGTGAGAGCATTGGGTCATTGTTTGACTGAGCAGTACAGAATCAGGGGTCTTCTTATCCCCACCCTCCCACTGTGTGACCCACCACTCTCCACAGCCACCTCTGCACACCTTTATTCAGTCCATCCCCCTTGATCACAGATTCAACTGGGTGGGCAAAAAGGGTCTGTGCATCTGGAACAGGGCCCTTTAAAGCTCAGGTTCTGGCAGCAGTGGAAGTGGCGTCCCAGGCCAGGGACCTTCAGATATTTTTTCTCTCCCCATTGTGGTTGCCTGATCAGGCCGCCATTGGTCTGGTGGTAGAGGAGGAAATGGTGGCACTTTGTGGAAGGGGGACTGTGAAGACCTATTTTTTGTCAGGACGTGAGTGGGGGTCCGTGAGCGCCCAGTGCCTCCTGTTCTTCGCACTGTGAGTGCCAGGGCCACTCCAGCGTGGGGGGCCCTTTTGTGCTTGTGTTTCTCTCATATCTGATATCAGCCATTTCCTGAGACATGAGTGATGTTTTAGGGGAAACTAGAGGCTTTAGGGGGGCAGGGGTAGTGGTGTGTGTGGGTGATTATGGTGGTCCCCTTTGGCCAGCATCACCTCCAGCTCCATGAATGGTCAGCAGCAGGTGGGCATAGGGCTGAGCGCAGGGGCTGAGCTTGGGGCCTGCGGGACCTGCAGAGGGCAGGGCTTGGCTGTTCCGACCCTCCCAGCATGGGACTTTGCTCTGCTCTGTTTCAGAGCACTTGGCCCTGGCATCACTCACTCGTGTAGAACCTTCAGATTAACTTCAAACGGCGGGGCCCCAGCCCCCCTGTTGTTGTGTGTCCTTTGACTGTCGTGAAATGGCAGGACAACATGATGGCTTGATCCCTGCTGGAGGCTGGGTTTTGCAAATGACACTTTTTCAGTATCATTGTTTTGATTTGGCTTGTCTACCACATCCAGAGTTGCTCAGGGTCTACTATTTTTTTTTTTTGCTTTTTGGGTCACACCTGGCAATGAAAAGGGATCACTTCTGTCTCTGCAGTCAGGAGTTCCTCCGGGCAGTGCTCACAGGACCCTATGGGTTGCTGGGAATCAAACCTAGGCAGGCCGCATGCAAGGCAAACATCCTACCTGCTGTGTTATCTCTCCAGCCCCACTCAGGGTTCTGGAACTGTCTCCTGGGTTTTTCTTGTAGATGAGTGTCCACTGCTCACGTGTTGTCAATCATAGACCTTTGACTGGACAGTGTTCTCTGATGTTCTTACGAGCCTTTGATCCTGATCCAGCGTCTGTCCAGCTCTCTGGGCTGTTCCTAGGCCAGTTTCTCTCTGCTCTTGTGCTGGCTTCGAGTCACTGCTTTCACCCTACCTTGATGCATGATTTCCTGGAGAAGCTCATTGTCCCGTGCCCCACCTGCTCCCTATCTGCCTCTTTTGTTTTGAATAAACTCCCTCTGCTTTTTTCCTGATGGACTGAGTGTGAGAGCATTGGCTCATATTTGCCCAGTAGGACTTATTACCTGTCACTGGCCCTCCACTGTGTGACCGGCCAGTACAGCCGCTGCCCCCATCACTTTATGTGAGCCCATCCCCCTTGTGCCACAGATCCACCTGAATGTGCATAAAGGTTCTCTCCACATCTGGAGTCTGGCTCTTTAAGGCTGCTTGTGGAAGCAGAAGTGACATCACAGGGGGCCCTTCCTGGTGCTTCTATTTCTGGAAACTGGGTCAGTGTCATTGTTCACATGGGTAAAGGACAGAGTAGGGCCCCTGGGAGAAAGTGGGACTCTGAAGGCCAACTTTGTGGCAGAATGGGGACAATTTCCTGTGAGCGCCTGGCAGTTCCCCGTGTCCAAACTGAGCTGCGGGTTCTCGCCAGCTTGGGGGCACTTTTGCACTTGTTTTTCACTTGTTCCCTGATACCAGGTGGTTCCTGAGGTGCGGTGGATCTTTGACGGGGTCAAGGGAGCAAGATGTGAGTGATCCTGAGGGGCTCCTGCGGCCACAATCGCCTCCAGCTCTGTGATGGAGCACCGGTGGGTGGGTACGGGGCTGAGCAAGGGGGCTGTGGGCTTTGGTGGTTAGGGACCTGCCGAGGACAGGGGCTTGGCCATTCTGACCTCCAGCTGACCTACGTTGGGACCTTGGCCCCAGACTCGTTGCTGTAAATTCTCCAGATTCACTTTGGGCAGAGTCGCAGCTCCCGCAATGCCAAGAGACCCTGTTACTGCCCGGCTTTTTCAATGGCTTCCTTGGTATAATGGGGCCATCCGGAGTAGTGGATCCGCAGGTGACAGGGGTTTTAGTTTCCTTTTGTGGCTATTTTTGGTGTGGGGAATGGAGGGCTCTGCATGTCCGAAAATACTCTGGGGGCTTACTCTGGCTCCTGGCTCATAATTCTTCCTGGAGTGCTCTAGAGGCCATAGGGATGCATAGGGACGCAGAGGATTGAGTGGTGTTAAGAAGGAAAGTATCTTGCTAGTTTTACTGTCTGCCAGAACAGGAATTTCTCCTTCACATCAAGTTGCAAAGCCTTGTCTAGACCCCTGTTTATCGAGGTGAGTACTGGGGGTAACGGGTGTGTGTGACTGTGTATGTGTGTGTGTAGAAATTGGGTTATTTTAAGAGGAGGAGGGCTGTCCCCATGATAGAGCCACATTCTGGCCTATGGTTGTGGGGGGCAGCCCTGCTGCCAGCCTGCAGGGTGCGCTGAGTCATGTGATCTGGCCTCCGGGTCAGCCTCTGGCTGTGCATGTGAAAGCCTTCTGTGGGACCCAGGGAGGAGTCCTCAGGCCAAGACAGGGCTGAGTTTTCTCCTTTGTAACCAAGCCCAGAGCTTGTGTCATGAAAGGCAACACAGATGCCAACCCATTTTGATTCTCCTGGGGAGATAGAAGCATTAGGCAGTATCCTCCAGGCGGGTCTGTGAGCCAGTGCCCGAGGGTGTGGCTGGTGAGGGTTGGGGGTAGTGCTCCTCTCCAGTGCTCACTGCTCTGACTCCTCCTTCAGGTCTCTGATCCTTGGGAAAATCAGAGGCAGGAGAAGATGGTGACATGCCATCGGATACCCCATCCCTAGGTGGGAGGAGAGTGACAAGAGAAGGTGATGCAGTGACAGGAGCGCTCAGTCTTCTTGGGCCAAACGTCTCTGAGTTGTTTCAGGAAGGATCCTGCATTGTGCCTCCTTGTCGGCGGGCCCGACTCTTTCTGTACGAGGCCATGTTTGTTTCAGTTTTGTTGTTTTTGGCTTTTGAACGACACCCGGATTAAAGAGTACTCATACCTTAGTGCTTAAGAATGACTCCTGAAATGTCTCAGGAGACATATGGGGTGCTGGGGGTCAAACGCTTTCGTCTGGGTATTTTGTTTTATTTGGAGGGCTACACCCAGTTATTCTGGGGATTATTCTTGGCCCTGCACTCTGGCGTTACACCTGGCAGTGCTTGTGGGACCATATGGGAAGATTGGGTTCACAGCCCGACCTTCTGTTCTATTACTCCATACCGCAGCTTTATTTTCTTTCCTGTTTATTTTTGTGCCACAGTGGAGGTGCCCAAGCCTTCTTGGCTCTGTGCTCTGGATTCCCACCTGATGCACTCATGGGTCCCCTAGGGTGTGCTGGCCCTGTTTTCACCCTAGCAACTATGGTGGCTCAGATCCCAGGACATGTGTTTCCCCTATTTTGTCCTTTCTGCTCTGGAGAGCCTTGCCTGCTCGGTCACACAGTCCCGCATTCACTCGCTTCTCTGTTTGCAGTTCTGGGCATGCGCCGTCTTTTTGAGTCACACCTAGAAATACTCATAGATTACTCCTGGTGTTGCTCTGGGACCCTGTTAAAGGTAATGCAAGAGAAATGTCCGCCCTGCTGTCCTGTCTCTTTGGCCCCTACTCGAAACAGTTTAAATGAGCTTTACTGTGTGTAGAAAGATGTTCGAAAGGATGGAAGGGCCTCCTTGATTCAAATGTCTGACAGATGTTGGGAAAATGGGTCAGTTCAGCACATCCCAACACTCCCCAGGCTCCCCACATTCCAGTAGGCCCTTCCATTTTCCTGTGATTACTCACAAGGTTGATCGGTTCCTTGATCCCACTCGTCAGTTCAATAATAAAAAGGTAAAGGTAAAGGCCCTCCCATTGTTCATCGATTTGCTCGAGCAGGCCCAGTAACATGTCCATTAGAGACTTTGTTGTTACTGTGTTTGGCATATCGAATACAGCACGGGGAGCTTGCCAGGCTCTGCCTGCAAACTCTGCCATGCGGGTGAGATACTCTCGGTAGCTTGCCGGGCTCTCCGAGAGGGGCGGAGGAATTGAACTCGGGTCGGCCATGTTGGCTGCGTGCAAGGCAAACGCCCTACCGCTGTGCTATCATAATAATCATACGTTCAATAATACCAGAGAAATGAAATAAGCATTTTATTTGGAATTAGGAAAGTTCCATCAATCTCGTAGTCACCCCAATGATAAAAAGGATTCAGTTCTGTTTAAAGGCCATAAAAGGCTCCAAAGTGACCGGAATGGTTTGCTGCCTATTATCCTCCATTCTTATGGTCAGAATATATTCTAGGTTTTTCTGTGTATATACATGTACATAGATATAAATTTGATATATATATATTTAATTTCTATGATATACATTATGTATTATAGAAATACTCCATATATTATATATATGTCAAAAAAACTGTCCTCCCGTTGTTCATGTATTTTGCTCTAGCAGGCCCAGTAACGTCACATTTTGACACTTCTTGTTACTGTGTTTTGCATATCGAATATGCCACAGGTAGCTTGCTAGGCTTTGCTGTGCAGGTGAGATACTCTCGGTAGCTTGCCTAGCTCTCCGAGAGGGGCGGAGGAATCGAACTCCGGTTCGCTATGTTGGCCGCTTGCAAGGGAAATGCTCTGCCCACTGTGCTATCGCTATGTTTGTTGGTGGTACATACCTGGCAGTGTGCAGAGCTTTGTCGTTGATTTTCACTTTGACGGTACTCAGGGGACCATTTGGAATTATGATGATTGAACCCAGACTGACCACATACAAGGCAAGCACCCATCCTACTGTACTACCTCTCTTGTCCATACTCTGGATTTGAAAGTGTGTTTCTGAAACTGCCTCCTGTGTTTTTTCTTGTAGGCAAGATTCTACTGGTCAGTCGTTTTCAAGAGGTATCATGTTGGCTGGACAGTGCTCTCTTATGGTCTTAACAGGCTTTTCCCCCTTCCAGTGTCTGTCCAGTTGTTTGGGCTGGTGCTAGGCCAGTTCTTCTCTGCATCTCCAGGGTTGGCTTCAGGTTCACTGCTTTCACCCCATCTTGATTACTTTCTCACGAAACTCAGTGTCAGGTGCCTTGTACCAACCTGCCTGTTTGACCTTGAATCAACCCACATGTTTATTTTTCCCCTGATGGACTGTTTGTGAGAGCATTGTTTCAATGTTTGACTAACTGGTACAGGATCAGGGCTCTTGTCCTTACCCCAGCGCCCCACTGTGTGAACCACCACTCCAGCAGCTGCCTCTCCACTACTTTATCCAGTCCAGCCCCCTTAAAGCACCGATTCACCTAGATGGGGACAGAGGGTCTCTGCATCTAGACCATGGCCCTTTAAGGATCCTGGCGCGTGCGGAAGTGATGTCACAGAACTGGTACTTACAGCATCCTTTCTATTCTAGTTGTGGTTGCCTGGCTCAGGCTGCCATTGGTCTCGTGGGTAGAGGAGGAATTGGCGGCTCCTTTAACGGGGACTGTGGAAGCCATTTTGTGGAAGGATACTAGTAGCCTCCCAGTCGCCTGCACTGTGAGTGGCAGAGCTGGGCCAGCTTTGGGGCGCTTTCTCCCGTGTTTTTCACTCGTTCCTGATTTCCAGGCGGTTCCTGAGGTATGGCAAAGGCTTTAGGAGGACTCAGAGGCTTTGGGCAGTGGAGGGGGGCTGTGCCGGAGTGCAGGGTTGGCACGTGTGAGCAATTGATCGTGGGAGGGTCTCCTTAGCCAGGATCGCCTCCCGCTAGGGAAAGGCTCCAAGATGGGTGGGTGCTGGGCTGAGGGACCTGCACAGTGCAGGGCTTATCCCTCTCAAACCTGCCAGCACTGGTCTGAGCTTGCCTCTTTCCAGAGACTTTGGCCCTGGCTTCACTAGTGTAGAACCTTCAGATTCACTTCAAAGGGCAGGCCCCCAGCCCCCCGCTTGCAGCAGGAAACCCAGTTCTCCTCTGTGCTTTGATTGACTGTTGTGGTAGGAAAAGGCCACCCAGTGGCTCATTCCCTCTGAATGGGTGAGGTTTGCAAGTTGAAACTTTTTCTTTTCTTTCTTTCTTTCTTTCTTTCTTTCTTTCTTTCTTTCTTTGCTGCCCCCCCCCCCCCCCGTTGTTCATCGATTTGCTCGAGCGGGCCCAGTAACGTCTCCATTGGAGACTTTGTTGTTATTGTGTTTGGCATATCGAATACATCACAGGTAGCTTGCCAGGCTCTGCCGTGTGGGTGAGATACTCTTGGTAGCTTGCCAGGCTCTCCAAGAGGGGCAGAGGAATCGAACTCGGGTTGGCCTTGTTGGCTGCATGCAAGGCAAATGCCCGACCGCTGTGCTATAGCTCCAGCCCAATTTATTTATTTATTTTTTCATTTTGGGTCACACTCAGTGATGTACAGGGGTTACTCCTGCCTCTGCACTCAGGAATTACTCCTGGTGATGCTCAGGGGAGCAGATGGGATGCTGGGAATTAAATCTGGGTCAACCACATGCAAGGAAATGCTGTGCCGCCTCTGCTTTTCCTCCAGCCCCTTCATTATTCTTTTTCGTTTGGCTTGTGTACCATATCTGGAGATGCTCAGGGTTTACTTTTGGCTCTGCAATTGGGAATTCCTGTTGATGGTACTTGGGGATCATATGGGATGCCAGGGATTGATCTGGGTTGGCAACGTGCAAGGCAAATTCCCTTACCCGCTTTACTGTCTCTCGTCCCAACTATTATGTCTTTTTTTCTAGGTCAAGAATTTCTGCTTTCTAAGTGCCAGTTGCAAAGAACTATGAGCACTGTTTTGTGTGACACTGTCCCAACATATAAACATAAACAAAAAAACAAAATCCTCATTGATCCTGACATTGATTCAACTAGGTTAGATGATTTCAATGGCCCCTGCATTCTCAGCTTTGTTAGGACTCAGCCTTGCCTTCGTACATGCATCCTGAGCTCCATACTGATCTACAACCGAACCCAGACTCGGGTGTATTTTTATTTTCTTGAAAGTGGTGCTTCCCCTGGTATTTATGATGTAGTAAGTGGTGAACAGTGACTGACAGTATTGTGGTGCTTGCTCTACATGTCTGATTTTTTTTAATTGAAGCAGATTTTTAATAAGCATTTCCAGAGGTAAAACTAGGTTCTTATTCTAATTTTATTCCCAGGGAAAAAAATAAGAAGGAATAATTTCCTGGAGACTATCCCCAAATTAATTCTTTTTTTAAAAAAAAAAAAAAAACCTTTGACGTTTTTACACTTTAAGGCCTCTTGGTGCAATTTAGAAAGTTTTGGCTTCTCTTCCCTTAGCTACATCAGAATTCATTTCTGAACCCTCAGGAACAGTACAAAGAATTGAAACCCTCAATATGGCAGCACATTGGCTGTCATATATATTAGGGTATAACCAAATCAAGTATTCCTGGTGGTCTTTGTGCACTTTAGTTTCTGTTGAAATGAGATTTAAAGAATGAGATCTACTTATTAACACACAGGGCAGGACTATTTGCATTATTCCGTTTATTTTCTTACTATTTTACCTCTGCAGATACCTTTCTGTGCAGATCACTACTTCATAGTTGCCAAATGTTAAAAATGTTTGACTTCTGAAATTCGTTTTTCAGCAAAGTTAAGTACTTTGTTCTGTTTCTGATTAACTTCAGCAAATGTATATAATGTCATGATTGGATAGTATTTGACGGACTTATGTATACAATGTTTCATAAGCATTTTTAATAAGATTTGTATTTTTAAATTTAGTATATAATAAAAATGTGTTTCCGTGTCAAAAAAAAAAGAAAGTGGTGCTTCCTTTTTCTGTATAGAAATAATTTGCACTTAATGTGTTCTTCGTTGAGTTGAGAAAAAAATGGACACATGTTAATAACAACACTTCTGTCAATTTTGCATGAACTTCTTGCAAAACTATTTGGTCATTCCAGGAAAAGCCATATATGTGACAATAATTGTATTTCCATGGTGGAAATGTTAGACATCAAATCTGCAGGGTTCAACTTTTTTTTTACATGGAGAGCCTCAAGAAATCAAGAAATAATTGTAAAGCTCCTCTGCTGTTCTCCAGGGAAGCAACCAGCCTCAGTGGAATGTCTCTGATCCTGTGCACTGTGACAGTCTCGAGTGAGCAGTGGTGCCTGCATCACTGTGGGAATTCTGAGACAGGCAGGAAGTCTTCAGATGGGAAAAGTCCCAGGGCTGTTAGCAGCACGGACACAATTTGAGTCAGCCGCCACACAAGTCTGATCATCTGAATATCCACACAGGAGAGAAACTGTAGACATGTAAAGAATGGGGAAGGCTTAGATCGATCCTCATACATGATTATACATAGGAGAATACATACAGGAGAGAATACATCCAAGGAATATGGGAAGACCTCAAGACTTGGTATGCATAGGAAAATTCATTTAGAGAAAACTTATTCATGTAAGGATAAGGAATGTTCGAAGACCTTTATTTCCTTCTCAGGGGTTTCTGTGAATAGAAAATTCATGCAGTAGAGAAACCTTACTCATGTAAGGACTGTGGTAAGACCTTTACTTTGTACTCAGAACTTACTAAGCACAGGAAAACGCACACTGAAGAGAATCCATGTATATATATATATATATATATATATATAGATAGATAGATAGATAGATAGATAGATATATAGATATATCTATATATATATGGACTGTTGGAAGGCATTCACTTACCTCTCACTCCTTATTACGTATAAGAACATTCATACTGGAAAGAAACCTTATGTATGTAAGGCAAGCAGGAAGTCCTACATTATGTCCTCAAGCCTTAGTGATCACAGAAAAATTCATATGGAAGACAGCTTACATATGGAAGGACTGTGGGAAGGCTTTCATTCAAAATTGATATCTTACTAAACAGAAAGTTTCATACCAGAGAGAAACTCCATACATGTTAAAAAGGCCTTTGCTCTTGAAGCAACAAAAGCTTTTAAAAATTAATGAGACAATCTTATCAACCCTACAACCATATATATTAATGTTCACATGGATTTGTTTTCTCCACCTTTTGATATTAATATTGCAAACTTGTTATCTCAAATTTTATTTTATTCATTTTTTTGGCCTTTTGGGTGACATCCGGCGATGCACAGAAGGTACTTCTGGCTATGCACTGAAGAATTATTCCTAGAGGTGCTTGGGGGACCATATGGGATGCTGGGATTCGAACCTTCATAGGTCGCATGAAAATCAATTACCCTACCCACTGAACTATCGTTCCAGCCCTGTCTCATCGATTTTAATATACAATTGTATCAACAATTGGTGTTTTCTTTTTCTTTAGTAAATTAAATAAATAACCACCCCTCACTCTGGATCGTCAAGGTTCACCACTGGACCATTCTTTGCTGTGATCCTGGCATGGACCAAAAACCCTGTTTTCTGGGGGGTTTTGCAGAGACCAACCACAGTGCTGCACGGAATTGTCTTCAATCAAACAATCAGCCAAACCGTCATTCTTCAGGCCTTTCGGTGTTTTATTGTAGGGCGCTGTGCTCAGGCCCTGCACCTGGCATTAAGCTCAGAGCTACATACCTGGGGGAATTCTCATATGTTGTGGAGCACTGAGGTTGGAATACAGGTCGGCGTATCTGATAAGCACATTTTCCGTGTTGCATCTTTGCAGATCTCGTATTCTGGGATTTTTATTTTTTGTAGACTCAACTCAGTATTGAGGATGTGTATTTCCAAAAACTATCATCTTAAGAAAATGTTCCTGGAAATCTTCTTTATTAGCGTGGATGGGAGACAGTTTAAATACATTTTATTGTGCATAGAAGAACTTGTGCCAGTTTTTTGAAAGGGTAAAAGGGGTCCCTGGAGTGAAATATTTTACAAATGGTGGGGTCATGGGAGGGAACTCAAGCTTTCCCCCATCTCAGCAGGCAGTTCCATTCAGCTGTGCTTACTGACAGTAGTGGGTCACATTCCTGGCTCACACTCCTTTCTCATTTTAGTACTACTGGAGCGATAGCACAGCGGGTAGGGCGTTTGCCTTACACGCGGCCAACATGGCCGACCCGAGTTCAATTCCTCCGCCCCTCTCGGAGAGCCCGGCAAGCTACCGAGAGTATTCCATATGCCAGACACAGTAACAACAAAGTCTCCAATGGAGACGTTACTGGGCCCGCTCGAGCAAATCAACGATCAACGGGAGGGCCTTAGAGATAAGGAAACCAGAAACATTTACTTTCCTTTTTTGGGGGGGAGGGTCACACCTGGCGTTGCACAGGGGTTACTCCTGGATCTGCACTCAGGAATTACCGCTGGCAGTACTCAGGCGACCATATGGGATGCTGGGAATCGAACCCGGGTTGGCCGCGTGCAAGACAAATGCAATACCCGCTGTGCTATCACTCCAGCTCTAGAAACATTTACTTTTGGAAGCACTAAAATCCCAACAATTTAGTGGCCACTCGAATGCTAAAAGCCACTTAGATAGCAAGGCTATAAAATGATCAGTAAGATTTGCTAACTCTGAACTCTGTATACCTCCATTCTGGGATTGGTTCTTATGCTAGGTTTTATTTTTTTAGGTAATATTTTTTATTTGGGGGCCACACCTGGCACTCATTTGTGGTTACTCTTAGTCAACATTTGGGATGCCAGGTATGGAGATCAAGTTGACCTAGTCCAGTGCAATATACTGTTCCCACCTGATCCATACTTTGTGTTTGAAAATGTGTGTTTCTGAAGCCTCCCCATGGAGGAGTTGCCTCCCCGTCCTTTCTGTGAGCCCTGCCCCTTGCAGCACAGCATCCCCTGGGTGTCCCGAAGGGATCTCTCTGCTTCAGTAGCCTGGCCCTTTAAGGCTGCGGGTGGGAACGGAAGTGATGTCACAGACAGGACCTTCCTGGTACCTGTGTTCTTGCTGACAGATGGGTCAGTCAGTGCCACTATTGTTACGTGGGTGAAGGACAGCCTGGGACTGGCTGGAAGCAGTTCTTGAAGGCTAATTTTGGGGCAGGACAGGGCGACTCTCCGTCTCTGCACTGTGAACGATGTGCTAGCGTGGTGGAGGCTTTAGGGGGACTCGGAGCTTTTGGGGGCGCGGTGGGGGCTGTACTGGGGTGCAGTGTTGCGGGTGCGAGTGCTGGTCCGGGGGGGGCGCCGCTGAAGCCACGATGGCCTCTAGCTCCGTGATGGGGCAGCGGTGGGTGGGCGGGGGAGAGAGGCTGAGCTTGGCGCCGAGCATGGGGGTGCGGGACCTGCACAGGGCGGGGGGCTTGGCTGTCCCGACCCTCCCGGCAGTCCCATGTTGAAGCTGGATGAGGCTCCTGTGCTGATAGGGGGATTTCAGTAAATCACGACCAGGATGGGTCCTGGTCCAGAGGGTCAGAGCTGGGATTACCTGGGGCCTACCCGAGCACAGAAGTGACCTTGGTCCCTGGAAGAGAGCGCCCAGACCTGTGTCCCTTCCCCTTTGCAAGAGGGCAGCTGAAGGTTTGTCCCTGTTGCTGGCCCCACAGCAGATCGAATAATGGTGCTATGGTCACTGGGGCCTGCAGGGGTTGCAGCTGCGTGGGAGCTCCTGGCCTCAGAGTTAGTCTCTAGTGTTAGGGACCTTACTGTGTGGTTCCCAGGGTAGAGTCCCGGGCTTGGGCAGTGCAGCATTTTCCTCCCCTGTAGGCCTCAACTGCTCCTGTCCTGACAGAAGCTGGGTCACAACACACTTCTCTGTCCCCTGAGAGACAGGAACATCCGGCAGTGTCTCCCCTCTCCCCGTGGATGGTTCTGTGAGCCAGTGTCCAAACATCCGGCTGGTCACTACCTTTCTGGCTCCAATGCAGGGACTTCTGGTCAGGTGGGTGCCAGGGCTGGTTGTGCTCCTCTGGTGCCCACAGCTCAGGTCCTTACACGGAGCCTCCTGTTGGTCCACAGGAAAAACAGGCAGGAGATGGAGAGATGGCCTCTGCCACACCATCTTCAGGCAGGAGAGTGAGAAGATGACGCAGTGCAGTGACATGTAGCACAGGCTTCCAAGGCCGATAGTATCTGGTTGTTTCAGGAAGGAGACGGGGGATCCGGTTCCTAGCCTGATTGATCAGCTCTCTGTTTGAGGCCACTGTTTTATTTTTTTGTTGATTTGAATGGGCCATATTAGTGGTGCTCAAGGATCATTCCTCTCAGGACTGGGGAACCGGCCATATAGGGTGCCAGGGGTCCAATGCTGATTAGACTTATTTGTTTGTTTGGTTTTTTTGAAAGATGTTGAAGGGGAGGGGTCAAACCCGGTTATTCTCAGGTTATTTCTGATTCTGTACGATGGATTTCCATCTGCCAGTTCTTGAGGAACTATAAGGGATGGCAGTATTGCCAGCCCTAACCGCTGTCCACAGACCCACAGTCCTTGCCACGCCAGTAACGGCGTCGACGTAGCATTCCGAAACATGCTTCGTCATACGCAGAAGGTTCGGGTTGACATGAATGCCATGCGTCTAAAAAATAAAAAGGGAGGAATTGCCACGCCGGTAACGGCGTCGCCCACGTAGCAACATGCTGCAAAGGGGCTCAGGCAAGGGCCTGGGTCCCTGGGAAGGGAAGGTTCGTGACCTACGGGTTTATGCCTCCGGCAGCCCCCTTTCACTGTTTTCTAGGTGCCTCTGACATGCAGTCTTCACTTGCCATTCTGTGGGAATAGGAGCCTGCTTGTTAAATATCTTGATTTAACTTTTGGCCTTGGAAAGATGCTTGCTAGTAGAGTTAATATTAGTTTTTGCAAAATTCTGATTTTTACATGCCTGCTAGTAAAGTAGAGTTAATATTAGCTCTAAAGTCCTGATATTTTCTTTAGTTTATGGGTAGGCGTTTTTAGGGAAATAAAAACTTAATGTCAGTAAAAGTAGACAATAAAGGAATTATAAGGAACATAATATTTCACTCACATATTTTATTGGAACAAGTGGATCTTTTGCCCTAATCTTAAAACAGAATGTGTACGTGCCCCCTGTTGTCTTGGAAACATGACCCATGGTCTGATGTAATGTGTGCTTTGCCACGTTGTTTCTGTAACTGTATAAAAAGAAGAACTCTGGATGCAATAAACCGCAGCAGCACTCAACCTCTCTTGTGTTGGTGTCTGTCTGTCCAACGCGCCGAATCTCCTGCTTTCCTGTGCACCTTCGCCTGGTCTCCCCTCAGTCTGGTGGTCTTCGACCTAGCAAGTCTGCGGCAGGTGGCGCCCCAACAGGGACCGGAAGGACAGGTAATCCCCCCTCTTTCTTTCTTTTCTCTCCCCAAAGCAGGGATCGGCTCCTGCCAGGATTCTGCGGATCCGCCGGTAAAGGCTCACCGGTTAAGTGCAGGTAATCAGGTAATCAGGTAATCATGGGTGTACAGATGTCAAAAGACGACAAGCTCTTTGCAGCTGTTATGCAGCACATGTTATTAGAAAAAGGTTTAAAAGTTACTGATTCAGCTCTGTCAGAATTTTTGCGTGTGGTCAAGCATCTTTGTCCTTGGTTCCCAGGAGATGGTAGTAAGTCTAAATTTACCAAGGATGGAGTGCTACTGACAGGGAATAAAAATAAGGAACAGTCAAAAAAACTAGATGAGGGGCGTCCCCTTAGCCCAACACAAAAAGAGGGGAACAGAGGGGCGGAAAAGGCGGCTCCGTTAAAAATAGATGCTCCTACAATCCACTCCCTACCCAGAGGAACACCCGGGAGTGCTGGTCTGGACTTGGCCTGTCCTGTTGATATTATATTATCTAAATGGGATGGCATTACAGTAATTCCAACAGGTACCAAGGGCACACTGCCCCCCAGCACCATGGGGCTTGTCATTGGCAGAAGCTCCAACATTAATAAACATCTGGAAATTGTGCCCGGGGTGGTTGATTCAGATACTGAATCAGACATAAAAGTAATGGTAAAACCTTTGAAAGAAACTGTACAGCTGCAAAAGGCCAGAGAATTGCGCAGCTGTTAGTACTGCCCTATATTCCCTTGCCGACACCTGTTCTTACAGGAAGCAGAGGCTCGGGACAGTTCGGGTCTACAGACGTAGCAGCCCTAGCGACTGAGGTTCCAGCCGACGTCGCTGCCTGGGTTAAAGAGATGGATTTCGCACCATTCAAAGTTATTTACATTAATGGAAAGCCGATTAGAGGAGTGCTCGATACCGGCGCTGATAAGACCTGCATAGCCGGTAGGGACTGGCCTCCTTCATGGCCCGTGCACACTACCGGAGCCACCCTTATGGGAGGTGGAGCTGTCATGGGAGCCACAGTAAGTTCCTCCATTTTAACCTGGAGGGCAGATGGGAAAGAAGGGACTATCCAGCCTTATGTTATTGCCTCCCTACCCTTTACGTTGTGGGGACGAGATCTGCTAAAGGCACTAGGCTGTGTCCTGACTGCTAAAGAACATGAGTCAGAACGAGAACAAAGTTCTTTATAGGGGCCACTGCAGTTAACATCTTTGCAGATCCTATTATTTGGAAGAATGATCAGCCTGTGTGGGTGAGTCAGTGGCCCCTACCTGATGAAAAATTACAGGCTTTAGAAATATTAGTGCAGGAACAATTAGATAAAGGACATATAGAGGAATCTAATAGCCCTTGGAACACCCCTGTATTTGTAATAAAGAAGAAATCAGGAAAATGGAGACTGTTGCAGGATTTAAGAGCCATTAATGTAACTATGGAAGATATGGGGGCTTTGCAACCTGGGTTGCCATCACCGGTTGCCGTTCCTCAAAATTGGAAAATTATTGTTATTGATTTGCAGGATTGCTTTTTTACTATTAAGTTACAACCCCAGGATTGTCAAAGATTTGCTTTCAGTATCCCCTCAACCAATTACAAGCGGCCTTACAGACGTTATCAATGGAAGGTTCTGCCGCAAGGAATGAAAAATAGCCCTTCCCTATATCAAAAATATGTTGATATGGCTCTTTCTCCAATTCGACAGCAATACCCAGAGGCCTATATCATTCATTATATGGATGATATTTTGCTAGCTCATCCAAAGGAGCATATGGCTCGGCAACTTCTGCATGATACCATTGAACAATTAACGGCTCCAGGGCTAGTCATTGCTCCTGATAAAGTCCAATGTGACAAGCCCATAGGATATCTGGGACAGTGGTTCCAAAATGACTTTATTGTCCCTCAAAAGGCCTCCATAAAAACTGATAAATTAAAAACCCTAAATGATTTTCAGAAGTTGTTGGGTAATATTCACTGGATTAGAAATTATTTACATATTACCACAGGAGACTTGGATCCCCTATATGACATCTTAAAGGGGGACAGTCACGCAACATCAAAAAGGGAATTAACACCTGCTGCTTTGAAAGGCATTCAGCTGGTGGAACAGGCATTGGAAAAGGCTAAGGTTAAACAGTTAGATTACAATCAACCATGGTATTTGCTCGTGTTCGCCACACCTTACTCTCCAACTGCCTGCCTGTGGCAGCAAGGTATCCTGGAATGGCTGCACTTGCCTCACCATCAGAAAAAGACAGTAGCCTCTTTGCCCTTTATGGTGTCTAAAATAATCTATAAAGGTAGAGTCAGATCTAGGGAATTGTTTGGGCAGGAGCCCCAAATAATTGTTACTCCTTTTAATAAAGATCAAGTCGAAATGTTATATAAGGAATCAGATGATTGGGTATTGGCTGTAATAGGTTATACAGGACAAATTCTATATCATTATCCCCAGGATCCTTTACTAGAATTTATAAAGTCAGTAGATTTAATTTTTCCAAAAATATGTTCTCCTGTCCCGCTAGCAGGAGGTATAGTTGTGTTTACAGATGGTTCCTCCAATGGCACCTCTGCTGTGTATATTGAAGGTCAAGACCCCATTGTAGAACACGGAGAGCAAACCTCTGCTCAGCAAGCAGAGATTAAAGCAGTGAACCTTGCCTTAGCCCATTTTCCTCAAACTTTGAATCTTTATACTGATTCCAAATATGTTGCTAATTTATTCCCACACATTGAGACTGCTTTGCTCTCAGGACCTTCAACAATTCTCCCCTTACTTAAACATTTACAAGCCATCTTGCAAAACCGGACTAACCGGATCTATGTGGGACATATTAGAGGCCATACTAAGCTGCCCGCAGCTTTTTCTCAGGGCAATCACATGGCTGATTTATTAAGTAGGAGCCACATACTGTCAGTGACAGAGGCTCAGGAGAGCCACGCGCTACAGCATCAAAACGCCAATGCTTTAAGACACATGTTTAAAATCACGAGAGAGCAGGCACGGCAAATTGTCAAAGAATGTGCTCATTGTCCCTCTCCCTCAGGGGGGCCAAAAATGGGGGTAAACCCCCGAGGCCTACGACCTCTGAGCCTCTGGCAAATGGATGTAACCCATGTCCCCTCTTTGGGAAGGATGAAGTATGTTCATGTAACTATTGATACTTATTCTCATTTTATGTTTGCCTCTGCAAGAACAGGAGAGGCCTTGAAAGATGTGATTCAACACCTCTTACAATGCTTTATGATCATGGGAAGGCCATTACATATCAAGACAGATAATGGACCTGCTTATACCTCTAGGTCCTTTGCCTCTTTTCTCCAGCGATGGGGTATCTTACATACCACTGGCATTCCTTACAATCCTCAAGGGCAGGCTCTTATTGAGCGAGCTCATCAAGTGTTAAAAATACAACTGCAGCGTCAACAAGACGCACAGCAGTATCACTCGCCACATCATCTTTTGAGCCATGCCCTCTTTGTGATCAATCACCTGAATGCCGACTCTGATGGGCAGACTCCTGCTCAAAGGCACTGGCAGATGCCCCCCATGGCACAAGCAAACGTGCTCTGGAAAGACCTCCTTATGGGCCAATGGAAAGGGCCCGATCCTTTACTGGCTTCAGGCCGAGGCTATGCTTGTGTTTTTCCTCAGGATGCCGAGTCTCCCATCTGGATCCCGGACCGCCTTGTCAGGCCGACACCACAGGCGCAAAAAAAAAGGAAGAAAAAGCAGACGGCAGCGTCCCAGGTCAAGCAGATGGAAAGGCTGTCGCTCCAGCCACAGGACCTGCCAACTTGGACGCAATTCCGGAGACTGATGCAGCATGCCAAAGCCCTAGCGAGGAAGAAGATGCCTAAACCAACAGCTGAGTGTGTTTTCCTGGCAATCCTGTCCTTACTGTCAGCTGGACAGGCCTTGCCTTCTCCCCCTGTGGGTTCATCATCAACTGCTTATTGGGCCTATGTGCCCAGTCCCCCATTGTTACACCCTGTGGGATGGCTTGACAAAACCTCCCTTAAAGTACTTACTAATCATTCTGAGCTCATGGGAGGCCTTCAGGATTCTTCTGATAGAAAACATGTGTCTAGATTGACTGATTTTTCTGGTCACTCAGATTCTCTTCCCATTTGCTTTGCCTTGGGGAATTATGGTGCTCAGGGTTGTATGATTGTCAACTATCGTACCTTCTTGACTGATTCCCCTCGCAGAGTGAAAGGTGAAACCCCTGATAAGGGCAAGCGTTGGGTGTGGGAAACAAAAATGTCAATATTGGGTGGTGTGCCATCTCTTAAGAATGTCTTTGTCTCAGATCCAAATATGCCTCTGGAAAAATGTGTAGAGAAATATCGGGATATTGATCAATTCTGGGACAGTAACCTTTCTCCTTTTCCCAAATGGTTGGATTGCGGTTTTGACTCAACCGCCGTACAGTATACTCCCACTGCTATTTCTAATGTTACTATTTGGGATTATTCCTCCTCCACTAATAATAGATCATGTATTAGGCAGCAATTACAAAAGAATCCTAACAAGTATCATGGTTTTGTACTCTCCTCTCCAACCAACAAGGCTTTATCTCGTTGGTTTTCGCCCGGCTATGTGGAGCCCGTTTGGGTGGCTAAGACTCCTGCTGGGCAAAAAGTCCATCGCGATCTGTTCCGCCTTACAGCCGCCTATAATATGATTCTTCAGAAACGCCCTGGACAGGCCTCTTATACTGTACTGGCAGTGAGAAGTTGTGTATCCTATCCATATGCTTTATTAGTGGCAAATCATGATGATATGTATATTATTCCTTTTGGCTCCAATTCTTATCATGTGGCCTGTCGAAATTGTGAATTAACCAATTGTGTTTCTCCTAACCATGATGCTAATAAGGATATTATGTTGATTGTCCAGAGGCCATCTTTTGTCATGCTGCCCATACATTTGCCCAACATGACCTGGTATGATAATTCTGCTATCCAGGTCCTCAAGGAATTACATGCTTTTAATTTGACCCAAACGGTTTGTGGCCGCTTTGATTCTTGGCATTACGGCCTTAATATCTATCATTACCACGTCTGCTATTGCCACAGCTGCTTTAGTTGAGGAAATTCATACTGCTCATTTTGTTAATGAATTGAATAAGAATGTTACATTTGCCTTATCTGAACAAGTAATTATTGATAAGAAATTAGAAGCAAAGGTTAATGTTTTGGAAGAAGTGGTCCTGGCTCTTGGTCAGGATCTTGAAAATCTTAAAAGAGTGATGCATACTCGTTGTCATGAACAATTCAGGGCCATCTGTGTCACTCCTTTGCCTTATAACACTTCTTCTGGTTGGAATAAGGTTAAACATCACCTGCTGGGAGTCTGGCAGGATCAATCTATTACTCATGACCTGGAGAGCATACAGAGGGATATTGCAGCTATGAGCCAGGCTTATGATAAGACATCTGAATTAAGTGATCTGGCCTCTGGTCTGATTAAAGGCATAAAGGCCCTCAATCCATTTGATTGGATTCATTATATTATTGTTTTTGCCCTATTGGCTTTAGTAGTAGGAGTAGTTATTTTTATTCTTCCCTGTTTTTTCCGAAGCGTGCTTCGTTCTATGCAGAAGGTTCGGGTTGACATGTATGCCATGCGTCTAAAAAATAAAAAGGGAGGAATTGCCACGCCGGTTACGGCGTCGCCCACGTAGCAACATGCTGCAAGGGGGCTCAGGCAAGGGCCTGGGTCCCTGGGAATGGGAGGTTCGCGGCCCACGGGTCTATGCCTCCGGTAGCCCCCTTTTTCTGTTTTCTAGGCGCCTCTGACATGCAGTCTTCACTT
Source organism: Sorex fumeus (assembly GCF_029834395.1). Classification (NCBI taxonomy): domain Eukaryota; kingdom Metazoa; phylum Chordata; class Mammalia; order Eulipotyphla; family Soricidae; genus Sorex; species Sorex fumeus. The sequence goes on from NW_026606076.1 coordinate 5,798,898, forward strand.
GCCATTCTGTGGGAATAGGAGCCTGCCTGTTAGTTAATTTTGATGATTAATAATATAGTTTGTAATAAGATATTTTGATTTAACTTTTGGCCTTGGAAATATGCTTGCTAGTAGAGTTAATATTAGTTTTTGTAAAGTCCTGATTTTTATATGCTTGCTAGTAAAGTAGAGTTAATATTAGCTTTTGTAAAGTCCCGATTTTTTTTTAGTTTATGGGTAGGCGTTTTTAGGGAAGTAAAAACTTAAATGTCAGTAAAAGTAGACAATAAAGGAATTATAAGGAACATAATATTTCACCCAGATATTTTATTGGGACAAGTGGATCTTCAGCCCTAATCCTAAAGCAGAACGTGTACGTGCCCCTTGATGTTTTGGGAACATGACCCATGGTCTGATGTAATGTGTGCTTTGCCACGTTGTTTCTGTAACTGTATAAAAAGAAGAACTCTGGATGCAATAAACCGCAGCAGTACTCAGCCTCTCTTGTGTTGGTGTCTGTCTGTCCAACGCGCCAAATCTCCTGCTTTCCTGTGCACCTTCGCCTGGTCTCCCCTCAGCCTGGTGGTCTTCGACTGAGCCAGTCTGCGGCAATATGGGATGCCCAAGATTGGACACAAGTTGGCTTTATGCAACGTAAACATCCTACCAGCTACACTGTAGCTCTGGCTCCAAGGGTTTTTTTTTGGGGGGGGGAGACTGTTTTGGTGCGTGCCCACAGGGTTCTGGGAAACATTGAGTACCTGGGATTGAACCTGGTTGGTTACAAGCAGGGTGAGATTATTTTGTCATTGTTCTGTTCACTTCGAACAAGAAAAGTTATGAGCACTCTTTGCTCTGTCTGTGGCCCAGCTCTTTGGAAAGGTCTCCATTTATAGTCAACCCCACGTGCCATCACCCCACTTTCTGAGGATGCCCCAACCCTCTTCTACAAAGAAAAGGGGTCAGGGATACTGCAAGATACAGCTCAGAACCCACCAAGTTAGGGTGGGGGAATCTGCCATCACGGGACTGAGGCTGTTTGGGTTTGATTTGGTTTGTTCATGGTTTGGAGACCCAACACCAGCAATGCTCAGGGTTACTCCTGGCTCTGCACTCAGGAATTACTCCGACATAACGGTGGGGTTGTATGGAGAGCCAAAGAAAGAATCTTCTTGAGGATCGAGTTGATTGTTCTCGCTTTGTCTCTGAACCACGAGGGGTGCAGAGGATTGAACTGATGTGGAAAGAGCAAGGCGAAGTCATTTATTTTCAATTTTGTTCTCTTCACTGAGCTAGAAACCTTCTGAAGCCACTTTGCTATGTCTGTGACCAAGCCGTTGAGAAATATTTCCTGTTATGGGCAACCCACACCCCAGCACCCCACATTCTGAGGGAGCCCAAACCTCTACTACAAGGAAGAGGCAGCATCGATACAGCAAGATACAGCTCAGAAACCCCCACGATGGGGTGAGGGAATCCCCCAATAAGGGACTGGGGCTGTTTTGGTTGTATTTGGTTTGTTCATAGTTTGGGGGACACATATCCAGCAATGGCAGAGGTTCTCCTGATGCTGCATTCAGGAATCCGGCATGATGGTGGGGCTGTATGGAGAGCCGGAGAAAGAACCAGGGCCTGTGACTGCAAGCCAAGAGCACTAACCGCTCTGCTCCCGCTGCAGCGACCCAAGCGGCTTGCTTGATCCTTAATGACCTAACATTGAAGCAAAGAAATGGGCTGGAAATCTAAAGCGTGGGAAAGGTGGGCTGCGAAAGTTCTGCCGATAGACCACGAGATGGCGATGTGGGCGTTTCTGTCCCTCTCCAGGATCGTTGCTTTGTTTTTATTTGTTTCTGTTTGTATTTATTTATTTATTTTTAAATTAGTGAATTACCATGAGGTACACTTATAGACTTACAAATTTTTGTGCTTGGGTTTCAGTTATACAATTATGGAGTACTTCCCTCCACCACCACTGATCCCAGTTAATCCCTCCCCTTCCCATCCCCAGGCATTCCCTTTTGTTCTCTCTCTCCTTTTGGGGGCTGTGGTTTGCAAATGAGGCATTGAGTGGCAATCATGTTCGGTCTATAGTAAAATTTCAGTATGCATCTCCCATCCTGGGAGGATCCTCCCAGCACCCTTTATTTGGTGCTCCCTTCTCTATCTGAGCAACCTTTTTCCTAGCGTGTGCCGCTGGCCTCCATGTGATGGAGTAAACCTCCTGGCACTTGTCTCGGCTATTCTTGTGTGTTAGTCTGAAAGAAAGGGACAAACATAGAAAGATTGCTTTCATTTGGGGAACATAAAGTAACAAAACGTGCTCGTTTCTCTAAGAATTTTCCACCCTTGGGTTTGCTTCAGTGTTGAGTATGGGGTAATAAAGGATCAAGCAAGCCTCTTTCACAGGTGCAGCAGTAGGAAGGAAAGCCTGTGGTTGCTTGTCTTTCACTTGAGTAATCTGGGCTCGATTCCAGACTTCAGATCTTTGTGAGGAGGATATCTGAATGCCTTGGGGGCCGAGTGGGTTGCCCTAGCTTTGTCTCTAAACCTGGATGGGGTGCAGAGGATTGAACTGAACCTTTAATGAGCAAGGCAAGTTTATTTTTTCACATTAATTGTTCTTTTCTCTCTGTACAAGAAAGGTTCTGAATGCACCTTGTGATGCCTGTGACCGAGCCCTTTGAATGTTTCCTGTTATGGGCAACCTACATCCGATCACCCCACATTAGGAGGGCACTCTGTCTTCAACACGGTTGTGGGGAATGGAAGAATGTATAGTTCTGACACCCTCAAGTTGGGCTGATGGAATTCGCCATCAAGGAACTGAAGCTCTGTGTTTTACTTTTCTTTCTTGTTTGTTCCTTTATGATTGTGGCCACACCCAGATACGCTCAGGGCCTTCTCCTGCCTCTGCACTCAGGAATCACTATGGACATGACTGAAGAATCGTAGGGGAAATCTATGACTATACCCAGGTCCTATGGATGCAAAGCAAAAGCCCTATCCACTCTGCTCCAGTTGCAGCGGCCCAAGCTGCGTGCTGGATCCTTAATGACCCCATACTTAACATTTAAGCAAAGAGAAGGGCTGAAAATCTTAAACGTGGGAAAATTTGGACCGTGGAAGTTATGCTGAAACGCCATGAGATGGAACTGTGAGTGATCCCGTCCCTCTCCAGGCCCATTTCTCTAAGAATTTTCCACCCTTAGGTTTGCTTCTGTGTTAAGTATGGGGTAATTAAAGATCAAGCACGGAGTATCAAAGGGGCAGTGGTCAGAGAGCCTTGAGGGTTTGAGTCTCTCACATGGGTGACCAGCATTCTATTTCCGCCTTCAGATCTTGTGGGATACATGGCTGAATCACCTCGGGAGTTGAGTGGGCTGCTCCATCTTTGCCTCTAGACCCAGAGGTGTGCAGAGGATTGAAACTGACGTGGACAGAGCAAGGCAAAGCTGCAAGGCTGGAGCCATAGCACAGCGGGTAGGGCGTTTGCCTTGCATGCGGCCGACATTGCCAGCTGGATTCAATTCCTCCACCCTCTCGGCAAGCTAACAAGAGTATCTTGCCCACACGGCAAAGCCTGGCAAGCTACCAGTGATGTATTCAATATGCCAAACACAGTAACAAGTCTCACAATGTTACTGGGCCCCCCTTGAGCAAATCAATGAAGAATGGGAGGACAGTGACTGTGACACTCTGAGCTAAAAAACATCTGAAGCCACTTTGTTATGTCTGTGACGAAACCATTTAGAAATATTTCCTGCTATGGGCAACCACACCTCATCACCCTACGTTCTGAGGGTACCTAACCCTCTTCTACGAGGAAGAGGCAGCATGGATACAGTAAGATACAGCTCAGAAACACCCACGTTGGGGTGAGCTAATCCTTCAATAAGGAAATGAGGCTGTTTTGGATTATTTTGATTTGTTCATGGTTTGGGGGCCACAAATCCAGCAACGCACAGAGGTTCTCCTGGCTTTGCACTCAGGAAGCACTCAGGCATGATCATGGGGCTGTATGGAGAGCCAGAGTGTCAGAGCTTTCTTTCACTTGGGTAACCTGGGGTCTATTCCAGTCTTCATATCTTGTGGAGTACATAACTGGTACATAGCTGGACTCACTATAAACAGTGTTCCTTTCCCACAGTCCAGGAGCTTCTCCCCTGGGGCAGTTTGTGTCCATGGACTGAGCAGAATGGTCTCTGAGTAGCTTGTCCCAGGGGAGCGCTTCTTTGCAGCGTGGGCGCTCACTTCCTACTGGTAACCCACAGAAGACATTCCCACCTCTCTTGGCATCCTCATGGGGCTGAAGGCATAACTGCTCACTCCAGATTTTGTCACAGTGTGCATGACCAGAAGAATTCCACCTGGGCTCTTGCTACCGGAAGAAAAGCAGAGAAGGATTAAAATTACTGTGCTGTGCCTGATAGTCTTCTTGTCAAAAAATTTTAGACCTGCAGGTTGGTTTCTAACATTTTCCCAATACGGTTGCAATTCTGACACATGGATGGATTTTCCAGGCAACAACCTGACGTTTCAGCAAGATGGACAAGTAAAATAGACCGACGGCAGGTCACATAGATGTGTAATATTTTCCAACTCAAAGAACAGACACAGTAATTGGAAATAACTCCCTTTGCAGAAAATTGATGCACCAGTGTAGAGTGAAAATAAAAGGGGCCCGAAACTGGGTTTGGTACTAGCTTAGTGTGGAGCTTAGTGGGATAGCTTAGTGGCATACACCTGTGAAGGCAATGATGCATCCCCACATAGCCGAGACAGACCTTTGAAAATATCTCATATGAAGCAGATTCCTCGCGAGGATCAATGAGTTTTCTGTTAACTTGTTCTATTTACTTAGGTGGGGAGAGGGTCACACCAGCATTGCTCAGGGATTTCTGCTGCTGGAACTCTCGGGGCCGAGACAGATAACGAAGAAAAAACCGCCTTTCTTTGAACTCTGTGGAACTTATTCGCCAACATGGCTTGGCACATGCCTCAGGCAACCCCAAGTGAATGTCCGAGCTGGCAAAGCAATGCAGAGAAGCCATCAAGGATGACCTCAAAGACAGGAGAACAGCGATGCTGGGAGATGTGGTAGAAGCCGGGAAAAGCATTCATAATGTCCGCCTGCCCTTCAGCAACTACAAGACCAAGATGACTGCCCTCCGACATCCTGATGGATCTATCACATCTTCCAGAAGGGCAATGGAGAAGATTATTCATGACTTCTACTCAGATCCCATTAATACCCACGTCCATTTGCCCACATATCACCTTCTGCATGATTGACATATCGTTCCCAATGTTCTCCCTTCCAAAATAAAACATGCCATCTTGTCGGTAAAGAAACAAAGAGCACCTGGCCCCGACAAGATCAGACCTGAACACCTGAAGAACTTACCATCAGTACTCATCAATACACTGGCTCTGCTCTTCACACACTACCTGCTGAATCCAAGGTTCCTTCCTTCTTGTACTATACAAGAAGGGAGACATCCACGACATTGGCAACTATCGCCGAAACTGCCTATTTTCTGTCATCTGCAAACTGTTCACACGAGTCATCTTGAATAGGATTAGCAGAACACTAGATGAAGAACAACCATGTGAACAAGCCGCATTCCGAAAAGGATTCAGTGCCATCTACAATATCCACACTATTACTAAGCTCATTGAGGTTTCTCAGGAGTTCAAGATGCCACTCTGTCTAACGTTCATTGATTTATAGAAGGCCTTTTTTTCTGTTGAGATGGAAGCGGTCATAGAAGCCCTAGCCAACCAGGCTGTAAAAACTCAATACATCAGGATTCTCCGTGAGCTGTATTGCGGATTCACTACAAGGATCTCACCATTCTACAAAGAAGTGATCGTTGATGTCAAGAGAGGGGTTGGGCAGGGTGATACCATTTCACCAAAACTCTTCAGTGCCACCATCGAGAACATCATGTGATGATGGGAATGGAAAGGAATGGGAGTGAAGATAGATGGCCGGCAACTACACCACCTCCGATTTGCTGATGACATCGTTCTAATAACACCAAATATCAGCCAAGCGACACAAATGCTGACCTACTTCGACTGTGAGTGTGGAAAGGTCGGAATACAGTTGAATCTTAGGAAGACAATGGTTAGGAGAAACAGCCTCGTTCCTGACGCTCCATTCGCTCTCAATGCAGCACCATCTCCGAATGCAGCAGTTATATATACCTAGTTCAAGAAAGAAACATGTTGAATGACCTAGCACCTGAGTTATGCAGGAAGAAGAGAGCGGCTTGGAATGCCTTCAATAGTGTTGAAGAAATAACTAAACGGACAAAGAACCTCCAGCTACGAGCATAACTCTTCGATTCCACTGTTCTTCCTGCATTAACATATGACTCAGAGACCTGGGCCCTACAAAAACAGGATGAGAACGCTACTCGGGTCTCTCAAAGAGGAATTGAAAGAGCTATGCTTGGAAAATCATGCATCACTCAAATGAGAGTTAGAATCCGGAGTTCTGATCTCCGTCAATGGTCAAGAATAAGGGACGCTGTCTCATCTGATAAGGCATCAAAAATCAGATGGGCTGGACACGTAATGAGGCTTACAGACAACCACTGGCCTAGAGCCATTACTGACTGGATTCCACGGGGCGTCAAAAGATTGCGTGGACGCCCATATACAAGATGTTCAGACTTCTTCAAGACCATGAATAATCGGTTTGAGGCTCTGCATGTTCCTAGAATGAACAGATGTCATTGGGCTACACTAGCACGCAACAGGCATGCATGGAGACATTACTGGCACCCACTCGAATAAATCGATGAATAAAGGGCGATCAAGTGATCAAGTGATATATTTTTTAGGTTTTAGAATTTCTGGTTTTATGCAGCAACACGGTTGGAACTGGAAGATACCGTCTTGAGTGAAGTTATCCAGAAAAAGAAACAAAAACAGGACGATGTTCACTCATCTGTGGAATACCGAACACTGGATGTGGAAATGTACTGTAAAGGGGCTGCTTAAATCATCCCTGATTCCAGTGTTTAGAGAGAAGTCGGACAAAGAAGGAAAGAAATTTGGGTTGGAACAGAACCAGAAATTTACAGGGAACAGGGATTCATTTATGCCAGTGACATGAGTGAGGGGTATAACCATTTACCCAAAACACAGATGCAAAATAACTGAAAACAAGAGTTCTAAGCTGTAACCATTGAAATCTAGTCATGTTCTTGTCCAGAAGACAGGCGGGGTTAGAGTGGGGACTGGGGTGGGGAGAGAATATGGGAACACGGGTGGAGGGAAGCTGATGCAGGGATTGGTGTTCAATTATTGTACGTCTAAACACAACTATCAATAACTTTGAAAATGCTGGCACTTTAATGAAAACTTTAAAAAACAATACAATAAAATAACTTTCCATATTTCAGCACCCACTGAGGTAAAGGACCCTTTAGTCCCAGCATTAGGCTCCGATATTTTTCCTGTGATGCTGAGACCATGGATGTGGTTGTGAGGATGGAGCCGGACCCCACCTTTCGAGTCGCATGCTCGGTCCACTGAGCACTCCAATGGCATAATAGTTTCAACAAGAGAATCTTACAGCACACTTGTATGCAACACCCCTGTTCTCTAAAGAAATTACTGTAATGCCACATCCTGAACCTGTGATTTGAGTTCTGAAATCAAACAAAATGCACAATGAGAATTAGTCCAATGTTGAATGGAATGCAGTTGAATGACCAAGCAGGTGGAGAACATTTCCATAGTCTCACAGTCCAAGCAAGCCTACAGAAAGGGAAAATCTGCAGGAATTGTTGCTGGGAGGAGCTCGGCAATCCCAAAAAAAGCCTTTTGGATTTTGTTTTTAATTAGACCCAGTGATGCTTGGGATACCCTAGGGGATGCTGGACATTGAAGGTAGGCGGCATCTGTAAGGCGAGCACCCTCCGTGATGCACTGCTGTTCTGGTTCGAATTAGTTTCACGATGGGCTCACAGTCACAATTTAACATACACAAAATAAAACAATTTTTGGTGCATACAAGCATACAGCAGGTAAGCATTTGCCTTGCATGAGGCTGACAGGGGTTGATCCTTGAACACTGTCAAAAGCAACTTACGAGAACCACCAGGAATAACTGCTGACCATCCGCAGGCCCACAAACAAAAGAAAACTAAATTTCTTCCCATATTCACAAAACCATGGCAATGACCCAAAGCAAAGATATGCATGGTGTCAGATTGACTGAGCGAAGTCCAGAAAGGGCACCCGACCCTTTAGGTGTACAGTCAAGCTAGTTATACAGCCGGGAACACAAGGACTACTTGACATACCTGATAGATAAGGAAGAATGACAACAAAGTCAAGAAAGCAAAGCACAGGCTCTATCCGAAATGAACAGCTCCAGGGAGAAGACACCCCTACCCCATGCCACACCTCCACATCACATGTTCTAGGGATGAGAAGGGGATACTCAATGTCCAATGAGCAACTCAAAGATGTTGTGGATTGGAGGACTCCTGGGTTGGCCACATGCAACGCAAGCATGCTACTTGCCCTTCAATTGCTCTGGCCATTTCTAAATAAATGGGAGAAAACGGGAAAAAATGGGAGAGCAATTACAAAGCTTTCAGGTTTAAGCCTCGGTCATACAATGAAACACCCGTCCCTTCACCATGCCCATTTCCCACCACTAAAAACCGAAATATACCGCCATTCCACAGCCTTCCCCTACCTGTGGGGCAGATAATTTCCACATTCTTCTCTCTACTTTGATTACATTCAATATTTTGACACGAGACCCACCATTATTATTTGGGATTTTACCCCAGCACTCAGATCTGGCGAAAACGCAACAGCAGACTATACTTTTTCGATTGCTGGTTAAAATAACATATGATTTTTGGAATTCTGAAATTTTAACAACTAAATCTGAAGGGATTTCTGCCAAAACCTGCTGGGTTCCGAGATTTGTTCCTGAGTCTCTGGGACTATGGCCATTAAACAGCTTTACCACAAGCCAGAGAGGCGGTTCGTGGGAATGACATAGGCTCATGTTGGGGTGGGGAGGAATTGGGAGGCTCCACCCCATCCTGAGAGGCCCCACGTATCTTCCTGAGTGTGGGCCCAAACCTGACTTTCCAAAGGCCTTTGGAGGATGGAGGCCACCGAGCCACCAAGTTCAGAGCAGTTGGGGGTATAGCACCAATTCCTCCTGGGGTGGACCGGGGACAGTAACCTACTGCAGGGTCCAGACGCATTTCTGCTAAAATGCGCTGGGTTTCGAGATTTGTCTCTGAATCTCTGGGATGAGAGCCATTAGGCACCTTGATCATGAGTCACAGAGGTCAATAATAGGTGCCAGACAACTCGGGTTTTCGTTGGGGTGGGGAGAAAAGTGCCGGCTGCACCACCATCCAGTTAGGCCCTGCATATCTCCTCACAAAAGTCCCAAACCTAACCGTCCAGAAGCAATAAGAGATGGCAGCCACTGAGCCGCCAGGCACGAAACCTATTGCCACCTGAAATACCCAGCTTTGGTAACCTACTGTGGGGACCAGACACATTTCTGCTGCAAGCCACTGGGTTCCGATATTTGTTACTGAGACTCTGGGATCATGGCCAAGTGATAAAGAGCCAGAGTCCATACATGGGCAGAGACTCGGGGTCTCATTGAGGTGGAGAGGAAAGGGCAGAGTCCACACCAATCCCATGAGGCCCTGCATGTCTTGTCACTGCAGGCCCAAACCTGTCTCTCCAATGGCCTCTGGAAGATGGTGGCCACCGAGCCACCAAGTGGGATCAGGTGGAGATACAAACTCTTTCCCCCTTGTGGTGATCTGTCACTGGTAGCTCATTGCGGGAACTGGGAGCATCTCTGAAAACAGCTTCTGGGTTCCGAGATTTGTCTCTGACTCTCTGGGATCATAGCCTTTAAGCAGTTTGATCAGGAACCAGAGAGACCTGGCCTCCAATTATATAGCTGAGCCGGAAATGGTTTGTTGGTGTGTCACGCACATACCTACCTTTTGGCCATTTACTGTCTTGGAAGACTTTGCCCAAAGTTTTTGTTATCTGGCAAAAGGCACAGCATCAATTTCGGAGTATCTGGAAGTCTGACGGTGCCATCAGGCTGCTGATGCACTCGCCTTACAGGCAGACTGACCTGGTGGTGGTACCATACACGCAGAAAGTAGAAATTCTATATATGGAAAAAAACTCCAATAGTGGGGTTGGACTCACTGTCAAGTGAGTAGGATGCTTGCCTTGCTGGTAAAGGTAAAGGTAAAGGCCCTCTCGTTGTTCGTCAATTTCCTTGAGCGTGCCTTGCTGATCCATGTCAAACCTCCACCTCCCATAGGAACCCAGAAACACCACAGAATAATTCCTGAGCTGCAGAACCAGAAGTAACCTTGAGCATCAAAGAATCCCTTCCAACTCCCCTGAATAAAAAAGCTATTAAAATTAATCCAAAGAGGGTCTGAAGTGATAGCAGAGTGGGTAGGACATTTGACTTGCAGGTGACCTATCCGGGTTCGAATCCCAGCAACAATATGGTCCCCTGAGCTTTACCAGGAGTAATTCCTGATTGCATAAGCTGGGAGTAACCCCATGTGCAACGCTGGGTGTGACCCAAAAAGCAAAAAAAAAATTAATCCAAAGAATAAATTTTCAGAGGCAAATACCTCTCACTTGTCCAAACCCGAGCACAGAAGTCAATGAAACTGACCGAAGGCAAAAGTGTCCCTTTCCTCTGTGGGCTGCCCGTGAACATATCTGGAGTTTCGATAAGTGTTATGGCTAGTCCAAAGGCTCCAAACAGGGTCCTGTAGAGTCTCGAGTAGGGAGGAATGAGATAACCAAGACCCCCACTCTCTTCAGCTCCTCACACCAACACCAAGGCCTGAAATCCATATGCCCACCCTCCAGTGCCATCTTGGAACTGGATGCAATCATGGCTGCACGGACCCTCAGGATAACGCACCCTCATCCATGACACCTGAGCCACAGAACAGCATCCAATGCACCCCTCAAAAGCTCCACATCCACTAAATCCTGGATATCCAGAACAAGTAAGAAACAAGCGTGAATGCACCATAGAAGCTGGCGTGACCTGGCGCTCAAGTTCCCAAACCAGGATTTTCAGGGGGCTCAAGCATTCCAAATCCTAACACAGGAAAGACTGAAGAATGGAGGCTTTCCTGTTTTTCCATTTTCAATGTATTGAATGCTGCATCTTGCTTGATTTCTGCCATAATTCCTGCTAACCAGCCCCTCTGGGCCAAGCCAGAAGCATAGCAAACAATAACAGAGTAGTGAGCCATGACAGCTCTGAGCAGGGGGGCGTTCCTGTACCAGTTTATTCAGTCACCTTCCTCCTTATTTTCATCACCAGGACCCATAATTTACAAGTTAACACACAAGAAATTCCAAGCACAAGAATACTGGAATAGGTGCTGCCCGGGTGAAAATCAGCAGGCTTCAGCAAAGGACTTCCCATATTCCTTACATATACACGGTTTCTCTCCACTGTGAATTCTCCTATGTACAGTCAATTGTGAGGATGAAGTAAAGGCCTTTCCGCATTCCTTACATATATATGGTTTCTCTCCAGCGTGAATTCTCCTATGTACAGTAAGTTTTGAGGATGTAGCAAAGGCCTTCCCACATTCCTTAGATATATTACGGTTTCTCTCCAGTGTGAATTCTCCTATGTATACTGAGGCCTGAGGATCGAGTAAAGGCCTTTCCACATTACTTACATATATATGATTTCTGTCTAGTGTGAATACTTCTATGGATACTGAGGCTTGAGGATTGAGTAAAGGCCTTTCCACATTCCTTACATATATACGGTTTATCTCCAGTGTGAATTCTCCTATGTACACTAAGTGCTGAGGCTACAGCAAAGGCCTTTCCACATTCCTTACATATATATGGTTTCTCTCCAGTGTGAATTCTCCTATGTACACGAAGTCTTGAGGATTCAGCAAAGGCCTTCCCACATTCCTTACAAATATACGGTTTCTCTCCAGTGTGAATTCTCCTATGTACACTAAAGTTTGAGGATTCAGCAAAGGACTTCCCACATTCCTTACATATATACGGTTTCTCTCCAGTGTGAATTCTCCTATGTACAGTAAGTCTTGAAGCTCTAGCAAAGGCCTTTCCACATTCCTTACATATATACGGTTTCTCTCCAGTATGAATTCTCCTATGCACACGAAGTCTTGAGGATTCAGGAAAGGCCGTCCCACATTCCTTACATATATATGGTTTCTCTCCAGTGTGAATTCTCCTATGTACACTTAAGTTTGAGGATTCAGCAAAGGACTTCCCACATTCCTTACATATATACGGTTTCTCTCCAGTGTGAATTCTCCTATGTACAGTAAGTCTTAAAGCTCTAGCAAAGGCCTTTCCGCATTCCTTACATATATACGGTTTCTCTCCAGTGTGAATTCTCCTATGTATATTGAGGTCTGAGGATTGAGTAAAGGCCTTTCCACATTCCTTACATATATATGGTTTCTCTCCAGTGTGAATTCTCCTATGTATATTGAGGTCTGAGGATTGAATAAAGGCCTTTCCACATTCCTTACATATATACGGTTTCTTTCCAGTGTGAATTCTTCTATGTGCACTAAGACTTGAGGCTGCAGCACACGTCTTCCCACATTCCTTACATATATACGGTTTCTCTCCAGTGTGAATTCCCCTATGTACAGTAAGTCTTGAAGCTCTAGCAAAGGCCTTTCCACATTCCTTACATATATACGGTTTCTCTCCAGTGTGAATTCTCCTATGCATAATAAGATGTGATGATTGATCGAAGGCCTTCCCACATTCTTCACATGCAAAAGGTTTCGCTCCTGAATTTATATTCATATGGTCATGATGGAGTAACCCTTGACTCACACTTTGTTCTCGGGGCTGACTTTTCTGGGGATTCTGTCCACTGTGGTTTTCTAAGGAAACACCACAGTGCTGAGAACATGGGGAGGGTCCCCCACATTCCTTACACTTAGATGGGTTCTGCTCACGGTGACTGTGGTTGAGGGTATGTTGCTGTGAGGGACTCACTATAAACAGTGCTCCTCTCCCTAGTAGGTTCTCCACTGGGGAATTTTCTGTCTGTGAACTGAGAATAACACACTCCAAGGAACTTTTTCCAGTAGAGGGCTTCTTCAGAGTGAGGTAGCTCTCGCCATTCTGATCACCCTCAGAAGACATCCCGCCTGTCTCGGAGTCCTCATGGGGCTGAGGGCAGGATTGCTCACACGAGACATTATCATACAGAGCAGGATCAGAGACATTCCACTCGGGGTGGAAGCTTTCCTGTAGAACAACAGAGGATTCTAATTATTGACTTATTCACTGAGTCTTCCTGTCCAAAAAACTGAGCCCTTCAGATGTGGTTTCACACATATGCACCACAAAAATGCAATTACTGGCGTATGAATTGTCTTACTATTAAATAACTTCATGTTATTGTAAGTTGGACACACAACATTGATGGATAGAGTGTCAGTAAATTCTGTGACTTCCCCCTTTTAAATTAATGAAGGAATACAACTAGAAATAATTCCTTCTATAGAAAACGGACACATCAATTTCAAGAGAAAATGAAATACATCCCCAGTGGGTTTGGTTAAAGCTCAGAGTGGACCTGTGATGCAGGGGTGAAGACTACGCTGCATCGTCACACAGCTGAGACAGACTACGTGGCCATTGAAAAGCTCTCACCACAAGTGATGCCTTTCAGGATCAATGACATTATTTGTTCTTTATGTTATGTAGTTTCTATTTATTGAGGGTTGGGTGGGTGGAGGGGCACTCCATGCAGTGTCTAGGATCAGTTCTGTGGGTCTATGGTGTCTACAAAGCGTGCTGGGTAAGGACCATCCATCCCTGAGCAAAGCAACTATATTTCTCACTGCACCATCTCTAGGGCGCACAAATTAGCTTTCTAAACAACTACCACTGTCAAGCAAATCAAAACGCACAGTATATTTATACATGGTTGATTTCAGCACCTAGTGAAGCTAAGGGTCCTCTACTCCAAGCATCAGGCTTTGGAATTCCTCCCTGCCATTCCCAGTCCTCCACCTTAACCATCACACATTTGGTCCATTCCTGCTGGCATAATAATATTTACTCTGAATTAGTGAATCTTACCAACTCCCTCGTACTTTCTGACCCCATTCCCAAATCTAAGTGCTGTAATGCCAAATCCTGAAGCCGCGGTTTCAGTTCTGAAAGTGAACAAAACATACAATTCAAGCACTTGTCCAAAATTGTAGCAAAATGATGCCATGTAGTTAAGAATACATTTCTGTGATTCTTAGAGTCCAAAGAGTCCCACACTAAAGAAAAGATTCGATAGTGGAAAACTGTGAGGATCTTGGCAATTCTACACAAGATATTGTTTTTGTTTTTGAGCAGACCTGGTAATGTACAGAGAACCAGGTTACTGAACACATTATTGAACAGATCACCTTCAGGCAATGCAAGGCACTCCCTGCTGTACTATCATTCAGATCCAAACAAGATCTGTTATGGTCTTACTTATTCGAAAGCCATGGAAGCAAATTACAGGATTATTCTGTGACTGACATTCCAGGGGAATAAAGAGGAGTGTGAGTGAGGCACAGACCCAAGGATTCAGGAGACGAAGGCTCCGGTCTCAGCAGCATGTTTCATACATGCTCAGGACACCCATACACTGCACAGGGCCTGAGTCAGGAAGGGTCCTTAGACACTCACCCGCACACATGTCTCTCCTCCTCGACCTCAGGGCTCCTCCTTCCAGCCACGAGATCACCGCAGGCTTCATCCCTGAGTGACCTGCCCCGACAGAGACAGAGGCATGGATAAGTGACAGGGAAAAGGTGACAGGAAAATCCCCATGTTTTCCTGATATAACTGGGAAAGGATCTGAACGGCATGAACAGAATGTCCATTTCCAAAATGCCACAGATTTCTAGTTATTCGAGAGTTAAGACCCAAGAAAATATCACAAATATTCTAGACCTGGCCTTGTGTATGGTCGACAGGGGGTTGTTCAGCACAATATGTTGTTGGTTTTTGTCCATTTTGGGATCTGACCTGGCGATGCTCAGGGGTGACTCCTGACTCTGTATTCAGAAATCACTGCTGCTGGTGCTCAGGAATGACATGAGTTGCCGGAGATTTAACCCATGTGCGCCGCTTGCAAGAAAATCACTTTCCTCCTTGTAATGTCTTTCTAGGCCCAGAAGCACATAGAGTTTCCTGAGCCCCTCATGAACTCATCAGGGATTTCAGTAAAACTAAGTGCATAATAAATCTGGAAATGACCAAGGGTGGGAAGAGACCCTTATTTTTTAAGCTAAAAAATGTATCCAGAAAGAGAGCACAGCAGGAGTTTCTCACGGAAATTCCAGTTGCGATACCAGATATCTCCTAGGGTCCCTCATGCCAGCCAGGAGTGATCCCTGAGTGCAAAGTCCAGAAGAAAACCTTAAGTCCTGCTGAAGTCTCACAAGAACCATTAGAAGTAAATCCAAGCACTGAAATAGGGCAGCGTCTAATGAGTTGAGAGACGAAATATCAAATCCCCTGTGGTGGAAGAGAGATAGTACAGCATATAGGACAGAAGCGCTGCACACACAAGTGCCTTTGATCCCAGCCAGCCCATATGGTCTTGGAGCAAGGCCAGGTGTGGATCCTGAATACACAGGCAGGAATAATCCATAATCCCTAAGGAAAAAAGAAAATGCCAAAACGTTGAGTGGCTGGTCCAAAAGTACTGGGGGTGAGTCACCAACATTTTAAGTTTCCAAGAGGTTTCAGTCCACGGTACCCCATGGCCCCTGAGCACTCTTAGGAGTCATCCTTTAGCACAGAGCCAGGAGAACTGTGGACTGTGCCCCCAAACAAAGGCAACAGCAAAACCAATTAAACATACAAAAGTTCATGTAGTATACAAAGTAAATTGATTCACCAATGGATGGATCTATTTCAAGGGACCTGAGCGATAACTGGGCAGATAGGGATCTTCCCATGGACACAGTCGACACGGGATGATCTGAATCACCCCATAGGATCTGGCGACCCCACAAGAGTAATTCCTGAGGACAAGGCTGAGAGTAAGGCCTGAGTATCCACAGGTGAACCCTAAACAAAACAAAACAAAACAAAACAAAACGAGGGAAGAGCTACTGCACGGCTGTCCAATATCCAAGCGCGTCACAGAGCTACTGTTGGACACACAGCTGCCGCCCAACCCCAGGGACCGCACACGGGTCTCTTCAGACACGGTTGGCTCCACACTGCTCTCACCGACAGCCTGCAGATTCTGGTAGGTCTCCAGCATCACGTCCCTGTAGAGCTTCCGCTGAGAGGCCTCCAGGCATGACCATTCCTTCAGGGTGAAGTTCACAGCCACGTCATTGAAGGTCACTGCGTCCTGAGTCAGCACACGGAGAGGGTGGGAGTCAGAGTATATCTTAGCCTCATTCCCACTACTCTGAGGCCAGGACCCAGGGTCCTATAATGTCGCTGGGCCTCTACCCTCCGAATGAACCAGCCTCCATGCACACGCATGGCTGATGGGCCCCAGAAATCACATAAGGCAGCTGGATCTGCTAATGTGGGAGAACGTTATACAGAAGGTTCTTGGATGTATCTGCCTTTCCTGGTAACCCCAGGGCCAATTCGAGCACCACTGTACCAGTGAGCACTGTAGAGAGGATCACCTGAACACAGACTTGTACGATTCAAAAGACTATCCCTGGGTGTAGGAAAAAACACGGCATGCTCACCGCTGCACCCCAACAGCACAGGACCACTAGGATTGAGAACTCGACAGTCCATATAGACAACTACTCAGAGCAGTGCATGGCATGTGTGCCTGTAGGAACTCACTGCTCAGGACCGCCCCAAATCCTGCTCAAAGAAGGTAGAACTTTCTTTACCCAAACATCTCTACTGGCCTCAGAGATCCTTGGCTCTTTCTCCTTGGGATCGGTGCATGCCCAGAAATCCACACATAAGATTATGTGAACGTAAGACTCTATGACCGAGCAGGTAGTCTCTCCAAAGTAGGAAGGACAAAACAGGAGAAAAGCAAGTCTGGGCGCCTAAGTCACTGTAGTTGCCAGGGCCCAAACGGGGCCAACACACCCCAGGGTGCTCTGAGGCCCGTCACTTGTGAATCCAGAGCAGAGTCAACAGGACAGCTGATGACAAAAACAATGCAAAAGAAGCCAAAGCAGCAGGTTGGCATAACAGCACAGCTGTTCCGGGGACAGCATGTGGGACTGGTGATCCCCAACATCCCATATGGTCCCAGAAGCACTGCAAGGGGCAATGCCAAAGGGCAGCACAAGGAATGATTGCGAGAATCCTTGCTCTGCCACCCCAAATAAAACAAAAAACCCAAGATGAAACCTTTGGACCTCCAGCATCCCATTGGTCACCTAGACCTGTCAGGAATGAGCACTGAGTACTGAGCTTTGAGTACTCCTCATGCACCACTGGGTCGGCCCCAAAGCCAAATAAAACAAAACAAATGTACACAAAAGGAGCTTCCAACAGCAGAATGGGATGGTCCGATCAGAAGTCTCATCTTGGAATTCGTCCAAAAGAAACTCAAAACTGAAGGGCCAGGAAGCCTGGGCATTCCTGGTACTACCTCATGTAATTCTATCTCTCTACTCCTACCTAGGAACGGTTTATCAGAAACCGTGTAACCATCTTCTCCTGTCACTGTTGTTCTGAGGATCAGCAGGAAGCTCCAGGTGTCGTCTGCTCAGGGAGAGATGAAGAGTCACAGGTGCTTTGCAGCTTGATGTGAGGGAGCTGAAATTCATGATCCGGAGAAAGAACACCGGTATTGTGGTTACAAGACAATAATGTGAATTGGCTGCTTGATTAGATGAACCGATCAATCCTCTGCATCCCATATGGCCCCCATCAGCTCCAGGAATAATACCTGAGCTTAGAGACTCGAGTTAGTCATGAGCATCTCCGGGTATGTGCCCTCTCTCCCCCCCAAAATCTAAAGAACCAAAAATAGCCCCCCAAATACAATTTCATTGGCAAACCTGAGCCACCTGCAAGTCCCCTTCCCCCCATCCTATGCATGAACCAGGCTCTCACGGCAGACTATGAAGATGACCAGCAACAGGTCTCCTTTCATTAGGTGGAGGGGCTGAAGCTCTGCCTTTCAAATCTGGAGATTCTACAGAAGCGAGCTTAGGGCCAATGGTCCAAACATGGGACTGCTGGGAGGTTTGGGACGGCCAAACCCCTGGCTGAGTCCCACATTCACCCACTGTTGCCCCATCCTGATCTGGAGACGATCGTGGCCAAGAGGCCCCCCCCGAGGATCAAGCACTCACAACTGCGACCTCTGCATCCTCATACAGCCCCCACTGCACCTCCAAAGCTCTGCATTCCCCTACAGCCTCCACTGCACCTCAGAATCCACCCGATGTCAGGGAACAACTGAAAAACCAGCACCAAAATGCCCCCCAATCTGGCTCAGCCCCTCCGCTCACAGTGTGGAAATGGGAAGGTGTGGGGTGGCATAGGAGGCTGCTTGAATCCTGCCACAAAATACGCCTTCAGAGTTCCCCTTTCTGGATGGAGCGCAAATTTACTTGTCCTTTTCCAATTGAGCAAAAACCCCAGTGTCTGTGTCATGGATGGAAAATGAACCATGACATACTTATGACATCACTTCCATTTCCATAAGGTGCCTTAAAGAGCCAGAGTCTAGGCACTGAGAACCTTTTTGCCACGTAGGTGAATCTGTGCTGCAAGGGGGATGGATTCGAATAAAGGAGTGGAGAGGCAAATGCTGGACTGGTTGGTCACACACTGGGGGCCTGGGGTTAAGAAGTCCCCTGATCCTGCATTGTCACCTAACATCGAACCAATGATATCGAAACACAGAATGTTACCCTGACTCTTGTCAAATGATCCCTGAGCTCAGAGACAAGAGTAAACACTGAGCACTGTAGGCTGTGGTGAAAAATATAAAAAGAAAAAAGGCAAATTCTACTGAAGGGGGGGGGAAATGATGTACAAAGAAAAATTTGAGAGTGAACCATTAAAAGCGTCAAATTTCTGGTCCTTAAAAATTTCCTATTTTGGGGGATGGAGAGATAGTACAGCTGGTAGGGCGTTTCCCTTGCAAGCAGCCAGCCCGCGTTCGATTCCCAGCATCCCATATGGTCTCCTGAGCATTGACAGGAGTAACTCCTGAGTGCAAAGCCAGGAGTAATCCCTGTGCATCGCCAGGTGTGACCTAAAAAAGAAAAAAATCCCCTATTTTTGATCTATCCCTGCTACAGAAACTCACAGTTTCTCCTGAATCCCTATTGTTCTTTCAGCATTGTTTGTGCATATATATGTGTATATAAAAGTGTGACTTTGTGTGATTTCTGTTTCGGGGCCACGACTGGCAGATTCAGGGCTTACTCCTAGCTCTACACGCAGGAATCAATCTGGGACAGACCATATGGGATGCCGGGGATAGAACCTGGGTCGATCGCTTGGATGGTTAAGTCCTTACTCACTGTACTATGGCTCCAGCCCTAAGTAAATGTGCTCCTAGCACACCCAGTGGGATTCCTGAGCAAATGTCCTGACTCCTGAAAACCAAAACTTTCTTGCTTAAAAATACAAAACCCTCTACCCTGGTTGGATTCTAATTCTAAACAATTTAGGTTTAACATTGGTTCATCATTTCTTCTCTGTTACAAGGAGCTTGGGATTACTGAGTAACACCCATCCCAATCACTCCCATTTCCTTAGTATTCATCTTTAACTTCCCTGTGCTCTGCTTCCCCTATACCTCAATCACCCATTTCCCAGAACCACAACCTTTGAATTGTAAAGTCAGATTCTTCAGAGGTCTCTGGATTTTGTATTTGGAAGTGAAATGTTGACTTTCTCTTTCCTTTATATCCTCTGCAGTTTACTTTAGACAAATATACCTTTTTGCTCCTGGACAAGGACCAGTGCAGTTCCAGGTTGGGAGGATTGTGCTGGAAGGATTGGGATGGCCATGCCCCCAGCCCTCAGCTTTGTATAGACAAAGGAAGGGAATATTATGCTTTTGTAACTTCAGAGTTAATTGACTGCAGATAGTATATACTCTTGGGCATTGTCATGTTTATGAGACTTAAGCCTCAGCTGCCCTTTGTTCTTAGCACCCCAAAAGCAAGAGACTGGATGGACCCAGGATAGCTGTTAGCTACTCTAGCATCAAAAAGGGACAGGTAAGCACCATAACATAGGAGTGACTGATCATTTAAGCAGATAAACATTTGGCAGAGGAAATTCTCATAGGGAGATTCACCCAAGGAGTCACTCTGTCTCCCAGGTTGCTTCTACCTTTTCCTCTAGTTGTATAAGTGATCAACACTTGTAGTTGTTTGGATAAACACAGTAAGAGACAAAGATCCCAACCCTTACATCTCTGGGCTTTGACATCAAATAAGGCTTTTTTTGCTTTCTTGGTCACACCCAGTGATACAAGGGGTTACTCCTAGCTCTGCCCTCAGGAGTTACTCCTGGCGTTGCTCAGGGGACCATATGGGATGCTGGGAATCGAACCCGCCTGCAAGGCATACACCCTACCCACTGTGCTATCTCCCCAGCCCCCAGAGCAAATAAGGCTTTTGACACTTACTTCTCTGGACTCTGAGAGCAAGCAAGGCTTTTACTGTAAATCCCAGACTAAGTCTTCAGGCCAGTTCAACTTGTCCTTCCCCATGGGGATCCTATCTCTAGCATTGTAACAGTTTCTAGAATGTGCCATTTCGAAGCTGGGGTAGTTTTGCCACTTGTCCCAGGTCCATCCAAGTCCCACGGCAGAACCTCCCTCTTGGGGTGTTAGGAACTACAGCAACTGAAGCCCGAGTCAAGTAATGATCACCAAGCAATTATGCACTGGAGTAGATGACTTCAGATTCAATCAACTCCCAAATATTAGGAGCATAGCATTGATGGTCTTACTCTGTTTAACCAAAAAACATTCTGTATAGTAAAAATATAAATAATCTATAGGGGAAATAGAAAAGCAGGTACAAATGCACAGCCTTCAACTGCAAACCAGTACAAATACAAAGTTGAAAATTACCAGAAAGTCATGGTTTATAAGTAATTAAGAGTGACCTGGGGAACTGAGACAACGCGAGGTAAAACATAAAGGAAAGGTTAAAGATAAACTTTAAATTAGGGATGTTAGCAAGGACATGATAATCTTCTCTGGGAGGAGGAAAAGGGGCAATTCACAGATGAAGCATAAAACACTTTGGGTTAATATCCAGCAGATCACCAACAGCCTGGCCCCTGTTTCCTTCTTCGATCCTCTGTCACCCTTCACCGGCCAGTGTGGGGAGACCAATCACAGCCACCAAGGGCACGCAGCACATGTCCAGACATTATTTGAAATCAACTCTCAGTACTCAGTGTAATACCGAGTTTTGCTTGATCAGGGGGAGATAACGAGTCAGGGTGCAATTTTCAAGTTGATTTTAGGATACAGAAAGTCTTCGTTACAAAAAACAACAATGTGGAGTCAGAAGATAGTAAACTGGGAGGGGCGCTTCCCATACTGACCCAGATCGATATTCAGCATCTCACATGACCCGGAAAGAACTTAAAAAAGAAAAAAAGAATTCCAGACTGATGCTCCCAAAGTAATTCCACATATGTGCCCAAAATACAACAAAAATAGCCCCAAAGTAAATTTTCATTTGCAAACCGCAACCACCCCTAGAACCACGCCCAAGGGACGGTCTGGAAATCAAGGCTACTAATGAATAGTGACCGAGGGATACAGTGTCATTTGCCATTAGGGAGCTGCCCCTCAAAAATGAACAGTCTTTTTAGTTTTGGAGGCACCACCGGCGATATGGACAAGAAACTTCTGACTCTGCGATCAGGCAACTGTCCTGGTGGAGCTCCGAGATTAAACTTGGGTGGGCCAGATGCAAAGCAAACGCCCTAACCGCTGTGCTATCTCTCCGGTCCTCCAAGAGAATCTGCAGCTTCTACAGCTGTGAGATCCGGGTCAAAGCGTCCTGGACAAGGCCCAGAGCAGTCCCATGCTGGGGGGGTCAGAACGGCCCAGCCCCGATGCTCTGCAGCCCCTGTGCTCACCCCGCACCCAACCGCCACTGCCCCATGGTGGAGCTGAAGGTGACTGTGGCTGTAGGTTATCCCCAGAACCACGCACTTACACAGCAACCCCTGCGCTATGGTACATCCCCCACTGCACTCACCAAAGTTCTGCGTCCCCAAAAAAACCCTGGCGTGCCTCAGGAACCACCTGGATATTGGTTGAAAAAGCTTAAAAGTGTCCTTAGAGCTGGCTTGGCCCCGCCCCTCACAGTGAGGAGACTGGGAGGCACTGGGCGGGGCGCTCACTGGAGGCCGCCAGTGTCCTGCCATGAAAATGGCCTTCACAGACCCCTTCCACGCTGGACAGCCTCTTCTCCCTTCACCTGCACAACAAATGAAGGCCTGATCCAGACTCTTGCACACAAACACCTAAATGCCCTGCCATGACATCACTTCGAATTCTGCAAGCAGCCTTAAAGGGCCAGACACCAGCTGCGCAGAGAACAACTAGGAAAATGCAGGTAAATGTGTAAGGCTCCTTGGCTGCAGCGAAAGCACAGTGGATATGGTGTTTGCCTTGTACGCAGCTGACCCAGGTTCAATCATCTGTATTCTATGTGGTCCCATTTTGGTGTATAATAGACTGTTAGGATTTTACTGCTGTGAGTCTCAACACATTTACCCTCAATGTTTGTGTAAATCAAATGGAAAACTGAATACAATGAGTGCAGATATGCTACAGTGAGTGATGTGCTTCCTTGCATGTGGCTGACCTGGACACAAATTATGGACAGCACAGCGGGATGTGACTCCCAGAAAAGAACACAGAAGGGCCTGATGAATGGAGGTTTGGCTGTCTATACAATGTCAAAAGGGCTCACCACAGCATCCTGCTTGATCTCTGCCATGATCCTCTGCAAACCAGGGCCTCTGAGCCAGGTCAGAGTCACAGCAAAGAATGAAACCATGGTAAGTCTTCACAATATCCAGCAAAATGCAATGTTTGTACCTATTTACTTCTTATTTAATTCCTTCCACCTTGCTTTATCACTGAGAACCATTATTTACCAGTTAGCATACTGGGTAGTCCACATGCCAGGACACTGTCATAACCATGGTGCAGGGGATAATCAGCAAGTACCTTTCACTACGGTACTAGTATCACAGGAAGCTTTCACACGTAACAGGATTATTTCCTTCCTTACTGTGCTTTCGTATCAATCCCCCACCCACTTGTTAAAACTAAAATTGTTTTACCTCAGGGCCCTTTGAAAGGCCTTTCCACCTACCTCACATATATAAGGGTTTTCTACGAAAATCATGAAAACTAAGACTTCAGAAAGAAGCAAAGGCCTTCCTACATTGCTCACAAGTATAAATTATCTCTCCATTGTGAGTTTTTCCATATACTAAGGCTTGTGGAATAAGCAAAGACTTTCCACTCCGTATATGCATATGGTTTCTTTCCAGCGTGACTTTTTCTGTGCATACTGAGATGTATGAGTCAGAGAAAGGCCACAGCACATTCCTTACATGCAGACTCTCCAGTATGAAATCTCCTGTGTATAAGGTATGAGGATCCATTGAAGGCCTTCCCCCAGTCCTTACATTTAAACGGTTTCTTTCCTGTGTGTATGTTGACATAGTCCCACTGGGGTGATGCTGGACTCAAAAGTTTGTCCTCAGTGCTTACATTTCTGGGGATTCTGTCCAATATGGGCTTTTATGGGAAAATGATGGTGCTGAGGAAATGGGAAGAGTGATCTTCTGATCACCCTCAGAAGACATCCCACCTCTCTTGGCATCCCTGGGGGGATGAGGGCCAAATTGCTCACTTGAGCCTTTATCACAGTGTGCAGGAAGAGACATTCCACCAGGGCTGGCTCCTTCCATGTAGAAGAACAGAGAAGGATTCCAATCATTAGTCTATGCCATGAGAATTTTCATGTCAAAAGAAATCAAGCTCTGCAGGTATGTAGCTGGTAGGGTATGGGACAATGAGTTTCTTGGGGAAGAAATAAATCGAGATGGGGATGAAAGCAGTGACTCCGAAGTCAACCCTGGTGATTCATACAGGAACTGGCCTAGTGGAAACCCAGAGTTGGAGACATGGAACAGGAGCAAAGACTGGTAAGAACATCAGAGAGCAAGGTCCAGCCAACGCTCTACCCCTTGACAACACGCGAGCAGTGGACTCTCAGCTACAAAGAAAACCCCAGGAGGCAGTTTCAGAAACATGATTTCAAACTGAGAGTATCAGGCTAGTACAGTGCGTTGCATGCAGTCAATCTAGTACAATGTCCATAATTCCAAATGGTCCCCTGATCACCATCTGACTCATAGATGGATGGAATTTTGCCCTATCCAATCATAAATGTTTCTGTTTTTTACCTCTAATATTTAGTAAAGTGATATGGGTGGGACTTAGGAATGTGAGCAACCGTGTGAGTAATCACAGGTAAACAGTATGGTCTGCTGGGATGTGTGGAGCTTGGGACCTGACACATATTCCCACTTCATCAGAAGATTTCATCAAGGCACCCCTTCCATCCTTTCAAACGACATTCTCTGCAGTTAGGTGCACCTAAACTCTCCAACTGAGACCAGAGCAACTGTAGATCTGGGTAGGGTGTTGCTTGCACATGGCCAACCTAGGTTCAATCCCCAGGATCCTGTAGAGTCTCCTGGATCACCATCAGAAATAATACCTGAATGCAGAGCCAGGAGAAACCACTGAGGATCACCAGGTATTGAAGGATAATAGTGGCCTGCCCTTTCTCCATGGCGGTTAGGAGCTTATGTTTGTTGATTGCCTATAACCTTTCAATTACCTTTGTCTCCTGATCAGACTTTGACTTTTGAGAAATATTGTCTTTCTCTTCTTCTTAATGTCCTTTGCATGGTTAGCTATTTCAGAGCAATTGCTTTTTGTATGGATACAGGAAGACAGTTACAAAGACGAGCCTGAGCTTGAGAGTTGATGGTCTCCAGATAATATTACATCCTGGACATCTGCTCTTTTGACTGAAGCCTCAGTTGCCCTTACTTCCTCGATCCCCAAAAGAAGGGTCCGATAAGAGACTAGATGGACCCAGGGCAAGTGGTGAGCTAGCTACCCTGGCATCGAAATGGGCCTGGCCAAAGTACCATAATGCTTATCTATAAGAGCCTGGTCATGGACAAATTCTGTCATGAATCAAAAAGTAATAACTAGACTTGGACGCTGCTGGGATTAGGAGTGATTGATCTCGCCTGAGCACTGTAGTCTAATCTGTGGTGAGACATCCCCAGGAGAGTCACCAACAAGCCTAAAAGTGTCTATTACTGCGTCTATACAGAATGGTAATCATTAGGAAGTAATACGAAATATGTCAATTCAGTTACTGGTCTAAGGAGAGGAGTAACACATCTTAAGGCCTGCTTTTCCTTCGTGGGCTGCAGGTGATGGGGAAGTCTGGAAAACCATTTTTCATTGTGCTTCCCGTGGGGAGGCGTGGATTGGGGTCGTGGTTACAGAAGAGCAGCTTCAGGGAAACAGGGCGAATGAAGGAGACTGAGTAAAGGGATGGTCCTCCTCCACCGAGATCCCCTATCTTCCAGTATACAGGCGTTACACCCACCAACTGCCCCCAGTGCTGTGTAATCCCATCAATGGCCAAGACCCAGAGAATATAAAACCCTGCTCCTAGAAGAAAACACGCAGTCTCCTGACTCCGTGTTTGGCTGTCTTACTGGGGCACTTTGGAAGAAGATGCGTTGAGTTTCACTCCCCACCCCGAGCAGAGCCCCAGCAGCTGAAGACCTCTGGTTTGAGCCACAGTCCCACAAGTTCGGACGAGCCTCACACATGAAGGAACTGGCAGAGAAAACCGGGTGTGCAGGACGTGGGGCTTAGATCTCCAAGCTGTTCGTATTGGGACTGGGCCTCCTGCACCCAGATCTCCCATCTTCCATTATGTAGGCGTACAACCACCAACTCTCCCTGGTGCCGTGTAATACCATCAATGGCCGAGACCCAAAGACTATAACACCGTGCTTTGGGAAGTGCACGGCCACACAAAATCTTATTATCTAGTCTTACTCTGGAAAAACTGGCAGGCTACCGGAAGTATCCTGCCCACACCACAGAGTCTGGCAAACTCCCCATGGTGTATTCAATACGCCAAAAACCAGTAAAAATGATGGTTCTCATTCTCCTGAACCTGAAAGAGCCTCAAATGTGGCACTTCTTAAAATCTCAGGGATAGGACGAAGGAGACATTACTGGGACCTGCTTGAGTCAATCGATGAACAACAGGATGAGAATGATACAGTGAGAAAAGAAGAGACATAGAGTTAGAGGACACGGTTCCGACTTAGAGAGAAGGCTGAGAGCTGAAAGTAAGAGTGGGTGGGGTGATTGGAGACTAGTCACAGAGAGCATTGGAGAGCGAGTTAGAGAGAGGGTTGGATAGAGCTTGGAGAGACAAGAGACTGAATAAACTGCAACTAATCAGCAACCAGCCTGGTCCTCATTCTACTCTTTCTACTTTCATTGGTCCAAAGGAACAGCTGTCCAGGGTGGAGAAGTGGCTCGAGAGCACCAAATGTGGACAGTGAGAGAGCGCCTCCAGGAGAGACCAGGAACCTCCGTTAACGTGTAAATCCTGTTCAAACCCCCACTTCTCATAGGGTCCCCAAGGGCCCCTGGAGTGACTCCTGAGTGCAGAGTCAGGAGTAAGCCCAGAGCATTCCTGGCTGTGATACGAAAACAAAAACACAAAAAAGTGAACTGTGGGTGGCTGGAGCGATAGCACAGCGGGTAGGGTGTTTACCTTGGACACGAACAACCCAGGATTGATTCTCAGCATTCCACATGGTCCCCCAAGAACCACCAGGAGTAATTCCTGAATGCATGAGCCAAGAACCATCCACCCCTGTGCATCACTGGGGGTGACCCAAAAAGAAAAAAAAGTGAATTGTTTAGTTAATCAGAAAAAAGAACACAACTTTCTCGACTTAGCATAAAAGCTTTTCATGATGGCTACAGAGATAGCACAGACCACGAGTTGCTTGTCTGGCACATAGCTGACCACGGTTCAATCCCTGTCACCTCACAGGGTCCCCAAACCTAGCATTATCAATGAGAACAGAGCCGGGTAAACTCTAACCTCCATTGGGTGTAGCCAACCAAAAAGAAATCAATAAATTTAGGTGCCAGAACTATAGTGTGGTAGGGTACTGGCCTTGTACACGGCTGACCTGTATACCCCGGCACCACCACACTGAGTACCGTTTGGTACCTTTTGGCAGCAACCACAGGGTATTCATATATATATATATATATATATATATATATATATATATACACACACACACACACAATCTGTGTGTGTTTGTGCATGTGTGTGTATATCTATATCTATATCTAATTTGTTCACAAGTCAACCTCCACCAACCAGTTTTGTAGAATGCAGGTTTGGGTTTTGGGGCTACAGGTGGCAGAACTTTGAGCTTACCTGAGTGGTGCTTGGGGAATCCTGCGTTGTACAGGAGACTGTACCATGGCAGATTGCTTGCAAGGACCCGTCCTGCATTCCTGGCCTATCTCTGACCCAGGAATTCAAATTCTATATAAATAATGTGAACCTTGTGAGAATGATACAGGCAGGGCACAGGGATGAGGACCAGCTGGTAGATAGAGGTCAGGGCAGGGTTGCTGGCACCTGGGGCCTCCTGGTGTAAACCTGAGCCAGAAGTACAGGCTGCAATTTCAAAGGTTTGCAGCGGCCCGAAAGAGCTGACAGTGAGTGGGAGGGCACTTGTCATGAACGCAAAAGACTTAACTTCACAACCTGAATTGCCAAGGAGTCATCCTGGAGCACTGCTGGGTTTGGCAAAATCCCGCATAGCCAATCCTCCTCCTGCCCAAATAAAGGCAATGAGGAGTTAGCTGCCAACATAAGAGGTGCGAAATCTAGTAATATGTTCTGAACGGTCAGTCCTCTGGGTTTGTTGTTTTCTTTTGGGACCACATCCAGAAGTGCTCAGAGTTACAGGCCAGGTTTTCAGACTAGGATTTTACTCCTATGGGTACATGATTTTATAAAAGAAAAAGAGGATGAAAAATTATACTTGGAGCCAGAGTGATAGTACAGTTGGCAGGGCGTATGTTCGGTCCCCGGCATCACATACAGTCCCCAAGCATTCCCAGGAGTGATTCCTGACTGCCAAGCCAGAAATAACACCTGAGCATTACTGCTGTCTCCCAAAAACAAAAAAAAAGTGAGAGAGAGAAAAAAAAGAAAATTTAAAATTAGCCCAAACAAGATTTTAAAGTCCATAATTTTGCTCAGAGCCTCCAACTCCATCATTTTCCCCTAACAGCCATCTGCTGAAAGGGCTCAAGAAATTTCACATCTAAGAACTTTCCATGAAGGTATAAACAGGAGAGAGCACACCAGACTGAGGCAGATGCCAGCCACCTGCAAGGCCAGAGGGGCTTCCCTGATATCCAGTGTCCAGTAGTTCCCTGAGTACAGAGCAGGGCACAGACCTCAAGTACTACCAGATGTGGCCCCAAATCTCACCTTATCTGCTCCCCAAGTAGTGAAATACACCGAAGGAGAGGAGCTCAGAGGGCTGAGCACCTGATTTACCTTTGTGGGACCTGGCATGGCTCCCCCTGCATCTCAGACACACAGACACAAGAGGGGAAGAGTCTCTGACTATTTCCAAGTTTGCAGCAAATGTAGTGGGAGGCGGGGGGGGAGAGGGAAAGACAGGAAAAACACTCCAACCCCAAAAAGATGCTCAAAGAATGCTCATGTGTCAAGACAAATTCTGAAGTGGGAGGGTTGGAGTCATACCTAGTGATGCTCAGGGGACAATATCACCTAGTGATGTTGTGGCAGGGATAACTTTGGTCACCGCTAGAAAGACAAATGCCCTCCTGGCTATAGTACTGCACCAGCACCTAAGAGTGAGACATTTAGAACCTATTGCAGCTGGTGCCTGGAAAACCCCTTTCTGCAAGTACTTACTTCAACAGCAGGGCACACCCCTGGTCTTGAGAGATGGACAGTGGAGATGCTTGGAATCTGGACAGGTGAGGCAGAAATTCTTTTTTCTGAGGAAATATAATCACATAGGGTTAGCAAAGCTAATAAGTTGATAGAGTGGTTTTCTTTCAAGCTGCTAAGCCGGGGTCAATATGCAACAGGACATAGGCTCACCCACTCCAGCACTGCTAAAAATAACACATGAACTCAGAACCAAGAGTAACCCCTGAGCACTGAGTGCTGTTGTGGCCAGAAAAAGTACAGTAAATTTAGTAATGAAGACATTTCTGGGGCCGCAACGATGGTACAGCAGTAGGGAGTTTGCCTTCCATGCGGCCAACCCGGGTTCGATTCTCGAAATCCCATATGGTCCCCAAGCACTGCCAGGAGTGATTCTTGAATGCAAAGCCTGAGTAAACCCTGAGAATCACTGGGCGTGACCCGAAAAATCCAAGAAAAAGAAATTTCTGTGTAAAGAGATTGGAGACACAGTATAACAGGTGAGGTGCTTGTCTTGCACTCGGCCAAACCAAGTTTGAATCCCGGCATCCCCTACGGTGCCCTGAGCCCAGCCAGGAGTGACCCCTGAGTGCAAAGGCAGGAGAAGTAACTGAGTCTTGCAGTTGTACTTCTTACAGACAAAATAATTCATTCAAATGAATAAAGGTGTGGTGACCAATAGTGATCCTAAATTGCATTATTAGAGGGGTTCGGGCACACTCTGGAAGTGCCCAAGCTACTTCCTGCTAAGATGGCAGATTTGGTTGCAAGACCCACTGTAGCACCACGCTGATGCACCCCTCCAGACCGCAACCTGAGTTGGCTTAAATCTCCACACCTTGGGGCCTGAGTGACAGCATAGACAAATGAGCATTTCTTTTGAAGGTGGCCAACCTGGGTTTAATTCTGGGCATCCCTCATGGTTCCTAGCACGACTAGGAGTGCTTGCTGGAATTAGAGCCAGGAGTAACCATAATGCCTCGCAGGGTGTGACCCAAAATGAAAAATAAATTAAAAAAAAAGGAAAGAGAAACTCCCCACCTCCCTGAACTCCCAGAACCCACTGAATGCACAAGAACCAGTGAAAATCAAAGGCTCTGCCAAGTGCTTTTGACCCCTAAGCATATGAAGAATGTGCCCAGCCCCACCCCCCATCCAGCCCCGACACCCCCCAAGAACGAAAAGACAGAGGGGAGGGTGTTCTTTCCTTCATGCTGCTGACCCTGATATGGGGTACCTTGAGCAACCCCAGGAGTGACCCCTGAACACTGCCAGGTGGGGCTCAACACCCGCCACGAGGAAAAAGGATGCGCCCCCAGGTCCCTTTGATGAGGGAATCCCATGCTTTACCTACTCCACAATCACCCTGAGGAATGACAGGGGGCCAGTGACGGGATGTCCTGGGGACACTGCTGGGATGACCCACCACCCCTGTGACTGACCAGGTGCCGGTCGTTGCCTCGAAACTAAGATAACGCTGAGCTGCCCTCACATGCCCCATCAGATCTGGGGGAGACTGAGACTCCCTCTAGCTCTGGCGCTTTCTGCTTTGTGAGGGGCGCGAGCGATGAGTCAGCAGGGAGGGCGCTGGCCTTGCATCCCGACACCCCAAAGGGTCCTCGAATCCCCCAGGAAGGGAGTCCTGAGAGCCACCGGTAAGGGTCTAAAACACATTAAAAAATTAAAAAAATATTTTTCTCGGTTATTGTCCTTGTTTCTGGAACTTTCAGAACGACCTTTGCGCTTGCAATTCGTTTTTCTCCTGGACCACGTGCTTCCTCTACCCACCCACCCTATTTGGGGGGTTTTGGGGGCTTTTCCCAGGGGTTACTCCGGGCTCTCGGCTCACGCCAGGCCGTGATCGGACGCTGTGGGCTGCCGGGATCGAACCCGGGCCGCCGCGTTCCCCCCTTATACATCTTCCTAAATAAGTTCTACTCAGTAAAAACGGCCGTTTTTCCCCCAAAATCAGTTTATAAACAAGATAAACCTCTTGGTAGGAGCGCTCGGTGCATCCTGGATGAGGGGCCTCCACCCCGGGCCACCGCCACGGAGCGACCCCCCCCCCCCAAGGCGGAGAACCAGGACGTTCAGGCACTCAGAGCGACCACCCGGAAGGGCGGCGGGGGAATCGACCTTCCGGGACGCCCCTGCCCCTGCTGGGTGCCCCCTCACCCGCTCGTCACCTTCCGCAACCACAGACCGCCAGCACTTCTGCACAGACTGCCAAAGGTTGCGGATTTTGTGACGTCAAAGGTTGCGGATTTTGTGACGTCACCTGCACGGTCGCCCAGAGCCTTAAAGGGCCAGGCTTCAAATATTCCTGACCAGGTAATTTCCTGGTCAGAGAGGTTCATTTTTCCTCGTTTCCGAGATAGGAGCAGGTGATCCAGACATCAGGGGGTCGCCAGGTCTGGATAGATGAAGAGGGATGAGCTGAACAGATAACATGTTGAGCAGAGAGCCTTTGTATTGACGAAGAAATAAAATTCACAAAAATACTTTGCAAAGAGCTGCCAAGACCATCTCTCTGAGTCCCAATGTTCATTTATTTATTCATTTACAACCCTCAGCCACATGCTAGAAATAGGTCCCCAGGATTCTTTCTGGCAGGTGCCAATAAAAAATACGGGCTTCAACAAGGTCTCTCACCATTGGGGGCTGAGGAGCTGCCCCTCAAAGTGATCTGGCAGTTTTACACACACATGTCTACACCGAAAGTTGCGGTACAGGGCCTGGAACAAGCCCTGGTTGAGAAGGTTGGGATGGTAAGACTTCTGCCATCAGCAGGTCCAGCATCCTCAAGAACCACAGCCCTCATGTTCAGCTCTGCATCCTGGTCATGCTGCCCCATCGCAGAGCTGGAAGTGAAGATGCCCCCAGGATAATGCAGTCACAGCCGAGACCCCTGTAAGGTGCTAAAATCCCTCAGAGCACCTAGCAAAGCACTATATCCTCCTAAAGCCTCTGGAGCAAGGCAGACCCCAGGAACCCACTGGATATGGATGAGGGGGGGGGTGAAAAACAACCACAAAAGTGCCCCAAAAGCTGGCACGGTCCCGTTGGTCACATTACAGGCACTGGAGGTGAGAGATCCTCATGTCCTGCCACTAATTGGCCTTCAGTGCCCCCCTTCGACTGAAGTATCACTTTGTCCTTTAAACGTGTGCCCGGAGGAGGCCTGATGCACTGGACATCATTAGGAAGCAAAGATGCACATGGAAGACTCCCATCTGTGACATCATCCATTTCACCAAGGAGCGTAAAGTGCCAGGTTCTAAGTGCAGACAGACAAGTGCCAGACCAGGTGATTCAGTCCAAGAGAAATGAGCTCAGATAAAGGAGAGGAGAGGTAAGTGCCGGAGGGGCTGGTCTTAGAGTTAAGGGCAGTGAGTTAAGGCAGAGTCCCTTGGTCCTGTACTTGTCAATCATGGAACCAATGCTCCCACACACATGTCCATCATAAAAACAAAAGCAGATTGACTCAAAGTAAAACACACAAGTAAGTTGTGAATGGGTCATGGGACAGTGACTTTCTCTGGGAAGTCATTAATCAAGATGGGTGCAGTGACTCTGAAGCCAGCCCTGAAGATGCAGAGAAACTGGCCTAGCAGCAACCCAGAGAGCTGGAGAGACACTGGACAGGAGCAAAGGCTGGGAAGAACATCAGAGAGCACTGTACAGTGAACACTCTACCCCTTGAAAACACGCTATATAAGAATATACAAGGAAACCCCAGGATGCAGCTCTAGAAACACGTTTTCAACCAAGAATATGGGGAAAGAGGTTAGTACTGTGGCTTAATGCTTATGTTAAACATGGTTTTTCTGAGTTCCATTCCTGGCATCCAAAACAACACAGACTCCTAAGAACTGCCAAGTTTGGCATGAATTACATAAAAAATATTTCAATCAATAAATCCATGTATGGACCTACCCTAAAAACGGAGGCACATAGGAGCTAATGGACACCAAAGTATACTGGGTCATTTTGTAGACTTCGTCTTTTGGACAGACCAAAAACGGTCAGAATCATTCTGGTGGCTAGTAGGGTAGAGATTTTACCACTTGCAAATGCAATATTTTGTCATCTTTTCTCCTAATATAACTGAAATGAGAAGAGTAAAATCCAGGAATGTGGCCAACCTTTATAGTTAGTCATCACAGCTGATGTTATTGCCTGCTGAGATGGGAGTTTGGGCCTTCTGCCAGGTTCCCACCATTTGTAAAATATTTTGATCAAGGGGCCTGTTCCATCCTTTCATAGAACCATCAGAAATCTTTCTGTGCACAGTCAAGTCCATCTCAACTATCACTAATCCACCCTATTACAGAATAATGACAGGGCCATTATCCTAAACTTTTAAGAAATATTTATCCTCAATTCTTAGGGAAATCTAATAAAAATCTGAATACAAGGAGTGCAGAGCTGATACAGCGGGAAGGTACTTGATTGCACAAGACTGATTCGGATTCAAAGTCCAGATCCCCATAAGGATATCTATGTCCTCCGTCGCAGTAATGGATGTGCTCAAAGCCAAGAGTATGTGCTGAGCAAAGCAGGTGTGACGCCTCAAAACATAACAGAGGAAGGCCTGAAGTGTGGAGGTTTGCCTCTTTTTCCATTCCAAAGGATTCATTGCAACATCCTGGTTGATCTCTATCATAAACCCGCCAACCGGGGTCTCTGCCTCAAATCAGAGTCCAAGCAAAAATGAGACACTGGGCTGGAGTGATAGCACAGCGGGTAAGGCGTTTGCATTGCATTCAGCCAACCCGGGTTCAATTTCCAGCATTCCACAGGGTCCCCCAAGAACAGCCAGGAGTAATCCCTGAGTGCAGAGCCAGGAGTAACCCCTGTGCATATCTGGGTTTGACCAAAAAACACAAGAAAACCAAAAGAGTGACACTGATAATTGTGATCAAGGGGTGGTTTTTGTACCCATTTACTTAGTTCCTATTTAATGTTTTCACCTGGATTCCATCATCAAGACCCATTATTTACAGGGGCTAGAGCAATAGCACAGCGGGTAGGGAATTTCCCTTCCATGCGGCTGACCCAGGTTCGATTCCCAGGAATTTCAAAGAAGATCATCACCACTCCCAACCTGCCTAGGCAACCTCGTTAGCAATGGGACTGACCTAGGTAAAAGCCTAGATGGGATTCCCTTCTGTTCCAGGGAGACTGCTCATTGGCTTTCCCAGACATTTGTGGGAGCAGGGCAAGTGGGGGGGTCGCCAAATGTGGGAACCAAAGTCGGACTCCAGAAGGATGTGGGGCACCCTACCACTGCTTCCGAACCCCTCCCCCAAATTATATAGTCAGATCAGGAGGTGTGGACCAGTTGGGGTGGGGAGGGGGTTGGGGGATGACCCCAGACCTCAATGGTGCTGCTTCATTCTCAAGGGGTCCGTGTGCCAAGAGGAGCCACCTCTGGTAGATTCAACTCTATTACACCCGCAAAGGGCTGGAGGGGATGAGAGAGTCCAGCATCTTCCGGCCCTGCCCACGTCCTACTAGGCCTTGGGTCAGAGAATAAACTGGGGATCTGTGTCTGGGTGTCCCTGCTGCCTGGGGCTCACCCCACTCACTCTATGTGTGGAAGGATACCCAGTGAGCAGTGCTCCAGAGCCAGCTACCAGAGAGCGAACAGGGTGACATAGGAGAGTCTTGCCTTCCTGCAGTATGATGTATGTGTCCAAACAACTCAGTTCCACAGGTCTCCAGACCCCACGTCCACATATCACAGCACCCCGCATTGCTGAGTGTGCCATCTTCCGTCCTGAGTTTTGAGGTTCTTATACACATGAGAAGTCCCATGTCTTCTGTTCTCCGTGGAGGAGGGTGGCAGAGGCCAGATTGAACTCCAGCACCTCCAGATGTCTGGGGTGAAGGTAACAGCCATCTGAGGAACTAGGGTGTGTTAAGAAGAATTTTAATTAACACAGTAATAATGAACCTAAGACTGGGCAATCTCCTTCCCTGAAAAATCTAAATACATCACTTCTGCCAAGGGATTTTTTTTTTTGCTTTTTAGGTAACATCCAGCAATGCTCATGGGTTACTCCAGGCTCTGCACTCAGAAATTACTCCTGGTTGTACTTGGCAGACCATATGGGATGCCGGAGATTGGACACAAGTTGGCTGTATGCAACGCAAACATCCTACCAGCTACACTGTAGCTCTGGCTCCGAGGGTTTTTTTGGGGGGCGGGTATGCTGTTTTGGTGTGTGCCCACAGGGTTCTGGGAAACATCGAGTACCTAGGATTGAACCTGGTTGGTTACAAGCAGGGTGAGATTATTTTGTCGTTGTTCTGTTCACTTTAAACAAGAAAAGTTATGAGCCCTTTTTGCTCTGTCTGCGGCCCAGCTCTTTGGAAAGGTCTCCAGTTAAAGTCAACCCCACGTGCCATCACCCCACATTCTGAGGATGCCCCAACCCTCTTCTACAAAGAAAAGGAGTCAAGGATACAGCAAGATACAGCTCAAAACCCACCAAGTTAGGGTGGGGGAATCTGCCATCATGGGACTGAGGCTGTTTGGGTTTGATTTGGTTGGTTCATGGTTTGGAGGCCCAACACCAGCAATGCTCAGGGTTACTCCCGGCTCTGCACTCAGGAATCACTCCGACATGATGGTGGGGCTGTATGGAGAGCTAAAGAAAGAATATTCTTGGGGGTCGAGTGGGTTGCTCCCGCTCTGTCCTGGATCACGAAGGGTGCAGAGGATTGAACTGACGTGGAAAGTGCAAGGCAAAGTCATTTATTTTCATTTTTGTTCTCTTCACTGAGCTAGAAACCTTCTGAAGCCACTTTGCTGTGTCTGTGACCAAACCACTGAGAAATATTTCCTGTTATGGGCAACCCACACCCCAGCACCCCACATTCTGAGGGAGCCCAAACCTCTACTACAAGGAAGAGGCAGCAAGGATACAGCAAGATACAGCTCAGAAACCCCCACGATGGGGTGAGGGCATCCCCCAATAAGGGACTGGGGCTGTTTTGGTTGTATTAGGTTTGTTCATGGTTTAGGGGACACAAATCTAGCAACGGCAGAGGTTCTCCTGAGGTTGCATTCAGGAATCCGGCATGATGGTGGGGCTGTATGGAGAGCCAGAGAAAGAACCGGGGCCTGTGACCACAAGCCAAGAGCACTAACCGCTCTGCACCCACTGCAGCGACCAAAGTGGCTTCCTTGATCCTTAATGACCCTATACCTAACATTGAAGCAAAGAAATGGGCTGGAAATCTTAACTGTGGGAAAGGGCAAACACCCTACCCGCTGTGCTATCTCTCCAGCCCCCAGAGCAAATAAGGCTTTAACACTTACTTCTCTGGGCTCTGAGACCAAGCAAGGGTTTTACTGTAAATCCCAGACTAAGTCTTCGGGCCAGTTCACCTTGTCCTTCCCCATGCGGATCCTGTCTCTAGCGTTGTAACAGTTTGCTTCAAGACCATGCACACGTGCTTTCTAGAATGTGCCATTTCGAAGCTGTGGTGGTTTTGCCATTTGCCCCGGGTCCATACAAGTTCCACGGCAGAACCTCCCTATTTTGGTGTAGGAACTAAAGCAACTGAAGCCTGAGTCAAGTAATGATCACCAAGCAATTATGCACTGGAGTAGATGACTTCAGAGTCAATCAACTCCCAAATATTAGGAGCATAGCATTGATGGTATTACTCTGTTTAACCAAAAAACATTCTGTATACTAAAAATATAAATAATCTATAGGGGAAATAGAAAAGCAGGTACAAATACGCAGCCCTTCAACTGCAAACCAGTACAAATACAAAGTTGAGAATTACCAGAAAGTCATGGTTTATAAGTAATTAAGACTGACCTGGGGAACTGAGACAACGCGAGGTAAAACATAAAGGAAAGGTAAAAGATAAACTTTAAATTAGGGATGTTCGCAAGGACATGATAAGCTTCTCTGGGAGGAGAAAACGGGGCAATTCACAGATGAAGCCTAAAACACTTTGGGTTAATATCCAGCAGATCGCCAACGGCCTGGCCCGTTTCCTTCTTCGATCCTCTGTCACCCTTCACCGGCCAGGGTGGGGAGACCAATCATGGCCACCACATGCATACATCACATGCCCAGACATTATCTGAACTCAACTCTCAGTACTCAGTGTAATACCAAGTTTTGCCTGATCAGGGAGAGAGGAAGAGTCGGGGTGCAATTTTCAATTGATTTTAAGATACAGAAATTCTTCATTACAAAAAACAACCATGTGGAGTCAGAGATAGTAAGCTGGGAGGGGCGCTTCCCATGCTGACCCAGATCGATATTCGGCATCTCACATGACCCGGAAAGAACTTAAAAAAGAAAAAAAGAATTCCAGAGTGCTGCTCCCAAAGTAATTCCACATATGTGCCACAATACAACAAAAAATAGCCCCCCAAAGTAAATTTTCATTTGGAAACCGCAACCACCCCTAGATCCACACACACAGGATGGCCCTGGACATCAGGGCTACTAATGAATAGTGACCGAAGGCTACAGTGCCATTTGCCATTGGGGAGCTTCCCCCTGCCGCTCAAAAATGAACAGTCCTTTTATAGTTTGGGAGGCACCAGCGGCGATGTGGACGAGAAACTTCTGACTCTGCGCTCAGGCACCCGTCCTGGTGGAGCTCGGAGATCGATCTTGGGTGGGCCAGATGCAAAGCAAATGCCCTAACCACTGTGCTATCTCTCCGGTCCGCTAAGAGAATCTGCAGGTTTTGCAGCAGGGAGGTCACGGCCAAAGCGTCCAGGACAGGGCCCAGCGCAGTCCCGTGCTGGGAGGGTCAGGACGGCCCAGCCCCGATGTCCTCCAGTCCCCGTGCTTGGTCCTGGCCACCCGCCACCGCCCCACGGTGGAGCTGCAGGGGATCCCCAGAACCACACACTCACATGCGCAACCCCTGAGCCCCAGTACAGCCCCCACTGTACTCACCAGAGCTCAGCGTCCCCCACCAAACCCTACCGCACTGCAGGAACCACTGGGATATAGGTTGAAAAAGGAGCTTAAAAGTGTCCTTAGAGCTGGCTTGGCCCTGCCCCTCAGTGCAGACACCGGAGGCACGGTGCGGGGCGTTCACGGGAGGCCGCTAGTGTCCTGCCACGAAATCAGCCTTCACAGACCCCTTCCACGCGGGACAGCCTCTTCTCCCTTCACCTGCGTAACAAATGGACACCTGATCCAGTGTCTAGCACGCAAAAATGTAAATGCCCTGCTGTGACGTCACTTCCGCTTCTGCAAGCAGCCTTAAAGAACCAGACACCAGCTGCGCAGAGAACAACTAGGAAAATGCAGGTAAACGTGTAAGGCTGGTTGGCTGGAGAGAAAGCACAGTGGATAGGGCGTTTGCCTTGAACGCAGCTGACCCAGGTTCAATCATCTGGATTCTATGTGGTCCCAGTTTGGTGTGTAACACATTGTTAGGATTTTACTGTTTCCAAAGTGTAAGTCTCAACACATTTACTCTCAATGTTTGTGTAAATCAAATGGAAAACTGAATACAATGGGTGCAGATATGCTACAGCGAGTGATGTGCTTCCTTGCATGTAGCTGACCTGGACACAAATTATGGACAGCACAGCGGGATGTGACAACCAGAACATAACACAGAAGAGCCTGAAGAATGGAGGTTTGGCTGTCTATCCAACCTCAAAAGGGCTCACTACAGCATTCTGGTTGATCTCTGCCATGGTCCTCTGCAAAGCAGGGCCTCTGAGCCAAGTCAGAGTCGCAGCAAAGAATGAAACCAAGGTGAGTCTTGACAGTAACCAGCCAAATGCAATGTCTGTACCTATTTACTTCTTATTTAATTCCTTCCACCTTGGTTTATCGCTAAGAACCATTATTCACCAGTTAACATACTGGGAAGTACACATGCTAGGACATTGTCATAACCATGGTGCAGGGGATAATCAGCAAGTACCTTTCACTTACGGTACTAGTATCACAGGAAGCTTTCACACATAACAGGATTATTTCCTTCCTTACTCTCCTTTTGTATCAATCCCCCACCCAATTGTTGAAACTAAAATTGTTTTACCTCAGGGCCCTGCGATTCAGAGAGGAACTGGCCTAGTAGAAACCCAGAGTTGGAGACATGGAACAGGAGCAAAGGCTGGTAAGAACATCAGAGAGCAAGGTCCGGCCAACGTTCTACCCCTTAACAACACGCAAGCAGGTGACTCTCAGCTACAAAGAAAACCCCAGGAGGCAGTTTCAGAAACATGATTTCAAACTGAGAGTATCAGGCTAGTACAGTAAGTTGTATGTAGTCAATCTAGGTACAATGTCCAGAATTCCAAATGGTCCCCTGAGCACAATCTGACTCATAGATGGATGGAATTTTGCCCTATCCAAACATAAATGTTTCTCTTTTTTACCTCTAATATTTAGTAAAGTGACATGGGTGGGAGTTAGGAATGTGAGCAACCTTGTGAGTAATCACAGGTAAACGGAATGATCTGCTGGGATATGGGGAGCTTGGGACATGATCCATATTCCCACTTATAAAAGATTTCATCAAGGGGTTCCTTCCATCGTTTCAAATGACATTCTCTGCACAGTTACGTGCATCTAAACTCTCCAACTGAGACCAGAGCAACTGTAGATCTGGTAGGCTGTTGCTTGCACATGGCCAACCTAGGTTCAATCCCCAGGATCCTGTAGAGTCTCCCGGATCACCA
Source organism: Sorex fumeus (assembly GCF_029834395.1). Lineage (NCBI taxonomy): Eukaryota > Metazoa > Chordata > Mammalia > Eulipotyphla > Soricidae > Sorex > Sorex fumeus. The sequence goes on from NW_026606076.1 coordinate 5,838,720, forward strand.
TCAGAAATAATAGCTGAGTGCAGAGCCAGGAGAAACCACTGAGGATCACCAGGTATTGTAGGATAATAGTGGTCTTCCCTTGCTCCCTGGCCGGTGAGAGCTTATGTTTGTTGATTGCCCATAACCTTTCAATTACCTTGGTCTCCTGATCAGACTTTGACTTGGGAATATTGTCTTTCTCTTCACCTTAATGTCTTTTGCATGGTTAGCTATATCAGAGCAACTGCTTTTTCTATGGATACAGGAAGACAGTTACAAAGACAAGCCTGAGCTTGAGAGTTGATGGTCTCCAGATAATATTACATCCTGGACATCTACTCTCTTGACCGAAGCCTCAGTTGCCTTTACTCCCTCGGTCCCCAGAAGAGGGGTCCGATGAGGGACTAGATGGACCCAGGGCAAGTGGTGAGCTAGTTACCCTAGCATCGAAATGGGCCTGGACAAAGTACTATAATGCTTATCTATAAGAGCCTGCTCATGGACAAATTCTGTCATGACACAAAATGTAATAACTAGACTTGAACGCTGCTGGGATTAGGAGTGATTGATCCGGCCTGAGCACTGTGGTCTGAATCTGTGGTGAGAAGTCCCCAGGAGTGTCACCCACAACCCTAAAAGTGTATATTACTGTGTCCATACAGAATGGTAATCATTAGGAAGTAAAACTAAATATGTCAATTAAGTTGCTGGTCTAAGGAGAGGAGTAACTCACCTTAAGGGCTGCTTTTCCTTCATGGGCTGCAGGTGATGGGGAAGTCTGGAAAACCATTTTTCATGGCGCTTCCCATGGGGAGGCGTGGATTGGGGTCATGGTGAGAGAAGAAAAAGAGCAGCTTCAGCGAGACAGGGGGAATGAAGGAGAATGAGAAAAGAAATGGTCCTCCTCCACCCAGATCCCCTATCTTCCAGTATGTAGGCATTACACCCACCAACTGTCCCCGGGGCCGTGTAATCCCATCAATGGCCAAGACACAGAGACTATAATACCCTGCTCCTGGAAGAGAACAGCGCAGTCTCCTGACTCCGCATCTGGCGGTCTTACTGGGGCCCCTTGGAGGAGGGGGTGTTGAGTTTCCCTCCCCGCCACAAGCAGAACACCGGTGAATACCTCTGGTTTGACCACAGCCATGCTTAAGACCACTCTCCACACATTTGGACGAGCCTCACGCATGACGGAACCGGCAGAGGAACCCAGGTGTGCAGGACCTGGGGCTTAGATCTCCAAGCTGCTCGTATTGGGACTGGGCCTCCTCCACGCAGATCTCCCATCTTCCAGTATGTAGGCATTACACCCACCAACTATCCCCGCTGCCATGTAATCCCATCAATGGCCAAGACCCAAAGACTATAAAACCGTGCTCTGGGAAGTGCACGACCACACAAAATCTTATTATCTAGTCTTACTCTGGAAAAACTGGTAGGCTACCAGAAGTATCCTGCCCACACCGCAGAGTCTGGCAAACTCGCCATGGTGTATTCATTATGCCAAAAACCAGTAAAAATGATGGTTCTCATTCTCCTGACCCTGAAAGAGCCTCAAATTTGGCACTTCTTAAAATCTCAGGGGTAGGAAGAAGGAGACATTACTGGGGCCTGCTTGAGTCAATCGATGAACAACAGGATGACAATGATACAGTGAGAAAAGAAGAGACATAGAGATAGAGGACACGGTTCCGACTTAGAGAGAAGGCTGAGAGCTGAAAGTAATAGTGGCTGGGGTGATTGGAGACTAGTCACAGAGAGCATTGGAGAGCGAGTTAGAGAGAGGGTTGGATAGAGCTTGGAGAGACAAGAGACTGAATAAACTGCAACCAATCGGCAACCAGCCTGGTCCTCATTCTACTCTTTCTACTTTCATAGGTCCAAAGGAACAGCTGTCCAGGGTGGAGAAGTGGCTTGAGAGCACCAAATGTGGACAGTGAGAGAGCGCCTCCAGGAGAGACCAGGAACATCTGTTAACGTGTAAATCCTGTTCAAACCCCCACTTCTCATGGGGTCCCCAAGGCCCCCTGGAGTGACTCCTGAGTTCAGAGTCAGGAGCAAGCCCAGAGCACTTCTGGCTGTGATACGAAAACAAAAACACAAAAAAGTGAACTGTGGGGGGCTGGAGTTATAGCACAGTGGGTAGGGTGTTTACCTTGGACACGACCAAAACCAGGTTTGATTCCCAGCATCCCAAATGGTTCCCGAAGCACCGCCAGCAGTAATTCCTGAATGCATGAGCCAAGAATAACCCCTGTGCATCACTGGGGGTGACCCAAAAACCCAAAAAGGGAATTGTGTAGTTAATCAGAAAAAAACACAACTTTCTCGACTTAGCAAAAGCATTTTTATGATGGCTACAGGGATAGCACAGACCCTAAATGGCTTGTCGGGCACATAGCTGACCAGGGTTCGATCCCTATCACCTCACAGAGTCCCCAAACCTAGCATTATCAATGAGAACCGAGGTGGGGTAAACTCTAATCTCCATTCGGTGTAGCCAACCAAAAATAAATCAATAAATTTAGGTGCCAGAACTATAGTTTGGTAGGGTACTGGCCTTGTACACGGCTGACCTGTATATCCCAGTACCATACTGAGTACTGTTTGGTACCTTTTGGCAGCAACCACAGGGTATGACCATATATATATATATATATATATATATATATATATATATTCACATATATATACACACACACATATATATATGTGTGTGTTTGTGTATGTGTGTATATGTATATCTATATACATATATATATATGTAATTTGTTCACAAGTCAACCTCCACCAACCAGTTTTGTAGAATGCAGGTTTGGGTTTTGGGGCTACAGGTGGCAGAACTTTGAGCTTACCTGAGTGGTGCTTGGGGAATCCCGCGTTGTACATGAGACTGTACCATGGCAGATTGCTTGCAAGGACCCTTCCTGCATTCCTGGCCTATCTCTGACTCAGGAATTCAAATTCTATATAAATAATGTGAACCTTGTGGGAAAGATACAGGCAGGGGGCAGGGATGAGCCCCAGCTGGTAGATAGAGGTCAGGGCAGGGTTACTGGCACCTGGAGCCTTCTGGTGCAAACCTGAGCCAATAGTACAGGCTGCAATTTCAAAGGTTTGCAGCGGCACCAAAGAGCTGACGAGCTGACAGTGAGTGGCAGGGCACTTGTCATGAACGCAAAAGACTTAACTTCACAACCTGAATTGCCAAGGAGTCATCCTGGAGCACTGCTGGGTTTGGCAAAATCCCGCATAGCCAATCCTCCTCCTGCCCAAATAAAGGCAATGAGGAGTTAATTGCCAACAGAACAGGTGTGAAATCTAGTAATATGTTCTGAACGGTCAGTCCTCTGGGTTTGTTGTTTTGTTTTGGGACCACATCCAGAAGTGCTCAGAGCTTACAGACCAGGTTTTCAGACTAGGATTTTACTCCTATGGGTACGTGATTTTATCAAAGAAAAAGAGGATGAAAAATTATACTTGGATCCAGAGTGACAGTACAGTTGGCAGGGCATATGTTCGGTCCCCGGCTTCACACTCAGTCCCCCAAGCAGTCCCAGGAGTGATTCCTGAGTGCCAAGCCAGAAATAACACCTGAGCATTACTGCTATGTCCCAAAAAGGAAAAAGAAAAAAAAAGAAAAGAAAAATTAAATTTAGCCCAAACGAGATTTTAAAGTCCATAATTTTGCTCAGAGCCTCCAACTCCTTCATTTTCCCCTAACAGCCATCTGTTGAAAGGGCTCAAGAAATTTCACGTGTATGAACTTTCCATGAAGGTATAAACAGGAGAGAGCACGCCAGACTGAAGAAGATGTCAGCCACCTGGGAGCCCAGAGGGCCTTCCCTGGTATCCAGTGTCCACTAGTCCCCTGAGCACAGAGCAGGGCACAGACCTCAAGTACTACCAGATGTGGCCCCAAATCTCACCTCATCTGCTCCCCAAGTAGTGAGATACACCCAAGGAGAGGAGCTCAGAGGGCTGAGCACCTCATTTTCCTTTGGGGAACCTGGCATGGCTCCCCCTGCATCTCAGACACACAGACACAAGAGGCGGAGAGTTTCTCAAAGAATGCTCATGTGTCAAGACAAATTCTGGAGTGGGAGGGTTGGAGTCATACCTAGTGATGCTCAGGGGACAATATCACCTAGAGATGTTGTGGCAGGGATAACTCTGGTCACCGCAAGAAAGACAAACGCCCTAATGGCTGTACTACTGCACCAGCCCCTAAAAGTGAGGCATTTAGAACCTATTGCAGCTGGTCCCTTGAAAACCCCTTTCTGCAATTACTCACTTCAACAGTGCACACCCCTGGTCTTGGAGAGATGGACAGTGGGGATGCCTGGAATCTGGACAGGTGAGGCAGAAATTCTTTTTCCTGAGGAAATATAATCACATAGGGTTAGCAAAGCTAATATGTTGATAGGGTGCTTTTCTTTCAAGCAGCTAAGCCGGGGTCAATATGCAACAGGACATAGGCTCTCCCACTCCAGCACTGCTAAAAATGATACGTGAACTCAGAACCAAGAGTAACCCATGAGCACTGAGTGCTCTGTGGTCAATAAAAGTACAATAAATTAAGTAATGAAGACATTTCTGGGGCCGGAACGATGGTACAGCATGTAGGGAGTTTGCCTTCCATGCGGCCAACCCGGATTCGATTCCCAAGATCCCATATGGTCCCCGAGCACTGCCAGGAGTGATTCTTGAATGCAAAGCCTGAGTAAACCCTGAGCATCACTTGGTGTGACCCTAAAAATCCAAGAAAAAGAAATTTCTGTGTAAAGAGATTGGAGACACAATATAGCAGGTGAGGTGCTTGTCTTGCACTCAGCCAAACCAAGTTTGAATCCTGGCATTATTAGAGGGGTTAGGGCACACTCTGGAAGTGACCAAGCTACTTCCTGCTAAGATTGCATACTTGGTTGCAAGACCCACTGCAGCACCACCCTGTTGCACCCCTCCAGACCGCAACCTGAGTTGGCTTAAAGCTGCACACCTTGGTGCCTGAGTGACAGCATAGACAAATGAGCATTTCTTTTGAAGGTGGCCAACCTGGGTTTAATTCTGGGCATCCCTCATGGTTCCTAGCACCACTAGGAGTGCTTGCTGGATTTAGAGCCAGGAGTAACCACAATGCCTCGCTGGGTGTGACCCAAAATGCAAAATAAATAAATCAAAAGGAAAGAGAAGCTCCCCACCTCCCTGAACTCCCAGAACCCACTGAATGCACAAGAACCAGTGAAAATTAAAGGCTCTGCCAAATGCTTTTGACTCCCAAGCACATAAAGAATATACCGCACCCCTCCCCCATCCATCCCGGCCACCCCCCAAGAACGACAGGACAGAGGGGAGGGTATTTTTTCCTTCATGCTGCTGATCCAGATATGGGGTACCCTGAGCAACCTCAGGATTGACCCCTGAACACTGCCAGGTGGGGCTCAACACCCCCCACGAGGAAAAAGAATGCGCTCCCAGGTCCCTTTGATGAGGGAATCCCATGCTTTAGCCCTACTCCACAATCAGCCTAAGGAATGACAGGGGGTCAGCAATGGGATGTCCTGGGGACACTTCTGGGATGACCCACCACCCCTGTGACTGACCAGGTGCTGGAGCCGCCCCGAAACCAAGATAACGCTGAGGTACCCTCACCCGCAAGCTCCGATCTGGGGGAAGATGGGGGCTCCCTCTAGCTCTGATGCTTTCTGCTTTGTGCGGGGCTGAGTGATGGGTCAGCAGGGAGGGCGCTGGCCTCGCATCCCGACACCCCAAAGGGTCCTCGGATCCCCAGGGAGGGGGTCCTGAGCGCCACCGGGTAAGGGTCTAAAACACATAAAAAATTTAAAAAATTTTTTTTCTCTTGTTCCTTCGGTTATTGTCCTTGTTTCTGGAACTTTCAGAACGACCTCCGGGCTTCCAATTCGTTTTTCTCCTCGACCACGTGCTTCCTCTACCCACCCACCTTTCATTACTGGGGGGTCTGGGGCTTTGCTCAGGGGTTACTCCGGGCTCTGGGCTCACAACAGGCTGGTCCCGGGACACTGTGGCATGCCGAGATCGAACCCGGCCGGCCGCGTTCCCCCCTTATGCATCTTTCTAAGTAAGTTCTCCTCAGTAAAAACGAACATTTTTCCCTCAAAATCAATTTATAAAGAAGATAAAACTCTCGGCAGGAGCGCTCGGTGCGTCCCAGGTGAGGGGCCGCCACTCCGGGCCACCGCCACCAAGCGACCCCGAAGCCCCCAAGGCGGAGCCCGCGGAGGTTCAGGCGCTCAGAGCGACCACCCGGACGGGCAACGGTAAAACCGACCTCCCGGGACCCCCCTGCCTCCCTGGGTGCCCCCTCACCCGCTCCTCACCTTCCGCAACCACGAGACCCGCCGGCACTTCCGCCCTGAACGCCAAGGACAGCAGATAAAGGTCGCGAATTTTGTGACGTCACCTTCACGTTCGCCCAGAGCCTTAAAGGGCCAGGCTTCAAGTATTCCTGACCAGGTACTTGCCTGGTCAAAAAGGTTTCTGGCATAGGATCAGGTGATCAGGACATCTGATGTGTGCCAGGTCTGGGATAGATGGAGAGTGACAGACTGGACAGATAGCACGTCCATCGGAAGGCTTTGTTTTGACGAAGGAACTAAAATTCATTTTCTTTGCAAACAGCCACCCAGACCTTCTCTCTGAGTCCCCAAGTTCATTTATATCGCACTGAAAGTCCAGGTCTTGAGTAGCTTCAACTGTTTATTTTCACAATTATAGGAGAGGGCCAGAAACTAAGTGAATCACGTGGCTCAGAAAGGGGTCAGGGTACCGCAGAAGGGGACTCAGGGATTGGTGATGACTGGGAAGATATTTGTGTAAGCAAAAATTCCTTTGTATGTATTTGTGTGTGTTCAGAGGAAAGGGTGCTTTCCAGTTGTTCCTTGAGAGCTGTGCGTAGCAACTCTTCAAACAGTGCTCAAGGTCTACATAGCTGTGAATTCTACATGGATCAGACAAATGAACGGAAAGTCCCTTAACTGCTGTGCAGCTAAATAGTCTTTTAATATTTTAGTACTAGATGATTTATTAAGTTATAATTCTTCCAAATTTGAACCAGTGGGAAAGAATAACTGTAGAGTAGTTGTAACGGAGAAAGCCTCTTTTTCAGACATGTTGATCTCTTGATCTATTGTTTGGCTATGATGATTTGGTGCTTGTTACAGTAAGAATATGAAATTTATTTAGTTTTCAAGTTTACAAAACCAAAGCAAACACACTGAAGTGAAGGGTAGTATAAGAAGTTAATTTAGCAATGGAAGGAACTTTTTGCAGGAGCCTGAGCGAGAGTACAATGTGGAGGATGCTTCATTTGCATGTGGTTGATCTGGTTCAATGCCCTGCATCTCAGATGGACCTCAAGGCCCACCTAAAGTGATCCCTGAGTAAAGGGCCGTGGTAATCCCTGAGTATCATGAGTTGTGGCCCAATAACAAAAACAGAGAAAAGGAAAGGATGTAGAGAAACAGCGAAATGCAGAGCTGTCAACCATCCTGGCCTGTCAGAGTAATGGCCACAGACCCAGCCCAGTCCCCAAGATGCCTTATGGGTCTCTCCTGGCACATGCTCCCACGCAGCTCTCACCAACAGTCCGCAGATGTTCATAGGTCTCCAGTATCACATCCCTATAGGGTTTCTCTCATATGCGGCCAGGCACATCCACTCTTGGGGTGAAGGTGACGGTCACATGGGTAAAGGTCACTGTATCCTGAGTCAGGACACATATAGGAGCAGGAATCAGGGTCTATCCCCAGCCCATTCCCTTGGCAGTGAGGAGGAGACCACCAGGAATGTAGAAGGGTTCAGCTCAGGGTGTCTCCCCTCAGGATGAACGAGCCTCCACTCAAAATTCCTGCTGACAGGCCCCAGAAATCATTCTAAGGAAGCCGGATCTGATAAAATGTGAGAAATCGATAGTACAAAGTTCCTGTTAGGTGTCAGCCTTACACACAGATACCCCATGGCCAAACCCACTGATCCAGTGAGCCCTACAGAATAACAACTGTGCACAGACCCAAAGAGACCAATAAAGTGATCCTAGATGTGGCCCCAAACACTAAGCATTCCCCCATACACACAACTCTTGTCCTAGGAATGAAAAGGGAAACTCAATGTTCAGCGAGGTACTCAAAGCTCTGTGTAACATATGTGCCTGTAGAACTCAGAATCCTGGTTCAGGGTTGCCAGAAATCTGTCTTGGAAAGTAGTGACTCAGTCCCAAAGGTCCTTTGCTCCATCTCCCTGGGACCATCCCTGGAATTGTGCACAGCATCGTGTGAATGTGACTGTGTGACAGAGCAGGCAAGGCTCTCCAGAGCAGAAAAGAAAAAAGAGGGGAAACACATGTCCTTGAACTGAGTCACTGTAGCTTCCAGGGTACTTATGGGGCCCACACACCCTGGGAGTCCTGATTCTATCAGTTGTGAACCCAGAGGACAGAGCCAAGATGAAGCCCTGTGCGCCTCCACTGTGGCACAAAAATACATACGGAAGAAAACAAGGCAGCATGATGGAGGAACAGGAAGGACATCAGGCCAGGGACAATGGGTAGGGCTGGTGGCTGCAGCCATTTTATAGGTCCCCCAAGCAATACCAGGTGCCATGCTGGACTGCAGAGCTAGGAGTAACCCTTGAGAATCACTAGGTATGGCTCATTCTCTTCAAAATCACCCAAAACAAAACAAAAAACAAGATCAGCAGTGAGCCCCTGGCACCCCATAGGGTCATTACCCACTGTACTACTGCTCCCGCCCCAAAAGAGTTATTTTGAAACAATTTTCCAGTTTCAATCAAATGAAATATCAAGTTTTTGATTCAGGAAAAAAATAAAATTTCTTTAGGTTTTGAGCAGTGATTTCACCACCCAGTGAAGCTAAAAGCCTCAATCCCAAGCATTAGGCTCTAGATTTCCTCTCTGTAGTACCCAGCCCTCCACTTTAAAAAATCACATGCTTGGTCCACCGAGTATCCTGTCGGCATAATATCTATTCCAAATTTTACCAGCTCACTCATACTCAATGACACCATTCCCATATCAAATTGCTGCAGTGTCAAATCCTGAATCTGCGGTTTGAGTTCTGAAATCAAATGCAATACGCAGTATAAGAATTCATTGAAAGAAATGTAGTTGAATGAGGCAGTGTGGGTGGAGGACATCTCCTTGGTTCTCACAATCCAAACAGGCACACAGCAAACAGAAGATCTGATTAGACGATGGGTGTGAGCAGCATGGCAATCCACACAAGATGTTCAGGTTTTGCTTTTTGACCAGACCCTGTGATGTTGGGGACACATAATGGATGCAGGTTATTGAACAAGGTCGGCGGAGTACATGGTAAGCACAGTCCCCACTATAATATTACTCAGGGCCAAACTAGCTTTGTTACGGGATCACTCATTCACTATTTACAGAAAAAGGCGAAAGATATTTTGCAGGCACCCGACCAATGTAGGCTGTGCAGCCAGGCTGCTAATGTACAGACTGAGGGGGGGGGGGCGGGACACCAAGGGCTGTGAATTGTATGCACTAACACATCAGGATAAATAATAACAACGCCAAGAAACTAAAGTGCAGGATCATAATTGAGGGAGAGTCCAGATGAGTGAAGAGCAGTGTGAGCACAGCACAGAGGCCTGGATCCAGGAGTTCAAGGCTCCTGGAGTCAGCAGCGTTTTTCACTTGCACTCAGGGCACCCCCACACTGCCCAGAGCTCCACCAGGGAGGGTCCTCAGACACTCACCTGCACACATGCCTCTCCTCCCTGGTCTCAGACCTCCTCCTTCCAGCCAGGAGGTCACGGAAGCCTTCACCAAGGGAATGCCCTACCCCCACAGAGCTCGAATCACAAATTAGTGACAAAGCATCCGTTGCCATAATTCCTAACACTCAACAAAGGTGGGTCCGATCAACGGTCTTAAATGGACCTGGGGAGAGCGGCAAAGCTACCCAGCATCAAAACGGGACAGTCTAGAAAGCATAAAAGCACAGTCTTCATGAAAGTCTTGTAACTTAAGGAAACGGACCTCCAAGGGGTAGGAAAACCTGAACCAGCCTGAAAACTTACAGTAGTACCCTTGCTTGCCCTCAGGGCTGAGGTTGTAACTAATACAAATAACTGCAAGTGTTCATAAATAAACTTATTTGTTGAATATGTACAACTACAGGGAAAAAATAAAACCCACAGAGATGCCAGACAAAATGTCTTCTTGAGTTAATCCCAAAAGAATTACCCCCATTGCAACATTTTATGTCTGCAAATGACCCTCACAGCTAATTGCAGTCCTGTATCCCACCCCCCTCAGTTTTTCTGTAAGTATGCTTTCAACTCTTCATGAAATGGGCCATTTTGATCATCAATCTGTGGTTCCCATTTCTTTGTTTCTCCACTTTCAGGGAACAAGTGAAAAAAAGTATGAAAGTTCTCCCCAAGCTGGTGCAGACACCCCCCTTATAGTGCAAAGACAGGGAAGTGTGGGGTGCTCACACGAGGCCTTGTCTCCTGCCGCAAAATGGCCTTCACAATCAGCTTTCCAAGAAGAGACCCTACTATGTCTTTTACCCACAAGAACAATGACAGCTGGGCCCTGTGTCCAGGATACCAGCAACTGGAGGCCCTGACTTCACTCTCACTGAGTGCAGAGTCAGGAGTAAACCCAAGCATCCAAGCAAGGACAAGGATGGAAAGCCCCCCAAATTTATCACTTAACTTCCCGTTAGTCGTCGATTTGCTCGAGCGGGCGCGTAACATCTCCATTTGTCCCTGTCGCGTGCTAGTGTAGCCCAATGGCATCTGTTCGCTCCAGGAACATGAAGGGCCTCAAACCGATCGTTCATGATCTTGACGAAGAAGTCTGACCATCTGGAAGGTGGGCGGCCACGCGGTCTTTTGACATCCCGTGGAATCCAGTTGGTAACAGCTCTAGTCCAGTGGTCGTCTTTAAATCTCATTACATGACCAGCCCATCTGATTTTCGACACCTTGGCAAATGAGACAGCATCCCTGATTCTTGATCGTCGACGGATGTCAGAACTCCGGATTCTTTCTCTCATTTGAGTGAAACGTGATATTCCAAGCATAGCTCTTTCTATTCTTCTTTGGGAGACCTGAATAGCGTTCTCATCTTGTTTGCGTAGGGCCCAGGTCTCTGAGGCATATGTTAATGGAGGAAGAACAGTGGAATCAAAGAGATGTGCCCAGAGCCGGAAGTTCTTTGTCCTCTTAGCTATTTCTTCGACGTTCTTGAAGGCATTCCAAGCCGCTCTCTTCCTCCTGCGCAGCTCGGGTGCCAGGTCATTTGTCATGTTGACCTCTCGACCTAGGTACACATAGCTGTTGCATTCGGAGATGGTCGTTCAATTGAGAGCGAATGGGGCGTCAGGAACGAGGCTATTTCTCATAAACATTGTCTTCGTAAGATTCAGCTGTAGTCCTACCTTTACACACTCACGGTCAAAGTCGGCCAGCATTTGTGCCGCTTGGCTGATGTTTGGTGTTATTAAAACAGTGTCATCAGCAAAGCGGAGGTGGTGTAGTTGCCGACCATCTATCTTCACTCCCATTCCTTCCCATTCCAGCCGTCGCATGATGCTCTCGAGGGTGGCACTGAAGAGTTTTGGTGAAATGGTATCACCCTGCCGCACCCCTCTCTTGACATCAACGATCACTTCTTTGTAGAATGCTGAGATCCTGGTAGTGAATCCGCAATACAGCTCACAGAGGATCCTGATGTATTGGGCTTGAATGCCCTGATTGGCTAGGGCTTCAATGACCACTTCCATCTCAACAAAATCAAAGGCCTTCTTTAAATCAATGAACGTTAAACAGAGCGGCATCTTGAACTCCCGAGAAACCTCAATGAGCTTGGTTATTGTGTGGACATGGTTGATGGTGCTGAATCCTTTGCGGAACCCGGCTTGCTCGCATGGTTGTCCTTCATCTAGTGTTCTGCCAATCCTATTTAGGATGACTCGAGTGAACAACTTGTAGATGACAGACAATAGGCAGATCGGGCGATAGTTGCCAATGTCATGGATGTCTCCCTTCTTGAACAGTAGTACGGTCCTGCTGGTTTTCCATTGGGACGGAACCTTGCATTCAGACAGGTAGCGAGTGAAGAGCTGAGCCAGTGTATTGATGAGTACTGACGGCAGGTTCTTCAGGTGTTCAGGTCTGACCTTGTCTGGGATGGGTGCTGTTTGTTTCTTTACCGACGAAATGGCATGTTGGATTTCGGAAGGGAGAACGTTGGGAACGACATATCCATCCTGTGGAATTTGGTATGTCGGCAAGTGGACATGGTTATCGAAGAGATTTGAGTAGAAGCCATGGATAATCTTTTCCATTGCCGTTCTGGAGGATGTGATGGATCCATCAGGACGTCGCAGGGCAGTCATCTTGGTCTTGTAGTTGGCGAAGAACAGGCGGGCGTTACGAATACTTTTCCCGGCTTATGCCGCATCTACCAGTACTTCTGCTCTTCTCTCTTTGAGATCTTCCTTGATCGCATCTCTGCACTGCTTTGCGAGCTCGGACATTAGCTTGCGGTTGCCTGAGGCATGCGCTTAACCACGCTCGCGAATTAGCTTAAGAGTTTTCGAAGATAGGCGGTTTTTTGTGGCTATCTCTCTCTTGGCGTTCCTCGCACATTCATGGAGGTGCTGAACCAGTCGATCGTATTCCTCGTCAATGTTGTCAACAATGGCATCTTCCCATGTTGCCGCAATAGTACCAAAGAGTTCCCAGTTGGTGGTCATTCTGGGAGTTCTCTTTTTGAACTTTGCAGCCCTTTCTCCCCGCTCTGTGAAGTAGAATTTTGCACAAAGGAGACGATGATCCGATCCCGTTCGAAATTTTGGGACACTACTTCCACTACTTCCACTACCCAGCTGTCGCCACACTCCAGGACGCTTTCCGGACCCCCGCACGACACATCATAAGACACTAAATACCCATCTTCCGGAAATGTCGTACCATATTTGATAGGGTTCAAATATGGTAACACCTACAAGGGTGATTAGAGGTCGCCCCAAAAGCCTCTATCCCTCTCGGAAAGACTGGTAAGCTACCGAGAGTATTCCGCCCGCACGGAAGATCCTGGCAAGCTATCCGCTGTGTATTCGATATGCCAAAACCAGTAACTACAACTGGTTTCATTCACCTGACCCTGAAGGCTTCACCGACATAACAGCACTGAGAAGGATGAGAAAGGAGAGGCCGACAAAATCTCAAGGCCGACGTAGGCTGCCACAACGAAGGAAGACAAAAATGATCGTCTGTACTTTCAATGCACGTACGCTAGCATCAGATGCATCCATCAAGGAACTGATGGTACAAGCGCGAATGATCAAGTATGACATCATTGGTCTGACCGAGACAAGAAGGCACGAATCTCACCATGCCGTTTTCGACACTGGAGAAGAATTGTTCCTCGGAACATGCGATAAAAGAGGTGTTGGAGGCGTCGGTGTCCTTGTCAACACAAACTTGGCCAAGAGCATTGATTCATTCGAATGCCTAACAACCCGAATCGGACGTTTACATTTGAATAGATGTGACTCACTGCCTGCAGTTTCTATCTTCGTTGTCTATGCACCAACATCTCATTATGATGAAAGAGAAATCGAGAAGTTCTACATGGAGCTAGAGAAGTTCTATAAAGAAGACCACACCTTCTACAAGATCATTGTGGGTGATTTTAATGCCAAGATAGGACCGAGAAGATCAGCTGAAGAACTTCACATCGGGACCCATGGCCTAGAATGGAACGAACAGGGTGAGAGACTGTCTGAGTTCATCATGTCGACCAAGACCATTCATGGTAACTCACAGTTCCAGAAGGCAGAATCTAAACGATGGACATGGGAGTCTCCCGGTGGACGATTCCACAACGAAATAGACCACATCATATTCAATCGACGGTTTTGCCTGACTGATGTCGCTTTGTCCCAAATTTATATTAAGCTAAAGACAAAGGGGAGGGCAGCAGAGGGTAGCTGGTATTACAGCAAGTGGGGCAATGGTTTTGCCAATGGTCAGACCAGGTTTGAACCCCGACAACCCCATACTGTCCATCACCAGCCAGGCATGATCCCTGAGTGCAGAGACCAGGAGCAAACCCTGAGTCCTGCTGGTTTGGCCCAAAACAAATTTTTAAAAACCTAAAAGAGTCCAATGAACGCAGGGCGACAATGCACAGGATTCGGAAACATGCTTTGCATGCAGGAACTTCTGATTTGATGCTGGGCACCACCTGATCTCCCAAGATCACGTGAAGTGACCCCCACCACTGATGGGATGCTGGGATGAGGGTGTGAGACTCTAAGAAATAAATGATGTTAGGGGCTGTAATGACAGCATAGCGGGCAGGGCTTGCATCCAAAACACCGGAGTTCGAATCTTAGCATCCCATATCGTCCCTGAGCACTGCCACGAGTAAATATTGAGGGAAGAGCCAGGAGTAACCCCTGATCACCACTGAGTGTGGCCCAATAGCCAAAATATAAATGAATGGAATTTAAAAGTTTCAAATGAGAGAAAATAAAAATTTCAAGTGTGTCCTTAAAACAATACCAAGAGCAAAAGCAAAACAAATTGGTTTGTTTTGAGTCACACACAGCAAATGTATAGGGTTTATTCATGGCTCTGGGCTGAGGAAATAGACCCGGTCATGCCTGGGGACCATATTGGATGTCGAGGATCAAACCAGCAGTGATTCCTGAGTGCAGAACATGGAGTCACCATGTGCATCACCAGCTGGCCCCCAAGATGAAACAAAGAAAGCAAAAAAATTAAGTTGGACTCATAATAACCTCACAGTTGTGAGTATCTCACAACTGGGGAGATATTCCAACAAGTCGGGGATCACCTGTAACCTGCACACACTTTGCCATCCCACTCCATACGATGGTGACCACAGCTGACCACAGCTCCCTCAGGCATAAGACAGGAAGGCGGGAAAAATCAAGATTTGCCTGATTTTTGATTTACAATGATTCTCGGCAATATTATGATTGATCTCTGCCATAAAATCCTTCAAAACAGGGCCTCTGGGCCAAGGCAGAATCAGAGCAAAGACTGAGACAATGGTGAACCTTGGCAGTCCAAAGTGAGGGTGGTTATGTATGTATGTATTTAATTTACTAATGAGAAAAATCCCCAACCGCTAATAAAATTTTAGGATTAAAATTGGTGAGAATTTGTACAGTGCTTTGGGAAGTATTGCCATTTTGACAATATTAATTCTCCCGATCCATGAACAGGGGATACTTTTCCATTTCCTCACATCCTCTTTTATTTCCAGAAGCAGCGTTTTGTAGTTTTCTTTGTACAAGTCCTTTACTTCCTTAGTTAAGCTAATTCCTAGGTAGTTGATTTTCTGGCGTACAATTGTGAACGGCATTGTTTTCTTCATGTCATTTTCTTCTCTCTGACTATTTGAGTATAGGAAAGTCATGGACTTTCGGGTATTGATTTTATAGCCTGCAACTTTACTATACAAGTCTATCGTTTCTAGGAATTTCTTGGTAGAGGTGTTAGGGTTCTCTAAGTATAGTATCATATCATCTGCGAATAATGAGAGCTTGATTTCTTCCGTTCCTATTTGGATGCCCTTAATATATTTTTCTTGCCTAATCATGACTGCAAGTAGTTCCAGTACTATATTGAACAGTAGCGGAGACAGTGGGCATCCTTGTCTCGTTCCTGATCTTAGGCGGAAGGCTCTAAGTTTTTCCCCATTGAGGATAATGCTTACTGTAGGCTTGTGGTAGATGGCTTTAACTATATTGAGGAAAGTCCCCTCTATCCCCAGTTTGTCGAGGGTTTTCATTACAAACCGGTGCTGGATCTTGTCAAATGCTCCCTCTGCATCTATTGATAAGATCATATGATTTTTATCTTTTCTTTTGTTGATATGATGGATTATGTTGATTGATTTCCAAATGTTAAACCATCCTCACATCCCCGGGATGAATCCCACTTGGTCATGGTGGTCATGATGAAAAAATGGTGGTCATGGTGAAAAAATAGAGTCACTAAATTTACATACTTCGAGGCCAGCCGCACACTCTAGGGGCAAAGGCAGCTCAGATAGAGAAGAGAGTACCAAATAAAGGGTGCTCCGAAGATCCGCCCAGGATGGGAGATGCATGCTGAAAGTAGACTATAGACCAAACATGATTGCCACCCAATGCCTCTTCTGAAACCACAGCACACAAAAGGAAAGAGAAAACAAAAGGGAACGCCCTGCCACAGAGGCTGGTGGGGGATGGGGGACTGAGGTGATTGGGGGGTGGGAGGGATACTGGGATTAGTGGTGGTAGATAGCTCTGCAACAGAGGCGGGTGGGGAATGGGGGGACTGAGGGGATTGGCTGGTGGGAGGGATACTGGGATTAGTGGTGGTGGATAATGGGCACTGATGGAGGAATGGGTACTGGATCATTGTATAACTGAAACCCAAGCACAAACATTTGTAAGTCTACAACTGTACCTCATGGTGTTTCACTAATAATTTTTTTTAAAAAATCACAAGCAAAAGCTTATGAAGATTACTAAGAGAAGAAAGATGTTTGAAAGGATGTAATGGGCCCCTTGATTCAAATGACTGACAAATGTTGGGAATATGGGTCAGTTCCCCATATCCCAGCAACCCCCAGGCTCCCCACATCCAAGCAGGACCTTCCATTTACCTGTGATTACTCACAAGGTTGGTCAAGTTCCTGGATCCCACCCGTCAGTTCAATAATATCAGAGAAAAAAAATAAGCATTGTATTTGGAATGAGCAAAGTTCCATCAATCTCATAGTCACCAAAATGATAAAAAGGATTCAGATCTGTTTAAAGGCCAAAAAAGGCTCCAAAGTGACTGGAATGGTTTGCTGCCTATTATCCTCCATTCTTAGGGTCGGAATATACTCTAGGTTTTTATGTATACATACATGTACATAGATATCACGATCATGATCACGACCATCCTGTTCGTCGATTGCCTCGAGCAGGCCCCAGTAATGTCTCCTTCGTCCTAGCCCTGAGATTTTTCAAAAAGTGCAATATTAAAGGATCTTTCAGGGTTAGAAGAATGAGACCCATCATTGTTACCGGTATTTGGCATATTGGGTACACCATGGGGAGTTTGCCAGACTCTGCCGTGTGAGCAGGTTACATTCGGTAGGCTACCATTTTGTCCAGGGGGCCAGTTGGTGGGTGTGACCCCTACCTACTGGAATATGGAGGATCTGGGTGGAGGATACTCAGCCCTGATCCGATCAGGCTTGGAGATCTCAGCCCTGGGACCCGCATGCCTTTGTTCCTCTGCCAGTATCTTCATGCGTGTGGAGAGTGGTCTCAGCGTGGTGGTGACTGCTTCTGGAGGTCTTCAGCTGCCGGAGCCCTGGTCAGGCGGGGAGGGAAACTCAACTCGCTCCCCTCCAAGGGGCCCCAGCGGGGACAGCCAGGCACGGGGGCAGGACACTCTGCCGTACATATGTATAAATTTGATATATATGTATTTTATATGTTATATATTATGTGTAATACAAATACTCCATATTATATATATGTCAAAAAAAACTGTCCTCCCGTTGTTCATCTATTTTGCTCGAGCGGGCCTAAAAACGTCTCCATTTTGAGACTCCTTGTTACTGTGTTTAGCATATTGAATATGCCATGGGTGGCTTGCCAGGCTTTGCTGTGCAGGTGAGATACACTCGGTAGCTTGCCGGGCTCTCTGAGAGGGGCGGAGGAATCGAACTAGGGTACGCTATGTTGGCTGCTTGCAAGGCAAACGCACTACCCACTGTGCTATCGCTCCATATATGTGTTATATATATATATATGTGTGCGTATATATATATTATATATATATGTATGTATGTTTGTTGGTGGTACACACCTGGCAGTGAGCAGAGCTTACTCCTTGATTTTCACTTTGATGGTGCTCAGGGGACCATTTGGAATTATGAGGATTGAACCTAGATTGACCACATGCAAGGCAAGCGCCTACCCCACTGTACCATTCCTCTTGTCCATACTCTGGACTTGAAAGTGTGTTTCTGAAACTGCCTCCTGTGGTTTTCTTGTAGGCAAGAGTCCACTGGTCTGGCGTTTTCAAGAGGTAGCATGTTGGCTGGACAGTGCTCTCTTATGGTCTTAACAGGCTTTTCCCCTTTCCAGTGTCTGTCCAGCTCTCTGGGCTGGTGCTAGACCTGTTCTTCTCTGCATCTCCAGGGCTGGCTTCAGAGTCACTGCTTTCACCCAATCTTGATTACTTCCTCACGAAACTCAATGTCAGGTGCCTTGTACCAACTTGCCTTTTTGACCTTGAATCAACCCACATGTTTTTTTATTTTCCTGATGGACTGTTTGTGAGAGCATTGTTTCAATGTTTGACTAACTGGTACAGGATCAGGGCTCGTGTCCTTACCCCAGGCCCCCACTGTGTGAACCACCACTCTAGCAGCTGCCTCTCCACTACTTTATCCAGCCCAGCCCCCTTAAAGCACCAATTGACCTGGAAGGGGACCAAGGGCCTCTCTGCATCTGGACCATGGCCCTTTAAGGATCCTGTATGGTGCGGAAGTGATGTCACAGAACTGGTACTTTCAACATCCTTTCTATTCTAGTTGTGGTTGCCTGGCTCAGGCTGCCATTGGTCTCGTGGGTAGAGGAGGAATTGGCAGCTCGTTTGACAGGGGGACTCTGGAGGCTGATTTTGTGGCAGGACACTAGCAGCCTCCCAGTCTCCTGCACTGTGAGTGCAGAGGTGGGCCAGCATGGGGGGTGCTTTTGCCCTTGTTTTTCACTCGTTTCTAATATCCTGGAGGTTCCTGCGGTATGGCAAAGGATTTAGTGGGACCCAGAGGCTTTGGGCAGTGGAGTGGGGGCTGTGCTGGGGTTCAAGGTTTGCAAGTGTGAGCAATTGATCGTGGGAGGGTCCCCTTAGCCAGGATCGCCTCCAGCTCCGGGAAGGCTCAGAGGTGGGTGAGAGTGGGGCTGAGGGAACTGCACAGGGCGGAGCTTAGCCCTCTCAAACCTGCCAGCACTGGGCCGAGCTGGGCTGTTTCCAGAGCCTTTGGCCCTGGCATCACTAGTGTAGAACCTTCAGATTCACTTCCAAGGGCAGGGCCCCAAACCCCTTGCAGCAGGAAACCCAGTTCTCCTCTGTCCTTTGATTGGCTGTTGTGATGGGAAAAGGCCACCCAGTGGCTCATTCCCTGTGGGTGGGTGAGGTTTGGAAGTAAAACTTTTTTTCTTTGTTCGTTCTTTATTTTTCTTTTTTTCTTTCTTTTTTTTTTCTTTTTGGGTCACACCCAGCGGATGCACAGGGTTTCCTCCTGGCTTTACACTTAGGAATTACTCCTGGCGATGCTCAAGGTACCAGATGGGATGCTGAGAATTAAATCTGGGTCGGGCGCTTGCAAGGCAAATGTTGTGCCGGCTCTGCTATTGCTCCAGCCCCTTCATTAATTTTTTTGGTTTGGCTTGTGTACCATATCTGGAGATGCTCAGGGTTTACTTTTGGCTCTGCAGTTGGGAATTCCTGTTGATGGTACTCGGGGATCATATGGGATGCCTCGGATTGATCTCGGTTGGCAACGTGCAAGGCGAAGTCCCTTACCCGCTTTACTGTCTCTCGTCCCAACTTTTATGTCTTTTTTTCTAGGTCAAGAATTTCTGCTTCCTAAGGGCCAGTTGCAAAGCACTATGAGCACTGTTCTGTGTGACACTGTCCCAACATATAAACATAAACAAAAAACCCCAAATTCCTCATTGATTCAACTCGGTTAGATGATTTCAATGGCCCCTGCATTCTCAGCTTTGTGGGGACGCAGCCTTGCCTTCATACATTCATCCTGAGCTCCATACTGAGCTACAACCAAACCCAGACTCGGGTGTATTTTTATTTTCTTAAAACTGGTGCTTCCTTTTTCAGTATAGAAATTATTTCCACTTAATGTGATCTTCATTGAGTTAAGAAAAAAATGTACACACGTTTAATTACAACACTTTTGTCAATTTTGCATGTCCTTCTTACAAAACTATTTGGTCATTCCAGGAAAAGCCATATATGTGTCAATAATTGTATTTCCATGGTGGAAATATTAGACATCAATCCTGCAGGGTTTGACATTTTTTTTTACATGAAGACTCTCAAGAAATCAAGAAAAATTCGGAATCCTCCTCTGCTCTTCTCCAGGGAAGCAACCAGCCTCAGTGGAATGTCTCTGATCCTGGGCACTGTGACAGTCTCGAGTGAGCAGTGGTGTCTGCATCACTGTGGGGATTTTGAGACAGGCAGGAAGTCTTCAGATGGGAAAAATCCCACAGCTGTTAGCAGCATGAACACAATTTAAATCAGCCACTACACAAGTGTGATCATCTGAATATCCACACAGGAGAGAAACTGTAGACATGTAAAGAATGTGAGAAGACTTAGATGGATCCTCATACCTGATTATACATAGGAGAATTCATACAAGAGAGAAACGCTATTCATCCAAGGAATATGGGAAGACCTCAAGACTTGGTATGCATAGGAAAATTCATTTAGAGAAAACTTATTCATGTGAGGATAAAGAATGTATGATAACCTTTATTTCCTTCTCAGGAGTTTCTGTGCATAGGAAAATTCATGCAGGAGAGAAACCTTACTCGTGTAAGGACTGTGGGAAGACCTTTACTTTGTACTCAGAACTCACTAAGCACAGGAAAACGCACACTGCGGAGAATCCTTATATATGTAAGGACTGTTGGAAGGCATTCACTTACCTCTCACTCCTTATTACATATAAGAACATTCATACTGGAAAGAAACCTTATGTATATAAGGCAAGCAGGAAGGCCTACATTATGTCCTCAAGCCTTAGTGATCACAGAAAATTTCATATGGTAGACAGCTTACATATGGAAGGACTGTGGGAAGGCCTTCATTCAAAGTTGATGTCTTCCTAAACAGAAAATTTCATACCAGAGAGAAACCCTATACATGTTAAAAAGGCCTTTGCTCTACATTCAAGCCTTAGTATGCATAGAAAAATTCATAGTGGAGAGAAGTCTTACATATGTCAGGAATGTGCGATGGCCGTCACTCAACCCTCAACTCTTACGATCCATAGGAAAATACATACTGGAGGGAAAACTCATGTTTGTAAATGTAGGAAGGCCTTTGTGTGCCTCTCTAGCCTTTGTAGTCATTGTAAAATGCACATGGGGTGAGTTGACCCCGAAGTACTATCCCCAAGTTCAGAACAATCCCCCAGGGAAGACACATTTTATTTAGACCAGGATGTTTGGGGGGCTCCAAAAGTGCAGACAAGAATCTGAGAATCCAGCATGACAAGCTTCCCGTGACATCAACCTATAAGGGAAAAGTACTCGGTGATTATCACCAGGGCAGGGTTATAGTTATGCCAGTGTCCTGGCATTTGAACTTCACATGTATGTTAACTTGTAAATAACAGTCTTGGTGATGGAAGCCAGGTGGAAAGTGACTATATAAGTACCAAAAATAAATAGGAAAAACCTCTTGAAGCTACAAAAGCTTTTAAAAATGAATGAGACAATCTTACCAGCCCTACAACCAGATATAACAATGTTCACATAAATTTGTTTTCTCCATCTATTGATATTAATATTGCAAATTTGTTATCTCCTAAATATTATTTATTGTTTTGGCCTTTTGGGTCACATCTGGCAATGCACAGAGGTTACTCCTGGCTATGGACTGAGGAATTATTCCTACTGGTGTTTGGGGGACCATATGGTATGCTGGGAATCGAACTCGGGTCGGCCGCATGCAAGGCAATTGCCCTGCCCATTGAACTATCGTTCCAGCCCTGTCTCATCAATTTTAATATACAATTGTATCAACAACTGGTGTTTTAATTTTCTTTAGTAAAGTAAATAAATAACCACCCCTCACTCTGGACTGTCAAGGTTCACCGCTGGACCATTCTTTGCTCTGATCCTGGCATGACCCAAAACACTGTTTTCTGGGGGGGGGGTTGGAAGAGACCAACTGCAGTGCTGCAGGGAATCGTCTTCAAACAAAAATCAGCCAAACCTTCATTCTTCAGGCCTTTCTGTGATATATTGTAGGGCGCTGTGCTCAGGCCCTACACCTGGCTCTCAGCTAAGAGCTACATACCTGGGAGAATTCTCATATGTTGTGGAGCACTGAGGTTGGAATACAGGATATCTGACATGCACATTTTCCACTGTTGCATCTTTGCATATCTTGTATTCTGGGATTTTTATTTTTTGAAGACTCAAATCAGTATTGAGAATGTTATTTCCAAAAACTGTCATCTTAAGAAAATGTTCCTGGAAATCTTTCATAGGGAGGATGGAAGACAGTTTAAATTCATTTTATTGTGCATAGAAGAACTTGTGCAAGTTTTTAAAGGGTTAAGGGGGTCCCTGGAGTGAAATATTTTACAAATGGTGGGGCTATGGGAGAGACCTCAAGCTTTCTCCATCTCAGCAGGTAATTCCATTCAGCTGTGCTTACTGATATACAGGGTGGTCACATTCCTGGATAACACTCCTTTCTCATTTCAGTACTATTAGAGACAAGGAAACCAGAAACATTTAGTTTTGCTTTTTTTTTGGGGGGGGGTTACACCTGGCGATGGACAGGGGTTACTCCTGGCTCTGCACTCAGGAATTACCGCTGGCAGTGCTCAGGCGACCATATGGGATGCTGGGAATCGAACCCGGGTTGGCCATGTGCAAGACAAATGCACTACTTCCTGTGCTATCACTCCAGCCCCAGAAACATCTACTTTTGGAAGCACTAAAATCCCAATAATCTAGTGGCCACTCAAATGCTAAAAGCCACTTAGATAGCAAAGCTATAAAATGATCAGTAAGATTTGCTAACTCTGAACTCTGTGTATAACTCCATTCTCGAATTGGTCCTTATGCTAGGTTTTATGTTTTTAGATAATATTTTTATTTGGGGACCACACCCGGCACTCATTAGGGGTCACTCTTTGACTCTTAGTCAACATTTGGGATGCCAGGGATGGAGATTGAGTTGACCAAGTCCAGTGCAATAAACTGTTCCCACCTGATCCATACTTTGCGTTTGAAAATGTGTGTTTCTGAAGCCTCCTCGTGGAACATTCCTTGTAAGTAGGTGTCCACTGCTGGCGTGTTGTCAGAGGGTAGAGCGTTGAATCTATAGTGTTCTAGATACTCTTAGCAGCCTTTTTCTCCAGTTCCAGTTTCTCTCCAACTCTCTGGCGGCTGCTCTCAGGTTTATTCTGTTCCTCTCCAAGACTGGCTTTGGAGTCACTGTTTTCACTCCCATCTGGATTATTACTTCCCTGAGAAACTCGCTGTCCCCACCTGTTACCTACCTGCCAGTTAGTGAAACAAACTGCTTCATTTTTCTTGATGGACACGTGCATGAGTGCATTGGTTCGATGTTTGACTGACCAGTGCAGGATCAGGGCACTTCTTACTCCCCAGAGACCCATGGTGTGACTGGCCTCCCCAGCAGTTGCATCCCCCTCCTTTTTGTGACCCTGCCCCTTGCAGCACAGGATCCCCTGGGTGTCCCAAAAGTAACTTTCTGCACCTGGAGCCTGGCCCTCTAAGGCTGCGGGTGGAAACGGAAGTGACGTCACAGACAGGGCCTTCCTGGTACCTGTGTTCTTGCTGACAGATGGTTCAGTCAGTCCCACTATTGTTACGTGGGTGAAGGGCGGCCTGGGACTTGCTGGAGGCAGTTCGTGGAGGCCAATTTTGGGGTAGGACGGGGTCAACTCTCCTCTCTGCACTTTGAGCGACACGCTGGCGTGGGGGACGCTTTCACCCTGGTTTCTCACTTGTTCCCCAACATCCAGGTTTTCCTGAGGTGTGGTGGAGGCTTTAGGGGGACGTGGAGATTTAGGGGTGCTGTGGAGGAGGCAATACTGAGGTGCAATGTTGCAGGTGGGAGTGCGTGGTCTTGGGGGGCCACTGAGGCCACGATGGCCTCTAGCTCTGTGATGGGGCAGTCGGGGGAGCTGTATTAGCTTGGGTTTGAGCACGGGGGTACGGGACCTGCACAGGGTGGGGGGCTTGACTGTCCCTACCCTCCCGGCAGTCCCATATTGAAGTTTTGGCCCTAATCTCGTAGCTGAAGTACCTCCAGACTTGAAGGGCAGAGCCTCAGGCCACCCTCACCCTTCTCCCCCGATGGCAAGGGTCCCCTTGCTGTTCATCATTTTCATTGCCGCCACGTTGGTCCGTGACATTCGAGGGCAGTGGACCTGCAGGTGGCTGGAGTTTACCAGTGAACATGTTCTCTTGGGGCTATTTTTGGTTTGGAGGTTCTTTCGGGGGGGGTGTTGGGGGGAGGGGGCATTCCCAGAGTGCTCAGGGCTACCTCTGGCTCTGGGCTCAGGTATGATTCCTGCTGGTTTTGCTGCGGGACATCGGTATGCGGAGAATTTACTGGGTCAAGGCAAGCGCCCTACAGACTTCATTGTCTGTCCAACCACAATATTGGTGTTTTTTTTTCAAATCACGATTTTTATCTCCCTCATGTCAAGTTGCAAAGCATCCTCCACTCTTCATCTCTTCCTGAGCGGGTGACCCGAGACTATTGGGATAAATACTAGGGTAAAGATTTTTGTTCTTGTTTTTTAAATTTTTTCCTTTTTTTGTTTGAAGGAAGATACTTGTTTATTTGTGTTTGTGTGTGTGTGTGTGTGTGTGTGTTGGGGGGGGGAGCTTTGTACAGGACTCCTGGTATTTTTGGTAGAGATTTATATAGGAAGGCGCGGAGCAAAAGTACAGCAAATACTTGCCTTGCACACAGTCAACATGGGTTCTGTCCCCTGCATCCTAGTGATCCCCAAAGCTTCCAGAAGTGAAACCCTGAGTGCAGAGTTAGAGATACCCCCTGAGCAATGCTTGTTCTGGCTCAAAGGAAACATGCACACACACACTTGTACACACAGGAAACTTGTGATTGCAAGAAAAGAGAATAATAAGGATTCTGGGAAAGTATGGAAATACCAGAAAACAGAGTTTTCAGAACCCACTCTTTTCCTATTTAAATGTTCCTCGCTAGTTTGTCTTTGCACATGATTTTTGTTTGTTTGTTTGCTTTGCTTTGTAAGAGTTGTCCTGTTGTTGCTGTAGTTTTGGCCACTCCCTGTAGGGATCTGCCCTTACTTCTGACTCAGCTCATAGATCACTGCAGCCAGGGCCCAGCGTGGCCAAGTATCGTACTTGGGTCAGCTGAGTGTAAGACCACTCCGCCCCAAAATGGAATATTTACAGTATAAGTAGTCTCGAGAATTTCGACATGTCAGGCACAGTTCCTATTATGGTCCTTAGTAAAGAAATGCCTTGGTTATTTGGATTTATTTTCTATAAACCTGGGTGATTGCACCATTTTCAAATATATTCCTGCACAACAGGAGCGAACAGAGGATGAGACTCACGCAGTTGTGCTGATGCGGGATTAGAGTAAATCAGGACTCAGATGGGTCCAGGTCCAGCGGGACAGAGCACGGCTGTGCCTCAGGCTCATCTGGACCCAGAAGTGACCTTGTTCCCCTGGACAGAGTGCACAGGCGCATGTCTTTGTCCACCCTGCAAGAGAGTGGCTGAAGGTTTGTCCACCCTAGTTCCCAGAGGCTTTCCCAATGGCAGAGCCACATTCCAGGCTGTAGTTCCCAGGGGCAGCACTGCTGCCTGCCTGCAGGGGGTGCTGGTACTCAGGAACTCCTGAGGCCCCTAGCTGGACCTCTAGGGAATTTTTTGTGCTCCATGGAGGAATCTGAGGATCATAGAAGGCTGCCATTTCCACTGCTTTCACCCCATCTTGATGACTTCCTCATACAACTCAATGTCAGGTGCCTTGTAGCAACCTGCCTGTTTGACCTTGAATCAACCCACATGTGTTTTTCCTGATGGACTGTGTGTGAGAGCATTGTTTCAATGGTTGACTAACCAGTACAGGATCAGGGTTCTTGTCCTTACCCCCAGCGCCCCACTGTGTGACCCACCACTCCAGCAGCTGCCTCTCCACTACTATATCCAGTCCATCCCCCTTGCAGCACGGATTCACCTGGTGGGCACAGAGTGTCTCTGCATCTGGACCATGGCCCTTTAAGGCTCCTGGTGGAAGCAGAAATGATGTCATAGATGGGCCCTTCAGAAATTCTATTCTAGTGGTGGTTGCCTGGCTCTGGTCGCCATTGGTCTCATGGGTAGAGGAGGAACTTGCGCCCAGCTTGACAGGGCAACTGCGAAGCCCATTTTGTGGCAGAACGCAAGTGGCCTCAGGTGAGCGCCCCACATCTTGGCACTGTGAGTGGTGGGGCTGCGCCAGCTTGGGGGACACTTTCGCGCTTGTTTCCCACTGTTCAGGATTTCCAGGCGGTTCCTGAGGTGAGGTAACGTGAAAGCTTTCAGGGGACCCAGAGACTTTGGGTGATGGGTACTGTGCCAGGCGCAGGGGTCGCAGGTGTGAACAAGTGATCCTGGTGGGTCCCCTTGGCCAGGATCTCCTCCAGCTCCTGAAAGGTTCAGAGTTCGGTGGGCCTGGGGCTGCAGGACCTAGAGAGGGCGGGGCTTGGCCCTCCCGAACCTGCCAGCACCAGACTGTGCTTGACCCTGTCTGGAGCCTTTGGCCCTGGCATTGTTAGCGTGGCACCTTCTGATTCACTTAGAAGGGCAGGACCCCAGCCGCACTGCAGCAGGAGACCCAGATGTCCTCTGTCCTTTGATTGACTACCCTGATGGGGCGGTGCCACCCGGTGATAAAGAGGGGCCACCCAGTGTCTCTGTCCTTGCAAGTGGGTGGGGTTTGCAAATGAACTTTTTCATAAATATCATTTTGGTTTGGCTCTTGTACCACATGTGGAGGTTGTCAGGGTTTACTTTCGGCTATGCAGTCGGGAATTCCTGTTTGTGGTACTCAGGGAACATAAGGGATGCTGGGAATTCATCTCGGTTGGCTGCATGCAAGGCAAGTTCCCTACCCACTTTAATGTCTCTAGTCCCAGCTTTTGTATATTTTTACCTAGGTCCAGAATGGCTCCATCCTAAGGTCCAGTTGCAAAGCACCCCACACATGTAATCTCTCCCTGACCAGACGACACCCAGCTGTTGTGAGTACTGGGGGTAAAGTTTTGTTTTTCTTTTTTAAGAGAAATAGTTGATTTCCAGGGAGTGTGGTGGTGTTGGGGAAGCTTTTCTCAGGGTCACTCCTGATGTGGTGGAAATAATTCATTTAGAAAGGGCCAGAGCAATAGTACAGCAAGTAGGGTATTTCCTCGCAAGCAGCCAACCCAGGTCTTTCTATGTCTAGTCATCCATATATTTCCTGAGCCCCATAGGACTGAACCCTGATCCCAGAGCTGCAATAATCCCTGAGCACTGCCAGTTGTGGTCCAAAAGTGAAATGTATGTGCATGCACACACACACATACACACACAGAGGATGTGAGAGCAATGAGAGAGAAGAGTAGTATTCACAAAAAAAAAAAAAACATGAATTTCTGCAGTATATAAAAATACAGAAAGAGGGGACGGGGATGCACAGCTAGCTTGATCCCCTAGAACAGCTGGTTGTTCCCCTGCATCTGCGCGGGGCGGGGAACTGAGGCACATCTCGTGGAAACAAAGCTGAACGGCTCCGGGAATTCTCTCCTCATTTGAACAGGTTCTGCCCAGTGCCCAGCGCCTGGGACCCTTTCTGGAGCCGTGGCCGCTAATGTGGCCGCGATTTATTCTCCCACTACATATCCCATAGGAACCATAAGTTACCCTCTTGGAAGAAACCTTCTCTAGGTTAGCTCAACCACTAGAAACACATTAGCCAATAACTTGTTAAGCCTATCTCAACTCACTCTGCACATCAAGCAGAATAGTAACAGTGAACGAGAAGGACTAAACCACACTGGTCACAATGGTAAAGCAACGCAAAAGCCCGCCAAACTTTCTCATTGAAGAGGCTAGCCCAGAAGACACCAACAGTACTGTAGTGTTAGACAACCTCTCTGACAAGGAATTCAGAAGGGAGCTACTTAGGCTGCTTAGGGAACTACAAGAAACAATGGAAAGCAATGCCAATAAAAAAACAAGAGGATTTGAAGGCAGAAATGAGGAAAATGCAAACGGAAATGTCAGACCTGAAAAACCTGGTAGGCGAATTGAAAAACTCAGTGGAAGGCCTCAGCAACAGAGTAACAGCTGCTGAGAACAGAATCAGTGACCCTGAAGATGAAGTTCAGAGACTCTCCAGAAAAGAGCAGAAAATGGAAAAGAGACTCACAATTCGGGAACAGATGGCAAGAGAAGATCGTGATGAAGCCAAGAGGGGTAACATAACTCCACATATTGGAGTTCCAGAGGGACAGGAAGAAAACCTTGATGAAGAAGAAACTGTCAAAGACATCACTGCTACAACGTTTCCAGAGCTGAAGAAAACTTGTGACCACATTCAGGAGGCTCAAAGGGTACCAGCTAGAACAAATCCGAATAACAATACCCCAAGATACATCCTGATCAAAATGACCAAAACCTTAGATAGAAACAAAATTCTGAAAGCAGCAAGATCAAAGAAAGAAATCTCCTACAAAGGAGCATCCTTAAAATTCACAGCTCATTTTTCTGATGAAACCCTCATGGCCTGAAAACAGTGGTGGGATATAGTGAAAAAACTCAATGAAATAAATGCCTCTACAAAAATACTTTACCCAGCAAGACTCTCATTCATAACAAAGGGAACAACACACAGTTTCACAGACAAACAACAGCTCAGGAATTTCATAGACTCAAAACCATGGTTACAAGAACAACTAAATGGTCTACTTTAAGGCAAGACAGGCCCCTCAAATACACCAAATTTCAAAAGAACAATGGGACAAAACCCCATAATAATCTCTCTCAATGTCAGTAGGCTAAACGCACCAATTAAAAGACACAGAGTGGCAGGATGGATTAGAAAATTGAACCCAACATTCTGCTGCCTGCAAGAAACACATCTCAATAGTCAAAGCAAACACAAACTCAGAGTCAAAGGCTGGAAAACAATCCTACAGGCAAACAGCTCCCATAAAAAAAGTTGGGGTAGCCATTCTAATGTCAGACGACATTGATTTCAGAATGAAGAAGTTCACAAAAGTCAGTGAAGGCCATTTCTTACTAATCAAAGGTTCTGTACAACAGGAAGAACTTACAATACTAAATGTATATGCACCTAATGAGGGACCAGCAAAGTACTTAAAACAACTACTCATAGATTTGGAGAAAGACATCAATATAAACACAATACTATTGGGACATTTCAACACAGCTTTATCACCTCTTGATACATCAACCAGACTCAAGCTTAATAATGACATACTTCATCTGAGGGAAACAATGGAAGAAAGGGACTTAGTAGATATATACAGGACACTTCATCCTCAAAAAGCTGAATACACATTCTTCTCAAGCGTACATGGAACATTTTCGAAGATAGACCGCATGCTGAGCCATAAAACATACCTCCATAAAATTAAGAAGATAGAGATTTTATCAACAATCTTCTCAGACCATAATGCGCTGAAATTAGAAGTAAATCACACACAAAAACAGAGAACTAAATCAAACACCTGGAAATTAAACAGTGCACTATTGAACAACGAGTGACTTAGAAAGGTCATCAAAGAGGAAATCAAAAGATTCCTAAAAATGAATGAAAATGAGGACACGAGTTACCAAAACTTATGGGACACAGCAAAAGCTGTCTTAAGAGGAAAGTTTATAGCCCTACAAGCATTCCTCAGAAAGGAGGAGCGAGCCCACATAAATAAACTAACCTCACAGCTTAAGAGGTTGGAGAAGGACCAACAAAAGGAGCACAACCCGAACAGGAGGAAGGAAATAATAAAAATCAGAGCAGAGATTAACGAGATGGAAACCCAAAAAACAATTTGAAAGATCAATGAAACCAAGAGCTGGTTCTTCAAGAAAATTAACAAGATTGATAAGCCTCTAGCAAAACTCAAAAAGAAAGGGATAGAGAAAATCAGAAATGAAAAGGATGTCATTACAACAGAAACTACAGAAATTCAAAGGATCCTCAGGGAGTACTTTGAGAAGCTTTATGCCACGAAACATCAAAACCTCGAGGAAATGGATAAATTTCTAGACTCCTATAGACTCCCAAGGCTGAACCAAGAAGACCTGGAGTACCTGAACAGACCTATCCCCATCAAGGAAATTGAGATAGTAATAAAAAGTCTCCCCAAGCACAAAAGTCCTGGCCCGGATGGATTCACTAGAGAATTCTTTCAAATACTTAAAGAGGACTTACTCCCAATCCTCTTTAAGCTTTTCCACGAAACTGAAATATCAAAAACACTTCCAAAGAGTTTCTACGAAGCAAATATTACCCTGATACCAAAAGCAGACAGCGATACCACAAAGAAAGAGAATTATAGGCCACTATCCCTGATGAAAACAGATGCAAAGATCCTCAACAAACTACTAGCAAATAGAATCCAACTACTCATCAAAAAGATCATACACCATGACCAAGTAGGATTCATCCCAGGGATGCAAGGACGGTTTAACGTTCAGAAATCAACCAACATAATCCACCTTATCAAAAAAGAAGAGAAAAATCATATGATCATATCAATAGATGCAGAGAAAGCATTTGACAAGATCCAGCACCAGTTTATGTTGAAAACCCTAGCCAAAATGCATATAGAGGGGAATTTCCTCAACATAGTTAAAGCCATCTACCACAAGCCTACAGCAAGCATCATCCTCAATGGGGAAAAACTGAGAGCCTTCCCTCTAAGATCAGGGATGAGACAAGGATGTCCACTCTCTTCACTGCTGTTCAATATAGTACTGGAAGTACTTGCAATAGCAATTAGGCAAGAAAAAGATATTACAGGCATTCAGGTAGGAAAGGAAGAAATCAAGCTCTCACTATTCACAGATGATATGATACTATACTTAGAGAACCCTATAACCTCCACCAAGAAACTCCTAGAAACAATAGACTTGTATAGTAAAGTTGCTGGCTATAAAATCAATACCCAAAAGTCCATGGCTTTCATATGCAAACAGTGAGAGAGAAGAAAAAGACATGAAAAAAACAATCCCATTCATAATTGTTCCCCAGAAAATCAAGTACCTAGAAATCAGCTTAACTAAGGAAGTAAAGGACCTGTACAAAGAAAACTACAAAACGCTACTTCAGGAAATAATAGAGGACACAAGGAAATGGAACGATATCCCCTGCTCATGGGTCGAGAGAGTTAACATTGTCAAAATGGCAATACTTCCCAAAGCATTGTACAAATTCAATGCAATCCCTATAAGGATACCCATGCCATTCTTCAAAGAAATGGAGCAAACACTCCTGAAATTCATATGGAACAATAAGCCCCCACGAATAGCTAAAGTAATTCTTGGGAAAAAAGACAATGGGAGGAATCAACCTCCCTAACTTCAAACTCTACTACAAAGCAGTAATAATTAAAACAGCATGGTACTGGAACAAAGGCAGAGTTGCAGACCAATGGAACAGGGTTGAATACACTGACATCTCCCCTCAATCATATGATCATCTAATCTTTATTAAAGGTGCAAGAAATGTGAAGTGGAGTAAGGAAAGCCTCTTTAACAAACGGTGCTGGCAAAACTGGATGGCTACATGCAAAAAATGGGCTCAGAACTCTGCCTAACACCATGTACAAAAGTAAGATCAAAATGGATTAAAGACCTCAACATCAGACCGGAAACCATAAGGTACATTGAAGACAAAGCTGGCAAAACCCTCCATGACGTTGAAGCTAATGGCATCTTCAAAGATGTCACACCACTAGCCAAGCAAGTGAAAACAGAGATAGATAAATAGGACTATCTTAAACTAAGAAGCTTCTGCACCTCCAAAGAAACAGTGACCAAAATACAAATACAGTCTACAGAATGGGAAAGGATATTCGCTGAATACACATCTGACAAGGGGTTGATATCAAGGATATATAAAGTTCTGGTCGAACTCCACAAGAACAAAATATCTAACCCCATAAAAAATGGGGCAATGAAATGAACAGAAACTATCTCAAAGAAGAAATCCGAATGGCAAAAAATCACATGAGAAAATGCTCTACATCATTAATCATCAGGGAAATGCAGATCAAAACCACAATGAGATACCATCTCACACCTCAGAGACTGGCCCACATCCAAAAGAACAAAAGCAACTGGTGCTGGCGCCGATGTAGCGAGAAAGGGACACTCCTTCACTGTTGGTGGGAATGCCGACTGATTCAGCCCTTTTGGAAAACAGTATGGACCATTCTCAAGAAATTAGAAATTGAGCTCCCATTTGACCCAGCAATACCACTCCTGGGAATATATCCCAGAGAGGCAAAAATGTATGGTCGTAGTGACATCTGCATTTGTTTGTTCATCGCAGCTCTCTTTACAATAGCTAGAATCTGGAAAAAACCCGAGTGCCCAAGAACAGATGACTGGTTAAAGAAGCTTTGGGACATCTACACAATGGAGTACTATGTAGCTGTTAGAAAAGATGAAGTCATGAATTTTACATACAAGTGGTACCATGTGGAAAGTATCATGCTAAGCAAAATGAGTCAGAAAGAGAGGGATAGCCATAAAAAGATTGCATTCATCTGGGGAACATAAAGTAACAAAATAGGAGATTAATACCCAAGAATAGCCAAGATCAGTACCAGGAGGATTACTCCATGTCTTAGAGGCCAGCCGGGCACTCTAGGAAAAAGGGCAGCTCAGATAGAAAAGGGAGCACCAAATAAAGGGTGTTTGGAGGATCCTCCCAGGAGGGGAGATACACGTTGAAAGTAGACTATGGACTGAACATGATTGACACTCAATGCCTCTTTTGCAGACCACAACACCCAAAAGGAGAGAGAGAACAAAAGGGAGTGCCCTGCCACAGAGGCAGGGTGGGATGTGGGGAATGGGGGGTGGGAGGGAAACTGGGATTTGTCGGGGTGGAGAATGGGCACTGGTGGTGGGATGGGTACTCGATCATTGTATAACTGGAACCCAAGCACAACAACTTGTAAGTCTACAACTGTACCTCATGGTGTTTCACTAATAAAACAAAGACAAAAATTGATGAGAAAACAAACTGGCAATAACAATAGATATAGAAAATAAATTTATGTGAACATTATTATATTTGATTGCAGCATTTTTAAGACTCTAAGAATCTTTGAAGCTTTTTGTTGCTTCAAGAGGTGTTTACGTATTTTTAATTTTTATTTAGTCACGTTCTTCTTAACCTTCATCACCAAAACCCATTATATACAAGTTAACATACACGTGAGTCCAAATACTGTGACACTGCTAAAGCTGGAGCTCAGGTGATAATCAGCAAGTACCTTTACTTATACTAATGAAATCACCGGAAGCTTGTCACACGCTACCTGGATTACTTCCTTCTTGGCTGCACTCCTGCAGCTCCCTAACACTCCCAGTCCAAACAAAACTTATCTTCCCTAGGGGCATTCTTCTGATTGTGGGGATAGTTATTAGGGATTGACTCATTCAGTGTGCATTTTATGCTGTCTAAAAGGCTTGAGAGGTTTGCAAAGGCCTTCCCACATTAACGAACTTAAGATTTCTCTCCAGTATATGTTTTCATATGGCTAGTAAGCGTTATGGGTTGAGTGAAGATCTTGCATTTTTCTTAGATATTTAAGACTTCTCTCCACTATGACTTTTAAAATGCATAGTAAGGCTACAGTGTAGAGTGAAGACCTTCCCACATGTCATTTATGTGGTTTCTTTCCAATGTGATTTTTCTTCTGTGCTTAGTAAAACAACAAGTTTGAGTGAAAGACTTCTCACGTTCCTTCTATATATAGAGAGAGTCTGTCTCCAAGATCAATTTTCCTATGATTCTAAGGCTTGAGAGGTTAATGTAGGCCTTTCTGCATTGCTGATACATGTAAGTATTCTTTCCATTATGAATATTAATGGGCTGGAGCGATAGCACAGCGGTAGGGCGTTTGCCTTGCACGCAACCAACATGGCCGACCCAAGTTCGATTCATCCGCCCCTCTCGGAGAGCCCGGCAAGCTGCCGAGAGTATCTCGCCCACACGGCAGAGCCTGGCATGCCACCTGTGATGTATTCGATATGCCAAACACAGTAACAACAAAATCTCCAATGGAGACGTTACTGGGCCCGCTGAGCAAATAGATGAACAACGGGAGGGCCTTTGCTTTACTTTACTTTATGAATATTAATGTGTGTAATGAGGAGGAGTAAATGAACGCATTCCCCCAGTCCTTACATATATAAGTGATGCCCCGAGTTCATCTCAAAGATGGTAAAAGTGATTCGATCCTAACGTTCTCTGCTCTAAATCCCTGTGACAGGCACATGCCCAGAACTGCACACAGAGCATTGTTGGAACATGAGACTGTGTGACTGAGCAGGCGAGGCTCTAAGAGCAGGAAGGACAAAATAGGAAAAACACATGTCCTGGGGCCTGAGACATTTGTAGCCATCAGGGTACATACATAAGTAGCACATCCTGGTTCCCCTGATGCCTGTCAGGGGTGAATTCAGAGCACAGAGCCAAGAGGAATCCCTGAGTACCTCCATTGTAGCACGAAAATAAACATGAAAGAAAACAAAGCAGCAGGATGGAGTAACAGGACTGTGGGTCTGTGGACAGCGGTTAGGGCTGGCAATACCGCCATCCCTTATAGTTCCTCAAGAACTGGCAGATTGAAATCCTTCGTACAGATTCAGAAATAACCTGACAATAACTGGGTTTGACCCCTCCTCTTCAACATCTTTCAAAAAAAATCAAACAAGTCTAATCAGCATTGGACCCCTGGCACCCTATATGGCCGGTTCCCCAGTCCTGAGAGGAATGATCCTTGAGCACCACTAATATGGCCCATTCAAATCAACAAAAAAATAAAACAGTGGCCTCAAACAGAGAGCCGATCAATCAGGCTAGGAACCGGATCCTCCGTCTCCTTCCTGAAACAATCAGAGACTATCGGCCTTGGAAGCCTGTGCTACATGTCACTGCACTGCGTCATCTTCTCACTCTCCTGCCTGAAGATGGTGTGGCAGAGGCCATCTCACCATCTCCTGCCTGTTTTTCCTGTGGACCAACAGGAGGCTCCGTGTAAGGACCTGAGCTGTGGGTACCAGAGGAGCACAACCAGCCCTGGCCCCCACCTGACCAGAAGTCCCTGCATTGGAGCCAGAAAGGTAGTGACCAGCCGGATGTTTGGACACTGGCTCACAGAACCATCCACGGGGAGACACTGCCAGATGTTCCTGTCTCTCAGGGGACAGAGAAGTGTGTTGTGACCCAGCTTCTGTCAGGACAGGAGCGGTTGACACCTACAGGGGAGGAAAACCCTGCGCTGCCCAAGCCCGGGACTCTACCCTGGGAACCACACAGTAATGTCCCTAAGACCAGAGACTAACTCTGAGGCCAGGAGCTCCCACGCAGCTGCAACCCCTGCAGGCCCCAGTGACCACAGCACCATTATTCACTCTGCCGTGGGGCCAGCAACAGGGACAAACCTTCAGCTGCCCTCTTGCAAAGTGGAAGGGACACAGGTCTGGGCGCTCTCTTCCAGGGACAAAGGTCACTTCTGGGCTCAGGTAGGCCCGAGGTAATCCCAGCTCTGACCCTCTGGACCTGGACCCATCCTGGTCATGATTTACTGACATCCCCCAATCAGCACATGAGCCTCATCCAGCACTTGCTCCTATTTTGCAGGAATACCTCTGAGAACGCCAAGAGAGAGATAACCACAAAAACAGTCTGTCTTCGAAAACTCTAGAACTTACTTGCCAGCGTGGTTTGGCGCATGCCTCAGGCAACCGCAAGCGAATGAAGGACAACCATGCGAGCAAGCCATGTTCCGAAAAGGATTCAGCACCATCGACCATATCCACATGATAACCAAGCTTATTGAGGTTTCTCAGGAGTTCAAGATGTCGTACTGTCTAACATTCATTAATTAAAAGAAGGCCTTTGATTCTGTTGAGACAGAAGTGGTCACTGAAGCTCTAGCCAATCGGGGCAGTCAAACTCAATACATCAAGATCCCTGTAAGTTGTATTACGGATTCACTACCAGGATCTCACCATTCCACAAATAAATAATCATTGATGTCAAGAAAGGGGTTCGGCGGGGTGATACCATTTCACCGAAACTCTTCAGTGCCACCCTCGAGAACATCATGCGACGACTGGAATGGGAAGGAATGGGAGTGAAGATAGATGGTCGACAACTACACCACCTCCGCTTTACTGATGATATTGTTCTAATAACAACCAACATTAGCCAAGTAGCACAAATGCTGGTCGACTGCGACCGTGAGTGTGGAAAGGTCAGACTACAGCTGAATCTTACGAAGACAATGTTTATGACAAACAGCCTCGTTCCTGATGCCCCATTCACTCTCAACGGAAAGACCATCTCCGAATGCAACAGCTATGTGTACCTAGGTTGAGAAGTCAACATGACAAATGACCTGGCACCCAAGCTGAGCAGGAGGAAGAGAGTAGCTTGGAACACCTTCAAGAGCCTCGAAGAAATAGCTGAGAGGACAAAGAACTTCCGGCTCCAGGCACATCTCTTTGATTCCACTGTTCTTCCTGCATTAACATACGCCTCAGAGACCTGGGCTCTACGCAAACAGGATGAGAATGCTATTCGGGTCTCCCAAAGAGGAATTGAAAGAGCTATGCTTGGAATGTCATGTTTCACTCAAATGAGAGAAAGAATCCGGAATTCCGACATCCATCGACAATCAAGAATCAGGGACGCTGTCTCATTTGCCAAGGCATCAAAAATCAGATGGGCTGGTCACGTAATGAGATTTAGAGACGACTGCTGGACTAGAGCTGTTACTGACTGGATTCCACGGGATGTCAAAAGACCGAGTGGCTGCCCAACTACCAGATGATCAGACTTCTTCATCAAGATCATGAACGATCGATTTGAGGCTCTTTGTGTTCCTAGAGTGAACAGACGCCATTGGGCTACACTAGCACGCGACAGGGACAAATGGAGACGTTACTGGCGCCCACTCGAGAAAATGACGATTAACGGGAAGTCAAGTGATCAAGTGAGCTCTAAGAACCATGTAAACAGTGTGTTGTATCACAAATCTATCCAAATAATCAGGGTGTTTACTACGAACCATGATGTTACGTGTATCTAACAACTGGAATTTCTGGAGTGAGTCTACTTAGAAACCATGAATACTTTATCTTGGGGCCTGAAGTGGTAATATAGTGGGTAAGACATTCACCTTACACTTGGCTGACCTAGATTCAGTATATTAGAACATATATACTCTTCCAGGAGCTGGAGGAGATCCTGGCCAAGGGGACTCCCCATGATCACTTGTTCAAACCTGTGACCCCTGCGCCTGGCACATCCCCCGCTGAACCGCCAAAATCCTCTTGGTCCCCTGAAAGCTTTCGCCATACCTCACCTCAGCAACCGTCTTGAAATCCTGAACAGTGGAAAACAACCGCGAAAGTCCCCGCCCCCAGCTGGCGCAGCGCCACCAAAGTGCCAAGATGCGGGGCGCTCACCTGAGGCCACTTGCGTTCTGCCACAAAATCAGCCTCGCAGCTGCCCTCTCAAGCCGGGCGCAAGTTCCTCCTTTACCCATGAGACTAATGGCGTTCAGAGCCAGTCAACCACCACTAGAATAGAAAGAATTTCTGAAGGGCCTGTCTATGCCATCATTTCTGCTTCTGCCAGGAGCCTTAAAGGGCCATGGTCCAGATGCAGATACCCTCTGTGTCCACCAGGTGAATCCGTGCTGCAAGGGGGATGGACTGGATAAAGGAGTGGAGAGGCAGCTGCTAGAGTGTTTGCTCATACAGTGGGGGCCTGGGGATAAGCAGAAGACCCCTGATCCTGTACTGGTAGACAAACCTTCAGCACTCTCTTGCAGGGTGGACAAAGACATGCGCCTGTGCACTCTGTTCAGGGGAACAAGGTCACTTCTGGGTCCAGATGAGCCTGAGGCACAGCCGTGCTCTGTCCCGCTGGACCTGGGCCCATCTGAGTCCTGATTTACTCTAATCGCACATCAGCACATCTGCGTGAGTCTCATCCTCTGCTCGCTCCTGTTGTGCAGGAATATATTTGAAAATGGTGCAATCTCCCATGTTTATAGAAAATAAATCCAAATAACCAAGGCATTTCTTTACTAAGGACTATAATATGAACTGTGCCTGACATTTGGAACTTCTCAAGACTACTTATACTGTAAATATTCCATTTTGGGGGCGGAGTGGTCTTACACTCAGCTGACCCAAGTACGATACTTGGCCACGCTGGGCCCTGGCTGTAGTGATCCCTGAGCTGAGTCAGAAGTAAGGGCAGATCCCTACAGGGAGTGGCCAAAACTACAGCAACAACAGGACAACTCTTACGAAGCAAAGCAAACAAACAAACAAAAATCATGTGCAAAGACAAACTAGCGAGGAACATTTAAATAGGAAAAGAGTGGGTTCTGAAAACTCTGTTTTCTGGCATTTCCATAGTTTCCCAGAATCCTTATTATTCTCTTTTCTTGCTATCACACATTTCCTGTGTGTACAAGTGTGTACGTGTGTGTGTGTGTATGTTTTCCTTGAGCAAGAACAAGCATTACTGAGGGGGTATTCCTAACTCTGCAGTCAGGGTTTCACTTCTGGAAGTTTTGGGGATCACTAGGATGCAGGGGACAGAACCCAAGTTGACTGTGTGCAAGGCAAGTATTTGCTGTACTTATGCTCCACCCCTTCCTACATAAATTTCTTCCAAAAATACCAGGAGTCCTGTACAAAGTCCCCCCCCCCCCACACACACATATAAACAAGTATCTTCCTTCAAAAAAAAAGAAAAAAATTAAAAAACAACAAAAATCTTTACCTTCAGTATTTTTCCCAATAGCTAAACGTCACCCGCTCAGGAAGAGATGAAGAGTGGAGGATGCTTTGCAACTTGACATGAGGGAGATGAAACTCGTGATCTAAAAAAAAACCTACCAATATGATGGTTGGACAGACAGCGAAGGCTTTAGGGCACTTGCCTTGACCCGGTAAATTCTCCGCATACCTATGTCCCGCAGCAACACCAGCAGGAATCATACCAGAGCTCAGAGCCAGGGAAAGCCCTGAGCATCTCCAGGGATGCCCTCCCCCACCAAAGAACACCCAAACCAAAAATAGCCCCAAGAGAACATGTTGACTGGCAAACCCCAGCCACCTGCAGGTTCACTGCCCCCGAATGACCCGGACCAACAAGGCAGTCAATGAAAATGATGAACAGCAAGGGGACCCTTGCCACGGGGGGGGGTTGGGGGGGCTGTGGTTCTGCCCTTTAAATCTGGAGGTTCTACAGCTATGAGATTAGGGCCAAAACTTCAACATGGGACTGCCGGGAGGGTCGGACAACCAAGCCCCCGGCCCTGTGCGGGTCCTGCACCCCCATGCTCGGCCCCAAGCTCAGCCCCTCCCCCTGCCCACCCACCGCTGCCCCATCACGGAGCTAGAGGCCATCGTGGCTTCAGCGGCGCCCCCCCAGGGACCACGCACTCGCACCCGCAACATTGGAACCCAGTACGGCCCCCACCGCACCCCCAAAAGCTCTGCGTCCCCCTAAAGCCTCCACCACGCCTCAGGAAACCTGGATGTTAGGGAACAAGGAGAAAACAGCGTGAAGGCATCCCCCACGCTGGCACGTCGCTCACAGTGCAGAGATGGAGAGTCGCCCGTGTCCTGCCCCAAAATTGGCCTTCAAGAACCGCTTCCAGCCAGTCCCAGGCTGTCCTTCACCCACGTAACAATAGTGGAACTGACTGAACCACCTGTCAGCAAGAACACAGGTACCCGGAAGGCCCTGTCTGTGACATCACTTCCGTTCCCACCGGCAGCCTTAAAGGGCCAGGCTACTGGTGCGGAGAGATCCTTTCAGGACACCCAGGGGATCCTGAGCTGCAAGGGGCAGGGCTCACAAAAAGGACGGGGAGGCAACTGCTGGGGAGGCCAGTCACACCATGGGACCCTGGGGAGTAAGAAGTGCCCTGATCCTGCACTGGTCAGTCAAACATCGACCAATGCACTCATGCACGTGTCCATCAAGAAAAATGAAGCAGGTTGTTTCACTAACTGGCAGGTAGATAGCAGGTGGGTACAGTGAGTTTCTCAGGGAAGTAATAATCCAGATGGGAGTGAAAACAGAGACTCTGAAGCCATCCTTGGAGAGGAACAGAACAACACTGAGAGCAGGCACCAGAGATTTGGAGAGAAACTGGAACAGGAGAAAAAGGCGGCTAAGAGTGTCTAGAACACTATAGGTTCAACGCTCTACCCTCTGACACATGGAAGTAGTTGACACCTACAAGAAATGTTCCATGGGGAGGCTTCAGAAACACATTTTCAAATACAAAGTATGGATCAGGTGGAAACAGTACATTGCACTGGACTAGGTCAACTTGATCTCCATACCTGGCATCCCAAATGTTGACTAAGAGTAACCACTAATGAGTGCCAGGTGTGGCTCCCAAATAAAACATATTACCTAAAAATAAAACCTAGCATAAGAACCAATCCCAGAATGGAGGTATACACAGAGTTCAGAGTTAGCAAATCTTACTGATCATTTTATAGCCTTGCTATCTAAGTGGCTTTTAGCATTCGAGTGGCCACTAAATTGTTGGGATTTTAGTGCTTCCAAAAGTAAATGTTTCTGGGGCTGGAGTGATAGTACAGTGGGTAGTGCATTTGTCTTGCACGCGGCCAACCCGGGTTCGATTCCCAGCATCCCATATGGTCGCCTGAGTACCACCAGCGGTAATTCCTGAGTGCAGAGCCAGGAGTAACCCCTGTGCAACCCTCCCCCCAAAAAAAGAAAAGTAAATGTTTCTGGTTTCCTTATCTCTAATAGTACTAAAATGAGAAAGGAGTGTGATCCAGGAATGTGACCACCCAGTACTGTCAGTAAGCACAGCTTTATGGAATTGCCTGCTGAGGTAGGGGAAAGCTTGAGTTTCCTCCCATGACTCCACCATTTGTAAAATATTTCACTCCAGGGACCCCTTTTACCCTTTAAAAAAACTGGCACAAGTTCTTCTATGCACAATAAAATGTATTTAAACTGCCTCCCATCCACGCTAATAAAGAAGATTTCCAGGAACATTTTCTTAAGATGATAGTTTTTGGAAATACACATCCTCAATACTGAGTTGAGTCTTCAAAAAATAAAAATCCCAGAATACGAGATATGCAAAGATGCAACATTGGAAAAGGTGCTTATCAGATACGCTGACCTGTATTCCAACCTCAGTGCTCCACAACATATGAGAATTCCCCCAGGTATGTAGCTCTGAGCTTAATGCCAGGTGTAGGGCTTGAGCACAGCGCCCTACAATAAAACACCGAAAGGCCTGAAGAATGAAGCTTTGGCTGATTTTTTATTGAAGACGATTCCATGTAGCACTGTGGTTGGTCTCTGCCAAAACCCCCCAGAAAACAGGGTTTTTGGTCCATGCCAGGATCAGAGCAAACAATGGTCAAGCAGTGAACCTTGACGTCCAGAGTGAGGGGTGGTTATTTGTTTAACTTACTAAAGAAAAAGAAAACACCAATTGTTGATACAATTGTATATTAAAATCGATGAGACAGGGCTGGAACGATAGTTCAGTGGGTAGGGTAATTGATTTTCATGCGACCTATGAAGGTTCGAATCCCAGCATCCCATATGGTCACCCAAGCACCTCTAGGAATAATTCCTCAGTGCATAGCCAGAAGTACCCACTGTGCATCGCCGGATGTCACCCAAAAGACAAAAAAAATGAATAAAATAAAATTTGAGATAACAAGTTTGCAATATTAATATCAATAGGTGGAGAAAACAAATTCATGTGAACAGTTATATCTGGTTGTAGGGTTGGTAAGATTGCTCATTAATTTTTAAAAGCTTTTGCTGCTCCAAGAGATTTTTCCTATTTATATTTGGTACTTATTTAGTCACATTTCTCCTGGCTTCCATAACCAAGACTGTTATTTACAAGTTAACACACTGTGAAGTTTAAATGCCGGGACACTGGCATAACTATAGCCCTGGTGATAATCACCGAGTAACTTTCCCTTGTAGGATGATGTCACGGGAAGCTTGTCATGCTGGATTCTTAGCTTCTGGGCTGCACTTTTGTAGCCCCCTCCTAACCTTCCTGGTCTAAATAAAACTGGTCTTCCCTAGGGGGATTGTTCTGAACATGGGAACAGTTCTTCGGGGTCAACTCACCCCAGGCGCATTTTACAATGACTACAATGGCTAGAGAGGTACACAGAGGCCTTCCTACATTTACAAACATGAGCTTTCCCTCCAATTTGTATTTTCCTATGGATCATAAGAGTTGAGGGTTGGGTGAAGGCCTTCGCACGTTCCTGACATATGTAAGACTTCTCTCCACTATGAATTTTCCTATGCATACTAAGGCATGAATGTAGAACAAAGGCCTTTTTAACATGTATGGAGTTTCTCTCTGGTATGAAATTTTCTGTTTAGTAAGACATCAATTTTGAATGAAGGCCTTCCCACAGTCCTTCCATATGTAAGCTGTCTGCCATATGAATTTTTCTGTGATCACTAAGGCTTGAGGACATAATGTAGACCTTCCTGTTGCCTTACATACATAATGTTTCTTTACAGTATGAATGTTCTTATATCTAATAAGGAGTGAGAAGTAAGTGAATGCCTTCCAACAGTCCTTATATATATAAGGATTCTCTTCAGTGTGCGTTTTCCTGTGCTTAGTAAGTTCTGAGTACAAAGTAAAGGTCTTCCCACAGTCCTTACATGAGTAAGGTTTATCTACTGCATGAATTTTCCTATGCACAGAAACCCCTGAGAAGGAAGTAAAGGTCTTCAAACATTCCTTATCCTTACATGAATAAGGTTTCTCTAACTGAATTTTCCTACGCATACCAAGTCTTGAGGTCTTCCCATATTCCTTGGATGAATAGCGTTTCTCTCCTGTATGTATTCTCCTATGTATAATCATGTATGAGGATCGATCTAAGCCTTCACACATTCTTTACATGTCTACAGTTTCTCTCCTGTGTGGATATTCAGATGATCAGACTTGTGTGGCGGCTGACTCAAATTGTGTCCGTGCTGCTAACAGCCTTGGGACTTTTCCCATCTGAAGACTTCCTGCCTGTCTCAGAATCCCCACAGTGATGCAGGCACCACTGCTCACTCGAGACTGTCACAGTGCCCAGGATCAGAGACATTCCACTGAGGCTGGTTGCTTCCCTGGAGAACAGCAGAGAAGCTTTACAATTATTTCTTGATTTCTTGAGGCTCTCCATGTCAAAAAAAAAAAGTCAAACCCTGCAGGTTTGTTGTCTAACATTTCCACCATGGAAATACAATTATTGACACATATATGGCTTTTCCTAGAATGACCAAATAGTTTTGCAAGAAGTCCATGCAAAATTGACAGAAGTGTTGTTATTAACATGTGTCCATTTTTTTCTCAACTCAACAAAGAACACATTACGTGCAAATTATTTCTATACAGAAAAAGGAAGCACCACTTTCAAAAAAATAAAAATACACCCGAGACTGGGTTCAGTTGTAGCTTAGTATGGAGCTCAGGATACATGTACAAAGGCAAGGCTGAGTCCTCACAAAGCTGAGAATGCAGGGGCCATTGAAATCATCTAGCCTAATTGAATCAATGTGAGGATCAATGAGGATTTTGGGTTTTTTTGTTTATGTTTATATGTTGGGACAGTGTCACACGAAACAGTGCTCATAGTGCTTTGCAACTGGCACTTAGAAAGCAGAAATTCTTGACCTAGAGAAAAAGGCATAAAAGTTGGGACGAGAGACAGTAAAGCGGGTAAGGGAATTTGCCTTGCATGTTGCCAACCCAGATCAATCCCTGGCATCCCATATGATCCCCGAGTACCATCAACAGGAATTCCCAATTGCAGAGCCAAAAGTAAACCCTGAGCATCTCCAGATATGGTACACAAGCCAAACCAAAAAAAAAAAAAAAAAAAAAATGAAGGGGCTGGAG
Organism: Sorex fumeus; assembly: GCF_029834395.1. NCBI lineage: Eukaryota > Metazoa > Chordata > Mammalia > Eulipotyphla > Soricidae > Sorex > Sorex fumeus. Next base: position 5,882,824 of record NW_026606076.1, read on the forward strand.
GAAAAGCAGAGGCGGCACAGCATTTCCTTGCATGTGGCCGACCCAGATTTAATTCCCAGCATCCCATCTGCTCCCCTGAGCATCACCAGGAGTAATTCCTGAGTGCAGAGACAGGAGTAACACCTGTGCATCGCTGAGTGTGACCCAAAACGAAAAAAATAATAAATAAATTGGGCTGGAGCGATAGCACAGCGGTTGGGCATTTGCCTTGCATGCAGCCAACAAGGCCAACCCGAGTTCGATTCCTCCGCCTCTCTCGGAGAGCCTGGCAAGCTACCGAGAGTATCTCGCCTGCACGGCAGAGCCTGGCAAGCTACCTGTGATATATTTGATATGCCAAACACAGTAACAACAAAGTCTCCAATGGAGACATTACTGGGCCCGCTCGATCAAATTGATGAACAACGGGGGAACAGCAAATAAATAAATACAGATAGAAAGAAAGAAAAGAAAAGAAAAAGTTTCAACTTGCAAACCTCACCCATTCACAGGGAATGAGCCACTGGGTGGCCTTTTCCCACCCCAACAGCCAATCACAGCACAGAGGAGAACTGGGTTTCCTGCTGCAGGGGGTCTGGGGTCCTGCCCTTTGAAGTGAATCTGAAGGTTCTACACTAGTGAAGACAGGGCCAAAGTCTCTGGAAAGAGGCAAACTCAGCCCAGTGCTGGCAGGTTTGAGAGTGCTAAGCCCCGCCCTGTGCAGGTCCCTTAGCCCAGCACCCACCCAGCTCTGAGCCTTTCCCTAGCAGGAGGTGATCCTGGCTAAGGGGACCCTCCCACGATCACTTGCTCACACGTGCGAACCCTGCACTCCGGCACAGCCCCCCTCCACTGCCCAAAGCCTCTGGGTCCCCCCTAAAGACTTTTCCATACCTCAGGAACCACCTGAATGTCAGGAACGAGTGAAAAACAAGGGAGAAAGCGCCCCAAAGCTGGCCCAGCTCTGCCACTCACAGTGCAGGCGACTGGGAGGCCGCTAGTATCCTTCCACAAAATGGCGTCGACATTCCCCGTCAAAGGAACCGCCAATTCCTCCTCTACCCACGAGACCAATGGCAGCCTGAGACAGGCAACCACAACTAGAAAAGAAAGGATGCTGAAAGTACCAGTTCTGTGACATCACTTCCGCACGCGCCAGGATCCTTAAAGGGCCATGGTCTAGATGCAGAGACCCTCTGTCCCCATCTAGGTGAATCGGTGCTTTAAGGGGGCTTGACTGGATAAAGTAGTGGAGAGGCAGCTGCTGGAGTGGTGGTTCACACAGTGGGGCGCTGGGGTAAGGACAAGAGCCCAGATCCTGTACCTGTTAGTCAAACATTGAAACAATGCTCTCACAAACAGTCCATCAGGGGAAAAATTAACATGTGGGTTGATTCAAAGTCAAACAGGCAGGTTGGTACAAGGCACCTGACACTGAGTTTCGTGAGAAAGTAATCAAGATGGGGTGAAAGCAGTGAACCTGAAGCCAACCCTGGAGATGCAGAGAAGAACTGGCCTAGCACCAGCCCAAACAACTGGACAGACACTGGAAAGGGGGAAAGCCTGTTAAGACCATAAGAGAGCACTGTCCAGCCAACATGCTACCTCTTGGAAACGCCTGACCAGTGGAATCTTGCCTACAAGAAAAAACAGAGGAGGCAGTTTCAGAAACACACTTTCAAATCCAGAGTATGGACAAGAGAAGTAGTACAGTGGGCTGGGTGCTTGCCTTGTATGTGGTCAATCTGGGTTCAATCATCATAATTCCAAATGGTCCCCTGAGCACCATCAAAGTGAAAATCAAGGACAAAGCTCTGCGCACTGCCAGATATGTACCACCAAAAAACATAGCGATAGCACAGTGGGCAGAGCGTTTCCCTTGCAAGCGGCCAACATAGCGTACCCAAGTTTGATTCCTCCGCCCCTCTCGGAGAGCTAGGCAAGCTACCGAGAGTATCTCGCCTGCACAGCAAAGCCTAGCAAGCTACCTGTGGCGTATTCGATATGCCAAACACAGTAACAAGAAGTCTCAAAATGTGACGTTACTGGGCCTGCTAGAGCAAAATACATGAACAACGGGACGACAGGTTTTTTTTGACATACATAATATATATATGGAGTAATTGTATAATACATAATGTACGGTAAAGGTCCTCCTGTTGATCATCGATTTGCTCGAGCGGGCCCAGTAACATCTCCATTGGAGACTTTTGTTGATACTGTGTTTGGCATATCGGATACTCTTCGGTAGCTTGCCGGGCTCTCCGAGAGGGGGAGGAATCAAACTCGGGTCGGCCATGTTGGCCGCTTGTAAGGCGAACACCCTACCGCTGTGCTAGGGCTGGAGTGATAGCACAGCGGTAGGGCGTTTGCCTTGCACGCAGCCAACATGGCCGACCCGAGTTCGATTCCCCCGCCCCTCTCAGAGAGCCCGGCAAGCTACCGGGAGTATCTCGCCCGCACAACAGAACCTGGCAAGCTCCCCGTGACGTATTCGATATGCCAAACACAGTAACAACAAAGTCTCCAATGGAGACATTACTGGGCCCGCTCGAGCAAATACATAATGTATATCATAGAAATTAAATATATATCAAATTTATATCTATGTACATGTATGTACACATAAAAACCTAGAGTATATTCCGACCATAAGAATGGAGGATAATAGGCAGCAAACCATTCCGGTCACTTTGGAGCCTTTTATGGCCTTTAAACAGAACTGAATCCTTTTTATCATTGGGGTGACTACGAGATTGATGGAACTTTCCTAATTCCAAATAAAATGCTTATTTTATTTCTCTGATATTATTGAACTGACGAGTAGGATCCAGGAACCGACCAACCTTGTGAGTAATCACAGGAAAATGGAAGGGCCTGCTGGGATGTGGGGAGCCTGGGGGTGCTGGGATGTGGGGAACTGACCCATATTCCCAACATTTGTCAGACATTTGAATCAAGGAGGCCCTTCCATCCTTTCAAACATCTTTCTACACACAGTAAAGTTCATTTAAACTGTTTCGAGTAGGGGTCAAAGAGACAGGACAGCAGGGCGGACATTTCTCTTGCATTACCTTTAACAGGGTCCCAGAGCAACACCAGGAGTAATCCATGAGTATTTCTAAGTGTGACTCAAAAAGACGGCGCATGCCCAGAACTGCAAACAGAGAAGCGAGTGAATGCGGGACTGTGTGACCGAGCAGACAAGGCTCTCCAGAGCAAAAAGGACAAAATAGGGGAAACACATGTCCTGGGATCTGAGCCACCATAGTTGCTAGGGTGAAAACAAGGCCAGCACACCCTAGGGGACCCATGAGTGCATCAGGTGGCAATCCAGAGCACAGAGCCAAGAAGGCCTGGGCACCTCCACTGTTGCACAAAAATAAACAGGAAAGAAAATAAAGCAGCAGTATGGAGTAATAGAACAGAAGGTGGGGCTGTGAACCCAATCTTCCCATATGGTCCCCCAAGCACTGCCAGGTATAACGCCAGAGTGCAGGGCCAAGAATAAATCCCAGAATCACTGGCTGTAGCCCGCCAAATAAAACAAAATACCCAGATGCAAGCGTTTGACCTCCAGCACCCCATATGGTTCCTGAGACATTTCAGGAGTCATCCTTAAGCACTAAGGTATGAGTACTCTTTAATCCGGGTGTGGTTCAAAAGCCAAAAACAACAAAACTGAAATAAACATGGCCACATATAGAAAGAGTTGGGCCCTCCGACAAGGAGGCACAATGCAGGATCCTTCCTGAAACAACTCAGAGACATTTGGCCCATGAAGACTGATCGCTCCTGTCACTGCATCACCTTCTCTTGTCACTCTCCTCCCACCTAGAGATGGGGTGTCTGATGGCATGTCACCATCTTCTCCTGCCTCTGATTTTCCCAAGAATCAGAGACCTGAAGGAGGAGTCAGAGCAGTGAGCACTGGAGAGGAGCACAACCCCCAGCCCTGACCATTCACACCCTCAGGCACTGGCTCACAGACCCGCCTGGGGGATACTGCCTAATGCTTCTGTCTCCCCAGGAGAATCAAAATGGGTTGGCCTCTGTGTTGCCTTTCATGACACAAGCTCTGGGCTTGGTTACAAAGGAGAAAACTCAGTCCTGTCTTGGCTTGAGGACTCCTCCCTGGGTCCCACAGAAGGCTTTCACATGCACAGCCAGAGGCTGACTCAGAGGCCAGATCACATGACTCAGCACACCCAGCAGGCTGGCAGCAGGGCTGCCCCCCACAACCATAGCCCAGAATGTGGCTCTATCATGGGGACAGCCCTTCTCCTCTTAAAATAACCCAATTTCTACACACACACATACACACTCACACACACCCTTTACCCCCAGAACTCACCTCGATAAACAGGGCTCTAGATAGGGCTTTGCAACTTGATGTGAAGGAGAAATTCCTGTTCTGGCAGACAGTAAAACTAGCAAGATACTTTCCTTCTTGACACCACTCAATCCTCTGCATCCCTACGCATCCCTATGGCCCCTAGAGCACTCCAGGAAGAATACTTGAGCCAGGAGCCAGAGTAAGCCCCCAGAGCATCTTTGGACATGCAGAGCCCTCCATTCCCTACACCAAAAATAGCCCCCAAAGGAAACTAAAACCCCTGTCACCTGCGGATCCACTGCTCCGGATGGCCCCATAATACCAGGGAAGCCATTGAAAAAGCCGGGCAGTAACAGGGTCTCTTGGCATTGCGGGAGCTGCGACTCTGCCCAAAGTGAATCTGGAGAGTTTACAGCAGCGAGTCTGGGGCCAAGGTCCCAACGTAGGTCAGCTGGAGGTCAGAATGGCCAAGCCCCTGCCCTCGGCAGGTCCCTAACCACCAAGGCCCACAGCCCCCTTGCTCAGCCCCGTACCCACACGCCGGTGCTCCATCACAGAGCTGGAGGCGATTGTGGCCGCAGGAGTCCCCCAGGATCACTCACTCACATCCTCCTCCCCTGACCCTGTAAAAGATCCACCGCACCTCAGGAACCACCTGGTATCAGGGAACAAGTGAAAAACAAGTGCAAAAGTGCCCCCAAGCTGGCGAGGACCCGCAGCTCAGTGTGGACACGGGGAACTGCCAAGCGCTCACGGGAAATTGTCCCCATTCTGCCACAATGTTGGCCTTCAGAGTCCCACTTTCTCCCAGGGGCCCTACTCTGTCCTTTACCCACGTGAACAATGGCACTGACCCAGTTTCCAGGAATAGAATCACCAGGAAGGGTCCCCTGTGATGTCACTTCTGCTTCCACAAGCAGCCTTAAAGAGCCAGACTCCAGATGTGGAGAGAACCTTTATGCCCATCCAGGTGGATCTGTGGCGCAAGGGGGATGGGCTCACATAAAGCGATGGGGGCAGCTGCTGTACTGGCCGGTCACACAGTGAAGGGCTAGTGACAGGTAATAAGTCCTACTGGGCAAATATGAGCCAATGCTCTCACATTCAGTCCATCAGGAAAAAAACAGAGGGGGCTCATTCAAAACAAAAGAGGCAGATAGGGAGCAGGTGGGGCACGGGTCAATGAGCTTCTCCAGGAAATCATCCATCAAGGTAGGGTGAAAGCAGTGACTCGAAGCCAGCACAAGAGCAGAGAGAAACTGGCCTAGAAACAGCCCAGAGAGCTGGAGAGACGCTGGATCAGGAGCAAAGGCTCGTAAGAACATCAGAGAACACTGTCCAGTCAAAGGTCTATGATTGACAACACGCGAGCAGTGAACACTCATCCACAAGGAAAACCCAGGAGGCAGTTCCCGAACCCTGAGTGGGGCTGGAGAGATAACACAGCAGGTAGGATGTTTGCCTTGCATGCGGCCTGCCTAGGTTTGATTCCCAGCAACCCATAGGGTCCCGTGAGCACTGCCCGGAGGAACTCCTGACTGTAGAGACAGAAGTAATCCCTTTTTATTGCCAGGTGTGACCCAAAAAGCAAAAAAAAAAAAATTAGTAGACCCTGAGAAACTCTGGATGTGGTACACAAGCCAAATCAAAACAATGATACTGAAAAAGTGTCATTTGCAAAACCCAGACTCCAGCAGGGATCAAGCCATCATGTTGTCCTGCCATTTCACGACAGTCAAAGGACACACAACAACAGGGGGGCTGGGGCCCCGCCATTTGAAGTGAATCTGAAGGTTCTACACGAGTGATTGATGCCAGGGCCAAGTGCTCTGAAACAGGGCAGAGCAAAGTCCCATGCTGGGAGGGTCGGGACAGCCAAGCCCTGCCCTCTGCAGGTCCCGCAGGCCCCAAGCTCAGCCCCTGCGCTCAGCCCTACGCCCACCTGCTGCTGACCATTCATGGAGCTGGAGGTGATGCTGGCCAAAGGGCACCACCATGATCACTCACACACACCACTACCCCTGCCCCCCTAAAGCCTCTGGTTTCCCCTAAAACATCACTCATGCCTCAGGAAATGGCTGATATCAGAAATGAGAGAAACACAAGCACAAAAGGGCCCCCCAAGATGGAGTGGCCCTGGCACTCACAGTGCGAAGAACAGGAGGCACTGGGCTCTCACGGACCCCCACTCACATCCTGACAAAAAATAGGTGTTCACAGTCCCCCTTCCAGAAAGGGCCACCATTTCCTCCTCTATCACCAGACCAATGGCGGCCTGATCAGGCAACCACAATGGGGAGAGAAAAATTATCTGAAGGTCCCTGGCCTGGAACGCCACTTCCACTGCTGCCAGAACCTGAGCCTTAAAGGGCCCTGTTCCAGATGCACAGACCCTTTTTGCCCACCCAGATGAATCTGTGATCAAGGGGGATGGACTGAATAAAGGTGTGCAGAGGTGGCTGTGGAGAGTGGTGGGTCACACAGTGGGAGGGTGGGGATAAGAAGACCCCTGATTCTGTACTGCTCAGTCAAACAATGACCTAATGCTCTCACACACAGTCCATCAGGAAAAATGCAGCTGGGATGATCCAAGGTAAAACAGGACGGTTGGTACAATTCACCAGATGCTGAGTTTCTTGGGGGAGTAATTAAGATGGGGTGAAAGCAGTGACTGCAAAACCAGCCCTGGAGATGCAGAGAGGAACTGGCCTAGAAACATCCCAGAGAGCTGGAGAGACACTGGAAAAGGAGCAGAGGCTGGTAAGAACATCAGAGAGCACTGTCTGGTCAATACACTACCCCTTGAAAACACCAAACGAGTGGACTCTTGCCTAAGAGAAACACCGTTTCAGAAGCACAATTTTAAATCTAGACTATGGGGCAAGAGGTTAGTACAGTGGCTTGGGCGCTTACCTTGCATGTGGTCAATTTGGGTTCTACCCTCATAATTCCAAATGGTCCCCTGAGCACCACTGAATTGCAAAGCCAGGAGTAGGCCCTGAGCACTGCCAGGCTGCACCAACAACATCATATATTCCGACCCTAAAAATGGAGGCTAATGGGCAGCAAGCCATTTTGGGCACCTTGGAGCCTTTTTTGTCCTTTAAGCAGATCTGAATCCATTTTATCATTCTGGTGTCTACTACACTGAGGGGACTTCGCTAATTCTAAATACAACACTTAATTTTTTCTGTAATATTATTAAACTTGGTGGAGGGGATCCAGGAATGTGACCAACCTTGTGAGTAATCATAGATAAATGGAACAGCCTGCTGGGATGTGGGGAGCTGACCCATATTCCCGGCATTTGTCAGACATTTGATGCAAGGGGCCTCTTTCATCCTTTCATATGTCTTTCCAAAAACAGTATTCTCTGAGTATTTCAAGATATGACCCAAAAATACGGGAAAAAAAGTTCAAAATTTAAAAACGAACTGTTTTCACGGCACTTCATTAAAGAAACTTGCCAGGGCCATTTAACTAAGATAACACTTTCTGAAACATTTATCGTTTATACTTACACAATGCTAAGTATTGTGTTTTGCCTAACCGATGTTGCTGTTGTTCCAAAATTCCAAACGGGTTCAGATCACCGTCTTCTTCGTGCAAAATTCTACCTCACAGAAAGAGGAGAAAAGAATGCAAGGTTTAAGAGGAGGACTCCCATAACGACCACCAACTGGGAGCTCTTTGGCTCTGTTGCGGCAACATGGGAAGATGCCGTCATTGACAACATTGATGAGGAATACGATCGAATGATTCAGCACCTCCATGATTGTACGAGGAATGCCAAGAGAGAGATAACCACAAAAAAATCCGCCTTTCTTCGAACATTCTTGAACTTATTTGCCAATGTGGCTTGGCACATGCCTCAGGCAACCACAAACGAACATACGAACTGGCAAAACAGTGCAGAGAAGCCATCAAGGATGACCTGAAAAACAGGAGAGCAGCAGTACTGGTAGATGCGGCAGAAGCTGGGAAAAGCATTCGTAATGCCCGCCTGTCCTTCACTAACTACAAAACCAAGATGACTGCCCTCCGACATCATGATGGATCTATCATATCTTCCAGAAGGGCAATGGAGAAGATTATTCATGACTTCTACTCAGATCTCTTTAATAGCCATGTCCACTTGCCCACATACCACATACCACATGATGGATATGTCGTTCCCAATGTTCTCCCTTCCGAAATCCAACATGCCATCTCGTCGGTAAAGAAACAAAGAGCACCTGGCCCAGACAAGATCAGACCTGAACACCTGAAGAACTTACCATCAGTACTCATCAATACATTGGCTCGGCTCTTCACACGCTACCTGTCTGTATGCAAGGTTCCATCCCAATGGAAAACCAGCAGGACTGTACTACTATACAAGAAGGGAGACATCCACGACATTGGCAACTATCGTCCAATCTGCCTATTGTCTGTCGTCTACAAACTGTTCACTCGAGTCATCCTGAATAGGATTAGCAGAACACTAGATGAAGGACAACCATGTGAACAAGCCAGATTCCGAAAAGGATTCAGTACCATTGACCATATCCACACGATTACTAAGCTCATTGAGGATTCTCGGGAGTTCAAAATGCCGCTCTGTCTAACGTTCATTGATTTAAAGAAGGCCTTTGATTCTGTTGAGACGGAAGTGGTCATGGAAGCCCTAGCCAATCAGGGCATACAAACTCAATACATCAGGTTCCTTCGTGAGCTCTATTGCGGATTCACTACCAAGATCTCACCATTCTACAAAGAAGTAATCATCCATATCAAGAGAGGGGTTCGGCAGGGTGATACCATTTCACCAAAACTCTTCAGTGCCACCCTCGAGAACATCATGCGACGACTAGAATGGGAAAGCATGGGAGTGAAGATAGATGGTTGGCAACTACACCACCTCCGCTTTGGTGATGACATCATTCTAATAACACCAAACATCAGTCAAGCGGCACAAATGCTGAACAACTTTGACCGAGAATGTGGAAAGGTCGGACTACAGCTGAATCTTACGAAGACAAAGTTTATGAGAAACAGCCTTGTTCCTGATGCTCCATTCGCTTTCAACGGAACCACCATCTCCGAATGCAACAGTTATATATACCTAGGTCGAGAAATCAACATCATGAATGACCTGGCACCTGAGTTGCGCAGGAGGAAAAGAGCGGCTTGGAATGCCTTCAGGAGCGTTGAAGAAATAACTAAGAGGACAAAGAACCTCCAGCTATGAGCACATCTCTTTGATTCCACTGTTCTTCCTGCATTAACATTTGCCTCAGAGACCTGGACCCTACGAAAACAGGATGAGAATATTATTCGGGTCTCTCAAAGAGGAATCGAAAGAGCTATGCTTGGAATATCACGATTCACTCAAATGAGAGATAGAATCCGGAGTTCTGATCTTCATCAACGCTCAAGAATCAGGGACGCTGTCTCATTTGCCAAGGCATCAAAAATCAGATGGGCTGGACACGTAATGAGGTTTAGAGACACCGCTGGACTAGAGCCATTACTGATTGGATTCCACGGGACATCAAAAGATCACGTGGACGCCCACCTACAAGATGGTCAGACTTCTTCGTTTGAGGCTCTGCATGTTCCTAGAACGAACAGATACCATTGGGCTACGCTAGCACGCAACCAGGATGAATGGAGACGTTACTGGCACCCACTTGAGTAAATCAATGAATAATGGGGATTAAGTGATTAAGTGAAGTGATTAAGACTTACACAATGCTAGCCAGTATCTGAACACATGGGAGGCAGAGATGGCATGGCGGAAGGAATTTGAACACAGCCCACCTGAATTCCAACCACAGTACCCCATAATGATCCTCAGTCCCCCAGGTAGGGATGACTGAGCTGAGAGCGAGGAGTAGGACTCAGCTGGGTGTGGCTCCAAAGAACATGAATCAGGAGGCCCTGAAGAATGAAGATGTGTCTGTTTCTCTGCTATAATCCCCCAAATCAAGGGCCTCAAAGCCAAGTCACAGGGGCTAGAGCAATAGTCCAGGGGGAGGGCTTTTTCCTTGCATGGGGCCAGCCCAGTTTCAATCCCTGCCATCCCACATGGTACCAAGAAACCACCAGGAGTAATTACTGACTGTAGAGGCAGGAGTAACCCCTGAGCATCGCTGGGTGTGAACCACAAAGCAAAAAGAGAGTCAAGCCGGAGTCACTATAAAGAATGAGACAGTGGTGAGTCTTGACAGCCCTGAGCACAGGGGATTTTTTGCCTTTTAATTCACATTGCTCCTGGCTTTCACCAGAAAATCCACAAAGTACATGTTAACATACAAATAGAGTTTAAATGCCGGAACCTTTGCATAGACATTCCCTTATAAACTGACATCCCAAAATGTTTGTTAAAGACTAAAGGATTAGTTCTTTCCTAGCTGCACTTTTGTAGCACAGCATGCCACGGTACAAAGAAAACAGACTTTATCAAAGGGGGGCTGTTTTAACATTAAAAATTGTTATTAGGGCATTGACTTACGTAATATGAATTTTCTGATGTTTCCTAAGACCAGAAATAAACAGAAAGGCCTTCCCACATTCTTGACATATATAAGATTTCACACCAGTGTGAACTGCCCTATGTACATTTAGGCCAGAGGCCTTATGGAAGGCCTTCCCACATTCCTTACAAACAAAAGGTTTCTCTCCAGTGTGAATTCTCACATGACCAGTAAGGGTTGAGGAAGAAACAAAGGCCTTCCCACACTCCTTACAAACATAAGGTCTCTCTCCAGTGTGCTTTTTCATATGTCGAGTAAGACTTGAGGATTCAACAAAGGCCTTCCCACATACCTTGCATCCATAAGGCTTCTCTCCAGTGTGAATTCTCATATGATGAGTAAGACTTGTGGGATAAAGAAAGGCCTTCCCACATTCCTTACAAACATAAGGTCTCTCTCCAGTGTGAATTCTCATATGTCGGATAAGTCTTGAGGATACAAAAAAGGCCTTCCCACACACCTTACAAACATAAGGTCTCTCTCCAGTGTGCCTTCTCATATGCCTATTAAGGCTTGTGGATACAACAAAGGCCTTTCCACATACCTTACAGCCATAAGGCTTCTCTCCAGTGTGTTTTCTCATATGACAAGTAAGTTGTGAGGGATAACAAAAGGCTTTCCCACATACCTTACATCCATAAGGCTTCTCTTCTTTGTGAATTTTTATATGCCGACTAAGGTTTGAGGAATAAATAAAGGCCTTCCCGCATTCCTTACATCCATAAGGCTTCTCTCCATTGTGAATTCTCAGATGCCGAGTAAGGAATGAGGAATAACTAAAGGCCTTCCCACATTCCTTACATATATAAGGCCTCTCTTCAGTATGAGTTTTCATAAGCCCAGTAAGGGTTGAGGATTGAGTGAAGCCCTTTTCACGTGCCTTATCTTTATGAGGTTTCTCTCCAGTATGAATTTTCCTGTGTCTAGAAAAGTGTGACGAGTAAGCAAAGACCTTCCCACATTGCTCACACAAATATGCATTCTCTCCAGTATAAATTCTACAATGTTTTAAGAGGTCTGAGGGTCTATTGGAGGCCTTTGCACAGTCCTTACATGTATGTGGTTTCCCTCCTGTGTGGATGTTCATGTCATCACAAAGGGGTGACGCTGGATTCAAACCATGCCCATGCCGCCGACTCTCCTGGGGATTCTCTCCACTGTTTGTTTCAAAGGGAACATCACGGTCCTGGGAACACGGGGAAGCTCCCCCACATTCCTTACTCTTGGACAGCATTAATCCATGGTGACTTTGCTTGTGGGCCTTTAGGTGTGAAGGACTCACTATAAACAGTGCTCCTCTCCCACATTCTAGGGACTGCCCCAATGTTGGGGTTTGTGTCTGTGGAGCGAGAACAACAGACTGTGTGAACCTTTTCCCAGGGGAGGGATTCTTCAGAGTGAGGTTGCTCTCTCCATTCTGATCACCCTCAGAGGCCATCCTGCCTGCCTTGGCATCCCCGTGTGGCTCAGGGCACAAATGCACACTCGAGACTTTTTCACAGTGTGAAGGGTCAGAGACATTCCACTCTGGCTGGCTGCTTCCCTGTAGAACAGCAAACGATTCCAATTATCATTCTATGCCTTAAGACTCTCCATGTTACATGAAACTGGTACCTGCAGATTGGTTTCTAACATTTGCACGACACCAATGCAACTCCCGACAGGTGGATGGCATTAACATGGACTAACCTAATGTTTCTGTAAGACACACGTGGAAAATTGATGAATGAGAGGCCATTAATTTGTTAAATATTTTTTCAACTCAATGAACAGGCAGGAATAACTCTCTCCACAGAAAACTGATGCAACAGATTCAAAAGAAAAATAAAACACACTAAACTCTGGGTTCAGTTCTATCTCGCTGTGGAGCAGAGCCCAGAAAGCATTTGTGAAAAAATGCTGCATCCCACACTGCTGAGACTGACCACAGGGGCCATTGAAAATATCTCACCACAGGCAGATTCTTTTCAGGATCAATGACTTTTTCTGTTCTGTATTTTGTTTTCATTTGGGTGAGGGAGTACACCATGCAGTGTCAGGGATTATTCCCGGTAGGTCTCTGTGAAACACATGGAGCAATGTGGATGGACCAGTTTAAAAGACCAGCTCCTTTCACGATTACCATTTGTAGATACTTTCAATCAAATGAAAAAGCACGGCATTTACATGAAAGGTATTACAATTTTCCTTAGGTTTTGAGCAGAGATGTCAGCACCCAGTGAAGATAAGGGTCCTCGACCTCAAGGATCATACTCTGAATTTCCTTCTGGCCATTCCCGGCCCTGCACTTTAAAAATAACATGCTGGTCCACTGACATTTTCCATTCGTACTATAATATTGGTTCCAAACTTGCAAATCTTACCAGCTCACTCATACTCGCTGACTGAGTTCCCAAATCCTGAAGCCATGCTTTGAGTTCTGAAACAAAACACAATATACAATGTAAGAATTATTGAATGAAACATCCTTAACCAGGCAGTACAGCTGGAGGACATCTCTATGGTCCTCACAGTCCAAAGGATCCCACAGAAAAGGGAAGGTCCCTGAGGAACATTGCTGTGAAAAGCTTGGCAATCCTACAAAACATTTTTTTTTCTTTTTTGTTTGCTGAACATACGCAGTGTTGCTCAGGGAACTATATGGGATGCTGGTTATTGAACCAGGTGGACAGTATGCAGGACAAGCGCATTTCCTGCATTACTATCACTCAGAGCCAAAATAGCTTTATTATGGCCTCACTTATTAACTAAACAAAAGAGGCAAAATTTTTTTGAAAGTGTAGCAACATTATAGGCTCTACAAATTGGTTGGTAAGGAAAAGACAGGGGGACCAAGAAGTGAAAATTTCATGGAAATTCTGGAAGAAGAGGAAAAATAATGTCAAAGCCAAGAAATTAAAGCGCAAGATTATATCATGACAGACAATCCGTGGGAGCGAAGAGCAGCGTGAATAGAACACAGATGCCGAGATCCAAGGACCCAAGGATATCAGGGTCAGCAGCTCGTTTCACATGTGCTCAGGGCACCCACACACTTCCCAGGGCCTGAGCCAGGGAGGGTTCTCAGACACTCACCTGCACGCATGACTCTCCTCCCCGGCCTCAGGGTTCCTCCTTCCAGCCAGGAGATCACCGCAGGCTTCACCCCAGAATGCCCTGAACCTCTCAGAGATGGAGCATGGATTAGTGACAAGGAAAACGTGACAAGTAAACCCCATGTCTCCCTACAAAAATGGAGTCAATTATGGGAAAGGCATGAACAGAATCTGTACTTCTAAAATGCTCCAGATTTGGACTTATCCCAGAGCTAAGATTCAGGTCTGAATTTAAGAGAATATGGGGCCCCAGAAAACATCACAAATAGTATAGCCCTGGCATTGCAAAGGGCCAACAGGTTTTTCCCCCCAACGGGGGTTTTATCACAACACAGCACATAGTATTTTTTTCTCTAGTTTGGGATCTTCACCTGGGGATGCTCAAGGCTTCTCCCTGACTGTGTATTCAGGAATCACCTTTCGTGGTGCTTGAGCATCACATGGGATGGTAAGGATATAATGCATGTCCAGATCTTGCAAGACAAGCACCGTGCCCACTGTACTGTCACTCAAGGCTCAGCATCACATGCAATGTACTGAGCCTGCGTGAACTGATGCCTGGGTGCAGTAAACCCCAAAGCTTAACAAATCCAAAGATGGCCAAAGACGACCAAAGCCCCAAATTGGTTATAAAAAATAAACATAAAAGGATGCAGACAGACAGGACAGAACGTCAGGCACTGGCCTTGCTCAAGGTCAATAAAAGTTCGATCCTGATATTCAGTAGGGTCTCTTGAGTCATTTGCTTGATCCCTGACTGTATATTTCAGAGGCAAACCCTTAGTCCTGAGGAACAGAGAACTACTGGAAGTGACAACGAGCCCTGAAATAGAGCAGCATCTTATGGATTGAGGCCCTAAGAAATAAATGAACTGTGTTGGGTGCAATATGACAGCAGGCAGTACACAGACACTGCACACACGTACAGAATTGATCCCCAGCAGCACACAATGCCCCGGTCCAGAACCAGGATAAATAACTGAATACTCAGCCAGAAATAATCCCTAAGTGTTTGTAAGTACAACTCCGAACCAAAGCAAAACAAAAATAAAAGGGAATGCCCTGCCATAGAGGCAGGGTGGACTGGGGGGATGGGTGTGGAAGGGATACTGGGATTAGTGGTGGTGGAGAATGGGCACTGGTGGAGGGAAGTGTAATTTATCACTGTATTACTGAAACCCAAACACAAAAATTTGTAAGTATACAACAGTACCTCAGGGTGTTTCACTAATAAAAATGAAAAAAAAAACTAAAATAAAATAAATAAAAATAAATTAACTGAAGTTGTGGGCCAGGTGCAATAGTACTAGGATTAAGACAGCAACCTTTTTGGCTGCCAAGCGTGTTCAATCCCCAGCACCCCATGACCCCTGAGCACCCTCAGGAGTGATCCCTCAGCACAGAGACAAGAATATTCAAGTTGTGCCCCATAGAGGCAGGGTGGACTGGGGGGATGGGTGTGGAAGGGATACTGGGATTAGTGGTGGTGGAGAATGGGCACTGGTGGAGGGAAGTGTAATTTATCACTGTATTACTGAAACCCAAACACAAAAATTTGTAAGTATACAACAGTACCTCAGGGTGTTTCACTAATAAAAATGAAAAAAAAAACTAAAATAAAATAAATAAAAATAAATTAACTGAAGTTGTGGGCCAGGTGCAATAGTACTAGGATTAAGACAGCAACCTTTTTGGCTGCCAAGCGTGTTCAATCCCCAGCACCCCATGACCCCTGAGCACCCTCAGGAGTGATCCCTCAGCACAGAGACAAGAATATTCAAGTTGTGCCCCAAATAAAAGCAAAACCAAAATACATAGAAATTATGTGTAGTACAAGAAATAATCAGAGAACTCAGCATTGGCAGGAACCAGGAACATTTTAGAGAGACCTGAGCGATGGTACAACATGTGGGGAGCTTGCCATGCATGGGGCTAACCTGGGTCGATCCCCAACACTCCAGATTCATTAAAACCCACAAAGAGTGATTCCTATGGACAGAGCTTAGAGTAAGCCCCGAGCATCGCCAGGTGAGCACCAACAAAAAAAACAGGGAAGGAACTAGAGGAACAGCTACTGCATGGCTGTCCTCACCAGGACATTCACAGCTACTGTTGGACACACAGTCACGGCCCAGCACAGGGAGCCCACACAGGTCTGTCCAGACAAGGTCGGCCCTGCACTGCTCTCACCAATGGCCGACAGGTGCTCGTAGGTCTCCAGCATCACGTCCCTGTAGAGCTTTCTCTGAGAGGTATCCAGGCATGTCCACTCCTCTGGGGTGAATCTCACAGCTACGTCGGAGAAGGTCACCGTGTCCTGAGCCGACATACAAAGAGGGGCAGGAGTCAGGGTCTGTCCCCACCATGTACCCTGGGCTGTGAAGCCAGGACCCCCAGGCCCTAGAGGGGCCCGGGGTCTGTCTCCTCGGGAGGAACCAGTCTCCACCTGAACTCCTGGCAGACGGGTCCCAACTTCTCTCTAAGAGAGCTACGTCTGTAAACATGAGAAAATGCTCTACTAGAAGGTTCCTGAAGGTGGCAGACTTGCACATGAACCCAGGAATTCAACCACTGCTCCTATGAGCACTCCAGAGAGTACAAACTGAGCATACAATCATTGTGACCCAAGTGAGTAACCCTGCTTTCAGCTCAAAACACAAAACATATGCCCCCTGCATCCCACAGCCCATGCAATAGGGAGAAGGGGACACTCAATGTCCAGCCACCGACTGAAAGCTGTGCATGCACATATGTGCCTGTTGAACTCTGATCATGGTTCAGGGACACCCCAAATGCCTCTCAAAGTGTCTTAAGCCCAAAAGCTCTGATGGCCCCAGAGATCCTTTGCTCTGTCTCCCTGGGACCAGCACATGTCCAGAACCGCAAACCGAGCAGCCAATGAATGCTGAACTGTGTGATAGACCAGGAGAAGCTCTCCAGAGAGAGAAGGACAAAATAGTGGAAACAGGTATCCTGGGGCCCGAGTTCCTTTAGCTGCCAGGGCACAAACAGGGCCAGCGCACCCGGGGACCCATGATGCACATCAGGTGGAAATCCGGAGCACAGAGCCAAGAGGAAGCCCTGAGCATCTCCCCCGTGGCACAAAAATAAATAAGAAAAGAAACAAAGCAGCATGACTGTGTAACAGGACAGTGGGATGGGGATAGTGGGTAGGGCTGGTGATCCCCGCCATCTCATAGGGTCCCCTAAGCAGTGCCAGGTACAATGCCACAGTGCAGAACCTAGAGTATAATCCCCAGAATCACTGCGTGTGGCTCCGAAAACAAAACAAAATACCCAGACACCAGCCTTTGATGCCCAGCACCCCATATGGTCCCTGAGAGATGTCAGGAGTCATCCGTGAGCACCAGTAATCTTTGAGATGCTGTGGTCCTAAAGCCAAATGCAACAAAACTGACACAAACGTGGTTTCATACTGCAGAGAGCCAAGTGCTCCGACAAGGTGGCAGGATCCTTCCTGAAGCAACTGAGACAGACAGCCCGGGAAGCCTGATGCTCCTGTCACTACATCACCTCATTTTGTCACTCCTACCTGGCGTCGGTGTGTCCGATGGCATCTCACCATCTTCTCCTGCCTCTGTTTTTCCTGAGGATGAGAGACCTGGAGGAGAAGTCTGAATTGTGAGCACTGGACAGGAGCAAAATCACCAAGTTCTGACCAGTCACACCCTCGGGCACTGGTTCAGAGACCTGCCTGGGGGACACTGCAAAATGCTTCTCTCTCCCCAGGAGAAGCAAAATGGGTTGGCATCTGTGCTGCCTTTCGCAACACAAGTTCTGCGCTGGGCTACAAGAGAGAAAAGTTGGACCTGCCTTGGTCTGGGGACTCCTCCCGGATCCCACAGAAGGTTCTCACAGGCCCAGCCAGGGACGGACTCTGAGGCCAGGAAATCCCGTGCATCCACGCCCCCTTCTGGCCCCGTGAGAGAGCTACCATTTGAGTTATGATTGCATGGGGGAGCCCCTGTCTTCTTAAAAAAAAAAAAAAACGGGCTGGAGTGGTCAAACAGTGGGTAGGGCGGTTTGCTTTGCAAGTAGTCGACTTGGGATCATTTCTCAGCATCCCATATGGTACCGAGGACCACCGGAGTAATTCTTGAGAGCAGAACCAGGAGGAACCCCTTGCATCACCGGGTGTGAACCAAAAAGCAAATAAATAAATTTTTTTTAAAACTTTCTACAGGGACTGGAGCGATTGCACAGTGGGTAGTGTGTTTTCCTTGCACACGGCCAACCCGGATTCAATTCCCAGCATCCCACATCGTCCCCCAAGCACCGCCAGGAGTGCTTCCTGAGTACAGAGCCAGTAGTAACCCCTGAGCATCGGCTGGGTGAGACCCAAAAAGCAAAAATGAATAAATAAATTAAAAAATTTCTACAGACATACACTTTTAGCAGCAGTACACGAACACACACAAGCGCGCGCGCACACACACACCCTTTACCTCCCATACTCACCTCGATAGCCAGCGTTCTGGGTAGGACCTTGCAACTTGATGTGAGGAGGCAGATATTCCTATTCCAACACACAGAAAACCTGTTAGGATGCTTGCGTTGCTGACACTAATCAATCCTCTGCATCCCCATGGCCCCCAGAGCACTCCCAGGAATAACATCTGAGGCCAGAGCCAGAGCACGCCCTCAGGGTATCTCCGGGAAAGCAGAGCCCCCCATTCCCCATGCCAAAAATAGCCCCAATAGGAAATTCTCATTGGCAAACCCAGACACCTGCAGATCCACCAACCCAGCCTGACCCAGGAGGGCAGCCAGTGAAAAAGCTGGACGGCAAAAGGGTCTCAAGCCTTTGGGGGGGGGGGGGAGCGGCTCTGCTCCTCAAAGTGAATCTGGAGATTCTACAGCAGCAAACTGGGGCAAGGTCCCAACATGGGTCAGCTGGAAGGTTCGGGAAGGCTAAGGCCCCGCCCTCGGCAGCTTCTGCACCCCAAGGCCCGCAGCCCCCACGCTCAGCCCCGCACCCACCCGCGGCTGCCCCAAACGTGGAGCTGAATGTGACCATGGCAACAGCATCCCCCCAGGATCATGCACTCACACCCGCAACCCCTGCCTCCCACTATAGCTCCCTACGAACCTCCCAAAGCTCCGCGCTGCCCCAAAGACCCCATCATACTTCAGCAACGGCCTGGATATCGGGGTACACAAGAAAAACAAGCGCGAGAGGCTGGCGTGGTCCCGTGGCTCACAGGGCGAAGACGGGGAGGCTCGGAGCGCTCACGGGAGGACACCCCAGACCTGCAGAAAGAGAAAATTGGCCTTCAGAGTCCCGCTGCCTTACTGGGGCCCTACTTGTTCCTTCACCCACGTGACCAAGGACTCTCTGACCCGTTACCAGGAAGAGAAGCACCAGGAAGACCCCGCTGTGATGTCACTTCCGGTCCCGCAAGGAGCCTTAAAGGGCCAGGCACCAGATGTGTAGAGAACCATTATCTCCACCCTGGTGAATCAGTGGTGGGAGGGGGGTGGATTTGAATAAGGGAGTGGAGAGGCAGCTGCTGGAGTAGCTGGTCAGCGTGGGAGCTCGGATAAGAAGTCCCAACTGATGCTTTACTGGCCAGTCAAATGTGGAGTCAATGCTCTCACACACAAGGCCATCAGGAAAACTGCAACAGGGTTGATCTGGGTAAAACAAGCAGTTAGGGAGTGACTGGGGCACAGGACAGTGAGTTTCTCAGGATTGTTAATTTTTTAGGGGCAGTTGATGTGGGCCCGCGAGGTTCTGGGGAACATTAGAAATGCCTAGGATTGAAGCTCATTTGCCACAAGGAAGGCAAGTTTCCATTTTTAAAAAAAATTAAATAAAGGGCTGGAAAGATAGCACAGCAGGCAGGGCGGTGTTTCTGTACTGGATTATTCAGTAAACTTCCTCCTTATTTTCATCACCAGGACCCATTATTTACAAGTTAACACACAAGCAATTCCAAGCACTAGAATATTGGCATAGGTGCAGCCAGGGTGAAAATCAGCAGGTACCTTTCAATAACATGAGGAGAAGCCTGTCCCAAGCAGGCAGGCTTACTTCCCTCTTAACTGCACTTTTTTTTTAACACACTTGACCATCGTGTCCAAAGGAAACTTGCTTGACTGACTTGTACTGTTCTGTCCTTAGAGACTGTCCTTAGAGACTTAGAAAGGCAAGTGGGGACCCTATACGATGCTGGAGATAAATACCAAACCCATCAGGAGCAAGGCAAATTCCCATGCACTGGATTATCTCTCTGGCCCCTTTTATTGCTTTTAATCTGCATTTTCATTTAAAGTATTTTTAGAACTTTTTGGTGGCATAACCAGTTCTTATAGTAACACATACAACAAGTCACTTAGAATGTTTACATCCTCACTCATTCACTGACACAGAATCTCTGTTCACCTTTCCACTCTGATTAAACTTTGTTTTCTGAGTTCACTTTTCTTTTATTAATCTTCCCCCATCTCTTTATGCATTTCTTATTGATTTTTAACTTTTCTCCCAAATGTCCTTTTTCATGTATTTTTCTTAGCTCCTATGATTTAATAACCAAAGTATTAGAACTATTGGGGGAGGCAGCACAGTGCAGTGGGGAGGGCTCTTGCTGTGCATACAGCTGATGCAGGTTTGAACCCTGACAGCCCATAGGGTCCCTGAGCCACCACAACTGATTCTTGAGTGCAGAGCCAGGAGTAAGCCCTGAGCAATGCTGAGTGTGGCCCAAAAATAAACAAAATGAAATTAGAACTATCTTATCTAGTTCAGATTATTTAAATGATTCTAGGGTTGTTTAGGGATTTGTTTAATTTTAGAGTTTTTAATTTTGGTAAGAATTTTCTATCACAATACCAGATGTTCTGATTCATAAATATTTTATGTAGTCAAATGTCTTTTTCTGTCTTCCAAAAATGGGGCTGGAGCGGTAGCACAGCGTGTAGGGCATTTGCCTTGCACGCGTTTGACCCTGGTTCAATTCCCAGCATCCCATATAGTCCCCTAAGCACAGCCAGGAGTAATTCCTGAGTGCAGAGCCAGGAGTAACATCTGTGCATTGACAATGTGACCCAAAAAGCAAAATCATATCAAAAATATTTTTCTACCATTTTAAATGTTATGACCAAGAATTTTTGAACCAATTAGAATTATTTTATATGAGTAAGATTGCTGAAAATTCTTTAACTTTGCAACTCTTTTATGACTTGTGTTATCAGAATGATAGTTTTCTTTGGAGATTTCAATTATTAACCAATGTAGATCCTTCATTAACAGTGAATCAAGACATCTAATTATTTATATTTTTCAACGTTTAACTTCTTTCTTGGTTTATCATACTATTGAAGATACAATGAAATAAAGTGATCTTTAGTGTATTTTTAGTATAGATCATATGTTCATACTTATGTACATACTCAGGGATCACTCCTGCTGGGGCTCTGGGAATATGTGGTAGTAGGGATCAAACCCAGGACAGCTGTGCACAAGGCAAATATCCTCCCCGCTGTGCTATTGCTCTAGGCCTTTTCCTATGCTATTTTGAAAACATTGTATATTACTTACATGCATATTTTGTACTTCATTTAATAATTGACTGAAACAGATTCTTATTTAAATAATCCTGTGCTCCTTTCACTCATGACTGTGCCTACATTGGACATGTTGTGCAACATTTGCTTCTATCTAGCTGAAAAATAACATCAACCCAAATGAAAAAAAAATGAGTTTAATTCCTATTCCTAATGACAATATTTTTTCTTTCTTTGCCACACCTGGTGATGGTCAAAGTTTCTCCTGGCCCTGCACTCAGGAATTACTCCTTCCAGTGCCCAGGGAACCATCTGGGATGCCAGAGATTATACCCGAGCTGGCTTCAAGCAAAGCAAATGTCTAGTTCTGCACTATGGCTTCAATATGGATGGCAACTTTCTATATTGTGAGCAGAGTCAGAATGTGTGAGGAAGGCCACAACCAGAGTGAGATGTGAGGATAAACGAATGTCAGAGGGTGAGGGGGATGGGTACTGAAAATAGCTTTCCTCCATTTCCACCAAAATGAAGCAGGGGTTGGGATAGGCAGTGCCACAGAGATCAGAATCTATGAATCTGTGGAGGGATGACAGTGATTTGGGCTCAAATAACTTTTCAGCCACAGAGGTTGTAGGTGGATGAATAATGTTTCAAAATGAGTTACTGAGAATCAACTGGAAATAGGCTTGTGATCAAAGGGAACATTCCAGTCCTCGGGGGTATATTTAAGGGGCAGAAAGGAGACTCACACATTCAACAAGGTTTTCTGTGTCTGTGTGTGTTTAATTGAATCACTATGAGATAAAGATACAAGCACCTTTGCACTACATCAAGGCCATTCCTGGCAGTGCTTGGGGGACCCTGCACGATGGTGGGGATCGTGCTATCACACTGGCCCCGGTCTCCTGAGACAAGCACTTCTACCTGAATAGCTGCATTTGGGTCCCGGGCCTGCTCTACAAAGATTGTTAGGGCACAATTTGGGATCTCCGACACAGACAAGGACCATGCAGGAATGCAATCAGCAAGCAGGCAGTTTATTGAGCTGGCTAGCCAGGGTCAATCCATCCAACCGACACGCAGGTCCAGTAGGTTAGGCAAGACCCCAAGCTTCTTCAGAAGGGAGCATTTATAGGCCTATACTGGCCATTACAGCGGATTTGAAGGTCGCAACTTATGTAAGTGCCTGCTCCGGGCTTCACGCGATATCCAGGTCCAAGGGACAAGCCCGGACCAGTGGCAACTGTTTCATTAGTCAACCACAAGGTCTTTTATGAAATTAGATTATACCTTTATATGGTCATAGGTCAGGGCCCCTTACATTCCTCCTGGAACAAGCAGAAAATAGAGGCCTGAGTGGAAACTATACTATCTTCATTGTCCTTGGCCCAGTACGAGGCTGTCCTGTCCTAACAAGATATGTGAGGCCAGAGAGATAATCCAGTGGGGAGGTGCTTGCCTTGCTAGTATGGCTCCATTCAACGAGGGAAGGTCAGTCATGTTGTTGGGCCGCAGGTGGGCTGGGAGGAGAGAGGCTGGCTCGCAAGAGAGGGCGGGGGACTCACAGACATGGTGGCGGTTTGGGGGCCATGTGTTCTGGAAGGACCCACTGGCCTCCCAGGTACTAGTTTCAGCCTCATTGGGGCCTGAGCAATGATTGGGGTCAGTGACTTGGAGAACAGGGACAAGCGTGCCAGCCACAGGAACAGACTCTCCTGAAGCTCGGAGTCAGAAGCTCTGCTAGATTTTTAAAATTTGTGTGTGGGGTGTGTGTGTGTGTGTGTGTGTGTGTGTGTGTGTGTGTGTGTGTGTGAAGCAAGATAGTTTTCTTTTTTCTTTTCCTTTTTGGGTTACACCAAATGATACTCAGGGATGACTGCTGGCTCTGCGTCCTGGAATTACTTTTGGATGTGTTCAGGGGAACACTATGGGATGTCAGGAATCAAACCCGGGCCTGCTGTGTGCAAGTCTGTGTGTCCTACCCACTATATCATCACTCGGGCCCCAACAAGATAGTTTTATAGAAACTTACATAGAAAGGTTTAGAGAGAAGCACACGCTGGGTAGAGAGCACAGGCGTTTCCAGCGGGAAAGAGGCTCAGTCGGGCAGCAGCGATGTCCAGCGAGGACACACTGGGCTTGCAAACGAAGACCGGGGTTTGACCACGGGCACCCCATAGTACCCCCTGTGACCCGCCTGGAGTGATCCCTGAGCACCGCTGGGTGTGCAAAAGCAAAACTAAAACCAAGTGCAACCAGGAGGAAGAGCCGGGGCTGGCCAGCTTGTCCCTGGCGGCCCTCTGGCTCCCGACTCCTGCCCGGGCACCCGCAGTTCTCCTACACGGATGCCGACGGCGCCCGGGTAAGCGGCGAGCAGCTGACCTTCCTGTGCCTGCTGAGCACCAGAACCTGGCAGTCCTTCACAGGCCTGTGCCAGAACAATGCTGCCATGCTGGACTTAGCGGCAGGGAGCCAGGGCCTCGCGCTGAACTCCCGGGAGGCCACGGGCCAGAAGCTGGGCCTCAACCAGATAGCTATTTGACGTTAGCCATGCTCCGGCCCCCCTAGGACAGCTGCTGGGTCAGCGGAATGGGCGGTGGGAATGCACAGGGCGGTCCCTGCGCCTGGGGAGGGGCCAGGCCAGACCCTGCTGGAATGCAGTGCCCCCAGGGAAGGGTTCTCCCACTGCTGGATGTGGTGGCTGCCAGTTTTGGACAGTCTGACCAGAAGTTCGGCTTCCAGCAGGGGCCCATCTGCTTCAGTAGCTGAGAGTCTGGGGGTCGCAGAGGAGAGGGAGGGACAGATGGAACGCCCCCCCCCCCCCGGGGGCACTAATGGTGATGAGGCCTCCAGCAGCCCTATTTATCTTCTCTGGCAACTGCCTCACGGTCAGACAAGAGGAATCTCCTTCCTTCTTCAGCCCGTAGGGGGAACTCTTAGCCTCCCCCCTCCTCTCTTGGGGGAGCAGCAGAAGTTTAGCTGGAAGTTTAGCACCCCTACACTGTATACAAAGAAATTTCAGCTCGGAGCTGATACAGCCCTCCTAAACCTGCTTCTAAACCTGCCTCCCGTCCTGTTCCCCAAAATATCTGGTGCGTCCAGACCTCCTTGTTGACCATCGGATTCCCTACTGTTCGAGGTAGACTGCTGTTTGGATTCTTCAGAAATTGCTGGGAGCAGGGCAGGTGGGGGGTCCCCGAGTGTGGGAACCAAAGTCAGACTCCAGAAGCATGTGAGTCCCCTGGCGGAGCTGTGTGCCCCCCACCTCAGCCCAACTCCAGACGCTGCCCCACCCCTGCCTCCGAATCCCTTCCCCTGAATGATATAGCCAGATAAGATGTGGACCATGTGGGGTGGAGTGGGGGTTGGGGGATGACCCTGACCCCAATGGTGGTGCCTTCATTCTCAAGGGATCCATGTGCCAAGAGGAGACCCTTCATTGTTACTGGTATTTGGCATATTGGGTATGCCACGCGAAGTTTGCCAGACTCTGCCGCGTGGGCAGGTTACATTCAGTAGCCTGCCAGTTTGTCCAAAGTAGGAATGAGATGATAAGATGTCGCAAATGTGGCCGCGCGCCTCCGGGGGCTGGTTTTTATAGTCTCTGAGTCTTGGCCATTGATGGGATTACACGGCGCCAGGGG
Organism: Sorex fumeus; assembly: GCF_029834395.1. NCBI lineage: Eukaryota > Metazoa > Chordata > Mammalia > Eulipotyphla > Soricidae > Sorex > Sorex fumeus. The sequence goes on from NW_026606076.1 coordinate 5,907,923, forward strand.
GCCAGTTGGTGGATGTGACCCCCGCCTACTGGAATTTGGAGGATCTGGGTGGAGGATGCTCGGCCCCAATCTGAGTAGGCTTGGAGATCTCGGCCCCAGAACCCGCGTGGCATTGTCCCTCTCCCTGTACCTTTATGTGTGCTTTGAGTGGTCTCAGCATGGTGGTGGCTGGTCCTGCAGGTCTTTGGCTGCCGGAGCGCTGGTCAGGGCGGGGAGGAAAGCTCAACCCGCTCCCCTCCAAGGGGCCCCAGCGAGAAAGCCAGGCGTGGGGGCAGGAGACTGGCGCCATGTAATCCCATCAACGGCCAAGACTCAGAAACTATAAAAACTAGCTCCTGGAGATCTTATTATGACATCTGATTATCTCATTTCTATTTTGGACAAACTGGCAGGCTACTGAATGTAACTGAATGTAAACTCCCCGTGGCATACCCAATATGCCAAATACCAGTGACAATGATGGGTCTCATTCTCTTAAAGAGCCTTGAATATAATCTCAGGGCTAGGATGAAGGAGACGTTACTGGGGCCTGCTCGAGGCAATCGATGAATAACAGGATGGTCGTGATATCTATCAGAGAAGCAAAGAAATGGGCTGGAAAACTTAAGCGTGGAAAAAGTCGGGCAGTGGTAGTTCTGCCGAAACACCACGAGATGGCACTGTGGACGTTGTTGTCACTCTTAAGGCTCATTTCTCTAAGAATTTTCCATCCTTGGGTTTGCTTCAGTGTTCAGTATGGGGTAATTAAGGATTAAGCAAGCCGCTTCCACAGGTGCAGTGGTAGGAGAGCCTGTGGTTGCTTGTCTTTCACTTGAGTAATTTGGGTTCGATTCCAACCTTCAGATCTTTGTGGGGTGGATACCTGAATCGCCTCGGGGGTCGAGTAGGTTGCCCTCGCTTTGTCATTAAACCTCAAGGGGTGCAGAAGATTGAACTGAGCCTTTAATGAGCAAGGCAAGGTTACTTTCTCACATTTATTGTTCTCTCTGTACAAGAAAAATGTACATAGAATGCACATTGTGATGCCTGTGACCGAGCCCTATGAATGTTTCCTATTATCGGTAACCCAAACCCCATCACTGCACATTATGAGGGTTCTCTAACCGTCTTCTACACAGACGCGGGGAATGGAAGAATATACAATTCTGACACCCTCAAGTCAGGGTGAGAGAATTCGCCATCAAGGAACTAAAGCTCTGTGTTTTACTTTTCTTTCTTGTTTGTTCCTTTATGGTTGTGGCCACACCCGGGTATGCTCACGACCTTCTCCTGGCTCTGTACTCAGTAATCACAATGGACTTGACTGAAGAACCGTAGGGGAAGCCTATGAATATACCCGGGTCCCACGGATGCAAGGCAAAAGCCGTATCCGCTCTGCTCCCGTTGCAGCAGCCCAAACTGCGTGCTGGATCCTTAATGACCTCATACTTAACATTTCAGCAAAGAAAAGGGCTGAAAATCTTAAACATGGGAAAATTTGGACCCAAGAATTTACGTTGAAACGCCACGAGATGGAGTTGTGGGCATTTCTGTCCCTCTCAAGGCTCGTTTCTTTAAGAATTTTCCATCCTTACTTAGGTTTGCTTCTGTGTCAAGTATTGGATAATTAAAGATCAAGCAAGGAGCTTCAAAGGGGCAGTGGTAGGAGAGTCTTGAGGGTGCGAGTCTTTCACATGGGTGACCAGCATTCGATTCTCACCTTCAGATCTTGTGGGGTACATAGCTGAATCACCTCGGGGGTCGTGTGGGCTGCTCCATCTTTGCCTCTGGACCACGATGGATGCAGAGGATTGAACCTGATGTGGACAGAGCAAGGCAAAGCTGCAAGGTTGGGGCCATAGCACAGGGGGTATGGTGTTTGCCTTGCATGTGGCCGACATGGACGACCCGAGTTGGATTCCACAACCCCTCTCGGCAAGCTACCAAGAGTATCTTGCCCGCACGCCAAAGCCTGAGAAGCTACCTGTGTCATATTTGATATGTCAAAAACAGTAACAAGTCTCACAGTGTTACTGGGCGCTCTCCAACAAATCCATGAGCAATGGGAGGACAGTGACACTCTGAGCTAAAATACATCTGAAGCCACTTTGTTATGTCTGTGACCAAACCATTTAGAAATATTTCCTGGTATGGGCAACCCACACCACATCACCCCACATTCTGAGGATACCCAACCCTCTACTGTAAGAAAGACGCATCATGGATACAGCAAGATTCAGTTCAGAAATGCCCACGTTGGGATGAGGGAATTCTCCAATAAGGGACTGAGGCTGTTTTGTTTGTATTTGGTTTGTTCATGGTTTGGGGGTCACAAATCCAGGAACCCGCAGAGATTGTCCTGGCTCTGCACTCAGGAAGCACTCCGGCATGATGGTGGGGCTGTATGGAGAGCCAAAGAGTGTGAGAGCTTTCTTTCACTTGGGTAACCTGGGTTCCATTCCAGCCTTCAGATCTTGTGGGGTACATAACTGGACACACTATAAACAATGCTCCTCTCCCACAGTCCAGGGGCTTCTCCCATGGGGACGGCTTGTGTCCATGGACTGAGCAGAACAGTCTCCGAGTAGCTTTTCCAAGGGGAGCGCTTCTTCGCAGTGTGGGCGCTCACTTCCTTCTGGTCACCCACAGAAGACATCCCACATGTCTTGGCATCCTCATGGGGCTGAGGGCGTAATTGCTCACTCGAGGTTTTGTCACAGTGTGCATGACCAGAAGAATCCCACCTGGGCTGGTTGCTATCTGAAGAACAGCAGAGAAGGATTCCAATTACTGTGCTGTGCCTGAGAGTCTCCTAATCCAGAAAATTCTAGATCTGCTGGTTGATTTCTAATATTTACCCAACTTGATTGCAATTCTGACACGTGGATGGATTTTCCAGGCAAAGACCTAACGTTTCAGCAAGATAGACAAGCAAAACAAACCGACGGCAGGTCACATAGCTGTGTAAATTTTTTTTTAACTCAAAGAACTGACATACAAACAAAACAAACACAAACACTGTCCTCCCGTTGCTCATCTATTTACTCGAGCGGGACCAGTAACGTCTCCATTTTGAGACTTGCTGTAACTGTGTTTGGAATATTGAATACGTCACAGGTAGCTTGCCAGGCTTCGCCACGTGAGCGAGATACTCTCGATAGCTTGCCAGCCTGTCCGAGAGGGATGGAGGAATCGAACCCGCTCGGCCGGGCTTGCTGTGTGCAAGGCAAACACCCTACCGCTTTGCTATCACTCCAGCCCAAGATACAGTAAGTGGAAATAACTACCTCTGCAGAAAATTGAAGCACAGGTTTAGAGTGAAAACAAAAGGGGCCCGAGACTGGGTTTGGTACTACCTTAGTGCTGAGCTTAGTGGGATAGCTGAGTGGGAAACAAGTGCGAAGGCAATGATGCACCCAGACACAGCCGAGGGGGGAGCAGGTGGAGGGACAGCACCAATTCCCTCTGGGGTGGCCCGGGGATAGTAACCTACTCCTGGATCCAGACTCATTTCTGCCAAGAGCCGTGGGTTTCAAGATTTGTCTCTGAATCTTTGGGATCATAGCCATTAAGCAGCAGTGAGACCAGAGCGGGTAGGACGTTTGCCTTGCAGGTGAAAAAACCCGGGTTTGAATCCCGGCAACAGTACGGTCCTCTGAGCACTGCCAGGAGTAATTCCTGAGTGCATAAGCCAAGAGTAACCCCATGCACATCGCTGGTTGTGACTCAAAAAAAAAAAAATCCAAAGAGTAAATTTTCAGAGACAAAAACCTCTAATTTGTGCACACACGCGCCAAAGTCCCAACCCCAGCACGGGAGCCAATGAAAATGACGGACCACAAAAGTGTCCCTTTCCTTTGGGGGCTGCCCATGAACATATCTGGAGGTTCAGTAAGTGTTATGTCCAGGCCAAAGGCTCCAAACAGGGCCCCACGCAGACCTGAGTAGGGAGGTCTGAGATGGCCAAGACCACCACTATCTGCAGGTCCCTCACACCAAGGCCCAAAGTTCATGTGCCCACCCTCCAGTGTCATCTTGGACGTGGATGCGATCTTGGCTGCAGGGACCCTCAGGATAACGCACCCTCACCCATGACACCTGCGCTACAGAACGGCCCCCAATGCATCCCTCAAAAGCTGCACATTCCCAAATGCCTGGATATACAGAACAAGTTATAAAATAACAAGCTGGAAAACGCCCCATAAGCTGGCGTGTCCTGCCGCTCAAGTTCCCAAACTAGGAGCTGCAGGGTGCTCAAGCAGGGTGCTCAAGCCAGCGGTGATCCCTGAGTGCAGAGACCAGGAGCAAACCCTAAGTCCTCCTGAAGTCTCACAAGAATCATTAGAAGTAAATCCAAGCACTGAAATACGACAGCGTCTAATGAGTTGAGAGACGAGATATCAAATCCCCTGTGGTGGGAGAGAGATAGTACAGCACATAGGACAGAAGCGCTGCACACACATATCGGTTTGACCCCAGGAAGCCCATATGGTCTTGGAGCAAGGCCAGGTGTGGATCCTGAATACACAGGAAGGAATAATCCCTAATCCCTAATGCCTAAGGAAAAAAGAAAAAGCAGAAACCATATGATTTGAGTGCCTGGTGCAAAAGTACTGGGGTTCAGGCAACAGCATTTTAAATTGCCAAGACCTTTCAGTACATGGTATCCTGGTTTCTGAGCACTCTTGGGAGTCACCGTTTAGGACAAAGCCAGGAGAACTGTGGACTGTGCTCCCTAAACAAAGGAAACACCAAAGCCAATTAAACACACAGAAGTTCGTGTAGATGGGAGCCTTGTGGAGAGCAGGTATCAGCGGGAGGTGGGGGCGCGACTGAAACCTCATGGGACTTGGGGTGTTCCGGCCCGTCCTTCACACCGTACCGAGGTCACCAGTTGCCCTGCACGAGTGGCTCTCTGGCACGGCCACGGCCCCAGAAGCACAAGGACTTAATGCAGAAACCAGCAGCTTGGAGCAGAAAAGTAAACGGACTATGCGTTAATCCATGCCATCATGTCTGCCCGGAGGAGAAAGGGTGTTGTTCCCTTCCGCCCTCTCCTCTCTGGAAAGAAAGATTGCGGCCGCATAGGAGCCTTGTGGACAGCAGGTATGAGCCGAGGGTGAGGGAGCAAGTAAAACCTCATGGGAAGGGGGGCGTTCCGGCCCGTCCTTCACGCCCTACCGAGGTCACCAGTTGCCCCCCACGAGTGGCTCTCCGACACGGCAATGACTCCAGAGCACAGAAACCAATCTCTTAATTATCTGACTCTCAGTAGAATTACTTTCAGAGTTAATAAGTAAAATAGCAGAAATCCAAAACATCATTTAACTCTTGAACCCAGCTGTAGAAAGCAAATCTTTTCACAGTGTTTTATCAGCTGGCTCATTTGGGGGTGGGGGTAAACTCTAAATAATAAAGGTGCAACATTTATTGAAACAATGAAGCTAGCCAAAGTAGATAGAGTGAAGTAGAATTCATCTGTCTCACAGGCATTGGGTGGGTGAGGGTTTATTGGGGTTCTTCGTGGTGAAAAATAAGTATTGGTAAAGGGAAATGTGATTGATATTTGCATGACCGAGACCTAAACCTGAAAGCTTTGTAACTTTTCCCACAGCAATTCAATAAATAAATAAATTTAAAAATAAAAAAAGAAGTTCGTGTAGTAGAGAAAGTAAATTAATTCACCAATGGATGGAACTATTTAAAGGGAACTAAGCGATAACTGGGCAGATAGCGATCTTCCCATGGACACAGTCAAAACGGGTTGATCTGAATCACCCCACAGGGTCCTGCTACTCCACACGAGTTATTCCTAAGGACAGAGCTGAGAGTAAGCCCTGAGTATCCACAGGTCAACCCTATAAAAAAACCTGGGAGGGAACAATTACCTCATGGCTGTCCAACATCCCAGCCCGTCACTGTCACAGCTACTGTTGGACACACAGCTGCGGCCTAATCCCAGGGAGCCCAAGCGGGTCTGTCCAGAAACGGTTGGCACCACACTGCTCTCACCGACAGCCTGCAGATGCTGGTACGTCTGCAGCATCACGTCCCTGTAGAGCTTCTTCTGAGAGGCCGCCAGGCATGACCATTCCTCCGGGGTGAAGTTCACAGCCATGTCATGGAAGGTCACTGCATCCTGAGTCAGCACACAGGGACGGTGGCAGTTAGAGTCTATCTTAGTCTCATTCCCACTGCTGTGAGGCCAGGATCCAGGGTCTTATAATGTCGCTAGGCCTCTGCCCTTCAAATGAACCAGCCTCCATGCACACGCATGGCTGACGGGCCCCAGAAATCACATAAGGCAGCTGGATCTGCTAAAGTGGGAGGATGTTATACAGAAGGTTCTTGGATGTATCTGCCTTTCCTGGTACCCCCAGGTCCAATTAGAGCACCACTGGTCCAGTGAGCACTGTAGAGAGGATCACCTGAACGCAGACTTGTACGATCCAAAAGACCATCCCTGGGTGCAGCAAAAACCACTGCACGCTCACTGCTGCACCCCACAGCTCATGACCACTAAGACTGAGAACTCGACAGTCCATAGACAACTACTCAGAGCGGTGCTTGGCATGTGTGCCTGTAGGAACTCACTGCTCAGGACCACCCCAAATCCCTCTCAAAGAAGGTAGAAGTTTCTTGACCCCAACATCTCTACTGGTCTCAGAGATCTTTGGCTCTTTCTCCTTGGGATCGGTGCATGCCCAGAAATCCACACATAAGATTATGTGAACGTAAGACTGTATCACTGAGAAGGAGAGGCTCTCCAGAGCAGGAAGGACAAAACAGGGGAAAAGCATGTCCTGGGGCCCAAGTCACTGTAGTTGCCAGTGTGCAAACGGGGCCAGCACACCCCAGGGTGTTCTGATGCCCATCAGTTGTGAATCCAGAGCACAGAGTCGAGAGGATGGCTGAGTACAAAAACAATGCAAAAGAAAATGAAGCAGCAATTTGGCGTAACAGGACAGCTGTTCGGGGACAGCGTCTAGGACTGGTGATCCCCGCCAACCCATATGATCCAACAATCACTGCCAGGGCCAATGCCAGAGTGCAGCACAAGGAATGATTGCGAGAATCCTTTACTCTGCCACCCCAAATAAAACAGAAAACCCAAGACAAGATCTTTGGACCTCCAGCATCCCATTGGTCGCCTAGACCTCTCAGGAATAATCACTGAGCACTGAGCTTTGAGTACTCCTCACACCGCTGGTTCAGTCCCAAAGCCAAACATGGGGCAGTCCGGTCGGAAGTCTCTTCTTGGAATCCGTCCAAAAGAAACTCAAAACAGATCGCCAAGGAAGCCCGGGCTCTCCTGCACTACCTCATGCCATTCTGTCCCTCTACTCCTACCTTTGGACAGTTTATCAGAAACCACGTCACCATCTTCTCCCACCACTGCTGTTCTGAGGATCAGCAGGAGGCTCCGTGCAAAGACCTGGAGAAGTCAGAACAGTGAGCACTAGACAGCAGAACCTCCTCCCACCCCTGAGCTCAGACCAGACACACACTCACAATCCCACCTCAGGGAGACAATGGCAGAAGCTCCTGTCTCTGCTGGGGATGCAAATTTTGTTGGCATCATTTCTGCACTTCAGGATAGGAGCTCAGGCCCAGGCTATAGGGGAGGAAACAACAGCCTTCTCTGATCCTCGGATTCCTCCCTGGATTGCACAGGAAAATCCCTACAGGCCCAGTCAGGGGCTGACTCTGAGTCCTGATGGTCCCAAGTACTAGCGCCCCTGCAGCTGGCAGCAGTGCTGCCCCCTGGGAACTAAAGCCTGGATGAGGCTCTGCCATGGGGAAAGTCACAGGGACTTAGAGTGGACAAAGCTTCAGCCACTCTCTTGTAGGCGGGACAAGTACATGCGCCTGGCCACTCTGTCCCGGGGTCCGAGATCACTTGTGGGTACAGTTGGGTCAGAGGCACAGCCCTGCTCTCTCGCACTGGACCTGAACACTTATGGGTCCTGCTTTACTCTAACCCTGAAATGGCACATCTGCGTGAGCCTCATCCAACACTTGCTCCTGCCGTGCAAGAATATATTAGAAAACCGCACAAACACTTGGTTGTATAGAAAAATAATTCAAATCACCAGGGCATTTACTAAGGACCATAATATGAACTGTCCGGAGTTAAGACCTGAGCACTGTAGATTATGACAACACACTGCAAAAAAGGGCAAATTCGACACAAAAGTAACAAACAGAATTCATGTGCAAAATAAGAGGGAAGAACATTTAAATAGTCAAATATCAGGTCCTTAGAACTTTGTTTTTCTGAATGATTTTCCATGAATTCTTATTATTCTTTTTCTGTGATCATAAGTTTGCTGTGTACATGTTTGTGTATGGGGGGGTGCGTGTTTTTCGTCTTTGAGTCAGAACCAGCATTGCTCAGGGAGTATTCCTAGCTCTGCATTCAGGTTTCACTCCCAGCAGGTGTGGGGACCAGTCGGATTCAAGACTCAGAACTTGGGTTGGCTGTGTGCAAGGCAATCACCCTACTTGCTGTACTTTTGCTCCGTCCCTTCCTATGTAAATTCTTCCAAAAATACCAGGAGTGAGTCATGAACACAGCTCTCCCTCCCCCACACACAAAAATCTTCTTTCAAAAAATAAACATTAAAATCCCCTTTTCCCTCAGTATTTACCCCAATTCCAGTGGTTGTCTGCTCAGGGACAGATGAAGGGTCAGGGCTGCTTTACAAGTTGATGTGAGGGAGGTGAAATTCATGATACGGAAAAAAGATACACCATTATTGTAGTTGGACAGGCAGTAATGTGAGTTGGGCGTTGGACTAGATGAACCCATCAATCCTCTGCATCCCATATGGCCCCCAGCAGCGCCAGGGTTAATTCCCAAGCTTAGAGGCTAGAGTAAGTCATGAGCATCTCCAGGCATGTGCCCGGTCTCCCCCCAGAAATCCAAAAAATCAAAAATAGCCCCCCAAATGCATTCTCATTGTCAACCCTCAGCCACCTGCGGGCCCTCTTCCCCCCCACACCCACATATCCCGCATGATCCCGGCTCTCACGGCAGACAATGAAGATGACAAGCAACAGGTCTCCTGCCATTAGGTGGAGGGGCTGAAGCTCTGCCCCTCAAATCTGGAGATTCTACAGAAGCGAGATTAGGGCCGATGGTTCAAACATGGTACTGTTGGGAGGGTTGGGACTGCCAAGCTCCTGGCTGATTCCCGCATTCACCCACTACTGCCCCATCCTGGGAGCTGGAGACGATCGTGGCCAAAGAGGCACCCCAGAATCACGCACTCAAAACTATCACCCCTGAACCCTGAGACAACCTCCACTGTACCCCCTAAGCTCTGCGTCCTCTAAAACCTCTACCACACCTCAGGATCCACATGGATGATGGCTAACAAGTGAAAAACCAGCACAAAAGTGCTCCCCAAGCTGGCTCGGCCCCTCGGCTCAGAGTGTGGAAATGGGAAGGCACGGGGTGCTCACAGGAGGTTGCTCGAGTCCTGAAACTAAATCCTTGTTCAGAGTCGCCCTTCCAGGATGGGGCGCAAATTTATTTGTCCTTTACCAAGTGAGCAACAGCCACAGTGTCTGTGTCAGGAATGGAAAATGAACCATGACATTTATGACATCGCTTATGACATCACTTCCGTTTCCATAAGGTGCCTTAAAGAGCCAGAGTCTAGGCACTGAGAACCTTTTTCTGCCACCCAGGTGAATCTGTGTTGCAAGGGGCGTGGACCCGAATAAAGGAGTGGAGAGGCAAATGCTAGAGTGGTCGGTCACACACTAAGGAGCCTGGGGGTAAGGAGAAGTCCTCCGATTCTGCAGTTGTCACCAAACTTTGAACCAAAGATATCTAGACATACAATGTTACCCTGATCTTGCCAAATGATCCCTGAGCTCAGAGACAAGGGTAAACACTGAGTACTGCATGCTATGGCGAAAAATATAAGAACGAAAAAGGCAAATTCTACCGAAGGCAGGGAAAATGATGTGCAAAGAGAAATTCTAGAGTGAAACATTTAAAGAGTCAAATTTCTGGTCCTTAAAACTTCCCTATTTGTGATCTTTCCCTGCTACAGAAACTCACAGTTTCTCCTGAATTCCTATTTTTCTTTCCCCATTTTACATCTTTTTAATTGTATGTGCATATATGTGTATATACAAGTGTGTCTTTGTGTGATTTTTGTTTGAGGGGCCACAAACGGCAGATTCCGGGCTTACCCTTAGCATTACACTCAGGAATCACGCTGGTACAGAAAATATGGATGTAGGGGATGGAACCTGGGTCGATTGCTTGGATGGTTAAGTCCTTACTCACTGTACAATGTCTCTGGCCCTAAGTAAATGTGCTCTAACACACCCATGGTGATCCCTGAGCAGATGTCCTTATTCGTGAAAAACCAAATCTAAGATAGCAAGATGCTTAAAAAAAACACACCCCTTTACCCTTGTTGGATTAGAGTTCTAAAAATTTAGGTTTAACATTGTTCCATCATTTCTCCTCTGCTACAAGGAGCTTAGGCTTACTGAATAACACCCATCACAATGCTCCTGAATCACTCCAATTTCCTTAGTATTCATCTTTAACTTCCAGGTGCTCTGCTTCTCCTATGTATTAATCACCCACTTCCCCTAACCAGAAACTGTGAATTGTAAAGTCAGATTCTTCAGAGATCTCTGGATTTTGTATATGTAAGTCAAATTTTGACTTTCTCTTTCCTTTATATCCTATGCAGTTTACTTTAGACAAATATCCTTTTTGCTCCTGGACAAGGACCAGTGCAGTCCCAGTTGGGAAGATTGTGCTGGGAGGATTGGGATGGCCATGCCCCCAGCCCTCAGCTTTGTATAGACAAAGTAAGGCAATACTAGGCTTTTGTAACTTCAGAGTTAATTGACCGCAGATAGTATATACTCTTGGGCATAGTCATGTTTATGAGACTTAAGCCTCAGCTGCCCTTTGTTCTTAGCACCCCAAAAGCAAGAGACTGGATGGACCCAGGAGAGCTGTGAGCTACCCTGGCATTGAAAAAGGACAGGGAAGCACCATAACATAGGAGTGACTGATCATTTACGCAGATATTTGGCAGAGAAAAATGTCATTCACCCAAGGAGACACTCTGTCTCCCAGGGCCATCTACATTAGTTTTATCTTTTCCTCTAGTTGTATAAGTTATCAACACTTGTAGTTTGGATAAACACAGTAAGAGACAAAGATTCCAACACTTAGTTCTCTGGGCTTTGACAGCAAATAAGGATTTTTTTTTGCTTTTTTGGGTCACACCCGGTGATTCAAGGGGATACTCCTGGCTCTGTACTCAGGAGTTACTCCTGGTGTTGCTCAGGAGACCATATGGGATGCTGGGAATCGAACCCAGGTCGGCCGCGTGCAAGGCAAACACCCAACCCGCTGTGCTATCTCTCCAGTACCCAGAGCAAATAAAGCTTTTGACACTTACTTCTCTGGGCTCTGAGACCAAGCAAGGCTTCTACTGTAAATCCCAAACTAAGTCTTCAGGACAGTTCACCTTGTCCTTCCCCATGGGGGTCCTGTCTCTAACGTTGTAACAGTTTGCATCAAGACCATACACAAGTGCTTTCTAGAATGTTCCATTTCGAAGCTGGGGTAGTTTTGCCACTTGCCCCAGGTCCATCCAAGTCCCACGGCAGAACCTCCCTGTTGGGGTGTTAGGAACTACAGCAACTGAAGCCCGAGTCAAGTAATGATCACCAAGCAATTATGCCCTGGAGTAGATGACTTCAGAGTCAATCAACTCCCAAATATTAGGAGCATAGCATTGATGGTCTTACTCTGTTTAACCAAAAAACATTCAGTATAGTAAAAATATAAATAATCTATAGGGGAAATAGAAAAGCAGGTACAAATACATAGCCCTTCAACTGCAAACCAGTACAAATACAAAGTTGAGAATTACCAGAAAGTCATGCTTTATAAGTAATTAAGACTGACCTGGGGAACTGAGACAACGCGAGGTAAAACATAAAGGAAAGGTTACAGATAAACTTTAAATGAGGGATGTTAGCAAGGACATGATAAGCTTCTCTGGGAGGAGAAAAAGGGGCAATTCATAGATGAAGCCTAAAGCACTTTGGGATAATATCCAGCAGATCACCAACAGCCTGGACCCTGTTTCCTTCTTCGATCCTCTGTCACCCTTCACCGGCCAGGGTGGGGAGACCAATTATAGCCACCAAAGGCACGTAGCACATGTCCACACATTATTTGAACACAACTCTCAGTAATCATTGTAATAGCCGGGTTTTGCCTGATCAGGGGGAGATGAAGAGTCGGGGTGCAATTTTCAAGTTGATTTTAGGATACAGAAATTCTGCGTTACAAAAAATAACAATATGGAGTCAGAGATAGTAAGCTGGGAGGGGCGCTTCCCATGCTGACCCCGATCGATATTCGGCATCTCACATGACCCAGAAAGAACTTAAAAAAGAAAAGAAGAATTCCAGTGTGCTGCTCCCAAAGTAATTCCACATATGTGCCCAACATACAACAAAAAATAGCCCCAAAGTAAATTTTCATTTGCAAACCACAACCACCCCTAGAACCACACCCAAGGGTCGATCTGGAAATCAAGGCTACTAATGAATAGTGACGGAGGGCTACAGTGTCATTTGCCATTATGAAGCTGCCCCACTGCCCCTCAAAAATGAACAGTCGTTTTATAGTTTTGGAGGCACCACCTGCGATACCGACGAGGAACTTGACTCTGCGCTGAGGCACCCGTCCTGGTCGAGCTTGGAGGTCGATCTGTGGTGGGCCAGATGCAAAGTAAACGCCCTAACCGCTGTGCTATCTCTCCGGTCCTCTAAGAGAATCTGCAGGTTTTGCAGCAGGGAGGTCCCGGCCAAAGCATCCAGGACAGGGCCCAGCGCAGTCCTGTGCTGGGAGGGTCAGGACGGCCCAGCCCCAACGTCCTGCAGCCCCCGCATTCGGCCCCGGCCACTCGCCACCACCACACAACTGAGCTGCAGGGGATCCCCAGAACCAGGCACTCACACCTGCGAACCTTGAGCCCCATTACAGCTCCCACTGCACTCACCAAAGCTCTGCAGCTACCACTAAACCCTGGCAGACTCAGGAACCACCGGGATATCGGTTGAAAAAGAAGCTTAAAGGTGTCCTTAGAGCTGGATTGGCCCTGAATCTCAATGCAAAGACCTGGAGGTGCGGGCGCTCACAGAAGGCCGCTATTGTCCTGCCATGAAACCAGCCTTCACAGATCCCTTCCACATGGGACAGCCTCTTCTCCCTTCACCTGCATAACAAATGGACTCCTGATCCAGTGTCTTGCAGGGAAACAGGTAAATGCCCTGCTGTGACTCACTTCCGCTTCTGCAAGCAGCCTTAAAGGGCCAGACACCAGCTGCGCAGAGAACAACTAGGAAAATGTAGGTAAATGTGTAAGGCTGGTTGGCTGGAGCGAAAGCACAGTGGATAGGGTGTTTGCCTTGTACGCAGCTGACCCAGGTTCAATCATCTGGATTCTATATGGTCCCATTTTGGTGTGTAACACATTGTTTTGATTTTACTGCTTCCAAAGTGTAAGTCTTAAAACATTTACCCTCAATGTTTGTGTAAATCAAATGGAAAGCTGAATACAATGAGTGCAGATACGCTACAGGGAGTGATGTGCTTCCTTGCATGTGGCTGACCTGGACACAAACTATGGGCAGCACAGCGGGATGTGACGCCCAGAACATAACACAGAAGGGCCTGAAGAATGGAGGTTTGGCTGTCTATACAATGTCAAAAAGGCTCACCACAGCATCCTGGTTGATCTCTGCCATGATCCTCTGCAAACCAGGGCCTCTGAGCCAAGTCAGAGTCACAGCAAAGAATGAAACCATGGTGAGTCTTGACAATACCCAGCAAAATGCAATGTTTGTACCTATTTACTTCTTATTTAATTCCTTCCACCTTGCTTTATCACTACGAACCATTATTTACCAGTTAACATACTGGGAAGTCCACATGCCAGGACATTGTCATAACCATGGTGCAGGTGATAATCAGCAAGTACCTTTCAGTTGTGGTACTAGTATCACAGGAAGCTTTCACACGTAACAGGATTATTTCCTTCCTTACTGTCCTTTTTTATCAATCCCCCACCCACTTGTTGAAACTAAAATTGTTTTACCTAAGGGCCCTGTTCTGACGCCGGCCATTGTTATTATGGAAGTAATTGATCCAGCACAACTTTTATATTTACTAAAGCTTTTGGGAACATGAAGGCCTTCATATTCCTTACCTACAGGATTTTCTTCAGGATTCTCTTTAAAGTCGCAGGTGTGAATAATGCGCTTTCCACGTTCTTACATAAATATATATATATATGTATTCTTACATATATATAAATATGTATACTTATATATAGCTTCTCTCCAGTGTGAATTCTCCTATGCATAAGGCCTGAGGATCCAGGAAATTCCTTCCCACACTCCTGACAGATATAAGGTTTCACTGCAAAATAACTTCTCACATGCCCAGTAAGGGCTGAAGACAAACTGAACACGTTTCTACATTCCTGAAACTTATGAGGTTTCTCTCTACTGTGAATTTTCCTGTTCAGAAAGCTATGCCAATTGCATCAAAATTTTCCTGTAGTCCTTTCCTATATAAGGCCTCAATCCAGGATAAATTTCTCTCACACAGCAAAACTTGAGGATTGAGTAAAAATCTTCCCACACCACTACATATGTTTTCTTCGAGTATGAATTTTCCTATGTTTAATAAGGAGTTAGGAGGAAGTGAAGGGTGTGCCAAAGTCTTTACAAACATAAGGTTTGTCTCCAGTATGAAAATTTCAGCCTCTCCTTCCATATCCTTCTCGATTCTGCATATTCAGGGTTAGGGAAATGAGATCCATTTATTACTGGATTTGGCATATCAATTTGGTCTATTTGGCATAGACCACGGATAGCTTGCCAGGCTCTGCCGTGCTGGTTGGATATTTAAGGTACCCTGAAAACTTAGAGAAAAGTAAATAAATGCGGCCGTGCGCGCCCGGGAGCTTGTTGTGATAATCTCTGGATCCTGGCCGTTGCTGGGGTTACACGGCAGTTGGAGGGTGTAACTGTCTAGCTACTGACAGGTCCAGTTCCAAACCGTGCAGGCTTGGAGATCTCAGCCCCGGGTCCCACACACCTGGGTTCCTCTGCCAGTTCTGTTATGCCTGAGGCTTATCCAAGTGTGTGGGGAATGGCCCCAGTAAGGCCTTGGCTGGGGCCTCGAGGTCTTCAGATGTTGGGCCCTGGCAAGGATAGTCAGGCACAGGGTAGGAGACTCTGCCTTGTGCTCTCCTGGGAGCTTGTTGTGATAAAATACCAAAGCAGAAATAGGCTGCCAAAACGCAGAAAAACAAAAATGATTGTCTATACTTTTAATGCTCGTACGCTGGTATCTGCTGCATCCATTGAAGACCTTATGGCACAAGCACAAAAGATCAAGTACGACATTATTGGTCTGACCGAAACGAGAAGACATCAATCCCATCATGCCGTTTTCGACACTGGAGAAGAACTGTTCCTTGGAACATGTGATAAAAGAGGCGTCAGTGGTGTCGGTATCCTTGTCAACACAAACTTAGTCACGAGCACTGATTCATTCGAATGCCTAACAACCCGAATCGGATGATTACACTTGAATAAATGTGGCTCACTACCGTGCAGTTTCTATCTTTGTTGTCTATGCACCAACATCCAGTTATGGTGAAAGAGAAACTGAAAAATTCTACATGGACCTGGAGAAGTTCTATAAAGAAGATCACACCTTCTACAAGATCATTGTCGGTGATTTTAGTGTCAAGATAGGACCAAGAAGATCAGTCGATGAACTCCACATCGGGACCCATGGCCTGGAATGGAACGAACAGGGTGACAGACTGTCTGAGTTCATCATGTCAACCAAAACCTTCCATGGTAAATCACAGTTCCAAAAGGCTGAATCTAAACGTTGGACATAGGCATCTCCCTATGGACTGTTCCACAATGAAATAGACCACATCATATTCAATCGGCGGTTTTGCCTAACCGATGTTGCTGTTGTCCAAAATTCCAAACGGGATCAGACCACCATCTTCTTCGTGCAAAATTCTACCTCACAGAATGAGGAGAAAAGAATGCAAGGTTTAAGAAGAGGACTCCCAGAACAACCACCAACTGGGAGCTCTTTGGCTCTGTTGCGGCAACATGGGAAGATGCCGTCATTGACAACATTGATGAGGAATATGATCGAATGATTCAGCACCTCCATGATTGTGCAAGGAATGCCAAGAGAGAGATAACCATGAAAAACCGCCTTTCTTCGAAAACTCTTGAACTTACTGGCCAACGTGGCTTGGCACATGCCTCAGGCAACCACAAGCGAACATCCGAATTGGCAAAACAGTGCAGAGAAGCCATCAAGGATGACCTCAAAAACAGGAGAGCAGCAGTACTGGTAGATGCGGCAGAAGCTGGGAAAAGCATTCATAACATCCGCCTTTCCTTCACCAACTACAAAACCAAGATGACTGCCCTCCGACATCATGATGGATCTATCACATCTTCCAGAAGGGCAATAGAGAAGATTATTCATGACTTCTACTCAGATCTCTTTAATAGCCACGTCCACTTGCACACCTACCACATACCACATGATGGATATGTCATTCCCAATGTTCTCCCTTCCGAAATCCAACATGCCATCTCGTCGGTAAAGAAACAAAGAGCACCTGGCCCAGACAATATCAGACCCGAACACCTGAAGAACTTACCATCAGTACTCATCAATACATTGGCTCGGCTCTTCACACGCTACCTGTCTGAATGCAAGGTTCCATCCCAATGGAAAACCAGCAGGACTGTACTACTATACAAGAAAGGAGACATCCACGACAATGGCAACTATTGCCCAATCTGCCTATTGTCTGTCATCTACAAACTATTCACTCGAGTCATCCTGAATAGGATTAGCAGAACACTAGATGAAGGACAACCATGTGAACAAGCTGGATTCCGAAAAGGATTCAGTACCATCGACCATATCCACACGATTACTAAGCTCATTGAGGTATCTCGGGAGTTCAAGATGCCGCTCTGTCTAACGTTCATTTATTTCAAGAAGGCCTTTGATTCTGTTGAGACGGAAGCAGTCATGGAAGCAGTCATAGTTATGGCTAGCAGCCCTAGCCAATCAGGGCGTACAAACTCAATACATCAGGATCCTTCGTGAGCTCTATTGCGGATTCACTACCAAGATATCACCATTCTACAAAGAAGTAATCATCCATATCAAGAGAGGGGTTCGGCAGGGTGATACCATTTCACCAAAACTCTTCAGTGCCACCCTCGAGAACATCATGCAACGACTGGAATTGGAAAGCATGGGAGTGAAGATAGATGGTCGGCAACTACACCACCTCCGCTTTGCTGATGACATCGTTCTAATAACACCAAACATCAGCCAAGCGGCACAAATGCTGAACGACTTTGACCGTGAATGTGGAAAGGTCGGACTACAGCTGAATCTTACAAAGACAATGTTTATGAGAAACAGCCTTGTTCCTGATGCTCCATTCGCTCTCAATGGAACCACCATCTCCGAATGCAACAGTTATATATACCTAGGTCGAGAAATCAACATGATGAATGACCTGGCACCTGAGTTGCGCAGGAGGAAGAGAGCGGCTTGGAATGTCTTCAAGAGCATTGAAGAAGTAACTAAAAGGACATAGAACCTCCTGCTACGAGCACATCTCTTTGATTCCACTATTCTTCCTGCATTAACATATGCCTCAGAGACCTGGACCCTATGAAAACGGGATGAGAACGCTGTTCGGGTCTCTCAAAAAGGAATCGAAAGAACTATGCTTGGACTATCACGATTCACTCAAATGAGAGATAGAATCCGGAGTTCTGATCTTCGTCAACGCTCAAGAATCAGGGACGCTGTCTCATTTGCCAAGACATCAAAAATCAGATGGGCTGGACATGTAATGAGGTTTACAGACAACCGCTGGACTACAGCCATTACTGATTGGATTCCATGGGACATCAAAAGATCACGTGGACGCCCACCTATAAGATGGTCAGACTTCTTCGTCAAGACCCTAAATGATCGGTTTGAGGCTCTGCATGTTCCTAGAATGAACAGATACCATTGGGCTACGCTAGCACGCAACCGGGATGAATGGAGACGTTACTGGCACCCGCTCGAATAAATCGATGAATAACGGGGATTAAGTGATTAAGTGAAATGATGAAAATTTCAGTGCCTCAAACGGAGTGCAAAATACGCAAATGCCTTGCCATACTCCATATATATATATATATATATATATATAGAGAGAGAGAGAGAGAGAGAGAGATATTCACTGCAATGTGCAATGTGCATTTTCTTATGGACAGAAAAGTTTGAATAGTAAGTGAAAACCCTCCCACAGTAGTGACACGAATAGTGTTTCATTCCCCTGTATGAACTTTCCCATGCTCAGAAAGACCTGAGAGGAAATGAAAGGCCTTTCCAATTACCTCACATATATAAGGGTTTTCTAAAAAACAGAAATTATGAAACTAAGACTTCAGGAATAAGCAAAGGCCTTCCTACATTGCTCACAAGTTATCTCTCCAGTGTGAGTTTTTCTGTGTACTAAGGCTTGTGGAATAAGCAAAGACTTCCCACTCCGTATATGCATGTGGCTTCTTTCCAGAGTGAGTTTTCTGTGCATACTAAGATGTGTTGAGTGATCGCACAGCGGTAGGGCGTTTGCCTTGCACGCAGCCAACATGACCGACCTGAGTTTGATTCTCCGCCCCTCTTGGAGAGCCCAGCAAGCTACCGAGAGTATCTCGCCCGCACGGCAGAGCCTGGCAAGCTCCCCGTGACGTATTCGATATGCCAAACACAGTAACAACAAAGTCTCCAATGGAGATGTTACTGGGCCTGCTCGAGCAAATCGATGATCAACGGGAGGGCCTTTATTTTTAATTTTTAATAAGATGTATGAGTCAGAGAAAGGCTTTGACACATTGCTTACATGCATACAGACTCTCCAGTATGAAATCTCCTGTGTATAAGGTATGAGGATCCATTGAAGGCCTACCCTCAGTCCTTACACATAAACAGTTTCTCTCCTGTGTGGATGTTCACATAGTACCACCGGGGTGATGCTGGACTCAAAAGCTTGTCCTCAGTGCTTACATTTCTGAGGATTCTGTCCATTATTGGCTTCTATGGGAAAGTGATGGTGCTGAGGACACGGGAAGAGTGATCTTCTGATCACCCTCAGAAGACATCCCACCTCTCTTGGCATCCCTGGGGGGATGAGGGCCAAATTGCTCACTTGAGCCTTTATCAAAGTGTGCAGGAAGAGACATTCCACCAGGGCTGGCTGCATCCATGTAGAACAGAGGATTCCAATTATTAGTCTATGCCATGAGAGTTATCATGTCAAAAGAAATCAAGCTCTGCAGGTAGGTAGCTGGTAAGGTACGGGACAATGAGATTCTTGGGGAAGTAATAAATCCAGATGGGGTTGAAAGCGGTGACTCTGAAGTCAGCCATGGGGATTCAGAGAGGAACTGGCCTAGTAGAAACCCAGAGAGCTGGAGACATGGAACAGGAGCAAAGGCTGGTAAGAACATCAAAGAACAAGGTCCGGCCAACGCTCTACCCCTTGACAACACGCGAGCAGTGGACTCTCAGCTACAAAGAAAACCCCAGAAGGCAGTTTCAGAAACATGATTTCAAACTGAAAGTATCAGGTTAGTACAGTAAGTTGTATGCAGTCAATCTAGGTACAATGTCCCGAATTCCAAATGGTCCCCTGAGCACCATATGATTCATAGATGGATGGAATTTTGCTCTATCCAATCATAAATGTTTCCTTTTTTACCTCTAATATAAGAAAAGAGACTTGGGTGGGATCCAGGATTGTGATCAACCTTGTGAGTAATCACAGGTAAACGGAATGGTCTTCTGGGATGTGGGGAGCTTGGGAGCTGACCCATATTCCCACTTATAAAAGATTTCATCAAGGCGCCCCTTCCATCCTTTCAAACTACATTCTGTGCACAATTACATGCATCTAAACTCTCCAACTGAGACCAGAGCAACTGTAGATCTGGGTAGGGTGTTGCTTGCATATGGTCAACCTAGGTTCAATCCCCAGGAAACTGTAGAGTCTCCCGGAGCACCATCAGAAATAATACCTGAGTGCAGAGCCAGGAGAAACCACTGAGGATCACCAGGTATTGTAGGATAATTGTCGTCTGCCCTTGCTCCCTGGCCAGTGTGAGCTTATGTTTGTTGATTGCCCATAACCTTTCAATTACCTTTGTCTCCTGATAAGACTTTGACTTGGAAAGATTGTCTTTCTCTTCTCCTTAATGTCTTTTGCATGGTTAGCTATTTCAGAGCAATTGCTTTTTGTATGGATACAGGAGGACAGTTACAAAGACAAGCCTGAGCTTTAGAGTTGATAGTCTCCAGATAATATTACCTCCTGGACAACTGCTCTCTTGACTGAAGCCTCAGTTGCCCTTACCTTTTCGATCCCCAAAAGAAGGGTCCGATGAGGGACTAGATGGACCCAGGGCAAGTGTGAGCTAGCTACCCTGGCATCGAAATGGGCCTGGCCAAAGTAACATAATGCTTATCTATAAGAGCCTGGTTATGGACAAATTCTGTTATGAATCAAAAAGTAATAACTGGACTTGGACGCTGCTGGGATTAGGAGTGATTGATCGGCCTAAGCACTGTAGTCTGAATCTGTGGGGAGAAGTCCCCAGGAGTGTCACCCACAACCCTAAAAGTATATGCTACTGTGTCCATACAGAATGATAATCATTAGGAAGTAAAACTAAATATGTCTATTAAGTTGCTGGTCTAAGTAGAGGAGTAACACACCTTGAAGGCTGCTTTTCCTTCTTGGGCTGCAGGTGATGTGGAAGTCTGGAAAACCATTTTTCATTGCGCTTCCCGTGGGGAGGCGGGGATTGGGGTCGTGGTAAGAGAAGGAAAAGAGCAGCTTCAGGGAGACAGGGGGAATGAAGGACACTGAGAAAAGGGATGGTCCTCCTCCACCCAGATTCCCTATCTTCCAGTATGTAGGCATTACACCCACCAACTGCCCCTGGCGCTGTGTAATCCCATCAATGGCCAAGACCCAGAGACTATAAAACCTTGTTACTGAAAGAAAACACGCAGTCTCCTGCCTCTGTGTCTGGCTGTCTTATTGGGGTGCTTTGGAGGAGGGTTTGTTGAGTTTCCCTCCCAATCCCGAGCTGTAGACCTCTGGTTTGAGCCACAGTCCCACAAGTCCCCACGAGCCACACGTATGAAGGAACCGGCAGAGAAACCCAGGTGTGCAGGACCTGGGGCTTAGATCTCAAAGCTGCTCGTATTGGGACTGGGCCTCCTCCACCCAGATCTCCCATCTTCCAGTATGTAGGTGTTACACCCACCAACTGTCCCTGGTGCCGTGTAATCCCATCAATGGCCAAGACCCAAAGTCTATAACACCGTGCTCTGGGAAGTGCACGGCCACATGAAATCTTATTATCTAGACTTACTCTGGAAAAACTGGCATGCTACCAGAAATATACTGCCCACACCGCAGAGTCTGGCAAACTCCCCATGGTGTATTCAATATGCCAAAAACCAGTAAAATGATGGTTCTCATTCTTCTGACCCTGAAAGAGCCTCAATTGTGGCACTTCTTAAAATCTCAGGGGTAGGACAAAGGAGACATTGCTGGGGCCTGCTTGAGTCAATCGATGAACAACAGGATGACAATGATACAGTGCGAGAAGAGACACAGAGTTAGAGGACACAGATGTGACTTAGAGAGAAGGCTGAGAGCTGAGAGGTGAGAGTAAGAGTGGCTGGGGAGATTGGAGAGGAGTCACAGAGAGCGTAGGAGAGCGAGTTAGAGAGAGGGTTGGATAGAGCTGGGAGAGACAAGAGACTGAATAATCAGCAACCAGCCCGGTCCTCATTCTACTTTCATCGGTCCAAAGCAACAGCTGTCCAGGGTGGAGAAGTGGCTCGAGAGCACCAAATGTGGACAGTGAGAGAGCCGCCAGGAGAGACCAGGAACATCTGTTAACGTGTAAATCTGGTTCAAACCCCCACTTCTCATAGGGTCCCCAAGCTCCCCTGGATTGACTCCTGAGTGCAGGGTTAGGAGTAAGTCCAGAACACTTCTGGCTGTGATCCGAACACAAAAACACAAAAAAGTGAACTTTGGGGGGCTGGAGCGATAGCACAGACGGTAGGGTGTTTACCTTGGACACGACCAATGCAGGTTTTATTCCCAGCATCCCAAATGGTCCCCCAAGAACCGGCAGGAGTAATTCATGAATGCATGAGCCAAGAATAACCCCTATGCATCACTGGGGGTGACCCAAAAAGCCAAAAAAAAAAAAAGTGAACTGTGTAGTTAATCAGAAAAAAAAAAAAACCAACTTTCTCAACTTAGCAAAGAAGCATTTTTATGATGGCTACAGAGATAGCACAGACCACGAGTTGCTTGTCTGGCACATAGCTGACCAGGGTTCAATCCCTATCACTTCACGGAGTCCCCATACCTAGAATTATCAATGAGAACCGAGCCGGCGTAAACTCTAATCTCCATTGGGTGGAGCCAACCAAAAATAAATCAATAAATTTAGGTGCTAGAACTATAGTTTGTTAGGGTACTGGCCTTGTACACGGCTGACCTGTATACCCCGGCACCAAACTGAGTACCGTTTTGGCAGCAACCACAGGATATGACCATATGAGCTGACAGTGAGTGGGAGGGCACTTGTCATGAACGCAAAGGACTTAACTTCACAACCTGAATTACCAAGGAGTGATCCCGGAGCACTGATGGGTTCGGCAAAATTCCACATAGCCAATCCCCCTCCTGCTCAAATAAAGGCAATGAGGATTTATCTGCAAACAGAAGAGGTGTGAAATCTAGTAATATATTCTGAAAGGTCAGTCGTCTGGGTTTGTTGTTTTGTTTTGGGACCACATCCAGAAGTGCTCAGAGCTTACAAGCCAGGTTTTCAGACTATGAATTTACCCCTATGGGTATGTGATTTTATAAAAGAAAAAGAGGATGAAAAGTTACACTTAGAGCCAGAGTAATAGTACAGTTGGCAGGGCATATGTTTGGTCCCTGGCATCACATATAGTCCCCCAAGCACTGCCAGGAGTGTTTCCTGAGTGCCAAGCCAGAAATAACACCTGAGCATTACCGCTGTGTCCAAAAAAGAAACGAAAAATTAAATTTAGCCCAAACGAGATTTTAAAGTCCAAAATTTTGCTCAGAGCCTCCAACTCCTTCATTTTCCCCTAACAGCCATCTGTTGAAAGGGCTCTAGAAATTTCACATGTAAGAACTTTCCATGAAGGCATAAACAGGAGAGAGCACACCAGACTGAAGCAGATGCCAGCCACCTGGAAGCCCAGAGGGCCTTCTCTGGTATCCAGTGTCCACTAGTCCCCTGAGCACAGAGCAGGGCACAGACCTCAAGTACTACCAGGTGTGGGCCCAAATCTCACCTCCTCTGCTCCGCAAGTAGTGAGATACACCCAAGGAGAGGAGCTCAGAGGGTAGACCACCTGATTTACCTTTGGGGGACATGGCATGGCTCCCCCTGCATCTCAGACACACAGATACCTGAGGGGGAGAGTCTCTGACTACCTCCAAGTTTGTAGCAAATGGAGCGGGGTGAGGGAAAGACCTGAGAAACACTCCAACCCCAAAAAGATGCTCAAAGAATGCTCATGTGTTCAGACAAATACTGAAGTGGGAGGGTTGGAGTCATACCTAGTGATGCTCAGGGGACAATATCCCCTAGTGATGTTGTGGCAAGGATAACTTTGGTCACTGCAAGAAAGACAAACACCCTCCTGGCTGTACTACTGCACCAGCCCCTAAGAGTGAGACATTTACAACCTATTGCTGCTGGTCCCTAGAAAACCCCTTTCTGCAAGTACTCACTTCAACAGCAGGGCACACCCCTGGTCTTGGAGAGATGGACAGTGGGGATGCCTGGAATCTGGACAGGTGAGGCAGAAATTCTTTTTTCTGAGGAAATATAATCACATAGGGTTAGCAAAGCTAATAAGTTGATAGGGTGCTTTTCTTTCAAGCAGCTAAGCCTTGGTCAATATGCAATAGAACATAGGCTCACCCACTCCAGCACTGCTAAAAATGATACATGAACTCAGAACCAAGAGTAACCCATGAGCACTGAGTGCTCTGTGGTCAATAAAAGTACAATAAATTAAGTAATGAAGACATTTCTGGGGCCGGAAAGATGGTACAGCGGGTATGAGTTTGCTTTCCATGCGGCTAACCCGGATTCGATTCCCGAAATCCCATATGGTCCCCAAGCACTGCCAGGAGTGATTCTTGAATGCAAAGCCTGAGTAAACCCTGAGCATCACTGGGTGTGACCCTAAAAATCCAAGAAAAAGAAATTTCTGTGTAAAGAGATCGGAGACACAGTACAGCAGGTGAGGTGCTTGTCTTGCACTCAGCCAAACCAAGTTTGAATCCTGGCATTATTAGAGGGGTTAGGGCACACTCTGGAAGTGATCCAGCTACTTCCTGCTAAGATTGCATATTTGGTTGCAAGACCCACTGTAGCACCACCCTGTTGCACTCCTCCAGACCACAACCTGAGTTGGCTTAAAGCTCCACACCTTGGGGCCTGAGTGACAGCATAGACAAATGAGCATTTCTTTTGAAGGTGGCCAACCTGGATTTAATTCTTGGCATCCCTTATGGTTCCGAGCACCACTAGGAGTGCTTGCTGGATTTAGAGCCAGGAGTAACCACAATGCCTCGCTGGGTGTGACCCAAAATGCAAAATAAATAAATCAAAAGGAAAGAGAAGCTCCCCACCTCCCTGAACTCCCAGAACCCAGTGAATGCACAAGAACCAGTGAAAATCAAAGGCTCTGCCAAATGCTTTTGAGCCCCAAGCACATGAAGAATATGCCCCGCCCCTCCCCCCATCCAGCCCGGCCACCCCCCAAGAATGACAGGACAGAGGGGAGGGTGTTTTTTCCTTCATGCTGCTGACCCAGATATGGCGTACCCTGAGCAAAGCCAGGATTGACCCCTGAACACTGCCAGGTGGGGCTCAACACCCCCCACGAGGAAAAAAAATGCGCCCCCAGGTCCCTTTGATGAGGGAATCCCATGCTTTAGCCCTACTCCACAAGCAACCTAAGGAACGAAAGGGGGCGAGGAACGGGATGTCCTGGGGACACTGCTGGGATGATCCACGCACCCCCGTGACTGACCAGGTGCTGGAGTCGCCCCGAAACTAAGTAACGCTGAGCTGCCCTCACCCGCCCCATCAGATCTGGGGGAGACTGAAGCTCACTCTAGCTCTGACACTTTCTGCTTTGTGAGGGGCCAGAGCGGTGGGTCCGCAGGGAGGGCGCTGGCCCCGCATCCTGACACCCCAAAGGGTCCTCGGATCCCCAGGGAGGGAGTCCTGGGCGCCACCGGGTAAGGGTCTAAAGCACATAAGACAAAATTTAAATTTTTTTTTTCTCTTGTTCATTCGCTTATTGTCCTTGTTTCTGGAACGTTCAGAACAACCTTCGCGCTTCCAATTCGTTTTTCTCTTCGACCACGTGCTTCCTCTACCCACCCACCTTTTTGGGGGGTCTGGGGGGCTTTGCCCAGGGGTTACTCCGGGCTCTGGGCTCACTCCAGGCTGGTCCTGGGACGCTGTGGGGGCCTGGATCAAACCGGGACGCTGTGGGGGCCTGGATCAAACCCGGGCAGCCGCATTCCCCCCTTACGCATCTTTCTAAGTAAGTTCTCCTCAACAAAAACGATCGTGTTTCCCTCAAAATCAGTTTATAAACAAGATAAAGTTTTCCACAGCAGCTCTCAGGTGCGACCCGGGTGAGGGGCCGCCCCCCCACGCCACCGCCACGGAGCGACCCCGCCGCCCACAAGGCAGAGACCGCGGACGTCCAGGCGCTCAGAGCGACCACCCGGACGGGCAAAGGTGAAACCGACCTTCCGGGACCCCCCACCGGCCTCCCCTGGGTGCCCCCTCACCCGCTCCTCACCTTCTGCAACCACGCGACCCGCCTGCTCTTCCGCACCTAACGCCAAGGCCGGCGGATAAAGGTCGCGGATTTGTGACGTCACCTGCACGTTCGCCCAGAGCCTTAAAGGGCCAGGCTTCGAATATTCCTGACCAGGTACTTGCCTGGTTAGGAAGGTTCATTTTTGCTCATTTCTGGGATAGGATCAAGTGATCCAGACAGCTGGGGGTTGCCAGGTCTGGGATAGATAGAGAGGGATGAGCTGAAGAGATAACATTTTGAGCAGAGAGTCTTTGTATTTACGAAGGAAATAAATTCACAAAAATACTTTGCAAACAGCCGCAAGATCATCTCTCTGAGTCCCAACGTTCATTTATTTATTCATTTACAACCCTCAGCCACGTGCTAGGACCAGGCCCCCAGGATTCCTCCTGGCAGGTGCCAATGAAAAAGACTGGCTTTAAAAGCGTCCCTAACCACTGGGGGCAGAGGAGCGGCCGCTCAAAGTGATCTGGCAGTTTTACATACACATGTCTACACAGAAAGCTGCAGGACAGGGCCCGGCACAACCCCTGGTTGAGAAGGTTGGAATGGTCAAGACTTAGGACATCAGCAGGTGCAGCATCCTCAAGACCCACAGCCCCCCATCTTCAGCTCCACACCCAGGCCATGTTGCCCTACTGCAGATCTGGAAGTGAAGATGCCCCAAGGATAATGCACTCACACCCGAGAACACTGTGCCGTACTAAATCCCCCCAGTGCAACCAGCAAAGCTCCATATCCTCCTAAAGCTTCTGGAGCAAGGCAGACCCCAGGAACCCACTGGATATTGATGGGGGGAGTGAAAAACAACCACAAAAGTGTCCCAAAAGCTGGCACGATCCCGTTGGTCACATTACAGTCACTGGAGGTGAGAGGTCCTCATGTCCTGCCACTATTTGGCCTTCAGTGCCCCCCTTCGACTGAAGTATCACTTTGTCCTTTAAACGCATGCCTGGAGGAGGCCTGATCCACTTGACATCATTAGGAAGCAAAGGTGCACATGGAAGAATCCCATCTGTGACATCACCCATTTCACCAAGGAGCCTTAACGTGCCAGGTTCCAAGTGCAGACAGACCATTATGGCAGCCCAGGTGAGTCAGTGCAAGGGGGATGAACTCGAATCAAAAAGAGGAGAGGCAAGTGCTGGAGGGTCAGGTCACAGAGTTCAGGGCAGTGAGTTAAGGTGGAGTCCCTTGGCCCTGTACTGGTCAAACATAGAACCAATGCTCCCCAACACTTCCATCATAAAAAAATGAGATTGATTCAAAGTAAAACAGACAAATAGGTTGTGAATGGCTCCTGGGACAATGAGTTTCTCTGGGAAGTCATTAATCAAGATGGGTGCAGTGTCTCTGAAGCCAGCCCTGAAGATGCAGAGGAACTGGCCTAGCAGCAACCCAGAGAGCTGTAGAGACACTGGGCAGGAACAAAGGCTGAGAAGAACATCAGAGAGCACTGTACAGTGAACACTCTACCCCTTGAAAAAACGCTATCTAAGAACCTACAAGGAAACTCCAGACGAAGCTCTAGAAACACGTTTTCAAACAAGAGTATGGGGAAAGAAGTTAGTACTGTGGCTTAATGCTTGTGTTAAGCATGGTTTTCCTGAGTTCCATTCCTGGCATCGAAAAAAACACAGACTGCTAAGAACTGCCAAGTATGGCATGAATTACATAAAACATATTTCAATAAATAAATTCATGTATAGACCTACCCTAAAAACGGAGGCACATAGGAGCTAATGGGCACCAAAGTTTACTAGATCATTTTGTACACTACATCTTTTGAACAGGAAAAAACAGTTTTAATCATTCTAGTGGCTAGTAGGATTGAGATTTTACCAATTACAAACGCAACGTTTTGTCGTCTTTTCTTCTAATATAACTGAAATGAGAAGAGTAAAATCCAGAAATGTGACTACCCTTTATAGTTAGTCATCACACCTGATGTTATTGCCTGCTGTGATGGGAGTTTGGGCATCTGCCAGGTTCCCACAATTTGTAAAATATTTTGATCAAGGGGCCTTTTCCACCCTTTCATGGAACCATCAGAAAACTTTCTGTTCACCGTGTAAGTTCATTTCAAGTATCTAATCCACCCCTTTACAGAATAATGACAGGGAAATTATCCTAAACATTTCAGAAATATTTATCCTCAA
Organism: Sorex fumeus; assembly: GCF_029834395.1. Lineage (NCBI taxonomy): Eukaryota > Metazoa > Chordata > Mammalia > Eulipotyphla > Soricidae > Sorex > Sorex fumeus. The sequence goes on from NW_026606076.1 coordinate 5,936,180, forward strand.
TGTTAAGGGAAATGTAATAAAAATCTGAATACAACAGTACAGTGCAGAGCTGATACAGTGGGAAGGTACTTGATTGCACAAGACTCATCCGGATTCTAAGTCCAGATCCCAATAAGGATATCTATGTCCTCCCTCGCAGGTATGGATGAGCTCAGACCCAAGAGTATGGCTTGAGAAAAATAGGTGTGAATCCTCAAAATATAACAGAGGAAGGCCTGAAGTGTGGAGGTTTGCATCTTTTTCCATTCAAAAGGATTCACTGCAACATCCTGGTTGATCTCTATCATAAACCCCGCCAACCGGGGTCTCTGCCTCAAACCAGAGTCCAAGCAAAACTGAGACACTGGGCTGGAGTGATAGCACAGCGGGTAGGGCGGTCTCATTGCATGCAGTCAACCCGGGTTCAATTTCCAGCATTTCATAGGGTCCCCCAAGAACAGACAGGAGTAGTCCCTGAGTCCAGAGCTAGGAGTACCCCTGTGCATCTCTGGGTTTGACCACAAAAACAAAAGAAAACAATAAGAGTGACACTGATCATTGTGATCAATGGGTGGTGTTTGTACCCATATACTTAGTTCCTATTTAATCAGTTTTCACCTGGATTCCATCAGCAAGACACATTATTTACAGGTGAGAGAGCAATAGCACAGCAGGTAGGGCGTTTTCCTTGCATGCGGCCGACCCAGGTTCAATACCCAGCATCCCATATGGTTCCCCGAGCACAGCCAGGAGTGATTCCTGAGTGCAAAGCCAGGAGTAACTCCTGAGCATCTCCGGGTGTGACCCACCCAAAAAAGAAGAATAAAAGGACCCATTATTTACAGGTTAACATACACATCAAGTCCAAGTGCCTGGACACTGGCATAGGAAGTAGTAATCATTACTATTACTATTATGGTTTGCTATATAGAAGGTAACTAAGGAGGTTAATTCAGCTTCAACAGAAACTCAGGCCTTAGTAGGCGTATTAAAATACACAGTGGCAAGAACTCCTAAGAGTGTACAGAATGAGAAGATCTTTGTGTTTCCCTGAATTGCAATCATCAGCAATTCCCTTTCCCTCATAGTACTGAATTTACCATTTTAATTTGAACATGAGAACTGTAACATAAAGAATGAACTAGGAGTGTATATTTCAGACTTCAAAAAGCTGAAGCAGAGTGTTTGCCATAGGATCCCCCAAGCACCACATTCCCAGAGTAATTCCTGAGTGCATATTCAGGAGAAACCCCTGAACATCACCCAGGTGGGACACAAAAATGAAAAAAACATGGTCAAAGGGCAAGCCGTGAGGAACCCAGAGATAATGGAGGCCTTGTGTATCCCACAAGGGCTGGGGGAGATTGAATGATGCATTCAAGGTAAATTGAAATTCAGATTTTAGGGACTGCTGGGCATTTGCCTTGCAGGGGATGACCTGGATGTGATCCTTTCCCCTCCCAGTCCCACCTGCAGTGATCCTGCCTGAGGAGCCAGAAGTAACTCCTGAGAATTTCCGATTGTGCCTTGTCCCCACCCCTACAAAATAGTACTTGTTTTGTGTATTGAACAGAAAGCGCTATGTTAGGGGGATCAGGTTTATGAATGACAGATGTAAATGATTTCAGTGATCCCTGTGATCAAGGCTTTCTCTGCCTGTAGATGGTTTTTCTGGGCTCACCTCCAGTACCACCTGGTCCCCCGGTACCACTGGGAGTAGTTACAACCTGTGCAGCACTGGAAGCCTTAGAATATGCATCTTTGGGGAGGGAGACACAGTCAGCAGGGCTCAGGGCTTATTTATTCCTGCCTTTGCATTCAGGAGTTATTCCTCTGGGGCCAGGGTTGAGGTCTCCTAACGTCCTAACGTCCAGCACCTCCTAATGGTTTGGAGGGAATTGCTGTAGGCATTCAGGCAGATAAGGAAGGTTTCCCCTCCCAAGGCAAAGGCAGTAAATTTCCTGGGAATAGCTCCGAAGTTGTGAAGGCAACCTTGCAGAAAACAGGAACTAAGTCCTGATCACACCCTCACCTATGGCCAGCAACAGACCCATAGAAGCTCTTGCAGAAACAAAAGGCCAGGAAAGGAATTTCAAAGAAGATCATCACCCCTCCTCCTTAGCAACGCGACTTTGACCTAGGTAAAAGCCTAGATTGGATTCCCTTCTGCTCGAGGGAGACCGCTCATTGGCTTTCCCAGACATTTGCGGAAGCAGGGCAAGTGTTGGGTCCCCGAATGGGGGAACCAAAGTCGGACTCCATAAGGATGTGGGGACCCCTACCACTGCTTCCGAAACCGTTCCCCAAATTATACAGTCAGATCAGGAGGTGTGGACCAGGTGGGGTGTGGGTTGAGGGATGACCCCAGACCTCAATGGGGGAGCACCCCAATGATGCTGATTCATTCTCAAGAGGTCCGTGTGCCAAGAGGAGGTCGCCTCTCATGGGTTCAACTCTCTTACAACCACAAAGGGCTGGAGGGGATGAGATAGTCCAGCATCTTCCGGCCCTGCCTGTGTCCGACTGGGCCTTGGGTCAGAGAATAAATGGGGATCTGTGTCTGAGTGTCCCTGCTGCCTGGGGCTCGCCCCAATCACTCTATGTGTGGAGGCACACCCAGTGGGCATTGCTCCAGAGCCAGCTACCCGAAAACGAATAGGGTGACACAGGAGAGGCTTGCCTTCCTGCAGTACGACGTGTCCAACCAACTCAGTTCTAAACGTCTCCAGACCCCACATCCACATATCACAGCACCCCGCGTTGTTGAGGGTGCAATCTTTCATCCTGAGTTTTGAGGTTCCTACACACATGAGAATTCCCATGGCTTCTGTTCTCCGTGGAGGAGGGTGGCAGAAGCCAAATTCAACTCCAGCATCTCCAGATATCTGGGGTGAAGGTAACAGTCATCAGAAGAGCTAGGGTGTGTTAAGAAAAATTTTAATTACACAGGAATAATGAGCTTAAGACTGGGCAATCTCCTTCCCTGGAAAATCTAAATACATCATTTCTTCAAAGGAATGTTTTTTTGCTTTTTGGGTAATACCCAGAAATGCTCATGTGTTACCCCATGCTCTGCACTCAGAAATTACTCCTGGTGGTACTTGCGGGACCATATGGGATGCCGGAGATTGGACACAAGTTGGCTGTATGCAACACAAACATCCTACCAGCTATACTGTAGCTCTGGCTCCAAGGGGATTTTTTTTTTGGGGGGGGGGGCTGTTTTGGTGTATGCCCACAGGGTTCTGGGAAATATTGAGTACCTGGGATTGAACCTTGTCGGTTACAAGCAGGGTGATATTATTTTGTCGTTGTTCTGTTCACTCTGAACAAGAAAAAAATATGAGCCCTCTTTGCTCTGTCAGTGGCCCAGCTCTTTGGAAAGGTTTCCAGTTATAGTCAACCCCACGTGCCATCATCCCACGTTCTGAGGATGCAACAACCCTCTTCTACAAAGAAAAGGGGTCAGGGATACAGCAAGATACAGCTCAGAACCCACCAAGTTAAGGTGGGGGAATCTGCCATCATGGGACTGAGGCTGTTTTGGTTTAATTTGGTTTGTTCATGGTTTGGGGCCCCAACACCAGCAATGCTCAGGGTTACTCCTGGCTCTGCACTCAGGAATCACTTCGACATGATGGTGGGGCTGTATGGAGAGCCAAAGAAAGAATCTTCTTGGGGGTCGAGTGGGTTGCTCCCGCTTTGTCTCTGGACCATGAAGGGTGCAGAGTATTGAACTGATGTGGAAAGTCCAAGTCAAAGTCATTTATTTTCATTTTTGTTCTCTTCACTGAGCTAGAAACCTTCTGGAGCCACTTTGCTATGTCTGTGACCAAGCCATTGAGAAACATTTCCTGTTATGGGCAACCCACACCCCAGCACCCCACATTCTGAGGGAGCCCAAACCTCTACTACAAGGAAGAGGCAGCAAGGATACAGCAAGATACAGCTCAGAAACCCCCACGATGGGGTGAGGGAATCCCCCAATAAGGGACTGGGGCTATTTTGGTTGTATTAGGTTTGTTCATGGTTTGGGGGACACAAATCCAGAAACGGCAGAGGTTCTCCTGAGGTTGCATTCAGGAATCCGGCATGATGGTGGGGCTGTATGGAGAGCCAGAGAAAGAACCGGGGCCTGTGACCGCAAGCCAAGTGCACTAACCGCTCTGCTCCCACTGCAGCGACCCAAGCGGCTTAATGACCCTATTCCTAACATTAAAGCAAAGAAATGGGCAGGAAATCTAAAGCATGGGAAAGGTGGGCCGCAGCATTTCTGGCGATACACCACGAGATGGCGCTGTGGGCGTTTCTGTCCTTCTCTGGGTTCGTTTCTTTGTTATTTATTTATTACTTATTAGTGAATCACCATGAGGTACAGTTGTAGACTTACAAATTTTTGTGCTTGGGTTTCAGTTATAGAATTATCGAGTACCCATCCCTCCACCACCACTGATCCCAGTTAGTCCCTCTCCTTCCATCCCCCTCATCCCACCCTGCCTCTGTGGCAGGGAATTCCCTTTTGTTCTCTCTCTCCTTTGGGGGGCTGTGGTTTGCAAATGAGGCAATGAGTGGCAACCATGTTTGGTCTATAGTTAACTTTCAGCATGCATCTCCCATCCTGGGAGGATCCTCCCAGAACCCTTTATTTGGTGCTCCCTTCTCTATATGAGCTGTCTTTTCCCCTAGCATGTGCGGCTGGCCTCCATGCGATGGAGTAAACCTCCTGGCACTTGTCTCGGCTATTCTTGTGTGTTAGTCTGAAAGAAAGGGACAAACATAGAAAGATTGCTTTCATCTGGGGAAAATAAAGTAACAAAACGTGCTCGTTTCTCTAAGAATTGTCCACCCTTGGGTTTGCTTCAGTGTTGAGTATGGGGTAATAAAGGATCAAGCAAGCCTCTTCCACAGGTGCATCAGGAGGAAGGAAAGCCTGCGGTTGCTTGTCTTTCACTTGAGTAGTCTGGGCTCAATTCCAGCCTTCAGATCTTTGTGAGTAGGATATCTGAATCGCCTTGGGGGTCGAGTGGGTTGCCCTAGCTTTGTATCTAAACCTGGATTTGTGCAGAGGATTGAAGTGAACCTTTAATGAGCAAGGCAAGGTTATTTTCTCACATTAATTGTTCTTTTCTCTCTGTACAAGAAAGGTTCTGAATGCACCTTGTGATGCCTGTGACCGAGCCCTTTGAATGTTTCCTGTTATGGGCAACCTACATCCCATCACCCCACATTATGAGGGTACTCTGTCTTCTACACCGTTGTGGGGAATGGAAGAATGTACAGTTCTGACACCCTCAAGTCGGGGTGATGGAATTCACCATCAAGGAACTGAAGCTCTGTGTTTTACTTTTCTTTGTTGTTTGTTCCTTTATGGTTGTGGCCACACCCGGATATGCTCAGGGCCTTCTCCTGCCTCTGCACTCAGGAATCACTATGGACATGATTGAAGAACTGTAGCGGAAATCTATGACTAAACCCGGGTCCTATGGATGCAAGGTAAAAGGCCTATCTGCTCTACTCCCGTTGCAGCGGCCCAAGCTGCGTGCTTGATCCTTAATGACCCTATATTTAACATTTAAGGAAAGAGAAGGGCTGAAAATATTAAACATGGGAAAATTTGGACCGCGGAATTTAAGATGAAACGCCATGAGATGGAGTTGTGAGAGATTCCGTCCCTCTCCAGGCCCATTTCTCTAAGAATTTTCCACCCTTAAGTTTGCTTCTGTGTTAAGTATGGAGTAATTAAAGATCAAGCACAGAACATCAAAGGGGCAGTGGTTGGAGAGCGTTGAGGGTGCGAGTCTCTCACATGGGTGACCAGCATTCGATTCCCGCCTTCAGATCTTGTGGGATACATGGCTGAACCACCTCGGGGGTTGAGTGTGCTGCTCCATATTTGCCTCTAGACCAAGAGGGGTGTAGAGGATTGACCCTTACGTGGACAGAGCAAGGGAAAGCTGCAAGGTTGGAGCCATAGGACAGCAGGTAGGGCGTTTGCCTTGCATGCAGCCGACATGGTCACCTGGGTTCAATTCCTCCACCCTCTTGGCAAGCTAACAAGAGTATCTTGCCCAAACGGCAGAGCATGGCAAGCTACCCGTGATGTATTCGATATGCCAAACACAGTAACAAGTCTCACTATGTTACTGGGCCCCCTTGAGCAAATCGATGAACAAAGGGAGGACACTGTGAGACTCTGAGCTAAAAAACATCTTAAGCCACTTTGTTATGTCTGTGATGAAACCATTTAGAAATATTTCCTGCTATGGGCAACTCACACCTCATCACCCTATGTTCTGAGGGTACCCAACCCTCTTCTACAAGGAAGACACAGCATGGATACAGCAAGATACAGCTCAGAAACACCCCCGTTGGGGTGAGCTAATCCTTCAAAAAGGGACTGAGGCTGTTTTTATTTGGTTTGTTCATGGTTTGGGGGCCACAAATCCAGCAACTTGCAGAGGTTCTCCTGGCTCTGCACTCAGAAAGCACTCAAGCATGATCGTGGGCTGTATGGAGAGACAAAGAGTGTGAGAGCTTTCTTTCACTTGGGTAACCTGGGGTCTATTCCAGTCTTCATATCTTGTGGAGTACATAAATGGTGCATAACTGGACTCACTATAAACAGTGCTCCTTTCCCACAGTCCAGGGCTTCTCCCCTGGCGCAGTTTGTGTCCATGGACTGAGCAGAACAGTCTCTGAGTAGCTTGTCCCAGGGGAGTGCTTCTTTGCAGCATGGGCGCTCAATTCCTACTGGTAACCCACAGAAGACATCCCACCTATCTTGGCATCCTCATGGGGCTGAAGGCATAACTGCATACTCGAGATGTTGTCACAGTGTGCATGACCATAAGAATTCCTCCTGGTCTGTTGCTCCCCGAAGAAAAGCAGAGAAGGATTCCAATTACTGTGCTGTGCCTGATAGTCTTCTCGTCAAAAAAAATTCTAGACCTGGAGGTTGGTTTCTAACATTTACCCAACTCGGTTGCAATTCTGACACGTGGATGGATTTCCCAGGCAACGACCTGACGTTTCAGGAAGATGGACAAGCAAAATAGACCGACGGAAGGCCACATTGCTGTGTAATTTTTTCCAACTCAAAGAACATACACAGTACGTGGAAATAACTCCCTATGCAGAAAATTGAAGCACCAGTTTAGAAGAAAAATAAAAGGGGAACGAGACTGGGTTTGGTACTAGCTTAGTGTGGAGCTTAGTGGGATAGCTTAGTGGGATACACATGCAAAGGCAATGATGCATTCCCACATAGCCGAGACAGACCTTTGAAAATATCTCACATGAAACAGATTCCTCGCGAGGATCACTGAGTTTTCTGTTATCTTGCTCTATTTACTAAGTTGAGGAGAGGGTCACACCAGCATTGCTCAGGGATTCCTGCTGCCTGGAATCTCGGGGCCGAGAGAGATAACCACGAAAAAAACAGCCTTTTTTTGAACACTGTTGAACTTATTCACCAACGTGTCTTTGAACATGCTTCAGGCAACCGCAAGCAAACCTCCGAGCTGCTAAAGAAATGCAGAGAAGCCATCAAGGATGACCTCAAAGACAGTAGAACAGCGATGCTTGTAGATGCGGCAGAAGCCGGGAAAAGCATTCGTAATACCCGCTGTCCTTTACCAAGTACAAGAGCAAGATGACTGCCCTCTGACGTCATGGTAACTCACAGTTCCAGAAAGCAGAATGTAAACGTTAGACATGGGAGTCTCCCGGTGGAGGATTCCACAACGAAATAGACCACATCATATTCAATCGACAGTTTTGCCTGACTGATGTCGCTGTAGTCCCAAAATTTCTAACGGGATCGGACCACCGTCTCCTTCGTGCAAAATTCTATTTCACAGAGCAGGGAGAAAGGGCTTCAAAGTTCAAAAAGAGAACTCCCAGAATGACCAACAACTAGGAACTCTTTGGCTCTATTGCGCAACATGGGAAGATGCCATTGTTGACAACATTGACAAGGAATACGATCGACTGGTTCAGCACCTCCATGAATGTGCGAGGAATGCCAAGAGAGAGATAGCTACAAAAAACGCCTGTCTTCGAAAATTCTTGAGCTAATTTTCCAGCGTGGTTTGGCACGCGCCTCAGGCAACCACAAGCTAACTCCCAAGCTCGCAAAGCAGTGCAGAGATGCGATCAAGGAAGACCTGAAAGAGAGAAGAGCAGAAGTACTCATAGATGCGGCAGAAGCTGGGAAAAGTATTCGTTACGGCACCTGTCCTTTGGCAACTACAAGACCAAGATGACTGCACTCCCACGTCCTGATGGATCCATCACATCCTCCAGAATGGCAATGGAGAAGATTATCCATGACTTCTACTCAAATCTCTACGATAGCTATGTCCACTTGCTGACATACCAAATTCCACAGGATGGATATGTCGTTCCCAACGTTCTCCCTTCTGAAATCCGACATGCCATTTCGTCGGCAAAGAAACAAACAGCACCCGGCCCAGAAAAGCTCAGTCCTGAACACCTGAAGAACCTGCCATCAGTACTCATCAATACACTGGCTCGGCTATTCACTCACTAACGTCTGAATGCAAGGTTCCGTCCCAATGGAAAACCAGCAGGACCGTACTGCTGTTCAAGAAGGGAGACATCCATGACATTGGCAACTATCGCCCGATCTGCCTATTGTCTGTCATCTACAAGTTGTTCACTCGAGTCATACTAAATAGGATTGGCAGAACACTAGATGAAGGGAAACCATGCGAGCAAGCCGGGTTCCACAAAGGATTCAGCACCATCGACCATATCCACACGATAACCAAACTCATTGAGGTTTCTCGGGAGTTCAATATGCTGCTCTGTTTAACGTTCATTGATTTAAAGAAGGCCTTTGATTCTGTTGAGACAGAAGCGGTCATTGAAGCCCTAGTCAATCAGGGCATTCAAGGCCAATACATCAAGATCCTCCGTGAGCTGTATTGCGGATTCACTACCAGGATCTCACCATTCTACAAAGAAGTGATCGTTGATGTCAAGAGAGGGGTTCGGCAGGGTGATACCATTTCACTGAAACTCTTCAGTGCCACCCTCGAGAACATCATGCAACCACTGGAATGGGAAGGAATGGGAATGAAGATAAATGGTCGGTAATTGCACCACCTCTGCTTTGCCGATGACATTGTTTTAATAACACCAAACATCAGCCAAGCGGCACAAATGCTGGCCGACTTTGACCATGAGTGTGGAAAGGTAGGACTACAGCTGAATCTTACGAAGACAATGTTTATGAGAAACAGCCTCGTTCCTGATGCCCCATTCGCAATCAAAAGTATGACCATCTCCGAATGGAACAGCTATGTGTACCTAGGTCGAGAAGTCAACATGACAAATGACCTGGCACCCGAGCTTCGCAGGAGGAAGAGAGCAGCTCAGAACGCCTTCAAGAACATTGAAGAAATAGCTAAGAGGACGAAGAACCTCCGGCTCTGGGTACAACTCTTTGATTCCACTGTTCTTCCTGCATTAACATATGCCTCAGAGACCTGGGCCCTACGCAAACAGGATGAGAACGCTATTCAGGTCTCCCAAAGAAGAATAGAAAGAGGTATGCTTGGAATATTACGATTCAATCAAATGAGGGAAAAAATCCGGAGTTCAGACATCCATCAACAATCAAGAATCAGGGACGCTGTCTCATTTGCCAAGGTGTCAAAAATCAGATTGGCTGGTCACGTAATGAGATTTAAAGACGACTGCTGGACTAGAGCTGTTACAGACTGGATTCCACAGGATGTCAAAAGACCGCATAGCTGCCCACCTACCAGATGGTCAGACTCTTCGTCAAGATAATGAACGATCGGTTTGACGCTCTTCATGTTCCCAGAGCGGACAGATGCCATTGGGCTACACTAGCACGGGACAGGGACAAATGGAGACGTTACTGGCGCCCGCTCAAGCAAATCAATGACTAACGGGAAGTTAAGTGATTAAGTGATTAAGGGAAGATGAAGAACAACCATATGAACAAGCCGGGTTCCGAAAAAAATGCAGTACCATCTACCATATCCACACGATTACTAAGCTCACTGAGGATTCTCAGGAGTTCAAGATGCCACTCTGTCTAACGTTCATTGATTTAAAGAAGGCCTTTGATTCTGTTGAGACGGAAGAGGTCATAGAAGCCGAATCCAATCAGGATGTACAAACTCAATACATCAGGATCCTCCGTGAGCTCTATTACGGATTCACTACTAGGATCTCACCATTCTACAAAGAAATAATCATCCATGTCAAAAGAGGGGTTTGGCAGGGTGATACCATTTCACCAAAACTCTTCAGTGTCACCCTCGAGAACATCATGCGACAACTGGAATGGGAAGGAATGGGAGTGAAGATAGATGGTCGGCAACTACACCACCTCCGCTTTGCTGATGACATCATTCTAATAACACCAAATATCAGCCAAGCGACACAAATGCTGACCTACTTCGACCGTGAGTGTGGAAAGGTCGGACTACAGCTGAATCTTACAGAAAAAGAAACAAAAACGGGACGATGTTCACTAATCTGTGGAATACCGAACACTGAATGTGGAAATGTACTGTAAAGGGGCTGCTTCAATCATCCCTGATTCCAGTGTTTAGAGAAAAGCTTAACAAAGAAGGAAAGAAATTTGGGGCGTAAGAGAACCAGAAGTTTACAGGGATCAGGGATTCATTTATGCCAGTGACATGAGTGAGGGGTGTAGCCATTTGCCCAAAACACAGATGCAACAGAACTGAAAACAAGAGATCTAAACTGTAACCATTGAAACCTAGTCATGTACTTGTCCAGATGACCAGCGGGGGTAGAGTGGGGACTGGGGTGGGAAGGGAATACGGGAACACGGGTGGAGGGAAGCTGATGCAGGGATCGGTGTTCAATTATTGTACACCTATACACAAATATCAATAACTTTGAAAATACTGGCACTTGCTCCGATATTTTTCCTGTGATGCTGAGACCATAGATGTGGTTGTGGGGATGGAGCCGCACCCCACCTTTCAAGTCCCATGCTTGGTACACTGGGCACTCTAATGGAATAATATTTAGTTTCAACAACAGAATCTTACAGTACAATTGTGTGCAATACCCCTGTTCCCTAAAGGAATTGCTGTAATGCCACATCCTGAACCTGTGATTTGAGTTCTGAAATCAAACAAAATGCACAATGAGAATTAGTCCAATGTTGATTGGAATGCAGTTGAATGACCAAACAGGTGGAGGACATCTCCACAGTTCTCACAGTCCAAGCAATCCTACAGAAAGGGAAAGTCTGTGGGCAGTGTTGCTGGGAGGAGCTCGGCAATCCCCCAAAAAGCCTTTTGGGTTTTGTTTTTAATCAGACCCAGTGATGCTTGGGATACCATAGGGGATGCTGGATATAGAAGGTAGGCGGCATCTGTAAGGCGATCACCCTCCGTGATGCACTGCTGTTCTGGTTCGAATTAGCTTCACGATGGGCTCACAGTAACAATTTAACATGCACACAATAAAATAATTTTTGGTGTGTACAAGCGTACAGTAGGTAGGCATTTGCCTTGCATGAGGCTGACAGGGGTTGATCATTGAACACTGTCAAAAGCAACTTACGAGAACCACCAGGAATAACTGCTGAGCATCCCCAGGCCCCAAAACAAAAGAAAACTAAATTTCTTCCCATATTCAAAAAACCATGGCAATGATCCAAAGGCAAAGATATGCATGGTGTCAGATTGACTGAGCGAAGTCCAGAAAGGGCACCCGACCCTTTAGGTGTACAGTCAAGCTAGTTATACAGCCGGGAACAGAAGGACTACTTGACATACCTGCCAGATAAGGAAGAATGACAAGAAAGTCAAGAAAGCAAAGCACAGGATCTATCCGAAATGAACAGCTCTGGGGAGAAGACACCCCTACGCAATGCCACACCTCCACATCACATATTCTAGGGATGAGAAGGGGATACTCAATGTCCAATGAGCAACTCAAAGATGTTGTGGATTGGAGGACTCCTGGGTTGGCCACATGCAAGGCAAGCATCCTACTTGCCCTACAATTGCTCTGGCCATTTCTAAATAAATGGGAGAAAACGGGAAAAAATTGGAGAGCAATTACAAAGCTTTCAGGCTTAAGTCTCGGTCATATAATGAAACACCCGTCCCTTCACCGTGCCCATTTCCCACCACTAAAAACCCAAATATACCGCCATTCCACAGCCTCCCCCTACCTGTGGGGGAGATAATTTCCACATTCTTCCTCTACTTTGATTACATTCAATATTTTGACATGAGACCCAACATTATTTTTTTAATTTTTTCCCTTTATTTTATTTTTTTTTACAGTTGTAGATTTACAATTTTTTGTGCTTTGGTTTCAATTATACAATGATCAGATACCCATCCCTCCACCAGTGCCCATTTTCCACCACCATGGATAATATCCCTCCCACCCCCATCCCCCCATCGCCCCTGCCTCTGTGGCAGGGCAATCCCCTGTGTTCTCTCTCTCCTTTTGGGTGTTGTGGTCTGCAAAAGAGGCATTGAGTGGCAAACATGTTCAGTTCATAGTCTACTTTCGACATGCATCTCCCCTCCTGGGAGGATCCTCCAAACATCCTTTATTTGGTGCTCCCTTCTCTATCTGAACTGCCCTTTCCTCTAGGATACCCGGCTGGCCTCTAAGTTATGGAGTAATCCTCCTGGTGCTGATCTCAGCTATTCTTGGGTATTAATCTCATACTTTGTTACTTTATATCCCCCAGATGAATGCAATCTTTCTATGTCTATCTCTCTCTTTCTGACTCATTTCGCTTAGCATGATACTTTCCATATTGTACCATTTGTATGTAAATTTCATGACTTCATCTTTTCTAACAGCTACATAGTACTCCACTGTGTAGATGTACCAAAGTTTCTTTAACCAGTCATCTGTTCTTGGGCATTCAGGTTTCTTCCAGTTTCTGGCTATTGTAAAGAGTGCTACAATGAACAAACAAGTGCAGATGTCACTTCGACTATACATTTTTGCCTCTTTGGGATATATTCCCAGGAGTGGTATTGCTGGGTCAAATGGGAGCTCAATTTCTAATTTTTTGAGAATCGTCCATACTGTTTTCCAGAAGGGCTGAACCAGTCGACATTCCCACCAACAGTGAAGGAGTGTCCCTTTCTCGCCACATCCACGCCAGCATCGGTTGCTTTTGTTCTTTTGAATGTGGGCCAGTCTCTGAGGTGTGAGATGGTATCTCATTGTGGTTTTCATCTGCATCTCTCTGATGATTAATGATGTAGAGCATTTTCTCATGTGCTTTTTTGCCATTCGGATTTCTTCTGTGAGAAAGTTTCTGTTCATTTCATTGCCCCATTTTTGGATGGGGTTGGATGTTTTCTTCTTGTGGAGTTTAACCAGTATTTTGTATATCCTGGATATCAACCCCTTGTCAGATGAGTATTCGGTGAATATCCTTTCCCATTCTGTAGACTGTCTTTGTATTTTGGTCACTGTTTCTTTGGAGGTGCAGAAGCTTCTTAGTTTAAGATAGTCCCATTTATCTATCTCTGTTTTCACTTGCTCGGCCAGTGGCGTGGCATCTTTGAAGATACCATTAGCTTCAATGACATGGAGGGTTTTGCCAACTTTATCTTCAATGTACCTTATGGTTTCTGGTCTGATGTTGAGGTCTTTAATCCATTTTGATCTTACTTTTGTACATGGTGTTAGGCAGAGTTCTGAGCCTATTTTTTTGCATGTAGCCGTCCAGTGATACCAACACAATTTATTAAAGAGGCTTTCCTTACTCCACTTCACATTACTTGCACCTTTATCAAAGATTAGATGAGCATATAATTGAGGGGAGATGTCAGTGTATTCAACCCTGTTCCATTGGAGACCCAACATTATTATTTGGGATTTTACCCCAGCACTCAGATCTGGCGAAAACGCAATAGTAGGCAATTCTTTATCGATAGCTGGTTAAAAATAACATATGATTTTGGAATTCTGAAATTTTAACAACTAAATCTGGAGAGATTTATGCCAAAACCTTCTGGGTTCCGAGATTTGTTCCTGAGTCTCTGGGACTATGGCTATGAAGCAGCTTTACCACAAGCCATAGAGGCTGTTCGTGGGAATGACATAGGCTCATGTTGGGGTGGGGAGGAACTAGCCGGCTCCACCCCATCCTGAGAGGCCCCACGTATCTTACTGAGTGTGGGCCCAAACCTGACTTTCCAAAGGCCTTTGAAGGATGGAGGCCACCGAGACACCAAGTGGGAGCAGTTGGGGGTACAACACCAATTCCCCCTGGGGTGGACCGGGGACAGTAACCTACTGCAGGGTCCAGACGCATTTCTGCTAAAAGGCGTTGGGTTTCGAGATTTGTCTCTGAATCTCTGGGATCACAGCCATTAGGCACCTTGATCTCGATGCACAGAGGTCAATCATAGGTGCCAGACAACTCGGGGTTTCGTTGGGGTGGGGAGAAAAGGGCCGGTTCCACCACCTTCCTGTTAGGCCCTGCATGTCTCCTCACAGCAGTCCCAAACCTAACCGTCCAGAAGCAATAAGAGATGGCAGCCACTGAGCCACCAGGCACGGAACCTATTGTCACCTGAAATACTCAGCTTTGGTAAGCTACTGTGGGGACCAGACACATTTCTGCTGCAAGCCGCTGGGTTCCGATATTTGTTACTGAGACTCTGAGATCATGGCTGAGTGATCAAGAGCCAGAGTCTGTACATTGGCAGTGACTCGGGGTCTCAATGAGGTGGGGAGGAAAGGTCAGAGTCCACCCCAATCCCATGAGGCCCCGCATGTCTTGTCACTGCAGGCCCAAACCTGTCTCTCCAATGGCCTTTGGAAGATGGTGGCCACTGAGCCACCAAGTGGGATCAGGCGGAGATACAAACCATTTCCCCCTTGTGGTGGTCTGTCACTGGTAGCTCATTGCGGGAACCGGGAAAATCTCTGCAAAAAGCTTCTGGGTTCTGAGATTTATCTCTGAGTCTCTGGGATCATAGCCTTTAAGCAGTTTGATCAGGAACCAGAGAGACCTTCCCTCCAATTATATAGCTGAGCCGGAAATGGTTTGTTGGTGTGTCACGCACATACCCAAATTTTGGCCGTTTACCTTCTTGGAAGACTTTGCCCAAAGTTTTTGTTGTCTGGCAAAAGGCACAGCATCAATTTCATAGTATCTGGAAGTCTGACGGTGCCATCAGGCTGCTGATGCACTCGCCTTACAGGCACAGACTGACCTGCTGGGGGTACCATACACGCAGAAAGTAGAAATTCTATATATGGAAAAAACACCAATAGTGGGGTTGGACTCACTGTCAAGTGAGTAGGATGCTTGCCTTGCTGGTAAATGTAATGGTAAAGGCCCTCTCGTTGTTCGTCGATTTGCTCGAGCGTGCCTTGCTGATCAAGGTCAAACCTCCCCATCCCATAGGAACCCAGAAACACCACAGAATAATTCTTCAGCTGCAGAACCAGAAGTAACCCTGAGCATCAAAGAATCCCTTCCAACTCCCCTGAATAAAAAAGCTATTAAAATTAATCCAAAGAGGGGCTGAAATGATAGCAGAGTGGGTAGGACATTTGACTTGCACGTGACCTATCCGGGTTCGATTCCCAGCAACAATATGGTACCCTGAGCTGTACCAGGAGTAATTCCTGAGTGCATAAGCCTGGAGTAACCCCATGTGCAACGCTGGGTGTTACCGAAAAAGCAAAAAAAAAATTAATCCAAAGAAAATTTTCAGAGGCAAATACCTCTCACTTGTCCAAACCCCAGCACAGAAGCCAATGAAAATGACCGACAGCAAAAGTGTCCCTTTCCTTTGTGGGCTACCTGTGGACATATATGGAGTTTCGATGGGTGTTATGGCTAGTCCAAAGGCTCCAAACAGGGTCCTGAAGAGTCTCGAGTAGGGAAGAATGAGATGACCAAGACCCCCATTCTCTTCAGGCTCCTCACACCAAGGCCTGAAATCCATGTGCCCACCCTCCAGTGCCATCTTGGAACTGGATGCAATCGTGGCTGCACGGGCCCTCAGGATAACGCACCCTCACCCATGACACCTGAGCCACAGAACAGCATCCAATGCACCCCTCAAAAGCTCCACATCCACTAAAGCCTGGATATCCAGAACAAGTAAGAAACAAGCGTGAATGCACCATAGAAGCTGGCATGACCTGGTGCTCAAGTTCCCAAATCGGGATTTGCAGGGTGCTCAAGCATTCCAAATCCTAACACAGGAAAGACAGAAGCACAGAGGTTTTCCTATTTTTCCATTTTCAAAGTATTCAATGCTGCATCTTGGTTGATTTCTGCCATAATTCCTGCTAACCAGCCCCTCTCGGTCAAGCCAGAAGCACAGCAAACAATAACAGAGTAGTGAGCCATGACAGCTCTGAGCAGGGGGGTGTTTCTGTACCAGTTTATTCAGTCACCTTCCTCCTTATTTTCATCACCAGGACACATTATTTACAAGTTAACACACAAGAAATTCCAAGAACAAGAATACTGGCATAGGTGCAGCCCGGGTGAAAATCAGCAGGCTTCAGCAAAGGACTTCCCATATTCTTAACATATACGCGGTTTCTCTCCAATGTGAATTCTCCTATGTACAGTCAATTGTGAGAATGAAGTAAAGGCCTTTCTGCATTCCTTACATACATATGGTTTCTCTCCAGTGTGAATTCTCCTATGTACAGTAAGTTTTGAGGATGTAGCAAAGGCCTTCCCACATTCCTTAGATACATTACAGTTTCTCTCCAGTGTGAATTCTCCTATGTATACTGAGGCCTGAGGATCGAGTAAAGGCCTTTCCACATTCCTTACATATATATTGTTTCTGTCTAGTGTGAATACTTCTATGGATACTGAGGCCTGAGTACTGAGTGAAGGCCTTTCTACATTCCTTACATATATACGGTTTCTCTCCAGTGTGAATTCTCCTATGTACACTAAGTCCTGAGGCTACAACAAAGGCCTTCCCACATTCCTTACATATATACGGTTTCTCTGCAGTGTGAATTCTCCTATGTACACTAAAGTTTGAGAATTCAGCAAAGGACTTCCCACATTCCTTACATATATATGGTTTCTCTCCAGTGTGAATTCTCCTATGTACAGTAAGTCTTGAAGCTCTAGCAAAGGCCTTTCCACATTCCTTACATATATACGGTTTCTTTCCAGTGTGAATTCTCCTATGTACACTAAGACTTGAGGCTGCAGTAAACGTCTTCCCACATTCCTTACATATATACGGTTTCTCTCCAGTGTGAATTCTCCTATGTACAGTAAATATTGAAGCTCTAGCAAAGGTCTTTCCACATTCCTTACATATATACGGTTTCTCTCCAGTGTGAATTCTCCTATGCATAATAAGATGTGATGATTGATCGAAGGCCTTCACACATTCTTCACATGCAAAAGGTTTTGCTCCTGAATTTATATTCATATGTTCATGATGGAGTAAAATTTGACTCACACTTTGTTCTCGGGGCTGACTTTTCTGGGGATTCTGTCCACTGTGGTTTTCTAAGGGAACACCACAGTGCTGAGAACATGGGGAGGCTCCCCCACATTCCTTACATGTACATGGGTTCTGCTCATGGTGACTGTGGTTGAGGCTATGTTGCTGTGACGGACTCACTATAAACGGTGCTCCTCTCCCTAGTAGGTTCTCCACTGGGGAATTGTGTGTCTGTGAACTGAGAATAACACACTCCAAGGAAGTTTTTCCAGGAGAGGGCTTCTTCAGAGTGAGGTAGCTCTCACCATTCTGATCACCCTCAGAAGACATCCCGCCTGTCTCGGAGTCCTCATGGGGCTGAGGGCAGGATTGCTCACACGAGACATTATCATACAGTGGAGGATCAGAGACATTCCACTCGGGGTGGAAGCTTTCCTGTAGAACAACAGAGGATTCTAATTATTGACTTATTCACTGAGTCTTCCTGTCAAAAAACCTGAACCCTTCAGATGTGGTTTCACACATATGCACCGCAAAAATGCAATTACTGGCGTATGAATTGTCTTACTATTAAATAACTTCATGTTACTGTAAGTTGGACACACAAAATTGATTGATAGAGAGTCAGTAAGTTATGTGACTTTCCCCCCTTTAAATTAATGAAGGAATACAACTAGAAATAATTCCTTCTATAGAAAATGGACACATCCATATCAAGAGAAAATGAAATACATCCACAGTGGGTTTGGTTAAAGCTCAGAGTGGATCTGTGATGCAGGGGTGAAGACTACGCTGCATCGTCACACAGCTGAGACAGACCACGTGGCCTTTGCAAATCTCTCAGCACAAGTGATGCCTTTCAGGATCATTGAAGTTTTTTTTCTTTCTGTTTTGTAGTTTCTATTTGTTGGTGGTTGCGTGGGTGGAATGGCACACCATGCAGTGTCTAGGATCAGTTCTGTGGGGCTATGGTGTCTATAAGGTATGCTGGGTAAGGACCATCCATCCCTGAGCAAAGAAAGTATATTTCTCACTGCACCATCTCTAGGGTGCAAAAATTTGCTTTCTAAACAACTACCACTGTCAAGCAAATCAAAACGCACAGTATTTTTATACATGGTTGATTTCAGCACCTAGTGAAGCTAAGGGTCCTCTACTCCAAGCATCAGGCTATGGAATTCCTCCCTGCCATTCCCAGTCCTCCACCTTAACAATCACTTATTTGGTCCACTCCTGCTGGCTTAATAATATTTACTCTGAATTAGTGAATCTTACCAACTCACTCGTACTTTCTGACCCCATTCCCCAATCTAAGTGCTGTAATGCCAAATCCTGAAGCCGCGGTTTCAGTTCTGAAAGTGAACAAAACATGCAATTCAAGCACTTGTCCAAAAATGTAGCAAAATGCCATGTAGTTAAGAGTACATTTCTGTGGTTCTCAGAGTCCAAAGAGTCCCACACTAAAGAAAAGATTCGATAGTGGAAAACTGTGAGGATCTTGGCATTTCTACACTAGATATTGTTTCTGTTTTTGAGCAGACCTGGTAATGTTCAAAGAACCAGGTTACTGAACACATTATTGAAAAGATCACCTTCAGGCACTGCAAGGCACTCCCTGCTGTACTATCATTCAGATCCAAACTAGATCTGTTATGGTCTTACTTATTCGAAAGCCATGGAAGCAAATTACAGGATCATTCTGTGACTGACATTCCAGGGGAATAAAGAGGAGTGTGAGTGTGGCACAGACCAAAGGATTCAGGAGACGAAGGCCCCAGTCTCAACAGCGTGTTTCATACATGATCAGGGCACCCATACACTGCACAGGGCCTGAGCCAGGAAGGATCCTCAGACACTCACTCGCACACATATCTCTCCTCCTCGACCTCAGGGCTCCTCCTTCCAGCCAGGATATCACCGCAGGCTTCATCCCTGAGTGACCTGCCCCGACAGACACAGAGGCATGGATAAGTGACAGGGAAAAGGTGACAGAAAATCTCCACGTTTTCCTGATATAACTGGGAAAATATCTGAAAGGCATGAACAGAATGTCCATTTCCAAAATGCCACAGATTTCTAGTTATTCAAGAGTTAAGACCCAAGAAAATATCACAAATATTCTAGACCTGGCCTTGTGTATGGCCGACAGGGGGTTGTACAGCACAATATGTTGTTGGTTTTTGTCCTGTTTGGGATCTGACCTGCCAATGCTCAGGGGTAACTCCTGACTCTGTATTCAGAAATCACTGCTGCTGGTGCTCGGGACTGACATGGGTTGCCGGGGATTTAACACACGTGCGCCGCTTGCAAGAAAATCACTTTCCTCCCTGTAATGTCTTTCTAGGCCCAGCAGCACATAGAGTTTCCTGAGCCCCTCATGAACTCATCAGGGATTTCAGTAAAACTAAGTGCATAATAAGTCTGGAAATGGCCAAGAGTGGGAAGAGACCCTTATTTTTTAAGCTAAAAAATGTATCCAGAAAGAGAGCACAGCAGGAGTTTCTCACGGACAATTCAGTGGCAATACCAGATATCTCCTAGGGTCCCTCATGCCAGCCAGGAGTGATCCCTTAGTGCAGAGTCCAAGACCAAACCCTAAGTCCTGCTGAAGTCTCACAAGAACCATTAGAAGTAAATCCAAGCACTGAAATAGGGCAGCGTCTAATGAGTTGAGAGACGAGATATCAAATCCCCTGTGGTGGAAGAGAGACAGTACAGCACATAGGACAGAAGCGCTGCACACACAAGTGCCTTTGATCCCAGCCAGCCCATATGTTCTTGGAGCAAGGCCAGGTGTGGATCCTGAATACACAGGCAGGAATAATCCCTAATCCCTAAGGAAAAAAATAAATGCCAAAACGTTGAGTGGCTGGTCCAAAAGTACTGGGGGTGAGTCACCAACATTTTAAGTTTCCAAGAGGTTTCAGTCCACGGTACCCCATGGCCCCTGAGCACTCTTAGGAGTCATCCTTTAGCACAGAGCCAGGAGAACTGTGGACTGTGCCCCCAAACAAAGGCAACAGCAAAAACCAATTAAACATACAAAAGTTCATGTAGTATACAAAGTAAATTGATTCACCAATGGATGGATCTATTTAAAGGGACCTGAGAGATAACTGGGCAGATAGGGATCTTCCCATGGACACAGTCGAAACGGGATGATCTGAATCACCCCATAGGATCTGGCGACCCCACAAGTGTAATTCCTGAGAACAAGGCTGAGAGTAAGGCCTGAGTATCCACAGGTGAACCCTAAAAAAAAAAAAGAGGGAGGGAAGAACTACTGCACGGCTGTCCAATATCCCAGCGCGTCACAGAGCTACTGTTGGACACAGCTGCCGCCCAACCCCAGGGACCCCACACGGGTCTCTTCAAACACGGTTGGCTCCACACTGCTCTCACCGACAGCCTGCAGATGCTGGTAGGTCTCCAGCATCACGTCCCTGTAGAGCTTCCGCTGAGAGGCCTCCAGGTATGACCATTCATCCAGGGTGAAGTTCACAGCCACGTCATGGAAGGTCACTGCATCCTGAGTCAGCACACGGAGAGGGTGGGAGTCAGAATCTATCTTAGCCTCATTCCCACTACTGTGATGCCAGGACCCAGGGTCCTATATTGTCGCTTGGCCTCTCCGCTCCGAATGAACCAGCCTCCATGCACACGCATGACTGACGGGCCCCAGAAATCACATAAAACAGCTGAATCTGCTAAAGTGGGAGGACGTTGTGCTGTACTGTCTCTCTTCCACCACAGGTTCTTGGATGTATCTGACTTTCCTGGTAACCCCAGGGCTAATTCGAGCACCACTGGTCCAGTGAGCACTGTAGAGAGGATCACCTGAACACAGACTTGTACAGTCCAAAACACTAACGCTGGGTGTAGCAAAAACCACGCATGCTCACTGCTGCACCCCCAGAACTCATGACCAGTAGGATTGAGAACTTGGCAATTCATATAGACAACTACTCAGAGAAGAGCATGGCGTATGTGCCTGAAGGAATTCACTGCTCAGGACCACCCCAAATCCCAATCAAACAAGGTAGAAGTTTCTGGACCCCAACATCTCTACTGGCCCAGAGATCCGTGGCTCTTTCTCCTTGGGATTGGCGCATGCCCAGAAATCCACACACAAGATTATGTGAACGTAAGACTATATGACCGAGCAGGTAATCTCTCCAACGCAGGAAGGACAAAACAGGAGTAAAGCAAGTCTGGGGTCCCAAGTCTCTGTAGCTGACAGGGAGCAAACGGGGCCAGCACACCCCAGGGTGCTCTGAGGCCAGTAAGTTTTGAATCCAGAGCCCAGAGTCAAGAGGACAGCTCATGACAAAAACAATGCAAAAGAAACCGAAGCAGCAGGTTGGCGTAACAGTATAGCTGTTCCCGGGACAGCATGTAGGACTGGCGATCCCCTACATCCCATATGGTCCCACAAACACTGCCAGGGACAATGCCAGAGTGCAGCGCAAGGAATGATTGCAAGAATCCTTGCTCTGCCACCCCAAACAAAACAGAAAACCCAAGATGAAACCTTTGGACCTCCAGCATCCCATTGGTCACCTAGACCTGTCAGGAATGAACATTGAGCACTGAGCTCTGAGTATTCCTCATGCACCACTGGGTGAGCCCCAAAGCCAAATAAAACAAAACAAACATACACAAAAGTAGCTTCAAACAGCAGAATGGGACGGTCCGATCGGAAGTCTCATCTTGGAATCCGTCCAAAAGAAACTCAAAACAGGTGGCCCAGGAAGCCTGGGCACTCTTGGTACTACCTCATGTCATTTTATCTGTCTACTCCTACCTGGGGACGGTTTATCAGAAGCCGAATCACCATCTTCTCCTGTCACTGTTGTTGTGAGGATCAGCAGGAGGCTCCGTGCAAAGACCTGGAAAGTCAGAACAGTGAGCACCAGAGAGGAGCAGCTCCTCCCACTCCTGAGCTCAGACCAGCCACACCCTCCCGCACAGCCTCACAATTCCACCTCTGGGAGAAAATGGCAGAAGTTCCTGTCTCCATTGGGATTGCAAATTTTGTTGGCATCTGTGCTGCACTTCAGGAGAGGATCCTGGGCCCAGGCTACAGGGGAGGAAAAGACAGCCTTCTCCAATCCCCGGATTCCTTCGTGGCTCCCACAGGAAAGTCCCTATAGGCCCTGCCAGGGGCCGACTCTCAGCCCAGGAGCTCCCAAATAGGTTGGCAGCAGTGTTGCCCCCTGGGAACTGTAGCCTGGAATGTGGCTCCACCCTGTGACTTAGAGTAAACAAACCTTCGACACTCTCTTGCAGGGTGGACAAGGATATGCCCCTGGCACTCTGTCCTGGGGACCTCAGTATTATCCACAAATGCAGGTGTCCTCTGCTCAGGGAGAGATGAAGAGTCAGGGGTGCTTTGCAGCTTGATGTTAGGGAGCTGAAATTCATAAACCAGAAAAAGATACACCAGTATTGTTGTTAGAAGGCAATAATGTGAGTTGGGTGCTTGACTAGATGAACCCATCAATCCTCTGCATCCCATATGGCCCCCCGTAGAGTCAGGAATAATACCTGAGCTTAGAGACTCGAGTAAGTCATGAGCATCTCTGTGTATGTGCCCTCTCTCCCCCCAAAATCTAAAGAACCAAAAATAGCCCCCCAAATACAATTTCATTGGCAAACCTGAGCCACCTGCAAGTCCCCTTCCCCCCATCCTCCGCATGAACCAGGCTCTCACGGCAGACTATGAAGATGACCAGCAACAGGTCTCCTTTCATTAGGTGGAGGGGCTGAAGCTCTGCCTTTCAAATCTGGAGATTCTACAGAAGCGAGCTTAGGGCCAATGGTCCAAACATGGGACTGCTGGGAGGTTTGAGACGGCCAAACCCCTGGCTGAGTCCCACATTCACCCACTGTTGCCCCATCCTGATCTGGAGACGATCATGGCCAAGAGGCCCCCCCAGGATCAAGCACTCACAACTGCAACCTCTGCACCCTCATACAGCCCCCACTGCACCTCCAAAGCTCTGCATTCCCCTACAGTCTCCACTGCACCTCAGAATCCACCCGATGTCAGGGAACAACTGAAAAAACAGCACAAAAATGCCCCCCAATCTGGCTCAGCCCCTCCGCTCACAGTGTGGAAATGGGAAGGTGTGGGGTGCTCATAGGAGGCTGCTTGAATCCTGCCACAAAATACGCCTTCAGAGTTCCCCTTTCTGGCTGGAGCGCAAATTTACTTGTCCTTTTCCAATTGAGCAAAAACCCCAGTGTCTGTGTCATGGATGGAAAATGAACCATGACATACTTATGACATCACTTCCATTTCCATAAGGTGCCTTAAAGAGACAGAGTCTAGGCACTGAGAACCTTTTTGCCACGTAGGTGAATCTGTGCTGCAAGGGGGATGGACTCGAATAAAGGAGTGGAGAGGCAAATGCTGGACTGGTTGGTCACACACTGGGGGCCTGGGGTTAAGAAGTCCCCTGATCCTGCATTGTCACCTAACATCGAACCAATGATAACAAAACACAGAATGTTACCCTGAATCTTGTCAAATGATCCCTGAGCTCAGAGACAAGAGTAAACACTGAGCACTGTAGGCTGTGGTGAAAAATATAAAAAGAAAAAAGGTAAATTCTACTGAAGGGGGGGAAAATGATGTACAAAGAAAAATTTGAGAGTGAACCATTAAAAGCATCAAATTTCTGGTCCTTAAAAATTTCCTATTTTGGGGGACGGAGAGATAGTACAGCGGGTAGGGCGTTTCCCTTGCAAGCAGCCAGCCCGCGTTCGATTCCCAGCATCCCATATGGTCTCCTGAGCTGGGGTAGTTTTGCCACTTGTCCCAGGTCCATCCAAGTCCCACGGCAGAACCTCCCTCTTGGGGTGTTAGGAACTACAGCAACTGAAGCCCGAGTCAAGTAATGATCACCAAGCAATTATGCACTGGAGTAGATGACTTCAGATTCAATCAACTCCCAAATATTAGGAGCATAGCATTGATCGTCTTACTCTGTTTAACCAAAAAACATTCTGTATACTAAAAATATAAATAATCTATAGGGGAAATAGAAAAGCAGGTACAAATGCACAGCCTTCAACTGCAAATCAGTACAAATACAAAGTTGAAAATTACCAGAAAGTCATGGTTTATAAGTAATTAAGAGTGACCTGGGGAACTGAGACAACGCGAGGTAAAACATAAAGGAAAGGTTAAAGATAAACTTTAAATTAGGGATGTTAGCAAGGACATGATAAGCTTCTCTGGGAGGAGGAAAAGGGGCATTTCACAGATGAAGCCTAAAACACTTTGGGTTAATATCCAGCAGATCACCAACAGCCTGGCCCCTGTTTCCTTCTTCGATCCTCTGTCACCCTTCACCGGCCAGTGTGGGGAGACCAATCACAGCCACCAAGGGCACGCAGCACATGTCCAGACATTATTTGAACTCAACTCTCAGTACTCAGTGTAATACCGAGTTTTGCTTGATCAGGGGGAGATGAAGAGTCGGGGTGCAATTTTCAGTTTGATTTTAGGATACAGAAATTCTTCGTTACGAAAAACAACAATGTGGAGTCAGAAGATAGTAAACTGGGAGGGGCGCTTCCCATGCTGACCCAGATCGATATTCGGCATCTCACATGACCCGGAAAGAACTTAAAAAAGAAAAAAGAAGAATTCCAGACGGATGCTCCCAAAGTAATTCCACATATGTGCCCACAATACAACCAAAAATAGCCCCAAAGTAAATTTTCATTTGCAAACCGCAACCACCCCTAGAACCACGCCCAATGGACGGTCTGGAAATCAAGACTACTAATGAATAGTGACCGAGGGCTACAGTGTCATTTGCCATTAGGGAGCTGCCCCTCAAAAATGAACAGTCGTTTTAGTTTTGGAGGCACCACCGGCGATATGGACGAGAAACTTCTGACTCTGCGATCAGGCACCCGTCCTGGTGGAGCTCCGAGATTAACCTTGGGTGGGCCAGATGCAAAGCAAACACCCTAACAGCTGTGCTATCTCTCCGGTCCTCTGAGAGAATCTGCAGCTTCTACAGCTGTGAGATCCGGGCCAAAGCGTCCTGGACAAGGCCCAGAGCAGTCCCTTGCTGGGGGGGGGTCAGAACGGTCCAGCCCTGACGCTCTGCAGCCCCTGTGCTCACCCCGCACAAACCGCCACTGCCCCATGGTGGAGCTGAAGGTGACTGTGGCAGTAGGGGATCCCCAGAACCACACACTCACACAGCGACCCCTGCACTATGGTACAGCCCCCACTGCACTCACCAAAGTTCTGCGTCCCATTCCCAAAAAAACCCTGGCGCGCCTCAGGAACCACCTGGATATTGGTTGAAAAAGGAGCTTAAAAGTGTCCTTAGAGCTGGCTTGGCCCCGCCCCTCACAGTGAGGAGACTGGGAGGTGCGGGACAGGGCGCTCACTGGAGGCCGCTAGTGTCCTGCCATGAAAATGGACTTCACAGACCCCTTCCACGCGGGACAGCCTCTTCTCCCTTCACCTGTGTAACAAATGAAGGCCTGATCCAGACTCTTGCACACAAACACCTAAATGTCCTGCCGTGACATCACTTCCACTTCTGCAAGCAGCCTTAAAGGGCCAGACACCAGCTGTGCAGAGAACAACTAGGAAAATGCAGGTAAATATGTAAGGCTCCTTGGCTGCAGGGAAAACACAGTGGATACGGTGTTAGCCTAGTACGCAGCTGAC
The DNA here is from genome assembly GCF_029834395.1 of Sorex fumeus. Lineage (NCBI taxonomy): Eukaryota > Metazoa > Chordata > Mammalia > Eulipotyphla > Soricidae > Sorex > Sorex fumeus. The sequence goes on from NW_026606076.1 coordinate 5,962,334, forward strand.
CCAGCTTCAATCATCAGGATTCTATGTGGTCCCATTTTGGTGTATGATAGATTGTTAGGATTTTACTTCTTCCAAAGTATAAGTCTCAAAACATTTACCCTCAATGTTTGTGTAAATCAAACGGAAAACTGAATACAATGAGTGCAGATATGCTACAGTGAGTGATGTGCTTCCTTGCATGTGGCTGACCTGGACACAAATTATGGACAGCACAGCAGAATGTGACGACCAGAACAGAACACAGAAGGGCCTGATGAATGGAGGTTTCGCTGTCTATCCAACCTCCAAAGGGCTCACCACAGCATCCTGGTTGATCTCTGCCATGATCCTCTGCAAACCAGGGTCTCTGAGACAAGTGAGAGTCACCACAAAGAATGAAACCATGGTGAGTCTTACCCAGCAAAATGCAATGTTTGTACCTATTTACTTCTTATTTAATTCCTTCCACCTTGCTTTATCACTAAGAACCATTATTTACCAGTTAGCATACTGGGGCAACTTAAGTTCTTTGCTGGAGGGATAGCACAGCGGTAGGGCGTTCGCCTTACAAGCGGCCAACATGGCCAACCCGAGTTCGATTCCTCCGCCCCTCTCGGAGAGCCCGGCAAGCTACCGAGAGTATTCAATATGCCAGACACAGTAACAACAAAGTCTCCAATGGAGACGTTACTGGGCCCGCTCGAGCAAATCGACGATCAACGGGAGGACCTTTACCTTTACCTTTTAGCATACTGGGAAGTCCACATGCCAGGACACTGTCATAACCGTGGTGCAGGGGATAATCAGCAAGTACCTTTCAGTTATGGTACTAGTATCACAGGAAGCTTTCACACATAACAGGATTATTTCCTTTCTTACAGTGCTTTTGTATCAATCCCCCACCCACTTGTTAAAACTAAAATTGTTTTACCTCAGGGCCCTGTTCTGACGCCGGCCATTGTTATCATGGAAGTGATTGATCCAGCATAACTTTTATATTTACTAAAGCTTGAGGGAAGATGAAGGCCTTCCTATATTCCTTACCTACAGTATTTTCTCCAGGATTCTCTTTAAAGTCGCAGGTGCGAATAATGCGCTTTCCATGTTCTTACAAATATATATATATTCTTACATATATATCAATATGTAGTTATATATAGCTTCTCTCCATTATGATTCTCCTATGCATAAGGCCCGAGCATCCAGGAAAGTCCTTCCCCCACTCCTGACAGATATAAGGTTTCGCTGCAAAATAACTTTTCACATGCCCAGTAAGGGCTGAAGACAAACTGAACACCTTTCCACATTCCTTACACTTATGAGGTTTCTCTGCACTGTGAATGTTTCTGTTCAGAAAGCTATGTCGATTGCATCAAAATCTTCCTGCAGTCCTTACAAGGCCTCAATCCAGGACAATTTTTTTCTCACACAGCAAAGCTTGAGGATTGAGCAAAAATCTTCCCACACCCCTACATATGTTTTCTTCGAGTATGAATTTTCCTATGTTTAATAAGGAGTTAGGGGAAAGTGAAGGCTTTTCCAAAGTCTTTAGAAACATAAGGTTTGTTTCCAGTATGAAAATTTCAGTGTCACAAAAGGATTGTGAAATAAGCAAAGGCCTTGCCACACTCCTTACATATATATATATATATATATATATATATATATATAATATTATATATATAATATATTATATATATATGAATTCACTACAATGTGCGTTTTCTTACGGACAAAAAATTTGAATAGTAAGTAAAGACCCTCCCACAGTAGTGACACGAACAGTGTTTCATTCCCCTGTATGAACTTCCCTATGCTCAGAAAGATCTGAGAAGAAATGAAAGGCGTTTCCACCTACCTCACATATATAAGGGTTTTCTACGAAACAGAAATCATGAAAACTAAGATTTCAGGAAGAAGCAAAGGCTTTCCTACATTGCTCACAAGTATAAATTATCTCTCCAGTGTGAGTTTTTCTGTGTACTAAGGCTTCTGGAATAAGCAAAAAATTTCCATTCCGTATATGCATATGGTTTCTTTCCAGTGTGACTTTTTCTGTGCATACTGAGATGTATGAGTCAGAGAAATGCCACAGCACATTCATTACATGCATACAGACTCACCAGTATGAAATCTCCTATGTATAAGGTATGAGGATCCATTGAAGGCCTTCCCACAGTCCTTACACTTAAACGGTTTCTCTCCTGTGTGGATGTTCACATAGTCCCACCGGGGTGATGCTGGACTAAAAAGTTTGTCCTCAGTGCTTACATTTCTGGGAATTCTGTCCAATATGGGCTTTTATGGGAAAGTGATGGTGCTGTGGAAATGGGAAGAGTGATCTTCTGATCACCCTCAGAAGACATCCCACCTGTCTCAGAATCCCTGTGGGGATGAGGGCCAAATTGCTCACTTGAGCCTTTATCACAGTGTGCACGAAGAGACATTCCACCAGGGCTGGCTCCTTCCATGTAAAAGAACAGGGAAGGATTCCAATCATTAGTCTATGCCATGAGAATTTTCATGTCAAAAGAAATCAAGCTCTGCAGGTACGTAGCTGGTAGAGTATGGGACAATGAGTTTCTTGGGGAAGTAATAAATCAAGACGGGGATGAAAGCAGTGACTCCGAAGCCAACCCTGGTGATTCAGAGAGGAACTGACCTAGTGGAAACCCAGAGTTGGAGACATGGAACAGGAGCAAAGGCTGGTAAGAACATCAGAGACCAAGGTCCGGCCAGCGTTCTACCCATTAACAACACATGAGCAGGGGACACTCAGCTACAAAGAAAAACCCAGGAGACAGTTTCAGAAACATGATTTCAAACTGAGAGTATCAGGTTAGTACAGTGCGTTGCATGCAGTCAATCTAGTACAATGTCCATAATTCCAAATGGTCCCCTGAGCACCATCTGACTCATAGATGGATGGAATTTTGCCCTATCCAATCATAAATGTTTCTCTTTTTTACCTCTAATATTTAGTAAAGTGACATGGGTGGGACTTAAGAATGTGAGCAACCGTGTGAGTAATCACAGGTAAACGGAATTGTCTGCTGGGATGTGTGGAGCTTGGGAGCTGACCCATATTCCCACTTATAAAAGATTTCATCAAGGTGCCCCTTCCATCCTTTCAAACGACATTCTCTGCACAGTTACGTGCATCTAAACTCTCCAACTGAGACCAGAGCAACTGTAGATCTGGGTAGGGTGTTGCTTGCACATGGCCAACCTAGGTTCAATCCTCAGGATCCTGTAGAGTCTCCCGGATCACCATCAGAAATAATAGCTGAGTGCAGTGCCAGGAGAAACCACTGAGGATCACCAGGTATTGTAGGATAATAGTGGTCTGCCCTTTCTCCCTGGCGGGTAAGAGCTTATGTTTGTTGATTGCCTATGGGCAATCAATTACCTTTCAAACTTTCAATTACCTTTGTATCCTGATCAAACTTTGACTTTTGAGAAATATTGCCTTTCTCTTCTTCTTAATGTCCTTTGCATGGTTAGCTATTTCAGAGCAATTGCTTTTTGTATGGATACAGGAAAACAGTTACAAAGACAAGCCTGAGCTTGAGAGTTGATAGTCTCCAGATAATACTAGATCCTGGACATCTACTCTCTTGACTGAAGCCTCAGTTGCCCTTACTTCCTCCATCCCCAAAAGAAGGGTCCGATGAGGGGCTAGATGGACCCAGGGCAAGTGTTGAGCTAGCTACCCTGGCATCGAAATGGGCCTGGACAAAGTACCATAATTCTTATCTATAAGAGCCTGGTCATGAACAAATTCTGTCATGAAACAAAATGTAATAACTAGACTTGGACGCTGCTGGGATTAGGAGTGATTGATCCGGCCTGAGCACTGTGGTCTGAATCTGTGAAGAGAAGTCCCCAGGAGTGTCACCCACAACCCTAAAAGTATATATTACTGTGTCCATACAGAATGTTAATCATTAGGAATTAAAACTAAATATGTCAATTAAGTTGCTGGTCTAAGGAGAGGAGTAACACACCTTAAGGGCTGCTTTTCCATTGTGGGCTGCAGGTGATGGGGAAGTCTGGAAAACCATTTTTCATGGCTCTTCCCGTGGGGAGGCGTGGATTGGGGTCGTGGTTAGAGAGAAAAAAGAGCAGCTTCAGGGAGACATGGGTAATGAAAGAGACTGAGAAAAGAGATGGTCCTCCTCCACCCAGATCCCCTATCTTCCAGTATACAGGCGTTACACCCACCAACTGCCCCCAGTGCTGTGTAATCCCAGCAATGTCCAAGACACAGAGAATATAAAACCCTGCTCCTAGAAGAAAACACGCAGTCTCCTGCCTCCGTGTTTGGCTGTCTTACTGGGGCGCTTTGGAAGAGGGTGTGTTGAGTTTCCCTCCCCACACCGAGCAGAGCCCCGGCAGCTGAAGACCTCTGGTTTGAGCCACAGTCCCACAAGTTCGGACGAGCCTCACGCATGAAGGAACTGGCAGAGAAACCCAGGTGTGCAGGACCTGGGGCTTAGATCTCCAAGCTGTTCTTATTGGGACTGGGCCTCCTCCATCCTGATCTCCCATCTTCCATTCTGTAGGCGTACAACCATTAAATGTCCCTGGTGCCATGTAATACCACCAATGGCCAAGTCCCAAAGACTAGAACACCGTGCTTTGGGAAGTGCACGGCCACACGAAATCTTATTATCTAGTCTTACTATGGAAAAACTGGCAGGCTACCGGAAGTATCCTGCCCACACCACAGAGTCTGGCAAACTCCCCATGGTGTATTCCTTATGCCAAAAACCAGTAAAAATGATGGTTCTCATTCTCCTGACCCTGAAAGAGCCTCAAATGTGGCATTTCTTAAAATCTCAGGGATAGGAAGAAGGAGACATTACTGGGGCCTGCTTGAGTCAATCGATGAACAACAGGATGAGAATGATACAGTGAGAAAAGAAGAGACATAGAGTTAGAGGACACGGTTCCGACTTAGAGAGAAGGCTGAGAGCTGAGAGTAAGAGTGGCTGGGGAGATTGGAGACTAGTCACAGAGAGCATGGGAGAGCAAGTTAGAGAGAGGGTTGGACAGAGCTTGGAGAGACAAGAGACTGAATAAACTGCAACTAATCAGCAACCAGCCTGGTCCTCATTCTACTCTTTCTACTTTCATCGGTCCAAAGGAACAGCTGTCCAGGGTGGAGAAGTGGCTCGAGAGCACCAAATGTGGACAGTGAGAGAGAGCCGCCAGGAGAGACCAGGAACATCTGTGAACGTGTAAATCCTGTTCAAACCCCCACTTCTCATAGGGTCCCCAAGGCCCCCCTGGAGTGACTCCTGAGTGCAGAGTCAGGAGCAAGCCCAGAGCACTTCTGGCTGTGATACGAAAAAAAAAAAAATTGAACTGTGGGGGGCTGGAGCGATAGCACAGCGGGTAGGGTGTTTACCTTGGACACGACCAAAACCAGGTTTGATTCCCAGCATCCCAAATGGTTCCCGAAGCACCGCCAGTAGTAATTCCTGAATGCATGAGCCAAGAATAACCGCTGTGCATCAACAGGGGTGACCCAAAAACCCAAAAAGGGAATTGTGTAGTTAATCAGAAAAAAAACACAACTTTCTCGACTTAGCAAAAGCATTTTTATGATGGCTACAGGGATAGCACAGACCCTGAATTGCTTGTCGGGCACATAGCTGACCAGGGTTCAATCCTTATCACCTCACAGGGTCCCCAAAGCTAGCATTATCAATGAGAACAGAGCCGGGGTAAACTCTAATCTCCATTCGGTGTAGCCAACCAAAAATAAATCAATAAATTTAGGTGCCAGAACTATAGTTTGGTAGGGTACTGGCCTTGTACACGGCTGACCTGTATATCCCAGTACCATACTGAGTACTGTTTGGTACCTTTTGGCAGCAACCACAGGGTATGACTATATATATATATATATATATATATATATATATATATATTCACATATATATACACACACATATATATGTGTGTGTTTGTGTATGTGTGTATATGTATATCTATATACATATATATATATGTAATTTGTTCACAAGTCAACCTCCACCAACCAGTTTTGTAGAATGCAGGTTTGGGTTTTGGGGCTACAGGTGGCAGAACTTTGAGCTTACCTGAGTGGTGCTTGGGGAATCCCGCGTTGTACAGGAGACTGTACCATGGCAGATTGCTTGCAAGGACCCTTCCTGCATTCCTGGCCTATCTCTGACCCAGGAATTCAAATTCTATATAAATAATGTGAACCTTGTGGGAAAGATACAGGCAGGGGGCAGGGCTGAGCCCCAGCTGGTAGATAGAGGTCAGGGCAGGGTTGCTGGCACCTGGAGCCTTCTGGTTCAAACCTGAGCCAATAGTACAGGCTGCAATTTCAAAGGTTTGCAGCGGCCCCAAAGAGCTGACGAGCTGACAGTGAGTGGCAGGGCACTTGTCATGAACGCAAAAGACTTAACTTCACAACCTGAATTGCCAAGGAGTGATCCTGGAGCACTGCTGGGTTTGGCAAAATCCCGCATAGCCAATCCTCCTCCTGCCCAAATAAAGAGAATGAGGAGTTAACTGCCAACAGAACAGGTGTGAAATCTAGTAATATGTTCTGAACGGTCAGTCCTCTGGGTTTGTTGTTTTGTTTTGGGACCACATCCAGAAGTGCTCAGAGCTTACAGGCCAGGTTTTCAGACTAGGATTTTACTCCTATGGGTACGTGATTTTATCAAAGAAAAAGAGGATGAAAAATTATACTTGGATCCAGAGTGATAGTACAGTTGGCAGGGCGTATGTTCGGTCCCTGGCTTCACACTCAGTCCCCCAAGCAGTCCCAGGAGTGATTCCTGAGTGCCAAGCCAGAAATAACACCTGAGCATTACCGCTATGTCCCAAAAAGGAAAAAGAAAACAAAAGAAAAGAAAAATTAAATTTAGCCCAAACGAGATTTTAAAGTCCAAAATTTTGCTCAGAGCCTCCAACTCCTGCATTTTCCCCTAACAGCCATCTGTTGAAAGGGCTCAAGAAATTTCACGTGTATGAACTTTCCATTAAGGTATAAACAGGAGAGAGCACACCAGACTGAAGAAGATGTCAGCCACCTGGGAGCCCAGAGGGCCTTCCCTGGTATCCAGTGTCCACTAGTCCCCTGAGCACAGAGCAGGGTACAGACCTCAAGTACTACCAGATGTGGCCCCAAATCTCACCTCATCTGCTCCCCAAGTAGTGAGATACACCCAAGGAGAGGATCTCAGAGGGCTGAACACCTCATTTACCTTTGGGGAACCTGGCATGGCTCCCCCTGCATCTCAGACACACAGACACAAGAGGCGGAGAGTTTCTCAAAGAATGCTCATGTGTCAAGACAAATTCTGGAGTGGGAGGGTTGGAGTCATACCTAGTGATGCTCAGGGGACAATATCACCTAGAGATGTTGTGGCAGGGATAACTCTGATCACCGCAAGAAAGACAAACGCCCTCCTGGCTGTACTACTGCACCAGCCCCTAAGAGTGAGGCATTTAGAACCTATTGCAGCTGGTCCCTTGAAAACCCCTTTCTGCAATTACTCACTTCAACAGCAGGGCACACCCCTGGTCTTGGAGAGATGGACAGTGGGGATGCCTGGAATCTGGACAGGTGAGGCAGAAATTCTTTCTCCTGAGGAAATATAATCACATAGGGTTAGCAAAGCTAATATGTTGATAGGGTGCTTTTCTTTCAAGCAGCTAAGCCGGGGTCAATATGCAACAGGACATACGCTCACCCACTCCAGCACTGCTAAAAATGATACGTGAACTCAGAACCAAGAGTAACCCATGAGCACCGAGTGCTCTGTGGTCAATAAAAGTACAATAAATTAAGTAATGAAGACATTTCTGGGGCCGGAACGATGGTACAGCAGGTAGGGAGTTTGCCTTCCATGCGGCCAACCCGGATTCGATTCCCAAAATCCCATATGGTCCCCAAGCTCTGCCAGGAGTGATTCTTGAATGCAAAGCCTGAGTAAACCCTGAGCATCACTGGGTGTGACCCTAAAAATCCAAGAAAAAGAATTTTCTGTGTAAAGAGATTGGAGACACAGTATAGCAGGTGAGGTGCTTGTCTTGCACTCAGCCAAACCAAGTTTGAATCCTGGCATTATTAGAGGGGTTAGGGCACACTCTGGAAGTGATCAAGCTACTTCCTGCTAAGATTGCATATTTGGTTGCAAGACCCACTGTAGCACCACCCTATTGCACTCCTCCAGACCGCAACCTGAGTTGGCTTAAAGCTCCACACCTTTGGGGCCTGAGTGACAACATAGACAAATGAGCATTTCTTTTGAAGGTGGCCAACCTGGGTTTAATTCTGGGCATCCCTCATGGTTCCTAGCACCACTAGGAGTGCTTGCTGGTTTTAGAGCCAGGAGTAACCACAATGCCTCGCTGGGTGTGACCCAAAATGCAAAATAAATAAATAAAAAGGAAAGAGAAGCGCCCCACCTCCCTGAACTCCCAGAACCCACTGAATGCACAAGAACCAGTGAAAATTATAGGCTCTGCCAAATGCTTTTGACTCCCAAGCACATAAAGAATATACCGCACCCCTCCCCCATCCAGCCCGGCCACCCCCCAAGAACGACAGGACAGAGGGGAGGGTGTTTTTTCCTTCATGCTGCTGATCCAGATATGGGGTACCCTGAGCAACCCCAGGATTGACCCCTGAACACTTCCAGGTGCGGCTCAACACCCCCCACGAGGAAAAAGAATGCACCCCCAAGTCCCTTTGATGAGGGAATCCCATGCTTTAGCCCTTCTCCACAAGCAGCCTAAGGAATGACAGGGGGTCAGTAACGGGATGTCCTGGGGACACTTCTGGGATGACCCACCACCCCTGTGACTGACCAGGTGCTGGAGCCGCCCCAAAAACCAAGATAACGCTGAGGTGCCCTCACCCGCCCGCTCCGATCTGGGGGAAGACGGGGGCTCCCTCTAGCTCTGATGCTTTCTGCTTTGTGCGGGGCCGAGTGATGCGTCAGCAGGGAGAGCGCTGGCCCCGCATCCCGACACCCCAAAGGGTCCTCGGATCCCCAGGGAGGGGGTCCTGAGCGCCACCGGGTAAGGGTCTAAAACACATAAAAAAATTAAAAAAATTTTTTTTCTCTTGTTCCTTCGGTTATTGTCCTTGTTTCTGGAACTTTCAGAACGACCTCCGGGCTTCCAATTCGTTTTTCTCCTCGACCACGTGCTTCCTCTACCCACCCACCTTTCATTACTGGGGGGTCTGGGGGGCTTTGCTCAGGGGTTACTCGGGGCTCTGGGCTCACACCAGGCTGGTCCCGGGACACTGTGGCGTCCCGGGATCAACCCGGCCGGCCGCGTTCCCCCCTTACGCATCTTTCTAAGTAAGTTCTCCTCAGTAAAAACGAACATTTTTCCCTCAAAATCAATTTATAAAACTTTCGGCAGGAGCGCTCGGTGCGTCCCAGGTGAGGGGCCGCCACTCCGGGCCACCGCCACCAAGCGACCCCGCAGCCCCCAAGGCGGAGCCCGCTGAGGTTCAGGCGCTCAGAGCGACCACCCGGACGGGCAACGGTAAAACCGACCTCCCGGGACCCCCCTGCCTCCCTGGGTGCCCCATCACCGGCTCCTCACCTTCCGCAACCACGAGACCCGCCGGCACTTCCGCCCTGAACGCCAAGGCCAGCGGATAAAGGTCGCGGATTTTGTGACGTCACCTGCACGTTAGCCCAGAGCCTTAAAGGGACAGGCTTCAAGTATTCCTGACCAGGTACTTGCCTGGTCAAAAAGGTTTCTGGGATAGGATCAGGTGATCAGGACATCTGATGTGTGCCAGGTCTGGGATAGATGGAGAGTGACGGACTGGACAGATAGCACGTCCATCGGAAGTCTTTGTTTTGATGAAGGAACTAAAATTCATTTTCTTTGCAAACAGCCACCCAGACCTTCTCTCTGAGTCCCCACCTTCATTTATATCACACTGAAAGTCCAGGTCTTGAGTAGCTTCAACTGTTTATTTTTCACAATGATAGGAGAGGGCCAGAAACTAAGTGAATCACGTGGCTCAGAAAGGGGTCGGGGTACCGCAGAAGGGGACTCAGGGATTGGTGATGACTGGGAAGATATTTGTGTAAGCAAAAATTCCTTTGTATGTATTTGTGTGTGTTCAGAGCAAAGGGTGCTCTCCAGTTATTCCTTGAGAGCTGTGCGTAGCAACTCTTCAAACAGTGCTCAAGGTCTACATAGCTGTGAATTCTACATGGATCAGACAAATGAACGGAAAGTCCCTTAACTGCTGTGCAGCTAAATAGCCTTTTAATATTTTAGTACTAGATGATTTATTAAGCTATAATTCTTCCAAATTTGAACCAGTGGGAAAGAATAACTGTAGAGTAGTTGTACCGGAGAAAGCCTCTTTTTCAGACATGTTGATCTCTTGATCTATTGTTTGGCTATGATGATTTGGTGCTTGTTACAATAAGAATATGAAATTTATTTAGTTTACAAGTTTACAAAACCAAAGCAAACACACTGAAGTGAAGGGTAGTATAAGAAGTTAATTTAGCAATGGAAGGAACTTTTTGCAGGAGCCTGAGCGACAGTACAATGCGAAACATGCTTCATTTGCATGTGGTTGATCTGGTTCAATGCCCTGCATCTCAGATGGACCTCAAGGCCCACCTAAAGTGATCCCTGAGTAAAGGGCCGTGGTAATCCCTGAGTATCATGAGGTGTGGCCCAATAACAAAAACAGAGAAAAGGAAAGGATGTAGAGAAACAGCGAAATGCAGAGCTGTCAACCATCCTGGCCTGTCAGAGTAATGGCCACAGACCCAGCCCAGTCCCCAAGATGCCTTATGGGCCTGTCCTGGCACATGCTCCCACGCAGCTCTCACCAACAGTCCGCAGATGTTCATAGGTCTCCAGTATCAACATCCCTATAGAGCTTTCTCTCATATGCGGCCAGGCACATCCACTCCTGGGGTGAAGGTGACGGCCACATGGGTAAAGGTCACTATATCCTGAGTCAGGACACATATAGGAGCAGGAATCAGGGTCTATCCCCAGCCCATTCCCTTGGCAGTGAGGTGGAGACCACCAGGAATGTAGAAGGGTTCAGCTCAGGGTGTCTCCCCTCAGGATGAACGAGCCTCCACTCAAAATTCCTGCTGACAGGCCCCAGAAATCATTCTAAGGAAGCTGGATCTGAGAAAATGTGAGAAATCTATAGTACAAAGTTCCTGTTAGGTGTCAGCCTTACACACAGATACCCCATGGCCAAACCCACTGGTCCAGTGAGCACTACAGAGTAACAACTGTGCACAGACCCAAAGAGACCAATAAAGTGATCCTAGATGTGGCCCCAAACACTAAGCATTCCCCCATACACACAACTCTTGTCCTAGCAATGAAAAGGGAAACTCAATGTTCAGTGAGGTACTCAAAGCTCTGTGTAACATATGTGCCTGTAGAACTCAAAAATCCTGGTTCAGGGTTGCCAGAAATCTGTCTTGGAAAGTAGTGACTCAGTCCCAAAGGTCCTTTGCTCCATCTCCCTGGGACCATCCCTGGAATTGTGCACAGCATCGTGTGAATGTGACTGTGTGACAGAGCAGGCAAGGCTCTCCAGAGCAGAAAAGACAAAAGAGGGGAAACACATGTCCTTGAACTGAGTCACTGTAGCTTCCAGGGTACTTATGGGGCCCACACACCCTGGGAGTCCTGATTCTATCAGTTGTGAACCCAGAGGACAGAGCCAAGATGAAGCCCTGTGCGCCTCCACTGTGGCACAAAAATAAATACGGAAGAAAAAAAGGCAGCATGATGGAGGAACAGGAAGGACATCAGGCCAGGGACAATGGGTAGGGCTGGTGGCCGCAGCCATTTCATAGGTCCCCCAAGCAATACCAGGTGCAATGCTGGAGTGCAGAGCTAGGAGTAACCCTTGAGAATCACTAGGTATGGCTCATCCTCTTCAAAATCACCCAAAACAAAACAAAAAAACAAGATCAGCAGAGGGCCCCTGGCACCCCATACGGTCATTACCCACTGTACTACTGCTCCCACCCCAAAATAGTTATTTTGAAACAATTTTCCAGTTTCAATCAAATGAAATATCAAGTTTTTGATTCAGGAAAAAATAAAATTTCTTTAGGTTTTGAGCAGTGATTTCACCACCCAGTGAAGCTAAGAGCCTCAACCCCAAGCAGTAGGCTCTAGATTTCCTCTCTGTAGTGCCCAGCCCTCCACTTTAAAAAATCACATGCTTGGTCCACCGAGTATCCTGTCGGCATAATATCTTTTCCAAATTTTACCAGCTCATTCATACTCAATGACACCATTCCCATATCAAATTGCTGCAGTGTCAAATCCTGAATCTGCGGTTTGAGTTCTGAAATCAAATGCAATATGCAGTATAAGAATTCATTGAAAGAAATGTAGTTGAATGAGGCAGTGTGGGTGGAAGACATCTCCTTGGTTCTCACAATCCAAACAGGCCCACAGCAAACAGAAGATCTGATTAGACGATGGGTGTGAGCAGCATGGCAATCCACACAAGGTGTTCAGGTTTTGCTTTTTGACCAGACCCTGTGATGTTGGGGACACATATGGGATGCAGGTTATTGAACAAGGTCGGCGGAGTACATGGTAAGCACAGTCCCCACTATACTATTACTCAGGGCCAAACTAGCTTTGTTACGGGATCACTCATTCACTATTTACAGAAAAAGGCGAATGATATTTTGCAGGCACCCGACCAATGTAGGCTGTGCAGCCAGGCTGCTAATGTACAGACTGAGGGGGGGGGACACCAAGGACTGTGATTCGTATGCACTAACACATCAGGATAAATAATAACAATACCAAGAAACTAAAGTGCAGGATCATAATTGAGGGAGAGTCCAGACGAGTGAAGAGCAGTGTGAGCACAGCACAGAGGCCTGGATTCAGGAGTTCGAGGCGCCCGGGGTCAGGAGCGTTTTTCACTTGCACTCAGGGCACCCCCACACTGCCCAGAACTCCACCAGGGAGGGTCCTCAGACACTCACCTGCACACATGCCTCTCCTCCCTGGTCTCAGACCTCCTCCTTCCAGCCAGGAGGTCACTGAAGCCTTCACCAAGGGAATTCCCTACCCCCACAGAGCTCCAATCACAAATTAGTGACAAAGCATCCGTTGCCATAATTCCTAACACTCAACAAAGGTGGGTCCCATCAACGGTCTTAGATGGACCTGGGGAGAGCGGCAAAGCTACCCAGCATCAAAACGGGACAGTCTAGAAAGCATAAAAGCACAGTCTTTATGAAAGTCTTGTAACTTAAAGAAACGGACCTCCAAGGGGTAGGAAAACCTGAACCAGCCTGAAAACTTACAGTAGTACCCTTGCTTGCCCTCAGGGCTGAGGTTGTAACTAATCCAAATAACTGCAAGTGTTCATAAATAAACTTATTTGTTGAATATGTACAACTACAGGGAAAAAATAAAACCCACAGAGATGCCAGACAGAATGTCTTCTTGAATTAATCCCAAAAGAATTACCCCCATTGCAACATTTTATGTCTGCAAATGACCCTCACAGCTAAATGCAGTCCTGTACCCCACCCCCCTCAGTTGTTCTGTAAGTATGCTTTCAGCTCTGCATGAAATGGGCCATTTTGATCATCAATCTGTGGTTCCCATTTCTTTGTTTCTCCACTTTCAGGGAACAAGTGAAAAAAAAAGTGTGAAAGTTCTTCCCAAGCTGGTGCAGACACCCCCCTTATAGTGCAAAGACAGGGAAGTGTGGGTGCTCACACGAGGCCTTGTCTCCTGCCGCAAAATGGCCTTCACAGTCAGCTTTCCAAGAAGAGACCCTACTATGTCTTTTACCCACAAGAACAATGACAGCTGGGCCCTGTGTCCAGGATACCAGCAACTGGAGGTCCTGACTTCACTCTCACTGAGTGCAGACTCAGGAGTAAACCCAAGCAGCCAAGCAAGGACAAGGATGAAAAGCCCCCCAAATTTATCACTTAACTTTCCGTTAGTCGTTGATTTGCTCGAGCGGGCGCCAGTAACGTCTCCATTTGTCCCTGTCGCGTGCTAGTGTAGCCCAATGGCATCTGTTCGCTCCGGGAACATGAAGGGCCTCAAAACGATCGTTCATGATCTTGACGAAGAAGTCTGACCATCTGGAAGGTGGGCGGCCACGTGGTCTTTTGACATCCCGTGGAATCCAGTCGGTAACAGCTCTAGTCCAGCAGTCGTCTTTAAATCTCATTACGTGACCAGACCATCTGATTTCGACACCTTGGCAAATGAGACAGCATCCCTGATTCTTGATCGTCGACGGATGTCAGAACTCCGGATTCTTTCTCTCATTTGAGTGAAACGTAATATTCCAAGCATAGCTCTTTCTATTCTTCTTTGGGAGACCTGAATAGCGTTCTCATCTTGTTTGCGTAGGGCCCAGGTCTCTGAGGCATATGTGAATGCAGGAAGAACAGTGGAATCAAAGAGATGTGCCCGGAGCCAGAGTTTCTTTGTCCTCTTAGCTATTTCTTCGATGTTCTTGAAGGCGTTCCAAGCCGCTCTCTTCCTCCTGCGCAGCTCGGGTGCCAGGTCATTTGTCATGTTGACCTCTCGACCTAGGTATACATAGCTGTTGCATTCGGAGATGGTCGTTCCATTGAGAGCGAATGGGGCGTCAGGAACAAGGCTGTTTCTCATGAACATTGTCTTCGTAAGATTCAGCTGTAGTCCTACCTTTCCACACTCACGGTCAAAGTCGGCCAGCATTTGTGCTGCTTGACTGATGTTTGGTGTTATTAAAACAATGTCATCAGCAAAGCAGAGGTGGTGGAGTTGCCGACCATCTATCTTCACTCCCATTCCTTCCCATTCCAGTTGTCGCATGATGTTCTCGAGGGTGGCACTGAAGAGTTTCGGTGAAATTGTATCACCCTGCCGCACCCCTCTCTTGACATCAACGATCATTTCTTTGTAGAATGGTGAGATCCTGGTAGTGAATCCGCAATACAGCTCACGGAGGATCCTGATGTATTGGGCTTGAATGCCCTGATTGGCTAGGGCTTCAATAACCACTTCCATCTCAACAGAATCAAAGGCCTTCTTTAAATCAATGAACGTTAAACAGAGTGGCATCTTGAACTCCCGAGAAACCTCAATGAGCTTGGTTATTGTGTGGACATGGTCGATGGTGCTGAATCCTTTCCAGAACCCGGCTTGCTCGCATGGTTGTCCTTCATCTAGTGTTCTGCCAATCCTATTTAGGATGACTCGAGTGAACAACTTGTAGATGACAGACAATAGGCAGATCGGGCGATGTTTGCCAATGCCATGGATGTCTCCCTTCTTGAACAGTAGTACGGTCCTGCTGGTTTTCCATTGGGAAGGAACCTTGCATTCAGACAGGAAGCGAGTGAAGAGCCGAGCCAGTGTATTGATGAGTACTGACGGCAGGTTCTTCAGGTGTTCAGGTCTGACCTTGTCTGGGCCGGGTGCTGTTTGTTTCTTTACCGACGAAATGGCGTGTCGGATTTCGGAAGGGAGAACGTTGGGAACGACATAGCCATCCTGTGGAATTTGGTATGTCAGCAAGTGGACATGGCTATCGAAGAGATTTGAGTAGAAGTCATGGATAATCTTCTCCATTGCCGTTCTGGAGGATGTGTTGGATCCATCAGGACGTCGGAGGGCAGTCATCTTGGTCTTGTAGTTGGCGAGGGACAGGCGGGCGTTACGAATACTTTTCCCGGCTTCTGCCGCATCTACCAGTACTTCTGCTCTTCTCTCTTTGAGGTCTTCCTTGATCGCATCTCTGCACTGCTGTGCGAGCTCGGACATTAGCTTGCGGTTGCCTGAGGCATGTGCCAAACCACGCTGGCGAATTAGCTCAAGAGTTTTCGAAGATAGGCGGTTTTTTGTGGCTATCTCTCTCTTGGCGTTCCTCACAAATTCATGGAGGTGCTGAACCAGTCGATCGTATTCCTCGTCAATGTTGTCAACAATGGCATCTTCCCATGTTGCCGCAATAGTACCAAAGAGTTCCCAGTTGGTGGTCATTCTGAGAGTTCTCTTTTTGAACTTTGCAGCCCTTTCTCCCCGCTCTGTGAAGTAGAATTTTGCATAAGGGAGACCGTGGTCCGATCCCGTTCGAAATTTTGGGACACTACTTCCACTACTTCCACTACCCAGCCGTCGCCACACTCCAGGATGCTTTCCGGACCCGTGCGGCTGCTTGCGGCCGCACAACACATCATAAGACACTAAATATCCATCTTCCGGAAATGTCGTACCATATTTGATAGAGTTCAAATATGGTAACACCTACAAGGGTAATTAGAGGTCGCCCCAAAAGCCTCTATCCCTCTCGGAAAGACTGGCAAGCTACCGAGAGTATTTTGACCGCATGGAAGAGCCTGGCAAGCTATCTGCTGTGTATTCGATATGGCAAAACCAGTAACTACAACTGGTCTCATTCACCTGACCCTGAAGGCTTCACCAACATGGCAGCACTGAGAAGGATGAGAAAGGAGAGGCCGACAAAGTCTCAAGGCCGACATAGGCTGCCACAACGAAGGAAGACAAAAATGATTGTCTGTACTTTCAATGCACGTACACTAGCATCAGATGCATCCATCGAGGACCTGATGGTACAAGCGCGAATGATCAAGTACGACATCATTGGTCTGACCGAGACAAGAAGGCAAGAATCTCACCATGCCGTTTTCGACACTGGAGAAGAATTGTTCCTCGGAACATGCGATAAAAGAGGTGTTGGAGGCGTCGGTGTCCTTGTCAACACAAACTTGGCCAAGAGCATTGATTCATTCGAATGCCTAACAACCCGAATCGGACGTTTACATTTAAATAGATGTGACTCACTGCCTGCAGTTTCTATCTTCGTTGTCTACGCACCAACATCTCATTATGATGAAAGAGAAATCGAGAAGTTCTACATGGAGCTAGAGAAGTTCTATAAAGAAGACCACACCTTCTACAAGATCATTGTGGGTGATTTTAATGCCAAGATAGGACCGAGAAGATCAGCTGAAGAACTTCACATCGGGACCCATGGCCTAGAATGGAACGAACAGGGTGAGAGACTGTCTGAGTTCATCATGTCGACCAAGACCATTCATGGTAACTCACAGTTCCAGAAGGCAGAATCTAAACGATGGACATGGAAGTCTCCAGGTGGACGATTCCACAACGAAATAGACCACATCATATTCAATCGACGGTTTTGCCTGAATGATGTCGCTTTGTCCCAAATTTATATTAAGCTAAAGACAAAGGGGAGGGCAGCAGAGGGTAGCTGGTATTACAGCAGGTGGGGCAATTGTTTTGCCAATGGTCAGACCAGGTTTGAACCCCGACAACCCCATACTGTCCATCACCAGCCAGGCATGATCCCTAAGTGCAGAGACCAGGAGCAAACCCTGAGTCCTGCTGGTTTGGCCCAAAACAAATTTTTAAAAACCTAAAAGAGTCCAATGAAGGCAGGGTGACAATGCACAGGATTCGGAAACATGCTTTGCATGCAGGAACTTCTGATTTGATGCTGGGCACCACCTGATCTCCCAAGATCACGTGAAGTGACCCCAGCCACTGATGGGATGCTGGGATGAGGGTGTGAGACTCTAAGAAATAAATGATGTTAGGGACTGTAATGACAGCATAGCGGGCAGGGCTTGCATCCAAACCACCGGAGTTCGAATCTTAGCATCCCATATGGTCCCAGAGCACTGCCACGAGTAAATATTGAAGGAAGAGCCAGGAGTAACCCCTGATCACCACTGAGTGTGGCCCAATAGCCAAAATATAAATGAATGGAATTTAAAAGTTTCAAATGAGAGAAAATAAAAATTCCAAGTGTGTCCTTGAAACAATACCAAGAGCAAAAGCAAAACAAATTGGTTTGTTTTGAGTCACACACAGAAAATGTATAGGGTTTATTCATGGCTCTAGGCTGAGGAATTAGACCCGGTCATGCCTGGGGACCATATTGGATGTCGAGGATCAAACCAGCAGTGATTCCTGAGTGCAGAACATGGAGTCACCATGTGCATCACCAACTGGCCCCCAAGATGAAACAAAGCAAAAAAATTAAGTTGGACTCATAATAACCTCACAGTTGTGAGTATTTCACAACTGGGGAGATATTGAACAAGTCGGGGATCACCTGTAACCTGCACACACTTTGCCATCCCACTCCATACGATGGTGACCACAGATGACCACAGCTCCCTCAGGCATAAGACAGGAAGGCGGGAAAAATCAAGATTTGCCTGATTTTTGATTTACAATGATTCTCGGCAATATTATGATTGATCTCTGGCATAAACTCCTTCAGAATAGGGCCTCTGGGCCAAGGCAGAATCAGAGCAAAGACTGAGACAATGGTGAACCTTGGCAGTCCAAAGTGAGGGGTGGTTATGCATGTATGTATTTAATTTACTAATGAGAAAAATCCCCAACTGCTAATAAAATTTTAGGATTAAAATTGATGAGAATTTGTACAGTGCTTTGGGAAGTATTGCCATTTTGACAATATTAATTCTCCCGATCCATGAACAGGGGATACTTTTCCATTTCCTCGCATCCTCTTTTATTTCCAGAAGCAGCGTTTTGCAGTTTTCTTTGTACAGGTCCTTTACTTCCTTAGTTAAACTAATTCCTAGGTAGTTGATTTTCTGGCGTACAATTGTGAACGGGATTGTTTTCTTCATGTCATTTTCTTCTCTCTGACTATTTGAGTATAGGAAAGTCATGGACTTTCAGGTATTCATTTTATAGCCTGCAACTTTACTATATAAGTCTATCGTTTCTAGGAATTTCTTGGTAGAGGTTTTAGGGTTCTCTAAGTATAGTATCATATCATCTGCGAATAATGAGAGCTTGATTTCTTTCGTTCCTATTTGGATGCCCTTAATATCTTTTTCTTGCCTAATCACGACTGCAAGTAGTTCCAGTACTATATTGAACAGTAGCGGAGACAGTGGGCATCCTTGTCTCGTCCCTGATCTTAGGCGGAAGGCTCTAAGTTTTTCCCCATTGAGGATGATGCTTACTGTAGGCTTGTGGTAGATGGCTTTAACTATATTGAGGAAAGTCCCCTCTATCCCCAGTTTGTCGAGGGTTTTCATCACAAACGGGTGCTGGATCTTGTCAAATGCTCTCTCTGCATCTATTGATAAGATCATAGGATTTTTATCTTTTCTTTTGTTGATATGATGGATTATGTTGATTGATTTCCAAATGTTAAACCATCCTCACATCCCCGGGATGAATTCCACTTGGTCATGGTGGTCATGATGAAAAAATGGTGGTCATGGTGAAAAAATAGAGTCACTAAATTTACATACTTCGAGGCCAGCCGCACACTCTAGGGGTAAAGGCAGCTCAGATAGAGAAGAGAGTACCAAATAAAGGGTGCTCAGAAGATCCGCCCAGGATGGGAGATGCATGCTGAAAGTAGACTATAGACCAAACAGGATTGCCACCCAATGCCTCTTCTGAAACCACAGCACCCAAAAGGAAAAAGAAAAGAAAAGGGAATGCCCTGCCACAGAGGCTGGTGGGGGATGGGGGACTGAGGGGATTGGGGGGTGGGAGGGATACTGGGATTAGTGGTGGTAGACAGCTCTGCCACAGAGGCGGGTGGGGAATGGGGGGACTGAAGGGATTGGCTGGTGGGAGGGATTCTGGGATTAGTGGTGGTGGATATTGGGCACTGGTGGAGGAATGGGTACTGGATCATTGTATAACTGAAACCCAAGCACAAAAATTTGTAAGTCTACAACTGTACCTCATGGTGTTTCACTAATAAATTTTTTTTTTAAAAAATCACAAGCAAAAGCTTATGAAGATTACTAAGAGAAGAAAGATGTTTGAAAGGATGGAATGGGCCTCTTGATTCAAATGACTGACAAATGTTGGGAATATGGGTCAGTTCCCCACATCACAGCACCCCCCAGGCTCCCCACATCCAAGCAGGACCTTCCATTTAGCTGTGATTACTCACAAGGTTGGTCAAGTTCCTGGATCCCACCCGTCAGTTCAATAATATCAGAGAAAAAAAATAAGCATTGTATTTGGAATGAGCAAAGTTCCATCAATCTCGTAGTCACCAAAATGATAAAAAGGATTCAGATCTGTTTAAAGGCCAAAAAGGCTCCAAAGTGACTGGAATGGTTTCCTGCCTATTATCCTCCATTCTTAGGGTCGGAATATACTCTAGGTTTTTATGTATACATACATGTACATAGATATCGCAATCATGATCACGACCATCCTGTTGTTCATTGATTGCCTCGAGCAGGCCCCAGTAATGTCTCCTTCGTCCTAGCCCTGAGATTTTTCAAAAAGTGCAATATTAAAGGCTCTTTCAGGGTTAGAAGAATGAGACCCATCATTGTTACCGGTATTTGGCATATTGGGTACACCATGGGGAGTTTGCCAGACTCTGCCGTGTGAGCAGGTTACATTCGGTAGCCTACAATTTTGTCCAGGGGGCCAGTTGGTGGGTGTGACCCCTACCTACTGGAATATGGAGGATCTGGGTGGAGGATGCTCAGCCCTGATCCGATCAGGCTTGGAGATCTCAGCCCTGGGACCCGCATGCCTTTGTTCCTCTGCCAGTATCTTCATGCGTGTGGAGAGTGGTCTCAGCGTGGTGGTGACTGCTTCTGGAGGTCTTCGGCTGCCGGAGCCCTAGTCAGGCAGGGAGGGAAACTCAACTCGCTTCCCTCCAAGGGGCCCCGGTGGGGACAGCCAGGCACGGGGGCAGGATACTCTGCCGTACTATGTATAAATTTGATATATATGTATTTTATATGTTATATATTATGTATAATACAAATACTCCATATTATATATATGTCAAAAAAACTGTCCTCCCGTTGTTCATCTATTTTGCTCGAGCGGGCCTAAAAACATCTCCATTTTGAGACTACTTGTTACTGTGTTTAGCATATTGAATATGCCATGGGTGGCTTGCCAGGCTTTGCTGTGCAGGTGAGATACACTCGGTAGCTTGCCGGGCTCTCTGAGAGGGGCGAAGGAATCCAACTAGGGTACGCTATGTTGGCTGCTTGCAAGGCAAACGCACTACCCACTGTGCTATCACTCCATATATGTGTTATATATATATATGTGTGTATATATATATATACTATATATATGTATATATGTTTGTTGGTGGTACACACCTGGCAGTGCGCAGAGCTTACTCCTTGATTTTCACTTTGATGGTGCTCAGGAGACCATTTGGAATTATGAGGATTGAACCTAGATTGACCACATGCAAGGCAAGCGCCTACCCCACTGTACCATTCCTCTTGTCCACACTCTGGACTTGAAAGTGTGTTTCTGAAACTGACTCCTGTGGTTTCTCTTGTAGGCAAGGGTCCACTGGTCTGGCGTTTTCAAGAGGTAGCATGTTGGCTGGACAGTGCTCTCTTATGGTCTTAACAGGCTTTTCCCCTTTCCAGTGTCTGTCCAGCTCTCTGGGCTGGTGCTAGGCCAGTTCTTCTCTGCATCTCCAGGGCTGGCTTCAGAGTCGCTGCTTTCACCCAATCTTGATTACTTCCTCACGAAACTCAATGTCAGGTGCCTTGTACCAACTTGCCTGTGTGACCTTGAATCAACCCACATGTTTTTTATTTTCCTGATGGACTGTTTGTGAGAGCATTGTTTCAATGTTTGACTAACCGGTACAGGATCAGGGCTCGTGTCCTTACCCCAGGCCCCCACTGTGTGAATCACCACTCTAGCAGCTGCCTCTCCACTACTTTATCCAGCCCAGCCCCCTTAAAGCACCAATTTACCTGGATGGGGACAAGGGTCTCTCTGCATCTGGACCATGGCCCTTTAAGGATCCTGTCTGGTGCGGAAGTGATGTCACAGAACTGGTACTTTCAACATCCTTTCTATTCTAGTTGTGGTTGCCTGGCTCAGGCTGCCATTGGTCTCATGGGTAGAGGAGGAATTGGCAGCTCGTTTGACAGGGGGACTGTGGAGGCTGATTTTGTGGCAGGACATTAGCAGCCTCCCAGTCTCCTGCACTGTGAGTGCAGAGCTGGGCCAGCATGGGGGGTGCTTTTGCCCTTGTTTTTCACTCGTTTCTAATATCCTGGAGGTTCCTGAGGTATGGCAAATGGTTTAGTGGGACCCAGAGGCTTTGGGCAGTGGAGTGGGGGCTGTGCTGGGCTTCAAGGTTTGCAAGTGTGAGCAATTGATCGTGGGAGGGTCCCCTTAGCCAGGATCGCCTCCAGCTCCGGGAAGGCTCAGAGGTGGGTGAGTGCGGGGCTGAGGGAACTGCACAGGGCGGAGCTTAGCCCTCTCAAACCTTCCAGCACTGGGCCGAGCTGGGCTGTTTCCAGAGCCTTTGGCCCTGGCATCACTAGTGTAGAACCTTCAGATTCCCTTCAAAGGGCAGGGCCCCAACCCCCTTGCAGCAGGAAACCCAGTTCTCCTCTGTCCTTTGATTGGCTGTTGTGATGGGAAAAGGCCACCCAGTGGCTCATTCCCTGTGGGTGGGTGAGGTTTGGAAGTAAAACTTTTTTTCTTTGTTCGTTCTTTTCTTTTCTTTTTTTCTTTCTTTTTTTTCTTTTCGGGTCACACCCAGCGGATGCACAGGGTTTACTCCTGGCTTTACACTTAGGAATTACTCCTGGCGATGCTCAGGGTACCAGATGGGATGCTGAGAATTAAATCTGGGTCGGGCGCATGCAAGGCAAAATGTTGTGCCGGCTCTGCTATTGCTCCAGCCCCTTCATTAATTTATTGGTTTGGCTTGTGTACCATATCTGGAGATGCTCAGGGTTTACTTTTGGCTCTGCAGTTGGGAATTCCTGTTGATGGTACTCGGGGATCATATGGGATGCCAGGGATTGATCTGGGTTGGCAACGTGCAAGGCGAAGTCCCTTACCCGCTTTACTGTCTCTCGTCCCAACTTTTATGTCTTTTTTTCTAGGTCAAGAATTTCTGCTTCCTAAGGGCCAGTTGCAAAGCACTATGAGCACTGTTCTGTGTGACACTGTCCCAACATATAAACATAAACAAAAAACCCCAAAATCCTCATTGATCCTGACATTGATTCAACTAGGTTAGATGATTTCAATGGCCCCTGCATTCTCAGATTTGTGGGGACTCAGCCTTGCCTTCATACATGCATCCTGAGCTCCATACGGAGCTACAACCAAACCCAGACTCGGGTGTATTTTTATTTTCTTAAAACTGGTGCTTCCTTTTTCATTATAGAAATTATTTCCACTTAATGTGATCTTCATTGAGTTAAGAAAAAAATGTACACACGTTTAATGACCACACTTTTGTCAATTTTGCATGTCCTTCTTACAAAACTATTTGGTCATTCCAGGAAAAGCCATATATGTGTCAATAATTGTATTTCCATGGTGGAAATGTTAGACATCAATCCTGCAGGGTTTGACATTTTTTTTTACATGAAGACTCTCAAGAAATCAAGAAAAATTCGGAATCCTCCTCTGCTTTTCTCCAGGGAAGCAACCAGCCTCAGTGGAATGTCTCTGATCCTGGGCACTGTGACAGTCTCGAGTGAGCAGTGGTGTCTGCATCACTGTGGGGATTTTGAGACAGGCAGGAAGTCTTCAGATGGGAAAATTCCCAGAGCTGTTAGCAGCATGAACACAATTTAAATCAGCCACTACACAAGTGTGATCATCTGAATATCCACACAGGGGAGAAACTGTATACATGTAAAGAATGTGAGAAGACTTAGATGGATCCTCATACCTGATTATACATAGGAGAATTCATACAAGAGAGAAACGCTATTCATCCAAGGAATATGGGAAGACCTCAAGACTTGGTATGCATAGGAAAATTCATTTAGAGAAAACTTATTCATGTGAGGATAAAGAATGTATGATAACCTTTATTTCCTTCTCAGGAGTTTCTGTGCATAGGAAAATTCATGCAGGAGAGAAACCTTACTCGTGTAAGGACTGTGGGAAGACCTTTACTTTGTACTCAGAACTTACTAAGCACAGGAAAACGCACACTGCAGAGAATCCTTATATATGTAAGGACTGTTGGAAGGCATTCACTTACCTCTCACTCCTTATTACATATAAGAACATTCATACTGGAACGAAACCTTATGTATGTAAGGCAAGCAGGAAGGCCTACATTATGTCCTCAAGCCATAGTGATCACAGAAAATTTCATATGGTAGACAGCTTACATATGGAAGGACTGTGGGAAGGCCTTCATTCAAAGTTGATGTCTTCCTAAACAGAAAATTTCATACCAGAGAGAAACCCTATACATGTTAAAAAGGCCTTTGCTCTACATTCAAGCCTTAGTATGCATAGGAAAATTCATAGTGGAGAGAAGTCTTACATATGTTAGGAATGTGCAATGGCCGTCACTCAACCCTCAACTCTTACGATCCATAGGAAAATACATACTGGAGG
Organism: Sorex fumeus; assembly: GCF_029834395.1. NCBI lineage: Eukaryota > Metazoa > Chordata > Mammalia > Eulipotyphla > Soricidae > Sorex > Sorex fumeus. Next base: position 5,986,757 of record NW_026606076.1, read on the forward strand.
GAAAACTCATGTTTGTAAATGTAGGAAGGCCTTTGTGTGCCTCTCTAGCCTTTGTAGTCATTGTAAAATGCACAGGGGGTGAGTTGACCCCGAAGTACTATCCCCAAGTTCAGAACAATCCCCCAGGGAAGACACATTTTATTTAGACCAGGATGTTTGGGGGGCTCCAAAAGTGCAGACAAGAAGCTGAGAATCCAGCATGACAAGGTTCCCGTGACATCAACTTATAAGGGAAAAGTACTCGGTGATTATCACCAGGGCAGGGTTATAGTTATGCCAGTGTCCCAGCATTTGAACTTCACATGTATCTTAACTTGTAAATAACAGTCTTGGTGTTGGAAGCCAGGAGGAAAGTGACTATATAAGTACCAAAAATAAATAGGAAAAAAACTCTTGAAGCTACAAAAGCTTTTAAAAATGAATGAGACAATCTTACCAGCCCTACAACCAGATATAACAATGTTCACATAAATTTGTTTTCTCCATCTATTGATATTAATATTGCAAATTTGTTATCTCCTAAATTTTATTTATTGTTTTGGCCTTTTGGGTCACATATGGCAATGCACAGAGGTTACTCCTGGCTATTCACTGAGGAATTATTCCTAGTGGTGCTTGGGGGACCATATGGTATGCTAGGAATCGAACTCGGGTCGGCCGCATGCAAGGCAATTGCCCTACCCACTGAACTATCGTTCCAGCCCTGTTTCATCAATTTCAATATACAATTGTATCAACAACTGGTGTTTTAATTTTCTTTAGTAAAGTAAATAAATAACCACCCCTCACTCTGGACTGTCAAGGTTCACCGCTGGACCATTCTTTGCTCTGATCCTGGAATGACCCAAAACACTGTTTTCTGGGGGGTGGGGGGGGGTTGGAAAAGACCAACTGCAGTGCTGCAGGGAATCGTCTTCAATCAAAAATCAGCCAAACCTTCATTCTTCAGGCCTTTCTGTGATATATTGTAGGGCGCTGTGCTCAGGCCCTAGACCTGGCTCTCAGCTAAGAGCTACATACCTGGGAGAATTCTCATATGTTGTGGAGCACTGAGGTTGGAATAAAGGATATCTGACATGCACATTTTCCACTGTTGCATCTTTGCATATCTTGTATTCTGGGATTTTTATTTTTTGAAGACTCAAATCAGTATTGAGAATGTTATTTCCAAACACTGTCATCTTAAGAAAATGTTCCTGGAAATCTTTCATAGGGAGGATGGAAGACAGTTTAAATTCATTTTATTGTGCATAGAAGAACTTGTGCAAGTTTTTTTAAAGGGTTAAGGGGGTCCCTGGAGTGAAATATTTTACAAATGGTGGCGCTATGGGAGTGACCTCAAGCTTTCTCCATCTCAGCAGGTAATTCCATTCAGCTGTGCTTACTGATATAACAGGGTGGTCACATTCCGGGATAACACTCCTTTCTCATTTCAGTACTATTAGAGATAAGGAAACCAGAAACATTTTGTTTTGCTTTTTTGGGGGGAGGGTTACACCTGGCCATGCACAGGGGTTACTCCTGGCTCTGCACTCAGGAATTACCGCTGGCGGTGCTCAGGCGACCATATGGGATGCTGGGAATCGAACCCGGGTTGGCCGCGTGCAAGACAAATGCACTACTTCCTGTGCTATCACTCCAGCCCCAGAAACATCTACTTTTGGAAGCACTAAAATCCCAATAATCTAGTGGCCACTCAAATGCTAAAAGCCACTTAGATAGCAAAGCTATAAAATGATCAGTAAGATTTGCTAACTCTGAACTCTGTGTATAACTCCATTCTCGAATTGGTCCTTATGCTAGGTTTTATGTTTTTAGATAATATTTTTATTTGGGGACCACACCTGGCACTCATTAGGGGTCACTCTTTGACTCTTAGTCATTTGGGATGCCAGGGATGGAGATTGAGTTGACCAAGTCCAGTGCAATAAACTGTTCCCACCTGATCCATACTTTGCGTTTGAAAATGTGTGTTTCTGAAGCCTCCTCGTGGAACATTCCTTGTAGGTAGGTGTCCACTGCTGGCGTGTTGTCAGAGGGTAGAGCGTTGAATCTATAGTGTTCTAGATACTCTTAGCAGCCTTTTTCTCCAGTTCCAGTTTCTCTCCAACTCTCTGGTGGCTGCTCTCAGGTTTATTCTGTTCCTCTCCAAGACTGGCTTTGGAGTCACTGTTTTCACTCCCATCTGGATTATTACTTCCCTGAGAAACTCGCTGTCCCCATCTGTTACCTACCTGCCAGTTAGTGAAACAAACTGCTTCATTTTTCTTGATGGACACGTGCATGAGTGCATTGGTTCGATGTTTGACTGACCAGTGCAGGATCAGGGCACTTCTTACTCCCCAGAGACCCATGGTGTGAGTGGCCTCCCCAGCAGTTGCATGCCCCTCCTTTTTGTGACCCTGCCCCTTGCAGCACAGGATCCCTTGGGTGTCCCAAAAGTAACTCTCTGCACCTGGAGCCTGGCCCTCTAAGACTGCGGGTGGAAACGGAAGTGACGTCACAGACAGGGCCTTCCTGGTACCTGTGTTCTTGCTGACAGATGGTTCAGTCAGTCCCACTATTGTTATGTGGGTGAAGGGCGGCCTGGGAGTTGCTGGAGGCAGTTCTTGGAGGCCAATTTTGGGGTAGGACAGGGTCAACTCTCCCTCTCTGCACTTTGAGTGACACGCTAGCGTGGGGGACGCTTTCACCCTGGTTTCTCACTTGTTCCCCAATATCCAGGTTTTCCTGAGGTGTGTTGGAGGCTTTAGGGGGACGCAGAGATTTGGGGGTGCTATGGAGGAGGCAATACTGAGGTGCAATGTTGCAGGTGTGACTGCGTGGTCTTGGGGGGCCACTGAGGCCACGATGGCCTCTAGCTCTGTGATGGGGCACTGGGGGGAGCTGTATGAGCTTGGGTTTGAGCAAGGGGGTGCGGGACCTGCACACGGCGGGGGGCTTTACTGTCCCTACCCTCCCGGCAGTCCCATATTGAAGTTTTGGCCCTAATCTCGTAGCTGAAGAACCTCCAGACTTGAAGGGCAGAGCCTCAGGCCACCCTCACCCTTCTCCCCCGATGGCAAGGGTCACCTTGCTGTTCATCATTTTCATTGCTGCCGCGTTGGTCCGTGACATTCCGGGGCAGTGGACCTGCAGGTGGCTGGGGTTTACCAGTGAACATGTTTTCTTGGGGCTGTTTTTGGTTTGGGGGTTCTTTCGGGGGGGTGTTGGGGGGAGGGGGCATTCCCGGAGTGCTCAGGGCTACCTCTGGCTCTGGGCTCAGGTATGATTCCTGCTGGTTTTGCTGCGGGACATCAGTATGCGGAGAATTTACCGAGTCAAGGCAAGTGCCATACAGACTTCATTGTCTGTCCAACCACAATATTGGTGTTTTTTTTTTTCAGATCACGAGTTTCATCTCCCTCATGTCAAGTTGCAAAGCATCCTCCACTCTTCATCTCTTCCTGAGCGGTTGACCTGAGACTATTGGGATATATACTAGGGTAAAGATTTTTGTTCTTGTTTTTTAAAGTTTTTCCTCTTTTTGTTTTGAAGGAAGATACTTGTTTATTTGTGTGTGTGTGTGTGTGTGTGTGTGTGTGTGTGTGTGTGTGTCGGATTCCCCTGGTCCGCCAGAGCACTGGGCAGAAATCACATCGCGTCAACACCCGCTGCGGGCCTTGGCGATGCTTTGTTTTAATTAAACAGGCGGGGGAGGGAGCTTTGTACAGGACTCATGGTATTTTTGGTAGAGATTTATATAGGAAGGGGCGGAGCAAAAGTACAGCAAATACTTGCCTTGCTCACAGTCAACATGGGTTCTGTCCCCTGCATCCTAGTGATCCCCAAAGCTTCCAGAAGGGAAACCCTGAGTGCAGAGTTAGAAATACCCCCTGAGCAATGCTTGTTCTGGCTCAAAAGAAACAATGCACACACACACTTGTACACAAAGGAAACTTGTGATTGCAAGAAAAGAGAATAATAAGGATTCTGGGAAAGTATGGAAATACCAGAAAACAGAGTTTTCAGAACCCACTCTTTTACTATTTAAATGTTCCTCGCTAGTTTGTCTTTGCACATGATTTTTGTTTGTTTGTTTGCTTTGCTTCGTAAGAGTTGTCCTGTTGTTGCTGTAGTTTTGGCCACTCCCTGTAGTGCTCTGCCCTTATTTCTGACTCAGCTCAGGGATCACTGCAGTCAGGGCCTAGCGTGGCCAAGTATCGTATTTGGGTCAGCTGAGTATAAGACCACTCTGCCCCCAAAATGGAATATTTACAGTATAAGTAGTCTTGGGAAGTTCCAAATGTCAGGCACAGTTCATATTATGGTCCTTAGTAAAGAAATGCCTTGGTTATTTGGATTTATTTTCTATAAACCTGGGTGATTGCACCATTTTCAAATATATTCCTGCACAACAGGTCCGAGCAGAGGATGAGACTCACGCAGATGTGCTGATGCAGGATTAGAGTAAATCAGGACTCAGATGGGTCCAGGTCCAGCGGGACAGAGCACGGCTGTGCCTCAGGCTCATCTGGACCCAGAAGTGACCTTGTTCCCCTGGACAGAGTGCACAGGCGCATGTCTTTATCCACCCTGCAAGAGAGTGGCTGAAGGTTTGTCCACCCTACTTCTCAGAGGCTTTCCCCATGGCTGAGCCACATTCCAGGCTGTAGTTCCCAGGGGCAGCACTGCTGCCTGCCTGCAGGGGGTGCTGGTACTCAGGAACTCCTGAGGCCCCTAGCTGGACCTCTATGGAATTTTTTGTGCTCCATGGAGGAATCTGAGGATCAAAGAAGGCTGCCATTTCCACTGCTTTCACCCCATCTTGATGACTTCCTCACGCAACTCAATGTCAGGTGCCTTGTACCAACCTGCCTGTTTGACCTAGAATCAACCCACATGTGTTTTTCCTGATGGACTGTGTGTGAGAGCATTGTTTCAATGGTTGACTAACCAGTACAGGATCAGGGTTTTTGTCCTTACCCCCAGCGCCCTACTGGGTGACCCACCACTCCAGCCGCTGCCTCTTCACTACTATATCCAGTCCATCCCCCTTGCAGCACGGATTCACCTGGTGGGCACAGAGGGTCTCTGCATCTGGACCATGGCCCTTTAAGGCTGCTGGCGGAAGCAGAAATGATGTCATAGATGGGCCCTTCAGAAATTCTACTCTAGTGGTGGTTGCCTGGCTCTGGCCGCCATTGGTCTCGTGGGTAGAGGAGGAACTTGCTCCCGGCTTGACAGGGCAACTGCGAAGCTCATTTTGTGCAGAACGCAAGTGGCCTCAGGTGAGCGTTCCACATCTTGGCACTGTGAGTGGTGGGGCTGCGCCAGCTTGGGGGGCACTTTCGCGCTTGTTTTCCACTGTTCAGGATTACCAGGCTGTTCCTGAGGTGAGGTAACATGAAAGCTTTCAGGGGACCCAGAGGCTTTGGGTGATGGGTGCTGTGTCAGGCGCAGGGGTCGCAGGTGTGAACCAGTGATCCTGGTGGGTCCCCTTGGCCAAGATCTCTTCCAGCTCCTGAAAGGTTCAGAGTTCGGTGGGCCTGGGGCTGCAGGACCTACAGAGGGCGGGGCTTGGCCCTCCCGAAACTGCCAGCACCATGCTGCACTTGACCCTATCTGGAGCCTTTTGCCCTGGCATCGTTAGTGTGGCACCTTCTGATTCACTTAGAAGGGCAGTGCCCCAGCCGCACTGCAGCAGGAGACCCAGATGTCCTCTGTCCTTTCATTGACTACCCTGATGGGGCGGTGCCACCTGGTGATAGAGAGGGGCCACCCAGTGTCTCTGTCCTTGCAGATGGGTGGGGTTTGCAAATGGAACTTTTTCATAAATATCATTTTGGTTTGGCTCTTGTACCACATGTGGAGGTTGTCAGGGTTTACTTTCGGCTATGCAGTCGGGAATCCCTGCTTGTGGTACTCAGGGAACATAAGGGATGCTGGGAATTGATCTCGGTTGGCTGCATGCAAGGCAAGTTCCCTACCCACTTTACTGTCTCTAGTCCCAGTTTTTGTATATTTTTACCTAGGTCCAGAATGGCTCCATCCTAAGGTCCAGTTGCAAAGCACCCCACACATGTAATCTCTCCCTGACCAGAAGACGCCCAGCTGTTGTGAGTACTGGGGGTAAAGTTTTGTTTTTCTTTTTTAAGAGAAATAGTTGATTTCCAGGGAGGGTGGTGGTGTTGGGGAAGCTTTTCTCAGGGTCACTCCTGATGTGGTGGAAATAATTCATTTAGAAAGGGCCAGAGCAATAGTACAGCAAGTAGGGTACTTTCCTTGCAAGCAGCCAACCCAGGTCTTTCTATGTCTAGTAATCCATATATTTCCTGAGCCCCACAGGACTGAACCCTGATCCCAGAGCTGCAATAATCCCTGAGCACTGCCAGATGTGGTCTAAAAGTGAAATGTATGTGCATGCACACACACACATACACACACAGAGGATGTGAGAGCAATGAGAGAGAGTAGTAGTATTCACAAAAAAAATGAATTTCTGCAGTATAGAAAAATACAGAAAAAGGGGACGGGGATGCGCAGCTAGCTTGATCCCCTAGAACAGCCGGTTTTCCCCCTGGATCTGCGTGGGACGGGGAACTGAGGCACATCTCGCGGAAACAAAGGTGAACGGCTCCGGGAACTCTCTCCTCATTTGAACAGGTTCTGCCCAGTGCCCAGCGCCTGGGACCCTTTCCGGAGCCGTGGCCGCTAATGTGGCCGCGATTTATTCTCCCAATACATATCCCATAGGAACCATAAGTTACCCTCTTGTAAGAAACCTTCTCTAGGTTAGCTCAACCACTAGAAACACATTAGCCAATAACTTAGTAAGCTATCTCAACTCACTCTGCACATCAAGCAGAATAGTAACAGTGAACGAGAAGGACTAAACCACACTGGTCACAATGGTAAAGCAACGCAAAAGCCCGCCAAACTTTCTTATTGAAGAAGCTAGCCCAGAAGACACCAACAGTACTGTAGTGTTAGACAACCTCTCTGACAAGGAATTCAGAAGGGAGCTACTTAGGCTGCTTAGGGAACTACAAGAAACAATGGAAAGCAATGCCAATAAAAAACAAGAGGATTTGAAGGCAGAAATGAGGAAAATGCAAACGGAAATGTCAGACCTGAAAAACCTGGTAGGCGAATTGAAAAACTCAGTGGAAGGCCTCAGCAACAGAGTAACAGCTACTGAGAACAGAATCAGTGACCCTGAAGATGAAGTTCAGAGACTCTCCAGAAAAGAGCAGAAAATGGAAAAGAGACTCACAATTCGGGAACAGATGGCAAGAGAAGATCGTGATGAAGCCAAGAGGGGTAACATAACTCCACATATTGGAGTTCCAGAGGGACAGGAAGAAAACCTTGATGAAGAAGAAACTGTCAAAGACATCATTGCTACAACGTTTCCAGAGCTGAAGAAAACTTGTGACCACATTCAGGAGGCTCGAAGGGTACCAGCTAGAACAAATCCGAATAACAATACCCCAAGATACATCCTGATCAAAATGACCAAAACCTTAGATAGAGACAAAATTCTGAAAGCAGCAAGATCAAAGAAAGAAATCTCCTACAAAGGAGCATCCTTAAAATTCACAGCTCATTTTTCTGATGAAACCCTCATGGCCTGAAAACAGTGGTGGGATATAGTGAAAAAACTCAATGAAATAAATGCCTCTCCAAAAATACTTTACCCAGCGAGACTCTCATTCATAACAGAAGGAACAACACACAGTTTCACAGACAAACAACAGCTCAGGAACTTCAGAGACTCAAAACCATGGTTACCAGAACAACTAAATGGGCTACTTTAAGGCAAGACAGGCCCCTCAAATACACCAAATTTCAAAAGAACAATGGGACAAAACCCCATAACAATAATCTCTCTCAATGTCAGTAGGTTAAACGCACCAATTAAAAGACACAGAGTGGCAGGAAGGATTAGAAAATTGAACCCAACATTCTGCTGCCTGCAAGAAACACATCTCAATAGTCAAAGCAAACACAGACTCAGAGTCAAAGGCTGGAAAACAATCCTACAGGCAAACAGCTCCCATAAAAAAAGTTGGGGTAGCCATTCTAATGTCAGATGACATTGATTTCAGAGTGAAGAAGTTCACAAAAGACAGTGAAGGCCATTTCTTACTAATCAAAGGTTCTGTACAACAGGAAGAACTTACAATACTAAATGTATATGCACCTAATGAGGGACCAGCAAAGTACTTAAAAAAACTACTCATAGATTTGGAGAAAGACATCAATATAAACACAATACTATTGGAACATTTCAACACCGCTTTATCACCTCTTGATACATCAACCAGACTCAAGCTTAATAAGGACATACTTCATCTGAGGGAAACAATGGAAGAAAGGGACTTAGTAGATATATACAGGACACTTCATCCTCAAAAAGCTGAATACACATTCTTCTCAAGCGTACATGGAACATTTTCGAAGATAGACCACATGCTGAGCCACAAAACATACCTCCATAAAATTAAGAAGATAGAGATTTTATCAACAATCTTCCCAGACCAAAATGCGCTGAAATTAGAAGTAAATCACACACAAAAACAGAAAACTAAATCAAACACCTGGAAATTAAACAGTGCACTATTGAACAACGAGTGGCTTAGAAAGGTAATCAAAGAGGAAATCAAAAGATTCCTAAAAACGAATGAAAATGAGGACACGAGTTACCAAAACTTATGGGACACAGCAAAAGCTGTCTTAAGAGGAAAGTTTATAGCCCTACAAGCATTCCTCAGAAAGGAGGAGCGAGCCCACATAAATAACCTAACCTCACAGCTTAAGAGGTTGGAGAAGGACCAACAAAAGGAGCATAACCCGAACAGGAGGAAGGAAATAATAAAAATCAGAGCAGAGATTAACGAGATGGAAACCCAAAAAACAATTTGAAAGATCAATGAAACCAAGAGCTGGTTCTTCAAGAAAATTAACAAGATTGATAAGCCTCTAGCAAAACTCAAAAAGAAGGGATAGAGAAAACCTTTTTCAATAAACAGAATCAGAAATGAAAAGGTTGTCATTACAACAGAAACTACAGAAATTCAAAGGATCTTCAGGGAGTACTTTGAGAAGCTTTATGCCACGAATCATCAAAACCTCGAGGAAATGGATAAATTTCTAGACTCCTACAGACTCCCAAGGCTGAACCAAGAAGACCTGGAGTACCTGAACATACCTATCCCCATCAAGGTAATTGAGATGTTAATAAAAAGTCTCCCCAAGCACAAAAGTCCTGGCCCGGATGGATTCACTAGAGAATTCTTTCAAATACTTAAAGAGGACTTACTCCCAATCCTCTTTAAGCTTTTCCACGAAACTGAAATATCAAAAACACTTCCAAAGAGTTTCTACAAAGCAAATATTACCCTGATACCAAAAGCAGACAGCGTACCACAAAGAAAGAGAATTATAGGCCACTATCCCTGATGAAAACAGATGCAAAGATCCTCAACAAACTACTAGCAAATAGAATCCAACTACTCATCAAAAAGATAATACACCATGACCAAGTAGGATTCATCCCAGGGATGCAAGGATGGTTTAACGTTCAGAAATCAACCAACATAATCCACCTTATCAACAGAAGAAGAGAAAAATCATATGATCATATCAATAGATGCAGAGAAAGCATTTGACAAGATCCAGCACCCGTTTATGATGAAGACCCTAGCCAAAATACGTATAGAGGGGAATTTCCTCAACATACTTAAAGCCATCTACCACAAGCCTACAGCAAGCATCATCCTCAATGGGGAAAAACTGAGAGCCTTCCCTCTAAGATCAGGGACGAGACAAGGATTTCCACTCTCTTCACTGCTGTTCAATATAGTACTGGAAGTACTTGCAATAGCAATTAGGCAAGAAAAAGATATTAAAGGCATTCAGGTAGGAAAGGAAGAAATCAAGCTCTCACTATTCGCAGATGATATGATACTATACTTAGAGAACCCTATAACCTCCACCAAGAAACTCCTAGAAACAATAGACTTGTATAGTAAAGTTGCTGGCTATAAAATAAATACCCAAAATTCATGGCTTTCATATGCAAACAGTGAGAGAGAAGAAAAAGACATGAAAAAAACAATCCCATTCATAATTGCTCCCCAGAAAATCAAGTACCTAGAAATCAGCTTAACTAAGGAAGTAAATGACCTGTACAAAGAAAACTACAAAACGCTACTTCAGGAAATAAAAGAGGACACAAGGAAATGGAAAGATATCCCCTGCTCATGGGTCGAGAGAGTTAACATTGTCAAAATGGGAATATTTCCCAAAGCATTGTACAAATTCAATGCAATCCCTATAAGGATACCCATGCCATTCTTCAAAGAAATGGCGCAAACACTCCTGAAATTCATATGGAACAATAAGCCCCCACGAATAGCTAAAGTAATTCTTGGGAAAAAAGACAATGGGAGGAATCAACCTCCCTAACTTCAAACTCTACTACAAAGCAGTAATAATTAAAACAGCATGGTACTGGAACAAAGGCAGAGTTGCAGACCAATGGAACAGGGCTGAATACACTGACATCTCCCCTCAATCATATGATCATCTAATCTTTATTAAAGGTGCAAGAAATGTGAAGTGGAGTAAGGAAAGCCTCTTTAACAAATGGTGCTGGCAAAACTGGACGGCTACATGCAAAAAAATGGGCTCAGAACTCTGCCTAACACCATGTACAAAAGTAAGATCAAACTGGATTAAAGACCTCAACATCAGACCGGAAACCATAAGGTACATTGAAGACAAAGCTGGCAAAACCCTCCATGACGTTGAAGCTAATGGTATCTTCAAAGAGGTCACACCACTAGCCAAGCAAGTGAAAACAGAGATAGATAAATAGGACTATCTTAAACTAAGAAGCTTCTGCACCTCCAAAGAAACAGTGACCAAAATACAAAGACAGTCTACAGAATGGGAAAGGATATTAGCTGAATACACATCTGACAAGGAGTTGATATCAAGGATATATAAAGTTCTGGTCGAACTCCACAAGAACAAAATATCTAACCCCATAAAAAATGGGGCAATGAAATGAACAGAAACTATCTCAAAGAAGAAATCCGAATGGCAAAAAAGCACATGAGAAAATGCTCTACATCATTAATCATCAGGGAAATGCAGATCAAAACCACAATGAGATACCATCTCACACCTCAGAGACTGGCCCACATCCAAAAGAACAAAAGCAACTGGTGCTGGCGCCGATGTGGAGAGAAAGGGACACTCCTTCACTGTTGGTAGGAATGCCGACTGATTCAGCCCTTTTGGAAAACAGTATGGACCATTCTCAAAAAATTAGAAATTGAGCTCCCATTTGACCCAGCAATACCACTCCTGGGAATATATCCCAAAGAGGCAAAAATGTATGGTCGAAGTGACATCTGCATTTGTTTGTTCATTGCAGCTCTCTTTACAATAGTTAGAATCTGGAAAAAACCCGAGTGCCCAAGAACAGATGACTGGTTAAAGAAGCTTTGGGACATCTACAGAATGGAGTACTATGTAGCTGTTAGAAAAGATGAAGTCATGAATTTTACATACAAGTGTTACCATGTGGAAAGTATCATGCTAAGCAAAATGAGTCAGAAAGGGAGGGATAGACATAAAAAGATTGCATTCATCTGGGGAACATAAAGTAACAAAATAGGAGATTAATACCCAAGAATAGCCAAGATCAGTACCAGGAGGATTACTCCATGTCTTAGAGGCCAGCCGGGCACTCTAGGAAAAAGGGCAGCTCAGATAGAAAAGGGAGCACCAAATAAAGGGTGTTTGGAGGATCCTCCCAGGAGGGGAGATACACGTTGAAAGTAGACTATGGACTGAACATGATTGACACTCAATGCCTCTTTTGCAGACCACAACACCCAAAAGGAGAGAGAGAACAAAGGGGAGTGCCCTGCCACAGAGGCAGGGTGGGATGTGGGGAATGGGGGGTGACAGGGATACTGGGATTGTCGGGGTGGAGAATGGGCACTGCTGGTGGGATGGGTACTCGATCATTGTATAACTGAAACCCAAGCACAACAACTTGTAAGTCTACAACTGTACCTCATGGTGTTTCACTAATAAAACAAAGACAAAAAATTGATGAGAAAACAAACTTGCAATAACAATAGATATAGAAAATAAATTTATGTGAACATTATTATATTTGATTGCAGCATTTTTAAGACTCTAAGAATCTTTGAAGCTTTTTGTTGCTTCAAGAGGTGTTTACGTATTTTTAATTTTTATTTAGTCACGTTCTTCTTAACTTTCATCACCAAAACCCATTATATACAAGTTAACATACACGTGAGTCCAAATGCTGTGACACTGCTAAAGCTGGAGCTCAGGTGATAATCAGCAAGTACCTTTACTTATAGTAATGAAATCACCGGAAGCTTGTCACACGCTACCTGGATTACTTCCTTCTTGGCTGCACTCCTGCAGTCCCCTAACACTCCCAGTCCAAACAAAACTTATCTTCCCTAGGGGCATTCTTCTGAATGTGGGGATAGTTATTAGGGATTGACTCATCCAGTGTGCATTTTATGATGTCTAAAAGGCTTGAGAGGTTTGCAAAGGCCTTCCCACATTAACGAACTTAAGATTTCTCTCCAGTATATGTTTTCATATGGCTAGTAAGCATTATGGGTTGAGTGAAGATCTTGCGTTTTTCTTAGATATTTAAGACTTCTCTCCACTATGACTTTTAAAATGCATAGTAAGGCTACAGTGTAGAGTGAAGACCTTTCCACATGTCATTTATGTGGTTTCTTTCCAATGTGATTTTTCTTCTGTGCTTAGTAAAACAACAAGTTTGAGTGAAAGCCTTCTCACGGTCCTTCTATATATATAGAGAGTCTGTCTCCAAGATCAATTTTCCTATGATTCTAAGGCTTGAGAGGTTAATGTAGGCCTTTCTGCATTGCTGATACATGTAAGTATTCTTTCCATTATGAATATTAATGGGCTGGAGCGATAGCACAGCGGTAGGGCGTTTGCCTTGCATGCAGCCAACATGGCCGACCCAAGTTCGATTCCTTCACCCCTCTCGGAGATACTGCCGAGAGTATCTTGCCCACACGGAAGAGCCTGGCAAGCCACCCGTGATGTATTCTATATGCCAAACACAGTAACAACAAAATCTCCAATGGAGACGTTACTGGGCCCGCTTGAGCAAATCGATGAACAACGGGAGGGCCTTTACTTTGCTTTATGAATATTAATGTGTGTAATGAGGAGGAGTAAATGAACGCATTCCCACAGTCCTTACATATATAAGTGATGCCCCGAATTCATCTCAAAGATGGTAAAAGTGATTCGATCCTAAGTTTCTCTGCTCCAAATCCCTGGGACAGGCACATGCCCAGAACTGCACACAGAGCCTTGTTGGAACATGAGACTGTGTGACTGAGCAGGCGAGGCTCTAAAAGCAGGAAGGACAAAATAGGAAAAACACATGTCCTGGGGCCTGAGACATTTGTAGCCATCAGGGTACATACATAAGTAGCACATCCGGGTTCCCCTGATGCCTGTCAGGGGTGAATTCGGAGCACAGAGCCAAGAGGAATCCCTGAGTACCTCCATTGTAGCACGAAAATTAACATGAAAGAAAACAAAGCAGCAGGATGGAGTAACAGAACTCTGGGTCTGTGGACAGTGGTTAGGGCTGGCAATATCGCCATTCCTTATAGTTCCTCAAGAACTGGCAGATAGAAATCCTTCGTACAGATTCAGAAATAACCTGACAATAACTGGGTTTGACCCCTCCCCTTCAACATCTTTCAAAAAAAATCAAACAAATAAGTCTAATCACCATTGGACCCCTCGCACCATATATGGCCGGTTCCCCAGTCCTGAGAGGAATGATCCTTGAGCACCACTAATATGGCCCATTCAAATCAACAAAAAAATAAAACAGTGGCGTCAAACAGAGAGCTGATCAATCAGGCTAGGAACCGGATCCCCCGTCTCCTTCCTGAAACAATCAGATACTATCGGCCTTGGAAGCCTGTGCTACATGTCACTGCACTGCGTCATCTTCTCACTCTCCTGCCTGAAGATGATGTGGCAGAGGCCATCTCACCATCTCCTGCCTGGTTTTCCTGTGGACCAACAGGAGGCTCCGTGTAAGGACCTGAGCTGTGGGCACCAGAGGAGCACAACCAGCCCTGGCCCCCACCTGACCAGAAGTCCCTGCATTGGAGTCAGAAAGGTAGTGACCAGCCGGATGTTTGGACACTGGCTCACAGAACCATCCATGGGGAGAGGGGAGACACTGCCGGATGTTCCTGTCTCTCAGGGGACAGAGAAGTGTGTTGTGACCCAGCTTCTGTCAGGACAGGAGCGGTTGACACCTACAGGGGAGGAAAACGCTGCGCTGCCCAAGCCCGGGACTCTACCCTGGGAACCACACAGTAATATCCCTAAGACCAGAGACTAACTCTGAGGCCAGGAGCTCCCACACAGCTGCAACCCCTGCAGGCCCCAGTGACCACAGCACCATTATTCACTCTGCCGTGGGGCCAGCAACAGGGACAAAACTTCAGCTGCCCTCTTGCAAAGTGGAAGGGACACAGGTCTGGGCGCTCTCTTCCAGGGACCAAGGTCACTTCTGGGCTCGGGTAGGCCCGAGGTAATCCCAGCTCTGACCCTCTGGACCTGGACCCATCCTGGTCATGATTTACTGAAATCCCCCAATCAGCACATGAGCCTCATCCATCACTTGCTCCTATTTTGCAGGAATACCTCTGAGAACGCCAAGAGAGAGATAACCACAAAAAAATGCCTATCTTCGAAAGCTCTAGAACTTACTCGCCAGCGTGGTTTGGCGCATGCCTCAGGCTACCGCAAGCGAATGTTCAAGCTCGCAAAGCAGTGCATATATGCGATCAAGGAAGACCTCAAAGAGAGAAGAGCAGAATTACTGGTAAATGCAGCAGAAGTCGGGAAAAGTTTGTAATGCCCGCCTGTCCTTCGCCAACTACAAGACCAAGATGACTGCCCTCGGACATCCTGATGGATCTATCACATCCTCCAGAACGGCAATGGAGAAGATTATCCATGACTTCTACTCAAATCTCTTTGATTGACATGTCCACCTGCTGACATACCAAATTCCACAGGATGGATTTGTCATTCCCAATGTTCTCCCTTCTGAAATCCGACACGCCATTTCGTCAGTAAAGAAACGAACAGCACCCTGCCCAGACAAGGTCAGACCTGAACACCTGAAGAACCTGCCATCAGTACTCATCAATACACTGGCTCGGCTCTTCACACGCTACCTGTCTGAATGCAAGGTTCCATCCCAATGGAAAACCAGCAGGACTGTACTACTGTACAAGAAGGGAGACATCCATGACATTGGCAACTAATCACCTGATCTGCCTATTGTCTGTCATCTACAAGTTGTTCACTCAAGTCATCCTGAATAGGATTGGCAGAACACTAGATGAAGGACAACCATGAGAGCAAGCCGTGTTCCGAAAAGGATTCAGCACCATCGACCATATCCACATGATAACCAAGCTTATTGAGGTTTCTCAGGAGTTCAAGATGTCGTACTGTCTAACATTCATTAATTAAAAGAAGGCCTTTGATTCTGTTGAGACAGAAGTGGTCATTGAAGCTCTAGCCAATCAGGGCAGTCAAACTCAATACATCAAGATCCCTGTAAGTTGTATTACGGATTCACTACCAGGATCTCACCATTCCACAAATAAATAATCATTGATGTCAAGAAAGGGGTTCGGCGGGGTGATACCATTTCACTGAAACTCTTCAGTGCCACCCTCGAGAACATCATGCGACGACTGGAATGGGAAGGAATGGGAGTGAAAATAGATGGTCGACAACTACACCACCTCCGCTTTACTGATGACATTGTTCTAATAACAACAAACATTAGCCAAGCAGCACAAATGCTGGTCGACTGCGACCGTGAGTGTGGAAAGGTCAGACTACAGCTGAATCTTACGAAGACAATGTTTATGAGAAACAGCCTCATTCCTGATGCCCCATTCGCTCTCAATGGAACGACCATCTCCGAATGCAACAGCTATGTGTACCTAGGTTGAGAAGTCAACATGACAAATGACCTGGCACCCAAGCTGAGCAGGAGGAAGAGAGTAGGTTGGAACGCCTTCAAGAGCCTCGAAGAAATAGCTAAGAGGACAAAGAACCTCCGGCTCCAGGTACATCTCTTTGATTCCACTGTTCTTCCTGCATTAACATACGCCTCAGAGACCTGGGCTCTACGCAAACAGGATGAGAATGCTATTCGGGTCTCCCAAAGAGGAATTGAAAGAGCTATGCTTGAAATGTCATGTTTCACTCAAATGAGAGAAAGAATCCGGAATTCCGACATCCGTCGACAATCAAGAATCAGGGACGCTGTCTCATTTGCTAAGGCATCAAAAATCAGATGGGCTGGTCACGTAATGAGATTTAGAGACGACTGCTGGACTAGAGCTGTTACTGACTAGATTCCACGGGATGTCAAAAGACCGAGTGGCCGCCCAACTACCTTCAGACTTCTTCATCAAGATCAGGAACGATCGATTTGAGGCTCTTTGTGTTCCTAGAGTGAACAGACGCCATTGGGCTACACTAGCACGCAACAGGGACAAATGGAGACGTTACTGGCACACACTCGAGAAAATGACGATTAACGGGAAGTCAAGTGATCAAGTGAGCTCTGAGAACCATGTAAACAGTGTGTTGTATCACAGATCTATCCAAATAATCAGGGTGTTTACTACGAACCATGATGTTACGTGTATCTAACAACTGGAATTTCTGGAGTGAGTCTACTTTGAAACCATGAATTCTTTATCTTGGCGCCTGAAGTGGTAATATAGTGGGTAAGACATTCACCTTACACTTGGCTGACCTAGATTCAGTATATTAGAACATATATACTCTTCCAGGAGCTGGAGGAGATCCTGACCAAGGGGACCCCGCACGATCACTTGTTCACACCTGTGACCCCTGCGCCTGGCACATCCCCCACTGAACCGCCAAAATCCTCTTGGTCCCCTGAAAGCTTTCGCCATACCTCACCTCAGCAACCGTCTGGAAATCCTGAACAGTGGAAAACAAGCGCGAAAGTCCCCGCCCCCAGCTGGCGCAGCCCCACCAAAGTGCCAAGATGCGGGGCGCTCACCTGAGGCCACTTGCGTTCTGCCACAAAATCAGCCTCGCAGCTGCCCTCTCAAGCCGGGCGCAAGTTCCTCCTTTACCCATGAGACCAATGGCATTCAGAGCCAGTCAACCACCACTAGAATAGAAAGAATTTCTGAAGGGCCTGTCTATGCCATCATTTCTGCTTCTGCCAGGAGCCTTAAAGGGCCATGGTCCAGATGCAGATACCCTCTGTGCCCACCAGGTGAATCCGTGCTGCAAGGGGGATGGACTGGATAAAGGAGTGGAGAGGCAGCTGCTAGAGTGTTTGCTCACACATTGGGGGCCTGGGGATAAGCAGAAGACCCCTGATCCTGTACTGGTAGACAAACCTTCAGCCACTCTCTTGCAGGGTGGACAAAGACATGTGCCTGTGCACTCTGTTCAGGGGAACAAGGTCACTTCTGGGTCCAGATGAGCCTGAGGCACAGCCGTGCTCTGTCCCGCTGGACCTGGGCCCATCTGAGTCCTGATTTACTCTAATCCTGCATCAGCACATCTGCGTGAGTCTCATCCTCTGCTCGCTCCTGTTGTGCAGGAATATATTTGAAAATGGTGCAATCTCCCATGTTTATAGAAAATAAATCCAAATAACCAAGGCATTTCTTTACTAAGGACTATAATATGAACTGTGCCTGACATTTGGAACTTCTCAAGACTACTTATACTGTAAATATTCCATTTTGGGGGCGGAGTGGTCTTACACTCAGCTGACCCAAGTACGATACTTGGCCACACTGGGCCCTGGCTGTAGTGATCCCTGAGCTGAGTCAGAAGTAAGGGCAGACCCCTACAGGGAGTGGTCAAAACTACAGCAACAACAGGACAATTCTAAGGAAGCAAAGCAAACAAACAAAAAATCATGTGCAACGACAAATTAGCGAGGAACATTTAAAGAGTAAAAGAGTGGGTTCTGAAAACTCTGTTTTCTGGCATTTCCATAGTTTCCCAGAATCCTTATTATTCTCTTTTCTTGCTATCACACATTTCCTGTGTGTACAAGTGTGTACATGTGTGTGTGTATGTTTTCCTTGAGCAAGAACAAGCATTACTGAGGGGGTATTCCTAACTCTGCAGTCAGGGTTTCACTTCTGGAAGTTTTGGGGATTACTAGGATGCAGGGGACAGAACCCAAGTTGACTGTGTGCAAGGCAAGTATTTGCTGTACTTATGCTCCACCCCTTCCTATATAAATTTCTTCCAAAAATACCAGGAGTCCTATACAAAGTCCCCCCCCCACACACACACACATAAACAACTATCTTCCTTCAAAAAAAAAAGAAAAAATTTAAAAAACAACAAAAATCTTTACCTTCAGTATTTATCCCAATAGCTAAACGTCACCCGCTCAGGAAGAGATGAAGAGTGGAGGATGCTTTGCAACTTGACATGAGGGAGATGAAACTCGTGATCTAAAAAAAAAAACCCACCAATATGATGGTTGGACAGACAGCGAAGGCTTTAGGGCACTTGCCTTGACCCGGTAAATTCTCCGCATACCTATGTCCCGCTGGAGCGATAGCACAGCGGTAGGGCGTTCGCCTTGCACGCAGCCAACATGGCTGACCCGAGTTCGATTCCTCCGCCCCTCTCGGAGAGCCCGGCAAGCTACCGAGAGTATTCGATAAGCCAGACACAGTAACAACAAAGTCTCCAATGGAGACGTTGCTGGGCCCGCTCGAGCAAATCGAAGATCAACGGGAGGGCCTTTACCTTTACCTATGTCCCGCAGCAACACCAGCAGGAATCATATCTGAGCTCAGAGCCAGGGAAAGCCCTGAGCATCTCCAGGGATGCCCTCCCCCCACAAAGAACACCCAAACCAAAAATAGCCCCAAGAGAACATGTTCACTGGCAAACCCCAGCCACCTGCAGGTCCACTGCCCCCGAAAGACCCGGACCAACAAGGCAGTCAATGAAAATGATGAACAGCAAGGGGACCCTTGCCATGGGGGGGTTAGGGGGGCTGTGGTTCTGCCCTTTAAATCTGGAGGTTCTACAGCTACGAGATTAGGGCCAAAACTTCAACATGGGACTGCCGGGAGGGTCGGACAACCAAGCCCCCGGCCCTGTGCGGGTCCCGCACCCCCATGCTCGGCCCCAAGCTCATCCCCTCCCCCTGCCCACCCACCGCTGCCCCATCACGGAGCTAGAGGCCATTGTGGCTTCAGCGGTGCCCCCCCAGGGACCACGCACTCGCACCCGCAACATTGGAACCCAGTACGGCCCCCACCGCGCCCCCAAAAGCTCTGCGTCCCCCTAAAGCCTCCACCACGCCTCAGGAAGCCTGGATGTTAGGGAACAAGTGAGAAAACAGCGTGAAGGCATCCCCCACGCTAGCATGTCGCTCACAGTGCAGAGACGGAGAGTCGCCCGTGTCCTGCCCCAAAATTGGCCTTCAAGAACCGCTTCCAGCCAGTTCCAGGCTGTCCTTCACCCACGTAACAATAGTGGGACTGACTGAACGATCTGTCAGCAAGAACACAGGTACCCAGAAGGCCCTGTCTGTGACATCACCTCAGTTCCCACCCGCAGCCTTAAAGGGCCAGGCTACTGGTGCGGAGAGATCCTTTCAGGACACCCAGGGGATACTGTGCTGCAAGGGGCAGGGCTCACAAAAATGACGGGGAGGCAACTGCTGGGGAGGCCAGTCACACCATGGGACCCTGGGGAGTAAGAAGTGACCTGAGCCTGCACTGGTCAGTCAAACATCGACCAATGCACTCACGCACGTGTCCATCAAGAAAAATGAAGCAGGTTGTTTCACTAACTGGCAGGTAGATAGCAAGAGGGGACAGTGAGTTTCTCAGGGAAGTAATAATCCAGATGGGAGTGAAAACAGTGACTCTGAAGCCATCCATGGAGAGGAACAGAACAACACTGAGAGCAGGCACCGGAGATTTGGAGAGAAACTGGAACAGGAGAAAAAGGTGGCTAAGAGTGTCTAGAACACTATAGGTTCAACGCTCTACCCTCTGACACATGGAAGTAGTTGACACCTACCTACAAGAAATGTTCCATGGGGAGGCTTCAGAAACACATTTTCAAACACAAAGTATGGATCAGGTGGAAACAGTACATTGCACTGGACTAGGTCAACTTGATCTCCATACCTGGCATCCCAAATGTTGACTAAGAGTAACCACTAATGAGTGCCAGGTGTGGCCCCCAAATAAAACATATTACCTAAAAATAAAACCTAGCATAAGAACCAATCCCAGAATGGAGGTATACACAGAGTTCAGAGTTAGCAAATCTTACTGATCATTTTATAGCCTTGCTATCTAAGTGGCTTTTAGCATTCGAGTGGCCACTAAATTGTTGGGATTTTAGTGCTTCCAAAAGTAAATGTTTCTGGGGCTGGAGTGATAGTACAGTGGGTAGTGCATTTGTCTTGCACGCGGCCAACCCGGGTTCGATTCCCAGCATCCCATATGGTTGC
The DNA here is from genome assembly GCF_029834395.1 of Sorex fumeus. NCBI lineage: Eukaryota > Metazoa > Chordata > Mammalia > Eulipotyphla > Soricidae > Sorex > Sorex fumeus. The sequence goes on from NW_026606076.1 coordinate 6,007,395, forward strand.
CTGAGTACCACCAGCGGTAATTCCTGAGTGCAGAGCCAGGAGTAACCCCTGTGCAACACCAGGCGTGACCCTCCCCCCCAAAAAAAAAGAAAAGTACATGTTTCTGGTTTCCTTATCTCTAATAGTACTAAAATGAGAAAGGAGTGTGATCCAGGAATGTGACCACCCAGTACTGTCAGTAAGCACAGCTTTATGGAATTGCCTGCTGAGATAGGGGAAAGCTTGAGTTCCCTCCCATGACTCCACCATTTGTAAAATATTTCACTCCAGGGACCCCTTTTACCCTTTAAAAAAACTGGCACAAGTTCTTCTATGCACAATAAAATGTATTTAAACTGTCTCCCATCCACCCTAATAAAGATTTCCAGGAAAATTTTCTTAAGATGATAGTTTTTGGAAATACACATCCTCAATACTGAATTGAGTCTTCAAAAAATAAAAATCCCAGAATACGAGATATGCAAAGATGCAACATTGGAAAAGGTGCTTATCAGATACGCTGACCTGTATTCCAACCTCAGTGCTCCACAACATATGAGAATTCCCCCAGGTATGTAGCTCTGAGCTTAATGCCAGGTGTAGGGCTTGAGCACAGCGCCCTACAATAAAACACCGAAAGGCCTGAAGAATGAAGCTTTGGCTGATTTTTTATTGAAGACGATTCCGTGTAGCACTGTGGTTGGTCTCTGCCAAAACCCCCCAGAAAACAGGGTTTTTGGTCCATGCCAGGATCAGAGCAAACAATGGTCCAGCAGTGAACCTTGACGTCCAGAGTGAGGGGTGGTTATTTATTTAACTTACTAAAGAAAAAGAAAACACCAATTGTTGATACAATTGTATATTAAAATCGATGAGACAGGGCTGGAACGATAGTTCAGTGGGTAGGGTAATTGATTTTCATGCGACCTATGAAGGTTCGAATCCCAGCATCCCATATGGTCGCCCAAGCACCTCTAGGAATAATTCCTCAGTGCATAGCCAGAAGTACCCGCTGTGCATCGCCGGATGTCACCCAAAAGGCCAAAAAAATGAATAAAATAAAATTTGAGATAACAAGTTTGCAATATTAATATCAATAGGTGGAGAAAACAAATTCATGTGAACAGTTATATCTGGTTGTAGGGTTGGTAAGATTGCTCATTAATTTTTAAAAGCTTTTGCTGCTCCAAGAGATTTTTCTTATTTATATTTGGTACTTATTTAGTCACATTCCTCCTGGCTTCCATAACCAAGACAAGACTGTTATTTACAAGTTAACACACTGTGAAGTTTAAATGCCGGGACACTGGCATAACTATAGCCCTGGTGATAATCACCGAGTACCTTTCCCTTATAGGATGATGTCACGGGAAGCTTGTCATGCTGGATTCTTAGCTTGTGGGCTGCACTTTTGTAGCCCCCTCCTAACCTTCCTGGTCTAAATAAAACTGGTCTTCCCTAGGGGGATTGTTCTGAACATGGGAACAGTTCTTAAGGGTCAACTCATCCCAGGCACATTTTACAATGACTACAAAGGCTAGAGAGGTACGCAGAGGCCTTCCTACATTTACAAATATGAGCTTTCCCTCCAGTTTGTATTTTCCTATGGATCATAAGAGGTCAGGGTTGGGTGAATGCCTTCGCACGTTCCTGACATATGTAAGACTTCTCTCCACTATGAATTTTCCTATGCATACTAAGGCTTGAATGTAGAACAAAGGCCTTTTTAACATGTATGGAGTTTCTCTCTGGTATGAAATTTTCTGTTTAGTAAGACATCAATTTTGAATGAAGGCCTTCCCACAGTCCTTCCATATGTAAGCTGTCTGCCATATGAAATTTTCTGTGATCACTAAGGCTTGAGGACATAATGTAGACCTTCCTGTTGCCTTACATACATAATGTTTCTTTACAGTATGAATGTTCTTATATGTAATAAGGAGTGAGAGGTAAGTGAATGCCTTCCAACAGTCCTTTTATATATATAAGGATTCTCTTCAGTGTGCGTTTTCCTGTGCTTAGTAAGTTCTGAGTACAAAGTAAAGATCTTCCCACAGTCCTTACATGAGTAAGCTTTATCTACTGCATGAATTTTCCTATGCACAGAAACTCCTGAGAAGGAAATAAAGGTCTTCAAACATTCCTTATCCTTACATGAATAAGGTTTCTCTAACTGAATTTTCCTATGCATACCAAGTCTTGAGATCTTCCCATATTCCTTGGATGAATAGCGTTTCTCTCCTGTATGTTTTCTCCTATGTATAATCATGTATGAGGATCGATCTAAGCCTTCCCACATTCTTTACATGTCTACAGTTTCTCTCCTGTGTGGATATTCAGATGATCACACTTGTGTGGCGGCTGACTCAAATTGTGTCCGTGCTGCTAACAGCCCTGGGACTTTTCCCATCTGAAGACTTCCTGCCTGTCTCAGAATCCCCACAGTGATGCAGGCACCACTGCTCACTCGAGACTGTCACAGTGCCCAGGATCAGAGACATTCCACTGAGGCTGGTTGCTTCCCTGGAGAACAGCAGAGGAGCTTTACAATTATTTCTTGATTTCTTGAGGCTCTCCATGTCAAAAAAAAAGTCAAACCCTGCAGGTTTGTTGTCTAACATTTCCACCATGGAAATACAATTATTGACACATATATGGCTTTTCCTAGAATGACCAAATAGTTTTGCAAGAAGTTCATGCAAAATTGACAGAAGTGTTGTTATTAACATGTGTCCATTTTTTTCTCAACTCAACAAAGAACACATTAAGTGCAAATTATTTCTATACAGAAAAAGGAAGCACCACTTTCAAAAAAATAAAAATACACCCGAGACTGGGTTCAGTTGTAGCTTAGTATGGAGCTCAGGATACATGTACAAAGGCAAGGCTGAGTCCTCACAAAGCTGAAAATGCAGGGGCCATTGAAATCATCTAGCCTAATTGAATCAATGTCAGGATCAATGAGGATTTTGGGTTTTTTTGTTTATGTTTATATGTTGGGACAGTGTCACACGAAACAGTGCTCATAGTGCTTTGCAACTGGCACTTAGAAAGCAGAAATTCTTGACCTAGAAAAAAAGGCATAAAAGTTGGGACGAGAGACAGTAAAGCGGGTAAGGGAATTTGCCTTGCATGTTGCCAACCCAGATCAATCCCTGGCATCCCATATGATCCCCGAGTACCATCAACAGGAATTCCCAATTGCAGAGCCAAAAGTAAACCCTGAGCATCTCCAGATATGGTACACAAGCCAAACCAAAAAAAAAAAATGAAGGGGCTGGAGGAAAAGCAGAGGCGGCACAGCATTTCCTTGCATGTGGCCGACCCAGATTTAATTCCCAGCATCCCATCTGCTCCCCTGAGCATCACCAGGAGTAATTCCTGAGTGCAGAGACAGGAGTAACACCTGTGCATCGCTGAGTGTGACCCAAAACGAAAAAAATAATAAATAAATTGGGCTGGACCTATAGCACAGCGGTTGGGCATTTGCCTTGCATGCAGCCAACAAGGCCGACCCGAGTTCGATTCCTCCGCCCCTCTCGGAGAGCCTGGCAAGCTACCGAGAGTATCTCGCCTGCACGGCAGAGCCTGGCAAGCTACCTGGGATATATTCGATATGCCAAACACAGTAACAACAAAGTCTCCAATGGAGACATTATGGGCCCGCTCGATCAAATTGATGAACAACGGGGGAACAGCAAATAAATAAATAAAGATAGAAAGAAAGAAAAGAAAAGAAAAAGTTTCAACTTGCAAACCTCACCCATTCACAGGGAATGAGCCACTGGGTGGCCTTTTCCCACCCCAACAGCCAATCACAGCACAGAGGAGAACTGGGTTTCCTGCTGCAGGGGGTCTGGGGTCCTGCCCTTTGAAGTGAATCTGAAGGTTCTACACTAGTGAAGACAGGGCCAAAGTCTCTGGAAAGAGGCAAACTCAGCCCAGTGCTGGCAGGTTTGAGAGGGCTAAGCCCCGCCCTGTGCAGGTCCCTTAGCCCAGCACCCACCCAGCTCTGAGCCTTTCCCTAGCAGGAGGCGATCCTGGCTAAGGGGACCCTCCCACGATCACTTGCTCACACGTGCGAACCCTGCACTCCGGCACAGCCCCCCTCCACTGCCCAAAGCCTCTGGGTCCCCCTAAAGACTTTGCCATACCTCAGGAACCGCCTGGAAACCAGGAATGAGTGAAAAACACGGGAGAAAGCGCCACAAAGCTGGCCCAGCTCTGCCACTCACAGTGCAGGCGACTGGGAGGCCACTAGTATCCTTCCACAAAATGGCTTCCACAGTCCCCGTTAAAGGAGCTGCCAATTCCTCCTCTACCCAAGAGACCAATGGCAGCCTGAGCCAGGCAACCACAACTAGAATAGAAAGGATACTGACAGTACCAGTTCTGTGACATCACTTCCGCACGCACCAGGATCCTTAAAGGGCCATGGTCTAGATGCAGAGACCCTCTGTCCCCATCTAGGTGAATCGGTGCTTTAAGGGGGCTTGACTGGATAAAGTAGTGGAGAGGCAGCTGCTGGAGTGGTGGTTCACACAGTGGGGCGCTGGGGTAAGGGCAAGAGCCCTGATCCTGTACCAGTTAGTCAAACATTGAAACAATGCTCTCACAAACAGTGCATCAGGGGGAAAATAAACATGTGGGTTGATTCAAGATCAAACAGGCAGGTTGGTACAAGGTACCTGGCACTGAGTTTCGTGAGAAAGTAATCAAGATGGGGTGAAAGCAGTGAACCTGAAGCCAACCCTGGAGATGCAGAGAAGAACTGGCCTAGCACCAGCCCAAACAACTGGACAGACACTGGAAAGGGGAAGAGCCTGTTAAGACCATAAGAGAGCACTGTCCAGCCAACATGCTACCTCTTGAAAACGACTGACCAGTAGAATCTTGCCTACAAGAAAAAACACAGGAGGCAGTTTCAGAAACACACTTTCAAATCCAGAGTATGGACAAGAGAGGTAGTACAGTGGGATGGGTGCTTGCCTTGTATGTGGTCAGTCTGGGTTCAATCATCATAATTCCAAATGGTCCCCTGAGTACCGTCAAAGTGAAAATCAACGACAAAGCTCTGCGCACTGCCAGGTATGTACCACCAACAAACATAGCGATAGCACAGTGGGCAGAGCATTTCCCTTGCAAGCGGCCAACATAGCGTACCCGAGTTCGATTCCTCTGCCCCTCTCGGAGAGCTAGGCAAGCTACCGAGAGTATCTCGCCTGCACAGCAAAGCCTAGCAAGCTACCTGTGGCATATTCGATATGCAAAACACAGTAACAAGAAGTCTCAAAATGTGACGTTACTGGGCCTGCTAGAGAAAAATACATGAACAACGGGAGGACAGTTTTTTTTGACATATATATATATATATAATATATGGAGTATTTCTATAATACATAATGTATATCATAGAAATTAAATATATATCAAATTTATATCTATGTACATGTATATACACAGAAAAACCTAGAGAATATTCCGACCAAAAGAATGGAGGATAATAGGCGGCAAACCATTCTGGTCACTTTGGAGCCTTTTATGGCCTTTAAACAGAACTGAATCCTTTTTATCATTGGGGTGACTACGAGATTGATGGAACTTTCCTAATTCCAAATAAAATGCTTATTTCATTTCTCTGATATTATTGAACTTATGATTATTATGATAGCACAGCGGTAGGGCATCTGCCTTGCAGGCAGCCAACATGGCCGACCCGAGTTCAATTCTTCCGCCCCTCTCGGAGAGCCCGGCAAGCTACCGAGAGTATCTTACCCGCACGGCAGAGTTTGCAGGCAGAGCCTGGCAAGCTCCCCGTGCTGTATTCGATATGCCAAACACAGTAACAACAAAGTCTCCAATGGACACGTTACTGGGCCCGCTCGAGCAAATCGATGAACAACGGGAGGGCCTTTACCTTTACCTTTTTATTATTGAACTGACGAGTGGTATCCAGGAACCGATCAACCTTGTGAGTAATCACAGGAAAATGGAAGGGCCTGCTGGGATGTGGGGAGCCTGGGGAGTGTTGGGATGTGCTGAACTGACCCATATTCCCAACATCTGTCAGACATTTGAATCAAGGAGGCCCTTCCATCCTTTCGAACATCTTTCTACACACAGTAAAGTTCATTTAAACTGTTTCGAGTAGGGGCCAAAGAAACAGGACAGCAAGGCGGACATTTCTCTTGCATTACCTTTAACAGGGTCCCAGAGCAACACCAGGAGTAATCCATGAGTATTTCTAGGTGTGACTCAAAAAGTCAGCGCATGCCCAGAACTGCAAACAGAGAAGCGAGTGAATGCGGGACTGTGTGACCGAGCAGGCAAGGCTCTCCAGAGCAGAAAGGACAAAATAGGGGAAACACATGTCCTGGGATCTGAGCCACCATAGTTGCTAGGGTGAAAACAGGGCCAGCACACCCTAGGGGACCCATGAGTGCATCAGGTGGGAATCCAGAGCACAGAGCCAAGAAGGCCTGGGCACCTCCACTGTGGCACAAAAATAAACAGGAAAGAAAATAAAGCATTGGTATGGAGTAATAGAACAGAAGGTCGGGCTGTGAACCCAATCTTCCCATATGGTCCCCCAAGCACTGCCAGGTGTAACGCCAGAGTGCAGGGCCAAGAATAATCCCCAGAATAACTGGGTGTAGCCCTCCAAATAAAACAAAATACCCAGACGAAAGCGTTTGACCCCCAGCACCCCATATGGCTCCTGAGACATTTCAGGAGTCATCCTTAAGCACTGAGGTATGAGTACTCTTTAATCCGGTTGTGGTTCAAAAGCCAAAAACAACAAAACTGAAACAAACATGGCCTCGTACAGAAAGAGTCGGGCCCTCCGACAAGGAGGCACAATGCAGGATCCTTCCTGAAACAACTCAGAGACATTTGGCCCAAGAAGACTGAGCGCTCCTGTCACTGCATCACCTTCTCTTGTCACTCTCCTCCCACCTAGGGATGGGGTGTCTGATGGCATGTCACCATCTTCTCCTGCCTCTGATTTTCCCAAGGATCAGAGACCTGAAGGAGGAGTCAGAGCAGTGAGCACTGGAGAGGAGCACAACCCCCAACCCTCACCAGTCACACCCTCGGGCACTGGCTCACAGACCCGCCTGGAGGATACTGCCTAATGCTTCTATCTCCCCAGGAGAATCAAAATGGTTTGGCATCTGTGTTGCCTTTCATGACACAAGCTCTGGGCTTGGTTACAAAGGAGAAAACTCAGCCCTGTCTTGGCCTGAGGACTCCTCCCTGGGTCCCACAGAAGGCTTTCACATGCACAGCCAGAGGCTGACCCAGAGGCCAGATCACATGACTCAGCGCACCCTGCAGGCTGGCAGCAGGGCTGCCCCCCACAACCATAGCCCAGAATGTGGCTCTATCATGAGGACAGCCCTCCTCCTCTTAAAATAACCCAATTTCTACACACACACATACACAGTCACACACACCCTTTACCCCCAGTACTCACATCGATAAACAGGGGTCTAGACAAGGCTTTGCAACTTGATGTGAAGAAGGAGAAATTCATGTTCTGGCAGACAGTAAAACTAGCAAGATACTTTCCTTCTTGACACCACTCAATCCTCTGCATCCCTACACATCCCTGTGGCCTCTAGAGCACTCCAGGAAGAATACTTGAGCCAGGAGCCAGAGTAAGCCCCCAGAGTATCTTCGGACATGCAGAGCCCTCCATTCCCCACACCAAAAATAGCCCCAAAAGGAAACTAAAACCCCTGTCACCTGCGGATCCACTGCTCCGGATGGCCCCATTATACCAAGGAAGCCATTGAAAAAGCTGGGCAGTAACAGGGTCTCTTGGCATTGCGGGAGCTGCGACTCTGCCCAAAGTGAATCTGGAGAATTTACAGCAGCGAGTCTGGGGCCAAGGTCCCAACGTAGGTCAGCTGGAGGTCAGAATGGCCAAGCCCCTGCCCTCGGCAGGTCCCTAACCACCAAAGCCCACAGCCCCCTTGCTCAGCCCCGTACCCACCCACCGGTGCTCCATCACAGAGCTGGAGGCGATTGTGGCCGCAGGAGCCCCCCAGGATCACTCACATCCTCCTCCCTTGACCCCGTCAAAGATCCACCGCACCTCAGGAACCACCTGGTATCAGGGAACAAGTGAAAAACAAGTGTAAAAATGCCCCCAAGCTGGCGAGAACCCGCAGCTCAGTGTGGACACGGGGAACTGCCAGGCGCTCACATGAAATTGTCCCCATTCTGCCACAAAGTTGGCCTTCAGAGTCCCACTTTCTCCCAGGGGCCCTACTCTGTCCTTTACCCATGTGAACAATGACACTGACCCAGTTTCCAGAAATAGAAACACCAGGAAGGGCCCCCTGTGATGTCACTTCTGCTTCCACAAGCAGCCTTAAAGAGCCAGACTCCAGATGTGGAGAGAACCTTTATGCCCATCCAGGTGGATCTGTGGCGCAAGGGGGATGGGCTCACATAAAGCGATGGGGGCAGCTGCTGTACTGGCCGGTCACACAGTGCAGGGCTAGTGACAGGTAATAAGTCCTACTGGGCAAATATGAGCCAATGCTCTCACACTCAGTCCATCAGGAAAGAAGCAGAGGGGGTTCATTCAAAACAAAAGAGGCAGATAGGGAGCAGGTGGGGCACGGGTCAATGAGTTTCTCCAGGAAATCATCCATCAAGGTAGGGTGAAAGCAGTGACTCGAAGCCAGCACAAGAGCAGAGAGAAACTGGCCTAGAAACAGCCCAGAGAGCTGGAGAGACGCTGGATCAGGAGCAAAGGCTCGTAAGAACATCAGAGAACACTGTCCAGTCAAAGGTCTATGACTGACCACATGCGAGCAGTGAACACTCATCTACAAGGAAAACCCAGGAGGCAGTTCCAGAACCCTGAGTGGGGCTGGAGAGATAACACAGCAGGTAGGATGTTTGCCTTGCATGCGGCCTGCCTAGGTTTGATTCCCAGCAACCCATAGGGTCCCGTGAGCACTGCCCGGAGGAACTCCTGACTACAGAGACAGAAGTAATCCCTTTTCATTGCCAGGTGTGACCCAAAAAGCAAAAAAAAAAATTAGTAGACCCTGAGCAACTCTGGATGTGGTACACAAGCCAAATCAAAACAATGATACTGAAAAAGTATCATTTGCAAAACCCAGCCTCCAGCAGGGATCAAGCCATCATGTTGTCCTGCCATTTCACGACAGTCAAAGGACACACAACAACAGGGGGGCTGAGGCCCCGCCGTTTGAAGTGATTCTGAAGGTTCTACACGAGTGAATGATGCCAGGGCCAATTGCTCTGAAACAGGGCAGAGCAAAGTCCCATGCTGGGAGGGTCGGGACAGCCAAGCCCTGCCCTCTGCAGGTCCCGCAGGCCCCAAGCTCAGCCCCTGAGCTCAGCCCTACGCCCACCTGCTGCTGACCACTCATGGAGCTGGAGGTGATGCTGGCCAAAGGGGACCACCATGATCACCCCCACACACCACTACCCCTGCCCCCTAAAGCCTCTGGTTTCCCCTAAAACATCACTCATGCCTCAGGAAATGGCTGATATCAGAAATGAGAGAAACACAAGCACAAAAGGGCGCCCCCCCAAGCTGGAGTGGCCCTGGCACTCACAGTGCGAAGAACAGGAGGCACTGGGCTCTCACGGACCCCCACTCACGTCCTGACAAAAAATAGGTCTTCACAGTCCCCCTTCCACAAAGAGCCACCATTTCCTCCTCTACCACCAGACCAATGGCGGCCTGATCAGGCAACCACAATGGGGAGAGAAAAAATATCTGAAGGTCCCTGGCCTGGGACGCCACTTCCATTGCTGCCAGAACCTGAGCCTTATAGGGCCCTGTTCCAGATGCACAGACCCTTTTTGCCCACCCAGATGAATCTGTGATCAAGGGGGATGGACTGAATAAAGGAGTGCAGAGGTGGCTGTGGAGAGTGGTGGGTCACACAGTGGGAGGGTGGGGATAAGAAGACCCCTGATTCTGTACTGCTCAGTCAAACAATGACCCAATGCTCTCACACACAGTCCATCAGGAAAAATGCAGCTGGGATGATCCAAGGTAAAACAGGACGGTTGGTACAATTCACCAGATGCTGAGTTTCTTGGGGGAGTAATTAAGATGGGGTGAAAGCAGTGACTGCAAAGCCAGCCCTGGAGATGCAGAGAGGAACTGGCCTAGAAACATCCCAGAGAGCTGGAGAGACACTGGGAAAGGAGGAGAGGCTGGTAAGAACATCAGAGAGCACTGTCTGGTCAACACACTACCCCTTGAAAACGCCAAACCAGTGGACTCTTGCCTAAGAGAAAAACCGTTTCAGAAGCACAATTTTAAATCTAGACTATGGGGCAAGAGGTTAGTACAGTGGCTTGGGAGCTTCCCTTGCATGTGGTCAATTTGGGTTCTACCCTCATAATTCCAAATGGTCCCCTGAGCACCACTGAATTGCAAAGCCAGGAGTAGGCCCTGAGCACTGCCAGGCTGCACCAACAACATCATATATTCCGACCCTAAAAATGGAGGCTAATGGGCGGCAAGCCATTTTGGGCACTTTGGAGCCTTTTTTGTCCTTTAAGCAGATCTGAATCCATTTTATCATTCTGGTGTCTACTACACTGAGGGGACTTCGCTAATTCTAAATACAACACTTAATTTTTTCTGTAATACTATTAAACTTGGTGGGGGGGATCCAGGAATGTGACCAACCTTGTGAGTAATCATAGATAAATGGAACGGCCTGCTGGGATGTGGGGAGCTGACCCATATTCCCGGCATTTGTCAGACATTTGATGCAAGGGGCCTCTTTCATCCTTTCATATGTCTTTCTAAAAACAGTATTCTCTGAGTATTTCAAGATATGACCCAAAAAGACGGGAAAAAAAGTTCAAAATTTAAAAACAAACTGTTTGCACGGCACTTCATTAAAGAACCTTGCCAGGGCCATTTAACTAAGATAACACTTTCTGAAACATTTATCATTTATACTTACACAATGCTAAGTATTGTGTTTTGCCTAACCGATGTTGCTGTTGTTCCAAAATTCCAAACAGGTTCAGACCACCGTCTTCTTCGTGCAAAATTCTACCTCACAGAACGAGGAGAAAAGAATGCAAGGTTTAAGAAGAGGACTCCCAGAACGACCACCAACTGGGAGCTCCTTGGCTCTGTTGCGGCAACATGGGAAGATGCCGTCATTGACAACATTGATGAGGAATATGATCGAATGATTCAGCACCTCCATGATTGTGCAAGGAATGCCAAGAGAGAGATAACCACGAAAAACCGCCTCTCTTCGAAAACTCTTGAACTTATTCGCCAACGTGGCTTGGCACATGCCTCAGGCAACCACGAGCGAACATCCGAATTGGCAAAACAGTGCAGAGAAGCCATCAAGAATGACCTGAAAAACAGGAGAGCAGCAGTACTGGTAGATGCGGCAGAAGCTGGGAAAAGCATTCATAATATCCGCCTGTCCTTCACCAACTACAAAACCAAGATGACTGCCCTCCGACATCCTGATGGATCTATCACATCTTCCAGAAGTGCAATGGAGAAGATTATTCATGACTTCTACTCAGATCTCTTTAATAGCCACGTCCACTTGCCCACATACCACATACCACATGATGGATATGTCGTTCCCAATGTTCTCCCTTCCGAAATCCAACATGCCATCTCGTCGGTAAAGAAACAAAGAGCACCTGGCCCAGACAAGATCAGACCTGAACACCTGAAGAACTTATCATCAGTACTCATCAATACATTGGCTCGGCTCTTCACACGCTACCTGTCTGAATGCAAGGTTCCATCCCAATGGAAAACCAGCAGGACTGTACTACTATACAAGAAGGGAGACATCCACGACATTGGCAACTATCGTCCAATCTGCCTATTGTCTGTCGTCTACAAACTGTTCACTCGAGTCATCTTGAATAGGATTAGCAGAACACTAGATGAAGGACAACCATGTGAACAAGCCGGATTCCGAAAAGGATTCAGTACCATTGACCATATCCACACGATTACTAAGCTCATTGAGGATTCTCGGGAGTTCAAAATGCCGCTCTGTCTAACATTAATTGATTTAAAGGAGGCCTTTGATTCTGTTGAGACGTAAGTGGTCATGGAAGCCCTAGCCAATCAGGGCATACAAACTCAATACATCAGGTTCCTTCATGAGCTCTATTGCGGATTCACTACCAAGATCTCACCATTCAACAAAGAAGTAATCATCCATATCAAGAGAGGGGTTTGGCAGGGTGATACCATTTCACCAAAACTCTTCAGTGCCACCCTCGAGAACATCATGCGACGACTAGAATGGGAAAGCATGGGAGTGAAGATAGATGGTCGGCAACTACACCACCTCCGCTTTGCTGATGACATCATTCTAATAACACCAAACATCAGTCAAGCGGCACAAATGCTGAACGACTTTGACTGTGAATGTGGAAAGGTCGGACTACAGCTGAATCTTACACAGACAATGTTTATGAGAAACAGCCTTGTTCCTGATGCTCCATTCGCTCTCAACGGAACCACCATCTCCGAATGCAACAGTTATATATACCTAGGTCAAGAAATCAACATGATGAATGACCTGGCACCTGAGTTGCGCAGGAGGAAGAGAGCGGCTTGGAATGCCTTCAAGAGCTTTGAAGAAATAGCTAAGAGGACAAAGAACCTCCAGCTACGAGCACATCTCTTTGATTCCACTGTTCTTCCTGCATTAACATATGCCTCAGAGACCTGGACCCTACGAAAACAGGATGAGAACACTATTCGGGTCTCCCAAAGAGGAATCGAAAGAGCTATGCTTGGAATATCACGATTCACTCAAATGAGAGATAGAATCCGGAGTTCTGATCTTCGTCAACGCTCAAGAATCAGGGACGCTGTCTCATTTGCCAAGACATCAAAAATCAGATGGGCTGGACACGTAATGACGTTTATAGACAACCGCTGGACTAGAGCCATTACTGATTGGATTCCACGGGACATCAAAAGATCATCTCGACGCCCACCTACAAGATGGTCAGACTTCTTCGTCAAGACCCTGAATGATCAGTTTGAGGCTCTGCATGTTCCTGGAACGAACAGATACCATTGGGCTACGCTAGCACGCAACCGGGATGAATGGAGACGTTACTGGCACCCGCTCGAGTAAATCGATGAATAATGGGGATTAAGTGATTAAGTGAAGTAATTAAGACTTACACAATGCTAGCCAGTATCTGAACACATGGGAGGCAGAGATGGCATGGGGGAAGGAATTTGAACACAGCCCACCTGAATTCCAACCACAGTACCCCATAATGATCCTGAGTCCCCCAGGTAGGGATGACTGAGCTGAGAGCGAGGAGTAGGACTCAGTTGGGTGTGGCTCCAAAGAACATGAATCAGGAGGCCCTGAAGAACGAAGATGTGTCTCTCTGCTATAATCCCCCAAATCAAGGGCCTCAAATCCAAGTCACAGGGGCTAGAGCGATAGTCCAGGGGGAGGGCTTTTTCCTTCCATGGGGCCAGCCCAGTTTCAATCCTTGCCATCCCACCTGGTACCAAGAAACCACCAGGAGTAATTACTGATTGTAGAGGCAGGAGTAATCCCTGAGCATCGCTGGGTGTGAACCACAAAGCAAAAAGGGAGTCAAGCCAGAGTCACTATAAAGAATGAGACAGTGGTGAGTCTTGACAGCCCTGAGCACAGGGGATTTTTTACCTTTTAATTCACATTCCTCCTGGCTTTCACCAGAAAATCCAAAAAGTACATGTTAACATACACATCAAGTTTAAATGCCGGAACCTTTGCATAGACTTTCCCTTATAAACTGACATCCCAAAATGTTTGTTAAACACTCAAGGATTATTTCTTTTCTAGCTGCACTTTTGTAGCACAGCATCCCACGGTACAAAGAAAACAGACTTTATCAAAGGGGGGCTGTTTTGAAATTAAAATTGTTATTAGGGCATTGACTTACGTAATATGAATTTTCTGATGTTTCCTAAGACCAGAAATAAACAGAAAGGCCTTTCCACATTCTTGACATATATAAGATTTCACACCAGTGTGAACTGCCCTATGTACATTTAGGCCGGAGACCTTATGGAAGGCCTTTCCACATTCCTTACAAACAAAAGGTTTCTCTCCAGTGTGAATTCTCACATGACCAGTAAGGGTTGAGGAAGAAACAAAGGCCTTCCCACACTCCTTACAAACATAAGGTCTTTCTCCAGTGTGCTTTTTCATATGCCGAGTAAGACTTGAGGATTCAACAAAGGCCTTCCCACATACCTTGCATCCATAAGGCTTCTCTCCAGTGTGAATTCTCATATGATGAGTAAGACTTGTGGGATAAAGAAAGGCCTTCCCACATTCCTTACAAACATAAGGTTTCTCTCCAGTGTGAATTCTCATATGTCGGATAAGTCTTGAGGATACAAAAAAGGCCTTCCCACACACCTTACAAACATAAGGTCTCTCTCCAGTGTGATTTCTCATATGCCTATTAAGGCTTGTGGATGCAACAAAGGCCTTTCCACATACCTTACAGCCATAAGGCTTCTCTCCAGTGTGTTTTCTCATATGACAAGTAAGTTGTGAGGGATAACAAAAGGCTTTCCCACATACCTTACATCCATAAGGCTTCTCTTCTTTGTGAATTTTTATATGCCGACTAAGGTTTGAGGAATAAATAAAGGCCTTCCCGCATTCCTTACATCCATAAGGCTTCTCTCCATTGTGAATTCTCATATGCCGAGTAAGGAATGAGGAATAACTAAAGGCCTTCCCACATTCCTTACATATATAAGGCCTCTCTTCAGTATGAGTTTTCATAAGCCCAGTAAGGGTTGAGGATCGAGTGAAGGCCTTTGCACGTGCCTTATATTTATGAGGTTTCTCTCCAGTATGAATTTTCCTGTGTCTAGAAAAGTGTGAAGAGTAAGCAAAGACCTTCCCACATTGCTCACACAAATATGCATTCTCTCCAGTATGAATTCTACAATGTTTTAAGAGGTATGAGGGTCTATTGGAGGCCTTTGCACAGTCCTTACATGTATGTGGTTTCCCTCCTGTGTGGATGTTCATGTCATCACAAAGGGGTGACGCTGGATTCAAACCATGCCCATGCCGCCGACTCTCCTGGGGATTCTCTCCACTGTGAGTTTCAAAGGGAACATCACGGTCCTGGGAACACGGGGAAGCTCCCCCACATTCCTTACCCTTGGACAGCATTAATCCATGGTGACTTTGCTTGTGGGCCATTCGGTGTGAAGGACTCACTATAAACGGTGCTCCTCTCCCACATTCTAGGGACTGCCCCAATGTTGGGGTTTGTGTCTGTGAACCGAGAACAACAGACTGTGTGAACCTTTTCCCAGGGGAGGGATTCTTCAGAGTGAGATGGCTCTCTCCATTCTGATCATCCTCAGAGGCCATCCTGCCTGCCTTGACATCCCCGTGTGGCTCAGGGCACAAATGCACACTCGAGACTTTTTCACAGTGTGAAGGGTCAGAGACATTCCACTCGGGTTGGCTGCTTCCCTGTAGAACAGAAAACGATTCCAATTATCGTTCTATGCCTTAAGACTCTCCATGTTACATGAAATTGGTACCTGCAGATTGGTTTCTAACATTTGCACGACACCAATGCAATTCCTGACAGGTGGATGGCATTACCATGAACTAACCTAATGTTTCTGTAAGACACACATGGAAAATTGATGAATGAGAGGTCATTAATTTATTAAATATTTTTTTTCAACTCAATGAACAGGCAGGAATAACTCCCTCCACAGAAAACTGATGCAACAGATTCAAAACACACTAAACTCTGGGTTCAGTTCTATCTTGCTGTGGAGTAGAGCCCAGAAAGCATTTGTGAAAAAATGCTGCATCCCACACTGCTGAGACTGACCACAGGGGCCATTGAAAATATCTCACCACAGGCAGATTCTTGTCAGGATCAATGACTTTTTCTGTTCTGTATTTTGTTTTCATTTGGGTGAGGGAGTACACCATGCAGTGTCAGGGATTATTCCCGGTAGGTCTCTGTGAAACACATGGAGCAATGTGGATGGACCAGTTTAAAAGACCAGCTCCTTTCACGATTACCATTTGTAGATACTTTCTATCAAATGAAAAAGCACAGCATTTACATGAAAGATGTTACAATTTTCCTTAGGTTTTGAGCAGAGATGTCAGCACCCAGAGAAGATAAGGGTCCTCGACCTCAAGGATCATACTCTGAATTTCCTTCTGGCCATTCCCAGCCCTGCACTTTAAAAATAACATGCTGGTCCACTTATATTTTCCATTCGTACTATAATATTGATTCCAAACTTGCAAATCTTACCGGCTCACTCATACTCGCTGACTGAGTTCCCAAATCCTGAAGCCATGCTTTGAGTTCTGAAACAAAACACAATATACAATGTAAAAATTATTGAATGAAACATCCTTAACCAGGCAGTACAGCTGGAGAACATCTCTATGGTCCTCACAGTCCAAAGGATCCCACAGAAAAGGGAAGGTCCCTGAGGAGCATTGCTGTGAAAAGCTTGGCAATCCTACAAAACATTTTTTTCTTTTTTGTTTGCTGAACATACGCAGTGATGCTCAGGAAACTAAATGGGATGCTGGTTAATGAACCAGGTGGACAGTGTGCAGGACAAGCGCATTTCCTGCATTACTATCACTCAAAGCCAAAATAGCTTTATTATGGCCTCACTTATTAACTGAACAAAAGAGGCAAAAATTTTTTGAAAGTATAGGAACATTATAGGCTCTACAAATAGGCTGGTGAGGAAAAGACAGAGGGACCAAGAAGTGAGAATTTCACAGAAATTCTGGAAGAAGAGGAAAAATAATGTCAAAGCAAAGAAATTAAAGCGCAAGATTATTCCATGACAGACAATCCGTGGGAGCAAAGAGCAGCGTGAATAGAACACAGATGCCAAGATCCAAGAACCCAAGGATATCAGGGTCAGCAGCTCGTTTCACATGTGCTCAGGGCACCCACACACTTCCCAGGGCCTGAGCCAGGGAGGGTTCTCAGACACTCACCTGCACGCATGACTCTCCTCCCCGGCCTCAGGGTTCCTCCTTCCAGCCAGGAGATCACCGCAGGCTTCACCCCAGAATGCCCTGAACCTCTCAGAGATGGAGCATGGATTAGTGACAAGGAAAACGTGACAAGCAAACCCCATATCTCCCTACAAAAATGGAGTCAATTATGGGAAAGGCATGAACAGAATCTGTACTTCTAAAGTGCTCCAGATTTGGAGTTATCCAAGAGCTAAGATTCAGATCTGAATTTAAGAGAATATGGGGCCCCAGAAAACATCACAAATAGTATATCCCTGGCATTGCAAAGGGCCAACAGGTTTTTTCCCCCCAATGGGGGTTTGAT
This sequence comes from Sorex fumeus, assembly GCF_029834395.1. Lineage (NCBI taxonomy): Eukaryota > Metazoa > Chordata > Mammalia > Eulipotyphla > Soricidae > Sorex > Sorex fumeus. Next base: position 6,024,774 of record NW_026606076.1, read on the forward strand.
CACAACACAGCACATAGTATTTTTTTCTCTAGTTTGGGATCTTCACCTGGGGATGCTCAAGGCTTCTCCCTGACTGTGTATTCAGAAATCACCTTTTGTGGTGCTTGAGCATCACATGGAATGGTAAGGATATAATGCATGTCCAGATCTTGCAAGACAAGCACCGTGCCCACTGTACTGTCACTCAAGGCTCGGCATCACATGCAATGTACTGAGCCTGCGTGAACTGATGCCTGGGTGCAGTAAACCCCAAAGCTTAACAAATCCAAAGATGGCCAAAGACGACCAAAGCCCCAAATTGGTTATAAAAAATAAACATAAAAGGATGCAGACAGACAGCACAGGATGTCAGGCACTGGCCTTGCTCAAGGTCAATAAAAGTTCGATCCTGACATTCAGTCGGGTCTCTCGAGTCATCTGCTTGATCCTTGACTGTATAGTTCAGAGGCAAACCCTGAGTCCTGATGAATAGAGAACCACTGGAAGTGACCACGAGCACTGAAATAGAGCAGCATCTTATGGGGTGAGGCCCTAAGAAATAAATGAACTATGTTGGGTGCGATATGACAGCAGGCAGGACAGAGACACTGCACACACATACAGAATTGATCCCCAGCAGCACACAATGCCCCGGACCACAACCAGGATGAATAACTGAATACTCAGCCAGAAATAATCCCTAAGTGTTTGTAAGTATAACCCCAAACCAAAGCAAAACAAAATAAAAGGGAATGCCCTGCCATAGAGGCAGGGTGGACTGGGGGGATGGGTGGGGAAGGGATACTGGGATTAGTGGTGGTGGAGAATGGGCACTGGTGGAGGGAAGTGTAATTGATCACTGTATTACTGAAACCCAAGCACAAAAATTTGTAAGTATACAACAGTAGCTCAGGGTGTTTCACTAATAAAAATGAAAAAAAATAAAACTAAACTAAAATAAAATAAAAATAAATTAACTGAAGTTGTGGGCCAGGTGCAATAGTACTAGGATTAAGACAGCAACCTTTTTGGCTGCCAAGCGTGTTTAATCCCCAGCACCCCATGGCCCCTGAGCACCCTCAGGAGTGATCCCTCAGCACAGAGACAAGAATATTCAAGTTGTGCCCCAAATAAAAGCAAAACCAAAATACATAGAAATTATGTGTAGTACAAGAAATAATCAGAGAACTCAGCATTGGCAGGAACCAGGAACATTTTAGAGAGACCTGAGCGATGGTACAACATGTGGGGAGCTTGCCATGCACGGGGCAAGCTCGATCCCCAACACTCCAGATTCATTAAAACCCACAAAGAGTGATTCCTATGGACAGAGCTTAGAGTAAGCCCCGAGCATCGCCAGGTGAGCACCAACAAAAAAAAAACAGGGAAGGAACTAGAGGAACAGCTACTGCATGGCTGTCCTCACCAGGACATTCACAGCTACTGTTGGACACACAGTCACGGCCCAGCACAGGGAGCCCACACCGGTCTGTCCAGACAAGGTCGGCCCCGCACTGCTCTCACCAATGGCTGACAGGTGCTCGTAGGTCTCCAGCATCACGTCCCTGTAGAGCATTCTCTGAGAGGTATCCAGGCATGTCCACTCCTCTGGGGTGAATCTCACAGCCACGTCGGAGAAGGTCACCGTGTCCTGAGCCGACATACAAAGAGGGGCAGGAGTCAGGGTCTGTCCCCACCATGTTCCCTGGGCTGTGAAGCCAGGACCCCCAGGCCCTAGAGGGGCTCGGGGTCTGTCTCCTCGGGAGGAACCAGTCTCCACCTGAACTCCTGGCAGACGGGTCCCAACTTCTCTCTAAGACAGCTACGTCTGTAAAAATGTGAGAATGCTCTACTAGAAGGTTCCTGAAGGTGGCAGACTTGCACATGAACCCAGGAATTCAACCACTGCTCCTGTGAGCACTCCAGAGTACAAACTGAGCATACAATCATTGTGACCCAAGTGAGTAACCCTGCTTTCATCTCAAAACACAAAACATACGCCCCCTGCATCCCACAGCCCATGCTCTCGGGAGAAGGGGACACTCAATGTCCAGCCACCGACTGAAAGCTGTGCATGCACATATGTGCCTGTTGAACTCTGATCATGGTTCAGGGCCACCCCAAATGCCTCTCAAAGTATTTTAAGTCCAACAGCTCTGATGGCCCCAGAGATCCTTTGCTCTGTGTCCCTGGGACCAGCACATGCCCAGAACCGCAAACCGAACAGCCAATGAATGCTGAACTGTGTGATAGACCAGGAGAAGCTCTCCAGAGAGAGAAGGACAAAATAGTGGAAACAGGTATCCTGGGGCCCGAGTTCCTTTAGCTGCCAGGGCACAAACAGGGCCAGCGCACCCGGGGACCCATGATGCACATCAGGTGGAAATCCGGAGCACAGAGCCAAGAGGAAGCCCTGAGCATCTCCCCTGTGGCACAAAAATAAATAAGAAAAGAAACAAAGCAGCATGACTGTGTAACAGGACAGTGGGATGGGGATAGTGGGTAGGGCTGGTGATCCCCGCCATCCCATAGGGTCCCCTAAGCAGTGCCAGGTACAATGCCAGAGTGCAGAGCCAAGAGTATAATCCCCAGAATCACTGCGTGTGGCTCCGAAAACAAAACAAAATACCCAGACACCAGCCTTTGATGCCCAGCACCCCATATGGTCCCTGAGACATGTCAGGAGTCATCCCTGAGCACCAGTAATCTTTGAGATGCTGTGGTCCTAAAGCAAAATGCAACAAAACTGACACAAACGTGGTTTCATACTGCAGAGAGCCAAGTGCTCCGACAAGGTGGCAGGATCCTTCCTGAAGCAACTGAGACAGACAGCCCGGGAAGCCTGATGCTCCTGTCACTGCATCACCTCATTTTGTCACTCCCACCTGGCGTTGATGTGTCCGATGGCATCTTACCATCTTCTCCTGACTCTGTTTTTCCTGAGGATCAGAGACCTGGAGGAGAAGTCTGAATTGTGAGCACTGGACAGGAGCAAAATCACCAAGTTCTGACCAGTCACACCCTCGTGCACTGGTTCAGAGACCTGCCTGGGGGACACTGCAAAATGCTTCTGTCTCCCCAGGAGAAGCAAAATGGGTAGGCATCTGTGCTGCCTTTCGCAACACAAGTTCTGGGCTGGGCTACAAGAGAGAAAAGTCGGCCCTGCCTTGGTCTGGGGACTCCTCCCGGATCCCACAGAAGGTTTTCTCAGGCCCAGCCAGGAAGGACTCTGAGGCCAGGAAATCCCATGCATCAGCGCCCCCTTCTGGCCCCGTGAGAGAGCCACCATTTGGGCTATGATTGCATGGGGGAGCCCCTGTCTTCTTAAAAAAAACAACAGGGGCTGGAGTGGTCAAACAGTGCATAGGGCGGTTTGCTTTGCAAGTTGACTTGGGATCAATTCTCAGCATCCCATATGGTCCCCTGAGCACCAGCGGAGTAATTCTTGAGAGCAGAACCAGGAGGAACCCCTTGCATCACCGGGTGTGAACCAAAAAGCAAATAAATAAAAATTTTTTTAAACTTTCTACAGGGGCTGGAGCGATTGCACAGTGGGTAGTGTGTTTGCCTTGCACACGGCCAACCCGGATTCAATTCCCAGCATCCCACATGGTCCCCCAAGCACCGCCAGGAGTGTTTCCTGAGTACAGAGCCAGTAGTACCCTGAGCATCGGCTGGGTGAGACCCAAAAAGCAAAAATAAATAAATAAAAAACTTTCTACAGACATACACTTTTACCAGCAGTACACGAACACACACAAGCGCGCGCGCACACACACACCCTTTCCCTCCCGTACTCACCTCGATAGTCAGCGTTCTGGGTAGGACCTTGCAACTTGATGTGAGGAGGCAGATATTCCTATTCCAACACACAGAAAACCTGTTAGGATGCTTGCGCTGCTGACACTAATCAATCCTCTGCATCCCCATGGCCCCCAGAGCACTGCCAGGAATAACATCTGAGGCCAGAGCCAGAGCACGCCCTCAGGGTATCTCCGGGAAAGCAGAGCCCCCCATTCCCCATGCCAAAAATTAGCCCCAAAAGGAAATTATCATTGGCAAACCCAGACACCTGCAGATCCACCATCCCAGCCTGATCCACGAGGGCAGCCAGTGAAAAAGCTGGACGGCAAAAGGGTCTCAAGCCTTTGGCGGGGGAGCGGCTCTGCTCCTCAAAGTGAATCTGGAGATTCTACAGCAGCAAACTGGGGCAAGGTCCCAACATGGGTCAGCTGGAAGGTTCGGGAAGGCTAAGGCCCCGCCCTCGGCAGCTCCTGCACCCCAAGGCCCGCAGCCCCCGCGCTCAGCCCCGCACCCACCCGCGACTGCCCCAAACACGGAGCTGAATGCGACTATGGCCACAGCTTCCCCCCAGGATCATGCACTCACACCCGCAACCCCTGCATCCCACTATAGCTCTCTACGAACCTCCCAAAGCTCCGCGCTCCCCAAAAGACCCAATCATACTTCAACAACGGCCTGGATATCGGGGAACACAAGAAAAACAAGCGTGAGAGGCTGGCGTGGTCCCGCGGCTCACAGGGCGAAGACGGGGAGGCTCGAAGCACTCACGGGAGGCCACCCCAGACCTGCAGAAAGAGAAAATCGGCCTTCAGAGTCCCGCTGCCTTACTGGGGCCCTACTTGTTCCTTCACCCACGTGACCAAGGACTCTCTGACCCGTTACCAGGAAGAGAAGCACCAGGAAGACCCCGCTGTGATGTCACTTCCGGTCCTGCAAGCAGCCTTAAAGGGCCAGGCACCAGATGTGTAGAGAACCATTATCTCCACCCAGGTGAATCAGTGGTGGGAGGGGGGTGGATTTGAATAAGGGAGTGGAGAGGCAGCTGCTGGAGTAGCTGGTCAGCGTGGGAGCTCGGATAAGAAGTCCCCCCTGATGCTTTACTGGCCAGTCAAATGTGGAGTCAATGCTCTCACACACAAGGCCATCAGGAAAACTGCAACAGGGTTGATCTGGGTAAAACAAGCAGTTAGGGAGTGAGTGGGGCACAGGACAGTGAGTTTCTCAGGATTGTTAATTTTTTAGAGGGGGTTGATGTGGGCCCGCGAGGTTCTGGGGAACATTAGAAATGGCTAGGATAGAAGCTCATTTGCCACAAGGAAGGCAAGTTTCCAATTTTAAAAAAAGTTTAAATAAAGGGCTGGAGAGATAGCACAGCGGGCAGGGCGGTGTTTCTGTACCGGATTATTCGGTAAAATTCCTCCTTATTTTAATCACCAGGACCCATTATTTACAAGTTAACACACAAGCAATTCCAAGCACTAGAATATTGGCATACGTGCAGCCAGGGTGAAAATCAGCAGGTACCTTTCAATAACATGAGGAGAAGCCTGTCCCAAGCAGGCAGGCTTACTTCCCTCTTAACTGTACTTTTTTTTAACACCCTTGACCATCGTGTCCAAAGGAAACTTGCTTGACTGACTTGTACTGTTCTGTCCTTAGAGACTGTCCTTAGAGACTTAGAAAGGCAAGTGGGGACCCTATACGATGCTGGAGATAAATACCAAACCCATCAGGAGCAAGGCAAATTCCCATGCACTGGACTATCTCTCTGGCCCCTTTTATTGCTTTTAATCTGCATTCTCATTTAAAGTATTTTTTGGAACTTTTTGTATTTTTCTTAGCTCCTATGATTTAATAACCAAAGTATTAGAACTATTGGGGGAGGCAGCCACAGTGCAGTGGGGAGGGTTCTTGCCGTGCATGCAGCTGATGCAGGTTTGAACCCTGACAGCCCATAGGGTCCCTGAGCCACCACAACTGATTCTTGAGTGCAGAGCCAGGAGTAAGCCCTGAGCAATGCTGAGTGTGGCCCAAAAATAAACAAAATGAAATTAGAACTATCTTATCTAGTTCAGATTATTTAAATGATTCTGGGGTTGTTTAGGGATTTGTTTAATTTTAGAGTTTTTAATTTTGGTAAGAATTTTCTATCACAATATCAGATGTTCTGATTCATAAATATTTTATGTAGTCAAATGTCTTTTTTCTGTCTTCCAAAAATGGGGCTGGAGAGGTAGCACAGCGTGTAGGGCATCTGCCTTGCACGCGGTTGACCCTGGTTCAATTCCCAGCATCCCATATAGTCCCCTAAGCACAGCCAGGAGTAATTCCTGAGTGCAGAGCCAGGAGTAACATCTGTACATTGACAATGTGACCCAAAAAGCAAAATCATATCAAAAATATTTTTCTACCATTTTAAATGTTATGACCAAGAATTTTTTGAACTAATTAGAATTATTTTATATGAGTAAGATTGCTGAAAATTCTTTAACTTTGCAACTCTTTTATGACTTGTGTTATCATAATGATAGTTTTCTTTGGAGATTTCAATTATTAACCAATGTAGATCCTTCATTAACAGTGAATCAAGACATCTAATTATTTATATTTTTCAACGTTTAACTTCTTTCTTGGTTTATCATACTATTGGAGATACAATGAAATAAAGTGATCTTTAGTGTATTTTTAGTATAGATCATATGTTCATACTTATGTCCATACTCAGGGATCACTCCTGCTGGGGCTCTGGGAATATTTGGTAGCAGGGATCAAACCCAGGACAGCTGTGCACAAGACAAATATCCTCCCCGCTGTGCAATTGCTCTAGGCCTTTTCCTATGCTATTTTGAAAACATTGTATATTACTTACATGCATATTTTGTACTTCATTTAATAATTGACTGAAACAGATTCTTATTTAAATAATCCTGTGCTCCTTTCACTCATGACTGTGCCTACATTGGACATGTTGTGCAACATTTGCTTCTATCTAGCTGAAAAATAACATCAACCCAAGTGAAAAAAATAAGTTTAATTCCTATTCCTAATGACAATATTTTTCTTTCTTTGCCACACCTGGTGATGCTCAAAGTTTCTCCTGGCCCTGCACTCAGGAATTACTCCTTCCAGTGCCCAGGGAACCATCTGGGATGCCAGAGATTGTACCCGAGCTGGCTTCAAGCAAAGCAAATGTCTAGTTCTGCAATATGGCTTCAATATGGATGGCAACTTTCTATATTGTGAGCAGAGTCAGAATGTGTGAGGAAGGCCACAACCAGAGTGAGATGTGAGGATAAACGAATGTCAGAGGGTGAGGGGGATGGGTACTGAAAATAGCTTTCCTCCAATTCCACCAAAATGAAGCAGGGGTTGGGATAGGCAGTGCCACAGAGATCAGAATCTATGAATCTGTGGAGGGAAGACAGTGATTTGGGCTCAAATAACTTTTCAGCCACAGAGGTTGTAGGTGGATGAATAATGTTTCAAAATGAGTTACTGAGAATCAACTGGAAATAGGCTTGTGATCAAAGGGAACATTCCAGTCCTCGGGGGTATATTTAAGGGGTAGAAAGGAGAGAGACTCACACATTCAACAAGGTTTTCTGTGTGTGTGTCTGTGTGTGTTTAATTGAATCACTGTGAGATAAAGATACAAGCACCTTTCCACTACATAAAGGCCATTCCTGGCAGTGCTTGGGGGACCCAGCACGATGGTGAGGATCATGCTATCACACTGGCCCCGGTCTCCTGAGACAAGCATTTCTACCTGAATAGCTGCATTTGGGTCCCGGGCCTGCTCTACAAAGATTGTTAGGGCACAATTTGGGATCTCCGACGCAGACAAGGACCATGAAGGAATGCAATCAGCAAGCAGGCAGTTTATTGAGCTGGCTAGCCAGGGTCAAGCCGTCCAACCGAAACGCAGGTCCAGTAGGTTAGTCAAGACCCCGAGCTTCTTCAGAAGGGAGCATTTATAGGCCTATACTGGCCATTACAGCAGATTTGAAGGTCTCAACTTATGTAAGTGCCTGCTCCGGGCTTCACGTGATATCCGGGTCTGAGGGACAAGTCCGGACCTGTGGCAACTGTTTCATTAGTCAACCACAAGGTCTTTTATGAAATTAGATTATACCTTTATATGGTCATAGGTCAGGGCCCCTTACATTCCTCCTGGAACAAGCAGAAAATAGAGGCCTGAGTGGAAACTATACTATCTTCATTGTCCTTGGCCCAGTCCGAGGCTGTCCTGTCCTAACAAGATATGTGAGGCCAGAGAGATAATCCAGTGGGGAGTTGCTTGCCTTGCTAGTATGGCTCCATTCAACTAGGGAAGGTCAGTCATGTTGTTGGGCCGCAGGTGGGCTGGGAGGAGAGAGGCTGGCTCACAAGAGAGGGCGGGGGACCCACAGACATGGTGGCGGTTTGGGGGGCCATGTGTTCTGGAAGGACCCACTGGCCTCCCAGGTACTAGTTTCAGCCTCATTGGGGCCTGAGCAATGATTGGGGTCAGTGACTGGGAGAACAGGGACAAGCGTGCCAGCCACAGGAACAGACTCTCCTGAAGCTTGGAGTCAGAAGCTCTGCTAGATTTTTAAAATTTGTGTGGGGGTGTGTGTGGGGTGTGTGCGTGTGTATGTGTGAAGCAAGATAGTTTTCTTTTTTCTTTTCCTTTTTGGGTTACACCAAATGATACTCAGGGATGACTGCTGGCTCTGCGTCCTGGAATTACTCTTGGATGTGTTCAGGGGAACAATATGGGATGCCAGGAATCAAACCCGGGCCTGCTGTGTGCAAGTCTGTGTGTCCTACCCACTATATCATCACTCGGGCCCCAACAAGATAGTTTTATAGAAACTAACATAGAAAGGTTTAGAGAGAAGCACACGCTGGGGAGAGAGCACAGGTGTTTCCAGCGGGAAAGAGGCTCAGTCGGGCAGCAGCGATGTCCAGCGAGGACACACTGGGCTTGCACACGACGACCGGGGTTTGACCACGGACACCCCATAGTACCCCCTGTGACCCGCCTGGAGTGATCCCTGAGCACCGCTGGGTGTGCAAAAGCAAAACTAAAACCAAGTGCAACCGGGAGGAAGAGCCGGGGCTGGCCAGCTTGTCCCTGGCGGCCCTCTGGCTCCCGACTCCTGCCCGGGCACCTGCAGTTCTCCTACATGGATGCCGACGGCGCCTGGGTAAGTGGCGAGCAGCTGACCTTCCTGTGCCTGCTGAGCACCAGAACCTGGCAGTCCTTCACAGGCCTGTGCCAGAACAATGCTGCCAGGCCGGACTTGGTGGCAGGGAGCCAGAGCCTCGCGCTGCACTCCCGGGAGACCACGGGCCAGAAGCTGGGCCTCAACCAGATAGCTATTTGACGTTGGCCATGCTCCGGCCCCCCTAGGACAGTTGCTGGGTCAGCAGAATGGGCGGTGGGAATGCACAGGGCGGTCCCTGCGCCTGGGGAGGGGCCAGGCCAAGACCCTGCTGGAATGCAGCGCCCCCAGGGAAGGGTTCTCCCGCTGCTGGATGTGGTGGCTGCCGGTTTTGGACAGTCTGACCAGAAGTTCGGCTTCCAGCAGGGGCCCGTCTGCTTCAGTAGCTGAGAGTCTGGGGGTCGCAGAGGAGAGGGATGGACAGATGGAACGGCCCCCCACCCCGGGGGCACTAATGGTGATGAGGCCTCCAGCAGCCCTATTTATCTTCTCTGGCAACTGCCTCACAGTCAGACAAGAGGAATCTCCTTCCTTCTTCAGCCCGTAGAGGGAACTCTTAGCCTCCCCCTTCCTCTCTTGGGGGAGCAGCAGAAGTTTAGCTGGAAGTTTAGCACCCCTACACTGTATACAAAGAACTTTCAGCTCGGAGCTGATACAGCCCTCCTAAACCTGCTTCTAAACCTGCCTCCCGTCCTGTTCCCCAAAATATCTGGTGCTTCCAGACCTCCTTGTTGACCATCGGATTCCCTACTGTTCGAGGTAGACTGCTGTTTGGATTCTTCAGAAATTGCTGGGAGCACGGCAGGTGGGGGGTCACCGAGTGTGGGAACCAAATTCGGACTCCAGAAGGATGTGGGTCCCCTGGCGGAGCTGTGTGCCCCCCACCTCAGCCCAACTCCAGACACTGCCCCACCCCTGCCTCCGAATCCCTTCCCCTGAATGATATAGCCAGATCAGGTGTGGACCATGTGGGGTGGAGTGGGGGTTGGGGGATGACCCTGACCCCAATGGTGCTGCCTTCATTCTCAAGGGATCCATGTGCCAAGAGGAGACCCTTCATTGTTACTGGTATTTGGCATATTGGGTACGCCACGGGAAGTTTGCCAGACTCTGCCGCGTGGGTAGGTTACATTCAGTAGCCTGCCAGTTTGTCCAAAGTAGGAATGAGATGATAAGATGTCGCAAATGTGGCCGCTTGCCTCCAGGGGCTGGTTTTTATAGTCTCTGAGTCTTGGCCGTTGATGGGATTACATGGCGCCAGGGGTCCAGTTGGTGGGTGTGACCCCCGCCTACTGGAATTTGGAGGATCTGGGTGGAGGATGCTCGGCCCCAATCCGAGTAGGCTTGGAGATCTCGGCCCCGGAACCCGCGTGGCTTTGTCCCTCTCCCAGTACCTTCATGTGTGCAGAGAGTGGTCTCAGCAAGGTGGTGGCTGGTCCTGCAGGTCTTCGGCTGCCGGAGCGCTGGTCGGGGCGGGGAGGAAAGCTCAACCCGCTCCCCTCCAAGGGGCCCCGGCGAGAAAGCCAGGCATGGGGGCAGGAGACTGGCGCCGTGTAATCCCATCAACGGCCAAGACTCAGAAACTATAAAAACTAGCTCCTGGAGATCTTATTATGACATCTGATTATCTCATTTCTATTTTGGACAAACTGGCAGGCTACCGAATGTAACTGAATGTAAACTCCCCGTGGCATACCCAATATGCCAAATACCAGTGACAATGATGGGTCTCATTCTCCTAAAGAGCCTTGAATATAATCTCAGGGCTAGGATGAAGGAGACGTTACTGGGGCCTGCTCGAGGCAATCGATGAATAACAGGATGGTCGTGATATCTATCAGAGAAGCAGAGAAATGGGCTGGAAAACTTAAGCATGGAAAAAGTCGGGCAGTGGTAGTTCTGCCGAAACACCACGAGATGGCACTGTGGACGTTGTTGTCCCTCTTAAGGCTCATTTCTCTAAGAATTTTCCATCCTTGGGTTTGCTTCAGTGTTCAGTATTGGGTAATAAAGGATTAAGCAAGCCGCTTCCACAGGTGCAGTGGTAGGAGAGCCTGTGGTTGCTTGTCTTTCACTTGAGTAATTTGGGTTCGATTCCAACATTCAGATCTTTGTGGGGTGGATATCTGAATCGCCTCGGGGGACGAGTGGGTTGCCCTCGCTTTGTCTCTAAACCTCGAGGGGTGCAGAAGATTGAACTGAGCCTTTAATGAGCAAGGCAAGGTTACTTTCTCACATTTATTGTTCTCTTCTCTCTGTACAAGAAAAATGTACATAGAATGCACATTGTGATGCCTGTGACCGAGCCCTATGAATGTTTCCTGTTATTGGTAACCCAAACCCCATCACTCCACATTATGAGGGTTCTCTAACCGTCTTCTACACCGACGCGGGGAATGGAAGAATATACAATTCTGATACCCTCAAGTCAGGGTGAGAGAATTCGCCATCAAGGAACTAAAGCTCTGTGTTTTACTTTTCTTTCTTGTTTGTTCCTTTATGGTTGTGGCCACACCCGGGTATGCTCACGACCTTCTCCTGGCTCTGTACTCAGTAATCACAATGGACTTGACTGAAGAACCGTAGGGGAAGCCTATGAATATACCCGGGTCCCACGGATGCAAGGCAAAAGCCGTATCCGCTCTCCTCCCGTTGCAGCAGCCCAAACTGCGTGCTGGATACTTAATGACCTCATACTTAACATTTCAGCAAAGAAAAGGGCTGAAAATCTTAAACATGGGAAAATTTGGACCCAAGAATTTACGTTGAAACGCTAAGAGATGGAGTTGTGGGCATTTCTGTCCCTCTCAAGGCTCGTTTCTTTAAGAATTTTCCATCCTTCCTTAGGTTTGCTTCTGTGTCAAGTATTGGATTATTAAAGATCAAGCAAGGAGCTTCAAAGGTGCAGTGGTAGGAGAGTCTTGAGGGTGCGAGTCTTTCACATGGGTGACCAGCATTCGATTCTCACCTTCAGATCTTGTGGGGTACATAGCTGAATCACCTCGGGGGTCGAGTGGGCTGCTCCATCTTTGCCTCTGGACCACGATGGATGCAGAGGATTGAACCTAATGTGGACAGAGCAAGGCAAAGCTGCAAGGTTGGGGCCATAGCACAGGGGGTATGGTGTTTGCCTTGCATGTGGCCGACATGGACGACCCGAGTTGGATTCCACAACCCCTCTCGGCAAGCTACCAAGAGTATCTTGCCCGCACGCCAAAGCCTGAGAAGCTACCTGTGTCATATTTGATATGTCAAAAACAGTAACAAATCTCACAGTGTTACTGGGCGCTCTCCAACAAATCCATGAGCAATGGGAGGACAGTGACACTCTGAGCTAAAATACATCTGAAGCCACTTTGTTATGTCTGTGAACAACCATTTAGAAATATTTCCTGCTATGGGCAACCCACACCATATCACCCCACATTCTGAGGATACCCAACCCTCTACTACAAGAAAGACGCAGCATGGATACAGCAAGATTCAGTTCAGAAATGCCCACGTTGGGATGAGGGAATCCTCCAATAAGGGACTGAGGCTGTTTTGTTTGTATTTGGTTTGTTCATGGTTTGGGGGTCACAAATCCAGGAACCCGCAAAGATTGTCCTGGCTCTGCACTCAGGAAGCACTCCGGCATGATGGTGGGGCTGTATGGAGAGCCAAAGAGTGTGAGAGCTTCCTTTCACTTGGGTAACCTGGGTTCCATTCCAGCCTTCAGATCTTGTGGGGTACAAAACTGGACTCACTATAAACAATGCTCCTCTCCCACAGTCCAGGGGCTTCTCCCATGGGGACGGCTTGTGTCCATGGACTGAGCAGAACAGTCTCCGAGTAGCTTTTCCAAGGGGAGCGCTTCTTCGCAGTGTGGGCGCTCACTTCCTTCTGGTCACCCACAGAAGACATCCCACATGTCTTGGCATCCTCATGGGGCTGAGGGCATAATTGCTCACTCGAGATTTTGTCACAGTGTGCATGACCAGAAGAATCCCACCTGGGCTGGTTGCTATCTGAAGAACAGCAGAGAAGGATTCCAATTACTGTGCTGTGTCTGAGAGTCTCCTAATCCAGAAAATTCTAGATCTGCTGGCTGATTTCTAATATTTACCCAACTTGATTGCAATTCTGACACGTGGATGGATTTTCCAGGCGAAGACCTAACGTTTCAGCAAGATAGACAAGCAAAACAAACCGACGGCAGGTCAGATAGCTGTGTAAATTTTTTTTAACTCAAAGAACTGACATACAAACAAAACAAACACAAACACTCTCCTCCCATTGCTCATCTATTTACTCGAGTGGGACCAGTAACGTCTCCATTTTGAGACTTGCTGTAACTGTGTTTGGAATATTGAATACGTCACGGGTAGCTTGCCAGGCTTCGCCACGTGGGCAAGATACTCTCGGTAGCTTGCCAGCCTGTCCGAGAGGGTTGGAGGAATCGAACCACCTCGGCTGGGCTTGCTGTGTGCAAGGCAAACACCCTACTGCTTTGCTATCACTTCAGCCCAAGATACAGTAAGTGGAAATAACTACCTCTGCAGAAAATTGAAGCACAGGTTTAGAGTGAAAACAAAAGGGGCCCGAGACTGGGTTTGGTACTATCTTAGTGTGGACCTTAGTGGGATAGCTGAGTGCGAAACACGTGTGAAGGCAATGATGCACCCCGACACAGCCAAGGGGGAGCAGGTGGAGGGACAGTACCAATTCCCTCTGGGGTGGCCCGGGGATAGTAACCTACTCCTGGATCCAGACTCATTTCTGCCAAGAGCCGCTGGGTTTCAAGATTTGTCTCTGAATCTTTGGGATCATAGCCATTAAGCAGCAGTGAGAGCAGAGCGGGTAGGACGTTTGCCTTGCAGGCAAAAAACCCGGGTTTGAATCCCGGCAACAGTACGGTCCTCTGAGTACTGCCAGGAGTAATTCCTGAGTGCATAAGCCAGGAGTAACCCCATGCACATCGGTGGTTGTGACTCAAAAAAAATAACCCAAAGAGTAAATTTTCAGAGACAAAAACCTCTAATTTGTGCACACACGCACCAAAGTCCCAACCCCAGCACAGGAGCCAATGAAAATGATGGACCACAAAAGTGTCCCTTTCCTTTGGGGGCTGCCCGTGAACATATCTGGAGGTTCAATAAGTGTTATGTCCGGGCCAAAGGCTCTAAACAGGGCCCCGCGCAGACCTGAGTAGGGAGGTCTGAGATGGCCAAGACCACCACTATCTGCAGGTCCCTCACACCAAGGCCCAAAGTTCATGTGCCCACCCTCCAGTGTCATCTTGGACCTGGATGCGATCTTGGCTGCAGGGACCCTCAGGATAACGCACCCTCACCCATGATACCTGCGCCACAAAACGGCCCCCAATGCATCCCTCAAAAGCTGCACATTCCCAAATGCCTGGATATACAGAACAAGTTATAAAATAACAAGCTGGAAAACGCCCCATAAGCTGGCGTGTCCTGCCGCTCAAGTTCCCAAACTAGGAGCTGCAGGGTGCTCAAGCAGGGTGCTCAAGCCAGCGGTGATCCCTGAGTGCAGAGACCAAGAGCAAACCCTAAGTCCTCCTGAAGTCTCACAAGAATCATTAGAAGTAAATCCAAGCACTGAAATACGGCAGCGTCTAATGAGTTGAGAGACGAGATATCAAATCCCCTGTGGTGGGAGAGAGATAGTACAGCACATAGGACAGAAGCGCTGCACACACATATCGGTTTGACCCCAGGCAGCCCATATGGTCTTGGAGCAATGCCAGGTGTGGATCCTGAATACACAGGAAGGAATAATGCCTAATCCCTAATGCCTAAGGAAAAAAGAAAAAGCAGAAACCATATGATTTGAGTGCCTGGTGCAAAAGTACTGGGGTTCAGGCACCAACATTTTAAATTGCCAAGACGTTTCAGTACATGGTGTCCCGGTTTCTGAGCACTCTTAGGAGTCATCGTTTAGGACAAAGCCAGGAGAACTGTGGACTGTGCTCCCTAAACAAAGGCAACAGCAAAGCCAATTAAACACACAGAAGTTCGTGTAGATGGGAGCCTTGTGGAGAGCAGGTATGAGCCGGGGGTGGGGGCGCGACTGAAACCTCATGGGACTTGGGGTGTTCCGGCCCGTCCTTCACACCGTACCGAGGTCACCAGTTGTCCCGCACGAGTGGCTCTCTGGCACGGCCACGGCCCCAGAAGCACAAGGACTTAATGCAGAAACCAGCAGCTTGGAGCAGAAAAGTAAACGGACTATGCGTTAATCCAGGCCATCATGTCTGCCCGGAGGAGAAAGGGTGTTGCTCCCTTCCGCCCTCTCCTCTCTGGAAAGAAAGATTGCGGCCGCATAGGAGCCTTGTGGACAGCAGGTATGAGCCGAGGGTGAGGGAGCAAGTAAAACCTCATGGGAAGGGGGGCGTTCCGGCCCGTCCTTCACGCCCTACCGAGGTCACCAGTTGCCCCCCACGAGTGGCTCTCTGGCACGGCAATGACTCCAGAGCACAGAAACCAATCTCTTAATTATCTGACTCTCAGTAGAATTACTTTCAGAGTTAATAATAGCAGAAATCCAAAACATCATTTAACTCTTGAACCCAGCTGTAGAAAGCAAATCTTTTCACAATGCTTTATCAGCTGGCTCATTTGGGGGTGGGGGTAAACTCTAAATAATAATGGTGCAACATTTATTGAAACAATGAAGCTAGTCAAAGTAGATAGAGTGTTAAGTAGAATTCATCTGTCTCACAGGCATTGGGTGGGTGAGGGTTTATTGGGGTTCTTCGTGGTGAAAAATAAGTATTGGTAAAGGGAAATGTGATTGATATTTGCATGACCGAGACCTAAACCTGAAAGCTTTGTAACTTTTCCCACAGCAATTCAATAAATAAATAAATTTAAAAATAAAAAAAGAAGTTCGTGTAGTACAGAAAGTAAATTAATTCACCAATGGATGGAACTATTTAAAGGGAGCTAAGCGATAACTGGGCAGATAGCGATCTTCCCATAGACACAGTCAAAACGGGTTGATCTGAATCACCCCACAGGGTCCTGCTACTCCACACGAGTTATTCCTAAGGACAGAACTGAGAGTAAGCCCTGAGTATCCACAGGTCAACCCTATAAAAAAACCTGGGAGGGAACAATTACCTCATGGCTGTCCAACATCCCAGCCCGTCACTGTCACAGCTACTGTTGGACACACAGCTGCGGCCTAATCCCAGGAAGCCGAAGCGGGTCTGTACAGAAACGGTTGGCACCACACTGCTCTCACCGACAGCCTGCAGATGCTGGTACGTCTGCAGCATCACGTCCCTGTAGAGCTTCTTCTGAGAGGCCGCCAGGCATGACCATTCCTCCGGGGTGAAGTTCACAGCCACGTCATGGAAGGTCACTGCATCCTGAGTCAGCACACAGGGACGGTGGCAGTTAGAGTCTATCTTACTCTCATTCCCACTGCTGTGAGGCCAGGATCCAGGGTCTTATAATGTCGCTAGGCCTCTGCCCTTCGAATGAACCAGCCTCCATGCACACGCATGGCTGACGGGCCCCAGAAATCACATAAGGCAGCTGGATCTGCTAAAGTGGGAGGATGTTATACAGAAGGTTCTTGGATGCATCTGCCTTTCCTGGTAACCCCAGGTCCAATTAGAGCACCACTGGTCCAGTGAGCACTGTAGAGAGGATCACCTGAACGCAGACTTGTACGATCCAAAAGACCATCCCTGGGTGCAGCAAAAACCACTGCACGCTCACTGCTGCACCCCACAGCTCATGACCACTAAGACTGAGAACTCGACAGTCCATATAGACAACTACTCAGAGCGGTGCTTGGCATGTGTGCCTGTAGGAACTCACTGCTCAGGACCGCCCCAAATCCCTCTCAAAGAAGGTAGAAGTTTCTTGACCCCAACATCTCTACTGGTCTCAGAGATCTTTGGCTCTTTCTCCTTGGGTTCGGTGCATGCCCAGAAATCCACACGTAAGATTATGTGAACGTAAGACTGTATCACTGAGAAGGAGAGGCTCTCCGGAGCAGGAAGGACAAAACAGGGGAAAAGCAAGTCCTGGGGCCCAAGTCACTGTAGTTGCCAGTGTGCAAACGGGGCCAGCACATCCCAGGGTGTTCTGATGCCCATCAGTTGTGAATCCAGAGCACAGAGTCAAGAGGATGGCTGAGTACAAAAACAATACAAAAGAAAATGAAGCAGCAATTTGGCGTAACAGGACAGCTGTTCGGGGACAGCGTCTAGGACTGGTGATCCCCGCCAACCCATATGATCCAACAATCACTGCCAGGGCCAATGCCAGAGTGCAGCACAAGGAATTATTGTGCGAATCCTTTACTCTGCCACCCCAAATAAAACAGAAAACCCAAGACAAGATCTTTGGACCTCCAGCATCCCATTGGTCGCCTAGACCTCTCAGGAATAATCATTGAGCACTGAGCTTTGAGTACTCCTCACACCGCTGGTTCAGTCCCAAAGCCAAATATGGGGCAGTCCGGTCGGAAGTCACTTCTTGGAATCCGTCCAAAAGAAACTCAAAACAGATCGCCAAGGAAGCCCGGGCTCTCCTGCACTACCTCATGCCATTCTGTCCCTCTACTCCTACCTTTGGACGGTTTATCAGAAGCCACGTCACCATCTTCTCCCACCACTGCTGTTCTGAGGATCAGCAGGAGGCTCCGTGAGAAGACCTGGAGAAGTCAGAACAGTGAGCACTAGACAGCAGAACCTCCTCCCACCCCTGAGCTCAGACCAGACACACACTCACAATCCCACCTCAGGGAGACAATGGCAGAAGCTCCTGTCTCTGCTGGGGATGCAAATTTTGTTGGCATCATTTCTGCACTTCAGGATAGGAGCTCAGGCCCAGGCTATTGGGGAGATAACAACAGCCTTCTCTGATCCTCGGATTCCTCCCTGGATTGCACAGGAAAATCCCTACAGGCCCAGTCAGGGGCTGACTCTGAGTCCTGATGGTCCCAAGTACTAGCGCCCCTGCAGCTGGCAGCAGTGCTGCCCCCTGGGAACTAAAGCCTGGATGAGGCTCTGCCATGGGGAAAGTCACAGGGACTTAGAGTGGACAAAGCTTCAGCCACTCTCTTGCAGGCGGGACAAGTACATGCGCCTGGGCACTCTGTCCCGGGGTCCGAGATCACTTGTGGGTACAGTTGGGTCAGAGGCACAGCCCTGCTCTTTCCCACTGGACCTGAACCCTTATGGGTCCTGCTTTACTCTAACCCTGAAATGGCACATCTGCGTGAGCCTCATCCAACACTTGCTCCTGCCGTACAAGAATATATTAGAAAACCGCACAAACACTTGGTTGTATAGAAAAATAATTCAAATCACCAGGGCATTTACTAAGGACCATAATATGAACTGTCAGGAGTTAAGACCTGAGCACTGTAGATTATGACAACACACTGCAAAAAAGGGCAAATTCGACACACAAGTAACAAACAGAATTCATGTGCAAAATAAGAGGGAAGAACATTTAAATAGTCAAATATCAGGTCCTTAGAACTTTGTTTTTCTGAATGATTTTCCATGAATTCTTATTATTCTTTTTCTGTGATCATAAGTTTGCTGTGTACATGTGTGTGTGTGGGGGGGGGGGGTGCGTGTTTTTCGTCTTTGAGTCAGAACCAGCATTGCTCAGGGAGTATTCCTAGCTCTGCACTCAGGTTTCACTCCCAGCAGGTATGGGGAGCAGTTGGATTCGAGACACAGAACTTGGGTTGGCTGTGTGCAAGGCAATCACCCTACTTGCTGTACTTTTGCTCCGCCCCTTCCTATGTAAATTCTTCCAAAAATACCAGGAGTGAGTCATGAACACAGCTCTCCCTCCCCCATACACAAAAATCTTCAAAAATAAACATTAAAATCCCCTTTTTCCCTCAGTATTTACCCCAATTCCAGTGGTTGTCTGCTCAGGGACAGATGAAGGGTCAGGGCTGCTTTACAAGTTGATGTGAGGGAGGTGAAATTCATGATACGGAAAAAAGATACACCATTATTGTAGTTGGACAGGCAGTAATGTGAGTTGGGCGTTGGACTAGATGAACCCATCAATCCTCTGCATCCCATATGGCCCCCAGCAGCTCCAGGGTTAATTCCCAAGCGTACAGGCTAGAGTAAGTCATGAACATCTCCAGGCATGGCCCCGTCTCCCCCAAAAAATCCAAAAAAATCAAAAATAGCCCCCCAAATACATTTTCATTGGAAAACATCAGCCACCTGGAGGCCCTATTCTCCCCCACACCCACATATCCTGCATGATCCCGGCTCTCACGGCAGACAATGAAGATGACCAGCAACAGGTCTCCTGCCATTAGGTGGAGGGGCTGAAGCTCTGCCCCTCAAATCTGGAGATTCTACAGAAGCGAGATTAGGGACGATGGTTCAAATATGGGACTGTTGGGAGGGTTGGGACTGCCAAGCTCCTGGCTGATTCCCACATTCACCCACTACTGCCCCATCCTGGAGCTGGAGACGATTGTGGCCAAAGAGGCACCCCAGAATCATGCACTCAAAACTATCACCCCTGAACCCTGAGACAGCCTCCACTGTACCCCCTAAGCTCTGCGTCCCCTAAAACCTCTACCACACCTCAGGATCCACATGGATGATGGCTAACAAGTGAAAAACCAGCACAAAAGTGCTCCCCAAGCTGGCTCGGCCCCTCGGCTCAGAGTGTGGAAATGGGAAGGCACGGGGTGCTCACAGGAGGTTGCTCGAGTCCTGAAACTAAATCCTTGTTCAGAGTCGACCTTCCAGGATGGGGCGCAAATTTATTTGTCCTTTACCAAGTGAGCAACAGCCACAGTGTCTGTGTCAGGAATGGAAAATGAACCATGACATTTATGACATCGCTTATGACATCACTTCCGTTTCCATAAGGTGCCTTAAAGAGCCAGAGTCTAGGCACTGAGAACCTTTTTCTGCCACCCACGTGAATCTGTGTTGCAAGGGGCGTGGACCCGAATAAAGGAGTGGAGAGGCAAATGCTAGAGTGGTCGGTCACACACTAAGGGGCCTGGGGGTAAGGAGAAGTCCTCCGATTCTGCAGTTGTCACCAAACATTGAACCAAAGATATCTAGACACACAATGTTACCCTGATCTTGCCAAATGATCCCTGAGCTCAGAGACAAGGGTAAACACTGAGTACTGCATGCTATGGCGAAAAATATAAGAACGAAAAAGGCAAATTCTACCGAAGGCAGGGAAAATGATGTGCAAAGAGAAATTCTAGAGTGAAACATTTAAAGAGTCAAGTTTCTGGTCCTTAAAACTTCCCTATTCGTGATCTTTCCCTGCTACAGAAACTCACAGTTTCTCCTGAATTCCTATTTTTCTTTCCCCATTTTACATCTTTTTAATTGTATGTGCATATATGTTTATATACAAGTGTGTCTTTGTGTGATTTTTGTTTGGGGGCCACAAACGGCAGATTCCGGGCTTACCCTTAGTATTACACTCAGGAATCACACTGGTACAGAAAATATGGATGTAGGGGATGGAACCTGGGTCGATTGCTTGGATGGTTAAGTCCTTACTCACTGTACAATGTCTCTGGCCCTAAGTAAATGTGCTCTAACACACCCATGGTGATCCCTGAGCAGATGTCCTTATTCGTGAAAAACCAAATCTAAGATAGCAAGATGCTTAAAAAAACACAACCCTTTACCCTTGTTGGATTAGAGTTCTAAAAATTTAGGTTTAAGATTGTTCCATCATTTCTCCTCTGCTACAAGGAGCTTAGGCTTACTGAATAACACCCATCACAATGCTCCTGAATCACTCCAATTTCCTTAGTATTCATCTTTAACTTCCACGTGCTCTGCTTCTCCTATGTATTAATCACCCACTTCCCCTAACCAGAAACTGTGAATTATAAAGTCAGATTCTTCAGAGATCTCTGGATTTTGTATATGTAAGTCAAATTTTGACTTTCTCTTTCCTTTATATCATCTGCAGTTTACTTTAGACAAATATCCTTTTTGCTCCTGGACAAGGACCAGTGCAGTCCCAGTTGGGAAGATTGTGCTGGGAGGATTGGGATGGCCATGCCCCCAGCCCTCAGCTTTGTATAGACAAAGTAAAGCAATACTAGGCTTTTGTAACTTCAGAGTTAATTGACTGAAGATAGTATATACTCTTGGGCATAGTCATGTTTATGAGACTTAAGCCTCAGCTGCCCTTTGTTCTTAGCACCCCAAAAGCAAGAGACTGGATGGACCCAGGAGAGCTGTGAGCTACCCTGGCATTGAAAAAGGACAGGTAAGCACCATAACATAGGAGTGACTGATCATTTACGCAGATATTTGGCAGAGAAAATTGTCATTCACCCAAGGAGACATTCTGTCTCCCAGGGACATCTACGTTAGTTTTATCTTTTCCTCTAGTTGTATAAGTTATCAACACTTGCAGTTTGGATAAACACAGTAAGAGACAACAAAGATTCCAACACTTAGTTCTCTGGGCTTTGACAGCAAATAAGGATTTTTTTTGCTTTTTTGGGTCACACCCGGTGATTCAAGGGGTTACTCCTGGCTCTGTACTCAGTAGTTACTCCTGGTGTTGCTCAGGAGACCATATGGGATGCTGGGAATCGAACCCAGGTCGGCCGCATGCAAGGCAAACACCCAACCCGCTGTGCTATCTCTCCAGCACCCAGAACAAATAAAGCTTTTAACACTTACTTCTCTGGGCTCTGAGACCAAGCAAGGCTTTTACTGTAAATCCCAAACTAAGTTATCAGGCCAGTTCACCTTGTGCTTCCCCATGGGATCCTGTCTCTAACGTTGTAACAGTTTGCATCAAGACCATACACACGTGCTTTCTAGAATGTTCCATTTCGAAGCTGGGGTAGTTTTGCCACTTGCCCCAGGTCCATCCAAGTCCCACGGCAGAACCTCCCTGTTGGGGTGTTAGGAACTACAGCAACTGAAGCCCGAGTCAAGTAATAATCACCAAGCAATTATGCCCTGGAGTAGATGACTTCAGATTCAATCAACTCCCAAATATTAGGAGCATAGCATTGATGGTCTTACTCTGTTTAACCAAAAAACATTCTGTATAGTAAAAATATAAATAATCTATAGGGGAAATAGAAAAGCAGGTACAAATACATAGCCCTTCAACTGCAAACCAGTACAAATACAAAGTTGAGAATTACCAGAAAGTCATGCTTTATAAGTAATTAAGACTGACCTGGGGAACTGAGACAACGCGAGGTAAAACAAAAAGGAAAGGTTAAAGATAAACTTTAAACTAGGGATGTTAGCAAGGACATGATAAGCTTCTCTGGGAGGAGAAATAGGGGCAATTCATAGATGAAGCCTAAAGCACTTTGGGATAATATCCAGCAGATCACCAACAGCCTGGACCCTGTTTCCTTCCTCGATCCTCTGTCACCCTTCACCGGCCAGGGTGGGTAGACCAATTATAGCCACCAAAGGCACGTAGCACATGTCCACACATTATTTGAACACAACTCTCAGTAATCATTGTAATAGCCGAGTTTTGCCTGATCAGGGGGAGATGAAGAGTCGGGGTGCAATTTTCAAGTTGATTTTAGGATACAGAAATTCTGCGTTACAAAAAATAACAATATGGAGTCAGAGATAGTAAGCTGGGAGGGGCGCTTCCCATGCTGACCCCGATCGATATTCGGCATCTCACATGACCCAGAAAGAACTTAAAAAAGCAAAGAAGAATTCCCGTGTGCTGCTCCCAGAGTAATTCCACATATGTGCCCAACATACAACAAAAAATAGCCCCAAAGTAAATTTTCATTTGCAAACCACAACCACCCCTAGAACCACACCCAAGGGTCGGTCTGGAAATCAAGGCTACTAATGAATAGTGACGGAGGGCTACAGTGTCATTTGCCATTAAGGAGCTGCCCCCCTGCCCCTCAAAAATGAACAGTCGTTTTATAGTTTTGGAGTCACCACCTGCGATACCGACGAGGAACTTGACTCTGCGCTGAGGCACCCATCCTGGTCGAGCTTGGAGGTCGATCTTTGGTGGGCCAGATGCAAAGTAAACGCCCTAACCGCTGTGCTATCTCTCCAGTCCTCTAAGAGAATCTGCAGGTTTTGCAGCAGGGAGGTCCCGGACAAAGCATCCAGGACAGGGCCCAGCGCAGTCCTGTGCTGGGAGGGTCAGGACGGCCCAGCCCCGACGTCCTGCAGCCCCCGCACTCGGCCCCGGCCACTCGCCACCACCACACAACTGAGCTGCAGGGGATCCCCAGAACCAGGCACTCACACCTGCGAACCTTGAGCCCCGTTACAGCTCCCACTGCACTCACCAAAGCTCTGCGACTACCACCAAACCCTGGCAGACTCAGTAACCACCGGGATATCGGTTGAAAAAGAAGCTTAAAAGTGTCCTTAGAGCTGGATTGGCCCTGAACCTCAATGCAAAGACCGGGAGGTGAGGGCGCTCACAGGAGGCCGCTATTGTCCTGCCATGAAACCAGCCTTCACAGATCCCTTCCACATGGGACAGCCTCTTCTCCCTTCACCTGCATAGCAAATGGACTCCTGATCCAGTGTCTTGCAGGGAAACAGGTAAATGCCCTGCTGTGACTCACTTCCGCTTCTGCAAGCAGCCTTAAAGGGCCAGACACCAGCTGCGCAGAGAACAACTAGGAAAATGTAGGTAAATGTGTAAGGCTGGTTGGCTGGAGCGAAAGCACAGTGGATAGGGTGTTTGCCTTGTACGCAGCTGATGAAGGTTCAATCATCTGGATTCTATATGGTCCCATTTTGGTGTATACTAGATTGTTAGGATTTTACTGCTTCCAAAGTGTAAGTCTCAAAACATTTACCCTCAATGTTTGTGTAAACAAATGGAAAGCTGAATACAATGAGTGCAGATACGCTACAGGGAGTGATGTGCTTCTTTGCATGTGGCTGACCTGGACACAAATTATGGGCAGCACAGCGGGATGTGACGCCCAGAACATAACACAGAAGGGCCTGAAGAATGGAGGTTTGGCTGACTATACAATGTCAAAAAGGCTCACCACAGCATCCTGGTTGGTCTCTGCCATGATCCTCTGCAAACCAGGGCCTCTGAGCCAAGTCAGAGTCACAGCAAAGAATGAAACCATGGTGAGTCTTGACAATACCCAGAAAAATGCAATGTTTGTACCTATTTACTTCTAATTTAATTCCTTCCACCTTGCTTTATCACTATGAACCATTATTTACCAGTTAACATACTGGGAAGTCCACATGCCAGGACATTGTCATAACCATGGAGCAGGTGATAATCAGCAAGTACCTTTCAGTTGTGGTACTAGTATCACAGGAAGCTTTCACACGTAACAGGATTATTTCCTTCCTTACTGTCCTTTTTTATCAATCCCCCACCCACTTGTTGAAACTAAAATTGTTTTACCTAAGGGCCCTGTTCTGACGCCGGCCATTGTTATTATGGAAGTAATTGATCCAGCACAACTTTTATATTTACTAAAGCTTTTGGGAACATGAAGGCCTTCATATTCCTTACCTACAGGATTTTCTTCAGGATTCTCTTTAAAGTCGCAGGTGTGAATAATGCGCTTTCCACGTTCTTACATATATATATATATATATATATATTCTTACATATATAAATATGTATATTTATATATAGCTTCTCTCCAGTGTGAATTCTCCTATGCATAAGGCCCGAGGATCCAGGAAATTCCTTCCCACACTCCTGACAGATATAAGGTTTCACTGCAAAATAACTTTTCACATGCCCAGTAATGGCTGAAGACAAACTGAACACCTTTCTACATTCCTGAAACTTATGAGGTTTCTCTCTACTGTGAATTTTCCTGTTCAGAAAGCTATGCCAATTGCATCAAAATTTTCCTGCAGTCCTTTCATATATAAGGCCTCAATCCAGGATAAATTTCTCTCACACAGCAAAACTTGAGGATTGAGTAAAAATGTTCCCACACCACTACATATGTTTTCTTCGAGTATGAATTTTCCTATGTTTAATAAGGAGTTAGGAGGAAGTGAAGGGTTTGCCAAAGTCTTTACAAACATAAGGTTTGTCTCCCTCCAGTATGAAAATTTCAGCCTCTCCTTCCATATCCTTCTCGACTCTGCATATTCAGGGTTAGGGAAATGAGATCCATTTATTACTGGATTTGGCATATCAATTTGGTCTATTTGGCATAGACCACGGATAGCTTGCCAGGCTCTGCCGTGCTGGTTGGATATTTAAGGTACCCTGAAAACTTAGAGAAAAGTAAATAAATGCGGCCGTGCGCGCCCGGGAGCTTGTTGTGATAATCTCTGGATCCTGGCCGTTGCTGGGGTTACACGGCAGTTGGAGGGTGTAACTGTCTAGCTACTGACAGGTCCAGTTCCAAACCGTGCAGGCTTGGAGATCTCAGCCCCGGGTCCCACACACCTGGGTTCCTCTGCCAGTTCTGATATGCCTGAGGCTTATCCAAGTGTGTGGAGAATGGCCCCAGTAAGGCCTTGGCTGGGGCCTCGAGGTCTTCAGCTGTTGGGCCCTGGCAAGGATAGTCAGGCACAGGGTAGGAGACTCTGCCTTGTGCTCTCCTGGGAGCTTGTTGTGATAAAATACCAAGGCAGAAATAGGCAGCCAAAACGCAGAAAAACAAAAATGATTGTCTGTACTTTTAATGCTCGTACGCTGGCATCTGCTGCATCCATTGAAGACCTTATGGCACAAGCACAAAAGATCAAGTACGACATCATTGGTCTGACCGAAACGAGAAGACATCAATCCCATCATGCCGTTTTCGACACTAGAGAAGAACTGTTCCTTGGAACATGTGATAAAAGAGGCGTCGGTGGTGTCGGTATCCTTGTCAACACAAACTTAGTCACGAGCACTGATTCATTCGAATGCCTAACAACCCGAATCGGACGATTACACTTGAATAAATGTGGCTCACTACCGGGCAGTTTCTATCTTTGTTGTCTATGCACCAACATCCAGTTATGGTGAAAGAGAAACTGAGAAATTCTACATGGACCTGGAGAAGTTCTATAAAGAAGATCACACCTTCTACAAGATCATTGTCGTTGATTTTAGTGTCAAGATAGGACCAAGAAGATCAGTCGATGAACTCCACATCGGGACCCATGGCCTGGAATGGAACGAACAGGGTGACAGACTGTCTGAGTTCATCATGTCAACCAAAACCTTCCATGGTAAATCACAGTTCCAAAAGGCTGAATCTAAACGTTGGACATAGGCGTCTCCCTATGGACGGTTCCACAATGAAATAGACCACATCATATTCAATCGGCGGTTTTGCCTAACCGATGTTGCTGTTGTCCAAAATTCAAAACGGGATCAGACCACCGTCTTCTTCATGCAAAATTCTACCTCACAGAACGAGGAGAAAAGAATGCAAGGTTTAAGAAGAGGACTCCCAGAACAACCACCAACTGGGAGCTCTTTGGCTCTGTTGTGGCAACATGGGAAGATGCCGTCATTGACAACATTGATGAGGAATATGATCGAATGATTCAGCACCTCCATGATTGTGCAAGGAATGCCAAGAGAGAGATAACCACGAAAAACCGCCTTTCTTCGAAAACTCTTGAACTTACTCGCCAATGTGGCTTGGCACATGCCTCAGGCAACCACAAGCGAACATCCGAATTGGCAAAACACTGCAGAGAAGCCATCAAGGATGACCTCAAAAACAGGAGAGCAGCAGTACTGGTAGATGCGGCAGAAGCTGGGAAAAGCATTCATAACATCCGCCTGTCCTTCACCAACTACAAAACCAAGATGACTGCCCTCCGACATCATGATGGATCTATCACATCTTCCAGAAGGGCAATAGAGAAGATTATTCATGACTTCTACTCAGATCTCTTTAATAGCCACGTCCACTTGCCCACATACCACATGATGGATATGTCGTTCCCAATGTTCTCCCTTCCGAAATCCAACATGCCATCTCGTCGGTAAAGAAACAAAGAGCACCTGGCCCAGACAAGATCAGACCCGAACACCTGAAGAACTTACCATCAGTACTCATCAATACATTGGCTCGGCTCTTCACACGCTACCTGTCTGAATGCAAGGTTCCATCCCAATGGAAAACCAGCAGGACTGTACTACTATACAAGAAAGGAGACATCCACGACAATGGCAACTATCGCCCAATCTGCCTATTGTCTGTCATCTACAAACTATTCACTCGAGTCATCCTGAATAGGATTAGCAGAACACTAGAAGAAGGACAACCATGTGAACAAGCTGGATTCCGAAAAGGATTCAGTACCATCGACCATATCCACACGATTACTAAGCTCATTGAGGTATCTCGGGAGTTCAAGATGCCGCTCTGTCTAACGTTCATTGATTAAAAGAAGGCCTTTGATTCTGTTGAGACGGAAGCAGTCATGGAAGCCCTAGCCAATCAGGGCGTACAAAGTCAATACATCAGGATCCTTCGTGAGCTCTATTGCGGATTCACTACCAAGATATCACCATTCTACAAAGAAGTAATCATCCATATCTAGAGAGGGGTTCGGCAGGGTGATACCATTTCACCAAAACTCTTCAGTGCCACCCTCGAGAACATCATGCAACGACTGGAATTGGAAAGCATGGGAGTGAAGATAGATGGTCGGCAACTACACCACCTCCGCTTTGCTGATGACATCGTTCTAATAACACCAAATATCAGCCAAGCAGCACAAATGCTGAACGACTTTGACCGTGAATGTGGAAAGGTCGGACTACAGCTGAATCTTACGAAGACAATGTTTATGAGAAACAGCCTTGTTCCTGATGCTCCATTCGCTCTCAATGGAACCACCATCTCCGAATGCAACAGTTATATATACCTAGGTCGAGAAATCAACATGATGAATGACCTGGCACCTGAGTTGCGCAGGAGGAAGAGAGCGGCTTGGAATGTCCTCAAGAGCATTGAAGAAATAACTAAAAGGACAAAGAACCTCCTGCTACGAGCACATCACTTTGATTCCACTATTCTTCCTGCATTAACATATGCGTCAGAGACCTGGACCCTACGAAAACGGGATGAGAACGCTGTTCGGGTCTCTCAAAGAGGAATCGAAAGAACTATGCTTGGACTATCACGATTCACTCAAATGAGAGATAGAATCCGGAGTTCTGATCTTCGTCAACGCTCCAGAATCAGGGACGCTGTCTCATTTGCCAAGATATCAAAAATCAGATGGGCTGGACATGTAATGAGGTTTACAGACAACCGCTGGACTACAGCCATTACTGATTGGATTCCACGGGACATCAAAAGATCACGTGGACGCCCACCTATAAGATGGTCAGACTTCTTCGTCAAGACCCTAAATGATCGGTTTGAGGCTCTGCATGTTCCTAGAATGAACAGATACCATTGGGCTACGCTAGCACGCAACCGGGATGAATGGAGACGTTACTGGCACCCGCTCGAATAAATCGATGAATAACGGGGATTAAGTGATTAAGTGAAATGATGAAAATTTCAGTGCCTCAAACGGAGTGCAAAATACGCAAATGCCTTGCCATACTCCATATATATATATATATATATATATATATATAGAGAGAGAGAGAGAGAGAGAGATATTCACTGCAATGTGCAATGTGCATTTTCTTATGGACAGAAAAGTTTGAATAGTAAGAGAAAACCCTCCCACAGTAGTGACACGAATAGTGTTTCATTCCCCTGTATGAACTTTCCCATGCTCAGAAAGACCGGAGAGGAAATGAAAGGCCTTTCCAATTACCTCACATATATAAGGGTTTTCTAAAAAACAGAAATTATGAAACTAAGACTTCAGGAATAAGCAAAGGCCTTCCTACATTGCTCACAAGTTATCTCTCCAGTGTGAGTTTTTCTGTGTACTAAGGCTTGTGGAATAAGCAAAGACTTTCCACTCCGTATATGCATGTGGCTTCTTTCCAGAGTGAGTTTTCTGTGCATACTAAGATGTGTTGAGTGATCGCACAGCGGTAGGGCGTTTGCCTTGCACGCAGCCAACATGACCGACCTGAGTTCGATTCTCCGCCCCTCTTGGAGAGCCCAGCAAGCTACCGAGAGTATCTCGCCCGCACGGCAGAGCCTGGCAAGCTCCCCGTGACGTATTCGATATGCCAAACACAGTAACAACAAAGTCTCCAATGGAGATGTTACTGGGCCTGCTCGAGCAAATCGATGATCAACGGGAGGGCCTTTACTTTTAATTTTTAATAAGATGTATGAGTCAGAGAAAGGCTTTGACACATTGCTTACATGCATACAGACTCTCCAGTATGAAATCTCCTGTGTATAAGGAATGAGGATCCATTGAAGGCCTTCCCTCAGTCCTTACACATAAACAGTTTCTCTCCTGTGTGGATGTTCACATAGTACGACCGGGGTGATGCTGGACTCAAAAGTTTGTCCTCAGTGCTTACATTTCTGACGATTCTGTCCATTATTGGCTTCTATGGGAAAGTGATGGTGCTGAGGACACGGGAAGAGTGATCTTCTGATCACCCTCAGAAGATATCCCACCTCTCTTGGCATCCCTGGGGGGATGAGGGCCAAATTGCTCACTTGAGCCTTTATCAAAGTGTGCAGGAAGAGACATTCCACCAGGGCTGGCTGCATCCATGTAGAACAGAGGATTCCAATTATTAGTCTATGCCATGAGAGTTATCATGTCAAAGGAAATCAAGCTCTGCAGGTAGGTAGCTGGTAAGGTACGGGACAATGAGAGTCTTGGGGAAGTAATAAATCCAGATGGGGTTGAAAGCGGTGACTCTGAAGTCAGCCATGGGGATTCAGAGAGGAACTGGCCTAGTAGAAACCCAGAGAGCTGGAGACATGGAACAGGAGCAAAGGCTGGTAAGAACATCAAAGAACAAGGTCCGGCCAACGCTCTACCCCTTGACAACACGCGAGCAGTGGACTCTCAGCTACAAAGAAAACCCCAGAAGGCAGTTTCAGAAACATGATTTCAAACTGAGAGTATCAGGCTAGTACAGTAAGTTGTATGCAGTCAATCTAGGTACAATGCCCCGAATTCCAAATGGTCCCCTGAGCACCATATGATTCATAGATGGATGGAATTTTGCTCTATCCAATCATAAATGTTTCCTTTTTTACCTCTAATATAAGAAAAGAGACTTGGGTGGGATCCAGGATTGTGATCAACCTTGTGAGTAATCACAGGTAAACGGAATGGTCTTCTGGGATGTGGGGAGCTTGGGAGCTGACCCATATTCCCACTTATAAAAGATTTCGTCAAGGCGCCCCTTCCATCCTTTCAAACGACATTCTGTGCACAATTACATGCATCTAAACTCTCCAACTGAGACCAGAGCAACTGTAGATCTGGGTAGGGTTTTGCTTGCATATGGTCAACCTAGGTTCAATCCCCAGGAAACTGTAGAGTCTCCCGGAGCACCATCAGAAATAATACCTGAGTGCAGAGCCAGGAGAAACCACTGAGGATCACCAGGTATTGTAGGATAATTGTCGTCTGCCCTTGCTCCCTGGCCAGTGTGAGCTTATGTTTGTTGATTGCCCATAACCTTTCAATTACCTTTGTCTCCTGATCAGACTTTGACTTGTAAATATTGTCTTTCTCTTCTCCTTAATGTCTTTTGCATGGTTAGCTATTTCAGAGCAATTGCTTTTTGTATGGATACAGGAGGACAGTTACAAAGACAAGCCTGAGCTTGAGAGTTGATGGTCTCCAGATAATATTACCTCCTGCACAACTGCTCTCTTGACTGAAGGCTCAGTTGCCCTTACCTTCTCGATCCCCAAAAGAAGGGTCCGATGAGGGACTAGATGGACCCAGGGCAAGTGGTGAGCTAGCTACCCTGGCATCGAAATGGGCCTGGCCAAAGTAACATACTGCTTATCTATAAGAGCCTGGTTATGGACAAATTCTGTTATGAATCAAAAAGTAATAACTGGACTTGGACGCTGCTGGGATTAGGAGTGATTGATCGGCCTAAGCACTGTAGTCTGAATCTGTGGGGAGAAGTCCCCAGGAGTGTCACCCACAACCCTAAAAGTATATATTACTGTGTCCATACAGAATGATAATCATTAGGAAGTAAAACTAAATATGTCTATTAAGTTGCTGGTCTAAGAAGAGGAGTAACACACCTTGAAGGCTGCTTTTCCTTCTTGGGCTGCAGGTGATGTGGAAGTCTGGAAAACCATTTTTCATTGCGCTTCCCGTGGGGAGGCGGGGATCGGGGTCGTGGTAAGAGAAGGAAAAGAGCAGTTTCAGGGAGACAGGGGGAATGAAGGACACTGAGAAAAGGGATGGTCCTCCTCCACGCAGATTCCCTATCTTCCAGTATGTAGGCATTACACCCACCAACTGCCCCTGGCGCTGTGTAATCCCATCAATGGCCAAGACCCAGAGACTATAAAACCTTGTTACTGAAAGAAAACACGCAGGCTCCTGCCTCTGTGTCTGGCTGTCTTATTGGGGTGCTTTGGGGAGGGTTTGTTGAGTTTCCCTCCCAATCCCGAGCTGTAGACCTCTGGTTTGAGCCACAGACCCACAAGTCCCCACGAGCCACACGTATGAAGGAACCGGCAGAGAAACCCAGGTGTGCAGGACCTGGGGCTTAGATCTCAAAGCTGCTCGTATTGGGACTGGGCCTCCTCCACCCAGATCTCCCATCTTCCAGTATGTAGGTGTTACACCCACCAACTGTCCCTGGTGCCGTGTAATCCCATCAATGGCCAAGACCCAAATTCTATAACACCGTGCTCTGGGAAGTGCACGGCCACATGAAATCTTATTATCTAGACTTACTCTGGAAAAACTGGCAGGCTACCAGAAATATACTGCCCACACCGCAGAGTCTGGCAAACTCCCCATGGTGTATTCAATATGCCAAAAACCAGTAACAATCATGGTTCTCTTTCTCCTGACCCTGAAAGAGCCTCAATTGTGGCACTTCTTAAAATCTCAGGGGTAGGACAAAGGAGACATTGCTGGGGCCTGCTTGAGTCAATCGATGAACAACAGGATGACAATGATACAGTGCGAGAAGAAGAGACACAGAGTTAGAGGACACAGATGCGACTTAGAGAGAAAGCTGAGAGCTGAGAGGTGAGAGTAAGAGTGGCTGGGGAGATTGGAGAGGAGTCACAGAGAGCGTTGGAGAGCGAGTTAGAGAGAGGGTTGGATAGAGCTGGGAGAGACAAGAGACTGAATAATCAGCAACCAGCCCGGTCCTCATTCTACTTTCATCGGTCCAAAGCAACAGCTGTCCAGGGTGGAGAAGTGGCTCGAGAGCACCAAATGTGGACAGTGAGAGAGAGCCGCCAGGAGAGACCAGGAACATCTGTTAACGTGTAAATCTGGTTCAAACCCCCACTTCTCATAGGGTCCCCAAGCTCCCCTGGATTGACTCCTGAGTGCAGGGTTAGGAGTAAGTCCAGAACACTTCTGGCTGTGATCCGAACACAAAAACACAAAAAAGTGAACTTTGGGGGGCTGGAGCGATAGCACAGCGGGTAGGGTGTTTACCTTGGACACGACCAATGCAGGTTTTATTCCCAGCACCCCAAATGGTCCCCCAAGAACCGGCAGGAGTAATTCATGAATGCATGAGCCAAGAATAACCCCTATGCATCACTGGGGGTGACCCAAAAAGCAAAAAAAAAAAAAAAAAAAAAAAGTGAACTGTGTAGTTAATCAGAAAAAAAAAACACAACTTTCTCAACTTAGCAAAGAAGCATTTTTATGATGGCTACAGAGATAGCACAGACCACGAGATGCTTGTCTGGCACATAGCTGACCAGGGTTCAATCCCTATCACTTCACAGAGTCCCCAAACCTAGAATTATCAATGAGAACCGAGCCGGCGTAAACTCTAATCTCCATTGGGTCGAGCCAACCAAAAATAAATCAATAAATTTAGGTGCTAGAACTATAGTTTGTTAGGGTACTGGCCTTGTACACGGCTGACCTGTATACCCCGGCACCAAACTGAGTACCGTTTTGGCAGCAACCACAGGATATGACCATATGAGCTGACAGTGAGTGGGAGGGCACTTGTCATGAACGCAAAGGACTTAACTTCACAACCTGAATTGCCAAGGAGTGATCCCGGAGCACTGATGGGTTCGGCAAAATTCCACATAGCCAATCCCCCTCCTGCTCAAATAAAGGCAATGAGGATTTATCTGCAAACAGAAGAGGTGTGAAATCTAGTAATATATTCTGAAAGGTCAGTCGTCTGGGTTTGTTGTTTTGTTTTGGGACCACATCCAGAAGTGCTCAGAGCTTACAAGCCAGGTTTTCAGACTATGAATTTACTCCTATGGGTATGTGATTTTATAAAAGAAAAAGAGGATGAAAAATTACACTTAGAGCCAGAGTAATAGTACAGTTGGCAGGGCATATGTTTGGTCCCTGGCATCACATATAGTCCCCCAAGCACTGCCAGGAGTGTTTCCTGAGTGCCAAGCCAGAAATAACACCTGAGCATTACCGCTGTGTCCAAAAAAGAAACGAAAAATTAAATTTAGCCCAAACGAGATTTTAAAGTCCAAAATTTTGCTCAGAGCCTCCAACTCCTTCATTTTCCCCTAACAGCCATCTGTTGAAAGGGCTCTAGAAATTTCACATGTAAGAACTTTCCATGAAGGCATAAACAGGAGAGATCACACCAGACTGAAGCAGATGCCAGCCACCTGGAAGCCCAGAGGGCCTTCCCTGGTATCCACTGTCCACTAGTCCCCTGAGCACAGAGCAGGGCACAGACCTCAAGTACTACCAGGTGTGGGCCCAAATCTCACCTCCTCTGCTCCGCAAGTAGTGAGATACACCCAAGGAGAGGAGCTCAGAGGGTAGAGCACCTGATTTACCTTTGGGGGACATGGCATAGCTCCCCCTGCATCTCAGACACACAGATACCTGAGGGGGAGAGTCTCTGACTACCTACAAGTTTGTAGCAAATGGAGCGGGGTGAGGGAAAGACCTGAAAAACACTCCAACCCCAAAAAGATGCTCAAAGAATGCTCATGTGTTAAGACAAATTCTGAAGTGGGAGGGTTGGAGTCATACCTAGTTATGCTCAGGGGACAATATCCCCTAGTGATGTTGTGGCAAGGATAACTTTGGTCACTGCAAGAAAGACAAACGCCCTCCTGGCTGGACTATTGCACCAGCCCCTAAGAGTGAGACATTTACAACCTATTGCAGCTGGTCCCTAGAAAACCCCTTTCTGCAAGTACTCACTTCAACAGCAGGGCACACCCCTGGTCTTGGAGAGATGGACAGTGGGGATGCCTGGAATCTGGACAGGTGAGGCAGAAATTCTTTTTTCTGAGGAAATATAATCACATAGGGTTAGCAAAGCTAATAAGTTGATAGGGTGCTTTTCTTTCAAGCAGCTAAGCCGGGGTCAATATGCAATAGAACATAGGCTCACCCACTCCAGCACTGCTAAAAATGATACATGAACTCAGAACCAAGAGTAACCCATGAGCACTGAGTGCTCTGTGGTCAATAAAATTATAATAAATTAAGTAATGAAGACATTTCTGGGGCCGGAAAGATGGTACAGCAGGTATGAGTTTGCTTTCCATGCGGCTAACCCGGATTCGATTCCCGAAATCCCATATGGTCCCCGAGCACTGCCAGGAGTGATTCTTGAATGAAAAGCCTGAGTAAACCCTGAGCATCACTGGG
The DNA here is from genome assembly GCF_029834395.1 of Sorex fumeus. Lineage (NCBI taxonomy): Eukaryota > Metazoa > Chordata > Mammalia > Eulipotyphla > Soricidae > Sorex > Sorex fumeus. The sequence goes on from NW_026606076.1 coordinate 6,059,445, forward strand.
TGTGACCCTAAAAATCCAAGAAAAAGAAATTTCTGTGTAAAGAGATTGGAGACACAGTACAGCAGGTGAGGTGCTTGTCTTGCACTCAGCCAAACCAAGTTTGAATCCTGGCATTATTAGAGGGGTTAGGGCACACTCTGGATGTGATCCAGCTACGTCCTGGTAAGATTGCATATTTGGTTGCAAGACCCACTGTAGCACCACCCTGTTGCACCCCTCCAGACCGCAACCTGAGTTGGCTTAAAGCTCCACACCTTGGGGCCTGAGTGACAGCATAGACAAATGAGCCTTTCTTTTGAAGGTGGCCAACCTGGGTTTAATTCTGGGCATCCCTCATGGTTCCTAGCACCACTAGGAGTGCTTGCTGGATTTAGAGCCAGGAGTAACCACAATGCCTCGCTGGGTGTGACCCAAAATGCAAAATAAATAAATCAAAAGGAAAGAGAAGCTCCCCACCTCCCTGAACTCCCAGAACCCACTGAATGCACAAGAACCAGTGAAAATCAAAGGCTCTGCCAAATGCTTTTGAGCCCCAAGCACATGAAGAATATGCCCTGCCCCTCCCCCCATCCAGCCCGGCCACCCCCCAAGAATGACAGGACAGAGGGGAGGGTGTTTTTTCCTTCATGCTACTGACCCAGATATGGCGTACCCTGAGCAACGCCAGGATTGACCCCTGAACACTGCCAGGTGGGGCTCAACACCCCCCACGAGGAAAAAGAATGCACCCCCAGGTCCCTTTGATGAGGGAATCCCATGCTTTAGACCTACTCCACAAGCAACCTAAGGAACGAAAGGGGGCGAGGAACGGGATGTCCTGGGGACACTGCTGGGATGATCCACGCACCCTGTGACTGACCAGGTGCCGGGAGTCGCCCCGAAACTAAGATAACGCTGAGCTGCCCTCACACGCCCCATCTGATCTGGGGGAGACTGAGGCTCCCTGTAGCTCTGGCACTTTGTGCTTTGGGAGGGGCCCCAGCGATGGGTCCGCAGGGAGGGCGCTGGCCTCGCATCCCGACACCCCAAAGGGTCTTCGTATCCCGAGGGAGGGAGTCCTGGGCGCCACCGGGTAAGGGTCTAAAGCACATAAGATAAAATTTAAAAAATTTTTTTTTTCTCTTGTTCATTCGTTTATTGTCCTTGTTTCTGGAACGTTCAGAACTACCTTCTGGCTTCCAATTCGTTTTTCTCCTCCACCATTTGCTTTCTCTACCCACCCACCTTTTATTTGGTGGGGGGGCTTTGCTCAGGGGTTACTCCGGGCTCTGGGCTCACTCCAGGCTGGTCCCGGGACGCTGTGGGGGGCCTGGATCAAACCCGGGCGGCCGCGTTCCCCCCTCACGCATCTTTCTAAGTAAGTTCTCCGCAATAAAAACGATCGTGTTTCCCTCAAAATCAGTTTATAAACAAGTTTTCCACAGCAGCTCTCAGGTGCCTCCCGGGTGAGGGGCCGCCCCCCCACACCACCGCCACGGAGCGACCCCGCCGCCCACAAGGCAGAGACCGCGGACGTCCAGGCGCTCAGAGCGACCACCCCGACGGGCAACGGTGAAACCTACCTTCTGGGACCCCCCACCGGCCTCCCCTGGGTGCCCCCTCACCCGCTCCTCACCTTCTGCAACCACGCGACCCACTGGCACATCCGCACAGAAAGCCAAGACGTCACCTGCACGTTCTCCAGAGCCTTAAAGGGCCAGGCTTCAAATATTCCTGACCAGGTAATTCCCTGGTCAGAGAGGTTCATTTTTGCTCATTTCTGGGATAGGATCAAGTGATCCAGACAGCTGGGGGTTGCCAGGTTTGGGATAGATAGAGAGGGATGAGCTGAAGAGATAACCTTTTGAGCAGAGAGTCTTTGTATTTACGAAGGAAATAAATTCACAAAAATACTTTGCAAACAGCCGCAAGATCATCTCTCTGAGTCCCAACGTTCATTTATTTATTCATTTACAACCCTCAGCCACGTGCTAGGACCAGGCCCCCAGGATTCCTCCTGGCAATTGCCAATGAAAAAGACTGGCTTTAGAAGCGTCCCTAACCACTGGGGGCAGAGGAGCGGCCGCTCAAAGTGATCTGGCAGTTTTACATACACGTGTCTACACAGAAAGCTGCAGGACAGGGCCCGGCACAACCCCTGGTTGAGAAGGTTGGGATGGTCAAGACTTAGGACATCAGCAGGTGCAGCATCCTCAAGACCCACAGATCCCCATCTTCAGCTCCACACCCAGGCCATGTTGCCCTACTGCAGATCTGGAGGTGAAGATGCCCCAAGGATAATGAACTCACACCGAGAACACTGTGCCGTACTAAATCCCCCCAGTGCAACCAGCAAAGCTCCATATCCTCCTAAAGCTTCTGGAGCACGGCAGACCCCAGGAACCCACTGGATATTGATGGGGGGAGTGAAAAACAAACACAAAAGTGTCCCAAAAGCTGGCACGATCCCGTTGGTCACATTACAGTCACTGGAGGTGAGAGGTCCTCATGTCCTGCCACTATTTGGCCTTCAGTGCCCCCCTTCGACTGAAGTATCACTTTGTCCTTTAAACGCATGCCTGCAGGAGGCCTGATCCACTTGACATTATTAGGAAGCAAAGGTGCACATGGAAGAATCCCGTCTGTGACATCACCCATTTCACCAAGGAGCCTTAACGTGCCAGGTTCCAAGTGCAGGCAGACCATTATGGCAGCCCAGGTGAGTCAGTGCAAGGGGGATGAACTCGAATCAAAAAGAGCAGAGGCAAGTGCTGGAGGGTCAGGTCACAGAGTTCAGGGCAGCGAGTTAAGGTGGAGTCCCTTGGCCCTGTACTGGTAAAACATAGAACCAATGCTCCCCAACACTTCCATCATAAAAAAATGAGATTCATTCAAAGTAAAACAGACAAATAGGTTGTGAATGGCTCCTGGGACAATGAGTTTCTCTGGGAAGTCATTAATCAAGATGGGTGCAGTGTCTCTGAAGCCAGCCCTGAAGATGCAGAGGAACTGGCCTAGCAGCAACCCAGAGAGCTGGAGAGACACTGGGCAGGAACAAAGGCTGAGAAGAACATCAGAGAGCACTGTACAGTGAACACTCTACCCCTTGAAAAAACGCTATCTAAGAACCTACAAGGAAACCCCAGACGAAGCTCTAGAAACACGTTTTCAAACAAGAGTATGGGGAAAGAAGTTAGTACTGTGGCTTAATGCTTGTGTTAAGCATGGTTTTCCTGAGTTCCATTCCTGGCATCGAAAAAAACACAGACTCCTAAGAACTGCCAAGTATGGCATGAATTACATAAAACATATTTCAATAAATAAATTCATGTATAGACCTACCCTAAAAACGGAGGCACATAGGAGCTAATGGGCACCAAAGTTTACTAGATCATTTTGTACACTACATCTTTTGAACAGGAAAAAACAGTTTTAATCATTCTGGTGGCTAGTAGGGTTGAGATTTTACCAATTACAAACGCAACGTTTTGTCGTCTTTTCTTCTAATATAACTGAAATGAGAAGAGTAAAATCCAGAAATGTGACCACCCTTTATAGTTAGTCATCACACCTGATGTTATTGCCTGCTGTGATGGGAGTTTGGGCATCTGCCAGGTTCCCACAATTTGTAAAATATTTTGATCAAGGGGCCTTTTCCACCCTTTCATGGAACCATCAGAAAACTTTCTGTTCACCGTGTAAGTTCATTTCAAGTATCTAATCCACCCCTTTACAGAATAATGACAGGGAAATTATCCTAAACTTTTCAGAAATATTTATCCTCAATGTTAAGGGAAATGTAATAAAAATCTGAATACAACAGTACAGTGCAGAGCTGATACAGTGGGAAGGTACTTGATTGCACAAGACTCATCCGGATTCTAAGTCCAGATCCCAATAAGGATATCTATGTCCTCCCTCGCAGGTATGGATGAGCTCAGACCCAAGAGTATGGATTGAGAAAAATAGGTGTGAATCCTCAAAATATAACAGAGGAAGGCCTGAAGTGTGGAGGTTTGCATCTTTTTCCATTCAAAAGGATTCACTGCAACATCCTGGTTGATCTCTATCATAAACCCCGCCAACCGGGGTCTCTGCCTCAAACCAGAGTCCAAGCAAAACTGAGACACTGGGCTGGAGTGATAGCACAGCGGGTAGGGCGGTCTCATTGCATGCAGTCAACCCGGGTTCAATTTCCAGCATTCTATAGGGTCCCCCAAGAACAGACAGGAGTAGTCCCTGAGTCCAGAGCTAGGAGTACCCCTGTGCATCTCTGGGTTTGACCACAAAAACAAAAGAAAACAATAAGAGTGACACTGATCATTGTGATCGATGGGTGGTGTTTGTACCCATTTACTTAGTTCCTATTTAATCAGTTTTCACCTGGATTCCATCAGCAAGACACATTATTTACAGGTGAGAGAGCAATAGCACAGCAGGTAGGGCGTTTTCCTTGCATGCGGCCGACCCAGGTTCAATACCCAGCATCCCATATGGTCCCCTGAGCACAGCCAGGAGTGATTCCTGAGTGCAAAGCCAGGAATAACTCCTGAGCATCTCCGGGTGTGACCCACCCAAAAAAGAAGAATAAAAGGACCCATTATTTACAGGTTAACATACACATCAAGTCCAAGTGCCTGGACACTGGCATAGGAAGTAGTAATCATTACTATTACTATTATGGTTTGCTATATAAGGTAACTACGGTGGTTAATTCAGCTTCAACAGAAACTCAGGCCTTAGTAGGCGTATTAAAATACACAGTGGTAAGAAGTCTTAAGAGTGTATAGAATGGGAAGATCTTTGTGTTTCCCTGAATTGCAATCATCAGCAATTCCCTTTCCCTCATAGTATTGAATTTACCATTTTAATTTGAACATGAGAACTGTAACATAAAGAATGAACTAGGAGTGTATATTTCAGACTTCAAAAAGCTGAAGCAGAGTGTTTGCCATAGGATCCCCCAAGCACCACACTCCCAGAGTAATTCCTGAGTACATATTCAGGAGAAACCCCTGAACATCACCCAGGTGGGACACAAAAATGAAAAAAACATGGTCAAAGGGCAAGCCGTGAGGAACCCAGAGATAATGGAGGCCTTGTGTATCCCACAAGGGCTGGGGGAGATTGAATGATGCATTCAAGGTAAATTGAAATTCAGATTTTAGGGACTGCTGGGCATTTGCCTTGCAGGGGATGACCTGGGTATGATCCCTTCCCCTCCCAGTCCCACCTGCAGTGATCCTGCCTGAGGAGCCAGAAGTAACTCCTGAGAATTTCCGATTGTGCCTTGTCCCCACCCCTACAAAATAGTACTTGTTTTGTGTATTGAACAGAAAGCTCTATGTTAGGGGGATCAGGTTTATGAATGACAGATGTGAATGATTTCAGTGATCCCTGTGATCAAGGCTTTCTCTGCCTGTACATGGTTTTTCTGGGCTCACCTCCAGTACCACATGGTCCCCCGGTACCACTGGGAGTAGTTACAACCTGGGCAGCACTGGAAGCCTTAGAATATGCATCTTTGGGGAGGGAGACACAGTCAGCAGGGCTCAGGGCTTATTTATTCCTGCCTTTGCACTCAGGAGTCACTCCTCTGGGGCCAGGGTTGAGGTCTCCTAACGTCCTAACGTCCAGCACCTCCTAATGGTTTGGAGGGAATTGCTGTAGGCATTCAGGCAGATAAGGAAGGATTCCCCTCCCAAGGCAAAGGCAGTAAATTTCCTGGGAATAGCTCCGAAGTTGTGAAGGCAACCTTGCAGAAAACAGGAACTAAGTCCTGATCACACCCTCACCTATGGCCAGCAACAGACCCATAGAAGCTCTTGCAGAAACAAAAGGCCAGGAAAGGAATTTCAAAGAAGATCATCACCCCTCCCAACCTGCCTAGGCAACCTCCTTAGCAACGCGACTTTGACCTAGGTAAAAGCCTAGATTGGATTCCCTTCTGTTCGAGGGAGACCGCTCATTGGCTTTCCCAGACATTTGCGGAAGCAGGGCAAGTGGTGGGTCCCCGAATGGGGGAACCAAAGTCGGACTCCATAAGGATGTGGGGACCCCTACCACTGCTTCCGAAACCCTTCCCCAAATTATACAGTCAGATCAGGAGGTGTGGACCAGGTGGGGTGGGGTGGGGGTTGAGGGATGACCGCAGACATCAATGGGGGAGCACCCCAATGGTGCTGCTTCATTCTCAAGAGGTCCGTGGGCCAAGAGGAGGTCGCCTCTCATGGGTTCAACTCTCTTACAACCGCAAAGGGCTGGAGGGGATGAGATAGTCCAGCATTTTCCGGCCCTGTCTGTGTCCGACTGGGCCTTGGGTCAGAGAATAAATGGGGATCTGTGTCTGGGTGTCCCTGCTGCCTGGGGCTCGCCCCAATCACTCTATGTGTGGAGGCACACCCAGTGGGCATGCTCCAGACCCAGCTACCCCTAAGCGAATAGGGTGACACAGGAGAGGCTTGCCTTCCCGCAGTACGACGTGTCCAACCAACTCAGTTCTAAACGTCTCCAGACCCCACATCCACATATCACAGCACCCCGCGTTGTTGAGGGTGCCATCTTTCATCCTGAGTTTTGAGGTTCCAACACACATGAGAATTCCCATGGCTTCTGTTCTCCGTGGTGGAGGGTGGCAGAAGCCAAATTCAACTCCAGCATCTCCAGATATCTGGGGTGAAGGTAACAGTCATCAGAGGAGCTAGGGTGTGTTAAGAAAAATTTTAATTACACAGGAATTATGAGCTTAAGACTGGGCAATCTCCTTCCTTGGAAAATCTAAATACATCATTTCTTCAAAGGAATGGTTTTTTGCTTTTTGGGTAATACCCAGAAATGCTCATGTGTTACCCCAGGCTCTGCACTCAGAAATTACTCCTGGTGGTACTTGGGGGACCATATGGGATGCTGGAGATTGGACACAAGTTGGCTGTATGCAACACAAACATCCTACCAGCTATACTGTAGCTCTGGCTCCGAGGGTTTTTTTTTTGGGGGGGGGGCTGTTTTGGTGTGTGCCCACAGGGTTCTGGGAAATATTGAGTACCTGGGATTGAACCTGGTCGGTTACAAGCAGGGTGATATTATTTTGTCGTTGTTCTGTTCACTCTGAAGAAGAAAAAAATATGAGCCCTCTTTGCTCTGTCAGTGGCCCAGCTCTTTGGAAAGGTTTCCAGTTATAGTCAACCCCACGTGCCATCATCCCACGTTCTGAGGATGCAACAACCCTCTTCTACAAAGAAAAGGGGTCAGGGATACAGCAAGATACAGCTCAGAACCCACCAAGTTAAGGTGGGGGAATCTGCCATCATGGGACTGAGGCTGTTTTGGTTTAATTTGGTTTGTTCATGGTTTGGGGCCCCAACACCAGCAATGCTCAGGGTTACTCCTGGCTCTGCACTCAGGAATCACTTCGACATGATGGTGCGGCTGTATGGAGAACCAAAGAAAGAATCTTCTTGGGGGTCGAGTGGGTTGCTCCCACTTTGTCTCTGGACGATGAAGGGTGCAGAGTATTGAACTGATGTAGAAAGTCCAAGGCAAAGTCATTTATTTTCATTTTTGTTCTCTTCACTGAGCTAGAAACCTTCTGAAGCCAGTTTGTTATGTCTGTGACCAAGCGATTGAGAAATATTTCCTGTTATGGGCAACCCACACCCCAGCACCCCACATTCTGAGGGAGCCCAAACCTCTACTACAAGGAAGAGGCAGCATGGATACAGCAAGATACAGCTCAGAAACCCCCACGATGGGGTGAGGGAATCCCCCAATAAGGGACTGGGGCTATTTTGGTTGTATTAGGTTTGTTCATGGTTTGGGGGACACAAATCCAGAAAAGGCAGAGGTTCTCCTGAGGTTGCATTCAGGAATCCGGCATGATTGTGGGGCTGTATGGAGAGCCAGAGAAAGAACCGGGGCCTGTGACCGCAAGCCAAGTGCACTAACCGCTCTGCTCCCACTGCAGCGACCCAAGCGGCTTAATGACCCTATTCCTAACATTAAAGCAAAGAAATGGGCAGGAAATCTAAAGCATGGGAAAGGTGGGCCGCAGCAGTTCTGGCGATACACCACGAGATGGCGCTGTGGGCGTTTCTGTCCTTCTCTGGGATCGTTTCTTTGTTATTTATTTATTTCTTATTAGTGAATCACCATGAGGGACAGTTGTAGACTTACAAATTGTTGTGCTTGGGTTTCAGTTATACAATTATCGAGTACCCGTCCCTCCACCACCACTGATCCCAGTTAGTCCCTCTCCTTCCATCCCCCTCATCCCACCCTGCCTCTGTGGCAGGGAATTCCCTTTTGTTCTCTCTCTCCTTTGGGGGGGCTGTGGTTTGCAAATGAGGCAATGAGTGGCAACCATGTTTGGTCTATAGTTAACTTTCAGCATGCATCTCCCATCCTGGGAGGATCCTCCCAGCACCCTTTATTTGGTGCTCCCTTCTCTATCTGAGCTGCCTTTTCCCCTAGCATGTGCGGCTGGCCTCCATGCGATGGAGTAAACCTCCTGGCACTTGTCTCGGCTATTCTTGTGTGTTAGTCTGAAAGAAAGGGACAAACATAGAAAGATTGCTTTCATCTGGGGAACATAAAGTAACAAAACGTGCTCGTTTCTCTAAGAATTGTCCACCCTTGGGTTTGCTTCAGTGTTGAGTATGGGGTAATAAAGGATCAAGCAAGCCTCTTCCACAGGTGCATCAGGAGGAAGGAAAGCCTGCGGTTGCTTGTCTTTCACTTGAGTAATCTGGGTTCGATTCCAGGCTTCAGATATTTGTGAGGAGGATATCTGAATCGCCTTGGGGGTCGAGTGGGTTGCCCTCGCTTTGTCTCTAAACGTGGAGTTGTGCAGAGGATTGAAGTGAACCTTTAATGAGCAAGGCAAGGTTATTTTCTCACATTAATCGTTCTTTTCTCTCTGCACAAGAAAGGTTCTGAATGCACCTTGTGATGCCTGTGACCGAGCCCTTTGAATGTTTCCTGTTATGGGAAACCTACATCCCATCACCCCACATTAGGAGGGTACTATGTCTTCTACACCGTTGTGGGGAATGGAAGAATATACAGTTCTGACACCCTCAAGTCGGGCTGATGGAGTTCGCCATCAAGGAACTGAAGCTCTGTGTTTTACTTTTCTTTGTTGTTTGTTCCTTTATGGTTGTGGCCACACCCGGATATACTCAGGGCCTTCTCCTGCCTCTGCACTCAGGAATCACTATGGACATGATTGAAGAACTGTAGCGGAAATCTATGACTAAACCCGGGTCCTATGGATGCAAGGTAAAAGGCCTATCTGCTCTACTCCCGTTGCAGCGGCCCAAGCTGCGTGCTTGATCCTTAATGACCCTATATTTAACATTTAAGGAAAGAGAAGGGCTGAAAATATTAAACATGGGAAAATTTGGACCGTGGAAGTTAAGATGAAACGCCATGAGATGGAGCTGTGAGTGATTCCGTCCCTCTCCAGGCCCTTTTCTCTAAGAATTTTCCACCCTTAGGTTTGCTTCTGTGTTAAGTATGGGGTAATTAAAGATCAAGCACAGAACATCAAAGGGGCAGTGGTTGGAGAGCCTTGAGGGTGCGAGTCTCTCACATGGGTGACCAGCATTCGATTCCCGCCTTCAGATCTTGTGGGATACATGGCTGAACCACCTCGGGGGTTGAGTGTGCTGCTCCATATTTGCCTCTAGACCAAGAGGGCTATAGAGGATTGACCCTTACGTGGACAGAGCAAGGCAAAGCTGCAAGGATGGAGCCATAGGACAGCGGGTAGGGTGTTTGCCTTGCATGCGGCCGACATGGTCACCTGGGTTCAATTCCTCCACCCTCTTGGCAAGCTAACAAGAGTATCTTGCCCAAACGGCAGAGTATGGCAAGCTACCCATGATGTATTCGATATGCCAAACACAGTAACAAGTCTCACTATGTTACTGGGCCCCCTTGAGCAAATCAATGAACAAAGGGAGGACACTGTGAGACTCTGAGCTAAAAAACATCTTAAGACACTTTGTTATGTCTGTGATGAAATCATTTAGAAATATTTCCTGCTATGGGCAACCCACACCTCATCACCCTATGTTCTGAGGGTACCCAACCCTCTTCTACAAGGAAGACACAGCATGGATATAGCAAGATACAGCTCAGAAACACCCACGTTGGGGTGAACTAATCCTTCAATAAGGGACTGAGGCTGTTTTTGTTTTATTTGGTTTGTTCATGGTTTGGGGGCCACAAATCCAGCAAGGCGCAGAGGTTCTCCTGGCTCTGCACTCAGGAAGCACTCAAACATGATCGTGGGCTCTATGGAGAGACAAAGAGTGTGAGAGCTTTCTTTCACTTGGGTAACCTGGGGTCTATTCCAGTCTTCATATCTTGTGGAGTACATAAATGGTGCATAACTGGACTCACTATAAACAGTGATCCTTTCCCACAGTCCAGGGCTTCTCCCCTGGCGCAGTTTGTGTCCATGGACTGAGCAGAACAGTCTCTGAGTAGCTTGTCCCAGGGGCGTGCTTCTTTGCAGCATGGGCGCTCACTTCCTACTGGTAACCCACAGAAGACATCCCACCTATCTTGGCATCCTCATGGGGCTGAAGGCATAACTGCATACTCGAGATGTTGTCACAGTGTGCATGACCAGAAGAATTCCTCCTGGTCTGTTGCTCCCCGAAGAAAAGCAGAAAAGGATTCCAATTACTGTGCTGTGCCTGATAGTCTTCTCGTCAAAAAAAAATTCCAGACCTGGAGGTTGGTTTCTAACATTTACCCAACTGGGTTGCAATTCTGACACGTGGATGGATTTCCCAGGCAACGACCTGACGTTTCAGGAAGATGGACAAGCAAAATAGACCGACGGAAGGCCACATTGCTGTGTAATTTTTTCCAACTCAAAGAACAAACACAGTACGTGGAAATAACTCCCTCTGCAGAAAATTGAAGCACCAGTTTAGAGGGAAAATAAAAGGGGAACGAGACTGGGTTTGGTACTAGCTTAGTGTGGAGCTTAGTGGGATAGCTTAGTGGGATACACATGCGAAGGCAATGATGCATTCCCACATAGCCGAGACAGACCTTTGAAAATATCTCACATGAAACAGATTCCTAGCGAGGATCACTGAGTTTTCTGTTATCTTGCTCTATTTATTAAGGTGAGGAGAGGGTCACACCAGCATTGCTCAGGGATTCCTGCTGCCTGGAATCTCGGGGCCGAGAGAGATAACCACGAAAAAAACAGCCTTTTTTCGAACACTGTTGAACTTATTCACCAACGTGTCTTTGTACATGCCTCAGGCAACCGCAAGCGAACGTCCGAGCTGCTAAATGCAGAGAAGCCATCAAGGATGACCTCAAAGACAGTAGAACAGCGATGCTTGTAGATGCGGCAGAAGCCGGGAAAAGCATTCGTAATACCCGCTGTCCTTTACCAAGTACAAGAGCAAGATGACTGCCCTCTGACATCATGGTAACTCACAGTTACAGAAAGCAGAATGTAAACGTTGGACATGGGAGTCTCCCGGTGGAGGATTCCACAACGAAATAGACCACATCATATTCAATCGACAGTTTTGCCTGACTGATGTCGCTGTAGTCCCAAAATTTCTAACGGGATCGGACCACCGTCTCCTTCGTGCAAAATTCTACTTCACAGAGCAGGGAGAAAGGGCTACAAAGTTCAAAAAGAGAACTCCCAGAACGACCAACAACTAGGAACTCTTTGGCTCTATTGCGGCAACATGGGAAGATGCCATTGTTGACAACATTGACAAGGAATACGATCAACTGGTTCAGCACCTCCATGAATGTGCGAGGAATGCCAAGAGAGAGATAGCTACAAAAAACGCCTGTCTTTGAAAATTCTTGAGCTAATTTGCCAGCGTGGATTGGCACGCGCCTCAGGCAACCACAAGCTAACGTCCAAGCTCACAAAGCAGTGCAGAGATGCGATCAAGGAAAACCTCAAAGAGAGAAGAGCAGAAGTACTCATAGATGCGGCAGAAGCTGGGAAAAGTATTCGTTACGGCGCCTGTCCTTCGCCAACTACAAGACCAAGATGACTGTATTCCGATGTCCTGATGGATCCATCACATCCTCCAGAATGGCAATGGAGAAGATTATCCATGACTTCTACTCAAATCTCTACGATAGCCATGTCCACTTGCTGACATACCAAATTCCACAGGATGGATATGTCATTCCCAACGTTCTCCCTTCTGAAATCCGACATGCCATTTCGTCGGCAAAGAAACAAACAGCACCCGGCCCAGAAAAGCTCAGACCTGAACACCTGAAGAACCTGCCATCAGTACTCATCAATACACTGGCTCGGCTCTTCACTCACTAACGTCTGAATGCAAGGTTCCGTCCCAATGGAAAACCAGCAGGACCGTACTGCTGTTCAAGAAGGGAGACATCCATGACATTGGCAACTATCGCCCGATCTGCCTATTGTCTGTCATCTACAAGTTGTTCACTCGAGTCATACTAAATAGGATTGGCAGAACACTAGATGAAGGGAAACCATGCGAGCAAGCTGGGTTCCACAAAGGATTCAGCACAATCGACCATATCCACACAATAACCAAACTCATTGAGGTTTCTCGGGAGTTCAATATGCCACTCTGTTTAACGTTCATTGATTTAAAGAAGGCCTTTGATTCTGTTGAGACAGAAGTGGTCATTGAAGCCCTAGCCAATCAGGGCATTCAAGGCCAATACATCAAGATCCTCCATGAGCTGTATTGCGGATTCACTACCAGGATCTCACCATTCTACAAAGAAGTGATCGTTGATGTCAAGAGAGGGGTTCGGCAGGGTGATACCATTTCACTGAAACTCTTTAGTGCCACCCTCGAGAACATCATGCAACCACTGGAATGGGAAGGAATGGAAATGAAGATAAATGGTCGGTAATTGCACCACCTCTGCTTTGCCGATGACATTGTTTTAATAACACCAAACATCAGCCAAGCGGCACAAATGCTGGCCGACTTTGACCGTGAGTGTGGAAAGGTAGGACTATAGCTGAATCTTACGAAGACAATGTTTATGAGAAACAGCCTTGTTCCTAATGCCCCATTCGCAATCAAAAGTATGACCATCTCCGAATGGAACAGCTATGTGTACCTAGGTCGAGAAGTCAACATGACAAATGACCTGGCACCCGAGCTGCGCAGGAGGAAGAGAGTGGCTTGGAACGCCTTCAAGAAAGTCGAAGAAATAGCTAAGAGGACGAAGAACCTCCGGCTCTGGGCACATCTCTTTGATTCCACTGTTCTTCCTGCATTTACATATGCCTCAGAGACCTGGGCCCTACGCAAACAGGATGAGAACGCTATTCCGGTCTCCCAAAGAAGAATAGAAAGAGCTATGCTTGGAATATTACGATTCAATCAAATGAGAGAAAAAATCCGGAGTTCAGACATCCATCGACAATCAAGAATCAGGGACGCTGTCTCATTTGCCAAGGTGTCAAAAATCAGATTGGCTGGTCACGTAATGAGATTTAAAGACGACCGCTGGACTAGAGCTGTTACAGACTGGATTCCACAGGATGTCAAAAGACCGTGTAGCTGCCCACCTACCAGATGGTCAGACTCTTCGTCAAGATAATGAACGATCGGTTTGAGGCTCTTCATGTTCCCAGAGCGGACAGATGCCATTGGGCTACACTAGCACGGGACAGGACAAATGGAGACGTTACTGGCGCCCGCTCAAGCAAATCAATGACTAACGGGAAGTTAAGTGATTAAGTGATTAAGGGAAGATGAAGAAAAACCATATGAAAAAGCCGGGTTCCGAAAAAAATGCAGTACCATCTACCATATCCACACGATTACTAAGCTCACTGAGGATTCTCAGGAGTTCAAGATGCCACTCTGTCTAACGTTCATTGATTTAAAGAAGGCCTTTGATTCTGTTGAGACGGAAGAGGTCATAGAAGCCGAATCCAATCAGGATGTACAAACTCAATACATCAGGATCCTCCGTGAGCTCTATTACGCATTCACTACCAGGATCTCACCATTCTGCAAAGAAATAATCATCCATGTCAAGAGAGGGGTTTGGCAGGGTGATACCATTTCACCAAAACTCTTCAGTGTCACCCTCGAGAACATCATGCGACAACTGGAATGGGAAGGAATGGGAGTGAAGATAGATGGTCGGCAACTACACCACCTCCGCTTTGCTGATGACATCATTCTAATAACACCAAACATCAGCCAAGCGATACAAATGCTGACCTACTTCGACCGTGAGTGTGGAAAGGTCGGACTACAGCTGAATCTTATAGAAAAAGAAACAAAAAACGGGACGATGTTCACTAATCTGTGGAATACCGAACACTGAATGTGGAAATGTACTGTAAAGGGGCTGCTTCAATCATCCCTGATTCCAGTGTTTAGAGAAAAGCTTAACAAAGAAGGAAAGAAATTTGGGGCGGAAGAGAACCAGAAGTTTACAGGGATCAGGGATTCATTTATGCCAGTGACATGAGTGAGGGGTGTAGCCATTTGCCCAAAACACAGATGCAACAGAACTGAAAACAAGAGATCTAAACTGTAACCATTGAAACCTAGTCATGTACTTGTCCAGATGACCAGCGGGGGTAGAGTGGGGACTGGGGTGGGAAGGGAATACGGGAACACGGGTGGAGGGAAGCTGATGCAGGGATCGGTGTTCAATTATTGTACACCTATACACAAATATCAATAACTTTGAAAATACTGGCACTTGCTCTGATATTTTTCCTGTGATGCTGAGACCATAGATGTGGTTGTGGGGATGGAGCCGCACCCCACCTTTCAAGTCCCATGCTTGGTACACTGGGCACTCTAATGGAATAATATTTAGTTTCAACAACAGAATCTTACAGTACAATTGTATGCAATACCCCTGTTCCCTAAAGGAATTGCTGTAATGCCACATCCTGAACCTGTGATTTGAGTTCTGAAATCAAACAAAATGCACAATGAGAATTAGTCCAATGTTGATTGGAATGCAGTTGAATGACCAAACAGGTGGAGGACATCTCCATAGTTCTCACAGTCCAAGCAATCCTACAGAAAGGGAAAGTCTGTGGGCAGTGTTGCTTGGAGGAGCTCTGCAATCCCCCAAAAAGCCTTTTGGGTTTTGTTTTTAATCAGACCCAGTGATGCTTGGGATACCATAGGGGATGCTGGACATAGAAGGTAGGCGGCATCTGTAAGGCGATCACCCTCCGTGATGCACTGCTGTTCTGGTTCGAATTAGCTTCACGATGGGCTCACAGTAACAATTTAACATACACACAATAAAACAATTTTTGGTGTGTACAAGCGTACAGTAGGTAGGCATTTGCCTTGCATGAGGCTGACAGGGGTTGATCATTGAACACTGTCAAAAGCAACTTACGAGAACCACCAGGAATAACTGCTGAGCATCCCCAGGCCCCAAAACAAAAGAAAACTAAATTTCTTCCCATATTCAATAAACCATGGCAATGATCCAAAGGCAAAGATAAGCATGGTGTCAGATTGACTGAGCGAAGTCCAGAAAGGGCACCCGACCCTTTAGGTGTACAGTCAAGCTAGTTATACAGCCGGGAACAGAAGGACTACTTGACATACCTGCCAGACAAGGAAGAATGACAACAAAGTCAAGAAAGAAAAGCACAGGATCTATCCGAAATGAACAGCTCTGGGGAGAAGACACCCCTATGCGTTGCCACACCTCCACATCACATATTCTAGGGATGAGAAGGGGATACTCAATGTCCAATGAGCAACTCAAAGATGTTGTGGATTGGAGGACTCCTGGGTTGGCCACATGCAAGGCAAGCATCCTACTTGCCCTACAATTGCTCTGGCCATTTCTAAATAAATGGGAGAAAACGGGAAAAAATGGGAGAGCAATTACAAAGCTTTCAGGCTTAAGTCTCGGTCATATAATGAAACACCCGTCCCTTCACTGTGCCCAATTCCCACCACTAAAAACCCAAATATACCGTCATTCCACAGCCTCCCCCTACCTGTGGGGGAGATAATTTCCACATTCTTCCTCTACTTTGATTACATTCAATATTTTGACACGAGACCCAACATTATTTTTTTTTAATTTTTTTCCCTTTATTTTATTTTTTTTTTTACAGTTGTAGATTTACAATTTTTTGTGCTTTGGTTTCAATTATACAATGATCAGATACCCATCCCTCCACCAGTGCCCATTTTCCACCACCATGGATAATATCCCTCCCACCCCCATCCCCCCATACCCCCTGCCTCTGTGGCAGGGCAATCCCCTGTGTTCTCTCTCTCCTTTTGGGTGTTGTGGTCTGCAAAAGAGGCATTGAGTGGCAAACATGTTCAGTTCATAGTCTACTTTCGACATGCATCTCCCCTCCTGGGAAGATCCTCCAAACATCCTTTATTTGGTGCTCCCTTCTCTATCTGAACTGCCCTTTCCTCTAGGATACCCGGCTGGCCTCTAAGTTATGGAGTAATCCTCCTGGTGCTGATCTCAGCTATTCTTGGGTATTAATCTCATACTTTGTTACTTTATATCCCCCAGATGAATGCAATCTTTCTATGTCTATCTCTCTCTTTCTGACTCATTTCGCTTAGCATGATACTTTCCATATTGTACCATTTGTATGTAAATTTCATGACTTCATCTTTTCTAACAGCTACATAGTACTCCACTGTGTAGATGTACCAAAGTTTCTTTAACCAGTCATCTGTTCTTGGGCATTCAGGTTTCTTCCAGTTTCTGGCTATTGTAAAGAGTGCTACAATGAACAAACAAGTGCAGATGTCACTTCGACTATACATTTTTGCCTCTTTGGGATATATTCCCAGGAGTGGTATTGCTGGGTCAAATGGGAGCTCAATTTCTAATTTTTTGAGAATCGTCCATACTGTTTTCCAGAAGGGCTGAACCAGTCGACATTCCCACCAACAATGAAGGAGTGTCCCTTTCTCGCCACATCCACGCCAGCATCGGTTGCTTTTTTTCTTTTGAATGTGGGCCAGTCTCTGAGGTGTGAGATGGTATCTCATTGTGGTTTTGATCTGCATCTCCCTGATGATTAATGATGTAGAGCATTTTCTCATGTGTTTTTTTGCCATTCGGATTTCTTCTGTGAGAAAGTTTCTGTTCATTTCATTGCCCCATTTTTGGATGGGGTTGGATGTTTTCTTCTTGTGGAGTTTAACCAGTATTTTGTATATCCTGGATATCAACCACTTGTCAGATGTGTATTCGGTGAATATCCTTTCCCATTCTGTAGACTGTCTTTGTATTTTGGTCACTGTTTCTTTGGAGGTGCAGAAGCTTCTTAGTTTAAGATAGTCCCATTTATCTATCTCTGTTTTCACTTGCTCGGCCAGTGGCGTGGCATCTTTGAAGATACCATTAGCTTCAATGTCATGGAGGGTTTTGCCAACTTTATCTTCAATGTACCTTATGGTTTCTGGTCTGATGTTGAGGTCTTTAATCCATTTTGATCTTACTTTTGTACATGGTGTTAGGCAGAGTTCTGAGCCTATTTTTTTGCATGTAGCCGTCCAGTGATGCCAACACAATTTATTAAAGAGGCTTTCCTTACTCCACTTCACATTACTTGCACCTTTATCAAAGATTAGATGAGCATATAATTGAGGGGAGATGTCAGTGTATTCAACCCTGTTCCATTGGAGACCCAACATTATTATTTCGGATTTTACCCCAGCACTCAGATCTGGCGAAAACACAGTAGTAGGCAATTCTTTATCGATAGCTGGTTAAAAATAACATATGATTTTGGAATTCTGAAATTTTAACAACTAAATCTGGAGAGATTTCTGCCAAAACCTTCTGGGTTCCGAGATTTGTTCCTGAGTCTCTGGGACTATGGCTATGAAGCAGCTTTACCACAAGCCATAGAGGCTCTTTGTGGGAATGACATAGGCTCATGTTGGGGTGGGGAGGAACTGGCCAGCTCCACCCCATTATGAGAGGCCCCACGTATATTACTGAGTGTGGGCCGAAACCTGACTTTCCAAAGGCCTTTGAAGGATGGAGGCCAACGAGCCACCAAGTGGGAGCAGTTGGGGGTACAACACCAATTTCCCCTGGGATGGACCGGGGACAGTAATCTACTGCAGGGTCCAGACGCATTTCTGCTAAAAGGCGCTGAGTTTCGAGATTTGTCTCTGAATCTCTGGGATCACAGCCATTAGGCACCTTGATCTCGATGCACAGAGGTCAATCATAGGTGCCAGACAACTCGGGGTTTCGTTGGGGTGGGGAGAAAAGGGCCGGCTCCACCACCATCCTGTTAGGCCCTGCATGTCTCCTCACAGCAGTCCCAAACCTAACCGTCCAGAAGCAATAAGAGATGGCAGCCACTGAGCCACCAGGCACGGAACCTATTGCCACCTGAAATACTCAGCTTTGGTAAGCTACTGTGGGGACCAGACACATTTCTGCTGCAAGCCGCTGGGTTCCGATATTTGTTACTGAGACTCTGAGATCATGGCCGAGTGATCAAGAGCCAGAGTCTGTACATTGGCAGCGAGTCGGGGTCTCAATGAGGTGGGGAGGAAAGGTCAGAGTCCACCCCAATCCCATGAGGCCCCGCATGTCTTGTCACTGCAGGCCCAAACCTGTCTGTCCAATGGCCTTTGGAAGATGATGGCCACTGAGCCACCAAGTGGGATCAGGCGGAGATACAAACCCTTTCCCCCTTGTGGTGGTCTGTCACTGGTAGCTCATTGCGGGAACCGGGAAAATCTCTGCAAAAAGCTTCTGGGTTCTGAGATTTATCTCTGAGTCTCTGGGATCATAGCCTTTAAGCAGTTTGATCAGGAACCAGAGAGACCTTCCCTCCAATTATATAGATGAGCCGGAAATGGTTTGTTGGTGTGTCACGCACATACCCAAATTTTGGCCGTTTACCTTCTTGGAAGACTTTGCCCAAAGTTTTTGTTGTCTGGCAAAAGGCACAGCATCAATTTCAGAGTATCTGGAAGTCTGACGGTGCCATCAGGCTGCTGATGCACTCGCCTTACAGGCACAGACTGACCTGCTGGGGGTACCATACACGCAGAAAGTAGAAATTCTATATATGGAAAAAACACCAATAGTGGGGTTGGACTCACTGTCAAGTGAGTAGGATGCTTGCCTTGCTGGTAAAGGTAATGGTAAAGGCCCTCCCGTTGTTCGTCGATTTGCTCGAGCGTGCCTTGCTGATCAAGGTCAAACCTCCCCATCCCATAGGAACCCAGAAACACCACAGAATAATTCTTGAGCTGCAGAACCAGAAGTAACCCTGAGCATCAAAGAATCCCTTCCAACTCCCCTGAATAAAAAAGCTATTAAAATTAATCCAAAGAGGGGCTGAAATGATAGCAGAGTGGGTAGGACATTTGACTTGCACGTGACCTATCCGGGTTCGATTCCCAGCAACAATATGGTACCCTGAGCTGTACCAGGAGTAATTCCTGAGTGCATAAGCCTGGAGTAACCCCATGTGCAACGCTGGGTGTGACCGAAAAAGTAAAAAAAAATTAATCCAAAGAAAAAATTTTCAGAGGCAAATACCTCTCACTTGTCTAAACCCCAGCACAGAAGCCAATGAAAATGACCGACAGCAAAAGTGTCCCTTTCCTTTGTGGGCTACCTGTGGACATATATGGAGTTTCGATAGGTGTTATGGCTAGTCCAAAGGCTCCAAACAGGGTCCTGAAGAGTCTCGAGTAGGGAAGAATGAGATGACCAAGACCCCCACTCTCTTCAGGCTCCTCACACCAAGGCCTGAAATCCATGTGCCCACCCTCCAGTGCCATCTTGGAACTGGATGCAATCGTGGCTGCACGGGCCCTCAGGATAACGCACCCTCACCCATGACACCTGAGCCACAGAACAGCATCCAATGCACCCCTCAAAAGCTTCACATCCATTAAATCCTGGATATCCAGAACAAGTAAGAAACAAGCGTGAATGCACCATAGAAGCTGGCGTGACCTGGTGCTCCAGTTCCCAAATCGGGATTTGCAGGGTGCTCAAGAATTCCAAATCCTAACACAGGAAAGACAGAAGCACAGAGGTTTTCCTGTTTTTCCATTTTCAAAGTATTCAATGCTGCATCTTGGTTGATTTCTGCCATAATTCCCGCTAACCAGCCCCTCTCGGTCAAGCCAGAAGCACAGCAAACAATAACAGAATAGTGAGCCATGACAGCTCTGAGCAGGGGGGTGTTTACCAGTTTATTCAGTCACCTTCCTCCTTATTTTCATCACCAGGACACATTATTTACAAGTTAACACACAAGAAATTCCAAGAACAAGAATACTGGCATAGGTGCAGCCCGGGTGAAAATCAGCAGGCTTCAGCAAAGGACTTCCCATATTCTTAACATATACGCGGTTTCTCTCCAATGTGAATTCTCCTATGTACAGTCAATTGTGAGAATGAAGTAAAGGCCTTTCCGCATTCCTTACATATATATGGTTTCTCTCCAGTGTGAATTCTCCTATGTACAGTAAGTTTTGAGGATGTAGCAAAGGCCTTCCCACATTCCTTAGATACATTACAGTTTCTCTCCAGTGTGAATTCTCCTATGTATACTGAGGCCTGAGGATCGAGTAAAGGCCTTTCGCATTCCTTACATATATATTGTTTCTGTCTAGTGTGAATACTTCTATGGATACTGAGGCCTGAGTACTGAGTGAAGGCCTTTCCACATTCCTTACATATATACGGTTTCTCTCCAGTGTGAATTCGCCTATGTACACTAAGTCCTGAGGCTACAACAAAGGCCTTCCCACATTCCTTACATATATATGGTTTCTCTCCAGTGTGAATTCTCCTATGTACACTAAAGTTTGAGAATTCAGCAAAGGACTTCCCACATTCCTTACATATATATGGTTTCTCTCCAGTGTGAATTCTCCTATGTACAGTAAATCTTGAAGCTCTAGCAAAGGCCTTTCCACATTCCTTACATATATACGGTTTCTCTCCAGTGTGAATTCTCCTATGTATATTGAGGTCTGAGGATTGAATAAAGGCCTTTCCACATTCCTTACATATATACGGTTTCTTTCCAGTGTGAATTCTCCTATGTGCACTAAGACTTGAGGCTGCAGCAAACGTCTTCCCACATTCCTTACGTATATACGGTTTCTCTCCAGTGTGAATTATCCTATGTACAGTAAGTATTGAAGCTCTAGCAAAGGCCTTTCCACATTCCTTACATATATACGGTTTCTTTCCAGTGTGAATTCTCCTATGTACACTAAGACTTGAGGCTGCAGTAAACGTCTTCCCACATTCCTTACATATATACGGTTTCTCTCCAGTGTGAATTCTCCTATAATAATAATAATAATAATAAAGGCCCTCCCGTTGATCGTCGATTTGCTCGAGCGGGCCCAGTAACATCTCCATTGGAGACTTTGTTGTTACTGTGTCTGGCATATCGAATACTCTCGGTAGCTTGCCGGGCTCTCCGAGAGGGGCAGAGGAATCGAACTCGGGTCGGCCATGTTGGCCGCTTGTAAGGCGAACGCCCTACCGCTGTGCTATCAAAGGTCTTTCCACATTCCTTACATATATACGGTTTCTCTCCAGTGTGAATTCTCCTATGCATAATAAGATGTGATGATTGATCGAAGGCCTTCCCACATTCTTCACATGCAAAAGGTTTCGCTCCTGAATTTATATTCATATGTTCATGATGGAGTAAAATTTGACTCACACTTTGTTCTCGGGGCTGACTTTTCTGGGGATTCTGTCCACTGTGGTTTTCTAAGGGAACACCACAGTGCTGAGAACATGGGGAGGCTCCCCCACATTCCTTACATGTACATGGGTTCTGCTCATGGTGACTGTGGTTGAGGCTATGTTGCTGTGACGGACTCACTATAAACGGTGCTCCTCTCCCTAGTAGGTTCTCCACTGGGGAATTGTGTGTCTGTGAACTGAGAATAACACACTCCAAGGAAGTTTTTCCAGGAGAGGGCTTCTTCAGAGTGAGGTAGCTCTCGCCATTCTGATCACCCTCAGAAGACATCCCGCCTGTCTCGGAGTCCTCATGGGGCTGAGGGCAGGATTGCTCACACGAGACATTATCATACAGTACAGGATCAGAGACATTCCACTCGGGGTGGAAGCTTTCCTGTAGAACAACAGAGGATTCTAATTATTGACTTATTCACTGAGTCTTCCTGTCAAAAAAACTGAGCCCTTCAGATGTGGTTTCACACATATGCACCGCAAAAATGCAATTACTGGCGTATGAATTGTATTACTATTAAATAACTTCATGTTACTGTAAGTTGGACAAACAAAATTGATTGATAGTCAGTAAGTTATGTGACTTTCCCCCCTTTAAATTAATGAAGGAATACAACTAGAAATAATTCCTTCTATAGAAAATGGACACATCCATTTCAAGAGAAAATGAAATACATCCACAGTGGGTTTGGTTAAAGCTCAGAGTGGATCTGTGATGCAGGGGTGAAGACTACGCTGCATCGTCACACAGCTGAGACAGACCACGTGGCCTTTGCAAATCTCTCAGCACAAGTGATGTCTTTCAGGATCATTGAAGTTTTTTTTTTTCTTTCTGTTTTGTAGTTTCTATTTGTTGGTGGTTGCGTGGGTGGAATGGCACACCATGCAGTGTCTAGGATCAGTTCTGTGGGGCTATGGTGTCTATAAGGTATGCTAGGTAAGGACCATCCATCCCTGTGCAAAGAAAGTATATTTCTCACTGCACCATCTCTAGGGTGCAAAAATTTGCTTTCTAAACAACTACCACTGTCAAGCAAATCAAAACGCACAGTATTTTTATACATGGTTGATTTCAGCACCTAGTGAAGCTAAGGGTCCTCTACTCCAAGCATCAGGCTATGGAATTCCTCCCTGCCATTCCCAGTCCTCCACCTTAACAATCACTTATTTGGTCCACTCCTGCTGGCTTAATAATATTTACTCTGAATTAGTGAATCTTACCAACTCACTCTTACTTTCTGACCCCATTCCCAAATCTAAGTGCTGTAATGCCAAATCCTGAAGCCGCGGTTTCAGTTCTGAAAGTGAACAAAACATGCAATTCAAGCACTTGTCCAAAAATGTAGCAAAATGATGCCATGTAGTTAAGAGTACATTTCTGTGGTTCTCAGAGTCCAAAGAGTCCCACACTAAAGAAAAGATTCGATAGTGGAAAACTGTGAGGATCTTGGCATTTCTACACTAGATATTGTTTCTGTTTTTGAGCAGACCTGGTAATGTTCAAAGAACCAGGTTACTGAACACATTATTGAACAGATCACCTTCAGGCACTGCAAGGCACTCCCTGCTGTACTACCATTCAGATCCAAAGTAGATCTGTTATGGTCTTACTTATTCGAAAGCAATGTAAGCAAATTACAGGATCATTCTGTGACTGACATTCCAGGGGAATAAAGAGGAGTGTGAGTGTGGCACAGACCAAAGGATTCAGGAGACGAAGGTCCCAGTCTCAACAGCGTGTTTCATACATGCTCAGGTCACCCATACACTGCACAGGGCCTGAGCCAGGAAGGGTCCTCAGACACTCACTCGCACACATGTCTCTCCTCCTCGACCTCAGGGCTCCTCCTTCCAGCCAGGATATCACCGCAGGCTTCATCCCTGAGTGACCTGCCCCGACAGACACAGAGGCATGGATAAGTGACAGGGAAAAGGTGACAGGAAATCCCCACGTTTTCCTGATATAACTGGGAAAATATCTGAAAGGCATGAACAGAATGTCCATTTCCAAAATGCCACAGATTTCTAGTTATTCAAGAGTTAAGACCCAAGAAAATATCACAAATATTCTAGACCTGGCCTTGTGTATGGCCGACAGGGGGTTGTTCAGCACAATATGTTGTTGGTTTTTGTCCTGTTTGGGATCTGACCTGGCAATGCTCAGGGGTGACTCCTGACTCTGTATTCAGAAATCACTGCTGCTGGTGCTCGGGAATGACATGGGTTGCCGGGGATTTAACCCACGTGCGCCGCTTGCAAGAAAATCACTTTCCTCCCTGTAATGTCTTTCTAGGCCCAGCAGCACATAGAGTTTCCTGAGCCCCTCATGAACTCATCAGGGATTTCAGTAAAACTAAGTGCATAATAAGTCTGGAAATGGCCAAGGGTGGGAAGAGACCCTTATTTTTTAAGCTAAAAAATGTATCCAGAAAGAGAGCACAGCAGGAGTTTCTCACGGACAATCCAGTGGCAATACCAGATATATCCTAGGGTCCCTCATGCCAGCCAGGAGTGATCCCTTAGTGCAGAGTCCAGGACCAAACCCTAAGTCCTGCTGAAGTCTCACAAGAACCATTAGAAGTAAATCCAAGCACTGAAATAGGGCAGCGTCTAATGAGTTGAGAGACGAAATATCAAATCCCCTGTGGTGGAAGAGAGACAGTACAGCACATAGGACAGAAGCGCTGCACACACAAGTGCCTTTGATCCCAGCCAGCCCATATGTTCTTGGAGCAAGGCCAGGTGTGGATCCTGAATACACAGGCAGGAATAATCCCTAATCCCTAAGGAAAAAAAATAAATGCCAAAACGTTGAGTGGCTGGTCCAAAGTACTGGGGGTGAGTCACCAACATTTTAAGTTTCCAAGAGGTTTCAGTCCACGGTACCCCATGACCCCTGAGCACTCTTAGGAGTCATCCTTTAGCACAGAGCCAGGATAACTGTGGACTGTGCCCCCAAACAAAGGCAACAGCAAAACCAATTAAACATACAAAATTTCATGTAGTATCCAAAGTAAATTGATTCACCAATGGATGGATCTATTTAAAGGGACCTGAGAGATAACTGGGCAGATAGGGATCTTCCCATGGACACAGTCGAAACGGGATGATCTGAATCACCCCATAGGATCTGGCAACCCCACAAGTGTAATTCCTGAGAACAAGGCTGAGAGTAAGGCCTGAGTATCCACAGGTGAACCCTAAAAAAAAAAAAAAAAAGAGGGAGGGAAGAGCTACTGCACGGCTGTCCAATATCCCAGCGCGTCACAGAGCTACTGTTGGACACAGCTGCCGCCCAACCCCAGGGACCCCACACGGGTCTCTTCAAACACGGTTGGCTCCACACTGCTCTCACCGACAGCCTGCAGATGCTGGTAGGTCTCCAGCATCACGTCCCTGTAGAGCTTCCGCTGAGAGGCCTCCAGGCATGACCATTCATCCAGGGTGAAGTTCACAGCCACGTCATGGAAGGTCACTGCATCCTGAGTCAGCACACGGAGAGGGTGGGAGTCAGAGTCTATCTTAGCCTCATTCCCACTACTGTGATGCCAGGACCCAGCGTCCTATATTGTCGCTTGGCCTCTCCGCTCCGAATGAACCAGCCTCCATGCACACGCATGACTGACAGGCCCCAGAAATCACATAAAACAGCTGAATCTGCTAAAGTGGGAGGACGTTATACAGAAGGTTCTTGGATGTATCTGACTTTCCTGGTAACCCCAGGGCTAATTCGAGCACCACTGGTCCAGTGAGCACTGTAGAGAGGATCACCTGAACACAGACTTGTACAGTCCAAAAGACTATCGCTGGGTGTAGCAAAAACCACGCACACTCACTGCTGCACCCCCAGAACTCATGACCAGTAGGATTGAGAACTTGGCAGTTCATATAGACAACTACTCAGAGAAGAGCATGGCATATGTGCCTGAAGGAACTCACTGCTCAGGACCACCCCAAATCCCAATCAAACAAGGTAGAAGTTTCTTGACCCCAACATCTCTACTGGCCCAGAGATCCTTGTCTCTTTCTCCTTGGGATTGGCACATGCCCAGAAATCCAAACACAAGATTATGTGTACGTAAGACTATATGACTGAGAAGGTAGTCTCTCCAACGTAGGGAGGAAAAATCAGGAGAAAAGCAAGTCTGGGGGCCCAAGTCACTGTAGTTGCCAGGGAGCAAACGGGGCCAGCACACACCAGGGTGCTCTGAGGCCAGTAAGTTTTGAATCCAGAGCCCAGAGTCAAGAGGACAGCTCATGACAAAAACAATGCAAAAGAAACCGAAGTAGCAGGTTGGCATAACAGTATAGCTGTTCCTGGGACAGCATGTAGGACTGGCCATCCCCTACATCCCATATGGTCCCACAAACACTGCCAGGGGCAATGCCAGAGTGCAGCGCAAGGAATGATTGCAAGAATCCTTGCTCTGCCACCCCAAACAAAACAGAAAACCCAAGATGAAACCTTTGGACCTCCAGCATCCCATTGGTCACCTAGACCTGTCAGGAATGAACATTGAGCACTGAGCTCTGAGTATTCCTCATGCACCACTGGGTGAGCCCCAAAGCCAAATAAAACAAAACAAACATACACAAAAGCAGCTTCAAACAGCAGAATGGGACGGTCCGATCGGAAGTCTCATCTTGGAATCTGTCCAAAAGAAACTCAAAACAAGTGGCTCAGGAAGCCTGGGCACTCTTGGTACTACCTCATGTCATTTTATCCGTCTACTCCTACCTGGGGACGGTTTATCAGAAGCCGAATCACCATCTTCTTCTGTCACTGTTGTTAGGATCAGCAGGAGGCTCCGTGCAAAGACCTGGAAAGTCAGAACAGTGAGCACCAGAGAGGAGCAGCTCCTCCCACTCCTGAGCTCAGACCAGCCACACCCTCCCGCACAGCCTCACAATTCCACCTCTGGGAGAAAATGGCATAAGTTCCTGTCTCCAGTGGGGATGCAAATTTTGTTGGCATCTGTGCTGCACTTCAGGAGAGGAACCTGGGCCCAGGCTACAGGGGAGGAAAAGACAGCCTTCTCCAATCCCCGGATTCCTTCGTGGCTCCCACAGGAAAGTCCCTATAGGCCCTGCCAGGGGCTGACTCTCAGCCCAGGCGCTCCCAAATAGTTGGCAGCAGTGTTGCCCCCTGGGAACCATAGCCTGGAATTTGGCTCCACCCTGTGACTTAGAGTAAACAAACCTTCGACACTCTCTTACAGGGTGGACAAGGATATGCCCCTGGCACTCTGTCCTGGGGACCTCAGTATTATCCACAAATGCAGGTGTCCTCTGCTCAGGGAGAGATGAAGAGTCAGGGGTGCTTTGCAGCTTGATGTTAGGGAGCTGAAATTCATAAACCAGAAAAAGATACACAAGTATTGTTGTTAGAAGGCAATAATGTGAGTTGGGTGCTTGACTAGATGAACCCATCAATCCTCTGCATCCCATATGGCCCCCCGTAGAGCCAGGAATAATACCTGAGCTTAGAGACTCGAGTAAGTCATGAGCATCTCTGTGTATGTGCCCTCTCCCCACCCCAAAATCTAAAGAATCAAAAATACCCCCCAAATACATTTTCATTGGCAAATTGCAGCCAACAGCAAGTCCCCTTCCTCCACCCCCGCCTGACCCGGGCTCTCACGGCAGACAATGAATATGACCAGCAACAGGTCTCCTGCCATTAGGTGGAGGGGCTGAAGCTCTGCCCCTCAAATCTGGAGATTCTACAGAAGCGAGGTTAGGGCTGATGGTTCAAACATGGGACTGTAGAGAGGGTTGGGACGGCCAAGCCCCTGGCTGAGTCCCACATTCACCCACTGTTGCCCCATCCTCAGATGGAGACGATCGTGGCCAAAGAGGCCCCCCAGGATCACGCACTCACAACTGTGACCTCTGCACCCTGATACAGCCCCCACTGCACCTCCAAAGCTCTGAATTCCCTTACAGCCTCCACCGCACCTCAGAATCCACCTGGATGTCAGGGAACAACTGAAAAACCAGCACAAAAATGCCCCCCTTCTGGCTCAGCTCCTCCGCTAACAGTGTGGAGAGGGGAAGGTGTGGGGTGCTCACAGGAGTCTACTCGAATCCTGCCACAAAATACGCCTTCAGAGTCCCCCTTACAGGATGGGATACAAATTTACTTGTCCTTTGCTAAGTGAGCAAAAGCCCCAGTGTCTGTGTCAGGGATGGAAAAAGAACCACGACACACTTATGACATCACTTCCGTTTCCATAAGGTGCCTTAAAGAGCCAGAGTCTAGTCACTGAGAACCTTTTTGCCACGTAGGTGAATCTGTGCATCAAGGGGGATGGACTCGAATAAAGGAGTGGAGAGGCAAATGCTGGACTGGTCCGTCACGCACTGGGGGCCTGGGGGTAAGGAGAATATCCTGCATTGTCAACTAACATCGAACCTGATCCTGATCCTGCATTGTCACCAATTGAACCAATTATACCTAAACACAGAATGTTACCCTGACTCTTGTCAAATGATCCCTGAACTCATAGACAAGAGTAAACACTGAGCACTGTTGGCAGTGGTGAAAAATATAACAAGAAAAAAGGCAAAGTCTACCTAAAGGGGGGAAAAACGATGTACAAAGACAAATTCGAGAGTGAAACAGTAAAAGAGTCAAATTTCTGGTCCTTAAAAATCCCCTATTCTTGGGGCTGGAGAGATAGCACAGCGGGTAGGGCATTTTGCCTTGCACGCGAAGATCCCGGGTTCAATTCCCAGCATCCCATATGGTCCCCTGAGCATTGCCAGGAGTAACTCTGCGTGCAAAGCCAGGAGTAATCCCTGTGCATCGCCAGCTGTGATCCAAAAAAGAAAAAAAATCCCCTATTTTTGATCTTGGGTTCAATTCCCAGCATCCCATACGGTCCCCTGAGGACTGTCAGGAGTGATTCCTGAGTGCAGAGCCAGGAGTAACCCCTGTGTATCTCCGGGTGTGACCTAAAAAGCAAAGCGATAGAGAGAGAGAGAGAGAGGGAGAGAGAGAGAGAGAGAGAGAGAGAGAGAGAGAGAGAGAGAGAGAGAGAGAGAGAGAGATCGCACTGACCTCAGCAGTCAGGGGCCGCCCAACTGTGCAGGGAGGGCATTTGCCTTGCACACAGTCAACCCAAGTTCGATCCCGAGCATTCCATACGGTCCCCTGAGCACTGCCAGGAGTAATTCCTGAGTGCAGAGCCAGGAGGAACCCCTAAGCATCACCGTATGTGACCAAGAAAAGGCCAAACAAAAACTGGGGAAGGGAGCCCCACCTGGCTGTGTTCAGGATTTATTCCTGACTCTGCACTCAGGGATCACTCCTGGTAGGGCCTGGGCTGCGTGTAGGGCAAACGCCCTCCCCACTGTGCTATCGCTCCAGCACCACGATCTCTGCTTCCACATTCTTTCCTGGGCCGCCTTCCGAATGGCAGGACTGTTTCATTTTTATTTATTTTATTTATTTATTTTTGCTTTTTGGGTCACACCCAGCGATGCTCAGGGGTTCCTCCTGGCTCTGCACTCAGGAGTTACTCCTGGCAGCGCTCAGGGGACCCTATGGGATGCTGGGAATCGAACCCGGATTGGCCCCGTGCAAGGCAAACGCCCCATCCGCTGTGCTATCGCTCCAGCCCCACTGTTTCAATTTTAAAGGTGTGGCAGCAAATCGAGGTAGATGGGGGCCTCTCAGCTCCTTTTGCTGAAGTGGATAATGGGTTTTTTTTTTCTTGACAAAGGAGGTGCCCAGGTGCCTTTCAGGTACCAATTACTAACGTGTACTTGGACTTAATGATCTTTACTCCGGGATGAATCAGAAGCAAATGGTGTCACTCAGAGAGACAGTGGCTTTACTGATGCTGGCTGAGCCCCTGCGCCCTCCTCGACTTTAAATAGTTTCACTGTATTTTTGTTGCAGTTGTGTTTATTTTTTTTTAGGTCACACCCAGCGATGCTCAGGGCTGACTCCTGGCTCTGCACTCAGGAATTACTCCTGGAGGTGCTCAGAGACCCTATGGGACGCCAGGGATTGAATCCAGGTCGGCCGCGTGCAGGGAAAACCCCTTACTCGCTGGACTATCGCTCTGGCCCATAGCTTCGCTGTGTGTTTCCATGAAGAATAACCCTCTCGTTGATTAACTGTGATGCTTTCATTTCTGGTTTCATTGGACTGTGGCCTGGTCTTGAGCCCCAAGAGAAGCCTGTGTTGTGCCATCTTTCCTTGGAGTTCACTGACTTTGGGCAACCCAAAGTGAATTAATTCCTTTGCTGGTCTTCCATCGTTTTTTTTTTTTTTTTGGTGGGTTTGTTTGTTTTGGCTACATCCAGAAGTGCTCAGGGCTGACTCCTAACTCTGCGCTCAGTAGTCACTCCTGGGTGTGCTCAGGGACCTCCTGGGATGTTGGGGATCAAACCTCAGTTGTTCGCATGCAGGACAAGCGCCTTAACCACTGTACTATCTCTCTGGCCCCTATTGGTTTTTAGCTGTTTGTTTTCATAATCTCCCAGGCTGATAGGAAATTGCAACCCTTCAGTCACATTCCAGAGATAAGTGATTACTCTATCCTAATGCTTACAGTTAAGTCCCAGAGCTTCTCCTGACTTGGGGATGCTTACTTTTCCATTCGCTAGTTACCCTGCAATCTGTTCTCTAAAATCGAACAAACTTCCCCTGTTCCTCCCTCCCCATCTTTTAGATTCAGCTTTTTATTTTGTTTTTGGGTCACACCCGACGGTTCCCAGGACTTACTCCTAGATCTGCACTCAGGAATCACTCCTGGCGGTGCTCGGGGAACCCTATTTGGATCCCGGAGATCAAACCCGGATCGGCTGTATGCAAGGCAAACGCCCTCCTTGCTGAACTATCACTCTGGCCCCATGCTGGACTTCTTAAAAATATTATTTTTTAAGTTTGTTCGCAATGATTTATTACTATAAAATCCAGCTCCCGGAAGTGCGTGGCAGCATTTGTGGTCATGTGACACCTCATTATCTCATTCTTACTTTGGACAAAATGGGAGGCTACTGAATGTAACCTGCCCACATGGCAGAGTTTGGCAAACTCCCCGTGGCATACCCAATATGCCAAATACCAGTAACAATGATGGGTCTCAGTCTCCTAACCCTGGAAGTGCATTTAATATGGCACTTTTTAAAAAATCTCAGGGCTAGGATGAAGAAGATGTTACTGGGGCCTGCTTGAGGCAATCGATGAACAACAGGATGGCTGTGATCGTGATCGTGATTTTTGATCTATCCCTGCTACAGAAACTCACAGTCTCTCCTGAATCCCTATTGTTCTTTCAGCATTGTTTGTGCATATATATGTGTATATATAAGTGTGACTTTGTGTGACTTCTGTTTCGGGGCCACGACTGGCAGATTCAGGGCTTACTCCTAGCTCTACACGCAGGAATCACTCTGGTACAGACCATATGGGATGCAGGGGATAGAACCTGGGTCGATTGTTTGGAGGGTTACGTCCTTACTCACTGTACTATGTCTCCGGCCGTAAGTAAATGTGCTCCTAGCACACCCAGTGGGATTCCTGAGCAAATGTCCTGACTCCTGGAAAACCAAAATTTTCTTGCTTAAAAAAACAAAACCCTTTACCCTGGTTGGATTCTACTTCTAAACAACTGAGGCTTAACATTGGTTCATCATTTCTCTTCTGCTACAAGGAGCTTAGGCTTACTGAGTAACACCCATCCCAATCACTCCCATTTCCTTAGTATTCATCTTTAACTTCCCTGTACTCTGCTTCCACTATACGTTAATCATTTCCCAGAACCACAACCTGTGAATTGTAAAGTCAGATTTTTCAGAGATCTCTGGATTTTGTATTTGGAAGTCAAATTTTGACTTTCTCTTTCCTTTATATCCTCTACAGTTTACTTTAGACAAATAACCTTTTTTGCTCCTGGACAAGGACCAGTGCAGTCCCAGGTTGGGAGGATTGTGCTGAGAGGATTGGGATGGCCATGCCCCCAGACCTCAGCTTTGTATAGACAAAGGAAGGCAATATTATGCTTTTGTAACTTCAGAGTTAATTGACTGCAGATACTATATACTCCTGGGCATTGTAATGTTTATGAGACTTAAGCCTCAGCTGTCCTTTGTTCTTAGCACCCTAAAAGCAAGAGACTGGATGGACCCAGGATAGCTGTGAGATACTCTGGCATCGAAAAGGGACAGGTAAGTACCATACCAGAGGGGTGACTGATCATTTACGCAGATAAACATTTGGCAGAGGAAATTCTCATGGGGAGATTCACCCAGGGATACACTCTGTCTCCTAGGGAAATCTTCGTTGCTTTTATCTTTTCCTTTAGTTGGAAAAGTTATCAAAATTTGTAGTTTGGATAAATACAGTAAGAGACAAATATTCCAACACTTAGTTCTCTGGGCTTTGACAGCAAATAAGGTTTTTTTTTTTTTTGCTTTTTTGGGTCACACCCATACATGGGGTTACTCCTGGCTCCGCCCTCAGGAGTTACATCTGGCGTTGCTTAGGGTACCATATGGGATGCTGGGAATCGAACCCACCTGCAAGGCAAACACCCTACCCACTGTGCTATCTCCCCAGCCCCCAGAGCAAATAAAGCTTTTAACACTTACTACTCTGGGTTCTGAGACCAAGCAAGGCTTTTACTGTAAATCCCAGAATAAGTCTTCAGGCCAGTTCACCTTGTCCTTCCCCATGGGGATCTGTCTCTAGAGTTGTAACAGTTTGCATCAAGACCATGAACACATGCTTTCTAGAATGTGCCATTTCGAAGCTGTGGTAGTTTTGCCATTTGCTCCAGGTCCATACAAGTTCCACGGCAGAACCTCCCTGTTGGGGTGTTAGAAACTACAGCAAATGAAGCCCGAGCAAAGTAATAATCACCAATCAATTATGCCCTGGAGTATATGACTTCAGATTCATTCAACCACCAAATATTAGGAGCATAGCATTGATGGTCTTACTCTGTTTAACCAAAAAACATTCTGTATAGTAAAAATATAAATAAACTATAGGGGAAATAGAAAAGCAGGTACAAATACACAGCCCTTCAACTGCAACCAGTACAAATACAAAGTTGAGAATTACCAGAGAGTCATGGTTAATAAGTAATTAAGACTGACCTGGGGAACTGAGACATTGCGAGGTAAAACATAAAGGAAAGGTTAAAGATAAACTTTAAATGAGGGATGTTAGCAAGGACATGATAAGCTTCTCTGGGAGGAGAAAAAGGGGCAATTCATAGATGAACCCTAAAACACTTTGGGTTAATATCCAGCAGATCAGCAACAGCCTGGCCCCTGTTTCCTTCTTCAATCCTCTGTCACCCTTCACCGGCCAGGGTGGGGAGACCAATCACGGCCACCAAAGGCACGCAGCGCATGCCCAGACATTATTTGAACACAACTCTCAGTACTCAGTGTAACAGCCGGGTTTTGCCTGATCAGGGAGTGATGAAGAGTCAGGGTGCAATTTGCAAGTTGATTTTAGGATAAAGAGATTCTATGTTAGACAAAATAACAATGTGGAGTCAGAGATAATAACCTTAGAGGGGCGCTTCCCATGCTGATCCAGATAGATATTCGGCATCTCACATGACCCAGAAAGAACTTAAAAATAATTTCAGAGTGCTGCTCCTGAAGTAAGCCCTGAAATACCACACATGTGCCCAAAATACAACAAAAAATAGCCCCAAAGTAAATTTTCATTTGCAAACCACAACGACCCCTAGAACCACGCCCAAGGGATGGCCCTGGACATCAGGGATACTAATGAATAGTGACCGAGGGCTACAGTGTCATTAGCCATTGGGGAGTTTTCCCCCTACCCCTCAAAAATGAACAGTCCTTTTATAGTTTTGGAAGCACCACCGGCGATACGGACGAGAAACTTCTGACTCTGCACTCAGTCACCCGTCCTGGTCGAGCTTGTAGGTCGATCTTGGGTGGGCCAGGTGCAAAGCAAACGCCCTAACCGCTGTGCTATCTCTCCGGTCCTCAAAGAGAATCTGCAGGTTCTACAGCTGTGAGGTCCGGGCCAAAGCGTCCAGGACAAGGCCCAGAGCAGTCCCATGCTGGGGGGGTCAGAACAGCCCAGCCCCGACGCTCTGCAGCCCCTGTGCTCACCCCGCACCCAACCGCCACTGCCCCATGGTGGAGCTGAAGGCGACTGTGGCAGTAGGGGATCCCCTGAACCACGCACTCACACAGCGACCCCTGCACCATGGTACAGCCCCCACTGCACTCACCAAAGCTCTGCGTCCCCAAAAATACCCTGGCGCGCCTCAGGAAAAGGAGAATAAAAGTGTCCTTAGAGCTGGCTTGGCCCCGCCCCTCACAGTGATGAGACTGGGAGGCGCGGGGCGGGGTGCTCACTGGAGTCCGCTAGTGTCCTGCCACGAAAATGGCCTTCACAGACCCCTTCCACGCAGGACAGCCTCTTCTCCCTTCACCTGCATAACAAATGAAGGCCTGATCCAGACTCTTGCACGCAAACACCTAAATGCCCTGCTGTGACATCACTTCCACGTCTGTAAGAGCCTTAAGGGGCCAGACACCAGCTGCGCAGAGAACAACTAGGAAAATGCAGGTAAATGTGTAAGGCTCCTTGGCTGCAGCGAAAGCACAGTGGATAGGGTGTTTGCCTTGTACGCAGCTGACCAAGGTTCAATCATCTGGATCTATATGGTCCCATTTTGGTGTATAACGGATTGTTAGGATTTTACTGCTTCCAAAGTGTAAGTCTCAAAACATTTACCCTCAATGTTTGTGTAAACCAAATGGAAAACTGAATACAATGAGTGCAGATATGCTACAGTGAGTGATGTGCTTCCTGGAATGTGGCTGACCTGGACACAAATTATGGACAGCACAGCGGGACGTGACTCCCAGAACAGAACACAGAAGGGCCTAATGAATGGAGCTTTGGCTGTATATCCAACCTCAAAAGGGCTCACCACAGCATCCTGGTTGATCTCTGCCATGATCCTCTGCAAACCAGGGCTTCTGAGCCAAGTCAGAGTCACAGCAAAGAATGAAACCATGGTGAGTCTTGACTATACCCAGCAAAATGAAATGTTTGTACCTATTTACTTCTTATTTAATTCCTTCCACCTTGATTTATCACTAAGAACCATTATTTACCAGTTAACATACTGGGAAGTCCACATGCCAGGACATTGTCATAACCATGGTGCAGGGAATAATCAGCAAGTACCTTTCAGTTATGGTACTAGTATCACAGGAAGCTTTCACACATAACAGGATTATCTCCATCCTTACTGTCCTTTTGTATCAATCTCCCACCCACTTGTTGAAACTAAAATTGTTTTACCTCAGGACCCTGTTCTGACGTCGGCCATTGTTATTATGGAAGTGATTGATCCAGCATAACTTTTATATTTACTAAAGCTTGAGGGAACACGAAGCCCTTCCTTTATTCCTTACCGAAAGGATTTTCTCCAGGATTCTCTTTAAAGTCACAGGTACGAATAATGCTCTTTCCACGTTCTTATATAAATAATTATATTCTTACATATATATAAATATGTATATTTATGTATAGCTTCTCTCCATTGTGAATTCTCCTATGCATAAGGCCCGAGGATCCAGGAAAGTCCTTACCACACTCCTGACAGATATAATGTTTCACTGCAAAATGAATTTTCACATGCACAGTAAGGGCTGAAGACAAACTGAACACCTTTCAACATTCCTTACACTTATGAGGTTTCTCTCCACTGTGAATTTTCCTGTTCAGAAAGCTATGCCAATTGCATCAAAATCTTCCTGCAGTCCTTTCATATATAAGGCCTCAATCCAGGATAAATTTCTCTCACACAGCAAAGCTTAAGGATTGAGTAAAAATCTTCCCACACCACTACATATGTTTTCTTCGAGTATGAATTTTCCTATGTTTAATAAGGAGTTAGGAGGAAGTGAAGGGTTTGCCAAAGTCTTTACAAACATAAGATTTGTCTCCAGTATGAAAATTTCAGTGTCTCAAAATGATTGCAAAATACGCAAATGCCTTGTCACACTCCTAACATACATATATATATATATATATATATATATATATATATATATAAATAGAGAGTGAGAGAGAGAGAGAGATTCACTGCAATGTGTGTTTTCTTATGGACAGAAAAGTTTGAATAGTACGTGAAGACCCTCCCACAGTAGTGACACGAATAGTGTTTCATTCCCCTGTATGAACTTTCCCATGCTCAGAAAGACCTGAGAGGAAATGAAAGGCCTTTCCACCTACCTCACATATATAAGGGTTTTCTACGAAACAGAAATCATGAAAACAAAGATTTCAGGAAGAAGCAAAGGCTTTCCTACATTGCTCACAATTTATCTCTCCAGTGTGAGTTTTTCTGTGTACTAGGGTTTGTGGAATAAGCAAAGACTTTCCACTCCGTATACGCATGTGGTTTCTTTCCAGTGTGACTTTTTCTGTGCATACTAAGATGTGCTGAGTGGTAGCACAGTTGTAGGGTGTTTGCCTTGCACACAGCCAACATGTCCGACCCGAGTACAATTCTTCCACCCCTCTCGGAGAGCCCGGCAAGCTACCGAGAGAATCTTGCCCACACGGCAGAGCCTGGCAAGCTCCCCGTGACCTATTCGATATGCCAAACACAGTAACAACAAAGTCTCCAATGGAGACGTTACTGGGCCCACTCGAGGAAATCGATGATCAACAGGAGGGCCTTTACTTTTACTTTCTTGCTAAGATGCATGAGTTAGAGAAAGGCTTCAACACATTGCTTACATGCATACAGACTCTCCAGTATGAAATCTCCTCTTTATAATGTATGAGGATCCATTGAAGGCCTTCCCCCAGTCCTTACCATTAAACGGTTTCCCTCCTGTGTGGATGTTCACATAGTCCAACCGGGGTGATGCTGGACTCAAAAGTTTGTCCTCACTGCTTATATTTCTGGGCATTCTGTCCAATATGGGCTTCTATGGGAAAGTGATGGTGCTGAGGACATGGGAAGAGTGACCTTCTTATCGCCCTCAGAAGACATCGCACCTGTCTCGGCATGCCTGGGGGGATGAGGGCCAAATTGCTCACTTGAGCCTTTATCAAAGTGTGCAGGAAGAGACATTCCACCAGGGCTGGCTACATCCATGTAGAACAGAGTATTCCAATTATTAGTCTATGCCATGAAAGTTATCATGTCAAGAGAAATCAAGCTGTGTAGGTAGGTAGCTGGTAGGGTACGGGACAATGAGTTTCTTGGGGAAGTAATAAATCCAGATGGGAATGAAAGCAATGACTGTGAAGCCATCCCTGGGGATTAAGAGAGGAACTGTCCTAGTAAAAACCCAGAGAGCTGGAGACATGGAACAGCAGCAAAGGCTGGTAAGAACATCAGAGAAAAAGGTCCGGCCAATGCTCTACCCCTTGACAACACGCGAGCAGTGCACTCTCAGCTACAAAGAAAACCCCAGGAGGCAGTTTCAGAAACATGATTTCAAACTGAGAGTATCAGGCTAGTACAGTAAGTTGTATGCAGTCAATCTAGGTACAATGTCCAGAATTCCAAATGGTCCCCTGAGCACCGTCTGACCGTCTGGATGGAATTTTGGTCTATCCAATCATAAATGTTTCCTTTTTTACCTCTAATATTAGTAAAGTGAAATGGGTGGGATCCAGGAATGTGACCAACCTTGTGAGTAATCACAGGTAAAAGGAATGGTCTGCTGGGATGTGGGGAACTTGGGACCTGACCCATATTCCCACTTATAAAAGATTTCATCAAGGCGCCCCTTCCATCCTTTCAAATGACATTCTCGCACAGTTACCTACATGTAAACTCTCCATTTGAGACCAGAGCAACTGTAGATCTGGGTAGGGTGTTGCTTGCACATGGCCAACCTAGGTTCGATCCACAGGTTCCTGTAGAGTCTCCCGGATCACCATCAGAAATAAAACCTGAGTGCTGAGCCAGGAGAAACCACTGAGGATCACCAGGTATTGTAGGATAATTATCGTCTGCCCTTGTTACCTGGCCAGTGCGAGCTTATGTTTGTTGATTTCCCATAACCTTTCAATTACCTTTGTCTCCTGATCAGACTTTGACTTGTAAATATTGTCTTTCTCTTCTCCTTAATGTCTTTTGCATGGTTAGCTATTTCAGAGGAATTGCTTTTTGTATGGATACAGGAGGACAGTTACAAAGACAAGCCTGAGCTTGAGAGTTGATGGTCTCCAGATAATATTACCTCCTGGACATCTGCTCTCTTGACTGAAGCCTCAGTTGCCCTTACTTCCTCGATCCCCAAAAGAAGAGTCCGATGAGGGACTAGATGGACCCAGGGCATGTGGTGAGATAGATACCCTGGCATCGAAATGGGCCTGGACAAAGTACCATAATGCTTATCTATAAGAGCCTGGTTATGGACAAATTCTGTCATGAGTCAAAAATAAATAGACTTGGACGTTCCTGGGATTAGGAGTGATTGATCCGGCTGAGCACTGTAGTCTAATATGTGGTGGGAAGTCCCCAGGAGAGTCATCAACAAGCCTAAAAGTGTCTATTACTGTGTCCATACAGAATGGTAATCATTAGGAAATAAAACTAAACATGTCAATTAAGTTACTGGTCTAAGGAGAGGAGTAACACACCTTAAGGGTTGCTTTTCCTTCGTGGGCTGCAGGTGATGGGGAAGTCTGGAAAACCATTCTGCATTGCGCTTCCCGAGGAGAGGCGTGGATTGGGGTCGTGGTGAAAGAAGAAAAAGATCACCTTCAGGGAGACAGGGCGAATGAAGGTCACTGAGAAAAGGGATGGTCCTCCTCCACCCAGCAACCAGTTGGGTCCTCATTCTACTTTCATTGGTCCAAAGCAACAGCTGTCGAGGGTGGAGAAGTGGCTAGAGATCACCAAATGTGGACAGTGAGAGAGAGCCGCCAGGAGAGACTGGGAACATCTGTTAACGTGTAAATCTGGTTCAAAGCCCCACTTCTCATAGGGTGCCCCAAGCCCCCCCTGGATTGACTCCTGAGTGCAGAGTCAGGAGTAAGTCCAGAGCACTTCTGGCTGTGATCCGAACACAAAAACACAAAAGGTGAATTTTGCGGGGCTGGAGTGATAGCACAGCGGGTAGGGTGTTTACCTTGGACACCACCAATGCAGGTTTTATTCCCAGCATCCCAAATGGTCCCCCAAGAACCGCCAGAAGTAATTCCTGAATGCATGAGCCAAGAATAACCCGTGTGCATCACTCGGGGTGACCCAAAAAGCAAAAAAAAAACTGAATTGTGTAGTTAATCAGAAAAAAAGAACACAACTTTCTCGACTTGGCACAGAAGCATTTTTATGATGGCTACAGAGACAGCACAGACCACAAGTTGCTTGTCTGGCAGATAGCTGACCAGGGTTCAATCCCTATCACTTCACAGGGTCTCCAAACCTAGCATTATCAATGAGAACAGAGCCTGGGTAAACTCTAATCTCCATTGGGTGAAGCCAACCAAAAATAAATCCATAAATTTAGGTGCCAGAACTATAGTTTGGTAGGGTACTGGCCTTGAACACGGCTGACCTCTATACGCCGGCACCATACTGAGTACCGTTTGGTACCTTTTGGCAGCAACCACAGGTATGACCATATGAGCTGACAGTGAGTGGGAGGGCACTTGTCATGAATGCAAAGGACTTCACAACCTGAATTGCCAAGGAGTGATCCCGGAGCACTGCTGGGTTTGGCAAAATCCCGCATAGCCAATCCCCTTCCTGCCCAAATAAAGGCAATGAGGAGTTAACTGCCAACAGAAGAGTTGTGAACTCTAGTAATGTATTCTGAATTGTCAGTCCTCTGGGTTTGTTGTTTTGTTTTGGGACCACATCCAGAAGTGCTCAGAGCTTACAGGCCAGGTTTTCAGACAATGATTTTACTCCTATGGGTACGTGATTTTATAAAAGAAAAAGAGGATGAAAAATTATACTTAGAGCCAGAGTAATAGTACAGTTGTCAGGGCATATGTTTGGTCCCTGGCATCACATATAGTCCCCCAAGCACTGCCAGGAGTGATTCCTGAGTGCCAAGCCAGAAAGAACACCTGAGCATTACCGCCCTCTCCAAAAAACAAAAAAGAAAAAAAAGAAAAGAAAAATTAAATTTAGCCCAAACGAGATTTTAAAGTCCATAATTTTGGTCAGAGCCTCCAATTCCATCATTTTCCCCTAACAGCCATCTGTTGAAATGGCTCAAAAAATTTCACGTGTATGGGTTCAATGAAGGTATAAACAGGAGAGAGAACACCAGACTGAAGCAGATGCCAGCCACCTGGAAGCCCAGAGGGCCTTCCCTGGTATCCACTGTCCACTAGTCCCCTGAGCACAGAGCAGGGCACAGACCTCAAGTACTACCAGGTGTGGCCCCAAATCTCACCTCCTCTGCTCCCCAAATACTGAGATACACACAAGGAGAGGAGCTCAGAGGGTTGAACACCTGATTTAACGTTGGGGGACATGGCATGGCTCCCACTGCATCTCAGACACACAGACACAAGAGGGGGAGAGTCTCTGACTATCTCCAAGCTTGTAGCAAATGTATTGGGGGGGAGGGAAAGACAGGAGAAACACTCCAACCCCAAAAAGATGCTCAAAGAATGCTCATGTGTCAAGACAAAATCTGATGTGGGAGGGTTGGAGTCATACCTAGTGATGCTCAGGGGACAATATCACCTAGTGATGTTGTGGCATGGATAACTCTGGTCACCGCAAGAAAGACAAACACCCCCCTGGCTGCACTACTGCACCAGCCCCTAAGAGTGAGGCATTTAGAACCTATTGCAGCTGGTCCCTGGAACACCCCTTTCTGCAAGTACTCACTAAAAAAGCAGGGCACACCCCTGGTCTTGGAGAGATGGACAGTGGAGATGCTTGGAATCGGGACAGGTGAGGCAGAAATTCTTTTTTTCTGAGAAAATATAATCATATAGGCTTAGAAAAGCTAATAAGTTGATAGGGTGCTTTTCATTCAAGCAGCTAAGCCAGGGTCAATATGCAACAGGACATAGGCTCACCCACTCCAGCACTTCTAAAAATAATACATGAACTCAGAACCAAGAGTAACCCCTGAGCACTGAGTGCTGCTGTGGCCAAAAAAGGCAAAATAAATTAAGTAATGAAGACATTTCTGGGGCCGGGACGATGGTACAGCAGGTAGGAAGTTTGCCTTCCATGAGGCCAACCCGGGTTCGATTCCTGAAATTCGATATGGTGCCCCAGCACTGCAAGGAGTGATTCCTGAATGCCAAGCCTGAGTAAACCCTAAGCATCGCTGGATGTGACCCTAAAAAGCCAAGAAAAAAAGAAATTTATGTCTAAAGAGATTGGAGACACAGTATAGCAGGTGAGGTGCTTGTCTTGCACTCAGCCAAACCAAGTTTGAATCCTGGCATCCCATACGGTGCCCTGAGCTCAGTCAGGAGTGATCCCTGAGAGAAAAGGCAGGAGAAGTAACTGAGTCTCGCAGTTGTACTTCCTACAGACTGAATAATTAATTCATGTAAATTAATAAAGGTGTGGTGGCCAATAGTGATCCTCAATTGCATTATTATAGGGTTTAGGGAACACTCTGGAAGTGCCCAAGCTACTTCCTGCTAATATTGTATATCTGGTTGCAAGACCCACTGTAGCACCACCCCTCCAGTCCGCAACCTGGTTGGCTTAAAGCTCCACACCTTTGGGCCCGAGTGACAGCATAGACAAATGAGCATTTCTTTTGAAGGTGGCCAACCTGGGTTTAATTCTGGGCATCCCTTATGGTTCCGAGAACCACTAGGAGTGCTTGCTGGATTTAGAGTCAGGAGTAACCATAACGCATCGCTGGGTGTGACCCAAAATGCAAAATAAATAAATCAAAAGGAAAGAGAAGCTCCCCACCTCCCTGAACTCCCAGAACCCACTGAATGCACAAGAACCAGTGAAAATCAACGGCTCTGCCAAATGCTTTTGACCCCCAAGCATATGAAGACTGTGCCCAGCCCCAACCCCCATCCAGCCCCGACACCCCCCAAGAACGACAGGACAGAGGGGAGGGTGTTTTTCCTTCATGCTGCTGACCCAGATATGAGGTACCTGAGCAACCCCAGGAGTGAGCTCTGAACACTTCCGGGTGGGGCTCAACACCCCCACGAGGAAAAAGAATGTGCCCCCAGATCCCTTCGATGAGGGAATCCCATGCTTTAGCTCTACTCCACAATCAGCCTAAGGAATGACAGGGGGCCAGTAACGGGATATCCTGGGGACACTGCTGGGATCACCCACCACCCCTGTGACTGACCAGGTGCCGGTCGTCACCCCAAAACTAAGATAACCCTGAGCTGCCCTCACCCGCCCCATCAGATCTGGGGGAGACTGAGGCTCCCTCTAGCTTTGACACTTCCTGCTTTGTGAGGGGCCCGAGCCATGGGTCAGCAGGGAGGGCGCTGGCCCCGCATCCCTACACCCCGAAGTGTCATCGGATCCCCAGGGAGGGAGTCCTGGGCACCACCGGGTAAGGGTCTAAAACACATAAAAAATTGAAAAAATATTTTTCTCTTGTTCTTTGGTTATTGTCCTTGTTTCTGGAACTTTCTGAACGACCTTAGCGCTTCAAATTTGTTTTTCTCCCTGACCACGTGCTTCCTCTGCGCACCCACCTTTTTTGGGGGGCTGGGGGGCTTTGCTCAGGGGTTACTCCGGGCTCTGGGCTCACTCCAGGCCGTGATCGGACGCTGTGGGGGGCCGGGATCGAACCCAGGCGGCCGAGTTCCCCCCTTACACATCTTTCTAAATAAATTCTCCTTAGTATCAACGACCCTGTTTCCCCCAAAATCAATTCATAAACCTCTCGGCGGGAGCGCTCCGTGCGTCCTGGGTGAGGGGCCGCCACCCCGGGCCACCGCCACGGAGCGACCCCGCCGCCCCCAAGGCGGAGCCCGCGGAGGTTCAGGCGCTCAGAGCGACCACCAGGACGGGCAACGGTGAAACCGACCTCCCGGGACCCCCCTGCCTCCCCTGGGTGACCCCTCACCCGCTCCTCACCTTCCGCAACCACGAGACCCGCCGGCACTTCCGCCCTGAACGCCAAGGCCAGCTATAGAGGTCGCGGATTTTGTGACGTCAACCGCACGTTCGCCCAGAGCCTTAAAGGGCCAGGCTTCAAATATTCCTGACCAGGTACTTGCCTTGTCAGGAAGGTTCATTTTTCCTCGTTTCCGGAATAGGATCAGGTGATCCATACATCAGGGGGTCGCCAGGTTTGGGATAGATGGGAGAGAGATGAGCTGAACAAATAACATGTCGAGCAGAGAGTATTTGTATTTAAGAAGCAAATAAAATTCACAAAAATACATTGCAAACAGCCGCAAGACAATCTCTCTGAGTCCCGACGTTCATTTATTTATTCATTTACAACCCTCAGCCACATGCTAGGACCAGGCCCCCAGGATTCCTCCTGGCAGGTGCCAATGAAAAAGACTGGCTTCAACAGGGTCCCTCACCATTAGGGGCTGATGAGCGGCCGCTCAAAGTGATCTGGCAGTTTTAGATACACATGTCCACACAGAAAGCTGCAGGACAGGGTCCGGCACAACCCCTGGTTGAGAAGTTTGGGATGCTCAAGACTTCTGCCATCAGCAGTTGCAGCATCCTCAAGACCCACAGCCCCCCATGTTGATCTCCACCCCGGGCTATGTTGCCCCATCGCAGAGCTGGAGGTGAAGATGCCCCAAGGATAATGCACTCACACTCGAGACCCCTGTGCCATGCTAAATCCCCCCAGTGCAACCAGCAAAGCCTCATATCCTCCTAAAGCCTCCAGAGCAAGGCAGACCCCAGGAACCCACTGGATATGGATGGGGGGAGTAAAAAAACAACCACAAAAGTGCCCCAAGAGCTGGCACAATCTCGTTGGTCACATTATAGGCACTGGAGGTGCCTATAATGCCACTAATTGGCCTTCAGTGTCCCCCTTCGACTGAAGTATCACTTGTCCTTTAATCGTGTGCCTGGAGGAGGCCTGATCCACTGGACATCACTAGGAATAAAGGTGCACATGGAAGACTGCCGTCTGTGACATCATCCATTTCACCAAGGAGACTTAATGTGCCAGGTTCCAAGTCCAGATAGACCATTATGGCAGCCCAGGTGAATCAGTGCAAGGGGGATGAGCTCGAATCAAAAAGAGGAGAGGCAAGTGCTGGAGGGGCTGGTCACAGAGTTCAGGGCAGCGAGTTAAGGTGGAGTCTCTTAACTGGTCAAACATAGAGTCAATGCTCCCCAATACATCCATCATAAAAACAAAAGCAGGTTGATTTAAAGTAAAACAGACAAGTAGGTTGTGAATGGGTCCTGGGACAATGAGTTTCTCTGGGAAGTCATTAATCAAGATGGGTGCAGTGTCTCTGAAGCCATCCCTGAAGGTGCAGAGGAACTGGCCTAGCAGCAACACAGAGAGCTGGAGAGACACTGGACAGAAGCAAAGGCTGGGAAGAACATCAGAGAGCACTGTACAGTGAACACTCTACCACTTGAGAACATGCTATATAAGATCCTAGAAGGAAACCCCAGGACGCTGCTCTAGAAACACTTTTTCAACCAAGAGTATGGGGAAAGAGGTTAGTACTGTGGCCTAATGCTTGTGTTAAGCATGGTTTTCCTGAGTTCCATTCCTGGCATCCAAAACAACACAGACTCCTAAGAACTGCCAAGTATGGCATGAGTTACATAAAACATATTTCAATAAATAAATCCACGTATAGACCTACCCTAAGAACGGAGGCACATAGGAGT
This sequence comes from Sorex fumeus, assembly GCF_029834395.1. Taxonomy (NCBI): domain Eukaryota; kingdom Metazoa; phylum Chordata; class Mammalia; order Eulipotyphla; family Soricidae; genus Sorex; species Sorex fumeus. Next base: position 6,103,967 of record NW_026606076.1, read on the forward strand.
TAATGGGCACCAAAGTGTACTAGATCATTTTCTAGACTTCGTCTTTTGGACAGACCAAAAACTGTTTTAATCATTCTGGTGGCTAGTAGGGTTGAGATTTTACCACTTACAAACGCAACGAGTTGTCGTCTTTTCTCCTAATATAATTGAAATGAGAAGAGTAAAATCCAGGAATGTGACGACCCTTTATAGTTAGTCTTCACAGCTGATGTTATTGCCTGCTGAGATGGGAACTTGGGCATTCTGCCAGGTTCCCACCATTTGTAAAATATTTTGATCAAGGGGCCTGTTCCATCCTATCATAGAACCATCAGAAATCTTTCTGTGCACAGTCAAGTCCATATCAACTATCTCTAATCCACCCTATTAAAGAAGAACGACAGGGTCATTATCCTAAACTTTTCAGAAATATTTATCCTCAATGCGTAGGGAAATCTAATAAAAATCTGAAAACAAGGAGTGCAGAGCTGATACAGTGGGAAGGTGCTCGACTGCACAAGACTGATCTGGATTCAAAGTCCAGATCCCCATAAGGACACCTATGTCCTCCCTCGCAGGTATGGATGAGCTCAGAGCCAAGAGTACGGCCTTAGCAAAGCAGGTGTGGCTCCTCAAAACATAACATAGGAAGGTTTTAAGTGAGGAGGTTTGCCTCTTTTTCCATTCCAAAGAATTCACTGCAACATCATGGTTTATCTCTATCTTAAACCCCACCAACCGGGGTCTCTGCCTCAAACCAGAGTCCAAGCAAAACTGAGACACTGGGCTGGAGTTATTACACAGCGGGCAGGGCGTTTTCATTGCATGCAGCCAACCCGGGTTCAATTTCCAGCATTCCATAGGGACCACCATGAACAGCCAGGAGTAGTTCCTGAGTCCAGAGCTAGGAGTAACCCCTGTGCATCTCTGGGTTTGACCAAAAAAAAAAAGAAAACATAAAGAGTGACACTGATAAGTGTGATCGAGGGGTGGTTATTGTACCCGTTCACTTAGTTCCTATTTAATCAGTTTTCACCTGGATTCCATCATCAAGACCCATTATGTACAGGGGCTAGAGCAATAGCACAGCGGGTAGGGCGTTTGCCTTGCGTGTGGCTAACCCAGGTTCGATTCCCAGCATCCCATATGGTCCCCCGAGCACAGCCAGGAGTGATTCCTAGTGCAAAGCCAGGAGTAACCCCTGTGCATCTCCGTGTGTGACGGGAAAAAAAAAGAAAAAAAGGATCCATTATTTACAGGTTAACATACACATCAAGTCCAAGTACTGGGACACTGGCATAGGAAATAGTAACCATTAGTATTTTTATTATGGTTTGCTATATAAGGTAACTCAGGAGGTGAATTCAGGTTCATAAGGAACTCAGGCATTAGTAGGGGTATGAAAATACACAGTGGCAAGAATTCTTAAGAGTGTACAGAATGGGAAGATCTTTTTTTTTCCCTGAATTGAAATCATCAGCAATTGCCTTTCCCTCATAGTACTGAAGTCACCAGTTTAATTTGAAATTAAGAACTGTAACATAAAAAATGAACTAGGAGTGTATATGTCAGACATCAAAAGGTTGAAGCAGAGTGTTTACCATGGGATCGCCCAACTACCACACTCCCAGACTAATTCCTGAGTGCATATTCAGGAGAAACCCCTGAGCATCACCCAGGTGGGACACAAAAATGAAAAAAAAATGGTCAAAGGGCATGCCTTGAGGAACCCAGAGATAATGGAGGCACTGTGTATCCCACCCAAGGCCTGGAGCAGATTGAATGATGCATTCAATGTAAATTGAAATTCAGATTTTAGGGACTGCTGGGCATTTGTCCTGCAGGGGATGACGGGATATGATCCCTTTCCCTCCCAGGTCCACCTGGAGTGATCCTGCTTGTGGAGCCAGAAGTAACTCCTGGGCATTTCTGGTTGTGCCTTACCCCGCCCCTACAAAAAGGTACGTGTTTTGTGTATTGAACAGAAAGCGCTATGTCAGCGGGATCAGGTTTATGAATGACAGATGTGAGCGATTTCAGTGATCCCTGTGATCAAGGCTTTCTGTGACTGTAGGTGGTTTTTCTGGGCTCACCTCCAGTATCACATGGTCCCCTGGTACCACAGGGAGTAATCAGCTAACTGGGCAGCACTGGGAGCCTTAGGATATGCATCTTTGGGGAGGGAGACACAGTCAGCAGTGCTCAGGGCTTATTTATTCCTGCCGTTGCACTCAGGAGTCACTCCTCTGCGGCCAGGGTTGAGGGCTCCTAAAGTCCTAACGTCCAGCACCTCTTAATGGTTTGGAGGGAATTGATGTAGGCATGCAGGCAGATAGAGAAGGTACACCCTCCCAAGGCAAAGGCAGTAAATTTCCTGGGAATAGCTCTGAAGTTGTGAAGGCCAAACTTGCAGAAAACAGGAACTAAGGCCTGATCATGCCCTCATCTATGGCCACCAACAGAACCCAGAGAAGCTCCTGCAGAAACAAAAAGGCCAGGAAAGGAATTTCAAAGAAGATCATCACCACTCCCAACCTGCCTAGGCAACCTCCTTAGCAACGGGACTTTGACCTTGTTAAAAGACTAGATTGGATTCCCTTCTGTTCTAGGGAGACCGCTCATTGGCTTTCCCAGACATTTGCGGGAGCAGGGCAAGTGGGGGGTCCCCGAATTTGGGAACCAAAGTCGGACTCCAGAAGGATGTGGAGTCCCCCATCACTGCTTCCGACCCGCTCCCCCAAATTATATAGTCAGATCAGGAGGTGTACACCAGGTGAGGTGGGGTGGGGGTTGAGGGATGACCCCAGACCTCAATGGGGGAGCACCCCAATGGTGCTGCTTCATTCTCAAGGGGTCCTTGTGCCAAGAGGAGGCCGACACTGGTGGATTCAACTGTCGTACACCCGCAAAGGGCTGGAGGGTCTGAGAGAGTCCAGCATTCCGGCCCTGCCTTCTTCCGACTGGGCCATGGGTCAGAGAATAAACTGGGGATCTGTGTCCGGGTGTCCCTGCTGCCTGGGGCTCGCCCCACTCACTCTATGTGTGGAGGCACTCCCAGTGGACAGTGCTCCAGAGCCAGCTACCCGAGAGCGAACAGGGTGACACAGGAGAGACTTTCCTTCCCGCAGTACGATGTGTCCAACCAACTCAGTTCTAAAGGTGTCCATACCCCATGTCCACGTATCACAGCACCCCGTATTGCTGAGGGTGCCATCTTCTATCCTGAGTTTTGAGGTTCTTATACACATGAGAAGTCCCACGTCTTCTGTTCTCCGTGGAGGAGGGTGGCAGAGGCTCGATTCAACTCCAGCAACTCCAGATGTCTGGGGTGAAGGTAACAGTCATCAGAGGAGCTAGGGTGTGTTAAGAAGAATTTTAATTAACACAGAAATATTGAGCCTAAGACTGGGCAATCTCCTTCCCAGGAACATCTAAATACATCAATTCTTCCAAGGATTTTTTTTTGCTTTTTGGGTAATACCCAGCAATGCTCATGTTTACTCCAGGCTGTACACTCAGAAATTACTCCTGGTGGTACTTGGGGGACCATATGGGATGCAGTAGATTGGACACAAGTTGGCTGTATGCAACACAAACATCCTACCAGCTACACTGTAGCTCTGGCTCCGAGGGTTTTTTTTGGGGGGGGGGGACTGTTTTGGTGTGTGTCCACAGGGTTCTGGGAAACATTGAGTACCTGGGATTGAACCTGGTCGGTTACAAGCTGGGTGAGTTTATTTTGTCGTTGTTCTGTTCACTTTGAACAAGAAAAGTTATGAGCCCTCTTTGCTCTGTCTGTGGCCCAGCTCTTTGGAAAGGTCTCCAGTTATAGTCAACCCCATGTGCCATCACCCCACTTTCTGAGGATGCCCCAACCCTCTTCTATAAAGAAAAGTGGTCAGGGATACAGCAAGATACAGCTCAAAACCCACCAAGTTAGGGTGGGGGAATCTGCCATCACGGGACTAAGGCTGTTTTGGTTTTATTTGGTTTGTTCATGGTTTGGAGGCCCAACACGAGCAATGCTCAGGGTTACTCCTGGCTCTGCACTCAGGACTATCACTCTGACATGCTGGTGGGGCTGTATGGAGAGTCAAAGAAAGAATCTTCTTGGGGTCGAGTGGTTTGTTCCTGCTTTGTTTCTGGATCAGGAGGGGTGCAGAGGATTGAACTGACGTCGAAAGTGCAAGGCAGAGTCATTTATTTTCATTATTGTTCTCTTCACTGAGCTAGAAACCTTCTGAAGCCACTTTGCTATGTCTGTGACCAAGCCATTGAGAAATATTTCCTGTTATGGGCAACACACACCCCAGCACCCCACATTCTGAGGGAGCCCAAACCTCTACTACAAGGAAGAAGCAGCAAGGATACAGCAAGATACAGCTCAGAAACCCCCACGGTGGGGAGAGGGAATCCCCCAATAAGGGACTGGGGCTGTTTTGGTTGTATTAGGTTTGTTCATGGTTTGGGGGACACAAATCCAGCAACGGCAGAGGTTCTCCTGATGTTGCATTCAGGAATCACTCCGGCATGACGGTGGGGCTGTATGGAGAGCCAGAGAAAGTACTGGGGCCTGTGACCGCAAGCCAAGAGCACTAACCGCTCTGTTCCCGCTGCAGCGACCCAAGCGGCTTGCTTGATCCTTAATGACCTAACATTGAAGCAAAGAAATGGGCTAGAAATCTAAAGCGTGGCAAAGGTGGGCTGCAGCAGTTCTGGCGATAAACAACGAGATGGCGCTGTGGGCGTTCCTGTCCCTCTCTGGGATTGTTTCTTTGTTATTTATTTTTATATTAGTGAATCACCATGAGGTACAGTTGTAGACTTACAAATTTTTGTGCTTGGGTTTCAGCTATACAATTATCGAGTACCCGTCCCTCCACCAGTGCCCATTCTCCACCACCACTGATCCCAGCTAGTCCCTCCCATTCCCATCCCCCCATTCCACCCTGCCTCTTGGCAGTGCATTCTTTTTTATTCTCTCTATCTTTTGGGGGGCTGTGGTTTGCAAATGAGGCATTGACTGTCAACCATGTTCGGTCTATGGTTAACTTTCAGCATGCATCTCCCATCCTGGAAGGATCCTCCCAGCACCCTTTATTTGGTGCTCCCTTCTCTATCTGAGCTGCCTTTTTCCATAGCGTGTGCGCCTGGCCTCGATGCGATGGAGTAAACCTCCTGGCACTTGTTTCGGTTATTCTTTGGTGTTAGTCTGAAAGAAAGGGACAGACATAGATAGATTGCTTTCATCTGGGGAACATAAATTAACAAAACGTGCTCGTTTCTCTAAGAATTTTCCACCCTTGGGTTTGCATCAGTGTTCAGTATGGGGTAATAAAGGATCAAGCAAGCCTCTTCCACAGCTGCAGCAGGAGGAAGGAAAGCCTGTGGTTGCTTGTCTTTGACTTGAGTAATCTGGGCTCGATTCCAGCCTTCAGATCTTTGTGAGGAGGATATCTGAATCGCCTTGGGGGTCGAGTGGGTTGCCCTAGCTTTGTCTCTAAACCTGGAGGGGTGCAGAGGATTGAACTGAACCTTTAATGAGCAAGGCAAGGTTATTTTCTCACATTAATTGTTCTTTTCTCTCTGTACAAGAAAGGTTCTGAATGCACCTTGTGATGCCTGGGACCGAGCCCTTTGAATGTTTCCTGTTATGGGCAACCTACATCCCATCACCCCACATTAGGAGGGTACTTAACCGTCTTCTACACCGACGTGGTGAATGGAAGAATATACAGTCTGACACCCTCTAGTTGGGCTGATGGAATTCGCCATCAAGGAATTGAAGCTCTGTGTTTTACTTTTCTTTCTTGTTTGTTCCTTTATGGTTGTGGCCACACCCGGATATGCTCAGGGCCTTCTCCTGCCTCTGCACTCAGGAATCACTATGGACATGACTGAAGAACCATAGCGGAAATCTATGACTATACCCGGGTCCAATGGATGCAAGGCAAAAGCCCTATCTGTTCTGCTCCCGTTGCAGCAGCCCAAGCTGCATGCTGATTCCTTAATCACCTCATACTTAACATTTCAGCAAAGAGAAGGGCTGAAAATCTTAAACGTGGGAAAATTTGGACGGCGGAAGTTATTCTGAAACGCCATGAGATGGAACTTTGAGCGATTCCGTCCCTCTCCTGGCCCATTTCTCTAAGAATTTTCCACCCTTATTTTTGCTTCTGTGTTAATTATGGGATAATTAAAGATCAACCACGGAGCATCAAAGGGGCAGTGGTCGGAGAGCCTTGAGGGTGCGAGTCTCTCACATGGGTGACCAGCATTCGATTCCCGCCTTCATTTCTTGTGGGATACATGGCTGAACCACCTCGGGGGTTGAGTGGGCTGCTCCGTATTTGCCTCTAGACCAAGAGGGGTGCAGAGGATTGACCCTGACGTGGACAGAGCAAGGCAAAACTGCAAGGCTGAAGCCATAGCACAGCGGGTAGGGTGTTTGTCTTGCATGCGGCCGACATGGCCACCTGGGTTCAATTCCTCCACCCTCTTGGCAAGCTAACAAGACTATCTTGCCCACACATCAGAGCCTGGCAAGCTACCCGTGATGTATTCGATATGCCAAACACAGTAACAAGTCTCACAATGTTACTTGGCCCCCTTGAGCAAATCGATGAACAATGGGAGGACACTGACTGTGACACTCCGAGCTAAAAAAAATCTGAAGCCACTTTGTTATGTCTGTGACAAAACCATTGAAAAATATTTCCTGCTACGGGCAACCCACACCTCATCACCCAACGTTCTGAGGGTACCTTAACCTCTTCTACAAGGAAGACGCAGCATGGATACAGCAAGATACAGCTCAGAAACACCCCCGTTGGGGTGAGCTAATCCTTCAATAAGGGACTGAGGCTGTTTTGGTTTTATTTGGTTTGTTCATGGTTTGGGGGCCACAAATCCAGCAACGTGCAGAGGTTCTCCTGGCTCTGCACTCAGGAAGCACTCAAGCATGATCGTGGGCTGTATGGAGAGACAAAGAGTGTGAGAGCTTTCTTTCACTTGGGTAACCTGGGTTCTGTTCCAGTCTTCATATCTTGTGGAGTACATAACTGGTACATAACTGGACTCACTATAAACAGTGCTCCTTTCCCACAGTCCAGGGGCTTCTCCCCTGGGGCAGTTTGTGTCCATGGACTGAGCAGAACAGTCTCTGAGTAGCTTGTCCCAGGGGAGCACTTCTTTGCAGCGTGGGCGCTCACTTCCTACTGGTAAGCCACAGAAGACATCCCACCTGTCTTGGCATCCTCATGGGGCTGAAAGCATAACTGCTCACTAGAGATATTGTCACAGTGTGCATGACCAGAAGAATTCCAACTGGGCTGTTGCTCCCCGAAGAAAAGCAAAGAAGGATTCCAATTACTGTGCTGTGCCTGATAGTCTTCTCGTCAAAAAAATTCTAAACCTGAAGGTTGGTTTCTAACATTTACCCAAGTCGGTTGCAATTCTGACACGTGGATGGATTTGGCACTATGGATTTGGCATTATGGTACTTTGTCCAGGCCCATTTCGATGCCAGGGTAGCTAGCTCACCACTTGCCCTGGGTCCTTCCAGTCCCTTATCAGGACCCCACCTTTGGGGATTGAGGAAGTAAGGGCAACTGAGGCTTAAGTCAAGAGAGCAGGTGTCTGGAGACAATCAACTCCCAAGCCACAGGCTTGTCTTATAACTATCTTCCTGTACCCATACAAAAAGCAATTGCTCTGAAATAGCTAACCATGCAAAGGACATTAAGAAAAAGAGAAAGACAATATTTACAAGTCAAAATATTATCTGGAGACAATCAACTCCCAAACCACAGGCTTGTCTTATAACTGTCTTCCTGTAACCATACAAATAGCAATTGCTCTGAAATAGCTAACCATGCAAAGGACATTAAGAAAAAGAGAAAGACAATATTTACAAGTTAAAGTCTGATCAGGAGACAAAGGTAATTGACAGGTTGGGGGCAATCAACAAATAAAAGCTCCCAGTGGCCATGGAGGAAGGGCAAACCAATATTATCCTTAATATCTGGCGATGCTCAGGGGGTTCTCATGGCTCTGCACTCAGATATTAATTCTGTCGGTGCTCCGGGAGACTCCACAGGATCCTGGTGGTTGAACCTAGTTTGGCCATGTGCAAGCAACACCCGACACCAATCTACAGTTGCTCTGGTCTCAATTGGAAACAGTTTCGATGAGCTTAACTCTGCACAGAACATCGTTTGAAAGGATGGAAGGGGCCCCATTGTAAAAATTTTTATAAGTGGAAATATGAGTCAACTCCTAAGCTCCCCACATCCCAGCAGGTCATTTCGTTTACCTGATTACTCACGAGGTTGGTCACATTCCTTGATCCCACATATGTCACTTTACTAATATTAAAAGAAAACAGTTATGATTGGAAAGAACAAAATTCCATCAATCTATGAGTCAGATGGTGCTCAGGGGACCATTTGGAATTCAGGACATTGTACCAAGATTGACTGCATGCAACCCACTGTACTAATCCGATGCTCAGTTTAAAATAATGTTTGTAAAACTCCCTCCTGAGGTTTTCTTGTAGCTGAGAGTCCACTGTTAGCGTGTTGCCAATGGGTAGAGCATTGCCCAGACCGTGCTCTCTGATGTTCTTACCAGCCTTTGCTCCCGTTCCATTTCTCCATCTCTCTGGGTTTCTCCTAGCCCAGTTTCTCTCTTAAGACCAGGGATGACTTCGGAGTCACTGGTTTCACCCCCATCTGGATTTATTACTTCCCCGTGAGTCTCATTGTCCCTTCCCCCACCAGTTACCTACCTGCAGAGTTTGATTTCTTTTTACATGAAAACTCTCATGGCATAGAATAACAATTGGAATCCTTCTGTGCTCTTCTACATGGAAGCAGCCAGCCCTGGTGGAATATTTTTTCCTGCACACTGTGATAAAGGCTCAACTGAGCAATTTTTCCCTCATTCCCATGGGGATGCCGAGACAGGTGAGATGTCTTCTGAGGGAGAATGGAAGAACACCTTTCCTGTGTCCTCAGCACCATCACGTTCCCTTAGAAGCCCATAATGGACAGAACCCCCAGAAATGTAAGCACTGAGAAAAACTTTTGAGTCCAGCCTCACCCTGCTGGGACTATGTGAACGAATACACAGGAGAGAAACTGATTAAGTGTAAGGACTGTGGGGAGGCCTTCAGTGGATCCTCATACCTTATACACAGGAAATTTCATACTAGAGAGTAAGGAATGTGTCGTGGCCTTTATCTGAATCTTACATCTTAGTATGCACAGAAAAAGTCACACTGGAAAGAAACCATATACTTGTACGGAGTGGGAAATCTTTGCTTATTCCACAAGCCTTGACCAGGGTTTATGCACAGAAAAACTCTCACTGGAGAGATACCTTATACATGTGTGCAACGTTGGAAGTCCTTTGCTTATTCCTGAAGTCTTAGTTTTCACAATTTTCATTTTGGACGAAACCCTTATATATGTAAGGTAAGTGTAAAGGCCTTTCATTCCTACTCAGGTCTTTCTTATCATAGTGCGGGGGCCCACACCAGACCACTCTCTGGCCTGCGGAGGTGGCCCTAGGATCCGTAGGTGCTGGGAAGGACCGACCGAATGAACACGAGACACAAGAGACAGAATGCAGCTCAGAAACAGAGAGAAAAAGGGACAGGATTTTATTGGGGGCAATCAGGGTATATATCCATTAGTGAGGCAGTTACACAAAAGGTCATGCCCATATATGGTTAGGAAGGTTTGTTTTCGCCTATCATGCATTACAAGGTTTATGTGTATCTGGTACCAGACACGAGGTGATTACACAAAGGGCCATGTCCATATGACTTACCAGACATGAGGTAGATACACAAAGAGCCATGTTCATATGATTTATAAAATTTACATGCATCACGTACCAGACACGAGATAGTTACTTCTTGTTATTACTGACAGCCATGACAGATGTTCTCTCAGGATAACCATACATCAAGATAACCATACATAGCACTGGTTTTGCCTGTCGTGGAGTCGTAGGTCAGGATGACCATACAGGCACTTAGGCCTTGGTCAGTTAAAGGACCAGCTTCCCACAGCATAGCAAAGTTCATACAGAAATGAAACATTATTCGTGTCACTACTGAGGGAGGGTCTTCGCTTTCTATTCAAACTTTTTTGTCCACAAGAAAACACAAGCTGCAGTGAATCCATATATATGTAAAGAGTGTGGCAAGGCCTTTGCTTATTTTGCAAGCCTTTTGAGGCACAGAAATTTTCATACTGGAGACAATTCTTATGTTTGTAAAGACTTTGGCAAAGCCTTCAATTCGCCCTAACTCCTTATTTAATATAGGAAAATTCATACTCGAAAAAAAAACATACGTAGGTATGTGAGAAGTTCTTTACTCAATCCTCGAGTTTGCTGTGTGTAGAAAAATTTATCCTGGACTGAGGCCTTATATATGTAAGGGCTGCAGGAAGATTTTCATGCAATTAGCATAGCTTTCTGAACAGAAACATTCACAGTGGAGAGAAACCTCATAACTGTTAGGAATGTAGAAGGGTCTTCAGTTTGTCTTCAGCCCTTCCTGTGTGTGTGAAAAGTCATTTTGCAGTGAAACCTTATATATGTCTGGAGTGTGGGAAGGACTTTCCTGGATCCTCAGGCCTTTTTATGAAAAGGAGAATTCACACTGGAGAAAAACTACATATGTGTAAGAACGTGGGAAGCCCATTATTCACACCTGCAGCCTTAAAAGAGAATACTGGAGAAAATCCTGTAGGGAAGGGATAGAGGAAGACCATCATGTTCCCTCAAGCTTTAGTAAATATAAAAGTTATGCTGGATCAATCACTTCCATAATTACAATAGCCGGGGTCAGAAAATGAATCTTAGGTAAAACAATTTTAGTTTCCACAAGTGCATGGGGGCCTGATACAGTAAGGAAGGAAATAATCCTGGTATGTGTGAAATCTTCCTGTGATACTAGTACCATAAGTGAAAGGTACTTGCTGATTATCCCCTGCACCATGGTTATGACAGTGTCCTGGCATGTGGACTTGCCAGTAAGTTAACTGGTAAATAATGTTTCTTAGTGATAAAGCAAGGTGGAAGGAATTAAATAAGAATTAAATAGGTACAAAAATGCATTTTGCTGGGTACTGTCAAGACTCACCATGGTTTCATTCTTTGCTGTGACTCTGACTTGGCTCAGAAACCCTGGTTTGCGGGGCATCATGGCCGAAATCAACCATGATGCTGCAGTGAATCCTTTTGACATTGGATATTCAGCCAAACCTCCATTCTTCAGGCCCTTCTGCGTTATGTTCCGGGTGCCACATCCCGCTGTGCTGTCCATAATTTGTGTCCAGGTCAGCCACATGCAAGGAAGCACTTCACTCACTGTAGCGTATCAGCACTCATTGTATTCAGCTTTCCATTGGATTTACACAAAGATTGAGGGTAAATGTTTTGAGATTTTTATTTTAGGAGCATTTAAATCCTAACAATCGAATATTCACCCAAATGGTAAACACCATGTAGATCTGTGCCAAAGGCCAAGCCAGGCTGAAAAGTGACCAGTGTGGTTTGCTGCCTGTTAGTCCCATGCGTGCCTCCATTATAGTGGTTGGAATCTCTCTCTCTCTCTCTCTCTCTCTCTCTCTATATATATATATATATATATATATATGTGTGTGTGTGTGTGTGTGTGTGTTGAATAACATTGCTTTGTCCTTCAAGAAGCTTAGGTTTTATCTGGATACAACCATTAATCTGGTTACACCCATCAATCTGGTTACACCAACCACAGTGCTCCAGAGGCGATTCCACTTCCATGTGTTTACATGTAAACATGTAAACAGTCTTCCCTATGCTCTCCTTCCCACCCAGTTAATCAGCTTTCCCCTAAATCAGACTTGTTAATTTGTAAGATCAGTTTCCCAGAAATCTATGATTTTATATATATGAGTGAAATATTGCCTTTCTCCTCTCCTTATGCCTTATGAATAGTTTACCTTAAAGTAATATCCTTTTTGTATAGATACAGAAAGACCGTTAACATTGTGCTTTGTAACTTACGATTTGATTGGCCTTGAATATTATTCACTCCCGGGCATCTGCTTTCTCGACTTAAGCCTCAGTTGCCCTTAGTTCCTAACACCCCAAAAGCAGGGTCCCAACGAGGGACTGAATGGACCCAGGGCAAGCGGTGAGCTACCCTGGCAGCGAAATGGGCCAGGCCAAGGTGCCACGATTCTTAACTATAAGTTAAGAGTTTGATCATAGACAAATGCTGTCATGATCCAAAGGTAACGACAAGACTAGGATCCTGCTAGGGGTGGGAAAGACTATCTGGCCTGAGCACCATAGTCTGAGATCGAGATGGCCCTAGGAGAGCAATTCTATAAGTTTAAGATATTTCTTACTGTATCCATACATATCCGGCAGCCAAAGACCTCCAGGACCAGCCACCACCATGCTGAGACCACTCTCGCACACATGAAGGTACTGGCAGAGGGACAAAGCCACGCGGGTTCCGGGGCTGAGACCTCCAAGCCTACTCGAATTGGAGTCAAGCATCTTCCACCCAGATCCTCCAAATTCCAGTAGGCGGGGGTCACACCCACCACCTGGCCCCCTGGCGCCGTGTAATCCCATCAGCGGCCAAGACTCAGAGACTATAAAATACAGATCCCGGAACCACGCGGCCGCATTCGCGGCTGCGCGGCATCGTATCAGAACTTTTTTTTATGACATCTTATTGTCTCATTCCTACTTTGGACAAACTTGCAGGCTGTCAAATGTAGCCTGCCCACAGGGCAGAGTCTGGTAAACTCCCCGTGGCGTACCAAATATGCCAAATACCAGTAACAATGATGGGTCTCATTCTCCTAAATAGCCTTGAATATAATCTCAGGGCTAGGATGAAAGAGACGTTACTGGGGCCTGCTCGAGGCAATCGACAAATAACAGGATGATGAAATGAAAAAAAAATCCATACAAAATGATTTATATTATATTCTTGTATGCTTGTCGGACAAGGAGAGGAGAGGCACGCCCATGGGATTCTGCTCTAGGGTGGGCCCTCCTGCTGAGGAAGGATCTGTCCTAGGAGCGGTCTTCCCTGAGGCTAAGATTTCTATCCCTGTTGATCTCTACCCCTATAGATTGTGACCGCACCTATGTAATTGTTCCCCCAATTCCTCATGGAGAGAGGATTTAACTGTACTGTAGGAGTGGGCTGGGGGGAGAAGGAAGAAGCAGAGGTTCAGAGAGGATCAGAAGGAAGAGGAGGATGAAGGATGGAGAAGGAGTATGAAGTAGCTGGGAGAGGAAGAATGGGGGGCAGAGACAGAAGGAGAGATGAGGAGAGACAGAGAGAGACAGGAGCAGAGACAGATGAGGAGAGAATCAGAATAAACTACGACTAATACCTACCAGCCTGGCCCTCGTTCCTTCCACTGCCTGACCATCGCCATCGACCTCTCCGGGGTGGGAGAAAGGTGAGACTACTGAATGCGGGCGGCGGGAGAGATAGAGCCACCGCCACTGTGGGTGCCGTGCCCCCTATTTTGTGTGAGTTTACACATATATGCTATGTTTTGTGTACTTAATTATGTATTTTCATTTTGGTGCAAACCTGACAGCTCTTAAGGGTTACTCCTGGTGGTTCCCATGCCACTATTGGGGATGTCCGGGACTGAACTCAGGTTGACTGAGTTCTGAAACTGCCTCCTATGGCTTTGCTTGTAGGCATGAGTCCACTGCTCTCGTGTTCTTAAGGGTTAGAAGCCTTTCCTCCTGTTCCAGTGTCTCTCCGCATTCTGTGTTGTTACTAGATCCGTTCCTCTCTGCATCTCCAGGACTGGCTTCAGAGTCACTGTGTAATACAGGATCGGGGGACTTCTCTCTCCAGACCCCCACTTTGTGACGGAATACTCTAGCCACCACTTCTCTGCTCCTTTATGCAATCCAATTCCACTTGCAGTACACTTTTTCTTTTTGGGTCACACCCAGGGGTGCTCAGGGGTTTCTTCTGGCTCTTCTATACTCCTGGTCCTGCTTGGGGGACCATACAGAATGCAGATGAATGAACCTGGGTCAGCTGCGTGCAAGGCAAACGCCCTCTCCACTGTGCTATCGCTCCAGCCAACCAGCCTTACACATTTACCTGCATTTTCCTAGTTGTTTTCTGCGCAGCTGGTGTCTGGTCCTTTAAGGCTGCCTGCAGGAGCGGAAGTGACATCACAGCAGGGCTTTTAGGTGTTTGCGTGCAAGACACTGGATCCGCCTCCACTTGTTGCGCAGGTGAGGGGTGAAGTGGCTGTCCCGCGTGGAAGGGGTCTGTGAAGGCCGTTTTCATGGCAGGACACCAGCAGTCTTCCGTGAGCGCCCCGCCCGCTCCTCCCTGTGTCCGCACTGAGGGGCGGGGCCAGGCCACCTTGGAGGACGCTTTCGCGCTCCTTTTTCAATCCTTTCCAAGATCCAGGCGGTTCCTGCGGAGCTTTGGTGAGTGCAGTGGGGACTGTGCCGGGGCGCAGGGGTCGCGGGTTTGTGTGCGTGGTTCTGGGGATCCCCTGCAGCTCCGCAGTGGGGCGGTGGCAGGTGGGCGTGGGGCTGAGCCCGGGGGCTGCAGAGCGTCTGGGCTGGGCCGTCCTGACCCTCCCAGCACGGTCCTGAGCTGGGCCGTGTCCTGGACGCTTTGGCCTGGACCTCCCTGTGTAGGACCTGCAGATTCACAGAGCGGGGAGAGAGCACAGCGGTTAGGGCGTTTGCTTTGCACCTGGCCTACCGACGTTCCATCTCCGAGCTCCACCAGGACGGGTGCCTGAGCGCAGAGTCAGAAGTTTCTCGTCCATGTCACCGGTGGTGCCTCCAAAACTATGAAAGGCCTATTCATTTTTGACCGGCAGGGGGTAGCTCCCTAATGGCAAAGGACACTGTAGCCCTCGATCACTAGCCTTGATGTCCAGGGCCATCCTGGGGCCGTGGTCCTAGTAGAGGTTGCGGTTTGCAAATGAAAATTTACTTTTGGGCTATTTTTCATTGTATTTTGGGGACATCTGTGGAAGCTCCGGGCTTAACTTCAGTAGCAGCACTCTGCAATTTTTTTTATCTTTAGGGGTCACGTGAGATGCAGAGTATTAATCTGGGTCTGCAAGGGAAGCGCCCCTCCCAGCTTACCATCTCTAACTCCACGTTGTTTTTTTTCTAGCATGTAGAATTTCTGTACCCTAAAATCAAGCTGAAAATTGCACCCCGACTCTTTATCTCTCCCTGATCTCCCTGTCCTACTTTGGACAAACTTGCAGGCTATCGAATGTAGCCTGCCCACAGGGCAGAGTCTGGCAAACTCCCCGTGGCGTACCAAATATGCCAAATACCAGTAACAATGATGGGTCTCATTCTCCTAAATAGCCTTGAATATAATCTCAGGGCTAGGATGAAAGAGACGTTACTGGGGCTTGCTCGAGGCAATCGACGAATAACAGGATGATGAAATGAAATGAAATGATCAGGGCAAAACCCAGCTGTTACACTGAGTACTGAGAGTTGTGTTCAAATAATGTCTGGACATGCGCTGTGTGCCTTTGGTGGCTCTGATTGGTCTCCCCACCCTGGCCCGTGAAGGGTGACAGAGGATCAAAGAAGGAAACAGGCCCAGGCTCTTGGTGATCTGCTGGATATTAACTTAAGAATGTTTTAGGCTTCATCTGTGAATTTCCCCTTTTTCCCCTCCCAGAGAAGCTTATCATGTCCTTGCTAACATCCCTAATTTAGTTAAATTTGGTTTAACTTTTAAAATTTAGTTAAAGTTTATCTTTAACCTTTACTTTGTATTTTACCTCACGTTGTCTCAGTTCCCCAAGTCAGTCTTGATTACTTCTAAGCCAAAACTTTCTGGTAATTCTCAACTTTGTATTTGTACTGCTTTGTAGTTGAAGTGCTGTGTATTTGTACCTGCTTTTCAATTTCCTCTGTAGCTTTTTTATGTTTTTACTATACAGAATGTTCTTTGGTTATACAGAGAAAGGCCATCAATGCTATACTCCTAATATTTGGGAGTTGATGGATTCTGAAGTATATCTACTCCTGGGCATAATTGCTTGGTGATAATTATTTGACTCAGGCTACATTCGCTGTAGCTCCTAATGCCCCAAAAGGGAATTCCTGCCGTCGGACTTGGATGGATCCATGGCAAGTGGCAAAACTACCCTGGCTTCAAAATGAACATTCTAGAAAGCAGAAAGCAGAAATGCATGGTCTTGATGCAAACTGTTACAACTTTAAAGACAGGACCCCCATGGGGAAGGACAAGTTGAACTGGCCTGAGGACTTAGTCTGGGATTTACAGTAAAAGCCTTGCTTGCTCTCAGAGCCCAGAGAACTAAGTGTTGGGATCCCTGTCTCTTACTATGTTTGTCCATACAACTGCAAGTATTGATAACTTATACAACTAGAGGAAAAGATAAAATCAATGCAGATGTCCCTGGGAGACAGAGTGTCTCTTTGAGTGAATCTCTCCCTGAGAATTCCTTCTGCCAAATGTTTTTTTCTGCATAAATGATCAGTCACTCCTATGTCCGTACCTCATGCCCCCTCAGATGTTCTATAAGTGTGGTAGCTGTTCTGCATTCAAAGGGCCATTTTCACCATCAGGCTGTGGTTTTCTGTCTCCCCGTCTCTCTGTCTCTGCTGGGAGGGGCTCAGGAGGTGGGGAGGCAGCGCTGGGCCACCAACACCTCACCGCACCCCCACATTTTACATTGTGGACTCACAGTGATGAGTTGCCCTTTATTCCGTTCTCCTGCGTACATATACCAGGCTCCCACTGCTCCTCATTCCCTCTCCTCACCCGTCTCCCACAGCCTTTATTCTCCAGCCCATCCCACAGAGTCAGGGTTAGCAAATAGACAGAGATGTGGTTGTACAATAAAAGGAAGGGGAAAACTTCTAGCATAAAAATCTGACTTGGAAGGAGAGATCAGCTCAAGGGCAGGATTTTCCCTTAAGGACATATTTTTCTTTGCTTAGTTCATTTTCATTGAAACAATCATCTTAAATTGACACTTAATATTTCTGTTCATTTTGAATGGACACCGTAAGAGATCTATTAAGCTTATAGGGTGGCTCTATTGGGGATATTTCCTATAGCTCCCAGACTACACTCCCCAGGAGAGTTTAGTCCTTCCTAACCCCAGAATGATCCTTATCCAGTTGCTTATGTTTGGGCCATGATGATGTCGGTGGGCCCCACGGGTGACTTATGTGAAGCGGGGAGGAGAAAGACAGTCACTTTCTCCCCAACCGCCTCTGCCACCCGGGACCCAGGGTTACTGGGTTCTTGTCTCACCTCACAGAAAGGAATTTCAGGAATACACAAGCAGTGAAATAAATAGATTTTATTTGGAGGATTTTTAGGTGTTGAGGGAGAGAGAGGGAGAGAGTGACGTACTCAAGAGACAACACGGGCTTCTCCAAGAGTGCAGAGAGCCCCTACACACATCCTAGCATTAGACACGAAAGCATGAAAGTACACATCTCAAGAGGGGAGATGCGGGCGACTCATGTGCTCGGGCACCACATGTGCTAGGCCACGTGGGTGGAAGAAGCACATGGGCTCGGCAACATATGTGCGCCCTTCCTTTGTTCAAGGTGGCCTTTATAGGGTTTCTCCAACCTTCCCCCATGTGGGCTTCTTCCTATATAATATTCCCATTACCGAGGAGGTTACCAGGGAGGTTGGGAGTGGTGATGGTTTTCTTTGGGCTGAATCACTAAAGTTAATCAGATTAAGGGAGAGGGCCTAGGTTTTTGAAAAGATAAACTTCATGGGAAGGGGGCCAACATCCTCAGGGTCTGCTGATGGTCTTATAAGGTCTTTGTTTTCTGTATTCACAAGGTGGATCAGTCCTAGAATTATTCCATGAAACTTTGTTAAGCCAAGTTTCATTGTCAAGGGCCTTTCCCTATCTACCTGCCTACCTCAATGACAGAATTTGTTATGGTGCTTACCTGTCCCTTTTCAATACCAGGGTAGCTCAGAGCTATCCTGGTTCCATCCAGTCTCTTGCTTTTGATGTGCTAGGAACATAATAGGCCAGCTGAGGCTTAAGTCTCATAAATATGACAATGCCCAGGAGTATATAGTATCTGGAGTCAATTAACTCTGAAGTCACAAAAGCATAATATTGTGTTCCTTTGTCTATGCAAGATCCTCCCAGCACAATCTTCCCGACATGGGACTGCACTGGTCCTTGTCCAGGAGGAAAAAAGGACATTTGTCTAAAGTAAACTGCAGAGGAAATAAAGGAAAGGGAAAGTCAAAATTTCACTTACGAATAAAAAATCCAGAGATCTCTGAAGAATCTGACTTTTCAATTCACAGGTTCTGGTTAGGGGAAGTGGGTGATTAATGTATAGGGGAGGCAGAGCACCTGGAAATTAAAGATGAATACTAAGGAAATGGGAGTGATTCGGGAGTATTATTATGGGTGTTACTCAGTAAGCCTAAGCTCCTTGTAGCAGAGGAGAAATGATGGACCAATATTAAACCTAAATTGTTTAGAACTCTAATCCAACAAGGGAAAGGATTGAGTTTTTTTAAGCAAGATATTTTTGGTTTTTCAGGAGTAAGGACATTTGCTCAGGGATTACCCTGGGTGTGCTAGGAGCATATTTACTTAGGGCCAGAGCCATAGTACAGCGAGTAAGCATTTAAGCATCCGCATCCAAGCAGTCAACCTAGGTACCAATCCCTGTATCCCATGTGGTCCGTACCAGAGTGATTCCTGAGTATAGAGTTAGGAATAAGCCCTGCGTCTGCCAGATGTGGTCTCCTAACAAAAATCACACAAAGACACACACACACACACACACACACACACACATATATATATATATATATTTATGCACACACAGTTAAGAGAGATGCAAAATGGAGAAAGAAAAATAGGGATTCCGGAGAAACTGTGAGTTTCTGTAGCAGGGAAATATCAAGAATAGGGGATTTTATGGAACAGAAATTTGACTCTTTAAATGTTTCACTCTAAAATTTGTCTTTGCAAATCATTTTCCCCCCTTTGGTGGAATTTGCCTTTTTTGTGTTACATTTTTCACCACAGCCTACAGTGTTCAGTGTTCACTTTTGTCTCTGAGGTCAGGGATCATTTGGCAAGAGTCAGGGCAGTATTGTGTGTCTAGATATCATTGGTTCAATGTTTGTTGACAACTGAAGGATCAGGGGACTTCTACTTACCCCCAGGCTCCTTAGTGTGTGACCGACCACTCCAGCATTTGCCTCTCTACGCCTTTTTTCACGTCCATTCCCCTTGCAGCACAGATTCACTTGGGTGCCGAAAAGGTTCTCAGTGCCTAAACTCTGGCTCTTTAAGGCACCTTCTGGAAGCGGAAGTGATGTCATAAGTGATGCCATGGTTCATTATCCGTCCGTGACACAGGCACTGGGGCTGTTGCTCACTTGGCAAAGGACAAGTAAATTTGTGCCCCATCCTGGAAGGGGGACTCTGAAGGCGGATTTTGTGGCAGGACTCAAGTAGCCTTCTGTGAGCTCCCCACGCATTCCCGTCTCCACACTGTGAGCGGAGGGGGCAAGCCAGCTTGGGGGGCACTTTTGCACTGTTTTTTTTCACTGTTCCACAATATACAGTCTGTTTCTGAGGTGTGGTGGAGGCTTTAGGGGGACATGGAGCTTTTGGGGTGCAGTGGGGCTGTATCAGGGTGCAGGGGTCGCAACAGTGTGTGCTTGATGCTGGAGAGCCTCTTTGGTCACCATCGTCTCCAGCTCTGGGATGTAGCAACAGCGGGTAAATGCGGGACTCAGATGGGGGCTTGGCCATCCCAACCCTCCCAGCAGTCCCATATTTGAACCGTCGGCGCTAATCTTCTGAGAATCTCCAGATTTGAGGGGCAGATCTGCACCTCCTCCACCTAATGGCAGGAGACCTGTTCCTGGTTATCTTCATTGTCAGCTGTGATAGCCGGTGTCATGAGGAGGATGGGGCCGGGGAGGGGACTTTTAGGTGCCTGGGGTTTTCCAGTGAAAATGTACTTGGGGAGCTGTTTTTGCTTCTTTGTTTTTTTGAGGGGGGGGCACATCCGGAGATGCTCAGGACTTACTCTAGCCTCTAATATCAGGTATTATCCCTGGCGCTGTTGGGGACCATATGGGATGCAGAGGATTGATCGGTTCATCTAGTCAAACGCCCAACTAACATTACTGCCTGTCCAAACACAATACTTTTCTTTTTCCAGATTAGGAATTTCAGCTCCCTAACGTCAGGCTGCAGAGCACCCTTCATCTCTCCCTGAGGTAAAGGGGTTTTAAATGTTTATTTTTTGTAAGAAGATTTTTTTGGGTGGAAGGGAGAGCTGTGTTCATGACTTCTGGTATTTTTGGAAGAAACTTACATAGAAAGGGGCGGAGCAAAAGTACAGCAGGTAGCGTGCTTGCCTTGCACACAGCCAATCCAAGTTCTGTGTCTTGAATCCCACTGGTCCCCAAACCTGCCAGGAGTGAAACCTGAGCGCAGGGCTAGGAATATTATCTGAGCAATCTGGTTCTGACTCAAAGAAGAAAAACATGCACACACACCCACACAGATACACCCACATGCACACAGAAAGCGTGTGATCTCAGAAAAGGAGAATAATAATGAAAAACCATGGCAGAAAAAGGTTTTTTATAATTTTTATTAGTGAAACACCATGAGGTAAAATTGTAGACTTACAAATTTTGGGGTTTCAGTTATACAGTGACTGAGTACCCATCCCTCCACATTGCCCATTCTCCATCACAACTAATCCCAGTATCCCTCTCACGCCCCCATCCCCCATCCCACCCTGCCTCTGTGGCAGGGCATTCCCTTTTGTTCTCTCTCTCCTTTTGGGTGCTGTGGTTTGCAAAATAGGCATTGAGTGGCAATCATGTTCAGTCTATAGTCTACTTTCAGAATGCATCTCCCATCCTTGGCGGATCTTCCCAACACCCTTTGTTTGGTGCTGCCTTCTCTATCTGAACTGCCTTTATACCTAGAGTGTGCAACTGGCCTCCAAGCCATGGAGTAAACCTCCTGGTATTTATCTTGGCTATTCTTGGGTGTTAGTCTCCTATTTTTGTTACTTTATGTTCCCCAAATGAATGCAATCTTTCTATATCTGTCCCTTTCTTTCTGACTCATTTTGCTTAGCATGATACTTTCCATGAAGTACCACTTGCATGTAAATTTCATGACTTTGTCCTTTCTAATGGGCTGGAGCGATGAAGTCTCACAAGGGAGACGTTACTGGGCCCGCTCAAGCAAATTGATGAATAACGGGAGGACCGTGACACATCCTTTCTAACAGCTACATAGTGTAGATGTACCAAGGTTTCTTTAACCAGTCATCTGTTCTAGGATACTCAGGTTTTTTGCAGATTCTAGCTCTTGTAAACAATGCTGCAATGAACAAACAAGTGCAGATGTCACTTCGACTGTATTTTTTTTTTTTTGGTTTTTGGGTCACACCTGGTGATGCACAGGAACTACTCCTGGCGGTGCTCAGGGAACCATATGGGATGCTGGGAATTGAACCTGGGTCAGCTGCATGCAAGGCAAATGCCCTACCCACTGTGCTATTGCTCCAGCCCCTCGACTATAATTTTTGCCTCTCCGGGCTATATTCCCAGGAGTGGTATTGCTGGGTCAAATGGGAGCTCAATTTCTAACTTTTTGAGAATTGTCCATACTGTTTTAAAACAGGGCTGAACCAGTTAGCATTCCCACCAGCAGTGGAGGAGAGTCCCTTTCTCGCCACATCTGCGCCAACACCAGTTGCTTTTGTTGTTTTGGATGTGGGCCAGTCTCTGTGGTGTGAAATAATCGAAATGAAATATTGTTGTTTTGTTGCACCTCCCTGATGATTAATGATGTAGAGCATTTTTTCATATGCCTTTTAGCCATTCGGATTTCTTCTTTGAGAAAGTTTCTGTTCATGTGTTTCCCATTATTTGATGGGTTTGGATGTTTTCTTCTTGTGGAGTTTAAACAGTACTTTGTATATCCTTAATATCAACCCCCTGTGGGATGTGTATTCGGCAAATATCCTTTCCCATTCTGTAGACTGTCTTGTACTTTGGTCACTGTTTCTTTTGAGGTGCAGAAGCTTCTTAGTTCAAGATAGTCCCATTTGTCTATCTCTGTTTTCACTTGCTTGGCCAGTGCTGTGATATCATTTGAAGTTACCATTAGCTTCAGTGTCAGGGAGGGTTTTGTCAACTTTGTCTTCCATGTACCTTATGGATTCCGGTCTGATGTTGAGGTCTTTAATCCATCTTGATCTTACTGTTGTACACGGTGTTAGGCAGAGATCTGAGCCCACTTTTTTGCATGTAACTGTCCAGTTTTTTCAGCAAAATTTGTTAAAGATGCTTTCCTTGCTCCACTTTACTTTTCTTGCCCCTTATTTAAGACTAGATGATCATATGCTTGGGAGGGAGATGTCAGTATATTCAACTGTCTTCCATTGGTCTGCAGCTCTGCCTTTGTTCCAGTACCATGCTGTTTTAATTATTACTGCTTTGTAGTAGAGTTTGAAGTTAGGGAGGTTGATTCCTTCCATTTTCTTTTTCCCAAGAATTTTTTTAGCTATCCTTGGGGGTTTATTGTTCCATATAAAATTTAGGAGTGTTTGCTCCATTTCTTTGAAGAATGTCATGGGTATTGTAATAGAGATCGCATTGAATTTGTACAGTGCTTTGGGAAGTATTGCCATTTTGGCAATATTAATTCTCCTGATCCATGAACAGAGGATATTTTTCCATTTCCTCGTGTCCTCTTTTATTTCCTGAAGTAGCGTTTTGTAGTTTTCTTTGTACAGGTTCTTTACTTCCTTATTTAAGCTGATTCTTAGGTGCTTGATTTTCTGGGGCACAATTGTGATCGGGAATGTTTTCTTTATGTCACTTTCTTCTTTCTCACTATTTGCGTATAGGAAAGCCATGGACTTTTAGGTACTGATTTTATAGCCTGCAACTTTGCTATAGAAGTCTTTTGTTTCTAGGAATTTCTTGGTAGAGGCTTTAGGGTTCTCTAAGTATAGTATCATACCATCTGCAAATAGTGAGAGCTTGATTTCTTTCTTTCCTACCTGAATGCCCTTAATATCTTTTTCTTCCCTAATCGCTATTGCAAGAACATCCAGTACTATATTGAATAGTAGTGGAGAAAGTGGATATCTTTGTCTCATTCCTGATCTTAGGGGAAAGGCTCTCAGTTTTTCCCCATTGAGGATGATGCTTGCTGTAGGCTTGTGGGAGATGGCTTTAACTATTTTGAGGAAAGTCCCCTCTATTCCCATTTTGGCGAGGGTTTTCATCATAAACGGGTGCTGGATCTTGTCAAATGCTTTCTCTGCATCTATTGATATGATCATATGATTTTTATCTTTTCATTTGTTTATATGATAGATTATGTTGATTGATTTCCAATGTTACACCAACCTTGCGTCCCCAGGATGAATCCCACTTGGTCATGGTGTCTGATCTTTTTGATGAGTTGTTGAATTCTATTTGGTAGTATTTTGTTGAGAATCTTCACATCCGTGTTCATCAGGGATATCGGCCTGTAGTTTTCTTTTCTTGTGCTGTCTTTGTTTTATTTTGGTATGAGAGAGATATGGGCTTCATAGAAACTGTTTGGGAGAGTTTCTGTTTCTTCAGATTCCTGAAAACCTTGAGAATAACTGGCAATAAATAGGTCCTCTTTAAATGTTTGGAAAAAGTCGCTAGTGAATCTAAATGGCCATGGGCTTTTGTTTTTGGGAAGAATTTTACAGTTTCAATTTCCTTGATGTTAATAGGTATATTCAGGTACTCTAGGTCTTCTTGATTCAGCTTTGGTAGATGATAGGAATCCAGAAATTTATCCGTTTCTTCTAGGTTCTCTTGTTTCGTGGCATACAGACTTTCAAAGTTGTCTCTGATGATCTTTGGAATTTCTTCGGTTTCTGTTGTGATATTCCCATTCTTATTTCTGATTCGATTTATTAGGGTTCTCTCTCTCTTTTTTGTGAGTGTTGCTAGTGGTTTATCTATCTTGTTTATTTTCTGGAAGAACCAGCTCTTGGTTTCATTGATCTTTTGGATTGTTTCTTTGGTTTACATGTTGTTGATTTCTGCTCTAAGTTTTATGATCTCTTTCCTTCTGCCTGATTTGGGCTCATTCTGTTGATCCTTTTCTAAGATCTTGAGCTGTGAAATGAAGTTGTTTACGTGCACCCTTTCTTCTGTCCTGATAAATGCTTTCAGAGCTATAAATTTTCTCCTTAATACAGCTTTAGCTGTATCCCATGAGTTCTGGTAGCTCGTGTTTCCAGGTATCCTTTTTTTTTTTTTGCTTTTTGGGTTACACCGGGCGATGCACAGGGGTTACTGCTGGCTCTGCACTCAGGAGTTACTCCTGGCGGTGCTCAGGGGACCATATGTGATGCTGGGAGTTGAACCCGGGTCAGCTGCGTGCAAGGCAAACGCCCTACCTGATGTGCTATCTCTCCAGCCACTCCAGGAATCTTTTGATTTCATCCTTGACTTACTTCCTGACTCACTCGTTGTTCAGCATTGAGTTGTTTAATTTTGAGTTGTTTAATTTCCAGGAGTTTGATTTGGTTCTCCGTGTCGGTGTGTGATTCATTTCTATCCTCTGCTCATCGTGGTCTGAACAGATTGTTGATACTATTTCTGTCTTCCTGATTCTATTGAGGTTCGTTTTGTGACCTAGCACATGTTCTATTTTGGAAAATGCTCTGTGCATACTGGAGAAGAATGTGTATTCTTTCTTTTTGGGGTGTAAAGCCCTGTAGAGGTCTATAAGCCCTTTCTATTCTATTTCTTCTTTCAAAGCCAATGTTCCCTTGCTGAGTTTTGTTCTTGTTGATCTATCCACAGGTGATAAGGCAATGTTACAGTCTCCAACTACTATTGGGTTGCTAGCAATGTCCTCTTTAAAACCTATTAGCAGTTGTTTTAAATATTTAGCTGTTCCCTCATTAGGTGCGTATACATTTAAGAGTGTGATTTCTTCCTGTTGTACGTATCCCTTGATAAAGAGAAAATAGCCTTTGCTGTCCCTTCTAATCTTTTTCAGCCTGAAATTAATGTTGTTGGATACTTGTATGGTCACCACAGCATTTTGAGGGAGCTGTTTTCTTGCAGGATTGTTTTCCATCCTTTCACTTTGAGTCTGTGTTTGCTTTGACTGTTGAGATGGGTTTCTTGTAGGCAACAGAATGTTGGGTTTTGTCTCTGAATCCATTTTGCCACTCTGTATCATTTAATTGGTGAATTTAGACTGTTGACATTGAGAGAGATTATTGTTATGGGGCTTTGTGTCATCTTTCTGTAAGGGTTTGTTGTGCTTATAGGTTTTGTCTTGTCTTATAGTAGCCCCTTTAGCCCTTCTTTTAGGTTTGGTTTTGAGTCTATAAAGGTCCAGAGCTGCTGTTTATCTAGAAAATAGTGTATCATTCCTTCAATTTTCAGTGAGAGTTTAGCTGGATAGATTGTTCCTGGTGATGCATTCATTTCAGTGAGTTTTTCACTATATCCCACTATTGCATTTTGGGCTTGGAGGTTTTCCTCTGATAGGTCTGCCGTGAATCTATGGGGTGCACCTTTGTATGTAATTTCCTTCTTTGACCTTGCTGCTTGCAGTATTGTGTCCCTATTGGCAGCATTGATCATTCTGACTATGATATGTCTTGTAGTGTTTTTGTTAAGGTCCTTTTAGCTGGCACCCTTCGGGCTCCTTGAACCTGAATGGCTGCATTGTTGAGCTCTGGGAATTTTTCAGCAATGATTTGTTTAACTGTGGCTTTTTTATTGGGATTGTTTCCCTGAGCTTCTGGTACTCCAATAATTCTAATGTTGTTCCTCTTGGAATCGTCTCCTAGGACTCTGATTCACTCTAGAGCTATTTTGAGGTCCCTTGCCATTGTTTGTTGTTGCCTGTTGGCTTGGTTCAGCTGATCTTCCAGCTCACTGATTCTGTCCTCAGCTGTGGTCATTCTACTATTGAGGGCACAGACTGAGTTTTTTATTTAATCTACGGAATCTTTAATTCGTGACATTTCTGTGAGTAGCTTTCCAATTTCTCTGTCATTGCCTCCTGTATTTTCCCGAGTGTTTCTTTCATGTCCTCCTTTAATTTACTGGATATCTGTCTGACTGTTTCATTGAGTTCATTGAACGTCTTCAATGACTTCATATCTGAATTCTTTGTCAGAGAGGTCCCTTCGGTGTGTCGCACCTACAGAAGTTTCTGGACTCTTGTCATCATCCTCCGCATGTGGTGGGGATTTGTGTTGTTTCTTCATGTTGGTGCGTAGGTATGGGTACTATGTTTCTTGGTATGGCTACAATACCTGCAGCTGCTTAAAGGGCCGCCCGCCTAAAATCAGGCCACGCCCATTTCTAACAAAGGCACGCCCACTTCAGAAGAAGTCACGCCCTCACGGGAACCTGGTGTGTGGGGGTGTAAAGACTGGGTGGGGACTAGACCAGGACAGTTTGGAGGGCGAAGCGGAAGAGCAGAAAAACAAAGTTTTAAGGACCTGCCATTTGACTATTTAAATTCTCTTCCCTCTTATTTTGCACATGAATTCTGTTTGTTTCTTATGCTTCAAATTTGCCGTTTTGTTTCAGTATTTTTGTTCATAATCTACAGCGCTCAGGTCTTAATTCCTGACAGTTCGTATTATGGTCCTTAGTAAATGCCCTGGTTATTTGAATTATTTTGCTATACAAGCGAATGTTTGCGTGGTTTTCTAATATATTCTTGCACAACAGGAGCAAGTGTTGGCTGAGGCTCACGCCGATATGCCAGTTTAGGGTTAGAGTAAATCAGGACCCATAAGGGCTCAGGTCCAGTGGGAAAGATCAGGGCTGTGTCTATGACCCAACTGTACCCAGAAGTGATCTCGGTCCCCGGAACAGAGTGCCCAGGCTCAGGTTCTGTCCACCCTGCAAGAGAGTGGCTGAACATTTGTCCACTCTAAGTCCCTGTGTCTTTCCCAGTGGCAGAGACACATTCCAGGCTATAGTTCTCAAGGGGCAGCACTTCTGCGAGCCTGCAGGGGGCGCTGGTTTTTGGGAGCTGCTGGGCTCAGAGTCAGCCCCTAGCCAGCCTGTAGGGACTTTCCTGTGGTATCTAGGGAGGAATCCGGGGATCAGAAAAGGCTGCCGTTTCCACCCCTGCAGCCTGGGCCCTACCTCCTATCCTGAAGTTCAGCACAGATGCCAACAAAATTTGCATCCCCAGTGGAGACAGGAGCTTCTGCCACTGTTTCCCTGAGGTGGGATTGTGAGCCTCTACCCATGTGTTTGGCAGATCCGAGCTCAGGGGTGGGAGGAGGTGCTTCTCTCTGGTGCTCACTGTTCTGACTTCTCCAGGTCTTTGCACGGAGTCTCCTGCTGATCCTCAGAACAACAGTGGTGGGAGAAGATGGTGACACGGTTTCTGATAAACCATCCCCAGGTAGGAGTAAAGGGACAGAATGACATGAGATAGTGCCAGGATTGCCCAGACTTCCTAGGCCATCTGTTTGAGTTTTGTTTTTGTTTGTTTTTTTTTTTTTTGCTTTTTGGGTCACACCCAGCGATGCACAGGGGTTAATCCTGGCTCTGCACTCAGGAATCACTCCTGGTGGTGCTCAGGGGACCATATGGGATGCTGGGAATCAAACCCAGGTCGGCCGCGTGCAAGGCAGATGCCCTACCCGCTGTGCTATTGCTCCAGCCCCCAGGGCCATCTGTTTTGAGTTTCTTTTGGACGGATTCCAAGATAAGACTTCCGATTGGACCATTCCATTCTGCGTTTGAAGCTGCTTTTGTGTATGTTTGTTTTGTTTTATTTAGTTTTGGGGCGAACCCAGTAGTGCATGAGGAGTACTCAAAGCTCAGTGCTCAATGATCATCCCTTACAGGTCTAGGTGACCAATGGGATGCTAGAGGTCCAAGGGTTTCATTGTAGGTTTTCTGTTTTATTTGGGATAGTACAGCAAAGGATTCTCACAATCATTCCATATGCTGCATTCTGGCATTGACAGACATGTCGATTTCTGGGCATGTGCTTATCTGAAGGAGAAAGAGCCAAGGATCTCTGAGGCCAGTAGAGATGTTTGGCTCAAAAAGTTTCTAACTTCTTTGAGAGGGATTTGGGGCAGCCCTGAGCAGTGAGTTCCTACAGGCACACATGCCATGCACTGCTCTGAGTAGATGTATATATGGACTGTCGAGTTCTCAGTCTTAGTGGTCAGAGCTGTGGGAGTGCAGCGGTGAGCGTGCAGTGATTTTTGCTGCAACCAGGGATGGTCATTTGGATTCTACATCTCTGCGTTCAGGTGATCCTCTCTACAGTGCTCACTGGACCAGTGGTGCTCGTATTGGCCCTGGGGTTACCAGGAAAGGCAGATACATCCAAGAACCCTCTGTATAACATCTTTCCACTTTAGCAGATCCAGCTGCCTTATGTGATTTCTGGGGCCCGTCAGCCATGCTTGTGCATGGACGCTGGTTCATTTGGAGGGGAGAGGACCAGCGACAATATAGGACTTTGGGTCCTGGACTCACAGTAGTGGGAATGAGGCTAAGATCGACTCTACCATCGTAACTGTGTGCTTACTCAGGACGCAGTGACCTTCCATGACGTGACTGTGAACTTCACCCCAGAGGAATGGTCATGCCTGGCATCTTCTCAGCAGAAGCTCTACAGGGACGTGATGCTGGAGACCTACCAGCATCTGCAGGCTGTCGGTGAGAGCAGTGTGGGGCCAACCGTGTCTGGACAGATCCACTTGGGCTTCCTGGGGTTGGGCCGCAGCTGTGTGTACAACAGTATCAGTGACTGTGACGGGCCGGGATGTTGGACAGCCGTGTGGTAGCTGTTCCCTCCCTGGGTTTTTTTTAGGCTTCACCTGTGGATAATCATGGCTTACTCTCAGCTCTGTCCTGAGGAATCACTCTGGTGGAGGAGCAGGACCCTATGGGGTGATTCAGATCAACCCATTTCCACTGTGTCCATGGGAAGATTCCTATCTGCCCAGTTATCACTCAGGTCCCTTTAAATAGTTCCATCCATTGGTGAATCAATTTACCTTGTTTACTACACGAACTTTTGTGTGTTTAATTGGTTTTGCTTTTGTCTTTGTTTGGGGGGTATAGTCCACAGTTCTCCTGGCTCTGTGCTAAAGGATGACTCCTAAGAGTGCTCAGGAACCGGTGTACCTTGGACTGAAACCTCTTGGCATCTTAAAACATTGGTACCTAATCCCCAGTACTATTCAACCAGGCTCTAAAATCATAGGGCTTTTTCATTTTCTTTTTTTCCTTATGGATAGGGATTATGCCTGTCAGTGTATTCAGGATCCACACCTGGCCTTGTTCCAAGACCACATGGGCTGCCTGGGATCAAACCCACATGTGTGTGCAATGCTTCTTTCCTATGTGCTGTACTCTCTCCCACCACCGGGGCTTTGATATCTCATCTCTCAACTCATAAGACGCTGCCCTATTTCAGTGCTTGGATTTACTTCTAATGCTTTTTGTGAGACTTCAGCAGGACTCAGGGTTTCCTCCTGGACTCTGCACTCAGGGAACACTCCTGGATGGCATGAGGGACCCCAGGGGATGTCACGTATCGCAACTGGATTGGCCGTGAGAAACTCCTGCTGTGCTCTCTTTCTGGAAACATTTTTCGCATAAAAAATAAGGGTCTCTTACCACTTTGGCCATTTCCAGATTTGAGAGGCTCAGGAAACTCCATGTTGTTCTGGGCCTAGAGAGACAGTACAGGGAGGAAAGTGATTGTCTTTCAAGGAGCGCACGTGAGTTCAATTCCGGATCCCATGTCATTCCCAAGCACAACCAGTGATGATTTCTGAATACAGAGTTTGGAGAAACCCCTGAGCATTGCCAGGTGAGGCCCCAAACAAGACAAAAACCAACAACATATTGTGATGATCAACCTCCTGTTGGCCATACACAAGGCCAGGTCTAGAGTATTTGTGGTATATTTAGGGCCCACCTATTTCACTCTTAAATTAAAACCTGGGTCTTACCTCTTGAATAACTACAAATATGTGGCATTTTCGAAATGGACATTCTGCTCATGCTTTTCAGATATTTGCCCAGTTATATCAGGAAAACACGGGAATTTACCTGTCACCTTTTCCTTGTCTCTTATCCCTGTCTCTGTCTCTGTCGGGACAGGGCACTCTGGGATGAAGCCTGCGGTGATCTCCTGGCTGGAAGGAGGAGCCCTGAGGTCGGGGAGGAGAGGCGTGTGTGCAGGTGAATGTGTGAGGACCTTTGCTAGCTCAGGCCCTGTGCAGTGTATGGGTACCCTGCGCATGTATGAAACACACTGCTGAGTCCGGTGGACTCCTTGGGTCCATGGGTCTGTGACACACTCATGCCACTCTTCACTCCCCTGGACTGTGTCACAGAATGATCCTGTAATTTGCTTCCATGTCTTTGTTGTTATTCTTGCTCTCTGTCAGTCCATGAGATTCACCGTTCCTGATCCACCCCCTCCCCTATCTATGACTTACCTGATTGGATTCACAACCACAGTGTCACTATACCTGTAAAAATATGTTTAGACCCTTTTGTTTAAATTCGAATAAGTGAGCACATAACAGAACTAGTTTGGATCTGAACGATAGTACATGGAGTAGTGCCTTGCAGTGCCTGCCGGTGACCTGTTCAATAACCAGCATCACATATGGTTCCCCGAACATCACCAGGTCTGCTCAAAAACAAAAACAAAACCTAGTGTAGTATTGCCAAGATCCTCACAATTCTCCTCTGACAGAATCTTTTCCTTAGTGTGGGACTCTCTGGACTTTGAGAACTACAGAGATGTACTCTAACTTTGTGGCATCATTTTGATACGTATATTTTTTGACAACTTCTTAAATTGCATGTTGTGTTCGGTTCCAGAACTGAAACCGCGGCTTCAGGATTTGGCATTACAGCACTTTGATTCGGGAATGAGGTCAGCAAGTACGAGTGCGTTGGTAAGATTCATTAATTCAGAATAAATATTAATATGCCGGCAGGCTAGTTCAGTGGACCAAGTATGTGATTGTTAAGGTGGAGAGCTGGGCGTGGCAGGGAGGAATTCCAAAGCCTGATGCTTGGAGTAGAGGGCCCTTAGCTTCACTAGATACTGAAGAAATTAACCATGTATAAAAATACTGTGAGTTTTTATTTGCTTGACATTGGTAGTTGTTTACAATGCTAATTTGTGGGTCCTAGAGATAGTGCAGTGAGAGATATACTTGCTTTGCACAGGGATGGATATTCCATGCCCAGCAGTCCTTATGGTCTCCATCGACCCACAGAACTGATCCTAGACACTGCATGGTGTGCCCCTCCACCCACACAACCCCCAATAAATAGAAATTACAAAACAGAAAAAAACAAAAAATTTCTTTGATCCCGAAAGCCATCACTTGTGGTGAGACCTTTGCAATGGCCGTTTTGTCTGTCTCAGCTGTGTGACGATGCAGCGTTGCCGTCAGTCCTGCATCACAGGTTCCACACTGAGCATTAATCAAACCCACATGTGATGTATTTCATTTTGACTTTAAAAGGGTGAGTCAGTTTTCTATAGTAGGAATTATTTCCAGTTTGCTCCTTTATTAAGTTGGGGTGGGGAATTCAAAGAATTTACTGACTGCGTCCATCAATTTTTTGTGTCCAACTTACAATAACATGAAGTTATTCTATAATAAGACAATCCATATGTTGGTAATTGCATTTGTATGGTGCATATGTGAGAAAACACATGAGATGGGCTCAAGTTTTTTGACAGGGAGACTCGGTAAATAAATCAATAATTGGAACCCTTCTATGCCGTGCTACAGGAAAGCAGCCAGCCTGAGAGGAATGTCTCTCATCCTGCACTCTGTGACAATGTTTCGAGTGAACAATCCTGCCCTCATTGCCTTGGGGAGACCGAGACAGGCAGGATGTCTTCTGAGTGTGATCAGAATGGCGTGAGCGACCTCACTCTGAAGATGCCTTCCCATGAAAAAAGTTCCTTGGAGTGTGCTGTTCTCAATTCACGGGCACAAAATCCCCCAGTCCGGTAGCCCCTAGGGAGAGAAGCACTGTTTATAGTGAGTCCCTCACAGCGACGTACCCTCAAACAAAGTCACCATGAGCAGACCACATCTAAGTGTAAGGAATGTGGGGGATCCTCCCCATGTTCTCAGCACCATGGTGTTCCCTTAGAAAATCACAGTGGACAGAATCCTCGGAAAAGTGGGCACCAAGGACAAAGTGTGAGTAAAGGTTTACTCCATCATGACCATATGAATATAAATGTAGGAGCAAAACCTTATGCATGTGAAGAATGTGGGAAGGCCTTCACTAAACCATCACATCTTATTGTGCATAGGAGAATTCATACAGGAGAGAAACCACATAAATGTCAAACTTGTGGGAAGGCCTTTATTCAGAACTCACATCTTAATAGACATATGAAAACTCATAGTGGAGAGAAGCCTTATATATGTCAGGAGTGTGGCAAGGCCTTTACTTGATCCTCAAGCCTCAGTATCCATGGCAGTATTCACACTGGAGAGAAACCATATAGATGTAAGGAATGTGGAAAGGCCTTTGCTGATTACTCAAGTCTAAGTGTACATAGGAGAAATCACACTGGAGAGAAACCATATATATGTAAGGAATGTGGAAAGGCCTTTGCTGGAGCCTCAGGACTTAGAGTACATAGAAAAATTCACACTGGAGAGAAACCATATATATGTAAGGAATGTGGAAAGGCCTTTGCTATAGCCTCAAGTCTTAGTCACCATAGGAGAATTCACACTGGAGAGAAACCATATATCTGCAAAGAATGTGGGAAGGCCTTCTGTCAATCTAGGTACCTTCGGAAGCACAGGAGAATTCACAGTGGAGAGAAACCTCATCAGTGTCAGACATGTGGGAAAGCCTTTACTCTGTGCTCTTATCTTACTGCACATAAGAAAATTCATCTTAGAGAGAAACCACATCAGTGTCAGACATGTGGGAAAGCCTTTACTCTGTGCTCTTATCTTACTGTACACATGAGAATTCATACCGGAGAGAAGCGTTTTATATGTGTGGAGTGTGGGAAGGCCTTTACTAGATCCTCAAAACTTAGTGTACATAGGAGAATTCACACTGTATAGAACCCGTATACATTACGGAATGTGGAAAGGTCTTTTCTGGATGCTCAAGACATACTGTTCATAGGAAAATTCACACTGGCGAGAAAGTGTATATGTAAGGAATGTGCGAATGCCTTTTCTATGGCTTCAGTACCTAATATGCATAGGAGAATTCACACTGGAGAGCAACCTTATATATGTAAGGAATGTGGAAAGACCTTTGCTGGAGCCTCAAGACTTAGTGTACATAGGAGCATTCACACCGGAAAAAAACCTTATATACGTGACGAATGTGGGAAGCCCTGCCATTCTGAATACCTTGCTCAGCACAGTAAAATTCACAGTGGAGGGAATTCTTATCAGTGTCAGACATGTGGGAAGGCCATCACTTGGTGCTATTCTCTTACTCAGTATATCAGAATTCATACTGGAGAGAAACCGCATATATGTCAGGAATGTGGGAACGGCTTCATGTTACCCTCACACCTTGGTCAACATAGAAAAATTCATACTGGATGATTTGATTCCTTAATAATAGTCTCTAAGGTCAGAACAGAACAGCTCAGCAAAGCAAGTTTCCTTTGGACAAGATGGTCAAGGGTGCTACAAAAGTGCAGTTAGGAGGGAAATAAGCCTGCCTGCTTGGGATGGCCTTCTCATGTAAGTGAAAGGTACCTGCTGATTTTCACCCGGGCTGCAGCTATGTCAGTGTGCTAGTGCTGAACTTGCTTGTTTTATTTAACTCGTAAATAACGGGTCTTGGTGATGAAAATTAGGAGAAAGTTGACTGAATAAACAGGTACAAAAACACCCCCTGCTCAGCGCTGTCATGGCTCACCACTGTGTTATTGTTTGCTCTGCTTCTGGCTTGGCCCAGAGCTGCTGGTTAGCAGTAATTATGGCAGAAATCACCCAAGATGCTGACTTGAATCCTTAGAAAGTGGAAAAAAGGCAAACCTTCATTCTTCAGTCGTTTCTGTGTTAGGATTTGGGATGCTTGAGCATCCTGCACCTCTGGTTTGGGAAATTCAGCGTGGGTCACGCCAGCTTGTAGGTCACTTTCACCCTTGCTTTTTTTTTTACTTGTTCTGGATAACCAGGCGTTAGGGGATGTGGTGCTTTTGAGGGGTGCGTGGGAGCTGGTCTGTGGTGCAGGTATCTTGGGTGAGGTTACGTTATTCTGAAAGCCCTTGCAGCCATGATCGCAACCAGGTCCATGATGGCACTGGAGGGTGGGCACATGGAATTTGGGCCTTGGTTTGAGGGACCTGCAGAAAGTGGAGGTCTTAGCCATCTCATACCTCCCTACTCAGACAGCGTGTGGCCCTGTTTGGAGTCTTTGGACTGGATATAACACTAATCAAAATTCCAGATATATCGCCGTCATTTTTATTGGGTCCCGTGCTGGGATGGGACCTTCGGGGCGTGTCTTTACAAGTGAGAGGTATTTGCCTCTAAAATTTGCTCTTTTCATTATATTTTTTTTTTTGCTTTTTGGTTGACACCCAGCAATGCACAGGGGTTACTCCTGGCTTATACACTCAGGAATTACTCCTGGAAGTGCTCAGGGGACATATTGTTGCTGGAAATCAAACCCGAGTTGGTCGCGTGGAAGGAAAATGTCCTGTCCACTCTGCTGTCACTCCAGCCCCTCTTTGGGTTAATTTTAGTAGCTCTTTATATTCAGTGGAGTTGGAAGGGAAGAAAAGACATTCTTCGATGTTCAAGGCTTACTTCTGGCTCTGCAGCTCAGGAATTATTCTGGGGTGCTGCTGGGCTTCTATGGGATGGGAAGGTTTGACCTGGATCAGCAACGCAAACATCCTACTCAATTTACGGTGAGTCTAACCCCAATATTGGTGTTTTTTTTCCATATCAAGAATTTCTACTTCCTGGCGGCGTGGTGCCACCAGCAGGTCAATCTGTGGCTGTGAGGCGAGTGTATCAGCAGGCTGATGGCAGCATTAGACTTCCAGATACCCCAAAATTGCTGCTGTGCCTTTGGCCAGACTCCAAAAACTTGGGGCAAAGTTTACCAGGAAAGTAAACAGTCAAAAGTTAGGTATGTGTGAGACACACCAAGAAACCATTTCTTGCTCAGCTATATATATGGAGGTAAGGCTTCTCTGGTTCCTGATCAAACTGCTTAAAGGACATTTTCCCATAGACTCAGAGATAAATCTTGGAACCCAGCAGCCTTTGCAGAGATGCACCCAGTCCCCGCAATGAGCTACCAGTGCCAGACAATGGCAAGGGGGAAAGGTTGTGTCCCTCTGCCTGATCCCACTTTGGCTTGACGGCTGCCATCTTCCATTGGACATCTGCCATTGGACAGTCAGGTTCGGGCCTGATGTGAAAAAACACGCAGGGCCTTGTGAGATGGGGGTGACATGGCTCTTTCCTCCCTGCCCCAATGAGACCCTGTGCCACTGCCCACCAATGGACTCTCTTGCTTTGGATCAAGCTGCTTAACGGCCATGATCCCAGAGACTCAGAAACAAATTTCGGAGCCCAGCGACTTTTAGCAGAAATGCATCTGTTCCCCATAGTAGGTTACCGGCGCTGGGCCACCCCAGGTGGAAATAGGTTTCGTGCCTTGGCCTGTTACCCGTGGTGGCTCGGTGGACGCCATCTCCAATGGCCTCTGGACAGTTAGGTTTGTGCCCGCAGTGATGAGACATGCAGTACCGAAGGGGATGGTGGTGGAGCTGGCCCTTTTCTCCCCAACCCAAAGAGACCCCGAGTTGCCTGGTGCCCATGAATGGTCTTTGTGGCTCATGATCAAGCTTCTTAATGGCCATGATCCCAGAGATTCAGAGACAGATCTAGAAACCCAGCAGCTTTTGGCAGAAATGTGTTGGGAACACGCATTGGGTTACTGTTGCTGGGTCACACAGGGGGAAAGGATTCTGTGCCTCTGCCTGCTCCACTTAGTGGATACATGGCCACCATCCTCCAGAAGCCATTGGAAAGACAGGTTTGGGTCCACAGTGACAAGATACAATGGGCCTCACAGTATGGGTGTGGAGGTGGCCCTTTCCTCCAGCCCAGAGACCCTAAGTTGTACCCATGAACCGCATCTCTTGCTTCTAATAAAGCTGCTTAATGGCCATGATTCCATATACTCAGGAACAACTATCAGAACCCAGCAGATTTGGGCAGAAATCCCTCCATATTGTTAAATTTTCAAAATTAAAAAATCATGTTATTTATAATCTGCAATAGAAAATAAATTGTCTATTGTTGCCTTTTCAGCAGATCTGAGTGCTTGAGTAAAATCCCAAATAGTAATGGTGGGTCTGGTGTCAAAATATTGAATGTGATCAAAATAGAGAGAGAGTAATGTGGAAATCATCTACCCCACAGGTAGGCAGGATGTGGAATGGGGGTATACTGGGGGTTTTGGTGGTAAAAAAATGGGCCCGGTGAAGGGATGGGTGTTTCATTGTATGACCGAGATTTAATCCCGAACGTTTTGTAACTGGTCTCACGGTGATTCAATAAATAAAATTATGAAAAAAGGGGGGGAAAGTAAGGTGGAGTTCATGCCCATTTCAATCAGCCTAATTAATCGCTGAATAAACAGCAATATTCCTAGGGGAAAAAAAGAATTTCTACTTCCACATGCCCAGTTGCAAACAGTCCCTTTCTCTTCATCACTCCCTGACCAGGATATCAGGGATACTGGTTCTTGCGGTGGCTACATCGGTAATCTTGTTGTTTTATGTTTTTCTGAAAGGGAGATATTTGAGTATGGGGAAGCATCCTCCACCCAGATCCTCCATATTCCAGTAGGCAGGGGTCAAACCCACCTACTGGCCCCCTGCTGCCATGTAATGTGTAATCCCATCAACGGCCAAGACCCAGATCCCAGAAGAGAACAGCACAGAGTCTCCTGCCCCCATGCCTGGATGTCCTCACCGGGGCCCCTTGGAGTGGAGTGGGTTGAGTTTCCCTCCCCCCCCCCCCCGATCAGGGCTCTGGAGGCCGAAGACCTCCAGAACCAGCCACCACCATGGTGAGACCACTCTCCGCACACCTGAAGGTACCGGCAGAGGAACAAAGGCATGCGTGTTCCGGGGCTGAGATCGCCAAGCCTGCTCAGATCGGGCCTGAGCATCCTCCACCCAGATCCTCCATATTCCAGTAGGCAGAGTTCACACCCACCAACTGGCCCCCTGGCGCCGTGTAATCCCATCAACGGCCAAGACCCAGAGACTATGAAACCCAGATTCCAGAAGCGAATGCGGCGGAGTGACTTTATTATTTCATGCTTACTTTGGACAAACTGGCAGGCTACCAAATGTAACCTGCCCACATGGCAGAGTCTGGCAAGCTCCCCGTGGCATACCCAATATGCCAAATACCAGTAACAATGATGGGTCTCATTCTATTAACCCTGAAATAGCCTTGAATCTCAGGGCTAGAATGAAGATGTCACTGGGGCCTGCTTGAGGTAATCAACGAACAAAAGGATGATCGTGATCATGATCGGGGAAGGGAAACTTTGCTCAGGGGTCACTCCTAGTGTGCTGAGAAGAAATTCATTTTAGAATTGGCCAGAGCCATAGTAAAGCGATTACAGTGCTTGCCTTGCATGTGGCCAACCCAAGGGTCCACAGCATCTTTGAGTTGCTCACTGGAAATTGAGTGTCTCCTTCTCATCCCTAGAACAGGTGATGTGGTGGTGCGGCATGAGGGAGGAATGCCTAGTGGTTTGGTCCAACCCAGTGTTGCATTCTTTTGGTCCTACTGGGTCAGTGCTTAAGTATTACTCTGCCTGGTGCTCACAGGAGCAGTGTTCATTTGCTTTGTCCCTGGGGTGGCTGTGTGCAAGTCCATCAACTTTCAGTATAGTGCCATTGTAAGAGATCTGGCTTCCATACTGTGATTACCGGGGCCCGTCACCCTAAAGTGTTGGTGGAGGCCGGTTTCTCCCTTGTGAAGTGGGGAGACGGGAGAGGCCCTGAGCTCGTCTACGGTGTTGCAGTGTATCATCCTTTGGCCCTATTGTGTGGAGTGCGATGGCCTCCTCCTCCCCATGTGTGTGCTGGTTCAAGATGCAGTTATCTATGTCAACATAGCAGAGTGTTTTACCCGAGAGGAATGAACATGCCTGGTTGCATCTCAGAGGAATCTCTACAGGGACATGTTGCTGGAGTCAAAAGACAAACAAAGAGATGGGGGACCACTGACTGATGATCAGAATGACCCCTTTTAGTGCAAAGCCGTTAGCATACTTACAGAGCATTGAAGGGGTTTGAGGTATAGGACTACACGTAGGGGTGACTGCACACGCCCTGCTCAGGTCCCTGCATAAATAGTTCCTTCCATTGATAAATTAATTGTGTTATACTTCAATTCAGTATGTTATTTTGGGATTTGTTTCGGGGCCACAGTGCCCATTCCTCCTGGCTCTGTGATGAAGGATCATTCCTGGCAGTGCTCCTGGACCCACAGAGGTGATGTGGATTAACCCAGTCAAACAGCTTATGAGGCTGGTGTCTTATCCACTCTAATACTGCACCAGGCCTGCAACTTCATTCATTATTTTTTGGTTTTGATTTTGTTTGGGGGCTACACACAGCAATGCTCTGGATTTCTCCTGGGAATACATTCAGTACTTTCTCCTGGCAGTGCCCTGGTGCCATCTGGAGGTCAGAGATCAAAACTGTGTCAGGCATGTGTCCGCCCCCTGGAC
Source organism: Sorex fumeus (assembly GCF_029834395.1). Lineage (NCBI taxonomy): Eukaryota > Metazoa > Chordata > Mammalia > Eulipotyphla > Soricidae > Sorex > Sorex fumeus. The sequence goes on from NW_026606076.1 coordinate 6,142,845, forward strand.
CTTCCCTCCAGCCACAGGTTCATTTTTTCTAGGGTCCCACCCCATCAGACACAGGATTGTTTATTGGGATTACTTCCAGTGGTTCTTGGGACACTTCAGCATGACTCATTTACAGCTTAAATTGAAATATGGTTATTCTGCTGCCTACCTGCCAGTTACTGAAACAACCTGCTTCATTTTCCCCCATGGACTTGAGTGTGAGAGCATTGATTCACCCTAGTACAGCATCAGGGCACTTCTGCTTACTCCCAGCCCCGTACTGTGTGACCAACCACTCCAGGAGCTTCCTCTCTACTCTTACATATAAGCCCATCCGCTTTGCAGCACAGATTCACCTGGGTTTTTCCGAAACAACCTCTCCACACCTGAAGCCTGGCCCTGTATATGCTGCCTGCGGAGCCTGAAGTGACATCACAGCGCAGGAGCTACTGGGTACACATTTTGTTTCTGACACAGATGTTTCTGTCACGCTGTCCTTGGGAACCGGGGGGAAGGAGGAAGTGGTGTTCTGGTATGGCACGGGGACCCTGAAGGCCGATTTTGTGGCAGGAACAGAGCGGCCTCCCATGAGCACCCCACGCAACCCATCTCTCCACTGTGACCGGTGGAAGCACGTCAGTTTGGGGGATTCTTTTGTGCTTGTTTTTCACTTATTCCCCTATATCCAGGTAGTTCCTGAGGCGCGATTACCTCCAGCTCTGTGATGGTTTAACAGCGGGCGGGTGAGGGCTAGGTGCAGGGGATTGGGCCTTGAGGTGCGAGATCTGCGGAGGATGGGGCCTTGACCGTCCGAAACCTCCCAGCACAGACTGCACTGGGCCCTGTCCTTGAACCTTTGGGCCAGACATGGGAGTCAACCTAGAACCTCCAGACTCACATATGGGGCATCGCTTCAGCCTCTCACTAGCAAAGGAACCGGTTTTCATCCTTGTTTGTCACCGGCTGCCATGGTGGGGCGAGGTTGCCGGGGGCGTGGTCCTTGCAGGTGGCTGGGTTTGCCAATTAAAATTGACTTTTGGGAGCTGGAGCGGTAGCACAGCGGGTAGGGTGTTTGCCTTGCACGCAGCCAACCCTGGTTCGATTCCCAGCATCCCATATGGTCTCCCGAGCACTCCCAGGAGTAATTCCTGAGTGCATGAGCCAGGAGGAACCCCTGAGCATCGCCGGGTGTGACCCCAAAAATTAAAAAATAAAAAATAAATAAAATCGACTCTTGTGGCTATTTTTATTTGGTCTTTTGTTTTTTTTGCTGGGGTGGGTGGTCCACCCGTAGATGCTCAGGTCTTATTTCTGTCACTGTGATCAGGAATTATTCCTGACGGTGCTCTGGGGGCTATACGGGATGCAGAAGATTGATCAGAGTCAGCAAGGTAAGCATCCAACCTGTTTTATTGTCTGTCTTATCCCTACATAGTTTTATTTCCAGATCAGGATTCTCTAGCCTCTGAAGTCAAGCAGCAAACCACCCCTCACCCTCATCTCTCCCTGGCCAAGTGACCCCTGGTAACTGGTTGTTGGTTGAGTACAGTGGATAGACATATCTTTGTATTTTGTTTTTTCGTGTTTTTTTTTCTTTTTTGAAGGAAAGGGTTTTTTTTTGAGACAAGAAGCTTTGCTCAGGGATCACTCAGGGATCACTCCTCGTGTGCTGAGAAGCAATTTGTTGATAAATGTCCAGAGCCAAAGTACCGTGATAAGGGCACTTGCCTCGCACAAAGCCAACTAAAGTTTGAGCCCCTGCATCTGAGTAAAAGGCATATAATGAGGCTTTAAACACCCACTGTTTGGGGCTGGAGAGAGAGCACAGCGGGTAAGGCATTTGCCTTGCACTGACCAACCCTGGTTCAATTCCCAGCATCCCATATGGTCCCCTAAGTACCGCAAGGAGTAATTCATGAGTGCAGAGCCAGGAGTAACCCCTGAGCATCGCCAGGTGTGACCCAAAAAGCAAATAAATAAATAAATAAATAAATAAACACCCACTGTTTGACTCTTTAACTATAGCAGACTAGAATTTGTCATTGCACATGACATTGTTTTCTGTTTTCTTTTCTGTCCTGCTTGGTTAGAGTTACCTTTTTGTGGTTGCTGTACTTCTGGGCCACATCCTGCAGTTTGTCGGTCTAACTCCTGACTGAACTCAGGGCTCACTGCTGCCAGGGTCAGGGCACCATAAGGTGTGCTTGGGTATTTCCTTGGGACAGCCAACTGCAAGATGATAGTACATGCTGTAATATTGCTGTGACACATGAGATAGAAAATGTTTAGTTAGAAAGTAGACTTACGCAAGAAGTTCTGACTGTCAGACACAGTTCCTATCATGATCTTTAGTAAACACTCTGGATAATAGGATAATTATATTCTGCAACACACATTTGCATGGTTTTCAAATCTATTCCTGCAAGACAGGAGCGAGTGCTGGAAGAGGCTCATGCAGATATGCTGATTCAGGTGTAGCGTAGATCAGGACCCAGAGGAGCCCGTTCCAGCAGGACAGAACTGGGACTGTGCCTTGGGCTCACATGGGCCCAGAAGTGATCCTGGTCCCCTGCAGAGAGCTCCCACATGCATGTGACTGACGAGCTGCCAGAGGGCACCTGATAGTTTGTCCATGCTGAGGCCATTTAGCTGAGCCCATGGCAGTGCCACTTTCAGGCTGAGGGTCACTGGGGGCAGCATTGATGCCAGCCTGCAGGGGGCGCTGATGTGCTTGGGCACCTGGGCTCAGATTCAGCCCCTTGCTGGACCTGTGGGACCTTCCTGTAGTTTTTAGGATGGAGTCCAGAGACTCAGGCAGGACTGCAGTTTCCTCTCCTGTGTCTGTGACCCAGAGCTTCTGTTTGGACAAGTAGCCCGGATTCCAACCCACTTTGACATCCTCATGAGAGGAAGAAACTTCAGTGTCTTTCTGGAGTGGGTCAAGTTTCTGGTGCTAATATTTTCACCATTGAAAGTGTTTCTGCCTCCAATGCTGGGGCTTCTGGTACGGATTTAGGGGTGGGGTGTGCTCCTCTTTGGTGCTCATGGCTCTGACTTCTCCAGGTCTTTGCACATAGCCTGCTGCCGATCTTTAGGAATAACAGATACTGGAGATGATGGTGACACACCATCTGATACACTGTCGCCAGTTAAGAGGTACGTGACAAGATAACATGATGCAGTGCCAGGAACTCGCTGTCTTCCAGGCCCATCTGTCTCCAGTTGGTTTAAGAAGGAGCCCTGGACTGAGGTTCCTGGAAAGGGTTTCCAACTATGCTATATGAGGTAAATTTTGTCCCTGTTTGTTTTGTTGTATATGGATTGAGGCCTCACCCAGAGGTGCTCCAGAAGTACTCCCAACTCAGTTCTAAAATATCACTTCTTTGAGAACTGGGGATATTACGGGGTACTCGGGGTCCAAGGCTAACTTTGGGGTTTTGGGTTATTTTATTTTGGGATGTGATGTGGGACCAGACCTAATGATGCTCACAGTTACCCCTGGCTCGGCACTGCAGCATAGCACCTCAGAGTGCATGAAGTACCGTGTGGGACTGCAGAATTGCCAGCCCTACCGTGCTGCTTGCTGTGTTGTTTTCTTTTATATTTTTTTTTGTGCCACAGTGGAGGTGCTCAGGGCTTCCTCTTGGCCCTGTGCTCTAGGTTCACACCTGAGGGGCAGTAGGGGCCCCTGGTATGTCGGCCCCATATGTATACTGGCAGCTACAGTAACTCGAGCCCCAGGACATGTGTTTCACCTGCCTTGTTCTTCCCACTCTGGAGAGCCTCGCCTGCTCAGTCACACGGTGTCACATTCACATGCTGCCTGAGCTTGCGCCGGTACCTGGGAGACAAGCAAAGTATGTCTGTATCTGGTAGAGGTGTTCAAGATCAAGACATTTTTGCCTCTTGAACAGGGATTAGAGGCAGCCCTGAACCATGACTTCAGGGTCCTACAGGCACATATGTCCACACAGAGCTTTGAGTTTGCCACTGTACATTGAGTGTCCCCTTCTCATTCCTAGAACAGGGCGTGTGGGAGTGTGACATGGAGGGGCATCTAGTGTTTGATCCAACCCAATGTAGCTTCTATTTTTGGTGCTTCTGGTTATGTACTTGGATTTTTCATTCTGCAGTGCTCACCAGAGCAGTATTCATTGGCTTTGTCCCTTGGGTGGCCCTGTGTAAATCTAGTACCTGCAGGAACCTTGTAGTATAGTGTCATTGTAGCATATCTGGCTTCTCTCAAGTGATTACTGGGACCTGCCACCCATCACCCTGAAATGCAGAGGAGGGTGGTTCCTCCTGATGGGAGTGAAGAGAGTGGGAGGCCCTGTACTCCTCTAGGGCACTGGGTGTCTCATCCTCAGGCCCCATAGTATAGGGTGTGATGTGTGATGGCCTCACTCACACCCCCTCTGTGTACCAGCTTAGGACATGGTGATCTTCCCCGATGTGGCCATGAGATTCACCATGGAAGAGTGGACATGCCTGGATGCCTCTCTGAGGAAGCTCTACAGGGATGTGATGCTGGAGAACCCACCAGCACCTGTGGGCTGTCGGTGAGAGCTGCTGGGCCTGCTTCCCGTGCCCAGAGAAACCCGTGTAGGCTTCTAGGAGCTGGGCCAGGCTGTGATTCTGATTGGCTGGAAGGTGTGACAGCCATGCAGATAGCTGTTTCTCTACTTCCTTTCATTTTTTCCTTCCTTCTTTCTTTCTGTCATATTTTCTTTCTTACTTTCTTTCTGGGGCACACTATTGGTTCTGAGGGGTTCTTACTGATTCTATATTCAGGAGTCATTGTTGCTGAGCATGGAGAATCATAATGGATGCCCAGTATCAAACCCGGGTCAGATAAATGCATTCAGGCACCCTATGAGCTGTTTTTTCTTTTACTAAATGAAATTACTTTCAGCCAGAACAATAGTATAATGAGTCTGGCATTTTTTTTCTGTGTGGCTAGTCCAGGTTCAATCCACGGCATCCAATACGATCCCAAGACACAGCCAGTGTATTTCCTCTGCCCAGAGCCAGGATTAAACCTTGTGCATTGCTGCCCCAAAATAAGTAAAGTAATAGCACAGCGGGTAGGGCGTTTGCCTTACAAGCGGCCAACATGGCCGACCCGAGTTCGATTCCTCCGCCCCTCTCGGAGAGCCCGGCAAGCTACCGAGAGTATCTCGCCTGCACGGCAGAGCCTGGCAAGCTACCCGTGAATTATTCGATATGCCAAATACAGTAACAACAAAGTCTCCAATGGAGACGTTACTGGGCCCGCTCGAGCCCCAAAATATACAAAGTAAATTTACTTCTATTACCACATTTAATTTGCATGTTTTCTTTTGCTTTGGGTATTATTCCGGGACCACACTCAGCATTTTTCTCGGGTTCTGTGCCAACAGATAACTCCTGGCAGTGATCAGGGGACAATGCGGGTACTGTAGATTGCAACCCGGTCAGGAGTTTGCAGAGTGCACGCCGAGACAGGCCTTCAACTTCATTTATTTTTTGTTTTTGTTTGGGACCACACCTGGCAATGCTCAGAGGTTCCTCCTGATGGTACACTCACGAGCTCCTTCTGGTGATGCTCAGGGAATCATATGGGATGCAGGTTCGGAGCACTAAGTTTGTGTAAGACACAGGCAAGCCCTGACCTTCTGGAGTATCTCCTAAGCACTTGCTTTATTTGCTCTGAGTACAACTTAAGTTTTTGCTTTGTTTGTTTTGTTTGGGGGCCCACCTGGTGATGCACATGGGTGACTCCTGTTTCTTCACTCAGAGGTCACTTCTGGAAGAGCTCTGGAGACTACAGGACGTGGGGACTCGAATCTAGATCAGCCACAGCAAGGCAGCACTGTCCCCACTGTACTGTCTCTCCAGCCCCTATTTTATTATCTGAAATGTCATTTTATTTATTTGAGAGGGGAAGTGTGGGCCACACCCATCACTGCTCAGGGCTCCCTCCTGTGTCAGCTCAGGGCAAGGTTAGCGCCCTCTACTCAATATCTTCTCACTAATCCCAAAGATTCTAACTTGAGTAATAATTTGTAAAAGTGTGACTTGAGTTTGTTTAGTTCTTTTGCTTGTAATTTTAAAATTTTTGTTCATTTACTTTTTGGCTTTTGGGCCACACTGAGTGCTGTTTAGGGGCTACTCTGGCTCTGTCTTCAGGAATTACTTTTGGCAGTGCTCAGGGACCTTGAGGGATACATGGGATCAAACCCGGTTGGACTGCGTGCAAGGCAGACTCCCTCCCTGCTGTGCCATCTCTCTGTCCCCTAAGATCTTTATATCTTAGCGCCTAACCCGCTTAGCTGCTGTTCTGTTCAGTGCTTGGGGTCACTTCCAGTGCTCCCAGGAGACCAGATGGTGCCCGGAATCAAGTCAGAGGGTCCCACATGCAAAGCATGTTCCCCAATCCTGTGCATTGTCGCCCTGCCTCCACTGGACTCTTCTACGAATTTTAAAATTTGTTCTGGGCCAAACCAGTCGGACTCAGGGTTTGCTCCTGGGCTCTGCACTCAGGGATCCTGGCTGGCTGGTAGGGCACAAACTTGGTTTGACTATGGGCAAGTCATTTGCCCCACCTGCTGTACTATCTTCTTACACCACCTTCTATTTCCCTTTGTTTTTAGCTTAAAATAAAGTTGGGGGTCTTGGCATCCTTGTCCTCACTTGGGTGCTTGGATTTCCTCCTGATCGTGCACTCAGTGATCACTCTGGGAGGGGCTCAGAAACTCCATTTGTTTCCAGGGTGAGAGAACGTAAGTGCGGAGGGCGCTTCCTTACTCGCAGCAAACCGGGTTCAATCACTGACCTTCCATGGAGCCAATACTAACAGAGGTGATTCCTGAGTGCAGATACAGGATTCACCCTTGAGCATTGCCAAGTGTGACCCCAAAACAAAACTACATACAGTGCTGCGATGAAACTTAAGTCAGCCATATACCGGGCCAAGCCTAGACCATTAGTGGTATTATCTGGGGCCCCATTATTTAACTCTTACATTGAAACCTTGGCTTATGTCTCACTCCCCACCAATCTCTGGCATATTGAAAGTGGATATTATGGTCATGCCTTTTCAGTAATATGGCCGGTTAGACCAGGAACACACGAGGTTTACTTGTCTTTTCCTTGTGACTAATCCATGCTTCCATCTCTGCGGGGACAGGGCTTTTTTGGGGTGAAGCCAGTGTTAATCTCCTGGGTGGAAGAGGAGCCCTAAAGCCGGGGAGGACAGGCGTGTGTGCCAGTGAGTGTCTGAGGACCCTGGCTGAGGCCCTGGGCACTGTGTGGGTGCCTTGAGAGCATGTGATACATGCTGCTGACCCCGAGGTCCTCGGGCTCCTGGATCAGGTGTCTGTGCTGTGTTCTTGCTGTCCTTCACTCCCCTGAGCTGTCTGTTACTGAGCAATCCTGAGCTTTGATTTCTTGACTTTGTTGTTATTCTTCCTCATCTGTCAGGTATGTGGAATGGTGCATGAGTTTCAAGGCCCTTGTTCCCCTGGCTGTATAACCAGCCTGACTGTACACCTACAGGGTCAGGTGCCCTTTCTGGAGCACTGGACCCCGCTCTGTCAATCTGACACCATGCTTATCTTTGCCTTTGGATCATGCCATGGTGTTTTGAGTATAGAAATAAATGTAATTTTCTTTGGTTTTGTGGCCTTGGGGTTCCCAGCAGTTATTCCTGGTAGTTCTCAGAAGTTGCTTTTGGAGGTGTTCAGGGAACAACCCCTGCTCACCCCATGCAAGGCTACCTGCTGTGCTCTTAACCAACCACAAATGTTATATTGTGTGCATGTGAAATTGTGAGTGTGAGCCCATAGTGAAGCTAATGGGGACCAGAAAGGCAGTGTATCAGGGAGGGTGCTTCCTTACAGACGCCGCCTCCCTTTGGTGTCGGCATCCCCTATGGTATCCTGAGGATCACTGGGTCTGATCAGAAACAAAACCCAAAAGGTTTGTTCGGGAATTGCTGTGCTCCTCCCAGAGACACTTCCAGCAGAATATTTCTTTCTGTAGGCTTGTTCTAACTGAGAACCATGGAGATGTCCTTCACCTGCTCAGCCATTCAGGTGTGTTCCATTCAACATTGGACTAATTCTTGTGCATTGTTTTTCATTTGAGAATTCAAATCATAGGTTCAGGATATGGCATTGCAGCAATTTCATTTGGGAGCATGGATATTGCATACAAGTGTGCTGGTAAGATTCTCTTGTTGAAACTAAATATTATACCGTTGGGGTGCTTAGTGGACCAAGCATGTGACTTGAAAGGTAATGTCCGGCTCCATCCCCACAACCACATCTATGGTCTCAGCACCACAGGAAAAATATCAGCCTAATGCTGGGACAAGAGGGTCTTTAACGTCAGTGGGTGCCGAAATCTGGAAATTTATTTCATTGTATTGTTTTTTAAAGTGCCAGGATTTTAAAAGTTATTCGTACTTGTACTAAGGCGTACAATAATTCAGCACCAATCCCTGCACCCGTGTCACACGTGTTCCCATATTCTCTACCCACCCCAGTCCCAACTCCACTCCCGCCTGTTCTGGACAACCACATGACTAAGTTTCAGTGGTTGCGGCTTAGATCTCTTGTTTTTCGATTCTGTTGCATCTGTATTTTGGGTAAATGATTACACCCCTCACTCATGTCACTGGCATAAATTAAGCCCTGATCCCTGTAAACTTCTGGTTCTCTTCTGCTCCCAGACTTCTTTCCTTCTTTGACCGGCTTCTCTCTAAACACTGGAGTCAGGGATGATTTAAGCAGCCCCTTTAGAGTACATTTCTACATCCAATAGTGTTCTGTATTCCACAGATGAGTGACATCATCCTGTTTTTGTTTCTTTTTCTGGCTAACTTCACTCAAGATGGTATCTTCCAATTCCAACTGTTCGGCAGCACATATAATAAAATTATAAAACCTAAAAAAAATATTAATTTTTTGCTTTCTGGGTTACATCCAGCGATACTCAGGGGTTACTCCTAGCTTTCCGCTCAGGAATTATTTTTAGGGGTGCTTGGAGGACCACATGGGATGCCTGGGATTGAAGCTGGGCTGGCTGTGTGCAAGGCAAATGCCTAACCCTGTAATATGGCACCGACTCCCCCAAAATTCTTTTTATTACAGGGGAAATACTGTGGCTTTACATTTGATAGACAGCAAGGACAGCAAGGACAAGTGTGTTGAAAAGAACTCAATGGTTCAGCACTAGTGGTTTTGCATTAGGAAGGACACTTGCTTGGCACCAGGAAGAAAACTATGGTTCCATTCCAGCACACCACATGGCCCCCAGTGTCCCAGCAGCAGGAATCCTTGAGCAATGCTTGGTGTGACCCTCTCCCCACCTACGTAAATAGAACACTGTCACTGTCCTCCCTTTGTTCATCGATTTGCTCGAGCAGGCCCAGTAATGTCTCCATTGGAGACTTTGTTGTTACTGTGTTTGGCATCTTGAATACATCACGGGTAGCTTGCCAGGCTCTGCTGTGCAGGCGAGATACTCTCGGTAGTTTGCTGGGCTCTCCGAGAGGGGCGGAGGAATCAAACTCCTGTCGGCCATGTTAGCTGCGTGCAAGGCAAACGCAATAATGCTGTGCTATCACTCCAGCCCACGTAAATAGAACAAGATAACAAAAAACTCAATGGTCCTGGAGAGGAACCTGCTTCAGGTGAGATGTTTGTAAAGATCCATCTCGGCTGTGTGGGGATGCATCATTGCCTTCACATGTGTATCCCGGGCTCCAAACTGAGCTAGAACCAAACCCAGTCTCAGGCCCCTTTTATTTTCACTTTAAACTGAGGCTTCAATTTTCTGGAGAGGAAGTTATTTCCACTTACTGTGTCTGTTCTTTTGAGTTGGAAAAATTTTACACAGCTATGTGACCTGCCGTTGGTCTATTTTGCTTGTCCATCTTGCTGAAATGTTAGGTCGTTGCCTGGAAAATTCATCCACATGTCAGAATTGAAACTGAGTCAGGTAAATGTTAGAAACCAACATGAAGGTCTAGAATTTTCTGAACAAGGAGAATCTTAGGCGCAGCACAGTAATTGGAATCCTTCTCTGCTGTTCGTCGGATAGCAACCAGCCCAGGTGGGATTCTTCTGGTCATGCACACTGTGACAAAATCTCGAGTGAGCAATTATGCCCTCAGTCCCATGAGGATGCCAAGATAGGTGGGATGTCTTCTGTGGGCGACCAGAAGGAAGTGAGCGCCCACACTTCGAAGAAGCGCTCCCCTGGGAAAAGCTACTCGGAGACTGCTCTGCTTAGTCTATGGACACAAACCACCCCAGGAAAGAAGCCCCTGGACTGTGGGAGAGGAGCACTGTTTATAGTGAGTCCAGTTATGTACCCTACAAGATCTGAATGCTGGAATCGAACCCAGGTTACCCAAGTGAAAGAAAGCACTCACATTCTTTGGCTCTCAATACACCCCCACCATCATGCCCGAGTGCTTCCTCAGTGCAGAGCCAGGAGAACATCTGCATATTGCTGGATTTGTGACCTCCAAACCATGAACAAACCAAATAAAACCACAACAGCCTCAGTCCCTTATTGGAGGATTCCCTCACCCCAACGAGGGGTTTCTGAGCTGTATCTTGCTGTATCCATGCTGCCTCTTCCTTGTAGTAGAGGTTTGGGCTTCCTCAGAATGTGGTGTGCTGGAGTGTGGGTTGCCAATAACAGGAATTATTTCTCAATGGCTTGGTTACAGGCATAGCAAAGTGGCTTCAGAAGGTTTCTAGCTCAGTGAAGAGAACAAAAATAAAAATAAATGACTTCGCCTTGCTCTTTCCACATCAGGTTCAATCCTCTGCACCCCTCCTGGTCCAGAGACAAAGCGTGAGCAACCCACTCAACCCACAAGAAGGTTCAGATATGTGCCCCACAAGATCTGAAGTCTGGAATCGAACCCAGGTTACTCTAGTGAAAGAAAGCCCTCGTCCGGTTCTCGTACAGCAGCACCTGTGGAAGCGACTTGCTTGATCCTTAATTATCCCATACTTATCCCTGAAGCAAACCCAAGGGTGGAAAATTCTTAAGAGAAACAAGCCTGGGGAGGGACGGAAATGCCCACAGTTCCACTTCATGGCGCTTCCCAGAACTGCTGCTTGCCTACCTTTCCCACGCTTAAGATTTCCAGCCCTTTTCTTTGCTTCAGTGTTAGGGATAGGGTCATTAATCAGGTAAGCCACTTGGGTCGCTGCAGCGGGAGCAGGGCGGTTAGTGCTCTTGGCTTGCAGTCACAGGTCCCTGGTTCTTTCTTTGGCTCTTTGTACAGCCCACCATCATGTCGGAGTGATTCCTGAGTGCAGAGCCAGGAGTATCCCTGAGCATTGCTGGTGTTGGGCTCCCAAACCATGAACAAACCAAATAAAACCAAGACAGCCTCAGTTCCGTGATGGCAGATTCCCCCACCCTAACTTAGTGGAGTCTGAGATGTATCTTGCTGTATCCTTGACCCCTTTTCTTTGTAGAAGAGGGTTGGGGCATCTTCAGAATGTGGGGTGATGGTACGTGGGGTTGGCTATAACTGGAAACATTTCCAAAGAGCTGGGCCACTGACAGAGCAAAGAGGGCTCATAACTTTTCTTGTTCAGAGTGAACAGAACAACGACAAAATAATCTCACCCTGCTTGTAACCGACCAGGTTCAATCCCAGGTACTCAATGTTTCCCAGAACCCTGTGGGCACACACCAAAACGGTCCCCTCCCCCCCAAAAAAAACCCTCGGATCCAGAGCTACAGTGTAGCTGGTAGGATGTTTGTGTTGCATACAGCCAACTTGTGTTCAATCTCCAGCTTCCCATATGGTCCCCCAAGTACCACCAGGAGTAATTTCTGAGTGTACAGCCTGGAGTAACGCATGAGCATTGCTGGGTATTACCCAAAAAGCAAAAAAAATAATCCTTCGAAGAAGTGATGTATTTAGATTTTCCAGGGAAGGAGATTGCCCAGTCTTAGGCTCATTATTACTGTGTTTATTAAAATTCTTCTTAACACACCCTAGTTTCTCTGATGGCTGTTACCGTCACCCTAGACATCTGGAGATGCTGGAGTTGAATCTGGCCTCTGCCACCCTCCTCCACGGAGAACAGAAGACATGGGAATTCTCATGTGTATAGGAACCACAAAACTCAGGACGGAAGATGGCACCCTCAGCAATGTTGGGTGCTGTGATATGTGGACGTGGGGTTTTAGAACTAAGTTGATTGGACACATCGTACTGTGGGAAGGCAAGCCTCTCCTGTGTCACCCTGTTCGCTCTCGGGTAGCTGGCTCTGGAGCACTGCCCACTGGGTGTGCCTCCACACATAGAGTGAGGGGGGCGAGCCCCAGGCAGCAGGGACACCCGGACACAGATCCCCAGTTTATTCTCTCACCCAATGCCCAGTCGGATGCAGGCAGGGCCGGAAGATGCTGGACACTCTCATCCCCTCCAGCCCTTTGCGGGTGTAAGAGAGTTGAATCCACCAGAGGCGGCCTCCTCTTGTCACACGGACCCCTCGAGAATGAAGCAGAACCATTGGGGTGCTCCCCCATTGAAGTCTCGGGTCATCCCCCAACCCCCACCCCACCGCACCGGGTCCACATTTCCTGATCTGACTATAAAATTTGGGGAAAGTGGGTCGGAAGCAGTGTTTGGGGGCTCCACATCCTTCTGGAGTCCGACTTTGGTTCCCACATTCAGGGACCCCCCACTTGCCCTGCTCCTGCAAATTTCTGGGAAAGCCAATGAGCGGTCTCCCTTGAACAGAAGGGAATCCAATCTAGGCTTTTACCTAGGTTGAAATCCCGTTGCTAAGGAAGTTGCCTAGGCAGGTTGGGAGTGGTGATGATCTTTGAAATTTCTTTCCTGGCCTTTTGTTTCAGCAAGAGCTTCTCTGGTTCTTTTGCTGGCCATAGGTGAGGGCGTGATCAGGCCTTAATTCCTGTTTTTTTGCAAGGTTGGCCTTCACAACTTCAGAGCTATTCCCAGGAAATTTACTGCCTTTGCCTTGGGAGGGGGGGCCTTCTTTATCTGCCTGCATGCCTACATCAATTCCCTCCAAACCATTAGGAGTAGCTGGACGTTAGGACTTTAGGAGACCTTAACCCTGGCCCCAGAGGAGTGACTCCTAAGTGCAAAGGCAGGAATAAATAAGTCCTGAACATTGCTGACTGTGTTTCCCTCCCCAAAGATGCATATCCTAAGGCTCCCATTGCTGCCCAGGTAGCTCATTACTCCCTGTGGTACTAGGGGTCCATGCGATACTGTAGGTGAGCTCAGAGAAACCATCTACAGGCAGAGAAAACCTTGATCACAGGGATCACTGAAATCGCTCACATCTGTCATTCATAAACCTGATCCCCCTGACATAGCGCTTTCTGTTCAGTTCAAAAAACAAGTACTTTTTTGTTTGGCCGGGGGTAAGGCACAACCAGAAATGCCCAGGAGTTACTTCTGGCTCCTCAGGCAGGATCACTGCAGGTGGGCCTGGGAGGGACAGGGATCATATCCCATCATCCCCTGCAAGACAAACGCCCAGTAGTCCCTAAAATCAGAATTTCAATTTACCTTGAATGCATCATTCAATCTCCCCCAGGCCTTGGGTGGGATACACAAGGCCTCCATTATATCTGGGTTCCTCATGGCTTGCCTTGACGATTTTTTTTTCATTTTTGTGTCCCACCTGGGTGATGCTCACGGGTTTCTCCTGAATATGCACTCAGGAATTAGTCTGGGAGTGTCGTGCTTGGGGGATCCTATGGAAAACACTCGTCTTCAACCTTTTGATGTCTTAAATATACACTCCTAGTTCATTCTTTATGTTAGAGTTCTCAAGTTCAAATTAAACTGGTGACTTCAGTACTATGAGGAAAAGGGAATTGCTGATGGTTGCAATTCAGGGAAACACAAAGATCTTCCCATTCTGTACACTCTTAAGAGTTCTTGCCACTGTGTATTTTCATATGCCTACTAAGGCCTGAGTTCCTTATGAACCTGAATTAACCTCCTGAGTTACCTTATATAGCAAACCATAATAATAATAATAATGATTACTATTTCCTATGCCATTGTCCCAGCACTTGGACTTGATGTGTATGTTAACCTGTAAATAATGGGTCCTTTTTCTTTTTTTTTCTTTTTCGGTCACACCTGGAGATGCACATGGGTTACTCCTGGCTTTGCACTCAGGAATCACTCGTGGCTGTGCTCGGGGGACCATATGGGATGCTGGGAATCGAACCTGGGTCGGCCGCATGCAAGGAAAACACCCTACCCGCTGTGCTATTGCTCTAGCCCCTGTAAATAATGGGTCTTGATGATGGAATCCAGGTGAAAACTGATTAAATAAGAATTAAGTAAATGGGTACAAAAACCACCCCTCGATCACAGCTGTCAGTGTCACTCTTTTTGTTTTCTTTTGCTTTTTTGGTCAAACCCAGAGATGCACAGTGGTTAATCCTGGCTCTGCACTTAGGGATTACTCCTGGCTGTTCTTGGGGAACCCTATGGAGTTCTTGAAATTGAACTCGGGTTGGCTGCATGCAATGAGACCGCCCTACGCGCTGTGCTATCACTCCAGCCCAGTGTCTCATTTCTGCTTGGACTCTGGTTTGACGCAGAGACCCCGGTTGGCGGGGTTTATGACAGAGATCAACCAGGATGTTGCAGTGAATCATTTGGAATGGAAAAAGAGGCAAACCTCCACACTTCAAACCTTCCTCTGTTATGTTTTGAGGAGTCACACCTGTTGTGCTCAGGCCACACTCTTGGGTCTGAGCTCATCCATTACTGCGAGGGAGGACATAGATATCCTTATGGGGATCTTGACTTAGAATCTGGATCAGTCTTGTGCCATCAAGCACCTTCCCGCTGTATCAGCTCTGCACTGTACTGTTGTATTCAGATTTTTATTAGATTTCCCTTAACATTTGGATAAATATTTCTGAAAAGTTTAGGATAATGGCTCTGTCATTATTCTGCAATGGGGTGGATTAAAGATAGTTGAAATGGACTTGACTATGCACAGATAGATTTCTGATGGTTCTATGAAAGGATGGAACAGGCCCCTTTATCAAAATATTTTACAAATGGTGGGAACCTGGCAGAATGCCCAAACTCCCATCTCAGCAGGCAATAGCATCAGCTGTGATGACTAACTATAAAGGGTGGTCACATTCCTGGATTTGACTCTTCTCATTTCAGTTATGTTAGGAGAAAAGATGACAAAACGTTGCATTTGCAAGTGGTAAAATCTCAACCCTACTAGCCACCAGAATGATTAAAATGTTTTTGGTCTGTCCAAAAGACGGAGTCTACAAAATGATCTAGTACACTTTGGTGCCCATTAGCTCCTATGTGCCTCCGTTCTTAGGGTAGGTCCATACATTAATTTATTTATTGAAATATGTTTTATGTAATTCATGCCATTCTTCACAGGTCTTAGAAGGGTGTGTTGTTTTGGATGCCAGGAATGGAACTCAGAAAAACCATGTTAAACACAAGCATGGGATTGAGCGATAGCACAGCGGTAGGGCATTTGCCTTGCACGCAGCCAACATGGCCGACCTGAGTTCGATTCCTCTGCCCCTCTTGGAGAGCCCGGCAAGCTACTGAAAGTATCTCGCCCACACGACAGAGCCTGGCAAGCTACCCGTGATGTATTTGATATGCCAAACACAGTAACAACAAAGTCTCCAATGGAGACATTACTGGGCCCGCTCGAGCAAATCAGTGAACAGTGGGAGGACAGTGACAGTGACAACACAAGCATTAAGCCACAGTACTAACCTCTTTCCCCATACTCTTGGTTGAAAACGTGTTTCTAGAGCTGTGTCCTGGGGTTTCCTTGTATATTCTTATATAGTGTGTTTTCAAGGGGTAGACTGTTCACTGTACAGAGCACTCTGATGTTCTTCCCAGCCTTTGCTCCTGTCCAGTGTCTCTCCAGCTCTCTGGGTTGCTGCTAGGCCAGTTTCTCTGCATCTTCAGGGCTGGCTTCAGAGTCACTGCACCCATTTTGATGAATGACTTCCCAGAGAAAGTCACTGTCCCATGACCCATTCACAACCTACTTGAGTGTTGTATTTTGAATCAATCTGCTTTTGTTTTTATGATGGACATGTCTGTGGGAGCATTGGTTCCATGTTTGACAAGTACAGGACCAAGGGAGTGCGCCTTAACTCACTGCCCTGAACTCTGTGACCAGCCCGTCCGGCACTTACCTCTCCTCTACTTTATCTGAGCTCATTTCTCTTGCACTGAATCACCTGGTCTGGCACTTGTCTGTCTGCACTTGGAACCTGGCACTTTAAGGCTCCTTGGTGAAATGGATGATGTCACAGATGGGAGTCTTCCATGTGCACCTTTACTTCCTAATGATGTCCAGTGGATCAGGCCTCCTCGGGGCACACATTTAAAGGACAAAGTGATACTTCAGTCAAAGGGGGGCACTGAAGGCAATTAGTGGCAGGACATGAAGACCTCTCAACTCCAGTGCCTGTAATGTGACCAACGGGACCATGCCAGCTTTTGGGGCACTTTCGTGGTTGTTTTTCACTCCCCCTCATCCATATCCAGTGGTTTCCTGGGGTCTGTCTTGCTCCATTGTCTTTAGGGGGATATGGAGCTTTTCTGGGAGCTCTGGGGGGATTTAGCATGGCACAGGGGTCTCGGGTGTGAGTGCATTGTCCTTGGCGGCATCTTCACTTCCAGCTCTGCATTGGGACAGCATGGCAAGGATGCAGAGCTGAGCACGGAGGCTGTGGTTCTTGAGGATGCCGGACCTGCTGATGGCAGAAGCCTTGACCATCCAACCTTCTCAACCAGGGGATGTTCGTCGCCCTATCCTGCAGCTTTCTGTGTAGTCGTGTGTATGTAAAACTGCCAGATCACTTTGAGCGGCCGCTCCACAGCTCCCAATGGTGAGAGAACTTGTTGAAGCCAGACTTTTTCATTGGCACCTGCCAGGAGGAATCCTGGGGGCCTGATCCTAGCATGTGGCTGAGGGTTGTAAATGAATAAATAAATGAACATTGGGACTCAGGGAGATGGCCTTGGCGGCTGTTTGCCAAGTATTTTTGTGGATTTTATTTCTTCGTCAATACAAAAACTCTCTGTTCAACATGTTATCTGTTCAGCTCATAGCTCTCCATCTATCCCAGACCTGGTGACCCCCTGATGTCTGGATCACCCGATCCTATCCAGAAAGCGAGGGAAAATGAACCTTCCTGACCAGGCAAGTACCTGGTCAGGAATATTTGAAGCCTGGCCCTTTAAGGCTCTGGGCAAACGTGCAAGTGACGTCACAAAATCCGCAACCTTTATCCGCTGGCCTTGGCGTTTGGTGCAGAAGTGCCTGCGGGTCTCATGGTTGAGGAAGGTGAGGGGCGGGTGAGGGGTCCGATAGTGGGGCAGGGAGGTCCCCGAAGTTCGGTTTCCCCGACGCCCGCCCAAGTGGTCGCTCTGAGCGCCTGAACGTCCGCGGTCTCCTTCTTGTGGGCAGCGGGGTCGCTCCGTGGCGGTGGCCCGGGGTGGCGGCCACTCAATCGGGACGCAATGAGCGCTCCTGCCGAAAGCTTTATCTTGTTTATAAACTGATTTTGAGGGAAACACGGTCATTTTTACTGAGGAGAACTTATTTAGGAAGATGCGTAAGGGGGGGACGCGGCCGCCCGGGTTCGATCCCGGCACCCAACAGCGTCCGATCACGGCCTGGAGTGAGCCCAGAGCCTGGAGAAACCCCTGGGCAAAGCCCTCCAGACCCCCAAAAAAGAGGGGTGGGTAGAGGAAGCACGTGGTCGAGGAGAAAAACGAATTGGAAGCGATAAGGTCGTTCTGAAAGTTCCAGAACCAAGGACAATAACCGAACAAACAAAAGTGGAAAAAAAGTTGTTTTTTTAAATGTCTTTTAGACCCTTACTCGGTGGTGCTCAGGACCCCCTCCATGGGGATCCGAGGACCCTTCTGGGTGTCGGGATGCGAGGCCAGTGCCCTCCCTGCTGACCCATGGCTCGGGCCCCTCACAAAGCAGAAAGAGTCAGAGCTAAAGGGAGCCTCAGTCTCCCCCCAGATCTGATGGGGCAGGTGAGGGATCCTCAGTGTTATCTTAGTTTGGCGGCGATGACCAGCACCTGATCAGGCACAGGGGTGGGTGGTTCATCCCAGCAGTGTCCCCGGGACATCCCGTTACTGGCCCCCTTTTGTTCCTTAGGCGGATTGTGGAGCAGGTCTAAAGCATGGGATTCCCTCATCAAAGGGACCTGGGGGCACATTGTTTTTCCTCATGGGGGGTGTTGAGCCCCACCTGGCAGTGTTCAGGGGTCAATACTGGGGTTGCTCAGGGTACCCCATATCTGGGTCAGCAGCATGAAGGAAAAAACACCCTCCCCTCTGTCCTGTCATTCTTGGGGGGTGTTGGGGCTAGATAGGGGAGGGGCACGGCATATTCTTTATGTGCGTGGGGCTCAAAAGCATTTGGCAGAGCCTTTGATGTTCACTGGTTCTTGTGCATTCAGGGGGTTTGGGGAGTTCGGGGAGGTGGGACGCTACTCTTTCCTTTTTATTTATTTATTTTGCATTTTGGGTCACACCCATCGTGGCATTATGGTTACTCCTGGCTCTAAATCCAGCAAGCACTTCTAGTGATGCTAGGAACCATAAGGGATGCCCAGAATTAAACCCACGTTGGCCACCTTCAAAAGAAATGCTCATTTGTCTATGCTGTCACTCAGGCCCCAAGGTGTGGAGCTTTAAGACAACTCAGGTTGTGGTCTGGATGGGTGCATCAGGGTGGTGCTACAGTGGGTCTTGCAACCAAATTTGCAGTCTTAACAGGAAGTAGCTTGGGCACTTCCAGAGTGTGCCCTGAACCCTCTAATAATGCAATTTAGGATCACTATTGGCCACCATACATTTATTAGTTTAAATGAATTAATTATTTAGTCTTTAGGAAGTACAACTGCAAGAATCAGTTACTTCTCCTGCCTTTGCACTCAGGGATCACTCCTGGCTGGGCTCCGGGCACCGTAGGGGATGCCAGGATTCAAACATGGCTTGGCCGAGTGCAAGACAAGCACCTCACCTGCTATACTGTGTCTCCAATCTCTTTCCACAGAACTTTCTCTTTTTTGGATTTTTAGGGTCACACCCAGCGATGCTCAGGGTTTACTCAGGCTTTGCATTCAAGAATCACTCCTGGCAGTGCTGGGGGACCATATGGGATTTCGGGAATCGAACCCGGGTTGGCCTCATGGAAGGCAAACTCCCTACCTGCTGTACCATCGTTCCGGCCCAAGAAATGTCTTCATTACTTTATTTATTGTACTTTTTTTACCACAGCAGCACTCAGTGCTCAGGGGTTACTCTTGGTTCTGAGTTCATGTATCATTTTCAGCAGTGCTGGAGTGGGTGAGCCTATGTCCTGTTGCATATTGACCCCGGCTTAGCTACTTGAAAGAAAAGCACCCTGTCAACTTAGTAGCTTTGCTAACCCTATGTGATTATATTTCCTCAGGAAAAAGAATTGCTGCCTCACATGTCCCGATTATAAGCATCTCCACAGTCCATCTCTCCAAGACCAAGGATGTGCCCTGCTGTTGAAGTGAGTACTTGCAGAAAGGGGTGTTCCAGGGACCAGCTGCAATAGGTTCTAAATGTCTCACTCTTAGTGGTGGTGCAGTAGTACAGCCAGGAGGGCATTCGTTTTTCTTGCGGTGACCAGAGTTATCCCTGCCACAACATCACTAGGTGATACTGTCCCCTGAGAATCACTAGGTATGACCCCAACCCTCCCACTCCAGAATTTGTCTTGACACATGAGCATTCTTTGAGCATCTTTTGGGGCTTGGAGTGTTTCTCCTGTTTTCCCCTCTCCTCCCTTCCCCTGCTCCATTTGCTGCAAACTTGGAGATAGTCAGAGACTCTCCCCCTCTTGTGTCTGTGTGTCTGAGATGCAGGGGGAGCCATGCCATGCCGCCCAAAGGTAAATCAGGTGCTCAGCCCTCTGAGCTCCTCTCATTGGTTGTATCTCATTACTTGGGGAGCAGATGAGGTGAGATTTGGGGCCACACCTGCTAGTACTTGAGGTCTGTGCCCTGCTCTGTGCTCAGGGAACTAGTGGACACTGGATACCAGCGAAGGCCCTCTGGGCTTCCAGGTGGCTGGCATCTGCTTCAGTCTGGTGTGCTCTCTCCTGTTTATACCTTCATGAAAAGTTCTTACACGTGAAATTTCTTGAGCCCTTTCAACAGATGGCTGTTAGGGGGAAATGAAGGAGTTGGAGGCTCTGAGCAAAATTATGGACTTTAAAATCTCGTTTGGGCTAAATTTAAATTTTTTCCCTCTCTCTTTTTTGTTTTTGGGACAGCGGTAATGCTCAGGTGTTATTTCTGGCTTGGCCCTCAGGAATCACTCCTGGGAGTGCTTGGGGGACTGTATGTGAAGCCGGGGACCGAACATATGCCCTGCAAACAGTACTATCACTCTGGTTCCAAGTATAATTTTTCATCCTCTTTTTCTTTTGTAAAGTCACGTATCATAGGAGTAAAATCGTAGTCTGAAAACCTGGCCTGTAAGATCTGAGCATTTCTGGATGTGGTCCCAAAACAAAACAACAAACCCAGAGGAATGACCATTCAGAATATATTACTAGATTTCACGCCTCTTCTGTTGGAAGATAACTCCTCATTGCCTTTATTTGGGCAGGAAGGGTATTGGCTATGCGGGCTTTAGCCAAACCCAGCAGTGCTCCGGCATCACTCCTTGGCAATTCAATTTGTGAAGTTAAGTCCTTTGCGTTCATGACAAGTGCCCTCCCACTCACTGTCAGCTCATATGGTCATACCCTGTGGTTGCTGCCAAAAGGTACCAAATGATACTCAGTGTGGTGCCGGGTTATACAGGTCAGCCATGTACAAGGCCAGTACCGTACCAGACTATAATTCTGGCACCTAAATTTATTGATTTATTTTTGGTTGGCTTCACCCAGTGGAGATTAGAGTTTACCCCGGCTCTGTTCTCATTGATAATGCTAGTTTTGGGGACTCTGTGAAGTGATAGTGATTGAACCCTAGTCAGCTATGTGCCAGACAAGCAACTCGTGCTCTGTGCTATCTCTGTAGCCTTCATAAAAATGCTTTTATGCTAAGTCGAGAAATTTGGGTTTTTTTTTTCTGATTAACTACACAATTGACTTTTTTTTGCTTATTGAGTCACCCCCAGTGGTGCACAGGGTTTATTCTTGGCTCATGCATTCAGGAACTACTCCTGGCGGTTCTTTGGGGACCATCTGGGATGCTGGGAATAAAACCTGCATTGGTCTTGCCCAAGGTATACACCCTACCCTCTGTGCTATTACTGCAGTCCCCAAAGTTCACCTTTTGTGTTTTTGTGCTCGGATCACAGCCAGAAGTGCTCTGGGCTTACTCCTGACTCTGCACTCAGGAGTCAATCCAGGGGGGGGGCTGGGGTACCCTATGAGAAGTGGGGGTTTTAACCAGATTTACACGTTAACAGATGTTCCCAGTCTCTCCTGGCGTCTCTCTCTCACTGTCCACATTTGGTGCTCTCGAGCCACTTCTCCACCCTGGACAGCTGTTGCTTTGGACCGATGAAAGTAGAATGAGGACCAGACTGGTTGCTGATTAGTTGCCGTTTATTCAGTCTCTTGTCTCTCCCAGCTCTATCCAACCCTCTCTCTAACTCGCTCTCCAATGTTCTCTGTGACTCCTCTCCAATCTCCCCAGCCACTCTTACTCTCAGCTCTCAGCCTTTCTCTCTAAGTCGCAACCATGTCCTCTAACTCTCTGTCTCTTCTTCTCTCACTGTATCATTGTCATCCTGTTGGCCATCGATTGACTCAAGCAGGCCCCGGTAATATCTCCTTCTTCCTATCCTTGAGAGTTTTAGAAGTGCCACATTTGAGGTTCTTTCAGGGTCAAGAGAATGAGAACCATCATTGTTACTGGGTTTTGGCATATTGAATACACCACGGGGAGTTTGCCAGACTCTGTGGTGTGGGAAGTATACTTCTGGTAGCCTGCCAGTTTTTCCAGAGTAAGACTAGATAATAAAATTTTGTGTGGCCGCGCACTTCCCAGAGCACAGTTTTATAGTCTTTGGGTCTTGGCCATTGATGGGATTACACGGCACTGGGGACAGTTGGTGGTTGTAACGCCTACATACTGGAAGATGGGAGATCTGGGTGGAGGAGGCCCAGTCCCAGTATGAGCAGCTTGGACATCTAAGCCCCGGGTCAAGCACACCTGGGTTTCTCTGCCGGTTCCTTCAAGTGTGAGGCTCGTCTGAACTTGTGGAGAGTGGTCTTAAGCATGGTTGTGGCTCGAACAAGAGATATTCAGCTGCCGGGGCTCTGCTCAGGGTGGGGAGGGAAATTCAACACACCCTCCTACAAAAGGCAGCAGTAAGACAGACAGACGCGGAGGCAGGAGACTGCCGTTCTCTTCCAGGAGCAGGGTTTTATGGTCTCTGGGTCTTGGCAATTGATGGTATTACACTGCACTGGGGACAGTTGGTGGGTGTAACGCCTACATACGTTAAGATAGGGGAACTGGGTGGAGGAGGACCATCCCTTTTCTCAGATTCCTTCATTCCCCCTGTCTCCCTGAAGCTGCTCTTTTTGTTCTCTCACCACGACCCCAATCCACGCCTCCCCACGGGACGCCCAATGAAAAATGGTTTTCTAGACTTCCCCATCACCTGTAGCCCACTAAGGCAAAGCAGCCTTTAAGGTGTCTTGCTCTCCATAGACCAGCAACTTAATGGACATATTTAGTTTTAATTCCTAATGATTACCATTGTGTATGGACACAGTAAAAGACACTTTTAAGCTTGTTGGTGACTCTCCTGGAGACTTTTCACCACAGATTCAGAATCCAGTGCTCAGGCCGGATCAATCACTCCTAATCTCAGGAGCGTCCAAGTCTAGTTATTACTTTTTGATTCATGACAGAATTTGTCCATGACCAGGCTCTTAGAGATAAGCATTATGGTACTTTGTCCAGGCCCATTTCGATGCCAGGGTAGCTAGCTCACCACTTGCCTTGGTCCATCTAGTCCCTCATCGGACTCTTCTTTTGGGGGTCGAGGAAGTAAGGGCAACTGAGGCTTAAGTCTAGAGAGTAGATGTCCAGGATGTAATATTATCTGGAGAACATCAACTCTCAAGCTCAGGCTTGTCTTTGTAACTGCCCTCCTGTATCCATACAAAAAGCAATTGCTGTGAAATAGCGAACCATGCAAAAGACATTAAGGAGAAGAGAAAGACAATATTTACAAGTCAAAGTCTTATCAGGAGACAAAGGTAATTGAAAAGTTATGGGCAATCAACAAACATAAGCTCTCACCAGCCAGGGAGCAAGGGCAGACCACTATTATCCTACAATACCTAGTGATCCTCAGTGGTTTCTCCTGGCTCTGCACTCAGGTATTATTTCTGATGGTGATCGGGGAGACTCTACAGGATCCTGGGGATTCAACCTATGTTGGCCACGTGCAAGCAACACCCTTCCCAGATCGACAGTTGCTCTGGTCTCAGTTGGAGAGTTTAGATGCACGTAACTGTGCACAGAATGCCGTTTGAAAGGATGAAGACACGCCTTGATGAAATCTTTTATAAGTGGGAATATGGATCAGTTCCCAATCTCCCCACATCTCAGCCGACCATTCTGTTTACCTGTGATTACTCACTAGGTTGGTCACATTCCTGGATCCCACCCAGGTCACTTTACTAATATTAGTGGTAAAAAAGGAAACATTTATAATTGAATGGAGCAAAATTCCATCCATCTATGAGTCAGATGGTGCTCAGGGGAACAATTGGAATTCTGGACATTGTACCTAGATTGACTGCATGCAACGCACTGTACTAGCCTGATACTTTCAGTTTGAAATCATGTTTCTGAACCTGCCTCCCGGGGTTTTCTTTGTAGCTGAGAGTCCACTGCTCACGTGTTGTCAAGGGGTAGAGCGATGGCCAGACCTTGTTCTCTGATGTTCTTACCAGCCTTTGCTCCTGTTCCATGTCTCCAGCTCTCTGGGTTTCTACTAGGCCAGTTCCTCTCTTAACCCCCAGGGTTGGCTTCGGAGTCACTGCTTTCATCCCCATCTGGATTTATTACTTCCCCAAGAAACTCATTGTCCCGTACCCTACCAGCTACCTACCTGCAGAGCTTGATTTCTTTTGACATGATAACTCTCATGGCATAGAGTAACAATTGGAATCCCCTGTTCTACATGGATGCAGCCAGCCCTGGTGGAGTGTCTCTTCCTGCACAATTTGATAAAGGCTCAAGTGAGCAATTTGGCCTTCATCCCCCCAGGGATGCCGAGACAGGTGGGATGTCTTCTGAGGTTGATCTGAATTTCACCCTTCCAATGTCCTCAGCACCATCACTTTCCCATAAAAGCCTATTTTGGACAGAATCCCCAGAAATGTAAGCACTGAGGACAAACTTTTGAGTCCAGCATCACCCCGGTGGGACTATGTGAACATCCACACAGGAGAGAAACTGTTTAAGTGTAAGGACTGGGGGAAGGCCTTAAATGGATCCTCATACCTTATACACAGGAGATTTCATACTGGAGAGTCTGTATGCATGTAAGCAGTGTGTCGAAGCTGTTCTCTGACTCATACATCTTAGTAAAAATGTAAAAGTAAAGGCCCTCCCGTTGATCATCGATTTGCTCGAGCGGTCCCAGTAATGTTTCCATTGGAGACTTTGTTGTTAATATGTTGGCATATCGAATACGTCACGGGGAGCTTGCCAGGCTCTGCTGTGCAGGTAAGATACTCTCGGTAGCTTGCCGGGCTCTCTGAGAGGGGCGGCGGAATCGAACTAGGGTCGGCCATGTTGGCTGCGTGCAAGGCAAACGCCCTACCGCTGTGCTATCGCTCAGCACATCTTAGTATGCACAGAAAAAGTCAAAATGGAAAGAAACCACATGCATATACGGAGTGGAAAGTCTTTGCTTATTCCACAAGCCTTAGTAAACAGAAAAACTCACACTGGAGAGATAACTTGTGAGCAATGTAGGAAGGCCTTTGCTTATTCCTGAAGTCTTAGTTTCATAATTTCTGTTTCATAGAAAACCCTTATATATGTGAGGTAGGTGGAAAGGCCTTTCATTTCCTCTCAGGTCTTTCTGAGCATGGGAAAGTTCATACAGGGGAATGAAACACTATTTGTGTCACTACTGTGGAGGGTCTTCACTTACTATTCAAACTTTTCTATCCATAAAAAACGCACATTGCAGTGAATCTCTCTCTCTCTCTATATATATATATATATGTATATGTATGTATATATGTAAGGAGTGTGGCAAGGCATTTGCGTATTTTGCAATCCTTTTGAGGCACTGAAATTTTCATACTGGAGACAAATCTTATGTTTGTAAAGACTTTGGCAAAGCCTTCACTTCCTCCTAACTCCTTATTAAACATAGGAAAATTCATACTCGAAGAAAACATATGTATTGGTGTGGGAAGATTTTTACTCAATCCTCAAGCTTTGCTGTGTGAGAGAAATTTATCCTGGATTGAGGCCTTATATATAAAAGGACTGAAGGAAAATTTTGTGCAATTGGCATAGCTTTCTGAACAGGAAAATTCACAGTGGAGAGAAACCTTATAAGCTTAAGGAATGTGGAAAGGTGTTCAGTTTGTCTTCAGCCCTTACTGGGCATGTGAGAAGTTATTTTGCAGTGAAATCTTATATCTGTCAGGAGTGTGGGAAGGACTTTCCTAGATCCTCGGGCTTTATTATTCATAGGAGATTTCACAATGTAGAGAAGCTATATATAAATATACATATTTATGTATATGTAAGAATCTATATATTTATGTAAGAACATGGAAAGCGCATTATTCGCACCTGCGACTTTAAAGAGAATCCTGGAGAAAATCCTGTAGGTAAGGAATACAGGAAGGCCTTCCTGTTCCCTCAAACTTTAGAAAATATAAAAGTTTTGCTGGATCAATCACTTCCATAATAAGAATGGCCGGCGTCAGAAAAGGGCCCTGAGGTAAAAGAATTTTAGTTTCAACAAGTGCGTGAGTTATGAATACAAAAGTACAGTAAGGAAAGAAGTAATCCTGTTATGTGTGAAAGCTTCCTGTGATACTAGTACCACAACTGAAAGGTACTTGCTGATTATCCCCTGCACCATGGTTATGACAATGTCCTGGCATGTGGACTTCCCAGTATGTTAACTGGTAAATAAAGGTTCTTAGTGATAAAGCAAGGTGTAAGGAATTAAATAAGAAGTAAATAGGTACAAACATTGCATTTTGCTGGGTACTGTCAAGACTCACCATGGTTTCATTCTTTGCTGTGACTCTGACTTGGCTTAGAGGTCCTGGTTTGCAGAGGATAATGGCAGAGATCAAGCAGGATGCTGTGGTGAGCCCTTTTCAGGTTGGATAGACAGCCAAACCTCCGTTCTTCAGGCCCTTCTGTGTTCTGTTCTGGTCGTCACATCCTGCTGTGCTGTCCATAATTTGTGTCCAGGTCAGCCACATGCAAGGAAGCACTTCACTCCCTGTAGCATATCTGCACTCATTGTATTCAGTTTTCCGTTGGATTTACACAAACATTGAGGGTAAATGTTTTGAGACTAACACTTTGGAAGCAGTAAAATCCTAACAATCTGTTATACACGAAAATGGGACCATATAGAATCCAGATGATTGAACCTGGGTGAGCTGCGTTCCAGGCAAACACCCTATCCACCGTGCTTTCGCTCCAGCCAACCAGCATTTACCTGCTCTTTCCTAGTTGTTCTCTGCGGAGCTAGTGTCTGGCCCTTTAAGGCTGCTTGCAGAAGCGGAAGTGACGTCACAGCAGGGCATTTCCGTGTTTGCGTGCGAGCCCCTGGATCTGGCAACCGTTTGTTACGCAGGTGAAGGGAGAAGAGGCTGACCCCGTCCAAGGGGTCTGTAAAAGCCGGTTTCCTGGCAGGTCACTAGCGGCCTCCCGCGAGCGCCCGGCCCTGCGCCTCCCCGTGTCTGCACTGAGGGGCGGGGCCAAGCCAGCCCTAAAGACACTTTTAAGCCCCTTTTTCAACCGATATCCAGGTGGTTCCTGAGCCTGCCAGGGTTTGGTGGCAGACGCGGAGCTTTGGTGAGTGCAGTGGGGGCTGTGCCGGGGCGCAGGGGTCGCGGGGGTGAGTGCGTGGTTCTGGGGATCCCCTGCAGCTCCGCCGTGGGGCGGTGGCGGGTGGGCGCGGGGCTGAGCGCGGGGGCTGCAGAGCGTCTGGGCTGGGCCGTCCTGACCCTCCCAGCACGGGACTGCGCTGGGCCCTGTCCTGGACGCTTTGGCCCGGACCTCCCTGCTGCAAAACCTGCAGATTCACTTAGAGGACCGGAGAGATAGCACGCGGTTAGGGCGTTTGTTTTGCATCTGGCCCACCCAAGATCGATCTCCGAGCTCGACCAGGACGGGTGCCTGAGCGCAGAGTCAATTTCCTCATCCATATCGCAGGTGCTGCCTCCAAAACTATAAAAGGACTGTTCAGTTTTCAGTGGGAGGAGGGGCAGCGTCCTAATGGCAAATGACACTGTAGCCCTCGGTCCCTATTCATTAGTAGCCTTGATTTCCAGACCATCCCTTGGGCGAGGTTCTTGGGGTGGTTGCGGTTTGAAAATGAAAATTTACAACCTATTTTTGGTTGAATTTTTGGCACATATGTGGAATTATTTTGGGAGCAGCACTCTGGAATTCTTTTTCTCTTTTTATAGTTTTTTCTGGGTCATATAAGATGCTGAATATCAATCAGGGTCAGCATGGAAAGCGCCCCTCCCAGCTTACTGTCTCTGACTCCACATTGTTGTTTTTTCTAACGAAGAATTTCTGTATTCTAAAATCATCCTGAAAATTGCACCCCGACTCTTCATCTCCCCCTGATCAGGCAAAACTCGGTATTACACTGAGTACTGAGAGTTGATTACAAATAATGTCTGGACATGCGCTGCATGCCCTTGGTGGCCATGATTGGTCTCCCCACCCTGGCCGGTGAAGGGTGAAAGAGGATCGAAGAAGGAAACAGGGGCCAGGCTGTTGGTGATCTGCTGGATATTAACCCAAAGTGTTTTAGGATTCATCTGTGAATTGCCCCTTTTCCTCCTCCCAGAGAAGCTTATCATGTCCTTGCTAACACCCCTAATTTAGTTAAAGATTATCTTAAACATTTCCTTTGTATTTTCCCTTGTGTTGTCTCAGTTCCCCAGGTCAGTGTTGTTTACTTATAAACCATAACTTTCTGGTAATTCTCAAGTTTGTATTTGTACTGCTTTGTAGTTGAAGGGCTGTGATTTGTAACTGCTTTTCTATTTCCCCTATAGATTATTTATAATTTTACTTACTATACAGAATGTTCTTTGGTTAAACAGAGTAAGACCATCAATGCTATGCTCCTAATATTTGGGAGGTGATTGACTCTGAAGTCATCTACTCCAGTGCATAATTGCTTGGTGATCATTACTTGACTCGGGCTTCAGTTGCTGTAGTTCCTAACACCCCAAGAGGGAGGTTCTGCCGTGGGACTTGGATGGACCTGGGACAAGTGGCAAAACTACCCCAGCTTCGAAATGGAACATTCTAGAAAGCAAGTGTGCATGGTCTTGATGAAACTGTTACAACGTTAGAGACAGGATCCCCATGGGGAAATACAAGGTGAACTGGCATGAAGACTTAGTCAGGGATTTACAATAAAAGCCTTGCTTGCTCTGAGAGCCAGAGAAGTAAGTTTTAAAAGCCTTATTTGCTCTGTGTTCTGGAGAGATAGCACAGCGGGTAGGGTGTTTGCCTTGCACGCGGCCAACCTAGGTTCGATTCCCAGCATCCCATATGGTCCCCTGAGCAAACCGAGGAGTAACTCCTGAGTACAGAGCCAGGAGTAACCCCTTGTATCACTGCGTGTGACCCAAAAAAGCAAAAAAAAGCCTTATTTGCTGTCAAAGCCCAGAGAACTAAGTGTTGGGATCTTTGCCTCTTACTGTGTTTATCCAAACAACTACAAGTGTTGATAACTTATACAACTAGAGGAAAAGATAAAAACAACATAGATGTCCCTGGGAGACAAAGTGTATCCTTGGGTGAATCTCCCCATGAGAATTTCCTCTTCCAAATGTTTATCTGCGTAAATGATCAGTCACTCCTATGTTATGGTGTTTAACTGTCCCTTTTTGATGCAAGAGTATCTCACAGCTATCCTGGGTCCATCCAGTCTCTTGCTTTTAGGGTACTAAGAACAAAGGGCAGCTGAGGCTTAATCTCATAAACATGAAATGCCCAAGAGTATATAGTATCTGCAGTCAATTAACTCTGAAGTTACAAAAGCATAATATTGCCTTCCTTTGTCTATACAAAGCTGAGGGATGGGGGCATGGCCATCCCAATCCTCCTAGCACAATCTGCCCAACCTGGGACTGCACTGGTCCTTGTTCAGGAGCAAAAAAAGGATATTTGTCTAAAGTAAACTGTAGAGGATATAAAGGAAAGAGAAAGTCATCATTTCACTTCCAAATACAAAATCCAGAGATCTCTGAAGAATCTGACTTTACAATTCACAGGTTGTGGTTATGGGAAATGGGTGATTGACGTATAGTGGAAGCAGAACACAGGGAAGTTAAACATGAATACTAAGGAAATGGGAGTGATTGGGATGGGTGTTACTCAGTAAGCCTCAGCTCCTTGTAGCAGAGGAGAAATGATGAACCAATGTTAAAGCTACATTGTTTAGAACTAGAATCCAGCCAGGGTAAAGGGTTTTTTAAGCAAGAAAGTTCTGGTTATCAGGAGTCAGGACATTTGCTCAGGAATCCCACTGGGTATGCTAGGAGCACATTTACTTATAGGGCCAGAGCCCTAGTACAGTGGGTAAGGACTTAACAATCCAAGCAATCAACCCAGATTCTATCCCGTGCATCCCATCTGGTCTGTCCCAGATTGATTCCTGCGTGTAGAGATAGGAGTAAGCCCTGAATCTGCTGGTTGTGGCCACGAAACAAGAATCACACAAAGTCACACTTATATATACACATATACATGCATGAACAATGGTGAGAGAACAATAGGGATTCAGGAGAACGTGTGAGTTTCTGTAGCAGGGATAGATCAAAAGTAAGGGATTTTTTCTCTTTTTTTAGATCACACCTGGAAATGCACAGGGATTACTCCTGGCTCTGCACCCAGAAGTCACTCCTGGCAATGCTCAGGGGACCATATGGGATGCTGGAAATCGAACCCGGTTGGCCACGTGCAAGGCAAAAGCCCTACCCGCTGTGCTATCTCTCCAGCGCCAAGAATAGGGGATTTTTAAGGACCAGAAATTTGACTCTTTTAATGTTTCACTTTCAAATTTGTCTTTGTACATCATTTTTACCCCCTTCAGTAGAATTTGCCTTTTTTCTTGTTATATTATTCACCACAGCCTACAGTGCTCAGTGTTTCCTCTTGTCTCTGAGCTCAGGGATCATTTGACAAGAGTCAGGGTAACATTCTGTGTTTAGATATCATTGGTTCGATGTTGGTTCGATGCAGGATCAGGGGAATTCTCTTACCCCCAGGCCCCCAGTGTGTGACCGAACAGTCAAGCATTTGGCTCTCCACTCCTTTCTTCGAGTCCATCCCCCTTGCAGCACAGATTCACCTGGCTGGCAAAAATGTTCTCAGTGCCTAGACTCTGGCTCTTTTAGGTACCTAATGGAAACGGAAGTGATGTCATAAGTGATGTCATAAATGTCACGGTTCATTTTCCATCCCTGACTCAGACACTGGGGCTGTTGCTCACTTGGCAAAGGACAAGTAAATATGTGCCCCATCCTGGAAGGGGGTCTCTGAAGAAGGATTTAGTTGCAGGACTCGAGCAACCTCCTGTGAGCACCCCACGCCTTCCCGTTTCCACACTCTGAGCCGAGGGGCCGAGCGAACTTGGGGGGAAATTTTGCGCTGGTTTTTTACTTGTTCGCCAACATCCAGGTGGATCCTGAGGAGTGATGGAGTTTTTAGGGGGACACAGAACTTTGGGGGTGCAGTGGGAGCTGTCTCAGGGTTCAGGAGTGACAGTTGTGAGTTCGTGATTCTGGGGTGCCTCTTTCGCCACTATCGTCTCCAGCTCTGGGATGGGGCAACAGTGGTGAATGCGAGAATCATTCGAGGGCTTGGCTATTCCAACCGTCCCAGCAGTCCAATGTTTGAACCATCGACCCTAAGCTCGCTTCTGTAGAATCTCCAGATTTGAGGGGCAGAGCTTCAGCCCCTCCACCTATTGGCAGGAGACCTATTGCTGGTCATCTTCATTGTCTTCCGTGATTGCCGCGATCATGCGGGGTATGTGGGGGGGGAGGGGTCCTGCAGGTGGCTGAGGTTTGCCAATGAAAATGTATTTGGGGGGCTATTTTTGGTTCTTTATATTTTAGGGGGAATAGAGAACACATACATGGAGATGCTCATGACTTACTCGAGTCTCTAAGCTAAGGTATTATCCCTGACGCTACTGGGGGTCACATGGGATGCCAAGGATTGATCGGTTCATCTAGTCAAGCACCCAGTTCACATTACTGCCTTCTAACCACAATACCACTGTATCTTTTTCTGGTTCATGAATTTCAGCTCCCTCACATCAAGCTGCAAAGCACCCCCAACCCTTCATCTCACCCTGAGCAGATGACACCTGCCATTGTGGTAAATACTGAGGTTCCCAGGACAGAGTGCCCAGGTGCATGTCCTTGTCTAACCTGCAAGAGAGTGTCGAAGGTTTGTTCACTCTAAGTCACATGGTGGAGCCACATTCCAGGCTACGGTACCCACGGGGCAGCACTGCTGCCAGCCTGCAGGGGGGCGCTAGTATTCGGGAGCTCCTGGGCTGAGTGTCGGCCCCTGGAAGGTCCTACGGGGACTCTCCTGTGGGAGCCAGAGAGGAATCCGGGGATCAGAGAAGGCTGTCTTTTCCTCCCCTGTGGCCTGGGCCCAGTCTCCTCTCCTGAAGTGCAGCACAGATGCCAACAAAATTTGCATCCACAGTGGAGACAGGAGCTTTTGCCATTGTCTCCCAGAGGTGGAATTCTGAGGTTGTGCCCGAGGATGTGGCTGGTCTGAGCTCAGAAGTGGGAGGAGGTGCTGCTCTCAGGTGCTCACTGTTCTTACTTCTCCAGATCTTTGCTCTGAGCCTCCTGCTTATCCTTAGAACAACAGTGACAGGAGAAGATGGTGACGCGGCTTCTGATAAACCATCCCAAGGTAGGAGTAGACGGATAGAATGACATGAGGTAGTACGAGGTGTGCCCAGGCTTCCTGGGCCACCTGTTTTGAGTTTCTTTTGGACGGATTCCAGTATGAGACTTCCGATCGGACCGTGCCATTCTGCTGTTTGAAGCTGCTTTTGTGTATGTTTGTTTTGTTTTAATTGGCTTTGGGGCTGACCCAGTGGTGCATGAGGAGTTCTCAAAGCTCAGTGCTCAATGCTCATTCCTGACAGGTCTAGGTGACAAATGGTATGCTGGAGGTCCAGCATGCTGCAGGTCATCTTGGGTTTTCTGTTTTATTTGGGGTGGCAGAGAGAGGATCATTCCTTGTGCTGCACTCTGGCATTGCCCCTGGCAGTGCTTGTGGGACCATATGGGATATTGGGTATCGCCAGTCCTACGTGCTGTCCCCGGAACAGCTGTCCTGTTACGCCAACCTGCGGCTTCGGTTTCTTTTGCATTGTTTTTGTCATCAACTGTCCTCTTGACTTTGTGCTCTTGATTCACAACTGATGTACCTCAGAGCACCCTGGGGTGTGCTGGCCCCGTTTGCTCCCTGGCAACTACAGTGACTTGGGCCCCCAGACTTGCTTTTCTCCTGTTTTGTCCTTCCTACTTTGAGAACACTACCTGTTAGGTCATATAGTCTTACGTTCACATAATCTTGTGTGTGGATTTCTGGGCATGCACCGATCCCAAGGAGAAAGAGCCTATGAGGCCAGTAGAGATGTTTGGGTAAAGAAGCTTCTACCTTCTTTGAGCGGGATTTGGGGCGGTCCTGAGCAGTGAGTTCCTACAGGCACACATGCCATGCACTGCTCTGAGTAGTTGTCTATATGGACTGTCGAGTTCTCAATCCTAGTGGTCATGTGCTGTGGGGGCGCAGCGGTGAGCGTGCAGTGGTTTTTGCTACAATCAGTGATAGTCTTTTGGATCGTACAAGTCTGTGTTCAAGTGATCCTCTCTACAGTGCTCACTGGACCAGTGGTGCTCGAATTGGCCCTGGGGTTACCAGAAAAGGCAGATACATCCAAGAAACTTCTGTATAACGTCCTCCCACTTTAGCAGATCCAGCTGCCTTAATGTGATTTCTGGGGCCCGTCAGTCATGCGTGTGCATGGAGGCTAGTTCATTCGGAGCGGAGAGGCCCAGCGACAATATAGGACCCTGAGTCCTGGCCTCACAGTAGTGGCAATGAGGCTAAGATAGACTTTGACCCCCACCCTCTCCGTGTGCTGACTCAGGATGCAGTGACCTTCCATGACGTGGCTGTGAACTTCACCCCGGAGGAATGGTCATATCTGGAGGCCTCTCAGCGGAAGCTCTACAGGGACGTGATGCTCGAGACCTACCAGCATCTGCAGGCTGTCGGTGAGAGCAGTGTGGAGCCAACGGTGTCTGAACAGACCGTGTGGGCTCCCTGGGGTTGGGAGGCAGCTGTGTGTCCAATAGTAGCTCTATAATGGGCTGGGATGTTGGTTAGCTGTGCGGTATCTGTTCCCTCCCTCGTTTTTTTTTAAGGGTTCACCTGTGGATACTCAGGGCTTACTCTCAGCTTTCTCCTCAGGAATTACAATTGTGGTGTCGCCAGATCCTATGGGGTGATTCATATCAACCCGTTTCGACTGTGTCCATGGGAAGAGCCCTATCTGTCCAGTTATCGCTCAGGTCCCTTTAAATAGTTCCATCCATTGGTGCATCAATTTACTTTGTGTACTACACGAACTTTTGTGTGTTTAATTGGTTTTGCTGTTGCCTTTGTTTGGGGGCACAGTCCACAGTTCTCCTGGCTCTCTGCTAAAGGATGGCTCCTAAGAGTCTCAGGGGCCATGGGGTACCGTGGACTGAAACCTCTTGGCAACTTAAAATGTTGGTGCCTCACCCCCAGTACTTTTGCACCAGCTACTAAAGTCAGGCGGTTTTTGCATTTTCTTTTCTCCTTAGAGATTAGTGATTATTCCTGCCTGTGTATTCAGGATCCACACCTGGCCTTGCTCCAAGACCATATGGGCTGCCTGGGATCAAACCCACATGTGTGTGCAGTGCTTCTGTCCTATGTGCTGTACTATCTATCTCCCACTACAGGGGATTTGATATCTCATCTCTCAACTCATTTGACGCTGCCCTATATCAGTGCTTGGATTTACTTCTAATGGTTCTTGTGAGACTTCAGCAGGACTTAAGGTTTGCTCCTGGACTCTGCACTCAGAGATCTCTCCTGGCTGGCATGAGGGACCCTAGGTGATATCGGGTATCACAACTGGGTTGGCCGTGAGAAACTCCTGCTGTGCTCTCTTTCTGGATATATTTTTCAGCTTAAAAAATAAGGGCCTCTGGCCACCCTTGGCCATTTCCAGATTTATTATGCACGTAGTTTTACTGAAATCCGTGACAATTTCATGAGGGGCTCAGGAAACTCCATATGCTGCTGGGCCTAGAGAGATAGTACACGGAGGAAAGTGATTTTCTTGCAAGCAGTGCATGTGGGTTAAATCCCCGGCATGCCATGTCATCCCTGAGCTCCACAGGCAGTGATTTCTGAATAGAGAGTCAGGAGTCACCCCGGAGCATTGCCAGGGAAGACCCCAAACAAGACAAAAACCAACAACATACTGTGCTGATCAACCCCCTGTCGGCCATATACATGGCCATGTCTAGAGTATTTGTGGTATTTTCTTGGGTCTTACCTCTTGAATAACTAGAAATATGTGGCATTTTGGAAATGGACATTCTGTTCATGCCTTTCAGATATTTGCCCAGTTATATCAGGAAAACATGGGGATTTACCTGTCACCTTTTCCATGTCATTTATCCATGCCTCTGTCTCTGTTGGGGCAGGGCACTCTGGACGGAAGCCTCCGGTGATCTCCTGGCTGGAAGGAGGAGCCCTGAGGTCGGGGAGGAGAGGCGTGTGTGCGGGTGAGTGTCTGAGGACCTTTCCTGGCTCAGGCCCTGTGCAGTGTATGGGTGCCCTGAGCATGTATGAAACACGCTGCTGAGACCGGGGCCTTGGTCTCCTGGGTCCTTGGGTCTGTGCCATACTCACGCTGCTCTTCATTCCCCTGGACTGTCAGTCACAGAATGATCCTGTAATTTGCTTCCATGGCTTTCGAATAAGTAAGACCATAACAGAGCTAGTTTGGCTCTTAATGATTGTACAGCAGGGAGTGTCTTGCAGTGCCTGAAGATGACCTGTTCAATAATTTGTTCAATAGCCTTTTCCCCCAAACATTACCAGGTCTGCTCAAAAACAAAAACAAACCCTAATGTAGAATTGCCAAGATCCTCACAGTTTTCCACTATTCAAATCTTTTCTTTAGTGTGGGGTCTTTGTACTTTGAGGACCACAGAGATGCACTCTTATCTACATGGCATCATTTTGCTACATTTTTGGACAAGTGCTTGACTTATGTTTTGTTCAGTTTTAGAACTGAAACCGCGACTTCAGGATTTGGCATTACAGCACTTTGATTTGGGAATGGGGTCAGCAAGTACGAGTGAGTTGGTAAGATTCGCTAATTGAGAATAAATATTATTATGCCAGCAGGAGTGGACCAAGTATGTGATTGATAAGGTGGAGGGCTAGGAATAGCAGTGAGGAATTCCAAAGCCTGATGCTTGGAGTAGAGGACCCTTAGCTTTATTAGGTGCTGAAATCAACCATGTAGAAAAATACTGTGAGTTTTGATTTGCTTGACAGTGGTAGTTGTTTCGAAAGCTAATTTGTATGCCCAAGAGATGGTGCAGTGAGAAATATACTTGCTTTGCACAGGGATAGATGGTCCTTACCCAGCATGCCTTATAGATACCATAGACCCACAGTGCTGATCCTAGACACTGCATTGTGTGCCCCTCCACACATAAAACCCTCAATAAATAGAAACTACAAAACAGAAAGAACAAAGAACGTCATTGATCCTGAAAGGCATCACTGTGGTGAGAGCTTTGCAATGGCCACACTGTCTCTCTCAGCTGTGTGACGATGCAGCGTTGTCTTCACCCCTGCATCACAGGTTCCACACTAAGCTTTAACAAAACCCAAATGAGGTTGTATTTCATTTTCTCTTGAAATGGATGCATCCGTTTTCTATAGAAAGAATTGTTTCCAGTTGTATTCCTTCATTAATTTAAAGGGGGGGAAGTCACAGCATTTACTGACTCTGCATCCATCAATTTTGTGCGTCCAACTTACAGTAACATGACGTTATTCTATAGTAAGACAATCCATATGTCGGTAATTGCATTTGTGTGGTGCATATGTGTGAAACCACATCTGAAGGGCTCAGTTTTTTGACAGAAAGACTCAGTGAATAAGTCAATAATTAGAATCCTCTGTTGTTCTACAGGAAAGCTGCCACCCCGAGTGGAATGTCTCTGATCCTGCACTGTATGACAATGTCTCCAGTGAGCAATCCTGCCCTCAGCCCCATGAGGACTCCGAGACAGGCGGGATGTCTTCTGAGGGTGATCAGAATGGTGAGAGCTACCTCACTCAGAAGAAGCCCTCTCCTGGAAAAAGTTCCTTGGAGTGTGTTATTCTCAGTTCACAGGCACAAAATCCCCCAGTGCAGAAGCTGCTAGGGAGAGGAGCACTGTTTAAAGTGAGTCCCTCACAGCAACATACCCTCAACCACAGTCACCGTGAGCAGAACCCATCTACGTGTAAGGAATGTGGGGGAGCCTCCCCATGTTCTCAGCACTGTGGTGTTCCCTTAGAAAACCACAGTGGACAGAATCCCCAGAAAAGTCAGTCCCAAGAACAAAGTGTGAGTCAAGGGTTACTCCATCATGACCATATGATTATAAATTCAGGAGCGAAACCTGTTGCATGTGAAGCATGTGGGAAGGCCTTCGATCACTCATCACATCTTATTATGCATAGGAGAATTCATACAGGAGAGAAACCTCATGAATGTCAGACATGTGGGAAGGCCTTTATTCACATTTCTAATCTTAAGAGACATATGAAAACTCATAGTGGAGAGAAGCCTTACATGTGTCAGGAGTGTGGTAATTCCTTTACTCAATCCTCAGGCCTCAGTATACATAGGAGAATTCACACTGGAGAGAAACCGTTTAAATGTAAGGAGTGTGGAAAGACCTTTACTCATTCCTCAGGCCTCAGTATACATAGGAGAATTCACACTGGAGAGAAACCGCATATATGTAAGGAATGTGGGAAGGCCTTTGTTACAGCCTCAAAACTTACTGTACATAGAAGAATTCACACTGGAGAGAAACCATATATATGTAAGGAATGTGGGAAGGCCTTTATTGAAGCCTCAAGCCTTAGTATACATAGGAGAATTCACACTGGAGAGAAACCGTATATATGTAAGGAATGTGGGAAGGCCTTTGCTACAGCCTCAAGACTTAGTAAACATAGGAACATTCACACTGGAGTGAAACCATATATATGTAAGGAATGTGGAAAGGCCTTTGTTGTAGCCTCAAAGCTTAGTGTACATAGGAGAATTCACACTCGAGAGAAACCGTATATATGTAAGGAATGTGGGAAGGCCTTTGCTACAGCCTCAAGACTTAGTAAGCATAGGGACATTCACACTGGAGAAGGACCATATATATGTAAGGAGTGTGGAAAGGCCTTTGCTTGGCCCTCAACATTTAGTGAACATAGGAAAATTCACACTGGAGAGAAACCATATATATGTAAGGAATGTGGGAAGGTCTTTGCTGCAGCCTCAACACTTAGGAAACATAGGAATATTCACACTGGAGAAAGACCATATATATGTAAGGAATGTGGAAAGGCCTTTGCTTGGGCATCAGCATTTAGGGAACATAGGAAAATTCACACTGGAGAGAAACCGTATATATGTAAGGAATGTGGGAAGGCCTTTGCTGTAGCCTCAAGACTTAGTGTACATAGGAGAATTCACACTGGTGAGAAACCGCATATATGTACGGAATGTGGGAAGGCCTTTGCTGTAGCCTCAACTCTTAGGGAACATAGGAAAATTCACACTGGGGAGAAACCATATATATGTAAGGAATGTGGGAAGGCCTTTGCTAGAGCCTCAAAACTTACTGTACATAGGAGAATTCACACTGGAGAGAAACCATATATATGTACAGAATGTGGGAAGGCCTTTGGTGGAGCATCAAAACTTACTACACATATGAAAATTCATCTCAGAGAGAAACCTCCTCAGTGTCAGACATGTGGGAAGGAATTCACACGGTTCTCTTCCCTTACTCTACACATGAGAATTCATACTGGAGAGAAGCCTTAGACATGTCTGGAGTGTGGAAAGACCTTTACTCCATCTTAACAATTGACTGTACATAGGAGAATTCGTATAGTGGAGAGAAACCATATATATATAAGGAATGTGGGAAAGCCTTTGCTACAGCCTCAAATATTAGTATACATAGGAAAATTCACACTGGAGAGAAACTGTATATGTAAGGAATGTGGAAAGGCCTATATATGGCCTCAATACTTATGTACATAGGAGAATACACACTGGAGAGGAACCATATACTTGTAATAAATGTAGAAAGGCCTTATGAGAAGCCTCAGATTTAGTGTACATAGGAGCATTCGTGCCAGAGAAAAACCTTATATATGCGAGGAATGTGGGAAGCCCTTCTGCCATTCTGAATCCTTTCTAAGCAGAGGAAAATTCACAGTTGCGCGAAACCTTATCAGTGTCAGACTTGTCGGAAGGCCTTCATTTGGTGCTATTCTCTAACTCATTATGTGAGAATTCATTCTGGAGACAAACTGCATATATGTCGGTAATGTGGGAAGGGCTTCATGTAACCCTCACACCTTAATAAACATAAAAGTTCATACTGAATGATTTTATCCCTAATAACAGTCTCTTAGGACAGAACAGAACAAGTCAGTCAAGCAAGTTTCCTTTGGACACTATGGTCAAGGGTGTTAAAAAAGTGCAGTTAAGAGGGAAGTAAGCCTGCCTGTTTGGAACAGGCTTCTCCTCATGTCATTGGAAGGTACCTGCTGATTTTCACCTGGGCTGCACCTATGCCAGTATTCTAGTGCTTGGAATTGCTTGTGTGTTAACTTGTAAATAATGGGTCCTGGTGATGAAAATAAGGAGGAAGATGACTGAATAAACAGGTACAGAAAAATCTCCCTGCTCAGAGCTGTCATGGCTCACTACTCTGTTATAGTTTGCTATGCTTCTGGCTTGGCCCAGAGGGGCTGGTTAGCGGGAGTTATGGCAGAAATCAACGAAGATGTAGCATTAAATACTTTGAAAATGGAAAAAGAGGAAAACCTCCATTCTTCAGTCTTTCCTGTGTTAGGTTTTGGCATGCTTGAACCCCCTGGAAATCCCTGTTTGGGAACTTGAACGGCAGGTCACGCCAGCTTGTAGGGCACTTTCATGCTTTTTTTACTTGTTCCAGACATCCAGGCTTTAGGGGATGTGGAGCTTTTAAGGGGTGCATTGGTGGCTGTTCTGTGATTCAGGTGTCATGGGTGAGGGTGCATTATCCTGAGGTCCCGTGCAGCCACGATTGCATCCAGGTTCAAGATGGCACTGGAGGGTGGGAACATGGATTTCAGGCCTTGTTGTTAGGAGACTGAAGAGAGTGGGGGTCTTGACCGTCTCATTCCTCCCTATTCGAGACTCTGCAGGACCCTGTTTAGAGCCTTTTTACTAGACATAACACTTACCATAACTCCAGATATGTTCACGGGCAGCCCACAAAGGAAAGGGACACTTTTGCGGTCAGTCATTTTCATTGGCTTCTGTGCTTGGGTTTGGACAAGTGAGAGGTATTTGCCTCTGAAAATGTACTCTTTGGATTACTTTTTTTTTTTTTTTGCTTTTCGGGTCACACCCAGCATTGCACATGGGGTTGCTCCTGGCTTATGCACTCAGGAATTACTCCTGGTAAAGCTCAGGGGTCCATATTGTTACTGGAATTTGAACCTGGGTTGGTCACGTGCAAGTCAAACACCCTACCCGCTCTGCTATCACTTCAGCCCCTCTTGATTAATTTTAATAGCTTTTTTGTTCAGAGGATTTGGAAGCGATTCTTTGATGCTCAAGGTTATTTCTGGTTCTGCAGCTCAGGAATTATTTTGTGGTGTTTCTGGGTTCCTATGGGATGGGCAGGTTTGACCTGTATCAGCAAGGCAGGCTAGAGCAAATGGACGAACAACAGGAGGGCCTTTACCTTTACCTTTACCTTTACCTTTACCTTTACTGCAAGGCAAGCATCCTACTTGCTTTACAGTGAGTCCAACCACACCATTGGTGTTTTTTTCCATATATAGTATTTCTACTTTTTGCGTGTATGCTACCACCAGCAGGTCAATCTATGCTGTAAGGCGAGTGCATCAGCTTCCTGATGGCACCATCAGACTTCCAGATACTCCGAAATTGATGCTGTGCCTTTGGCCAGACAACAAATACTTTGGGCA
This sequence comes from Sorex fumeus, assembly GCF_029834395.1. Lineage (NCBI taxonomy): Eukaryota > Metazoa > Chordata > Mammalia > Eulipotyphla > Soricidae > Sorex > Sorex fumeus. The sequence continues at coordinate 6,183,504 of NW_026606076.1, forward strand.
AAGTCTTCCAAGAAAGTAAACGGACAAAAGTTAGGTATGTGCGTGACACACCAACAAACCATTTCCGCCACAGCTATATAATTGGAGGCAAGGTCTCTGGTTCCTGATCAAACTGCTTAAAGGCTATGATCCCAGAGACTCAGAGGCAAATCTCGGAACCCAGAAGCATTTTGCAGAGATGCTCCCGGTTCCCTCAATGAGCTACCAGTGACAGACCACCACAAGGGGGAAAGGGTGTGTATCTCCGCCTGATCCCACTTGGTGGCTCAGTGGCCACCATCTTCCAGAGGCCATTGGACAGACAGGTTTGGGCCTGCAGTGACAAGACATGCAGGGCCTCATGGGATTGGGGTGGACTCTGCCCTTTCCTCCCCACCTCAATGTGACAGACCCCGAGTTGCTGCCCATGTACAAACTCTCTGGCTCTTGATCACTTGGACATGATCCGAGAGTCTCAGTAACAAATCTCGGAACCCAACGGCTTGCAGCAGAAATGTGTCTGGTTCCCACAGGAGGTTACTGAGGCTGGGTATTTCAGGTGGCAATAGGTTTCGTGCCTTACGGCTCAGTGGCCGCCATCTCTTATGGCTTCTGGACGATTAGGTTTGGGACTGCTTTGAGTAGACTTGCAGGGCCTAACTGCATGGTGGTGGAGCCGGCCCTTTTCTCCCCACCCCAACAAAACCCCGAGTTGTCTGGCACCTATGATTGACCTCTGTGGCTCATGATCAAGGTGCCTAATGGCTATTATCCCAGAGATTCAGAGAAAAATCTCGAAACCCAGCGCTTTTTAGCAGAAATGTGTCTGGACCCTGCAGTAGGTTACTGTCCCAGGTCCACCCCAGGGGGAATTGGTCCTATCTCAACAAATGCTCCCACTTGGCGACTCGGTGGCCTCCATCCTCCAAAGGCCTTTGGAAAGTCAGGTTTGGGCCCACACTCAGGAAGATACGTGGGGCCTCTCAGGATGGGGTGGAGTCGGCCAGTTCTTCCCCACCCCAACATTGGCGTATGTCATTCCCACGAACCGCCTCTCTGGCTCGTGGTAAAGCTGTTTAATGGCGATATTCCCAGAGACTCAGGAACAAATCTTGGAACCCAGCAGGTTTTGGCATAAATCCCTGCAGATTTAGTTATTAAAATTTCAGAATTCCAAAATCATATGTTATTTATAACCAGCAATCGAAATAGAATTATCTGCTGTTGCGTTTTCGCCAGATCTGATTGCTGGGGTAAAATCCCAAATAATAATGGTGGGTCTCGTGTCAAAATATTGAATGTAATCAAAGTAGAGAGAAGAATGTGGAAATTATCTGCCCCAAAGGTAGGGGGAGGCTGTGGAATGGCGGTATATTTCGGTTTTTAGTGGTGGGAAATGGGCATGGTTAAGGGACTGGTGTTTCATTGTATGACCGAGAATTAAACGTGGAAGCTTCGTAATTGCTCTCCCATTTTTTTCCCATTTTCTCCCATTTATTTAGAAATGGCCAGAGCAATAGTAGGGCAAGTAGGATGCTTGCCTTGCACGTGGCCAACCCAGGAGTCCTCCAATCCACAACCTCTTTGAGTTGCTCATTGGGCATTGAGTATCCCCTTCTCATCCCTAGAACATGTGATGTGGAGGGGTGGCATGGGGTAGGGGTGTCTTCTCCCCGGAGCTGTTCGTTTTGGATAGATCCTGTGCTTTGCTTTCTTCACGTTGTTGTCATTCTTCCTTATCTCTCAGGTATGTCAAGTAATCCTTGTGTTCCCGGCTGTATAACTAGCTTGACTGTACACCTAAAGGGTTGGGTGCCCTTTCTGGACTTCTCTCAGTCAGTCTGACACCATGCATATCTTTGCCTTTGGATCATTGCCATGGTTTTTTGAATATGGGAAGAAATTTAGTTTTGTTTTGGGGCCTGGAGATGCTCAGCAGTTATTCCTGGTGGTTCTCGTAAGTTGATTTTGACAGTGTTCAAGGATCAACCCCTGTCAGCCTCATGCAATGCAAATGCCTACCTGCTGAACGCTTGTACCCACCAAAAATTGTTTTATTGTGTGTATGTTAAATTGTGAGTGTGAGCCCACAATGAAACTAATTAGGACCAGAACAGCAATGCATCACGGAGGGTGCTCGCCTTACAGATGCCGCCTACCTTCGATGTCCACCATCCCCTATGGTATCCCCAGCATCGCTGGATCTGATTAAAAACAAAACCCAAAAGGTTTTTGGGTGATTGCCGAGCTCCTCCCAGCAACACTTCCTGCAGATTTTCCCTTTCTGTAGGCTTGCTTGGACTGTGAGAACTATGGAGATGTCCTCCACCTGTTTGGTCATTCGACTGCATTCCATTTAACATTGGACTAATTTTCATTGGACATTTTGTTTGATTTCAGAACTCAAATCACAGGTTCAGGTTGTGGCATTACAGCAATTTCTTTAGAGAACAGGGGTATTGCATACAAGTGTGCTGTAAGATTATCTTGTTGAAACTATTATGCCATTGCAGTGCTCAGTGGACCGAGCATGCGACTTGAAAGGTGGGGTCCGGCTCCATCCTCACAACCACATCTATGGTCTCAGCATCACAGGAAAAATATCGGAGCCTAATGATGGGACTAGAGGGTCTTTAACCTCAGTGGGTGCTGAAATCTGGAAATGTATTTTATTGTATTGTTTTTTAAAAGTTTTCATTAAAGTGCCAGTATTTTTGAAGTTATTGATAGTTGTTTTAGGCGTACAATAACAGAACACCAGTCCCTGCATCAGCTTCCCCTCACCCGTGTTCCCGTATTCCCTCCCCACCCCAGTCCCCACTCTACCCCCGCCTGTCTTCTGGACAAGCACATGACTGGGTTTCATGATTACAGCTTAGATCTCTTGTTTTCAGTTCTGTTGCATCTGTGTTTTGGGTAAATGGCTACACCCCTCGCTCATGTCACTGGCATAAATGAATCCCTGATCCCTGTAAACGTCTGGTTCTCTTCCACCCCAAATTTCTTTCCTTCTTTGTTCATTTTCTCTCTAAACACTGGAATCAGGGATGATTGAAGCAGCCCCTTTACAGTACATTTCCTCATCCAGTGTTCGGTATTCCACAGATGAGTGAACATTATCCTGTTTTTGTTTCTTTTTCTGGCTAACTTCACTCAAGACGGTATCTTCAAGTTCTAACCGTGTTGCAGCATAAAAGCAGTAATTCTAAAACCTAAAAAAAATATATTCCTTGATCCCCCTTTATTCATCAATTTATTGGAGTGGGTGCCAGTAACATCTCCATGCATGCCTGCTGCGTGCTAGTGTAGCCCAATGGCATCTGTTCGTTCTAGGAACATGCAGAGCCTCAAACCGATTATTCAGGGTCTTGACGAAGAAGTCTGACCATCTTGTAGGTGGGTGTCCACGCGATCTTTTGACGTCCCGTGGAATCCAGTCAGTAATGGGTCTAGGCCAGTGGTTGTCTGTAAACCTCATTACGTGTCCAGTCCATCTGATTTTTGATGCCTTGGCAGATGAGAGAGCGTCCCTGATTCTTGACCGTTGGCGGAGATCAGAACTCCGGATTCTATCTCTCATTTGAGTGATGCGTGATATTCCAAGCATAGCTCTTTTGATTCCTCTTTGAGAAACCCGAGTAGCATTCTCATCCTGTTTTTGTTCTGAGTCATATGTTAATGCAGGAAGAACAGTGGAATTGAAGAAATGTGCTCATACCCGGAGGTTCTTTGTCCTCTTAGTTATTTCTTCAACACTCTTGAAGGCATTCCAAGCCGCTTTCTTCCTCCTGCACAACTCAGGTGCCAGGAAAGTCATCATGTTGATTTCACGAACTCGGTATATATAACTGTTGCATTTGGAAATGGTGGTTCCATTGAAAGCGAATGGAGCATCAGGAACGAGGCTGTTTCTCATAAACATTGTCTTCATAAGATTCAGCTGTAGTCCGACCTTTCTACTCTCACGGTCGAAGTAGGTCAGCATTTGTGTTTCTTGGCTGATGTTTGGTGTTATTAGAACGATGTCATCGGCAAAGTGGAGGTCGTGTAGTTGCCGACCATCTATCTTCCCTGCCATTCCTTCCCATCCATCAGGATGTCAGAGGGCAGTCATCTTGGTCTTGTAGTTGGTGAAGGACAGCCGGGCATTACGAATGCTTTTCCCGGCTTCTGCCACATCTACAATCATTGCTGTTCTCCTGTCTTTGAGGTCATCCTTGATGTCTTCTCTGCATTGCTTTGCCAGCTCGGACGTTCACTTGTGGTTGCCTGAAGCATGTACCAAGCCACGTTGGCGAATAATTGCAACATTGTTCGAAAAAACACTGTTTTTTTCGTAGTTATCTCTCTCAGCACCAAGAGTTCCAGCAGCAGGAATCCCTGAGCAATGCTGGTGTGACCCTCTCCCCACCTAAGTAAATAGAACAAGATAACAGAAAACTTCATTGATCCTCGCGAGCAATTTGCTTCATGTGAGATATTTTCAAAGGTCTGTCTCGGCTACGTGGGGATGCGTCATTGCCTTCGCACGTGTATCCCACTAAGCTATCCCACTAAGCTCCACACTAAGGTAGTACAAAACCCAGTCTCATTCCCCTTTTATTTTCCCTCTAAACTGGTGTTTCAATTTTCTGCAGAGGGAGTTATTTCCACTTACTGTGTCTGTTCTTTGAGTTGGAAAACAATTACTCAGCTGTGTGACCTGCTGTTGGTCTATTTTGCTTGTCCATCTTCCTGAAACGTCAGGTCGTTGCCTGGAAAGTCCATCCACGTGTCAGAATTGCAACCGAGTCAGGTAAATGTTAGAAACCAACCTGCAGGTCTAGAATTTTTTTGACGAGAAGACTATCAGGCACAGCACAGTAATTGGAATCCTTCTCTGCTTTTCTTCGGGGAGCAACCGCCCAGGTGGAATTCTTCTGGTCATGCACACTGTGACAACATTTCGAGCGAGCAGTTATGCCTTCAGCCCCATGAGGATGCCAAGACAGGTGGGATGTCTTCTGTTGGGTACCAGTAGGAAGTGAGCATCTATGCTGCAAAGGAGCGCTCCCCTGGGACAAGCTACTCAGAGACTGTTCTGCTCAGTCCATGGACATAAACTGCCCCAGGGGAGAAGCCTCTGAACTGTGAGCGAGGAGCACTGTTTATAGTGAGTCCAGTTATGTACCAGTTATGTACTCCACAAATTATGAAGACTGGAATAGAACCCAGGTTACCCAAGTGAAAGAAAGCTCTCACACTCTTTGGCTCTCCATACAGCCTACGATCATGCTTGAGTGCTTCCTGAGTGCAGAGCCAGGAGAACCTCTGCGCCTTGCTGGATTTGTGGCCCCCAAACCATGAACAAACCAAATAAAACCAAAACAGCCTCAGTCCCTTATTGAAGGATTAGCTCACCCCAACGTGGGTGTTTCTGAGCTGTATCTTGCTGTATCCATGCTGCGTATTCCTTGTAGAAGAGTGTTGGGTACCCTCAGAATGAAGGGTGATTAGGTGTGGGTTGCCCATAGCAGGAAATATTTCTAAATGGTTTCGTCACAGACATAACAAAGTGGCTTCAGATGTTTTTTAGCTCGGAGTGTCACAGTCAGTGTCCACCCATTGTTCATCGATTTGCTCAAGTGGGTCCAATAACATTGTGAGACTTGTTACTGTGTTTGGCATATCGAATGCATCACGGGTAGCTTGCCAGGCTCTGCCGTGTGGGCAAGATACTCTTGTTAATTTGCCAAGAGGGTGGAGGAATTGAACGCAGGTGGACATGTCGACCGCATGCAAGGCAAACGCCCTACCCGCTGTGCTATGGCTCCAGCCTTGCAGGTTTGCCTTGCTCTGTCCACGTCAGGGTTAATCCTCTGCACCCCTCTTGGTCGAGAGGCAAAGATGGAGCAGCCCACTCAACCCCCCAGGTGATTCAGCCATGTATCCCACAAGATCTGAAGGCGAGAATAGAATGCTGGTCACCCACCTGAGAGACTCGCACGCTCAAGGCTCTACGACCACTGCCCCTTTGAAGATCCATGCTTGATCTTTAATTACACCATACTTAACACAAAAACAAACCTAAAGGTGGAAAATTCTCAGAGAAATGGTCCTGGAGAGGGACGGAATCGCTCAGAGATCCATCTCATGGCGTTTCAGCATAACTTCCGTGGTCCAAATTTTTCCACGTTTAAGATTTTCAGCCCTTCTCTTTGCTTAAATGTTAAGTATGGGGTCATTAAGGATCGAGAACGCACCTAGGGCCGCTGCAACGGGAGCAGAGCAGATAGGGCTTTTGCCTTGCATCCATAGGACCCGCGTATAGTCATAGATTCCTCCTATGGTTCTTTGGTCATTTCCATAGTGATTACTGAGTGCAGAGGCAGGAGAAGGCCCTGAGTATATCCGGGTGTGTCCACAACCATAAAGGAACAAACAAGGAAGAAAAGTAAAACACAGAGCTTAAGTTCCTTGATGGTGAATTCCATCACCCCGACTTGAGGGTGTCAGAACTGTATATTCTTCATTTCCCCACAATGGTGTAGAAGACAGAGTACCCTCATAATGTGGGGTGATGGGATGTAGGTTGCCCATAACAGGAAACATTCAAAGGGCTCGGTCACAGGCATCACAAGGTGCATTCAGAACCTTTCTTGTACAGAGAGAAAAGAACAATTAATGTGAGAAAATAACCTTGCCTTGCTCATTAAAGGCTCAGTTCAATCCTCTGTACCCCTCCAGGTTTAGAGACAAAGCTAGGGCTACCCACTCGACCCCCAAGGCGATTTAGCTATCCACCCCAAAAAGATCTGAAGGCTGGAATCAAGCCCAGACTACTCAAGTGAAAGACAAGCCACCACAGGCTTTCCTTCCTCCTGCTGCACCTGTGAAAGAGGCTTGCTTGATCCTTTATTACCCCATACTGAACACTGAAGCAAAGCCAAGGGTGGAAAGTTCTTAGAGAAACGAGCACGTTTTGTTACTTTATGTTCCCCAGACGAAAGCGATCTTTCTATGTCTGTCCCTTTCTTTCAGAGTAACACCCAAGAATAGCCGAAACAAGTGCCAGGAGGTTTACTCCATCACATCGAGGCCAGCCGCACACGCTATGGAAAAAGGCAGCTTAGATAGAGAAGGGAGCACCAAATAAAGGGTGTTGGGAGGATTCTCCCAGGATGGGAGATGCATGCTGAAAGTTAACTATAGACCGAACATGATTGCCACTCAATGCCTCATTTGCAAACCACAGCCCCCCAAAGTAGAGAGAGAACAAAAAGGAATGCACTGCCACAGAGGCAGGGTGGGATGGGGAGGATGGGAAGGGGAGGAACTAACTGGGATCAGTGGTGGTGGAGAATGGGCACTGGTGGAGGGATGGGTACTCGATAATTGTATAACTGAAACCCAAGCACAAAAAATTGTAAGTCTACATCTGTACCTCATGGTGATTCACTAATAAAAAATAAAATAAATAAATATATAAATAAAAAAAGAAACGATCCCAGAGAGGGACAGAAACGCCCACAGCGCCATCCCGTGGTGTATCGCCAGAACTGCCGTGGCCCACCTTTCCCACACTTTAGATTTCCAGCCCATTTCTTTGCTTCAATGTTAGGAATACGGTCATTAAGGATCAAGCAAGCCACTTGGGTCGCTGCAGCGGGAGAAGAGCGGTTAGTGCTCTTGACTTGCAGTCACCGGCCCTGGTTCTTTCTCTGGTTCTCCATACAGCCCCACCATCATGCCGGATTCCTGAATGCAACATCAGGAGAACCTCTTCTGTTGCTGAATTTGTGTCCCCCAAACCATGAACAAACCTAGTACAACCAAAACAGACCCAGTCCCTTATTGGGGGATTCCCTCACCCCATCGTGGGGGTTTCTGAGCTGTATCTTGCTGTATCCATGCTGTCTCTTCCTTGTAGTATAGGTTTGGGCTCCCTCAGAATGTGGGGTGCTGGGGTGTGGGTTGCCCATAACAGGAAATATTTCTCAATCGCTTGGTCACAGACATAACAAAGTGGCTTCAGAAGGTTTCTAGCTCAGTGAAGAGAACAAAAATGAAAATAAATGACTTTGCCTTGGACTTTCCACGTCAGTTCAATACTCTGCAACCTTCATGGTCCAGAGACAAAGCGGGAGCAACGCACTCGACCCCCAAGAAGATTCTTTCTTTAGCTCTCCATACAGCCCCACCATCATGCCAGAGTGATTCCTGAGTGCAGAGCCAGGAGAACCTCTGAGCATTGCTGGTGTTGGGCCCCCAAACCATGAACAAACCCAATCAAACCAAAAAGCCTCAGTCCCGTGATGGCAGATTCCCCCACCCTAACTTGGTGGGTTTTGAGCTGTATCTTGCTGTATCCTTGATACCTTTTTTTTGTAGAAGAGGGTTGGGGCATCCTCAGAAAGTGGGTTGATGGCACGTGTGGTTGACTATAACTGGAGACCTTTCCAAAGAGCTGGGCCACTGACAGAGCGAAGAGGGCTCATAACTTTTCTTGTTCAAAGTGAACAGAACAACAACAAAATAATATCACCCTGCTTGTAACCGACCAGGTTCAATACCAGGTACTCAATTTTTCCCAGAACCCTGTGGGCACACACCAAAACAGTCCCTCCCCCCCCCCAAAAAAAAAAAAACCCTCGTAGCCAGAGCTACAGTGTTGCTGGTAGGATGTTTGCGTTGCATACAGCCAACCCATGTCCAATCTCGGGCATCCCATATGGTCCCCCAAGTACCACCAGGAGTGATTTCTGAGTGCAGATCCTGGAGTAACGCATGACCATTGCTGGGTATTACCCAAAAAGCAAAAAAAAATTCCTTGGAAGAAGTGATGTATTTAGAATTTCCAGGGAAGGAGATTGCCCATTCTTAGGCTCATTATTCCTGTGTAATTAAATATTTTCTTAACACACCCTAGCTCCTCTAATGACTGTTACCTTCATCCCAGATTTCTGGAGATGCTGGAGTTGAATCTGGCCTCTGCCACCCTCCTCCACGGAGAACAGAAGGCATGGGAATTCTCATGTGTGTAGGAACCTCAAAACTCAGGACGGAATATGGCACCCTCAGCAATGTGGGGTGCTGTGATATGTGGACGTGGGGTCTGGATAACTTTAGAACTGAGTTGGTTCGACATGTCGTACTGCGGGAAGGCAAGCCTCTCCTGTGTCACCCTATTCGCTCTCGGGTAGCTGGCTCTGGACCACTGCCCACTGGGTGTGCCTCCACACATAGAGTGAGTGGGCCGAGCCCCAGGAAGTAGGAACACCCGGACACAGATCCCCATTTATTCTCTGACCCAAGGCCCTGTCAGACACGGGAAGGGCCTGAAGATGCTGGACTCTCTCTTCCCCTCCAGCCCTTTGCGGTTGTAAGAGAGTCGAATCCACCAGAGGCGACCTTCTCTTGGCACACGGACCCCTTGAGAATGAAGCAGCAACATTGGGTTGCTACCCCATTGATGTCTTGGGTCATCCCCCAACCCTCACCCCACCCCACCTGGTCCACACCTCCTGATCTGACTATATAATTTGGGGGAGGCTTTCGGAAACAGTGCTAGGGGGCCCCACATCCCTCTGGAGTCCGACTTTGGTTCCCACATTCGGGGACCCCCCCCCACTTGCCCTGCTCCCGAAAATGTCTGGGAAAGCCAATGAGTGGTCTCCCTCCAACAGAAGGGAATCCAATCTAGGCTTTTACCTAGGTCAAAGTCCCGTTGCTAAGGAGGTTGCCTAGGCAGGTTGGGAGTGGTGATGATCTTTGAAATTCCTTTCCTGGCCTTTTTTTTCTGCAGGAGCTTCTCTGGTTCTGTTGCTGGCAATTTGTGAGGGCGTGATCAGGCCTTAATTCCTGTTGTTTGCAATGTTGACCTTCACAACTTCAAAGCTATTCCCAGGAAATTTACTGCCTTTGCCTTGGGAGGGTGTACCTTCTCTATCTGACTGCATGCCTACATCAATTCACTCCAAACCATTAGGTGGTGCTGGACGTTAGGACTTTAGGAGCCCTCAACCCTGGCCCCAGAGGAGTGACTCCTAAGTGCTATGGCTGGAATAAATAAGCCCTGAGCACTGCCGACTGTGTTTCCCTCCCCAAAGATGCAAATCCTAAGGCTCCCAGTGCTGCCCAGGTAGTTAATTACTCCCTGTGGTACCAGGGGACCATGTAATACTGGAGGTGAGCCCAGAAAAACCACCTACAGTCACAGAAAGTCTTGATCACAGGGATCACTGAAATCGCTCACATCTGTCATTCATAAACCTGATCCCCCTGACATAGCGCTTTCTGTTCAATACACAAAACACGTACCTTTTTGTAGGGGCGGGGTAAGGCACAACCAGAAATGCCCAGGAGTTACTTCTGGCTCCACAAGCAGGATCACTCCAGGTAGGCCTGGGAGGGAAAGGGATCATATCCCGTCATCCCCTGCAGGACAAACGCCCAGCAGTCCCTAAAATCTGAATTTCAATTTACCTTGAATGCATCATTCAATCACCCCCAGGCCTTGGGTGGGATACACAAGGCCTCCATTATCTCCAGGTTCCTCACGGCTTGCCCTTTGACCATTTTTTTAAATTTTTGTGTCCCACCTGGGTGATGCTCAGGGGTTTCTCCTGAATATGTACTCAGGAATTACTCTGGGAGAGTCGTGCTTGGGGGATCCTACGGCAAACACTCGGCTTCAACCTTTTGATGTCTGAAATATACACTCCTATTTCATTCTTTTTGTTACAGTTCTCACATTCAATTTAAACTGATAAATTCAGTACTATGAGGGAAAGGGAATTGCTGATGATTGCAATTCAGGAAAACACAAAGATCTTCCCATTCTGTACACCCTTAAGAGTTCTTGCCACTGTGTATTTTCATACGCCTACTAAGGCCTGAGTTCCTTTTGAACCTGAATTAACCTCCTAAGTTACCTTATATAGCAAACCATAATAATAATAGTAATGATTACTATTTCCTCTGCCAGTGTCCCAGCACTTGAACTTGATGTGTATGTTAACCTGTAAATAATGGGTTCTATTTTTCCTATTTTTTTTTCTTTTTCAGTCACACCTGGAGATGCACAGGGGTTACTCCTGGCTTTGCACTCAGGAATCACTCCTGGCTGTACTTGGTGTGTTAGGGTCCTAGCACAGGACTGACTCACCTGTCAAGGAAAACTCTGAGAGACCAAATCCATGCAAAAGCAAGAGGTTTATTCGAGCATGCTCGGGCTCACAGCATGACTGCAAACCGTCAGTGACTGAGAGCCCTGAGCCTCTTCAAAGGGGGCTTTTTATAGGGCATCTTCCAGCGCATTTCAGAAAGCCCATGCACAAATCCCCCAATACATTTGAATCATCACATTAGATGCTGCATGCAGGCAGCCAATCATTTTGCAACAAGCCATCAGCACCAGCCTCTCTCTTGTGTACCTGTTACCAGACCCTCCCAACGGGCAGTCAATTAGGCCTTTTTATTAGGCCTTCTCCGACCTTGTGGCCTTATCTGGTGAATTCCAGGTGCAAGGCGGAGATGGGGGTACTTGGTGCTGGGCCTTGTTAGGCAGATTCCAGGACAAGGAGATGCCTCATTAGGCCTTTTCCGGCCTTGTGGCCTTCTCTGACGAATTCCAGGTGCAGGGAGGAGATGGGTTTACTTGGTGTTGGGCCTTGTTAGGCGGATTCCAGGCCAAGGAGATGTCTCATTAGGCCTTCGCCGGCCTTGTGGCCTTATCTGGCGAATTCCAGGTGCAGGGAGGGGATGGGGTTACTTGGTGTTGCTAGCCTGCCGCAGCTGCAGGACGGGATATGGGCTGGGACTTGCTTTGCTAGGGCCCAATTGTCATGGGGCTATCTTTCTGGTGGACCATATGGGATGCTGGGAATCGAACCTGGGTCGGCCGCATGCAAGGAAAATTCCCTACCCGCTGTTCTATTGCTCTAGCCCCTGTAAATAATGGGTCTTGATGATGGAATCCAGGTGAAAACATTAAATAGGAACTAAGGAAATGGTCACAAAAACCACCCCTTGATAAAAATCATCAGTGTCACTCTTTTGGTTTTCTTGTGTTTTTTCGTCAAACCCAGAGATGCACAGGGGTTACTCCTGGCTCTGCACTCAGGGATTACTCCTGGCTGATCTTGGGGGACCCTGTGGAATGCTGGAAATTGAACCCGGGTTGACTGAATGCAATGCAAACGCCTTACCCGCTGTGCTATCACTCCAGCCCAGTGTCTCATTTTTGCTTGGACTCTGGTTTGAGGCAGAGACCCCGGTTGGCGGGGTTTATGATAGAGATCAACCAGGATGTTGCAGTGAATCCTTTGGAATGGAAAAAGAGGCAAACCTCCACACTTCAGGCCTTCCTCTGTTATGTTTTGAGGAGTCAGAACTGTTTGCTCAGGCCATACTCTTTGCTCTGAGCTCATCCATTACTGAGAGGGAGGACATAGATATCCTTATGCGGATCTGGACTTTGAATCCCAATCAGTCTTGTGTAATCAAGTACCTTCCCACTGTATCAGCTTGTCACTACTTGTATTCAGATTTTCATTAGATTTCCCTAAGCATTGAGGATAAATATTTCTGAAAAGTTTAGGATAATGGCCCTGTCATTATTCTGTAATAGGGTGGATTAGAGATAGTTGAAATGGACTTGACTGTGCACAGAAAGATTTCTGATGGTTCTATGAAAGGATGGAACAGGCCCCTTGATCAAAATATTTTACAAATGGTGGGAACCTGACAGAATTCCCAAACTGCCATCTCAGCAGGCAATAATATCACCTGTGATGACTAACTATAAAGGGTGGTCACATTCCTGGATTTTACTCTTCTAATTTCAGTTATATTAGGAGAAAAGACGACAAAATGTTGCGTTTGCAAGTGGTGAAATCTCAACCCTACTAGCCACCAGAATGATTCTGACCGTTTTTGGTCTGTCCAAAAGACGAAGTCTACAAAATGATCTAGTATACTTTGGTGTCCATTAGTTCCTGTGTGCCTCCGTTCTTAGGGTAGGTCCATACATGGATTTATTTATTGAAATATGTTTTATGTAATTCATGCCATACTTGGAAGTTCTTAGGAGTCTGTGTTGTTTTGGATGCCAGGAATGGAACTCAGAAAAACCATGTTTAACATAAGCATTAAGCCACAGTACTAACCTCTTTCCCCATACTCTTGGTTGAAAATGTGTTTCTAGAGCTGCGTCCTGGGGTTTCCTTGTATATTCTTATATAGCATGTGTTCAAGGGGTAGAGTGTTCACTGTATAGTGCTCTCTGATGTTCTTCCCAGCCTTTGCTCCTGTCCAGTGCCACTCCAGATCTCTGGGTTGCTGCTAGGCCAGTTCCTCAGCATCTTCAGGGCTGGCTTCAGAGTCACTTCACCCATCTTGATTAATGACTTCCCAGAGAAAGTCACTGTCCCATGACGCATTCACAACTTACTTGAGTATTTTACTTTAAGTCAATCTGCCTTTGTTTTTATGATGGACATGTGTGTGGGAGCATTGGTTCCATGATTAACAAGTACAGGACCAAGGGACGCTGCCTTAATTCACTGCCCTTAACTCTATGAGCTGCCCCTCCAGCACTTACCTTTCCTCTCCTTTATCTGAGCTCATTTCTCTTGCACTGAATCACCTGGTCTGGCACTTGTCTGTCTGCACTTGGAACCTGGCACTTTAAGGCTCCTTGGTGAAATGGATGATGTCACAGATGGGAGTCTTCCATGTGCATCTTTGCTTCCTAATGATGTCCAGTGCATCAGGCCTCCTCCGGGCACACGTTTAAAGGACAAAGTGATACTTCAGTCGAAGGGTGGCACTGAAGGCCAATTAGTGGCGCGACATGTGTATCTCTCACCTCCAGTGCCTGTAATGTGACCAACGGGACCATGCCAGCTTTTGGGGCACTTTTCTGGTTGTCTTTAACACCCCCTCATCCATATCCAGTGGGGTCCTGGGGTCTGCCTTGCTCCAGAGGCTTTTGGAGGATATAGTGCTTTGCTAGGTGCTCTGAGGGATTTTAGCACGGCACAGGGGTCTCGGGTGTGAGTGCATTATCCTTGGGGGCATCTTTACTTCCAGCTCTGCGATGGGGCAGCATGGCCAGGATGCAGAGCTGAGCATGGGGGTTGTGGTTCTTGAGGATGCTGGGCCTGCTGATGGCAGAAGTCTTGACCATCTCAACCTTCTCAACCAGGGCTTGTACCAGGCCGTGTCCCGCAACTTTCGGTGTAGACATGTGTATGTAAAATTGCCAGATCACTTTGAGGGGCAGCTCCTCAGCCCCCAATGGTGAGAGACCTTGGTGAAGCCCGTCTTTTTCATTTGCACCTGCCAGAAAGAATCCTGGGGACCTATTTCTAGCATGTGGCTGAGGGTTGTAAATGAATAAATAAATGAACGTCGGGACTCAGAGAGATGGTCTTGGCGGCTGTTTGCAAAGTATTTTTGTGAATTTTATTTCCTTCGTAAATACGAAGGCTCTCTGCTCGACATGTTATTTGTTCAGCTCATCTCGCTCCCATCTATCCCAAACCTGGTGACCCCCTGATGTCTGGATCACCTGATCCTATCCCGGAAACGAGGAAAAATGAACTTTCCTGACCAGGCAAGTACCTGGTCAGGAATATTTGAAACCTGGCCCTTTAAGACTCTGGGCAAACGTGCTGGTGACGTCACAAAATCCCGACCTTTATCCGCCGGCCTTGGTGTTCAGGGCGGAAGTGCCGGCGGGTCTGCAGCTGTGGAAGGTGAGGAGCGGGTGAGGGGGCACCCAGAGGAGGCAGGGTGGTCTGGGAACGTCTGTTTCCCCGCTGGCCGCCGGATTGGTGAGTCTGAGCGCCTGAACTTCCGCGGTCTCCGCCTTGTGGGCGGCGGGGTCGCTCCGTGGAGGTGGCCCGTGGTGGCGGCCCCTCACCCGGGACGCACCGCGCGCTCCTGCCGAAAGCTTTATCTTGTTTAAAAAACGATTTTGAGGGAAACAAGGTCGTTTTTACTGAGTAGAGCTTATTTAGGAAGATGCATGAGGGGGGAACGCGGCCGCCCGGGTTCGATCCCGGCCCCCCACAGCGTCCGATCAGGGCCTGGAGTGAGCCCAGAGCCCGGAGTAACCCCTGGGCAAAGCGCCCCAGCCCCCCAAAAAAGTGGTGGGCAGAGGAAGCACGTGGTCAGGGAGAAAAACAAATTTGAAGCGCTAAGGTCGTTCCGAAAGTTCCAGAAACAAGGACAATAACCAAAGAACAAGAGAAAAAAATTTTTTTAATTTTTTATGTGTTTTAGACCCTTTCCCGGTGGCGCTCAGAACCCCCTCCCTGGGGATCCGAGGACCCTTTGGGGTGTCGGGATGCGGGGCCAGCGCCCTCCCTGCTGACCCATGGCTCGGCCCCTCACAAAGCAGGAAGTGTCAGAGCTAGAGGGAGCCTCAGTCTCCCCCAGATCTGATGGGGCATGTGAGGGCAGCTCAGCGTTATCTTAGTTTTGGGGCGACGACCAGCACCTGGTCAGTCACAGGGGTGGCGGGTGATCCCAGCAGTGTCCCCAGGACATCCCGTTGCTGACCCCCTGTCATTCCTTAGGCTGATTGTGGAGTAGAGCTAAAGCATGGGATTCCCTCATCAAAGAGACCTGGGGGCGCATACTTTTTCCTCGTGGGGGGGGTGTTGAGCCCCACCCGGAAGTGTTCAGGGGTCACTCCTGGGGTTGCTCAGGGTACCCCATATTCTGGATCAGCAGCATGAAGGAAAAAACACCCTCCCCTCTGTCCTGTCGTTCTTGGGGGGTGGCCGGGCTGGATGGGGGGAGGGGCTGGGAATATTCTTCATATGCTTGGGGGTCAAAAGCATTTGGCAGAGCCTTTAATTATCACTGGTTCTTGTGCATTCAGTGGGTTCTGGGAGTTCAGGGAGGTGGGGAGCTTCTCTTTCCTTTTGATTTATTTATTTTGCATTTTGGGTCACACCCAGCGAGGCATTATGGTTACTCCTGGCTCTAAATCCAGCAAGCACTCCTAGTGGTGCTCGGAACCATAAGGGATGCCCAGAATTAAACCCAGGTTGGCCAACTTCAAAAGAAATGCTCATTTATCTATGCTGTCACTCGGGTCCCAAGGTGTGGAGCTTTAAGCCAATCAGGTTGCGGTCTGGAGGGGTGCATCAGGGTGGTGCTACAGTGGGCCTTGCAACCAGATATACAATCTTAGCAGGAATTAGCTTGGGCACTTCCAGAGTGTGCCCTAAACCCTATAATAATGCAATTGAGGATCACTATTGGCCACCACACCTTTATTAATTTAAATTAATTAATTATTCAGTCTGTAGGAAGTACAACTGCGAGACTCAGTTACTTCTCCTGCCTTTGCTCTCAGGGATCACTCCTGACTGGGCTCAGGGAACCGTATGGGATGCCAGGATTCAAACTTGGTTTGGCCGAGTGCAAGACAAGCACCTCACCTGCTATACTGTGTCTCCAATCTCTTTAGACATAAATTTCTTTTTTTCTTGGCTTTTTAGGGTCACATCCAGCGATGCTCAGGGTTTACTCAGGCTTGGCATTCAGGAATCACTCCTTGCAGTGCTGGGGCACCATATCGAATTTCAGGAATCGAACCCGGGTTGGCCTCATGGAAGGCAAACTTCTTACCTGCTGTACCATCATCCCGGCCCCAGAAATGTCTTCATTACTTAATTTATTTTGCCTTTTTTGGCCACAGCAGCACTCAGTGCTCAGGGGTTACTCTTGGTTCTGAGTTCATGTATTTTTAGAAATGCTGGAGTGGGTGAGCCTATGTCCTGTTGCATATTGACCCTGGCTTAGCTACTTGAAAGAAAAGCACCCTATCAACTTATTAGCTTTTCTAAGCCTATATGATTATATTTTCTCAGAAAAAAAGTATTTCTGCCTCACTTGTCCCGATTCCAAGCATCTCCACTGTCCATCTCTCCAAGACCAGGGGTGTGCCCTGCTTTTGAAGTGAGTACTTGCAGAAAGGGGTGTTCCAGGGACCAGCTGCAATAGATTCTAAATGCCTCACTCTTAGGGGCTGGTGCAGTAGTGCAGCCAGGGGGGTGTTTGTCTTTCTTGCGGTGACCAGAGTTATCCCTGCCAGAACATCACTAGGTGATATTGTCTCCTGAGCATCACTAGGTATGACTCCAACTTCCCACTTCAGATTTTGTCTTGACACATGAGCATTCTTTGAGCATCTTTTTGGGGTTGGAGTGTTTCTCCTGTCTTTCCCTCCCCCCAATACATTTGCTACAAGCTTGGAAATAGTCAGAGACTCTCCCCCTCTTGTGTCTGTGTGTCTGAGATGCAGTGGGAGCCATGCCATGTCCCCCAACGTTAAATCAGGTGCTCAGCCCTCTGAGCTCCTCTCCTTGTGTGTATCTCAGTATTTGGGGAGCAGAGGAGGTGAGATTTAGGGCCACACCTGGTAGTACTTGAGGTCTGTGCCCTGCTCTGTGCTCAGGGGACTAGTGGACAGTGGATACCAGGGAAGGCCCTCTGGACTTCCAGGTGGCTGGCATCTGCTTCAGTCTGGTGTTCTCTCTCCTGTTTATACCTTCATTGAACCCATACACGTGAAATTTTTTGAGCCCTTTCAACAGATGGCTGTTAGGGGAAAATGATGGAATTGGAGGCTCTGAGCAAAATTATGGACTTTAAAATCTTGTTTGGGCTAAATTTAATTTTTCTTGTCTTTTTTTTCTTTTTTGTTTTTTGGAGAGGGCGGTAATGCTCAGGTGTTCTTTCTGGCTTGGCACTCAGGAATCACTCCTGGCAGTGCTTGGGGGACTATATGTGATGCCAGGGACCAAACATATGCCCTGACAACTGTACTATTACTCTGGCTCTAAGTATAATTTTTCATCCTCTTTTTCTTTTATAAAATCACGTACCCATAGGAGTAAAATCATTGTCTGAAAACCTGGCCTGTAAGCTCTGAGCACTTCTGGATGTGGTCCCAAAACAAAACAACAAACCCAGAGGTCTGACAATTCAGAATACATTACTAGATTTCACACCTCTTCTGTTGGCAGTTAACTCCTCATTGCCTTTATTTGGGCAGGAAGGGGATTGGCTATGCGGGATTTTGCCAAACCCAGCAGTGCTCCGGGATCACTCCTTGGCAATTCAGGTTGTGAAGTCCTTTGCATTCATGACAAGTGCCCTCCCACTCACTGTCAGCTCATATGGTCATACCTGTGGTTGCTACCAAAAGGTACCAAACAGTACTCAGTATGGTGCCGGCGTATACAGGTCAGCCGTGTACAAGGCCAGTACCCTACCAGATTATAGTTCTGGCACCTAAATTTATGGATTTCTTTTTGGTTGGCTTCACCCAATGGAGATTAGAGTTTACCCCGGCTCTGTTCTCATTGATAATGCTAGGTTTGGAGACCCTGTGAAGTGATAGGGATTGAACCCTGGTCAGCTACCTGCCAGAAAAGCAACTCTTGGTCTGTGCTGTCTCTGTAGCCATCATAAAAATGCTTCTGTGCTAAGTCGAGAAAGTTGTGTTCTTTTTTTCTGATTAACTACACAATTCACTTTTTTTTTGCTTTTTGGGTCACCCCGAGTGATGCACACGGGTTATTCTTGGCTCATGCATTCAGGAATTACTCCTGGCGGTTTTTGGGGGACCATTTGGGATGCTGGGAATAAAACCTGTGTTGGTTGTGTCCAAGGTAAACACCCTACCTGCTGTGCTATCACTCCAGCCCCCCAAAGTTCACTTTTTGTGTTTTTGTGTTCGGATCACAGCCAGAAGTGTTCTGGACTTACTCCTGACTCTGCACTCAGGAGTCAATCCAGGGGGGCTTGGGGCACCCTATGAGAAGTGGGGGTTTGAACCAGATTTACACGTTAACAGATGTTCCTGGTGTCTCCTGGCGGCTCTCTCCCACTGTCCACATTTGGTGCTCTCTAATCACTTCTCCACCCTCAACAGCTGTTGCTTTGGACAGATGAAAGTAGAATGAGGACCAGACTGGTTGCTGATTAGTTGCCCTTTATTCAACCTCTTGTCTCTCCCAGCTCTATACAACCCTCTCTCTAACTCGCTTTCCAATGCTCTCTGTGACTCCTCTCCAATCTCCCCAGCCATTCTTACTCTCACCTCTCAGCTCTCAGCCTTCTCTCTAAGTCGCACCCGTGTCCTCTAACTCTGTGTCTCTTCTTCTCGCACTGTATAATTGTCATCCTGTTGTTCATCGATTGACTCAAGTAGGCCCCAGTAATGTCTCTTTCGTCCTGTCCCTGAGAGTTTAAGAAGTGCCACATTTGAGGCTCTTTCAGGTTCAGGAGAATGAGAATCATCATTTTTACTGGTTTTGGGCATAATTAATACACCATGGGGAGTTTGCCAGACTCTGTGGTGTGGGCAGGATTTCGTGTGGCTGCGCACTCCCCAAAGCACGGTGTTATAGTGTTTGGGTCTTCGCCATTGATGGGATTACACGGCACCAGGGACAGTTGGTGGGTGTAACGCCTACATACTGGAAGATGGGAGATCTGGGTGGAGGAGGCCCAGTCCTAATATGAGTAGCTTGAAGATCTTAGCCCCAGGTCCTGCACACCTGGGTTCCTCTGCCGGTTCCTTCATGCGTGAGGCTCGTGCAAACTTGTGGGGCTGTGGCTCAAACCAGAGGTCTTCAGCTACCGGGGCTCTACTCGGGGTGGGGAGAGAAACTAAACACACCCTCCTCCAAAGCGCCCCAGTAAGACAGCCAGACGCGGAGGCAGGAGACTGCGTGTTTTTCTTTCAGGAGCAGGGTATTATAGTCTCTGGGTCTTGGCCATTGATGGGATTACACAGCACCGGGGGCAGCTAGTGGGTGTAATGCCTACATATTAGAAGATACGGGATCTTGGTGGAGGAGGACCATCCCTTTTCTCATTGACCTTCATTCGCCATGTCTCCCTGAAGGTGCTCTTTTTCTTCTTTCACCACGACCCCAATCCACGCCTTCCCTTGGGAAGCACAATGAAGAATGGTTTTCCAGACTTCCCAATCACCTGCAGCCCACGAAGGAAAAGCAACCCTTAAGGTGTGTTACTCCTCTCCTTAGACCAGTAACTTAATTGACATGTTTAGTTTTATTTCCTAATGATGACCATTCTGTATGGACACAGTAATAGACACTTTTAGGCTTGCTGGTGACTCTCCTGGGGACTTCCCACCACATATTAGACTACAATGCTCAGGCCGGATCAATCACTCCTAATCCCAGGAACGTCCAAGTCTATTTATTTTTGACTCATGACAGAATTTGTCCATAACCAGGTTCTTATAGATAAGCATTATGGTACTTTGTCCAGGCCCATTTCGATGCCAGGGTAGCTAGCTCACCCCATGCCATGGGTCCATCTAGTCCCTCATCGGACTCTTCTTTTGGGGATCGAGGAAGTAAGGGCAACTGAGGCTTCAGTCAAGAGAGCAGATGTCCAGGAGGTAATATTATCTGGAGACCATCAACTCTCAAGCTCAGGCTTGTCTTTGTAACTGTCCTCCTGTATCCATACAAAAAGCAATTGCTCTGAAATAGCTAACTATGCAAAAGACATTAAGGAGAATAGAAAGACAATATTTACAAGTCAAAGTCTGATCAGGAGACAAAGGTAATTGAAAGGTTATGGGCAATCAACACACATAAGCTCGCACTGGCCAGGGAACAAGGGCAGACGATAATTACCCTACAATACCTGGTGATCCTCAGTGGTTTCTCCTGGATCTGCACTCAGGTATTATTTCTGATGGTGATCCGGGAGACTCTACAGGAACCTGTGGATCGAACCTAGGTTGGCCATGTGCAAGCAACACCCTACCCAGATCTACAGTTGCTCTAGTCTCAATTGGAGAGTTTACATGTAGGTAACTTTGCACAGAATGTCGTTTGAAAGGATGGAAGGGGTGCCTTGATGAAATCTTTTATAAGTGGGAATATGGGTCAGGTCCCAAGTTCCCCACATCCCAGCAGACCATTCCGTTTACCTGTGATTACTCACAAGGTTGGTCACATTCCTGGATCCCACCCATGTCACTTTACTAATATTAGAGGTAAAAAAGGAAACATTTATGATTGGATAGACCAAAATTCAATCCATTTATTAGTCAGACGGTACTCAAGGTCCATTTGTAATTCTGGACATTGTACCTAGATTGACTGCATACAACATACTGTACTAGCCTGATACTCTCAGTTTGAAATCATGTTTCTGAATTTGCCTCCTGGGGTTTTCTTTGTAGCTGAGAGTCCACTGCTCGCCTGTTGTCAAGGGGTAGAGCAGTGGCCGGACCTTGTTCTCTGGAGTTCTTACCATCCATTACTCCTGTCCCATGTCTCCAGCTCTCTGGGTTTGTACTAGGCCAGTTCCTCTCTTAATCCCCAGGGTTGGCTTCAGAGTCATTGCTTTCATCCCCATCTGGATTTATTACTTCCCCAAGAATCTCATTGTTCCGTACCTTACCAGCTACCTACCTTCGGAGCTTGATTTCTTTTGACATGATAACTCTCTCGGAGAGCCCGGCAAGCTACCGAGAGTATTCGATATGCCAGACACAGTAACAACAAAGTCTCCAATGGAGACTGTTACTGGGCCCGCTCGAGCAAATCGACGATCAACGGGAGGGCCTCGAGCAACTCTCATGGCATAGACTAATAATTGGAATCCTCTGTTCTACATGGATGTAGCCAGCCCTGGTGGAATGTCTCTTCCTGCACACTTTGATAAAGGCTTAAGTGAGCAATTTGGCCCTCATCCCCCCAGGCATGCCGAGACAGGTGAGATATCTTCTGAGGGTCATCAGAGGATCACTCTTCCCAGGTCCTCAGCACCATCACTTTCCCATAGAAGCCCATATTGGACAGAATCCCCAGAAATGTAAGCACTGAGAACAAACTTTTGAGTCCAGCATCACCCCGGTGGGACTATCTGAACATCCACACAGGAGAGAAACCGTTTAAGTGTAAGGACTGGGGGAAGGGCTTCAATGGATCCTCATACCTTATAAACAGGAAATTTCATACTGGAGAGTATTTATGCATGTAAGCAATGTGTCGAAGCCTTTCTGTGACTCATACATCTTAGCAACAAAGTAAAAGTAAAGGCCCTCCCGTTGAACATCAATTTGCTCGAGCGGGCCCAGTAACATCTCCATTGGAGACTTTGTTGTTACTGTGTTTGGCATATCGAATACGTCATGGAGAGCTTGCCAGGCTCTGCCGTGCAGGCGAGATACTCTCGGTAGCTTGCTGGGCTCTCCAAGGGGGTCGGAGGAATCGAACTCGGGTCGGAGGAATCGATCTCGGGTCGGCCATGTTGGCTGCGTGCAAGGCAAACGCCCTACCGCTGTGCTATCGCTCAGCACATCTTAGTATGCACAGAAAAAGTCACACGGGAAAGAAACCACATGCGTATATGGAGTGGAAAGTCTTTGCTTATTCCACAAGCCTTAGTACACAGAAAAACTCACACTGGAGAGATAATTTATACTTGTGAGCAATGTAGGAAGGCCTTTGCTTATTCCTGAAGTCTTAGTTTCATAACTTCTGTTTCGTAGAAAACCCTTATATATGTGAGGTAGGTGGAAAGGCCTTTCATTTCCTCTCAGGACTTTCTGAGCATGGGAAAGTTCATACAGGGGAATGAAACACTGTTCTTGTCACTACTGTGGGAGCGCCTTCACTTACTATTCAAACTTTTCTGTCCATAAGAAAACGTACATTGCAGTGAATCTCTCTCTCTCTCTAAATATATATATGTGTAAACTCACACAAGAGGGGGCACGGCACCCACAGCGGCGGTGGCTCTATCTCTCCCGCCGCCCGCGTTCGGTAGTCTCACCCTTCTCCCACCCTGGAGAGGTCGATGGCGATGGTCAGGCAGAGGAAGGAACGAGGGCCAGGCTGGTAGGTATTAGTCGTAGTTTATTCTGATCCTCTCCTCAACTCTCCTTCTGTCTCTGCCCCCATTCTTCCTCCCCCAGCTACTTCATTCTCCTTCTCCATTCACCTTCATCCTCCTTCTCTGGAGTCTGGGTTCTGATCCTCTCTGAACTCTCTTCTTCCTTCTGCCCCTCGCCCCACTCCTACAGTACAGTTAAATCCTCTCTCCATGAGGAATTGGGGAACAAATACACATAGGTGCGGTCACAATCAATAGGGGTAGAGATCAACAGGGGTAGAAATCTTAGCCTCAGGGAAGACCGCTCCTAGGACAGATCCTTCCTCAGCAGGAGGACCCACCCTAGAGCATAATCCCATGGGCGTGCCTCTCCTCTCCTTGTCAGACAAGCATACAAGAATATAAATCATTTTGTATGGATAGAGTAAGAAATATCTTAAACTTATAGAATTGCTCTCCTAGGGCCATCTCGATCTCAGACTACGGTGCTCAGGCCAGATAGTCTTTCCCACCCCTAGCAGGATCCTAGTCTTGTCGTTACCTTGGATCATGACAGCATTTGTCCATGATCAAACTCTTAGTTAAGAATCGTGGCACTTTGGCCTGGCCCATTTCACTGCCAGGGTAGCTCACCGCTTGCCCTGGGTCCATTCAGTCCCTCGTCGGGACCCTGCTTCGGGGTGTTAGGAACTAAGGGCAACTGAGGCTAAGTCGAGAAAGCAGATGCCCGGGAGTGAATAATATTCAAGGCCAATCAAATCCTAAGTTACAAAGCATAATGTTAACGGTCTTCCTGTATCTATACAAAAAGGATATTACCTTAAGGTAAACTATTCATAAGGCATAAGGAGAGGAGAAAGGCAATATTTCACTCATACATATAAAGTCATAGATTTCTGGGAAACTGATCTTACAAATTAACAAAGTCTGATTAAGGAGAAAGCTGATTAACTGGGTGGGAAGGGGAGAGCATAGGGAAGACTGTTTACATGTTTACATGTAAACACAATGGAAGTGGAAGTGCGTCTGGAGCACTGTGGTGGGTGTAACCAGATTGATGGGTGTAACCAGATGAATGGGTGTAACCAGATAAAACCTAAGCTTCTTGAAGGACAGAGCAATGTTACCATATATATATATATATATATATATATATATATATATATATGTTGGGAGTGTGGCAAGGCATTTGCGTATTTTGCAATCATTTTGAGGCACTGAAGTTTTCATACTGGAGACAAACCTTATGTTTGTAAAGACTTTGGCAAAGCCTTCATTTTCTCCTAACTCCTTATTAAACATAGGAAATTCATACTTGAAGAAAACATATGTAGTGGTGTGGGAAGATTTTTACTCAATCCTCAAGCTTTGCTGTGTGAGAGAAATTTATCCTGGATTGAGGCTTTATATATGAAAGGACTGCAGGAAAATTTGATGCAATTGGCATAGCTTTCTAAACAGGAAAATTCACAATGGAGAGAAACCTCATAAGTGTAAGGAATGTGGAAAGTTGTTCAGTTTGTCTTCAGCCCTTACTGCACATGTGAATAGTCATTTTGCAGTGAAATATTATATCTGTCAGAAGTGTGGGAAGGACTTTCCTGGATCCTTGGGCCTTATGCATAGGAGAATTAACAATGGAGAGAAGCTATATATAAATATACATTTTATATATATGTAAGAATATAATTATTTATGTCAGAACATGGAAAGCACATTATTCGCACCTGCGACTTTAAAGAGAATCCTGGAGAAAATCCTGTCGGCAAGGAATATAGGAAGGCCTTCATGTTCCCTCAAGCTTTAGTAAATATAAAAGTTATGCTGGATCAATCACTTCCATAATAACAATGGCCGGCGTCAGAACAGGGCCCTGAGGTAAAACAATTTTAGTTTTAACAAGTGGGTGGGGGATTGATACAAAAGGACAGTAAGGAAGGAGATAATCCTGTTTTGTGTGAAAGCTTCCTGTGATACTAGTACCATAAGTGAAAGGTACTTGCTGATTATCACCTGCACCATGGTTATGTCAATGTCCTGGCATGTGGACTTCCCAGGATGTTAACTGGTAAATAATGGTTCGTAGTGATAAAGCAACGTGGAAGGAATTAAATAAGAAGTAAATAGGTACAGACATTGCATTTTTCTGGGTACTGTCAAGACTCACCATGGTTTCATTCTTTGCTGTGACTCTGACTTGGCTCAGAGGCCCTGCTTTGCAGAGGATCATGGCAGAGATCAACCAGGATGCTGTGGTGAGCCCTTTTGTCGTTGGATAGACAGCCACACCTCCATTCTTCAGGCCCTTCTGTGTTATGTTCTGGGAGTCACATCCCGCTGTGCTGTCCATAATTTGTGTCCAGGTCAGCCACATGCCAGGAAGCACTTCACTCGCTGTAGCATATCTGCACTCAATGGTATTCAGTTTTCCATTTGATTTACACAAACATTGAGGGTAAATGTTTTGAGACTTACACTTTGGAAGCCAGACACAGTAACAACAAAGTCTCTAATGGAGACGTTACTGGGCCCGCTCGAGCAAATCGACGATCAATGGGAGGGCCTTACTTACTTACTTACTTTGGAAGCATTAAAATCCTAACAATCTCTTATACACCAAAATGGGACCATATAGAATCCAGATGATTGAACCTGAGTCAGCTGCGTACAAGGCAAACACCCTATCCACTGTGCTTTCGATGTAGCCAAGGAGCCTTACACATTTACCTGCATTTTCCTAGTTGTTCTCTGCGCAGCTGGTTTCTGGCCCCTTAAGGCTGCTTGCAGACATGGAAGTGATGTCACAGCAGGGCATTTAGGTGTTTGTGTGCAAGAGTCTGGATCAGGCCTTCATTTGTTACGCAGGTGAAGGGAGAAGAGGCTGTCCTGCGTGGAATGGGTCTGTGAAGGCCATTTTCGTGGCAGGACACTAGCGGCCTTCAGTGAGCGCCCGGCCCCGCGCCTCCCAGTCTCATCACTGTGAGGGGCGGGGCCAAGCCAGCTCTAAGGACACTTTTTAAGCTCCTTTTCCTGAGGCGCGTCAGGGTTTTTTTGGGGACTCAGAGCTTTGGTGAGTGCAGTGGGGGCTGTACCATGGCGCAGGGGTCGCTGTGTGAGTGCGTGGTTCTGGGGATCCCCTACTGCGACAGTCGCCTTCAGCTCCACAATGGGGCAGTGGCGGTTGTGTGCAGGGTGAGCACAGGGGCTGCAGAGCGTCGGGGCTGGGCCGTTCTGACACTCCCAGCATGGGATTGCTCTGGGCCTTGTCCTGGAAGCTTTGGCCCGGACCTCACAGCTGTAGAACCTGCAGATTCTCTTAGAGCACCGGAGAGATAGCACAGTGGTTATGGGCGTTTGCTTTGCACCTGGCCCACCCAAGATCGACCTCCAAGCTCGACCAGGACAGGTGCCTGAGCGCAGAGTCAGAAGTTTCTCGTCCATATCGCCGGTGGTGCCTCCAAAACTATAAAAGGACTGTTCATTTTTGAGGGGCAGGGGGGAAACTCCCCAATGGCTAATGACACTGTAGCCCTCGGTCACTATTCATTAGTAGCCCTGATGTCCAGGGCCATCCCTTGGGCGTGGTTCTTGGGGTGGTTGCAGTTTGCAAATGAAAATTTACTTTGGGGCTATTTTTGGTTGTATTTTGGGCACATATGTGGAATCTCAGGGCTTATTTCAGGAGCAGCACTCTGGAATTTTTTTTAAGTTCTTTCTGGGTCATGTGAATGCCGAATATCGATCTGGATCAGCATGGGAAGCGCCCCTCTGAGGTTATTATCTCTGACTCCACATTGTTGTTTTGTCTAATGTAGAATCTCTTTATCCTAAAATCAACTTGAAAATTGCACCCTGACTCTTCATCTCTCCCTGATCAGGCAAAACCCGGCTGTTACACTGAGTACTGAGAGTTGTGTTCAAATAATGTCTGGGCACGCGCTGCGTGCCTTTGGTGGCCATGATTGGTCTCCCCACCCTGGCCGGTGAAGGGTGACAGAGGATCGAAGAAGGAAACAGGGGCCAGGCTGTTGGTGATCTGCTGGATATTAACCCAAAGTGTTTTAGGCTTCATCTATGAATTGCCCCTTTTTCTCCTCCCAGAGAAGCTTATCATGTCCTTGCAAACATCCCTAATTTAAAGTTTATCTTTAACCTTTCCTTTATGTTTTACCTCGCGTTGTCTCAGTTCCCCAGGTCAGTCTTAATTACTTATAAACCATGACTTTCTGGTAATTCTCAACTTTGTATTTGTACTGGTTTTCAGTTGAAGGGCTGTGTATTTGTACCTGCTTTTCTATTTCCCCTATAGTTTATTTATATTTTTACTATACATAATGTTTTTTGGTTAAACAGAGTAAGACCATCAATGCTATGCTCCTAATATTTGGTAGTTGAATGAATCTGAAGTCATCTACTCAAGGGCATAATTGATTGGTGATTATTACTTTGCTCGGGCTTCATTTGCTATAGTTTCTAACACCCAGGGCTGGAGCAATAGCACAGCGGGTAGGGCGTTCGCCTTACAAGCGGCCAACATGGCCAACCCGAGTTCGATTCCTCCGCCCCTCTCGGAGAGCCTGGCAAGCTACCGAGAGTATTCGATATGCCAGACACAGTAACAACAAAGTCTCCAATGGAGACGTTACTGGGCCCGCTCGAGCAAATCGACGATCAACGGGAGGGCCTTTACCTTTACCTTTACCTAACACCCCAACAGGGAGGTTCTGCCGTGGAACTTGTATGGACCCGGAGCAAATGGCAAAACTACCACAGCTTCGAAATGGCACATTCTAGAAAGCACGTGTTCATGGTCTTGATGCAAACTGTTACAACTCTAGAGACAGATCCCCATGGGGAAGGAAAAGGTGAACTGGCCTGAAGACTTATTCTGGGATTTACAGTAAAAGCCTTGCTTGGTCTCAGAACCCAGAGTAGTAAGTGTTAAAAGCCTTATTTGCTCTGGGGGCTGGGGAGATAGCACAGTGGGTAGGGTGTTTGCCTTGCAGGCGGGTTCGATTCCCAGCATCCTATATGGTACCCTGAGCAACGCCAGATGTAACTCCTGAGTGCAGAGCCAGGAGTAACCCCTTGTATCACCGGGTGTGACCCAAAAAAGCAAAAAAACCTTATTTGCTGTCAAAGCCCAGAGAACTAAGTTTTGGAATCTTTGTCTCTTACTGTATTTATCCAAACTACAAGTTTTGATAACTTCTACAACTAGAGGAAAAGATAAAAGCAATGTAGAGTATATCCCTGGGTGAATCTCCCCATGAGAATTTCCTCTCACAAATGTTTATCTGCGTAAATGATCAGTCACTCCTGTGTAATGGTGCTTACCTGTCCCTTTTTGATGCCAGAATATCTCACAGCTATCCTGGTTCCGTCCAGTCTCTTGCTTTTAGGGTGCTAAGAACAAAGGACAGCTGAAGCTTAAGTCTCATAAACATTACAATGCCCAGGAGTATATAGTATCTGCAGTCAATTAACTCTGAAGTTACAAAACCATAATATTGCCTTCCTTTGTCTCTACAAAGCTGAGGGCTGGGGCATGGCCATCCCAATCCTTTCAGCACAATCCTCCCAACCTGGGACTGCACTGGTCCTTGTCCAGGAGCAAAAAAGGATATTTGTCTAAAGTAAACTGTAGAGGATATAAAGGAAAGAGAAAGTCAAAATTTGACTTCCAAATACAAAATCCAGAGATTTCTGAAGAATCTGACTTTACAATTCACAGGTTGTGTTTCTGGGAAATGATTAACTTATAGTGAAAGTAGAGTACAGGGAAGTTAAAGATGAATACTAAGGAAATGGGAGTGATTGGGATGGGTGTTACTCAGTAAGCCTAAGCTCCTTGTAGCAGAGGAGAAATGATGAACCAATGTTAAACCTAAATTGTTTAGAAGTAGAATCCAACCAGGGTAAAGGGTTTTGTTTTTTTTAAGCAAGAAAGTTTTGGTTTTCCAGGAGTCAGGACATTTGCTCAGGAATCCCACTGGGTGTGCTAGAAGCACATTTACTTACGGCCAGAGACATAGTACAGTGAGTAAGGATGTAACCCTCCAAACAATCGACCCAGGTTCTGTCCCCTGCATCCCATATGGTCTGTACCAGAGTGATTCCTGCGTGTAGAGCTAGGAGTAAGCCCTGAATCTGCCGGTTGTGGCCCTGAAACAAAAATCACACAAAGCCACACTTATATATACACATATTTATGCACAAACAATGCTGAAAGAACAATAGGGATTCAGGAGAAACTGTGAGTTTCTGTAGCAGGGATAGAGCAAAAATCACGATCACGATCACGACCATCCTG
This sequence comes from Sorex fumeus, assembly GCF_029834395.1. NCBI lineage: Eukaryota > Metazoa > Chordata > Mammalia > Eulipotyphla > Soricidae > Sorex > Sorex fumeus. The sequence continues at coordinate 6,212,692 of NW_026606076.1, forward strand.
TTGTTCATCGATTGCCTCGAGCAGGCCCCAGTAACATCTTCTTCGTCCTAGCCCTGAGATTTTTTAAAAAGTGCCATATTAAAAGCTCTTCCAGTGTTAGGAGACTGAGACTCATCATTGTTACTGGTATTTGGCATATTGGGTATGCCACGGGAAGTTTGCCAAACTCTGCCATGTGGGCAGGTTACATTCGGTAGCCTACCATTTTGTCCAAAGTAAGAATGAGATAATGAGGTGTCGCATGACCGCAAATGTTGCCACGCACTTCCGGGATCTGGATTTTATAGTAATAAATCATTGCGAACAAACTTAAAAAATAATATTTTTAAGAAGTCCAGCATGGGGCCAGAGTGATAGTTCAGCAGGGAGGGCATTTTCCTTGCATACAGCTGATCCGGGTTTGATCTCCGGGATCCCATAGGGTTCCCCGAGCACCGCCAGGAGTGATTCCTGAGTGCAGACCCAGGAGTAAGTCCTGGGAACCGTCGGGTGTGACTCAAAAACAAAATAAATAGCTGAATCTAAAAGATGGTGATGGAGGAACAGGGGAAGTTTGTTCGATTTTAGAGAACAGATTGCAGGGTAACTAACGAATGGGAAAGTAAGCATCCCCAAGTCAGGAGAAGCTCTGGGACTTAACTGTAAGCATTAGGAAAGAGTCATCGCTTATCTCTGGAATGTGACTGAAGGGTTGGTTGCAATTTCCTATCAGCCTGGGAGATTATGAAAACAAACAGCTAAAAACCAATAGGGGCCAGAGAGATAGTACAGTGGTTAAGGCGCTTGTCCTGCATGCGACCAACTGAGGTTTGATCCCCAACATCCCAGGAGGTCCCTGAGCACACCCAGGAGTGACTACTGAGCGCAGAGTTAGGAGTCAGCCCTGAGCACTTCTGGATGTAGCCAAAACAAACAAACCCACAAAAAAAAAAAACGATGGAAGACCAGCAAAGGAATTAATTCACTTTGGGTTGCCCAAAGTCAGTGAACTCCAAGGAAAGATGGCACAACACAGGCTTCTCTTGGGGCTCAAGACCAGGCCACAGTCCAATGAGACCAGAAATGAAAACATCACAGTTAATCAACGAGAGGGTTATTCTTCATGCAAACACACAGTGAAGCTAGGGGCCAGAGCGATAGTCCAGCCGGTAAGGGTTTTTCCCTGCACGCGGCCGACCCGGATTCAATCCCTGGCATCCCATAGTGTCTCTGACTACTGCCAGGAGTAATTCCTGAGTGCAGAGCCAGGAGTCAGCCCTGAGCATCGCTGGGTGTGACCTAAAAAAAAAAAAAAGAAACACAACTACAACAAAAATACAGTGAAACTATTTCAAGTCGAGGAGGGTGCGGGGACTCAGCCAGCATCAGTAAAGCCACTGTCTCTCTGGGTGACACCATTTGCTTCTGATTCATCCCGGAGTAAAGATCATTAAGTCCAAGTACACGTTAGTAATTGGTACCTGAAAGGCACCTGGGCACCTCCTTTGTCAAGAAAAAAATCCCATTATCCACTTCAGCAAAAGGAGCTGAGAGGCCCCCATCTACCTCGATTTGCTACCATACCTTTAAAAATGAAACAGTGGGACTGGAGCAATAGCACAGCGGGTGGGGCGTTTGCCTTGCACGCGGCCAACCCGGGTTCGATTCCTAGCATCCCATAGGGTCCCCTGAGCGCCGCCAGGAGTAACTCCTGAGTGCAGAGTCAGGAGGAACCCCTGAGCATCGCTGGGTGTGACCCAAAAAGAAAAAATAAAACAAAAAAATAAAAACGAAATAGTCCTGCCATTCGGAAGGCGGCCCAGGAAAGAATGTGGAAGCAGAGATCGTGGTGCTGGAGCGATAGCACAGTGGGGAGGGCGTTTGCCCTACACGCACCCCAGGCCCTACCAGGAGTGATCCCTGAGTGCAGAGTCAGGAATAAATCCTGAACACAGCCAGGTGGGGATCCCTTCCCTAGGTTTTGTTTGGCCTTTTCTTGGTCACATCCGGTGATGCTCAGGGGTTCCTCCTGGCTCTGCACTCAGGAATTACTCCTGGCAGTGCTCAGGGGTCCATATGGGATGCTCGGGGTCGAACTGGGGTTGACGGTGTGCAAGGCAAATGCCCTCCCTGCGCAGTTTGGCGGCCCCTAACTGCTGAGGTCAGTGCGATCTCTCTCTCTCTCTCTCTCTCTCTCTCTTTGCTTTTTAGGTCACACCCGCGATGCACAGGGGTTACTCCTGGCGCTACACTCAGGAATCACTCCTGGCAGGGCTTGGGGGACCCTATGGGATGCTGGGGATTGGACTCGGGTGGGCCGCGTGCAAGGCAAACGCCCTCCCTGCTGTGCTATCACTCCAGCCCTCTCTTTTGGTTTGTTTTTGAGCGATACCCAACGATGATCAGGGGTTACTCCTGGCTCTGCACTCAGGAATCACTCCTGACGGTGCTCAGGGGAACGTATGGGATGCTGGGAAATGAACCCAAGATCAAAAATAGGGGATTTTTTTTCTTCTTTGGATCACAGCTGGCGGTGCACAGGGATCACTCCTGGCTTTGCACGCAGGAGTTACTCCTGGCAATGCTCAGGGGACCATATGGGATGCTGGGAATCGAACCCGGGTTCGTGGAGTGCAAGGCAAAAGCCCTACCCGCTGTGCTATCTCTCCAGCCCCAAGAATAGGGGATTTTTAAGGACCAGAAATTTGACTCTTTTATTGTTTCACTCTCGAATTTGTCTTTGTACATCATTCCCCCCTCCCCCCTTAGGTAGACTTTGCTTTTTTTCTTGTTATATTTTTCACCACAGCCTACAGTGCTCAGTGTTTACTCTTGTCTCTGAGCTCAGGGATCATTTGAAAAGAGTCAGGGTAACATGTGTTTAGGTATAATTGGTTCAATTGTTGACAATGCAGGATCAGGATCAGGTTTGATGTTAGTTGACAATGCAGGATCTTCTCCTTACCCCCAGGCCCCCAGTGCGTGACGGACCAGTCCAGCATTTGCCTCTCCACTCCTTTATTCGAGTCCATCCCCCTTGATGCACAGATTACCTACGTGGCAAAAAGGTTCTCAGTGCCTAGACTCTGGCTCTTTAAGGCACCTTATGGAAACGGAAGTGATGTCATAAGTGTGTCGTGGTTCTTTTTCCATCCCTGACACAGACACTGGGGCTTTTGCTCACTTAGCAAAGGACAAGTAAATTTGTATCCCATCCTGTAAGGGGGACTCTGAAGGCGTATTTTGTGGCAGGATTCGAGTAGACTCCTGTGAGCACCCCACTCCTTCCCCTCTCCACACTGTTAGCGGAGGAGCTGAGCCAGATGGGGGGCATTTTTGTGCTGTTTTTTCAGTTGTTCCCTCACATCCAGGTGAATTCTGAGGTGCGGTGGAGGCTGTGAAGGAATTCAGAGCTTTGGAGGTGCAGTGGGGGCTGTATCAGGGTGCAGAGGTCACAATTGTGAGTGTGTGATCCTGGGGAGCCTCTTTGGCCACAATCGTCTCCAGCTCAGGATGGGGCAACAGTGGGTGAATGTGGGACTCAGCCAGGGGCTTGGCCGTACCAACCCTCCCAGCACTCCCATGTTTGAACCATCAGCCCTCCGCTCGCTTCTGTAGAATCTCCAGATTCGAGGGGCAGAGCTTCAGCCCCTCCACCTAATGGCAGGAGACCTGTTGCTAGTCATTTTCATTGTTTGTCGTGAGAGCCCGGGTCAGGCTGGGGATCAGGAAGGGTACTTGCTGGTGGCTGCGATTTGCCAATGAAAATGTATATGGGGGGCTATTTTTGGTTCTTTAGATTTTGGGGGGGATAGGGCACATACACAGAGATGCTCATGACTTACTCGAGTCTCTAAGCTCAGGTATTATCCCTGGCGCTACTGGGGGCCACATGGGATGTCAAGGATTGATCGGTTCATCTAGTCAAGCACCCAACTCACATTATTGCCTTCTAACCACAATACCAGCGTATCTTTTTCTGGTTCATGAATTTCAGCTCCCTAACATCAAGCTGCAAAGCACCCCTGACTCTTCATCTATCCCTGAGCAGACGACACCTGCATTTGTGGATAATACTGAGGTCCCCAGGACAGAGTGCCCAGGGGCATATCCTTGTCCACCCTGCAAGAAAGTGTCGAAGGTTTGTTTACTCTAAATAACATGGTGGAGCCACATTCCAGTCTACGGTTCGCAGGGGGCAGCACTGCTTCCAGCCTATTTGGGAGATCCTGGGCTGAGAGTCGACCCCTGGCAGGGCCTATAGGGACTTTCCTGTGGGAGCCACGAAGGAATCCAGGGATTGGAGAAGGCTGTCTTTTCCTCCTCTGTAGCCTGGTCCCAGGTTCCTCTCCTGAAGTGCAGCACAGATGCCAACAAAATTTGCATCCCCAGTGGAAGCAGGAGCTTCTGCCATTGTCTCCCAGAGGTGGAATTGTGAGGCTGTGTGGGAGGGTGTGGCTGGTCTGAGCTCAGGAGTGGGAGTAGGTGCTCCTCTCTGGTGCTCACTGTTCTGACTTTCCAGGTCTTTGCACCGGAGCCTCCTGCTGATCCTCAGAACAACAGTGACAGGAGAAGATGGTGATTCGGCTTCTGATAAACCGTCCCCAGGTAGGAGTAGAAGAATAGAATGACATGAAGTAGTTCCAAGAATGCCCAGGCTTCCTGGGCCACCTGTTTTGAGTTTCTTTTGGACGGATTCCAAGATGAGACTTCTGATCGGACCGTCCCATTCTGCTGTTTGAAGCTGCTTTTGTGTATGTTTGTTTTGTTTTATTTGGCTTTGGGGCTGACCCAGTGGTGCATGAGGAGTACTCAAAGCTCAGTGCTCAATGTTCATTCCTGACAGGTCTAGGTGTCCAATGTGATGCTGGAGGTCCAAAGGTTTCATCTTGGGTTTTCTGTTTTATTTGGTGTGGCAGAGCAAGGATTCTTGCAATCATTCCTTGCGCTGCACTCTGGCATTGTCCCTGGCAGTGTTTGTGCGACCATATGGGATGTAGGGGATCGCCAGTCCTACATGCTGTCCCGGGAACAGCTATCCTGTCATGCCAACCTGCTGCTTCGGTTTATTTTGCATTGTTTTTGTCATGAGCTGTCCTCTTGACTCTGGGCTCTGGATTCAAAACTTACTGGCCTCAGAGCACCCTGGGTTGTGCTGGCCCCGTTTGCGCCCTGGCAACTACAGTGACTTGGGCCCCCAGACTTGCTTTTCTCCTGTTTTTTTCCTTCCTGCATTGGAGAGACTACCTGCTCAGTTATATAATCTTACGTTCACATAATCTTGTGTTTGGATTTCTGGGCATGTGCCAATCCCAAGGAGAAAGAGCCAAGGATCTCTGAGGCCAGTGGCGATTTTGGGGTCCAGAAACTTCTCTACCTTCTTTGAGCGGGAATTGTGGTGGTCCTGAGCAGTGAGTTCCTACAGGCACATATGCCATGCACTGCTCTGAATAGTTGTCTATATGGACTGCCAAGTTCTCAATCCTACTGGTCATGAGTTCTGGGGGTGCAGCAGTGAGCGTACAGTGGTTTTTGCTACACCCAGCGATAGACTTTTGGACCGTACAAGTCTGTGTTCCGGTGATCCTCTCTACAGTGCTCACTGTACCAGTGGTGCTCGAATTAGCCCTGGGGTTACCAGGAAAGTCAGATACATCCAAGAACCGTCTGTATAACGTCCTCCCACTTTAGCAGATTCAGCTGTTTTATGTGATTTCTGGGGTCCGTCAGTCATGTGTGTGCATGGAGGCTGGTTCATTCGGAGCGGAGAGGCCCAGCGACAAAATAGGACCCTGGGTCCTGGCATCACAGTAGTGGGAATGAGGCTAAGATAGACTCTGACTCCCACCCTCTCCGTGTGCTGACTCAGGACACAGTGACCTTCCATGACGTGGCTGTGAACTTCACCCCGGAGGAATGGTCATGCCTGGAGGCCTCTCAGCGGAAGCTCTACAGGGACGTGATGCTGGAGACCTACCAGCATCTGCAGGCTGTTGGTGAGAGCAGTGTGGAACCAACCATGTCTGAACAGACCCTCGTGGGCTCCCTTGGGTTGGGGGCGGCTGTGTTTCCAACAGTATCTCTGTGACGGGCTGTGATGTTGGACAGCCGTGCAGTAGCTGTTCCCTCCCTCTTTTTTTTTTAGGGTTCACCTGTGGATACTCAGGGCTTACATTCAGCCTTGTCCTCAGGAATTACATTTGTGGGGTCGACAGATCCTATGGGGTGATTCATATCAACCCGTTTCAACTGTGTCCATGGGAAGATCCCTATCTGCCCAGTTATCGCTCAGTTCCCTTTAAATAGTTCATCCATTGGTGCATCACTTTACTTTGTGTACTACACGAACTTTTGTGTGTTTAATTGGTTTTGCTATTGCCTGTGGTTGGGGGCACAGTCCACAGTTCTCCTGGCTCTGTGCTAAAGGATGACTCCTAAGAGTTTCAGGGGCCATGGGGTACCGTGGACTGAAACCTCTTGGCAACTTAAAATGTTGGTGCCTCACCCCCAGTACTTTTACACCAGTCACTCAAGTCAGATTGTTTTTGCATTTTCTTTTTTCCTTAGGTATTAGGTATTATTCCTGCCTGTGCATTCAGGATCCACACCTGGCCTTGCTCCAAGATCATACGGGCTGCCTGGGATCAAACTCACATGTGTGTGCAGTGCTTCTGTCCTATGTGCTGTACTATCTCTCCCACAACAGGGGATTTGATATCTCGTCTCTCAACTCATTAGATGCTGCCCTATTTCAGTCCTTGGATTTACTTCTAATGGTTCTTGTGAGACTTCAGCAGGACTTGGGATTTGTTCCTGGACTCTGCACTCAGGGAACAATCCTGGCTGCCATGAGGGACCCTAGATGATATCGGGTATCACAACTGGATTGGCCGTGAGAAACTCCTGCTGTGCTCTGTTTCTGATACATTTTTCAGCTTACAAAAATAAGGGTCTCTTGCCACCCTTGGCCATTTCCAGATTTATTATGCACTTAGTTTAACTGAAATCCATGACGAGTTCATGAGGGTCTCAGGAAACTCCATATGCTGCTGTTCCTAGAGAGACAGTACAGGGAGGAAAGTGATTTTCTTGCAAGCAGCGCACGTGGGTTAAATCCCCGGCTTCCCATGTCATTCCCGAGCTCCACCAGTGGTGATTTCTGAATAGAGAGTCAGGAGTCACCCCGGAGCATTGCCAAGGGAGACCCCAAAAACACAAAAACCAACAACATACTGTGCTGATCAACCCAGTGTCGGCCATCCAGAAGGCCCGGTCTAGAGTATTAGTGGAATTTTCTTGCGTCTTACCTCTCAAATAACTAGAAATATATGGCATTTTTGAAATGGACATTCTGTTCATGCCTTTCAGACATTTGCCCAGTTATATCAGGAAAACATGGAGATTTACCTGTCACCTTTTCCATGTCATTTATCCATGCCTCTGTCTCTGTCGGGGCAGGGTACTCTGGGAGGAAGCCTGCGGTGATCTCCTGGCTGGAAGGAGGAGCCCTGAGGTCGGGGAAGAGAGGAGTGTGTGCGGGTGAGTATCTGAGGACCCTTCCTGGCTCAGGCCCTGTGCAGTGTATGGTTGCCCTGAGCATGTATGAAACACGCAGCTGAGAACGGGACCTTGGTCTCCTGGATCCTTGGGTCTGTGCCGCACTCACGCTGCTCTTATTCCCCTGGACTGTCAGTCACAGAATGATCCTGTAATTTGCTTCCATGGCTTTCGAATAAGTATACCATAATAGAGCTAGTTTGGATCTGAATGATAGTACAGCAGGGACTGCCTTGTAGTGCCCGAAAGTGACCTGTTCAATAATTTGTTCAATAACCTGGTTCCCCGAATATTACCAGGTCTGCTCAAAAACAAAACAGTGTAGAATTGCCAAAATCCTCACAGTTTTCTACTATCCAAATCTTTTCTTTAGTGTGGGACTCTTTGGGCTTTGAGAACCACAGAGATGTACTCTTAACTATATGGCATCATTTTGCTACATTTTTGACAAGTGCTTGAATTGCATATTTTGTTCAGTTTCAGAACTGAAACCGCGGCTTCAGAATTCGGCATTACAGCACTTTCATTTGGGAATGGGGTCAGCAAGTACGAGTGAGTTGGTAAGATTCGCTAATTGAGAATAAATATTATTATGCCAGCAGGAGTGGACCAAGTATGTGATTGTTAAGGTGGAAGGCTGAGAATGGCAGGGAGGAATTCCAAAGCCTGATGCTTGGAGTAGAGGACCCTTAGGTTTATTAGGTGCTGAAATAAACCATGCAGAAAAATACTGTGAGTTTTGATTAGCGTGACAGTGGTAGTTGTTTAGAAAGCTAATTTGTGCGCCCTAGAGATGGTGCAGTGAGAAATATACTTGCTTTGCACAGGGATGGACAGTCCTTACCCAGCACACCTTATAGACACCATAGACCCACAGAACTCATCCTAGTCACTGCATGGTGTGCCCCTCCACCCACACAACCCCCAATAAATAGAAACTACAAAACAGAAAGAACAAAGAACGTCATTGATCCTGAAAGGCATCACTTGTGGTGAGAGCTTTGCAATGGCCACTTGGTCTGTCTCAGCTGTGTGACGATGCAGCGTTGTCTTCACCCCTGCATCACAGGTTCCACATTAAGCCTAAACAAAACCCACATGAGGTTGTATTTCATTTTATCTTGAAATAGATGCGTCCATTTTCTATAGAAGGAATTGTTTCCAGTTGTATTCCTTCATTAATTTAAAGGGGAGGAAGTCACAGCATTTACTGACTCTGCATCCATCAATTTTGTGAGTCCAACTTACAGTAAAATGAAATTATTCTGTAGTAAGACAATTCATATGTCGGTAATTGCATTTGTGTGGTGCATATGTGTGAAACCACATCTGAAGGGCTCAGTTTTTTGACAGGAAGTCTCAGTGAATAAGTCAATAATTAGAACCCTCTGTTGTTCTGCAGGAAAGCTGCCACCCAGAGTGGAATGTCTCTGATCCTGCACTGTATGACAATGTCTCGAGTGAGCAATCCTGCCCTCAGCACCATGAGGACTCTGAGACAGGCGGGTTGTCTTCTGAGGGTGATCAGAATGGTCAGAGCTACCTCTATCAGAAGAAGTCCTCTCCTTTAAAAAGTTCCATGGAGTGTGTTATTCTCAGCTCACAGGCACAAACTCCCCCCGTGCGGCAGCTGCTAGGGAGAGGAGCACTGTTTATAGTGAGTTCCTCACAGCAACATACCCTCAACCACAGTCCCGGTGAGCAGAACCCATCTACGTGTAAGGAATGTGGGGGAGCCTCCCCATGTTCTCAGCACTGTGGTGTTCCCTTAGAAAACCACAGTGGACAGAATCCCCAGAAAAGTCAGTCCAAAGAACAAAGTGTGAGTCAAGGGTTACTCCATAATGACCATGTGATTATAAATTCAGGAGTGAAACCTTTTGAATGTGAAGCATGTGGGAAGGCCTTCGATCAAGCATCACATCTTATTATGCATTGGAGAATTCATACAGGAGAGAAACCTCATCAATGTCAGACATGTGGGAAGGCCTTTATTCACATGTCCAGTCTTAATAGACATATGAAAACTCATAGTGGAGAGAAGCCTTATATATGTCAGGAGTGTGGTAGTGCCTTTACTCAATCCTCAGGCCTCAGTAAACATAGGAGAATTCACACTGGAGAGAAACCATATAAATGTAAGGAGTGTGGAAAGGCCTTTACTCAATCCTCAGGCCTCAGTAAACATAGGAGAATTCACACTGGAGAGAAACCACATATATGTAAGGAATGTGGGAAGGCCTTTATTGAAGCCTCAAGCCTTAGTATACATAGGAGAATTCACACTGGAGAGAAACCGTATAAATGTAAGGAGTGTGGAAAGGCCTTTACTCAATCCTCAGGCCTCAGTACACATAGGAGAATTCACACTGGAGAGAAACCACATATATGTAAGGAATGTGGGAAGGCCTTTATTGAAGCCTCAAGCCTTAGAATACATAGGAGAATTCACACTGGAGAGAAACCGTATATATGTAAGGAATGTGGGAAGGCCTTTGCTACAGCCTCAAGACTTAGTAAACATAGGAACATTCACACTGGAGTGAAACCATATATATGTAAGGAATGTGGAAAGGCCTTTGCTGTAGCCTCAAGGCTTAGTGTACATAGGAAAATTCACACTGGAGTGAAATCATACATATGTAAGGAATGTGGAAAGGCCTTTGCTAGAGCCTCAAAACTTACTATACATAGTAGAATTCACACTGGAGAGAAGCCGTATATATGTCAGGAATGTGGGAAGGCCTTTGCTACATCTTCAAGACTTAGTAAACATAGGAATATTCACACTGGAGACAGACCATATGTATGTAAGGAATGTGGCAAGGCCTTTGCTGTAGCCTCAAATCTTAGTGAACATAGGAAAATTCACACTGGGGAGAAACCATATATATGTCAGGAATGTGGGAAGGCCTTTGCTAGAGCCTCAAATCTTACTGTACATAGGAGAATTCACACTGGAGAGAAACCGTATTTATGTAAGGAATGTGGGAAGGCCTTTGCTGTAGCCTCAACACTTCGTGTACATAGGAGAATTCACCTTGGAGAGAAACCATACATATGTAAGGAATGTGGGAAGGCCTTTGCTGGAGCCTCAAGACTTAGTGCACATAGGAAAATTCATCTCAGAGAGAAACCTCATCAGTGTCAGACATGTGGGAAGGAATTCCCATGGTTCTCTTCCCTTACTCTACACATGAGAATTCACACTGTAGACAAGCCTTAGACATATCTGGAGTGTGGAATGGCCTTTACTTCATCTTAACAATTGACTGTACATAGAAGAATTGGTATAGTGGAGAGAAACCATATATATGTAAGCAATATGGGAAGGCCTTTGCTACAGCCTCAAATATTAGTATACATAGGCAAATTCACACTTGAGAGAAACTGTATATGTAAGGAATGTGGAAAGGCCTATGTATGGCCTTAATACTTAATGTACATAGGAGATTACATACTGGAGAGAAACCATATACATGTAAGAAATTTGGAAAGGCCTTATGAAGCCTCAGATTTAGTGTACATAGGGGCATTCCTGCCAGAGAAAAACCTTATATATGCGAGGAATGTGGGAAGGCCTTCTGCCTTTCTGAATCCTTTCTAAGCAGAGAAAAATTCACAGTGGAGAGAAACCTTATCAGTGTCAGACTTGTGGGAAGGCCTTCATTTGGTGCTATTGTCTTATTCATTATGTGAGAATTCATACTGGAGACAAACTGCATATATGTCAGGAATGTGGGAAGGGCTTCATGTACCCCTCACACCTTAATAACATAAGAGTTCATATTGGATGATTTTATCCTTTAATAACAGTCTCTAAGGACAGAACAGGACAAGTCAGTCAAGCAAGTTTCCTTTAGACACTATGGTCAAGGGTGTTAAAAAAAGTGCAGTTAAGAGGGAAGTAAGCCTGCCTGCTCGGAACAGGCTTCTCATGTCATTGAAAGGTACCTGCTGATTTTTACCCGGGCTGCACCTATGCCAGTTTTCTAGTGCTTGGAATTGCTTGTGTGTTAACTTGTAAATAATGGGTCCTGGTGATGAAAATAAGGAGGAAGGTGACTGAATAAACAGGTACAGAAGCATCACCCTGCTCAGAGCTGTCATGGCTCACTACTCTGTTATTGTTTGCTATGCTTCTGGCTTGGCTCAGAGGGGCTGGTTAGCGGGAGTTATGGGAGAAATCAACCAAGATGCAGCATTGAATACTTTGAAAATGGAAAAACAGGTAAACCTTCATTCTTCAGTCTTTCTTGTGTTAGGTTTTGGCATGCTTGAGCCCCCTGAAAATCCCGGTTTGGGAACATGAGCGGCAGGTCACGCCAGCTTGTAGGCCACTTTCACACTTTTTTTACTTGTTCCGGACATGCAGGCTTTAGGGGATGTGGAGCTTTTAAGGGGTGCATTGTAGGCTGTTCTGTGGCGCAAGTGTCATGGGTGAGGGTGCGTTATCCTGAGGTCCCGTGCAGCGACGATTGCATCCAGGTCCAAGATGGTACTGGAGGTTGGTCACATGGATTTCAGGCCTTGGTGTGAGGAGCCTGAAGAGAGTGGGGGTCTTGACCATCTCATTCCTCCCTACTCGAGACTCTGCAGGACTCTGTATGGAGGCTTTGGACTAGACATAACACTTATTGAAACTCCAGATATGTTCACGGGCAGCCCACAAAGGAAAGGGACACTTTTGTGGTTGGTCATTTTCATTGGCTTCTGTGCTGGGGTTTGGACAAGTGAGAGGTATTTGCCTCTGAAAATTTACTCTTTGGATTATTTTTTTTCTTTTTGGGTCACACCCAGCGTTGCACATGGGGTTACTCCTGGCTTATGCACTCAGGAATTACTCCTGGTAAAGCTCAGGGGACCATATTGTTGCTGGGATTCAAACCCGGGAAGGTCACGTGCAAGTCAAATAACTCACCCACTCTGCTATCACTTCAGCCCCTCTTTGGATTAATTTTAATACCTTTTTAATTCAGGGGAGTTGGAGGGGAGTCTTTGATGCTCAAGGTTACTTCTGGTTCTGCAGCTCAGGATTTATTCTGTGGTGTTTCTGGGTTCCTATGGGATGGGGACGTTTGACCTGGATCAGCAATGCACGCTCGAGCAATTGACGAAAAACGGGAGGGCCTTTACCTTTACCTTTATCTTTACCATCAAGGCAATCATCCTACTCGCTTTACAGTGAGTTCAACCCCACTATTGGTGTTTTTTTCCATATATAGAATTTCTACTTTCTGCGTGTATGGTACCCCCAGCAGGTCAATCTGTGCCTGTAAGGTGAGTGCATGAGCTGCCTGATGGCAATGGCAGACTTCCAGATATTCCGAAATTGATGCTGTGCCTTTGGCCAGACAACAAAAACTTTGGGCAAAGTCTTCCAAGAAAGTAAACGGCCAAAAATTAGGTATGTGCGTGACACACCAACAAACCATTTCCGGCTCAGCTATATAATTGGAGGCCAGGTCTCTCTGGTTCCTGATCAAACTGCTTAAGGGCTATGATCCCAGAGACTCAGAGACAAATCTTGGAACCAGAAACTTTTTTGCAAAGATGCTCCCGGTTCCCGCAATGAGCTTCCAGTGACAGACCACCACAAGGGGGAAAGGGTGTATATCTCCGCCTGATCCCACTTGGTGGCTCGGTGGCCACCATCTTCCATAGGCCATTGGACAGACAGATTTGGGCCTGCAGTGATAAGAAATGCAGGGCCTCATGGGATTTGGGTGGACTCTGCCCTTTCCTCCCCACCTCAATGAGACCCCGAGTTGCAGCCCATGTACGGACTCTCTGACTCTTGATCACTCGGCCATGATCCCAGAGTCTCAGTAACAAATCTCAGAACCCAGCGGCTTGCAACAGAAATGTGTCTCGTCCCCACAGTAGGTTACCAAATCTGGGTATTTCAGGTGGCAATAGGTTTCGTGCCTGGCGGCTCATTGGCCGCCATCTCTTATGGCTTCTGGACGGTTAGGTTTGGGACTGCTGTGAGGAGACATGCAGGGCCTAACTGGATGGTGGTGGAGCCGGCCCTTTTCTCCCCACCCTAACGAAACCCCGAGTTGTCTGGCACCTATGATTGACCTCTGTGGCTCATGATCAAGGTACCTAATTGCTATCATCCCAGAGATTCAGAGACAAATCTCGAAACCCAGCGTCTTTTAGCAGAAATGCATCTGGACCCTGCAGTAGGTTACTGTCCATGGTCCACCCCAGGGGGAATTGGTACTGTCCCCCCAACTGCTCCCACTTGGTGGCTTGGTGGCCTCCATCCTCGAAAGGGATTTTGAAAGTCAGGTTTGGGCCCACAGTCAGGAAGATACATGGGGCCTCTCAGGATGGGGTGGAGCCGGCCAATTCCTCCCCACCACAACATGAGCTTATGTCATTCCCACGAACCGCCTCTCTGGCTCGTGGTAAAGCTATTTAATGGCCATAGTCCCAGAGACTCTGGAACAAATCTCGGAGCCCAGCAGGTTTTGGCAGAAATCCCTCCAGATTTAGTTTTTAAAATTTCAGAATGCCAAAATCATATGTTATTTTTAACCAGCAATCGAAAAAAATTGTCTACTGTTGCATTTTCGCCAGATCTGAGTGCTGGTGTAAAATCCCAAATAATAATGGTGGGTCTCGTGTCAAAATATTGAATGTAATCAAGGTAGAGAGAAGAATGTGGAAATTATCTGCCCCACAGTTAGGGGGAGTCCTTGGAAAGGCAGTATATTTGGGTTTTTAGTGGTGGGAAATGGGCACGGTGAAGGGACGGGTGTTTCATTGTATGACTGAGAATTAAACCTGAAAGCTTTGTAATTGCTCTCCCATTTTTTCCCCTTTTCTCACATTTAGAAATCTCCAGAGTAATATTAGGGCAAGTAGGATGCTTGCCTTGCATGTGGCCAACCCAGGAGTCCTCCAATCCAGAACATCTTTGAGTTGCTCATTGAACATTGAGTAACCCTTCACATCCCTAGAACATGTGATGTGGAGGTGTGGCATGGGGTAGGGGTGTCTTCTCCCCTGAGCTGTACATTTCGGATAGATACTGTGTTTTGCTTTCTTGACTTTGTTGTCATTCTTCCTTATCTATCAGGTATGTCAAGTAGTCCTTGTGTTCCCGGCTGTATAACTAGCTTGACTGTACACCTAAAGGGTCGGGTGCCCTTTCTGGACTTCGCTCAGTCAATCTGACACCATGCATATCTTTGCCTTTGGATCATTGCCATGGTTTTTTGAATATGGGAATAAATTTAGTTTTCTTTTGTTTTGGGGCCTGGGCATGCTCAGCAGATATTCCTGGTGGTTCTCGTGAGTTGCTTTTGACAGTGTTCAAGGATCACCCCCTGTCAGCCTCATGCTAGGCAAATGCCTACCTGCTATACGCTTGTACACACCAAAAATTGTTTTATTGTGTGTATGTTAAATTGTGACTGTGAGCCCATCGTGAAGCTAATTCGAATCAGAAGAGCAGTGCATCACGGAGGGTGCTCGCCTTACAGATGCCACCTACCTTCGATGTCCAGCATCCCCTATGGTATCCCAGACATCACTGGGTCTGATTAAAAACAAAACCCAAAAGGCTTTTTGGGGGATTGCCGAGCTCCTCCCAGCAACACTTCCCGCAGACTTTCCCTTTCTGTAGGATTACTTGGACTGTGAGAACTATGGAGATGTCCTCCACCTGTTTGGTCATTCAACTGCATTCCATTGAACATTGAACTAATTCTCATTGTGCATTTTGTTTGATTTCAGAACTCAAATCACAGGTTCAGGATGTGGCATTACAGCAATTCCTTTAGGGAACAGGGGTATTGCATACAAGTGTACTGTAAGATTCTGTTGTTGAAACTAAATATTATGCCATTGGAGTGCCCAGTGTACCAAGCATGGGACTTGAAAGGTGGGGTGCGGCTCCATCCCCACAACCACATCTATGGTCTCAGCATCACAGGAAAAATATCGGAGCCTAATGCCTGGACTAGAGGGTCTTTAACCTCAGTGGGTGCTGAAATCTGAAGATTTATTTTATTGTATTGTTTTTTAAAGTTTTCATTAAAGTACCAGTATTTTCGAAGTTATTGATAGTTGTTTTAGGCGTACAATAACCGAACACCAGTCCCTGCATCAGCTTCCCCTCACCCGTGTTCCCGTATTCCCTCCCGACCCCTGTCCCCACTCTACCCCCGCCTGTCATCTGGACAAGCACATGACTAGGTTTCAGTGATTACAGCTTAGATCTCTTGTTTTCAGTTCTGTTGCATCTGTGTTTTGGGCAAATGGCTACACCCCTCACTCATGTCACTGGCATAAATGAATCCCTGATCCCTGTAAACTTCTGGTTCTCTTCCACCCCAAATTTCTTTCCTTCTTTGTTCATTTTCTCTCTAAACACTGGAATCAGGGATGATTGAAGCAGCCCCTTTACAGTACATTTCCACATTCAGTGTTCGGTATTCCACAGATGAGTGAACATCATCCTGTTTTTGTTATTTTTCTGGCTAACTTCACTCAAGACGTATCTTCCAGTTCCAACCGTGTTGCTGCATAAAAGCAGTAATTCTAAAACCTAAAAAAATATCACTTAATCCCCTTTTATTCATAGATTTATTCGAGTGGGTGCCAGTAACATCACCATGCATGCCTGCTGCGTGCTACTGTAGCCCAATGACATCTGCTCGTTCTAGGAACATGCAGAGCCTCAAAACGATTATTCAGGGTCTTGAAGAAGTCTGACTATCTTGTAGGTGGGCGTCCACGCGATCTTTTGACATCCCGTGGAATCCAATCAGTAATGCTCTAGGCCAGTGGTTGTCTGTAAACCTCATTACGTGTACAGCCCATCTGATTTTTGATTCCTTGGCAGATGAGACAGCGTCCCTGATTCTTGACCGTTGATGGAGATCAGAACTCCGGATTCTATCTCTCATTTGAGTGATGCATGATATTCCAAGCATAGCTCTTTTGATTCCTCTTTGAGAGACCCGAGTAGCGTTCTCATCCTGTTTGTGTAGGGCCCAGGTCTCTGCTTGATATGTTAATGCAGGAAGAACAGTGGAATTGAAGAGATGTGCTCGTAGCTGGAAGTTCTTTGTCCTCTTAGTTATTTATCCAATGCTCTTGAAGGCATTCCAAGCCGCTCTCTTCCTCCTGCGCAACTGAGGTGCCAGGACAGTCATCATGTTGATTTCTCGAACTAAGTAGATATAACTGTTGCATTCTTAGATGGTGGTTCCATTGAGAGCGAATGGAGCGTCAGGAACGAGGTTGTTTCCCATATACATTGTCTTCGTAAGATTCAGCTGTAGTCCCACCTTTCCACACTCACGGTCGAAGTAGGTCAGCATTTGTGTCGCTTGGCTGATGTTTGATGTTATTAGAATGATGTCATCAGCAAAGCGGAGGTGGTGTAGTTGCCGACCATCTATCTTCACTCCCATTCCTTCCCATTCCAGTTGTCGCATGATGTTCTCGAGGGTGACACTGAAGAGTTTTGGTGAAATGGTATCACCGTGCCAAACCCCTCTCTTGACATGGATGATTATTTCTTTGTAGAATGGTGAGATCCTGGTAGTGAATCCGTAATAGAGCTCACGGAGGATCCTGATGTATTGAGTTTGTACATCCTGATTGGATTCGGCTTCTATGACCTCTTCCCTCTCAACAGAATCAAAGGCCTTCTTTAAATCAATGAACGTTAGACAGAGTGGCATCTTGAACTCCTGAGAATCCTCAGTGAGCTTAGTAATCGTGTGGATATGGTAGATGGTACTGCATTTTTTTCGGAACCCGGCTTGTTCATATGGTTGTTCTTCATCTTCACTTAATCACTTAATCACTTAACTTCCTGTTAGTCGTCGATTTGCTTGAGCAGGCGCCAGTAACGTCTCCATTTGTCCCTGTCACGTGCTAGTGTAGCCCAATGGCATCTGTCCGCTCTGGGAACATGAAGAGCGTCAAACCGATCGTTCATTATCTTGACGAAGAGTCTGACCATCTGGTAGGTGGGCAGCTACGTGGTCTTTTGACATCCTGTGGAATCCAGTCTGTAACAGCTCTAGTCCAGCGGTCGTCTTTAAATCTCATTACGTGACCAGCCAATCTGATTTTTGACACCTTGGCAAATGAGACAGCGTCCCTGATTCTTGAGTGTCGATGGATGTCTGAACTCCGGATTTTTTCTCTCATTTGATTGAATCGTGATATTCCAAGCATAGCTCTTTCTATTCTTCTTTGGGAGACCTGAATAGCGTTCTCATCCTGTTTGCGTAGGGCCCAGGTCTCTGAGGCATATGTTAATGCAGGAAGAACAGTGGAATCAAAGAGATGTGCCCGGAGCCGGAGGTTCTTCGTCCTCTTAGCTATTTCTTCAACGTTCTTGAAGGTGTTCCGAGCTGCTCTCTTCCTCCTGCGAAGCTCGGGTGCCAGGTCGTTTGTCATGTTGACTTCTCGACCTAAGTACACATAGCTGTTCCATTCGGAGATGGTCATACTTTTGATTGCGAATGGGGCATCAGGAACGAGGCTGTTTCTCATAAACATTGTCTTCGTAAGATTCAGCTGTAATCCTACCTTTCCACACTCACGGTCAAAGTCGGCCAGCATTTGTTCCGCTTGGCTGATGTTTGGTGTTATTAAAACAATGTCATCGGCAAAGCAGAGGTGGTGCAATTACCGACCATTTATCTTCACTCCCATTCCTTCCCATTCCAGTCGTTGCATGATGTTCTCGAGGGTGGCACTGAAGAGTTTCAGTGAAATGGTATCACCCTGCCGAACCCCTCTCTTGACATCAACGATCACTTCTTTGTAGAATGGTGAGAACCTGGTAGTGAATCCGCAATACAGCTCACGGAGGATCTTGATGTATTGGCCTTGAATGCCCTGATTGGCTAGGGCTTCAATGACTGCTTCTGTCTCAACAGAATCAAAGGCCTTCTTTAAATCAATGAACGTTAAACAGAGCAGCATATTGAACTCCCGAGAAACCTCAATGAGTTTGCTTATTGTGTGGATATGGTTGATGGTGCTGAATCCTTTGTGGAACCTGGCTTGCTCGCATGGTTTCCCTTCATCTAGTTTTCTGCCAATCCTATTTAGGATGACTCGAGTGAACAACATGTAGATGAACGACAATAGGCAGATCGGGCGATAGTTGCCAATGTCGTGGATGTCTCCCTTCTTGAACAGTAGTACGGTCCTGCTGGTTTTCCATTGGGACGGAACCTTGCATTCAGACGTTAGTGAGTGAAGAGCCGAGCCAGTGTATTGATGAGTACTGATGGCAGGTTCTTCAGGTGTTCACGTCTGAGCTTTTCTGGGTCGGGTGCTGTTTGTTTCTTTACCGACGAAATGGCATGTCAGATTTCAGAAGGGAGAACGTTGGGAACGACATATCCATCCTGTGGAATTTGGTATGTCAGCAAGTGGACATGGCTATCGTAGAGATTTGAGTAGAAGTCATGGATAATCTTCTCTATTGCCATTCTGGAGGATGTGATGGATCCATCAGGACATCGGAGTGCAGTCATCTTGGTCTTGTAGTTGGCGAAGGACAGGCGCCGTAACGAATACTTTTCCCAGCTTCTGCCACATCTATGAGTACTTCTGCTCTTCTCTCTTTGAGGTCTTCCTTGATCGCATCTCTGCACTGCTTTGCGAGCTCGGACGTTAGCTTGTGGTTGCCTGAGGCGCGTGCCAAACCACGCTGGCAAATTAGCTCAAGAATTTTCGAAGACAGGCGTTTTTTGTAGCTATCTCTCTCTTGGCGTTCCTCGCACATTCATGGAGGTGCTGAACCAGTCAATCGTATTCCTTGTCAATATTGTCAACAATGGAATCTTCCCATGTTGCCGTAATAGAGCCAAAGAGTTCCTAGTTGTTGGTCGTTCTGGGAGTTCTCTTTTTGAACTTTGTAGCCCTTTCTCCCTGCTCTGTGAGGTAGAATTTTGCACGAATTTGTTTGAAAAAAGGCTGTTTTTTTCGTGGTTATCTCTCTCGGCCCCGAGGTGTCCAGGCAGCAGGAATCCCTGAGCAATGCTGGTGTGACCCTCTCCCCACCTAAGTAAATAGAGCAAGATAACAGAAAACTCAGTGATCCTCGCGAGGAATCTGTTTCATGTGAGATATTTTCAAAGGTCTGTCTCGGCTATGTGGGGATGCGTCATTGCCTTCGCACGTGTATCCCACTAAGCTATCCCACTAAGCTCCACACTAAGGTAGTACAAAACCCACTCTCATTCCCCTTTTATTTTCCCTCTAAACTGGTGCTTCAATTTTCTGCAGAGGGAGTTATTTCCACGTACTGTGTATGTTCTTTGAGTTGGAAAAAATTACACAGCAATGTGGCCTTCCGTCGTTCTATTTTGCTTGTCCATCTTCCTGAAACGTCAGGTCGTTGCCTGGAAAATCCATCCAGGTGTCAGAATTGCAACCGAGTTGGGTAAATGTTAGAAACCAACCTCCAGGTCTAGAATTTTTTTTGACGAGAAGACTATCAGGCACAGCACAGTAATTGGAATCCTTCTCTGCTTTTCTTCGGGGAGCAACAGACCAGCAGGAATTCTTCTGGTCATGCACACTGTGACAACATCTCGAGTGTGCAGTTATGCCTTCAGCCCCATGAGGATGCCAAGACAGGTGGGATGTCTTCTGTGGGTTACCAGTAGGAAGTGAGCACCCATGCTGCAAAGAAGCACTCCCCTGAGACAAGCTACTCAGAGACTGTTCTGCTCAGTCCATGGACACAAACTGCGCCAGGGGAGAAGCCCTGGACTGTGGGAAAGGAGCACTGTTTATAGTGAGTCCAGTTATGCACCATTTATGTACTCCACAAGATATGAAGACTGGAATAGACCCCAGGTGAAAGAAAGCTCTCACACTCTTTGTCTCTCCATACAGCCCACGATCATGCTTGAGTGCTTCCTGAGTGCAGAGCCAGGAGAACCTCTGCAAGTTGCTGGATTTGTGGCCCCCAAACCATGAACAAACCAAATAAAACCAAAACAGCCTCAGTCCCTTATTGAAGGATTAGCTCACCCCAACGTGGGTGTTTCTGAGCTGTATCTTGCTGTATCCATGCTGTGTCTTCCTTGTAGAAGAGGGTTGGGTACCCTCAGAACATAGGGTGATGAGGTGTGGGTTGCCCATAGCAGGAAATATTTCTAAATGGTTTCATCACAGACATAACAAAGTGGCTTAAGATGTTTTTTAGCTCAGAGTCTCACAGTGTCCTCCCATTGTTCATCGATTTGCTCAAGGGGGCCCAGTAACATAGTGAGACTTGTTACTGTGTTTGGCATATCGAATTCATCACGGGTAGCTTGCGGTGCTCTGCCGTTTGGGCAAGATACTCTTGTTAGCTTGCCAAGAGGGTGGAGGAATTGAACCCAGGTGACCATGTCGGCCGCATGCAAGGCAAACGCCCTACCCACTGTCCTATGGCTCCATCCTTGCAGCTTTCCCTTGCTCTGTCCACGTAAGGGTCAATCCTCTACACCCCTCTTGGTCTAGAGGCAAATATGGAGCAGCACACTCAACCCCCGAAGTGGTTCAGCCATGTATCCCACAAGATCTGAAGGCGGGAATCGAATGCTGGTCACCCATGTGAGAGACTCGCACCCTCAAGGCTCTCCAACCACTGCCCCTTTGATGCTCTGTGCTTGATCTTTAATTACCCCATACTTAACACAAACCTAAGGGTGGAAAATTCTTAGAGAAATGGGCCTGGAGAGGGACGGAATCACTCACAGCTCCATCTCATGGTGTTTCATCTTAACTTCCGCGGTCCAAATTTTCCCATGTTTAATATTTTCAGCCCTTCTCTTTCCTTAAATGTTAAAAATAGGGTCATTAAGGATCAAGCACGCAGCTTGGGCCGCTGCAACGGGAGTAGAGCAGATAGGCCTTTTACCTTGCATCCATAGGACCCGGGTATAGTCATAGATTTCCCCTACCATTCTTCAATCATGTCCATAGTGATTCCTGAGTGCAAAGGCAGGAGAAGGACCTGAGCATATCCGGGTGTGGCCACAACCATAAAGGAACAAACAACAACGAAAAGTAAAACACAGAGCTTCAGTTCCTTGATGGTGAATTCCATCAGCCCAACTTGAGGGTGTCAGAACTGTATATTCTTCCATTCCCCACGTCGGTGTAGAAGACGGTTAGAGTACCCTCCTAATGTGGGGTGATGGGATGTAGGTTGCCCATAACAGGAAACATTCAAAGGGCTCGGTCACAGGCATCACAATGTGCATTCAGAACCTTTCTTGTGCAGAGAGAAAAGAACAATTAATGTGAGAAAATAACCTTGCCTTGCTCATTAAAGGTTCACTTCAATCCTCTGCACAACTCCAGGTTTAGAGACAAAGCTAGGGCAACCCACTCGACCCCCAAGGCGATTGAGATATCCTCCCCACAAAGACCTGAAGGCTGGAATTGAGCCCAGATCACTCAAGTGAAAGACAAGCAACTGCAGGCTTTCCTTCCTCCTGCTGCACCTGTGGAAGAGGCTTGCTTGATCCTTTATTACCCCATACTGAACACTGAAGCAAACCCAAGGGTGGACAATTCTTAGAGAAACGAGCACGTTTTGTTGCTTTATGTTCCCCAGATGAAAGCCATCTTTCTATGTCTGTCCCTTTCTTTCAGACTAAAACCCAAGAATAGCTGAGACAAGTGCCAGGAGGTTTACTCCATCGCATGGAGGCCATCCGCACATGCTAGGGGAAAAGGCAGCTCAGATAGAGAAGGGAGCACCAAATAAAGGGTGCTGGGATGATCCTCCCAGGATGGGAGATGGATGCTGAAAGTTAACTGTAGACCGAACATGGTTGCCACTCAATGCCTCATTTGCAAACCAGAGCCCCTCAAAGTAGAGAGAGAACAAAAGGGAATTCCCTGCCACAGAGGCAGGGTGGGATGAGGGGGATGGAAGGAGAGGGACTAACTGGGATCAGTGGTGGTGGAGGGACGGGTACTCGATAATTGTATAACTGAAACCCAAGCACAACAATTTGTAAGTCTACAACTGTACCTCATGGTGATTCACTAATAAAAAATCAATAAATAACAAAGAAACGATCCCAGAGAAGGACAGAAACGCCCACAGCGCCATCTCGTGGTGTATCGCAGGAACTGCTGCGGCCCACCTTTCCCATGCCTTAGATTTCCTGCCCATTTCTTTGCTTTAATGTTAGGAATAGGGTCATTAAGCCGCTTGGGTCGCTGCAGTGGGAGCAGAGCGGTTAGTGCACTTGGCTTGCGGACACAGGCCCCGGTTCTTTCTCTGGCTCTCCATACAGCCCCACCAACATGCTGGATTCCTGAATGCAACCTCAGGAGAACCTCTGCTGTTGCTGCATTTGTGTCCCCCAAACCATGAACAAACCTTATACAACCAAAACAGACCCAGTCCCTTATTCGGGGATTCCCTCAACCCATCGTGGGGGTTTCTGAGCTGTATCTTGCTGTATCCATGCTGTCTCTTCCTTGTAGTAGAGGTTTGGGCTCCCTCAGAATGAGGGGTGCTGGGGTGTGGGTTGCCCATAACAGGAAATATTTCTCAATCCCTTGGTCACAGACATAACAAAGTGGCTTCAGAAGGTTTCTAGCTCAGTGAAGAGAACAAAAATTAAAATAAATGACTTTGCCTTGGACTTTCCACATCAGTTCAATACTCTGCACCCTTTATGGTTCAGAGACAAAGCGGGAGCAACCCACTCGACCCCCAAGAAGATTCTTTCTTTGGCTCTCCATACAGCCCCACCATCATGTCGAAGTGATTCCTGAGTGCAGAGCCAGGAGTAACCCTGAGCATTGCTGGTGTTGGGGCCCCAAACCATGAACAAACCAAATTAAACCAAAACAGCCTCAGTCCCATGATGGCAGATTCCCCCACCTTAACTTGGTGGGTTCTGAGCTGTATCTTGCTGTATCCCTGACCCCTTTTCTTTGTAGAAGAGGGTTGGGGCATCCTCAGAACGTGTGATGATGGCACGTGGGGTTGACTATAAATGGAGACCTTTCCAAAGAGCTGGGCCACTGACAGAGCAAAGAGGGCTCATATTTTTTCTTGTTCAGAGTGAACAGAACAACGACAAAATAATCTCACCCTGCTTGTAACCGACCAGGTTCAATCCCAGGTACTCAATATTTCCCAGAACCCTGTGGGCACACACCAAAACAGCCCCCCCCCCCAAAAAAAAAAAACCCTCGGAGCCAGAGCTACAGTATAGCTGGTAGGATGTTTGTGTTGCATACAGCCAACTTGTGTCCAATCTCCAGCATCCCATATTGTTCCCCAAGTACCACCAGGAGTAATTTCTGAGTGCAGAGCCTGGGGTAACACATGAGCATTTCTGGGTATTACACAAAAAGCAAAAAAACATTCCTTTGAAGAATTGATGTATTTAGATTTTCCAGGGAAGGAGATTTCCCAGTCTTAAGCTCATTATTCCTGTGTAATTAAAATTTTTCTTAACACACCCTAGCTCCTCTGATGACTGTTACCTTCACCCCAAATATCTGGAGATGCTGGAGTTGAATTTGGCTTCTGCCACCCTCCACCACGGAGAACAGAAGCCATGGGAATTCTCATGTGTGTAGGAACCTCAAAACTCAGGATGAAAGATGGCACCCTCAACTACGCGGGGTGCTGTGATATGTGGATGTGGGGTCTGGAGACGTTTAGAACTGAGTTGGTTCGACACGTCGTACTGCGGGAAGGCAAGCCTCTCCTGTGTCACCCTATTCGCTTTCGGGTAGCTGGCTCTGGAGCACTGCCCACTGGGTGTGCCTCCACACATAGAGTGATTGGGGCGAGCCCCAGGCAGCAGGGACACCCAGACACAGATCCCCATTTATTCTCTGACCCAAGGCCCAGTCGGACACAGGCAGGGCCGGAAGATGCTGGGCTATCTCATCCCCTCCAGCCCTTTGCGGTTGTAAGAGAGTTGAATCCATGAGAGGTGACCTCCTCTTGGCACACGGACCTCTTGAGAATGAAGCAGCACCATTGGGGTGCTCCCCCATTGAGGTCTGGGGTCATCCCTCAACCCCCACCCCACCCCACCTGGTCCACACCTCCTGATCTGACTATAATTTGGGGAAGGGTTTCGGAAGCAGTGATAGGGGTCCTCACATCCTTATGGAGTCCGACTTTGTTTCCCCCATTCGGGGACCCACCACTTGCCCTGCTTCCGCAAATGTCTGGGAAAGCCAATGAGTGGTCTCCCTCGAACAGAAGGGAATCCAATCTAGGCTTTTACCTAGGTCAAAGTCGCGTTGCTAAGGAGGTTGCCTAGACAGGTTGGGAGGGGTGATGATCTTCTTTGAAATTCCTTTCCTGGCCTTTTGTTTCTGCAAGAGCTTCTGTGGGTCTGTTGCTGGCCATAGGTGAGGGTGTGATCAGGACTTAGTTCCTGTTTTCTGCAAGGTTGCCTTCACAACTTCGGAGCTATTCCCAGGAAATTTACTGCCTTTGCCTTGGGAGGGGAAACCTTCTTTATCTGCCTGAATGCCTACAGCAATTCCCTCCAAACCATTAGGAGGTGCTGGACGTTAGGACGTTAGGAGACCTCAACCCTGGCCCCAGAGGAATAACTCCTGAATGCAAAGGCAGGAATAAATAAGCCCTGAGCACTGCTGACTGTGTCTCCCTCCCCAAAGATGCATATTCTAAGGCTTCCAGTGCTGCCCAGGTTGTAACTACTCCCAGTGGTACCGGGGGACCATGTGGTACTGGAGGTGAGCCCAGAAAAACCATCTACAGGCAGAGAAAGCCTTGATCACAGGGATCACTGAAATCATTCACATCTGTCATTCATAAACCTGATCCCCCTAACATAGCGCTTTCTGTTCACTACACAAAACAAGTACTATTTTGTAGGGGTGGGGACAAGGCACAATCGAAAATTCCCAAGAGTTACTTCTGGCTCCTCAGGCAGGATCACTGCAGGTGGGACTGGCAGGGGAAGCGATCATATCCAGGTCTTCCCCTGCAAGGCAAATGCCCAGCAGTCCTTAAAATCTGAATTTCAATTTACCTTGAATGCATCATTCAATCTCCCCCAGCCCTTGTGGGATACACAAGGCCTCCATTATCTCTGGGTTCCTCACGGCTTGCCCTTTGACCATGTTTTTTTCATTTTTGTGTCCCACCTGGGTGATGTTCAGGGGTTTCTCCTGAATATGTACTCAGGAATTACTCTGGGAGTGTGGTGCTTGGGGGATCCTATGGCAAACACTCTGCTTCAGCTTTTTGAAGTCTGAAATATACACTCCTAGTTCATTCTTTATGTTACAGTTCTCATGTTCAAATTAAAATGGTAAATTCAATACTATGAGGGAAAGGGAATTGCTGATGATTGCAATTCAGGGAAACACAAAGATCTTCTCATTCTGTACACTCTTAGGAGTTCTTGCCACTGTGTATTTTAATATGCCTACTAAGGCCTGAGTTTCTGTTGAAGCTGAATTAACCTCCTTAGTTACCTTATATAGCAAACCATAATAGTAACAGTAATGATTACTACTTCCTATGCCAGTGTCCAGGCACTTGGACTTTATGTGTATGTTAACCTGTAAATAATGGGTCCTTTTATTCTTCTTTTTTGGGGGGGTCACACCCGGAGATGCTCAGTGGTTATTCCTGGCTTTGCACTCAGGAATCACTCCTGGCTGTGCTCGGGGGACCATATGGGATGCTGGGTATTGAACCTGGGTCGGCCGCATGCAAGGAAAACGCCCTACCTGCTGTGCTACTGCTCTCTCACCTGTAAATAATGTGTCTTGCTGATGGAATCCAGGTGAAAACTGATTAAATAGGAACTAAGTAAATGGGTACAAACACCACCGACCGATCACAATGATCAGTGTCACTCTTATTGTTTTCTTTTGTTTTTGTGGTCAAACCCAGAGATGCAAGGGGTACTCCTAGCTCTGGACTCAGGGACTACTCCTGTCTTTTCTTGGGGGACCCTATGGAATGCTGGAAATAGAACCCGGGTTGACTGCATGCAATGAGACCGCCCTACCCGCTGTGCTATCACTCCAGCCCAGTGTCTCAGTTTTGCTTGGACTCTGGTTTGAGGCAGAGACCCCGGTTGGCGGGGTTTATGATAGAGATCAACCAGGATGTTGCAGTGAATCCTTTTGAATGGAAAAAGATGCAAACCTCCACACTTCAGGCCTTCCTCTGTTATACTTTGAGGATTCACACCTATTTTTCTCAAGCCATACTCTTGGGTCTGAGCTCATCCATACCTGCGAGGGAGGACATAGATATCCTTATTGGGATCTGGACTTAGAATCCGGATGAGTCTTGTGCAATCAAGTACCTTCCCACTGTATCAGCTCTGCACTGTACTGTTGTATTCAGATTTTTATTACATTTCCCTTAACATTGAGGATAAATATTTCTGAAAAGTTTAGGATAATTTCCCTGTCATTATTCTGTAAAGGGGTGGATTAGATACTTGAAATGAACTTACATGGTGAACAGAAAGTTTTCTGATGGTTCCATGAAAGGGTGGAAAAGGCCCCTTGATCAAAATATTTTACAAATTGTGGGAACCTGGCAGATGCCCAAACTCCCATCACAGTAGGCAATAACATCAGGTGTGATGACTAACTATAAAGGGTGGTCACATTTCTGGATTTTACTCTTCTCATTTCAGTTATATTAGAAGAAAAGACGACAAAACGTTGCGTTTGTAATTGGTAAAATCTCAACCCTACTAGCCACCAGAATGATTAAAACTGTTTTGTCCTGTTCAAAAGATGTAGTGTACAAAATAATCTAGTAAACGTTGGTGCCCATTAGCTCCTATGTGCCTCTGTTTTTAGGGTAGGTCCATACATGAATTTATTTATTGAAATATGTTTTATGTAATTCATGCCATACTTGGCAGTTCTTAGGAGTCTGTGTTGTTTTGGATGCCAGGAATGGAACTCAGGAAAACCATGCTTAACACAAGCATTAAGCCACAGTACTAACTTCTTTCCCCATACTCTTGTTTGAAAACGTGTTTCTAGAGCTTCGTCTGGGGTTTCCTTGTAGGTTCTTAGATAGCGTTTTTTCAAGGGGTAGAGTGTTCACTGTACAGTGCTCTCTGATGTTCTTCTCATCCTTTGTTCCTGCCCAGTGTCTCTCCAGCTCTCTGGGTTGCTGCTAGGCCAGTTCCTCTGCATCTTCATGGCTGGCTTCAGAGACACTGCACCCATCTTGATTAATGACTTCCCAGAGAAACTCATTGTCCCAGGAGCCATTCACAACCTATTTGTCTGTTTTACTTTGAATCAATCTCCTTTTTTATGATGGAAGTGTTGGGGAGCATTGGTTCTATGTTTGACCAGTACAGGGCCAAGGGACTCACCCTTAACTCGCTGCCCTGAACTCTGTGACCTGACCCTCCAGCACTTGCCTCTCCTCTTTTTGATTTGAGTTCATCCCCCTTGCACTGACTCACCTGGGCTGCCATAATGGTCTGTCTGCACTTGGAACCTGGCACGTTAAGGCTCCTTGGTGAAATGGGTGATGTCACAGACGGGATTCTTCCATGTGCACCTTTGCTTCCTAATGATGTCAAGTGGATCAGGCCTCCTCCAGGCATGCGTTTAAAGGACAAAGTGATACTTCAGTCGAAGGGGGGCACTGAAGGCCAAATAGTGGCAGGACATGAGGACCTCTCACCTCCAGTGACTGTAATGTGACCAACGGGATCGTGCCAGCTTTTCGGACACTGCTGTGGTTGTTTTTCACTCCCCCATCAATATCCAGTGGGTTCCTGGGGTCTGCCTTGCTCAAGAAGCTTTAGGAGGATATGGAGCTTTGCCGGTTGCACTGGCGGGATTTAGTACAGCACAGTGTTCTCGGGTGTGAGTGCATTATCCTTGGGGCATCTTCACCTCCAGATCTGCAGTAGGGCAACATGGCCTGGGTGTGGAGCTGAAGATGGGGGGCTGTGGGTCTTGAGGATGCTGCACCTGCTGACGTTCTAAGTCTTGACCATCCCAACCTTCTCAACCAGGGGTTGTGCCGGGCCCTGTCCTGCAACTTTCTGTGTAGACGTGTGTATGTAAAACTGCGAGATCACTTTGAGCAGCCGCTCATCAGCCCCCAATGGTGAGGGACCCTGTTGAAGCCAGTCTTTTTCATTGGCAATTGCCAGGAGGAATCCTGGGGGCCTGGTCCTAGCACGTGGCTGAGGGTTGTAAATGAATAAATAAATGAACGTTGGGACTCAGAGAGATGATCTTCGCGGCTGTTTGCAAAGTATTTTTGTGAATTTTATTTCCTTCGTAAATACAAAGACTCTCTGCTCAACATGTTATCTCTTCAGCTCATCCCTCTCTATCTATCCCAGACCTGGCAACCCCCAGCTGTCTGGATCACTTGATCCTATCCCAGAAATGAGCAAAAATGAACCTTTCTGACAAGGGAATTACCTGGTCTGGAATATTTGAAGCCTGGCCCTTTAAGGCTCTGGGCGAACGTGCAGGTGACGTCACAAATCTGCGACCTTTATCCGCCAGCCTTGGCAGTCTGTGCGGAAGTGCAGGCGGGTCTCCTGGTTGAGGAAGGTGAGGATTGGGTGAGGGGTCACCCAAGGAAGGCATGGGGGGGTCCCGGAAGGTCGGTTTCACCGTTGCCCGTCCGGGTGGTGGCGCTGAGCGCCTGGAGGTCCGCGGTCTCTGCCTTGTGGGCGGCGGGGTTGCTCCGTGGCGGTGGCGTGGGGGGGCGGCCCCTCACCCGGGAGGCACCTGAGAGCTGCTGTGGAAAACTTTATCTTGTTTATAAACTGATTT
The DNA here is from genome assembly GCF_029834395.1 of Sorex fumeus. Classification (NCBI taxonomy): domain Eukaryota; kingdom Metazoa; phylum Chordata; class Mammalia; order Eulipotyphla; family Soricidae; genus Sorex; species Sorex fumeus. The sequence continues at coordinate 6,242,032 of NW_026606076.1, forward strand.
TGAGGGAAACACGAACGTTTTTACTGAGGAGAACTTACTTAGAAAGATGCGTAAGGGCGGAACGCGGCCGCCCGGGTTTGATCCAGGCCCCCCACAGCGTCCCGGGACCAGCCTGGAGTGAGCCCAGAGCTGGGAGTAACCCCTGAGCAAAGCCCTCCAGACCCCCCAAAAAATGTGGGTGAATAGAGGAAGCACGTGGTCAAAGAGAAAAACGAATTGGAAGCGCGAAGGTCGTTCTGAACGTTCCAGAAACAAGGACAATAAACGAATGAACAAGAGAAAAAAATTTTTTTTAATTTTATTTTATGTGCTTTAGACCCTTACCCGGTGGCGCCCAGGACTCCCTCCCTCGGGATACGAAGACTGGTTGGGGTGTCGGGATGCGGGGCCAGCACCCTCCCTGCGGACCCATCGCTCGGGCCCCTCCCAAAGCAGAAAGTGTCAGAGCTAGAGGGAGCCTCAGTTTCCCCCAGATCTGATGGGGCGGGTGAGGGCAGCTCAGCGTTACTTAGTTTTGGGGCGACTCCCGGCACCTGGCCAGTCACAGGGGTGCGTGGATCATCCCAGCAGTGTCCCCAGGACATCCCGTTCCTCGCCCCCTTTCGTTCCTTAGGTTGCTTGTGGAGTAGGGCTAAAGCATGGGATTCCCTCATCAAAGGGACCTGGGGGCGCATACTTTTTCCTCGTGGGGGGGTGTTGAGCCCCACCTGGCAGTGTTCAGGGGTCAATCCTGGCGTTGCTCAGGGTACGCCGTATGTGGGTCAGTAGCATGAAGGAAAAAACACCCTCCCCTCTGTCCTGTCATTCTTGGGGGGTGGCCGGGCTGGATGGGGGGAGGGGCGGGGCATATTCTTCATGTGCTTGGGGCTTAAAAGCATTTGGCAGAGCCTTTAATTTTCACTGGTTCTTGTGCATTCAGTGGGTTCTGGGAGTTCAGGGAGGTGGGGAGCTTCTCTTTCCTTTCGATTTATTTATTTTGCATTTTGGGTCACACCCAGCGAGGCATTGTGGTTACTCCTGGCTCTAAATCCAGCAAGCACTCCTAGTGGTGCTAGGAACCATGAGGATGCCCAGAATTAAACCCAGGTTGGCCACCTTCAAAAGAAATGCTCATTTGTCTATGCTGTCACTCAGGCCCCAAGGTGTGGAGCTTTAAGCCAACTCAGGTTGCGGTCTGGAGGGGTGCAATAGGGTGGTGCTACAGTGGGTCTTGCAACCAAATATGCAATCTTAGCAGGAAGTAGCTGGATCACTTCCAGAGTGTGCCCTAACCCCTCTAATAATGCCAGGATTCAAACTTGGTTTGGCTGAGTGCAAGACAAGCACCTCACCTGCTGTACTGTGTCTCCAATCTCTTTACACAGAAATTTCTTTTTCTTGGATTTTTAGGGTCACACCCAGTGATGCTCAGGGTTTACTCAGGCTTTGCATTCAAGAATCACTCCTGGCAGTGCTCGGGGACCATATGGGATTTCGGGAATCGAATCCGGGTTAGCCGCATGGAAAGCAAACTCATACCTGCTGTACCATCTTTCCGGCCCCAGAAATGTCTTCATTACTTAATTTATTGTACTTTTATTGACCACAGAGCACTCAGTGCTCATGGGTTACTCTTGGTTCTGAGTTCAGGTATCATTTTTAGCAGTGCTGGAGTGGGTGAGCCTATGTTCTATTGCATATTGAACAAGGCTTAGCTGCTTGAAAGAAAAGCACCCTATCAACTTATTAGCTTTGCTAATCCTATGTGATTATATTTCCTCAGAAAAAAGAATTTCTGCCTCACCTGTCCAGATTCCAGGCATCCCCACTGTCCATCTCTCCAAGACCAGGGGTGTGCCCTGCTGTTGAAGTGAGTACTTGCAGAAAGGGGTTTTCTAGGGACCAGCAGCAATAGGTTGTAAATGTCTCACTCTTAGGGGCTGGTGCAGTAGTCCAGCCAGGAGGGCGTTTGCCTTTCTTGAAGTGACCAAAGTTATCCTTGCCACAACATCACTAGGGGATATTGTCCCCTGAGCATAACTAGGTATGACTCCAACCCTCCCACTTCAGAATTTGTCTTAACACATGAGCATTCTTTGAGCATCTTTTTGGGGTTGGAGTGTTTCTCAGGTCTTTCCCTCACCCCGCTCCATTTGCTACAAACTTGGAGGTAGTCAGAGACTCTCCCCCTCAGGTATCTGTGTGTCTGAGATGCAGGGGGAGCCATGCCATGTCCCCCAAAGGTAAATCAGGTGCTCAGCCCTCTGAGCTCCTCTCCTTGGGTGTATCTCACTACTTGCGGAGCAGAGGAGGTGAGATTTGGGCCCACACCTGGTAGTACTTGAGGTCTGTGCCCTGCTCTGTGCTCAGGGGACTAGTGGACACTGGATACCAGAGAAGGCCCTCTGGGCTTCCAGGTGGCTGGCATCTGCTTCAGTCTGGTGTGATCTCTCCTGTTTATGCCTTCATGGAAAGTTCTTACATGTGAAATTTCTAGAGCCCTTTCAACAGATGGCTGTTAGGGGAAAATGAAGGAGTTGGAGGCTCTGAGCAAAATTTTGGACTTTAAAATCTCGTTTGGGCTAAATTTAATTTTTCGTTTCTTTTTTGGACACAGCGGTAATGCTCAGGTGTTATTTCTGGCTTGGCACTCAGGAAACACTCCTGGCAGTGCTTGGGGGACTATATGTGATGCCAGGGACCAAACATATGCCCTGCCAACTGTACTATTACTCTGGCTCTAAGTGTAATTTTTCATCCTCTTTTTCTTTTATAAAATCACATACCCATAGGAGTAAATTCATAGTCTGAAAACCTGGCTTGTAAGCTCTGAGCACTTCTGGATGTGGTCCCAAAACAAAACAACAAACCCAGACGACTGACCTTTCAGAATATATTACTAGATTTCACACCTCTTCTGTTTGCAGATAAATCCTCATTGCCTTTATTTGAGCAGGAGGGGGATTGGCTATGTGGAATTTTGCCGAACGCATCAGTGCTCCGGGATCACTCCTTGGCAATTCAGGTTGTGAAGTTAAGTCCTTTGCGTTCATGACAAGTGCCCTCCCACTCACTGTCAGCTCATATGGTCATATCCTGTGGTTGCTGCCATAACGGTACTCAGTTTGGTGTCGGGGTATACAGGTCAGCCGTGTACAAGGCCAGTACCCTAACAAACTATAGTTCTAGCACCTAAATTTATTGATTTATTTTTGGTTGGCTCCACCCAATGGAGATTAGAGTTTACGCCGGCTCGGTTCTCATTGATAATTCTAGGTTTGGGGACTCCGTTAAGTGATAGGGATTGAACCCTGGTCAGCTGTGTGCCAGACAAGCAACTCGTGGTCTGTGCTATCTCTGTAGCCATCATAAAAATGCTTCTTTGCTAAGTTGAGAAAGTTGTTTTTTTTTTTCTGATTAACTACACAGTTCACTTTTTTTTTTTTTTTGCTTTTTGGGTCACCCCCAGTGATGCATAGGGGTTATTCTTGGCTCATGCATTCATGAATTACTCCTGCCGGTTCTTGGGGGACCATTTGGGATGCTGGGAATAAAACCTGCATTGGTCGTGTCCAAGGTAAACACCCTACCGGCTGTGCTATTGCTCCAGCCCCCCAAAGTTCACTTTTTTGTGTTTTTGTGTTCGGATCACAGCCAGAAGTGTTCTGGACTTACTCCTAACTCTGCACTCAGCAGTCAATCCAGGGGAGCTTTGGGACCCTATGAGAAGTGGGGGTTTGAACCAGATTTACACGTTAACAGATGTTCCTGGTCTCTCCTGGCGGCTCTCTCTCACTGTCCACATTTGGTGGTCTCAAGCCACTTCTCCACCCTGGACAGCTGTTGCTTTGGACCGATGAAAGTAGAATGAAGACCGGGCTGGTTGCTGATTATTCAGTCTCTTGTCTCTCCCAGCTCTATCCAACCCTCTCTCTAACTCGCTCTCCAACGCTCTCTGTGACTCCTCTCCAATCTCCCCAGCCACTCTTACTCTCAGCTCTCAGCTCTCAGCCTTCTCTCTAAGTCGCCTCTGTGTCCTCTAACTCTGTGTCTCTTCTTCTCCCACTGTATCATTGTCATCCTGTTGTTCATCGATTGACTCAAGCAGGCCCCAGCAATGTCTCCTTTGTCCTACCCCTGAGATTTTAAGAAGTGCCACAATTGAGGCTCTTTCAGGGTCAGAAGAATGAGAACCATCATTTTACTGGTTTTTGGCATATTGAATACACCATGGGGAGTTTGCCAGACTCTGCGGTGTGGGCAGGATATTTCTGGTAGCATGCCAGTTTTTCCAGAGTAAGTCTAGATAATAAGATTTCATGTGGCCATGCACTTCCCAGAGCACGGTGTTATAGACTTTGGGTCTTGGCCATTGATGGGATTACACGGCACCAGGGACAGTTGGTGGGTGTAACACCTACATACTGGAAGATGGGAGATCTGGGTGGAGGAGGCCCAGTCCCAATACGAGCAGCTTTGAGATCTAAGCCCCAGGTCCTGCACACCTGGGTTTCTCTGCCGGTTCCTTCATACGTGTGGCTCGTGGGGACTTGTGGGACTGTGGCTCAAACCAGAGGTCTACAGCTCGGGATTGGGAGGGAAACTCAACAAACCCTCCTCCAAAGCACCCCAATAAGACAGCCAGACACAGAGGCAGGAGACTGCGTGTTTTCTTTCAGTAACAAGGTTTTATAGTCTCTGGGTCTTGGCCATTGATGGGATTACACAGCGCCAGTGGCAGTTGGTGGGTGTAATGCCTACATACTGGAAGATAGGGAATCTGGGTGGAGGAGGACCATCCCTTTTCTCAGTGTCCTTCATTCCCCGTGTCTCCCTGAAGCTGCTCTTTTCCTTCTCTTACCACGACCCCGATCCCCGCCTCCCCACGGGAAGCGCAATGAAAAATGGTTTTCCAGACTTCCACATCACCTGCAGCCCAAGAAGGAAAAGCAGCCTTCAAGGTGTGTTACTCCTCTTCTTAGACCAGCAACTTAATAGACATATTTAGTTTTACTTCCTAATGATTATCATTCTGTATGGACACAGTAGTATATACTTTTAGGGTTGTGGGTGACACTCCTAGGGACTTCTCACCACAGATTCAGACTACAGTGCTTAGGCCGATCAATCACTCCTAATCCCAGCAGCGTCCAAGTCCAGTTATTACTTTTTGATTCATAACAGAATTTGTCCATAACCAGGCTCTTATAGATAAGCATTATGTTACTTTGGCCAGGCACATTTCGATGCCAGGGTAGCTAGCTCACACTTGCCCTGGGTCCATCTAGTCCCTCATCGGACCCTTCTTTTGGGGATCGAGAAGGTAAGGGCAACTGAGGCTTCAGTCAAGAGAGCAGTTGTCCAGGAGGTAATATTATCTGGAGACTATCAACTCTAAAGCTCAGGCTTGTCTTTGTAACTGTCCTCCTGTATCCATACAAAAAGCAATTCCTCTGAAATAGCTAACCATGCAAAAGACATTAAGGAGAAAAGAAAGACAATCTTTCCAAGTCAAAGTCTTATCAGGAGACAAAGGTAATTGAAAGGTTATGGGCAATCAACAAACATAAGCTCACACTGGCCAGGGAGCAAGGGCAGACGACAATTATCCTACAATACCTGGTGATCCTCAGTGGTTTCTCCTGGCTCTGCACTCAGGTATTATTTCTGATGGTGCTCTGGGAGACTCTACAGTTTCCTGGGGATTGAACCTAGGTTGAACATATGCAAGCAACACCCTACCCAGATCTACAGTTGCTCTGGTCTCAGTTGGAGAGTTTAGATGCACGTAATTGTGCACAGAATGTCGTTTGAAAGGATGGAAGGGGCGCCTTGATGAAATCTTTTATAAGTGGGAATATGGGTCAGCTCCCAAGCTCCCCACATCCCAGAAGACCATTCCGTTTACCTGTGATTACTCACAAGGTTGACCACAATCCTGGATCCCACCCAAGTCTCTTTTCTTATATTAGAGGTAAAAAAGGAAACATTTATGATTGGATAGAGCAAAATTCCATCCATCTCTGAGTCAGATGGTGCTCAGGGGACCATTTGGAATTATGGACATTGTACCTATATTGACTGCATACAACTTACTGTACTAGCCTGATACTCTCAGTTTGAAATCATGTTTCTGAAACTGCCTTCTGGGGTTTTCTTTGTAGCTGAGAGTCCACTGCTCGCGTGTTGTCAAGGGGTAGAGCGTTGGCCGGACCTTGTTCTTTGATGTTCTTACCAGCCTTTGCTCCTGTTACATGTCTCCAGCTCTCTGGGTTTCTACTAGGCCAGTTCCTCTCTGAATCCCCATGGCTGACTTCAGAGTCACCGCTTTCAACCCCATCTGGATTTATTACTTCCCCAAGAATCTCATTGTCCCGTACCTTACCAGCTACCTACCTGCAGAGCTTGATTTCTTTTGACATGATAACTCTCATGGCATAGACTAATAATTGGAATCCTCTGTTCTACATGGATGCAGCCAGCCCTGGTGGAATGTCTCTTCCTGCACACTTTGATAAAGGCTCAAGTGAGCAATTTGGCCCTCATCCCCCCAGGGATGCCAAGACAGGTGGGATGTCTTCTGAGGGTGATCAGAAGATCACTCTTCCCGTGTCCTCAGCACCATCACTTTCCCATAGAAGCCAATAATGGACAGAATCCTCAGAAATGTAAGCACTGAGGACAAACTTTTGAGTCCAGCATCACCCCGGTGGTACTATGTGAATATCCACACAGGAGAGAAACTGTTTATGTGTAAGGACTGAGGGAAGGCCTTCAATGGATCCTCATACCTTATACACAGGAGATTTCATACTGGAGAGTCTGTATGCATGTAAGCAATGTGTCAAAGCCTTTCTCTGACTCATACATCTTAGTAAAAAAGTAAAAGTAAAGGCCCTCCCGTTGATCATCGATTTGCTCGAGCGGGCCCAGTAACATCTCCATTGGAGACTTTGTTGTTACTGTGTTTGGCATATCGAATACGTCACGGGGAGCTTGCCAGGCTCTGCCGTGCGGGCGAGATACTCTCGGTAGCTTGCTGGGCTCTCCAAGATGGGCGGAGAATCGAACTCAGGTCGGTCATGTTGGCTGCGTGCAAGGCAAACGCCCTACCGCTGTGCGATCACTCAACACATCTTAGTATGCACAGAAAAAGTCACTCTGGAAAGAAGCCACATGCATATACGGAGTGGAAAATCTTTGCTTATTCCACAAGCCTTAGTACACAGAAAAACTCACACTGGAGAGATAACTTGTGAGCAATGTAGGAAGGCCTTTGCTTATTCCTGAAGTCTTAGTTTCATAATTTCTGTTTTTTAGAAAACCCTTATATATGTGAGGTAATTGGAAAGGCCTTTCATTTCCTCTCAGGTCTTTCTGAGCATGGGAAAGTTCATACAGGGGAATGAAACACTATTCGTGTCACTACTGTGGGAGAGTTTTCACTTACTATTCAAACTTTTCTGTCCATAAGAAAATGCACATTGCACATTGCAGTGAATCTCTCTCTCTCTCTCTCTATATATATATATACACTCTATATATATATATATATATATATATATATATATATATATATCGCTCCAGCCCCTATGGAGTGTGGCAAGGCGTTTGCGTATTTAGCACTCCGTTTGAGGCACTGAAATTTTCATCGTTTCACTTAATCACTTAATCCCCGTTATTCATCGATTTATTCGAGCGGGTGCCAGTAACGTCTCCATTCATCTCGGTTGCGTGCTAGCGTAGCCCAATGGTATCTGTTCATTCTAGGAACATGCAGAGCCTCAAACCGATCATTTAGGGTCTTGACGAAGAAGTCTGACCATCTTATAGGTGGGCGTCCACGTGATCTTTTGATGTCCCATGGAATCCAATCAGTAATAGCTGTAGTCCAGCGGTTGTCTGTAAACCTCATTTCATGTCCAGCCCATCTGATTTTTGATGTCTTGGCAAATGAGACAGCGTCCCTGATTCTTGAGCGTTGACGAAGATCAGAACTCCGGATTCTATCTCTCATTTGAGTGAATCGTGATAGTCCAAGCATAGTTCTTTCGATTCCTCTTTGAGAGACCCGAACAGCGTTCTCATTCCCGTTTTCATAGGGTCCAGGTCTCTGAGGCATATGTTAATGCAGGAAGAATAGTGGAATCAAAGAGATGTGCTCGTAGCTGGAGGTTCTTTGTCCTTTTAGTTATTTCTTCAATGCTCTTGAAGGCATTCCAAGCCGCTCTCTTCCTCCTGCGCAACTCAGGTGCCAGGTCATTCATCATGTTGATTTCTCGACCTAGGTATATATAACTGTTGCACTCGGAGATGGTGGTTCCATTGAGAGCGAATGGAGCGTCAGGAACAAGGCTGTTTCTCATAAACATTGTCTTCGAAAGATTCAGCTGTAGTCCGACCTTTCCACATTCACGGTCAAAGTCGTTCAGCATTTGTGCCGCTTGGCTGATGTTTGGTGTTATTAGAACGATGTCATCAGCAAAGCGGAGGTGGTGTAGTTGCCGACCATCTATCTTCACTCCCATGCTTTCCAATTCCAGTCGTTGCATGATGTTCTCGAGGGTGGCACTGAAGAGTTTTGGTGAAATGGTATCACCCTGCCGAACCCCTCTCTTGATATGGATCATTACTTCTTTGTAGAATGGTGAGATCTTGGTAGTGAATCCGCAATAGAGCTCACGAAGGATCCTGATGTATTGAGTTTGTACGCCCTGATTGGCTAGGGCTTCCATGACTGCTTCCGTCTCAACAGAATAAAAGGCCTTCTTTAAATCAATGAACGTTAGACAGAGCGGCATCTTGAACTCCCGAGATACCTCAATGAGCTTAGTAATCGTGTGGATATGGTCGATGGTACTGAATCCTTTTCGGAATCCAGCTTGTTCACATGGTTGTCCTTCATATAGTGTTTTGCTAATCCTATTCAGGATGACTCGAGTGAATAGTTTGTAGATGACAGACAATAGGCAGATTGGGCAATAGTTGTCATTGTCGTGGATGTCTCCTTTCTTGTATAGTAGTACAGTCCTGCTGGTTTTCCATTGGGATGGAACCTTGCATTCAGACAGGTAGCGTGTGAAGAGCCGAGCCAATGTATTGATGAGTACTGATGGTAAGTTCTTCAGGTGTTCGGGTCTGATCTTGTCTGGGCCAGGTGCTCTTTGTTTCTTTACCGACGAGATGGCATGTTGGATTTCGGAAGGGAGAACATTGGGAATGACATATCCATCATGTGGTATGTGGTATGTGGGCAAGTGGACGTCTCTATTAAAGAGATCTGAGTAGAAGTCATGAATAATCTTCTCTATTGCCCTTCTGGAAGATGTGATAGATCCATCATGATGTCGGAGGGCAATCATCTTGGTTTTGTAGTTGGTGAAGGACAGGCGGATGTTATGAATGCTTTTCCCAGCTTCTGCCGCATCTACCAGTACTGCTGCTCTCCTGTTTTTGAGGTCATCCTTGATGGCTTCTCTGCACTGTTTTGCCAATTCGGATGTTCGCTTGTGGTTGCCTGAGGCATGTGCCAAGCCACGTTGGCGAGTAAGTTCAAGAGTTTTCGAAGAAAGGCGGTTTTTCGTGGTTATCTCTCTCTTGGCATTCCTTGCACAATCATGGAGGTGCTGAATCATTCGATCATATTCCTCATCAATGTTGTCAATGACGGCATCTTCCCATGTTGCCGCAACAGAGCCAAAGAGCTCCCAGTTGGTGGTTGTTCTGGGAGTCCTCTTCTTAAACCTTGCATTCTTTTCTCCTCGTTATGTGAGGTAGAATTTTGCACGAAGAAGACGGTGGTCTGATCCCGTTTGGAATTTTGGGACAACAGCAACATCGGTTAGGCAAAACCGCCGATTGAATATGATGTGGTCTATTTCATTGTGGAACCGTCCATAGGGAGACGCCTATGTCCAACGTTTAGATTCAGCCTTTTGGAACTGTGATTTACCATGGAAGGTTTTGGTTGACATGATGAACTCAGACAGTCTGTCACCCTGTTCGTTCCATTCCAGGTCATGGGTCCCAATGTGGAGTTCATCGACTGATCTTCTTGGTCCTATCTTGACACTAAAATCACCGACAATGATCTTGTAGAAGGCGTGATCTTCTTTATAGAACTTCTCCAGGTCCATGTAGAATTTCTCAGTTTCTCTTTCGCCATAACTGGATGTTGGTGCATAGACAACAAAGATAGAAACTGCCCGGTAGTGAGCCACATTTATTCAAGTGTAATCGTCCGATTCGGGTTGTTAGGCATTCGAATGAATCAGTGCTCGTGACTAAGTTTGTGTTGACAAGGATACCGACACCACCGACGCCTCTTTTATCACATGTTCCAAGGAACAGTTCTTCTCCAGTGTCGAAAACGGCATGATGGGATTGATGTCTTCTCGTTTCAGTCAGACCAATGATGTCGTACTTGATATTTTGTGCTTGTGCCATAAGGTCTTCAATGGATGCAGCAGATGCCAGCGTACGAGCATTAAAAGTACAGACAATCATTTTTGTTTTTCTGCGTTTTGGCAGCCTATTTCTGCCTTGGTATTTTATCACAACAAGCTCCCAGGAGAGCACAAGGCAGAGTCTCCTACCCTGTGCCTGACTATCCTTGCCAGGGCCCAACAGCTGAAGACCTCGAGGCCCCAGCCAAGGCCTTACTGGGGCCATTCTCCACACACTTGGATAAGCCTCAGGCATAAAAGAACTGGCAGAGGAACCCAGGTGTGTGGGACCCAGGGCTGAGATCTCCAAGCCTGCACGGTTTGGAACTGGACCTGTCAGTAGCTAGACAGTTACACCCTCCAACTGCCGTGTAACCCCAGCAACGGCCAGGATCCAGAGATTATCACAACAAGCTCCCGGGAGCGCACGGCCGCATTTATTTACTTTTCTCTAAGTTTTCAGGGTACCTTAAATATCCAACCAGCACAGCAGAGCCTGGCAAGCTATCCGTGGTCTATGCCAAATAGACCAAATTGATATGCCAAATCCAGTAATAAATGGATCTCATTTCCCTAACCCTGAATATGCAGAGTCGAGAAGGATATGGAAGGAGAGGCTGAAATTTTCATACTGGAGACAAAACTTATGTTTGTAAAGACTTTGGCAAACCCTTCACTTCCTCCTAACTCCTTATTAAACATAGAAAAATTCATACTCGAAGAAAACATATGTAGTGGTGTGGGAAGATTTTTACTCAATCCTCAAGTTTTGCTGTGTGAGAGAAATTTATCCTGGATTAAGGCCTTATATGAAAGGACTGCAGGAAAATTTTGATGCAATTGGCATAGCTTTCTGAACAGGAAAATTCACAGTAGAGAGAAACCTCATAAGTTTCAGGAATGTAGAAAGGTGTTCAGTTTGTCTTCAGCCCTTACTGGGCATGTGAAAAGTTATTTTGCAGTGAAACCTTATATCTGTCAGGAGTGTGGGAAGGAATTTCCTGGATCCTCGGGCCTTATGCATAGGAGAATTCACACTGGAGAGAAGCTATATATAAATATACATATTTATATATATGTAAGAATATATATATATATATATTTATGTAAGAACGTGGAAAGCGCATTATTCACACCTGCGACTTTAAAGAGAATCCTGAAGAAAATCCTGTAGGTAAGGAATATGAAGGCCTTCATGTTCCCAAAAGCTTTAGTAAATATAAAAGTTGTGCTGGATCAATCACTTCCATAATAACAATGGCTGGCGTCAGAACAGGGCCCTTAGGTAAAACAATTTTAGTTTCAACAAGTGGGTGGGGGATTGATAAAAAAGGACAGTAAGGAAGGAAATAATCCTGTTACGTGTGAAAGCTTCCTGTGATACTAGTACCATAACTGAAAGGTACTTGCTGATTATACCCTGCACCATGGTTATGACAGTGTCCTGGCATGTGGACTTCCCAGTATGCTAACTGGTAAATAATGGTTCTTAGTGATAAAGCAAGGTGGAAGGAATTAAATAAGAAGTAAATAGGTACAAACATTGCATTTTGCTGGGTATTGTCAAGACTCACCATGGTTTCATTCTTTGCTGTGACTCTGACTTGGCTCAGAGGCCCTGGTTTGCAGAGGATCATGGCAGAGATCAACCAGGATGCTGTGGTGAGCCTTTTTGACATTGTATAGACAGCCAAACCTCCATTCTTCAGGCCCTTCTGTGTTATGTTCTGGGCGTCACATCCCGCTGTGCTGCCCATAATTTGTGTCCAGGTCAGCCACATGCAAGGAAGCACATCACTCCCTGTAGCGTATCTGCACTCATTGTATTCAGCTTTCCATTGGATTTACACAAACATTGAGGGTAAATGTGTTGAGACTTACACTTTGGAAGCAGTAAAATCCTAACAATGTGTTATACACCAAATGGGACCATATAGATCCAGATGATTGAACCTGGGTCAGCTGCGTACAAGGCAAACGCCCTTCCACTGTGCTTTCGCTCCAGCCAACCAGCCTTACACATTTACCTACATTTTCCTAGTTATTCTCTGCGCAGCTGGTGTCTGGCCCTTTAAGGCTGCTTGCAGAAGCGGAAGTGAGTCACAGCAGGGCATTTACCTGTTTGCCTGCAAGACACTGGATCAGGAGTCCATTTGTTATGCAGGTGAAGGGAGAAGAGGCTGTCCCATTTGGAAGGGATCTGTGAAGGCTGGTTTCATGGCAGGACAATAGCGGCCTCCTGTGAGTGCCCGCACCTCCAGGTCTTTGCATTGAGGTTCAGGGCCAAGCCAGCTCTAAGGACACTTTTAAGCTTCTTTTTCAACCGATATCCCGGTGGTTCCTGAGCCTGCCAGGGTTTGGTGGTAGTCGCAGAGCTTTGGTGAGTGCAGTGGGAGCTGTAACGGGGCTCACGGTTCGCAGGTGTGAGTGCCTAGTTCTGGTGATCCCCTGCAGCTCAGTTGTGTGGTGGTGGCTAGTGGCCGGGGCCGAGTGCGGGGGCTGCAGGACGTCGGGGCTGGGCCGTCCTGACCCTCCCAGCACAGGACTGCGCTGGGCCCTGTCCTGGATGCTTTGGCCGGGACCTCCCTGCTGCAAAACCTGCAGATTCTCTTAGAGGACCGGAGAGATAGCACAGCGGTTAGGGCGTTTACTTTGCATCTGGCCCACCAAAGATCGACCTCCAAGCTCGACCAGGACAGGTGCCTCAGCGCAGAGTCAAGTTCCTCGTCGGTATCGCAGGTGGTGCCTCCAAAACTATAAAACGACTGTTCATTTTTGAGGGGCAGGGGGGCAGCTCCTTAATGGCAAATGACACTGTAGCCCTCCGTCACTATTCATTAGTAGCCTTGATTTCCAGACCGACCCTTGGGTGTGGTTCTAGGGGTGGTTGTGGTTTGCAAATGAAAATTTACTTTGGGGCTATTTTTTGTTGTATGTTGGGCACATATGTGGAATTACTTTGGGAGCAGCACACTGGAATTCTTCTTTTCTTTTTTAAGTTCTTTCTGGGTCATGTGAGATGCCGAATATCGATCGGGGTCAGCATGGGAAGCACCCCTCCCAGCTTACTATCTCTGACTCCATATTGTTATTTTTTGTAACGCAGAATTTCTGTATCCTAAAATCAACTTGAAAATTGCACCCCGACTCTTCATCTCCCCCTGATCAGGCAAAACTCGGCTATTACAATGATTACTGAGAGTTCTGTTCAAATAATGTGTGGACGTGTGCTACGTGCCTTTGGTGGCTATAATTGGTCTCCCCACCCTGGCCGGTGAAGGGTGACAGAGGATCGAAGAAGGAAACAGGGTCCAGGCTGTTGGTGATCTGCTGGATATTATCCCAAAGTGCTTTAGGCTTCATCTATGAATTGCCCCTATTTCTCCTCCCAGAGAAGCTTATCATGTCCTTGCTAACATCCCTAGTTTAAAGTTTATCTTTAACCTTTCCTTTATGTTTTACCTCGTGTTGTCTCAGTTCCCCAGGTCAGTCTTAATTACTTATAAAGCATGACTTTCTGGTAATTCTCAACTTTGTATTTGTACTGGTTTGCAGTTGAAGGGCTATGTATTTGTACCTGCTTTTCTATTTCCCCTATAGATTATTTATATTTTTAGTATACAGAATGTTTTTTGGTTAAACAGAGTAAGACCATCAATGCTATGCTCCTAATATTTGGGAGTTGATTGAATCTGAAGTCATCTACTCCAGGGCATAATTGCTTGGTGATCATTACTTGACTCGGGCTTCAGTTGCTGTAGTTCCTAACACCCCAACAGGGAGGTTCTGCCGTGGGACTTGGATGGACCTGGGGCAAGTGGCAAAACTACCCCAGCTTCGAAATGGAACATTCTAGAAAGCACGTGTGTATGGTCTTGATGCAAACTGTTACAACGTTAGAGACAGGATCCCATGGGGAAGCACAAGGTGAACTGGCCTGAAAACTTAGTTTGGGATTTACAGTAAAAGCCTTGCTTGGTCTCAGAGCCCAGAGAAGTAAGTGTTAAAAGCTTTATTTGCTCTGGGTGCTGGAGAGATAGCACAGCGGGTTGGGTGTTTGCCTTGCATGCGGCCGACCTGGGTTCGATTCCCAGCATCCCATATGGTCTCCTGAGCAACACCAGGAGTAACTCCTGAGTACAGAGCCAGGAGTAACCCCTTGAATCACCGGGTGTGACCCAAAAAAGCAAAAAAAAATCCTTACTTGCTGTCAAAGCCCAGAGAACTAAGTGTTGGAATCTTTGTCTCTTACTGTGTTTATCCAAACTGCAAGTGTTGATAACTTATACAACTAGAGGAAAAGATAAAACTAACGTAGATGTCCCTGGGAGACAGAGTGTCTCCTTGGGTGAATGACAATTTTCTCTGCCAAATATCTGCGTAAATGATCAGTCACTCCTATGGTATGGTGCTTACCTGTCCCTTTTCAATGCCAGGGTACCTCACAGCTCTCCTGGGTCCATCCAGTCTCTTGCTTTTGGGGTGCTAAGAACAAAGGGCAGCTGAGGCTTAAGTCTCATAAACATGACTATGCCCAAGAGTATATACTATCTGCAGTCAATTGACTCTGAAGTTACAAAAGCCTAGTATTGCCTTACTTTGTCTATACAAAGCTGAGGGCTGGGGGCATGGCCATCCCAATCCTCCCAGCACAATCTTCCCAACTGGGACTGCACTGGTCCTTGTCCAGGAGCAAAAAGGATATTTGTCTAAAGTAAACTGCAGAGGATATAAAGGAAAGAGAAAGTCAACATTTGACTTACACATACAAAATCCAGAGATCTCTGAAGAATCTGACTTTACAATTCACAGTTTCTGGTTAGGGGAAGTGGGTGATTAATACATAGGAGAAACAGAGCACCTGGAAGTTAAAGATGAATACTAAGGAAATTGGAGTGATTCAGGAGGATTGTGATGGGTGTTATTCAGTAAGCCTAAGCTCCTTGTAGCAGAGGAGAAATGATGGAACAATGTTAAACCTAAATTTTTAGAACTCTAATCCAACAAGGGTAAAGGGTTGTGTTTTTTTAAGCATCTTGCTATCTTAGATTTGGTTTTTCACGAATAAGGACATCTGCTCAGGGATCACCATGGGTGTGTTAGAGCACATTTACTTAGGGCCAGAGACATTGTACAGTGAGTAAGGACTTAACCATCCAAGCAATCGACCCAGGTTCCATCCCCTACATCCATATTTTCTGTACCAGCGTGATTCCTGAGTGTAATACTAAGGGTAAGCCCGGAATCTGCCGTTTGTGGCCCCCAAACAAAAATCACACAAAGACACACTTGTATATACACATATATGCACATACAATTAAAAAGATGTAAAATGGGGAAAGAAAAATAGGAATTCAGGAGAAACTGTGAGTTTCTGTAGCAGGGAAAGATCACGAATAGGGAAGTTTTAAGGACCAGAAATTTG
The DNA here is from genome assembly GCF_029834395.1 of Sorex fumeus. Classification (NCBI taxonomy): domain Eukaryota; kingdom Metazoa; phylum Chordata; class Mammalia; order Eulipotyphla; family Soricidae; genus Sorex; species Sorex fumeus. The sequence continues at coordinate 6,257,881 of NW_026606076.1, forward strand.
ACTCTTTTAATTTTTCACTCTAGAATTTCTCTTTGCACATCATTTTCCCTGCCTTCGGTAGAATTTGCTTTTTTCGTTCTTATATTTTTCGCCATAGCATGCAGTACTCAGTGTTTACCCTTGTCTCTGAGCTCAGGGATCATTTGGCAAGATCAGGGTAACATTGTGTGTCTAGATATCTTTGGTTCAATGTTTGGTGACAACTGCAGAATCGGAGGACTTCTCCTTACCCCCAGGCCCCTTAGTGTGTGACCGACCACTCCAGCATTTGCCTCTCCACTCCTTTATTCGGGTCCACGCCCCTTGCAACACAGATTCACCTGGGTGGCAGAAAAAGGTTCTCAGTGCCTAGACTCTGGCTCTTTAAGGCACCTTATGGAAACGGAAGTGATGTCATAAGCGATGTCATAAATGTCATGGTTCATTTTCCATTCCTGACACAGACACTGTGGCTGTTGCTCACTTGGTAAAGGACAAATAAATTTGCGCCCCATCCTGGAAGGGCGACTCTGAACAAGGATTTAGTTTCAGGACTCGAGCAACCTCCTGTGAGCACCCCGTGCCTTCCCATTTCCACACTCTGAGCCGAGGGGCCGAGCCAGCTTGGGGAGCACTTTTGTGCTGGTTTTTCACTTGTTAGCCATCATCCATGTGGATCCTGAGGTGTGGTAGAGGTTTTAGGGGACGCAGAGCTTAGGGGGTACAGTGGAGGCTGTCTCAGGGTTCAGGGGTGATAGTTTTGAGTGCGTGATTCTGGGGTGCCTCTTTGGCCACGATCGTCTCCAGCTCCAGGATGGGGCAGTAGTGGGTAAATGCGGGAATCAGCCAGGAGCTTGGCAGTCCCAACCCTCCCAACAGTCCCATGTTTGAACCATCGGCCCTAATCTCGCTTCTGTAGAATCTCCAGATTTGAGGGGCAGAGCTTCAGCCCCTCCACCTAATGGCAGGAGACCTGTTGCTGGTCATCTTCATTGTCTACCGTGAGAGCTGGGATCATGCGGGATATGTGGGTTTGGGGGGGGAGAGGGCCCGCAGGTGGCTGAGGTTTGACAATGAGAATGCATTTGGGGGGCTATTTTTGATTTTTTGGATTTCTGGGGGGAGACCGGGCACATGCCTGGAGATGCTCATGACTTACTCTAGCCTCTAAGCTTGGGAATTAACCCTGGCGCTGCTGGGGGCCATATGGGATGCAGAGGATTGATGGGTTCATCTAGTCCAACGCCCAACTCACATTACTGCCTGTCCAACTACAATAATGGTGTATCTTTTTTCCGTATCATGAATTTCACCTCCCTCACATCAACTTGTAAAGCAGCCCTGATCCTTCATCTCTCCCTGAGCAGACAACCCCTGGAATTGGGGTAAATACTGAGGAAAAAGGGGGATTTTAATGTTTATTTTTTGAAAGAAGATTTTTGTGTGTGGGGGAGGGAGAGCTGTGTTCATGACTCACTCCTGGTATTTTTGGAAGAATTTACATAGGAAGGGGCGGGGCAAAAGTACAGCAAGTAGGGTGATTGCCTTGCACACAGCCAACCCAAGTTCTGTGTCTTGAATCCAACTGGTCCCCATACCTGCTGGGAGTGAAACCCGAGTGCAGAGCTAGGAATACTCCCTGAGCAGTGCTGCTTCTGACTCAGAGACGAAAAACACGCACCCCCCCCCCACACACACACACATGTACACAGCAAACTTATGATCACAGAAAAAGAGAATAATAAGAATTCATGGAAAATCATTCAGAAAAACAAAGTTCTAAGGACCTGCTATTTGAATATTTAAATGTTCTTCCCTCTTATTTTGCGCATGAATTCTGTGTGTTACTTGTGTGTCGAATTTGCCCTTTTTTGCAGTGTGTTGGTCATAATCTACAGTGCTCAGGTCTTAACTCCTGACAGTTCATATTATGGTCCTTAGTAAATGCCCTGGTGATTTGAATTATTTTTCTATACAACCAAGTGTTTGTGCGGTTTTCTAATATATTCTTGCACGGCAGGAGCAAGTGTTGGATGAGGCTCACGCAGATGTGCCATTTCAGGGTTAGAGTAAAGCAGGACCCATAAGGGTTCAGGTCCAGTGCGAGAGAGCAGGGCTGTGCCTCTGACCCAACTGTACCCACAAGTGATCTCAGACCCCGGGACAGAGTGCCCAGGCGCATGTACTTGTCCCGCTTGCAAGAGAGTGGTTGAAGCTTTGTCCACTCTAAGTCCCTGTGACTTTCCCCATGGCAGAGCCTCATCCAGGCTTTAGTTCCCAGGGGGCAGCACTGCTGCCAGCTACAGGGGCTCTAGTACTTGGGACCATCAGCACTCAGAGTCAGCCCCTCACTGGGCCTGTAGGGATTTTCCTGTGCAATCCAGGGAGGAATCCGAGGATCAGAGAAGGCTGTTGTTTCCTCCCCTATAGCCTGGGCCTGAGCTCCTATCCTGAAGTGCAGAAATGATGCCAACAAAATTTGCATCCCCAGCAGAGACAGGAGCTTCTGCCATTGTCTCCCTGAGGTGGGATTGTGTGTGTCTGGTCTGAGCTCAGGGGTGGGAGGAGGTTCTGCTGTCTAGTGCTCACTGTTCTGACTTCTCCAGGTCTTTGCACGGAGCCTCCTGCTGATCCTCAGAACAGCAGTGGTGGGAGAAGATGGTGACGTGGCTTCTGATAAACCGTCCAAAGGTAGGAGTAGAGGGACAGAATGGCATGAGGTAGTGCAGGAGAGCCCGGGCTTCCTTGGCGATCTGTTTTGAGTTTCTTTTGGACGGATTCCAAGAAGAGACTTCCGACCGGACTGCCCCATATTTGGCTTTGGGACTGAACCAGCAGTGTGAGGAGTACTCAAAGCTCAGTGCTCAATGATTATTCCTGACAGGTCTAGGCAACCAATGGGATGCTGGAGGTCCAAAGATCTTGTCTTGGGTTTTCTGTTTTATTTGCGGTGGCAGAGTAAAGGATTCTCGCAATCATTCCTTGTGCTGCACTCTGGCATTGGCCCTGGCAGTGATTGTTGGATCATATGGGTTGGCGGGGATCACCAGTCCTAGACGCTGTCCCCGAACAGCTGTCCTGTTACGCCAAAGTGCTGCTTCATTTTCTTTTGCATTTTGTACTCAGCCATCCTCTTTACTCTGTGCTCTGGATTCACAACTGATGGGCATCAGAACACCCTGGGGTGTGCTGGCCCCGTTTGCACACTGGCAACTACAGTGACTTGGGCCCCAGGACTTGCTATTCCCCTGTTTTGTCCTTCCTGCTTTGGAGCGCCTCTCCTTCTCAGCCATACAGTCTTACGTTCACATAATCTTATGTGTGGATTTCTGGACATGCACCGATCCCAAGGAGAAAGAGCCAAGGATCTCTGAGGCCAGTAGAGGTGTTGGGGTCAAGAAACTTCTCCCTTCTTTGAGAGGGATTTGGGGCGGTCCTGAGCAGTGAGTTCCTACAGGCACACATGCCATGCACCGCTCTGAGTAGTTGTCTATATGGACTGTCGAGTTCTCAGTCTTAGTGGCCATGAGCTGTGGGGTGCAGCAGTGAGCGTGCAGTGGTTTTTGCTGCACCCAGGGATGGTCTTTTGGATCGTACAAGTCTGCGTTCAGGTGATCCTCTCTACAGTGCTCACTGGACCAGTGGTGCTCTAATTGGACCTGGGGTTACCAAGAAAGGCAGATACATCCAAGAACCTTCTGTATAACATCCTCCCACTTTAGCAGATCCAGCTGCCTTATGTGATTTCTGGGGCCCGTCAGCCATGCGTGTGCATGGAGGCTGGTTCATTCGAAGGGCAGAGGCGTAGCGACATTATAAGACCCTGGATCCTGGCCTCACAGCAGTGGGAATGAGACTAAGATAGACTCTAACTGCCACCGTCCCTGTGTGCTGACTCAGGATGCAGTGACCTTCCATGACGTGGCTGTGAACTTCACCCCGGAGGAATGGTCATGCCTGGCGGCCTCTCAGAAGAAACTCTACAGGGACATGATGCTGCAGACGTACCAGCATCTGCAGGCTGTCGGTGAGAGCAGTGTGGAGCCAACCGTTTCTGGACAGACCCGCTTGGGCTCCCTGGGATTAGGCCGCAGCTGTGTGTCCAACAGTAGCTGTGACTGTGACGGGCTGGGATGGAGGAAAGCCATGAGGTAATTGTTCCCTCCCAGGTTTTTTTTATAGGGTTGACCTGTGGATACTCAGGGCTTACTCTCAGCTCTGTCCTTAGGAATAACTCGTGTGGAGTATCAGGACCCTGTGGGGTGATTCAGATCAACCCGTTTTTTGACTGTGTCCATGGGAAGATCGCTATCTGCCCAGTTATCGCTCAGCTCCCTTTAAATAGTTCCATCCATTGGTGAATTAATTTACTTTCTCTACTACACAAACCTCTTTTTTTAATTTTAAATTTATTTATTTATTGAATTGCTGTGGGAAAAGTTACAAAGCTTTCAGGTTTAGGTCTCGGTCATGCAAATATCAATCACATTTCCCTTTACCAATACTTATTTTTCACCACGAAGAACCCCAATAAACCCTCACCCACCCAATGCCTGTGAGACAGATGAATTCTACTTAACACTCTATCTACTTTGACTAGCTTCATTGTTTCAATAAATGTTGCACCATTATTATTTAGAGTTTACCCCCACCCCCAAATGAGCCAGCTGATAAAGCATTGTGAAAAGATTTGCTTTCTACAGCTGGGTTCAAGAGTTAAATGATGTTTTGGATTTCTGCTATTTTACTTATTAACTCTGAAAGTAATTCTACTGAGAGTCAGATAATTAAGAGATTGGTTTCTGTGCTCTGGAGTCATTGCCGTGCCGGAGAGCCACTCGTGGGGGGCAACTGGTGACCTCGGTAGGGCGTGAAGGACGGGCCGGAACGCCCCCCTTCCCATGAGGTTTTACTTGCTCCCTCACCCTCAGCTCATACCTGCTGTCCACAAGGCTCCTATGCGGCCGCAATCTTTCTTTCCAGAGAGGAGAGGGCGAAAGGGAGCAACACCCTTTCTCCTCCAGGCAGACATGATGGCATGGATTAATGCATAGTCCGTTTACTTTTCTGCTCCAAGCTGCTGGTTTCTGCATTAAGTCCTTGTGCTTCTGGGGCCGTGGCCGTGCCAGAGAGCCACTCGTGCGGGGCAACTGGTGACCTCGGTACGGTGTGAAGGACGGGCCGGAACACCCCAAGTCCCATGAGGTTTCAGTCGCGCCCCCACCTCCCGCTGATACCTGCTCTCCACAAGGCTCCCATCTACACGAACTTCTGTGTGTTTAATTGGCTTTGCTGTTGCCTTTGTTTAGGGAGCACAGTCCACAGTTCTCCTGGCTTTGTCCTAAACGATGACTCATAAGAGTGCTCAGAAACCGGGACACCATGTACTGAAACGTCTTGGCAATTTAAAATGTAGGTGCCTGAACCCCAGTACTTTTGCACCAGGCACTCAAATCATATGGTTTCTGCTTTTTCTTTTTTCCTTAGGCATTAGGGATTAGGCATTATTCCTTCCTGTGTATTCAGGATCCACACTTGGCCTTGCTCCAAGACCATATGGGCTGCCTGGGGTCAAACCGATATGTGTGTGCAGCGCTTCTGTCCTATGTGCTGTACTATCTCTCTCCCACCACAGAGGATTTGATATCTCGTCTCTCAACTCATTAGACGGTGCTGTATTTCAGTGCTTGGATTTACTTCTAATGATTCTTGTGAGACTTCAGGAGGACTTAGGGTTTGCTCTTGGTCTCTGCACTCAGGGATCACCGCTGGCTTGAGCACCCTGCTTGAGCACCCTGCAGCTCCTAGTTTGGGAACTTGAGCGGCAGGACACGCCAGCTTATGGGGCGTTTTCCAGCTTGTTATTTTATAACTTGTTCTGTATATCCAGGCATTTGGGAATGTGCAGCTTTTGAGGGATGCATTGGGGGCCGTTCTGTGGCGCAGGTATCATGGGTGAGGGTGCGTTATCCTGAGGGTCCCTGCAGCCAAGATCGCATCCAGGTCCAAGATGACACTGGAGGGTGGGCACATGAACTTTGGGCCTTGGTGTGAGAGACCTGCAGATAGTGGTGGTCTTGGCCATCTCAGACCTCCCTACTCAGGTCTGTGCGGGGCCCTGTTTAGAGCCTTTGGCCCGGACATAACACTTATTGAACCTCCATATATGTTCACGGGCAGCCCCCAAAGGAAAGGGACACTTTTGTGGTCCGTCATTTTCATTGGCTCCCGTGCTGGGGTTGGGACTTTGGCGCGTGTGTGCACAAATTAGAGGTTTTTGTCTCTGAAAATTTACTCTTTGGGTTATTTTTTTTGAGTCACAACCAGCGATGTGCATGGGGTTACTCCTGGCTTATGCACTCAGGAATTACTACTGGCAGTGCTCAGAGGACCGTACTGTTGCCGGGATTCAAACCCGGGTTTTTCGCCTGCAAGGCAAACGTCCTACCCGCTCTGCTCTCACTGCTGCTTAATGGCTATGATCCCAAAGATTCAGAGACAAATCTTGAAACCCAGCGGCTCTTGGCAGAAATGAGTCTGGATCCAGGAGTAGGTTACTATCCCTGGGCCACCCCAGAGGGAATTGGTGCTGTCCCTCCACCTGCTCCCCCTTTGCTGTGTCGGGGTGCATCATTGCCTTCACACGTGTTTCCCACTCAGCTATCCCACTAAGCTCCACACTAAGCTAGTACCAAACCCAGTCTCGGGCCCCTTTTGTTTTCACTCTAAACCTGTGCTTCAATTTTCTGCAGAGGTAGTTATTTCCACTTACTGTATCTTGGGCTGGAGTGATAGCAAAGCGGTAGGGTGTTTGCCTTGCACACAGCAAGCCCGGCCGAGCGGGTTCGATTCCTCCATCCCTCTCGGACAGGCTGGCAAGCTACCGAGAGTATCTTGCCCACGTGGCGAAGCCTGGCAAGCTACCCGTGACGTATTCAATATTCCAAACACAGTTACAGCAAGTCTCAAAATGGAGACGTTACTGGTCCCGCTCGAGTAAATAGATGAGCAATGGGAGGAGAGTGTTTGTGTTTGTTTTGTTTGTATGTCAGTTCTTTGAGTTAAAAAAATTTTACACAGCTATCTGACCTGCCGTCGGTTTGTTTTGCTTGTCTATCTTGCTGAAACGTTAGGTCTTTGCCTGGAAAATCCATCCACGTGTCAGAATTGCAATCAAGTTGGGTAAATATTAGAAATCAACCAGCAGATCTAGAATTTTCTGGATTAGGAGACTATCAGGCACAGCACAGTAATTGGAATCCTTCTCTGCTGTTCCTCGGGTAGCAACAGCCCAGGTGGAATTCTTCTGGTCATGCACACTGTGACAAAATCTCGAGTGAGCAATTACGCCCTCAGCCCCATGAGGATGCCAAGACATGTGGGATGTCTTCTGTGGGTGACCAGAAGGAAGTGAGCGCCCACACTGCGAAGAAGCGCTCCCCTGGGAAAAGCTACTCGGAGACTGTTCTGCTCAGTCCATGGACACAAGCCGTCCCCATTGGAGAAGCCCCTGGACTGTGGGAGAGGAGCATTGTTTATAGTGAGTCCAGTTATGTACCCCACAAGATCTGAAGGCTGGAATGGAACCCAGGTTACCCAAGTGAAAGGAAGCTCTCACACTCTTTGGCTCTCCATACAGCCCCACCATCATGCCGGAGTGCTTCCTGAGTGCAGAGCCAGGACAATCTCTGCGGGTTCCTGGATTTGTGACCCCCAAACCATGAACAAACCAAATACAAACAAAACAGCCTCAGTCCCTTATTGGAGAATTCCCTCATTCCAACACGGGCATTTCTGAACTGAATCTTGCTGTATCCATGCTGCGTCTTTCTTGTAGTAGAGGGTTGGGTATCCTCAGAATGTGGGGTGATGTGGTGTGGGTTGCCCATAGCAGGAAATATTTCTAAATGGTTTGGTCACAGACATAACAAAGTGGCTTCAGATGTATTTTAGCTCAGAGTGTCACTGTCCTCCCATTGCTCATGGATTTGTTGGAGCACGCCCAGTAACACTGTGAGACTTGTTACTGTTTTTGACATATCAAATATGACACAGGTAGCTTCTCAGGCTTTGGCGTGCGGGCAAGATACTCTTGGTAGCTTGCCGAGAGGGGTTGTGGAATCCAACTCGGGTCGTCCATGTCGGCCACATGCAAGGCAAAAACCATACCCCCTGTGCTATGGCCCCAACCTTGCAGCTTTGCCTTGCTCTGTCCACATCAGGTTCAATCCTCTGCATCCATCGTGGTCCAGAGGCAAAGATGGAGCAGCCCACTCGACCCCCGAGGTGATTCAGCTATGTACCCCACAAGATCTGAAGGTGAGAATCGAATGCTGGTCACCCATGTGAAAGACTTGCACCCTCAAGACTCTCCTACCACTGCCCCTTTGAAGCTCCTTGCTTGATCTTTAATTATCCAATACTTGATACAGAAGCAAACCTAAGTAAGGATGGAAAATTCTTAAAGAAACGAGCCTTGAGAGGGACAGAAATGCCCACAACTCCATCTCGTAGCGTTTCAACGTAAATTCTTGGGTCCAAATTTTCCCATGTTTAAGATTTTCAGCCCTTTTCTTTGCTGAAATGTTAAGTATGAGGTCATTAAGGATCCAGCACGCAGTTTGGGCTGCTGCAACGGGAGCAGAGCGGATACGGCTTTTGCCTTGCATCCGTGGGACCCGGGTATATTCATAGGCTTCCCCTACGGTTCTTCAGTCAAGTCCATTGTGATTACTGAGTACAGAGCCAGGAGAAGGTCGTGAGCATACCCGGGTGTGGCCACAACCATAAAGGAACAAACAAGAAAGAAAAGTAAAACACAGAGCTTTAGTTCCTTGATGGCGAATTCTCTCACCCTGACTTGAGGGTATCAGAATTGTATATTCTTCCATTCCCCGCGTCGGTGTAGAAGACGGTTAGAGAACCCTCATAATGTGGAGTGATGGGGTTTGGGTTACCAATAACAGGAAACATTCATAGGGCTCGGTCACAGGCATCACAATGTGCATTCTATGTACATTTTTCTTGTACAGAGAGAAGAGAACAATAAATGTGAGAAAGTAACCTTGCCTTGCTCATTAAAGGCTCAGTTCAATCTTCTGCACCCCTCGAGGTTTAGAGACAAAGCGAGGGCAACCCACTCATCCCCCGAGGCGATTCAGATATCCACCCCACAAAGGTCTGAAGGTTGGAATCGAACCCAAATTTCTCAAGTGAAAGACAAGCAACCACAGGCTCTCCTACCACTGCACCTGTGGAAGCGGCTTGCTTAATCCTTTATTACCCCATACTGAACACTGAAACAAACCCAAGGATGGAAAATTCTTAGAGAAATGAGCCTTAAGAGGGACAACAACGTCCACAGTTCCATCTCGTGGTGTTTCGGCAGAACTACCACTGCCCGACTTTTTCCACGCTTAAGTTTTCCAGCCCATTTCTTTGCTTCTCTGATAGATATCACGACCATCCTGTTATTCATCGATTGCCTCGAGCAGGCCCCAGTAACGTCTCCTTCATCCTAGCCCTGAGATTATATTCAAGGCTCTTTAGGAGAATGAGACCCATCATTGTCACTGGTATTTGACATATTGGGTATGCCACGGGGAGTTTACATTCAGTTACATTCGGTAGCCTGCCAGTTTGTCCAAAATAGAAATGAGATAATCAGATGTCATAATAAGATCTCCAGGAGCTAGTTTTTATAGTTTCTGAGTCTTGGCCGTTGGTGGGATTACACGGCGCCAGTCTCCTGCCCCCATGCCTGGCTTTCTCGCCGGGGCCCCTTGGAGGGGAGCGGGTTGAGCTTTCCTCCCCGCCCCGACCAGCGCTCCGGCAGCCGAAGACCTGCAGGACCAGCCACCACCATGCTGAGACCACTCTCTGCACACATGAAGGTACTGGGAGAGGGACAAAGCCACGCGGGTTCCGGGGCCGAGATCTCCAAGCCTACTCGGATTGGGGCCGAGCATCCTCCACCCAGATCCTCCAAATTCCAGTAGGCGGGGGTCACACCCTCCACCTGGCCCCCTGGCGCTGTGTAATCCCATCAGCGGCCAAGACTCAGAGACTATAAAATTCAGATCCCGGACGAGAACAGTGCAGTCTCTGCCCCCGCGCCTGGGTGTTCCTTCCCGGAGTCCCTTGGAGGGGAGCGGGTTGAGCTTTCCTCCCCGCCCCGACCAGGGCTCCGGCAGCAGAAGACCTCCAGGACCAGCCACCACCATGCTGAGACCACTCTCCGCACACATGAAGGTACTGGCAGAGGGACAAAGCCACGCGGGTTCCGGGGCCGAGACCTCCAAGCCTACTCGAATTGGAGTCGAGCATCTTCCACCCAGATCTCCAAATTCCAGTAGGCGGGGATCACACCCACCACCTGGCCCCCTGGCGCCGTGTAATCCCATCAGCGGCCAAGACTCAGAGACTATAAAATCCAGATCCCGGAACTGCGTGGCCGCATTTGCGGCTGCGCGACGTCTTATCAGAACTTTTTTTTTATGACATCTTATTGTCTTATTCCTATTTTGGACAAAGTTGCAGACTATCGAATGTAGCCTGCCCACAGGGCAGAGTCTGGCAAACTCCCCGTGGCGTACCAAATATGCCAAATACCAGTAACAATGATGGGTCTCATTCTCCTAAATAGCCTTGAATATAATCTCACGGCTAGGATGAAAGAGACGTTACTGGTGCCTGCTCGAGGCAATCGACGAATAACAGGATGATGAAATGAAATGAAATGAAAAATGAACACTGAAGCAAACCCAAGGATGGAAAATTCTTAGAGAATTGAGCCTTAAGAGGGACAACAACGTCCACAGTGCCATCTCATGGTGTTTCGGCGGAACTACCACTGCCTGACTTTTTCCATGCTTAAGTCTTCCAGCCCATTTCTTTGCTTCTCTGATAGATATCAGGACCATCCTGTTATTCATCGATTGCCTCGAGCAGGCCCCAGTAACGTCTCCTTCATCCTAGCCCTGAGATTATATTCAAGGCTCTTTAGGAGAATGAGACCCATCATTGTCACTGGTATTTGGCACATTGGGTATGCCACGAGGAGTTTACATTCAGTTACATTCGGTAGCCTGCCAGTTTGTCCAGAATAGAAATGAGATAATCAGATGTCATAATAAGATCTCCAGGAGCTAGTTTTTATAGTTTCTGAGTCTTGGCCATTGATGGGATTACATGGCGCCATTCTCCTGCCCCCATGCCTGGCTTTCTCACCGGGGCCCCTTGGAGGGAGCGGGTTGAGCATTCCTCCCCGCCCCGACCAGCGCTCCAGCAGCCGAAGACCTGCAGGACCAGCCCCCACCATGCTGAGACCACTCTCTGCACACATGAAGGTACTGGCAGAGGGACAAAGCCACGCGGGTTCCGGGGCCGAGATCTCCAAGCCTACTCAGATTGGGGCCGAGCATCCTCCACCCAGATCCTCCAAATTCCAGTAAGCGGGGTTCACACCCACCAACTGGCCCCCTGGCGCCGTGTAATCCCATCAACGGCCAAGACTCAGAGACTATAAAAACCAGCCCCCGGAGGCACGCGTCCGCATTTGCGACATCTTATCATTTCATTCCTACTTTGGACAAACTGGCAGGCTACTGAATGTGACCTGCCCACGCAGCAGAGTCTGGCAAACTTCCCGTGACGTACCCAATATGCCAAATACCAGTAACAATGAAGGGTCTCCTCTTGGCACATGGATTCCTTGAGAATGAAGGCAGCACCATTGGGGTCAGCGTCATCCCCCAACCCCCACTCCACCCCACATGGTCCACACCTGATCTGGCTATATCATTCAGGGGAAGGGATTCGGAGGCAGGGGTGGGGCAGCGTCTGGAGTTGGGCTGAGGTGGGGGGCACACAGCTCCGCCAGGGGACCCACATCCTTCTGGTGTCTGACTTTGGTTCCCACACTCGGGGACCCCCCTCCTGCCCTGCTCCGAGCAATTTCTGAAGAATCCAAACAGCAGTCTACCTCGAACAGTAGGGAATCCGATGGTCAACAAGGAGGTCTGGAAGCACCAGATATTTTGGGGAAAGAACGGGAGGCAGGTTTAGAAGCAGGTTTAGGAGGGCTGTATCAGCTCCGAGCTGAAAGTTCTTTGTATACAGTGTAGGGGTGTTAAACTTCCAGCTAAACTTCAGCTGCTCCCCCAAGAGAGGAGTGGGGAGGCTAAGAGTTCCCCCTACGGCCTGAAGAAGGAAGGAGATTCCTCTTGTCTGACCGTGAGGCAGTTGCCAGAGAAGATAAATAGGGCTTCTGGAGGCCTCATCACCATTAGTGCCCCCGTGGGGGCGTCCCATCTGTCCCTCCCTCTCCTCTGCGACCCCCAGACTCTCAGCTACTGAAGCAGACGGGCCCCTGCTGGAAGCCGAACTTCTGTTCAGGCTGTCCAAAACCGGCAGCCACCACATCCAGCAGTGGGAGAACCCTTCCCTGGGGGCGCTGCATTCCAGCAGGGTCTTGGCCTGGCCCCTCCCCGGGCGCAGGGACGCCCCTGTGCATTCCCACCGCCCATTCCGCTGACCTAGCAGCTGTCCTAGGGGGGCCGGAGCATGGCCAACGCCAAATAGCTATCTTGTTGAGGCCCAGCTTCTGGCCCGTGGCCTTCCAGGAGTGCAGCGCGAGGCCCTGGCTCCCTGCCGCCAAGTCCAGCCTGGCAGCATTGTTCTGGCACAGGCCTGTGAAGGACTGCCAGGTTCTGGTGCTCAGCAGGCACAGGAAGGTCAGCTGCTCGCCGCTTACCCGGGCGCCGTCAGCATCCGTGTAGGAGAACTGCAGGTGCCCGGGCAGGAGTCGAGAGCCAGAGGGCCCCAGGGACAAGCTGGCCAGCCCCGGCTCTTCCTCCCGGTTGCACTTGGTTTTAGTTTTGCTTTTGCACACCCAGCGGTGCTCAGGGATCACTCCAGGCGGGTCACAGGGGGTACTATGGGGTGTCCGTGGTCAAACCCCGGTCGTCGTGTGCAAGCCCAGTGTGTCCTTGCTGGACATCGCTGCTGCCCGACTGAGCCTCTTTCCCGCTGGAAACACCTGTGCTCTCTCCCCAGCGTGTGCTTCTCTCTAAACCTTTCTATGTAAGTTTCTATAAAACTATCTTGTTGGGGCCCGAGTGATGATATAGTGGGTAGGACACACAGACTTGCACACAGCAGGCCCGGGTTTGATTCCTGGCATCCCATAGTGTTCCCCTGAACACATCCAAGAGTAATTCCAGGACGCAGAGCCAGCAGTCATCCCTGAGTATCATTTGGTGTAACCCAAAAAGGAAAAGAAAAAAGAAAACTATCTTGCTTCACACATACACACACACACCCCCCACACACACCGCCACACAAATTTTAAAAATCTAGCAGAGCTTCTGACTCCGAGCTTCAGGAGAGTCTGTTCCTGTGGCTGGCACGCTTGTCCCTGTTCTCCCAGTCACTGACCCCAATCATTGCTCAGGCCCCAATGAGGCTGAAACTAGTACCTGGGAGGCCAGTGGGTCCTTCCAGAACACATGGCCCCCCAAACCGCCACCATGTCTGTGGGTCCCCCGCCCTCTCTTGCAAGCCAGCCTCTCTCCTCCCAGCCCACCTGCGGCCCAACAACATGACTGACCTTCCCTAGTTGAATGGAGCCATACTAGCAAGGCAAGCAACTCCCCACTGGATTATCTCTCTGGCCTCACATATCTTGTTAGGACAGGACAGCCTCGGACTGGGCCAAGGACAATGAAGATAGTATAGTTTCCACTCAGGCCTCTATTTTCTGCTTGTTCCAGGAGGAATGTAAGGGGCCCTGACCTATGACCATATAAAGGTATAATCTAATTTCATAAAAGACCTTGTGGTTGACTAATGAAACAGTTGCCACAGGTCCGGGCTTGTCCCTCAGACCCGGATATCACGTGAAGCCCGGAGCAGGCACTTACATAAGTTGAGACCTTCAAATCTGCTGTAATGGCCAGTATAGGCCTATAAATGCTCCCTTCTGAAGAAGCTCGGGGTCTTGCCTAACCTACTGGACCTGCGTTTCGGTTGGACGGCTTGACCCTGGCTAGCCAGCTCAATAAACTGCCTGCTTGCTGATTGCATTCCTTCATGGTCCTTGTCTGCGTCGGAGATCCCAAATTGTGCCCTAACAATCTTTGTAGAGCAGGCCCGGGACCCAAATGCAGCTATTCAGGTAGAAGTGCTTGTATCAGGAGACCGGGGCCAGTGTGATAGCACGATCCCCACCATCGTGCTGGGTCCCCCAAGCACTGCCAGGAATGGCCTTTATGTAGTGGAAAGGTGCTTGTATCTTTATCTCACAGTGATTCAATTAAACACACACAGACACACACAGAGAAAACTTTGTTGAATGTGTGAGTCTCTCTCCTTTCTACCCCTTAAATATACCCCCGAGGACTGGAATGTTCCCTTTGATCACAAGCCTATTTCCAGTTGATTCTCAGTAACTCATTTTGAAACATTATTCATCCACCTACAACCTCTGTGGCTGAAAAGTTATTTGAGCCCAAATCACTGTCTTCCCTCCACAGATTCATAGATTCTGATCTCTGTGGCACTGCCTATCCCAACCCCTGCTTCATTTTGGTGGAATTGGAGGAAAGCTATTTTCAGTACCCATCCCCCTCACCCTCTGACATTCGTTTATCCTCACATCTCACTCTGGTTGTGGCCTTCCTCACACATTCTGACTCTGCTCACAATATAGAAAGTTGCCATCCATATTGAAGCCATAGTGCAGAACTAGACATTTGCTTTGCTTGAAGCCAGCTCGGGTACAATCTCTGGCATCCCAGATGGTTCCCTGGGCACTGGAAGGAGTAATTCCTGAGTGCAGGGCCAGGAGAAACTTTGAGCATCACCAGGTGTGGCAAAGAAAGAAAAATATTGTCATTAGGAATAGGAATTAAACTTATTTTTTTCACTTGGGTTGATGTTATTTTTCAGCTAGATAGAAGCAAATGTTGCACAACGTGTCCAATGTAGGCACAGTCATGAGTGAAAGGAGCACAGGATTATTTAAAGAAGAATCTGTTTCAGTCAATTATTAAATGAAGTACAAAATATGCATGTAAGTAATATACAATGTTTTCAAAATAGCATAGGAAAAGGCCTAGAGCAATTGCACAGCGGGGAGGATATTTGTCTTGTGCACAGCTGTCCTGGGTTTGATCCCTGCTACCAAATATTCCCAGAGCCCCAGCAGGAGTGATCCCTGAGTATGGACATAAGTATGAACATATGATCTATACTAAAAATACACTAAAGATCACTTTATTTCATTGTATCTTCAATAGTATGATAAACCAAGAAAGAAGTTAAATGTTGAAAAATATAAATAATTAGATGTCTTGATTCACTGTTAATGAAGGATCTACATTGGTTAATAATTGAAATCTCCAAAGAAAACTATCATTCTGATAACACAAGTCATAAAAGAGTTGCAAAGTTAAAGAATTTTCAGCAATCTTACTCATATAAAATAATTCTAATTGGTTCAAAAAATTCTTGGTCATAACATTTAAAATGGTAGAAAAATATTTTTGATATGATTTTGCTTTTTGGGTCACATTGTCAATGTACAGATGTTACTCCTGGCTCTGCACTCAGGAATTACTCCTGGCTGTGCTTAGGGGACTATATGGGATGCTGGGAATTGAACCAGGGTCAAATGCGTGCAAGGCAAATGCCCTACATGCTGTGCTACCGCTCCAGCCCCATTTTTGGAAGACAGAAAAAGACATTTGAGTACATAAAATATTTATGAATCAGAACATCTGGTATTGTGATAGAAAATTCTTACCAAAATTAAAAACTCTAAAATTAAACAAATCCCTAAACAATCCTAGAATCATTTAAATAATCTGAACTAGATAAGATAGTTCTAATTTCATTTTGTTTATTTTTGGGCCACACTCAGCATTGCTCAGGGCTTACTCCTGGCTCTGAATTCAAGAATCAGTTGTGGTGGCTCAGGGACCCTATGGGCTGTCAGGGTTCAAACCTGCATCAGCTGCATGCACAGGAAGAGCCCTCCCCCACTGCACTGTGGCTGCCTCCCCCAATAGTTCTAATACTTTGGTTATTAAATCATAGGAGCTAAGAAAAATACATGAAAAAGGACATTTGGGAGAAAAGTTAAAAATCAATAAGAAATGCATAAAGAGATGGGGGAAGATTAATAAAAGAAAAGTGAACTCAGAAAACAAAGTTTAATCAGAGTGGAAAGGTGAACAGAGCTTCTGTGTCAGTGAATGAGTGAGGATGTAAACATTCTAAGTGACTTGTTGTATGTGTTACTGTAAGAACTGGTTATGCCACCAAAAAGTTCTAAAAAATACTTTAAATGAAAATGCAGATTAAAAGCAATAAAAGGGGCCAGAGAGATAGTCCAGTGCATGGGAATTTGCCTTGCTCCTGATGGGTTTGGTATTTATCTCCAGCATCGTATAGGGTCCCCACTTGCCTTTCTAAGTCTCTAAGGACAGTCTCTAAGGACAGAACAGTACAAGTCAGTCAAGCAAGTTTCCTTTGGACACGATGGTCAAGTGTGTTAAAAAAAAGTGCAGTTAAGAGGGAAGTAAGCCTACCTGCTTGGGACAGGCTTCTCCTCATGTTATTGAAAGGTACCTGCTGATTTTCACCCTGGCTGCACCTATGCCAATATTCTAGTGCTTGGAATTGCTTGTGTGTTAACTTGTAAATAATGGGTCCTGGTGATGAAAATAAGGAGGAAGTTTACTGAATAATCCGGTACAGAAATACCGCCCTGCCCGCTGTGCTATCTCTCCAGCCCTTTATTTAAATTTTTTTTAAAAAATGGAAACTTGCCTTCCTTGTGGCAAATGAGCTTCAATCCTAGCCATTTCTAATGTTCCCCAGAACCTCGCGGGCCCACATCAACCCCCCCTAAAAAATTAGCAATCCTGGGAAACTCACTGTCCTGTGCCCCACTCACTCCCTAACTGCTTGTTTTACCCAGATCAACCCTGTTGCAGTTTTCCTGATGGCCTTGTGTGTGAGAGCATTGACTCCACATTTGACTGTCCAGTAAAGCATCAGGGGGGACTTCTTATCCGAGCTCCCACGCTGACCAGCTACTCCAGCAGCTGCCTCTCCACTCCCTTATTCAAATCCACCCCCCTCCCACCACTGATTCACCTGGGTGGAGATAATGGTTCTCTACACATCTTGTGCCTGGCCCTTTAAGGCTGCTTGCAGGACCTGAAGTGACATCACAGCGGGGTCTTCCTGGTGCTTCTCTTCCTGGAAACAGGTCAGAGAGTCCTTGGTCACGGGTGAAGGAACAAGTAGGGCCCCAGTAAGGCAGCGGAACTCTGAAGGCCGATTTTCTCTTTCTGCAGGTCTGGGGTGGCCTCCCGTGAGCGCTCCGAGCCTCCCCGTCTTCGCCCTGTGAGCCGCGGGACCACTCCAGCCTCTCGCGATTGTTTTTCTTGTGTTCCCCGATATCCAGGCCGTTGCTGAAGTATGATGGGGTCATTTGGCAGCGCGGAGCTTTGGGAGGTTCGTAGGGAGCTATGTGGGATGCAGGGGTTGCGGGTGTGAGTGCATGATCCTGGGGGGATGCTGTTGCCATGGTCGCATTCAGCTCCGCATTTGGGGCAGCTGCGGGTGGGTGCGGGGCTGAGCGTGGGGGCTGCGGGCCTTGGG
This sequence comes from Sorex fumeus, assembly GCF_029834395.1. Lineage (NCBI taxonomy): Eukaryota > Metazoa > Chordata > Mammalia > Eulipotyphla > Soricidae > Sorex > Sorex fumeus. The sequence goes on from NW_026606076.1 coordinate 6,275,533, forward strand.
GTGCAGAAGCTGCCGAGGGCGGGGCCTTAGCCTTCCCGAACCTTCCAGCTGACCCATTTTGGGACCTTGCCCCAGTTTGCTGCTGTAGAATCTCCAGATTCACTTTGAGGAGCAGAGCCGCTCCCCCCCCCACCCCCCACCCCCGCCAAAGGCTTGAGACCCTTTTGCCGTCCAGCTTTTTCACTGGCTGCCCTCCTGGGTCAGGCTGGGATGGTGGATCCGCAGGTGTCTGGGTTTGCCAATGATAATTTCCTTTTGGGGCTATTTTTGGCATGGGGAATGGGGGGCTCTGCTTTCCCGGAGATACCCTGAGGGCTTACTCTGGCTCTGGCCTCAGATGTTATTCCTGGCAGTGCTCTGGGGGCCATGGGGATGCAGAGGATTGATTAGTGTCAGCAACGCAAGCATCCTAACAGGTTTACTGTGTGTTGGAATAGGAATATCTGCCTCCTCACATCAAGTTGCAAGGTCCTACCCAGAACGCTGACTATCGAGGTGAGTACGGGAGGTAAAGGGTGTGTGTGTGCGTGCGCGCTTGTGTGTGTTCGTGTACTGCTGGTAAAAGTGTATGTCTGTAGAAAGTTTTTTATTTATTTATTCATTTTTGCTTTTTGGGTCTCACCCAGCCGATGCTTAGGGGTTACTACTGGCTCTGTACTCAGGAAGCACTCCTGGCGGTGCTTGGGGGACCATGTGGGATGCTGGGAATTGAATCCGGGTTGGCCAGTGTGCAAGGCAAACACACTACCCACTGTGCAATCGCTCCAGCCCCTGTAGAAAGTTTAAAAAAATTTATTTATTTGCTTTTTGGTTCACACCCGGTAATGCAAGGGGTTCCTCCTGGTTCTGCTCTCAAGAATTACTCCGCTGGTGCTCAGGGGACCATATGGGATGCTGAGAATTGATCCCAAGTCGACTACTTGCAAAGCAAACCGCCCTACCCACTGTTTGACCACTCCAGCCCCTGTTGTTTTTTTTTAAGAAGACAGGGGCTCCCCCATGCAATCATAGCCCAAATGGTGGCTCTCTCACGGGGCCAGAAGGGGGCGCAGATGCATGGGATTTCCTGGCCTCAGAGTCCTTCCTGGCTGGGCCTGAGAGAACCTTCTGTGGGATCCGGGAGGAGTCCCCAGACCAAGGCAGGGCCGACTTTTCTCTCTTATAGCCCAGCCCAGAACTTGTGTTGCGAAAGGCAGCACAGATGCCAACCCATTTTGCTTCTCCTGGGGAGAGAGAAGCATTTTGCAGTGTCCCCCAGGCAGGTCTCTGAACCAGTGCCCGAGGGTGTGACTGGTCAGAACTTGGTGATTTTGCTCCTGTCCAGTGCTCACAATTCAGACTTCTCCTCCAGGTCTCTGATCCTCAGGAAAAACAGAGGCAGGAGAAGATGGTAAGATGCCATCGGACACACCGACGCCAGGTAGGAGTGACAAAATGATGTGATGCAGTGACAGGAGCATCAGGCTTCCCGGGCTGTCTGTCTCAGTTGCTTCAGGAAGGATCCTGCCACCTTGTCGGAGCACTTGGCTCTCTGCAGTATGAAACCACGTTTGTGTCAGTTTTGTTGCATTTGGCTTTAGGACGACAGCATCTCAAAGATTACTGGTGCTCAGGGATGACTCCTGACATGTCTCAGGGACCATATGGGGTGCTGGGCATCAAAGGTTGGTGTCTGGGTATTTTGTTTTGTTTTCGGAGCCACACGCAGTGATTCTGGGGATTATACTCTTGGCTCTGCACTCTGGCATTGTACCTGGCACTGCTTAGGGGACCCTATGGGATGGCGGGGATCACCAGCCCTACCCACTATCCCCATCCCACTGTCCTGTTACACAGTCATGCTGCTTTGTTTCTTTTCTTATTTATTTTTGTGCCACGGGGGAGATGCTCAGGGCTTCCTCTTGCCTCTGTGCTCTGGATTTCCACCTGATGTGCATCATGGGTCCCCGGGTGCGCTGGCCCTGTTTGTGCCCTGGCAGCTAAAGGAACTCGGGCCCCAGGATACGTGTTTCCACTATTTTGTCCTTCTCTCTCTGGAGAGCTTCTCCTGGTCTATCACACAGTTCAGCATTTATTGGCTGTTCGGTTTGCGGTTCTGGGCATGTGCTGGTCCCAGGGACACAGAGCAAAGGATCTCTGGGGCCATCAGAGCTTTTGGGCTTAAGACACTTTGAGAGGCATTTGGGGTGGCCCTGAACCATGATCAGAGTTCAACAGGCACATATGTGCATGCACAGCTTTCAGTCGGTGGCTGGACATTGAGTGTCCCCTTCTCCCGAGAGCATGGGCTGTGGGATGCAGGGGGCGTATGTTTTGTGTTTTGAGATGAAAGCAGGGTTACTCACTTGGGTCACAATGATTGTATGCTCAGTTTGTACTCTGGAGTGCTCACAGGAGCAGTGGTTGAATTCCTGGGTTCATGTGCAAGTCTGCCACCTTCCGGAACCTTCTAGTAGAGCATTCTCACATTTTTACAGACGTAGCTGTCTTAGAGAGAAGTTGGGACCCATCTGCCAGGAGTTCAGGTGGAGACTGGTTCCTCCCGAGGAGACAGACCCCGAGCCCCTCTAGGGCCTGGGGGTCCTGGCTTCACAGCCCAGGGAACATGGTGGGGACAGACCCTGACTCCTGCCCCTCTTTGTATGTCGGCTCAGGACACGGTGACCTTCTCCGACGTGGCTGTGAGATTCACCCCAGAGGAGTGGACATGCCTGGATACCTCTCAGAGAAAGCTCTACAGGGACGTGATGCTGGAGACCTACGAGCACCTGTCGGCCATTGGTGAGAGCAGTGCGGGGCTGACCTTGTCTGGACAGACCGGTGTGGGCTCCCTGTGCTGGGCCGTGACTGTGTGTCCAACAGTAGCTGTGAATGTCCTGGTGAGGACAGCCATGCAGTAGCTGTTCCTCTAGTTCCTTCCCTGTTTTTTTTTTGTTGGTGCTCACCTGGCGATGCTCGGGGCTTACTCTAAGCTCTGTCCATAGGAATCACTCTTTGTGGGTTTTAATGAATCTGGAGTGTTGGGGATCGAGCTTGCTCCGTGCATGGCAAGCTCCCCACATGTTGTACCATCGCTCAGGTCTCTCTAAAATGTTCCTGGTTCCTGCCAATGCTGAGTTCTCTGATTATTTCTTGTACTACACATAATTTCTATGTATTTTGGTTTTGCTTTTATTTGGGGCACAACTTGAATATTCTTGTCTCTGTGCTGAGGGATCACTCCTGAGGGTGCTCAGGGGCCATGGGGTGCTGGGGATTAAACACGCTTGGCAGCCAAAAAGGTTGCTGTCTTAATCCTAGTACTATTGCACCTGGCCCACAACTTCAGTTAATTTATTTTTATTTTATTTTAGTTTAGTTTTATTTTTTTTTTCATTTTTATTAGTGAAACACCCTGAGGTACTGTTGTATACTTACAAATTTTTGTGCTTGGGTTTCAGTAATACAGTGATCAATTACACTTCCCTCCACCAGTGCCCATTCTCCACCACCACTAATCCCAGTATCCCTTCCCCACCCATCCCCCCAGTCCACCCTGCCTCTATGGCAGGGCATTCCCTTTTATTTTGTTTTGCTTTGGTTTGGGGTTATACTTACAAACACTTAGGGATTATTTCTGGCTGAGTATTCAGTTATTCATCCTGGTTGTGGTCCGGGGCATTGTGTGCTGCTGGGGATCAATTCTGTACGTGTGTGCAGTGTCTCTGTCCTGCCTGCTGTCATATCGCACCCAACATAGTTCATTTATTTCTTAGGGCCTCACCCCATAAGATGCTGCTCTATTTCAGTGCTCGTGGTCACTTCCAGTGGTTCTCTATTCATCAGGACTCAGGGTTTGCCTCTGAACTATACAGTCAAGGATCAACCAGATGACTCGAGAGACCCTACTGAATGTCAGGATCGAACTTTTATTGACCTTGAGCAAGGCCAGTGCCTGACATCCTGTGCTGTCTGTCTGCATTCTTTTATGTTTATTTTTTATAACCAATTTGGGGCTTTGGTCGTCTTTGGACATCTTTGGATTTGTTAAGCTTTGGGGTTTACTGCACCCAGGCATCAGTTCACGCAGGCTCAGTACATTGCATGTAATGCCGAGCCTTGAGTGACAGTACAGTGGGCACGGTGCTTGTCTTGCAAGATCTGGACATGCATTATATCCTTACAATCCCATGTGATGCTCAAGCACCACGAAAGGTGATTTCTGAATACACAGTCAGGGAGAAGCCTTGAGCATCCCCAGGTGAAGATCCCAAACTAGAGAAAAAAATACTATGTGCTGTGTTGTGATCAAACCCCCGTTGGGGGGAAAAAACCTGTTGGCCCTTTGCAATGCCAGGGATATACTATTTGTGATGTTTTCTGGGGCCCCATATTCTCTTAAATTCAGACCTGAATCTTAGCTCTTGGATAACTCCAAATCTGGAGCACTTTAGAAGTACAGATTCTGTTCATGCCTTTCCCATAATTGACTCCATTTTTGTAGGGAGATATGGGGTTTACTTGTCACGTTTTCCTTGTCACTAATCCATGCTCCATCTCTGAGAGGTTCAGGGCATTCTGGGGTGAAGCCTGCGGTGATCTCCTGGCTGAAAGGAGGAACCCTGAGGCCGGGGAGGAGAGTCATGCGTGCAGGTGAGTGTCTGAGAACCCTCCCTGGCTCAGGCCCTGGGAAGTGTGTGGGTGCCCTGAGCACATGTGAAACGAGCTGCTGACCCTGATATCCTTGGGTTCTTGGATCTTGGCATCTGTGTTCTATTCACGCTGCTCTTTGCTCCCACGGATTGTCTGTCATGGAATAATCTTGCGCTTTAATTTCTTTGCTTTGACATTATTTTTCCTCTTCTTCCAGAATTTCTGTGAAATTCTCACTTCTTGGTCCCTCTGTCTTTTCCTCACCAGCCTATTTGTAGAGCCTACAATGTTCCTATACTTTCAAAAAAAATTTGCCTCTTTTGTTCAGTTAATAAGTGAGGCCATAATAAAGCTATTTTGGCTTTGAGTGATAGTAATGCAGGAAATGCGCTTGTCCTGCACACTGTCCACCTGGTTCAATAACCAGCATCCCATTTAGTTTCCTGAGCATCACTGCGTATGTTCAGCAAACAAAAAAGAAAAAAATGTTTTGTAGGATTGCCAAGCTTTTCACAGCAATGCTCCTCAAGGACCTTCCCTTTTCTGTGGGATCCTTTGGACTGTGAGGACCATAGAGATGTTCTCCAGCTGTACTGCCTGGTTAAGGATGTTTCATTCAATAATTTTTACATTGTATATTGTGTTTTGTTTCAGAACTCAAAGCATGGCTTCAGGATTTGGGAACTCAGTCAGCGAGTATGAGTGAGCCGGTAAGATTTGCAAGTTTGGAATCAATATTATAGTACGAATGGAAAATATAAGTGGACGAGCATGTTATTTTTAAAGTGCAGGGCTGGGAATGGCCAGAAGGAAATTCAGAGTATGATCCTTGAGGTCGAGGACCCTTATCTTCACTGGGTGCTGACATCTCTGCTCAAAACCTAAGGAAAATTGTAATATCTTTCATGTAAATGCTGTGCTTTTTCTTTTGATAGAAAGTATCTACAAATGGTAATCGTGAAAGGAGCTGGTCTTTTAAACTGGTCCACCCACATTGCTCCATGTGTTTCACAGAGACCTACCGGGAATAATCCCTGACACTGCATGGTGTACTCCCTCACCCAAATGAAAACAAAATACAGAACAGAAAAAGTCATTGATCCTGACAAAAATCTGCCTGTGGTGAGATATTTTCAATGGCCCCTGTGGTCAGTCTTAGCAGTGTGGGATGCAGCGTTTTTTCACAAATGCTTTCTGGGCTCTACTCCACAGCAAGATATAACTGAACCCAGAGTTTAGTGTGTTTTGAATCTCTTGCATCAGTTTTCTGTGGAGGGAGTTATTCCTGCCTGTTCATTGACTTGAAAAAAATATTTAACAAATTAATGACCTCTCATTCATCAATTTTCCATGTGTGTCTTACAGAAACATTAGGTTAGTTCATGGTAATGCCATCCACCTGTCAGGAATTGCATTGGTGTCGTGCAAATGTTAGAAACCAATCTGCAGGTACCAATTTCATGTAACATGGAGAGTCTTAAGGCATAGAACGATAATTGGAATCGTTTTCTGTTCTACAGGGAAGCAGCCAGCCCGAGTGGAATGTCTCTGACCCTTCACACTGTGAAAAAGTCTCGAGTGTGCATTTGTGCCCTGAGCCACACGGGGATGTCAAGGCAGGCAGGATGGCCTCTGAGGATGATCAGAATGGAGAGAGCCATCTCACTCTGAAGAATCCCTCCCCTGGGAAAAGGTTCACACAGTGTGTTGTTCTCGGTTCACAGACACAAACCCCAACATTGGGGCAGTCCCTAGAATGTGGGAGAGGAGCACCGTTTATAGTGAGTCCTTCACACCGAATGGCCCACAAGCAAAGTCACCATGGATTAATGCTGTCCAAGAATAAGGAATGTGGGGGAGCTTCCCCGTGTTCCCAGGACCGTGATGTTCCCTTTGAAACTCACAGTGGAGAGAATCCCCAGGAGAGTCGGCGGCATGGGCATGGTTTGAATTCAGCGTCACCCCTTTGTGATGACATGAACATCCACACAGGAGGGAAACCACATACATGTAAGGACTGTGCAAAGGCCTCCAATAGACCCTCAGACCTCTTAAAACATTGTAGAATTTATACTGGAGAGAATGCATATTTGTGTGAGCAATGTGGAAAGGTCTTTGCTTACTCTTCACACTTTTCTAGACACAGGAAAATTCATACTGGAGAGAAACCTCATAAATATAAGGCACGTGCAAAGGCCTTCACTCGATCCTCAACCCTTACTGGGCTTATGAAAACTCATACTGAAGAGAGGCCTTATATATGTAAGGAATGTGGGAAGGCCTTTAGTTATTCCTCATTCCTTACTCGGCATATGAGAATTCACAATGGAGAGAAGCCTTATGGATGTAAGGAATGCGGGAAGGCCTTTATTTATTCCTCAAACCATAGTCGGCATATAAAAATTCACAAAGAAGAGAAGCCTTATGGATGTAAGGTATGTGGGAAAGCCTTTTGTTATCCCTCACAACTTACTTGTCATATGAGAAAACACACTGGAGAGAAGCCTTATGGCTGTAAGGTATGTGGAAAGGCCTTTGTTGCATCCACAAGCCTTAATAGGCATATGAGAAATCACACTGGAGAGAGACCTTATGTTTGTAAGGTGTGTGGGAAGGCCTTTTTTGTATCCTCAAGACTTATCCGACATATGAGAATTCACACTGGAGAGAGACCTTATGTTTGTAAGGAATGTGGGAAGGCCTTTCTTTATCCCACAAGTCTTACTCATCATATGAGAATTCACACTGGAGAGAAGCCTTATGGATGCAAGGTATGTGGGAAGGCCTTTGTTGAATCCTCAAGTCTTACTCGGCATATGAAAAAGCACACTGGAGAGAGACCTTATGTTTGTAAGGAGTGTGGGAAGGCTTTTGTTTCTTCCTCAACCCTTACTGGTCATGTGAGAATTCACACTGGAGAGAAACCTTTTGTTTGTAAGGAATGTGGAAAGGCCTTCCATAAGGCCTCCGGCCTAAATGTACATAGGGCAGTTCACACTGTTGTGAAATCTTATATATGTCAAGAATGTGGGAAGGCCTTTCTGTTTATTTCTGGTCTTAGGAAACATCAGAAAATTCATGTTACGTAAGTCAATGCCCTAATAACAATTTTTAATGTCAAAACAGCCCCCCTTTGATAAAGTCTGTTTTCTTTGTACAGTGGGATGCTGTGCTACAAAAGTGCAGCTAGGAAAGAAATAATCCTTTAGTGTTTAACAAACATTTTGGGATGTCAGTTTATAAGGGAAAGTCTATGCAAAGGTTCCGGCATTTAAACTTGATGTGTATGTTAACATGTACTTTTTGGATTTTCTGGTGAAAGCCAGGAGGAATGTGAATTAAAAGGTAAAAAATCCCCTGTGCTCAGGGCTGTCAAGACTCACCACTGTCTCATTCTTTATAGTGACTCTGGCTTGACTCCCTTTTTGCTTTGTGGTTCACACCCAGCGATGCTCAGGGGTTACTCCTGCCTCTACAATCAGTAATTACTCCTGGTGGTTTCTTGGTACCATGTGGGATGGCAGGGATTGAAACTGGGCTGGCCCCATGCAAGGAAAAAGCCCTCCCCCTGGACTATCGCTCTAGCCCCTGTGACTTGGATTTGAGGCCCTTGATTTGGGGGATTATAGCAGAGAGACACATCTTCGTTCTTCAGGGCCTCCAGATTCATGTTCTTTGGAGCCACACCCAGCTGAGTCCTACTCCTCGCTCTCAGCTCAGTCATCCCTACCTGGGGGACTCAGGATCATTATGGGGTACTGTGGTTGGAATTCAGGTGGGCTGTGTTCAAATTCCTTCCCCCATGCCATCTCTGCCTCCCATGTGTTCAGATACTGGCTAGCATTGTGTAAGTCTTAATTACTTCACTTAATCACTTAATCCCCGTTATTCATCGATTTACTTGAGCGGGTGCCAGTAACGTCTCCATTCATCCCGGTTGCGTGCTAGCGTAGCCCAATGGTATCTGTTCATTCTAGGAACATGCAGAGCCTCAAACTGATCATTCAGGGTCTTGACGAAGAAGTCTGACCATCTTGTAGGTGGGCGTCCACGTGATCTTTTGATGTCCCATGGAATCCAATCAGTAATGGCTCTAGTCCAGCGGTTGTCTATAAACGTCATTACGTGTCCAGCCCATCTGATTTTTGATGTCTTGGCAAATGAGACAGCGTCCCTGATTCTTGAGCGTTGACGAAGATCAGAACTCCGGATTCTATCTCTCATTTGAGTGAATCGTGATATTCCAAGCATAGCTCTTTCGATTCCTCTTTGGGAGACCAGAATAGTGTTCTCATCCTGTTTTCGTAGGGTCCAGGTCTCTGAGGCATATGTTAATGCAGGAACAACAGTGGAATCAAAGAGATGTGCTCGTAGCTGGAGGTTCTTTGTCCTCTTAGTTATTTCTTCAAAGCTCTTGAAGGCATTCCAAGCCGCTCTCTTCCTCCTGCGCAACTCAGGTGCCAGGTCATTTATCATGTTGATTTCTCGACCTAGGTATATATAACTGTTGCATTCAGAGATGGTGGTTCCATTGAGAGTGAATGGAGCATCAGGAACAAGGCTGTTTCTCATAAACATTGTCTTTGTAAGATTCAGCTGTAGTCCGACCTTTCCGCATTCACAAAGTCGTTCAGCATTTGTGCCGCTTGACTGATGTTTGGTGTTATTAGAATGATGTCATCAGCAAAGCGGAGGTGGTGTAGTTGCCGACCATCTATCTTCACTCCCATGCTTTCCCATTCTAGTCGTCGCATGATGTTCTCGAGGGTGGCACTGAAGAGTTTTGGTGAAATGGTATCACCCTGCTGAACCCCTCTCTTGATATGGATGATTACTTCTTTGTTGAATGGTGAGATCTTGGTAGTGAATCCGCAATAGAGCTCACGAAGGAACCTGATGTATTGAGTTTGTATGCCCTGATTGGCTAGGGCTTCCATGACCACTTACGTCTCAACAGAATCAAAGGCCTTCTTTAAATCAATGAACGTTAGACAGAGCGGCATTTTGAACTCCCGAGAATCCTCAATGAGCTTAGTAATCGTGTGGATATGGTCAATGGTACTGAATCCTTTTTAGAATCCGGCTTGTTCACATGGTTGTCCTTCATCTACTGTTCTGCTAATCCTATTCAAGATGACTCGAGTGAACAGTTTGTAGACGACAGACAATAGGCAGATTGGACGATAGTTGCCAATGTCGTGGATGTCTCCCTTCTTGTATAGTAGTACAGTCCTGCTGGTTTTCCATTGGGATGGAACCTTGCATTCAGACAGGTAGCATGTGAAGAGCCGAGCCAATGTATTGATGAGTACTGATGATAAGTTCTTCAGGTGTTCAGGTCTGATCTTGTCTGGGCCAGGTGCTCTTTGTTTCTTTACCGACGAGATGGCATGTTGGATTTCGGAAGGGAGAACATTGGGAACGACATATCCATCATGTGGTATGTGGTATGTGGGCAAGTGGACGTGGCTATTAAAGAGATCTGAGTAGAAGTCATGAATAATCTTCTCCATTGCCCTTCAGGAAGATGTGATAGATCCATCATGATGTCGGAGGGCAGTCATCTTGGTTTTGTAGTTGGTGAAGGACAGGCGGGCATTACGAATGCTTTTCCTAGCTTCTGCCGCATCTACCAGTACTGCTGCTCTCCTGTTTTTGAGGTCATCCTTGATGGCTTCTCTGCACTGTTTTGACAGTTCGGATGTTCGTTTGTGGTTGCCTGAGGCATGTGCCAAGCCACATTGGCGAATAAGTTCAAGAATGTTCGAAGAGAGGCGGATTTTTTTGTGGTTATCTCTCTCTTGGCATTCCTCACACAATCATGGAGGTGCTGAATCATTCGATCGTATTCCTCATCAATGTTGTCAATGACGGCATCTTCCCATGTTGCCGCAACAGAGCCAAAGAGCTCCCAGTTGGTGGTCGTTCTGGGAGTCCTCTTCTTAAACCTTGCATTCTTTTCTCCTCGTTCTGTGAGGTAGAATTTTGCACGAAGAAGACGGTGGTCTGAACCCGTTTGGAATTTTGGAACAACAGCAACATCGGTTAGGCAAAACACAATACTTAGCATTGTGTAAGTATAAATGATAAATGTTTCAGAAAGTGTTATCTTAGTTAAATGGCCCTGGCAAGGTTCTTTAATGAAGTGCCGTGCAAACAGTTTGTTTTTAAATTTTGAACTTTTTTTCCCGTCTTTTTGGGTCATATCTTGAAATACTCAGAGAATACTGTTTTTAGAAAGACATATGAAAGGATGAAAGAGGCCCCTTGCATCAAATGTCTGACAAATGCCGGGAATATGGGTCAGCTCCCCACATCCCAGCAGGCCATTCCATTTATCTATGATTACTCACAAGGTTGGTCACATTCCTGGATCCCCCCCACCAAGTTTAATAATATTACAGAAAAAATTAAGTGTTGTATTTAGAATTAGCGAAGTCCCCTCAGTGTAGTAGACACCAGAATGATAAAATGGATTCAGATCTGCTTAAAGGACAAAAAAGGCTCCAAAGTGCCCAAAATGGCTTGCCGCCCATTAGCCTCCATTTTTAGGGTCGGAATATATGATGTTGTTGGTGCAGCCTGGCAGTGCTCAGGGCCTACTCCTGGCTTTGCAATTCAGTGGTGCTCAGGGGACCATTTGGAATTATGAGGGTAGAACCCAAATTGACCACATGCAAGGCAAGCACCAAAGCCACTGTACTAACCTCTTGCCCCATAGTCTAGATTTAAAATTGTGCTTCTGAAACGGTTTTTCTCTTAGGCAAGAGTCCACTGGTTTGGCGTTTTCAAGGGGTAGTGTGTTGACCAGACAGTGCTCTCTGATGTTCTTACCAGCCTCTCCTCCTTTCCCAGTGTCTCTCCAGCTCTCTGGGATGTTTCTAGGCCAGTTCCTCTCTGCATCTCCAGGGCTGGCTTTGCAGTCACTGCTTTCACCCCATCTTAATTACTCCCCCAAGAAACTCAGCATCTGGTGAATTGTACCAACCGTCCTGTTTTACCTTGGATCATCCCAGCTGCATTTTTCCTGATGGACTGTGTGTGAGAGCATTGGGTCATTGTTTGACTGAGCAGTACAGAATCAGGGGTCTTCTTATCCCCACCCTCCCACTGTGTGACCCACCACTCTCCACAGCCACCTCTGCATACCTTTATTCAGTCCATCCCCCTTGATCACAGATTCATCTGGTTGGGCAAAAAGGGTCTGTGCATCTGGAACAGGGCCCTTTAAGGCTCAGGTTCTGGCAGCAGTGGAAGTGGCGTCCCAGGCCAGGGACCTTCAGATATTTTTTCTCTCCCCATTGTGGTTGCCTGATCAGGCCGCCATTGGTCTGGTGGTAGAGGAGGAAATGGTGGCTCTTTGTGGAAGGGGGACTGTGAAGACCTATTTTTTGTCAGGACGTGAGTGGGGGTCCGTGAGAGCCCAGTGCCTCCTGTTCTTCGCACTGTGAGTGCCAGGGCCACTCCAGCTTGGGGGGGGCGCCCTTTTGTGCTTGTGTTTCTCTCATTTCTGATATCAGCCATTTCCTGAGGCATGAGTGATGTTTTAGGGGAAACCAGAGGGTTTAGGGGGGCAGGGGTAGTGGTGTGTGGGGGTGATCATGGTGGTCCCCTTTGGCCAGCATCACCTCCAGCTCCATGAATGGTCAGCAGCAGGTGGGCGTAGGGCTGAGCTCAGGGGCTGAGCTTGGGGCCTGTGGGACCTGCAGAGGGCAGGGCTTGGCTGTCCCGACCCTCCCAGCATGGGACTTTGCTCTGCCCTGTTTCAGAGCACTTGGCCCTGGCATCATTCACTCGTGTAGAACCTTCAGATTCACTTCAAACGGCGGGGCCCCAGCTCCCCTGTTGTTGTGTGTCCTTTGACTGTCGTGAAATGGCAGGACAACATGATGGCTTGATCCCTGCTGGAGGCTGGGTTTTGCAAATGACACTTTTTCAGTATCATTGTTTTGATTTGGCTTGTGTACCACATCCAGAGTTGCTCAGGGTCTACTAATTTTTTTTTTTTGCTTTTTGGGTCACACCTGGCAATGAAAAGGGATTACTTCTGTCTCTGTAGTCAGGAGTTCCTCCGGGCAGTGCTCACGGGACCCTATGGGTTGCTGGGAATCAAACCTAGGCAGGCCGCATGCAAGGCAAACATCCTACCTGCTGTGTTATCTCTCCAGCCCCACTCAGGGTTCTGGAACTGCCTCCTGGGTTTTCCTTGTAGATGAGTGTTCACTGCTCGCGTGTGGTCAGTCATAGACCTTTGACTGGACAGTGTTCTCTGATGTTCTTACGAGCCTTTGCTCCTGATCCAGCGTCTCTCCAGCTCTCTGGGCTGTTTCTAGGCCAGTTTCTCTCTGCTCTTGTGCTGGCTTTGAGTCACTGCTTTCACCCTACCTTGATGGATGATTTCCTGGAGAAGTTCATTGACCAGTGCCCCACCTGCTCCCTATCTGCCTCTTTTGTTTTGAATGAACCCCCTCTGCTTTTTTCCTGATGGACTGAGTGTGAGAGCATTGGCTCATATTTGCCCAGTAGGACTTATTACCTGTCACTAGCCCTGCACTGTGTGACCGGCCAGTACAGCAGCTGCCCCCATCGCTTTATGTGAGCCCATCCCCCTTGCGCCACAGATCCACCTGGATGGGCATAAAGGTTCTCTCCACATCTGGAGTCTGGCTCTTTAAGGCTGCTTGTGGAAGCAGAAGTGACATCACAGGGGGCCCTTCCTGGTGTTTCTATTTCTGGAAACTAGGTCAGTGTCATTGTTCACATGGGTAAAGGACAGAGTAGGGCCCCTGGGAGAAAGTGGGACTCTGAAGGCCAACTTTGTGGCAGAATGGGGACAATTTCATGTGAGCGCCTGGCAGTTCCCCGTGTCCACACTGAGCTGCGGGTTCTCGCCAGCTTGGGGGCATTTTTACACTTGTTTTTCACTTGTTCCCTCATACCAGGTGGTTCCTGAGGTGCGGTGGATCTTTGACGGGGTCAAGGGAGGAGGATGTGAGTGATCCTGGGGGGGCTCCTGCGGCCACAATCGCCTCCAGCTCTGTGATGGAGCACCGGTGGGTGGGTACGGGGCTGAGCAAGGGGGCTGTGGGCTTTGGTGGTTAGGGACCTGCTGAGGGCAGGGGCTTGGCCATTCTGACCTCCAGCTGACCTACGTTGGGACCTTGGCCCCACACTCGCTGCTGTAAATTCTCCAGATTCACTTTGGGCAGAGTCGCAGCTCCCGCAATGCCAAGAGACCCTGTTACTGCCCGGCTTTTTCAATGGCTTCCTTGGTATAATGGGGCCATCCGGAGAAGTGGATCCGCAGGTGACAGGGGTTTTAGTTTCCTTTTGGGGCTATTTTTGGTGTGGGGAATGAAGGGCTCTGCATGTCCGAAGATACTCTGTGGGCTTACTCTGGCTCCTGGCTCAAGTATTCTTCCTGGAGTGCTCTAGAGGCCACAGGGATGTGTAGGGACGCAGAGGATTGAGTGGTGTCAAGAAGGAAAGTATCTTGCTAGTTTTACTGTCTGCCAGAACAGGAATTTCTCCTTCTTCACATCAAGTTGCAAAGCCTTGTCTAGACCCCTGTTTATCGATGTGAGTACTGGGGGTAAAGGGTGTGTGTGACTGTGTATGTGTGTGTGTAGAAATTGGGTTATTTTAAGAGGAGGAGGGCTGTCCCCATGATAGAGCCACATTCTGGGCTATGGTTGTGGGGGGCAGCCCTGCTGCCAGCCTGCAGGGTGCGCTGAGTCATGTGATCTGGCCTCTGGGTCAGCCTCTGGCTGTGCATGTGAAAGCCTTCTGTGGGACCCAGGGAGGAGTCCTCAGGCCAAGACAGGGCTGAGTTTTCTCCTTTGTAACCAAGCCCAGAGCTTGTGTCATGAAAGGCAACACAAATGCCAACCCATTTTGATTCTCCTGGGGAGATAGAAGCATTAGGCAGTATCCTCCAGGCGGGTCTGTGAGCCAGTGCCCGAGGGTGTGACTGGTGAGGGTTGGGGGTTGTGCTCCTCTCCAGTGCTCACTGCTCTGACTCCTCCTTCAGGTCTCTGATCCTTGGGAAAATCAGAGGCAGGAGAAGATGGTGACATGCCATCAGACACCCCATCCCTAGGTGGGAGGAGAGTGACAAGAGAAGGTGATGCAGTGACAGGAGCACTCAGTCTTCTTGGGCCAAATGTCTCTGAGTTGTTTCAGGAAGGATCTTGCATTGTGCCTCCTTGTCGGAGGGCCCGACTCTTTCTGTACGAGGCCATGTTTGTTTCAGTTTTGTTTTTTTGGCTTTTGAACCACAACCGGATTAAAGAGTACTCATACCTCAGTGCTTAAGGATGACTCCTGAAATGTCTCAGGAGCCATATGGGGTGCTGGGGGTCAAACGCTTTCGTCTGGGTATTTTGTTTTATTTGGAGGGCTACACCCAGTTATTCTGGGGATTATTCTTGGCCCTGGCGTTACACCTGGCAGTGCTTGGGGGACCATATGGGAAGATTGGGTTCACAGCCCGACCTTCTGTTCTATTACTCCATACCAATGCTTTATTTTCTTTCCTGTTTATTTTTGTGCCACAGTGGAGGTGCCCAGGCCTTCTTGGCTCTGTGCTCTGGATTCCCACCTGATGCACTCATGGGTCCCCTAGGGTGTGCTGGCCCTGTTTTCACCCTAGCAACTATGGTGGCTCAGATCCCAGGACATGTGTTTCCCCTATTTTGTCCTTTCTGCTCTGGAGAGCCTTGCCTGCTCGGTCACACAGTCCCGCATTCACTCGCTTCTCTGTTTGCAGTTCTGGGCATGCGCCATCTTTTTGAGTCACACCTAGAAATACTCATGGATTACTCCTGGTGTTGCTCTGGGACCCTGTTAAGGTAATGCAAGAGAAATGTCCGCCCTGCTATCCTGTCTCTTTGGCCCCTGCTCGAAACAGTTTAAATGAACTTTACTGTGTGTAGAAAGATGTTCGAAAGGATGGAAGGGCCTCCTTGATTCAAATGTCTGACAGATGTTGGGAAAATGGGTCAGTTCAGCACATCCCAACACTCCCCAGGCTCCCCACATCCCAGCAGGCCCTTTCATTTTCCTGTGATTACTCACAAGGTTGATCGGTTCCTGGATCCCACTCGTCAGTTCAATAATAAAAAGGTAAAGGTAAAGGCCCTCCCGTTGTTCATCGATTTGCTCGAGCGGGCCCAGTAACGTGTCCATTGGAGACTTTGTTGTTACTGTGTTTGGCATATCGAATACAGCACAGGGAGCTTGCCAGGCTCTGCCTGCAAACTGCCGTGCAGGTGAGATACTCTCGGTAGCTTGCCGGGCTCTCCGAGAGGGGCGGAAGAATTGAACTCGGGTCGACCATGTTGGCTGCGTGCAAGGCAAACGGCCTACCGCTGTGCTATCATAATAATCATAAGTTCAATAATATCAGAGAAATGAAATAAGCATTTTATTTGGAATTAGGAAAGTTCCATCAATCTCGTAGTCACCCCAATGATAAAAAGGATTCAGTTCTGTTTAAAGGCCATAAAAGGCTCCAAAGTGACCGGAATGGTTTGCTGCCTATTATCCTCCATTCTTATGGTCGGAATATTCTCTAGGTTTTTCTGTGTATATACATGTACATAGATATAAATTTGATATATATTTAATTTCTATGATATACATTATGTATTATACAAATACTCCATATATTATATATATGTCAAAAAAAACTGTCCTCCCGTTGTTCATGTATTTTGCTCTAGCAGGCCCAGTAACGTCACATTTTGAGACTTCTTGTTACTGTGTTTTGCATATCGAATATGCCACAGGTAGCTTGCTAGGCTTTGCTGTGCAGGCGAGATACTCTCGGTAGCTTGCCTAGCTCTCCGAGAGGGGCTAAAAAACAAAACAAAATCCTCATTGATCCTGACATTGATTCAATTAGGTTAGATGATTTCAATGGCCCCTGCATTCTCAGCTTTGTGAGGACTTAGCCTTGCCTTCGTACATGCATCCTGAGCTCCATACTGAGCTACAACCGAACCCAGACTCGGGTGTATTTTTATTTTCTTGAAAGTGGTGCTTCCTTTTTCTGTATAGAAATAATTTGCACTTAATGTGTTCTTCGTTGAGTTGAGAAAAAAATGGACACATGTTAATAACAACATTTCTATCAATTTTGCATGAACTTCTTGCAAAACTATTTGGACATTCCAGGAAAAGTCATATATGTGACAATAATTGTATTTCCATGGTGGAAATGTTAGACATCAAATCTGCAGGGTTCGACTTTTTTTTTACATAGAGAGCCTCAAGGAATCAAGAAATAATTGTAAAGCCTCTCTGCTGTTCTCCAGGGAAGAAACCAGCCTCATTGGAATGTCTCTGATCCTGTGCACTGTGACAGTCTCGAGTGAGCAGTGGTGCCTGCATCACTGTGGGGATTCTGAGACAGGCAGGAAGTCTTCAGATGGGAAAAGTCCCAGGGCTGTTAGCAGCACGGACACAATTTGAGTCAGCCGCCACACAAGTCTGATCATCTGAATATGCACACAGGAGAGAAACTGTAGACATGAAAAGAATGTGGGAAGACTTAGATCGATCCTCATACATGATTATACATAGGAGAATACATACAGGAGAGAAACGCTATTCATCCAAGGAATATGGGAAGACCTCAAGACTTGGTATGCATAGGAAAGTTCATTTAGAGAAAACTTATTCATGTAAGGATAAGGAATGTTCGAAGACCTTTATTTCCTTCTCAGGGGTTTCTGTGCATAGGAAATTCATGCAGTAGAGAAACCTTACTCATGTAAGGACTGTGGGAAGACCTTTACTTTGTACTCAGAACTTACTAAGCACAGGAAAAGGCACACTGAAGAGAATCCATATATATATATATATATATATATATATACATATATATATATAGACTATTGGAAGGCATTCACTTACCTCTCACTCCTATTACGTATAAGAACATTCATACTGGAAAGAAACCTTATGTATGTAAGGCAAGCAGGAAGGCCTACATTATGTCCTCAAGCCTTAGTGATCACAGAAAAATTCATATGGAAGACAGCTTACATATGGAAGGACTGTGGGAAGGCTTTCATTCAAAATTGATGTCTTACTAAACAGAAAGTTTCATACCAGAGAGAAACTCCATACATGTTAAAAAGGCCTTTGCTCTTGAAGCAACAAACGCTTTTAAAAATTAATGAGACAATCTTATCAACCCTACAACCATATATAACAATGTTCACATGAATTTGTTTTCTCCACCTATTGATATTAATATTGCAAACTTGTTATCTCAAATTTTATTTTATTCATTTTTTTGGCCTTTTGGGTGACATCCAGCGATGCACAGAAGGTACTTCTGGCTATGCACTGAAGAATTATTCCTAGATGTGCTTGGGCGACCATATGGGATGCTGGGATTCGAACCTTCATAGGTCGCATGAAAATCAATTACCCTTCCCACTGAACTATCGTTCCAGCCCTGTCTCATCGATTTTAATATACAATTGTATCAACAATTGGTGTTTTCTTTTTCTTTAGTAAATTAAATAAATAACCACCCCTCACTCTGGACCGTCAAGGTTCACTGCTGGACCATTCTTTGCTCTGATCCTGGCATGGACCAAAAACCCTGTTTTCTGGGGGGTTTTGCAGAGACCAACCACAGTGCTGCATGGAGTCGTCTTCAATCAAAAAATCAGCCAAACCGTCATTCTTCAGGCCTTTCGGTGTTTTATTGTAGGGCGCTGTGCTCAGGCCCTGCACCTGGCATTAAACTCAGAGCTACATACCTGGGGGAATTCTCATATGTTGTGGAGCACTGAGGTTGGAATACAGGTCGGCGTATCTGATAAGCACCTTTTCCAATGTTGCATCTCTGCATATCTCGTATTCTGGGATTTTTAGTTTTTGTAGACTCAACTCAGTATTGAGGATGTGTATTTCCAAAAACTATCATCTTAAGAAAATGTTCCTGGAAATCTTCTTTATTAGGGTGGATGGGAGACAGTTTAAATACATTTTATTGTGCATAGAAGAACTTGTGCCAGTTTTTTGAAAGGGTTAAAGGGGTCCCTGGAGTGAAATATTTTACAAATGGTGGGGTCATGGGAGAGAACTCAAGCTTTCCCCCATCTCAGCAGGCAGTTCCATTCAGCTGTGCTTACTGACAGTAGTGGGTCACATTCCTGGATCACACTCCTTTCTCATTTTAGTACTATTAGAGATAAGGAAACCAGAAACATTTACTTTCCTTTTTTGGGGGGGAGGGTCACACCTGGCGTTGCACAGGGGTTACTCCTGGCTCTGCACTCAGGAATTACTGCTGGCAGTACTCAGGCGACCATATGGGATGCTGGGAATCGAACACGGGTTGGCCGCGTGCAAGACAAATGCAATACCCGCTGTGCTATCACTCCAGCTCTAGAAACATTTACTTTTGGAAGCACTAAAATCCCAACAATTTAATGGCCACTCGAATGCTAAAAGCCACTTAGATAGCAAGGCTATAAAATGATCAGTAAGATTTGCTAACTCTGAACTCTGTATACCTCCATTCTGGGATTGGTTCTTATGCTAGGTTTTATTTTTTTAGGTAATATTTTTTATTTGGGGGCCACACCTGGCACTCATTAGTGGTTACTCTTAGTCAACATTTGGGATGCCAGGTATGGAGATCAAGTTGACCTAGTCCAGTGCAATATACTGTTCCCACCTGATCCATACTTTGTGTTTGAAAATGTGTGTTTCTGAAGCCTCCCCATGGAGGAGTTGCCTCCCCGTCCTTTCTGTGAGCCCTGCCCCTTGCAGCACAGCATCCCCTGGGTGTCCCGAAGGGATCTCTCTGCTTCAGTAGCCTGGCCCTTTAAGGCTGCGGGTGGGAACGGAAGTGATGTCACAGACAGGACCTTCCTGGTACCTGTGTTCTTGCTGACAGATGGGTCAGTCAGTGCCACTATTGTTACGTGGGTGAAGGACAGCCTGGGACTGGCTGGAAGCGGTTCTTGAAGGCTAATTTTGGGGCAGGACAGGGCGACTCTCCGTCTCTGCACTGTGAACGATGTGCTAGCGTGGTGGAGGCTTTAGGGGGACTCGGAGCTTTTGGGGGCGCGGTGGGGGCTGTACTGGGGTGCAGTGTTGCGGGTGCGAGTGCATGGTCCGGGGGGGGCGCCGCTGAAGTCACGATGGCCTCTAGCTCCGTGATGGGGCAGTGGTGGGTGGGCGGGGGAGAGGGGCTGAGCTTGGGGCCGAGCATGGGGGTGCGGGACCTGCACAGGACTGGGGGCTTGGCTGTCCCGACCCTCCCGGCAGTCCCATGTTGAAGCTGAATGAGGCTCCTGTCCTGATAGGGGGATTTCAGTAAATCACGACCAGGATGGGTCCTGGTCCAGAGGGTCAGAGCTGGGATTACCTGGGGCCTACCCGAGCACAGAAGTGACCTTGGTCCCTGGAAGAGAGCGCCCAGACCTGTGTCCCTTCCCCTTTGCAAGAGGGCAGCTGAAGGTTTGTCCCTGTTGCTGGCCCCACGGCAGAGCGAATAATGGTGCTATGGTCACTGGAGCCTGCAGGGGTTGCAGCTGCATGGGAGCTCCTGGCCTCAGAGTTAGTCTCTAGTGTTAGGGACCTTACTGTGTGGTTCCCAGGGTAGAGTCCCGGGCTTGGGCAGTGCAGCATTTTCCTCCCCTGTAGGCCTCAACTGCTCCTGTCCTGACAGAAGCTGGGTCACAACACACTTCTCTGTCCCCTGAGAGACAGGAACATCCGGCAGTGTCTCCCCTCTCCCCATGGATGGTTCTGTGAGCCAGTGTCCAAACATCCGGCTGGTCACTACCTTTCTGGCTCCAATGCAGGGACTTCTGGTCAGGTGGGGGCCAGGGCTGGTTGTGCTCCTCTGGTGCCCACAGCTCAGGTCCTTACATGGAGCCTCCTGTTGGTCCACAGGAAAAACAGGTAGGAGATGGTGAGATGGCCTCTGCCACGTCATCTTCAGGCAGGAGAGTGAGAAGATGACGCAGTGCAGTGACATGTAGCACAGGCTTCCAAGGCCGATAGTCTCTGATTGTTTCAGGAAGGAGACAGAGGATCCGGTTCCTAGCCTGATTGATCGGCTCTCTGTTTGAGGCCACTGTTTTATTTTTTTATTGATTTGAATGGGCCATATTAGTGGTGCTCAAGGATCATTCCTCTCAGGACTGGGGAACCGGCCATATAGGGTGCCAGGGGTCCAATGCTGATTAGACTTATTTGTTTGTTTGGTTTTTTTGAAAGATGTTGAAGGGGAGGGGTCAAACCTGGTTATTCTCAGGTTATTTCTGATTCTGTACGATGGATTTCCATCTGCCAGTTCTTGAGGAACTATAAGGGATGGCAGTATTGCCAGCCCTAACCGCTGTCCACAGACCCACAGTCCTTGCCACGCCGGTAACGGCGTCGACGTAGCATTCCGAAACATGCTTCGTCCTACGCAGAAGGTTCGGGTTGACATGAATGCCATGCGTCTAAAAAATAAAAAGGGAGGAATTGCCACGCCGGTGACGGCGTCGCCCACGTAGCAACATGCTACAAAGGGGCTCAGGCAAGGGCCTGGGTCCCTGGGAAGGGAAGGTTCGTGACCTACGGGTTTATGCCTCCGGCAGCCCCCTTTCACTGTTTTCTAGGCGCCTCTGACATGCAGTCTTCACTTGCCATTCTGTGGGAATAGGAGCCTGCTTGTTAAATATCTTGATTTAACTTTTGGCCTTGGAAAGATGCTTGCTAGTAGAGTTAATATTTGTTTTTGCAAAATTCTGATTTTTACATGCCTGCTAGTAAAGTAGAGTTAATATTAGCTCTAAAGTCCTGATATTTTCTTTAGTTTATGGGTAGGCGTTTTTAGGGAAATAAAAACTTAATGTCAGTAAAAGTAGACAATAAAGGAATTATAAGGAACATAATATTTCACTCACATATTTTATTGGAACAAGTGGATCTTTTGCCCTAATCTTAAAACAGAATGTGTACGTGCCCCCTGTTGTCTTGGAAACATGACCCATGGTCTGATGTAATGTGTGCTTTGCCACGTTGTTTCTGTAACTGTATAAAAAGAAGAACTCTGGATGCAATAAACCGCAGCAGCACTCAACCTCTCTTGTGTTGGTGTCTGTCTGTCCAACGCGCCGAATCTCCTGCTTTCCTGTGCACCTTCGCCTGGTCTCCCCTCAGTCTGGTGGTCTTCGACCGAGCAAGTCTGCGGCAGGTGGAGCCCCAACAGGGACCGGAAAGACAGGTAATCCTCCCTCTTTCTTTCTTTTCTCTCCCCAAAGCAGGGATCGGCTCCTGCCAGGATTCCGCGGATCCGCCGGTAAAGGCTCACCGGTTAAGTGCAGGTAATCAGGTAATCAGGTCATCATGGGTGTACAGATGTCAAAAGACGACAAGCTCTTTGAAGCTGTCGTGCAGCGCATGTTATTAGAAAAAGGTTTAAAAGTTACTGATTCAGCTCTGTCAGAATTTTTGCGTGTGGTCAAGCATCTTTGTCCTTGGTTCCCAGGAGATGGTAGTAAGTCTAAATTTACCAAGGATGGAGTGCTACTGACAGGGAATAAAAATAAGGAACAGTCAAAAAATTAGATGAGGGGCGTCCCCTTAGCCCAACACAAAAAGAGGGGAACGGAGCGGCGGAAAAGGCGGCTCCGTTAAAAATAGATGCTCCTACAATCCACTCCCTACCCAGAGGAACACCCGGGAGTGCTGGTCTGGATTTGGCCTGTCTTGTTGATATTATATTATCTAAATGGGATGGCATTACAGTAATTCCAACAGGTACCAAGGGCACACTGCCCCCCGGCACCATGGGGCTTGTCATTGGCAGAAGCTCCAACATTAATAAACATCTGGAAATTGTGCCCGGGGTGGTTGATTCAGATACTGAATCAGACATAAAAGTAATGGTAAAGCCTTTGAAAGAAACTGTACAGCTGCATAAAGGCCAGAGAATTGCGCAGCTGTTAGTACTGCCCTATATTCCCTTGCCGACACCTGTTCTTACAGGAAGCAGAGGCTCGGGACAGTTCGGGTCTACAGACGTAGCAGCCCTTGCGACTGAGGTTCCAGCCGACGTCGCTGCCTGGGATAAAGAGATGGATTTCGCACCATTCAAAGTTATTTACATTAATGGAAAGCCGATTAGAGGAGTGCTCGATAACGGCGCTGATAAGACCTGCATAGCCGGTAGGGACTGGCCTCCTTCATGGCCCGTGCACACTACTGGAGCCACCCTTATGGGAGTTGGAGCTGTCATGGGAGCCATAGTAAGTTCCTCCATTTTAACCTGGAGGGCAGATGGGAAAGAAGGGACTATCCAGCATTATGTTGTTGCCTCCCTACCCTTTACGTTGTGGGGATGAGATCTGCTAAAGGCACTAGGCTGTGTCCTGACTGTTAAAGAACATGAGTCAGAACAAGAACAAAGTTTTTTATAGGGGCCACTGCAGTTAACATCTTTGGAGATCCTACTATTTGGAAGAATGATCAGCCTGTGTGGGTGAGTCAGTGGCCCCTACCTGATGAAAAATTACAGGCTTTAGAAATATTAGTGCAGGAACAATTAGATAAAGGACATAGAGGAATCTAATAGCCCTTGGAATACCCCTGTATTTGTAATAAAGAAGAAATCAGGAAAATGGAGACTGTTGCAGGATTTAAGAGCCATTAATGTGACTATGGAAGACATGGGGGCTTTGCAACCTGGGTTGCCATCACCGGTTGCCGTTCCTCAAAATTGGAAAATTATTGTTATTGATTTGCAGGATTGCTTTTTTACTATTAAATTACAACCCCAGGATTGTCAAAGATTTGCTTTTAGTATCCCCTCAACCAATTACAAGCGGCCTTACAGACGTTATCAATGGAAGGTTCTGCCGCAAGGAATGAAAAATAGCCCTTCCCTATGTCAAAAATATGTTGATATGGCTCTTTCTCCAATTCGACAGCAATACCCAGAGGCCTATATCATTCATTATATGGATGATATTTTGTTAGCTCATCCAAAGGAGCATATGGCTCGGCAACTTCTGCATGATACCATTGAACAATTAACGGCTCAAGGGCTAGTCATTGCTCCTGATAAAGTCCAATGTGACAAGCCCATAGGATATCTGTGACAGTGGTTCCAAAATGACTTTATTGTCCCTCAAAAGGCCTCCATAAAAACTGATAAATTAAAAACCCTAAATGATTTTCAGAAGTTGTTGGGTAATATTCACTGGATTAGAAATTATTTACATATTACTACAGGAGACTTGGATCCCCTATATGACATCTTAAAGGGGGACAGTCACCCAACATCAAAAAGGGAATTAACACCTGCTGCTTTGAAAGGCATTCAGCTGGTGGAACAGGCATTGGAAAAGGCTAAGGTTAAACAGTTATATTACAATCAACCATGGTATTTGCTCGTGTTCGCCACACCTTACTCTCCAACTGCCTGCCTGTGGCAGCAAGGTATCCTGGAATGGCTGCACTTGCCTCACCATCAGAAAAAGACAGTAGCCTCTTTGCCCTTTATGGTGTCTCAAATAATCTATAAAGGTAGAGTCAGATCTAGGGAATTGTTTGGGCAGGAGCCCCACATAATTGTTACTCCTTTTAATAAAGATCAAGTCGAAATGTTATATAAGGAATCAGATGATTGGGTGTTGGCTGTGATGGGTTATACAGGACAAATTCTATATCATTATCCCCAGGATCCTTTACTAGAATTTATAAAGTCAGTTGATTTAATTTTTCCAAAAATATGTTCTCCTGTCCTGCTAGCAGGAGGTATAGTTGTGTTTACAGATGGTTCCTCCAGTGGCACCTCTGCTGTGTATATTGAAGGTCAAGACCCCATTGTAGAACACGGAGAGCAGACCTCTGCTCAGCAAGCAGAGATTAAAGCAGTGAACCTTGCCTTAGCCCATTTCCTCAAACTTTGAATCTTTATACTGATTCCAAATATGTTGCTAATTTATTCCCACACATTGAGACTGCTTTGCTCTCAGGACCTTCAACAATTCTCCCCTTACTTAAACATTTACAGGCCATCATGCAAAACCGGACTAACCGGATCTATGTGGGACATATTAGAGGCCATACTAAGCTGCCCGGGGCTCTTTCTCAGGGCAATCACATGGCTGATTTATTAACTAGGAGCCACATACTGTCAGTGACAGAGGCTCAGGAGAGCCACGCGCTACAGCATCAAAACGCCAATGCTTTAAGACACATGTTTAAAATCACGAGAGAGCAGGCACGGCATATTGTCAAAGAATGTGCTCATTGTCCCCCTCCTTCAGGGGGGCCAAAAATGGGGGTAAACCCCCGAGGCCTACGACCTCTGAGCCTCTGGCAAATGGATGTAACCCATGTCCCCTCTTTGGGAAGGATGAAGTATGTTCATGTAACTATTGATACTTATTCTCATTTTATGTTTGCCTCTGCAAGAACAGGAGAGGCCTTGAAAGATGTGATTCAACACCTCTTACAATGCTTTATGGTCATGGGAAGGCCATTACATATCAAGACAGATAATGGACCTGCTTATACCTCTAGGTCCTTTGCCTCTTTTCTCCAGCGATGGGGTATCTTACATACCACTGGCATTCCTTACAATCCTCAAGGGCAGGCTCTTATTGAGCGAGCTCATCAAGTGTTAAAAATACAACTGCAGCGTCAACAAGACGCACAGCAGTATCACTCGCCACATCATCTTTTGAGCCATGCCCTCTTTGTGATCAATCACCTGAATGCCGACTCTGATGGGCAGACTCCTGCTCAAAGGCACTGGCAGATGCCCCCCATGGCACAAGCAAACGTGCTCTGGAAAGACCTCCTTATGGGCCAATGGAAAGGGCCCGATCCTTTACTGGCTTCAGGCCGAGGCTATGCTTGTGTTTTTCCTCAGGATGCCGAGTCTCCCATCTGGATCCCGGACCGCCCTGTCAGGCCGGCACCGCAGGCGCAAGAAAAAAAAGGAAGAAAAAGCAGACGGCAGCGTCCCTGGTCAAGCAGATGGAAAGGCTGTCGCTCCAGCCACAGGACCTGCCAACTTGGACGCAATTCCGGAGACTGATGCAGCATGCCAAAGCCCTAGCGAGGAAGAAGATGCCTAAACCAACAGCTGAGTGTGTTTTCCTGGCAATCCTGTCCTTACTGTCAGCTGGACAGGCCTTGCCTTCTCCCCCTGTGGGTTCATCATCAACTGCTTATTGGGCCTATGTGCCCAGTCCCCCATTGTTACACCCTGTGGGATGGCTTGACAAAACCTCCCTTAAAGTACTTACTAATCATTCTGAGCTCATGGGAGGCCTTCAGGATTCTTCTGATAGAAAATATGTGTCTAGATTGACTGATTTTTCTGGTCACTCAGATTCTCTTCCCATTTTCTTTGCCATGGGGAATTATGGTGCTCAGGGTTGTATGATTGTCAGCTATCGTACCTTCTTGACTGATTCCCCTCGCAGAGTGAAAGGTGAAACCCCCGATAAGGGCAAGCGTTGGGTGTGGGAAACAAAAATGTCAACATTGGGTGGTGTGCCATCTCTTAAGGATGTCTTTGTCTCAGATCCAAATATGCCTCTGGAAAAATGTGTAGAGAAATATCAGGATATTGATCAATTCTGGGACAGTAACCTTTCTCCTTTTCCCAAATGGTTGGATTGCGGTTTTGACTCAACCGCCGTACAGTATAATCCCACTGCTATTTCTAATGTTACTATTTGGGATTATTCCTCCTCCACTAATAATAGATCATGTATTAGGCAGCAATTACAAAATAATCCTAACAAGTATCATGGTTTTGTACTCTCCTCTCCAACCAACAAGGCTTTATCTCGTTGGTTTTCGCCCGGCTATGTGGAGCCCGTTTGGGTGGCTAAGAGTCCTGCTGGGCAAAAAGTCCATCGCGATCTGTTCCGCCTTACAGCTGCCTATAATATGATTCTTCAGAAACGCCCTGGACAGGCCTCTTATACTGTACTGGCAGTGAGAAGTTGTGTATCCTATCCATATGCTTTATTATTGGCAAATCATGATGATATGTATATTATTCCTTTTGGCTCCAATTCTTATCATGTGGCCTGTCGAAATTGTGAATTAACCAATTGTGTTTCTCCTAACCATGATGCTAATAAGGATATTATGTTGATTGTCCAGAGGCCATCTTTTGTCATGCTGCCCGTACATTTGCCCAACATGACCTGGTATGATAATTCTGCTATCCAGGTCCTCAAGGAATTACATGCTTTAATTCGACCCAAACGGTTTGTGGCCACTTTGATTCTTGGCATTACGGCCTTAATATCTATCATTACCACCTTTGCTATTGCCACAGCTGCTTTAGTTGAGGAAATTCATACTGCTCATTTTGTTAATGAATTGAATAAGAATGTTACATTTGCCTTATCTGAACAAGTAATTATTGATAAGAAATTAGAAGCAAAGGTTAATGTTTTGGAAGAAGTGGTCCTGGCTCTTGGTCAGGATCTTGAAAATCTTAAAAGAGTGATGCATACTCGTTGTCATGAACAATTCAGGGACATCTGTGTCACTCCTTTGCCTTATAACACTTCTTCTGGTTGGAATAAGGTTAAACATCACCTGCTGGGAGTCTGGCAGGATCAATCTATTACTCATGACCTGGAGAGCATACAGAGGGATATTGCAGCTATGAGCCAGGCTTATGATAAGACATCTGAATTAAGTGATCTGGCCTCCGGTCTGACTAAAGGCATCAAGGCCCTCAATCCATTTGATTGGATTCATTATATTATTGTTTTTGCCCTATTGGCTTTAGTAGTAGGAGTAGTTATTTGTATTCTTCCCTGTTTTTTCCGAAGCGTGCTTCGTTCTATGCAGAAGGTTCGGGTTGACATGTATGCCATGCGTCTAAAAAATAAAAAGGGAGGAATTGCCACGCCGGTTACGGCGTCGCCCACGTAGCAACATGCTGCAAGGGGGCTCAGGCAAGGGCCTGGGTCCCTGGGAATGGGAGGTCCGCGGCCCACGGGTCTATGCCTCCGGTAGCCCCCTTTTTCTGTTTTCTAGGCGCCTCTGACATGCAGTCTTCACTTGCCATTCTGTGGGAATAGGAGCCTGCTTGTTAGTTAATTTTGATGATTAATAATATAGTTTGTAATAAGATATTTTGATTTAACTTTTGGCCTTGGAAATATGCTTGCTAGTAGAGTTAATATTAGCTTTTGTAAAGTCCTGATTTTTATATGCTTGCTAGTAAAGTAGAGTTAATATTAGCTTTTGTAAAGTCCTGATATTTTTTTAGTTTATGGGTAGGCGTTTTTAGGGAAGTAAAAACTTAAATGTCAGTAAAAGTAGACAATAAAGGAATTATAAGGAACATAATATTTCACCCAGATATTTTATTGGGACAAGCGGATCTTCTGCCCTAATCATAAAGCGGAACGTGTACGTGCCCCTTGATGTTTTGGGAACATGACCCATGGTCTGATGTAATGTGTGCTTTGCCACGTTGTTTCTGTAACTGTATAAAAAGAAGAACTCTGGATGCAATAAACCGCAGCAGCACTCAGCCTCTCTTGTGTTGGTGTCTGTCTCTCCAACGCGCCGAATCTCCTGCTTTCCTGTGCACCTTCGCCTGGTCTCCCCTCAGCCTGGTGGTCTTCGACTGAGCCAGTCTGCGGCAATATGGGATGCCCAAGATTGGACACAAGTTGGCTTTATGCAACGTAAACATCCTACCAGCTACACTGTAGCTCTGGCTCCGAGGGGTTTTTTTTTGGGGGGGGGAGACTGTTTTGGTGCGTGCCCACAGGGTTCTGGGAAACATTGAGTACCTGGGATTGAACCTGGTTGGTTACAAGCAGGGTGAGATTATTTTGTCATTGTTCTGTTCACTTCGAACAAGAAAAGTTATGAGCACTCTTTGCTCTGTCTGTGGCCCAGCTCTTTGGAAAGGTCTCCATTTATAGTCAACCCCACGTGCCATCACCCCACTTTCTGAGGATGCCCCAACTCTCTTCTACAAAGAAAAGGGGTCAGGGATACAGAAAGATACAGCTCAGAACCCACCAAGTTAGGGTGGGGGAATCTGCCATCACGGGACTGAGGCTGTTTGGGTTTGATTTGGTTTGTTCATGGTTTGGAGGCCCAACACCAGCAATGCTCAGGGTTACTCCTGGCTCTACACTCAGGAATTACTCCGACATGACGGTGGGGTTGTATGGAGAGCCAAAGAAAGAATCTTCTTGAGGATCGAGTTGATTGCTCTCGCTTTGTCTCTGAACCACGAGGGGTGCAGAGGATTGAACTGATGTGGAAAGAGCAAGGCGAAGTCATTTATTTTCAATTTTGTTCTCTTCACTGAGCTAGAAACCTTCTGAAGCCACTTTGCTATGTCTGTGACCAAGCCGTTGAGAAATATTTCCTGTTATGGGCAACCCACACCCCAGCACCCCACATTCTGAGGGAGCCCAAACCTCTACTACAAGGAAGAGGCAGCATCGATACAGCAAGATACAGCTCAGAAACCCCAACGATGGGGTGAGGGAATCCCCCAATAAGTGACTGGGGCTGTTTTGGTTGTATTTGGTTTGTTCATAGTTTGGGGGACACATATCCAGCAATGGCAGAGGTTCTCCTGATGTTGCATTCAGGAATCCGGCATGATGGTGGGGCTGTATGGAGAGCCGGAGAAAGAACCAGGGACTGTGACTGCAAGCCAAGAGCACTAACCGCTCTGCTCCCACTGCAGCGACCCAAGTGGCTTCCTTGATCCTTAATGATCCTATACCTAACATTGAAGCAAAGAAATGGGCTGGAAATCTAAAGCGTGGGAAAGGTGGGCTGCGAAAGTTCTGCCGATAGACCACGAGATGGCGCTGTGGGCGTTTCTGTCCCTCTCCAGGATCGTTGCTTTGTTTTTATTTATTTGTTTCTGTTTGTATTTATTTATTTATTTTTAAATTAGTGAATTACCATGAGGTACACTTATAGATTAACAAATTTTTGTACTTGGGTTTCAGTTATACAATTATCGAGTACTTCCCTCCACCACCACTGATCCCAGTTAATCCCTCCCCTTCCCATCCCCAGGCATTCCCTTTTGTTCTCTCTCTCCTTTTGGGGGCTGTGGTTTGCAAATGAGGCATTGAGTGGCAATCATGTTCGGTCTATAGTAAAATTTCAGTATGCATCTCCCATCCTGGGAGGATCCTCCCAGCACCCTTTATTTGGTGCTCCCTTCTCTATCTGAGCAACCTTTTTCCTAGCGTGTGCCGCTGGCCTCCATGCGATGGAGTAAACCTCCTGGCACTTGTCTCGGCTATTCTTGTGTGTTAGTCTGAAAGAAAGGGACAAACATAGAAAGATTGCTTTCATTTGGGGAACATAAAGTAACAAAACGTGCTCGTTTCTCTAAGAATTTTCCACCCTTGGGTTTGCTTCAGTGTTGAGTATGGGGTAATAAAGGATCAAGCAAGCCTCTTTCACAGGTGCAGCAGTAGGAAGGAAAGCCTGTGGTTGCTGGTCTTTCACTTGAGTAATCTGGGCTCGATTCCAGACTTCAGATCTTTGTGAGGAGGATATCTGAATGCCTTGGGGGCCGAGTGGGTTGCCCTAGCTTTGTCTCTAAACCTGGATGGGTGCAGCGGATTGAACTGAACCTTTAATGAGCAAGGCAAGTTTATTTTTTCACATTAATTGTTCTTTTCTCTCTGTACAAGAAACGTTCTGAATGCACCTTGTGATGCCTGTGACCGAGCCCTTTGAATGTTTCCTGTTATGGGCAACCTACATCCGATCACCCCACATTAGGAGGGTACTCTGTCTTCAACACGGTTGTGGGGAATGGAAGAATGTATAGTTCTGACACCCTCAAGTTGGGCTGATGGAATTCGCCATCAAGGAACTGAAGCTCTGTGTTTTACTTTTCTTTCTTGTTTATTCCTTTATGATTGTGGCCACACCCAGATATGCTCAGGGCCTTCTCCTGCCTCTGCACTCAGGAATCACTATGGATATGACTGAAGAATCGTAGGGGAAATCTATGACTATACCCAGGTCCTATGGATGCAAAGCAAAAGCCCTATCCACTCTGCTCCAGTTGCAGCGGCCCAAGCTGCGTGCTGGATCCTTAATGACCCCATACTTAACATTTAAGCAAAGAGAAGGGCTGAAAATCTTAAACGTGGGAAAATTTGGACCGTGGAAGTTATGCTGAAACGCCATGAGATGGAGCTGTGAGTGATCCCGTCTCTCTCCAGGCCCATTTCTCTAAGAATTTTCCACCCTTAGGTTTGCTTCTGTGTTAAGTATGGGGTAATTAAAGATCAAGCATGGAGCTTCAAAGGGGCAGTGGTCAGAGAGCCTTGAGGGTTTGAATCTCTCACATGGGTGACCAGCATTCTATTTCCGCCTTCAGATCTTGTGGGATACATGGCTGAATCACCTCGGGAGTTGAGTGGGCTGCTCCATCTTTGCCTCTAGACCCAGAGGGGTGCAGAGGATTGAAACTGACGTGGACAGACCAAGGCAAAGCTGCAAGGCTGGAGCCATAGCATAGCGGGTAGGGCGTTTCCTTGCATGCGGCCGACATTGCCAGCTGGATTCAATTCCTCCACCCTCTCGGCAAGCTAACAAGTGTATCTTGCCCACACGGCAAAGCCTGGCAAGCAACCAGTGATGTATTCGATATGCCAAACACAGTAACAAGTCTCACAATGTTACTGGGCCCCCCTTGAGCAAATCAATGAAGAATGGGAGGACAGTGACTGTGACACTCTGAGCTAAAAAACATCTGAAGCCACTTTGTTATGTCTGTGATGAAACCATTTAGAAATATTTCCTGCTATGGGCAACCACACCTCATCACCCTACGTTCTGAGGGTACCCAACCCTCTTCTACGAGGAAGAGGCAGCATGGATACAGCAAGATACGGCTCAGAAACACCCACGTTGGGGTGAGCTAATCCTTCAATAAGGAAATGAGGCTGTTTTGGATTATTTTGATTTGTTCATGGTTTGGGGGCCACAAATCCAGCAACACACAGAGGTTCTCCTGGCTTTGCACTCAGGAAGCACTCAGGCATGGTCATGGGGCTGTATGGAGAGACAGAGTGTGAGAGCTTTCTTTCACTTGGGTAACCTGGGGTCTATTCCAGTCTTCATATCTTGTGGAGTACATAACTGGTACATAGCTGGACTCACTATAAACAGTGTTCCTTTCCCACAGTCCAGGGGCTTCTCCCCTGGGGCAGTTTGTGTCCATGGACTGAGCAGAACGGTCTCTGAGTAGCTTGTCCCAGGGGAGCGCTTCTTTGCAGCGTGGGCGCTCACTTCCTACTGGTGACCCACAGAAGACATTCCCACCTCTCTTGGCATCCTCATGGGACTGAAGGCATAACTGCTCACTCCAGATTTTGTCACAGTGTGCATGACCAGAAGAATTCCGCCTGGGCTCTTGCTACCCGAAGAAAAGCAGAGAAGGATTAAAATTACTGTGCTGTGCCTGATAGTCTTCTTGTCAAAAAATTTTAGACCTGCAGGTTGGTTTCTAACATTTTCCCGATTCGGTTGCAATTCTGACACATGGATGGATTTTCCAGGCAACAACCTGACGTTTCAGCAAGATGGACAAGTAAAATAGACCGACGGCAGGTCACATAGCTGTGTAATATTTTCCAACTCAAAGAACAGACACAGTAATTGGAAATAACTCCCTTTGCAGAAAATTGATGCACCAGTGTAGAGTGAAAATAAAAGGGGCCCGAAACTGGGTTTGGTACTAGCTTAGTGTGGAGCTTAGTGGGATAGCTTAGTGGCATACACCTGCGAAGGCAATGATGCATCCCCACATAGCCGAGACAGACCTTTGAAAATATCTCATATGAAGCAGATTCCTCGCGAGGATCAATGAGTTTTCTGTTAACTTGTTCTATTTACTTAGGTGGGGAGAGGGTCACACCAGCATTGCTCAGGGATTTCTGCTGCTGGAACTCTCGGGGCCGAGACAGATAACGAAGAAAAAACCGCCTTTCTTTGAACTCTGTGGAACTTATTCGCCAACATGGCTTGGCACATGCCTCAGGCAACCCCAAGTGAATGTCCGAGCTGGCAAAGCAATGCAGAGAAGCCATCAAGGATGACCTCAAAGACAGGAGAACAGCGATGCTGGGAGATGTGGTAGAAGCCGGGAAAAGCATTCATAATGTCCGCCTGCCCTTCAGCAACTACAAGACCAAGATGACTGCCCTCCGACATCCTGATGGATCTATCACATCTTCCAGAAGGGCAATGGAGAAGATTATTCATGACTTCTACTCAGATCCCATTAATACCCACGTCCATTTGCCCACATATCACCTTCTGCATGATTGACATATCGTTCCCAATGTTCTCCCTTCCAAAATAAAACATGCCATCTTGTCGGTAAAGAAACAAAGAGCACCTGGCCCCGACAAGATCAGACCTGAACACCTGAAGAACTTACCATCAGTACTCATCAATACACTGGCTCTGCTCTTCACACACTACCTGCTGAATGCAAGGTTCCTTCCTTCTTGTACTATACAAGATGGGAGACATCCACGACATTGGCAACTATCGCCGAAACTGCCTATTTTCTGTCATCTGCAAACTGTTCACACGAGTCATCTTGAATAGGATTAGCAGAACACTAGATGAAGAACAACCATGTGAACAAGCCGCATTCCGAAAAGGATTCAGTGCCATCTACAATATCCACACTATTACTAAGCTCATTGAGGTTTCTCAGGAGTTCAAGATGCCACTCTGTCTAACGTTCATTGATTTATAGAAGGCCTTTTTTTCTGTTGAGATGGAAGCGGTCATAGAAGCCCTAGCCAACCAGGCTGTAAAAACTCAATACATCAGGATTCTCCGTGAGCTGTATTGCGGATTCACTACAAGGATCTCACCATTCTACAAAGAAGTAATTATCCATGTCAAGAGAGGGGTTGGGCAGGGTGATACCATTTCACCAAAACTCTTCAGTGCCACCATCGAGAACATCATGTGATGATGGGAATGGAAAGGAATGGGAGTGAAGATAGATGGCCGGCAACTACACCACCTCCGATTTGCTGATGACATCGTTCTAATAACACCAAATATCAGCCAAGCGACACAAATGCTGACCTACTTCGACTGTGAGTGTGGAAAGGTCGGAATACAGTTGAATCTTAGGAAGACAATGGTTAGGAGAAACAGCCTCGTTCCTGACGCTCCATTCGCTCTCAATGCAGCACCATCTCCAAATGCAGCAGTTATATATACCTAGTTCAAGAAAGAAACATGATGAATGACCTAGCACCTGAGTTATGCAGGAAGAAGAGAGCGGCTTGGAATGCCTTCAATAGTGTTGAAGAAATAACTAAAAGGACAAAGAACCTCCAGCTACGAGCATATCTCTTCGATTCCACTGTTCTTCCTGCATTAACATATGACTCAGAGACCTGGGCCCTACAAAAACAGGATGAGAACGCTACTCGGGTCTCTCAAAGAGGAATTGAAAGAGCTATGCTTGGAAAATCATGCATCACTCAAATGAGAGTTAGAATCCGGAGTTCTGATCTCTGGCAATGGTCAAGAATAAGGGACGCTGTCTCATCTGATAAGGCATCAAAAATCAGATGGGCTGGACACGTAATGAGGCTTACAGACAACCACTGGCCTAGAGCCATTACTGACTGGATTCCACGGGGCGTCAAAAGATTGCATGGACGCCCATATACAAGATGTTCAGACTTCTTCTTCAAGACCATGAATAATCGGTTTGAGGCTCTGCATGTTCCTAGAATGAACAGATGTCATTGGACTACACTAGCACGCAACAGGCATGCATGGAGACGTTACTGGCACCCACTCGAATAAATCGATGAATAAAGGGCGATCAAGTGATCAAGTGATATATTTTTTAGGTTTTAGAATTTCTGGTTTTATGCAGCAACACGGTTGGAACTGGAAGATACCGTCTTGAGTGAAGTTATCCAGAAAAAGAAACAAAAACAGGACGATGTTCACTCATCTGTGGAATACCGAACACTGGATGTGTAAATGTACTGTAAAGGGGCTGCTTAAATCATCCCTGATTCCAGTGTTTAGAGAGAAGTCGGACAAAGAAGGAAAGAAATTTGGGTTGGAACAGAACCAGAAGTTTACAGGGAACAGGGATTCATTTATGCCAGTGACATGAGTGAGGGGTATAACCATTTACCCAAAACACAGATGCAAAATAACTGAAAACAAGAGTTCTAAGCTGTAACCATTGAAACCTAGTCATGTGCTTGTCCAGAAGACAGGCGGGGGTAGAGTGGGGACTGGGGTGGGGAGAGAATATGGGAACACGGGTGGAGGGAAGCTGATGCAGGGATCGGTGTTCAATTATTGTACGTCTAAACACAACTATCAATAACTTTGAAAATGCTGGCACTTTAATGAAAACTTTAAAAAACAATACAATAAAATAACTTTCCATATTTCAGCACCCACTGAGGTAAAGGACCCTTTAGTCCCAGCATTAGGCTCCGATATTTTTCCTGTGATGCTGAGACCATGGATGTGGTTGTGAGGATGGAGCCGGACCCCACCTTTCGAGTCGCATGCTCGGTCCACTGAGCACTCCAATGGCATAATAGTTTCAACAAGAGAATCTTACAGCACACTTGTATGCAATGCCCCTGTTCTCTAAAGAAATTGCTGTAATGCCACATCCTGAACCTGTGATTTGAGTTCTGAAATCAAACAAAATGCACAATGAGAATTAGTCCAATGTTGAATGGAATGCAGTTGAATGACCAAGCAGGTGGAGAACATTTCCATAGTCTCACAGTCCAAGCAAGCCTACAGAAAGGGAAAATCTGCAGGAATTGTTGCTGGGAGGAGCTCGGCAATCCCAAAAAAAGCCTTTTGGATTTTGTTTTTAATTAGACCCAGTGATGCTTGGGATACCCTAGGGGATGCTGGACATTGAAGGTAGGCGGCATCTGTAAGGCGAGCACCCTCCGTGATGCACTGCTGTTCTGGTTCGAATTAGCTTCACGATGGGTTCACAGTCACAATTTAACATACACAAAATAAAACAATTTTTGGTGCATACAAGCATACAGCAGGTAAGCATTTGCCTTGCATGAGGCTGACAGGGGTTGATCCTTGAACACTGTCAAAAGCAACTTACGAGAACCACCAGGAATAACTGCTGACCATCCGCAGGCCCACAAACAAAAGAAAACTAAATTTCTTCCCATATTCACAAAACCATGGCAATGACCCAAAGCAAAGATATGCATGGTGTCAGATTGACTGAGCGAAGTCCAGAAAGGGCACCCGACCCTTTAGGTGTACAGTCAAGCTAGTTATACAGCCGGGAACACAAGGACTACTTGACATACCTGATAGATAAGGAAGAATGACAACAAAGTCAAGAAAGCAAAGCACAGGCTCTATCCGAAATGAACAGCTCCAGGGAGAAGACACCCCTACCCCATGCCACACCTCCACATCACATGTTCTAGGGATGAGAAGGGGATACTCAATGTCCAATGAGCAACTCAAAGATGTTGTGGATTGGAGGACTCCTGGGTTGGCCACATGCAACGCAAGCATGCTACTTGCCCTTCAATTGCTCTGGCCATTTCTAAATAAATGGGAGAAAACGGGAAAAAATGGGAGAGCAATTACAAAGCTTTCAGGTTTAAGCCTCGGTCATACAATGAAACACCCGTCCCTTCACCATGCCCATTTCCCACCACTAAAAACCGAAATATACCGCCATTCCACAGCCTCCCCCTACCTGTGGGGCAGATAATTTCCACATTCTTCTCTCTACTTTGATTACATTCAATATTTTGACACGAGACCCACCATTATTATTTGGGATTTTACCCCAGCACTCAGATCTGGCGAAAACGCAACAGCAGACTATTCTTTTTCGATTGCTGGTTAAAATAACATATGATTTTTGGAATTCTGAAATTTTAACAACTAAATCTGAAGGGATTTCTGCCAAAACCTGCTGGGTTCCGAGATTTGTTCCTGAGTCTCTGGGACTATGGCCATTAAACAGCTTTACCACAAGCCAGAGAGGCGGTTCGTGGGAATGACATAGGCTCATGTTGGGGTGGGGAGGAATTGGGAGGCTCCACCCCATCCTGAGAGGCCCCACGTATCTTCCTGAGTGTGGGCCCAAACCTGACTTTCCAAAGGCCTTTGGAGGATGGAGGCCACCGAGCCACCAAGTTCGGAGCAGTTGGGGGTATAGCACCAATTCCTCCTGGGGTGGACCGGGGACAGTAACCTACTGCAGGGTCCAGACGCATTTCTGCTAAAATGCGCTGGGTTTCGAGATTTGTCTCTGAATCTCTGGGATGAGAGCCATTAGGCACCTTGATCATGAGTCACAGAGGTCAATAATAGGTGCCAGACAACTCGGGTTTTCGTTGGGGTGGGGAGAAAAGTGCCGGCTCCACCACCATCCAGTTAGGCCCTGCATATCTCCTCACAAAAGTCCCAAACCTAACCGTCCAGAAGCAATAAGAGATGGCAGCCACTGAGCCGCCAGGCACGAAACCTATTGCCACCTGAAATACCCAGCTTTGGTAACCTACTGTGGGGACCAGACACATTTTTGCTGCAAGCCGCTGGGTTCCGATATTTATTACTGAGACTCTGGGATCATGGCCAAGTGATAAAGAGCCAGAGTCCGTACATGGGCAGAGACTCGGGGTCTCATTGAGGTGGAGAGGAAAGGGCAGAGTCCACCCCAATCCCATGAGGCCCTGCATGTCTTGTCACTGCAGGCCCAAACCTGTCTCTCCAATGGCCTCTGGAAGATGGTGGCCACCGAGCCACCAAGTGAGATCAGGTGGAGATACAAACTCTTTCCCCCTTGTGGTGATCTGTCACTGGTAGCTCATTGCGGGAACTGGGAGCATCTCTGAAAACAGCTTCTGGGTTCCGAGATTTGTCTCTGACTCTCTGGGATCATAGCCTTTAAGCAGTTTGATCAGGAACCAGAGAGACCTGGCCTCCAATTATATAGCTGAGCCGGAAATGGTTTGTTGGTGTGTCACGCACATACCTACCTTTTGGCCATTTACTGTCTTGGAAGACTTTGCCCAAAGTTTTTGTTATCTGGCAAAAGGCACAGCATCAATTTCGGAGTATCTGGAAGTCTGACGGTGCCATCAGGCTGCTGATGCACTCGCCTTACAGGCAAACTGACCTGGTGGTGGTACCATACACGCAGAAAGTAGAAATTCTATATATGGAAAAAAACTCCAATAGTGGGGTTGGACTCACTGTAAAGCGAGTAGGATGCTTGCCTTGCTGGTAAAGGTAAAGGTAAAGGCCCTCTCGTTGTTCGTCAATTTCCTTGAGCGTGCCTTGCTGATCCATGTCAAACCTCCACCTCCCATAGGAACCCAGAAACACCACAGAATAATTCCTGAGCTGCAGAACCAGAAGTAACCTTGAGCATCAAAGAATCCCTTCCAACTCCCCTGAATAAAAAAGCTATTAAAATTAATCCAAAGAGGGTCTGAAGTGATAGCAGAGTGGGTAGGACATTTGACTTGCAGGTGACCTATCCGGGTTCGAATCCCAGCAACAATATGGTCCCCTGAGCTTTACCAGGAGTAATTCCTGATTGCATAAGCTGGGAGTAACCCCATGTGCAACGCTGGGTGTGACCCAAAAAGCAAAAAAAAAATTAATCCAAAGAATAAATTTTCAGAGGCAAATACCTCTCACTTGTCCAAATCCGAGCACAGAAGCCAATGAAACTGACCGAAGGCAAAAGTGTCCCTTTCCTCTGTGGGCTGCCCGTGAACATATCTGGAGTTTCGATAAGTGTTATGGCTAGTCCAAAGGCTCCAAACAGGGTCCTGTAGAGTCTCGAGTAGGGAGGAATGAGATGACCAAGACCCCCACTCTCTTCAGCTCCTGACACCAACACCAAGGCCTGAAATCCATATGCCCACCCTCCAGTGCCATCTTGGAACTGGATGCAATCATGGCTGCACGGGCCCTCAGGATAACGCACCCTCATCCATGACACCTGAGCCACAGAACAGCATCCAATGCACCCCTCAAAAGCTCCACATCCACTAAATCCTGGATATCCAGAACAAGTAAGAAACAAGCGTGAATGCACCATAGAAGCTGGCGTGACCTGGCGCTCAAGTTCCCAAACCAGGATTTTCAGGGGGCTCAAGCATTCCAAATCCTAACACAGGAAAGACTGAAGAATGGAGGCTTTCCTGTTTTTCCATTTTCAATGTATTGAATGCTGAATCTTGCTTGATTTCTGCCATAATTCCTGCTAACCAGCCCCTCTGGGCCAAGTCAGAAGCATAGCAAACAATAACAGAGTAGTGAGCCATGACAGCTCTGAGCAGGGGGGTGTTTCTGTACCAGTTTATTCAGTCACCTTCCTCCTTATTTTCATCACCAGGACCCATAATTTACAAGTTAACACACAAGAAATTCCAAGCACAAGAATACTGGAATAGGTGCTGCCCGGGTGAAAATCAGCAGGCTTCAGCAAAGGACTTCCCATATTCCTTACATATACACGGTTTCTCTCCACTGTGAATTCTCCTATGTACAGTCAATTGTGAGGATGAAGTAAAGGCCTTTCCGCATTCCTTACATATATATGGTTTCTCTCCAGCGTGAATTCTCCTATGTACAGTAAGTTTTGAGGATGTAGCAAAGGCCTTCCCACATTCCTTAGATATATTACGGTTTCTCTCCAGTGTGAATTCTCCTATGTACACTGAGGCCTGAGGATCGAGTAAAGGCCTTTCCACATTACTTACGTATATATGATTTCTGTCTAGTGTGAATACTTCTATGGATACTGAGGCTTGAGGATTGAGTAAAGGCCTTTCCACATTCCTTACATATATACGGTTTATCTCCAGTGTGAATTCTCCTATGTACACTAAGTGCTGAGGCTACAGCAAAGGCCTTTCCACATTCCTTACATATATATGGTTTCTCTCCAGTGTGAATTCTCCTATGTACACTAAGTGCTGAGGCTACAGCAAAGGCCTTTCCACATTCCTTACATATATATGGTTTCTCTCCAGTGTGAATTCTCCTATGTACACGAAGTCTTGAGGATTCAGCAAAGGCCTTCCCACATTCCTTACAAATATACGGTTTCTCTCCAGTGTGAATTCTCCTATGTACACTAAAGTTTGAGGATTCAGCAAAGGACTTCCCACATTCCTTACATATATAAGGTTTCTCTCCGGTGTGAATTCTCCTATGTACAGTAAGTCTTGAAGCTCTAGCAAAGGCCTTTCCACATTCCTTACATATATACGGTTTCTCTCCAGTGTGAATTCTCCTATGTACACGAAGTCTTGAGGATTCAGCAAAGGCCGTCCCACATTCCTTACATATATACGGTTTCTCTCCAGTGTGAATTCTCCTATGTACACTTAAGTTTGAGGATTCAGCAAAGGACTTCCCACATTCCTTACATATATACGGTTTCTCTCCAGTGTGAATTCTCCTATGTACAGTAAGTCTTAAAGCTCTAGCAAAGGCCTTTCCGCATTCCTTACATATATACGGTTTCTCTCCAGTGTGAATTCTCCTATGTATATTGAGGTCTGAGGATTGAGTAAAGGCCTTTCCACATTCCTTACATATATATGGTTTCTCTCCAGTGTGAATTCTCCTATGTATATTGAGGTCTGAGGATTGAATAAAGGCCTTTCCACATTCCTTACATATATACGGTTTCTTTCCAGTGTGAATTCTCCTATGTGCACTAAGACTTGAGGCTGCAGCACACGTCTTCCCACATTCCTTACATATATACGGTTTCTCTCCAGTGTGAATTCCCCTATGTACAGTAAGTCTTGAAGCTCTAGCAAAGGCCTTTCCACATTCCTTACATATATACGGTTTCTCTCCAGTGTGAATTCTCCTATGCATAATAAGATGTGATGATTGATCGAAGGCCTTCCCACATTCTTCACATGCAAAAGGTTTCGCTCCTGAATTTATATTCATATGGTCATGATGGAGTAACCCTTGACTCACACTTTGTTCTCGGGGCTGACTTTTCTGGGGATTCTGTCCACTGTGGTTTTCTAAGGGAATACCACAGTGCTGAGAACATGGGGAGGCTCCCCCACATTCCTTACACTTAGATGGGTTCTGCTCACGGTGACTGTGGTTGAGGGTATGTTGCTGTGAGGGACTCACTATAAACAGTGCTCCTCTCCCTAGTAGGTTCTCCACTGGGGAATTTTCTGTCTGTGAACTGAGAATAACACACTCCAAGGAACTTTTTCCAGTAGAGGGCTTCTTCAGAGTGAGGTAGCTCTCGCCATTCTGATCACCCTCAGAAGACATCCCGCCTGTCTCGGAGTCCTCATGGGGCTGAGGGCAGGATTGCTCACACGAGACATTATCATACAGAGCAGGATCAGAGACATTCCACTCGGGGTGGAAGCTTTCCTGTAGAACAACAGAGGATTCTAATTATTGACTTATTCACTGAGTCTTCCTGTCAAAAAAAACTGAGCCCTTCAGATGTGGTTTCACACATATGCACCACAAAAATGCAATTACTGGCGTATGAATTGTCTTACTATTAAATAACTTCATGTTATTGTAAGTTGGACACACAACATTGATGGATAGAGTGTCAGTAAATTCTGTGACTTCCCCCCTTTAAATTAATGAAGGAATACAACTAGAAATAATTCCTTCTATAGAAAACGGACACATCAATTTCAAGAGAAAATGAAATACATCCCCAGTGGGTTTGGTTAAAGCGCAGAGTGGACCTGTGATGCAGGGGTGAAGACTACGCTGCATCGTCACACAGCTGAGACAGACTACGTGGCCATTGCAAAGCTCTCACCACAAGTGATGCCTTTCAGGATCAATGACATTATTTGTTCTTTCTGTTATGTAGTTTCTATTTATTGAGGGTTGGGTGGGTGGAGGGGCACTCCATGCAGTGTCTAGGATCAGTTCTGTGGGTCTATGGTGTCTACAAGGCGTGCTGGGTAAGGACCATCCATCCCTGAGCAAAGCAACTATATTTCTCACTGCACCATCTCTAGGGCGCACAAATTAGCTTTCTAAACAACTACCACTGTCAAGCAAATCAAAACGCACAGTATATTTATACATGGTTGATTTCAGCAACTAACAAAGCTAAGGGTCCTCTACTCCAAGCATCAGGCTTTGGAATTCCTCCCTGCCATTCCCAGTCCTCCACCTTAACCATCACACATTTGGTCCATTCCTGCTGGCATAATAATATTTACTCTGAATTAGTGAATCTTACCAACTCCCTCGTACTTTCTGACCCCATTCCCAAATCTAAGTGCTGTAATGCCAAATCCTGAAGCCGCGGTTTCAGTTCTGAAAGTGAACAAAACATACAATTCAAGCACTTGTCCAAAATTGTAGCAAAATGATGCCATGTAGTTAAGAATACATTTCTGTGATTCTTAGAGTCCAAAGAGTCCCACACTAAAGAAAAGATTCGATAGTGGAAAACTGTGAGGATCTTGGCAATTCTACACAAGATATTGTTTTTGTTTTTGAGCAGACCTGGTAATGTTCGGAGAACCAGGTTACTGAACACATTATTGAACAGATCACCTTCAGGCAATGCAAGGCACTCCCTGCTGTACTATCATTCAGATCCAAACTAGATCTGTTATGGTCTTACTTATTCGAAAGCCATGGAAGCAAATTACAGGATCATTCTGTGACTGACATTCCAGGGGAATAAAGAGGAGTGTGAGTGAGGCACAGACCCAAGGATTCAGGAGACGAAGGCTCCGGTCTCAGCAGCATGTTTCATACATGCTCAGGACACCCATACACTGCACAGGGCCTGAGCCAGGAAGGGTCCTCAGACACTCACCCGCACACATGTCTTTCCTCCTCGACCTCAGGGCTCCTTCTTCCAGCCACGAGATCACCGCAGGCTTCATCCCTGAGTGACCTGCCCCGACAGAGACAGAGGCATGGATAAGTGACAGGGAAAAGGTGACAGGAAAATCCCCATGTTTTCCTGATATAACTGGGAAAGGATCTGAACGGCATGAACAGAATGTCCATTTCCAAAATGCCACAGATTTCTAGTTATTCGAGAGTTAAGACCCAAGAAAATATCACAAATATTCTAGACCTGGCCTTGTGTATGGCCGACAGGGGGTTGTTCAGCACAATATGTTGTTGGTTTTTGTCCTGTTTGGGATCTGACCTGGCGATGCTCAGGGGTGACTCCTGACTCTGTATTCAGAAATCACTGCTGCTGGTGCTCAGGAATGACATGAGTTGCCGGGGATTTAACCCATGTGCGCCGCTTGCAAGAAAATCACTTTCCTCCTTGTAATGTCTTTCTAGGCCCAGACGCACATAGAGTTTCCTGAGCCCCTCATGAACTCATCAGGGATTTCAGTAAAACTAAGTGCATAATAAATCTGGAAATGACCAAGGGTGGGAAGAGACCCTTATTTTTTAAGCTAAAAAATGTATCCAGAAAGAGAGCACAGCAGGAGTTTCTCACGGAAATTCCAGTTGCGATACCAGATATCTCCTAGGGTCCCTCATGCCAGCCAGGAGTGATCCCTGAGTGCAAAGTCCAGAAGAAAACCTTAAGTCCTGCTGAAGTCTCACAAGAACCATTAGAAGTAAATCCAAGCACTGAAATAGGGCAGCGTCTAATGAGTTGAGAGACGAAATATCAAATCCCCTGTGGTGGAAGAGAGATAGTACAGCATATAGGACAGAAGCGCTGCACACACAAGTGCCTTTGGTCCCAGCCAGCCCATATGGTCTTGGAGCAAGGCCAGGTGTGGATCCTGAATACACAGGCAGGAATAATCCATAATCCCTAAGGAAAAAAGAAAATGCCAAAACGTTGAGTGGCTGGTCCAAAAGTACTGGGGGTGAGTCACCAACATTTTAAGTTTCCAAGAGGTTTCAGTCCACGGTACCCCATGGCCCCTGAGCACTCTTAGGAGTCGTCCTTTAGCACAGAGCCAGGAGAACTGTGGACTGTGCCCCCAAACAAAGGCAACAGCAAAACCAATTAAACATCCAAAAGTTCATGTAGTATACAAAGTAAATTGATTCACCAATGGATGGATCTATTTCAAGGGACCTGAGCGATAACTGGCCAGATAGGGATCTTCCCATGGACACAGTCGACACGGGATGATCTGAATCACCCCATAGGATCTGGCGACCCCACAAGAGTAATTCCTGAGGAGAAGGCTGAGAGTATGGCCTGAGTATCCACAGGTGAACCCTAAAAAAAACAAAACAAAACAAAACAAAATGAGGGAGGGAAGAGCTACTGCACGGCTGTCCAATATCCAAGCGCGTCACAGAGCTACTGTTGGACACACAGCTGCCGCCCAACCCCAGGGACCGCACACGGGTCTCTTCAGACACAGTTGGCTCCACACTGCTCTCACCGACAGCCTGCAGATTCTGGTAGGTCTCCAGCATCACGTCCCTGTAGAGCTTCCGCTGAGAGGCCTCCAGGCATGACCATTCCTTCAGGGTGAAGTTCACAGCCACGTCATTGAAGGTCACTGCGTCCTGAGTCAGCACACGGAGAGGGTGGGAGTCAGAGTATATCTTAGCCTCATTCCCACTACTCTGAGGCCAGGACCCAGGGTCCTATAATGTCGCTGGGCCTCTACCCTCCGAATGAACCAGCATCCATGCACACGCATGGCTGATGGGCCCCAGAAATCACATAAGGCAGCTGGATCTGCTAATGTGGGAGAATGTTATACAGAAGGTTCTTGGATGTATCTGCCTTTCCTGGTAACCCCAGGGCCAATTCGAGCACCACTGTACCAGTGAGCACTGTAGAGAGGATCACCTGAACACAGACTTGTACGATTCAAAAGACTATCCCTGGGTGTAGGAAAAAACACTGCATGCTCACCGCTGCACCCCAACAGCACAGGACCACTAGGATTGAGAACTCGACAGTCCATATAGACAACTACTCAGAGCAGTGCATGGCATGTGTGCCTGTAGGAACTCACTGCTCAGGACCGC
The DNA here is from genome assembly GCF_029834395.1 of Sorex fumeus. NCBI lineage: Eukaryota > Metazoa > Chordata > Mammalia > Eulipotyphla > Soricidae > Sorex > Sorex fumeus. The sequence continues at coordinate 6,320,230 of NW_026606076.1, forward strand.
CCCAAATCCCACTCAAAGAAGGTAGAACTTTCTTTACCCAAACATCTCTACTGGCCTCAGAGATCCTTGGCTCTTTCTCCTTGGGATCGGTGCATGCCCAGAAATCCACACATAAGATTATGTGAACGTAAGACTCTATGACCGAGCAGGTAGTCTCTCCAAAGTAGGAAGGACAAAACAGGAGAAAAGCAAGTCTGGGGGCCTAAGTCACTGTAGTTGCCAGGGCCCAAACGGGGCCAACACACCCCAGGGTGCTCTAAGGCCCGTCACTTGTGAATCCAGAGCAGAGTCAACAGGACAGCTGATGACAAAAACAATGCAAAAGAAGCCAAAGCAGCAGGTTGGCATAACAGCACAGCTGTTCCGGGGACAGCATGTGGGACTGGTGATCCCCAACATCCCATATGGTTCCAGAAGCACTGCCAGGGGCAATGCCAATGGGCAGCACAAGGAATGATTGCGAGAATCCTTGCTCTGCCACCCCAAATAAAACAAAAAACCCAAGATGAAACCTTTGGACCTCCAGCATCCCATTGGTCACCTAGACCTGTCAGGAATGAGCACTGAGTACTGAGCTTTGAGTACTCCTCATGCACCACTGGGTCGGCCCCAAAGCCAAATAAAACAAAACAAATGTACACAAAAGGAGCTTCCAACGGCAGAATGGGATGGTCCCATCAGAAGTCTCATCTTGGATTTCGTCCAAAAGAAACTCAAAACTGAAGGGCCAGGAAGCCTGGGCATTCCTGGTACTACCTCATGTAATTCTATCTCTCTACTCCTACCTGGGAACGGTTTATCAGAATCCGTGTAACCATCTTCTCCTGTCTCTGTTGTTCTGAGGATCAGCAGGAAGCTCTAGGTGTCGTCTGCTCAGGGAGAGATGAAGAGTCACAGGTGCTTTGCAGCTTGATGTGAGGGAGCTGAAATTCATGATCCGGAGAAAGAACACCGGTATTGTGGTTAGAAGACAATAATGTGATTTGGGTGCTTGACTAGATGAACCGATCAATCCTCTGCATCCCATATGGCCCCCAGCAGCTCCAGGAATAATACCTGAGCTTAGAGACTCGAGTTAGTCATGAGCATCTCCGGGTATGTGCCCTCTCTCCCCCCCAAAATCTAAAGAACCAAAAATAGCCCCCCAAATACAATTTCATTGGCAAACCTGAGCCACCTGCAAGTCCCCTTCCCCCCATCCTCCGCATGAACCAGGCTCTCACGGCAGACTCTGAAGATGACCAGCAACAGGTCTCCTTTCATTAGGTGGAGGGGCTGAAGCTCTGCCTTTCAAATCTGGAGATTCTACAGAAGCGAGCTTAGGGCCAATGGTCCAAACATGGGACTGCTGGGAGGTTTGGGACGGCCAAACCCCTGGCTGAGTCCCACATTCACCCACTGTTGCCCCATCCTGATCTGGAGACGATCGTGGCCAAGAGGCACCCCCAGGATCAAGCACTCACAACTGCGACCTCTGCACCGTCATACAGCCCCCACTGCACCTCCAAAGCTCTGCATTCCCCTACAGCCTCCACTGCACCTCAGAATCCACCGGATGTCAGGGAACAACTGAAAAACCAGCACAAAAATGCCCCCCAATCTGGCTCAGCCCCTCCGCTCACAGTGTGGAAATGGGAAGGTGTGGGGTGCTCATAGGAGGCTGCTTGAATCCTGCCACAAAATACGCCTTCAGAGTTCCCCTTTCTGGATGGAGCGCAAATTTACTTGTCCTTTTCCAATTGAGCAAAAACCCCAGTATCTGTGTCATGGATGGAAAATGAACCATGACATACTTATGACATCACTTCCATTTCCATAAGGTGCCTTAAAGAGACAGAGTCTAGGCACTGAGAACCTTTTTGCCACGTAGGTGAATCTGTGCTGCAAGGGGGATGGATTCGAATAAAGGAGTGGAGAGGCAAATGCTGGACTGGTTGGTCACACACTGGGGGCCTGGGGTTAAGAAGTCCCCTGATCCTGCATTGTCACCTAACATCGAACCAATGATATCGAAACACAGAATGTTACCCTGAATCTTGTCAAATGATCCCTGAGCTCAGAGACAAGAGTAAACACTGAGCACTGTAGGCTGTGGTGAAAAATATAAAAAGAAAAAAGGCAAATTCTACTGAAGGGGGGGAAAATGATGTACAAAGAAAAATTTGAGAGTGAACCATTAAAAGCGTCAAATTTCTGGTCCTTAAAAATTTCCTATTTGGGGGGTTGGAGAGATAGTACAGCGGGTAGGGCGTTTCCCTTGCAAGCAGCTAGCCCGCGTTCGATTCCCAGCATCCCATATGGTCTCCTGAGCATTGACAGGAGTAACTCCTGAGTGCAAAGCCAGGAGTAATCCCTGTGCATCGCCAGGTGTGACCTAAAAAAGAAAAAAATCCCCTATTTTTGATCTATCCCTGCTACAGAAACTCACAGTTTCTCCTGAATCCCTATTTTTCTTTCAGCATTGTTTGTGCATATATATGTGTATATATAAGTGTGACTTTGTGTGATTTCTGTTTCGGGGCCACGACTGGCATATTCAGGGCTTACTCCTAGCTCTACACGCAGGAATCAATCTGGGACAGACCATATGGGATGCCGGGGATAGAACCTGGGTCGATCGCTTGGATGGTTAAGTCCTTACTGACTGTACTATGGCTCCAGCCCTAAGTAAATGTGCTCCTAGCACACCCAGTGGGATTCCTGAGCAAATGTCCTGACTCCTGAAAACCAAAACTTTCTTGCTTAAAAATACAAAACCCTCTACCCTGGTTGGATTCTAATTCTAAACAATTTAGGTTTAACATTGGTTCATCATTTCTTCTCTGTTACAAGGAGCTTAGGATTACTGAGTAACACCCATCCCAATCACTCCCATTTCCTTAGTATTCATCTTTAACTTCCCTGTGCTCTGCTTCCCCTATATGTCAATCACCCATTTCCAGAACCACAACCTTTGAATTGTACAGTCAGATTTTTCAGAGATCTCTGCATTTTGTATTTGGCAGTAAAATGTTGACTTTCTCTTTCCTTTATATCCTCTGCAGTTTACTGTAGACAAATATCCCTTTTTGCTCCTGGACAAGGACCAGTGCAGTCCCAGGTTGGGAGGATTGCGCTGGGAGGATTGGGATGGCCATGCCCCCAACCCTCAGCTTTGTATAGATAAAGGAAGGCAATACTATGCTTTTGTAACTTCAGAGTTAATTGACTGCAGATAGTATATACTCTTGGGCATTGTCATGTTTATAAGACTTAAGCCTCAGCTGCCCTTTGTTCTTAGCACCCCAAAAGCAAGAGACTGGATGGACCCAGGATAGCTGTGAGCTACTCTGGCATCGAAAAGGGACAGGTAAGCACCATAACATAGGAGTGACTGATCATTTAAGCAGATAAACATTTGGCAGAGGAAATTCTCATGGGGAGATTCACCCAAGGAGACACTCTGTCTCCCAGGTTGCTTCTATCTTTTTCTTCTAGTTGTATAAGTTATCAACACTTGTAGTTGTTTGGATAAACACAGTAAGAGACAAAGATCCCAACCCTTACATCTCTGGGCTTTGACAGCAAATAAGGCTTTTTTTTTTGCTTTCTTGGTCACACCCAGTGATACAAGGGGTTACTCCTAGCTCTGCCCTCAGGAGTTACTCCTGGCGTTGCTCAGGGGACCATATGGGATGCTGGGAATCAAACCCGCCTGCAAGGCAAACACCCTACCCACTGTGCTATCTCCCCAGCCCCCAGAGCAAATAAGGCTTTTAACACTTACTTCTCTGGACTCTGAGAGCAAGCAAGGCTTTTACTGTAAATCCCAGACTAAGTCTTCAGGTCAGTTCAGCTTGTCCTTCCCCATGGGGATCCTGTCTCTAGCATTGTAACAGTTTCTAGAATGTGCCATTTCGAAGCTGGGGTAGTTTTGCCACTTGTCCCAGGTCCATCCAAGTCCCACGGCAGAACCTCCCTCTTGGGGTGTTAGGAACTACAGCAACTGAAGCCCGAGTCAAGTAATGATCACCAAGCAATTATGCACTGGAGTAGATGACTTCAGATTCAATCAACTCCCAAATATTAGGAGCATAGCATTGATGGTCTTACTCTGTTTAACCAAAAAACATTCTGTATAGTAAAAATATAAATAATCTATAGGGGAAATAGAAAAGCAGGTACAAATACACAGCCTTCAACTGCAAACCAGTACAAATACAAAGTTGAAAATTACCAGAAAGTCATGGTTTATAAGTAATTAAGAGTGACCTGGGGAACTGAGACAACGCGAGGTAAAACATAAAGGAAAGGTTAAAGATAAACTTTAAATTAGGGATGTTAGCAAGGGCATGATAAGCTTCTCTGGGAGGAGGAAAAGGGGCATTTCACAGATGAAGCCTAAAACACTTTGGGTTAATATCCAGCAGATCACCATCAGCCTGGCCCCTGTTTCCTTCTTCGATCCTCTGTCACCCTTCACCGGCCAGTGTGGGGAGACCAATCACAGCCACCAAGGGCACGCAGCGCATGTCCAGACATTATTTGAACTCAACTCTCAGTACTCAGTGTAATACCGAGTTTTGCTTGATCAGGGGCAGATGAAGAGTCGGGGTGCAATTTTCAAGTTGATTTTAGGATACAGAAATTCTTCGTTACGAAAAACAACAATGTGGAGTCAGAAGACAGTAAACTGGGAGGGGCGCCTCCCATGCTGACCCAGATCGATATTCGGCATCTCACATGACCCGGAAAGAACTTAAAAAAGAAAAAAGAAGAATTCCAGACTGATGCTCCCAAAGTAATTCCACATATGTGCCCAAAATACAACCAAATATAGCCCCAAAGTAAATTTTCATTTGCAAACCACAACCACCCCTAGAACCACGCCCAATGGACGGTCTGGAAACCAAGACTACTAATGAATAGTGACCGAGGGCTACAGTGTCATTTGCCATTAGGGAGCTGCCCCTCAAAAATGAACAGTCGTTTTAGTTTTGGAGGCACCACCGGCGATATGGACGAGAAACTTCTGACTCTGCGATCAGGCACCCGTCCTGGTGGAGCTCCGAGATTAACCTTGGGTGGGCCAGATGCAAAGCAAACACCCTAACCGCTGTGCTATCTCTCCGGTCCTCTAAGAGAATCTGCAGCTTCTACAGCTGTGAGATCCGGGTCAAAGCGTCCTGGACAAGGCCCAGAGCAGTCCCTTGCTGGGGGGGTCAGAACGGCCCAGCCCTGACGCTCTGCAGCCCCTGTGCTCACCCCGCACAAACCGCCACTGCCCCATGGTGGAGCTGAAGGTGACTGTGGCATTAGGGGATCCCCAGAACCACACACTCACACAGCGACCCCTGCACTATGGTACAGCCCCCACTGCACTCACCAAAGTTCTGCGTCCCGTCCCCAAAAAAACCCTGGCGCGCCTCAGGAACCACCTGGATATTGGTTGAAAAAGGAGCTTAAAAGTGTCCTTAGAGCTGGCTTGGCCCCACCCCTCACAGTGAGGAGACTGGGAGGTGCGGGACAGGGCGCTCACTGGAGGCCACTAGTGTTCTGCCATGAAAATGGACTTCACAGACCCCTTCCACGCGGGACAGCCTCTTCTCCCTTCACCTGCGTAACAAATGAAGGCCTGATCCAGACTCTTGCACACAAACACCTAAATGCCCTGCCGTGACATCACTTCCACTTCTGCAAGCAGCCTTAAAGGGCCAGACTCCAGCTGCGCAGAGAACAACTAGGAAAATGCAGGTAAATATGTAAGGCTCCTTGGCTGCAGGGAAAACACAGTGGATACGGTGTTTGCCTAGTACGCAGCTGACCCTGGTTCAATCATCAGGATTCTATGTGGTCCCATTTTGGTGTATGATAGATTGTTAGGATTTTACTTCTTCCAAAGTGTAAGTCTCAAAACATTTACCCTCAATGTTTGTGTAAATCAAACGGGAAAACTGAATACAATGAGTGCAGATATGCTACAGCGAGTGAAGTGCTTACTTGCATGTGGCTGACCTGGACACAAATTATGGACAGCACAGCAGGATGTGATTCCCAGAACAGAACACAGAAGGGCCTGAAGAATGGAGGTTTGGCTGTCTATCCAACCTCAAAAGGGCTCACCACAGCATCCTGGTTGATCTCTGCCATGATCCTCTGCAAACCAGGGCCTCTGAGCCAAGTGAGAGTCACCGCAAAGAATGAAACCATGGTGAGTCTTACCCAGCAAAATGCAATGTTTGTACCTATATACTTCTTATTTATTTCCTTCCACCTTGCTTTATCACTAAGAACCATTATTTACCAGTTAGCATACTGGGAAGTCCACATGCCAGGACACTGTCATAACCATGGTGCAGGGGATAATCAGCAAGTACCTTTCAGTTATGGTACTAGTATCACAGGAAGCTTTCACACGTAACAGGATTATTTCCTTCCTTACTGTGCTTTTGTATCAATCCCCCACCCACTTGTTAAAACTAAAATTGTTTTACCTCAGGGCCCTGTTCTGATGACAGCCATTGTTATCATGGAAGTGATTGATCCAGCATAACTTTTATATTTACTAAAGCTTGAGGGAACATGAAGGCCTTCCTATATTCCTTATCTACAGTATTTTCTCCAGGATTCTCTTTAAAGTCGCAGGTGCGAATAATGCGCTTTCCATGTTCTTACAAATATATATATATTCTTACATATATATATCAATATGTAGTTATATATAGCTTCTCTCCATTATGATTCTCCTATGCATAAGGCCCGAGCATCCAGGAAAGTCCTTCCCCCACTCCTGACAGATATAAGGTTTCACTTGCAAAATAACTTTTCACATGCCCAGTAAGGGCTGAAGACAAACTGAACACCTTTCCACATTCCTTACACTTACGAGGTTTCTCTGCACTGTGAATGTTTCTGTTCAGAAAGCTATGCCAATTGCATCAAAATCTTCCTGCTGTCCTTACATATATAAGGCCTCAATCCAGGATAAATTTTTTCTCACACAGCAAAGCTTGAGGATTGAGCAAAAATCTTCCCACACCCCTACATATGTTTTCTTCGAGTATGAATTTTCCTATGTTTAATAAGGAGTTAGGGGAAAGTGAAGGCTTTTCCAAAGTCTTTAGAAACACAAGGTTTGTTTCCAGTATGAAAATTTCAGTGTCACAAAAGGATTGTGAAATAAGCAAAGGCCTTGCCACACTCCTTACATATATATATATATATATATATATATATATATATATATATATATGAATTCACTACAATGTGCGTTTTCTTACGAACAAAAAAATTTGAATAGTAAGTAAAGACCCTCCCACAGTAGTGACACGAACAGTGTTTCATTCCCCTGTATGAACTTCCCTATGCTCAGAAAGATCTGAGAAGAAATGAAAGGCCTTTCCATCTAACTCACATATATAAGGGTTTTCTACGAAACAGAAATCATGAAAACTAAGATTTCAGGAAGAAGCAAAGGCCTTCCTACATTGCTCACAAGTATAAATTATCTCTCCAGTGTGAGTTTTTCTGTGTACTAAGGCTTCTGGAATAAGCAAAAACTTTCCACTCCGTATATGCATGTGGTTTCTTTCCAGTGTGACTTTTTCTGTGCATACTAAGATGTATGAGTCAGAGAAAGGTCACAGCACATTCCTTACATGCATAGATACTCTCCAGTATGAAATCTCCTGTTTATAAGGTATGAGGATCCATTGAAGGCCTTCCCACAGTCCTTAAACGGTTTCTCTCCTGTGTGGATGTTCACATAGTCCCACCGGGGTGATGCTGGACTCAAAAGTTTGTCCTCAGTGCTTACATTTCTGGGGATTCTGTCCAATATGGGCTTTTATGGGAAAATGATGGTGCTGAGGAAATGGAAAGAGTGATCTTCTGATCACCCTCAGAAGACATCCCACCTGTCTCAGAATCCCTGTGGGGATGAGGGCCAAATTGCTCACTTGAGCTTTTATCACAGTGTGCAGGAAGAGAAATTCCACCAGGGCTGGCTCCTTCCATGTAGATGAACAGAGAAGGATTCCAATCATTAGTCTATGCCATGAGAATTTTCATGTCAAAAGAAATCAAGCTCTGCAGGTACGTAGCTGGTAGAGTATGGGACAATGAGTTTCTTGGGGAAGTAATAAATCAAGACAGGGATGAAAGCAGTGACTCCGAAGCCAACCCTGGTGATTCAGAGAGGAACTGGCCTAGTGGAAACCCAGAGTTGGAGACATGGAACAGGAGCAAAGGCTGGTAAGAACATCAGAGACCAAGGTCCGGCCAACGTTCTACCCCTTAACAACACTCAAGCAGGGGACTCTCAGCTACAAAGAAAAACCCAGGAGGCAGTTTCAGAAACATGATTTCAAACTGAGAGTATCAGGCTAGTACAGTGCGTTGCATGCAGTCAATCTAGTACAATGTCCATAATTCCATAAGGTCCCCTGAGCACCATCTGACTCATAGATGGATGGAATTTTGCCCTATCCAATCATAAATGTTTCTCTTTTTTTCCTCTAATATTTAGTAAAGTGATATGGGTGGGACTTAGGAATGTGAGCAACCGTGTGAGTAATCACAAGTAAACGGAATGCTCTGCTGGGATGTGTGGAGCTTGGGACCTGACACATATTCCCACTTCCAAAAGATTTCATCAAGGCGCCCCTTCCATCCTTTCAAACGGCATTCTGTGCACAGTTACGTGCATCTAAACAATCCAACTGAGACCAGAGCAACTGTAGATCTGGGTAGGGTGTTGCTTGCACATGGCCAACCTAGGTTCAATCCCCAGGATCCTGCAGAGTCTCCTGGATCACCATCCAAAATACTACCTGAGTGTAGAGCCAGGAGAAATCACTGAGGATCACCAGGTATTGTAGGATAATAGTGGTCTGCCCTTTTTCCCTGGCGGGTAAGAGCTTATGTTTGCTCATTGCCCACAACCTTTCAATTACCTTTGTCTCCTGATCAGACTTTGACTTTTGAGAAATATTGTCTTTCTCTTCTTCTTAATGTCCTTTGCATGGTTAGCTATTTCAGAGCAATTGCTTTTTGTATGGATACAGGAACACAGTTACAAAGACAAGCCTGAGCTTGAGAGTTGATAGTCTCCAGATAATATGACATCCTGGACATCTACTCTCTTGACTGAAGCCTCAGTTGCCCTTACTTCCTCCATCCCCAAAAGAAGGGTCCGATGAGGGGCTAGATGGACCCAGGGCAAGTGTTGAGCTAGCTACCCTGGCATCGAAATGGGCCTGGACAAAGTACCATAATGCTTATCTATAAGAGCCTGGTCATGAACAAATTCTGTCATGAAACAAAATGTAATAACTAGACTTGGACGCTGCTGGGATTAGGAGTGATTGATCGGCCTAAGCACTGTAGTCTGAATCTGTGGTGAGAAGTCCCCAGGAGTGTCACCCACAACCCTAAAAGTATATATTACTGTGTCCATACAGAATGTTAATCATTAGGAATTAAAACTAAATATGTCAATTAAGTTGCTGGTCTAAGGAGAGGAGTAACACACCTTAAGGGCTGCTTTTCCATTGTGGGCTGCAGGTGATGGGGAAGTCTGGAAAACCATTTTTCATGGCTCTTCCCGTGGGGAGGCGTGGATTGGGGTCGTGGTTAGAGAGAAAAAAGAGCAGCTTCAGGGAGACATGGGTAATGAAAGAGACTGAGAAAAGAGATGGTCCTCCTCCACCCAGATCCCCTATCTTCCAGTATACAGGCGTTACACCCACCAACTGCCCCCAGTGCTGTGTAATCCCAGCAATGTCCAAGACACAGAGAATATAAAACCCTGCTCCTAGAAGAAAACACGCAGTCTCCTGCCTCCGTGTTTGGCTGTCTTACTGGGGCGCTTTGGAAGAGGGTGTGTTGAGTTTCCCTCCCCACACCGAGCAGAGCCCCGGCAGCTGAAGACCTCTGGTTTGAGCCACAGTCCCACAAGTTCGGACGAGCCTCATGCATGAAGGAACTGGCAGAGAAACCCAGGTGTGCAGGACCTGGGGCTTAGATCTCCAAGCTGTTCTTATTGGGACTGGGCCTCCTCCATCCTGATCTCCCATCTTCCATTCTGTAGGCGTACAACCATTAAATGTCCCTGGTGCCATGTAATACCACCAATGGCCAAGTCCCAAAGACTAGAACACCGTGCTTTGGGAAGTGCACGGCCACACGAAATCTTATTATCTAGTCTTACTATGGAAAAACTGGCAGGCTACCGGAAGTATCCTGCCCACACCACAGAGTCTGGCAAACTCCCCATGGTGTATTCCTTATGCCAAAAACCAGTAAAAATGATGGTTCTCATTCTCCTGACCCTGAAAGAGCCTCAAATGTGGCATTTCTTAAAATCTCAGGGATAGGAAGAAGGAGACATTACTGGGGCCTGCTTGAGTCAATCGATGAACAACAGGATGAGAATGATACAGTGAGAAAAGAAGAGACATAGAGTTAGAGGACACGGTTCCGACTTAGAGAGAAGGCTGAGAGCTGAGAGTAAGAGTGGCTGGGGAGATTGGAGACTAGTCACAGAGAGCATGGGAGAGCTAGTTAGAGAGAGGGTTGGACAGAGCTTGGAGAGACAAGAGACTGAATAAACTGCAACTAATCAGCAACCAGCCTGGTCCTCATTCTACTCTTTCTACTTTCATCGGTCCAAAGGAACAGCTGTCCAGGGTGGAGAAGTGGCTCGAGAGCACCAAATGTGGACAGTGAGAGAGAGCCGCCAGGAGAGACCAGGAACATCTGTGAACGTGTAAATCCTGTTCAAACCCCCACTTCTCATAGGGTCCCCAAGGCCCCCCTGGAGTGACTCCTGAGTGCAGAGTCAGGAGCAAGCCCAGAGCACTTCTGGCTGTGATACGAAAAAAAAAATTGAACTGTGGGGGGCTGGAGCGATAGCACAGCGGGTAGGGTGTTTACCTTGGACAGGACCAAAACCAGGTTTGATTCCCAGCATCCCAAATGGTTCCCGAAGCACCGCCAGTAGTAATTCCTGAATGCATGAGCCAAGAATAACCGCTGTGCATCAACAGGGGTGACCCAAAAACCCAAAAAGGGAATTGTGTAGTTAATCAGAAAAAAAACACAACTTTCTCGACTTAGCAAAAGCATTTTTATGATGGCTACAGGGATAGCACAGACCCTGAATTGCTTGTCGGGCACATAGCTGACCAGGGTTCAATCCTTATCACCTCACAGGGTCCCCAAAGCTAGCATTATCAATGAGAACAGAGCCGGGGTAAACTCTAATCTCCATTCGGTGTAGCCAACCAAAAATAAATCAATAAATTTAGGTCCCAGAACTATAGTTTGGTAGGGTACTGGCCTTGTACACGGCTGACCTGTATATCCCAGTACCATACTGAGTACTGTTTGGTACCTTTTGGCAGCAACCACAGGGTATGACCATATATATATATATATATATATATATATATTCACATATATATACATATGTATATATATTCACATATATATACACACACACATATATATGTGTGTGTTTGTGTATGTGCGTATATGTATATCTATATACATATATATATATATGTAATTTGTTCACAAGTCAACCTCCACCAACCAGTTTTGTAGAATGCAGGTTTGGGTTTTGGGGCTACAGGTGGCAGAACTTTGAGCTTACCTGAGTGGTGCTTGGGGAATCCCGCGTTGTACAGGAGACTGTACCATGGCAGATTGCTTGCAAGGACCCTTCCTGCATTCCTGGCCTATCTCTGACCCAGGAATTCAAATTCTATATAAATAATGTGAACCTTGAGGGAAAGATACAGGCAGGGGGCAGGGCTGAGCCCCAGCTGGTAGATAGAGGTCAGGGCAGGGTTGCTGGCACCTGGAGCCTTCTGGTTCAAACCTGAGCCAATAGTACAGGCTGCAATTTCAAAGGTTTGCAGCGGCCCCAAAGAGCTGACGAGCTGACAGTGAGTGGCAGGGCACTTGTCATGAACGCAAAAGACTTAACTTCACAACCTGAATTGCCAAGGAGTGATCCTGGAGCACTGCTGGGTTTGGCAAAATCCCGCATAGCCAATCCTCCTCCTGCCCAAATAAAGGGAATGAGGAGTTAACTGCCAACAGAACAGGTGTGAAATCTAGTAATATGTGCTGAACGGTCAGTCCTCTGGGTTTGTTGTTTTGTTTTGGGACCACATCCAGAAATGCTCAGAGCTTACAGGCCAGGTTTTCAGATTAGGATTTTACTCCTATGGGTACGTGATTTTATCAAAGAAAAAGAGGATGAAAAATTATACTTGGATCCAGAGTGATAGTACAGTTGGCAGGGCGTATGTTCGGTCCCCGGCTTCACACTCAGTCCCGCAAGCAGTCCCAGGAGTGATTCCTGAGTGCCAAGCCAGAAATAACACCTGAGCATTACCGCTATGTCCCAAAAAGGAAAAAGAAAACAAAAGAAAAGAAAAATTAAATTTAGCCCAAACGAGATTTTAAAGTCCAAAATTTTGCTCAGAGCCTCCAACTCCTTCATTTTCCCCTAACAGCCATCTGTTGAAAGGGCTCAAGAAATTTCACGTGTATGAACTTTCCATTAAGGTATAAACAGGAGAGAGCACACCAGACTGAAGAAGATGTCAGCCACCTGGGAGCCCAGAGGGCCTTCCCTGGTATCCAGTGTCCACTAGTCCCCTGAGCACAGAGCAGGGCACAGACCTCAAGTACTACCAGATGTGGCCCCAAATCTCACCTCATCTGCTCCCCAAGTAGTGAGATACACCCAAGGAGAGGAGCTCAGAGGGCTGAGCACCTCATTTACCTTTGGGGAACCTGGCATGGCTCCCCCTGCATCTCAGACACACAGACACAAGAGGCGGAGAGTTTCTCAAAGAATGCTCATGTGTCAAGACAAATTCTGGAGTGGGAGGGTTGGAGTCATACCTAGTGATGCTCAGGGGACAATATCACCTAGAGATGTTGTGGCAGGGATAACTCTGATCACCGCAAGAAAGACAAACGCCCTCCTGGCTGTACTACTGCACCAGCCCCTAAGAGTGAGGCATTTAGAACCTATTGCAGCTGGTCCCTTGAAAACCCCTTTCTGCAATTACTCACTTCAACAGCAGGGCACACCCCTGGTCTTGGAGAGATGAACAGTGGGGATGCCTGGAATCTGGACAGGTGAGGCAGAAATTCTTTTTCCTGAGGAAATATAATCACATAGGGTTAGCAAAGCTAATATGTTGATAGGGTGCTTTTCTTTCAAGCAGCTAAGCCGGGGTCAATATGCAACAGGACATACGCTCACCCACTCCAGCACTGCTAAAAATGATACGTGAACTCAGAACCAAGAGTAACCCATGAGCACTGAGTGCTCTGTGGTCAATAAAAGTACAATAAATTAAGTAATGAAGACATTTCTGGGGCCGGAACGATGGTACAGCAGGTAGGGAGTTTGCCTTCCATGCGGCCAACCCGGATTCGATTCCCAAAATCCCATATGGTCCCCAAGCACTGCCAGGAGTGATTCTTGAATGCAAAGCCTGAGTAAACCCTGAGCATCACTGGGTGTGACCCTAAAAATCCAAGAAAAAGAATTTTATGTGTAAAGAGATTGGAGACACAGTATAGCAGGTGAGGTGCTTGTCTTGCACTCAGCCAAACCAAGTTTGAATCCTGGCATTATTAGAGGGGTTAGGGCACACTCTGGAAGTGATCAAGCTACTTCCTGCTAAGATTGCATATTTGGTTGCAAGACCCACTGTAGCACCACCCTGTTGCACTCCTCCAGACCGCAACCTGAGTTGGCTTAAAGCTCCACACCTTGGGGCCTGAGTGACAACATAGACAAATGAGCATTTCTTCTGAAGGTGGCCAACCTGGGTTTAATTCTGGGCATCACTCATGGTTCCTAGCACCACTAGGAGTGCTTGCTGGTTTTAGAGCCAGGAGTAACCACAATGCCTCGCTGGGTGTGACCCAAAATGCAAAATAAATAAATAAAAAGGAAAGAGAAGCTCCCCACCTCCCTGAACTCCCAGAACCCACTGAATGCACAAGAACCAGTGAAAATTAAAGGCTCTGCCAAATGCTTTTGACTCCCAAGCACATAAAGAATATACCGCACCCCTCCCCCATCCAGCCCGGCCACCCCCCAAGAACGACAGGACAGAGGGGAGGGTGTTTTTTCCTTCATGCTGCTGATCCAGATATGGGGTACCCTGAGCAACCCCAGGATTGACCCCTGAACACTTCCAGGTGCGGCTCAACACCCCCCACGAGGAAAAAGAATGCACCCCCAGGTCCCTTTGATGAGGGAATCCCATGCTTTAGCCCTACTCCACAATCAGCCTAAGGAATGACAGGGGGTCAGCAATGGGATGTCCTGGGGACACTTCTGGGATGACCCACCACCCCTGTGACTGACCAGGTGCTGGAGCCGCCCCGAAACCAAGATAACGCTGAAGTACCCTCACCCGCAAGCTCCGATCTGGGGGGAGACGGGGGCTCCCTCTAGCTCTGATGCTTTCTGCTTTGTGCGGGGCTGAGTGATGGGTCAGCAGGGGGGGCGCTGGCCTCGCATCTCGACACCCCAAAGGGTCCTCGGATCCCCAGGGAGGGGGTCCTGAGCGCCACCGGGTAAGGGTCTAAAACACATAAAAAATTTAAAAAAATTTTTTTCTCTTGTTCCTTCGGTTATTGTCCTTGTTTCTGGAACTTTCAGAACGACCTCCGCGCTTCCAATTCGTTTTTCTCCTCCACCGCGTGCTTCCTCTACCCACCCACTTTTCATTACTGGGGGGTCTGGGGCTTTGCTCAGGGGTTACTCCGGGCTCTGGGCTCACACCAGGCTGGTCCCGGGACACTGTGGCATGCCGGGATCGAACCCGGCCGGCCGCGTTCCCCCCTTATGCATCTTTCTAAGTAAGTTCTCCTCAGTAAAAACGAACATTTTTCCCTCAAAATCAATTTATAAAGAAGATAAAACTCTCGGCAGGAGCGCTCGGTGCGTCCCAGGTGAGGGGCCGCCACTCCGGGCCACCGCCACCAAGCGACCCCGCAGCCCCCAAGGCGGAGCCCGCGGAGGTTCAGGCGCTCAGAGCGACCACCCGGACGGGCAACGGTAAAACCGACCTCCCGGGACCCCCCTGCCTCCCTGGGTGCCCCCTCACCCGCTCCTCACCTTCCGCAACCAGGAGACCCGCCGCACTTCCGCCCTGAACGCCAAGGCCAGCGGATAAAGGTCGCGGATTTTGTGACGTCACCTGCACGTTCGCCCAGAGCCTTAAAGGGCCAGGCTTCAAGTATTCCTGACCAGGTACTTGCCTGGTCAAAAAGGTTTCTGGCATAGGATCAGGTGATCAGGACATCTGATGTGTGCCAGGTCTGGGATAGATGGAGAGTGACAGACTGGACAGATAGCACGTCCATCGGAAGGCTTTGTTTTGACGAAGGAACTAAAATTCATTTTCTTTGCAAACAGCCACCCAGACCTTCTCTCTGAGTCCCCAAGTTCATTTATATCGCACTGAAAGTCCAGGTCTTGAGTAGCTTCAACTGTTTATTTTCACAATGATAGGAGAAGGCCAGAAACTAAGTGAATCACGTGGCTCAGAAAGGGGTCGGGGTACCGCAGAAGGGGACTCAGGGATTGGTGATGACTGGGAAGATATTTGTGTAAGCAAAAATTCCTTTGTATGTATTTGTGTGTGTTCAGAGGAAAGGGTGCTTTCCAGTTGTTCCTTGAGAGCTGTGCGTAGCAACTCTTCAAACAGTGCTCAAGGTCTACATAGCTGTGAATTCTACATGGATCAGACAAATGAACGGAAAGTCCCTTAACTGCTGTGCAGCTAAATAGTCTTTTAATATTTTAGTACTAGATGATTTATTAAGCTATAATTCTTCCAAATTTGAACCAGTGGGAAAGAATAACTGTAGAGTAGTTGTAACGGAGAAAGCCTCTTTTTCAGACATGTTGATCTCTTGATCTATTGTTTGGCTATGATGATTTGGTGCTTGTTACAGTAAGAATATGAAATTTATTTAGTTTTCAAGTTTACAAAACCAAAGCAAACACACTGAAGTGAAGGGTAGTATAAGAAGTTAATTTAGCAATGGAAGGAACTTTTTGCAGGAGCCTGAGCGACAGTACAATGTGGAGGATGCTTCATTTGCATGTGGTTGATCTGGTTCAATGCCCTGCATCTCAGATGGACCTCAAGGCCCACCTAAAGTGATCCCTGAGTAAAGGGCCGTGGTAATCCCTGAGTATCATGAGTTGTGGCCCAATAACAAAAACAGAGAAAAGGAAAGGATGTAGAGAAACAGCGAAATGCAGAGATGTCAACCATCCTGGCCTGTCAGAGTAATGGCCACAGACCCAGCCCAGTCCCCAAGATGCCTTATGGGTCTCTCCTGGCACATGCTCCCACGCAGCTCTCACCAACAGTCCGCAGATGTTCATAGGTCTCCAGTATCACATCCCTATAGGGTTTCTCTCATATGCGGCCAGGCACATCCACTCCTGGGGTGAAGGTGACGGCCACATGGGTAAAGGTCACTGTATCCTGAGTCAGGACACGTATAGGAGCAGGAATCAGGGTCTATCCCCAGCCCATTCCCTTGGCAGTGAGGAGGAGACCACCAGGAATGTAGAAGGGTTCAGCTCAGGGTGTCTCCCCTCAGGATGAACGAGCCTCCACTCAAAATTCCTGCTGACAGGCCCCAGAAATCATTCTAAGGAAGCCGGATCTGATAAAATGTGAGAAATCGATAGTACAAAGTTCCTGTTAGGTGTCAGCCTTACACACAGATACCCCATGGCCAAACCCACTGATCCAGTGAGCCCTACAGAATAACAACTGTGCACAGACCCAAAGAGACCAATAAAGTGATCCTAGATGTGGCCCCAAACACTAAGCATTCCCCCATACACACAACTCTTGTCCTAGGAATGAAAAGGGAAACTCAATGTTCAGCGAGGTACTCAAAGCTCTGTGTAACATATGTGCCTGTAGAACTCAGAAATCCTGGTTCAGGGTTGCCAGAAATCTGTCTTGGAAAGTAGTGACTCAGTCCCAAAGGTCCTTTGCTCCATCTCCCTGGGACCATCCCTGGAATTGTGCACAGCATCGTGTGAATGTGACTGTGTGACAGAGCAGGCAAGGCTCTCCAGAGCAGAAAAGAAAAAAGAGGGGAAACACATGTCCTTGAACTGAGTCACTGTAGCTTCCAGGGTACTTATGGGGCCCACACACCCTGGGAGTCCTGATTCTATCAGTTGTGAACCCAGAGGACAGAGCCAAGATGAAGCCCTGTGCGCCTCCACTGTGGCACAAAAATAAATACGGAAGAAAACAAGGCAGCATGATGGAGGAACAGGAAGGACATCAGGCCAGGGACAATGGGTAGGGCTGGTGGCTGCAGCCATTTTATAGGTCCCCCAAGCAATACCAGGTGCCATGCTGGAGTGCAGAGCTAGGAGTAACCCTTGAGAATCACTAAGTATGGCTCATTCTCTTCAAAATCACCCAAAACAAAACAAAAAACAAGATCAGCAGTGGGCCCCTGGCACCCCATAGGGTCATTACCCACTGTACTACTGCTCCCGCCCCATAATAGTTATTTTGAAACAATTTTCCAGTTTCAATCAAATGAAATATCAAGTTTTTGATTCAGGAAAAAAATAAAATTTCTTTAGGTTTTGAGCAGTGATTTCACCACCCAGTGAAGCTAAAAGCCTCAACCCCAAGCATTAGGCTCTAGATTTCCTCTCTGTAGTACCCAGCCCTCCACTTTAAAAAATCACATGCTTGGTCCACCGAGTATCCTGTCGGCATAATATCTATTCCAAATTTTACCAGCTCACTCATACTCAATGACACCATTCCCATATCAAATTGCTGCAGTGTCAAATCCTGAATCTGCGGTTTGAGTTCTGAAATCAAATGCAATACGCAGTATAAGAATTCATTGAAAGAAATGTAGTTGAATGAGGCAGTGTGGGTGGAGGACATCTCCTTGGTTCTCACAATCCAAACAGGCACATAGCAAACAGAAGATCTGATTAGACGATGGGTGTGAGCAGCATGGCAATCCACACAAGATGTTCAGGTTTTGCTTTTTGACCAGACCCTGTGATGTTGGGGACACATAATGGATGCAGGTTATTGAACAAGGTCGGCGGAGTACATGGTAAGCACAGTCCCCACTATACTATTACTCAGGGCCAAACTAGCTTTGTTACGGGATCACTCATTCACTATTTACAGAAAAAGGCGAAAGATATTTTGCAGGCACCCGACCAATGTAGGCTGTGCAGCCAGGCTGCTAATGTACAGACTGAGGGGGGGGGGCGGGACACCAAGGGCTGTGAATTGTATGCACTAACACATCAGGATAAATAATAACAACGCCAAGAAACTAAAGTGCAGGATCATAATTGAGGGAGAGTCCAGATGAGTGAAGAGCAGTGTGAGCACAGCACAGAGGCCTGGATCCAGGAGTTCAAGGCTCCTGGGGTCAGCAGCGTTTTTCACTTGCACTCAGGGCACCCCCACACTGCCCAGAGCTCCACCAGGGAGGGTCCTCAGACACTCACCTGCACACATGCCTCTCCTCCCTGGTCTCAGACCTCCTCCTTCCAGCCAGGAGGTCACTGAAGCCTTCACCAAGGGAATGCCCTACCCCCACAGAGCTCGAATCACAAATTAGTGACAAAGCATCCGTTGCCATAATTCCTAACACTCAACAAAGGTGGGTCCCATCAACGGTCTTAAATGGACCTGGGGAGAGCGGCAAAGCTACCCAGCATCAAAACGGGACAGTCTAGAAAGCATAAAAGCACAGTCTTCATGAAAGTCTTGTAACTTAAGGAAACGGACCTCCAAGGGGTAGGAAAACCTGAACCAGCCTGAAAACTTACAGTAGTACCCTTGCTTGCCCTCAGGGCTGAGGTTGTAACTAATACAAATAACTGCAAGTGTTCATAAATAAACTTATTTGTTGAATATGTACAACTACAGGGAAAAAATAAAACCCACAGAGATGCCAGACAAAATGTCTTCTTGAGTTAATCCCAAAAGAATTACCCCCATTGCAACATTTTATGTCTGCAAATGACCCTCACAGCTAATTGCAGTCCTGTATCCCACCCCCCTCAGTTGTTCTGTAAGTATGCTTTCAACTCTTCATGAAATGGGCCATTTTGATCATCAATCTGTGGTTCCCATTTCTTTGTTTCTCCACTTTCAGGGAACAAGTGAAAAAAAGTGTGAAAGTTCTCCCCAAGCTGGTGCAGACACCCCCCTTATAGTGCAAAGACAGGGAAGTGTGGGGTGCTCACACGAGGCCTTGTCTCCTGCCGCAAAATGGCCTTCACAGTCAGCTTTCCAAGAAGAGACCCTACTATGTCTTTTACCCACAAGAACAATGACAGCTGGGCTCTGTGTCCAGGATACCAGCAACTGGAGGCCCTGACTTCACTCTCACTGAGTGCAGAGTCAGGAGTAAACCCAAGCATCCAAGCAAAGACAAGGATGGAAAGCCCCCCAAATTTATCACTTAACTTCCCGTTAGTCGTCGATTTGCTCGAGCGGGCGCGTAACATCTCCATTTGTCCCTGTCGCGTGCTAGTGTAGCCCAATGGCATCTGTTCGCTCCAGGAACATGAAGGGCCTCAAACCGATCGTTCATGATCTTGACGAAGAAGTCTGACCATCTGGAAGGTGGGCGGCCACGCGGTCTTTTGACATCCCGTGGAATCCAGTTGGTAACAGCTCTAGTCCAGTGGTCGTCTTTAAATCTCATTACATGACCAGCCCATCTGATTTTCGACACCTTGGCAAATGAGACAGCATCCCTGATTCTTGATCGTCGACGGATGTCAGAACTCCGGATTCTTTCTCTCATTTGAGTGAAACGTGATATTCCAAGCATAGCTCTTTCTATTCTTCTTTGGGAGACCTGAATAGCGTTCTCATCTTGTTTGCGTAGGGCCCAGGTCTCTGAGGCATATGTTAATGGAGGAAGAACAGTGGAATCAAAGAGATGTGCCCAGAGCCGGAGGTTCTTTGTCCTCTTAGCTATTTCTTCGACGTTCTTGAAGGCATTCCAAGCCGCTCTCTTCCTCCTGCGCAGCTCGGGTGCCAGGTCATTTGTCATGTTGACCTCTCGACCTAGGTACACATAGCTGTTGCATTCGGAGATGGTCGTTCAATTGAGAGCGAATGGGGCGTCAGGAACGAGGCTATTTCTCATAAACATTGTCTTCGTAAGATTCAGCTGTAGTCCTACCTTTCCACACTCACGGTCAAAGTCGGCCAGCATTTGTGCCGCTTGGCTGATGTTTGGTGTTATTAAAACAGTGTCATCAGCAAAGCGGAGGTGGTGTAGTTGCCGACCATCTATCTTCACTCCCATTCCTTCCCATTCCAGCCGTCGCATGATGCTCTCGAGGGTGGCACTGAAGAGTTTCGGTGAAATGGTATCACCCTGCCGCACCCCTCTCTTGACATCAACGATCACTTCTTTGTAGAATGCTGAGATCCTGGTAGTGAATCCGCAATACAGCTCACGGAGGATCCTGATGTATTGGGCTTGAATGCCCTGATTGGCTAGGGCTTCAATGACCACTTCCATCTCAACAGAATCAAAGGCCTTCTTTAAATCAATGAACATTAAACAGAGCGGCATCTTGAACTCCCGAGAAACCTCAATGAGCTTGGTTATTGTGTGGACATGGTTGATGGTGCTGAATCCTTTGCGGAACCCGGCTTGCTCGCATGGTTGTCCTTCATCTAGTGTTCTGCCAATCCTATTTAGGATGACTCGAGTGAACAACTTGTAGATGACAGACAATAGGCAGATCGGGCGATAGTTGCCAATGTCATGGATGTCTCCCTTCTTGAACAGTAGTACGGTCCTGCTGGTTTTCCATTGGGACGGAACCTTGCATTCAGACAGGTAGCGAGTGAAGAGCTGAGCCAGTGTATTGATGAGTACTGACGGCAGGTTCTTCAGGTGTTCAGGTCTGACCTTGTCTGGGACGGGTGCTGTTTGTTTCTTTACCGACGAAATGGCATGTTGGATTTCGGAAGGGAGAACGTTGGGAACGACATATCCATCCTGTGGAATTTGGTATGTCGGCAAGTGGACATGGTTATCGAAGAGATTTGAGTAGAAGCCATGGATAATCTTTTCCATTGCCGTTCTGGAGGATGTGATGGATCCATCAGGACGTCGCAGTGCAGTCATCTTGGTCTTGTAGTTGGCGAAGAACAGGCGGGCGTTACGAATACTTTTCCCGGCTTCTGCTGCATCTACCAGTACTTCTGCTCTTCTCTCTTTGAGATCTTCCTTGATCGCATCTCTGCACTGCTTTGCGAGCTCGGACATTAGCTTGCGGTTGCCTGAGGCATGCGCCTAACCACGCTCGCGAATTAGCTTAAGAGTTTTCGAAGATAGGCGGTTTTTTGTGGCTATCTCTCTCTTGGCGTTCCTCGCACATTCATGGAGGTGCTGAACCAGTCGATCGTATTCCTCGTCAATGTTGTCAACAATGGCATCTTCCCATGTTGCCGCAATAGTACCAAAGAGTTCCCAGTTGGTGGTCATTCTGGGAGTTCTCTTTTTGAACTTTGCAGCCCTTTCTCCCCGCTCTGTGAAGTAGAATTTTGCACAAAGGAGACGATGGTCCGATCCCGTTCGAAATTTTGGGACACTACTTCCACTACTTCCACTACCCAGCTGTCGCCACACTCCAGGACGCTTTCCGGACCCCCGCGCGACACATCATAAGACACTAAATACCCATCTTCCGGAAATGTCGTACCATATTTGATAGGGTTCAAATATGGTAACACCTACAAGGGTGATTAGAGGTCGCCCCAAAAGCCTCTATCCCTCTCGGAAAGACTGGCAAGCTACCGAGAGTATTCCGCCCGCACGGAAGATCCTGGCAAGCTATCCGCTGTGTATTCGATATGCCAAAACCAGTAACTACAACTGGTCTCATTCACCTGACCCTGAAGGCTTCACCGACATAACAGCACTGAGAAGGATGAGAAAGGAGAGGCCGACAAAATCTCAAGGCCGACGTAGGCTGCCACAACGAAGGAAGACAAAAATGATCGTCTGTACTTTCAATGCACGTACGCTAGCATCAGATGCATCCATCAAGGAACTGATGGTACAAGCGCGAATGATCAAGTATGACATCATTGGTCTGACCGAGACAAGAAGGCACGAATCTCACCATGCCGTTTTCGACACTGGAGAAGAATTGTTCCTCGGAACATGCGATAAAAGAGGTGTTGGAGGCGTCGGTGTCCTTGTCAACACAAACTTGGCCAAGAGCATTGATTCATTCGAATGCCTAACAACCCGAATCGGACGTTTACATTTGAATAGATGTGACTCACTGCCTGCAGTTTCTATCTTCGTTGTCTATGCACCAACATCTCATTATGATGAAAGAGAAATCGAGAAGTTCTACATGGAGCTAGAGAAGTTCTATAAAGAAGACCACACCTTCTACAAGATCATTGTGGGTGATTTTAATGCCAAGATAGGACCGAGAAGATCAGCTGAAGAACTTCACATCGGGACCCATGGCCTAGAATGGAACGAACAGGGTGAGAGACTGTCTGAGTTCATCATGTCGACCAAGACCATTCATGGTAACTCACAGTTCCAGAAGGCAGAATCTAAACGATGGACATGGGAGTCTCCCGGTGGACGATTCCACAACGAAATAGACCACATCATATTCAATCGACGGTTTTGCCTGACTGATGTCGCTTTGTCCCAAATTTATATTAAGCTAAAGACAAAGGGGAGGGCAGCAGAGGGTAGCTGGTATTACAGCAAGTGGGGCAATGGTTTTGCCAATGGTCAGACCAGGTTTGAACCCCGACAACCCCATACTGTCCATCACCAGCCAGGCATGATCCCTGAGTGCAGAGACCAGGAGCAAACCCTGAGTCCTGCTGGTTTGGCCCAAAACAAATTTTTAAAAACCTAAAAGAGTCCAATGAAGGCAGGGCGACAATGCACAGGATTCGGAAACATGCTTTGCATGCAGGAACTTCTGATTTGATGCTGGGCACCACCTGATCTCCCAAGATCACGTGAAGTGACCCCCACCACTGATGGGATGCTGGGATGAGGGTGTGAGACTCTAAGAAATAAATGATGTTAGGGGCTGTAATGACAGCATAGCGGGCAGGGCTTGCATCCAAAACACCGGAGTTCGAATCTTAGCATCCCATATCGTCCCTGAGCACTGCCACGAGTAAATATTGAGGGAAGAGCCAGGAGTAACCCCTGATCACCACTGAGTGTGGCCCAATAGCCAAAATATAAATGAATGGAATTTAAAAGTTTCAAATGAGAGAAAATAAAAATTCCAAGTGTGTCCTTGAAACAATACCAAGAGCAAAAGCAAAACAAATTGGTTTGTTTTGAGTCACACACAGCAAATGTATAGGGTTTATTCATGGCTCTGGGCTGAGGAAATAGACCCGGTCATGCCTGGGGACCATATTGGATGTCGAGGATCAAACCAGCAGTGATTCCTGAGTGCAGAACATGGAGTCACCATGTGCATCACCAGCTGGCCCCCAAGATGAAACAAAGAAAGCAAAAAAATTAAGTTGGACTCATAATAACCTCACAGTTGTGAGTATCTCACAACTGGGGAGATATTCCAACAAGTCGGGGATCACCTGTAACCTGCACACACTTTGCCATCCCACTCCATACGATGGTGACCACAGCTGACCACAGCTCCCTCAGGCATAAGACAGGAAGGCGGGAAAAATCAAGATTTGCCTGATTTTTGATTTACAATGATTCTCGGCAATATTATGATTGATCTCTGCCATAAAATCCTTCAAAACAGGGCCTCTGGGCCAAGGCAGAATCAGAGCAAAGACTGAGACAATGGTGAACCTTGGCAGTCCAAAGTGAGGGTGGTTATGTATGTATGTATTTAATTTACTAATGAGAAAAATCCCCAACCGCTAATAAAATTTTAGGATTAAAATTGGTGAGAATTTGTACAGTGCTTTGGGAAGTATTGCCATTTTGACAATATTAATTCTCCCGATCCATGAACAGGGGATACTTTTCCATTTCCTCACATCCTCTTTTATTTCCAGAAGCAGCGTTTTGTAGTTTTCTTTGTACAAGTCCTTTACTTCCTTAGTTAAGCTAATTCCTAGGTAGTTGATTTTCTGGCGTACAATTGTGAACGGCATTGTTTTCTTCATGTCATTTTCTTCTCTCTGACTATTTGAGTATAGGAAAGTCATGGACTTTCGGGTATTGATTTTATAGCCTGCAACTTTACTATACAAGTCTATCGTTTCTAGGAATTTCTTGGTAGAGGTGTTAGGGTTCTCTAAGTATAGTATCATATCATCTGCGAATAATGAGAGCTTGATTTCTTCCGTTCCTATTTGGATGCCCTTAATATCTTTTTCTTGCCTAATCATGACTGCAAGTAGTTCCAGTACTATATTGAACAGTAGCGGAGACAGTGGGCATCCTTGTCTCGTTCCTGATCTTAGGCGGAAGGCTCTAAGTTTTTCCCCATTGAGGATGATGCTTACTGTAGGCTTGTGGTAGATGGCTTTAACTATATTGAGGAAAGTCCCCTCTATCCCCAGTTTGTCGAGGGTTTTCATTACAAACCGGTGCTGGATCTTGTCAAATGCTCCCTCTGCATCTATTGATAAGATCATATGATTTTTATCTTTTCTTTTGTTGATATGATGGATTATGTTGATTGATTTCCAAATGTTAAACCATCCTCACATCCCCGGGATGAATCCCACTTGGTCATGGTGGTCATGATGAAAAAATGGTGGTCATGGTGAAAAAATAGAGTCACTAAATTTACATACTTCGAGGCCAGCCGCACACTCTAGGGGTAAAGGCAGCTCAGATAGAGAAGAGAGTACCAAATAAAGGGTGTTCCGAAGATCCGCCCAGGATGGGAGATGCATGCTGAAAGTAGACTATAGACCAAACATGATTGCCACCCAATGCCTCTTCTGAAACCACAGCACACAAAAGGAAAGAGAAAACAAAAGGGAACGCCCTGCCACAGAGGCTGGTGGGGGATGGGGGACTGAGGTGATTGGGGGGTGGGAGGGATACTGGGATTAGTGGTGGTAGATAGCTCTGCAACAGAGGCGGGTGGGGAATGGGGGGACTGAGGGGATTGGCTGGTGGGAGGGATACTGGGATTAGTGGTGGTGGATAATGGGCACTGATGGAGGAATGGGTACTGGATCATTGTATAACTGAAACCCAAGCACAAACATTTGTAAGTCTACAACTGTACCTCATGGTGTTTCACTAATAATTTTTTTTAAAAAATCACAAGCAAAAGCTTATGAAGATTACTAAGAGAAGAAAGATGTTTGAAAGGATGTAATGGGCCCCTTGATTCAAATGACTGACAAATGTTGGGAATATGGGTCAGTTCCCCATATCCCAGCAACCCCCAGGCTCCTCACATCCAAGCAGGACCTTCCATTTACCTGTGATTACTCACAAGGTTGGTCAAGTTCCTGGATCCCACCCGTCAGTTCAATAATATCAGAGAAAAAAAATAAGCATTGTATTTGGAATGAGCAAAGTTCCATCAATCTCGTAGTCACCAAAATGATAAAAAGGATTCAGATCTGTTTAAAGGCCAAAAAAGGCTCCAAAGTGACTGGAATGGTTTGCTGCCTATTATCCTCCATTCTTAGGGTCGGAATATACTCTAGGTTTTTATGTATACATACATGTACATAGATATCACGATCATGATCACGACCATCCTGTTCGTCGATTGCCTCGAGCAGGCCCCAGTAATGTCTCCTTCGTCCTAGCCCTGAGATTTTTCAAAAAGTGCAATATTAAAGGATTTTTCAGGGTTAGAAGAATGAGACCCATCATTGTTACCGGTATTTGGCATATTGGGTACACCATGGGGAGTTTGCCAGACTCTGCCGTGTGAGCAGGTTACATTCGGTAGGCTACCATTTTGTCCAGGGGGCCAGTTGGTGGGTGTGACCCCTACCTACTGGAATATGGAGGATCTGGGTGGAGGATACTCAGCCCTGATCCGATCAGGCTTGGAGATCTCAGCCCTGGGACCCGCATGCCTTTGTTCCTCTGCCAGTATCTTCATGCGTGTGGAGAGTGGTCTCAGCGTGGTGGTGACTGCTTCTGGAGGTCTTCAGCTGCCGGAGCCCTGGTCAGGCGGGGAGGGAAACTCAACTCGCTCCCCTCCAAGGGGCCCCAGCGGGGACAGCCAGGCACGGGGGCAGGACACTCTGCCGTACATATGTATAAATTTGATATATATGTATTTTATATGTTATATATTATGTATAATACAAATACTCCATATTATATATATGTCAAAAAAAAACTGTCCTCCCGTTGTTCATCTATTTTGCTCGAGCGGGCCTAAAAACGTCTCCATTTTGAGACTCCTTGTTACTGTGTTTAGCATATTGAATATGCCATGGGTGGCTTGCCAGGCTTTGCTGTGCAGGTGAGATACACTCGGTAGCTTGCCGGGCTCTCTGAGAGGGGCGGAGGAATCGAACTAGGGTACGCTATGTTGGCTGCTTGCAAGGCAAACGCACTACCCACTGTGCTATCGCTCCATATATGTGTTATATATATATATATGTGTGCGTATATATATATTATATATATATGTATGTATGTTTGTTGGTGGTACACACCTGGCAGTGAGCAGAGCTTACTCCTTGATTTTCACTTTGATGGTGCTCAGGGGACCATTTGGAATTATGAGGATTGAACCTAGATTGACCACATGCAAGGCAAGCGCCTACCCCACTGTACCATTCCTCTTGTCCATACTCTGGACTTGAAAGTGTGTTTCTGAAACTGCCTCCTGTGGTTTTCTTGTAGGCAAGAGTCCACTGGTCTGGCATTTTCAAGAGGTAGCATGTTGGCTGGACAGTGCTCTCTTATGGTCTTAACAGGCTTTTCCCCTTTCCAGTGTCTGTCCAGCTCTCTGGGCTGGTGCTAGACCTGTTCTTCTCTGCATCTCCAGGGCTGGCTTCAGAGTCACTGCTTTCACCCAATCTTGATTACTTCCTCACGAAACTCAATGTCAGGTGCCTTGTACCAACTTGCCTGTTTGACCTTGAATCAACCCACATGTTTTTTATTTTCCTGATGGACTGTTTGTGAGAGCATTGTTTCAATGTTTGACTAACTGGTACAGGATCAGGGCTCGTGTCCTTACCCCAGGCCCCCACTGTGTGAACCACCACTCTAGCAGCTGCCTCTCCACTACTTTATCCAGCCCAGCCCCCTTAAAGCACCAATTGACCTGGAAGGGGACCAAGGGCCTCTCTGCATCTGGACCATGGCCCTTTAAGGATCCTGTATGGTGCGGAAGTGATGTCACAGAACCGGTACTTTCAACATCCTTTCTATTCTAGTTGTGGTTGCCTGGCTCAGGCTGCCATTGGTCTCGTGGGTAGAGGAGGAATTGGCAGCTCGTTTGACAGGGGGACTGTGGAGGCTGATTTTGTGGCAGGACACTAGCAGCCTCCCAGTCTCCTGCACTGTGAGTGCAGAGGTGGGCCAGCATGGGGGGTGCTTTTGCCCTTGTTTTTCACTCGTTTCTAATATCCTGGAGGTTCCTGCGGTATGGCAAAGGATTTAGTGGGACCCAGAGGCTTTGGGCAGTGGAGTGGGGGCTGTGCTGGGGTTCAAGGTTTGCAAGTGTGAGCAATTGATCGTGGGAGGGTCCCCTTAGCCAGGATCGCCTCCAGCTCCGGGAAGGCTCAGAGGTGGGTGAGAGTGGGGCTGAGGGAACTGCACAGGTCGGAGCTTAGCCCTCTCAAACCTGCCAGCACTGGGCCGAGCTGGGCTGTTTCCAGAGCCTTTGGCCCTGGCATCACTAGTGTAGAACCTTCAGATTCACTTCCAAGGGCAGGGCCCCAACCCCCTTGCAGCAGGAAACCCAGTTCTCCTCTGTCCTTTGATTGGCTGTTGTGATGGGAAAAGGCCACCCAGTGGCTCATTCCCTGTGGGTGGGTGAGGTTTGGAAGTAAAACTTTTTTTCTTTGTTCGTTCTTTATTTTTCTTTTTTTCTTTCTTTTTTTTTTCTTTTTGGGTCACACCCAGCGGATGCACAGGGTTTCCTCCTGGCTTTACACTTAGGAATTACTCCTGGCGATGCTCAAGGTACCAGATGGGATGCTGAGAATTAAATCTGGGTCGGGCACTTGCAAGGCAAATGTTGTGCCGGCTCTGCTATTGCTCCAGCCCCTTCATTAATTTTTTTGGTTTGGCTTGTGTACCATATCTGGAGATGCTCAGGGTTTACTTTTGGCTCTGCAGTTGGGAATTCCTGTTGATGGTTCTCGGGGATCATATGGGATGCCTCGGATTGATCTCGGTTGGCAACGTGCAAGGCGAAGTCCCTTACCCGCTTTACTGTCTCTCGTCCCAACTTTTATGTCTTTTTTTCTAGGTCAAGAATTTCTGCTTCCTAAGGGCCAGTTGCAAAGCACTATGAGCACTGTTCTGTGTGACACTGTCCCAACATATAAACATAAACAAAAAACCCCAAAATCCTCATTGATCCTGACATTGATTCAACTCGGTTAGAAGATTTCAATGGCCCCTGCATTCTCAGCTTTGTGGGGACGCAGCCTTGCCTTCATACATTCATCCTGAGCTCCATACTGAGCTACAACCAAACCCAGACTCGGGTGTATTTTTATTTTCTTAAAACTGGTGCTTCCTTTTTCAGTATAGAAATTATTTCCACTTAATGTGATCTTCATTGAGTTAAGAAAAAAATGTACACACGTTTAATTACAACACTTTTGTCAATTTTGCATGTCCTTCTTACAAAACTATTTGGTCATTCCAGGAAAAGCCATATATGTGTCAATAATTGTATTTCCATGGTGGAAATGTTAGACATCAATCCTGCAGGGTTTGACATTTTTTTTTACATGAAGACTCTCAAGAAATCAAGAAAAATTCGGAATCCTCCTCTGCTCTTCTCCAGGGAAGCAACCAGCCTCAGTGGAATGTCTCTGATCCTGGGCACTGTGACAGTCTCGAGTGAGCAGTGGTGTCTGCATCACTGTGGGGATTTTGAGACAGGCAGGAAGTCTTCAGATGGGAAAAATCCCAGAGCTGTTAGCAGCATGAACACAATTTAAATCAGCCACTACACAAGTGTGATCATCTGAATATCCACACAGGAGAGAAACTGTAGACATGTAAAGAATGTGAGAAGACTTAGATGGATCCTCATACCTGATTATACATAGGAGAATTCATACAAGAGAGAAACGCTATTCATCCAAGGAATATGGGAAGACCTCAAGACTTGGTATGCATAGGAAAATTCATTTAGAGAAAACTTATTCATGTGAGGATAAAGAATGTATGATAACCTTTATTTCCTTCTCAGGAGTTTCTGTGCATAGGAAAATTCATGCAGGAGAGAAACCTTACTCGTGTAAGGACTGTGGGAAGACCTTTACTTTGTACTCAGAACTCACTAAGCACAGGAAAACGCACACTGCGGAGAATCCTTATATATGTAAGGACTGTTGGAAGGCATTCACTTACCTCTCACTCCTTATTACATATAAGAACATTCATACTGGAAAGAAACCTTATGTATATAAGGCAAGCAGGAAGGCCTACATTATGTCCTCAAGCCTTAGTGATCACAGAAAATTTCATATGGTAGACAGCTTACATATGGAAGGACTGTGGGAAGGCCTTCATTCAAAGTTGATGTCTTCCTAAACAGAAAATTTCATACCAGAGAGAAACCCCATACATGTTAAAAAGGCCTTTGCTCTACATTCAAGCCTTAGTATGCATAGGAAAATTCATAGTGGAGAGAAGTCTTACATATGTCAGGAATGTGCGATGGCCGTCACTCAACCCTCAACTCTTACGATCCATAGGAAAATACATACTGGAGGGAAAACTCATGTTTGTAAATGTAGAAAGGCCTTTGTGTGCCTCTCTAGCCTTTGTAGTCATTGTAAAATGCACATGGGGTGAGTTGACCCCGAAGTACTATCCCCAAGTTCAGAACAATCCCCCAGGGAAGACACATTTTATTTAGACCAGGATGTTTGGGGGGCTCCAAAAGTGCAGACAAGAAGCTGAGAATCCAGCATGACAAGCTTCCCGTGACATCAACCTATAAGGGAAAAGTACTCGGTGATTATCACCAGGGCAGGGTTATAGTTATGCCAGTGTCCTGGCATTTGAACTTCACATGTATGTTAACTTGTAAATAACAGTCTTGGTGATGGAAGCCAGGTGGAAAGTGACTATATAAGTACCAAAAATAAATAGGAAAAACCTCTTGAAGCTACAAAAGCTTTTAAAAATGAATGAGACAATCTTACCAGCCCTACAACCAGATATAACAATGTTCACATAAATTTGTTTTCTCCATCTATTGATATTAATATTGCAAATTTGTTATCTCCTAAATATTATTTATTGTTTTGGCCTTTTGGGTCACATCTGGCAATGCACAGAGGTTACTCCTGGCTATGGACTGAGGAATTATTCCTACTGGTGTTTGGGGGACCATATGGTATGCTGGGAATCGAACTCGGGTCGGCCGCATGCAAGGCAATTGCCCTGCCCATTGAACTATCGTTCCAGCCCTGTCTCATCAATTTTAATATACAATTGTATCAACAACTGGTGTTTTAATTTTCTTTAGTAAAGTAAATAAATAACCACCCCTCACTCTGGACTGTCAAGGTTCACCGCTGGACCATTCTTTGCTCTGATCCTGGCATGACCCAAAACACTGTTTTCTGGGGGGGGGGGGGGGGTTGGAAGAGACCAACTGCAGTGCTGCAGGGAATCGTCTTCAATCAAAAATCAGCCAAACCTTCATTCTTCAGGCCTTTCTGTGATATATTGTAGGGCGCTGTGCTCAGGCCCCACACCTGGCTCTCAGCTAAGAGATACATACCTGGGAGAATTCTCATATGTTGTGGAGCACTGAGGTTGGAATACAGGATATCTGGCATGCGCATTTTCCACTGTTGCATCTTTGCATATCTTGTATTCTGGGATTTTTATTTTTTGAAGACTCAAATCAGTATTGAGAATGTTATTTCCAAAAACTGTCATCTTAAGAAAATGTTCCTGGAAATCTTTCATAGGGAGGATGGAAGACAGTTTAAATTCATTTTATTGTGCATAGAAGAACTTGTGCAAGTTTTTTAAAGGGTTAAGGGGGTCCCTGGAGTGAAATATTTTACAAATGGTGGGGCTATGGGAGAGACCTCAAGCTTTCTCCATCTCAGCAGGTAATTTCATTCAGCTGTGCTTACTGATATACAGGGTGGTCACATTCCTGGGTAACACTCCTTTCTCATTTCAGTACTATTAGAGATAAGGAAACCAGAAACATTTAGTTTTGCTTTTTTGGGGGGGTTACACCTGGCGATGCACAGGGGTTACTCCTGGCTCTGCACTCAGGAATTACCGCTGGCGGTGCTCAGGCGACCATATGGGATGCTGGGAATCGAACCCGGGTTGCCCGCGTGCAAGACAAATGCACTACTTCCTGTGCTATCACTCCAGCCCCAGAAACATCTAATTTTGGAAGCACTAAAATCCCAATAATCTAGTGGCCACTCAAATGCTAAAAGCCACTTAGATAGCAAAGCTATAAAATGATCAGTAAGATTTGCTAACTCTGAACTCTGTGTATAACTCCATTCTCGAATTGGTCCTTATGCTAGGTTTTATGTTTTTAGATAATATTTTTACTTGGGGACCACACCTGGCACTCATTAGGGGTCACTCTTTGACTCTTAGTCAACATTTGGGATGCCAGGGATGGAGATTGAGTTGACCAAGTCCAGTGCAATAAACTGTTCCCACCTGATCCATACTTTGCGTTTGAAAATGTGTGTTTCTGAAGCCTCCTCGTGGAACATTCCTTGTAGGTAGGTGTCCACTGCTGGCGTGTTGTCAGAGGGTAGAGCGTTGAATCTATAGTGTTCTAGATACTCTTAGCAGCCTTTTTCTCCAGTTCCAGTTTCTCTCCAACTCTCTGGTGGCTGCTCTCAGGTTTATTCTATTCCTCTCCAAGACTGGCTTTGGAGTCACTGTTTTCACTCCTATCTGGATTATTACTTCCCTGAGAAACTCGCTGTCCCCACCTGTTACCTACCTGCCAGTTAGTGAAACAACCTGCTTCATTTTTCTTGATGGACACGTGCATGAGTGCATTGGTTCGATGTTTGACTGACCAGTGCAGGATCAGGGCACTTCTTACTCCCCAGAGACCCATGGTGTGACTGGCCTCCCCAGCAGTTGCATCCCCCTCCTTTTTGTGACCCTGCCCCTTGCAGCATAGGATCCCCTGGGTGTGCCAAAAGTAACTCTCTGCACCTGGAGCCTGGCCCTCTAAGGCTGCGGGTGGAAACGGAAGTGACGTCACAGACAGGGCCTTCCTGGTACCTGTGTTCTTGCTGACAGATGGTTCAGTCAGTCCCACTATTGTTACGTGGGTGAAGGGCGGCCTGGGACTTGCTGGAGGCAGTTCTTGGAGGCCAATTTTGGGGTAGGACGGGGTCAACTCTCCCTCTCTGCACTTTGAGCGACACGCTGGCGTGGGGGACACTTTCACCCTGGTTTCTCACTTGTTCCCCAACATCCAGGTTTTCCTGAGGTGTGGTGGAGGCTTTAGGGGGACGCGGAGATTTGGGGGTGCTGTGGAGGAGGCAATACTGAGGTGCAATGTTGCAGGTGTGAGTGCGTGGTCTTGGGGGGCCACTGAGGCCACGATGGCCTCTAGCTCTGTGATTGGGCAGTGGGGGGAGCTGTATGAGCTTGGGTTTGAGCACGGGGGTGCGGGACCTGCACAGGGCGGGGGGCTTGACTGTCCCTACCCTCCCGGCAGTCCCATATTGAAGTTTTGGCCCTAATCTCATAGCTGAAGTACCTCCAGACTTGAAGGGCAGAGCCTCAGGCCACCCTCACCTTTCTCCCCCGATGGCAAGGGTCACCTTGCTGTTCATCATTTTCATTGCCGCCGCGTTGGTCCGTGACATTCGGGGGCAGTGGACCTGCAGGTGGCTGGGGTTTACCAGTGAACATGTTCTCTTGGGGCTATTTTTGGTTTGGGGGTTCTTTCGGGGGGGTGTTGGGGGAGGGGGCATTTCCAGAGTGCTCAGGGCTACCTCTGGCTCTGGGCTCAGGTATGATTCCTGCTGGTTTTGCTGCGGGACATCGGTATGCGGAGAATTTACCGGGTCAAGGCAAGTACCATACAGACTTCATTGTCTGTCCAACCACAATATTAGTGTTTTTTTTTTCAGATCACGATTTTCATCTCCCTCATGTCAAGTTGCAAAGCATCCTCCACTCTTCATCTCTTCCTGAGCGGGTGACCCGAGACTATTGGGATAAATACAAGGGTAAAGATTTTTGTTCTTGTTTTTTAAATTTTTTCCTTTTTTTGTTTGAAGGAAGATACTTGTTTATTTGTGTGTGTGTGTGTTGGGGGGTGGGGAGCTTTGTACAGGACTCCTGGTATTTTTGGTAGAGATTTATATAGGAAGGCGCGGAGCAAAAGTACAGCAAATACTTGCCTTGCACACAGTCAACATGGGTTCTGTTCCCTGCATCCTAGTGATCCCCAAAGCTTCCAGAAGTGAAACCCTGAGTGCAGAGTTAGAAATACCCCCTGAGCAATGCTTGTTCTGGCTCAAAGTAAACATGCACACACACACTTGTACACACAGGAAACTTGTGATTGCAAGAAAAGAGAATAATAAGGATTCTGGGAAAGTATGGAAATACCATAAACAGAGTTTTCAGAACCCACTCTTTTCCTATTTAAATGTTCCTCGCTAGTTTGTCTTTGCACATGATTTTTGTTTGTTTGTTTGCTTTGCTTCGTAAGAGTTGTCCTGTTGTTGCTGTAGTTTTGGCCACTCCCTGTAGGGATCTGCCCTTACTTCTGACTCAGCTCATAGATCACTGCAGCCAGGGCCCAGCGTGGCCAAGTATCGCACTTGGGTCAGCTGAGTGTAAGACCACTCCGCCCCAAAATGGAATATTTACAGTATAAGTAGTCTCGAGAATTTCGACATGTCAGGCACAGTTCCTATTATGGTCCTTAGTAAAGAAATGCCTTGGTTATTTGGATTTATTTTCTATAAACCTGGGTGATTGCACCATTTTCAAATATATTCCTGCACAACAGGAGCGAGCAGAGGATGAGACTCACGCAGTTGTGCTGATGCAGATTAGAGTAAATCAGGACTCAGATGGGCCCAGGTCCAGCGGGACAGAGCACGGCTGTGCCTCAGGCTCATCTGGACCCAGAAGTGACCTTGTTCCCCTGAACAGAGTACACAGGCGCATGTCTTTGTCCACCCTGCAAGAGAGTGGCTGAAGGTTTGTCCACCCTACTTCCCAGAGGCTTTCCCAATGGCAGAGCCACATTCCAGGCTGTAGTTCCCAGGGGCAGCACTGCTGCCTGCCTGCAGGGGTGCTGGTACTCAGGAACTCCTGAGGTCCCTAGCTGGACCTCTAGGGAATTTTTTGTGCTCCATGGAGGAATCTGAGGATCATAGAAGGCTGCCATTTCCACTGCTTTCACCCCATCTTGATGACTTCCTCACACAACTCAATGTCAGGTGCCTTGTAGCAACCTGCCTTTTTGACCTTGAATCAACCCACATGTGTTTTTCCTGATGGACTGTGTGTGAGAGCATTGTTTCAATGGTTGACTAACCAGTACATGATCAGGGTTTTTGTCCTTACCCCCAGCGCCCCACTGGGTGACCCACCACTCCAGCAGCTGCCTCTCCACTACTATATCCAGTCCATCCCCCTTGAGGCACGGATTCACCTGGTGGGCACAGAGTGTCTCTGCATCTGGACCATGGCCCTTTAAGGCTGCTGGCGGAAGAAGAAATGATGTCACAGATGGGCCCTTCAGAAATTCTACTCTAGTGGTGGTTGCCTGGCTCTGGCCGCCATTGGTCTCGTGGGTAGAGGAGGAACTTGCGCCCGGCTTGACAGGGCAACTGCGAAGCTCATTTTGTGGCAGAACGCAAGTGGCCTCAGGTGAGCGCCCCACATCTTGGCACTGTGAGTGGTGGGGCTGCGCCAGCTTGGGGAGCACTTTCGCGCTTGTTTTCCACTGTTCAGGATTTCCAGGCTGTTCCTGAGGTGAGGTAACGTGAAAACTTTCAGGGGACCCAGAGGCTTTGGGTGATGGGTGCTGTGTCAGGCGCAGGGGTCGCAGGTGTGAACAAGTGATCCTGGTTTGTCCCCTTGGCCAGGATCTCTTCCAGCTCCTGAAAGGTTCAGAGTTCAGTGGGCCTGGGGCTGCAGGACCTACAGAGGGCGGGGCTTGGCCCTCCCGAACCTGCCAGCACCAGGCTGCACTTGACCCTGTCTGGAGCCTTTGGCCCTGGCATCGTTAGTGTGGCACCTTCTGATTCACTTAGAAGGGCAGCGCCCCAGCCGCACTGCAGCAGGAGACCCAGATGTCCTCTGTCTTTTGATTGACTACCCTGATGGGGCGGTGCCACCCAGTGATAGAGAGGGGTCACCCAGTGTCTCTGTCCTTGCAGGTGGGTGGGGTTTGCAAATGGAACTTTTTCATAAATATCATTTTGGTTTGGCTCTTGTACCACATGTGGAGGTTGTCAGGGTTTACTTTCGGCTATGCAGTCGGGAATTCCTGCTTGTGGTACTCAGGGAACATAAGTGATGCTGGGAATTGATCTCGGTTGGCTGCATGCAAGGCAAGTTCCCTACCCACTTTACTGTCTCTAGTCCCAGCTTTTGTATATTTTTTCCTAGGTCCAGAATTGGCTCCATCCTAAGGTCCAGTTGCAAAGCACCCCACACATGTGATCTCTCCCTGAACAGATGACCCCCAGCTGTTGTGAGTACTGGGGGTAAAGTTTTGTTTTTCTTTTTTAAGAGAAATAGTTGATTTCCAGGGAGGGTGGTGGTGTTGGGGAAGCTTTTCTCAGGGTCACTCCTGATGTGGTGGAAATAATTCATTTAGAAAGGGCCAGAGCAATAGTACAGCAAGTAGGGTACTTTCCTCGCAAGCAGCCAACCCAGGTCTTTCTATGTCTAGTAATCCATATATTCCCTGAGCCCCATAGGACTGAACCCTGATCCCAGAGCTGCAATAATCCCTGAGCACTGCCAGATGTGGTCTAAAAGTGAAATGT
Source organism: Sorex fumeus (assembly GCF_029834395.1). Classification (NCBI taxonomy): domain Eukaryota; kingdom Metazoa; phylum Chordata; class Mammalia; order Eulipotyphla; family Soricidae; genus Sorex; species Sorex fumeus. The sequence continues at coordinate 6,356,460 of NW_026606076.1, forward strand.
ATGTGCATGCACACATACACATACACACACAGAGGATGTGAGAGCAATGAGAGAGAGGAGTAGTATTCACACAAAAAAAATGAATTTCTGCAGTACATAAAAATACAGAAAAAGGGGACGGGGATGCGCAGCTAGCTTGATCCCCTAGAACAGCCGGTTTTCCCCCTGGATCTGCGCGGAACGGGGAACTGAGGCACATCTCGCGGAAACAAAGCTGAACGGCTCTGGGAAATCTCTCCTCATTTGAACAGGTACTGCCCAGTTCCCAGCGCCTGGGACCCTTTCCGGAGCCGTGGCCGCTAATGTGGCCGCGATTTATTCTCCCACTACATACTCCATAGGAACCATAAGTTACCCTCTTAGAAGAAACCTTCTCTAGGTTAGCTCAACCACTAGAAACACATTAGCCAATAACTTGTTAAGCCTATCTCAACTCACTCTGCACATCAAGCAGAATAGTAACAGTGAACGAGAAGGACTAAACCACACTGGTCACAATGGTAAAGCAACGCAAAAGCCCGCCAAACTTTCTTATTGAAGAGGCTAGCCCAGAAGACACCAAAAGTACTGTAGTGTTAGACAACCTCTCTGACAAGGAATTCAGAAGGGAGCTACTTAGGCTGCTTAGGGCACTACAAGAAACAATGGAAAGCAATGCCAATAAAAAACAAGAGGATTTGAAGGCATAAATGAGGAAAATGCAAACGGAAATGTCAGACCTGAAAAACCTGGTAGGCGAATTGAAAAACTCAGTGGAAGGCCTCAGCAACAGAGTAACAGCTGCTGAGAACAGAATCAGTGACCCTGAAGATGAAGTTCAGAGACTCTCCAGAAAAGAGCAGAAAATGGAAAAGAGACTCACAATTCGGGAACAGATGGCAAGAGAAGATCGTGATGAAGCCAAGAGGGGTAACATAACTCCACATATTGGAGTTCCAGAGGGACAGGAAGAAAACCTTGATGAAGAAGAAACTGTCAAAGACATCATTGCTACAACGTTTCCAGAGCTGAAGAAAACTTGTGACCACATTCAGGAGGCTCCAAGGGTACCAGCTAGAACAAATCCTAATAACAATACCCCAAGATACATCCTGATCAAAATGACCAAAACCTTAGATAGAAACAAAATTCTGAAAGCAGCAAGATCAAAGAAAGAAATCTCCTACAAAGGAGCATCCTTAAAATTCACAGCTCATTTTTCTGATGAAACCCTCATGGCCTGATGGGAGGGGTGGGATATAGTGAAAAAAACTCAATGAAATAAATGCCTCTCCAAAAATACTTTACCCAGCGAGACTCTCATTCATGACAGAAGGAACAACACACAGTTTCACAGACAAACAACAGCTCAGGAACTTCATAGACTCAAAACCATGGTTACAAAAACAACTAAATGGGCTACTTTAAGGCAAGACGGGCCCCTCAAATACACCAAATTTCAAAAGAACAATGGGACAAAACCCCATAATAATAATCTCTCTCAATGTCAGTAGGCTAAACGCACCAATTAAAAGACACACAGTGGCAGGATGGATTAGAAAATTGAACCCAACATTCTGCTGCCTGCAAGAAACACATCTCAATAGTCAAAGCGAACACAGACTCAGAGTCAAAGGCTGGAAAACAATCCTACAGGCAAACAGCTCCCATAAAAAAAGTTGGGGTAGCCATTCTAATGTCAGACAACATTGATTTCAGAGTGAAGAAGTTCACAAAAGACAGTGAAGGCCATTTCTTACTAATCAAAGGTTCTGTACAACAGGAAGAACTTACAATACTAAATGTATATGCACCTAATGAGGGACCAGCAAAGTACTTAAAACAACTACTCATAGATTTGGAGAAAGACATCAATATAAACACAATACTATTGGGACATTTCAACACCGCTTTATCACCTCTTGATACATCAACCAGACTCAAGCTTAATAAGGACATACTTCATCTGAGGTAAACAATGGAAGAAAGGGACTTAGTAGATATATACAGGACACTTCATCCTCAAAAAGCTGAATACACATTCTTCTCAAGCGTACATGGAACATTTTCGAAGATAGACCACATGCTGAGCCACAAAACATACCTCCATAAAATTAAGAAGATAGAGATTTTATCAACAATCTTCTCAGACCATAATGCGCTGAAATTAGAAGTAAATCACACACAAAAACATAAAACTAAATCAAACTCCTGGAAATTAAACAGTGCACTATTGAACAACGAGTGGCTTAGAAAGGTAATCAAAGAGGAAATCAAAAGATTCCTAAAAACGAATGAAAATGAGGACACGAGTTACCAAAACTTATGGGACACAGCAAAAGCTGTCTTAAGAGGAACGTTTATAGCCCTACAAGCATTCCTCAGAAAGAAGGAGCGAGCCCACATAAATAACCTAACCTCACAGCTTAAGAGGTTGGAGAAGGACCAACAAAAGGAGCACAACCCGAACAGGAGGAAGGAAATAATAAAAATCAGAGCAGAGATTAACGAGATGGAAACACAAAAAACAATTTGAAAGATCAATGAAACAAAGAGATGGTTCTTCAAGAAAATTAACAAGATTGATAAGCCTCTAGCAAAACTCAAAAAGAAAGGGATAGAGAAAACCTTTTTACTAAACAAAATCAAAAATGAAAAGGGTGTCATTACAACAGAAACTACAGAAATTCAAACGATCCTCAGGGAGTACTTTGAGAAGCTTTATGCCATGAAACATCAAAACCTTGAGGAAATGGATAAATTTCTAGACTCCTACAGACTCCCAAGGCTGAACCAAGAAGACCTGGAGTACCTGAACAGACCTATCCCCATCAAGGAAATTGAGATGGTAATAAAAAGTCTCCCCAAGCACAAAAGTCCTGGCCCGGATGGATTCACTAGAGAATTCTTTCAAATACTTAAAGAGGACTTACTCCCAATCCTCTTTAAGCTTTTCCACGAAACTGAAATATCAAAAACACTTCCAAAGAGTTTCTACGAAGCAAATATTACCCTGATACCAAAAGCAGACAGCGATACCACAAAGAAAGAGAATTATAGGCCACTATCCCTGATGAAAACAGATGCAAAGATCCTCAACAAACTACTAGCAAATAGAATCCAACTACTCATCAAAAAGATCATACACCATGACCAAGTAGGATTCATCCCAGGGATGCAAGGACGGTTTAACGTTCAGAAATCAACCAACATAATCCACCTTATCAACAAAAGAAGAGAAAAATCATATGATCATATCAATAGATGCAGAGAAAGCATTTGACAAGATCCAGCACCCGTTTATGATGAAAACCCTAGCCAAAATGCGTATAGAGGGGAATTTCCTCAACATAGTTAAAGCCATCTACCACAAGCCTACAGCAAGCATCATCCTCAATAGGGAAAAACTGAGAGCCTTCCCTCTAAGATCAGGGATGAGACAAGGATGTCCACTCTCTTCACTGCTGTTCAATATAGTACTGGAAGTACTTGCAATAGCAATTAGGCAAGAAAAAGATATTAAAGGCATTCAAGTAGGAAAGGAAGAAATCAAGCTCTCACTATTCGCAGATGATATGATACTATACTTAGAGAACCCTATAACCTCCACCAAGAAACTCCTAGAAACAATAGACTTGTATAGTAATGTTGCTGGCTATAAAATCAATACCCAAAAGTCCATGGCTTTCATATGCAAACAGTGAGAGAGAAGAAAAAGATATGAAAAAAAAACAATCCCATTCATAATTGTTCCCCAGAAAATCAAGTACCTAGAAATCAGCTTAACTAAGGAAGTAAAGGACCTGTACAAAGAAAACTACAAAACGCTACTTCAGGAAATAAAAGAGGACACAAGGAAATGGAAAGATATCCCCTGCTCATGGGTCGAGAGAGTTAACATTGTCAAAATGGCAATACTTCCCAAAGCATTGTACAAATTCAATGCAATCCCTATAAGGATACCTATGCCATTCTTCAAAGAAATGGGGCAAACACTCCTGAAATTCATATGGAACAATAAGCCCCCACGAATAGCTAAAGTAATTCTTGGGAAAAAAGACAATGGGAGGAATCAACCTCCCTAACTTCAAACTCTACTACAAAGCAGTAATAATTAAAACAGCATGGTACTGGAACAAAGGCAGAGTTGCAGACCAATGGAACAGGGTTGAATACACTGACATCTCCCCTCAATCATATGATCATCTAATCTTTATTAAAGGTGCAAGAAATGTGAAGTGTAGTAAGGAAAGCCTCTTTAACAAATGGTGCTGGCAAAACTGAATGGCTACATGTAAAAAAATGGGCTCAGAACTCTGCCTAACACCATGTACAAAAGTAAGATCAAAATGGATTAAAGACCTCAACATCAGACCGGAAACCATAAGGTACATTGAAGACAAAGCTGGCAAAACCCTCCATGACGTTGAAGCTAATGATATCTTCAAAGATGTCACACCACTAGCCAAGCAAGTGAAAACAGAGATAGATAAATAGGACTATCTTAAACTAAGAAGCTTCTGCACCTCCAAAGAAACAGTGACCAAAATACAAAGACAGTCTACAGAATGGGAAAGGATATTCGCTGAATACACATCTGACAAGGGGTTGATATCAAGGATATATAAAGTTCTGGTCGAACTCCACAAGAACAAAATATCTAACCCCATAAAAAATGGGGCAATGAAATGAACAGAAACTATCTCAAAGAAGAAATCCGAATGGCAAAAAATCATATGATAAAATGCTCTACATCATTAATCATCAGGGAAATGCAGATCAAAACCACAATGAGATACCATCTCACACCTCAGAGACTGGCCCACATCCAAAAGAACAAAAGCAACTGGTGCTGGCGCCAATGTGGCGAGAAAGGGACATTCCTTCACTGTTGGTGGGAATGCCGACTGATTCAGCCCTTTTGGAAAACAGTATGGACCATTCTCAAGAAATTAGAAATTGAGCTCCCATTTGACCCAGCAATACCACTCCTGGGAATATATCCCAGAGAGGCAAAAATGTATAGTCGAAGTGACATCTGCATTTGTTTGTTCATTGCAGCTCTCTTTACAATAGCTAGAATCTGGAAAAAACCCGAGTGCCCAAGAACAGATGACTGGTTAAAGAAGCTTTGGGACATCTACACAATGGCGTACTATGTAGCTGTTAGAAAAGATGAAGTCATGAATTTTACATACAAGTGGTACCATGTGCAAAGTATCATGCTAAGCAAAATGAGTCAGAAAGAGAGGGATAGACATAAAAAGATTGCATTCATCTGGGGAACATAAAGTAACAAAATAGGAGATTAATACCCAAGAATAGCCAAGATCAGTACCAGGAGGATTACTCCATGTCTTAGAGGCCAGCCGGGCACTCTAGGAAAAAGGGCAGCTCAGATAGAAAAGGGAGCACCAAATAAAGGGTGTTTGGAGGATCCTCCCAGGAGGGGAGATACACGTTGAAAGTAGACTATGGACTGAACATGATTGACACTCAATGCCTCTTTTGCAGACCACAACACCCAAAAGGAGAGAGAGAACAAAAGGGAGTGCCCTGCCACAGAGGCAGGGTGGGATGTGGGGAATGGGGGGTGAGAGGGATACTGGGATTTGTCGGGGTGGAGAATGGGCACTGGTGGTGGGATGGGTACTCGATCATTGTATAACTGAAACCCAAGCACAACAACTTGTAAGTCTACAACTGTACCTCATGGTGTTTCACTAATAAAACAAAGACAAAAATTGATGAGAAAACAAACTGGCAATAACAATAGATATAGAAAATAAATTTATGTGAACATTATTATATTTGATTGCAGCATTTTTTTTCCCTTTATTTTATTTTATTTTTTTTAAAGTTGTAGATTTACAATTTTTTGTGCTTTGGTTTCAATTATACAATGATCAGATACCCATCCCTCCACCAGTGCCCATTTTCCACCACCATGGATAATATCCCTCCCACCCCCATCCCCCCATCCCCCCGTCTCTGTGGCAGGGCAATCCCCTGTGTTCTCTCTCTCCTTTTGGGTGCTTTTTTTTTTTTTTAACAACCCCCTTTGGAAGATCAACTTTATTTTTCTTCTCAGAAAATATAATCAGGGAGCTTGGGCTATCATACAGTGGGTAAGGCACTTGCCCTGCACAAGGCCCACCCAAGTTCTGTCCCTGATATCACCTTTGTTTTGCATTTTATTTTCCCCCTTTATTTTATTTTATTTTTTTTAAAGTTGTAGATTTACAATTTTTTGTGCTTTGGTTTCAATTATACAATGATCAGATACCCATCCCTCCACCAGTGCCCATTTTCCACCACCATGGATAATATCCCTCCCACCCCCATCCCCCCATCCCCCCGTCTCTGTGGCAGGGCAATCCCCTGTGTTCTCTCTCTCCTTTTGGGTGCTTTGGTCTGCAAAAGAGGCATTGAGTGGCAAACATGTTCAGTCCATAGTCTACTTTCGACATGCATCTCCCCTCCTGGGAGGATCCTCCAAACATCCTTTATTTGGTGCTCCCTTCTCTATCTGAATAGCCCTTTCCTCTAGGATACCCGGCTGGCCTCTAAGTTATGGAGTAATCCTCCTGGTGCTGATCTCAGCTATTCTTGGGTATTAATCTCATACTTTGTTACTTTATATCCCCCAGATGAATGCAATCTTTCTATGTCTATCCCTCTCTTTCTGACTCATTTCGCTTAGCATGATACTTTCCATATTGTACCACTTGTATGTAAATTTCATGACTTCATCTTTTCTAAGAGCTACATAGTACTCCATTGTGTAGATGTACCAAAGTTTCTTTAACCAGTCATCTGTTCTTGGGCATTCAGGTTTCTTCCAGTTTCTGGCTATTGTAAAGAGGGCTGCAATGAACAAACAAGTGCAGATGTCACTTCGACTATACATTTTTGCCTCTCTGGGATATATTCCCAGGAGTGGTATTGCTGGGTCAAATGGGAGCTCAATTTCTAATTTTTTGAGAATCGTCCATACTGTTTTCCAGAAGGGCTGAACCAGTGGACATTCCCACCAACAGTGAAGGAGTGTCCCTTTCTCGCCACATCCACGCCAGCATCGGTTGCTTTTGTTCTTTTTGATGTGGGCCAGTCTCTGAGGTGTGAGATGGTATCTCATTGTGGTTTTGATCTGCATCTCCCTGATGATTAATGATGTAGAGCATTTTCTCATGTGCTTTTTTGCCATTCGGATTTCTTCTTTGAGAAAGTTTCTGTTCATTTCATTGCCCCATTTTTGGATGGGGTTGGATGTTTTCTTCTTGTGGAGTTTAACCAGTATTTTGTATATCCTGGATATCAACCCCTTGTCAGATGTGTATTCGGTGAATATCCTTTCCCATTCTGTAGACTGTCTTTGTATTTTGGTCACTGTTTCTTTGGAGGTGCAGAAGCTTCTTAGTTTAAGATAGTCCCATTTATCTATCTCTGTTTTCACTTGCTCGGCCAGTGGCGTGGCATCTTTGAAGATACCATTAGCTTCAATGTCATGGAGGGTTTTGCCAACTTTATCTTCAATGTACCTTATGGTTTCTGGTCTGATGTTGAGGTCTTTAATCCATTTTGATCTTACTTTTGTACATGGTGTTAGGCAGAGTTCTGAGCCTATTTTTTTGCATGTAGCCGTCCAGTGATGCCAACACAATTTATTAAAGAGGCTTTCCTTACTCCACTTCACATTACTTGCACCTTTATCAAAGATTAGATGAGCATATGATTGAGGAGAGATGTCAGTGTATTCAACCCTGTTCCATTGGTCTGCAGTTCTGCCTTTGTTCCAGTACCATGCTGTTTTAATTATTACTGCTTTGTAGTACAGTTTGAAGTTCGGGAGGTTGATTCCTCCCATTTTCTTTTTCCCAAGAATTGCTTTAGCTATTCGTGGGGGCTTATTGTTCCATATAAATTTCAAGAGTGTTTGCTCCATTTCTTTGAAGAATGTCATGGGTATCCTTATAGGGATTGCATTGAATTTATACAATGCTTTCGGTAGTATTGCCATTTTGACAATGTTAAGTCTCCCGACCCATGAGCAGGGGATATCTTTCCATTTCCTCATGTCCTCTTTTATTTCCTGAAGTAGCGTTTTGTAGTTTTCTTTGTACAGGTCCTTTACTTCCTTAGTTAAGCTGATTCCTAGGTACTTGATTTTCTGGGGCACAATTGTGAATGGGATTGTTTTTTTCATGTTGCTTTCTTCTCTCTCACTGTTTGCGTATAGGAAAGCCATGGACTTTTGGGTATTGATTTTATAACCTGCAACTTTACTATACGAGTCTATTGTTTCTAAGAGTTTTTTGGTGGAAGTTATTGGGTTCTCTAAGTGGAGTATCATATCATCTGCGAATAGTGAGAGCTTGATTTCTTCCTTTCCTACCTGAATGCCCTTAATATCTTTTTCCTGCCGAATCGCTATTGCAAGTACTTCCAGTACTATATTGAACAGCAGTGGAGAGAGTGGGCATCCCTGTCTCGTCCCTGATCTTAGAGGGAAGGCTCTCAGTTTTTCCCCATTGAGGATGATGCTTGCTGTAGGCTTGTGGTAGATGGCTTTAATTATGTTGAGGAAGGTCCCCTCTATACCCATTTTGGCTAGGGTTTTCATCATAAAGGGGTGCTGGATCTTATCAAATGCTTTCTCTGCATCTATTGATATGATCATATGCTTTTTATCTTTTCTTTTGTTGATATGGTGGATTATGTTGATTGATTTCCGAATGTTGAACCATCCTTGCATCCCTGGGATGAATCCTACTTGGTCATGGTGTATGATCTTTTTGATGAGTAGTTGGATTCTATTTGCTAGTAGTTTGTTGAGGATCTTTGCATCTGTGTTCATCAGGGATATCGGCCTGTAATTCTCTTTCTTTGTGGTATCTCTGTCTGCTTTTGGTATCAGTGTGATATTTGCTTCGTAGAAACTGTTTGGAAGTGTTTTTGATATTTCAATTTCGTGGAAAAGCTTAAAGAGCATTGGGAGTAAGTCCTCTTTAAAGATTTGGAAGAATTCACTAGTGAATCCATCCGGGCCAGGACTTTTGTGCTTGGGGAGACTTTTTATTACCATTTCAATTTCCTTGATGGTGATAGGTCTGTTCAGGTATTCCAGGTCTTCTTGGTTCAGCCTTGGGAGTCTGTAGGAGTCTAGGAATTTATCCATTTCCTCGAGGTTTTGATGTTCCGTGGCATAAAGCTTCTCAAAGTACTCCCTGAGGATCCTCTGAATTTCTGTGGTTTCTGTTGTAATGACCCCCTTTTCATTTCTGATTCGGTTGATTAGGGTTTTCTCTCTCCCTTTCTTTGTGAGTTTTGCTAGAGGCTTATCGATCTTGTTAATTTTCTCAAAGAACCAGCTCTTGGTTTCATTGATCTTTCGGATTGTTTTTTGGGTTTCCATCTCGTTAATCTCTGCTCTGAGTTTTATTATTTCCTTTCTCCTGTTCGGGTTGTGCTCCTTTTTTTGGTCCTTCTCCAAGCTCTTAAGCTGTGAGGTTAGGTTACTTATGTGTGCTCGCTCCTCCTTCCTGAGGAATGCTTGTAGAGCTATAAACTTTCCTCTTAACACAGCCTTTGCTGTGTCCCATAAGTTTTGGTAACTCGTGTTCTCATTTTCATTCGTTTCTAGGAATCTTTTGATTTCCTCTTTGATTTCCTGTCTAATCCACTCGTTGTTCAATAGTGCACTGTTTAATTTCCAGGTGTTTGATTTAGTTTTCTGTTTTTGTGTGTGATTTACTTCTAATTTCAGCGCATTATGGTCTGAGAAGATTGTTGATACAATCTCTACCTTCTTAATTTTATGGAGGCATGTTTTGTGGCTCAGCATGTGGTCTATCTTGGAGAATGTTCCATGGACGCTTGAGAAGAATGTGTATTCAGCTTTTTGTGGATGAAGTGTCCTGTATATATCTACTAAGTCCCTTTCTTCCATTGTTTCCCTCAAATGAAGTATGTCCTTGCTAAGCTTGAGTCTGGTTGATCTATCAAGAGGTGACAAAGCAGTGTTGAAGTCTCCCACTAGTATTGTGTTGCTATTGATGTCTTTTTCCAAATCTATGAGTAGTTGTTTTAAGTACTTTGCTGGTCTCTCATTAGGTGCATATACATTTATTATTGTAAGTTCTTCCTGTTGTACAGATCCTCTGATCAATAAGTAATGGCCTTCACTGTCTCTTATGACCTTCCTCACTCTGAAATCAATGTGGTCTGATATAAGGATGGCTACCCCAGCTTTTTTATGGGAGCTGTTTGCCTGTAGGATTGTTTTCCAGCCTTTGACTCTGAGTCTGTGTTTGCTTTGACTATTGAGATGCGTTTCTTGCAGGCAGCAGAATGTTGGGTTCAATTTTCTAATCCATCCTGCCACTCTATGTCTTTTAATTGGTGCGTTTAGCCCATTGACATTGAGAGAGATTATTGTTATGGGATTTTGTCCCATTGTTCTGTTAAAATTGGGTGTATTTGAGGGGCCTTTCTTGCCTTAAAGTAGCCCATTTAGTTGTTCTTGTAACCATGGTTTTGAGTCTATGAAGTTCCTGAGCTGTTGTTTGTCTGTGAAACTGTGTGTTGTTCCTTCTATTATGAATGAGAGTCTTGCTGGGAAAAGTATTTTGGGGGAGGCATTTATTTCATTGAGTTTTTTTACTATGTCCCACCACTGTTTTCGGGCCATGAGGGTTTCATCAGAAAAATCAGCTGTGAATTTTAAGGATGCTCCTTTGTAAGAGATTTCTTTCTTCGATCTTGCTGCTTTCAGAATTTTGTCTCTGTCTAAGGTTTTGGTCATTTTGATCAGAATGTGTCTTGGGGTATTTTTATTCGGATTTCTTCTAGCTGGTACCCTTCGGGCCTCCTGAATGTGGTCACAAGTTTTCTTCAGCTCTGGAAATGTTGTAGCAATGATGTCTTTGACAGTTTCTTCTTCATCGAGGTTTTCTTCCTGTCCCTCTGGGACTCCAATAATTCTTATGTTACCCCTCTTGGCTTCATCACGATCTTCTCTTGCCATCTGTTCCCGAATTGTGAGTCTCTTTTCCATTTTCTGCTCTTTTCTGGAGAGTCTCTGAACTTCATCTTCGAGCTCACTGATTCTGTTCTCAGCCGCTGTTACTCTGCTGCTGAGGCCTTCCACTGAGCTTTTCAATTCGCCTACGAGATTTTTCAGGTCTGACATTTCTGATTGCATTTTCCTCATTTCTGCCTTCAGATCCTCTTGTCTTCTATTGGCATTGCTTTCCATTGTTTCTTTTAATTCCCTAAGCATCCTAAGTAGCTCCCTTCTGAATTCCTTGTCAGAGAGGTTGTCTAACACTACAGTACTGTTGGTGTCATCTGGGCTAGACTCTTCAATATGAATGTTTGGTGGGCTTTTGCGTTGCTTTACCATTGTGAGAGGTGTGGTTTAGTCCTTCACGTTCAGTGTTACTATTCTGCTTGATATGCAGTGTGAGTTAAGATAGGCTTATGAGTTATTGGCAACTGTATTTCTAGTGGCTGAGCTAAAATAGAGAAGTTTCCATCTAAGAAGTTAGCTTATGGTTCCTATGGCATATGCAGTGGGAAAATATTTCGCGGCCGACGCGGCCGCGGCTCCGGAAAGAATCCCTGGCACTGGGCGAGGAGTTGGGAATGTCTCCTGTTTGGAATTGGAGCCGTTCAGCTTTGTTGCCCAGAGCTGGGCCTCTGTGCCCGTCCCACGCGGCTCAGGGGTTGAAAACCGGCTGTCTCGGGGCTGTTTCTAGCTGCGCGTGCCCAGAGAGGAACCCAGGCCCTTGGGGGCGGGCTGTACCTGTTGGAATTGGAGCCGTTCAGCTTTGTTGCCCAGAGCTGGGCCTCTGTGCCCGTCCCACGCAGCTCAGGGGTTGAAAACCGGCTGTCTCGGGGCTGTTTCTAGCTGCGCGTGCCCAGAGAGGAACCCAGGCCCTTGGAGGCGGGCTGTACCTGTTGGAATTGGAGCCGTTCAGCTTTGTTGCCCAGAGCTGGGCCTCTGTGCCCGTCCCACGCGGCTCAGGGGTTGAAAACCGGCTGTCTCGGGGCTGTTTCTAGCTGCGCGTGCCCAGAGAGGAACCCAGGCCCTTGGAGGCGGGCTGTACCCGTTGGAATTGGAGCCGTTCAGCTTTGTTGCCCAGAGCTGGGCCTCTGTGCCCGTCCCACGCGGCTCAGGGGTTGAAAACCGGCTGTCTCGGGGCTGTTTCTAGCTGCGCGTGCCCAGAGAGGAACCCAGGCCCTTGGGGGCGGGCTGTACCTGTTGGAATTGGAGCCGTTCAGCTTTGTTGCCCAGAGCTGGGCCTCTGTGCCCGTCCCACGCAGCTCAGGGGTTGAAAACCGGCTGTCTCGGGGCTGTTTCTAGCTGCGCGTGCCCAGAGAGGAACCCAGGCCCTTGGAGGCGGGCTGTACCTTGATTGCAGCATTTTTAAGACTCTAAGAATCTTTGAAGCTTTTTGTTGCTTCAAGAGGTGTTTACGTATTTTTAATTTTTATTTAGTCACGTTCTTCTTAACCTTCATCACCAAAACCCATTATATACAAGTTAACATACACGTGAGTCCAAATGCTGTGACACTGCTAAAGCTGGAGCTCAGGTGATAATCAGCAAGTACCTTTACTTATAGTAATGAAATCACCGGAAGCTTGTCACACGCTACCTGGATTACTTCCTTCTTGGCTGCACTCCTGCAGCCCCCTAACACTCCCAGTCCAAACAAAACTTATCTTCCCTAGGGGCATTCTTCTGAATGTGGGGATAGTTATTAGGGATTGACTCATCCAGTGTGCATTTTATGCTGTCTAAAAGGCTTGAGAGGTTTGCAAAGGCCTTCCCACATTAACGAACTTAAGATTTCTCTCCAGTATATGTTTTCATATGGCTAGTAAGCATTATGGGTTGAGTGAAGATCTTGCGTTTTTCTTAGATATTTAAGACTTCTCTCCACTATGACTTTTAAAATGCATAGTAAGGCTACAGTGTAGAGTGAAGACCTTCCCACATGTCATTTATGTGGCTTCTTTCCAATGTGATTTTTCTTCTGTGTTTAGTAAAACAACAAGTTTGAGTGAAAGACTTCTCACGTTCCTTCTATATATAGAGAGAGTCTGTCTCCAAGATCAATTTTCCTATGATTCTAAGGCTTGAGAGGTTAATGTAGGCCTTTCTGCATTGCTGATACATGTAAGTACTCTTTCCATTATGAATATTAATGGGCTGGAGCGATAGCACAGCGGTAGGGCGTTTGCCTTGCACGCAACCAACATGGCCGACCCAAGTTCGATTCATCCGCCCCTCTCGGAGAGCCCGGCAAGCTGCCGAGAGTATCTCGCCCACACGGCAGAGCCTGGCAAGCCACCTGTGATGTATTCGATATGCCAAACACAGTAACAACAAAATCTCCAATGGAGACGTTACTGGGCCCGCTGAGCAAATAGATGAACAACGGGAGGGCCTTTACTTTACTTTACTTTATGAATATTAATGTGTGTAATGAGGAGGAGTAAATGAACGCATTCCCACAGTCCTTACATATATAAGTGATGCCCCGAATTCATCTCAAAGATGGTAAAAGTGATTCGATCCTAACGTTCTCTGCTCCAAATCCCTGGGACAGGCACATGCCCAGAACTGCAAACAGAGCATTGTTGGAACATGAGACTGTGTGACTGAGCAGGCGAGGCTCTAAGAGCAGGAAGGACCAAATAGGAAAAACACATGTCCTGGGGCCTGAGACATTTGTAGCCATCAATACATAAGTAGCACATCCTGGTTCCCCTGATGCCTGTCAGGGGTGAATTCAGAGCACAGAGCCAAGAGGAATCCCTGAGTACCTCCATTGTAGCACGAAAATAAACATGAAAGAAAACAAAGCAGCAGGATGGAGTAACAGGACTCTGGGTCTGTGGACAGCGGTTAGGGCTGGCAATACCGCCATCCCTTATAGTTCCTCAAGAACTGGCAGATGGAAATCCTTCGTACAGATTCAGAAATAACCTGACAATAACTGGGTTTGACCCCTCCCCTTCAACATCTTTCAAAAAAAATCAAACAAATAAGTCTAATCAGCATTGGACCCCTGGCACCCTATATGGCCGGTTCCCCAGTCCTGAGAGGAATGATCCTTGAGCACCACTAATAAGGCCCATTCAAATCAACAAAAAAATAAAACAGTGGCCTCAAACAGAGAGCAGATCAATCAGGCTAGGAACCGGATCCTCCGTCTCCTTCCTGAAACAATCAGAGACTATCGGCCTTGGAAGCCTGTGCTACATGTCACTGCACTGCGTCATCTTCTCACTCTCCTGCCTGAAGATGGTGTGGCAGAGGCCATCTCACCATCTCCTGCCTGTTTTTCCTGTGGACCCACAGGAGGCTCCGTGTAAGGACCTGAGCTGTGGGCACCAGAGGAGCACAACCAGCCCTGGCCCCCACCTGACCAGAAGTCCCTGCATTGGAGCCAGAAAGGTAGTGACCAGCCGGATGTTTGGACACTGGCTCACAGAACCATCCACGGGGAGACACTGCCAGATGTTCCTGTCTCTCAGGGGACAGAGAAGTGTGTTGTGACCCAGCTTCTGTCAGGACAGGAGCGGTTGACACCTACAGGGGAGGAAAACGCTGCGCTGCCCAAGCCCGGGACTCTACCCTGGGAACCACACAGTAATGTCCCTAAGACCAGAGACTAACTCTGAGGCCAGGAGCTCCCACGCAGCTGCAACCCCTGCAGGCCCCAGTGACCACAGCACCATTATTCACTCTGCCGTGGGGCCAGCAACAGGGACAAACCTTCAGCTGCCCTCTTGCAAAGTGGAAGGGACACAGGTCTGGGCGCTCTCTTCCAGGGACAAAGGTCACCTTCCAGGGACAAAGGTTGCCTCAGGCAACCGCAAGCGAATGTTCAAGCTCGCAAAGCAGTGCAGAGATGCGATCAAGGAAGACCTCACAGAGAGAAGAGCAGAAGTACTGGTAGATACAGCAGAAGTCGGGAAAAGTTTGTAATGCCCGCCTGTCCTTCGCCAACTACAAGACCAAGATGACTGCCCTCCGACGTCCTGATGGATCCATCACATCCTCCAGAACGGCAATGGAGAAGATTATCCATGACTTCTACTCAAATCTCTTTGATTGACATGTCCACCTGCTGACATACCAAATTCCACAGGATGTCATTCCCAATGTTCTCCCTTCTGAAATCCGACACGCCATTTCGTCAGTAAAGAAACAAACAGCATCCGGCCCAGACAAGGTCAGACCTGAACACCTGAAGAACCTGCCATCAGTACTCATCAATACACTGGCTCGGCTCTTCACACGCTACCTGTCTGAATGCAAGGTTCCATCCCAGTGGAAAACCAGCAGGACTGTACTACTGTACAAGAAGGGAGACATCCATGACATTGGCAACTAATCACCTGATCTGCCTATTGTCTGTCATCTACAAGTTGTTCACTCAAGTCATCCTGAATAGGATTGGCAGAACACTAGATGAAGGACAACCATGCGAGCAAGCCGTATTCCGAAAAGGATTCAGCACCATCGACCATATCCACATGATAACCAAGCTTATTGAGGTTTCTCAGGAGTTCAAGATGTCATACTGTCTAACATTCATTAATTAAAAGAAGGCCTTTGATTCTGTTGAGACAGAAGTGGTCACTGAAGCTCTAGCCAATCAGGGCAGTCAAACTCAATACATCAAGATCCCTGTAAGTTGTATTACGGATTCACTACCAGGATCTCACCATTCCACAAATAAATAATCATTGATGTCAAGAAAGGGGTTCGGCGGGGTGATACCATTTCACCGAAACTCTTCAGTGCCACCCTCGAGAACATCATGCGACGACTGGAATGGGAAGGAATGGGAGTGAAGATAGATGGTCGACAACTACACCACCTCCGCTTTACTGATGATATTGTTCTAATAACAACCAACATTAGCCAAGTAGCACAAATGCTGGTCGACTGCGACCGTGAGTGTGGAAAGGTCAGACTACAGCTGAATCTTACGAAGACAATGTTTATGAGAAACAGCCTCGTTCCTGATGCCCCATTCACTCTCAACGGAACGACCATCTCCGAATGCAACAGCTATGTGTACCTAGGTTGAGAAGTCAACATGACAAATGACCTGGCACCCAAGCTGAGCAGGAGGAAGAGAGTAGCTTGGAACACCTTCAAGAGCCTCGAAGAAATAGCTGAGAGGACAAAGAACCTCCGGCTCCAGGCACATCTCTTTGATTCCACTGTTCTTCCTGCATTAACATACGCCTCAGAGACCTGGGCTCTACGCAAACAGGATGAGAATGCTATTCGGGTCTCCCAAAGAGGAATTGAAAGAGCTATGCTTGGAATGTCATGTTTCACTCAAATGAGAGAAAGAATCCGGAATTCTGACATCCGTCGACAATCAAGAATCAGGGACGCTGTCTCATTTGCCAAGGCATCAAAAATCAGATGGGCTGGTCACGTAATGAGATTTAGAGACGACTGCTGGACTAGAGCTGTTACTGACTGGATTCCACGGGATGTCAAAAGACCGAGTGGCCGCCCAACTACCAGATGATCAGACTTCTTCATCAAGATCATGAACGATCGATTTGAGGCTCTTTGTGTTCCTAGAGTGAACAGACGCCATTGGGCTACACTAGCACGCGACAGGGACAAATGGAGACCTTACTGGCGCCCACTCGAGAAAATGACGATTAACGGGAAGTCAAGTGATCAAGTGAGCTCTGAGAACCATGTAAACAGTGTGTTGTATCACAAATCTATCCAAATAATCAGGGTGTTTACTACGAACCATGATGTTACGTGTATCTAACAACTGGAATTTCTGGAGTGAGTCTACTTTGAAACCATGAATACTTTATCTTGGGGCCTGAAGTGGTAATATAGTGGGTAAGACATTCACCTTACACTTGGCTGACCTAGATTCAGTATATTAGAACATATATACTCTTCCAGGAGCTGGAGGAGATCCTGGCCAAGGGGACTCCCCATGATCACTTGTTCAAACCTGTGACCCCTGCGCCTGGCACATCCCCCGCTGAACCGCCAAAATCCTCTTGGTCCCCTGAAAGCTTTCGCCATACCTCACCTCAGCAACCGTCTGGAAATCCTGAACAGTGGAAAACAACCGCGAAAGTCCCCGCCCCCAGCTGGCGCAGCGCCACCAAAGTGCCAAGATGCGGGGCGCTCACCTGAGGCCACTTGCGTTCTGCCACAAAATCAGCCTCGCAGCTGCCCTCTCAAGCCGGGCGCAAGTTCCTCCTTTACCCATGAGACCAATGGCATTCAGAGCCAGTCAACCACCACTAGAATGGAAAGAATTTCTGAAGGGCCTGTCTATGCCATCATTTCTGCTTCTGCCAGGAGCCTTAAAGGGCCATGGTCCAGATGCAGATACCCTCTGTGTCCACCAGGTGAATCCGTGCTGCAAGGGGGATGGACTGGATAAAGGAGTGGAGAGGCAGCTGCTAGAGTGTTTGCTCATACAGTGGGGGCCTGGGGATAAGCAGAAGACCCCTGATCCTGTACTGGTAGACAAACCTTCAGCACTCTCTTGCAGGGTGGACAAAGACATGCGCCTGTGCACTCTGTTCAGGGGAACAAGGTCACTTCTGGGTCCAGATGAGCCTGAGGCAGAGCCGTGCTCTGTCCCGCTGGATCTGGGCCCATCTGAGTCCTGATTTACTCTAATCCCACATCAGCACATCTGCGTGAGTCTCATCCTCTGCTCGCTCCTGTTGTGCAGGAATATATTTGAAAATGGTGCAATCTCCCACGTTTATAGAAAATAAATCCAAATAACCAAGGCATTTATTTACTAAGGACTATAATATGAACTGTGCCTGACATTTGGAACTTCTCAAGACTACTTATACTGTAAATATTCCATTTTGGGGGCGGAGTGGTCTTACACTCAGCTGACCCAAGTACGATACTTGGCCACGCTGGGCCCTGGCTGTAGTGATCCCTGAGCTGAGTCAGAAGTAAGGGCAGATCCCTACAGGGAGTGGTCAAAACTACAGCAACAACAGGACAATTCTAAGGAAGCAAAGCAAACAAACAAAAAATCATGTGCAACGACAAACTAGCGAGGAACATTTAAATAGTAAAAGAGTGGGTTCTGAAAACTCTGTTTTCTGGCATTTCCATAGTTTCCCAGAATCCTTATTATTCTCTTTTCTTGCTATCACACATTTCCTGTGTGTACAAGTGTGTACGTGTGTGTGTGTGTATGTTTTCCTTGAGCAAGAACAAGCATTACTGAGGGGGTATTCCTAACTCTGCAGTCAGGGTTTCACTTCTGGAAGTTTTGGGGATCACTAGGATGCAGGGGACAGAACCCAAGTTGACTGTGTGCAAGGCAAGTATTTGCTGTACTTATGCTCCACCCCTTCCTACATAAATTTCTTCCAAAAATACCAGGAGTCCTGTACAAAGTCCCCCCCACACACACACACATATAAACAAGTATCTTCCTTCAAAAAAAAAGAAAAAATTAAAAAACAACAAAAATCTTTACCTTCAGTATTTATCCCAATAGCTAAACGTCACCCGCTCAGGAAGAGATGAAGAGTGGAGGATGCTTTGCAACTTGACATGAGGGAGATGAAACTCGTGATCTAAAAAAAAACCCACCAATATGATGGTTGGACAGACAGCGAAGGCTTTAGGGCACTTGCCTTGACCCGGTAAATTCTCCGCATACCTATGTCCCGCAGCAACACCAGCAGGAATCATACCAGAGCTCAGAGCCAGGGAAAGCCCTGAGCATCTCCAGGGATGCCCTCCCCCCCCAAAGAACACCCAAACCAAAAATAGCCCCAAGAGAACATGTTCACTGGCAAACCCCAGCCACCTGCAGGTTCACTGCCCCCGAATGACCCGGACCAACAAGGCAGTCAATGAAAATGATGAACAGCAAGGGGACCCTTGCCATGGGGGGGGGGGGGGGAATGGGGGGGCTGTGGTTCTTCCCTTTAAATCTGGAGGTTCTACAGCTACGAGATTAGGGCCAAAACTTCAACATGGGACTGCCGGGAGGGTCGGACAACCAAGCCCCCGGCCCTGTGCGGGTCCCGCACCCCCATGCTTGGCCCCAAGCTCAGCCCCTCCCCCTGCCCACCCACCGCTGCCCCATCATGGAGCTAGAGGCCATCGTGGCTTCAGCGGTGCCCCCCCAGGGACCACGCACTCGGACCCGCAACATTGGAACCCAGTACGGCCCCCACCGCGCCCCTAAAAGCTCTGCGTCCCCCTAAAGCCTCCACCATGCCTCAGGAAGCCTGGATGTTAGGGAACAAGTGAGAAAACAGCGTGAAGGCATCCCCCACGCTAGCACGTCGCTCACAGTGCAGAGACGGAGAGTCGCCCGTGTCCTGCCCCAAAATTGGCCTTCAAGAACCGCTTCCAGCCAGTTCCAGGCTGTCCTTCACCCACGTAACAATAGTGGGACTGACTGAACGATCTGTCAGCAAGAACACAGGTACCCAGAAGGCCCTGTCTGTGACATCACTTCAGTTCCCACCCGCAGCCTTAAAGGGCCAGGCTACTGGTGCGGAGAGATCCTTTCAGGACACCCAGGGGATACTGTGCTGCAAGGGGCAGGGCTCACAAAAAGGATGGGGAGGCAACTGCTGGGGAGGCCAGTCACACCATGGGACCCTGGGGAGTAAGAAGTGACCTGAGCCTGCACTGATCAGTCAAACATCGACCAATGCACTCACGCACGTGTCCATCAAGAAAAATGAAGCAGGTTGTTTCACTAACTGGCAGGTAGATAGCAAGAGGGGACAGTGAGTTTCTCAGGGAAGTAATAATCCAGATGGGAGTGAAAACAGTGACTCTGAAGCCATCCATGGAGAGGAACAGAACAACACTGAGAGCAGGCACCAGAGATTTGGAGAGAAACTGGAACAGGAGAAAAAGGTGGCTAAGAGTGTCTAGAACACTATAGGTTCAATGCTCTAACCTCTGACACATGGAAGTAGTTGACACCTACCTACAAGAAATGTTCCATGGGGAGGCTTCAGAAACACATTTTCAAACACAAAGTATGGATCAGGTGGAAACAGTACATTGCACTGGACTAGGTCAACTTGATCTCCATACCTGGCATCCCAAATGTTGACTAAGAGTAACCACTAATGAGTGCCAGGTGTGGCCCCCAAATAAAACATATTACCTAAAAATAAAACCTAGCATAAGAACCAATCCCAGAATGGAGGTATACACAGAGTTCAGAGTTAGCAAATCTTACTGATCATTTTATAGCCTTGCTATCTAAGTGGCTTTTAGTATTCGAGTGGCCACTAAATTGTTGGGATTTTAGTGCTTCCAAAAGTAAATGTTTCTGGGGCTGGAGTGATAGTACAGTGGGTAGTGCATTTGTCTTGCACGCGGCCAACCCGGGTTCGATTCCCAGCATCCCATATGGTCGCCTGAGTACCACCAGCGGTAATTCCTGAGTGCAGAGCCAGGAGTAACCCCTGTGCAACGCCAGGCGTGACCCTCCCCCCCAAAAAAGAAAAGTACATGTTTCTGGTTTCCTTATCTCTAATAGTACTAAAATGAGAAAGGAGTGTGATCCAGGAATGTGACCACCCAGTACTGTCAGTAAGCACAGCTTTATAGAATTGCCTGCTGAGATAGGGGAAAGCTTGAGTTCCCTCCCATGACTCCACCATTTGTAAAATATTTCACTCCAGGGACCCCTTTTACCCTTTCAAAAAACTGGCACAAGTTCTTCTATGCACAATAAAATGTATTTAAACTGTCTCCCATCCACCCTAATAAAGAAGATTTCCAGGAACATTTTCTTAAGATGATAGTTTTTGGAAATACACATCCTCAATACTGAGTTGAGTCTTCAAAAAATAAAAATCCCAGAATACGAGATATGCAAAGATGCAACATTGGAAAAGGTGCTTATCAGATACGCTGACCTGTATTCCAACCTCAGTGCTCCACAACATATGAGAATTCCCCCAGGTATGTAGCTCTGAGCTTAATGCCAGGTGCAGGGCCTGAGCACAGCGCCCTACAATAAAACACCAAAAGGCCTGAAGAGTGAAGCTTTGGCTGATTTTTTATTGAAGACGATTCCGTGTAGCACTGTGGTTGGTCTCTGCCAAAACCCCCCAGAAAACAGGGTTTTTGGTCCATGCCAGGATCAGAGCAAACAATGGTCCAGCAGTGAACCTTGACGTCCAGAGTGAGGGGTGGTTATTTATTTAACTTACTAAAGAAAAAGAAAACACCAATTGTTGATACAATTGTATATTAAAATCGATGAGACAGGGCTGGAACGATAGTTCAGTGGGTAGGGTAATTGATTTTCATGCGACCTATGAAGGTTCGAATCCCAGCATCCCATATGGTCGCCCAAGCACCTCTAGGAATAATTCCTCGGTACATAGCCAGAAGTACCCGCTGTGCATCACCGGATGTCACCCAAAAGGCAAAAAAAATGAATAAAGTAAAATTTGAGATAACAAGTTTGCAATATTAATATCAATAGGTGGAGAAAACAAATTCATGTGAACAGTTATATCTGGTTGTAGGGTTGGTAAGATTGTCTCATTAATTTTAAAAAGCTTTTGTTGCTTCAAGAGGTTTTTCCTTTTATATTTGGTACTTATTTAGTCACATTTCTCCTGGCTTCCATAACCAAGACTGTTATTTACAAGTTAACACACTGTGAAGTTTAAATGCCGGGACACTGGCATAACTATAGCCCTGGTGATAATCACCGAGTACCTTTCCCTTATAGGATGATGTCACGGGAAGCTTGTCATGCTGGATTCTTAGCTTGTGGGCTGCACTTTTGTAGCCCCCTCCTAACCTTCCTGGTCTAAATAAAACTGGTCTTCCCTAGGGGGATTGTTCTGAACATGGGAACAGTTCTTCGGGGTCAACTCACCCCAGGCGCATTTTACAATGACTACAAAGGCTAGAGAGGTACACAGAGGCCTTCCTACATTTACAAACATGAGCTTTCCCTCCAATTTGTATTTTCCTATGGATCATAAGAGTTGAGGGTTGGGTGAAGGCCTTCGCACGTTCCTGACATATGTAAGACTTCTCTCCACTATGAATTTTCCTATGCATACTAAGGCTTGAATGTAGAACAAAGGCCTTTTTAACATGTATGGAGTTTCTCTCTGGTATGAAATTTTCTGTTTAGTAAGACATCAATTTTGAATGAAGGCCTTCCCACAGTCCTTCCATATGTAAGCTGTCTGCCATATGAATTTTTCTGTGATCACTAAGGCTTGAGGACATAATGTAGACCTTCCTGTTGCCTTACATACATAATGTTTCTTTACAGTATGAATGTTCTTATATGTAATAAGGAGTGAGAAGTAAGTGAATGCCTTCCAACAGTCCTTATATATATAAGGATTCTCTTCAGTGTGCGTTTTCCTGTGCTTAGTAAGTTCTGAGTACAAAGTAAAGGTCTTCCCACAGTCCTTATATGAGTAAGGTTTATCTACTGCATGAATTTTCCTATGCACAGAAACCCCTGAGAAGGAAGTAAAGGTCTTCAAACATTCCTTATCCTTACATGAATAAGGTTTCTCTAACTGAATTTTCCTACGCATACCAAGTCTTGAGGTCTTCCCATATTCCTTGGATGAATAGCGTTTCTCTCCTGTATGTATTCTCCTATGTATAATCATGTATGAGGATCGATCTAAGCCTTCACACATTCTTTACATGTCTACAGTTTCTCTCCTGTGTGGATATTCAGATGATCAGACTTGTGTGGCGGCTGACTCAAATTGTGTCCGTGCTGCTAACAGCCCTGGTACTTTTCCCATCTGAAGACTTCCTGCCTGTCTCAGAATCCCCACAGTGATGCAGGCACCACTGCTCACTCGAGACTGTCACAGTGCCCAGGATCAGAGACATTCCACTGAGGCTGGTTGCTTCCCTGGAGAACAGCAGAGGAGCTTTACAATTATTTCTTGATTTCTTGAGGCTCTCCATGTCAAAAAAAAAAGTCAAACCCTGCAGGTTTGTTGTCTAACATTTCCACCATGGAAATACAATTATTGACACATATATGGCTTTTCCTAGAATGACCAAATAGTTTTGCAAGAAGTTCATGCAAAATTGACAGAAGTGTTGTTATTAACATGTGTCCATTTTTTTCTCAACTCAACAAAGAACACATTACGTGCAAATTATTTCTATACAGAAAAAGGAAGCACCACTTTCAAAAAAATAAAAATACACCCGAGACTGGGTTCAGTTGTAGCTTAGTATGGAGCTCAGGATACATGTACAAAGGCAAGGCTGAGTCCTCACAAAGCTGAGAATGCAGGGGCCATTGAAATCATCTAGCCTAATTGAATCAATGTCAGGATCAATGAGGATTTTGGGTTTTTTTGTTTATGTTTATATGTTGGGACAGTGTCACACGAAACAGTGCTCATAGTGCTTTGCAACTGGCACTTAGAAAGCAGAAATTCTTGACCTAGAGAAAAAGGCATAAAAGTTGGGACGAGAGACAGTAAAGCGGGTAAGGGAATTTGCCTTGCATGTTGCCAACCCAGATCAATCCCTGGCATCCCATATGATCCCTGAGTACCATCAACAGGAATTCCCAACTGCAGAGCCAAAAGTAAATCCTGAGCATCTCCAGATATGGTACACAAGCCAAACCAAAAAAAAAAAATGAAGGGGCTGGAGGAAAAGCAGAGGCGGCACAGCATTTCCTTGCATGTGGCCGACCCAGATTTAATTCCCAGCATCCCATCTGCTCCCCTGAGCATCACCAGGAGTAATTCCTGAGTGCAGAGACAGGAGTAACACCTGTGCATCGCTGAGTGTGACCCAAAACGAAAAAAATAATAAATAAATTGGGCTGGAGCGATAGCACAGCGGTTGGGCATTTGCCTTGCATGCAGCCAACAAGGCCAACCCGAGTTCGATTCCTCCGCCTCTCTCGGAGAGCCTGGCAAGCTACCTGTGATATATTCGATATGCCAAACACAGTAACAACAAAGTCTCCAATGGAGACATTACTGGGCCCGCTCGATCAAATTGATGAACAACGGGGGAACAGCAAATAAATAAATAAAGATAGAAAGAAAGAAAAGAAAAGAAAAAGTTTCAACTTGCAAACCTCACCCATTCACAGGGAATGAGCCACTGGGTGGCCTTTTCCCACCCCAACAGCCAATCACAGCACAGAGGAGAACTGGGTTTCCTGCTGCAGGGGGTCTGGGGTCCTGCCCTTTGAAGTGAATCTGAAGGTTCTACACTAGTGAAGACAGGGCCAAAGTCTCTGGAAAGAGGCAAACTCAGCCCAGTGCTGGCAGGTTTGAGAGTGCTAAGCCCCGCCCTGTGCAGGTCCCTTAGCCCAGCACCCACCCAGCTCTGAGCCTTTCCCTAGCAGGAGGTGATCCTGGCTAAGGGGACCCTCCCACGATCACTTGCTCACACGTGCGAACCCTGCACTCCGGCACAGCCCCCCTCCACTGCCCAAAGCCTCTGGGTCCCCCTAAAGACTTTTCCATACCTCAGGAACCACCTGAATGTCAGGAACGAGTGAAAAACAAGGGAGAAAGCGCCCCAAAGCTGGCCCAGCTCTGCCACTCACAGTGCAGGCGACTGGGAGGCCGCTAGTATCCTTCCACAAAATGGCGTCGACATTCCCCGTCAAAGGAACCGCCAATTCCTCCTCTACCCACGAGACCAATGGCAGCCTGAGACAGGCAACCACAACTAGAAAAGAAAGGATGCTGAAAGTACCAGTTCTGTGACATCACTTCCGCATGCGCCAGGATCCTTAAAGGGCCATGGTCTAGATGCAGAGACCCTCTGTCCCCATCTAGGTGAATCGGTGCTTTAAGGGGGCTTGACTGGATAAAGTAGTGGAGAGGCAGCTGCTGGAGTGGTGGTTCACACAGTGGGGCGCTGGGGTAAGGACAAGAGCCCAGATCCTGTACCTGTTAGTCAAACATTGAAACAATGCTCTCACAAACAGTCCATCAGGGGAAAAATTAACATGTGGGTTGATTCAAAGTCAAACAGGCAGGTTGGTACAAGGCACCTGACACTGAGTTTCGTGAGAAAGTAATCAAGATGGGGTGAAAGCAGTGAACCTGAAGCCAACCCTGGAGATGCAGAGAAGAACTGGCCTAGCACCAGCCCAAACAACTGGACAGACACTGGAAAGGGGGAAAGCCTGTTAAGACCATAAGAGAGCACTGTCCAGCCAACATGCTACCTCTTGGAAACGCCTGACCAGTGGAATCTTGCCTACAAGAAAAAACAGAGGAGGCAGTTTCAGAAACACACTTTCAAATCCAGAGTATGGACAAGAGAAGTAGTACAGTGGGCTGGGTGCTTGCCTTGTATGTGGTCAATCTGGGTTCAATCATCATAATTCCAAATGGTCCCCTGAGCACCATCAAAGTGAAAATCAAGGACAAAGCTCTGCGCACTGCCAGATATGTACCACCAAAAAACATAGCGATAGCACAGTGGGCAGAGCGTTTCCCTTGCAAGCGGCCAACATAGCGTACCCAAGTTTGATTCCTCCGCCCCTCTCGGAGAGCTAGGCAAGCTACCGAGAGTATCTCGCCTGCACAGCAAAGCCTAGCAAGCTACCTGTGGCGTATTCGATATGCAAAACACAGTAACAAGAAGTCTCAAAATGTGACGTTACTGGCCTGCTAGAGCAAAATACATGAACAACGGGATGACAGGTTTTTTTTGACATACATAATATATATATGGAGTAATTGTATAATACATAATGTACGGTAAAGGTCCTCCTGTTGATCATCGATTTGCTCGAGCGGGCCCAGTAACGTCTCCATTGGAGACTTTTGTTGATACTGTGTTTGGCATATCGAATACTCTCGGTAGCTTGCCGGGCTCTCCGAGAGGGGGAGGAATCAAACTCGGGTCGGCCATGTTGGCCGCTTGTAAGGCGAACACCCTACCGCTGTGCTAGGGCTGGAGTGATAGCACAGCGGTAGGGCGTTTGCCTTGCACGCAGCCAACATGGCCGACCCGAGTTCGATTCCCCCGCCCCTCTCAGAGAGCCCGGCAAGCTACCAGGAGTATCTCGCCCGCACGACAGAATCTGGCAAGCTCCCCGTGACGTATTCGATATGCCAAACACAGTAACAACAAAGTCTCCAATGGAGACATTACTGGGCCCGCTCGAGCAAATACATAATGTATATCATAGAAATTAAATATATATCAAATTTATATCTATGTACATGTATGTACACATAAAAACCTAGAGTATATTCCGACCATAAGAATGGAGGATAATAGGCAGCAAACCATTCCGGTCACTTTGGAGCCTTTTATGGCCTTTAAACAGAACTGAATCCTTTTTATCATTGGGGTGACTACGAGATTGATGGAACTTTCCTAATTCCAAATAAAATGCTTATTTTATTTCTCTGATATTATTGAACTGACGAGTAGGATCCAGGAACCGACCAACCTTGTGAGTAATCACAGGAAAATGGAAGGGCCTGCTGGGATGTGGGGAGCCTGGGGGTGCTGGGATGTGGGGAACTGACCCATATTCCCAACATTTGTCAGACATTTGAATCAAGGAGGCCCTTCCATCCTTTCAAACATCTTTCTACACACAGTAAAGTTCATTTAAACTGTTTCGAGTAGGGGTCAAAGAGACAGGACAGCAGGGCGGACATTTCTCTTGCATTACCTTTAACAGGGTCCCAGAGCAACACCAGGAGTAATCCATGAGTATTTCTAAGTGTGACTCAAAAAGACGGCGCATGCCCAGAACTGCAAACAGAGAAGCGAGTGAATGCGGGACTGTGTGACCGAGCAGACAAGGCTCTCCAAAGCAAAAAGGACAAAATAGGGGAAACACATGTCCTGGGATTTGAGCCACCATAGTTGCTAGGGTGAAAACAAGGCCAGCACACCCTAGGGGACCCATGAGTGCATCAGGTGGGAATCCAGAGCACAGAGCCAAGAAGGCCTGGGCACCTCCACTGTTGCGCAAAAATAAACAGGAAAGAAAATAAAGCAGCAGTATGGAGTAATAGAACAGAAGGTGGGGCTGTGAACCCAATCTTCCCATATGGTCCCCCAAGCACTGCCAGGTATAACGCCAGAGTGCAGGGCCAAGAATAATTCCCAGAATCACTGGCTGTAGCCCGCCAAATAAAACAAAATACCCAGATGCAAGCGTTTGACCTCCAGCACCCCATATGGTTCCTGAGACATTTCAGGAGTCATCCTTAAGCACTAAGGTATGAGTACTCTTTAATCCGGGTGTGGTTCAAAAGCCAAAAACAACAAAACTGAAACAAACATGGCCACATATAGAAAGAGTTGGGCCCTCCGACAAGGAGGCACAATGCAGGATCCTTCCTGAAACAACTCAGAGACATTTGGCCCATGAAGACTGATCGCTCCTGTCACTGCATCACCTTCTCTTGTCACTCTCCTCCCACCTAGAGATGGGGTGTCTGATGGCATGTCACCATCTTCTCCTGCCTCTGATTTTCCCAAGAATCAGAGACCTGAAGGAGGAGTCAGAGCAGTGAGCACTGGAGAGGAGCACAACCCCCAGCCCTGACCATTCACACCCTCAGGCACTGGCTCACAGACCCGCCTGGGGGATACTGCCTAATGCTTCTGTCTCCCCAGGAGAATCAAAATGGGTTGGCCTCTGTGTTGCCTTTCATGACACAAGCTCTGGGCTTGGTTACAAAGGAGAAAACTCAGTCCTGTCTTGGCTTGAGGACTCCTCCCTGGGTCCCACAGAAGGCTTTCACATGCACAGCCAGAGGCTGACTCAGAGGCCAGATCACATGACTCAGCACACCCAGCAGGCTGGCAGCAGGGCTGCCCCCCACAACCATAGCCCAGAATGTGGCTCGATCATGGGGACAGCCCTTCTCCTCTTAAAATAACCCAATTTCTACACACACACATACACACTCACACACACCCTTTACCCCCAGAACTCACCTCGATAAACAGGGCTCTAGATAGGGCTTTGCAACTTGATGTGAAGGAGAAATTCCTGTTCTGGCAGACAGTAAAACTAGCAAGATACTTTCCTTCTTGACACCACTCAATCCTCTGCATCCCTACGCATCCCTATGGCCCCTAGAGCACTCCAGGAAGAATACTTGAGCCAGGAGCCAGAGTAAGCCCCCAGAGCATCTTTGGACATGCAGAGCCCTCCATTCCCTACACCAAAAATAGCCCCCAAAGGAAACTAAAACCCCTGTCACCTGCGGATCCACTGCTCCGGATGGCCCCATAATACCAGGGAAGCCATTGAAAAAGCCGGGCAGTAACAGGGTCTCTTGGCATTGCGGGAGCTGCGACTCTGCCCAAAGTGAATCTGGAGAGTTTACAGCAGCGAGTCTGGGGCCAAGGTCCCAACGTAGGTCAGCTGGAGGTCAGAATGGCCAAGCCCCTGCCCTCGGCAGGTCCCTAACCACCAAGGCCCACAGCCCCCTTGCTCAGCCCCGTACCCACACGCCGGTGCTCCATCACAGAGCTGGAGGCGATTGTGGCCGCAGGAGTCCCCCAGGATCACTCACTCACATCCTCCTCCCCTGACCCCGTAAAAGATCCACCGCACCTCAGGAACCACCTGGTATCAGGGAACAAGTGAAAAACAAGTGCAAAAGTGCCCCCAAGCTGGCGAGGACCCGCAGCTCAGTGTGGACACGGGGAACTGCCAAGCGCTCACGGGAAATTGTCCCCATTCTGCCACAATGTTGGCCTTCAGAGTCCCACTTTCTCCCAGGGGCCCTACTCTGTCCTTTACCCACGTGAACAATGGCAGTGACCCAGTTTCCAGGAATAGAATCACCAGGAAGGGTCCCCTGTGATGTCACTTCTGCTTCCACAAGCAGCCTTAAAGAGCCAGACTCCAGATGTGGAGAGAACCTTTATGCCCATCCAGGTGGATCTGTGGCGCAAGGGGGATGGGCTCACATAAAGCGATGGGGGCAGCTGCTGTACTGGCCGGTCACACAGTGAAGGGCTAGTGACAGGTAATAAGTCCTACTGGGCAAATATGAGCCAATGCTCTCACACTCAGTCCATCAGGAAAAAAACAGAGGGGGCTCATTCAAAACAAAAGAGGCAGATAGGGAGCAGGTGGGGCACGGGTCAATGAGCTTCTCCAGGAAATCATCCATCAAGGTAGGGTGAAAGCAGTGACTCGAACCCAGCACAAGAGCAGAGAGAAACTGGCCTAGAAACAGCCCAGAGAGCTGGAGAGACGCTGGATCAGGAGCAAAGGCTCGTAAGAACATCAGAGAACACTGTCCAGTCAAAGGTCTATGATTGACAACACGCGAGCAGTGAACACTCATCCACAAGGAAAACCCAGGAGGAAGTTCCCGAACCCTGAGTGGGGCTGGAGAGATAACACAGCAGGTAGGATGTTTGCCTTGCATGCGGCCTGCCTAGGTTTGATTCCCAGCAACCCATAGGGTCCCGTGAGCACTGCCCGGAGGAACTCCTGACTGTAGAGACAGAAGTAATCCCTTTTTATTGCCAGGTGTGACCCAAAAAGCAAAAAAAAAAAAAAAAATTAGTAGACCCTGAGAAACTCTGGATGTGGTACACAAGCCAAATCAAAACAATGATACTGAAAAAGTGTCATTTGCAAAACCCAGCCTCCAGCAGGGATCAAGCCATCATGTTGTCCTGCCATTTCACGACAGTCAAAGGACACACAACAACAGGGGGGCTGGGGCCCCGCCATTTGAAGTGAATCTGAAGGTTCTACACGAGTGAGTGATGCCAAGGCCAAGTGCTCTGAAACAGGGCAGAGCAAAGTCCCATGCTGGGAGGGTCGGGACAACCAAGCCCTGCCCTCTGCAGGTCCCGCAGGCCCCAAGCTCAGCCCCTGCGCTCAGCCCTACGCCCACCTGCTGCTGACCATTCATGGAGCTGGAGGTGATGCTGGCCAAAGGGGACCACCATGATCACTCACACACACCACTACCCCTGCCCCCCTAAAGCCTCTGGTTTCCCCTAAAACATCACTCATGCCTCAGGAAATGGCTGATATCAGAAATGAGAGAAACACAAGCACAAAAGGGCCCCCCAAGATGGAGTGGCCCTGGCACTCACAGTGCGAAGAACAGGAGGCACTGGGCTCTCACAGACCCCCACTCACATCCTGACAAAAAATAGGTGTTCACAGTCCCCCTTCCAGAAAGGGCCACCATTTCCTCCTCTATCACCAGACCAATGGCGGCCTGATCAGGCAACCACAATGGGGAGAGAAAAATTATCTGAAGGTCCCTGGCCTGGAACGCCAGTTCCACTGCTGCCAGAACCTGAGCCTTAAAGGGCCCTGTTCCAGATGCACAGACCCTTTTTGCCCACCCAGATGAATCTGTGATCAAGGGGGATGGACTGAATAAAGGTGTGCAGAGGTGGCTGTGGAGAGTGGTGGGTCACACAGTGGGAGGGTGGGGATAAGAAGACCCCTGATTCTGTACTGCTCAGTCAAACAATGACCTAATGCTCTCACACACAGTCCATCAGGAAAAATGCAGCTGGGATGATCCAAGGTAAAACAGGACGGTTGGTACAATTCACCAGATGCTGAGTTTCTTGGGGGAGTAATTAAGATGGGGTGAAAGCAGTGACTGCAAAACCAGCCCTGGAGATGCAGAGAGGAACTGGCCTAGAAACATCCCAGAGAGCTGGAGAGACACTGGAAAAGGAGGAGAGGCTGGTAAGAACATCAGAGAGCACTGTCTGGTAAATACACTACCCCTTGAAAACACCAAACCAGTGGACTCTTGCCTAAGAGAAACACCGTTTCAGAAGCACAATTTTAAATCTAGACTATGGGGCAAGAGGTTAGTACAGTGGCTTGGGCGCTTACCTTGCATGTGGTCAATTTGGGTTCTACCCTCATAATTCCAAATGGTCCCCTGAGCACCACTGAATTGCAAAGCCAGGAGTAGGCCCTGAGCACTGCCAGGCTGCACCAACAACATCATATATTCCGACCCTAAAAATGGAGGCTAATGGGCAGCAAGCCATTTTGGGCACCTTGGAGCCTTTTTTGTCCTTTAAGCAGATCTGAATCCATTTTATCATTCTGGTGTCTACTA
Organism: Sorex fumeus; assembly: GCF_029834395.1. Lineage (NCBI taxonomy): Eukaryota > Metazoa > Chordata > Mammalia > Eulipotyphla > Soricidae > Sorex > Sorex fumeus. The sequence continues at coordinate 6,387,570 of NW_026606076.1, forward strand.
CACTGAGGGGACTTCGCTAATTCTAAATACAACACTTAATTTTTTCTGTAATATTATTAAACTTGGTGGAGGGGATCCAGGAATGTGACCAACCTTGTGAGTAATCATAGATAAATGGAACAGCCTGCTGGGATGTGGGGAGCTGACCCATATTCCCGGCATTTGTCAGACATTTGATGCAAGGGGCCTCTTTAATCCTTTCATATGTCTTTCTAAAAACAGTATTCTCTGAGTATTTCAAGATATGACCCAAAAATACGGGAAAAAAAGTTCAAAATTTAAAAACGAACTGTTTTCACGGCACTTCATTAAAGAAACTTGCCAGGGCCATTTAACTAAGATAACACTTTCTGAAACATTTATCGTTTATACTTACACAATGCTAAGTATTGTGTTTTGCCTAACCGATGTTGCTGTTGTTCCAAAATTCCAAACGGGTTCAGATCACCGTCTTCTTCGTGCAAAATTCTACCTCACAGAAAGAGGAGAAAAGAATGCAAGGTTTAAGAAGAGGACTCCCATAACGACCACCAACTGGGAGCTCTTTGGCTCTGTTGCGGCAACATGGGAAGATGCCGTCATTGACAACATTGATGAGGAATACGATCGAATGATTCAGCACCTCCATGATTGTACGAGGAATGCCAAGAGAGAGATAACCACAAAAAAATCCGCCTTTCTTCGAACATTCTTGAACTTATTTGCCAATGTGGCTTGGCACATGCCTCAGGCAACCACAAACGAACATACGAACTGGCAAAACAGTGCAGAGAAGCCATCAAGGATGACCTGAAAAACAGGAGAGCAGCAGTACTGGTAGATGCGGCAGAAGCTGGGAAAAGCATTCGTAATGCCCGCCTGTCCTTCACTAACTACAAAACCAAGATGACTGCCCTCCGACATCATGATGGATCTATCATATCTTCCAGAAGGGCAATGGAGAAGATTATTCATGACTTCTACTCAGATCTCTTTAATAGCCATGTCCACTTGCCCACATACCACATACCACATGATGGATATGTCGTTCCCAATGTTCTCCCTTCCGAAATCCAACATGCCATCTCGTTGGTAAAGAAACAAAGAGCACCTGGCCCAGACAAGATCAGACCTGAACACCTGAAGAACTTACCATCAGTACTCATCAATACATTGGCTCGGCTCTTCACACGCTACCTGTCTGTATGCAAGGTTCCATCCCAATGGAAAACCAGCAGGACTGTACTACTATACAAGAAGGGAGACATCCACGACATTGGCAACTATCGTCCAATCTGCCTATTGTCTGTCGTCTACAAACTGTTCACTCGAGTCATCCTGAATAGGATTAGCAGAACACTAGATGAAGGACAACCATGTGAACAAGCCAGATTCCGAAAAGGATTCAGTACCATTGACCATATCCACACGATTACTAAGCTCATTGAGGATTCTCGGGAGTTCAAAATGCCGCTCTGTCTAACGTTCATTGATTTAAAGAAGGCCTTTGATTCTGTTGAGACGGAAGTGGTCATGGAAGCCCTAGCCAATCAGGGCATACAAACTCAATACATCAGGTTCCTTCGTGAGCTCTATTGCGGATTCACAACCAAGATCTCACCATTCTACAACGAAGTAATCATCCATATCAAGAGAGGGGTTCGGCAGGGTGATACCATTTCACCAAAACTCTTCAGTGCCACCCTCGAGAACATCATGCGACGACTAGAATGGGAAAGCATGGGAGTGAAGATAGATGGTTGGCAACTACACCACCTCCGCTTTGGTGATGACATCATTCTAATAACACCAAACATCAGTCAAGCGGCACAAATGCTGAACAACTTTGACCGAGAATGTGGAAAGGTCGGACTACAGCTGAATCTTATGAAGACAAAGTTTATGAGAAACAGCCTTGTTCCTGATGCTCCATTCGCTTTCAACGGAACCACCATCTCCGAATGCAACAGTTATATATACCTAGGTCGAGAAATCAACATCATGAATGACCTGGCACCTGAGTTGCGCAGGAGGAAAAGAGCGGCTTGGAATGCCTTCAGGAGCGTTGAAGAAATAACTAAGAGGACAAAGAACCTCCAGCTATGAGCACATCTCTTTGATTCCACTGTTCTTCCTGCATTAACATTTGCCTCAGAGACCTGGACCCTACGAAAACAGGATGAGAATATTATTCGGGTCTCTCAAAGAGGAATCGAAAGAGCTATGCTTGGAATATCACGATTCACTCAAATGAGAGATAGAATCCGGAGTTCTGATCTTCATCAACGCTCAAGAATCAGGGACGCTGTCTCATTTGCCAAGGCATCAAAAATCAGATGGGCTGGACACGTAATGAGGTTTAGAGACACCGCTGGACTAGAGCCATTACTGATTGGATTCCACGGGACATCAAAAGATCACGTGGACGCCCACCTACAAGATGGTCAGACTTCTTCGTCAAGAACCTGAATGATCGGTTTGAGGCTCTGCATGTTCCTAGAACAAACAGATACCATTGGGCTACGCTAGCACGCAACCAGGATGAATGGAGACGTTACTGGCACCCACTCGAGTAAATCAATGAATAATGGGGATTAAGTGATTAAGTGAAGTGATTAAGACTTACACAATGCTAGCCAGTATCTGAACACATGGGAGGCAGAGATGGCATGGCGGAAGGAATTTGAACACAGCCCACCTGAATTCCAACCACAGTACCCCATAATGATCTTCAGTCCCCCAGGTAGGGATGACTGAGCTGAGAGCGAGCAGTAGGACTCAGCTGGGTGTGGCTCCAAAGAACATGAATCAGGAGGCCCTGAAGAATGAAGATGTGTCTGTTTCTCTGCTATAATCCCCCAAATCAAGGGCCTCAAAGCCAAGTCACAGGGGCTAGAGCAATAGTCCAGGGGGAGGGCTTTTTCCTTGCATGGGGCCAGCCCAGTTTCAATCCCTGCCATCCCACATGGTACCAAGAAACCACCAGGAGTAATTACTGACTGTAGAGGCAGGAGTAACCCCTGAGCTTCGCTGGGTGTGAACCACAAAGCAAAAAGAGAGTCAAGCCGGAGTCACTATAAAGAATGAGACAGTGGTGAGTCTTGACAGCCCTGAGGACAGGGGATTTTTTGCCTTTTAATTCACATTGCTCCTGGCTTTCACCAGAAAATCCACAAAGTACATGTTAACATACACATAGAGTTTAAATGCCGGAACCTTTGCATAGACTTTCCCTTATAAGCTGACATCCCAAAACGTTTGTTAAACACTAAAGGATTAGTTCTTTCCTAGCTGCACTTTTGTAGCACAGAATCCCACAGTACAAAGAAAACAGACTTTATCAAAGGGGGGCTATTTTGACATTAAAAATTGTTATTAGGGCATTGACTTACGTAATATGAATTTTCTGATGTTTCCTAAGACCAGAAATAAACAGAAAGGCCTTCCCACATTCTTGACATATATAAGATTTCACACCAGTGTGAACTGCCCTATGTACATTTAGGCCGGAGGCCTTATGGAAGGCCTTCCCACATTCCTTACAAACAAAAGGTTTCTCTCCAGTGTGAATTCTCACATGACCAGTAAGGGTTGAGGAAGAAACAAAGGCCTTCCCACACTCCTTACAAACATAAGGTCTCTCTCCAGTGTGCTTTTTCATATGTCGAGTAAGACTTGAGGATTCAACAAAGGCCTTCCCACATACCTTGCATCCATAAGGCTTCTCTCCAGTGTGAATTCTCATATGATGAGTAAGACTTGTGGGATAAAGAAAGGCCTTCCCACATTCCTTACAAACATAAGGTCTCTGTCCAGTGTGAATTCTCATATGTCGGATAAGTCTTGAGGATACAAAAAAGGCCTTCCCACACACCTTACAAACATAAGGTCTCTCTCCAGTGTGCCTTCTCATATGCCTATTAAGGCTTGTGGATGCAACAAAGGCCTTTCCACATACCTTACAGCCATAAGGCTTCTCTCCAGTGTGTTTTCTCATATGACAAGTAAGTTGTGAGGGATAACAAAAGGCTTTCCCACATACCTTACATCCATAAGGCTTCTCTTCTTTGTGAATTTTTATATGCCGACTAAGGTTTGAGGAATAAATAAAGGCCTTCCCGCATTCCTTACATCCATAAGGCTTCTCTCCATTGTGAATTCTCATATGCCGAGTAAGGAATGAGGAATAACTAAAGGCCTTCCCACATTCCTTACATATATAAGGCCTCTCTTCAGTATGAGTTTTCATAAGCCCAGTAAGGGTTGAGGATTGAGTGAAGCCCTTTTCACGTGCCTTATCTTTATGAGGTTTCTCTCCAGTATGAATTTTCCTGTGTCTAGAAAAGTGTGACGAGTAAGCAAAGACCTTCCCACATTGCTCACACAAATATGCATTCTCTCCAGTATAAATTCTACAATGTTTTAAGAGGTCTGAGGGTCTATTGGAGGCCTTTGCACAGTCCTTACATGTATGTGGTTTCCCTCCTGTGTGGATGTTCATGTCATCACAAAGGGGTGACGCTGGATTCAAACCATGCCCATGCCGCCGACTCTCCTGGGGATTCTCTCCACTGTTTGTTTCAAAGGGAACATCACGGTCCTGGGAACACGGGGAAGCTCCCCCACATTCCTTACTCTTGGACAGCATTAATCCATGGTGACTTTGCTTGTGGGCCTTTCGGTGTGAAGGACTCACTATAAACAGTGCTCCTCTCCCACATTCTAGGGACTGCCCCAATGTTGGGGTTTGTGTCTGTGGAGCGAGAACAACAGACTGTGTGAACCTTTTCCCAGGGGAGGGATTCTTCAGAGTGAGGTTGCTCTCTCCATTCTGATCACCCTCAGAGGCCATCCTGCCTGCCTTGGCATCCCCGTGTGGCTCAGGGCACAAATGCACACTCGAGACTTTTTCACAGTGTGAAGGGTCAGAGACATTCCATTCTGGCTGGCTGCTTCCCTGTAGAACAGCAAACGATTCCAATTATCATTCTATGCCTTAAGACTCTCCATGTTACATGAAACTGGTACCTGCAGATTGGTTTCTAACATTTGCACGACACCAATGCAACTCCCGACAGGTGGATGGCATTAACATGGACTAACCTAATGTTTCTGTAAGACACACGTGGAAAATTGATGAATGAGAGGCCATTAATTTGTTAAATATTTTTTTCAACTCAATGAACAGGCAGGAATAACTCTCTCCACAGAAAACTGATGCAACAGATTCAAAAGAAAAATAAAACACACTAAACTCTGGGTTCAGTTCTATCTCGCTGTGGAGCAGAGCCCAGAAAGCATTTGTGAAAAAATGCTGCATCCCACACTGCTGAGACTGACCACAGGGGCCATTGAAAATATCTCACCACAGGCAGATTCTTTTCAGGATCAATGACTTTTTCTGTTCTGTATTTTGTTTTCATTTGGGTGAGGGAGTACACCATGCAGTGTCAGGGATTATTCCCGGTAGGTCTCTGTGAAACACATGGAGCAATGTGGATGGACCAGTTTAAAAGACCAGCTCCTTTCACGATTACCATTTGTAGATACTTTCAATCAAATGAAAAAGCACGGCATTTACATGAAAGATATTACAATTTTCCTTAGGTTTTGAGCAGAGATGTCAGCACCCAGTGAAGATAAGGGTCCTCGACCTCAAGGATCATACTCTGAATTTCCTTCTGGCCATTCCCGGCCCTGCACTTTAAAAATAACATGCTGGTCCACTGACATTTTCCATTCGTACTATAATATTGGTTCCAAACTTGCAAATCTTACCAGCTCACTCATACTCGCTGACTGAGTTCCCAAATCCTGAAGCCATGCTTTGAGTTCTGAAACAAAACACAATATACAATGTAAGAATTATTGAATGAAACATCCTTAACCAGGCAGTACAGCTGGAGGACATCTCTATGGTACTCACAGTCCAAAGGATCCCACAGAAAAGGGAAGGTCCCTGAGGAACATTGCTGTGAAAAGCTTGGCAATCCTACAAAACATTTTTTTTCTTTTTTGTTTGCTGAACATACGCAGTAATGCTCAGGGAACTATATGGGATGCTGGTTATTGAACCAGGTGGACAGTATGCAGGACAAGCGCATTTCCTGCATTACTATCACTCAGAGCCAAAATAGCTTTATTATGGCCTCACTTATTAACTAAACAAAAGAGGCAAAATTTTTTTTGAAAGTGTAGCAACATTATAGGCTCTACAAATTGGTTGGTAAGGAAAAGACAGGGGGACCAAGAAGTGAAAATTTCATGGAAATTCTGGAAGAAGAGGAAAAATAATGTCAAAGCCAAGAAATTAAAGCGCAAGATTATATCATGACAGACAATCCGTGGGAGCGAAGAGCAGCATGAATAGAACACAGACGCCGAGATCCAAGAACCCAAGGATATCAGGGTCAGCAGCTCGTTTCACATGTGCTCAGGGCACCCACACACTTCCCAGGGCCTGAGCCACGGAGGGTTCTCAGACACTCACCTGCACGCATGACTCTCCTCCCCGGCCTCAGGGTTCCTCCTTCCAGCCAGGAGATCACCGCAGGCTTCACCCCAGAATGCCCTGAACCTCTCAGAGATGGAGCATGGATTAGTGACAAGGAAAACGTGACAAGTAAACCCCATGTCTCCCTACAAAAATGGAGTCAATTATGGGAAAGGCATGAACAGAATCTGTACTTCTAAAATGCTCCAGATTTGGAGTTATCCCAGAGCTAAGATTCAGGTCTGAATTTAAGAGAATATGGGGCCCCAGAAAACATCACAAATAGTATAGCCCTGGCATTGCAAAGGGCCAACAGGTTTTTCCCCCCAACGGGGGTTTGATCACAACACAGCACATAGTATTTTTTTCTCTAGTTTGGGATCTTCACCTGGGGATGCTCAAGGCTTCTCCCTGACTGTGTATTCAGGAATCACCTTTCGTGGTAATTGAGCATCACATGGGATGGTAAGGATATAATGCATGTCCAGATCTTGCAAGACAAGCACCGTGCCCACTGTACTGTCACTCAAGGCTCAGCATCACATGCAATGTACTGAGCCTGCGTGAACTGATGCCTGGGTGCAGTAAACCCCAAAGCTTAACAAATCCAAAGATGGCCAAAGACGACCAAAGCCCCAAATTGGTTATAAAAAATAAACATAAAAGGATGCAGACAGACAGGACAGAACGTCAGGCACTGGCCTTGCTCAAGGTCAATAAAAGTTCGATCCTGATATTCAGTAGGGTCTCTTGAGTCATTTGCTTGATCCCTGACTGTATATTTCAGAGGCAAACCCTTAGTCCTGAGGAACAGAGAACTACTGGAAGTGACAACGAGCCCTGAAATAGAGCAGCATCTTATGGATTGAGGCCCTAAGAAATAAATGAACTGTGTTGGGTGCAATATGACAGCAGGCAGGACACAGACAATGCACACACGTACAGAATTGATCCCCAGCAGCACACAATGCCCCGGTCCAGAACCAGGATAAATAACTGAATACTCAGCCAGAAATAATCCCTAAGTGTTTGTAAGTACAACTCCAAACCAAAGCAAAACAAAAATAAAAGGGAATGCCCTGCCATAGAGGCAGGGTGGACTGGGGGGATGGGTGTGGAAGGGATACTGGGATTAGTGGTGGTGGAGAATGGGCACTGGTGGAGGGAAGTGTAATTTATCACTGTATTACTGAAACCCAAACACAAAAATTTGTAAGTATACAACAGTACCTCAGGGTGTTTCACTAATAAAAATGAAAAAAAAAACTAAAATAAAATAAATAAAAATAAATTAACTGAAGTTGTGGGCCAGGTGCAATAGTACTAGGATTAAGACAGCAACCTTTTTGGCTGCCAAGCGTGTTCAATCCCCAGCACCCCATGACCCCTGAGCACCCTCAGGAGTGATCCCTCAGCACAGAGACAAGAATATTCAAGTTGTGCCCCAAATAAAAGCAAAACCAAAATACATAGAAATTATGTGTAGTACAAGAAATAATCAGAGAACTCAGCATTGGCAGGAACCAGGAACATTTTAGAGAGACCTGAGCGATGGTACAACATGTGGGGAGCTTGCCATGCATGGGGCTAACCTGGGTCGATCCCCAACACTCCAGATTCATTAAAACCCACAAAGAGTGATTCCTATGGACAGAGCTTAGAGTAAGCCCCGAGCATCGCCAGGTGAGCACCAACAAAAAAAACAGGGAAGGAACTAGAGGAACAGCTACTGCATGGCTGTCCTCACCAGGACATTCACAGCTACTGTTGGACACACAGTCACGGCCCAGCACAGGGAGTCCACACCGGTCTGTCCAGACAAGGTCGGCCCCGCACTGCTCTCACCAATGGCCGACAGGTGCTCGTAGGTCTCCAGCATCACGTCCCTGTAGAGCTTTCTCTGAGAGGTATCCAGGCATGTCCACTCCTCTGGGGTGAATCTCACAGCCACGTCGGAGAAGGTCACCGTGTCCTGAGCCGACATACAAAGAGGGGCAGGAGTCAGGGTCTATCCCCACCATGTACCCTGGGCTGTGAAGCCAGGACCCCCAGGCCCTAGAGGGGCCCGGGGTCTGTCTCCTCGGGAGGAACCAGTCTCCACCTGAACTCCTGGCAGACGGGTCCCAACTTCTCTCTAAGACAGCTACGTCTGTAAACATGAGAAAATGCTCTACTAGAAGGTTCCTGAAGGTGGCAGACTTGCACATGAACCCAGGAATTCAACCACTGCTCCTATGAGCACTCCAGAGAGTACAAACTGAGCATACAATCATTGTGACCCAAGTGAGTAACCCTGCTTTCAGCTCAAAACACAAAACATATGCCCCCTGCATCCCACAGCCCATGCTCTAGGGAGAAGGGGACACTCAATGTCCAGCCACCGACTGAAAGCTGTGCATGCACGTATGTGCCTGTTGAACTCTGATCATGGTTCAGGGACACCCCAAATGCCTCTCAAAGTGTCTTAAGCCCAAAAGCTCTGATGGCCCCAGAGATCCTTTGCTCTGTCTCCCTGGGACCAGCACATGTCCAGAACCGCAAACCGAGCAGCCAATGAATGCTGAACTGTGTGATAGACCAGGAGAAGCTCTCCAGAGAGAGAAGGACAAAATAGTGGAAACAGGTATCCTGGGGCCCGAGTTCCTTTAGCTGCCAGGGCACAAACAGGGCCAGCGCACCCGGGGACCCATGATGCACATCAGGTGGAAATCCGGAGCACAGAGCCAAGAGGAAGCCCTGAGCATCTCCCCCGTGGCACAAAAATAAATAAGAAAAGAAACAAAGCAGCATGACTGTGTAACAGGACAGTGGGATGGGGATAGTGGGTAGGGCTGGTGATCCCCGCCATCTCATAGGGTCCCCTAAGCAGCCAGGTACAATGCCACAGTGCAGAACCTAGAGTATAATCCCCAGAATCACTGCGTGTGGCTCCGAAAACAAAACAAAATACCCAGACACCAGCCTTTGATGCCCAGCACCCCATATGGTCCCTGAGAGATGTCAGGAGTCATCCGTGAGCACCAGTAATCTTTGAGATGCTGTGGTCCTAAAGCCAAATGCAACAAAACTGACACAAACGTGGTTTCATACTGCAGAGAGCCAAGTGCTCCGACAAGGTGGCAGGATCCTTCCTGAAGCAACTGAGACAGACAGCCCGGGAAGCCTGATGCTCCTGTCACTGCATCACCTCATTTTGTCACTCCTACCTGGCGTCGGTGTGTCCGATGGCATCTCACCATCTTCTCCTGCCTCTGTTTTTCCTGAGGATGAGAGACCTGGAGGAGAAGTCTGAATTGTGAGCACTGGACAGGAGCAAAATCACCAAGTTCTGACCAGTCACACCCTCGGGCACTGGTTCAGAGACCTGCCTGGGGGACACTACAAAATGCTTCTCTCTCCCCAGGAGAAGCAAAATGGGTTGGCATCTGTGCTGCCTTTCGCAACACAAGTTCTGGGCTGGGCTACAAGAGAGAAAAGTTGGCCCTGCCTTGGTCTGGGGACTCCTCCCGGATCCCACAGAAGGTTCTCACAGGCCCAGCCAGGGACGGACTCTGAGGCCAGGAAATCCCGTGCATCCACGCCCCCTTCTGGCCCCGTGAGAGAGCTACCATTTGAGTTATGATTGCATGGGGGAGCCCCTGTCTTCTTAAAAAAAAAAAAAAAAACGGGCTGGAGTGGTCAAACAGTGGGTAGGGCGGTTTGCTTTGCAAGTAGTCGACTTGGGATCATTTCTCAGCATCCCATATGGTACCGAGGACCACCGGAGTAATTCTTGAGAGCAGAACCAGGAGGAACCCCTTGCATCACCGGGTGTGAACCAAAAAGCAAATAAATAAATTTTTTTTAAAACTTTCTACAGGGACTGGAGCGATTGCACAGTGGGTAGTGTGTTTTCCTTGCACACGGCCAACCCGGATTCAATTCCCAGCATCCCACATGGTCCCCCAAGCACCGCCAGGAGTGCTTCCTGAGTACAGAGCCAGTAGTAACCCCTGAGCATCGGCTGGGTGAGACCCAAAAAGCAAAAATGAATAAATAAATTAAAAAATTTCTACAGACATACACTTTTAGCAGCAGTACACGAACACACACAAGCGCGCGCGCACACACACACCCTTTACCTCCCGTACTCACCTCGATAGCCAGCGTTCTGGGTAGGACCTTGCAACTTGATGTGAGGAGGCAGATATTCCTATTCCAACACACAGAAAACCTGTTAGGATGCTTGCGTTGCTGACACTAATCAATCCTCTGCATCCCCATGGCCCCCAGAGCACTCCCAGGAATAACATCTGAGGCCAGAGCCAGAGCACGCCCTCAGGGTATCTCCGGGAAAGCAGAGCCCCCCATTCCCCATGCCAAAAATAGCCCCAATAGGAAATTCTCATTGGCAAACCCAGACACCTGCAGATCCACCACCCCAGCCTGACCCAGGAGGGCAGCCAGTGAAAAAGCTGGACGGCAAAAGGGTCTCAAGCCTTTGGGGGGGGGGAGCGGCTCTGCTCCTCAAAGTGAATCTGGAGATTCTACAGCAGCAAACTGGGGCAAGGTCCCAACATGGGTCAGCTGGAAGGTTCGGGAAGTCTAAGGCCCCGCCCTCGGCAGCTTCTGCACCCCAAGGCCCGCAGCCCCCACGCTCAGCCCCGCACCCACCCGCGGCTGCCCCAAACGCGGAGCTGAATGTGACCATGGCAACAGCATCCCCCCAGGATCATGCACTCACACCCGCAACCCCTGCATCCCACTATAGCTCCCTACGAACCTCCCAAAGCTCCGCGCTGCCCCAAAGACCCCATCATACTTCAGCAACGGCCTGGATATCGGGGAACACAAGAAAAACAAGCGCGAGAGGCTGGCGTGGTCCCGTGGCTCACAGGGCGAAGACGGGGAGGCTCGGAGCGCTCACGGGAGGACACCCCAGACCTGCAGAAAGAGAAAATCGGCCTTCAGAGTCCCGCTGCCTTACTGGGGCCCTACTTGTTCCTTCACCCACGTGACCAAGGACTCTCTGACCCGTTACCAGGAAGAGAAGCACCAGGAAGACCCCGCTGTGATGTCACTTCCGGTCCTGCAAGCAGCCTTAAAGGGCCAGGCACCAGATGTGTAGAGAACCATTATCTCCACCCAGGTGAATCAGTGGTGGGAGGGGGGTGGATTTGAATAAGGGAGTGGAGAGGCAGCTGCTGGAGTAGCTGGTCAGCGTGGGAGCTCGGATAAGAAGTCCCCTGATGCTTTACTGGCCAGTCAAATGTGGAGTCAATGCTCTCACACACAAGGCCATCAGGAAAACTGCAACAGGGTTGATCTGGGTAAAACAAGCAGTTAGGGAGTGAGTGGGGCACAGGACAGTGAGTTTCTCAGGATTGTTAATTTTTTAGGGGGGTTTGATGTGGGCTCGCAAGGTTCTGGGGAACATTAGAAATGGCTAGGATTGAAGCTCATTTGCCACAAGGAAGGCAAGTTTCCATTTTTAAAAAAAATTAAATAAAGGGCTGGAGAGATAGCACAGCAGGCAGGGCGGTGTTTCTGTACTGGATTATTCAGTAAACTTCCTCCTTATTTTCATCACCAGGACCCATTATTTACAAGTTAACACACAAGCAATTCCAAGCACTAGAATATTGGCATAGGTGCAGCCAGGGTGAAAATCAGCAGGTACCTTTCAATAACATGAGGAGAAGCCTGTCCTAAGCAGGCAGGCTTACTTCCCTCTTAACTGCACTTTTTTTTAACACACTTGACCATCGTGTCCAAAGGAAACTTGCTTGACTGACTTGTACTGTTCTGTCCTTAGAGACTGTCCTTAGAGACTTAGAAAGGCAAGTGGGGACCCTATACAATGCTGGAGATAAATACCAAACCCATCAGGAGCAAGGCAAATTCCCATGCACTGGACTATCTCCCCTTTTATTGCTTTTAATCTGCATTTTCATTTAAAGTATATTTAGAACTTTTTGGTGGCATAACCAGTTCTTATAGTAACACAAACAACAAGTCACTTAGAATGTTTACATCCTCACTCATTCACTGACACAGAAGCTCTGTTCACCTTTCCACTCTGATTAAACTTTGTTTTCTGAGTTCACTTTTCTTTTATTAATCTTCCCCCATCTCTTTATGCATTTCTTATTGATTTTTAACTTTTCTCCCAAATGTCCTTTTTCATGTATTTTTCTTAGCTCCTATGATTTAATAACCAAAGTATTAGAACTATTGGGGGAGGCAGCCACAGTGCAGTGGGGGAGGGCTCTTCCTGTGCATGCAGCTGATGCAGGTTTGAACCCTGACAGCCCATAGGGTCCCTGAGCCACCACAACTGATTCTTGAGTGCAGAGCCAGGAGTAAGCCCTGAGCAATGCTGAGTGTGGCCCAAAAATAAACAAAATGAAATTAGAACTATCTTATCTAGTTCAGATTATTTAAATGATTCTAGGGTTGTTTAGGGATTTGTTTAATTTTAGACTTTTTAATTTTGGTAAGAATTTTCTATCACAATACCAGATGTTCTGATTCATAAATATTTTATGTACTCAAATGTCTTTTTCTGTCTTCCAAAAATGGGGCTGGAGCGGTAGCACAGCGTGTAGGGCATTTGCCTTGCACGCGTTTGACCCTGGTTCAATTCCCAGCATCCCATATAGTCCCCTAAGCACAGCCAGGAGTAATTTCTGAGTGCAGAGCCAGGAGTAACATCTGTGCATTGACAATGTGACCCAAAAAGCAAAATCATATCAAAAATATTTTTCTACCATTTTAAATGTTATGACCAAGAATTTTTGAACCAATTAGAATTATTTTATATGAGTAAGATTGCTGAAAATTCTTTAACTTTGCAACACTTTTATGACTTGTGTTATCAGAATGATAGTTTTCTTTGGAGATTTCAATTATTAACCAATGTAGATCCTTCATTAACAGTGAATCAAGACATCTAATTATTTATATTTTTCAACGTTTAACTTCTTTCTTGGTTTATCATACTATTGAAGATACAATGAAATAAAGTGATCTTTAGTGTATTTTTAGTATAGATCATATGTTCATACTTATGTCCATACTCAGGGATCACTCCTGCTGGGGCTCTGGGAATATGTGGTAGCAGGGATCGAACCCAGGACAGCTGCGCACAAGGCAAATATCCTCCCCGCTGTGCAATTTCTCTAGGCCTTTTCCTATGCTATTTTGAAAACATTGTATATTACTTACATGCATATATTGTACTTCATTTAATAATTGACTGAAACAGATTCTTCTTTAAATAAGCCTGTGCTCCTTTCACTCATGACTGTGCCTACATTGGACATGTTGTGCAATATTTGCTTCTATCTAGCTGAAAAATAACATCAACCCAAATGGAAAAAAAATGAGTTAAATTCCTATTCCTAATGACAATATTTTTTCTTTCTTTGCCACACCTGGTGATGCTCAAAGTTTCTCCTGGCCCTGCACTCAGGAATTACTCCTTCCAGTGCCCAGGGAACCATCTGGGATGCCAGAGATTGTACCCGAGCTGGCTTCAAGCAAAGCAAATGTCTAGTTCTGCACTATGGCTTCAATCTGGATGGCAACTTTCTATATTGTGAGCAGAGTCAGAATGTGTGAGGAAGGCCACAACCAGAGTGAGATGTGAGGATAAACGAATGTCAGAGGGTGAGGGGGATGGGTACTGAAAATAGTTTTCCTCCAATTCCACCAAAATGAAGCAGGGGTTGGGATAGGCAGTGCCACAGAGATCAGAATCTATGAATCTGTGGAGGGAAGACAGTGATTTGGGCTCAAATAACTTTTCAGCCACAGAGGTTGTAGGTGGATGAATAATGTTTCAAAATGAGTTACTGAGAATCAACTGGAAATAGGCTTGTGATCAAAGGGAACATTCCAGTCCTTGGGGGTATATTTAAGGGGCAGAAAGGAGAGAGACTCACACATTCAACAAGGTTTTCTGTGTGTGTGTCTGTGTGTGTTTAATTGAATCACTGTGAGATAAAGATACAAGCACCTTTGCACTACATCAAGGCCATTCCTGGCAGTGCTTGGGGGACCCTGCACAATGGTGGGGATCGTGCTGTCACACTGGCCCCGGTCTCCTGAGACAAGCACTTCTACCTGAATAGCTGCAATTGGGTCCCGGGCCTGCTCTACAAAGATTGTTAGGGCACAATTTGGGATCTCCGATGCAGACAAGGACCATGCAGGAATGCAATCAGCAAGCAGGCAGTTTATTGAGCTGGCTAGCCAGGGTCAAGCCGTCCAACCGACATGCAGGTCCAGTAGGTTAGTCAAGACCCCGAGCTTCTTCAGAAGGGAGCATTTATAGGCCGGAACTGGCCGTTACAGCGGATTTGAAGGTCTCAACTTATGTAAGTGCCTGCTCCGGGCTTCACGTGATATCCGGGTCTGAGGGACAAGCCCGGACCTGTGGCAACTGTTTCATTAGTCAACCACAATGTCTTTTATGAAATTAGATTATACCTTTATATGGTCATAGGTCAGGGCCCCTTACATTCCTCCTGGGACAAGCAGAAAATAGAGGCCTGAGTGGAAACTATACTATCTTCATTGTCCTTGGCCCAGTCCATGGGTGTCCTGTCCTAACAAGATATGTGAGGCCAGAGAGATAATCCAGTGGGGAGGTGCTTGCCTTGCTAGTATGGCTCCATTCAACGAGGGAAGGTCAGTCATGTTGTTGGGCCACAGGTGGGCTGGGAGGAGAGAGGCTGGCTCGCAAGAGAGGGCAGGGGACCCACAGACATGGTGGCGGTTTGGGGGCCATGTGTTCTGGAAGGACCCACTGGCCTCCCGGGTACTAGTTTCAGCCTCATTGGGGCCTGAGCAATGATTGTGGTCAGTGACTGGGAGAACAGGGACAAGCGTGCCAGCCACAGGTACAGACACTCCTGAAGCTCAGAGTCAGAAGCTCTGATAGATTTTTAAAATTTGTGTGTGGGGGGTGTGTGGGGTGTGTGTGTGTGTGTGTGTGTGTGTGTGTGTGTGTGTGTGTGTGTGTATGTGAGAAGCAAGATAGTTTTATTTTTTCTTTTCCTTTTTGGGTTACACCAAATGATACTCAGGGATGACTGCTGGCTCTGTGTCCTGGAATTATTTTTGGATGTGTTCAGGGGAACACCCTGGGATGCCAGGAATCAAACCCGGGCCTGCTGTGTGCAAGTCTGTGTGGCCTACCCACTATATCATCACTTGGGCCCCAACAAGATAGTTTTATAGAATCTTACATAGAAAGGTTTAGAGAGAAGCACACGCTGGGGAGAGAGCACAGGCGTCTCCAGCGGGAAAGAGGCTCAGTCGGGCAGCAGCGATGTCCAGCGAGGACACACTGGGCTTGCACACGACGACCGGGGTTTGACCACGGGCACCCCATAGTACCCCCTGTGACCCGCCTGGAGTGATCCCTGAGCACCGCTGGGTGTGCAAAAGCAAAACTAAAACCAAGTGCAACCAGGAGGAAGAGCCGGGGCTGGCCAGCTTGTCCCTGGCAGCCCTCTGGCTCCCGACTCCTGCCCGGGCACCTGCAGTTCTCCTACAGGGATGCCGATGGCGCCCAGGTAAGCGGCAAGCAGCTGACCTTCCTGTGCCTGCTGAGCACCAGAACCTGGCAGTCCTTCACAGGTCTGTGCCAGAACAATGCTGCCAGGCTGGACTTGGCGGCAGGGAGCCAGGGCCTCACGCTGCACTCCCGGGAGGCCACGGGCCAGAAGCTGGGCCTCAACCAGATAGCTATTTGACGTTGGCCATGCTCCAGCCCCCCTAGGACAGCTGCTGGGTCAGCGGAATGGGCAGTGGGAATGCACAGGGGGGTCCCTGCACCCGGGGAGGGGCCAGGCCAAGACCCTGCTGGAATGCAGCGCCCCCAGGGAAGGGTTCTCCCGCTGCTGGATGTGGTGGCTGCCGGATTTGGACAGTCTGACCAGAAGTTCGGCTTCCAGCAGGGGCCCGTCTGCTTCAGTAGCTGAGAGTCTGGGGGTCGCAGAGGAGAGGGAGGGACAGATGGGACGCCCCCACAGGGGCATTAATGGTGATGAGGCCTCCAGCAGCCCTATTTATCTTCTCTGGCAACTGCCTCATGGTCAGACAAGAGGAATGTCCTTCCTTCTTCAGCCCGTAGGGGGAACTCATAGCCTCCCCCCTCCTCTCTTGGGGGAGCAGCAGAAGTTTAGCTGGAAGTTTAGCACCCCTACACTGTATACAAAGAACTTTCAGCTCGGAGCTGATACAGCCCTCCTAAACCTGCTTCTAAACCTGCCTCCCGTCCTGTTCCCCAAAATATCTGGTGCTTCCAGACCTCCTTGTTGACCATCGGATTCCCTACTGTTCGAGGTAGACTGCTGTTTGGATTCTTCAGAAATTGCTGGGAGCAGGGCAGGTCGGGGGTCCCCGAGTGTGGGAACCAAAGTCGGACTCCAGAAGGATGTGGGTCCCCTGGCGGAGCTGTGTGGCCCCCACCTCAGCCCAACTCCAGACGCTGCTCCACCCCTGCCTCCGAATCCCTTCCCCTGAATGATATAGCCAGATCAGATGTGGACCATGTGGGGTGGAGTGGGGGTTGGGGGATGACCCTGACCCCAATGGTGTTGCCTTCATTCTCAAGGGATCCATGTGCCAAGAGGAGACCCTTCATTGTTACTGGTATTTGGCATATTGGGTACGCCACGGGAAGTTTGCCAGACTCTGCCGCGTGGGCAGGTTACATTCAGTAGCCTGCCAGTTTGTCCAAAGTAGGAATGAGATGATAAGATGTCGCAAATGCGGCCGCGTGCCTCCGGGGGCTGGTTTTTATAGTCTCTGAGTCTTGGCCGTTGATGGGATTACACAGCGCCAGGGGGCCAGTTGGTGGATGTGACCCCCGCCTACTGGAATTTGGAGGATCCGGGTGGAGGATGCTCGGCCCCAATCCAAGTAGGCTTGGAGATCTCGGCCCCGGAACCCGCGTGGCATTGTCCCTCTCCCAGTACCTTTATGTGTGCTTTGAGTGGTCTCAGCATGGTGGTGGCTGGTCCTGCAGGTCTTCGGCTGCCGGAGCGCTGGTTGGGGCGGGGAGGAAAGCTCAACCCGCTCCCCTTCAAGGGGCCCCAGTGAGAAAGCCAGGCATGGGGGCAGGAGACTGGCGCCATGTAATTCCATCAACGGCCAAGACTCAGAAACTATAAAAACTAGCTCCTGGAGATCTTATTATGACATCTGATTATCTCATTTCTATTTTGGACAAACTGGCAGGCTACCGAATGTAACTGAATGTAAACTCCCCGTGGCATACCCAACATGCCAAATACCAGTGACAATGATGGGTCTCATTCTCCTAAAGAGCCTTGAATATAATCTCAGGGCTAGGATGAAGGAGACGTTACTGGGGCCTGCTCGAGGCAATCGATGAATAACAGGATGGTCGTGATATCTATCAGAGAAGCAAAGAAATGGGCTGGAAAACTTAAGCGTGGAAAAAGTCGGGCAGTGGTAGTTCTGCCGAAACACCACGAGATGGCACTGTGGACGTTGTTGTCCCTCTTAAGGCTCATTTCTCTAAGAATTTTCCATCCTTGGGTTTGCTTCAGTGTTCAGTATGGGGTAATTAAGGATTAAGCAAGCCGCTTCCACAGGTGCAGTGGTAGGAGAGCCTGTGGTTGCTTGTCTTTCACTTGAGTAATTTGGGTTCGATTCCAACCTTCAGATCTTTGTGGGGTGGATACCTGAATCGCCTCGGGGATCGAGTGGGTTGCCCTCGCTTTGTCACTAAACCTCAAGGGGTGCAGAAGATTGAACTGAGCCTTTAATGAGCAAGGTAAGGTTACTTTCTCACATTTATTGTTCTCTCTGTACAAGAAAAATGTACATAGAATGCACATTGTGATGCCTGTGACTGAGCCCTATGAATGTTTCCTATTATGGGTAACCCAAACCCCATCACTCCACATTGTGAGGGTTCTCTAACCGTCTTCTACACAGACGCGGGGAATGGAAGAATATACAATTCTGACACCCTCAAGTCAGGGTGAGAGAATTCGCCATCAAGGAACTAAAGCTCTGTGTTTTACTTTTCTTTCTTGTTTGTTCCTTTATGGTTGTGGCCACACCCGGGTATGCTCACGACCTTCTCCTGGCTCTGTACTCAGTAATCACAATGGACTTGACTGAAGAACCGTAGGGGAAGCCTATGAATATACCCGGGTCCCACGGATGCAAGGCAAAAGCCGTATCCGCTCTGCTCCCATTGCAGCAGCCCAAACTGCGTGCTGGATCCTTAATGACCTCATACTTAACATTTCAGCAAAGAAAAGGGCTGAAAATCTTAATCATGGGAAAATTTGGACCCAAGAATTTACGTTGTAACGCCACGAGATGGAGTTGTGGGCATTTCTGTCCCTCTCAAGGCTCGTTTCTTTAAGAATTTTCCATCCTTACTTAGGTTTGCTTCTGTGTCAAGTATTGGATAATTAAAGATCAAGCAAGGAGCTTCAAAGGGGCAGTGGTAGGAGAGTCTTGAGGGTGCGAGTCTTTCACATGGGTGACCAGCATTCTATTCTCACCTTCAGATCTTGTGGGGTACATAGCTGAATCACCTCGGGGGTCGTGTGGGCTGCTCCATCTTTGCCTCTGGACCACGATGGATGCAGAGGATTGAACCTGATGTGGACAGAGCAAGGCAGAGCTGCAAGGTTGGGGCCATAGCACAGGGGGTATGGTGTTTGCCTTGCATGTGGCCGACATGGACGACCCGAGTTGAATTCCACAACCCCTCTAGGCAAGCTACCAAGAGTATCTTGCCCGCACGCCAAAGCCTGAGAAGCTACCTGTGTCATATTTGATATGTCAAAAACAGTATCAAGTCTCACAGTGTTACTGGGCGCTCTCCAACAAATCCATGAGCAATGGGAGGACAGTGACACTCTGAGCTAAAATAATCTGAAGCCACTTTGTTATGTCTGTGACCAAACCATTTAGAAATATTTCCTGCTATGGGCAACCCACACCACATCACCCCACATTCTGAGGATACCCGACCCTCTACTACAAGAAAGACGCAGCATGTATACAGCAAGATTCAGTTCAGAAATGCCCACGTTGGGGTGAGGGAATTCTCCAATAAGGGACTGAGGCTGTTTTCTTTGTATTTGGTTTGTTCATGGTTTGGGGGTCACAAATCCAGGAGCCCGCAGAGATTGTCCTGGCTCTGCACTCAGGAAACACTTCAGCATGATGGTGGGGCTGTATGGAGAGCCAAAGAGTGTGAGAGCTTTCTTTCACTTGGGTAACCTGGGTTCCATTCCAGCCTTCAGATCTTGTGGGGTACATAACTGGACTCACTATAAACAATGCTCCTCTCCCACAGTCCAGGGGCTTCTCCCATGGGGACGGCTTGTGTCCATGGACTGAGCAGAACAGTCTCCGAGTAGCTTTTCCAAGGGAGCGCTTCTTCGCAGTGTGGGCGCTCACTTCCTTCTGGTCACCCACAGAAGACATCTCACATGTCTTGGCATCCTCATGGGGCTGAGGGCGTAATTGCTCACTCGAGATTTTGTCACAGTGTGCATGACCAGGAGAATCCCACCTGGGCTGGTTGCTATCTGAAGAACAGCAGAGAAGGATTCCAATTACTGTGCTGTGCCTGAGAGTCTCCTAATCCAGAAAATTCTAGATCTGCTGGTTGATTTCTAATATTTACCCAACTTGATTGCAATTCTGACACGTGGATGGATTTTCCAGGCAAACACCTAACGTTTCAGCAAGATAGACAAGCAAAACAAACCGACGGCAGGTCACATAGCTGTGTAATTTTTTTTTTAACTCAAAGAACTGACATACAAACAAAACAAACACAAACACTGTCCTCCCATTGCTCATCTATTTACTCGAGCGGGACCAGTAACGTCTCCATTTTGAGACTTGCTGTAACTGTGTTTGGAATATTGAATACGTCACGGGTAGCTTGCCAGGCTTAGCCACGCGGGCGAGATACTCTCGGTAGCTTGCCAGCCTGTCCGAGAGGGATGGAGGAATCGAACCCGCTCAGCCGGGCTTGCTGTGTGCAAGGCAAACACCCTACTGCTTTGCTATCACTCCAGCCCAAGATACAGTAAGTGGAAATAACTACCTCTGCAGAAAATTGAAGCACAGGTTTAGAGTGAAAACAAAAGGGGCCCGAGACTGGGTTTGGTACTATCTTAGTGCGGAGCTTAGTGGGATAGCTGAGTGGGAAACACGTGTGAAGGCAATGATGCACCCCGACACAGCCAAGGGGGAGCAGTGGAGGGACAGCACCAATTCCCTCTGGGGTGGCCCGGGGATAGTAACCTACTCCTGGATCCAGACTCATTTCTGCCAAGAGCCGCTGGGTTTCAAGATTTGTCTCTGAATCTTTGGGATCATAGCCATTAAGCAGCAGTGAGAGCAGAGCGGGTAGGACGTTTGACTTGCAGGCGAAAAACCCGGGTTCGAATCCTGGCAACAATACATTCGCCTGAGCACTGCCAGGAGTAATTCTTGAGTGCATAAGCGAGGAGTAACCCCATGAACATCGCTGGTTGTGACTCAAAAAAAAAATAACCCAAAGAGTAAATTTTCAGAGACAAAAACCTCTAATTTGTGCACACACGCGCCAAAGTCCCAACCCCAGCACGGGAGCCAATGAAAATGACGGACCACAAAAGTGTCCCTTTCCTTTGGGGGCTGCCCGTGAACATATCTGGAGGTTCAATAAGTGTTATGTCCGGGCCAAAGGCTCTAAACAGGGCCCCGCGCAGACCTGAGTAGGGAGGTCTGAGATGGCCAAGACCACCACTATCTGCAGGTCCCTCACACCAAGGCCCAAAGTTCATGTGCCCACCCTCCAGTGTCATCTTGGACCTGGATGCGATCTTGGCTGCAGGGACCCTCAGGATAACGCACCCTCACCCATGACACCTGCGCCACAGAACGGCCCCCAATGCATCCGTCAAAAGCTGCACATTCCCAAATGCCTGGATATACAGAACAAGTTATAAAATAACAAGCTGGAAAACGCCCCATAAGCTGGCGTGTCCTGCCGCTCAAGTTCCCAAACTAGGAGCTGCAGGGTGCTCAAGCAGGGTGCTCAAGCCAGCGTTGATCCCTGAGTGCAGAGACCAGGAGCAAACCCTAAGTCCTCCTGAAGTCTCACAAGAATCATTAGAAGTAAATCCAAGCACTGAAATACGGCAGCGTCTAATGAGTTGAGAGACGAGATATCAAATCCCCTGTGGTGGGAGAGAGATAGTACAGCACATAGGACAGAAGCGCTGCACACACATATCGGTTTGACCCCAGGCAGCCTATATGGTCTTGGAGCAAGGCCAGGTGTGGATCCTGAATACAGAGGAAGGAATAATCCCTAATCCCTAATGCCTAAGGAAAAAAGAAAAAGCAGAAACCATATGATTTGAGTGCCTGGTGCAAAAGTACTGGGGTTCAGGCACCAACATTTTAAATTGCCAAGACGTTTCAGTACATGGTATCCCGGTTTCTGAGCACTCTTAGGAATTCATTGTTTAGGACAAAGGCAGGAGAACTGTGGACTGTGCTCCCTAAACAAAGGCAACAGCAAAGCCAATAAAACACACAGAAGTTCGTGTAGATGGGAGCCTTGTGGAGAGCAGGTATCAGCGGGAGGTGGGGGCGCGACTGAAACCTCATGGGACTTGGGGTGTTCCGGCCCGTCCTTCACACCGTACCGAGGTCACCAGTTGCCCCGCACGAGTGGCTCTCTGGCACGGCCACGGCCCCAGAAGCACAAGGACTTAATGCAGAAACCAGCAGCTTGGAGCAGAAAAGTAAACGGACTATGCGTTAATCCATGTCTGCCCGGAGGAGAAAGGGTGTTGCTCCCTTCCGCCCTCTCCTCTCTGGAAAGAAAGATTGCGGCCGCATAGGAGCCTTGTGGACAGCAGGTATGAGCCGAGGGTGAGGGAGCAAGTAAAACCTCATGGGAAGGGGGGCGTTCCGGCCCATCCTTCACGCCCTACCGAGGTCACCAGTTGCCCCCCACGAGTGGCTTTCCGGCGCGGCAATGACTCCAGAGCACAGAAACCAATCTCTTAATTATCTGACTCTCAGTAGAATTACTTTCAGAGTTAATAAGTAAAATAGCAGAAATCCAAAACATCATTTAACTCTTGAACCCAGCTGTAGAAAGCAAATCTTTTCACAATGCTTTATCAGCTGGCTCATTTGGGGGTGGGGGTAAACTCTAAATAATAATGGTGCAACATTTATTGAAACAATGAAGCTAGTCAAAGTAGATAGAGTGTTAAGTAGAATTCATCTGTCTCACAGGCATTGGGTGGGTGAGGGTTTATTGGGGTTCTTCGTGGTGAAAAATAAGTATTGGTAAAGGGAAATGTGATTGATATTTGCATGACCGAGACCTAAACCTGAAAGCTTTGTGACTTTTCCCACAGCAATTCAATAAATAAATAAATTTAAAAATAAAAAAAGAAGTTCGTGTAGTAGAGAAAGTAAATTAATTCACCAATGGATGGAACTATTTAAAGGGAGCTGAGCGATAACTGGGCAGATAGCGATCTTCCCATGGACACAGTCAAAACGGGTTGATCTGAATCACCCCACAGGGTCCTGCTACTCCACACGAGTGATTCCTAAGGAGAGAGCTGAGAGTAAGCCCTGAGTATCCACAGGTCAACCCTATAAAAAAACCTGGGAGGGAACAATTACCTCATGGCTTTCCAACATCCCAGCCCGTCACAGTCACAGCTACTGTTGGACACACAGCTGCGGCCTAATCCCAGGGAGCCCAAGCGGGTCTACCCAGAAACGGTTGGCACCACACTGCTCTCACCGACAGCCTGCAGATGCTGGTACGTCTGCAGCATCACGTCCCTGTAGAGCTTCTTCTGAGAGGCCGCCAGGCATGACCATTCCTCCGGGGTGAAGTTCACAGCCACGTCATGGAAGGTCACTGCATCCTGAGTCAGCACACAGGGACGGTGGCAGTTAGAGTCTATCTTAGTCTCATTCCCACTGCTGTGAGGCCAGGATCCAGGGTCTTATAAGGTCGCTAGGCCTCTGCCCTTCGAATGAACCAGCCTCCATGCACACGCATGGCTGACGGGCCCCAGAAATCACATAAGGCAGCTGGATCTGCTAAAGTGGGAGGATGTTATACAGAAGGTTCTTGGATGTATCTGCCTTTCCTGGTAACCCCAGGTCCAATTAGAGCACCACTGGTCCAGTGAGCACTGTAGAGAGGATCACCTGAACGCAGACTTGTACGATCCAAAAGACCATCCCTGGGTGCAGCAAAAACCACTGCACGCTCACTGCTGCACCCCACAGCTCATGACCACTAAGACTGAGAACTCGACAGTCCATATAGACAACTACTCAGAGCGGTGCTTGGCATGTGTGCCTGTAGGAACTCACTGCTCAGGACCGCCCCAAATCCCTCTCAAAGAAGGTAGAAGTTTCTTGACCCCAACATCTCTACTGGTCTCAGAGATCTTTGGCTCTTTCTCCTTGGGATCGGTGCATGCCCAGAAATCCACACGTAAGATTATGTGAACATAAGACTGTATCACTGAGAAGGAGAGGCTCTCCAGAGCAGGAAGGACAAAACAGGGGAAAAGCAAGTCCTGGGGCCCAAATCACTGTAGTTGCCAGTGTGCAAATGGGGCCAGACACCCTAGGGTGTTCTGATGCCCATCGGTTGTGAATCCAGAGCACAGAGTCAAGAGGATAGCTGAGTACAAAAACAATGCAAAAGAAAATGAAGCAGCAATTTGGCGTAACAGGACAGCTGTTCGGGGACAGCGTCTAGGACTGGTGATCCCCGCCAACCCATATGATCCAACAATCACTGCCAGGGCCAATGCCAGAGTGGAGCACAAGGAATGATTGCGAGAATCCTTTACTCTGCAACCCCAAATAAAACAGAAAACCCAAGACAAGATCTTTGGACCTCCAGCATCCCATTGGTCGCCTAGACCTCTCAGGAATAATCATTGAGCACTGAGCTTTGAGTACTCCTCACACCGCTGGTTCAGTCCCAAAGCCAACTATGGGGCAGTCCGGTCGGAAGTCTCTTCTTGGAATCCGTCCAAAAGAAACTCAAAACAGATCGCCAAGGAAGCCCGGGCTCTCTTGCACTACCTCATGCCATTCTGTCCCTCTACTCCTACCTTTGGACGGTTTATCAGATGCCACGTCACCATCTTCTCCCACCACTGCTGTTCTGAGGATCAGCAGGAGGCTCCGTGCAAAGACCTGGAGAAGTCAGAACAGTGAGCACTAGACAGCAGAACCTCCTCCCACCCCTGAGCTCAGACCAGACACACACTCACAATCCCACCTCAGGGAGACAATGGCAGAAGCTCCTGTCTCTGCTGGGGATGCAAATTTTGTTGGCATCATTTCTGCACTTCAGGATAGGAGCTCAGGCCCAGGCTATAGGGGAGGAAACAACAGCCTTCTCTGATCCTCGGATTCCTCCCTGGATTGCACAGGAAAATCCCTACAGGCCCAGTCAGGGGCTGACTCTGAGTCCTGATGGTCCCAAGTACTAGCGCCCCTGCAGCTGGCAGCAGTGCTGCCCCCTGGGAACTAAAGCCTGGATGAGGCTCTGCCATGGGGAAAGTCACAGGGACTTAGAGTGGACAAAGCTTCAGCCACTCTCTTGCAGGCGGGACAAGTACATGCGCCTGGGCACTCTGTCCCGGGGTCCGAGATCACTTGTGGGTACAGTTGGGTCAGAGGCACAGCCCTGCTCTTTCCCACTGGACCTGAACCCTTATGGGTCCTGCTTTACTCTAACCCTGAAATGGCACATCTGCGTGAGCCTCATCCAACACTTGCTCCTGCCGTACAAGAATATATTAGAAAACCGCACAAACACTTGGTTGTATAGAAAAATAATTCAAATCACCAGGGCATTTACTAAGGACCATAATATGAACTGTCAGGAGTTAAGACCTGAGCACTGTAGATTATGACAACACACTGCAAAAAAGGACAAATTTGACACACAAGTAACAAACAGAATTCATGTGCAAAATAAGAGGGAAGAACATTTAAATAGTCAAATATCAGGTCCTTAGAACTTTGTTTTTCTGAATGATTTTCCATGAATTCTTATTATTCTTTTTCTGTGATCATAAGTTTGCTGTGTACATGTGTGTGTGGGGGGGGGGGGTGCGTGTTTTTCGTCTTTGAGTCAGAACCAGCATTGCTCAGGGAGTATTCCTAGCTCTGCACTCAGGTTTCACTCCCAGCAGGTGTGGGGACCAGTCGGATTCAAGACACAGAACTTGGGTTGGCTGTGTGCAAGGCAATCACCCTACTTGCTGTACTTTTGCTCCGCCCCTTCCTATGTAAATTCTTCCAAAAATACCAGGAGTGAGTCATGAACACAGCTCTCCCTCCCCCCCACACAAAAATCTTCTTTCAAAAAATAAACATTAAAATCCCCTTTTTCCCTCAGTATTTACCCCGATTCCAGTGGTTGTCTGCTCAGGGACAGATGAAGGGTCAGGGCTGCTTTACAAGTTGATGTGAGGGAGGTGAAATTCATGATCCGGAAAAAAGATACACCATTATTGTAGTTGGACAGGCAGTAATGTGAGTTGGGCGTTGGACTAGATGAACCCATCAATCCTCTGCATCCCATATGGCCCCCAGCAGCGCCAGGGTTAATTCCCAAGCTTAGAGGCTAGAGTAAGTCATGAGCATCTCCAGGCATGTGCCCGGTCTCCCCCCAGAAATCCAAAAAATCAAAAATAGCCCCCCAAATGCATTCTCATTGTCAAACCTCAGCCACCTGCGGGCACTCTTCCCCCCCACACCCACATATCCCGCATGATCCCGGCTCTCACGGCAGACAATGAAGATGACAAGCAACAGGTCTCCTGCCATTAGGTGGAGGGGCTGAAGCTCTGCCCGTCAAATCTGGAGATTCCACAGAAGCGAGATTAGGGCCGATGGTTCAAACATGGTACTGTTGGGAGGGTTGGGACTGCCAAGCTCCTGGCTGATTCCCGCATTCACCCACTACTGCCCCATCCTGGAGCTGGAGACGATCGTGGCCAAAGAGGCACCAGAATCACACACTCAAAACTATCACCCCTGAACCCTGAGACAGCCTCCACTGTACCCCCTAAGCTCTGCGTCCCCTAAAGCCTCTACCACACCTCAGTATCCACATGGATGATGGCTAACAAGTGAAAAACCAGCACAAAAGTGCTCCCCAAGCTGGCTCGGCCCCTTGGCTCAGAGTGTGGAAATGGGAAGGCACGGGGTGCTCACAGGAGGTTGCTCGAGTCCTGAAACTAAATCCTTGTTCAGAGTCGCCCTTCCAGGATGCGGCGCAAATTTATTTGTCCTTTACCAAGTGAGCAACAGCCACAATGTCTGTGTCAGGAATGGAAAATGAACCATGACATTTATGACATCGCTTATGACATCAATTCCGTTTCCATAAGGTGCCTTAAAGAGCCAGAGTCTAGGCACTAAAAACCTTTTTCTGCCACCCAGGTGAATCTGTGTTGCAAGGGGCGTGGACCCGAATAAAGGAGTGGAGAGGCAAATGCTAGAGTGGTCGGTCACACACTAAGGGGCCTGGTGGTAAGGAGAAGTCCTCCGATTCTGCAGTTGTCACCAAACATTGAACCAAAGATATCTAGACACACAATGTTACCCTGATCTTGCCAAATGATCCCTGAGCTCAGAGACAAGGGTAAACACTGAGTACTGCATGCTATGGCGAAAAATATAAGAACGAAAAAGGCAAATTCTACCGAAGGCAGGGAAAATGATGTGCAAAGAGAAATTCTAGAGTGAAACATTTAAAGAGTCAAATTTCTGGTCCTTAAAACTTCCCTATTCGTGATCTTTCCCTGCTACAGAAACTCACAGTTTCTCCTGAATTCCTATTTTTCTTTCCCCATTTTACATCTTTTTAATTGTATGTGCATATATGTGTATATACAAGTGTGTCTATGTGTGATTTTTGTTTGGGGGCCACAAACGGCAGATTCCGGGCTTACCCTTAGTATTACACTCAGGAATCACGCTGGTACAGAAAATATGGATGTAGGGGATGGAACCTGGGTCGATTGCTTGGATGGTTAAGTCCTTACTCACTGTACAATGTCTCTGGCCCTAAGTAAATGTGCTCTAACACACCCATGGTGATCCCTGAGCAGATGTCCTTATTCGTGAAAAACCAAATCTAAGATAGCAAGATGCTTAAAAAAACACAACCCTTTACCCTTGTTGGATTAGAGTTCTAAACAATTTAGGTTTAACATTGTTCCATCATTTCTCCTCTGCTACAAGGAGCTTAGGCTTACTGAATAACACCCATCACAATGCTCCTGAATCACTCCAATTTCCTTAGTATTCATCTTTAACTTCCAAGTGCTCTGCTTCTCCTATGTATTAATCACCCACTTCCCCTAACCAGAAACTGTGAATTGTAAAGTCAGATTCTTCAGAGATCTCTGGATTTTGTATATGTAAGTCAAATTTTGACTTTCTCTTTCCTTTATATCCTCTGCAGTTTACTTTAGACAAATATCCTTTTTACTCCTGGACAAGGACCAGTGCAGTCCCAGTTGGGAAGATTGTGCTGGGAGGATTGGGATGGCCATGCCCCCAGCCCTCAGCTTTGTATAGACAAAGTAAGGCAATACTAGGCTTTTGTAACTTCAGAGTCAATTGACTGCAGATAGTATATACTCTTGGGCATAGTCATGTTTATGAGACTTAAGCCTCAGCTGCCCTTTGTTCTTAGCACCCCAAAAGCAAGAGACTGGATGGACCCAGGAGAGCTGTGAGGTACCCTGGCATTGAAAAGGGACAGGTAAGCACCATAACATAGGAGTGACTGATCATTTACGCAGATATTTGGCAGAGAAAATTGTCATTCACCCAAGGAGACACTCTGTCTCCCAGGGACATCTACGTTAGTTTTATCTTTTCCTCTAGTTGTATAAGTTAAAGATTCCAACACTTAGTTCTCTGGGCTTTGACGGCAAATAAGGATTTTTTTTACTTTTTTGGGTCACACCCGGTGATTCAAGGGGTTACTCCTGGCTCTGTACTCAGGAGTTACTCCTGGTGTTGCTCAGGAGACCATATGGGATGCTGGGAATCGAACCCAGGTCGGCCGCATGCAAGGCAAACACCCAACCCGCTGTGCTATCTCTCCAGCACCCAGAGCAAATAAAGCTTTTAACACTTACTTCTCTGGGCTCTGAGACCAAGCAAGGCTTTTACTGTAAATCCCAAACTAAGTTTTCAGGCCAGTTCACCTTGTGCTTCCCCATGGGATCCTGTCTCTAACTTTGTAACAGTTTGCATCAAGACCATACACACGTGCTTTCTAGAATGTTCCATTTCGAAGCTGGGGTAGTTTTGCCACTTGCCCCAGGTCCATCCAAGTCCCACGGCAGAACCTCCCTGTTGGGGTGTTAGGAACTACAGCAACTGAAGCCCGAGTCAAGTAATGATCACCAAGCAATTATGCCCTGGAGTAGATGACTTCAGATTCAATCAACTCCCAAATATTAGGAGCATAGCATTGATGGTCTTACTCTGTTTAACCAAAAAACATTCTGTATAGTAAAAATATAAATAATCTATAGGGGAAATAGAAAAGCAGGTACAAATACATAGCCCTTCAACTGCAAACCAGTACAAATACAAAGTTGAGAATTACCAGAAAGTCATGCTTTATAAGTAATTAAGACTGACCTGGGGAACTGAGACAACGCGAGGTAAAACATAAAGGAAAGGTTAAAGATAAACTTTAAACTAGGGATGTTAGCAAGGACATGATAAGCTTCTCTGGGAGGAGAAAGAGGGGCAATTCATAGATGAAGCCTAAAGCACTATGGGATAATATCCAGCAGATCACCAACAGCCTGGACCCTGTTTCCTTCTTCGATCCTCTGTCACCCTTCACCGGCCAGGGTGGGGAGACCAATTATAGCCACCAAAGGCACGTAGCACATGTCCACACATTATTTGAACACAACTCTCAGTAATCATTGTAATAGCCGAGTTTTGCCTGATCAGGGGGAGATGAAGAGTCGGGGTGCAATTTTCAAGTTGATTTTAGGATACAGAAATTCTGCGTTACAAAAAATAACAATATGGAGTCAGAGATAGTAAGCTGGGAGGGGCGCTTCCCATGCTGACCCCGATCGATATTCGGCATCTCACATGACCCAGAAAGAACTTAAAAAAGAAAAGAAGAATTCCAGTGTGCTGCTCCCAAAGTAATTCCACATATGTGCCCAACATACAACAAAAAATAGCCCCAAAGTAAATTTTCATTTGCAAACCACAACCACCCCTAGAACCACACCCAAGGGTCTGTCTGGAAATCAAGGCTACTAATGAATAGTGACGGAGGGTTACAGTGTCATTTGCCATTAAGGAGCTTCCCCCCTGCCCCTCAAAAATGAACAGTCGTTTTATAGTTTTGGAGGCACCACCTGCGATACCGACGAGGAACTTGACTCTGCGCTGAGGCACCCATCCTGGTCGAGCTTGGAGGTCGATCTTTGGTGGGCCAGATGCAAAGTAAATGCCCTAACCGCTGTGCTATCTCTCCGATCCTCTAAGAGAATCTGCAGGTTCTGCAGCAGGGAGGTCCCGGCCAAAGCATCCAGGACAGGGCCCAGCGCAGTCCTGTGCTGGGAGGGTCAGGACGGCCCAGCCCAGACGTCCTGCAACCCCCGCACTCTGCCCCGGCCACTCGCCACCACCACACAACTGAGCTGCAGGGGATCCCCAGAACCAGGCACTCACACCTGCGAACCTTGAGCCCCGTTACAGCTCCCACTGCACTCACCAAAGCTCTGCGACTACCACCAAACCCTGGCAGACTCAGGAACCACCGGGATATCGGTTGAAAAAGAAGCTTAAAAGTGTCCTTAGAGCTGGATTGGCCCTGAACCTCAATGCAAAGACCTGGAGGTGCGGGCGCTCACAGGAGGCCGCTATTGTCCTGCCATGAAACCAGCCTTCACAGATCCCTTCCACATGGGACAGCCTCTTCTCCCTTCACCTGCATAACAAATGGACTCCTGATCCAGTGTCTTGCAGGGAAACAGGTAAATGCCCTGCTGTGACTCACTTCCGCTTCTGCAAGCAGCCTTAAAGGGCCAGACACTAGCTGCGCAGAGAACAACTAGGAAAATGTAGGTAAATGTGTAAGGCTGGTTGGCTGGAGCGAAAGCACAGTGGATAGGGTGTTTGCCTTGTACGCAGCTGATGAAGGTTCAATCATCTGGATTCTATATGGTCCCATTTTGGTGTATAACACATTATTAGGATTTTACTGCTTCCAAAGTGTAAGTCTCAAAACATTTACCCTCAATGTTTGTGTAAATCAAATGGAAAGCTGAATACAATGAGTGCAGATATGCTACAGTGAGTGATGTGCTTCCTTGCATGTGGCTGACCTGGACACAAATTATGGGCAGCACAGCGGGATGTGACTCCCAGAACATAACAACACAGAAGGACCTGAAGAATGGAGGTTTGGCTGTCTATACAATGTCAAAAAGGCTCACCACAACATCCTGGTTGATCTCTGCCATGATCCTCTGCAAACCAGGGCCTCTGAGCCAAGTCAGAGTCACAGCAAAGAATGAAACCATGCTGAGTCTTGACAATACCCAGCAAAATGCAATGTTTGTACCTATTTACTTCTTATTTAATTCCTTCCACCTTGCTTTATCACTACGAACCATTATTTACCAGTTAACATACTGGGAAGTCCACATGCCAGGACATTGTCATAACCATGGAGCAGGTGATAATCAGCAAGTACCTTTCAGTTGTGGTACTAGTATCACAGGAAGCTTTCACACGTAACAGGATTATTTCCTTCCTTACTGTCCTTTTTTATCAATACCCCACCCACTTGTTGAAACTAAAATTGTTTTACCTAAGGGCCCTGTTCTGACGCCGGCCATTGTTATTATGGAAGTAATTGATCCAGCACAACTTTTATATTTACTAAAGCTTTTGGGAACATGAAGGCCTTCATATTCCTTACCTACAGGATTTTCTTCAGGATTCTCTTTAAAGTCGCAGGTGTGAATAATGCGCTTTCCACCTTCTTACATAAATATATATATATATATATATATATATATATGTATTCTTACATATATATAAATATGTATATTTATATATAGCTTCTCTCCAGTGTGAATTCTCCTATGCATAAGGCCCGAGGATCCAGGAAATTCCTTCCCACACTCCTGACAGATATAAGGTTTCACTGCAAAATAACTTTTCACATGCCCAGTAAGGGCTGAAGACAAACTGAACACTTTTCTACATTCCTGAAACTTATGAGGTTTCTCTGCACTGTGAATTTTCCTGTTCAGAAAGCTATGCCAATTGCATCAAAATTTTCCTGCAGTCCTTTCATATATAAGGCCTCAATCCAGGATAAATTTCTCTCACACAGCAAAACTTGAGGATTGAGTAAAAATCTTCCCACACCACTACATATGTTTTCTTCGAGTATGAATTTTCCTATGTTTAATAAGGAGTTAGGAGGAAGTGAAGTGTGTGCCAAAGTCTTTACAAACATAAGGTTTGTCTCCAGTATGAAAATTTCAGCCTCTCCTTCCATATCCTTCTCGACTCTGCATATTCAGGGTTAGGGAAATGAGATCCATTTATTACTGGATTTGGCATATCAATTTGGTCTATTTGGCATAGACCACGGATAGCTTGCCAGGCTCTGCCATGCTGGTTGGATATTTAAGGTACCCTGAAAAGTTAGAGAAAAGTAAATAAATGCGGCCGTGCGCGCCCGGGAGCTTGTTGTGATAATCTCTGGATCCTGGCCGTTGCTGGGGTTACACGGCAGTTGGAGGGTGTAACTGTCTAGCTACTGACAGGTCCAGTTCCAAACCGTGCAGGCTTGGAGATCTCAGCCCCGGGTCCCACACACCTGGGTTCCTCTGCCAGTTCTGTTATGCCTGAGGCTTATCCAAGTGTGTGGAGAATGGCCCCAGTAAGGCCTTGGCTGGGGCCTCGAGGTCTTCAGCTGTTGGGCCCTGGCAAGGACAGTCAGGCACAGGGTAGGAGACTCTGCCTTGTGCTCTCCTGGGAGCTTGTTGTGATAAAATACCAAGGCAGAAATAGGCTGCCAAAACGCAGAAAAACAAAAATGATTGTCTGTACTTTTAATGCTCGTACGCTGGCATCTGCTGCATCCATTGAAGACCTTATGGCACAAGCACAAAAGATCAAGTACGACATTATTGGTCTGACCGAAACGAGAAGACATCAATCCCATCATGCCGTTTTCGACACTGGAGAAGAACTGCTCCTTGGAACATGTGACAAAAGAGGCGTCGGTGGTGTCGGTATCCTTGTCAACACAAACTTAGTCACGAGCACTGATTCATTCGAATGCCTAACAACCCAAATCGGACGATTACACTTGAATAAATGTGGCTCACTACCGGGCAGTTTCTATCTTTGTTGTCTATGCACCAACATCCAGTTATGGTGAAAGAGAAACTGAGAAATTCTACATGGACCTGGAGAAGTTCTATAAAGAAGATCACACCTTCTACAAGATCATTGTCGGTGATTTTAGTGTCAAGATAGGACCAAGAAGATCAGTCGATGAACTCCACATCGGGACCCATGGCCTGGAATGGAACGAACAGGGTGACAGACTGTCTGAGTTCATCATGTCAACCAAAATCTTCCATGGTAAATCACAGTTCCAAAAGGCTGAATCTAAACGTTGGACATAGGCGTCTCCCTATGGACGGTTCCACAATGAAATAGACCACATCATATTCAATCGGCGGTTTTGCCTAACCGATGTTGCTGTTGTCCAAAATTCCAAACGGGATCAGACCACCATCTTCTTCGTGCAAAATTCTACCTCACAGAACGAGGAGAAAAGAATGCAAGGTTTAAGAAGAGGACTCCCAGAACAACCACCAACTGGGAGCTCTTTGGCTCTGTTGCGGCAACATGGGAAGATGCCGTCATTGACAACATTGATGAGGAATATGATCGAATGATTCAGCACCTCCATGATTGTGCAAGGAATGCCAAGAGAGAGATAACCACGAAAAACCGCCTTTCTTCGAAAACTCTTGAACTTACTCGCCAACGTGGCTTGGCACATGCCTCAGGCAACCACAAGCGAACATCCGAATTGGCAAAACAGTGCAGAGAAGCCATCAAGGATGACCTCAAAAACAGGAGAGCAGCAGTACTGGTAGATGCGGCAGAAACTGGGAAAAGCATTCATAACATCCGCCTGTTCTTCACCAACTACAAAACCAAGATGACTGCCCTCCGACATCATGATGGATCTATCACATCTTCCAGAAGGGCAATAGAGAAGATTATTCATGACTTCTACTCAGATCTCTTTAATAGCCACGTCCACTTGCCCACCTACCACATACCACATGATTGATATGTCATTCCCAATGTTCTCTCTTCCTAAATCCAACATGCTATCTCGTCAGTAAAGAAACAAAGAGCACCTGGCCCAGACAAGATCAGACCCGAACACCTGAAGAACTTACCATCAGTACTCATCAATACATTGGCTCGGCTCTTCACACGCTACCTGTCTGAATGCAAGATTCCATCCCAATGGAAAACCAGCAGGACTGTACTACTATACAAGAAAGGAGACATCCACGACAATGGCAACTATTGCCCAATCTGCCTATTGTCTGTCATCTACAAACTATTCACTCGAGTCAACCTGAATAGGATTAGCAGAACACTAGATGAAGGACAACCATGTGAACAAGCTGGATTCCGAAAAGGATTCAGTACCATCGACCATATCCACACGATTACTAAGCTCATTGAGGTATCTCGGGAGTTCAAGATGCGCTCTGTCTAACGTTCATTGATTTAAAGAAGGCCTTTTATTCTGTTGAGACGGAAGCAGTCATGGAAGCCCTAGCCAATCAGGGCGTACAAACTCAATACATCAGGGTCCTTCATGAGCTCTACTGCGGATTCACTACCAAGATCTCACCATTCTACAAAGAAGTAATCATCCATATCAAGAGAGGGGTTCGGCAGGGTGATACCATTTCACCAAAACTCTTCAGTGCCACCCTCGAGAACATCATGCAACGACTGGAATTGGAAAGCATGGGAGTGAAGATAGATGGTCGGCAACTACACCACCTCCGCTTTGCTGTTGACATCGTTCTAATAACACCAAACATCAGCCAAGCGGCACAAATGCTGAACGACTTTGACCGTGAATGCGGAAAGGTCGGACTACAGCTGAATCTTATGAAGACAATGTTTATGAGAAACAGCCTTGTTCCTGACGCTCCATTCGCTCTCAATGGAACCACCATCTCCGAATGCAACAGTTATATATACCTAGGTCGAGAAATCAACATGATGAATGACCTGGCACCTGAGTTGCGCAGGAGGAAGAGAGCAACTTGGAATGCCTTCAAGAGCATTGAAGAAATAACTAAAAGGACAAAGAACCTCCAGCTACGAGCACATCTCTTTGATTCCACTATTCTTCCTGCATTAACATATGCCTCAGAGACCTGGACCCTACGAAAACGGGATGAGAACGCTGTTCGGGTCTCTCAAAGAGGAATCGAAAGAACTATGCTTGGAATATCACGATTCACTCAAATGAGATGGGCTGGAGTGATAGCACAGCGGTAGGGCATTCGCCTCACAAGCGGCCAACATGGCCGACCCGAGTTTGATTCCTCCGCCCCTCTCAGAGAGCCCGGCAAGCTACCGAGAGTATTCGATATGCCAGACACAGTAACAACAAAGTCTCCAATGGAGACGTTACTGGGCCCGCTCGAGCAAATCGATGATCAACGGGAGGGCCTTTACTTTACTTTACTTTTACTCAAATGAGATATAGAATCCGGAGTTCTGATCTTCGTCAACGCTCAAGAATCAGGGACGCTGTCTCATTTGCCAAGAGATCAAAAATAAGATGGGCTGGACATGTAATGAGGTTTACAGACAACCGCTGGACTACAGCCATTACTGATTGGATTCCACGGGACATCAAAAGATCACGTGGACGCCCACCTATAAGATGGTCAGAGTTCTTCGTCAAGACCCTCAATGATCGGTTTGAGGCTCTGCATGTTCCTAGAACGAACAGATACCATTGGGCTACGCTAGCACGCAACCGGGATGAATGGAGACGTTACTGGCACCCACTCGAATAAACCGATAACGGGGATTAAGTGATTAAGTGAAATGATGAAAAGTTCAGTGCCTCAAAAGGATTGCAAAATACGCAAATGCCTTGCCACACTCCATATATATATATATATATATATATATATAGAGAGAGAGAGAGAGAGAGAGAGAGAGAGAGAGAGATTCACTGCAATATGCAATGTGCATTTTCTTATGGACAGAAAAGTTTGAATAGTAAGTGAAAACCCTCCCACAGTAGTGACACGAATAGTGTTTCATTCTCCTGTATGAACTTTCCCATGCTCAGAAAGACCTGAGAGGAAATGAAAGGCCTTTCCAATTACCTCACATATATAAGGGTTTTCTAAAAAACCGAAATTATGAAACTAAGACTTCAGGAATAAGCAAAGGCCTTCCTACATTGCTCACAAGTTATCTCTCCAGTGTGAGTTTTTCTGTGTACTAAGGCTTGTGGAATAAGCAAAGACTTTCCACTCCGTATATGCATGTGGCTTCTTTCCAGAGTGACTTTTTCTGTGCATACTAAGATGTGTTGAGTGATCGCACAGCGGTAGGGCGTTTGCCTTGCACGCAGCCAACATAACCGACCTGAGTTCGATTCTCCGCCCCTCTTGGAGAGCCCAGCAAGCTACCGAGAGTATCTCGCCCGCACGGCCGAGCCTGGCAAGCTCCCCGTGACGTATTTGATATGCCAAACACAGTAACAACAAAGTCTCCAATGGAGATGTTACTGGGCCCGCTCGAGCAAATCAATGATCAACAGGAGGGCCTTTACTTTTACTTTTTTACTAAGATGTATGAGTCAGAGAAAGGCTTTGACACATTGCTTACATGCATACAGACTCTCCAGTATGAAATCTCCTGTGTATAAGGTATGAGGATCCATTGAAGGTCTTCCCTCTGTCCTTACACATAAACAGTTTCTCTCCTGTGTGGATGTTCACATAGTACCACCGGGGTGATGCTGGACTCAAAAGTTTGTCCTCAGTGGTTACATTTCTGAGGATTCTGTCCATTATTGGCTTCTATGGGAAAGTGATGGTGCTGAGGACACGGGAAGAGTGATCTTCTGATCACCCTCAGAAGACATCCCACCTGTCTTGGCATCCCTGGGGGGATGAGGGCCAAATTGCTCACTTGAGCCTTTATCAAAGTGTGCAGGAAGAGACATTCCACCAGGGCTGGCTGCATCCATGTAGAACAGAGGATTCCAATTATTAGTCTATGCCATGAGAGTTATCATGTCAAAAGAAATCAAGCTCTGCAGGTAGGTAGCTGGTAGGGTACGGGACAATGAGATTCTTGGGGAAGTAATAAATCCAGATGGGGTTGAAAGCGGTGACTCTGAAGTCAGCCATGGGGATTCAGAGAGGAACTGGCCTAGTAGAAACCCAGAGAGCTGGAGACATGTAACAGGAGCAAAGGCTGGTAAGAACATCAAAGAACAAGGTCCGGCCAATGCTCTACCCCTTGACAACACGCGAGCAGTGGACTCTCAGCTACAAAGAAAACCCCAGAAGGCAGTTTCAGAAACATGATTTCAAACTGAGAGTATCAGGCTAGTACAGTAAGTTGTATGCAGTCAATCTAGGTACAATGTCCCGAATTCCAAATGGTCCCCTGAGTACCATATGATTCATAGATGGATGGAATTTTGCTCTATCCAATCATAAATGTTTCCTTTTTTACCTCTAATATAAGAAAAGAGACTTGGGTGGGATCCAGGATTGTGATCAACCTTGAGAGTAATCACAGGTAAACGGAATGGTCTTCTGGGATGTGGGGAGCTTGGGAGCTCACCCATATTCCCACTTATAAAAGATTTCATCAAGGCGCCCCTTCCATCCTTTCAAACGACATTCTGTGCACAATTACGTGCATCTAAACTCTCCAACTCTGACCAGAGCAACTGTAGATCTGGGTAGGGTGTTGCTTGCATATGGTCAACCTAGGTTCAATCCCCAGGAAACTGTAGAGTCTCCCGGAGCACCATCAGAAATAATAACTGAGTGCAGAGCCAGGAGAAACCACTGAGGATCACCAGGTATTGTAGGATAATTGTCGTCTGCCCTTGCTCCCTGGCCAGTGTGAGCTTATGTTTGTGGATTGCCCATAACCTTTCAATTACCTTTGTCTCCTGATAAGACTTTGACTTGGAAAGATTGTCTTTCTCTTCTCCTTAATGTCTTTTGCATGGTTAGGTATTTCAGAGTAATTGCTTTTTGTATGGATACAGGAGGACAGTTACAAAGACAAGCCTGAGCTTTAGAGTTGATAGTCTCCAGATAATATTACCTCCTGGACAACTGCTCTCTTGACTGAAGCCTCAGTTGCCCTTACCTTCTCGATCCTCAAAAGAAGGGTCTGATGAGGGACTAGATGGACCCAGGGCAAGTGTGAGCTAGCTACCCTGGCATCGAAATGGGCCTGGCCAAAGTAACATAATTCTTATCTATAAGAGCCTGGTTATGGACAAATTCTGTCATGAATCAAAAAGTAATAACTGGACTTGGACGCTGCTGGGATTAGGAGTGATTGATCGGCCTAAGCACAGTAGTCTGAATCTGTGGTGAGAAGTCCCCAGTAGTGTCACCCACAACCCTAAAAGTATATACTACTGTGTCCATACAGAATGATAATCATTAGGAAGTAAAACTAAATATATCTATTAAGTTGCTGGTCTAAGAAGAGGAGTAACACACCTTGAAGGCTGCTTTTCCTTCTTGGGCTGCAGGTGATGTGGAAGTCTGGAAAACCATTTTTCATTGCGCTTCCCGTGGGGAGGCGGGGATCGGGGTCGTGGTAAGAGAAGGAAAAGAGCAGCTTCAGGGAGACAGGGGGAATGAAGGACACTGAGAAAAGGGATGGTCCTCCTCCACCCAGATTCCCTATCTTCCAGTATGTAGGCGTTACACCGACCAACTGCCCCTGGCGCTGTGTAATCCCATCAATGGCCAAGACCCAGAGACTATAAAACCTTGTTACTGAAAGAAAACACGCAGTCTCCTGCCTCTGTATCTGGCTGTCTTATTGGGGTGCTTTGGAGGAGGGTTTGTTGAGTTTCCCTCCCAATCCCGAGCTGTAGACCTCTGGTTTCAGCCACAGTCCCACAAGTCCCCACGAGCCACACGTATGAAGGAACCGGCAGAGAAACCCAGGTGTGCAGGACCTGGGGCTTAGATCTCCAAGCTGCTCGTATTGGGACTGGGCCTCCTCCACCCAGATCTCCCATCTTCCAGTATGTAGGTGTTACACCCACCAACTGTCCCTGGTGCCGTGTAATCCCATCAATGGCCAAGACCCAAAGTCTATAACACCGTGCTCTGGGAAGTGCACGGCCACTTGAAATCTTATTATATAGACTTACTCTGGAAAAACTGGCATGCTACCAGAAATATCCTGCCCACACCGCAGAGTCTGGCAAACTCCCCATGGTGTATTCAATATGCCAAAAACCAGTAAAATGATGGTTCTCATTCTTCTGACCCTGAAAGAGCCTCAATTGTGGCACTTCTTAAAATCTCAGGGGTAGGACAAAGGAGACATTGCTGGGGCCTGCTTGAGTCAATCGATGAACAACAGGATGACAATGATACAGTGCGAGAAGAAGAGACACAGAGTTAGAGGACACAGATGCGACTTAGAGAGAAGGCTGAGAGCTGAGAGGTGAGAGTAAGAGTGGCTGGGGAGATTGGAGAGGAGTCACAGAGAGCGTTGGAGAGCGAGTTAGAGAGAGGGTTGGATAGAGCTGGGAGAGACAAGAGACTGAATAATCAGCAACCAGCCCGGTCCTCATTCTACTTTCATCGGTCCAAAGCAACAGCTGTCCAGGGTGGAGAAGTGGCTTGAGAGCACCAAATGTGGACAGTGAGAGAGAGCCGCCAGGAGAGACCAGGAACATCTGTTAACGTGTAAATCTGGTTAGAAGCCCCACTTCTCATAGGGTCCCCAAGCTCCCCTGGATTGACTCCTGAGTGCAGAGTTAGGAGTAAGTCCAGAGCACTTCTGGCTGTGATCTGAACACAAAAACACAAAAAGTGAACTTTGTGGGGCTGGAGCGATAGCACAGCCGGTAGGGTGTTTACCTTGGACACGACCAATGCAGGTTTTATTCCCAGCATCCCAAATGGTCCCCCAAGAACCGGCAGGAGTAATTCATGAATGCATGAGCCAAGAATAACCCCTATGCATCACTGGGGGTGACCCAAAAAGCAAAAAAAAAAAAAAGTGAACTGTGTAGTTAATCAGAAAAAAAACACAACTTTCTCAACTTAGCAAAGAAGCATTTTTATGATGGCTACAGAGATAGCACAGACCACGAGTTGCTTGTCTGGCACATAGCTGACCAGGGTTCAATCCCTTTCACTTCACGGAGTCCCCAAACCTAGAATTATCAATGAGAACCGAGCCGGCGTAAACTCTAATCTCCATTGGGTCGAGCCAACCAAAAATAAATCAATAAACTTAGGTGCTAGAACTATAGTTTGTTAGGGTACTGGCCTTGTACACGGCTGACCTGTATACCCCGGCACCAAACTGAGTACCGTTTTGGCAGCAACCACAGGATATGACCATATGAGCTGACAGTGAGTGGGAGGGCACTTGTCATGAACGCAAAGGACTTAACTTCACAACCTGAATTGCCAAGGAGTGATCCCGGAGCACTGATGGGTTCGGCAAAATTCCACATAGACAATCCCCCTCCTGCTCAAATAAAGGCAATGAGGATTTATCTGCAAACAGAAGAGGTGTGAAATCTAGTAATATATTCTGAAAGGTCAGTCGTCTGGGTTTGTTGTTTTGTTTTGGGACCACATCCAGAAGTGCTCAGAGCTTACAAGCCAGGTTTTCAGACTATGAATTTACTCCTATGGGTATGTGATTTTATAAAAGAAAAAGAGGATGAAAAATTACACTTAGAGCCAGAGTAATAGTACAGTTGGCAGGGCATATGTTTGGTCCCTGGCATCACATATAGTCCCCCAAGCACTGCCAGGAGTGTTTCCTGAGTGCCAAGCCAGAAATAACACCTGAGCATTACCGCTGTGTCCAAAAAAAGAAACGAAAAATTAAATTTAGCCCAAACGAGATTTTAAAGTCCAAAATTTTGCTCAGAGCCTCCAACTCCTTCATTTTCCCCTAACAGCCATCTGTTGAAAGGGCTCTAGAAATTTCACATGTAAGAACTTTCCATGAAGGCATAAACAGGAGAGAGCACACCAGACTGAAGCAGATGCCAGCCACCTGGAAGCCCAGAGGGCCTTCCCTGGTATCCACTGTCCACTAGTCCCCTGAGCACAGAGCAGGGCACAGACCTCAAGTACTACCAGGTGTGTGCCCAAATCTCACCTCCTCTGCTCTGCAAGTAGTGAGATACACCCAAGAAGAGAAGCTCAGAAGGTAGAGCACCTGATTTACCTTTGGGGGACATGGCATGGCTCCCCCTGCATCTCAGACACACAGACACATGAGGGGGAGAGTCTCTGACTACCTCCAAGTTTGTAGCAAATGGAGCAGGGTGAGGGAAAGACCTGAGAAACACTTCAACCCCAAATAGATGCTCAAAGAATGCTCATGTGTTAAGACAAATTCTGAAGTGGGACAAATTCTGAAGTTTTGCTCAGGGGACAATATCCCCTACTGATGTTGTGGCAAGGATAACTTTGGTCACTGCAAGAAAGACAAACGCCCTCCTGGCTGGACTACTGCACCAGCCCCTAAGAGTGAGACATTTACAACCTATTGCAGCTGGTCCCTAGAAAACCCCTTTCGGCAAGTACTCACTTCAACAGCAGGGCACAACCCTGGTCTTGGAGAGATGGACAGTGGGGATGCCTGGAATCTGGACAGGTGAGGCAGAAATTCTTTTCTCTGAGGAAATATAATCACATAGGGTTAGCAAAGCTAATAAGTTGATAGGGTGCTTTTCTTTCAAGCAGCTAAGCCGGGGACAATATGCAATAGAACATAGGCTCACCCACTCCAGCACTGCTAAAAATGATACATGAACTCAGAACCAAGAGTAACCCATGAGCACTGAGTGCTCTGTGGTCAATAAAAGTACAATAAATTAAGTAATGAAGACATTTCTGGGGCCGGAAAGATGGTACAGGAGGTATGAGTTTGCTTTCCATGCGGCTAACCCAGATTCGATTCCCGAAATCCCATATGGTCCCCGAGCACTGCCAGGAGTGATTCTTGAATGCAAAGCCTAAGTAAACCCTGAGCATCACTGGGTGTGACCCTAAAAATCCAAGAAAAAGAAATTTCTGTGTAAAGAGATTGGAGACACAGTACAGCAGGTGAGGTGCTTGTCTTGCACTCAGCCAAACCAAGTTTGAATCCTGGCATTATTAGAGGGGTTAGGGCACACTCTGGAAGTGATCCAGCTACTTCCTGCTAAGATTGCATATTTGGTTGCAAGACCCACTGTAGCACCACCCTATTGCACCCCTCCAGACCGCAACCTGAGTTGGCTTAAAGCTCCACACCTTGGGGCCTGAGTGACAGCATAGACAAATGAGCATTTCTTTTGAAGGTGGCCAACCTGGGTTTAATTCTGGGCATCCCTCATGGTTCCTAGCACCACTAGGAGTGCTTGCTGGATTTAGAGCCAGGAGTAACCACAATGCCTCGCTGGGTGTGACCCAAAATGCAAAATAAATAAATCAAAAGGAAAGAGAAGCTCCCCACCTCCCTGAACTCCCAGAACCCACTGAATGCACAAGAACCAGTGAAAATTAAAGGCTCTGCCAAATGCTTTTGAGCCCCACGCACATGATGAATATGCCCAGCCCCTCCCCCCATCCAGCCCGGCCACCCCCCAAGAATGACAGGACAGAGGGGAGGGTGTTTTTTCCTTCATGCTGCTGACCCAGATATGGCGTACCCTGAGCAACGCCAGGATTGACCCCTGAACACTGCCAGGTGGTGCTCAACACCCCCCCACGAGGAAAAAGTATGCGCC
This sequence comes from Sorex fumeus, assembly GCF_029834395.1. Lineage (NCBI taxonomy): Eukaryota > Metazoa > Chordata > Mammalia > Eulipotyphla > Soricidae > Sorex > Sorex fumeus. The sequence continues at coordinate 6,430,229 of NW_026606076.1, forward strand.
CCCAGGTCCCTTTGATGAGGGAATCCCATGCTTTAGCCCTACTCCACAAGCAACCTAAGGAACGAAAGGGGGCGAGGAACGGGATGTCCTGGGGACACTGCTGGGATGATCCACGCACCCCTGTGACTGACCAGGTGCCGGGAGTCGCCCTGAAACTAAGATAACGCTGAGCTGCCCTCACACGCCCCATCAGATCTGGGGGAAACTGAGGCTCCCTCTAACTCTGACGCTTTGTGCTTTGGGAGGGGCCCCAGCGATGGGTCCGCAGGGAGGGCGCTGGCCCCGCATCCCGACACCCCAAAGGGTCTTCGGATCCCGAGGGAGGGAGTCCTGGGCGCCACCGGGTAAGGGTCTAAAGCACATAAAATAAAATTTAAAAAAAATTTTTTTCTCTTGTTCATTCGTTTATTGTCCTTGTTTCTGGAACGTTCAGAACGACCTTCGCGCTTCCAATTCATTTTTCTCCACGACCACGTGCTTTCTCTACCCACCCTTTTATTTTGGGGGGTCTGGGGCTTTGCTCAGGGGTTACTCCGGGCTCTGGGCTCACTCCAGGCTGGTCCCGGGACGCTGTGGGGGGCCTGGATCAAACCCGGGCGGCCGCGTTCCCCCCTCACGCATCTTTCTAAGTAAGTTCTCCTCAATAAAAACGTTCGTGTTTCCCTCAAAATCAGTTTATAAACAAGGTAAAGTTTTCCACAGCAGCTCTCAGGTGCGACCCGGGTGAGGGGCCGCCCCCCCACGCCACCGCCACGGAGCGACCCCGCCGCCCACAAGGCAGAGACCGCGGACGTCCAGGCGCTCAGAGCGACCACCCAGACGGGCAACGGTGAAACCGACCTTCCGGGACCCCCCCCCCCACCGGCCTCCCCTGGGTGCCCCCTCACCCGCTCCTCACCTTCTGCAACCACGCGACCCACTGGCACTTCCGCATGGAACGCCAAGGCTGGCTGATAAAGGTCGCGGATTTTGTGACGTCACCTGCACGTTCGCCCAGAGCCTTAAAGGGCCAGGCTTCAAATATTCCTGACCAGGTAATTTCCTGGTCAGGAAGGTTAATTTTTCCTCGTTTCTGGGATAGGATCAGGTGATCCAGACAGCTGGGGGTTGCCAGGTCTGGGATAGATAGAGAGGGATGAGCTGAAGAGATGACATGTTGAGCAGAGAGTCTTTGTATTTACGAAGGAAATAAAATTCACAAAAATACTTTGCAAATAGCCGCGAAGATCATCTCTCTGAGTCCCAACGTTCATTTATTTATTCATTTACAACCCTCAGCCACGTGCTAGGACCAGGCCCCCAGGATTCCTCCTGGCAATTGCCAATGAAAAAGACTGGCTTTAAAAGCGTCCCTAACCACTGGGGGCAGAGGAGCGGCCGCTCAAAGTGATCTGGCAGTTTTACATACACATGTCTACACAGAAAGCTGCAGGACAGGGCCCGGCACAACCCCTGGTTGAGAAGGTTGGGATGGTCAAGACTTAGGACATCAGCAGGTGCAGCATCCTCAAGACCCACAGACCCCCATCTTCAGCTCCACACCCAGGCCATGTTGCCCCACTGCAGATCTGGAGGTGAAGATGCCCCAAGGATAATGCACTCACACCCGAGAACACTGTGCTGTACTAAATCCCCCCAGTGCAACCAGCAAAGCTCCATATCCTCCTAAAGCTTCTGGAGCAAGGCAGACCCCAGGAACCCACTGGATATTGATGGGGGGAGTGAAAAACAACCACAACAGTGTCCCAAAAGCTGGCAAGATCCCGTTGGTCACATTACAGTCACTGGAGGTGAGAGGTCCTCATGTCCTGCCACTATTTGGCCTTCAGTGCCCCCCTTCGACTGAAGTATCACTTTGTCCTTTAAACGCATGCCTGGAGGAGGCCTGATCCACTTGACATCATTAGGAAGCAAAGGTGCACATGGAAGAATCCCGTCTGTGACATCACCCATTTCACCAAGGAGCCTTAACGTGCCAGGTTCCAAGTGCAGACAGACCATTATGGCAGCCCAGGTGACTCAGTGCAAGGGGGATGAACTCGAATCAAAAAGAGGAGAGGCAAGTGCTGGAGGGTCAGGTCACAGAGTTCAGAGCAGTGAGTTAAGGTGGAGTCCCTTGGCCCTGTACTGGTCAAACATAGAACCAATGCTCCCCAACACTTCCATCATAAAAAAAATGAGATTGATTCAAAGTAAAACAGACAAATAGGTTGTGAATGGCTCCTGGGACAATGAGTTTCTCTGGGAAGTCATTAATCAAGATGGGTGCAGTGTCTCTGAAGCCAGCCCTGAAGATGCAGAGGAACTGGCCTAGCAGCAACCCAGAGAGCTGTAGAGACACTGGGCAGGAACAAAGGCTGAGAAGAACATCAGAGAGCACTGTACAGTGAACAATCTACCCCTTGAAAAAACGCTATCTAAGAACCTACAAGGAAATCCCAGACGAAGCTCTAGAAACACGTTTTCAAACAAGAGTATGTGGAAAGAAGTTAGTACTGTGGCTTAATGCTTGTGTTAAGCATGGTTTTCCTGAGTTCCATTCCTGGCATCGAAAAAAACACAGACTGCTAAGAACTGCCAAGTATGGCATGAATTACATAAAACATATTTCAATAAATAAATTCATGTATAGACCTACCCTAAAAACGGAGGCACATAGAAGCTAATGGGCACCAAACTTTACTAGATCATTTTGTACACTACATCTTTTGAACAGGAAAAAACAGTTTTATTCATTCTGGTGGCTAGTAGGGTTGAGATTTTACCAATTACAAACGCAACATTTTGTCGTCTTTTCTTCTAATATAACTGAAATGAGAAGAATAAAATCCAGAAATGTGACCACCCTTTATAGTTAGTCATCACACCTGATGTTATTGCCTGCTGTGATGGGAGTTTGGGCATCTGCCAGGTTCCCACAATTTGTAAAATATTTTGATCAAGGGGCCTTTTCCACCCTTTCATGGAACCATCAGAAAACTTTCTGTTCACCGTGTAAGTTCATTTCAAGTATCTAATCCACCCCTTTACAGAATAATTACAGGGAAATTATCCTAAACTTTTCAGAAATATTTATCCTCAATGTTAAGGGAAATGTAATAAAAATCTGAATACAACAGTACAGTGCAGAGCTGATACAGTGGGAAGGTACTTGATTGCACAAGACTCATCCGGATTCTAAGTCCAGATCCCAATAAGGATATCTATGTCCTCCCTCGCAGGTGTGGATGAGCTCAGACCCAAGAGTATGGATTGAGAAAAATAGGTGTGAATCCTCAAAATATAACAGAGGAAGGCCTGAAGTATGGAGGTTTGCATCTTTTTCCATTCAAAAGGATTCACTGCAACATCCTGGTTGATCTCTATCATAAACCCCGCCAACCGGGGTTTCTGCCTCAAACCAGAGTCCAAGCAAAACTGAGACACTGGGCTGGAGTGATAGCACAGCGGGTAGGGCGGTCTCATTGCATGCAGTCAACCCGGGTTCAATTTCCAGCATTCCATAGGGTCCCCCAAGAACAGACAGGAGTAGTCCCTGAGTCCAGAGCTAGGAGTACCCCTGTGCATCTCTGGGTTTGACCACAAAAACAAAAGAAAACAATAAGAGTGACACTGATCATTGTGATCGATGGGTGGTGTTTGTACCCATTTACTTAGTTCCTATTTAATCAGTTTTCACCTGGATTCCATCAGCAAGACACATTATTTACAGGTGAGAGAGCAATAGCACAGCAGGTAGGGCATTTTCCTTGCATGCGGCCAACCCAGGTTCAATACCCAGCATCCCATATGGTCCCCCGAGCACAGCCAGGAGTGATTCCTGAGTGCAAAGCCAGGAGTAACTCCTGAGCATCTCCGGGTGTGACCCACCCAAAAAAGAAGAATAAAAGGACCCATTATTTACAGGTTAACATACACATCAAGTCCAAGTGCCTGGACACTGGCATAGGAAGTAGTAATCATTACTATTACTATTATGGTTTGCTATATAAGGTAACTAAGGAGGTTAATTCAGCTTCAACAGAAACTCAGGCCTTAGTAGGCGTATTAAAATACACAGTGGCAAGAACTCCTAAGAGTGTACAGAATGAGAAGATCTTTGTATTTCCCTGAATCGCAATCATCAGCAATTCCCTTTCCCTCATAGTACTGAATTTACCATTTTAATTTGAACATGAGAACTGTAACATAAAGAATGAACTAGGAGTGTATATTTCAGACTTCAAAAAGCTGAAGCAGAGTGTTTGCCATAGGATCCCACAAGCACCCCACTCCTAGAGTAATTCCTGAGTACGTATTCAGGAGAAACCCCTGAACATCACCCAGGTGGGACACAATAATGAAAAAAACATGGTCAAAGGGCAAGCCGTGAGGAACCCAGAGATAATGGAGGCCTTGTGTATCCCACAAGGGCTGGGGGAGATTGAATGATGCATTCAAGGTAAATTGAAATTCAGATTTTAGGGACTGCTGGGCATTTGCCTTGCAGGGGATGACCTGGGTATGATCCCTTCCCCTCCCAGTCCCACCTGCAGTGATCCTGCCTGAGGAGCCAGAAGTAACTCCTGAGAATTTCCAATTGTGCCTTGTCCCCACCCCTACAAAATAGTACTTGTTTTGTGTGTTGAACAGAAAGCGCTATGTTAGGGGGATCAGGTTTATGAATGACAGATGTGAATGATTTCAGTGATCCCTGTGATCAAGGCTTTCTCTGTCTGTAGATGGTTTTTCTGGGCTCACCTCCAGTACCACATGGTCCCCCGGTACCACTGGGAGTAGTTACAACCTGGGCAGCACTGAAAGCCTTAGAATATGCATCTTTGGGGAGGGAGACACAGTCAGCAGTGCTCAGGGCTTATTTATTCCTGCCTTTGCATTCAGGAGTTATTCCTCTGGGGCCAGGGTTGAGGTCTCCTAACATCCTAACGTCCAGCACCTCCTAATGGTTTGGAGGGAATTGCTGTAGGCATTCAGGCAGATAAGGAAGGTTTCCCCTCCCAAGGCAAAGGCAGTAAATTTCCTGGGAATAGCTCCGAAGTTGTGAAGGCAACCTTGCAGAAAACAGGAACTAAGTCCTGATCACACCCTCACCTATGGCCAGAAACAGACCCATAGAAGCTCTTGCAGAAACAAAAGGCCAGGAAAGGAATTTCAAAGAAGATCATCACCCCTCCTCCTTAGCAACGCGACTTTGACCTAGGTAAAAGCCTAGATTGGATTCCCTTCTGTTCGAGGGAGACCGCTGATTGGCTTTCCCAGACATTTGCGGAAGCAGGGCAAGTGTTGGGTCTCCGAATGGGGGAACCAAAGTCGGACTCCATAAGGATGTGGGGACCCCTACCACTGCTTCCGAAACCGTTCCCCAAATTATACAGTCAGATCAGGAGGTGTGGACCAGGTGGGGTGGGGGTTGAGGGATGACCCCAGACCTCAATGGGGGAGCACCCCAATGGTGCTGCTTCATTCTCAAGAGGTCCGTGTGCCAAGAGGAGGTCACCTCTCATGGATTCAACTCTCTTACAACCGCAAAGGGCTGGAGGGGATGAGATAGTCCAGCATCTTCCGGCCCTGCCTGTGTCCGACTGGGCCTTGGGTCAGAGAATAAATGGGGATCTGTGTCTGGGTGTCCTTGCTGCCTGGGGCTCGCCCCAATCACTCTATGTGTGGAGGCACACCTAGTGGGCAGTGCTCCAGAGCCAGCTACCCGAAAGCGAATAGGGTGACACAGGAGAGGCTTGCCTTCCTGCAGTACGACGTGTCCAACCAACTCAGTTCTAAACGTCTCCAGACCCCACATCCACATATCACAGCACCCCGCGTTGTTGAGGGTGCCATATTTCATCCTGAGTTTTGAGGTTCCTACACACATGAGAATTCCCATGGCTTCTGTTCTCCGTGGAGGAGGGTGGCAGAAGCCAAATTCAACTCCAGCATCTCCAGATATCTGGGGTGAAGGTAACAGTCATCAGAGGAGCTAGGGTGTGTTAAGAAAAATTTTAATTACACAGGAATAATGAGCTTAAGACTGGGCAATCTCCTTCCCTGGAAAATCTAAATACATCATTTCTTCAAAGGAATGTTTTTTTGCTTTTTGGCTAATACCCAGAAATGCTCATGTGTTACCCCAGGCTCTGTACTCAGAAATTACTCCTGGTGGTACTTGGGGGACCATATGGGATGCCGGAAATTGGACACAAGTTGGCTGTATGCAACACAAACATCCTACCAGCTATACTGTAGCTCTGGCTCCGAGGGGATTTTTTTTGGGGGGGGGGGCTGTTTTGGTGTGTGCCCACAGGGTTCTGGGAAATATTGAGTACCTGGGATTGAACCTGGTCGGTTACAAGCAGGGTGATATTATTTTGTCGTTGTTCTGTTCACTCTGAACAAGAAAAAAATATGAGCCCTCTTTGCTCTATCAGTGGCCCAGCTCTTTGGAAAGGTTTCCAGTTATAGTCAACCCCACGTGCCATCATCCCATGTTCTGAGGATGCAACAACCCTCTTCTACAAAGAAAAGGGGTCAGGGATACAGCAAGATACAGCTCAGAACCCACCAAGTTAAGGTGGGGGAATCTGCCATCATGGGACTGAGGCTGTTTTGGTTTAATTTGGTTTGTTCATGGTTTGGGGCCCCAACACCAGCAATGCTCAGGGTTACTCCTGGCTCTGCACTCAGGAATCACTTCGACATGATGGTGGGGCTGTATGGAAAGCCAAAGAAAGAATCTTCTTGGGGGTCGAGTGGGTTGCTCCCGCTTTGTCTCTGGACCATGAAGGGTGCAGAGTATTGAACTGATGTGGAAAGTCCAAGGCAAAGTCATTTATTTTGATTTTTGTTCTCTTCACTGAGCTAGAAACCTTCTGCAGCCACTTTGCTATGTCTGTGACCAAGCCATTGAGAAACATTTCCTTTTATGGGCAACCCACACCCCAGCACCCCACATTCTGAGGGAGCCCAAACCTCTACTACAAGGAAGAGGCAGCAAGGATACAGCAAGATACAGGTCAGAAACCCGCACGATGGGGTGAGGGAATCCCCCAATAAGGGACTGGGGCTATTTTGGTTGTATTAGGTTTGTTCATGGTTTGGGGGACACAAATCCAGAAACGGCAGAGGTTCTCCTGAGGTTGCATTCAGGAATTCCGCATGATGGTGGTGCTGTATGGAGAGCCAGAGAAAGAACCGGGGCCTGTGACCGCAAGCCAAATGCACTAACCCCTCTGCTCCCACTGCAGCGACCCAAGCGGCTTAATGACCCTATTCCTAACATTAAAGCAAAGAAATGGGCAGGAAATCTAAAGCATGGGAAAGGTGGGCCGCAGCAGTTCTGGCGATACACCAAGAGATGGCGCTGTGGGCGTTTCTGTCCTTCTCTGGGATCGTTTCTTTCTTATTTATTTCTTATTAGTGAATCACCATGAGGTACAGTTGTAGACTTACAAATTTTTGTGCTTGGGTTTCAGTTATACAATTATCGAGTACCCGTCCCTCCACCACCACTGATCCCAGTTAGTCCCTCTCCTTCCATCCCCCTCATCCCACCCTGCCTCTGTGGCAGGGAATTCCCTTTTGTTCTCTCTCTCCTTTGGGGGGCTGTGGTTTGCAAATGAGGCATTGAGTGGCAACCATGATTGGTCTATAGTTAACTTTCAGCATCCATCTCCCATCCTGGGAGGATCCTCCCAGCACCCTTTATTTGGTGCTCCCTTCTCTATATGAGCTGCCTTTTCCCCTAGCATGTGCGGCTGGCCTCCATGCGATGGAGTAAACCTCCTGGCACTTGTCTCGGCTATTCTTGTGTTAGTCTGAAAGAAAGGGACAAACATAGAAAGATTGCTTTCATCTGGGGAACATAAAGTAACAAAACGTGCTCGTTTCTCTAAGAATTGTCCACCCTTGGGTTTGCTTCAGTGTTCAGTATGGGGTAATAAAGGATCAAGCAAGCCTCTTCCACAGGTGCAGCAGTAGGAAGGAAAGCCTGCGGTTGCTTGTCTTTCACTTGAGTAATCTGGGCTCAATTCCAGCCTTCAGATCTTTGTGAGGAGGATATCTGAATCGCCTTGGGGGTCGAGTGGGTTGCCCTAGCTTTGTCTCTAAACCTGGAGTGGTGTAGAGGATTGAACTGAACCTTTAATGAGCAAGGCAAGGTTATTTTCTCACATTAATTGTTCTTTTCTCTCTGCACAAGAAAGGTTCTGAATGCACCTTGTGATGCCTGTGACCGAGCAATTTGAATGTTTCCTGTTATGGGCAACCTACATCCCATCACCCCACATTAGGAGGGTACTCTAACCGTCTTCTACACCGACGTGGGGAATGGAAGAATATACATTTCTGACACCCTCAAGTTGGGCTGATGGAATTCACCATCAAGGAACTGAAGCTCTGTGTTTTACTTTTCTTTGTTGTTTGTTCCTTTATGGTTGTGGCCACACCCGGATATGCTCAGGGCCTTCTCCTGCCTCTGCACTCAGGAATCACTATGGACATTATTGAAGAACTGTAGCGGAAATCTATGACTATACCCGGGTCCTATGGATGCAAGGCAAAAGCCCTATCTGCTCTACTCCCGTTGCAGCGGCCCAAGCTGCGTGCTTGATCCTTAATGACCCTATATTTAACATTTAAGGAAAGAGAAGGGCTGAAAATCTTAAACGTGGGAAAATTTGGACCGCGGAAGTTATGCTGAAATCCCATGAGATGGAGCTTTGAGCGATTCCGTCCCTCTCCAGGCCCCTTTCTCTAAGAATTTTCCACCCTTAGGTTTGCTTCTGTGTTAAGTATGGGGAAATTAAAGATCAAGCACAGAACATCAAAGGGGCAGTGTTTGGAGAGCCTTGAGGGTGCGAGTCTCTCACATGGGTGACCAGCATTCGATTCCCGCCTTCAGATCTTGTGGGATACATGGCTGAACCACCTCGGGGGTTGAGTGTGCTGCTCCATATTTGCCTCTAGACCAAGAGGGGTGTAGAGGATTGACCCTTACGTGGACAGAGCAAGGCAAAGCTGCAAGGATGGAGCCATAGGACAGCGGGTAGGGCGTTTGCCTTGCATGCGGCCGACATGGTCACCTGGGTTCAATTCCTCCACCCTCTTGGCAAGATAACAAGAGTATCTTGCCCAAACAGCAGAGCATGGCAAGCTACCCGTGATGTATTTGATATGCCAAACACAGTAACAAGTCTCACTATGTTACTGGGCCCCCTTGAGCAAATCGATGAACAAAGGGAGGACACTGTGAGACTCTGAGCTAAAAAACATCTTAAGCCACTTTGTTATGTCTGTGATGAAACCATTTAGAAATATTTCCTGCTATGGGCAACCCACACCTCATCACCCTATGTTCTGAGGGTACCCAACCCTCTTCTACAAGGAAGACACAGCATGGATACAGCAAGATACAGCTCAGAAACACCCACGTTGGGGTGAGCTAATCCTTCAATAAGGGACTGAGGCTGTTTTTGTTTTATTTGGTTTGTTCATGGTTTGGGGGCCACAAATCCAGCAAGGCGCAGAGGTTCTCCTGGCTCTGCACTCAGGAAGCACTCAAGCATGATCGTGGGCTGTATGGAGAGACAAAGAGCGTGAGAGCTTTCTTTCATTTGGGTAACCTGGGGTCTATTCCAGTCTTCATATCTTGTGGAGTACATAAATGGTGCATAACTGGACTCACTATAAACAGTGCTCCTTTCCCACAGTCCAGGGCTTCTCCCCTGGCGCAGTTTGTGTCCATGGACTGAGCAGAACAGTCTCTGAGTAGCCTGTCCCAGGGGCGTGCTTCTTTGCAGCATGGGCGCTCACTTCCTACTGGTAACCCACAGAAGACATCCCACCTATCTGGGCATCCTCATGGGGCTGAAGGCATAACTGCATACTCGAGATGTTGTCACAGTGTGCATGACCAGAAGAATTCCTCCTGGTCTGTTGCTCCCCGAAGAAAAGCAGAGAAGGATTCCAATTACTGTGCTGTGCCTGATAGTCTTCTCGTCAAAAAAAATTCTAGACCTGGAGGTTGGTTTCTAACATTTACCCAACTCGGTTGCAATTCTGACACGTGGATGGATTTTCCAGGCAACGACCTGACGTCTCAGGAAGATGGACAAGCAAAATAGACCGACGGAAGGCCACATTGCTGTGTAATTTTTTTCCAACTCAAAGAACATACACAGTACGTGGAAATAACTCCCTCTGCAGAAAATTGAAGCACCAGTTTAGAGGAAAAATAAAAGGGGAACGAGACTGGGTTTTGTACTAGCTTAGTGTGGAGCTTAGTGGGATAGCTTAGTGGGATACACATGCAAAGGCAATGATGCATTCCCACATAGCCGAGACAGACCTTTGAAAATATCTCACATGAAACAGATTCCTCGCGAGGATCACTGAGTTTTCTGTCATCTTGCTCTATTTACTAAGTTGAGGAGAGGGTCACACCAGCATTGCTCAGGGATTCCTGCTGCCTGGAATCTCGGGGCCGAGAGAGATAACCACGAAAAAAAACAGCCTTTCTTCGAACTCTGTTGAACTTATTCACCAACGTGTCTTTTTACATGCTTCAGGCAACCGCAAGCGAACCTCCGAGCTGCTAAAGAAATGCAGAGAAGCCATCAAGGATGACCTCAAAGACAGTAGAACAGCGATGCTTGTAGATGCGCCAGAAGCCGGGAAAAGCATTCGTAATACCCGCTGTCCTTTACCAAGTACAAGAGCAAGATGACTGCCCTCTGACGTCATGGTAACTCACAGTTCCAGAAAGCAGAATGTAAACGTTGGACATGGGAGTCTCCCGGTGGAGGATTACAGAACGAAATAGACCACATCATATTCAATCGACAGTTTTGCCTGACTGATATTGCTGTAGTCCCAAAATTTCTAACGGGATTGGACCACCGTCTCCTTCGTGCAAAATTCTACTTCACAGAGCAGGGAGAAAGGGCTACAAAGTTCAAAAAGAGAACTCCCAGAACGACCAACAACTAGGAACTCTTTGGCTCTATTGTGGCAACATGGGAAGATGCCATTGTTGACAACATTGACAAGGAATACGATCGACTGGTTCAGCACCTCCATGAATGTGCGAGGAATGCCAAGAGAGAGATAGCTACAAAAAACGCCTGTGTTCGAAAATTCTTGAGCTAATTTGCCAGCGTGGTTTGGCACGCGCCTCAGGCAACCACAAGCTAACGTCCAAGCTCGCAAAGCAGTGCAGAGATGCGATCAAGGAAGACCTCAAAGAGAGAAGAGCAGAAGTACTCATAGATGCGGCAGAAGCTGGGAAAAGTATTCGTTACGGCGCCTGTCCTTCGCCAACTACAAGACCAAGATGACTGCACTCCGACGTCCTGATGGATCCACCACATCCTCCAGAATGGCAATGGAGAAGATTATCCATGACTTCTACTCAAATCTCTACGATAGCCGTGTCCACTTGCTGACATACCAAATTCCACAGGATGGATATGTCGTTCCCAACGTTCTCCCTTCTGAAATCCGACATGCCATTTCGTCGGCAAAGAAACAAACAGCACTCGGCCCAGAAAAGCTCAGACCTGAACACCTGAAGAACCTGCCATCAGTACTCATCAATACACTGGCTCGGCTCTTCACTCACTAACGTCTGAATGCAAGGTTCCGTCCCAATAGAAAACCAGCAGGACCGTACTGCTGTTCAAGAAGGGAGACATCCATGACATTGGCAACTATCGCCCGATCTGCCTATTGTCTGTCATCTACAAGTTGTTCACTCGAGTCATACTAAATAGGATTGGCAGAACACTAGATGAAGGGAAACCATGCGAGCAAGCCGGGTTCCACAAAGGATTCAGCACCATCGACCATATCCACACAATAACCAAACTCATTGAAGTTTCTCGGGAGTTCAATATGCCGTTCTGTTTAACGTTCATTGATTTAAAGAAGGCCTTTGATTCTGTTGAGACAGAAGCGGTCATTGAAGCCCTAGCCAATCAGGGCATTCAAGGCCAATACATCAAGATCCTCCGTGAGCTGTATTGCGGATTCACTACCAGGATCTCACCATTCTACAAAGAAGTGATCGTTGATGTCAAGAGAGGGGTTCGGTAGGGTGATACCATTTCACTGAAACTCTTCAGTGCCACCCTCGAGAACATCATGCAACCACTGGAATGGGAAGGAATGGGAATGAAGATAAATGGTCGGTAATTGCACCACCTCTGCTTTGCCGATGACATTGTTTTAATAACACCAAACATCAGCCAAGCGGCAAAAATGCTGGCCGACTTTGACCGTGAGTGTGGAAAGGTAGGACTACAGCTGAATCTTACGAAGACAATGTTTATGAGAAACAGCCTCGTACCTGATGCCCCATTCGCAATCAAAAGTATGACCATCTCCGAATGGAACAGCTATGTGTACCTAGGTCGAGAAGTCAACATGACAAATGACCTGACACCCGAGCTTCGCAGGAGGAAGAGAGCAGCTCAGAACGCCTTCAAGAACATTGAAGAAATAGCTAAGAGGACGAAGAACCTCCGGCTCTGGGTACATCTCTTTGATTCCACTGTTCTTCCTGCATTAACATATGCCTCAGAGACCTGGGCCCTACGCAAACAGGATGAGAACGCTATTCAGGTCTCCCAAAGAAGAATAGAAAGAGCTATGCTTGGAATATTACGATTCAATCAAATGAGAGAAAAAATCCGGAGTTCAGACATCCATCGACAATCAAGAATCAGGGACGCGGTCTCATTTGCCACGGTGTCAAAAATCAGATTGGCTGGTCACGTAATGAGATTTAAAGACGACCGCTGGACTAGAGCTGTTACAGACTGGATTCCACAGGATGTCAAAAGACCGCGTAGCTGCCCACCTAACAGATGGTCAGACTCTTCGTCAAGATAATGAACGATCGGTTTGAGGCTCTTCATGTTCCCAGAGCGGACAGATGCCATTGGGCTACACTAGCACGGGACAGGGACAAATGGAGACGTTACTGGCGCCCGCTCAAGCAAATCAACGACTAACGGGAAGTTAAGTGATTAAGTGATTAAGGGAAGATGAAGAACAACCATATGAACAAGCCGGGTTCCGAAAAAAATGCAGTACCATCTACCATATCCACACGATTACTAAGCTCATTGAGGATTCTCAGGTGTTCAAGATGCCACTCTGTCTAACGTTCATTGATTTAAAGAAGGCCTTTGATTCTGTTGAGACGGAAGAGGTCATAGAAGCCGAATCCAATCAGGATGTACAAACTCAATACATCAGGATCCTCCGTGAGCTCTATTACAGATTCACTACCAGGATCTCACCATTCTACAAAGAAATAATCATCCATGTCAAGAGAGGGGTTTGGCAGGGTGATACCATTTCACCAAAACTCTTCATTGTCACCATCGAGAACATCATGCGACAACTGGAATGGGAAGGAATGGGAGTGAAGATAGATGGTTGGCAACTACACCACCTCCGCTTTGCTGATGACATCATTCTAATAACACCAAACATCAGCCAAGCGACACAAATGCTGACCTACTTCGACCGTGAGTGTGGAAAGGTGGGACTACAGCTGAATCTTACGAAGACAATGTATATGGGAAACAGCCTCATTCCTGATGCTCCATTCGCTCTCAATGGAACCACCATCTAAGAATGCAACAGTTATATATACTTAGTTAGAGAAATCAACATGATGACTGTCCTGGCACCTCAGTTGCACAGGAGGAAGAGAGCGGCTTGGAATGCCTTCAAGAGCATTGGATAAATAACTAGGAGGACAAAGAACTTCCAGCTACTAGCACATCTCTTCAATTCCACTGTTCTTCCTGCATTAACATATCAAGCAGAGACCTGGGCCCTACACAAAAACGATGAGAACGCTACTCGGGTCTCTCAAAGAGGAATCAAAAGAGCTATGCTTGGAATATCACGCATCACTCAAATGAGAGATAGAATCTGGAGTTCTGATCTCCATCAACGGTCAAGAATCAGGGACGCTGTCTCATCTGATAAGGCATCAAAAATCAGATGGGCTGGACACGTAATGAGGTTTACAGACAACCACTGGCCTAGAGCATTACTGATTGGATTCCACGGGATGTCAAAAGATCGCGTGGACGCCTACCTACAAGATGGTCAGACTTCTTCGTCAAGACCCTGAATAATCGTTTTGAGTCTCTGCATGTTCCTAGAATGAGCAGATGTCATTGGGCTACAGTAGCACGCAGCAGGCATGCATGGAGATGTTACTGGCACCCACTCGAATAAATCGATGAATAAAGGGGGATCAAGTGATTTTTTTTAGGTTTTAGAATTACTGCTTTTATGCAGCAACACGGTTGGAACTGGAAGATACCGTCTTGAGTGAAGTTAGCCAGAAAAAGAAACAAAAACAGGATGATGTTCACTCATCTGTGGAATACCGAACACTGAATGTGGAAATGTACTGTAAAGGGGCTGCTTCAATCATCCCTGATTCCAGTGTTTAGAGAAAAGCTTAACAAAGAAGGAAAGAAATTTGGGGCGGAAGAGAACCAGAAGTTTACAGGGATCAGGGATTCATTTATGCCAGTGACATGAGTGAGGGGTGTAGCCATTTGCCCAAAACACAGACGCAACAGAACTGAAAACAAGAGATCTAAGCTGTAACCATTGAAACCTAGTCATGTACTTGTCCAGATGACCGGCGGGGGTAGAGTGGGGACTGGGGTGGGGAGGGAATACGGGGACACAGGTGGAGGGAAGCTGATGCAGGGATCGGTGTTCAATTATTGTACACCTATACACAAATATCAATAACTTTGAAAATACTGGCACTTGCTCCGATATTGTCCTGTGATGCTGAGACCATAGATGTGGTTGTGGGGATGGACCCGCACCCCACCTTTCAAGTCCCATGCTTGGTACACTGGGCACTCTAATGGCATAATATTTAGTTTCAACAACAGAATCTTACAGTACACTTGTATGCAACACCCCTGTTCTCTAAAGAAATTGCTGTAATGCCACATCCTGAACCTGTGATTTGAGTTCTGAAATCAAACAAAATGCACAATGAGAATTAGTCCAATGTTGAATGGAATGCAGTTGAATGACCAAGCAGGTGGAGAACATTTCCATAGTCTCACAGTCCAAGCAAGCCTACAGAAAGGGAAAATCTGCAGGAAGTGTTGCTGGGAGGAGCTCGGCAATCCCCAAAAAAGCCTTTTGGATTTTGCTTTTAATTAGACCCAGTGATGCTTGGGATACCATAGGGGATGCTGGACATCGAAGGTAGGCGGCATCTGTAAGGCGAGCACCCTCCGTGATGCACTGCTGTTCTAGTTCGAATTAGCTTCACGATGGGCTCACAGTCACAATTTAACGCACACACAATAAAACAATATTTGGTGCATACAAGCGTACAGCAGGTAAGCATTTGCCTTGCATGAGGCTGACATGGGTTGATCCTTGAACACTGTCAAAAGCAACTTACGAGAACCACCAGGAATAACTGCTGACCATCCGCAGGCCCACAAACAAAAGAAAACTAAATTTCTTCCCATATTCACAAAACCATGGCAATGACCCAAAGCAAAGATATGCATGGTGTCAGATTTACTGAGCGAAGTCCAGAAAGGGCACCCGACCCTTTAGGTGTACAGTCAAGCTAGTTATACAGCCGGGAACACAAGGACTACTTGACATACCTGATAGATAAGGAAGAATGACAACAAAGTCAAGAAAGCAAAGCACAGGATCTATCCGAAATGAACAGCTCCGGGGAGAAGACACCCCTACCCCATGCCACACCTCCACATCACATGTTCTAGGGATGAGAAGGGGATACTCAATGTCCAATGAGCAACTCAAAGATGTTGTGGATTGGAGGACTCCTGGGTTGGCCACATGCAAGGCAAGCATCCTACTTGCCCTTCAATTGCTCTGGCCATTTCTAAATAAATGGGAGAAAACGGGAAAAAATGGGAGAACAATTACAAAGCTTTCAGGTTTAAGCCTCAGTCATACAATGAAACGCCCGTCCCTTCACCATGCCCATTTTCCACCACTAAAAACCGAAATATACCGCCATTCCACAGCCTCCCCCTACCTGTGGGGCAGATAATTTCCACATTCTTCTTTCTACTTTGATTACATTCAATATTTTGACATGAGACCCACCATTATTATTTGGGATTTTACCCCAGCACTCAGATCTGGCGAAAACGCAACAGCAGACTATTCTTTTTCGATTGCTGGTTAAAATAACATATGATTTTTGGAATTCTGAAATTTTAACAACTAAATCTGAAGGGATTTCTGCCAAAACCTGCTGGGTTCCGAGATTTGTTCCTGAGTCTCTGGGACTATGGCAATTAAACAGCTTTACCACAAGCCAGAGAGGCGGTTCGTGGGAATGACATAGGCTCACATTGGGGTGGGGAGGAATTGGGAGGCTCCACCCCATCCTGAGAGGCCCCATGTATCTTCCTGAGTGTGGGCCCAAACCTGACTTTCCAAAGGCCTTTGGAGGATGGAGGCCACCGAGCCACCAAGTCGGAGCAGTTGGGGGTATAGCACCAATTCCTCCTGGGTTGGACCGGGGACAGTAACCTACTGCAGGGTCCAGACGCATTTCTGCTAAAATGCGCTGGGTTTCGAGATTTGTCTCTGAATCTCTGGGATGAGAGCCATTAGGCACCTTGATCATGAGTCACAGAGGTCAATCATAGGTGCCAGACAACTCAGGTTTTCGTTGGGGTGGGGAGAAAAGTGCCGGCTCCACCACCATCCAGTTAGGCCCTGCATATCTCCTCACAAAAGTCCCAAACCTAACTGTCCAGGAGCAATAAGAGATGGCAGCCACTGAGCCGCCAGGCACGAAACCTATTGCCACCTGAAATACCCAGCTTTGGTAACCTACTGTGGGGACCAGACACATTTCTGCTGGAAGCCACTGGGTTCCTATATTTGTTACTGAGACTCTGGGATCATGGCCAAGTGATAAAGAGCCAGAATCCGTACATGGGCAGAGACTCGGGGTCTCATTGAGGTGGAGAGGAAAGGGCAGAGTCCACCCCAATCCCATGAGTCCCTGCATGTCTTGTCACTGCAGGCCCAAACCTGTCTCTCCAATGGCCTCTGGAAGATGGTGGCCACCGAGCCACCAAGTGGAATCAGGTGGAGATTCAAACTCTTTCCCCCTTGTGGTGATCTGTCACTGGTAGCTCATTGCGGGAACCGGGAGCATCTCTGCAAAAAGCTTCTGGGTTCCGAGATTTGTCTCTGACTCTCGGGATCATAGCCTTTAAGCAGTTTGATCAGGAACCAGAGAGACCTGGCCTCCAATTATATAGCTGAGCCGGAAATGGTTTGTTGGTGTGTCACGCACATACCTACCTTTTGGCCATTTACTGTCTTGGAAGACTTTTGCCCAAAGTTTTTGTTGTTTGGCAAAAGGCACAGCATCAATTTCGGAGTATCTGGAAGTCTGACGGTGCCATCAGGCTGCTGATGCACTCGCCTTACAGGCACAGACTGACCTGGTGGTGGTACCATACACGCATAAAGTAGAAATTCTATTTATGGAAAAAAAACTCCAATAGTGGGGTTGAACTCACTGTAAAGCGAGTAGGATGCTTGCCTTGCTGGTAAAGGTAAAGGTAAAGGCCCTCTCGTTGTTCGTCAATTTCCTTGAGCGTGCCTTGCTGATCCATGTCAAACCTCCCCATCCCATAGGAACCCAGAAAAACCACAGAATAATTCCTGAGCTGCAGAACCAGAAGTAACCTTGAGCATCAAAGAATCCCTTCCAACTCCCCTGAATAAAAAAGCTATTAAAATTAATCCAAAGAGGGGCTGAAGTGATAGCAGAGCGGGTAGGACATTTGACTTGCACATGACCTATCCGGGTTCGAATCCCAGCAACAATATGGTCCCCTGAGCTTTACCAGGAGTAATTCCTGAGTGCATAAGCCGGGAGTAACCCCATGTGCAACGCTGGGTGTGACCCAAAAAGCAAAAAAAAAAATTAATCCAAAGAATAAATTTTCAGAGGCAAATACCTCTCACTTGTCCAAACCCCAGCACAGAAACCAATGAAACTGACCGAAGGCAAAAGTGTCCCTTTCCTTTGTGGGCTGCCCGTGAACATATCTGGAGTTTCAATAAGTGTTATGGCTAGTCCAAAGGCTCCAAACAGGGTCCTGTAGAGTCTCGAATAGGGAGGAATGAGATGACCAAGACCCCCACTCTCTTCAGCTCCTCACACCAACACCAAGGCCAGAAAATCATTTGCCCACCCTCCAGTGCCATCTTGGAACTGGATGCAATCATGGCTGCACGGGCCCTCAGGATAACGCACCCTCATCCATGACACCTGAGCCACAGAACAGCATCCAATGCACCCCTCAAAAGCTCCACATCCACTAAATCCTGGATATCCAGAACAAGTAAGAAACAAGCGTGAATGCACCATAGAAGCTGGCGTGACCTGGCGCTCAAGTTCCCAAACCAGGATTTTCAGGGGGCTCAAGCATTCCAAATCCTAACACAGGAAAGACTGAAGAATGGAGGCTTTCCTGTTTTTCCATTTTCAATGTATTGAATGCTGCATCTTGCTTGATTTCTGCCATAATTCCTGCTAACCAGCCCCTCTGGGCCAAACCAGAAGCATAGCAAACAATAACACAGTAGTGAGTCATGACAGCTCTGAGCAGGGGGGTGTTTCTGTACCAGTTTATTCCGTCACCTTCCTCATTTTCATCACCAGGACCCATAATTTACAAGTTAACACAAAAGAAATTCCAAGCACAAGAATACAGGAATAGGTGCAGCCCGGGTGAAAATCAGCAGGCTTCAGCAAAGGACTTCCCATATTCCTTACATATACACGGTTTCTCTCCACTGTGAATTCTCCTATGTACAGTCAATTGTGAGGATGAAGTAAAGGCCTTTCCGCATTCCTTACATATATATGGTTTCTCTCCAGCGTGAATTCTCCTATGTACAGTAAGTTTTGAGGATGTAGCAAAGGCCTTCCCACATTCCTTAGATATATTACGGTTTCTCTCAAGTGTGAATTCTCCTATGTATACTGAGGCCTGAGGATCGAGTAAAGGCCTTTCCACATTTCTTACATATACATGGTTTCTGTCTAGTGTGAAAACTTCTATGGATACTGAGGCCTGAGGATCGAGTAAAGGCCTTTCCACATTACTTACATATATATGATTTCTGTCTAGTGTGAATACTTCTATGGATACTGAGGCCTGAGGACTGAGTAAAGGCCTTTCCACATTCCTTACATATATACGGTTTATCTCCAGTGTGAATTCTGCTATGTACACTAAGTGCTGAGGCTACAGCAAAGGCCTTTCCACATTCCTTACATATATACGGTTTCTCTCCAGTGTGAATTCTCCTATGTACACGAAGTCTTGAGGATTCAGCAAAGGCCTTCCCACATTCCTTACAAATATACGGTTTCTCTCCAGTGTGAATTCTCCTATGTACACTAAAGTTTGAGGATTCAGCAAAGGACTTCCCACATTCCTTACATATATACGGTTTCTCTCCAGTGTGAATTCTCCTATGTACAGTAAGTCTTGAAGCTCTAGCAAAGGCCTTTCCACATTCCTTACATATATACGGTTTCTCTCCAGTGTGAATTCTCCTATGTACACGAAGTCTTGAGGATTCAGCAAAGGACTTCCCACATTCCTTACATATATACGGTTTCTCTCCAGTGTGAATTCTCCTATGTACAGTAAGTCTTAAAGCTCTAGCAAAGGCCTTTCCGCATTCCTTACATATATACGGTTTCTCTCCAGTGTGAATTCTCCTATGTATATTGAGGTCTGAGGATTGAGTAAAGGCCTTTCCACATTCCTTACATATATACGGTTTCTTTCCAGTGTGAATTCTCCTATGTGCACTAAGACTTGAGGCTGCAGCACACGTCTTCCCACATTCCTTACATATATACGGTTTCTTTCCAGTGTGAATTCCCCTATGTACAGTAAGTCTTGAAGCTCTAGCAAAGGCCTTTCCACATTCCTTACATATATACGGTTTCTCTCCAGTGTGAGTTCTCCTATGCATAATAAGATGTGATGATTGATCGAAGGCCTTCCCACATTCTTCACATGCAAAAGGTTTCACTCCTGAATTTATATTCATATGGTCATGATGGAGTAACCCTTGACTCACACTTTGTTCTCGGAGCTGACTTTTCTGGGGATTCTGTCCACTGTGGTTTTCTAAGGGAACACCACAGTGCTGAGAACATGGGGAGGCTCCCCCACATTCTTTACACTTAGATGGGTTCTGCTCACGGTGACTGTGGTTGAGGGTATGTTGCTGTGAGGGACTCACTGTAAACAGTGCTCCTCTCCCTAGTAGGTTCTCCACTGGGGAATTTTCTGTCTGTGAACTGAGAATAACACACTCCAAGGAATTTTTTCCAGTAGAGGGCTTCTTCAGAGTGAGGTAGCTCTCGCCATTCTGATCACCCTCAGAAGACATCCCGCCTGTCTCGGAGTCCTCATGGGGCTGAGGGCAGGATTGCTCACACGAGACATTATCATACAGAGCAGGATCAGAGACATTCCACTCGGGGTGGAAGCTTTCCTGTAGAACAACAGAGGATTCTAATTATTGACTTATTCACTGAGTCTTCCTGTCAAAAAAACTGAGCCCTTCAGATGTGGTTTCACACATATGCACCACAAAAATGCAATTACTGGCGTATGAATTGTCTTACTATTAAATAACTTCATGTTATTCTAAGTTGGACACACAACATTGATGGATAGAGTGTCAGTAAATTCTGTGACTTCCCCCCTTTAAATTAATGAAGGAATACAACTAGAAATAATTCCTTCTATAGAAAACGGACACATCAATTTCAAGAGAAAATGAAATACATCCCCAGTGGGTTTGGTTAAAGCTCAGAGTGGACCTGTGATGCAGGGGTGAAGACTATGCTGCATCGTCACACAGCTGAGACAGACCATGTGGCCTTTGCAAAGCTCTCGCCACAAGTGATGCCTTTCAGGATCATTGAAGTTTTTTTTTCTTTCTGTTTTGTAGTTTCTATTTATTGGGGGTTGGGTGGGTGGAAGGTCACACCATGCAGTGTCTATGATCAGTTCTGTGGGGCTATGGCGTCTATAAGGCGTGCTGGGTAAGGACCATCCATCCCTGTGCAAAGAAAGTATATTTCTCACTGCACCATCTCTCTAGGGTGCACAAATGAGCTTTCTAAACAACTACCACTGTCAAGCAAATCAAAACGCACAGTATATTTATACATAGTTGATTTCAGCACCTAGTGAAGCTAAGGGTCCTCTACTCCAAGCATCAGGCTTTGGAATTCCTCCCTGCCATTCCCAGTCCTCCACCTTAACCATCACTTATTTGGTCCACTCAGCGGTAGGGCGTTCGCCTTACAAGCGGCCAACAAGGCCGACCCAGGTTCGATTCCTCCGCCCCTCTCGGAGAGCCCGGCAAGCTACCGAGAGTATTCGATATGCCAGACACAGTAACAACCAAGTCTCCAATGGAGACGTTACTGGGCCCACTCGAGCAAATCGACGATCAACGGGAGGGCCTTTACTTACTTACTTACTTACCTGCTGGCATAATAATATTTACTCTGAATTAGTGAATCTTACCAACTCCCTCGTACTTTCTGACCCCATTCCCAAATCTAAGTGCTGTAATGCCAAATCCTGAAGCCGCGGTTTCAGTTCTGAAAGTGAACAAAACATACAATTCAAGCACTTGTCCAAAAATGTAGCAAAATTATGCCATGTAGTTAAGAGTACATTTCTGTGATTCTCAGAGTCCAAAGAGTCCCACACTAAAGAAAAGATTCGATAGTGGAAAACTGTGAGGATCTTGGCAATTCTACGCTAGATATTGTTTTTGTTTTTCAGCAGACCTGGAAATGTTCGGAGAACCAGGTTACTGAACACATTATTGAACAGATCACCTTCAGGCACTGCAAGGCACTCCCTGCTGTACTATCATTCAGATCCAAACTAGATCTGTTATGGTCTTACTTATTCGAAAGCCATGGAAGCAAATTACAGGATCATTCTGTGACTGACATTCCAGGGGAATAAAGAGTAGTGTGAGTGCGGCACAGACCCAAAGATTCAGGAGACGAAGGCCCCGGTCTCAGCAGCGTGTTTCATACATGCTCAGGACACCCATACACTGCACAGGGCCTGAGCCAGGAAGGGTCCTCAGACACTCACCCGCACACATGTCTCTCCTCCTCGACCTCAGGGCTCCTTCTTCCAGCCAGGAGATCACCGCAGGCTTCATCCCTGAGTGACCTGCCCCGATAGAGACAGAGGCATGGATAAGTGACAGGGAAAAGGTGACAGGAAAATCCCCATGTTTTCCTGATATAACTGGGAAAAGATCTGAAAGGCATGAACAGAATGTCCATTTCCAAAATGCCACAGATTTCTAGTTAATCGAGAGTTAAGACCCAAGAAAATATCACAAATATTCTAGACCTGGCCTTGTGTATGGCCGACAGGGGGTTGTTTAGCACAATATGTTGTTGGTTTTTGTCCTGTTTGGGATCTGACCTGGCGATGCTCAGGGGTGACTCCTGACTCTGTATTCAGAAATCACTGCTGCTGGTGCTCAGGAATGACATGAGTTGCCGGGGATTTAACCCACGTGCGCCGCTTGCAAGAAAATCACTTTCCTCCCTGTAATGTCTTTCTAGGCCCAGAATCACATAGAGTTTCCTGAGCCCCTCATGAACTCATCAGGGATTTCAGTAAAACTAAGTGCATAATAAATCTGGAAATGACCAAGGGTGGGAAGAGACCCTTATTTTTTAAGCTAAAAAATGTATACAGAAAGAGAGCACAGCAAGAGTTTCTCACGGAAATTCCAGTTGCGATACCAGATATCTCCTAGGGTCCCTCATGCCAGCCAGGAGTGATCCCTGAGTACAGAGTCCAGAAGAAAACCCTAAGTCCTGCTGAAGTCTCACAAGAACCATTAGAAGTAAATCCAAGCACTGAAATAGGGCAGCGTCTAATGAGTTGAGAGACGAAATATCAAATCCCCTGTGGTGGAAGAGAGATAGTACAGCACATAGGACAGAAGCGCTGCACACACAAGTGCCTTTGATCCCAGCCAGCCCATATGGTCTTGGAGCAAGGCCAGGTGTGGATCCTGAATACAGAGGCAGGAATAATCCATAGTCCCTAAGGAAAAAAGAAAATGCCAAAACGTTGAGTGGCTGGTCCAAAAGTACTGGGGGTGAGTCACCAACATTTTAAGTTTCCAAGAGGTTTCAGTCCACGGTACCCCATGGCCCCTGAGCACTCTTAGGAGTCATCCTTTAGCACAGAGCCAGGAGAACTGTGAAATGTGCCCCAAAACAAAGGCAACAGCAAAACCAATTAAACATACAAAAGTTCATGTAGTATACAAAGTAAATTGATTCACCAATGGATGGATCTATTTCAAGGGACCTGAGCGATAACTGGGCAGAAAGGGATCTTCCCATGGACACAGTTGACACGGGATGATCTGAATCACCCCATAGGATCTGGCGACCCCACAAGAGTAATTCCTGAGGACAAGGCTGAGAGTAAGGCCTGAGTATCCACAGGTGAACCCTAAAACAAAACAAAACAAAACAAAACAAAACGAGGGAGGGAAGAGCTACTGCACGGCTGTCCAATATCCAAGCGCGTCACAGAGCTACTGTTGGACACACAGCTGCCGCCCAACCCCAGGGACCGCACACGGGTCTCTTCAGACACGGTTGGCTCCACACTGCTCTCACCGACAGCCTGCAGATGCTGGTAGGTCTCCAGCATCACGTCCCTGTAGAGCTTCCGCTGAGAGGCCTCCAGGCATGACCATTCCTTCAGGGTGAAGTTCACAGCCACGTCATTGAAGGTCACTGCGTCCTGAGTCAGCACACGGAGAGGGTGGGAGTCAGAGTATATCTTAGCCTCATTCCCACTACTCTGAGGCCAGGACCCAGGGTCCTATAATGTCGCTGGGCCTCTACCCTCCGAATGAACCAGCCTCCATGCACACGCATGGCTGATGGGCCCCAGAAATCACATAAGGCAGCTGGATCTGCTAATGTGGGAGAACGTTATACAGAAGGTTCTTGGATGTATCTGCCTTTCCTGGTAACCCCAGGGCCAATTCGAGCACCACTGTACCAGTGAGCAATGTAGAGAGGATCACCTGAACACAGACTTGTACGATTCAAAAGACTATCCCTGGGTGTAGGAAAAAACACTGCATGCTCACCGCTGCACCCCAACAGCACAGGACCACTAGGATTGAGAACTCGACAGTCCATATAGACAACTACTCAGAGCAGTGCATGGCATGTGTGCCTGTAGGAACTCACTGCTCAGGACCGCCCCAAATCTCGCTAAAAGAAGGTAGAACTTTCTTTACCCAAACATCTCTACTGGCCTCAGAGATCCTTGGCTCTTTCTCCTTGGGATCGGTGCATGCCAGAAATCCACACATAAGATTATGTGAACGTAAGACTCTATGACCGAGTAGGTAGTCTCTCCAAAGTAGGAAGGACAAAACAGGAGAAAAGCAAGTCTGGGGGCCTAAGTCACTGTAGTTGCCAGGGCCCAAACGGGGCCAACACACCCCAGGGTGCTCTGAGGCCCATCACTTGTGAATCCAGAGCAGAGTCAACAGGACAGCTGATGACAAAAACAATGCAAAAGAAGCCAAAGCAGCAGGTTGGCATAACAGCACAGCTGTTCCGGGGACAGCATGTGGGACTGGCGATCCCCAACATCCCATATGGTCCCAGAAGCACTGCCAGGGGCAATGCCAGAGGGCAGCACAAGGAATGATTGCGAGAATCCTTGCTCTGCCACCCCAAATAAAACAAAAAACCCAAGATGAAACCTTTGGACCTCCAGCATCCCATTGGTCACCTAGACCTGTCAGGAATGAGCACTGAGTACTGAGCTTTGAGTACTCCTCATGCACCACTGGGTCGGCCCCAAAGCCAAATAAAACAAAACAAATGTACACAAAAGAAGTTTCCAACAGCAGAATGGGATGGTCCGATCAGAAGTCTCATCTTGGAATTCGTCCAAAAGAAACTCAAAACTGAAGGGCCAGGAAGCCTGGGCATTCCTGGTACTACCTCATGTAATTCTATCTCTCTACGCCTACCTGGGAACGGTTTATCAGAATCCGTGTAACCATCTTCTCCTGTCACTGTTGTTCTGAGGATCAGCAGGAAGCTCCAGGTGTTGTCTGCTCAGGGAGAGATGAAGAGTCACAGATGCTTTGCAGCTTGATGTGAGGGAGCTGAAATTCATGATCCGGAGAAAGAACACCGGTATTGTGGTTAGAAGACAATAATGTGAATTGGGTGCTTGACTAGATGAACCGATCAATCCTCTGCATCCCATATGGCCCCCAGCAGCTCCAGGAATAATACCTGAGCTTAGAGACTCGAGTTAGTCATGAGCATCTCTGGGTATGTGCCCTCTCTCCCCCCCAAAATCTAAAGAACCAAAAATAGCCCCCCAAATACAATTTCATTGGCAAACCTGAGCCACCTGCAAGTCCCCTTCCCCCCATCCTCCGCATGAACCAGGCTCTCACGGCAGACTATGAAGATGACCAGCAACAGGTCTCCTTTCATTAGGTGGAGGGGCTGAAGCTCTGCCTCTCAAATCTGGAGATTCTACAGAAGCGAGCTTAGGGCCAATGGTTCAAACATGGGACTGCTGGGAGGGTTGGGATGGCCAAGCCCCTGGCTGAGTCCCACATTCACCCACTGTTGCCCCATCCTGAGCTGGAGACGATCGTGGCCAAGAGGCCCCCCAGGATCAAGCACTCACAACTGCGACCTCTGCACCCTCATACAGCCCCCACTGCACCTCCAAAGCTCTGCATTCCCCTACAGCCTCCACTGCACCTCAGAATCCACCCGATGTCAGGGAACAACTGAAAAACCAGCACAAAAATGCCCCCCAATCTGGCTCAGCCCCTCCGCTCACAGTGTGGAAATGGGAAGGTGTGGGGTGCTCATAGGAGGCTGCTCAAATCCTGCCACAAAATACGCCTTCAGAGTCCCCCTTTCTGGATGGAGCGCAAATTTACTTGTCCTTTGCCAATTGAACAAAAACCCCAGTGTCTGTGTCATGGATGGAAAATGAACCATGACATACTTATGACATCACTTCCATTTCCATAAGGTGCCTTAAAGAGACAAGAGTCTAGGCACTGAGAACCTTTTTGCCACCCAGGTGAATCTGTGCTGCAAGGGGGATGGATTCGAATAAAGGAGTGGAGAGGCAAATGCTGGACTGGTCGGTCACACACCGGGGACCTGAGGGTAAGGAGAAGTCCCTTGATCCTGCATTGTCACCTAACATCGAACCAATGATATCGAAACACAGAATGTTACCCTGAATCTTGTCAAATGATCCCTGAGCTCAGAGACAAGAGTAAACACTGAGCACTGTAGACTATGGTGAAAAATATAAAAAGAAAAAAGGCAAATTCTACTGAAGGGGGGGAAATGATGTACAAAGGAAAATTGGAGAGTGAACCATTAAAAGCGTCAAATTTCGGGTCCGTAAAAATTTCCTATTTTGGGGGATGGAGAGATAGTACAGCGGGTAGGGCGTTTCCCTTGCAAGCAGCCAGCCCGCGTTCGATTCCCAGCATCCCATATGGTCTCCTGAGCATTGACAGGAGTAACTCCTGAGTGCAAAGCCAGGACTAATCCCTGTGCATCGCCAGGTGTGACCTAAAAAAGAAAAAAATCCCCTATTTTTGATCTATCCCTGCTACAGAAACTCACCGTTTCTCCTGAATCCCTATTGTTCTTTCACCATTGTCCATGCATGTATATGTGTATATATAAGTGTGACTTTGTGTGATTTCTGTTTCGGGGCCACGACTGGCAGATTCAGGGCTTACTCCTAGCTCTACACGCAGGAATCAATCTGGGACAGACCATATGGGATGCCGGGGATAGAACCTGGGTCGATCGCTTGGATGGTTAAGTCCTTACTGACTGTACGATGGCTCCATCCCTAAGTAAATGTGCTCCTAGCACACCCAGTGGGATTCCTGAGCAAATGTCCTGACTCCTGAAAACCAAAACTTTCTTGCTTAAAAATACAAAACCCTCTACCCTGGTTGGATTCTAATTCTAAACAATTTAGGTTTAACATTGGTTCATCATTTCTTCTCTGTTACAAGGAGCTTAGGCTTACTGAGTAACACCCATCCCAATCACTCCCATTTCCTTAGTATTCATCTTTAACTTCCCTGTGCTCTGCTTCCCCTATATGTCAATCACCCATTTCCAGAACCACAACCTTTGAATTGTAAAGTCAGATTCTTCAGAGGTCTCTGGATTTTATATTTGGAAGTGAAATGTTGACTTTCTCTTTCCTTTATATCCTCTGCAGTTTACTTTAGACAAATATCCTTTTTTGCTCCTGGACAAGGACCAGTGCAGTTCCAGGTTGGGAGGATTGTGCTGGAAGGATTGGGATGGCCATGCCCCCAGCCCTCAGCTTTGTATAGACAAAGGAAGGCAATATTATGCTTTTGTAACTTCAGAGTTAATTGACTGCTGATAGTATATACTCTTGGGCATTGTCATGTTTATGAGACTTAAGCCTCAGCTGCCCTTTGTTCTTAGCACCCCAAAAGCAAGAGACTGGATGGACCCAGGATAGCTGTCAGCTACTCTGGCATCAAAAAGGGACAGGTAAGCACCATAACATAGAGGAGTGACTGATAATTTAAGCAGATAAACATTTGGCAGAGGAAATTGGTTGATCTCTGCCATGATCCTCTGCAAACCAGTGCCTCTGAGCCAAGTGAGAGTCACAGCAAAGAATGAAACCATGGTGAGTCTTACCCAGCAAAATGCAATGTTTGTACCTATTTACTTCTTATTTAATTCCTTCCACCTTGCTTTATCACTAAGAACCATTACTTACCAGTTAGCATACTGGGAAGTCCACATGCCAGGACACTGTCATAACCATGGTGCAGGGGATAATCAGAAAGTACCTTTCAGTTATGGTACTAGTATCACAGGAAGCTTTCACACGTAACAGGATTATTTCCTTCCTTACTGTGTTTTGTATCAATCCCCGACCCAGTTGTTGAAACTAAAATTGTTTTACCTCAGGGCCCTGTTCTGACGCCGGCCATGGTTATCATGGAAGTGATTGATCCAGCATAACTTTTATATTTACTAAAGCTTGAGGGAACATGAAGGCCTTCCTATATTCCTTACCTACAGTATTTTCTCCAGGATTTTCATTAAATTCGCAGGTGCAAATAATGCGCTTTCCATGTTCTTACAAAAATATATATATTCTTACATATATAAATCAATATGTAGTTATATATAGCTTCTCTCCATTGTGAATTCTCCTATGGATAAGGCCCGAGGATCCAGGAAAGTCCTTCCCACACTCCTGACAGATATAAGGTTACACTGCAAAATAACTTTTCACATGCCCAGTAAGGGCTGAAGACAAACTGAACACCTTTCCACATTCCTTACACTTACGAGGTTTCTCTGCACTGTGAATGTTTCTGTTCAGAAAGCTATGCCAATTGCATCAAAATCTTCCTGCAGTCCTTAAATATATAAGGCTCAATCCAGGATAAATTTCTCTCACACAGCAAAGCTTGAGGATTGAGCAAAAATTTTCCCACACCCCTACATATGTTTTCTTCCAGTATGAATTTTCCTATGTTTAATAAGGAGTTAGGGGAAAGTGAAGGCTTTTCCAAAGTCTTTAGAAACATAAGGTTTGTTTCCAGTAGGAAAAGTTCAGTGTCACAAAAGGACTGTGAAATAAGCAAAGGCCTTGCCACACTCCTTACATATATATATATATATATATATATATATATATAGAGAGAGAGAGAGAGAGAGAGAGAGAGCGAGAGAGAGAGAGATTCACTGCAATGTGCATTTTCTTATGGACAGAAAAGTTTGAATAGTAAGTGAAGACCCTCCCACAGTAGTGACACGAATACTGTTTCATTCCCCTGTATGAATTTTCCTATGCTCAGAAAGACCAGAGAGGAAATGAAAGGCCTTTCCACCTACCTCACATATATCAGGGTTTTCTGCGAAACAGAAATTATGAAACTAAGACTTCAGGAATAAGCAAAGGCCTTCCTACATTGCTCACAATTTATCTCTCCAGTGTGAGTTTTTCTGTGTACTAAGGCTTGTGGAATAAGCAAAAACTTTCCACTCCGTATATGTATATGGTTTCTTTCCAGTGTGACTTTTTCTGTGCATACTGAGATGTATGAGTCAGAGAAAGGCCACAGCACATTCCTTACACGCATACAGACTCTCCAGTATGAAATCTCCTGTGTATAAGGTATGAGGATCCATTGAAGGCCTTTCCACAGTCCTTAAACTTAAACGGTTTCTCTCCTGTGTGGATGTTCACATAGTCCCACCGGGGTGATGCTGGACTCAAAAGTTTGTCCTCAGTGCTTACATTTCTGGGAATTCTGTCCAATATGGGCTTTTATGGGAAAGTGATGGTGCTGTGGAAATGGGAAGAGTGATCGATCTTCTGATCAACCTCAGAAGACATCCCACCTGTCTCAGAATCCCTGTGGGGATGAGGGCCAAATTGCTCACTTGAGCCTTTATCACAGTGTGCAGGAAGAGACATTCCACCAGGGCTGGCTCCTTCCATGTAGATGAACAGAGAAGGATTCCAATCATTAGTCTATGCCATGAGAATTTTCATGTCAAAAGAAATCAAGCTCTGCAAGTACGTAGCTGGTAGAGTATGGGACAATGAGTTTCTTGGGGAAGTAATAAATCAAGATGGGGATGAAAGCAGTGACTCTGAAGCCAACCCTGGTGATTCAGAGAGGAACTGGCCTAGTGGAAACCCAGAGTTGGAGACATGGAACAGGAGCAAAGGCTGGTAAGAACATCAGAGACCAAGGTCCGGCCAACGTTCTACACCTTAACAACACTCAAGCAGGGGACTCTCAGCTACAAAGAAAAACCCAGGAGGCAGTTTCAGAAACATGATTTCAAACTGAGAGTATCAGGCTAGTACAGTGCGTTGCATGCAGTCAATCTAGTACAATGTCCGTAATTCCAAATGGTCCTCTGAGCACAATCTGACTCATAGATGGATGGAATTTTGCCCTATCCAAACATAAATGTTTCTCTTTTTTACCTCTAATATTTAGTAAAGTGACATGGGTGGGAATTAGGAATGTGAGCAACCGTGTGAGTAATCACAGGTAAACGGAATGGACTGCTGGGATGTGTGGAGCTTGGGACCTGACCCATATTCCCACTTATAAAAGATTTCATCAAGGCGCCCCTTCCATCCTTTCAAACGACATTCTCTGCACAGTTACGTGCATCTAAACTCTCCAACTGAGACCAGAGCAATTGTAGATCTGGGTAGGGTGTTGCTTGCACATGGCCAACCTAGGTTCAATCCCCAGGATCCTGTAGAGTCTACCCGATCACCATCAGAAATAATACCTGAGTGCAGAGCCAGGAGAAACCACTGAGGATCACTAGGTATTGTAGAATAATAGTGGTCTGCCCTTTCTCCCTGGCGGGTAAGAGCTTTTATCTGTTGATTGCCCATAACCTTTCAATTACCTTTGTCTCCTGATCAGACTTTGACTTTTGAGAAATATTGTCTTTCTCTTCTTCTTAATGTCCTTTTCATGGTTAGCTATTTCAGAGGAATTGCTTTTTGTATGGATACAGGAGGACAGTTACAAAGACAAGCCTGAGCTTGAGAGTTGATGGTCTCCAGATAATATTACATCCTGGACATCTACTCTCTTGACTGAAGCCTCAGTTTCCCTTACTTCCTCCATCCCCAAAAGAAGGGTCCGATGAGGGTCTAGATGGACCCAGGGCAAGTGGTGAGCTAGCTACCCTGGCATCGAAATGGGCCTGGACAAAGTACCATAATGCTTATCTATAAGAGCCTGGTCATGGACAAATTCTGTCATGAAACAAAATGTAATAACTAGACTTGGACGCTGCTGGGATTAGGAGTGATTGATCCGGCCTGAGCACTGTGGTCTGAGTCTGTGGTGAGAAGTCCCCAGGAGTGTCACCCACAACCCTAAAATTTTATATTACTGTGTCCATACAGAATGGTAATCATTAGGAAGTAAAACTAAATATGTCAAATAAGTTGCTGGTCTAAGGAGAGGAGTAACACACCTTAAGGGCTGCTTTTCCTTTCTGGGGTGCAGGTGATGGGGAAGTCTGGAAAACCATTTTTCATGGCGCTTCCCGTGGGGAGGCGTGGACTGGGGTCGTGGTTAGAGAGAAAAAAGAGCAGCTTCAGGGAGACAGGGCGAATGAAGGAGACTGAGAAAAGGGATGGTCTTCCTCCACCCAGATCCACTATCTTCCAGTACACAGGCGTTACACCCACCAACTGCCCCCA
Organism: Sorex fumeus; assembly: GCF_029834395.1. Taxonomy (NCBI): domain Eukaryota; kingdom Metazoa; phylum Chordata; class Mammalia; order Eulipotyphla; family Soricidae; genus Sorex; species Sorex fumeus. The sequence goes on from NW_026606076.1 coordinate 6,461,686, forward strand.
GTGCTGTGTAATCCCATCAATGCCCAAGACCCAGAGAATATAAAACCCTGCTCCTAGAAGAAAACACGCAGTCTCCTGCCTCCGTGTTTGGCTGTCTTACTGGGGCGCTTTGGAAGAGGGTGTGTTGAGTTTCGCTCCCCACCCCGAGCAGAGCCCCGGCAGCTGAAGACCTCTGGTTTGAGCCACAGTCCCACAAGTTCGGACGAGCCTCATGCATGAAGGAACTGGCAGAGAAACCCAGGTGTACAGGACCTGGGGCTTAGATATCCAAGCTGTTCTTATTGGGACTGGGCCTCCTCCATCCTGATGTCCCATCTTCCATTCTGTAGGCGTACAACCACTAAATGTCCCTGGTGCCATGTAATACCATCAATGGCCAAGTCCCAAAGACTAGAACACCGTGCTTTGGGAAGTTCACGGCCACACAAAATCTTATTATCTAGTCTTACTCTGGAAAAACTGGCAGGCTACCGGAAGTATCCTGCCCACACGACAGAGTCTGGCAAACTCCCCATGGTGTATTCCTTATGCCAAAAACCAGTAAAAATGATGGTTCTCATTCTCCTGACCCTGAAAGAGCCTCAAATGTGGCACTTCTTAAAATCTCAGGGATAGGACGAAGGAGACATTACTGGGGCCTGCTTGAGTCAATCGATGAACAACAGGATGATAATGATACAGTGAGAAAAGAAGAGACACAGAGTTAGAGGACACGGTTCCGACTTAGAGAGAAGGCTGAGTGCTGAAAGTAAGAGTGGCTGGGGGGATTGGAGAGGAGTCAAATAGAGCAGGTGGCGAGCGAGTTAGAGAGAGGGTTGGATAGAGCTGGGAGAGACAAGAGACTGAATAAACTGCAACCAATCGGCAATCAGCCTGGTCCTCATTCTACTCATTCTACTTTCATCGGTCCAAAGGAACAGCTGTCCAGGATGGAGAAGTGGCTCGAGAGCACCAAATGTGGACAGTGAGAGCGCGCCTCCAGGAGAGACCAGGAACATTCGTTAACGTGTAAATCCTGTTCAAACCCCCACTCTCATAGGGTCCCCCAGGCCCCCCTGGAGTGACTCCTGAGTGCAGAATCAGGAGCAAGCCCAGAGCATTCCTGGCTGTGATCCGAAAACAGAAACACAAAAAAGTGAACCGTGGGGGGCTGGAGCGACAGCACAGCAGGTACGGTGTTTACCTTGGTCACGACCAACCGAGGATTGATTCTCAGCATTCCAAATGGTCCCCCAAGAACTACCAGGAGTAATTCCTGAATGCAAGCCAAGAACCACTCACCCCTGTGCATCACTAGGGGTGACCCAAAAAGAAAAAAAAAGTGAATTGTTTAGTTAATCAGAAAAAAGAACACAACTTTCTCAACTTAGCATAAAAGGATTTTATATGGCTACAGAGATAGCACAGACCACGAGTTGCTTGTCTGGCACATAGCTGACCAAGGTTCAATCCCTGTCACGTCACAGGGTCCCCAAACCTAGCATTATCAATGAGAACAGAGCCGGGGTAAACTCTACCCTCCATTGGGTGTAGCCAATCAAAAACAAATCAATAAATGTAGGTGCCAGAACTATAGTCTGGTAGGGTACTGGCCTTGTACACGGCTGACCTGTATACCCCGGCACCACCACACTGAGTACCATTCGGTACCTTTTGGCAGCAACCACAGGGTATTCATATATATATATATATATATATATATATATATATATATATATATACACACACACACAGCTGTGTGTATTTCTGCATGTGTTCTATATCTATATCTAATTTGTTCACAAGATAACCTCCACCAACCAGTTTTGTAGAATGCAGGTTTGGGTTTTGGGGCTACAGGTGGCAGAACTTTGAGCTTACCTGAGTGGTGCTTGGGGAATCCTGCGTTGTACAGGAGACTGTACCATGGCAGATTGCTTGCAAGGACCCGTCCTGCATTCCTGGCCTATCTCTGACCCAGGAATTCAAATTCTACAAAAATAATGTGAACCTTGTGGGAAAGATACAGGCAGGGAGCAGGGATGAGCCCCAGCTGGTAGACAGAGGTCAGGGCAGGGTTGAAGCACCTGGAGCCTCCTGGTGCAAACCTGAGCCAGAAGTACAGGCTGCAATTTCAAAGGTTTGCAGCGGCACCAAAGAGCTGACAGTGAGTGGCAGGGCACTTGTCATGAACGCAAAAGACTTAACTTCACAACCTGAATTTCCAAGGAGTCATCCTGGAGCACTGCTGGGTTTGGCAAAATCCCGCATAGCCAATCCTCCTCCTGCCCAAATAAAGGCAATGAGGAGTTAACTGCCAACAGAACAGGTGTGAAATCTAGTAATATGTTCTGAAATGTCAGTCCTCTGGGTTTGTTGTTTTGTTTTGGGACCACATCCAGAAGTGCTCAGAGCTTACAGGCCAGGTTTTCAGACTATGATTTTACTCCTATGGGTACGTGATTTTATCAAAGAAAAAGAGGATGAAAAATTATACTTGGAGCCAGAGTGATAGTACAATAGGCAGGGCGTATGTTCGGTCCCTGGCTTCACACTCAGTCCCCCAAGCACTCCCAGGAGTGATTCCTGAGTGCCAAGCCAGAAATAACACCTGAGCATTACCGCTATGTCCCAAAAAGGTAAAAGAAAAAAAAAGAAAAGAAAAATTAAATTTAGCCCAAACGAGATTTTAAAGTCCATAATTTTGCTCAGAGCCTCCAACTCCTTCATTTTCCCCTAACAGCCATCTGCTGAAAGGGCTCAAGAAATTTCTCGTGTATGAACTTTCCATGAAGGTATAAACAGGAGAGAGCACACCAGACTGAGGCAGATGACAGCCACCTGAAAATCCAGAGGGCCTTCTCTGATATCCAGTGCCCAGTAGTCCCCTGAGCACAGAGCAGGGCACAGACCTCTAGTACTACCAGATGTGGGCCCAAATCTCACCTTACCTGCTCCCCAAGTAGTGAAATACACCGAAGTAGAGGAGTTCAGAGGGCTGAGCACCTGATTTACCTTTGTGGGACCTGGCATGGCTCCCCCTGCATCTCAGACACACAGACACAAGAGGGGGAGAATCTCTGACTATTTCCAAGTTTGCAGCAAGTGTAGTGGGGGGCGGGGGTAGAGGGAAAGACAGGAAAAACACTCCAACCCCAAAAAGATGCTCAAAGAATGCTCATGTGTCAAGACATATTCTAAAGTAGGAGGGTTGGAGTCATACCTAGTGATGCGCAGGGGACAATATTACTTAGTGATGTTGTGGCAGCGATAACTTTGGTCTCCGCAAGAAAGACAAACGCACTCCTGGCTATAGTACTGCACCAGTCCCTAAGAGTGAAACATTTACAACCAATTGCAGCTGGTGCCTGGAAAAACCCTTACTGCAAGTACTCAATTCAAAAGCAGGGCACACCCCTGGTCTTGAGAGATGGACAGTGGAGATGCTTGGAATCTGGACAGGTGAGGCAGAAATTCTTTTTTCTGAGGAAATATAATCAAATAGGCTTAGCAAAGCTAATAAGTTGATAGGGTGGTTTTCTTTCAAGCTGCTAAGCCGGGGTCAATATGCAACAGGACATACGCTCACCCACTCCAGCACTGCTAAAAATAATACATGAACTCAGAACCAAGAGCAACCCCTGAGCACTGAGTGCTGCTGTGGCCAGAAGAAGTACAATAAATTAAGTAATGAAGACGTTTCTGGGGCCGGAACGATGGTACAGCAGGTATGAGTTTGCCTTCCATGTGGCCAACCCGGGTTCGATTCCTGAAATCCCATATGGTCCCCATGCACTGCCAGGAGTGATTCTTGAATGCAAAGCCTGAGTAAACCCTGAGAATCACTGTGCGTGACCCGAAAAATCCAAGAAAAAGAAATTTCTGTGTAAAGAGATTGGAGACACAGTATAGCGGGTGAGGTGCTTGTCTTGCACTCAGCCAAACCAAGTTTGAATCCCGGCATCCCCTATGGTGTCCTGAGCCCAGCCAGGAGTGACCCCTGAGTGCAAAGGCAGGAGAAGTAACTGAGTCTTGCAGTTGTACTTCCTACAGACAAAATAAGTAATTCATTGAAATGAATAAAGGTGTGCTGGCCAATAGTGATCCTAAATTGCATTATTAGAGGGGTTCGGGCACACTCTGGAAGTGCCCAAGCTACTTCCTGCTAAGATGGCACATTTGGTTGCAAGACCCACTGTAGCACCACGCTGATGCACCCCTCCAGACCACAACCTGAGTTGGCTTATAGCTCCACACCTTGGGGCCTGAGTGACAGCATAGACAAATGAGCATTTCTTTTGAAGGTGGCCAACCTGGGTTTAATTCTGGGCATCCCTCATGGTTCCTACCACCACTAGGAGTGCTTGCTGGATTTAGAGCCAGGAGTAACCATAATGCCTCACAGGGTGTGACCCAAAATGAAAAATAAATTAAAAAAAAAGGAAACAGAAACTCCCTACCTCCCTGAACTCCCAGAACCCACTGAATGCACAAGAACCAGTGAAAATCAAAGGCTCTGCCAAATGCTTTTGACCCCTAAGCATATGAAGAATGTGCCCAGCCCCACACCCCCATCCAGCACCAACACCCCCCAAGAACGACAAGACAGAGGGGAGGGTGTTTTTTCCTTCATGCTGCTGACCCTGATATGGGGTACCTTGAGCAACCCCAGGATTGACCCCTGAACACTGCCAGGTGGGGCTCAATACCTCCCACGAGGAAAAAGAATGCGCCCCCAGGTCCCTTTGATGAGGGAATCCCATGTTTTAGCTCTACTCCACAATCAGCCTAAGGAATGACAGTGGGCCAGTAACGGGATGTCCTGGGGACACTGCTGGGATGACCCACCACCCCTGTGACTGACCAGGTGCCGGTCATTGCCCCGAAACTAAGATAACGCTGAGCTGCCCTCACCCGCCCCATCAGATCTGGGGGAGACTGAGACTCCCTCTAGCTCTGGCACTTTCTGCTTTGTGAGGGGCCCGAGCGATGGGTCAGTAGGGAGGGCACTGGCCTCGCATCCCGACACCCCAAAGGGTCCTCGAATCCCCCGGGAGGGAGTCCTGAGCGCCACCGGGTAAGGGTCTAAAACACATTAAAAATTAAAAAATATTTTTCTCGGTTATTGTCCTTGTTTCTCGAACTTTCAGAACGACCTTCGCGCTTTCAATTCATTTTTCTCCTGGACCATGTGCTTCCTCTACCCACCCACCCTTTTTGGGGGGTTTGGGGGGCTTTCCCCAGGGATTACTCCGGGCTCTCGGCTCACGCCAGGCCGTGATCGGACGCTGTGGGCTGCCGGGATCGAACCCGGGCGGCCGCGTTCCCCCCTTATGCATCTTCCTAAATAAGTTCTACTCAGTAAAAACGGCCGTTTTCCCCCCAAAATCAGTTTATAAACAAGATAAACCTCTCGGTAGGAGCGCTCGGTGCATCCCAGATGAGGGGCCGCCACCCCGGACCACGGCCACGGAGCTGGAGAGACACTGGACAGGAGTAAAGGCTGGGAAGAACATCAGAGAGCACTGTACAGTGAACACTCTACCCCTTGAAAACACGCTATATAAGAATATACAAGGAAACACCAGGACGCAGCTCTAGAAACACGTTTTCAACCTAGAATATGGGGAAAGAGGTTAGTACTGTGGCTTAATGCTTATGTTAAAAATGGTTTTTCTGAGTTCCATTCCTGGCATCCAAAACAACACAAACTCCTAAGAACTGCCAAGTATGGCATGAATTACATAAACATATTTCAATAAATAAATCCATGTATGGACCTACCCTAAGAACGGAGGCACATAGGAGCTAATGGGCACCAAAGTGTACTAGATCATTTTGTAGACTTCGTCTTTTGGACAGACCAAAAACGGTCAGAATCATTCTGGTGGCTAGTAGGGTTGAGATTTTACAACTTGCAAATGCAACATTTTGTCGTCTTTTCTCCTAATATAACTTAAATGAGAAGAGTAAAATCCAGGAATATGACCACCCTTTATAGTTAGTCATCACACATGATGTTATTGCCTGCTGAGATGGGAGTTTGGGCATTCTGCCAGGTTCCCACCATTTGTAAAATATTTTGATCAAGGGGCCTGTTCCATGCTTTCATAGAACCATCAGAAATCTTTCTGTGCACAGTCAAGTCCATTTCAACTATCTCTAATCCACCCTATTACAGAATAATGACAGGGCCATTATCCTAAACTTTTAAGAAATATTTATCCTCAATTCTTAGGGAAATCTAATAAAAATCTGAATACAAGGAGTGCAGAGCTGATACAGCGGGAAGGTACTTGATTGCACAAGACTGATTAGGATTAAAAGTCCAGATCCCCATAAGGATATCTATGTCCTCCCTCGCAGTAATGGATGTGCTCAGAGCCAAGAGTATGTCCTAAGCAAAGCAGGTGTGACGCCTCAAAACATAACAGAGGAAGGCCTGAAGTGTGGAGGTTTGCCTCTTTTTCCATTCCAAAGGATTCATTGCAACATCCTGGTTGATCTCTATCATAAACCCGCCAACCGGGGTCTCTGCCTCAAATCAGAGTCCAAGCAAAAATGAGACACTGGGCTGGAGTGATAGCACAGCGGGTAAGGCGTTTGCATTGCATTCAGCCAACCCGGGTTCAATTTCCAGCATTCCACAGGGTCCCCCAAGAACAGCCAGGAGTAATCCCTGAGTGCAGAGCCAGGAGTAACCCCTGTGCATCTCTGGGTTTGACCAAAAAACACAAGAAAACCAAAGGAGTGACACTGATAATTGTGATCAAGGGGTGGTTTTTGTACCCATTTACTTAGTTCCCATTTAATGTTTTCACCTGGATTCCATCATCAAGACCCATTAATTACAGGGGCTAGAGCAATAGCACAGCGGGTAGGGAATTTTCCTTGCATGCGGCTGACCCAGGTTCGATTCCCAGGAATTTCAAAGATCATCACCACTCCCAACCTGCCTAGGCAACCTCCTTAGCAATGGGACTGACCTAGGTAAAAGCCTAGATGGGATTCCCTTCTGTTCCAGGGAGACTGCTCATTGGCTTTCCCAGACATTTGTGGGAGCAGGGCAAGTGGGGGGTCGCCAAATGTGGGAACCAAAGTCGGACTCCAGAAGGATGTGGGGCACCCTACCACTGCTTCCGAACCCCTCCCCCAAATTATATAGTCAGATCAGGAGGTGTGGACCAGTTGGGGTGGGGAGGGGGTTGGGGGATGACCCCAGACCTCAATGGTGCTGCTTCATTCTCAAGGGGTCCGTGTGCCAAGAGGAGCCACCTCTGGTAGATTCAACTCTATTACACCCGCAAAGGGCTGGAGAGGATGAGAAAGTCCAGCATCTTCCAGCCCTGCCCACGTCCTACTGGGCCTTGGGTCAGAGAATAAACTGGGGATCTGTGTCTGGGTGTCCCTGCTGCCTGGGGCTCACCCCACTCACTCTATGTGTGGAAGGATACCCAGTGAGCAGTGCTCCAGAGCCAGCTACCACAGAGCAAACAGGGTGACATAGGAGAGTCTTGCCTTCCTGCAGTATGATGTATGTGTCCAACCAACTCAGTTCCACAGGTCTCCAGACCCCACGTCCACATATCACAGCACCCCGCATTGCTGAGTGTGCCATCTTCCGTCCTGAGTTTTGAGGTTCTTATACACATGAGAAGTCCCATGTCTTCTGTTCTCCGTGGAGGAGGGTGGCAGAGGCCAGATTCAACTCCAGCATCTCCAGATGTCTGGGGTGAAGGTAACAGCCATCTGAGGAACTAGGGTGTGTTAAGAAGAATTTTAATTAACACAGTAATAATGAACCTAAGACTGGGCAATCTCCTTCCCTGAAAAATCTAAATACATCACTTCTGCCAAGGGATTTTTTTTTTTTGCTTTTTAGGTAACATCCAGCAACGCTCATGGGTTACTCCAGGCTCTGCACTCAGAAATTACTCCTGGTTGCACTTGGCAGACCATATGGGATGCCGGAGATTGGACACAAGTTGGCTGTATGCAACGTAAACATCCTACCAGCTACACTGTAGCTCTGGCTCCGAGGGTTTTTTTGGGGGGCGGGTATGCTGTTTTGGTGTGTGCCCACAGGGTTCTGGGAAATATCGAGTACCTGGGATTGAACCTGGTTGGTTACAAGCAGGGTGAGATTATTTTGTCGTTGTTCTGTTCACTTTAAACAAGAAAAGTTATGAGCCCTTTTTGCTCTGTCTGTGGCCCAGCTCTTTGGAAAGGTCTCCAGTTAAAGTCAACCCCACGTGCCATCACCCCACATTCTGAGGATGCCCCAACCCTCTTCTACAAAGAAAAGGAGTCAAGGATACAGCAAGATACAGCTCAAAACCCACCAAGTTAGGGTGGGGGAATCTGCCATCATGGGACTGAGGCTGTTTGGGTTTGATTTGGTTTGTTCATGGTTTGGAAGCCCAACACGAGCAATGCTAAGGGTTACTCCCGGCTCTGCACTCAGGAATCACTCCGACATGATGGTGGGGCTGTATGGAGAGCTAAAGAAAGAATATTCTTGGGGGTCGAGTGGGTTGCTCCCGCTCTGTCCTGGATCACGAAGGGTGCAGAGGATTGAACTGACGTGGAAAGTGCAAGGCAAAGTCATTTATTTTCATTTTTGTTCTCTTCACTGAGCTAGAAACCTTCTGAAGCCACTTTGCTATGTCTGTGACCAAGCCACTGAGAAATATTTCCTGTTATGGGCAACCCACACCCCAGCACCCCACATTCTGAGGGAGCCCAAACCTCTACTACAAGGAAGAGGCAGCATGGATACAGCAAGATACAGCTCAGAAACCCCCACGATGGGGTGAGGGAATCCCCCAATAAGGGACTGGGGCTGTTTTGGTTGTATTAGGTTTGTTCATGGTTTGGGGGACACAAATCCAGCAATGGCAGAGGTTCTCCTGATGTTGCATTCAGGAATCCAGCATGATGGTGGGGCTGTATGGAGAGCCAGAGAAAGAACCGGGGCCTGTGACCACAAGCCAAGAGCACTAACCGCTCTGCACCCACTGCAGTGACCCAAGTGGCTTCCTTGATCCTTAATGACCCTATACCTAACATTGAAGCAAAGAAATGGGCTGGAAATCTAAAGTGTGGGAAAGGGCAAACACCCTACCCGCTTTGCTATCTCTCCAGCCCCCAGAGCAAATAAGGCTTTAACACTTACTTCTCTGGGCTCTGAGACCAAGCAAGGGTTTTACTGTAAATCCCAGACTAAGTCTTCGGGCCAGTTCACCTTGTCCTTCCCCATGCGGATCCTGTCTCTAGCGTTGTAACAGTTTGCTTCAAGACCATGCACACGTGCTTTCTAGAATGTGCCATTTCGAAGCTGTGGTGGTTTTGCCATTTGCCCCGGGTCCATACAAGTTCCACGGCAGAACCTCCCTATTTTGGTGTAGGAACTAAAGCAACTGAAGCCCGAGTCAAGTAATGATCACCAAGCAATTATGCCCTGGAGTACATGACTTCAGAGTCAATCAACTCCCAAATATTAGGAGCATAGCATTGATGGTCTTACTCTGTTTAACCAAAGAACATTCTGTATACTAAAAATATAAATAATCTATAGGGGAAATAGAAAAGCAGGTACAAATACGCAGCCCTTCAACTGCAAACCAGTACAAATACAAAGTTGAGAATTACCAGAAAGTCATGGTTTATAAGTAATTAAGACTGACCTGGGGAACTGAGACAACGCGAGGTAAAACATAAAGGAAAGGTTAAAGATAAACTTTAAATTAGGGATGTTCGCAAGGACATGATAAGCTTCTCTGGGAGGAGAAAACGGGGCAATTCACAGATGAAGCCTAAAACACTTTGGGTTAATATCCAGCAGATCGCCAACAGCCTGGCCCGTTTCCTTCTTCGATCCTCTGTCACCCTTCACCAGCCAGGGTGGGGAGACCAATCATGGCCACCAAATGCATACATCACATGCCCTGACATTATTTGAACTCAACTCTCAGTACTCAGTGTAATACAGAGTTTTGCCTAATCAGGGAGAGAGCAAGAGTTGGGTGCAATTTTCAAGTTGATTTTAGGATACAGAAATTCTTTGTTACAAAAAACAATCATGTGGAGTCAGAGATAGTAAGCTGGGAGGGGCGCTTCCCATGCTGACCCAGATCGATATTCGGCATCTCACATAACCCAGAAAGAACTTAAAAAAGAAAAAAAGAATTCCAGAGTGCTGCTCCCAAAGTAATTCCACATATGTGCCCACAATACAACAAAAAATAGCCCCAAAGTAAATTTTCATTTGGAAACCGCAACCACCCCTAGATCCACACACACAGGATGGCCCTGGACATCAGGGCTACTAATGAATAGTGACCGAGGGCTACAGTGTCATTTGCCATTGGGGAGCTTCCCCCCTGCCGCTCAAAAATGAACAGTCCTTTTATAGTTTGGGAGGCACAAACGGCGATGTGGACAAGAAACTTCTGACTCTGCGGTCAGGCACCCATCCTGGTGGAGCTCGGAGATCGATCTTGGGTGGGCCAGATGCAAAGCAAAAGCCCTAACCGCTGTGCTATCTCTCTGGTCCTCTAAGAGAATCTGCAGGTTTTGCAGCAGGGAGGTCCCGGCAAAAGCGTCCAGGACAGGGCCCAGAGCAGTCCCGTGCTGGGAGGGTCAGGACAGCCCAGCCCCGATGTCCTGCAGCCCCCGCGCTTGGCCCCGTCCACCCGCCACCACCCCATGGTGGAGCTTCAGGGGATCCCCAGAACCACGCCCTCACATGCGCGACCCCTGAGCCCCAGTACAGCCCCCACTGCACTCACCAAAGCTCCGCGTCCCCCACCAAACCCTACCGCGCTGCAGGAACCACTGGGATATAGGTTGAAAAAGGAGCTGAAAAGTGTCCTTAGAGCTGGCTTGGCCCTGCCCCTCAGTGCAGACACCAGAGGCACGGTGCGGAGAGTTCACGGGAGGCCGCTAGTGTCCTGCCACGAAACCGGCCTTCACAGACCCCTTCCACGTGGGACAGCCTCTTCTCCCTTCACCTGCGTAACAAATGGACTCCAGATCCAGTGTCTGGCATGCAAACACCATAAACTCCCTGCTGTGACATCACTTCCGCTTCTGCAAGCAGCCTTAAAGGGCCAGACACCAGCTGCGCAGAGAACAACTAGGAAAATGCAGGTAAATGTGTAAGGCTGGTTGGCTGGAGCGAAAGCACAGTGGATAGGGTGTTTGCCTTGTACGCAGCTGACCCAGGTTCAATCATCTGGATTCTATATGGTCCCATTTTGGTGTGTAACACATTGTTTTGATTTTACTGCTTCCAAAGTGTGAGTCTCAACACATTTACCCTCATTACTTGTGTAAATCCAATGGAAAGCTGAATACAATGAGTGCAGATATGCTACAGCGAGTGATGTGCTTCCTTGAATGTGCCTGACCTGGACACAAATTATGGACAGCACAGCGGGATGTAACTCCCAGAAAAGAACACAGAAGGGCCTGATGAATGGAGCTTTGGCTGTCTATCCAACGTCAAAAGGGCTCACCACAGCATCCTGGTTGATCTCTGCCATTATCCTCTGAAAACCAGGACCTCTGAGCCAAGTCAGAGTCACAGCAAAGAATGAAACCATGGTGAGTCTTGACAGTACCCAGCAAAATGCAATGTTTGTACCAATTTACTTCTTATTTAATTCCTTCCACCTTGCTTTATCACTAAGAACCATTATTTACCAGTTAACATACTGGGAAGTCCACATGCCAGGACATTGTCATAACCATGGTGCAGGGGATAATCAGCAAGTACCTTTCACTACTTACGGTACTAGTATCACAGGAAGCTTTCACACATAACAGGATTATTTCCTTCCTTACTGTCCTTTTGTATCAATCCCCCACCCACTTGTTGAAACTAAAATTGTTTTACCTCAGGGCCCTGTGATTCAGAGGGGAACTGGCCTAGTAGAAACCCAGAGAGTTGGAGACATGGAACAGGAGCAAATGCTGGTAAGAACATCAGAGAGCAAGGTCCGGCCAACGTTCTACCCCTTAACAACACGCGAGCAGGGGACTCTCAGCTACAAAGAAAACCCCGGGAGGCAGTTTCAGAAACATGATTTCAATCTGAGAGTATCAGGCTAGTACAGTGCGTTGCATGCAGTCAATCTAGGTACAATGTCCATAATTCCAAATGGTCCCCTGAGCACCATCTGACTCATAGATGGATGGAATTTTGCCCTATCCAATCATAAATGTTTCTTTTTTTACCTCTAATATTTAGTAAAGTGACATGGGTGGGAATTAGGAATGTGAGCAACCGTGTGAGTAATCACAGGTAAACTGAATGGTCTGCTGGGATATGGGGAGCTTGGGACCTGACCCATATTCCCACTTAAAAAAGATTTCATGAAGGGGTCCCTTCCATCCTTTCAAACGACATTCTCTGCACAGTTACGTGCATCTAAACTCTCCAACTGAGACCAGAGCAACTGTAGATCTGGGTAGGGTGTTGCTTGCACGTGGCCAAACTAGGTTCAATCCCCAGGATCCTGTAGAGTCTCCAGGATCACCATCAGAAATAATACCTGAGTGCAAAGCCAGGAGAAACCACTGAGGATCACCAGGTATTGTAGGATAATAGTGGTCTTCCCTTGCTCCCTGGCCGGTGAGAGCTTATGTTTGTTGATTGCCCATAACCTTTCAATTACCTTTATCTCGTTATCAGACTGTGACTTGTAAATATTGTCTTTCTCTTCTCCTTACTGTCTTTTGCATGGTTAGCTATTTCAGAGGAATTGCTTTTTCTATGGATACAGGAAGACAGTTACAAAGACAAGCCTGAGCTTGAGAGTTGATGGTCTCCAGATAATATTACATCCTGGACATCTACTCTCTTGACTGAAGCCTCAGTTGCCCTTACTCCCTCGGTCCCCAGAAGAGGGGTCCGATGAGGGTCTAGATGGACCCAGGGCAAGTGGTGAGCTAGCTACCCTGGCATCGAAATGGGCCTGGACAAAGTACCATAATGCTTATCTATTAGAGCTTGGTCATGGACAAATCCTTTCATGAAACAAAATGTAATAACTAGACTTGGCCGCTGCTGGGATCAGGAGTGATTGATCCGGCCTGAGCACTGTGGTCTGAATCTGTGGTGAGAAGTCCCCAGGAGTGTCACCCACAACCCTAAAAGTTTATATTACTGTGTCCATACTGAATGGTAATCATTAGGAAGTAAAACTAAAGATGTCAATTAAGTTGCTGGTCTAAGGAGAGGAGTAACACACCTTAAGGGCTGATTTTCCATCGTGGGCTGCAGGTGATGGGGAAGTCTGGAAAACCATTTTTCATGGCGCTTCCCATGGGGAGGCATGGATTGGTTTCGTGGTGAGAGAAGAAAAAGAGCAACTTCAGGGAGACAGGGGGAATGAAGGAGACTGAGAAAAGAAATGGTCCTCCTCCACCCAGATCCCCTATCTTCCAGTATGTAGGCGTTACACCCAACAACTGTCCCCGGTGCTGTGTAATCCCATCAACGGCCAAGACCCAGAGACTATAATACCCTGCTCCTGGAAGAGAACAGCGCAGTCTCCTGACTCTGCGTCTGGCGGTCTTACCCTTGGAGGAGGGTGTGCTGAGTTTCCCTCCCGGCCACAAGCAGAGCACCGGTGAATACCTCTGGTTCGACCACAGCCATGCTTAAGACCACTCTCCAAACATTTGGACGAGCCTCACACATGACGGAACCGGCAGAGGAACCCAGGTGTGCAGGACCTGGGGCTTATATCTCCAAGCTGCTCGTATTGGGACTGGGCCTCCTCCACCCAGATCTCCCATGTTCCAGTATGTAGGCGTTACACCCACCAACTGTCCCTGGTGCCATGTAATCCCATCAATGGCCAAGACCCAAAGACTATAAAACCGTGCTCTGGGAAGTGCACGGCCACACAAAATCTTATTATCTAGTCTTACTCTGGAAAAACTGGCAGGCTACCAGAAGTATCCTGCCCACACCGCAGAGTCTGGCAAATTCCCCATGGTGTATTCATTATGCCAAAAACCAGTAAAAATGATGGCTCTCCCTGGCAGCTTGGAGCAGAAAAGTGAACGGACTATGCATTAATCCAGGCCATCAGGTCTGTCCGGAGGGGAAAGGGTGTTGCCCCAGTCGCCTTCTCCTCTCTGGAAAGAAAGATGGCGGCCACATGGGAGCCTTGTGGACAGCAGGTATGAGCCGGGGGAGTGGGGGCGACTAAAACCTCATGGGAAGGGGGGCGTTTCGGTCCGCCCTTCATGCCCTACCGAGGTCACGAGTTGCCCCCCACTAGCGGCTCTCCAGCACGGCCATGACTCCAGAGCACAGAAACCAATTTCTTAACTATCTGACTTTCAGTAGAAATACTTCCAGGGTCAATAAGTAAAATAGCAGAAATCCAAAACCAACATTTAATTCTTGAACCCAGCTGTAGAAAGCAAATCACTTCACAATGCTTTTTCAACATGTCTGATTTGGGAGGGGGCGGTAAACTCTAAATAATAGTGGTGAATCTTTTATTGAAACAATGAATCTCATCAAAGCAGATAGATTGTTAAGTAGAATTCATCTGCCTCACAGGGACTGGGAGGGGTGGGGGGTGGGGTTTTATTGGGGTTCTTCATGGTAAAAAATAAGTATTGGTAAAGGGAAATGTATTTGATATTTGCATGACTGAGACCTAAACCTGAAATCTTTGTAACCTTTCCCACGGTGATTCAATAAATAAATTTAAAAAAAAAATGATGGTTCTCATTCTCCTGACCCTGAAAGAGCCTCAAATTTGGCACTTCTTAAAATCTCAGGGATAGGACGAAGGAGACATTACTGGGGCCTGCTTGAGTCAATCGATGAACAACAGGATGATAATGATACAGTGAGAAAAGAAGAGACACAGAATTAGAGGACACGGTTCCGACTTAGAGAGAAGGCTGAGCACTGAGAGTAAGAGTGACCGGGGAGATTGGAGAGGAGGCACAGAGAGCATTGGAGAGCGAGTTAGAGAGAGGGCTGGATAGAGATGGGAGAGACAAGAGACTGAATAAACGGCAACTAATCAGCAACCAGCCTCGTCCTCGTTCTACTTTCATCAGTCCAGAGGAACAGCTGTCCAGGGTGGAGAAGTGGCTCGAGAGCACCAAATGTGGACAGTGAGAGAGCGCCTCCAGGAGAGACCAGGAACATCTGTGAACGTGTAAATCCTGTTCAAACCCCCACTTCTCATAGGGTCCCCAAGGCCCCCCTGGAGTGACTCCTGAGTGCAGAGTCAGGAGCAAGCCCAGAGCACTTCTGGCTGTGATCCGAAAACAAAAACACAAAAAAGTGAACTGTGGGTGGCTGGAGTTATAGCACAGTGGGTAGGGGGTTTACCTTGGACACGACCAAAACCAGGTTTGATTCCCAGCACCCCAAATGGTTCCCGAAGCACCGCCAGTAGTAATTCCTGAATGCATGAGCCAAGAATAACCCCTGTGCATCACCGGGGGTGACCCAAAAACCCAAAAAGGGAATTGTGTAGTTAATCAGAAAAGAACACAACTTTCTCGACTTCGCAAAAGCATTTTTATGATGGCTACAGGGATAGCACAGACCCTGAATTGCTTGTCGGGCACATAGCTGACCAGGGTTCGATCCCTATCACCTCACAGAGTCCCCAAACCTAGCATTATCAATGAGAACCGAGCCGGGGTAAACTCTAATCTCCATTGGGTGTAGCCAACCAAAAATAAATCAATAAATTTAGGTGCCAGAACTATAGTTTGGTAGGGTACTGGCCTTGTACACGGCTGACCTGTATATCCCAGTACCATACTGAGTACTGTTTGGTACCTTTTGGCAGCAACCACAGGGTATAACCATATATATATATATATATATATATATATATATATATATTCACATATATATACACACACATATATGTGTGTGTTTGTGTATGTGTGTATATGTATATCTATATACATATATATGTAATTTGTTCACAAGTCAACCTCCACCAACGAGTTTTGTAGAATGCAGGTTTGGGTTTTGGGGCTACGGGTGGCAGAACTTTGACCTTACCTGAGTGGTGCTTGGGGAATCCTGCGTTGTACAGGAGACTGTACCATGGCAGATTGCTTGCAAGGACCCGTCCTGCATTCCTGGCCTATCTCTGACCCAGGAATTCAAATTCTATATAAATAATGTGAACCTTGTGGGAAAGATACAGGCAGGGGGCAGGGATGAGTCCCAGCTGGTAGATAGAGGTCAGGGCAGGGTTGCTGGCACCTGGGGCCTCCTGGTGCAAACCTGAGCCAGAAGTACAGGCTGCAATTTCAAAGGTTTGCAGCTGCCCGAAAGAGCTGACAGTGCACTTGTCATGAACGCATAAGACTTATCTTCACAACCTGAATTGCCAAGGATTGATCCCGAAGCACTGCTGGGTTTGGCAAAATCCCGCATAGCCAATCCTCCTCCTGCCCAAATAAAGGCAATGAGGAGTAAACTGCCAACAGAACAGGTGTGAAATCTAGTAATATGTTCTGAAATGTCAGTCCTCTGGGTTTGTTGTTTTGTTTTGGGACGACATCCAGAAGAGCTCAGAGCTTACAGGCCAGGTGTTCAGACTATGATTTTACTCCTATGGGTACGTGATTTTATCAAAGAAAAAGAGGATGAAAAATTATACTTGGATCCAGAGTGATAGTACAGTTGGCAGGGCGTATGTTCGGTCCCCGGCTTCACACTCAGTCCCCCAAGCACTCCCAGGAGTGATTCCTGAGTGCCAAGCCAGAAATAACACCTGAGCATTACCGCTATGTCCCAAAAAGGAAAAAAGAAAAAAAAAGAAAAGAAAAATTAAATTTAGCCCAAACGAGATTTTAAAGTCCATAATTTTGCTGAGAGCCTCCAACTCCTTCATTTTCCCCTAACAGCCATCTGTTGAAAGGGCTCAAGAAATTTCACGTGTATTAACTTTCCATGAAGGTAGAAACAGGAGAGAGCACACCAGACTGAAGAAGATGTCAGCCACCTGGGAGCCCAGAGGGCCTTCCCTGGTATCCAGTGTCCACTAGTCCCCTGAGCACAGAACAGGGCACAGACCTCAAGTACTACCAGATGTGGCCCCAAATCTCACCTCATCTGCTCCCCAAGTAGTGAGATACACCCAAGGGGAGGAGCTCAGAGGGCTGAGCACCTCATTTACCTTTGTGGGACCTGGCATGGCTCCCCCTGCATCTCAGACACACAGACACAAGAGGCGGAGAGTTTCTCAAAGAATGCTCATGTGTCAAGACAAATTCTGGAGTGGGAGGGTTGGAGTCATACCTAGTGATGCTCAGGGGACAATATCACCTAGAGATGTTGTGGCAGGGATAACTCTGGTCACCGCAAGAAAGACAAACACCCTCCTGGCTGTACTACTGCACCAGCTCCTAAGAGTGAGGGATTTAGAACCTATTGCAGCTGGTCCCTGGAAAACCCTTTCTGCAAGTACTCACTTCAACAGCAGTGCACACCCCTGGTCTTTGAGAGATGGACAGTGGGGATGCCTGGAATCTGGACAGGTGAGGCAGAAATTCTTTTTCCTGAGGAAATATAATCACATAGGGTTAGCAAAGCTAATATGTTGATAGGGTGCTTTTCTTTCAAGCAGCTAAGCCGGGGTCAATATGCAATAGAACATAGGCTCACCCACTCCAGCACTGCTAAAAATGATACATGAACTCAGAACCAAGAGTAACCCATGAGCACTGAGTGCTCTGTGGTCAATAAAAGTACAATAAATTAAGTAATGAAGACATTTCTGGGGCCGGAACGATGGTACAGCAGGTAGGGAGTTTGCCTTCCATGCGGCCAACCCAGATTCGATTCCCAAAATCCCATATGGTCCCCGAGCACTGCCAGGAGTGATTCTTGAATGCAAAGCCTGAGTAAACCCTGAGCATCACTTGGTGTGACCCTAAAAATCCAAGAAAAAGAAATTTCTGTGTAAAGAGATTGGAGACACAATATAGCAGGTGAGGTGCTTGTCTTGCACTCAGCCAAACCAAGTTTGAATCCTGGCATTATTAGAGAGGTTAGGGCACACTCTGGAAGTGATCAAGCTACTTCCTGCTAAGATTGCATATTTGGTTGCAAGACCCACTGTAGCACCACCCTGTTGCACTCCTCCAGACCGCAACCTGAGTTGGCTTAAAGCTCCACACCTTGGGGCCTAAGTGACAGCATAGACAAATGAGCATTTCTTTTGAAGGTGGCCAACCTGGGTTTAATTCTGGGCATCCCTCATGGTTACTAACACCACAAGGAGTGCTTGCTGGATTTAGAGCCAGGAGTAACCACAATGCCTCGCTAGGTGTGACACAAAATGCAAATTAAATAAATAAAAATGAAAGAGAAGCTCCCCACCTCCCTGAACTCCCAGAACCCACTGAATGCACAAGAACCAGTGAAAATTAAAGGCTCTGCCAAATGCTTTTGACTCCCAAGCACATAAAGAATATACCGCACCCTCCCCCATCCAGCCCGGCCACCCCCCAAGAACGACAGGACAGAGGGGAGGGTGTTTTTTCCTTCATGCTGCTGGGGTGGAGCAATAGCACAGCGGTAGGGCGTTCGCCTTACAAGCGGCCGACCCGAGTTCGATTCCTCCGCCCCTCTCGGAGAGCCTGGCAAGCTACCAAGAGTATTGGATATGCCAGACACAGTAACAACAGTAAAATCTCCAAAGGAGACGTTACTGGGCCAGTTCGAGCAAATCGACAATCAACGGGAGGGAGGGGCTGCTGATCCAGATATGGGGTACCCTGAGCAACCCCAGGAGTGACCCCTGAACACTGCCAGGTGGGGCTCAACACCCCCCACGAGGAAAAAGAATGCACCCCCAGGTCCCTTTGATGAGGGAATCCCATGCTTTAGCCCTACTCCACAAGCAGCCTAAGGAATGACAGGGGGTCAGTAACGGGATTTCCTGGGGACACTTCTGGGATGACCCACCACCCCTGTGACTGACCAGGTGCTGGAGCCGCCCCGAAACCAAGATAACGCTGAGGTACCCTCACCTGCCAGCTCCGATCTGGGGGGAGACGGGGGCTCCCTCTAGCTCTGATGCTTTCTGCTTTGTGCGGGGCTGAGTGATGGGTCAGCAGGGGGGGCGCTGGCCTCGCATCCCGACACCCCAAAGGGTCCTCGGATCCCCAGGGAGGGGGTCCTGAGCGCCACCGGGTAAGGGTCTAAAACACATAAAAAATTTAAAAAAATTTTTTTCTCTTGTTCCTTCGGTTATTGTCCTTGTTTCTGGAACTTTCAGAACGACCTTCGCGCTTCCAATTCGTTTTTCTCCTCGACCACGTGCCTCCTCTACCCACCCACCTTTCATTACTGCGGGGTCTGGGGCTTTGCTCAGGGGTTACTCCGGGCTCTGGGCTCACACCAGGCTGGTCCCGGGACACTGTGGCATGCCGGGATCGAACCCGGCCGGCCGCGTTCCCCCCTTATGCATCTTTCTAAGTAAGTTCTCCTCAGTAAAAACGAACATTTTTCCCTCAAAATCAATTTATAAAGAAGATAAAACTCTCGGCAGGAGCGCTCGGTGCGTCCCAGGTGAGGGGCCGCCACTCCGGGCCACCGCCACCAAGCGACCCCGCAGCCCCCAAGGCGGAGCCCGCGGAGGTTCAGGCGCTCAGAGCGACCACCCGGACGGGCAACGGTAAAACCGACCTCCCGGGACCCCCCTGCCTCCCTGGGTGCCCCCTCACCCGCTCCTCACCTTCCGCAACCACGAGACCCGCCGGCACTTCCGCCCTGAACGCCAAGGACAGCGGATAAAGGTCGCGGATTTTGTGACGTCACCCGCACGTTCGCCCAGAGCCTTAAAGGGCCAGGCTTCAAGTATTCCTGACCAGGTACTTGCCTGGTCAAAAAGGTTTCTGGGATAGGATCAGGTGATCAGGACATCTGATGTGTGCCAGGTCTGGGATAGATGGAGAGTGACGGACTGGACAGATAGCACGTCCATCGGAAGTCTTTGTTTTGACGAAGGAACTAAAATTCATTTTCTTTGCAAACAGCCACCCAGACCTCCTCTCTGAGTCCCCAAGTTCTTTTATATCGCACTGAAAGTCCAGGTCTTGAGTAGCTTCAACTGTTTATTTTCACAATGATAGGAGAGGGCCAGAAACTAAGTGAATCACGTGGCTCAGAAAGGGGTCGGGGTACCGCAGAAGGGGACTCAGGGATTGGTGATGACTGGGAAGATATTTGTGTAAGCAAAAATTCCTTTGTATGTATTTGTGTGTGTTCAGAGCAAAGGGTGCTCTCCAGTTATTCCTTGAGAGCTGTGCGTAGCAACTCTTCAAACAGTGCTCAAGGTCTACATAGCTGTGAATTCTACATGGATCAGACAAATGAACGGAAAGTCCCTTAACTGCTGTGCAGCTAAATAGTCTTTTAATATTTTAGTACTAGATGATTTATTAAGCTATAATTCTTCCAAATTTGAACCAGTGGGAAAGAATAACTGTAGAGTAGTTGTACCGGAGAAAGCCTCTTTTTCAGACATGTTGATTTCTTGATCTATTGTTTGGCTATGATGATTTGGTGCTTGTTACAGTAAGAATATGAAATTTATTTAGTTTACAAGTTTACAAAACCAAAGCAAACACACTGAAGTGAAGGGTAGTATAAGAAGTTAATTTAGCAATGGAAGGAACTTTTTGCAGGAGCCTGAGCGACAGTACAATGCGAAACATGCTTCATTTGCATGTGGTTGATCTGGTTCAATGCCCTGCATCTCAGATGGACCTCAAGGCCCACCTAAAGTGATCCCTGAGTAAAGGGCCGTGGTAATCCCTGAGTATCATGAGGTGTGGCCCAATAACAAAAACAGAGAAAAGGAAAGGATGTAGAGAAACAGCGAAATGCAGAGCTGTCAACCATCCTGGCCTGTCAGAGTAATGGCCACAGACCCAGCCCAGTCCCCAAGATGCCTTATGGGTCTGCCCTGGCACATGCTCCCACGCAGCTCTCACCAACAGTCCGCAGATGTTCATAGGTCTCCAGTATCACGTCCGTATAGGGCTTCTCTCATATGCGGCCAGGCACATCCACTCCTGGGGTGAAGGTGACGGCCACATGGGTAAAGGTCACTGTATCCTGAGTCAGGACACATATAGGAGCAGGAATCAGGTTCTATCCCCAGCCCATTTCGTTGGCAGTGAGGAGGAGACCACCAGGAATGTAGAAGGGATCAGCTCAGGGTGTCTCCCCTCAGGATGAACGAGCCTCCACTCAAAATTCCTGCTGACAGGCCCCAGAAATCATTCTAAGGAAGCTGGATCTGATAAAATGTGAGAAATCTATAGTACAAAGTTCCTGTTATTTGTCAGCCTTACACACAGATACCCCATGGCCAAACCCACTGATCCAGTGAGCACTACAGAATAACAACTGCGCACAGACTCAAAGAGACCAATAAAGTGATCCTAGATGTGGCCCCAAACACTAAGCATTCCCCCATACACACAACTCTTGTCCTAGGAATGAAAAGGGAAACTCAATGTTCAGTGAGGTACTCAAATCTCTGTGTAACATATGTGCCTATAGAACTCAGAAATCATGGTTCAGGGTTGCCAGAAATCTGTCTTGGAAAGTAGTGACTCAGTCCCAAAGGTCCTTTGCTCCATCTCCCTGGGTCCATCCCTGGAATTGTGCACAGCATCGTGTGAATGTGACTGTGTGACAGAGCAGGCAAGGCTCTCCAGAGCAGAAAAGACAAAAGAGGGGAAACACATGTCCTTGAACTGAGTCACTGTAGCTTCCAGGATACTTATGAGGCCCACACACCCTGGGAGTCCTGATTCCATCAGTTGTGAACCCAGAGGGCAGAGCCAAGATGAAGCCCTGAGCGCCTCCACTGTGGCACAAAAATAAATACAGAAGAAAACAAGGCAGCATAACAGAGGAAGAGGAAGGACATCAGGCCAGGGACAATGGGTAGGGCTGGTGGCTGCAGCCATTTAATAGGTCCCCCAAGCAATACCAGGTGCAATACTGGAGTGCAGAGCTAGGAGTAACCCTTGAGAATCACTAGGTGTGGCTCATCCTCTTCAAAATCACCCAAAACAAAACAAAAAAACAAGATCAGCAGTGGGCCCCTGGCACCCCATAGGGTCATTACCCACTGTACTACTGCTCCCGCCCCAAATAGTTATTTTGAAACAATTTTCCAGTTTCAATCAAATGAATATCAAGTTTTTGATTCAGGAAAAAATAAAATTTCTTTAGGTTTTGAGCAGTGATTTCACCACCCAGTGAAGCTAAGAGCCTCAACTCCAAGCATTAGGCTCTAGATTTCCTCTCTGTAGTGCCCAGCCCTCCACTTTAAAAAATCACATGCTTGGTCCACCGAGTATCCTGTCGGCATAATATCTGTTCCAAATTTTACCAGCTCACTCATACTCAGTGACACCATTCCCATATCAAATTGCTGCAGTGTCAAATCCTGAATCTGCGGTTTGAGTTCTGAAATCAAATGCAATACGCAGTATAAGAATTCATTGAAAGAAATGTAGTTGAATGAGGCAGTGTGGGTGGAGGACATCTCCTTGGTTCTCATAATCCAAACAGGCCCACAGCAAACAGAAGATCTGATTAGACAATGGGTGTGAGCAGCATGGCAATCCACACAAGATGTTCAGGTTTTACTTTTTTGACCAGACCCTGTGATGTTGGGGACACATATGGGATGCAGGTTATTGAACAAGTTCGGCGGAGTACATGGTAAGCACAGTCCCCACTATACTATTACTCAGGGCCAAACTAGCTTTGTTACGGGATCACTCATTCACTATTTACAGAAAAAGGCGGAAGATATTTTGCAGGCACCCGACCAATGTAGGCTGTGCAGCCAGGCTGCTAATGTAGAGACTGGGGGGGGGGGGGCGGACACCAAGGGCTGTGAATTGTATGCACTAACACATCAGGATAAATAATAACACCGCCAAGAAACTAAAGTGCAGGATCATAATTGAGGGAGAGTCCAGACGAGTGAAGAGCAGTGTGAGCACAGCACAGAGGCCTGGATCCAGGAGTTCGAGGCTCCCGGGGTCAGCAGCGTTTTTCACTTGCACTCAGGGCACCCCCACACTGCCCAGAGCTCCACCAGGGAGGGTCCTCTGACACTCACCTGCACACATGCCTCTCCTCCCTGGTCTCAGACCTCCTCCTTCCAGCCAGGAGGTCACTGAAGCCTTCACCAAGGGAATGCCCTACCCCCACAGAGCTCGAATCACAAATCAGTGACAAAGCATCCGTTGCCATAATTCCTAACACTCAACAAAGGTGGGTCCCTCAACGGTCTTAGATGGACCTGGGGAGAGCGGCAAAGCTACCCAGCATCAAAACGGGACAGTCTAGAAAGCATAAAAGCACAGTCTTTATGAAAGTCTTGTAACTTAAAGAAACGGACCTCCAAGGGGTAGGAAAACCTGAACCAGCCTGAAAACTTACAGTAGTACCCTTGCTTGCCCTCAGGGCTGAGGTTGTAACTAATCCAAATAACTGCAAGTGTTCATAAATAAACTTATTTGTTGAATATGTACAACTACAGGGAAAAAATAAAACCCACAGAGATGCCAGACAGAATGTCTTCTTGAGTTAATCCCAAAAGAATTACCCCCATTGCAACATTTTATGTCTGCAAATGACCCTCACAGTTAAATGCAGTCCTGTATCCCACCCCCCTCAGTTGTTCTGTAAGTATGCTTTCAGCTCTACATGAAATGGGCCATTTTGATCATCAATCTGTGGTTCCCATTTCTTTGTTTCTCCACTTTCAGGGAGCAAGTGAAAAAAAAGTGTGAAAGTTCTCCCCAAGCTGGTGCAGACACCCCCCTTAGAGTGCAAAGACAGGGAAGTGTGGGGTGCTCACACGAGGCCTTGTCTCCTGCCGCAAAATGGCCTTCACAGTCAGCTTTCCAAGAAGAGACACTACTATGTCTTTTACTCACAAGGACAATGACAGCTGGGCCCTGTGTCCAGGATATCAGCAACTGGAGGCCCTGACTTCACTCTCACTGAGTGCAGAGTCAGGAGTAAACCCAAGCATCCAAGCAAGGACAAGGATGGAAAGCCCCCCAAATTTATCACTTAACTTCCCATTAGTCATCGATTTGCTCGAGCGGGCGTGTAACGTCTCCATTTGTCCCTGTCGCGTGCTAGTGTAGCCCAATGGCATCTGTTCGCTCCGGGAACATGAAGGGCCTCAAACCGATCGTTCATGATCTTGACGAAGAAGTCTGACCATCTGGAAGGTGGGCGGCCACGTGGTCTTTTGACATCCCGTGGAATCCAGTCGGTAACAGCTCTAGTCCAGCAGTCGTCTTTAAATCTCATTACGTGACCAGCCCATCTGATTTTCGACACCTTGGCAAATGAGACAGCATCCCTGATTCTTGATCGTCGACGGATGTCAGAACTCCGGATTCTTTCTCTCATTTGAGTGAAACGTAATATTCCAAGCATAGCTCTTTCTATTCTTCTTTGGGAGACCTGAATAGCGTTCTCACCTTGTTTGCGTAGGGCCCAGGTCTCTGAGGCATATGTTAACGCAGGAAGAACAGTGGAATCAAAGAGATGTGCCCGGAGCCAGATGTTCTTTGTCCTCTTAGCTATTTCTTCGATGTTCTTGAAGGCGTTCCAAGCTGCTCTCTTCCTCCTGCGCAGCTCGGGTGCCAGGTCATTTGTCATGTTGACCTCTCGACCTAGGTATACATAGCTGTTGCATTCGGAGATGGTCGTTCCATTGAGAGCGAATGGGGCGTCAGGAACGAGGCTGTTTCTCATGAACATTGTCTTCGTAAGATTCAGCTGTAGTCCTACCTTTCCACACTCACGGTCAAAGTCGGCCAGCATTTGTGCCGCTTGGCTGATGTTTGGTGTTATTAAAACAATGTCATCAGCAAAGCAGAGGTGGTGTAGTTGCCGACCATCTATCTTCACTCCCATTCCTTCCTATTCCAGTTGTCGCATGATGTTCTCGAGGGTGGCACTGAAGAGTTTCGGTGAAATTGTATCACCCTGCTGCACCCCTCTCTTGACATCAACGATCACTTCTTTGTAGAATGGTGAGATCCTGGTAGTGAATCCGCAATACAGCTCACGGAGGATCCTGATGTATTGGGCTTGAATGCCCTGATTGGCTAGGGCTTCAATAACCACTTCCATCTCAACAGAATCAAAGGCCTTCTTTAAATCAATGAACGTTAAACAGAGTGGCATCTTGAACTCCCGAGAAACCTCAATGAGCTTGGTTATTGTGTGGACATGGTCGATGGTGCTGAATCCTTTCCAGAACCCGGCTTGCTCGCATGGTTGTCCTTCATCTAGTGTTCTGCCAATCCTATTTAGGATGACTCGAGTGAACAACTTGTAGATGACAGACAATAGGCAGATCAGGCGATAGCTGCCAATGTCATGGATGTCTCCCTTCTTGAACAGTAGTACGGTCCTGCTGGTTTTCCATTGGCAAGGAACCTTGCATTCAGACAGGTAGCGAGTGAAGAGCCGAGCCAGTGTATTGATGAGTACTGACGGCAGGTTCTTCAGGTGTTCAGGTCTGACCTTGTCTGGGCCGGGTGCTGTTTGTTTCTTTACCGACGAAATGGCGTGTCGGATTTCGGAAGGGAAAACATTGGGAACGACATAGCCATCCTGTGGAATTTGGTATGTCAGCAAGTGGACATGGCTATCGAAGAGATTTGAGTAGAAGTCATGAATAATCTTCTCCATTGCCGTTCTGGAGGATGTGATGGATCCATCAGGACGTCGGAGGGCAGTCATCTTGGTCTTGTAGTTGGCGAAGGACAGGTGGGCGTTACGAATACTTTTCCCGGCTTCTGCCGCATCTACCAGTACTTCTGCTCTTCTCTCTTTGAGGTCTTCCTTGATCGCATCTCTGCACTGCTGTGCGAGCTCGGACGTTAGCTTGCGGTTGCCTGAGGCATGTGCCAAACCACGCTGGCGAATTAGCTCAAGAGTTTTCGAAGATAGGCGATTTTTTTGGCTATCTCTCTCTTGGCGTTCCTCACAAATTCATGGAGGTGCTGAACCAGTCAATCGTATTCCTCGTCAATGTTGTCAACAATGGCATCTTCCCATGTTGCCGCAATAGTACCAAAGAGTTCCCAGTTGGTGGTCATTCTGGGAGTTGTCTTTTTGAACTTTGCAGCCCTTTCTCCCCACTCTGTGAAGTAGAATTTTGCATAAGGGAGACCGTGGTCCGATCCCGTTCGAAATTTTGGGACACTACTTCCACTACTTCCACTACCCAGCCGTCGCCACACTCCAGGATGCTTTTCGGACCCGCGCGGCCGCTTGCGGCCGCGCAACACATCATAAGACACTAAATATCCATCTTCCGGAAATGTCGTACCATATTTGATAGAGTTCAAATATGATAACACCTACAAGGGTGATTAGAGGTCGCCCCAAAAGCCTCTATCCCTCTCGGAAAGACTGACAAGCTACCGAGAGTATTTTGACCGCACGGAAGAGCCTGGCAAGCTATCCGCTGTGTATTCGATATGGCAAAACCAGTAACTACAACTGGTCTCATTCAACTGACCCTGAAGGCTTCACCAACATGGCAGCACTGAGAAGGATGAGAAAGGAGAGGCCGACAAAATCTCAAGGACCACCTAGGCTGCCACAACGAAGGAAGACAAAAATGATCGTCTGTACTTTCAATGCACGTACACTAGCATCAGATGCATCCATCAAGGACCTGATGGTACAAGCGCGAATGATCAAGTACGACATCATTGGTCTGACCGAGACAAGAAGGCAAGAATCTCACCATGCCGTTTTCGACACTGGAGAAGAATTGTTCCTCGAAACATGCGATAAAAGAGGTGTTGGAGGCGTCGGTGTCCTTGTCAACACAAACTTGGCCAAGAGCATTGATTCATTCGAATGCCTAACAACACGAATCGGACGTTTACATTTGAATAGATGTGACTCACTGCCTGCAGTTTCTATCTTCGTTGTCTACGCACCAACATCTCATTATGATGAAAGAGAAATCGAGAAGTTCTACATGGAGCTAGAGAAGTTCTATAAAGAAGACCACACCTTCTACAAGATCATTGTGGGTGATTTTAATGACAAGATAGGACCGAGAAGATCAGCTGAAGAACTTCACATCGGGACCCATGGCCTAGAATGGAACAAACAGGGTGAGAGACTGTCTGAGTTCATCATGTCGACCAAGACCATTCATGGTAACTCACAGTTCCAGAAGGCAGAATCTAAACGGTGGACATGGGAGTCTCCCAGTGGACGATTCCACAACGAAATAGACCACATCATATTCAATCGACGGTTTTGCCTGAATGATGTCTCTTTGTCCCAAATTTATATTAAGCTAAAGACAAAGGGGAGGGCAGCAGAGGGTAGCTGGTATTACAGCAGGTGGGGCAATTGTTTTGCCAATGGTCAGACCAGGTTTGAACCCCGACAACCCCATACTGTCCATCACCAGCCAGGCATGATCCCTAAGTGCAGAGACCAGGAGCAAACCCTGAGTCCTGCTGGTTTGGCCCAAAACAAATTTTTAAAAACCTAAAAGAGTCCAATGAAGGCAGGGCGACAATGCACAGGATTCGGAAACATGCTTTGCATGCAGGAACTTCTGATTTGATGCTGGGCACCACCTGATCTCCCAAGATCACGTGAAGTGACCACTGCCACTGATGGGATGCTGGGATGAGGGTGAGAGACTCTAAGAAATAAATGATGTTAGGGGCTGTAATGACAGCATAGCAGGCAGGGCTTGCATCCAAACCACCGGAGTTCGAATCTTAGCATCCCATATCGTCCCTGAGCACTGCCACGAGTAAATACTGAGGGAAGAGCCAGGAGTAACCCCTGACCACCACTGAGTGTGGCCCAATAGCCAAAATATAAATGAATGGAATTTAAAAGTTTCAAATGAGAGAAAATAAAAATTCCAAGTGTGTCCTTGAAACAATACCAAGAGCAAAAGCAAAACAAATTGGTTTGTTTTGAGTCACACACAGCAAATGTATAGGGTTTATTCATGGCTCTGGGCTGAG
Organism: Sorex fumeus; assembly: GCF_029834395.1. NCBI lineage: Eukaryota > Metazoa > Chordata > Mammalia > Eulipotyphla > Soricidae > Sorex > Sorex fumeus. Next base: position 6,489,763 of record NW_026606076.1, read on the forward strand.
GAAATAGACCCGGTCATGCCTGGGGACCATATTGGATGTCGAGGATCAAACCAGCAGTGATTCCTGAGTGCAGAACATGGAGTCACCATGTGCATCACCAGCTGGCCCCCAAAATGAAACAAAGAAAGCAAAAAAATTAAGTTGGACTCATAATAACTTCACAGTTGTGAGTATCTCACAACTGGGGAGATATTCCAACAAATAAGGGATCACCTGTAACCTGCACACACTTTGGCATCCCACTCCATACGACGGTGACCACAGCTGACCACAGCTCCCTCAGGCATAAGACAGGAAAGCGGGAAAAATCAAGATTTGCCTGATTTTTGATTTACAATGATTCTCGGCAATATTATGATTGATCTCTGCCATAAACTCCTTCAAAACAGGGCCTCTGGGCCAAGGCAGAATCAGAGCAAAGACTGAGACAATGGTGAACCTTGGCAGTCCAAAGTGAGGGGTGGTTATGCATGTATGTATTTAATTTACTAATGAGAAAAATCCCCAACTGCTAATAAAATTTAGGATTAAAATTGATGAGAATTTGTACAGTGCTTTGGGAAGTATTGCCATTTTGACAATATTAATTCTCCCGATCCATGAACAGGGGATACTTTTCCATTTCCTCGCATCCTCTTTTATTTCCAGAAGCAGCGTTTTGTAGTTTTCTTTGTACAGGTCCTTTACTTCCTTAGTTAAGCTAATTCCTAGGTAGTTGATTTTCTGGCATACAATTGTGAACGGGATTGTTTTCTTCATGTCATTTTCTTCTCTCTGACTATTTGAGTATGGGAAAGTCATGGACTTTCGGGTATTGATTTTATAGCCTGCAACTTTACTATACAAGTCTATCGTTTCTAGGAATTTCTTGGTAGAGGTTTTAGGGTTCTCTAAGTATAGTATCATATCATCTGCGAATAATGAGAGCTTGATTTCTTCCGTTCCTATTTGGATGCCCTTAATATCTTTTTCTTGCCTAATCACGACTGCAAGTAGTTCCAGTACTATACTGAACAGTAGTGGAGACAGTGGGCATCCTTGTCTCGTCCCTGATCTTAGGGGGAAGGCTCTAAGTTTTTCCCCATTGAGGATGATGTTTACTGTAGGCTTGTGTTACATGGCTTTAACTATATTGAGGAAAGTCCCCTCTGTCCCCATTTTGGCGAGGGTTTTCATCACAAACGGGTGCTGGATCTTGTCAAATGCTCTCTCTGCATCTATTGATAAGATCATATGATTTTTATCTTTTATTTTGTTGATATGATGGATTATGTTGATTGATTTCCGAATGTTAAACCATCCTCACATCCCCGGGATGAATCCCACTTGGTCATGGTGGTCATGATGAAAAATTGGTGGTCATGGTGAAAAAATAGATTCACTAAATTTACATACTTCGAGGCCAGCCGCACACTCTAGGGGTAAAGGCAGCTCAGATAGAGAAGAGAGTACCAAATAAAGGGTGCTCAGAAGATCCGCCCAGGATGGGAGATGCATGCTGAAAGTAGACTATAGACCAAACATGACTGCCACCCAATGCCTCTTCTGAAACCACAGCACCCAAAAGGAAAGAGAAAACAAAAGGGAATGCCCTGCCACAGAGGCTGGTGGGGGATGGGGGACTGAGGGGATTGGGGGGTGGGAGGGATACTGGGATTAGTGGTGGTAGACAGCTCTGCCACAGAGGCGGGAGGGGAATGGGGGGACTGAAGGGATTGGCTAGTGGGAGGGAGACTGGGATTAGTGGTGGTGGATAATGGGCACTGGTGGAGGAATGGGTACTAAATCATTGTATAACTGAAACCCAAGCACAAAAATTTGTAAGTCTACAACTGTACCTCATGGTGTTTCACTAATAAAATTTTTTAAAAAAATCACAAGCAAAAGCTTATGAAGATTACTAAGAGAAGAAAGATGTTTGAAAGGAAGGAAGGGGCCCCTTGATTCAAATGACTGACAAATGTTGGGAATATGGGTCAGTTCCCCACATCCCAGCACCCCCCAGGCTCCCCACATCCAAGCAGGACCTTCCATTTACCTGTGATTACTCACAAGTTTGGTCAAGTTCCTGGATCCCACCCGTCAGTTCAATAATATCAGAGAAAAAAAATAAGCATTGTATTTGGAATGAGCAAAGTTCCATCAATTTCGTAGTCACCAAAATGATAAAAAGGATTCAGATCTGTTTAAAGGCCAAAAAGGTTCCAAAGTGATTGGAATGGTTTGCTGCCTATTATCCTCCATTCTTAGGGTCCGAATATACTCTAGGTTTTTATGTATACATACATGTACATAGATATCGCGATCATGATCACGACCATCCTGTTCTTCGTCCATTGCCTCGAGCAGACCCCAGTAATGTCTACTTCGTCCTACCCCTGAGATTTTTCAAAAAGTGCAATATTATAGGCTCTTTCAGGGTTAGGAGAATGAGACCCATCATTGTTACCAGTATTTGGCATATTGGGTACACCATGGGGAGTTTGCCAGACTCTGCCGTATAAGCAGGTTACATTCGGTAGCCTACCATTTTGTCCAGGGGACCAGTTGGTGGGTGTGACCCCTACCTACTGGAATATGGAGGATCTGGGTGGAGGATGCTCAGCCCTGATCCGATCAGGCTTGGAAATCTCAGTCCTGGGACTCACATGCCTTTGTTCCTCTGCCAGTATCTTCATGCGTGCGGAGAGTGGTCTCAGCGTGGTGGTGACTGCTTCTGGAGGTCTTCGGCTGCCGGAGCCCTGGTCAGGCGGGGAGGGAAACTCAACTCGCTCCCCTCCAAGGGGTCCCGGCGGGGACAGCCAGGCACGGGGGCAGGACACTCTGCCGTACATATGTATAAATTTGATATATATGTATTTTATGTTATATATTATGTATAATACAAATGCTCCATATTATATATATGTCAAAAAAACTGTCCTCCCGTTGTTCATCTATTTTGCTCGAGCAGGCCTAAAAACGTCTCCATTTTGAGACTACTTGTTACTGTGTTTAGCATATTGAATATGCCATGGGTGGCTTGCCAGGCTTTGCTGTGCAGATGAGATACACTCGGTAGCTTGCCGGGCTCTCTGAGAGGGGCGGAGGAATTGAACTAGGGTACGCTATGTTGGCTGCTTGCAAGGCAAACGCAATACCCACTGTGCTATCGCTCCATATATGTGTTATATATATATGTGTGTATATATATATATATATTATATATATGTATGTATGTTTGTTGGTGGTACACACCTGGCAGTGAGCAGAGCTTACTCCTTGATTTTCACTTTGATGGTGCTCAGGGGACCATTTGGAATTATGAGGATTGAACCTAGATTGACCACATGCAAGGCAAGCGCCTACCCCACTGTAACATTCCTCTTGTCCATACTCTGGATTTGAAAGTGTGTTTCTGAAACTGCCTCCTGTGGTTTTTCTTGTAGGCAAGAGTCCACTGGTCTGGCGTTTTCAAGAGGTAGCATGTTGGCTGGACAGTGCTCTCTTATGGTCTTAACAGGCTTTTCCCCTTTCCAGTGTCTGTCCAGCTCTCTGGGCTGGTGCTAGGCCAGTTCTTCTCTGCATCTCCAGGGCTGGCTTCAGAGTCGCTGCTTACACCCAATCTTGATTACTTCCTCACGAAACTAAATGTCAGGTGCCTTGTACCAACTTGCCTGTGTGACCTTGAATCAACCCACATGTTTTTTATTTTCCTGATGGACTGTTTGTGAGAGCATTGTTTCAATGTTTGACTAACTGGTAGAGGATCAGGGCTCGTGTCCTTACCCCAGGCCCCCACTGTGTGAACCGCCACTCTAGCAGCTGCCTCTCCACTACTTTATCCAGCCCAGCCCCCTTAAAGCACCAATTGACCTGGAAGGGGACCAAGGGCCTCTCTGCATCTGGACCATGGCCCTTTAAGGATCCTGTATGGTGCGGAAGTGATGTCACAGAACTGGTACTTTCAACATCCTTTCTATTCTAGTTGTGGTTGCCTGGCTCAGGCTGCCATTGGTCTCGTTGTTAGAGGAGGAATTGATGGCTCTTTTGACAGGGGGACTGTGGAGGCTGATTTTGTGGCAGGACACTAGCAGCCTCCCAGTCCCCTGCACTGTGAGAGCAGAGCTGGGCCAGCATGGGGGGTGCTTTTGCCGTTGTTTTTCACTCGTTTCTAATATCCTGGAGGTTCCTGAGGTATGGCAAAGGATTTAGTGGGACCCAGAGGCTTTGGGCAGTGGTGGGGGCTGTGCTGGGGTTCAAGGTTTGCAAGTATGAGCAATTGATTGTGGGAGGGTCCCCTTAGCTAGGATCGCCTCCAGATCCAGGAAGGCTCAGAGGTGGGTGAGTGCGGGGCTGAGGGAACTGCACAGGGCGGTGCTTAGCCCTCTCAAACCTGCCAGCACTGGGCCGAGCTGAGCTGTTTCCAGAGACTTTGGCCCTGGCATCACTAGTGTAGAACCTTCAGATTCACTTCAAAAGGCAGGGTCCCAGCCCCCTTGCAGCAGGAAACCCAGTTCTCCTCTGTCCTTTGATTGGCTGTTGTGATGGGAAAAGGCCACCCAGTGGTTCATTCCCTGTGGGTGGGTGAGGTTTGGAAGTAAAACTTTTTTCTTTGTTCGTTCTTTTCTTTTCTTTTTTTCTTTCTTTTTTTTCTTTCTGGGTCACACCCAGCGGATGCACAGGGTTTACTCCTGGCTTTACACTTAGGAATTACTCCTGGCGATGCTCAGGGTACCAGATGGGATGCTGAAAATTAAATCTGGGTCGGGCGCATGCAAGGCAAAATGTTGTGCCGGCTCTGCTATTGCTCCAGCCCCTTCATTAATTTATTGGTTTGGCTTGTGTACCATATCTGGAGATGCTCAGGGTTTACTTTTGGCTCTGCAGTTGGGAATTCCTGTTGATGGTACTCGGGGATCATATGGGATGCCAGGGATTGATCTGGGTTGGCAACGTGCAAGGCGAATTCCCTTACCCGCTTTACTGTCTCTCGTCCCAACTTTTATGTCTTTTTTTCTAGGTCAAGAATTTCTGCTTCCTAAGGGCCAGTTGCAAAGCACTATGAGCACTGTTTGTGTGACACTGTCCCAACATATAAACATAAACAAAAAACCCCAAAATCCTCATTGATCCTGACATTGATTCAACTAGGTTAGGTGATTTCAATGGCCCCTGCATTCTCAGCTTTGTGGGGACGCAGCCTTGCCTTCATACATGCATCCTGAGCTCCATACTGAGCTACAACCAAACCCAGACTCGGGTGTATTTTTATTTTATTAAAACTGGTGCTTCCTTTTTCAGTATAGAAATTATTTCCACTTAATGTGATCTTCATTGAGTTAAGAAAAAAATGTACACATGTTTAATGACAACACTTTTGTCAATTTTGCATGTCCTTCTTACAAAACTATTTGGTCATTCCAGGAAAAGCCATATATGTGTCAATAATTGTATTTCCATGGTGGAAATGTTAGACATCAATCCTGCAGGGTTCGACATTTTTTTTACATGAAGACTCTCAAGAAATCAAGAAAAATTCGGAATCCTCCTCTGCTCTTCTCCAGGGAAGCAACCAGCCTCAGTGGAATGTCTCTGATCCTGGGCACTGTGACAGTCTCGAGTGAGCAGTGGTGTCTGCATCACTGTGGGGATTTTGAGACAGGCAGGAAGTCTTCAGATGGGAAAAGTCCCAGAGCTGTTAGCAGCATGAACACAATTTAAATCAGCCACCACACAAGTGTGATCATCTGAATATCCACACAGGAGAGAAACTGTAGACATGTAAAGAATGTGAGAAGACTTAGATGGATCCTCATACCTGATTATACATAGGAGAATTCATACAAGAGAGAAACGCTATTCATCCAAGGAATATGGGAAGACCTCAAGACTTGGTATGCATAGGAAAATTCATTTAGAGAAAACTTATTCATGTGAGGATAAAGAATGTATGAAGACCTTTATTTCCTTCTCAGGAGTTTCTGTGCATAGGAAAATTCATGCAGGAGAGAAACCTTACTCGTGTAAGGACTGTGGGAAGACCTTTACTTTGTACTCAGAACTTACTAAGTACAGGAAAACGCACACTGCGGAGAATCCTTATATATGTAAGGACTGTTGGAAGGCATTCACTTATCTCTCACTCCTTATTACATATAAGAACATTCATACTGGAAAGAAAACTTATGTATATAAGGCAAGCAGGAAGGCCTACATTATGTCCTCAAGCCTTAGTGATCACAGAAAATTTCATATGGTAGACAGCTTACATATGGAAGGACTGTGGGAAGGCCTTCATTCAAAGTTGATGTCTTCCTAAACAGAAAATTTCATACCAGAGAGAAACCCCATACATGTTAAAAAGGCCTTTGCTCTACATTCAAGCCTTAGTATGCATAGGAAAATTCATAGTGGAGAGAAGTCTTACATATGTCAGGAATGTGCGAAGGCTGTCACTCAACCCTCAACTCTTACGATCCATAGGAAAATACATACTGGAGGGAAAACTCATGTTTGTAAATGTAGGAAGGCCTTTGCGTGCCTCTCTAGCCTTTGTAGTCATTGTAAAATGCACATGGGGTGAGTTGACCCCGAAGTACTATCCCCAAGTTCAGAACAATCCCCCAGGGAAGACACATTTTATTTAGACCAGGACGTTTGGGGGGCTCCAAAAGTGCAGACAAGAAGCTGAGAATCCAGCATGACAAGCTTCCCGTGACATCAACCTATAAGGGAAAAGTACTCGGTGATTATCACCAGGGCAGGGTTATAGTTATGCCAGTGTCCTGGCATTTGAACTTCACATGTATGTTAACTTGTAAATAACAGTCTTGGTGATGGAAGCCAGGTGGAAAGTGACTATATAAGTACCAAAAATAAATAGGAAAAACCTCTTGAAGCTACAAAAGCTTTTAAAAATGAATGAGACAATCTTACCAGCCCTACAACCAGATATAACAATGTTCACATAAATTTGTTTTCTCCATCTATTGATATTAATATTGCAAATTTGTTATCTCCTAAATATTATTTATTGTTTTGGCCTTTTGGGTCACATCTGGCAATGCACAGAGGTTACTCCTGGATATGCACTGAGGAATTATTCCTACTGGTGTTTGGGGGACCATATGGTATGCTGGGAATCGAACTCGGGTCGGCCGCATGCAAGGCAATTGCCCTGCCCACTGAACTATCGTTCCAGCCCTGTCTCATCAATTTTAATATAGAATTGTATCAACAACTGGTGTTTTAATTTTCTTTAGTAAAGTAAATAAATAACCACCCCTGACTCTGGACTGTCAAGGTTCACCGCTGGACCATTCTTTGCTCTGATCCTGGCATGACCCAAAACACTGTTTTCTGGGGGGTGGTTGGAATAGACCAACTGCAGTGCTGCAGGGAATCGTCTTCAATCAAAAATCAGCCAAACCTTCATTCTTCAGGCCTTTCTGTGATATATTGTAGGGCGCTGTGCTCAGGCCCTACACCTGGCTCTCAGCTAAGAGCTACATACCTGGGAGAATTCTCATATGTTGTGGAGCACTGAGGTTGGAATACAGGATATCTGACATGCACATTTTCCACTGTTGCATCTTCGCATATCTTGTATTCTGGGATTTTTATTTTTTGAAGACTCAAATCAGTATTGAGAATGTTATTTCCAAAAACTGTCATCTTAAGAAAATGTTCCTGGAAATCTTTCATAGGGAGGATGGAAGACAGTTTAAATTCATTTTATTGTGCATAGAAGAACTTGTGCAAGTTTTTTAAAGGGTTAAGGGGGTCCCTGGAGTGAAATATTTTACAAATGGTGGGGCTATGGGAGAGACCTCAAGCTTTCTCCATCTCAGCAGGTAATTCCATTCAGCTGTGCTTACTGATATACAGGGTGGTCACATTCCTGGATAACACTCCTTTCTCATTTCAGTACTATTAGAGACAAGGAAACCAGAAACATTTAGTTTTGCTTTTTTTTGGGGGGGGGTTACACCTGGCGATGGACAGGGGTTACTCCTGGCTCTGCACTCAGGAATTACCGCTGGCAGTGCTCAGGCGACCATATGGGATGCTGGGAATCGAACCCGGGTTGGCCATGTGCAAGACAAATGCACTACTTCCTGTGCTATCACTCCAGCCCCAGAAACATCTACTTTTGGAAGCACTAAAATCCCAATAATCTAGTGGCCACTCAAATGCTAAAAGCCACTTAGATAGCAAAGCTATAAAATGATCAGTAAGATTTGCTAACTCTGAACTCTGTGTATAACTCCATTCTCGAATTGGTCCTTATGCTAGGTTTTATGTTTTTAGATAATATTTTTATTTGGGGACCACACCCGGCACTCATTAGGGGTCACTCTTTGACTCTTAGTCAACATTTGGGATGCCAGGGATGGAGATTGAGTTGACCAAGTCCAGTGCAATAAACTGTTCCCACCTGATCCATACTTTGCGTTTGAAAATGTGTGTTTCTGAAGCCTCCTCGTGGAACATTCCTTGTAGGTAGGTGTCCACTGCTGGCGTGTTGTCAGAGGGTAGAGCGTTGAATCTATAGTGTTCTAGATACTCTTAGCAGCCTTTTTCTCCAGTTCCAGTTTCTCTCCAACTCTCTGGCGGCTGCTCTCAGGTTTATTCTGTTCCTCTCCAAGACTGGCTTTGGAGTCACTGTTTTCACTCCCATCTGGATTATCACTTCCCTGAGAAACTCGCTGTCCCCACCTGTTACCTACCTGCCAGTTAGTGAAACAAACTGCTTCATTTTTCTTGATGGACACGTGCATGAGTGCATTGGTTCGATGTTTGACTGACCAGTGCAGGATCAGGGCACTTCTTACTCCCCAGAGACCCATGGTGTGACTGGCCTCCCCAGCAGTTGCATCCCCCTCCTTTTTGTGACCCTGCCCCTTGCAGCACAGGATCCCCTGGGTGTCCCAAAAGTAACTTTCTGCACCTGGAGCCTGGCCCTCTAAGGCTGCGGGTGGAAACGGAAGTGACGTCACAGACAGGGCCTTCCTGGTACCTGTGTTCTTGCTGACAGATGGTTCAGTCAGTCCCACTATTGTTACGTGGGTGAAGGGCGGCCTGGGACTTGCTGGAGGCAGTTCTTGGAGGCCAATTTTGGGGTAGGACGGGGTCAACTCTCCTCTCTGCACTTTGAGCGACACGCTGGCGTGGGGGACACTTTCACCCTGGTTTCTCACTTGTTCCCCAACATCCAGGTTTTCCTGAGGTGTGGTGGAGGCTTTAGGGGGACATGGAGATTTAGGGGTGCTGTGGAGGAGGCAATACTGAGGTGCAATGTTGCAGGTGGGAGTGCGTGGTCTTGGGGGGCCACTGAGGCCACGATGGCCTCTAGCTCTGTGATGGGGCAGTCGGGGGAGCTGTATGAGCTTGGGTTTGAGCACGGGGGTACGGGACCTGCACAGGGTGGGGGGCTTGACTGTCCCTACCCTCCCGGCAGTCCCATATTGAAGTTTTGGCCCTAATCTCGTAGCTGAAGTACCTCCAGACTTGAAGGGCAGAGCCTCAGGCCACCCTCACCCTTCTCCCCCGATGGCAAGGGTCCCCTTGCTGTTCATCATTTTCATTGCCGCCACGTTAGTCCGTGACATTCGAGGGCAGTGGACCTGCAGGTGGCTGGGGTTTACCAGTGAACATGTTCTCTTAGGGCTATTTTTGGTTTGGGGGTTCTTTCGGGGGGGTGTTGGGGGGAGGGGGCATTCCCAGAGTGCTCAGGGCTACCTCTGGCTCTGGGCTCAGGTATGATTCCTGCTGGTTTTGCTGCGGGACATCGGTATGCGGAGAATTTACTGGGTCAAGGCAAGCGCCCTACAGACTTCATTGTCTGTCCAACCACAATATTGGTGTTTTTTTTTTTCAAATCACGATTTTTATATCCCTCATGTCAAGTTGCAAAGCATCCTCCACTCTTCATCTCTTCCTGAGCGGGTGACCCGAGACTATTGGGATAAATACTAGGGTAAAGATTTTTGTTCTTGTTTTTTAAATTTTTTCCTTTTTTTGTTTGAAGGAAGATACTTGTTTATTTGTGTGTGTGTTGGGGGGGGGGAGCTTTGTACAGGACTCCTGGTATTTTTGGTAGAGATTTATATAGGAAGGCGCAGAGCAAAAGTACAGCAAATACTTGCCTTGCACACAGTCAACATGGGTTCTGTCCCCTGCATCCTAGTGATCCCCAAAGCTTCCAGAAGTGAAACCCTGAGTGCAGAGTTAGAGATACCCCCTGAGCAATGCTTGTTCTGGCTCAAAGGAAACATGCACACACACACACTTGTACACACAGGAAACTTGTGATTGCAAGAAAAGAGAATAATAAGGATTCTGGGAAAGTATGGAAATACCAGAAAACAGAGTTTTCAGAACCCACTCTTTTCCTATTTAAATGTTCCTTGCTAGTTTGTCTTTGCACATGATTTTTGTTTGTTTGTTTGTTTGTTTGCTTTGCTTCGTAAGAGTTGTCCTGTTGTTGCTGTAGTTTTGGCCACTCCCTGTAGGGATCTGCCCTTACTTCTGACTCAGCTCATAGATCACTGCAGCCAGGGCCCAGCGTGGCCAAGTATCGTACTTGGGTCAGCTGAGTGTAAGACCACTCCGCCCCAAAATGGAATATTTACAGTATAAGTAGTCTCGAGAATTTCAAAATGTCAGGCACAGTTCCTATTATGGTCCTTAGTAAAGAAACGCCTTGGTTATTTGGATTTATTTTCTATAAACCTGGTGATTGCACCATTTTCAAATATATTCCTGCACAACAGGAGCGAGCAGAGGATGAGACTCACACAGATGTGCTGATGCGGATTAGAGTAAATCAGGACTCAGATGAGCCCAGGTCCAGCGGGACAGAGCACGGCTGTGCCTCAGGCTCATCTGGACCCAGAAGTGACCTTGTTCCCCTGAAGAGAGTGCACAGGCACATGTCCTTGTCCACCCTGCAAGAGAGTGGCTGAATGTTTCTCCACCCTACTTCCCAGAGGCTTTCCCCATGGCAGAGCCACATTCCAGGCTGTAGTTCCCAGGGGCAGCACTGCTGCCTGCCTGCAGGGGGTGCTGGTACTCAGGAACTCCTGAGGCCCCGAACTGGACCTCTAGGGAATTTTTTGTGCTCCATGGAGGAATCTGAGGATCATAGAAGGCTGCCATTTCCACTGCATTCACCCCATCTTGATGACTTTCTCATACAACTGAACGTCAGGTGCCTTGTACCAACCTGCCTATTTGACCTTGAATCAACCCACATGTGTTTTTCCGGATGGACTGTGTGTGAGAGCATTGTTTCAATGGTTGACTAACCAGTACAGGATCAGGGATCTTGTCCTTACCCCCAGCGCCCCACTGTGTGACCCACCACTCCAGCAGCTGCCTCTCCACTACTATATCCAGTCCATCCCCCTTGCAGCACATTTACCTGGTGGGCACAGAGGGTCTCTGCATCTGGACCATGGCCCTTTAAGGCTCCTGGTGGAAGCAGAAATGATGTCATAGATGGGCCCTTCAGAAATTCTATTCTAGTGGTGGGTGCCTGGCTCTGGCCGCCATTGGTCTCGTGGGTAGAGGAGGAACTTGTGCCCGGCTTGACAGGACAACTGCGAAGCCCATTTTGTGGCAGAACGCAAGTGGCCTCAGGTGAGCGCCCCACATCTTGGCACTGTGAGTGGTGGGGCTGCACCAGCTTGGGGGGCACTTTCGCGCTTGTTTTCCACTGTTCAGGATTTCCAGGCGGTTTCTGAGGTGAGGTAACGTGAAAGCTTTCAGGGGACCCAGAGGGTTTGGGTCATGGATGCTGTGCCAGGCGCAGGGGTCGCAGGTGTGAACAAGTGATCCTGGTGGGTCCCCTTGACCAGGACCTCCTCCAGCTCTTGAAAGGTTCAGAGTTCGGTGGGCCTGGGGCTGCAGGACCTACAGAGGGCGGGGCTTGGCCCTCCCGAACCTGCCAGCACCAGACTGTGCTTGACCCTGTCTGGAGCCTTTGGCCCTGGCATTGTTAGTGTGGCACCTTCTGATTCACTTAGAAGGGCAGGGCCCCAGTCGCACTGCAGCAGGAGACCCAGATGTCCTCTGTCCTTTGATTGACTACCTTGATGGGGCGGTGCCACCCGGTGATAGAGAGGGGCCCCTCAGCGTCTCTGTCCTTGCAGGTGGGTGGGGTTTGCAAATGGAACTTTTTCATAAATATCATTTTGGTTTGGCTCTTGTACCACATGTGGAGGTTGTCAGGGTTTACTTTCGGCTATGCAGTGGGGAATTCCTGCTTGTAGTACTCAGGGAACATAAGGGATGCTGGGAATTGATCTCGGTTGGCTGCATGCAAGGCAAGTTCCCTACCCACTTTACTGTCTCTAGTCCCAGCTTTTGTATATTTTTACCTAGGTCCAGAATGGCTCCATCCTAAGGTCTAGTTGCAAAGCACCCCACACATGTAATCTCTCCCTGAGCAGACGACGCCCAGCTGTTGTGAGTACTGGGGGTAAAGTTTTGTTTTTCTTTTTTAAGAGAAATAGTTGATTTCCAGGGAGCGTGGTGGTGTTGGGGAAGCTTTTCTCAGGGTCACTCCTGATGTGGTGGAAATAATTCATTTAGAAAGGGCCAGAGCAATAGTACAGCAAGTAGGGTAATTTCCTTGCAAGCAGCCAACCCAGGTCTTTCTATGTCTAGTAATCCATATATTCCCTGAGCCCCATAGGACTGAACCCTGATCCCAGAGCTGCAATAATCCCTGAGCACTGCCAGTTGTGGTCCAAAAGTTAAATGTATGTGCATGCGCACACACACACACACATACACACACAGAGGATGTGAGAGCAATGAGAGAGAGGAGTAGTATTCACACAAAAAAAAATGAATTTCTGCAGTATAGAAAAATACAGAAAAAGGGGACGGGGATGCGCAGCTAGCTTGATCCCCTAGAACAGCCGGTTTTCCCCCTGGATCTGCGTGGGACGGGGAACTGAGGCACATCTCGCGGAAACAAAGCTGAACGGCTCTGGGAACTCTCTCCTCATTTGAACAGGTACTGCCCAGTGCCCAGCGCCTGGGACCCTTTCCAGAGCCGTGGCCACTAATGTGGCCGCGATTTATTCTCCCACTACATACCCCATAGGAACCATAAGTTACCCTCTTAGAAGAAACCTTCTCTAGGTTAGCTCAACCACTAGAAACACATTAGCCAATAACTTGGTAAGCCTATCTCAACTCACTCTGCACATCAAGCAGAATAGTAACAGTGAACGAGAAGGACTAAACCACACTGGTCACAATGGTAAAGCAACGCAAAAGCCCGCCAAACTTTCTTATTGAAGAGGCTAGCCCAGAAGACACCAACAGTACTGTAGTGTTAGACAACCTCTCTGACAAGGAATTCAGAAGGGAGCTACTTAGGAAGCTTAGGGAACTAAAAGAAACAATGGAAAGCAATGCCAATAAAAGACAAGAGGATTTGAAGGCAGAAATGAGGAAAATGCAAACGGAAATGTCAGACCTGAAAAACCTGGTAGGCGAATTGAAAAACTCAGTGGAAGGCCTCAGCAACAGAGTAACAGCTGCTGAGAACAGAATCAGTGACCCTGAAGATGAAGTTCAGAGACTCTCCAGAAAAGAGCAGAAAATGGAAAAGAGACTCACAATTCGGGAACAGATGGCAAGAGAAGATCGTTATGAAGCCAAGAGGGGTAACATACCTCCACATATTGGAGTTCCAGAGGGACAGGAAGAAAACCTTGATGAAGAAGAAACTGTCAAAGACATCATTGCTACAACGTTTCCACAGCTGAAGAAAACTTGTGACCACATTCAGGAGGCTCGAAGGGTACCAGCTAGAAGAAATCCGAATAAAAATACCCCAAGATACTTCCTGATCAAAATGACCAAAACCTTAGATAGACAAAATTCTGAAAGCAGCAAGATCAAAGAAAGAAATCTCCTACAAAGGAGCATCCATAAAATTCACAGCTGGTTTTTCTGATGAAATCCTCATGGCCTGAAAACAGGGGTGGGATATACTGAAAAAACTCAATGAAATACATGCCGCTCCAAAAATACTTTACCCAGCGAGACTCTCATTCATAACAGAAGGAACAACACACAGTTTCACAGACAAACAACAGCTCAGGAACTTCATAGACTCAAAACCATGGTTACAAGAACAACTAAACGGGCTACTTTAAGGCAAGACAGGCCCCTCAAATACACCAAATTTCAAAAGAACAATGGGACAAAACCCCATAACAATAATCTCTCTCAATGTCAATGGGCTAAATGCACCAATTAAAAGACACAGAGTGCCAGGATGGATTAGAAAATTGAACCCAACATTCTGCTGCCTGCAAGAAACACATCTCAATAGTCAAAGCAAACACAGACTCAGAGTCAAAGGCTGGAAAACAATCCTACAGGCAAACAGCTCCCATAAAAAAGTTGGGGTAGCCATTCTAATGTCAGACGACATTGATTTCAGAGTGAAGAAGGTCAAAAAAGACAGTGAAGGCCATTTCTTACTAATCAAAGGTTCTGTACAACAGGAAGAACTCACATTAATAAAATGTATATGCACCTAATGAGGGACCAGTAAAGTGCTTAAAACAACTACTCATAGATTTGGAGAAAGACATGAATATCAACACAATGCTATTGGGACACTTCAACACCACTTTATCACCTCTTGATACATCAACCAGAGTCAAGCTTAATAAGGACATACTTCATCTGAGGGAAACAATGGAAGAAAGGGACTTAGCAGATATATACAGGACACGTCATCCTCAAAAAGCTGAATACACGTTCTTCTCAAGCGTACATGGAACATTTTCGAAGATAGACCACATGCTGAGCCACAATACATACCTCCATAAAATTAAGAAGATAGAGATTTTATCAACAATCTTCTCAGACCATAATGCGCTGAAATTAGAAGTAAATCACACACAAAAACAGAAAACTAAATCAAACACCTGGAAATTAAACAGTGCACTATTGAACAACGAGTGGCTTAGAAAGGTAATCAAAGAGGAAATCAAAAGATTCCTAAAAACGAATGAAAATGAGGACACAAGTTACCAAAACTTATGGGACACAGCAAAAGCTGTGTTAATAGGAAAGTTTAGAGCTCTACAAGCATTCCTCAGAAAGGAGGAGAGAGCCCACATAAATAACCTAACCTCACAGCTTAAGAGGTTGGAGAAGGACCAACAAAAGGAGCACAACCCGAACAGGAGGAAGGAAATAATAAAACTCAGAGCAGAGATTAACGAGATGGAAACCCAAAAAACAATTTGAAAGATCAATGAAACCAAGAGCTAGTTCTTCAAGAAAATTAACAAGATTGATAAGCCTCTAGCAAAACTCAAAAAGAAAGGGATAGAGAAAACCTTTTTAATAAACCGAATCAGAAATGAAAAGGGTGTCATTACAACAGAAACTACAGAAATTCAAAGGATCCTCAAGGAGTACTTTGAGAAGCTTTATGCCACGGAACATCAAAACCTCGAGGAAATAGATACATTTCTAGACTCCTACAGACTCCCAAGGCTGAACCAAGAAGACCTGGAATACCTGAACAGACCTATCCCCATCAAGGAAATTGAGATGGTAATAAAAAGTCTCCCCAAGCACAAAAGTCCTGGCCCGGATGGATTCACTAGAGAATTCTTTCAAATACTTAAAGAGGACTTACTCCCAATTCTCTTTAAGCTTTTCCACGAAACTGAAATATCAAAAACACTTTGAAAGAGTTTCTACAAAGTAAATATTACCCTGATACCAAAAGCAGACAGCGATACCACTAAGAAAGAGAATTATAAGCCGATATCCCTGATGAAAACAGATGCAAAGATCCTCAACAAACTACTAGCAAATAGAATCCAACTACTCATCAAAAAGATCATACACCATGACCAAGTAGGATTCATCCCAGGGATGCAAGGACGGTTTAATGTTCAGAAATCAACCAACATAATCCACCTTAACAACAAAAGAAAAGAGAAAAATCATATGATCATATCAATAGATGCAGAGAAAGCATTTGACAAGATCCAGCACCCGTTTACGATGAAAACCCTAGCCAAAATGCGTATAGAGGGGAATTTCCTCAACATAGTTAAAGCCGTCTACCACAAGCCTACAGCAAGCATCATCCTCAATGGGGAAAAACTGAGAGCCTTCCCTCTAAGATCAGGGACGAGACAAGGATGTCCACTCTCTTCACTGCTGTTCAATATAGTACTGGAAGTACTTGCAATAGCAATTAGGCAAGAAAAAGATATTAAAGGCATTCAGTTAAGAAAGGAAGAAATCAAGCTCTCATTATTCGCAGATGATATGATACTATACTTAGAGAACCCTATAACCTCCACCAAGAAACTCCTAGAAACAATAGACTTGTATAGTAAAGTTGTTGGCTATAAAATCAATACTCAAAAGTCCATGGCTTTCATATGCTAACAGTGAGAGAGAAGAAAAAGACATGAAAAAAAACAATCCCAGGTGTCCCCCGAGATGCCTGGAGAGAAGCAGTTTTGAGCGTCTGCCCTGCCCTCTTCACTCCTGACCGCGGCGCCCATCTCATCCCAAACCCAGGGTTCTGTAGAGGCGTGGCCTCCTCAAAAGTGGGCGTGGCCTCAAAAGTGGGCGTGGTTTAATTTCCGGCGGGTGGCCGATCACGAGGCCACAGGTTGTTTTCCCATACTAAGGAACCTAGTCCCCAAGGAATCTAGTTCCCAACCTACTCAGCAATATGAAGAAACAAAGAAAATCTCCAACACAAGGGGAGAACAACAAAAACAATCTAGACCATTCTGTCAATACAGCTCAACTAATGGACCTCTCTGACATAGAATTCAGATACGAAGTCATCAAGATGTTCAATCAACTTCCCAGAGTTGCACAATGCAGCCATTCAGGTTCAAGGAGCCCGAAGGGTGCCAGCTAAAAGAGACCCCAACAAAAACACACCAAGACATATCATAGTTAGAATGATCGATACTGCCGATAGAGACACAATACTGCAAGCAGCAAGAGCAAAGAAGGAAATCACATACAAAGGAGCATCCCTTAGATTCACAGCAGACCTATCAGAGGAAACCCTACAAGCCCGAAGGCAGTGGCGAGATATAGTCAAAAAACTCACGGAAATGAATGCTTCCCCAAGAATACACTAACCGGCTAAACTCTCCCTCAAAATCGAAGGAACAGTACACTATTTTATAGATAAACAGCAGCTCAGGAACTTCATAGACTCAAAACCAAACCTAAAGCAAGGCCTAAAGGGGCTACTATAAGAAAAGACAAACCCTACAACCACAACACACCCGTAAAGAAAGATGACACAAAACCCCATAACCATTCTCAATCTCAATGTCAATGGTCTAAATTCACCAGTTAAGAGACACAAAGTGGCAAAATGGATACAGAGACAGAACCCAACATTCTGCTGCCTAAAAGAAACTCACCTCAACAGTCAGAGCAAACACAGACTCAAAGTCAAAGGATGGAAAACAATCCTGCAAGCACACAACTCCCTCAAAAAAGCTGGGGTGGCCATACTAGTATCCGACAACATTAATTTCACCTTGAAAAAGATTAGAAGGGACAGTGAAGGCTATTTTCTCTTCATCAAGGGATACGTACAACAGGAAGAAATCACACTCTTAAATGTATACGCACCTAATGAGGGAACAGCTAAATATTTAAAACAACTGCTAACAGATTTTAAGGAGGACATCACTACCAACACAATAGTACTTGGAGACTTCAACATCGCCTTATCACCTCTGGATAGATCAACAAGAACAAAACCCAGCAAGGAATTATTGGCTTTGAAAGAAGTAATAGAAGAGAAAGGGCTTATGGACTTATACAGGGCTTTACACCCCAAAAAGAAAGAATACACATTCTTCTCCAGCGAGCATGGAACATTTTCCAAAATAGACCATATGCTAGGACACAAAACATACCTCAACAGAATCAAGAAGATAGAAATAGTATCAGCCATCTTTTCAGACCATGATGCACTGAGGATAGAAGTGAATCACACAAAGACACGGAGAACCAAATCAAACACCTGGAAATTAAACAACTCGATGCTGAGCAATGAGTGGGCCAGGAACGAAGTCAAGGATGAAATCAAAAGATACCTGGAAACAAATGAGAATGAAGACACAAACTACCAGAACTTATGGGATGCAGCGAAAGCTGTATTAAGGGGAAAATTTATAGCTCTGCAAGCATATCTTAAGTCGATAGAAACGATGCACATAAACAATTTGACCTCACAGCTCAAGACCTTAGAAAAGGATCAACAGAAAGAGCCTAAATCAGGCAGAAGGAAAGAGATCATAAAACTTAGAGCAGAAATCAACGACATGGAAAACAAAGAAACAATCCGAAAGATCAATGAAACCAAGAGCTGGTTCTTCGAGAAAATAAATAAGATAGATAAACCACTAGCACCACTCACAAAGAAACAGAGAGAGAGAACCCTAATAAATCGAATCAGAAATAGAAATGGGGATATCACAACAGAAACTAAAGAAATTCAAGAGATCATCAGAGACTACTTGGAAAGTCTCTATGCCACGATACACGAGAACCTGGAAGAAATGGATAAATTCCTGGATTCCTACCATCTCCCAAAGCTGAATCAAGAAGATATAGAGTACCTGAATAGACCTATTCACATCAAGGAAATTGAAACTGTAATCAAAAGTCTTCCCAAAAACAAAAGCCCAGGCCCAGAAGGATTTACCAGCGAATTTTTCCAAACATTTAAAGAGGACCTATTGCCAATTCTTCTCAAGCTTTTCCAGGAAATTGAAAAAAACAGAAACTCTCCCAAACAGCTTCTATGAAGCCCATATCTCTCTAATACCAAAAGGAAACAAAGACACCACAAGAAAAGAAAACTACAGGCCAATATCCCTGATGAACACAGATGCGAAGATTCTCAACAAAATACTAGCCAATAGAATACAACAACTCATCAAAAAGATCATACATCATGACCAAGTGGGATTCATCCCAGGGATGCAAGGATGGTTCAACATTCGGAAATCAATCAACATAATCCATCATATCAACAAAAGAAAAGATAAAAATCATATGATCATATCAATAGACGCAGAGAAAGCTTTTGACAAGATCCAGCACCCATTCACGATGAAAACCCTTGCCAAAATGCGGATAGAGGGGACTTTCCTCAATATAGTTAAAGCCATCTACCACAAACCTAAAGCAAACATCATCCTCAATGGGGAAAAACTGAGACCCTTCCCCCTAAGGTCAGGGACAAGACAAGGATGCCCACTCTCACCACTACTGTTCAATATAGTACTGGAAGTACTTGCAATAGCGATTAGGCAAGGAAAAGATATTAAGGGCATCCAGATAGGGAAAGAAGAAATTAAGCTCTCACTATTCGCAGATGACATGATACTATACTTAGAGAACCCTAAAACCTCTACCAAGAAACTCCTGGAAACAATAGGCTTGTATAGTAAAGTGGCAGGCTATAAAATCAGTACCCAAAAATCCATGGCATTCCTATACGCAAATAGTGAAAGAGAAGAAAGTGACATCAAGAAAACAATCCCATTCACAATTGTGCCCCAGAAAATCAAGTATCTAGGAATCAGCTTAACTAAGGAAGTAAAGGACCTGTACAAAGAAAACTACAAAACCCTACTTCAGGAAATAAAAGAGGACACGAGGAAATGGAAAAATATCCCCTGTTCATGGATGGGGAGAATCAACATCATCAAAATGGCAATACTTCCCAAAGCACTGTACAAATTCAATGCAATCCCTATAAGGATATCCATGACATTCTTCAAAGAAATGGAGCAAACACTCCTGAAATTTATATGGAACAATAAGCCCCCACGAATAGCTAAAGCAATTCTTGGGAAAAAGAAAATGGGAGGTCTTGGGAAAAAGAAAATGGGAGGAATCAACCTCCCTAACTTCAAACTCTACTACAAGGCAGTAATAATTAAAACAGCATGGTACTGGAACAAAAGCAGAGCTGCAGACCAATGGAACAGAGTTGAATATACTGACATTTCCTCCCAAACATATAATAATCTAATTTTTGATAAGGGGGCAAGAAAAGTGAAATGGAGAAGGGAAAGCCTCTTCAATAGACTGTGCTGGCAAAATAGGACGGCTACATGCAAAAAAGTGGGCTCAGATCTCTGCCTAACACCATGCACAAAAGTAAGATCAAAATGGATTTATAACCTCAACATCAGACCAGAATCCATAATGTTTATTGAAGACAAAGTCGGCAAAACTCTCCATGATATTGAAGCTAATGGTATCTTCAAAGATATCACGCCACTGGCCGAGCAAGTGAAAACAGAGATAGACAAATGGGACTATCTTAAATTAAGAAGCTTCTGCACCTCAAAAGAAACAGTGACCAAAATACAAAGACAGCCTACAGAATGGGAAAGGATAGTCACCAAGTACACATCCAACAAGGGGTTGATATCAAGGATATACAAGGTACTGGTTAAACTCCACAAGAAGAAATCACCCAACCCCATCAAAAAATGGGGTGAGGAAATGAACAGAAACTTTCGCAAAGAAGAAATTCGAATGGCAAAAAGGTACATGAGAAAATGCTTTACATCACTAATCATCAGAGAGATGCAGATCAAAAACACAATGAGATATCATTTCAAACCACAAAGACTGGCCCACATCCACAAGAACAAAAGCAACCGGTGCTGGCGCGGATGTGGCGAGAAAGGGACCATCCTTCACTGCTGGTGGGAATGCCGGCTGGTCCAACCTTTTTTTGGAAAACAGTATGAACGACTCTCAAAAAATTAGAATTTGATCTGCCATTTGACCCAGCTATAGCACTCCTGGGAATATATCCCAGAGAGGCAAAAAGGTATAGTCGAAGTGACATCTGCAATTGTTTGTTCATTGCAGCACTCTTTACAATAGCCAGAATCTGGAAAAAACCTGAGTGCCCAAGAACAGATGACTAGGTTAAAGAAACTTTGGTACATTTACACAATGGAGTACTATGTAGCTGTTAGAAAAGATGAAGTTATGAAATTTACATACAAGTGGTACTACATGGAAAGTATCATGTTAAGCGAAATGAGTCAGAAAGAGCGGGATAGACACAGAAAGATTGCATTCATCTGGGGAACATAAAGCAACAAAAAGGGAGATTAACACAGAGGAATGGCTGAGATTAGTACCAGGAATTTTGCTCCATGAATGGAAGGCCAGCCACACGCTCTAGGTGAAAAGGAAGCTCAGATAGAGAAGAGAGTACCAAATGAAGGGTGTTGTGAGGACCCTTCCAGGGTGGGAGAAGCATGCTAAAAGTAGTCGATAGACCAAACATGATTGCCACTCAAAGCCTCTCTTGCAAAACACAGTACCCAAAAGAAGAGAGAGAGAACAAGGGGGAATACCCTGCCACAGAGGCAGGATGGGACGGGGGGGGGGGGATGATGAGGGGTGGAAGGGGATACTGGGACCCGTGGTGATGGATGACGGGCACTGGTGGAGGGATGGGCACTTGATCATTGTATAACTGAAACCCAAGCACAAAATTTGTAAGCCTATAACCGTACCTCATGGTGTTTCACTAATAAAAAAAAGAAAAAAAAAAGAAAAAAGAAATAAGAAATAAAAAATAAATAAAACTAAAAAAAAATCCCGTTCATAATTGTTCCCCAGAAAATAAAGTACTTAGAAATCAGCTTAACTAAGGAAGTAAAGGACCTGTACAAAGAAAACTACAAAACGCTACTTCAGGAAATAAAAGAGGACACAAGGAAATGGAAAGATATCCCCTGCGCATGGGTCGAGAGAGTTAACATTGTCAAAATGGCAATACTTCCCAAAGCATTGTAGAAATTCAATGCAATCCCTATAAGAATACCCATGCCATTCTTCAAATAAATGGAGCAAACACTCCTGAAATTCATATGGAACAATAAGCCCCCACGAATAGCTAAAGTAATTCTTGGGAAAAAAAGACAATAGGAGGAATCAACCTCCCTAACTTCAAACTCTACTACAAAGCAGTAATAATTAAAACAGCATGGTACTGGAACAAAGGCAGAGTTGCAGGCCTATTGAACAGGGTTGAATACACTGACATCTCCCCTCAATCATATGATCATGTAATCTTTATTAAAGGTGCAAGAAATGTAAAGTGGAGTAAAGTGGAGTAAGGAAAGCCTCTTTAACAAATGGTGCTGGCAAAACTGGATGGCTACATGCAAAAAATGGGCTCAGAACTCTGCCTAACACCATGTACAAAAGTAAGATCAAAATGGATTAAAGATCTCAACATCAGACCGGAAACCATAAGGTACATTGAAGACAAAGCTGGCAAAACCCTCCATGACGTTGAAACTAATGGTATCTTCAAAGATGTCACACCACTAGCCAAGCAAGTGAAAACAGAGATAGATAAATAGGACTATCTTAAACTAAGAAGCTTCTGCACCTCCAAAGAAACAGTGACCAAAATAAAAAGACAGTCTACAGAATGGGAAAGGATATTCGCTGAATACACATCTGACAAGGGGTTGATATCAAGGATATATAAAGTTCTGGTCGAACTCCACAAGAACAAAATATCTAACCCCATAAAAAATGGGGCAATGAAATGAACAGAAACTATCTCAAAGAAGAAATCCGAATGGCAAAAAATCACATGAGAAAATGCTCTACATCATTAATCATCAGGGAAATGCAGATCAAAACCACAATGAGATACCATCTCACACCTCAGAGACTGGCCCACATCCAAAAGAACAAAAGCAACTGGTGCTGGCGCCGATGTGGCGAGAAAGGGACACTCCTTCACTGTTGGTGGGAATGCTGACTGATTCAGCCCTTTTGGAAAACAGTATGGACCATTCTCAAGAAATTAGAAATTGAGCTCCCATTTGACCCAGCAATACCACTCCTGGGAATATATCCCAGAGAGGCAAAAATGTATGGTCGAAGTGACATCTGCATTTGTTTGTTCATTGCAGCTCTCTTTACAATAGCTAGAATCTGGAAAAAACCCGAGTGCCCAAGAACAGATGACTGGTTAAAGAAGCTTTGGGACATCTACACAATGGCGTACTATGTAGCTGTCAGAAAAGATGAAGTCATGAATTTTACATACAAGTGGTACCATGTGGAAAGTATCATGCTAAGCAAAATGAGTCAGAAAGAGAGGGATAGACATAAAAAGATTGCATTCATCTGGGGAACATAAAGTAACAAAATAGGAGATTAATACCCAAGAATAGCCAAGATCAGTACCAGGAGGATTACTCCATGTCTTAGAGGCCAGCCGGGCACTCTAGGAAAAAGGGCAGCTCAGATAGAAAAGGGAGCACCAAATAAAGGGTGTTTGGAGGATCCTCCCAGGAGGGGAGATACACGTTGAAAGTAGACTATGGACTGAACATGATTGACACTCAATGCCTCTTTTGCAGACCACAACACCCAAAAGGAGAGAGAGAACAAAAGGGAGTGCCCTGCCACAGAGGCAGGGTGGGATGTGGGGAATGGGGGGTGAGAGGCATACTGGGATTTGTCGGGGTGGAGAATGGGCACTGGTGGTGGGATGGGTACTCGATCATTGTATAACTGAAACCCAAGCACAACAACTTGTAAGTCTACAACTGTACCTCATGGTGTTTCACTAATAAAACAAAGACAAAAAATTGATGAGAAAACAAACTGGCAATAACAATAGATATAGAAAATAAATTTATGTGAACATTATTATATTTGATTGCAGCATTTTTAAGACTCTAAGAATCTTTGAAGCTTTTTGTTGCTTCAAGAGGTGTTTACGTATTTTTAATTTTTATTTAGTCACGTTCTTCTTAACTTTCATCACCAAAACCCATTATATACAAGTTAACATACACGTGAGTCCAAATGCTGTGACACTGCTAAAGCTGGAGCTCAGGTGATAATCAGCAAGTACCTTTACTTATAGTAATGAAATCACCGGAAGCTTGTCACACGCTACCTGGATTACTTCCTTCTTGGTTGCACTCCTGCAGCCCCCTAACACTCCCAGTCCAAACAAAACTTATCTTCCCTAGGGGCATTCTTCTGAATGTGGGGATAGTTATTAGGGATTGACTCATCCAGTGTGCATTTTATGCTGTCTAAAAGGCTTGAGAGGCTTGCAAAGGCCTTCCCACATTAACGAACTTAAGATTTCTCTCCAGTATATGTTTTCATATGGCTAGTAAGCATTATGGGTTGAGTGAAGATCTTGCGTTTTTCTTAGATATTTAAGACTTCTCTCCACTATGACTTTTAAAATGCATAATAAGGCTACAGTGTAGAGTGAAGACCTTCCCACATGTCAGATATTTATGTGGTTTCTTTCCAATGTGATTTTTCTTCTGTGCTTAGTAAAACAACAAGTTTGAGTGAAAGACTTCTCACGTTCCTTCTATATATAGAGAGAGTCTGTCTCCAAGATCAATTTTCCTATGATTCTAAGGCTTGAGAGGTTAATGTAGGCCTTTCTGAATTGCTGATACATGTAAGTATTCTTTCCATTATGAATATTAATGGGCTGGAGCGATAGCACAGCGGTAGGGCGTTTGCCTTGCACGCAGCCAACGTGGCCAACCCAAGTTCGATTCCTCCGCCCCTCTCGGAGAGCCCGGCAAGCTGCCGAGAGTATCTCGCCCACACGGCAGAGCCTGGAAAGCCACCCGTGATGTATTCGATATGCCAAACACAGTAACAACAAAATCTCCAATGGAGACGTTACTGGGCCCGCTCGAGCAAATAGATGAACAACAGGAGGGCCTTTACTTTACTTTACTTTATGAATATTAATGTGTGTAATGAGGAGGAGTAAATGAACGCATTCCCCCAGTCCTTACATATATAAGTGATGCCCCGAATTCATCTCAAAGATGGTAAAAGTGATTCGATCCTAACGTTCTCTGCTCCAAATCCCTGGGACAGGCACATGCCCAGAACTGCAAACAGAGCATTGTTGGAACATGAGACTGTGTGACTGAGCAGGCGAGGCTCTAAGAGCAGGAAGGACAAAATAGGAAAAACACATGTCCTGGGGCCTGAGACTTTTGTAGCCATCAGGGTACATATATAAGTAGCACATCCGGGTTCCCCTGATGCCTGTCAGGGGTGAATTCGGAGCACAGAGCCAAGAGGAATCCCTGAGTACCTCCATTGTAGCACGAAAATAAACATGAAAGAAAACAAAGCAGCAGGATGGAGTAACAGGACTCTGGGTCTGTGGACAGCGGTTAGGGCTGGCAATACCACCATCCCTTATAGTTCCTCAAGAACTGGCAGATGGAAATCCTTCGTACAGATTCAGAAATAACCTAAGAATAACTGGGTTTGACCCCTCCCCTTCAACATCTTTCAAAAACAAACAAACAAACAAATAAGTCTAATCAGCATTGGACCCCTGGCACCCTATATGGACGGTTCCCCAGTCCTGAGAGGAATGATCCTTGAGCACCACTAATATGGCCCATTCAAATCAACAAAAAAATAAAACAGTGGCCTCAAACAGAGAGCTGATCAATCAGGCTAGAACCGGATCCCCCGTCTCCTTCCTGAAACAATCAGATACTATCGGCCTTGGAAGCCTGTGCTACATGTCACTGCACTGCGTCATCTTCTCACTCTCCTGCCTGAAGATGATGTGGCAGAGGCCATCTCACCATCTCCTGCCTGTTTTTCCTGCGGACCAACAGGAGGCTCCGTGTAAGGACCTGAGCTGTGGGCACCAGAGGAGCACAACCAGCCCTGGCCCCCACCTGACTAGAAGTCCCTGCATTGGAGCCAGAAAGGTAGTGACCAGCCGGATGTTTGGACACTGGCTCACAGAACCATCCATGGGGAGACGGGAGACACTGCCGGATGTTCCTGTCTCTCAGGGGACAGAGAAGTGTGTTGTGACCCAGCTTCTGTCAGGACAGGAGCGGTTGAGGCCTACAGGGGAGGAAAATGCTGCGCTGCCCAAGCCCGGGACTCTACCCTGGGAACCACACAGTAAGGTCCCGAAGACTAGAGACTAACTCTGAGGCCAGGAGCTCCCACGCAGCTGCAACCCCTGCAGGCCCCAGTGACCACAGCACCATTATTCGTTCTGCCGTGGGGCCAGCAACAGGGACAAACCTTCAGCTGCCCTCTTGCAAAGGGGAAGGGACACAGGTCTGGGCTCTCTCTTCCAGGGACCAAGGTCACTTCTGTGCTCGGGTAGGCCCCAGGTAATCCCAGCTCTTACCCTCTGGACCAGGACCCATCCTGGTCGTGATTTACTGAAATCCCCCTATCAGCACAGGAACCTCATCCAGCTTCAACATGGGACTGCCGGGAGGGTGGGGACAGCCAAGCCCCCCGCCCTGTGCAGGTCCCACACCCCCATGCTCGGCCCAAAGCTCAGCCCCTCTCCCCCGCCCACCCACCGCTGCCCCATCACGGAGCTAGAGGCCATCGTGGCTTCAGCGGCGCCCCCACCCCCCCGGGACCATGCACTCGCACCCGCAACATTGCACCCCAGTACAGCCCCCACCGCGCCCCCAAAAGCTCCGCGTCCCCCTAAAGACTTCACCACGCTAGCACATCGTTCACAGTGCAGAGACGGAGAGTCGCCCTGTCCTGCCCCAAAATTGGCCTTCAAGAACCGCTTCCAGCCAGTCCCAGGCTGTCCTTCACCCACGTAACAATAGTGGCACTGACTGACCCATCTGTCAGCAAGAACACAGGTACCAGGAAGGTCCTGTCTGTGACATCACTTCCGTTCCCACCCGCAGCCTTAAAGGGCCAGGCTACTGAAGCAGAGAGATCCCTTCGGGACACCCAGGGGATGCTGTGCTGCAAGGGGCAGGGCTCACAGAAAGGACGGGGAGGCAACTCCTCCATGGGGAGGCTTCAGAAACACACATTTTCAAACACAAAGTATGGATCAGGTGGGAACAGTATATTGCACTGGACTAGGTCAACTTGATCTCCATACATGGCATCCCAAATGTTGACGAAGAGTAACCACTAATGAGTGCCAGGTGTGGCCCCCAAATAAAAAATATTACCTAAAAAAATAAAACCTAGCATAAGAACCAATCCCAGAATGGAGGTATACAGAGTTCAGAGTTAGCAAATCTTACTGATCATTTTATAGCCTTGCTATCTAAGTGGCTTTTAGCATTCGAGTGGCCACTAAATTGTTGGGATTTTAGTGCTTCCAAAAGTAAATGTTTCTAGAGCTGGAGTGATAGCACAGCGGGTATTGCATTTGTCTTGCACGCGGCCAACCCGGGTTCGATTCCCAGCATCCCATATGGTCGCCGGAGTACTGCCAGCGGTAATTCCTGAGTGCAGAGCCAGGAGTAACCCCTGTGCAACGCCAGGTGTGACCCTCCCCCCCAAAAAAGGAAAGTAAATGTTTCTGGTTTCCTTATCTCTAATAGTACTAAAATGAGAAAGGAGTGTGATCCAGGAATGTGACCCACTACTGTCAGTAAGCACAGCTGAATGGAACTGCCTGCTGAGATGGGGGAAAGCTTGAGTTCCCTCCCATGACCCCACCATTTGTAAAATATTTCACTCCAGGGACCCCTTTTACCCTTTCAAAAAACTGACACAAGTTCTTCTATGCACAATAAAATGTATTTAAACTGTCTCCCATCCACCCTAATAAAAAAGATTTCCAGGAACATTTTCTGAAGATGATAGTTTTTGGAAATACACATCCTCAATACTGAGTTGAGTCTACAAAAAATAAAAATCCCAGAATACGAGATCTGCAAAGATGCAACACGGAAAATGTGCTTATCAGATACGCCGACCTGTATTCCAACCTCAGTGCTCCACAACATATGAGAATTCCCCCAGGTATGTAGCTCTGAGCTTAATGCCAGGTGCAGAGCCTGAGCACAGCGCCCTACAATAAAACACCGAAAGGCCTGAAGAATGACGGTTTGGCTGATTTTTTGATTGAAGACGATTCCGTGCAGCACTGTGGTTGGTCTCTGCAAAACCCCCCAGAAAACAGGGTTTTTGGTCCATGCCAGGATCACAGCAAAGAATGGTCCAGCGGTGAACCTTGACGATCCAGAGTGAGGGGTGGTTATTTATTTAATTTACTAAAGAAAAAGAAAACACCAATTGTTGATACAATTGTATATTAAAATCGATGAGACAGGGCTGGAACGATAGTTCAGTGGGTAGGGTAATTGAATTTCATGCGACCTATGAAGGTTCGAATCCCAGCATCCCATATGGTCCCCCAAGCACCTCTAGGAATAATTCTTCAGTGCATAGCCAGAAGTACCTTCTGTGCATCGCCGGATGTCACCCAAAAGGCCAAAAAAAATGAATAAAATAAAATTTGAGATAACAAGTTTGCAATATTAATATCAATAGGTGGAGAAAACAAATCCATGTGAACATTGTTATATATGGTTGTAGGGTTGATAAGATTGTCTCATTAATTTTTAAAAGCTTTTGTTGCTTCAAGAGCAAAGGCCTTTTTAACATGTATGGAGTTTCTCTCTGGTATGAAACTTTCTGTTTAGTAAGACATCAATTTTGAATGAAAGTCTTCCCACAGTCCTTCCATATGTAAGCTGTCTTCCATATGAATTTTTCTGTGATCACTAAGGCTTGAGGACATAATGTAGGACTTCCTGCTTGCCTTACATACATAAGGTTTCTTTCCAGTATGAATGTTCTTGTACGTAATAAGGAGTGAGAGGTAAGTGAATGCCTTCCAACAGTCTATATATATATATGGATTCTCTTCAGTGTGCGTTTTCCTGTGCTTAGTAAGTTCTGAGTACAAAGTAAAGGTCTTCCCACAGTCCTTACATGAGTAAGGTTTCTCTACTGCATGAATTTTCTATTCACAGAAACCCCTGAGAAGGAAATAAAGGTCTTCGAACATTCCTTATCCTTACATGAATAAGTTTTCTCTAAATGAATTTTCCTATGCATACCAAGTCTTGAGGTCTTCCCATAGTCCTTGGATGAATAGCGTTTCTCTCCTGTATGTGTTCTCCTATGTATAATCGATCCTATGTATGAGGATGTATCCTCCTATGTATCCTCCTATGTATGAGGATCGATCTAAGCCTTCCCCATTCTTTACATGTCTACAGTTTCTCTCCTGTGTGGATATTCAGATGATCAGACTTGTGTGGCGGCTGACTCACATTGTGTCCATGCTGCTAACAGCCCTGGGACTTTTCCCATCTGAAGACTTCCTGCCTGTCTCAGAATCCCCACAGTGATGCAGGCACCACTGCTCACTCGAGACTGTCACAGTGCACAGGATCAGAGACATTCCACTGAGGCTGGTTGCTTCCCTGGAGAACAGCAGAGGAGCTTTACAATTATTTCTTGATTTCTTGAGGCTCTCCATGTAAAAAAAAGTTGAACCCTGCAGATTTGATGTCTAACATTTCCACCATGGAAATACAATTATTGTCACATATATGGCTTTTCCTGGAATGACCAAATAGTTTTGCAAGAAGTTCATGCAAAATTGACAGAAGTGTTGTTATTAACATGTGTCCATTTTTTTCTCAACTCAACGAAGAACACATTAAGTGCAAATTATTTCTATACAGAAAAAGGAAGCACCACTTTTTTTTTTGACACGGAAACACATTTTTATTATATACTAAATTTAAAAATACAAATCTTATTAAAAATGCTTATGAAACATTGTATACATAAGTCCGTCAAATACTATCCAATCATGACATTATATACATTTGCTGAAGTTAATCAGAAACAGAACAAAGTACTTAACTTTGCTGATAAACGAATTTCAGAAGTCAAACATTTTTAACATTTGGCAACTATGAAGTAGTGATCTGCACAGAAAGGTATTTGCAGAGGTAAAATAGTAAGAAAATAAATGGAATAATGCAAATAGCCCTGCCCTGTGTGTTAATAAGTAGATCTCATTCTTTAAATCTCATTTCAACAGAAACTAAAGTGCACAAAGACCACCAGGAATACTTGATTTGGTTATACCCTAATATATATGACAGCCAATGTGCTGCCATATTGAGGGTTTCAATTCTTTGTACTGTTCCTGAGGGTTCAGAAATGAATTCTGATGTAGCTAAGGGAAGAGAAGCCAAAACTTTCTAAATTGCACCAAGAGGCCTTAAAGTGTAAAAACGTCAAAGGTTTTTTTTTTTTAAAAAAAAGAATTAATTTGGGGATAGTCTCCAGGAAATTATTCCTTCTTATTTTTTCCCTGGGAATAAAATTAGAATAAGAACCTAGTTTTACCTCTGGAAATGCTTATTAAAAATCTGCTTCAATTAAAAAAAAATAAGACATGTAGAGCAAGCACCACAATACTGTCAGTCACTGTTCACCACTTACTACATCATAAATACCAGGGGAAGCACCACTTTCAAGAAAATAAAAATACACCCGAGTCTGGGTTCGGTTGTAGATCAGTATGGAGCTCAGGATGCATGTACGAAGGCAAGGCTGAGTCCTAACAAAGCTGAGAATGCAGGGGCCATTGAAATCATCTAACCTAGTTGAATCAATGTCAGGATCAATGAGGATTTTGTTTTTTTGTTTATGTTTATATGTTGGGACAGTGTCACACAAAACAGTGCTCATAGTTCTTTGCAACTGGCACTTAGAAAGCAGAAATTCTTGACCTAGAAAATAAGACATAAAAGTTGGGACGAGAGACAGTAAAGTGGGTAAGGGAATTTGCCTTGCATGTTGCCAACCCAGATCAATCCCTGGCATCCCCTATGATCCCCGAGTACCATCAACAGGAATTCCCAACTGCAGAGCCAAAAGTAAACCCTGAGCATCTCCAGATATGGTACACAAGCCAAACGAAAAAAAATAATGAAGGGGCTGGAGGAAAAGTAGTGGCGGCACAGCATTTCCTTGCATGTGGCCGACCCAGATTTAATTCCCAGCATCCCATCTGCTCCCCTGAGCATCACCAGGAGTAATTCCTGAGTGCAGAGGCAGGAGTAACCCCTGTACATCACTGAGTGTGACCCAAAATGAAAAAATAAATAAATTGGGCTGGAGCTATAGCACAGCGGTCGGGCATTTGCCTTGCATGCAGCCAACAAGGCCAACCCGAGTTCGATTCCTCTGCCCCTCTCGGAGAGCCTGGCAAGCTACCGAGAGTATCTCACCCACACGGCAGAGCCTGGCAAGCTACCTGTGATGTATTCGATATGCCAAACACAATAACAACAAAGTCTCCAATGGAGACGTTACTGGGCCCGCTCGAGCAAATCGATGAACAACGGGGGGGGGGGGGGGAGCAGCAAAGAAAGAAAGAAAGAAAGAAAGAAAGAAAGAAAGAAAGAAAGAAAGAAAAGAAAAAGTTTCAACTTGCAAACCTCACCCATTCAGAGGGAATGAGCCACTGGGTGGCCTTTTCCTACCACAACAGTCAATCAAAGCACAGAGGAGAACTGGGTTTCCTGCTGCAAGGGGGGGGGGGGGGGGGGGCTGGGGGCCTGCCCTTTGAAGTGAATCTGAAGGTTCTACACTAGTGAAGCCAGGGTCAAAGTCTCTGGAAAGAGGCAAGCTCAGACCAGTGCTGGCAGGTTTGAGAGGGATAAGCCCTGCACTGTGCAGGTCCCTCAGCCCAGCACCCACCCATCTTGGAGCCTTTCCCTAGCGGGAGGCGATCCTGGCTAAGGAGACCCTCCCACGATCAATTGCTCACACGTGCCAACCCTGCACTCCGGCACAGCCCCCCTCCACTGCCCAAAGCCTCTGGGTCCTCCTAAAGCCTTTGCCATAACTCAGGAACCACCTGGAAATCAGGAACGAGTGAAAAACATGGGAGAAAGCGCCCCAAAGCTGGCCCAGCTCTGCCACTCACAGTGCAGGCGACTGGGAGGCTACTAGTATCCTTCCACAAAGTGGCTTCCACAGTCCCCGTTAAAGGAGCCGCCAATTCCTCCTCTACCCACGAGACCAATGGCAGCCTGAGCCAGGCAACCACAACTAGAATAGAAAGGATGCTGTAAGTACCAGTTCTGTGACATCACTTCCGCACGCGCCAGGATCCTTAAAGGGCCATGGTCTAGATGCAGAGACCCTCTGTCCCCATCTAGGTGAATCGGTGCTTTAAGGGGGCTGGACTGGATAAAGTAGTGGAGAGGCAGCTGCTGGAGTGGTGGTTCACACAGTGGGGCGCTGGGGTAAGGACAAGAGCCCTGATCCTGTACCAGTTAGTCAAACATTGAAACAATGCTCTCACAAACAGTCCATCAGGGGAAAAATAAACATGTGGGTTGATTCAAGGTCAAACAGGCAGGTTGGTACAAGGCACCTGACACTGAGTTTCGTGAGAAAGTAATCAAGATGGGGTGAAAGCAGTGAACCTGAAGCCAACCCTGGAGATGCAGAGAAGAACTGGCCTAGCACCAGCCCAAACAACTGGACAGACACTGGAAGGGGGAAAAGCCTGTTAAGACCATAAGAGAGCACTGTCCAGCCAACATGATACCTCTTGAAAACAACTGGCCAGTAGAATCTTGCCTACAAGAAAAAACACAGGAGGCAGTTTCAGAAACACACTTTCAAATCCAGAGTATGGACAAGAGAGGTAGTACAGTGGGATGGGTGCTTGCCTTGTATGTGGTCAGTCTGGGTTCAATCATCATAATTCCAAATGGTCCCCTGAGTACCGTCAAAGTGAAAATCAACGACAAAGCTCTGCACACTGCCAGGTATGTACCACCAACAAACATAGCGATAGCACAGTGGGCAGAGAGTTTCCCTTGCAAGCGGCCAACATAGCATACTCGAGTTCAATTCCTCCGCCCCTCTCGGAGAGCTAGGCAAGCTACCGAGAGTATCTCGCCTGCACAGCAAAGCCTAGCAAGCTACCTGTGGCGTATTCGATATGCAAAACACAGTAACAAGAAGTGTCAAAATGTGACGTTACTGGGCCTGCTAGAGCAAAATACATGAACAACGGGAGGACAGTTTTTTTGACATATATATATAATATATGGAGTATTTCTATAATACATAATGTATATCATAGAAATTAAATATATATATCAAATTTATATCTATGTACATGTATATACACAGAAAAACCTAGAATATATTCTGACCATAAGAATGGAGGATAATAGGCAGCAAACCATTCCGGTCACTTTGGAGCCTTTTATGGCCTTTAAACAGAACTGAATCCTTTTTATCATTGGGGTGACTACGAGATTGATGGAACTTTCCTAATTCCAAATAAAATGCTTATTTCATTTCTCTGGTATTATTGAACGTATGATTATTATGATAGCACAGC
Organism: Sorex fumeus; assembly: GCF_029834395.1. NCBI lineage: Eukaryota > Metazoa > Chordata > Mammalia > Eulipotyphla > Soricidae > Sorex > Sorex fumeus. Next base: position 6,523,070 of record NW_026606076.1, read on the forward strand.
GGTAGGGCGTTTGCCTTGCACGCAGCCAACATGGCTGACCCGAGTTCAATTCTTCCGCCCCTCTCGGAGAGCCCGGCAAGCTACCGAGAGTATCTCACCCGCATGGCAGAGTTTGCAGGCAGAGCCTGGCAAGCTCCCCGTGCTGTATTCGATAAGCCAAACACAGTAACAACAAAGTCTCCAATGGACACGTTACTGGGCCTGCTCGAGCAAATCGATGAACAACGGGAGGGCCTTTACCTTTACCTTTTTATTATTGAACTGACAAGTGGGATCCAGGAACCGATCAACCTTGTGAGTAATCACAGGAAAATGGAAGGGCCTACTGGAATGTGGGGAGCCTGGGGAGTGTTGGGATGTGCTGAACTGACCCATATTCCCAACATCTGTCAGACATTTGAATCAAGGAGGCCCTTCCATCCTTTCGAACATCTTTCTACACACAGTAAAGTTCATTTAAACTGTTTCGAGTAGGGGCCAAAGAGACAGGACAGCAGGGCGGACATTTCTCTTGCATTACCTTTAACAGGGTCCCAGAGCAACACCAGGAGTAATCCATGAGTATTTCTAGGTGTGACTCAAAAAGACGGCGCATGCCCAGAACTGCAAACAGAGAAGCGAGTGAATGCGGGACTGTGTGACCGAGCAGGCAAGGCTCTCCAGAGCAGAAAGGACAAAATAGGGGAAACACATGTCCTGGGATCTGAGCCACCATAGTTGCTAGGGTGAAAACAGGGCCAGCACACCCTAGGGGACCCATGAGTGCATCAGGTGGGAATCCAGAGCACAGAGCCAAGAAGGCTTGGGCACCTCCACTGTGGCACAAAAATAAACAGGAAAGAAAATAAAGCTGCGGTATGGAGTAATAGAACAGAAGGTCGGGCTGTGAACCCAATCTTCCCATATGGTCCCCCAAGCACTGCCAGGTGTAACGCCAGAGTGCAGGGCCAAGAATAATCCCCAGAATAACTGGGTGTAGCCCTCCAAATAAAACAAAATACCCAGACGAAAGCGTTTGACCCCCAGCACCCCATATGTCTCCTGAGACATTTCAGGAGTCATCCTTAAGCACTAAGGTATGAGTACTCTTTAATCCGGGTGTGGTTCAAAAGCCAAAAACAACAAAACTGAAACAAACATGGCCTCGTACAGAAAGAGTCGGGCCCGCCGACAAGGAGGCACAATGCAGGATCCTTCCTGAAACAACTCAGAGACGTTTGGCCCAAGAAGACTGAGCGCTCCTGTCACTGCATCACCTTCTCTTGTCACTCTCCTCCCACCTAGGGATGGGGTATCCGATGGCATGTCACCATCTTCTCCTGCCTCTGATTTTCCCAAGGATCAGAGACCTGAAGGACGAGTCAGAGCAGTGAGCACTGGAGAGGAGCACTACTCCCAACCCTCACCAGCCACACCCTCGGGCACTGGCTCACAGACCCGCCTGGAGGATACTGCCTAATGCTTCTATCTCCCCAGGAGAATCAAAATGGGTTGGCATCTGTGTTGCCTTTCACGACACAAGCTCTGGGCTTGGTTACAAAGGAGAAAACTCAGCCCTGTCTTGGCCTGAGGACTCCTCCCTGGGTCCCACAGAAGGCTTTCACATGCACAGCCAGAGGCTGACCCAGAGGCCAGATCACATGACTCAGCGCACCCTGCAGGCTGGCAGCAGGGCTGCCCCCCACAACCATAGGCCAGAATGTGGCTCTATCATGGGGACAGCCCTCCTCCTCTTAAAATAACCCAATTTCTACACACACATACACAGTCACACACACCCTTTACCCCCAGTACTCACCTCGATAAACAGGGGTCTAGACAAGGCTTTGCAACTTGATGTGAAGGAGAAATTCCTGTTCTGGCAGACAGTAAAATTAGCAAGATACTTTCCTTCTTGACACCACTCAATCCTCTGCATCCCTATGCATCCCTATGGCCTCTAGAGCACTCCAGGAAGAATTATGAGCCAGGAGCCAGAGTAAGCCCCCAGAGTATTTTCGGACATGCAGAGCCCTCCATTCCCCACACCAAAAATAGCCACAAAAGGAAACTAAAACCCCTGTCACCTGCGGATCCACTACTCCGGATGGCCCCATTATACCAAGGAAGCCATTGAAAAAGCCGGGCAGTAACAGGGTCTCTTGGCATTGCGGGAGCTGCGACTCTGCCCAAAGTGAATCTGGAGAATTTACAGCAACGAGTCTGGGGCCAAGGTCCCAACGTAGGTCAGCTGGAGGTCAGAATGGCCAAGCCCCTGCCCTCGGCAGGTCCCTAACCACCAAAGCCCACAGCCCCCTTGCTCAGCCCCGTACCCACCCACCGGTGCTCCATCACAGAGCTGGAGGCGATTGTGGCCGCAGGAGCCCCTCAGGATCACTCACATCCTGCTCCCTTGACCCCGTCAAAGATCCACCGCACCTCAGGAACCACCTGGTATCAGGGAACAAGTGAAAAACAAGTGCAAAAGTGCCCCCAAGCTGGCGAGAACCTGCAGCTCAGTTTGGACACGGGGAACTGCCAGGCGCTCACAGGAAATTGTCCCCATTCTGCCAAAAAGTTGGCCTTCAGAGTCCCACTTTCTCCCAGGGGCCCTACTCTGTCCTTTACCAATGTGAACAATGACACTGACCCAGTTTCCAGAAATAGAAGCACCAGGAAGGGCCCCCTGTGATGTCACTTCTGCTTCCACAAGCAGCCTTAAAGAGCCAGACTCCAGATGTGGAGAGAACCTTTATGCACATTCAGGTGGATCTGTGGCACAAGGGGGATGGGCTCACATAAAGCGATGGGGGCAGCGGCTGTACTGGCCGGTCACACAGTGGAGGGCCAGTGACAGGTAATAAGTCCTACTGGGCAAATATGAGCCAATGCTCTCACACTCAGTCCATCAGGAAAAAAGCAGAGGGAGTTTATTCAAAACAAAAGAGGCAGATAGGGAGCAGGTGGGGCACGGGACAATGAGCTTCTCCAGGAAATCATCCATCAAGGTAGGGTGAAAGCAGTGACTCGAAGCCAGCACAAGAGCAGAGAGAAACTGGCCTAGGAACAGCCCAGAGAGCTGGACAGATGCTGGATCAGGATCAAAGGCTCGTAAGAACATCAGAGAACACTGTCCAGTCAAAGGTCTATGATTGACAACACGTGAGCAGTGGACACTCATCTACAAGAAAAACCCAGGAGGCAGTTCCAGAACCCTGAGTGGGGCTGGAGAGATAACACAGCAGGTAGGATGTTTGCCTTGCATGCGGCCTGCCTAGGCTTGATTCCCAGCAACCCATAGGGTCCTGTGAGCACTGCCCGGAGGAACTCCTGACTGCAGAGACAGAAGTGATCCCTTTTCATTGCCAGGTGTGACCCAAAAAGCAAAAAAAAAAAAAATAGTAGACCCTGAGCAACTCTGGATGTGGTAGACAAGCCAAATCAAAACAATGATACTGAACAAGTGTCATTTGCAAAACCCAGCCTCCAGCAGGGATCAAGCCATCATGTTGTCCTGCCATTTCACGACAGTCAAAGGACACACAACAACAGGGGGGCTGGGGCCCCGCCGTTTGAAGTTAATCTGAAGGTTCTACACGAGTGAGTGATGCCAGGGCCAAGTGCTCTGAAACAGAGCAGAGCAAAGTCCCATGCTGGGAGGGTCGGAACAGCCAAGCCCTGCCCTCTGCAGGTCCCGCAGGCCCCAAGCTCAGCCCCTGCGCTCAGCCCTATGCCCACCTGCTGTTGACCATTCATGGAGCTGGAGGTGATGCTGGCCAAAGGGGACCACCATGATCACCCACACACACCACTACCCCTGCCCCCCTAAAGCCTCTAGTTTCCCCTAAAACATCACTCATGTCTCAGGAAATGGCTGATATCAGATATGAGAGAAACACAAGCACAAAAGGGCCCCCCACGCTGGAGTGGCCCTGGCACTCACAGTGCGAAGAACAGGAGGCACTGGGCGCTCACGGACCCCCACTCGAGTCCTGACAAAAAATAGGTCTTCACAGTCCCCCTTCCACAAAGTGCCACCATTTCCTCCTCTACCACCAGACCAATGGCGGCCTGATCAGGCAACCACAATGGGGAGAGAAAAAATATCTGAAGGTCCCTGGCCTGGGACGCCACTTCCACTGCTGCCAGAACCTGAGCCTTAAAGGGCCCTGTTCCAGATGCACAGACCCTTTTTGCCCACCCAGTTGAATCTGTGATCAAGGGGGATGGACTGAATAAAGGTGTGCAGAGGTGGCTGTGGAGAGTGGTGGGTCACACAGTGGGAGGGTGGGGATAAGAAGACCCCTGATTCTGTACTGCTCAGTCAAACAATGACCCAATGCTCTCACACACAGTTCGTCAGGAAAAATGCAGCTGGGATGATCCAAGGTAAAACAGGAATGTTGGTACAATTCACCAGATGCTGAGTTTCTTGGGGGAGTAATTAAGATGGGGTGAAAGCAGTGACTGCAAAGCCAGCCCTAGAGATGCAGAGAGGAACTGGCCTAGAAACATCCCAGAGAGCTGGAGAGACACTGGAAAAGGAAGAGAGGCTGGTAAGAACATCAGAGAGCTCTGTGTGGTCAACACACTACCCCTTGAAAACACCAAACCAGTGGACTCTTGCCTAAGAGAAAAACCGTTTCAGAAGCACAATTTTAAATCTAGGCTGTGGGGCAAAGTTTAGTACAGTGGCTTGGGCGCTTGCCTTGCATGTGGTCAATTTGGGTTCTACCCTCATAATTCCAAATGGTCCCCTGAGCATCATTGAATTGCAAAGCCAGGAGTAGGCCCTGAGCACTGCCAGGCTGCACCAACAACATCATATATTCCGACCCTAAAAATGGAGGCTAATGGGCAGCAAGCCATTTTGGGCACCTTGGAGCCTTTCTTATCCTTTAAGCAGATCTGAATCCATTTTATCATTCTGGTGTCTACTACACTGAGGGGACTTCGCTAATTCTAAATACAACACTTAATTTTTTCTGTAATATTATTAAACTTGATGGGGGGGATCCAGGAATGTGACCAACCTTGTGAGTAATCATAGATAAATGGAACGGCCTGCTGGGATGTGGGGAGCTGACCCATATTCCCGGCATTTGTCAGACATTTGATGCAAGGGGCCTCTTTCATCCTTTCATATGTCTTTCTAAAAACAGTATTCTCTGAGTATTTCAAGATATGACCCAAAAAGACGGGAAAAAAAGTTCAAAATTTAAAAACAAACTGTTTGCACGGCACTTCATTAAAGAACCTTGCCAGGGCCATTTAACTAAGATAACACTTTCTGAAACATTTATCATTTATACTTACACAATGCTAAGTATTGTGTTTTGCCTAACCGATGTTGCTGTTGTTCCAAAATTCCAAACGGGATCAGACCACCGTCTTCTTCGTGCAAAATTCTACCTGACAGAACGAGGAGAAAAGAATGCAAGGTTTAAGATAAGGACTCCCAGAACGACCACCAACTGGGAGCTCTTTGGCTCTGTTGCGGCAACATGGGAAGATGCCGTCATTGACAACATTGATGAGGAATATGATCGAATGATTCAGCACCTCCATGATTGTGCGAGGAATGCCAAGAGAGAGATAACCACAAAAAAATCCGCCTTTCTTCGAACATTCTTGAACTTATTCGCCAATGTGGCTTGGCACATGCCTCAGGCAACCACAAACGAACATCCGAACTGGCAAAACAGTGCAGAGAAGCCATCAAGGATGACCTGAAAAACAGGAGAGCAGCAGTACTGGTAGATGCGGCAGAAGCTGGGAAAAGCATTCGTAATGCCCGCCTGTCCTTCACCAACTACAAAACCAAGATGACTGCCCTCCGACATCATGATGGATCTATCACATCTTCCAGAAGGGCAATGGAGAAGATTATTCATGACTTCTACTCAGATCTCTTTAATAGCCACGTCCACTTGCCCACATACCACATACCACATGATGCATATGTCGTTCCCAATGTTCTCCCTTCCGAAATCCAACATGCCATCTCGTCGGTAAAGAAACAAAGAGCACCTGGCCCAGACAAGATCAGACCCGAACACCTGAAGAACTTACCATCAGTATTCATCAATACATTGGCTCGGCTCTTCACACGCTACCTGTCTGAATACAAGGTTCCATCCCAATGGAAAACCAGCAGGACTGTACTACTATACAAGAAAGGAGACATCCACGACAATGGCAACTATCACCCAATCTGCCTATTGTCTGTCATCTACAAACTGTTCACTCGAGTCATCCTGAATAGGAGGATTAGCAGAACACTAGATGAGGACAACCATGTCAACAAGCCGGATTCCGAAAAGGATTCAGTACCATTGACCATATCCACACGATTACTAAGCTCATTGAGGATTCTCGGGAGTTCAAGATGCCGCTCTGTCTAACGTTCATTGATTTAAAGAAGACCTTTGATTCTGTTGAGACGGAAGTGGTCATGGAAGCCCTCGCCAAACAGGGCATACAAACTCAATACATCAGGAACCTTCGTGAGCTCGATTGCGGATTCACTACCAAGATCTCACCATTCTACAAAGAAGTAATCATCCATATCAAGAGAGGGGTTCGGCAGGGTGATACCATTTCACCAAAACTCTTCAGTGCCACCCTCGAGAACATCATGCGGCGACTAGAATGGGAAAGCATGGGAGTGAAGATAGATGGTCGGCAACTACACCACCTCCGCTTTGCTGATGACATCATTCTAATAACACCAAACATCAGTCAAGCGGCACAAATGCTGAACGACTTTGACCGTGAATGTGGAAAGGTCGGACTACAGCTGAATCTTACGAAGACAATGTTTATGAGAATCAGCCTTGTTCCTGATGCTCAATTCGCTCTCAACGGAACCACCATCTCCGAATGCAACAGTTATGTATACCTAGGTCGAGAAATCAACATGATGAATGACCTGGCACCTGAGTTGCGCAGGAGGAAGAGAGCGGCTTGGAATGCCTTCAAGAGCGTTGAAGAAATAACTAAGAGGACAATGAACCTCCAGCTACGAGCACATCTCTTTGATTCCACTGTTATTCCTGCATTAACATATGCCTCAGAGACCAGGACCCTATGAAAACAGGATGAGAACACTATTCGGGTCTCTCAAAGAGGAATCGAAAGAGCTATGCTTGGAGTATCACGATTCACTCAAATGAGAGATAGAATCCGGAGTTCTGATCTTCATCTACGCTCAAGAATCAGGAACGCTGTCTCATTTGCCAAGACATCAAAAATCAGATGGGCTGGACACGTAATGAGGTTTATAGACAACCGCTGGACTAGAGCCATTACTGATTGGATTCCATGGGACATCAAAAGATCATGTGGACGCCCAACTACAAGATGGTCAGACTTCTTCGTCAAGACCCTGAATGATCGGTTTGAGGCTCTGCATGTTCCTAGAACGAACAGATACCATTGGGCTACGCTAGCATGCAATGGGATGAATGGAGACGTTACTGGCACCCGCTCGAGTAAATCGATGAATAACGGGCATTAAGTGATTAAGTGAAGTGATTAAGACTTACACAATGCTAGCCAGTATCTGAACACATTGGAGGCAGTGATGGCATGGGGGAAGGAATTTGAACACAGCCCACCTGAATTCCAACCACAGTGCCCCATAATGATCCTGAGTCCCCCAGGTAGGGATGACTGATCTGAGAGCGAGAAGTAGGACTCAGCTGGGTGTGGCTCCAAAGAACATGAATCAGGAGGCCCTGAAGAACGAAGATATGTCTGTTTCTCTGCTATAATCCCCCAAATCAAGAGCCAATTCACGGGTCTGGAGTGATAGTCCAGGGGGAGAGCTTTTTCCTTCCATGGGGCCAGCCCAGTTTCAATCCCTGCCATCCCACATGGTACCAAGAAACCACCAGGAGTAATTACTGATTGTAGAGGCAGGAGTAACCCCTGAGCATCACTGGGTGTGAACCACAAAGCAAAAAGAAAGTCAAGCCAGAGTCACTATAAAGAATGAGACAGTGGTGAGTCTTGACAGCCCTGAGTACAGGGGATTTTTTGCCTTTTAATTCACATTCCTCCTGGCTTTCACCAGAAAATCCACAAAGTACATGTTAACATACAGATCAAGTTTAAATGCCGGAACCTTTGCATAGACTTTCCCTTATAAACTGACATCCCAAAATGTTTGTTAAACACTAAAGGATTATTTCTATCCTAGCTGCACTTTTGTAGCACAGCATCCCACGGTACAAAGAAAACAGACTTTATCAAAGGGGGTCTGTTTTGACATTAAAAATTGTTATTAGGGCATTGACTTACGTAATATGAATTTTCTGATGTTTCCTAAAAGGTAAAGGTAAAGGTAAAGGCCCTCCCGTTGATCGTCGATTTGCTCGAGCGGGCCCAGTAACGTCTCCATTGGAGACTTTGTTGTTACTGTGTCTGGCATATCGAATACTCCCGGTAGCTTGCTGGGCTCTCCGAGAGGGGCGGAGGAATCGAACTCGGGTCGGCCATGTTGGCCGCTTGTAAGGCGAACGCCCTACCCGCTGTGCTATTGCTCCAGCCCTAAGACCAGAAATAAACAGAAAGGCCTTCCCACATTCTTGACATATAGAAGATTTCACACCAGTGTGAACTGCCCTATGTACATTTAGGCCGGAGACCTTATGGAAGGCCTTCCCACATTCCTTACAAAAAAAAAGGTTTCTCTCCAGTGTGAATTCTCACATGACCAGTAAGGGTTGAGGAAGAAACAAAGGCCTTCCCACACTCCGTACAAACATAAGGTCTCTCTCCAGTGTGCTTTTTCATATGCCGAGTAAGACTTGAGGATTCAACAAAGGCCTTCCCACATACCTTGCATCCATAAGCCTTCTCTCCAGTGTGAATTCTCATATGATTAGTAAGGCTTGTGGGATAAAGAAAGGCCTTCCCACATTCCTTACAAACATAAGGTCTCTCTCCAGTGTGAATTCTCATATGTCGGGTAAGTCTTGAGGATAGAACAAAGGCCTTCCCACACACCTTACAAACATAATGTCTCTCTCCGGTGTGACTTCTCATATGCCTATTAAGGCTTGTGGATGCAACAAAGGCCTTTCCACATATCTTACAGCCATACAGCTTCTCTCCAGTGTGTTTTCTCATATGACAAGTAAGTTGTGAGGGATAACAAAAGGCTTTCCCACATACCTTATATCCATAAGGCTTCTTTCCTTTGTGAATTTTTATATGACGACTAAGGTTTGAGTAATAAATAAAGGCCTTCCCGCATTCCTTACATCCATAAGGCTTCTCTCCATTGTGAATTCTCATATGCCGAGTAAGGACTGAGGAATAACTAAAGGCCTTCCCCCATTCCTTACATATATAAAGCCTCTCTTCAATATGAGTTTTCATAAGCCCAGTAAGGGTTGAGGATCGAGTGAAGGCCTTTGCACGTGCCTTATATTTATGAGGTTTCTCTGCAGTATGAATTTTCCTGTGTCTAGAAAAGTGTGAAGAGTAAGCAAAGACCTTCCCACATTGCCCACTCAAATATGCATTCTCTCCAGTATAAATTCTACAATGTTTTAAGAGGTCTGAGCGTCTACTGGAGGCCTTTGCCCAGTCCTTACATGTATGTGGTTTCCCTCCTGTGCGGATGTTCATGTCATCACAAAGAGGTGACGCTGGATTCAAACCATGCCCTTGCTGCCGACACTCCTGGGGATTCTCTCCACTTTGGGTTTCAAAGGGAACATCACGTTCCTGGGAACACGGGGAAGCTCCCCCACATTCCTTACTCTTGGACAGCATTAATCCATGGTGACTTTGCTTGTGGGCCTTTCGGTGTGAAGGACTCACTATAAACAGTGCTCCTCTCCCACATTCTAGGGACTGCCCCAATGTTGGGGTTTGTGTCTGTGGACCAAGAACAACAGACTGTGTGAACCTTTTCCTAGGGGAGGGATTCTTCATAGTGAGGTTGCTCTCTCCATTCTGATCATCCTCAGAGGCTATCCTGCCTGTCTTGGCATCCCCGTGTGGCTGAGGGCACAAATGCACACTTGAGACTTTTTCATATTGTGAAGGATCAGAGACATTCCACTCGGGCTGGCTGCTTCCCTGTAGAACAGCAAAGGATTCCAATTATCGTTCTATGCCTTAAGAGTCTCCATGTTAAATGAAATTGATACCTGCAGATTAGTTTCTAACATTTGCACCACACCAATGCAATTCCCGACAGGTGGATGGCATTAACATGGACTAACCTAATGTTTCTATAAGACACACATGGAAAATTGATGAATGAGAGGCCATTAATTTGTTAAATATTTTTTTCAACTCAATGAACAGGCAGGAATAACTCCCTCCACAGAAAACTGATGCAACAGATTCAAAAGAAAAATAAAACACACTAAACTCTGGGTTCAGTTCTATCTCACTGTGGAGCAGAGCCCGGAAAGCATTTGTGAAGAAATGCTGCATCCCACACTGCTGAGTCTGACCACAGTAGCCATTGAAAACATCTCACCACAGGCAGATTCTTGTCAGGATCAATGACTTTTTCTGTTCTGTATTTTGCTTTCATTTGGGTGAGGGGGTACACCATGCAGTGTCACGGATTATTCCCGGTAGGTCTCTGTGAAACACATGGAGCAATGTGAATGGACCAGTTTAAAAGACCAGGTTCTTTCTCGATTACCATTTGTAGATACTTTCTATCAAATAAAAAAGCACGGCATTTACATGAAACATATTACAATTTTCCTTCGGTTTTGAGCTGAGATGTCAGCACCCAGTGAAGATAAGGGTCCTCGATCTCAAGGATCATACTCTGAATTTCCTTCTGGCCATTCCCGGCACTGCACTTTAAAAATAACATGCTGGTCCACTGACATTTTCCATTCGTACTATAATATTGATTCCAAACTTGCAAATCTTACCGGCTCACTCATACTGGCTGACTGAGTTCCCAAATCCTGAAGCCATGCTTTGAGTTCTGAAATGAAACACAATATACAATGTAAGAATTCTTGAAAGAAACATCCTTAACCAGGCAGTACAGTTGGTGGACATCTCTATTGTCCTCACAGTCCAAAGGATCCCACGGAAAAGGGAAGGTCCCTGAGGAGCATTGCTGCGAAAAGCTTGACAATCCTACAAGACATTTTTTTCTTTTTTGTTTGTGGAACATACGCAGTGATGCTCAGGGAACTATATGGGATGCTGGTTATTGAACCAGGTGGACACTGTGCAGGACAAGCGCATTTCCTGCATTACTATCACTCAGAGCCAAAATAGCTTTATTATGGCCTCACTTATTAACTAAACAAAAGAGGCAAATTTTTTTTTGAAATTATAGCAACATTATAGGCTCTAAAATAGGTTGGTAAGGAAAAGACAGGTGGACCAAGAAGTGAGAATTTCATGGAAATTCTGGAAGAAGAGGAAAAATAATGTCAAAGCCAAGAAATTCAAGCGCAAGATTATTCCATGACAGACAATCCGTGGGAGCGAAGAGCAGCGTGAATAGAACACAGATGCCAAGATCCAAGAACCCAAGGATATCAGGGTCAGCAGCTCGTTTCACATGTGCTCAGGGCACCCACACACTGCCGAGGGCCTGAGCCACGGAGGGTTCTCAGACACTCACCTGCACGCATGAGTCTCCTCCCCGGCCTCAGGGTTCCTCCTTCCAGCCAGGAGATCACCGCAGGCTTCACCCCAGAATGCCCTGAACCTCTCAGAGATGGAGAATGGATTAGTGGCAAGGAAAACGTGACAAGTAAACCCCATGTCTCCCTACAAAAATGGAATCAATTATGGGAAAGGCATGAACAGAATCTGTACTTCTAAAATGCTCCCGATTTGGAGTTATCCAAGAGCTAAGATTCAGGTCTGAATTTAAGAGAATATGGGGCCCCAGAAAACATCACAAATAGTATAGCCCTGGCATTGCAAAGGGCCAACAGGTATTTCCCCCCAACGGGGGTTTGATCACAACACAGCACATAGTATTTTTTTCTCTAGTTTGGGATCTTCACCTGGGGATGCTCAAGGCTTCTCCCTGACTGTGTATTCAGAAATCACCTTTCGTGGTGCTTGAGCATCACATGGGATGGTAAGGATATAATGCATGTCCGGATCTTGCAAGACAAGCACCGTGTCCACTGTACTGTCACTCAAGGCTCGGCATCACATGCAATGTACTGAGCCTGCGTGAACTGATGCCTGGGTGCAGTAAACCCCAAAGCTTAAGAAATCCAAAGATGGCCAAAGACGACCAAAGCCCCAAATTGGTTATAAAAATAAACATAAAAGTATGCAGACAGACAGCACAGAACGTCAGGCACTGGCCTTGCTCAAGGTCAATAAAAGTTCGATCCTGACTTTCAGAAGGGTCTCTCGAGTCATCTGCTTGATCGCTGACTGTATAGTTCAGAGGCAAACCCTTAGTTCTGATGAACAGAGAACAACTGGAAGTGACCACGAGCCCTGAAATAGAGCAGCATCTTATGGATTGAGGCCCTAAGAAATAAATGAACTGTGTTGGGTGCGATATGACAGCAGGCAGGACACAGACAATGCACACACGTACAGAATTGATCCCCAGCAGCACACACTGCCCCGGACCACAACCAGGATGAATAACTGAATACTCAGCCAGAAATAATCCCTAAGTGTTTGTAAGTATAACCCCAAACCAAAGCAAGACAAAAATAAAAGGGAATGCCCTGCCATAGAGGCAGGGTGGACTGGGGGGATGGGCGTGGAAGGGATACTGGGATTAGTGGTGGTGGAGAATGGGCACTGGTGGAGGGAAGTGTAATTGATCACTGTATTACTGAAACCCAAACACAAAAATTTGTAAGTATACAACAGTACCTCACTAATAAAAATGAAAAAAAAAATAAAACTAAAATAAAATAAATAAAAATAAATTAACTGAAGTTGTGGGCCAGGTGCAATAGTACTAGGATTAAGACAACAACCTTTTTGGCTGCCAAGCGTGTTCAATCCCCAGCACCCCATGGCCCCCGAGCACCCTCAGGAGTGATCCCTCAGCACAGAGACAAGAATATTCAAGTTGTGCCCCAAATAAAAGCAAAACCAAAATACATAGAAATTATGTGTAGTACAAGAAATAATCAGAGAACTCAGCATTGGCAGGAACCAGGAACATTTTAGAGAGACCTGAGCGACGGTACAACATGTGGGGAGCTTGCCATGCACGGGGCTAACCTGGGTCGATCCCCAACACTCTAGATTCATTAAAACCCACAAAGAGTGATTCCTCTGGACAGAACTTAGAGTAAGCCCCGAGCATCGGCAGGTGAGCACCAACAAAAAAACCAGGGAAGGAACTAGAGGAACAGCTACTGCATGGCTGTCCTCACCAGGACATTCACAGCTACTGTTGGACACACAGTCACGGCCCAGCACAGGGAGCCCACACCGGTCTGTTCAGACAAGGTTGGCCCCGCACTGCTCTCACCAATGGCTGACAGGTGCTCGTAGGTCTCCAGCATCACGTCCCTGTAGAGCTTTCTCTGAGAGGTATCCAGGCATGTCCACTCCTCTGGGGTGAAGCTCACAGTCACGTCGGAGAAGGTCACCGTGTCCTGAGCCGACATACAAAGAGGGGCAGGAGTCAGGGTCTGTCCCCACCATGTTCCCTGGGCTGTGAAGCCAGGACCCCCAGGCCCTAGAGGGGCTCGGGGTCTGTCTCCTCGGGAAGGTCCAGTCTCCACCTGAACTCCTGGCAGACGGGTCCCAACTTCTCTCTAAGACAGCTACATCTGTAAAAATGTGAGAATGCTCTACTAGAAGGTTCCTGAAGGTGGCAGACTTGCACATGAACCCAGGAATTCAACCACTGCTCCTGTGAGCACTCCAGAGAGTACAAACTGAGCATACAATCATTGTGACCCAAGTGAATAACCCTGCTTTCATCTCAAAACACAAAACATACGCCCCCTGCATCCCACAGCCCATGCTCTAGGGAGAAGGGGACACTCGATGTCCAGCCACCGACTGAAAGCTGTGCATGCACATATGTGCCTGTTGAACTCTGATCATGGTTCAGGGCCACCCCAAATGCCTCTCAAAGTGTCTTAAGTCCAACAGCTCTGATGGCCCCAGAGATCCTTTGCTCTGTCTCCCTGGGACCAGCACATGCCCAGAACCGCAAACCGAACAGCCAATGAATGCTGAACTGTGTGATAGACCAGGAGAAGCTCTCCAGAGCGAGAAGGACAAAACAGTGGAAACATGTATCCTGAGGCCCGAGTTCCTTTAGCTGCCAGGGCACAAACAGGGCCAGCGCACCGGGGACCCATGATGCACATCAGGTGGAAATCCAGAGCACAGAGCCAAGAGGAAGCCCTGAGCATCTCCCCTGTCGCACAAAAATAAATACCAAAAAAAAACAAAGCAGCATGACTGTGTAACAGGACAATGGGATGGGGATAGTGGGTAGGGCTGGTGATACCCGCCATCCCATAGGGTCCCCTAAGCAGTGCCAGGTACAATGCCAGAGTGCAGAGCCAAGAGTATAATCCCCAGAATCACTGCGTGTGGCTCCGAAAACAAAACAAAATACCCAGACACCAGCCTTTGATGCCCAGCACCCCGTATGGTCCCTGAGACATGTCAGGAGTCATCCCTGAGCACCAGTAATCTTTGCGATGCTGTGGTCCTAAAGCCAAATACAACAAAACTGACAAAAACGTGACCTCATACTGCAGAGAGCCAAGTGCTCCGACAAGGTGGCAGGATCCTTCCTGAAGCAACTGAGACAGACAGCCCGGGAAGCCTGACGCTCTTGTCACTTCATCACCTCATTTTGTCACTCCTACCTGGGTTGGTGTGTTCGACGGCATCTCACCATCTTCTCCTGCCTCTGTTTTTCCTGAGGATCAGAGACCTGGAGGAGAAGTCTGAATTGTGAGCACCGGACAGGAGCAAAATCACCAAGTTCTGACCAGTCACACCCTCGGGCACTGGTTCAGAGACCTGCCTGGGGGACACTGCAAAATGCTTCTCTCTCCCCAGGAGAAGCAAAATGGGTTGGCATCTGTGCTGCCTTTCGCAACACAAGTTCTGGGCTGGGCTACAAGAGAGAAAAGTCGGCCCTGCCTTGGTCTGGGGACTCCTCCCGGATCCCACAGAAGGTTCTCACAGGCCCAGCCAGGGACGGACTCTGAGGCCAGGAAATCCCGTGCATCCACGCCCCCTTCTGGCCCCGTGAGAGAGCTACCATTTGAGTTATGATTGCATGGGGGAGCCCCTGTCTTCTTAAAAAAAAAAAAACAGGGGCTGGAGTGGTCAAACAGTGGGTAGGGCGGTTTGCTTTGCAAGTAGTCGACTTGGGATCATTTCTCAGCATCCCATATGGTACCGAGCACCACCGGAGTAATTCTTGAGAGCAGAACCAGGAGGAACCCCTTGCATCACCGGGTGTGAACCAAAAAGCAAATAAATAATTTTTTTTAAAACTTTCTACAGGGACTGGAGCGATTGCACAGTGGGTAGTGTGTTTTCCTTGCACACGGCCAACCCGGATTCAATTCCCAGCATCCCACATGGTCCCCCAAGCACCGCCAGGAGTGCTTCCTGAGTACAGAGCCAGTAGTAACCCCTGAGCATCGGCTGGGTGAGACCCAAAAAGCAAAAATGAATAAATAAATTAAAAAATTTCTACAGACATACACTTTTAGCAGCAGTACACGAACACAAACAAGCGCGCGCGCACACACACACACCCTTTACCTCCCGTACTCACCTCGATAGCCAGCGTTCTGGGTAGGACCTTGCAACTTGATGTGAGGAGGCAGATATTCCTATTCCAACACACAGAAAACCTGTTAGGATGCTTGCGTTGCTGACACTAATCAATCCTCTGCATCCCCATGGCCCCCAGAGCACTTCCAGGAATAACATCTGAGGCCAGAGCCAGAGCACGCCCTCAGGGTATCTCCGGGAAAGCAGAGCCCCCCATTCCCCATGCCAAAAATAGCCCCAAAAGGAAATTATCATTGGCAAACCCAGACACCTGCGGATCCACCATCCCAGCCTGACCCAGGAGGGCAGCCAGTGAAAAAGCTGGACGGCAAAAGGGTCTCAAGCCTTTGGCGGGGGGAGCAGCTCTGCTCCTCAAAGTGAATCTGGAGATTCTACAGCAGCAAACTGGGGCAAGGTCCCAACATGGGTCAGCTGGAAGGTTCGGGAAGGCTAAGGCCCCGCCCTCGGCAGCTCCTGCACCCCAAGGCCCGCAGCCCCCACGCTCAGCCGGGCACCCACCCGCGGCTGCCCCAAACGCGGAGCTGAATGTGACCATGGCAACAGCATTCCCCCAGGATCATGCACTCACACCCGCAACCCCTGCATCCCACTATAGCTCTCTACGAACCTCCCAAAGCTCTGCGCTGCCCAAAAGACCCCATCATACTTCAGCAACGGCCTGGATATCGGGGAACACAAGAAAAACAAGCGCGAGAGGCTGGCGCGGTCCCGCGGCTCACAGGGCGAAGACGGGAAGGCTCGGAGCGCTCACGGGAGGCCACCCCAGACCTGCAGAAAGAGAAAATCGGCCTTCAGAGTCCCGCTGCCTTACTGGGGCCCTACTTGTTCCTTCACCCACGTGACCAAGGACTCTCTGACCCGTTTCCAGGAAGAGAAGCACCAGGAAGACCCCGCTGTGATGTCACTTCCGTTCCTGCAAGCAGCCTTAAAGGGCCAGGCACCAGATGTGCAGAGAACCATTATCTCCACCCAGGTGAATCAGTGGTGGGAGGGGGGTGGATTTGAATAAGGGAGTGGAGAGGCAGCTGCTGGAGTAGCTGGTCAGCGTGGGAGCTCGGATAAGAAGTCCCCCCTGATGCTTTACTGGCCAGTCAAATGTGGAGTCAATGCTCTCACACACAAGGCCATCAGGAAAACTGCAACAGGGTTGATCTGGGTAAAACAAGCAGTTAGGGAGTGAGTGGGGCACAGGACAGTGAGTTTCTCAGGATTGTTAATTTTTTAGAGGGGGTTGATGTGGGCCCGCGAGGTTCTGGGGAACATTAGAAATGGCTAGGATTGAAGCTCATTTGCCACAAGGAAGGCAAGTTTCCAATTTTAAAAAAGTTTAAATAAAGGGCTGGAGAGATAGCACAGCGGGCAAGGCGGTGTTTCTGTACCGGATTATTCGGTAAAATTCCTCCTTATTTTCATCACCAGGACCCATTATTTACAAGTTAACACACAAGCAATTCCAAGCACTAGAATATTGGCATAGGTGCAGCCAGGGTGAAAATCAGCGGGTAACTTTCAATAACATGAGGAGAAGCCTGTCCCAAGCAGACAGGCTTACTTCCCTCTTAACTGCACTTTTTTTTAACACACTTGACCATCGTGTCCAAAGGAAAATTGCTTGACTGACTTGTACTGTTCTGTCCTTAGAGACTGTCCTTAGAGACTTAGAAAGGCAAGTGGGGACCCTATACGATGCTGGAGATAAATACCAAACCCATCAGGAGCAAGGCAAATTCCCATGCACTGGACTATCTTTCTGGCCCCTTTTATTGCTTTTAATCTGCATTTTCATTTAAAGTATTTTTTAGAACTTTTTGGTGGCATAACCAGTTCTTATAGTAACACATACAACAAGTCACTTAGAATGTTTACATCCTCACTCATTCACTGACACAGAAGCTCTGTTCACCTCTCCACATTGTTTTCTGAGTTTACTTTTCTTTTATTAATCTTCCCCCATCTCTTTATGCATTTCTTATTGATTTTTAACTTTTCTCCCAAATGCCATTTTTCATGTATTTTTCTTAGCTCCTATGATTTAATAACCAAAGTATTAGAACTACTGGGGGAGGCAGCCACAGTGCAGTGGGGAGGGCTCTTGCTGTGCATGCAGCTGATGCAGGTTTGAACCCTGACAGCCCATAGGGTCCCTGAGCCACCACGACTGATTCTTGAGTGCAGAGCTAGGAGTAAGCCCTGAGCAATGCTGAGTGTGGCCCAAAAATAAACAAAATGAAATTAGAACTATCTTATCTAGTTCAGATTATTTAAATGATTCTAGGGTTGTTTAGGGATTTGTTTAATTTTAGAGTTTTTAATTTTGGTAGGGGTGGAGGAATTGAACTCGGGTCGGCCATGTTGGCCGCTTGTAAGGCGAACGCCCTACCCGCTGTGCTATCGCTCCAGCCCGGCAAGCTACCGAGAGTATTCGATATGCCAGACACAGTAACAACAAAGTCTCCAATGGAGACGTTACTGGGCCTGCTCGAGCAAATCGACGATCAACGGGAGGGCCTTTACCTTTACCTTTAATTTTGGTAAGAATTTTCTATCACAATACCAGATGTTCTGATTCATAAATATTTTATGTAGTAAAATGTCTTTTTCTGTCTTCCAAAAATGGGGCTGGAGCGGTAGCACAGCGTGTAGGGCATTTGCCTTGCACGCAGTTGACCCTAGTTCAATTCCCAGCATCCCATATAGTCCCCTAAGCACAACCAGGAGTAATTCCTGAGGGCAGAGCCAGGCGTAACATCTGTGCATTGACAATGGGACCCAAAAAGCAAAATCATATCAAAAATATTTTTCTACCATTTTAAATGTTATGGCCAAGAATTTCTTGAACCAATTAGAATTATTTTATATGAGTAAGATTGCTGAAAATTCTTTAACTTTACAACTCTTTTATGACTTGTGTTATCAGAATGATAGTTTTCTTTGGAGATTTCAATTATTAACCAATGTAGATCCTTCATTAACAGTGAATCAAGACATCTAATTATTTATATTTTTCAACGTTTAACTTCTTTCTTGGTTTATCATACTATTGAAGATACAATGAAATAAAGTCATCTTTAGTGTATTTTTAGTATAGATCATATGTTCATACTTATGTCCATACTCAGGGATCACTCCTGCTGGGGCTCTGGGAATATGTGGTAGCAGGGATCGAACCCAGGACAGCTGCGCACAAGGCAAATATCCTCCCCGCTGTGCAATTGCTCTAGGCCTTTTCCTATGCTATTTTGAAAACATTGTATATTACTTACATGCATATTTTGTACTTCATTTAATAATTGACTGAAACAGATTCTTCTTTAAATAACCCTGTGCTCCTTTCACTCATGACTGTGCCTACATTGGACATGTTGTGCAACATTTGCTTCTATCTAGCTGAAAAATAACATCAACCCAAATGAAAAAAAATGAGTTTAATTCCTATTCCTAATGACAATATTTTTTCTTTCTTTGCCACACCTGGTGATGGTCAAAATTTCTCCTGGCCCTGCACTCAGGAATTACTCCTTCCAGTGCCCAGGGAACCATCTGGGATGCCAGAGATTGTACCCGAGCTGGCTTCAAGCAAAGCAAATGTCTAGTTCTGCACTATGGCTTCAATATGGATGGCAACTTTCTATATTGTGAGCAGAGTCAGAATGTGTGAGGAAGGCCACAACCAGAGTGAGATGTGAGGATAAACGAATGTCAGAGGGTGAGGGGGATGGGTACTGAAAATAGCTTTCCTCCAATTCCACCAAAATGAAGCAGGGGTTGGGATAGGCAGTGCCACAGAGATCAGAATCTATGAATCTGTGGAGGGAAGACAGTGATTTGGGCTCAAATAACTTTTCAGCCACAGAGGTTGTAGGTGGATGAATAATGTTTCAAAATGAGTTACTGAGAATCAACTGGAAATAGGCTTGTGATAAAAGGGAACATTCCAGTCTTCGGGGGTATATTTAAGGGGCAGAAAGCAGAGAGACTCACACATTCAACAAGGTTTTCTGTGCGTGTGTCTGTGTGTGTTTAATTGAATCACTGTGAGATAAAGATACAAGCACCTTTGCACTACATCAAGGCCATTCCTGGCAGTGCTTGGGGGACCCTGCACGATGGTGGGGATCGTGCTATCACACTGGCCCCGGTCTCCTGAGACAAGCACTTCTACCTGAATAGCTGCATTTGGGTCCCGGGCCTGCTCTACAAAGATTTTTAGGGCACAATTTGGGATCTCCGACGCAGACAAGGACCATGAAGGAATGCAATCAGCAAGCAGGCAGTTTATTGAGCTGGCTAGCCAGGGTCAAGCCGTCCAACCGACACGCAGGTCCAGTAGGTTAGGCAAGACCCCGAGCTTCTTCAGAAGGGAGCATTTATAGGCCTAAACTGGCCATTACAGCAGATTTGAAGGTCTCAACTTATGTAAGTGCCTGCTCCGGGCTTCACGTGATATCCGGGTCTGAGGGACAAGCCCGGACCTGTGGCAACTGTTTCATTAGTCAACCACAAGGTCTTTTATGAAATTAGATTATACCTTTATATGGTCATAGGTCAGGGCCCCTTACATTCCTCCTGGAACAAGCAGAAAATAAAGGCCTGAGTGGAAACTATACTATCTTCATTGTCCTTGGCCCAGTCCGAGGCTGTCCTGTCCTAACAAGATATGTGAGGCCAGAGAGATAATCCAGTGGGGAGTTGCTTGCCTTGCTAGGATGGCTCCATTCAACTAGGGAAGGTCAGTCATGTTGTTGGGCCGCAGGTGGGCTGGGAGGAGAGAGGCTGGCTTGCAAGAGAGGGCGGGGGACCCACAGACATGGTGGCGGTTTGGGGGCCATGTGTTCTGGAAGGACCCACTGGCCTCCCAGGTACTAGTTTCAGCCTCATTGGGGCCTGAGCAATGATTGGGGTCAGTGACTGGGAGAACAGGGACAAGCCTGCCAGCCACAGGAACAGACTCTCCTGAAGCTTGGAGTCAGAAGCTCTGCTAGATTTTTAAAATTTGTGTGGCGGTGTGTGTGTGGGGTGTGTGTGTGTATGTGTGAAGCAAGATAGTTTTCTTTTTTCTTTTCCTTTTTGGGTTACACCAAATGATACTCAGGGAAGACTGCTGGCTCTGCGTCCTGGAATTACTTTTGGATGTGTTCAGGGGAACACTATGGGATGCCAGGAATCAAACCCGGGCCTGCTGTGTGCAAGTCTGTGTGTCCTACCCACTATATCATCACTCGGGCCCCAACAAGATAGTTTTATAGAAACTTACATAGAAAGGTTTAGAGAGAAGCACACGCTGGGGAGAGAGCACAGGTGTTTCCAGCGGGAAAGAGGCTCAGTCGGGCAGCAGCGATGTCCAGCGAGGACACACTGGGCTTGCACACGACGACCGGGTTTTGACTACGGACACCCCATAGTACCCCCTGTGACCCGCCTGGAGTGATCCCTGAGCACCGCTGGGTGTGCAAAAGCAAAACTAAAACCAAGTGCAACCGGGAGGAAGAGCCGGGGCTGGCCAGCTTGTCCCTGGCGGCCCTCTGGCTCCCGTCTCCTGCCCGGGCAACTGCAGTTCTCCTACACGGATGCCGACGGCGCCCGGGTAAGTGGCGAGCAGCTGACCTTCCTGTGCCTGCTGAGCACCAGAACCTGGCAGTCCTTCACAGGCCTGTGCCAGAACAATGCTGCCAGGTCGGACTTGGTGGCAGGGAGCCAGGGCCTCGCGCTGCACTCCCGGGAGACCACGGGCCAGAAGCTGGGCCTCAACCAGATAGCTATTTGACGTTGGCCATGCTCCGGCCCCCCTAGGACAGTTGCTGGGTCAGCGGAATGGGCGGTGGGAATGCACAGGGCGGTCCCTGCGCCTGGGGAGGGGCCAGGCCAAGACCCTGCTGGAATGCAGCGCCCCCAGGGAAGGGTTCTCCCGCTGCTGGATGTGGTGGCTGCCGGTTTTGGACAGTCTGACCAGAAGTTCGACTTCCAGCAGGGGCCCGTCTGCTTCAGTAGCTGAGAGTCTGGGGGTCGCAGAGGAGAGGGAGGGACAGATGGAACGCCCCCCCCGGGGGCACTAATGGTGATGAGGCCTCCAGCAGCCCTATTTATCTTCTCTGGCAACTGCCTCACGGTCAGACAAGAGGAATCTCCTTCCTTCTTCAGCCCGTAGGGGGAACTCTTAGCCTCCCCCCTCCTCTCTTGGGGGAGCAGCAGAAGTTTAGCTGGAAGTTTAGCACCCCTACACTGTATACAAAGAACTTTCAGCTCGGAACTGATACAGCCCTCCTAAACCTGCTTCTAAACCTGCCTCCCGTCCTGTTCCCCAAAATATCTGGTGCTTCCAGACCTCCTTGTTGACCATCGGATTCCCTACTGTTCGAGGTAGACTGCTGTTTGGATTCTTCAGAAATTGCTGGGAGCAGAGCAGGTGGGGGGTCCCCGAGGGTGGGAACCAAATTCGGACTCCAGAAGGATGTGGGTCCCCTGGCGGAGCTGTGTGCCCCCCATCTCAGCCCAACTCCAGACACTGCCCCACCCCTGCCTCCGAATCCCTTCCCCTGATGATATAGCCAGATCAGGTGTGGACCATGTGGGGTGGAGTGGGGGTTGGGGGATGACCCTGACCCCAATGGTGCTGCCTTCATTCTCAAGGGATCCATGTGCCAAGAGGAGACCCTTCATTGTTATTGGTATTTGGCATATTGGGTACGCCACGGGAAGTTTGCCAGACTCTGCCGCGTGGGTAGGTTACATTCAGTAGCCTGCCAGTTTGTCCAAAGTAGGAATGAGATGATAAGATGTCGCAAATGCGGCCGCTTGCCTCCGGGGGCTGGTTTTTATAGTCTCTGAGTCTTGGCCGTTGATGGGATTACACGGCGCCAGGGGGCCAGTTGGTGGGTGTGACCCCCGCCTACTGGAATTTGGAGGATCTGGGTGGAGGATGCTCGGCCCCAATCCGAGTAGGCTTGGAGATCTCGGCCCCGGAACCCGCGTGGCTTTGTCCCTTTCCCAGTACCTGCATGTGTGCAGAGAGTGGTCTCAGCATGGTGGTGGCTGGTCCTGCAGGTCTTCGGCTGCCGGAGCGCTGGTCGGGGCGGGGAGGAAAGCTCAACCCGCTCCCCTCCAAGGGGCCCCGGCGAGAAAGCCAGGCATGAGGGCAGGAGACTGGCGCCGTGTAATCCCATCAACGGCCAAGACTCAGAAACTATAAAAACTAGCTCCTGGAGATCTTATTATGACATCTGATTATCTCATTTCTATTTTGGACAAACTGGCAGGCTACCGAATGTAACTGAATGTAAACTCCCCGTGGCATACCCAATATGCCAAATACCAGTGACAATGATGGGTCTCATTCTCCTAAAGAGCCTTGAATATAATCTCAGGGCTAGGATGAAGGAGACGTTACTGGGGCCTGCTCAAGGCAATCGATGAATAACAGGATGGCCGTGATATCTATCAGAGAAGCAAATAAATGCGCTGGAAAACTTAAGCGTGGAAAAAGTCAGGCAGTGGTAGTTCTGCCGAAACACCACGTGATGGCACTGTGGACGTTGTTGTCCCTCTTAAGGCTCATTTCTCTAAGAATTTTCCATCCTTGGGTTTGCTTCAGTGTTCAGTATTGGGTAATTAAGGATTAAGCAAGCCGCTTCCACAGGTGCAGTGGTAGGAGAGCCTGTGGTTGCTTGTCTTTCACTTGAGTAATTTGGGTTCGATTCCAACCTTCAGATCTTTGTGGGGTGGATACCTGAATCGCCTCGGGGGACGAGTGGGTTGCCCTCGCTTTGTCTCTAAACCTCGAGGGGTGCAGAAGATTGAACTGAGCCTTTAATGAGCAAAGAAAGGTTACTTTCTCACATTTATTGTTCTCTTCTCTCTGTACAAGAAAAATGTACATTGAATGCACATTGTGATGCCTGTGACCGAGCCCTATGAATGTTTCCTGTTATTGGTAACCCAAACCCCATCACTCCACATTATGAGGGTTCTCTAACCGTCTTCTACACCGATGCGGGGAATGGAAGAATATACATTTCTGAAACCCTCAAGTCAGGGTGAGTGAATTCGCCATCAAGGAACTAAAGCTCTGTGTTTTACTTTTCTTTCTTGTTTGTTCCTTTATGGTTGTGGCCACACCCGGGTATGCTCACGACCTTCTCCTGGCTCTGTACTCAGTAATCAAAATGGACTTGACTGAAGAACCATAGGGGAAGCCTATGAATATACCCGGGTCCCACGGATGCAAGGCAAAAGCCGTATCGGCTCTGCTCCCGTTGCAGCAGCCCAAACTGCGTGCTGGATCCTTAATGACCTCATAATTAACATTTCAGCAAAGAAAAGGGCTGAAAATCTTAATCATGGGAAAATTTGGACCCAAGAATTTACGTTGAAATGCCACAAGATGGAGTTGTGGGCATTTCTGTCCCTCTCAAAGCTCGTTTCTTTAAGAATTTTCCAGCCTTACTTAGGTTTGCTTCTGTGTCAAGTATTGGATAATTAAAGATCAAGCAAGGAGCTTCAAAGGGGCAGTGGTAGGAGAGTCTTGAGGGTGTGAGTCTTTCACAAGGGTGACCAGCATTCGATTCTCACCTTCAGATCTTGTGGGGTACATAGCTGAATCACCTCGGGGGTCGTGTGGGCTGCTCCATCTTTGCCTCTGGACCACGATGGATGCAGAGGATTGAACCTGATGTGGACAGAGCAAGGCAAAGCTGCAAGGTTGGGGCCATAGCACAGGGGGTATGGTGTTTGCCTTGCATGTGGCCGACATGGACGACCCGAGTTGGATTCCACAACCCCTCTCGGCAAGCTACCAAGAGTATCTTGCCCGCACGCCAAAGCCTGAGAAGCTACATGTGTCATATTTGATATGTCAAAAACAGTAACAAGTCTCACAGTGTTACTGGGCGCTCTCCAACAAATCCATGAGCAATGGGAGGACAGTGACACTCTGAGCTAAAATACATCTGAAGCCACTTTGTTATGTCTGTGACCAAACCATTTAGAAATATTTCCTGCTATGGGCAACCCACAACACATCACCCCACATTCTGAGGATACCCGACCCTCTACTACAAGAAAGACGCAGCATGGATACAGCAAGATTCAGTTCAGAAATGCCCACGTTGGGGTGAGGGAATTCTCCAATAAGGGACTGAGGCTGTTTTGTTTGTATTTGGTTTGTTCATGGTTTGGGGGTCACAAATCCAGGAACCCGCAGAGATTGTCCTGGCTCTGCACTCAGGAAGCACTCCGGCATGATGGTGGGGCTGTATGGAGAGCCAAAGAGTGTGAGAGCTTTCTTTCACTTGGGTAACCTGGGTTCCATTCCAGCCTTCAGATCTTGTGGGGTACATAACTGGACACACTATAAACAATGCTCCTCTCCCACAGTCCAGGGGCTTCTCCCATGGGGACGGCTTGTGTCCATGGACTGAGTAGAACAGTCTCCGAGTAGCTTTTCCAAGGGGAGCGCTTCTTCGCAGTGTGGGCGCTCACTTCCTTCTGGTCACCCACAGAAGACATCTCACATGTCTTGGCATTCTCATGGGGCTGAGGGCGTAATTGCTCACTCGAGATTTTGTCACAGTGTGCATGACCAGACGAATCCCACCTGGGCTGGTTGCTATCTGAAGAACAGCAGAGAAGGATTCCAATTACTGTGCTGTGCCTGATAGTCTCCTAATCCAGAAAATTCTAGGTCTGCTGGTTGATTTCTAATATTTACCCAACTTGATTGCAATTCTGACACGTGGATGGATTTTCCAGGCAAAGACCTAAGGTTTCAGCAAGATAGACAAGCAAAACAAACCGACGGCAGGTCAGATAGCTGTGTAAATTTTTTTTTAACTCAAAGAACTGACATACAAACAAAACAAACACAAACACTGTCCTCCCGTTGCTCATCTATTTACTCGAGCGGGACCAGTAACGTCTCCATTTTGAGACTTGCTGTAACTGTGTTTGGAATATTGAATACATCACGGGTAGCTTGCCAGGCTTCGCCACGTGGGCGAGATACTCTCGGTAGCTTGCCAGCCTGTCCGAGAGGGATGGAGGAATCGAACCCGCTCGGCCGGGCTTGCTGTGTGCAAGGCAAACACCCTACCGCTTTGCTATCTCTCCAGCCCAAGATACAGTAAGTGGAAATAACTGCCTCTGTAGAAAATTGAAGCACAGGTTTAGAGTGAAAACAAAAGGGGCCCGAGACTGGGTTTGGTACTAGCTTAGTGCGGAGCTTAGTGGGATAGCTGAGTGGGAAACACGTGTGAAGGCAATCATGCACCCCGACACAGCCAAGGGGGAGCAGGTGGAGGGACAGCACCAATTCCCTCTGGGGTGACCCGGGGATAGTAACCTACTCCTGGATCCAGACTCATTTCTGCCAAGAGCTGCTGGGTTTCAAGATTTGTCTCTGAATCTTTGGGATCATAGCCATTAAGCAGCAGTGAGAGCAGAGCGGGTAGGACGTTTGCCTTGCAGGCGAAAAACCCGGGTTTGAATCCCGGCAACAGTACGGTCCCCTGAGCACTGCCAGGAGTAATTCCTGAGTGCATAAGCGAGGAGTAACCCCATGCACATCGCTGGTTGTGACTCAAAAAAAAAATAATCCAAAGACTAAATTTTCAGAGACAAAAACCTCTAATTTGTGCACACACGCGCCAAAGTCCCAACCCCAGCACGGGAGCCAATGAAAATGACGGACCACAAAAGTGTCCCTTTCCTTTGGGGGCTGCCCATGAACATATCTGGAGGTTCAGTAAGTGTTATGTCCAGGCCAAAGGCTCCAAACAGGGCCCCACGCAGACCTGAGTAGGGAGGTCTGAGATGGCCAAGACCACCACTATCTGCAGGTCCCTCACACCAAGGCCCAAAGTTCATGTGCCCACCCTCCAGTGTCATCTTGGACCTGGATGCGATCTTGGCTGCAGGGACCCTCAGGATAACGCACCCTCACCCATGACACCTGCGCTACAGAACGGCCCCCAATGCATCCCTCAAAAGCTGCACATTCCCAAATGCCTGGATATACAGAACAAGTTATAAAATAACAAGCTGGAAAACGCCCCATAAGCTGGCGTGTCCTGCCGCTCAAGTTCCCAAACTAGGAGCTTCAGGGTGCTCAAGCAGGGTGCTCAAGCCAGCGGTGATCCCTGAGTGCAGAGACCAGGAGCAAACCCTAAGTCCTCCTGAAGTCTCACAAGAATCATTAGAAGTAAATCCAAGCACTGAAATACGGCAGTGTCTAATGAGTTGAGAGACGAGATATCAAATCCCCTGTGGTGGGAGAGAGATAGTACAGCACATAGGACAGAAGCGCTGCACACACATATCGGTTTGACCCCAGGCAGCCCATATGGTCTTGGAGCAAGGCCAGGTGTGGATCCTGAATACACAGGAAGGAATAATCCCTAATCCCTAATGCCTAAGGAAAAAAGAAAAAGCAGAAACCATATGATTTGAGTGCCTGGTGCAAAAGTACTGGGGTTTAGGCACCAACATTTTAAATTGCCAAGACGTTTCAGTACATGGTATCCCGGTTTCTGAGCACTCTTAGGAGTCATCGTTTAGGACAAAGCCAGGAGAACTGTGGACTGTGCTCCCTAAACAAAGGCAACAGCAAAGCCAATTAAACACACAGAAGTTCGTGTAGATGGGAGCCTTGTGGAGAGCAGGTATCAGCGGGAGGTGGGGGCGCGACTGAAACCTCATGGGACTTGGGGTGTTCCGGCCCGTCCTTCACACCGTACCGAGGTCACCAGTTGTCCCGCACGAGTGGCTCTCTAGCACGGCCACGGCCCCAGAAGCACAAGGACTTAATGCAGAAACCAGCAGCTTGGAGCAGAAAAGTAAACGGACTATGCGTTAATCCATGCCATCATGTCTGCCCGGAGGAGAAAGGGTGTTGCTCCCTTCCGCCCTCTCCTCTCTGGAAAGAAAGAATGCGGCCGCATAGGAGCCTTGTGGACAGCAGGTATGAGCCGAGGGTGAGGGAGCAAGTAAAACCTCATGGGAAGGGGGGTGTTCCGGCCCGTCCTTCACGCCCTACCGAGGTCACCAGTTGCCTCCCATGAGTGGCTCTCCGACACGGCAATGACTCCAGAGCACAGAAACCAATCTCTTAATTATCTGACTCTCAGTAGAATTACTTTCAGAGTTAATAAGTAAAATAGCAGAAATCCAAAACATCATTTAACTCTTGAACCCAGCTGTAGAAAGCGAATCTTTTCACAATGCTTTATCAGCTGGCTCATTTGGGGGTGGGGGTAAACTCTAAATAATAATGGTGCAACATTTATTGAAACAATGAAGCTAGTCAAAGTAGATAGAGTGTTAAGTAGAATTCATCTGTCTCACAGGCATTGGGTGGGTGAGGGTTTATTGGGGATCTTCGTGGTGAAAAATAAGTATTGGTAAAGGGAAATGTGATTGATATTTGCATGACCGAGACCTAAACCTGAAAGCTTTGTAACTTTTCCCACAGTAATTCAATAAATAAATAAATTTAAAAATAAAAAAAGAAGTTCGTGTAGTACAGAAAGTAAATTGATTCAACAATGGATGGAACTATTTAAAGGGAGCTGAGCGATAACTGGGCAGATAGCGATCTTCCCAAGGACACAGACAAAACGGGTTGATCTGAATCACCCCACAGGGTCCGGCTACTCCACAAGAGTGATTCCTAAGGACAGAGCTGAGAGTACGCCCTGAGTATCCACAGCTGAACCCTATAAAAAAAACCTGGGAGGGAACAATTACCTCATTGCTTTCCAACATCCCAGCCCGTCACAGTCACAGCTACTGTTGGACACACAGCTATGGCCTAATCCCAGGGAGCCCAAGCGGGTCTGTCCAGAAACGGTTGGCTCCACACTGCTCTCACCTACAGCCTGCAGATGCTGGTAGGTCTCCAGCATCACGTACCTGTAGAGCTTCTTCTGAGAGGCCGCCAGGCATGACCATTCCTCCGGGGTGAAGTTCACAGCCACGTCATGGAAGGTCACTTCATCCTGAGTCAGCAAACAGGGAGGGTGGCAGTTAGAGTCTATCTTAGTCTCATTTCCACTGCTGTGAGGCCAGGATCCAGGGTCTTATAATGTCGCTAGGCCTCTGCCCTTCGAATGAACCAGCCTCCATGCACACGCATGGCTGACGGGCCCCAGAAATCACATAAGGCAGCTGGATCTGCTAAAGTGGGAGGATGTTATACAGAAGGTTCTTGGATGTATCTGCCTTTCCTGGTAACCCCAGGTCCAATTAGAGCACCACTGGTCCAGTGAGCACTGTAGAGAGGATCACCTGAACGCAGACTTGTACGATCCAAAAGACCATCCCTGGGTGCAGCAAAAAACACTGCACGCTCACTGCTGCACCCCACAGCTCATGACCACTAAGACTTAGAACTCGACAGTCCATATAGACAACTACTCAGAGCGGTGCTTGGCATGTGTGCCTGTAGGAACTCACTGCTCAGGACCGCCCCAAATCCCTCTCAAAGAAGGTAGAAGTTTCTTGACCCCAACATCTCTACTGGTCTCAGAGATCTTTGGCTCTTTCTCCTTGGGATCGGTGCATGCCCAGAAATCCACACGTAAGATTATGTGAACGTAAGACTGTATCACTGAGAAGGAGAGGCTCTCCAGAGCAGGAAGGACAAAACAGGGGAAAAGCAAGTCCTGGGGCCCAAGACACTGTAGTTGCCAGTGTGCAAACGGGGCCAGCACACCCCAGGGTGTTCTGATGCCCATCAGTTGTGAATCCAGAGCACAGAGTCAAGAGGATGGCTGAGTACAAAAACAATGCAAAAGAAAATGAAGCAGCAATTTGGCGTAACAGGACAGCTGTTCGGGGACAGCGTCTAGGACTGGTGATCCCCGCCAACCCATATGATCCAACAATCACTGCCAGGGCCAATGCCAGAGTGCAGCACAAGGAATGATTGTGCGAATCCTTTACTCTGCCACCCCAAATAAAACAGAAAACCCAAGACAAGATCTTTGGACCTCCAGCATCCCATTGGTCGCCTAGACCTCTCAGGAATAATCATTGAGCACTGAGCTTTGAGTACTCCTCACACCGCTGGTTCAGTCCCAAAGCCAAATATGGGGCAGTCCGGTCGTAAGTCTCTTCTTGGAATCCGTCCAAAAGAAACTCAAAACAGATCGCCAAGGAAGCCTGGGCTCTCCTGCACTACCTCATGCCATTCTGTCCCTCTACTCCTACCTTTGGACGGTTTATCAGAAGCCACATCACCATCTTCTCCCACCACTGCTGTTCTGAGGATCAGCAGGAGGCTCCGTGCAAAGACCTGGAGAAGTCAGAACAGTGAGCACTAGACAGCAGAACCTCCTCCCACCCCTGAGCTCAGACCAGACACACACTCACAATTCCACCTCAGGGAGACAATGGCAGAAGCTCCTGTCTCTGCTGGGGATGCAAATTTTGTTGGCATCATTTCTGCACTTCAGGATAGGAGCTCAGGCCCAGGCTATAGGGGAGGAAACAACAGCCTTCTCTGATCCTCGGATTCCTCCCTGGATTGCACAGGAAAATCTCTACAGGCCCAGTCAGGGGCTGACTCTGAGTCCTGATGGTCCCAAGTACTAGCGCCCCTGCAGATGCCAGCAGTGCTGCCCCCTGGGAACTAAAGCCTGGATGAGGCTCTGCCATGGGGAAAGTCACAGGGACTTAGAGTGGACAAAGCTTCAGCCACTCTCTTGCAGGCGGGACAAGTACATGCACCTGGGCACTCTGTCCCGAGGTTCCGATATCACTTGTGGGTACAGTTGGGTCAGAGGCACAGCCCTGCTCTTTCCCACTGGACCTGAACCCTTATGGGTCCTGCTTTACTCTAACCCTGAAATGGCACATCTGCGTGAGCCTCATCCAACAGTTGCTCCTGCCGTACAAGAGTATATTAGAAAACCGCACAAACACTTGGTTGTATAGAAAAATAATTCAAATCACCAGGGCATTTACTAAGGACCATAATATGAACTGTCCGGAGTTAAGACCTGAGCACTGTAGATTATGAAAACACACTGCAAAAAAGGGCAAGTTCGACACACAAGTAACAAACAGAATTCATGTGCAAAATAAGAGGGAAGAACATTTAAATAGTCAAATATGAGGTCCTTAGAACTTTGTTTTTCTGAATGATTTTCCATGAATTCTTATTATTCTTTTTCTGTGATCATAAGTTTGCTGTGTACATGTTTGTGTATGGGGGGGTGCGTGTTTTTTGTCTTTGAGTCAGAACCAGCATTGCTCAGGGAGCATTCCTAGCTCTGCACTCAGGTTTCACTCCCAGCAGGTGTGGGGACCAGTTGGATTCAAGACACAGAACTTGGGTTGGCTGTGTGCAAGGCAATCACCCTACTTGCTGTACTTTTGCTCCGCCCCTTCCTATGTAAATTTCTTCCAAAAATACCAGGAGTGAGTCATGAACACAGCTCTCCCTCCCCCCCCCCACAAAAATCTTCTTTCAAAAAATAAACATTAAAATCCCCTTTTTCCCTCAGTATTTACCCCAATTCCAGTGGTTGTCTGCTCAGGGACAGATGAAGGGTCAGGGCTGCTTTACAAGTTGATGTGAGGGAGGTGAAATTCATGATACGGAAAAAAGATACACCATTATTGTAGTTGGACAGGCAGTAATGTGAGTTGGGTGTTGGACTAGATGAACCCATCAATCCTCTGCATCCCATATGGCCCCCAGCAGCGCCAGGGTTAATTCCCAAGCTTAGAGGCTAGAGTAAGTCATGAGCATCTCCAGGCATGTGCCCGGTCTCCCCCCAGAAATCCAAAAAATCAAAAATAGCCCCCCAAATGCATTCTCATTGTCAAACCTCAGCCACCTGCGGGCCCTCTTCCCCCCCACACCCACATATCCCGCATGATCCTGGCTCTCACGGCAGACAATGAAGATGACCAGCAACAGGTCTCCTGCCATTAGGTGGAGGGGCTGAAGCTCTGCCCCTCAAATCTGGAGATTCTACAGAAGCGAGATTAGGGACGATGGTTCAAACATGGGACTGTTGGGAGGGTTGGGACTGCCAAGCTCCTGGCTGATTCCCGCATTCACCCACTACTGCCCCATCCTGGAGCTGGAGACGATCGTGGCCAAAGAGGCACCCCA
The DNA here is from genome assembly GCF_029834395.1 of Sorex fumeus. Taxonomy (NCBI): domain Eukaryota; kingdom Metazoa; phylum Chordata; class Mammalia; order Eulipotyphla; family Soricidae; genus Sorex; species Sorex fumeus. Next base: position 6,554,940 of record NW_026606076.1, read on the forward strand.
GAATCACGCACTCAAAACTATCACCCCTGAACCCTGAGACAGCCTCCACTGTACCCCCTAAGCTCTGCGTCCCCTAAAACCTCTACCACACCTCAGGATCCACATGGATGATGGCTAACAAGTGAAAAACCAGCACAAAAGTGCTCCCCAAGCTGGCTCGGCCCCTCGGCTCAGAGTGTGGAAATGGGAAGGCACGGGGTGCTCACAGGAGGTTGCTCGAGTCCTGAAACTAAATCCTTGTTCAGAGTCGCCCTTCCAGGATGGGGCGCAAATTTATTTGTCCTTTACCAAGTGAGCAACAGCCACAATGTCTGTGTCAGGAATGGAAAATGAACCATGACATTTATGACATCGCTTATGACATCACTTCCGTTTCCATAAGGTGCCTTAAAGAGCCAGAGTCTAGGCACTGAGAACCTTTTTCTGCCACCCAGGTGAATCTGTGTTGCAAGGGGCGTGGACCCGAATAAAGGAGTGGAGAGGCAAATGCTAGAGTGATCGGTCACACACTAAGGGGCCTGGGGGTAAGGAGAAGTCCTCCGATTCTGCAGTTGTCACCAAACATTGAACCAAAGATATCTAGACACACAATGTTACCCTGATCTTGCCAAATGATCCCTGAGCTCAGAGACAAGGGTAAACACTGAGTACTGCATGCTATGGCGAAAAATATAAGAACGAAAAAGGCAAATTCTACCGAAGGCAGGGAAAATGATGTACAAAGAGAAATTCTAGAGTGAAACATTTAAAGAGTCAAGTTTCTGGTCCTTAAAACTTCCCTATTCGTGATTTTTCCCTGCTACAGAAACTCACAGTTTCTCCTGAATTCCTATTGTTCTGTCCCCATTTTGCATCTTTTTAATTGTATGTGCATATATGTGTATATACAAGTGTGTCTTTGTGTGATATTTGTTTGGGGGCCACAAACGGCAGATTCCGGGCTTACCCTTAGCATTACACTCAGGAATCACGCTGGTACAGAAAATATGGATGTAGGGGATGGAACCTGGGTCGATTGCTTGGATGGTTAAGTCCTTACTCACTGTACAATGTCTCTGGCCCTAAGTAAATGTGCTCTAACACACCCATGGTGATCCCTGAGCAGATGTCCTTATTCGTGAAAAACCAAATCTAAGATAGCAAGATGCTTAAAAAAAACACAACCCTTTACCCTGGTTGCATTAGAGTTCTAAACAATTTAGGTTTAACATTGGTCCATCATTTCTCCTCTGCTACAAGGAGCTTAGGCTTACTGAATAACACCCATCACAATGCTCCTGAATCACTCCAATTTCCTTAGTATTCATCTTTAACTTCCAGGTGCTCTGTTTCTCCTATGTATTAATCACCCACTTCCCCTAACCAGAAACTGTGAATTGTAAAGTCAGATTCTTCAGAGATCTCTGGATTTTGTATATGTAAGTCAAATTTTGACTTTCTCTTTCCTTTATATCCTCTGCAGTTTACTTTAGACAAATATCCTTTTTGCTCCTGGACAAGGACCAGTGCAGTCCCAGTTGGGAAGATTGTGCTGGGAGGATTGGGATGGCCATGCCCCCAGCCCTCAGCTTTGTATAGACAAAGTAAGGCAATACTAGGCTTTTGTAACTTCAGAGTCAATTGACTGCAGATAGTATATACTCTTGGGCATAGTCATGTTTATGAGACTTAAGCCTCAGCTGCCCTTTGTTCTTAGCACCCCAAAAGCAAGAGACTGGATGGACCCAGGAGAGCTGTGAGGTACCCTGGCATTGAAAAGGGACAGGTAAGCACCATAACATAGGAGTGACTGATCATTTACGCAGATATTTGGCAGAGAAAATTGTCATTCACCCAAGGAGACACTCTGTCTCCCAGGGACATCTACGTTAGTTTTATCTTTTCCTCTAGTTGTATAAGTTATCAACACTTGCAGTTTGGATAAACACAGTAAGAGACAAAGATTCCAACACTTAGTTCTCTGGGCTTTGACAGCAAGTAAGGATTTTTTTTTGCTTTTTTGGGTCACACCCGGTGATTCAAGGGGTTACTCCTGGCTCTGTACTCAGGAGTTACTCCTGGTGTTGCTCAGGAGACCATATGGGATGCTGGGAATCGAACCCAGGTCGGCCGCGTGCAAGGCAAACACCCAACCCGCTGTGCTATCTCTCCAGCACCCAGAACAAATAAAGCTTTTAACACTTACTTCTCTGGGCTCTGAGACCAAGCAAGGCTTTTACTGTAAATCCCAAACTAAGTTATCAGGCCAGTTCACCTTGTGCTTCCCCATGGGATCCTGTCTCTAACGTTGTAACAGTTTGCATCAAGACCATACACACATGCTTTCTAGAATGTTCCATTTCGAAGCTGGGGTAGTTTTGCCACTTGCCCCAGGTCCATCCAAGTCCCACGGCAGAACCTCCCTGTTGAGGTGTTAGGAACTACAGCAACTGAAGCCCGAGTCAAGTAATGATCACCAAGCAATTATGCCCTGGAGTAGATGACTTCAGATTCAATCAACTCCCAAATATTAGGAGCATAGCATTGATGGTCTTACTCTGTTTAACCAAAAAACATTCTGTATATAAAAATATAAATAATCTATAGGGGAAATAGAAAAGCAGGTACAAATACATAGCCCTTCAACTGCAAACCAGTACAAATACAAAGTTGAGAATTACCAGAAAGTCATGCTTTATAAGTAATTAAGACTGACCTGGGGAACTGAGACAATGCGAGGTAAAACAAAAAGGAAAGGTTAAAGATAAACTTTAAACTAGGGATGTTAGCAAGGACATGATAAGCTTCTCTGGGAGGAGAAATAGGGGCAATTCATAGATGAAGCCTAAAGCACTTTGGGATAATATCCAGCAGATCACCAACAGCCTGGACCCTGTTTCCTTCTTCGATCCTCTGTCTCCCTTCACCGACCAGGGTGGGGAGACCAATTATAGCCACCAAAGGCACGTAGCACATGTCCACACATTATTTGAACACAACTCTCAGTAATCATTGTAATAGCCGAGTTTTGCCTGATCAGGGGGAGATGAAGAGTCGGGGTGCAATTTTCAAGTTGATTTTAGGATACAGAAATTCTCCGTTACAAAAAATAACAATATGGAGTCAGAGATAGTAAGCTGGGAGGGGCGCTTCCCATGCTGACCCCGATCGATATTCGGCATCTCACATGACCCAGAAAGAACTTAAAAAAGAAAAGAAGAATTCCAGCGTGCTGCTCCCAAAGTAATTCCACATATGTGCCCAACATACAACAAAAAATAGCCCCAAAGTAAATTTTCATTTGCAAACCACAACCACCCCTAGAACCACACCCAAGGGTCGGTCAGGAAATGAAGGCTACTAATGAATAGTGACGGAGGGCTACAGTGTCATTTGCCATTAAGGAGCTGCCCCCCTGCCCCTCAAAAATGCACAGTCGTTTTATAGTTTTGGAGGCACCACCTGCGATACTGACGAGGAACTTGACTCTGCGCTGAGGCACGCATCCTGGTCGAGCTTGGAGGTCGATCTTTGGTGGGCCAGATGCAAAGTAAACACCCTAACCGCTGTGCTATCTCTCGGGTCCTCTAAGAGAATCTGCAGGTTTTGCAGCAGGGAGGTCCCGACCAAAGCATCCAGGACAGGGCCCAGCGCAGTCCTGTGCTGGGAGGGTCAGGACGGAGCAGCCCCGACGTCCTGCAGCCCCCGCACTCGGCCCCGGCCACTCGCCACAACCACACAACTGAGCTGCAGGGGATCCCCAGAACCAGGCACTCACACCTGCGAACCTTGAGCCCCGTTACAGCTCCCACTGCACTCACCAAAGCTCTGCGACTACCACCAAACCCTGGCAGACTCAGTAACCACCAGGATATCGGTTGAAAAAGAAGCTTAAGGGTGTCCTTAGAGCTGGATTGGCCCTGAACCTCAATGCAAAGACCGGGAGGTGCGGGCGCTCACAGGAGGCCACTATTGTCCTGCCATGAAACCAGCCTTCACAGATCCCTTCCACATGGGACAGCCTCTTCTCCCTTCACCTGCATAACAAATGGACTCCTGATCCAGTGTCTTGCAGGGAAACAGGTAAATGCCCTGCTGTGACTCACTTCCGCTTCTGCAAGCAGCCTTAAAGGGCCAGACATCAGCTGCGCAGAGAACAACTAGGAAAATGTAGGTAAATGTGTAAGGCTGGTTGGCTGGAGCGAAAGCACAGTGGATAGGGTGTTTGCCTTGTACGCAGCTGATGAAGGTTCAATCATCTGGATTCTATATGGTCCCATTTTGGTGTATACTAGATTGTTAGGATTTTACTGCTTCCAAAGTGTAAGTCTCAAAACATTTACCCTCAATGTTTGTGTAAATCAAATGGAAAGCTGAATACAATGAGTGCAGATACGCTACAGGGAGTGATGTGCTTCCTTGCATGTGGCTGACCTGGACACAAATTATGGGCAGCACAGCGGGATGTGACGCCCAGAACATAACACAGAAGGGCCTGAAGAATGGAGGTTTGGCTGTCTATACAATGTCAAAAAGGCTCACCACAGCATCCTGGTTGATCTCTGCCATGATTCTCTGCAAACCAGGGCCTCTGAGCCAAGTCAGAGTCACAGCAAAGAATGAAACCATATGAGTCTTGACAATACCCAGCAAAATGCAATGTTTGTACCTATTTACTTCTTATTTAATTCCTTCCACCTTGCTTTATCACTACGAACCATTATTCACCAGTTAACATACTGGGAAGTCCACATGCCAGGACATTGTCATAACCATGGAGCAGGTGATAATCAGCAAGTACCTTTCAGTTGTGGTACTAGTATCACAGGAAGCTTTCACACGTAACAGGATTATTTCCTTCCTTACTGTCCTTTTTTATCAATCCCCCACCCACTTGTTGAAACTAAAATTGTTTTACCTAAGGACCCTTTTCTGACGCCGGCCATTGTTATTATGGAAGTAATTGATCCAGCACAACTTTTATATTTACTAAAGCTTTTGGGAACATGAAGGCCTTCATATTCCTTACCTACAGGATTTTCTTCAGGATTCTCTTTAAAGTCGCAGGTGTGAATAATGCGCTTTCCACGTTCTTACATAAATATATATATATATGTATTCTTACATATATATAAATATGTATATTTATATATAGCTTCTCTCCAGTGTGAATTCTCCTATGCATAAGGCCCGAGGATCCAGGAAATTCCTTCCCACACTCCTGACAGATATAAGGTTTCACTGCAAAATAACTTTTCACATGCCCAGTAAGGGCTGAAGACAAACTGAAGACCTTTCCACATTCCTGAAACTTATGAGGTTTCTCTCCACTGTGAATTTTCCTGTTCAGAAAGCTATGCCAATTGCATCAAAATTTTCCTGCAGTCCTTTCATATATAAGGCCTCAATCCAGGATAAATTTCTCTCACACAGCAAAACTTGAGGATTGAGTAAAAATCTTCCCACACCACTACATATGTTTTCTTCAAGTATGAGTTTTCCTATGTTTAATAAGGAGTTAGGAGGAAGTGAAGGGTTTGCCAAAGTCTTTACAAACATAAGGTTTGTCTCCAGTATGAAAATTTCAGCCTCTCCTTCCATATCCTTCTCGACTCTGCATATTCAGGGTTAGGGAAATGAGATCCATTTATTACTGGATTTGGCATATCAATTTGGTCTATTTGGCATAGACCACAGATAGCTTGCCAGGCTCTGCCGTGCTGGTTGGATATTTAAGGTACCCTGAAAACTTAGAGAAAAGTAAATAAATGTGGCCGTGCGCGCCCGGGAGCTTGTTGTGATAATCTCTGGAGCCTGGCCGTTGCTGGGGTCACACGGCAGTTGGAGGGTGTAACTGTCTAGCTACTGACAGGTCCAGTTCCAAACCGTGCAGGCTTGGAGATCTCAGCCCCGGGTCCCACACACCTGGGTTCCTCTGCCAGTTCTGTTATGCCTGAGGCTTATCCAAGTGTGTGGAGAATGGCCCCAGTAAGGCCTTGGCTGGGGCCTCGAGGTCTTCAGCTGTTGGGCCCTGGCAAGGATAGTCAGGCACAGGGTAGGAGACTCTGCCTTGTGCTCTCCTGGGAGCTTGTTGTGATAAAATACCAAGGCAGAAATAGGCTGCCAAAACGCAGAAAAACAAAAATGATTGTCTGTACTTTTAATACTCGTACACTGGCATCTGCTGCATCCATTGAAGACCTTATGGCACAAGCACAAAAGATCAAGTACGACATCATTGGTCTGACCGAAACGAGAAGACATCAATCCCATCATGCCGTTTTTGACACTGGAGAAGAACTGTTCCTTGGAACATGTGATAAAAGAGGCGTCGGTGGTGTCGGTATCCTTGTCAACACAAACTTAGTCACGAGCACTGATTCATTCGAATGCCTAACAACCCGAATCGGACGATTACACTTGAATAAATGTGGCTCACTACCGGGCAGTTTCTATCTTTGTTGTCTATGCACCAACATCCAGTTATGGTGAAAGAGAAACTGAGAAATTCTACATGGACCTGGAGAAGTTCTATAAAGAAGATCACACCTTCTACAAGATCATTGTCGTTGATTTTAGTGTCAAGATAGGACCAAGAAGATCAGTCGATGAACACCACATTGGGACCCATGGCCTGGAATGGAACGAACAGGGTGACAGACTGTCTGAGTTCATCATGTCAACCAAAACCTTCCATGGTAAATCACAGTTCCAAAAGGCTGAATCTAAACGTTGGACATAGGCGTCTCCCTATGGACGGTTCCACAATGAAATAGACCACATCATATTCAATCGGCGGTTTTGCCTAACCGATGTTGCTGTTGTCCAAAATTCCAAACGGGATCAGACCACCGTCTTCTTCGTGCAAAATTCTACCTCAAAGAACGAGGAGAAAAGAATGCAAGGTTTAAGAAGAGGACTCCCAGAACAACCACCAACTGGGAGCTCTTTGGCTCTGTTGCGGCAACATGGGAAGATGCCGTCATTGACAACATTGATGAGGAATATGATCGAATGATTCAGCACCTCCATGATTGTGCAAGGAATGCCAAGAGAGAGATAACCACGAAAAACCGCCTTTCTTCGAAAACTCTTGAACTTACTCGCCAACGTGGCTTGGCACATGCCTCAGGCAACCACAAGCGAACATCCGAATTGGCAAAACAGTGCAGAGAAGCCATCAAGGATGACCTCAAAAACAGGAGAGCAGCAGTACTGGTAGATGCGGCAGAAGCTAGGAAAAGCATTCGTAACATCCGCCTGTCCTTCACCAACTACAAAACCAAGATGACTGCCCTCCGACATCATGATGGATCTATCACATCTTCCAGAAGGGCAATAGAGAAGATTATTCATGACTTCTACTCAGATCTCTTTAATAGCCACGTCCACTTGCCCACATACCACATACCACATGATGGATATGTCGTTCCCAATGTTCTCCCTTCCGAAATCCAACATGCCATCTCGTCGGTAAAGAAACAAAGAGCACCTGGCCCAGACAAGATCAGACCTGAACACCTGAAGAACTTACCATCAGTACTCATCAATACATTGTCTCGGCTCTTCACACGCTACCTGTCTGAATGCAAGGTTCCATCCCAATAGAAAACCAGCAGGACTGTACTACTATACAAGAAAGGAGACATCCACGACAATGGCAACTATTGCCCAATCTGCCTATTGTCTGTCATCTACTAACAATTCACTCGAGTCATCCTGAATAGGATTAGCAGAACAGTAGATGAAGGACAACCATGTGAACAAGCTGGATTCCGAAAAGGATTCAGTACCATCGACCATATCCACACGATTACTAAGCCCATTGAGGTATCTCGGGAGTTCAAGATGCCGCTCTGTCTAATGTTCATTGATTTAAAGAAGGCCTTTTATTCTGTTGAGACGGAAGCAGACGTGGAAGCCCTAGCCAATCAGGGCGTACAAACTCAATACATCAGGATCCTTCGTGAGCTCTATTGCGGATTCACTACCAAGATATCACCATTCTACAAAGAAGTAATCATCCATATCAAGAGAGGGGTTAGGCAGGGTGATACCATTTCACCAAAACTCTTCAGTGCCACCCTCGAGAACATCATGCAACGACTGGAATTGGAAAGCATGGGAGTGAAGAAAGATGGTCGGCAACTACACCACCTCCGCTTTGCTGATGATATCGTTCTAATAACACCAAACATCAGCCAAGCGGCACAAATGCTGAACGACTTTGACCGTGAATGTGGAAAGGTCGGACTACAGCTGAATCTTACGAAGACAATGTTTATGAGAAACAGCCTTGTTCCTGACGCTCCATTCGCTCTCAATGGAACCACCATCTCCGAATGCAACAGTTATATATACCTAGGTCGAGAAATCAACATCATGAATGACCTGGCACCTGAGTTGCGCAGGAGGAAGAGAGCGGCTTGGAATGTCTTCAAGAGCATTGAAGAAATAACTAAAAGGACAAAGAACCTCCTGCTACGAGCACATCTCTTTGATTCCACTATTCTTCCTGCATTAACATATGCCTCAGAGACCTGGACCCTACGAAAACGGGATGAGAACGCTGTTCGGGTCTCTCAAAGAGGAATCGAAAGAACTATGCTTGGACTATCACGATTCACTCAAATGAGAGATAGAATCCGGAGTTCTGATCTTCGTCAACGCTCAAGAATCAGGGACGCTGTCTCATTTGCCAAGACATCAAAAATCACATGGGCTGGACATGTAATGAGGTTTACAGACAACCGCTGGACTACAGCCATTACTGATTGGATTCCACGGGACATCAAAAGATCACGTGGACGCCCACCTATAAGATGGTCAGACTTCTTCGTCAAGACCCTAAATGATCGGTTTGAGGCTCTGCATGTTCCTAGAATGAACAGATACCATTGGGATACGCTAGCACGCAACCGGGATGAATGGAGACGTTACTGGCACCCGCTCGAATAAATCGATGAATAACGGGGATTAAGTGATTAAGTGAAATGATGAAAATTTCAGTGCCTCAAATGGAGTGCAAAATACGCAAATGCCTTGCCATACTCCATATATATATATGTATATATATATATAGAGAGAGAGAGAGAGAGATATTCACTGCAATGTGCAATGTGCATTTTCTTATGGACAGAAAAGTTTGAATAGTAAGTGAAAACCCTCCCACAGTAGTGACACGAATAGTGTTTCATTCCCCTGTATGAACTTTCCCATGCTCAGAAAGACCTGAGAGGAAATGAAAGGCCTTTCAAATTACCTCACATATATAAGGGTTTTCTAAAAAACAGAAATTATGAAACTAAGACTTCAGGAATAAGCAAAGGCCTTCCTACATTGCTCACAATTTATCTCTCCAGTGTGAGTTTTTCTGTGTACTAAGGCTTGTGGAATAAGCAAAGACTTTCCACTCCGTATATGCATGTGGCTTCTTTCCAGAGTGAGTTTTCTGTGCATACTAAGATGTGTTGAGTAATCGCACAGCGGTAGGGCGTTTGCCTTGCACGCAGCCAACATGACCGACCTGAGTTCTATTCTCCGCCCCTCTTGGAGAGCCCAGCAAGCTACCGAGAGTATCTCGCCCGCACGGCAGAGCCTGGCAAGCTCCCCGTGACGTATTCGATATGCCAAACACAGTAACAACAAAGTCTCCAATGGAGATGTTACTGGGCCTGCTCGAGAAAATCGATGATCAACGGGAGGGCCTTTACTTTTAATTTTTAATAAGATGTATGAGTCAGAGAAAGGCTTTGACACATTGCTTACATGCATACAGACTCTCCAGTATGAAATCTCCTGTGTATAAGGTATGAGGATCCATTGAAGGCCTTCCCTCAGTCCTTACACATAAACAGTTTCTCTCCTGTGTGGATGTTCACATAGTACCACCGGGGTGATGCTGGACTCAAAAGTTTGTCCTCAGTGCTTACATTTCTGAGGATTCTGTCCATTATTGGCTTCTATGGGAAAGTGATGGTGCTGAGGACACGGGAAGAGTGATCTTCTGATCACCCTCAGAAGACATCCCACCTCTCTTGGCATCCCTGGGGGGATGAGGGCCAAATTGCTCACTTGAGCCTTTATCAAAGTGTGCAGGAAGAGACATTCCACCAGGGCTGGCTGCATCCATGTAGAACAGAGGATTCCAATTATTAGTCTATGCCATGAGAGTTATCATGTCAAAAGAAATCAAGCTCTGCAGGTAGGTAGCTGGTAAGGTACGGGACAATGAGATTCTTGGGGAAGTAATAAATCCAGATGGGGTTGAAAGCAGTGACTCTGAAGTCAGCCATGGGGATTCAGAGAGGAACTGGCCTAGTAGAAACCCAGAGAGCTGGAGACATGGAACAGGAGCAAAGGCTGGTAAGAACATCAAAGAACAAGGTCCAGCCAACGCTCTACCCCTTGACAACACGCGAGCAGTGGACTCTCAGCTACAAAGAAAACCCCAGAAGGCAGTTTCAGAAACATGATTTCAAACTGAGAGTATCAGGCTAGTACAGTAAGTTGTATGCAGTCAATCTAGGTACAATGTCCCGAATTCCAAATGGTCCCCTGAGCACCATATGATTCATAGATGGATGGAATTTTGCTCTATCCAATCATAAATGTTGATAGCACAGCGGGTAGGGCGTCTGCCTTGCACGCAGCCAACATGGCCGACCCGAGTTCGATTCCTCTGCCCCTCTCGGAGAGCCCGGCAAGCTACCGAGAGTATTCGATATGCCAGACACAGTAACAACAAAGTCTCCAATGGAGACGTTACTGGGCCCGCTCGAGCAAATCGACGATCAACGGGAGGGCCTTTACTTTACTTTACTTTACTTTTTACCTCTAATATAAGAAAAGAGACTTGGGTGGGATCCAGGATTGTGATCAACCTTGTGAGTAATCACAGGTAAATGGAATGGTCTTCTGGGATGTGGGGAGCTTGGGAGCTGACCCATATTCCCACTTATAAAAGATTTCATCAAGGCGCCCCTTCCATCCTTTCAAACGACATTCTGTGCACAATTACGTGCATCTAAACTCTCCAACTGAGACCAGAGCAACTGTAGATCTGGGTAGGGTGTTGCTTGCATATGGTCAACCTAGGTTCAATCCCCAGGAAACTGTAGAGTCTCCCGGAGCACCATCAGAAATAATACCTGAGTGCAGAGCCAGGAGAAACCACTGAGGATCACCAGGTATTGTAGGATAATTGTTGTCTGCCCTTGCTCCCTGGCCAGTGTGAGCTTATGTTTGTTGATTGCCCATAACCTTTCAATTACCTTTGTCTCCTGATCAGACTTGACTTGGAAAGATTGTCTTTCTCTTCTCCTTAATGTCTTTTGCATGGTTAGCTATTTCAGAGCAATTGCTTTTTGTATGGATACAGGAGGACAGTTACAAAGACAAGCCTGAGCTTTAGAGTTGATAGTCTCCATATAATATTACCTCCTGGACAACTGCTCTCTTGACTGAAGCCTCAGTTGCCCTTACCTTCTCGATCCCCAAAAGAAGGGTCCGATGAGGGACTAGATGGACCCAGGGCAAGTGTGAGCTAGCTACCCTGGCATCGAAATGGGCCTGGCCAAAGTAACATAATGTTTATCTATAAGAGCCTGGTTATGGACAAATTCTGTTATGAATCAAAAAGTAATAACTGGACTTGGACGCTGCTGGGATTAGGAGTGATTGATCGGCCTAAGCACTGTAGTCTGAATCTGTGCGGAGAAGTCCCCAGGAGTGTCACCCACAACCCTAAAAGTATATACTACTGTGTCCATACAGAATGATAATCTAAGTAAAACTAAATATGTCTATTAAGTAAAACTAAATATGTAAAACTAAAGTAAAACTAAATATTTCTATTAAGTTGCTGGTCTAAGAAGAGGAGTAACACACCTTGAAGGCTGCTTTTCCTTCTTGGGCTGCAGGTGATGTGGAAGTCTGGAAAACCATTTTTCATTGCGCTTCCCGTGGGGAGGCGGGGATCGGGGTCGTGGTAAGAGAAGGAAAAGAGCAGCTTCAGGGAGACAGGGGGAATGAAGGACACTGAGAAAAGGGATGGTCCTCCTCCACCCAGATTCCCTATCTTCCAGTATGTAGGCATTACACCCACCAACTGCCCCTGGCGCTGTGTAATCCCATCAATGGCCAAGACCCAGAGACTATAAAACCTTGTTACTGAAAGAAAACACGCAGTCTCCTGCCTCTGTGTCTGGCTGTCTTATTGGGGTGCTTTGGAGGAGGGTTTGTTGAGTTTCCCTCCCAATCCCGAGCTGTAGACCTCTGGTTTGAGCCACAGTCCCACAAGTCCCCACGAGCCACAGGTATGAAGGAACCGGCAGAGAAACCCAGGTGTGCAGGACCTGGGGCTTAGATCTCAAAGCTGCTCGTATTGGGACTGGGCCTCCTCCACCCAGATCTCCCATCTTCCAGTATGTAGGTGTTACACCCACCAACTGTCCTTGGTGCCGTGTAATCCCATCAATGGCCAAGACACAAAGTCTATAACACCGTGCTCTGGGAAGTGCACGGCCACATGAAATCTTATTATCTAGACTTACTCTGGAAAAACTGGCATGCTACCAGAAATATCCTGCCCACACCGCAGAGTCTGGCAAACTCCCCATGGTGTATTCAATATGCCAAAAACCAGTAAAATGATGGTTCTCATTCTTCTGACCCTGAAAGATCCTCAATTGTGGCACTTCTTAAAATCTCGGGGGTAGGACAAAGGAGACATTGCTGGGGCCTGCTTGAGTCAATCGATGGCCAACAGGATGACAATGATACAGTGCGAGAAGAAGAGACACAGAGTTAGAGGACACAGATGCGACTTAGAGAGAAGGCTGAGAGCTGAGAGGTGAGAGTAAGAGTGGCTGGGGAGATTGGAGAGGAGTCACAGAGAGCGTTGGAGAGCGAGTTAGAGAGAGGGTTGGATAGAGCTGGGAGAGACAAGAGACTGAATAATCAGCAACCAGCCCGGTCCTCATTCTACTTTCATCGGTCCAAAGCAACAGCTGTCCAGGGTGGAGAAGTGGCTCGAGAGCACCAAATGTGGACAGTGAGGGAGAGCCGCCAGGAGAGACCAGGAACATCTGTTAACGTGTAAATCTGGTTCAAACCCCCACTTCTCATAGGGTCCCCAAGCTCCCCTGGATTGACTCCTGAGTGCAGGGTTAGGAGTAAGTCCAGAACACTTCTGGCTGTGATCTGAACACAAAAACACAAAAAGTGAACTTTGGGGGGCTGGAGCGATACCACAGCCGGTAGGGTGTTTACCTTGGACACGACCAATGCAGGTTTTATTCCCAGCATCCCAAATGGTCCCCCAAGAACCGGCAGGAGTAATTCATGAATGCATGAGCCAAGAATAACTCCTATGCATCACTGGGGGTGACCCAAAAAGCAAAAAAAAAAAAAAGTGAACTGTGTCGTTAATCAGAAAAAAAAAACACAACTTTCTCAACTTAGCAAAGAAGCATTTTTATGATGGCTACAGAGATAGCACAGACCACGAGTTGCTTGTTTGGCACATAGCTGACCAGGGTTCAATCCCTATCACTTCACGGAGTCCCCAAACCTAGAATTATCAATGAGAACCGAGCCGGCGTAAACTCTAATCTCCATTGGGTCGAGCCAACCAAAAATAAATCAATAAATTTAGGTGCTAGAACTATAGTTTGTTAGGGTACTGGCCTTGTACACGGCTGACCTGTATACCCCGGCACCAAACTGAGTACTGTTTTGGCAGCAACCACAGGATATGACCATATGAGCTGACAGTGAGTGGGAGGGCACTTGTCATGAACGCAAAGGACTTAACTTCACAACCTGAATTACCAAGGAGTGATCCCGGAGCACTGATGGGTTCGGCAAAATTCCACATAGCCAATCCCCCTCCTGCTCAAATAAAGGCAATGAGGATTTATCTGCAAACAGAAGAGGTGTGAAATCTAGTAATATATTCTGAAAGGTCAGTCGTCTGGGTTTGTTGTTTTGTTTTGGGACCACATCCAGAAGTGCTCAGAGCTTACAAGCCAGGTTTTCAGACTATGAATTTACCCCTATGGGTATGTGATTTTATAAAAGAAAAAGAGGATGAAAAATTACACTTAGAGCCAGAGTAATAGTACAGTTGGCAGGGCATATGTTTGGTCCCTGGCATCACATATAGTCCCCCAAGCACTGCCAGGAGTGTTTCCTGAGTGCCAAGCCAGAAATAACACCTGAGCATTACCGCTGTGTCCAAAAAAGAAACGAAAAATTAAATTTAGCCCAAACGAGATTTTAAAGTCCAAAATTTTGCTCAGAGCCTCCAACTCCTTCATTTTCCCCTAACAGCCATCTGTTGAAAGGGCTCTAGAAATTTCACATGTAAGAACTTTCCATGAAGGCATAAACAGGAGAGAGCACACCAGACTGAAGCAGATGCCAGCCACCTGGAAGCCCAGAGGGCCTTCTCTGGTATCCAGTGTCCACTAGTCCCCTGAGCACAGAGCAGGGCACAGACCTCAAGTACTACCAGGTGTGGGCCCAAATCTCACCTCCTCTGCTCCGCAAGTAGTGAGATACACCCAAGGAGAGGAGCTCAGAGGGTAGAGCACCTGATTTACCTTTGGGGGACATGGCATGGCTCCCCCTGCATCTCAGACACACAGATACCTGAGGGGGAGAGTCTCTGACTACCTCCAAGTTTGTAGCAAATGGAGCGGGGTGAGGGAAAGACCTGAGAAACACTCCAACCCCAAAAAGATGCTCAAAGAATGCTCATGTGTTAAGACAAATTCTGAAGTGGGAGGGTTGGAGTCATACCTAGTGATGCTCAGGGGACAATATCCCCTAGTGATGTTGTGGCAAGGATAACTTTGGTCACTGCAAGAAAGACAAACACCCTCCTGGCTGTAATACTGCACCAGCCCCTAAGAGTGAGACATTTACAACCTATTGCTGCTGGTCCCTAGAAAACCCCTTTCTGCAAGTACTCACTTCAACAGCAGGGCACACCCCTGGTCTTGGAGAGATGGACAGTGGGGATGCTTTCAATCTGGACAGGTGAGGCAGAAATTCTTTTTTCTGAGGAAATATAATCACATAGGGTTAGCAAAGCTAATAAGTTGATAGGATGCTTTTCTTTCAAGCAGCTAAGCCTTGGTCAATATGCAATAGAACATAGGCTCACCCACTCCAGCACTGCTAAAAATGATACATGAACTCAGAACCAAGAGTAACCCATGAGCACTGAGTGCTCTGTGGTCAATAAAAGTACAATAAATTAAGTAATGAAGACATTTCTGGGGCCGGAAAGATGGTACAGCAGGTATGAGTTTGCTTTCCATGCGGCTAACCCGGATTCGATTCCCGAAATTCCATATGGTCCCCGAGCACTGCCAGGAGTGATTCTTGAATGCAAAGCCTGAGTAAACCCTGAGCATCACTGGGTGTGACCCTAAAAATCCAAGAAAAAGAAATTTCTGTGTAAAGAGATTGGAGACACAGTACAGCAGGTGAGGTGCTTGTCTTGCACTCAGCCAAACCAAGTTTGAATCCTGGCATTATTAGAGGGGTTAGGGCACACTCTGGAAGTGATCAAGCTACTTCCTGCTAAGATTGCATATTTGGTTGCAAGACCCACTGTAGCACCACCCTATTGCACCCCTCCAGACTGCAACCTGAGTTGGCTTAAAGCTGCACACCTTGGGGCCTGAGTGACAGCATAGACAAATGAGCATTTCTTTTGAAGGTGGCCAACCTGGGTTTAATTCTGGGCATCCCTCATGGTTCCTAGCACCACTAGGAGTGCTTGCTGGATTTAGAGCCAGGAGTAACCACAATGCCTCGCTGGGTGTGACCCAAAATGCAAAATAAATAAATCAAAAGGAAAGAGAAGCTCCGCAGCTCCCTGAACTCCCAGAACCCACTGAATGCACAAGAACCAGTGAAAATCAAAGGCTCTGCCAAATGCTTTTGAGCCCCAAGCACATGAAGAATATGCCCCGCCCCTCCCCCCATCCAGCCCGGCCACCCCCCAAGAATGACAGGACAGAGGGGAGGGTGTTTTTTCCTTCACGCTACTGACCCAGATATGGTGTACCCTGAGCAACGCCAGGATTGACCCCTGAACACTGCCAGGTGGGGCTCAACACCCCCCACGAGGAAAAAAATGCGCACCCAGGTCCCTTTGATGAGGGAATCCCATGCTTTAGCCCTACTCCACATGCAACCTAAGGAACGAAAGGGGGCGTGGAACGGGATGTCCAGGGGACACTGCTGGGATGATCCACGCACCCCTGTAACTGACCAGGTGCCGGGAGTCGCCCGGAAACTAAGATAACACTGAGCTGCCCTCACCCGCCCCATCCGATCTGGGGGAGACTGAGGCTCCCTCTAGCTCTGACACTTTGTGCTTTGGGAGGGGCCCCAGCGATGGGTCCGCAGGGAGGGCGCTGGCCCCGCATCCCGACACCCCAAAGGGTCTTCGTATCCCGAGGGAGGGAGTCCTGGGCGCCACCGGGTAAGGGTCTAAAGCACATAAAATAAAATTTAAAAAAATTTTTTTCTCTCGTTCATTCGTTTATTGTCCTTGTTTCTGGAACTTTCAGAACGACCTTCGCGCTTCCGATTCGTTTTTCTCCTCGACCACGTGCTTCCTCTACCCACCCACCTTTTATTTGGGGGGGGCTTTGCTCAGGGGTTACTCCAGGCTCTGGGCTCACTCCAGGCTGGTCCCAGGACGCTGTGGGGGGCCTGGATCAAACCCGGGCGGCCGCGTTCCCCCCTCAGCATATTTCTAAGTAAGTTCTCCGCAATAAAAACGATCGTGTTTCCCTCAAAATCAGTTTATAAACAAGTTTTCCACAGCAGCTCTCAGGTGCCTCCCGGGTGAGGGGCCGCCCCCCCACGCCACCGCCACGGAGCGACCCCGCCGCCCACAAGGCAGAGACCGCGGACGTCCAGGCGCTCAGAGCGACCACCCGGACGGGCAACGGTGAAACCGACCTTCTGGGACCCCCCACCGGCCTCCCCTGGGTGCCCCCTCACCCGCTCCTCACCTTCTGCAACCACGCGACCCACTGGCACATCCGCAGAGAAAGCCAAGGCCGGCGGATAAAGGTCGCGGATTTTGTGATGTCAACCGCACGTTCGCCCAGAGCCTTAAAGGGCCAGGCTTCAAATATTCCTGACCAGGTAATTCCCTGGTCAGAGAGGTTCATTTTTGCTCATTTCTGGGATAGGATCAGGTGATCCAGACAGCTGGGGGTTGCCAGGTCTGGGATAGATAGAGAGGGATGAGCTGAAGAGATAACATGTTGAGCAGAGAGTCTTTGTATTTACGAAGGAAATAAAATTCACAAAAATACTTTGCAAACAGCCGCAAGATCATCTCTCTGAGTCCCAACGTTCATTTATTTATTCATTTACAACCCTCAGCCACGTGCTAGGACCAGGCCCCCAGGATTCCTCCTGGCAATTGCCAATGAAAAAAACTGGCTTTAAAAGCGTCCCTAACCACTGGGGGCAGAGGAGTGGCCGCTCAAAGTGATCTGGCAGTTTTACATATACATGTCTACACAGAAAGCTGCAGGACAGGGCCTAGCACAACCCCTGGTTGAGAAGGTTGGGATGGTCAAGACTTAGGACATCAGCAGGTGCAGTATCCTCAAGACCCACAGACCCCCATCTTCAGCTCCACACCCAGGCCATGTTGCCCCACTGCAGATCTGGAGGTGAAGATGCCCCAAGGATAATGCACTCACACCCGAGAACACTGTGCTGTACTAAATCCCCCCAGTGCAACCAGCAAAGCTCCATATCCTCCTAAAGCTTCTGGAGCAAGGCAGACCCCAGGAACCCACTGGATATTGATGGGGGGAGTGAAAAACAACCACAACAGTGTCCCAAAAGCTTGCACGATCCCGTTGGTCACATTACAGTCACTGGAGGTGAGACGTCCTCATGTCCTGCCACTATTTGGCCTTCAGTGCCCCCCTTCGACTGAAGTATCACTTTGTCCTTTAAACGCATGCCTGGAGGAGGCCTGATCCACTTGACATCATTAGGAAGCAAAGGTGCACATGGAAGAATCCCGTCTGTGACATCACCCATTTGACCAAGGAGCCTTAACGTGCCAGGTTCCAAGTGCAGACAGACCATTATGGCAGCCCAGGTGAGTCAGTGCAAGGGGGATGAACTCGAATCAAAAAGAGGAGAGGCAAGTGCTGGAGGGTCAGGTCACAGAGTTCAGGGCAGTGAGTTAAGGTGGAGTCCCTTGGCCCTGTACTGGTCAAACATAGAACCAATGCTCCCCAACACTTCCATCATAAAAAATGAGATTGATTCAAAGTAAAACAGACAAATAGGTTGTGAATGGCTCCTGGGACAATGAGTTTCTCTGGGAAGTCATTAATCAAGATGGGTGCAGTGTCTCTGAAGCCAGCCCTGAAGATGCAGAGGAACTGGCCTAGCAGCAACCCAGAGAGCTGGAGAGACACTGGGCAGGAACAAAGGCTGAGAAGAACATCAGAGAGCACTGTACAGTGAACAATCTACCCCTTGAAAAAACGCTAAGAACCTACAAGGAAACCCCAGACGAAGCTCTAGAAACACGTTTTCAAACAAGAGTATGTGGAAAGAAGTTAGTACTGTGGCTTAATGCTTGTGTTAAGCATGGTTTTCCTGAGTTCCATTCCTGGCATCGAAAAAAACACAGACTGCTAAGAACTGCCAAGTATGGCATGAATTACATAAAACATATTTCAATAAATAAATTCATGTATAGACCTACCCTAAAAACGGAGGCACATAGAAGCTAATGGGCACCAAAGTTTACTAGATCATTTTGTACACTACATCTTTTGAACAGGAAAAAACAGTTTTATTCATTCTGGTGGCTAGTAGGGTTGAGATTTTACCAATTACAAACGCAACATTTTGTCGTCTTTTCTTCTAATATAACTGAAATGAGAAGAATAAAATCCAGAAATGTGACCACCCTTTATAGTTAGTCATCACACCTGATGTTATTGCCTGCTGTGATGGGAGTTTGGGCATCTGCCAGGTTCCCACAATTTGTAAAATATTTTGATCAAGGGGCCTTTTCCACCCTTTCATGGAACCATCAGAAAACTTTCTGTTCACCGTGTAAGTTCATTTCAAGTATCTAATCCACCCCTTTACAGAATAATGACAGGGAAATTATCCTAAACTTTTCAGAAATATTTATCCTCAATGTTAAGGGAAATGTAATAAAAATCTGAATACAACAGTACAGTGCAGAGCTGATACAGTGGGAAGGTACTTGATTGCACAAGACTCATCCGGATTCTAAGTCCAGATCCCAATAAGGATATCTATGTCCTCCCTCGCAGGTATGGATGAGCTCAGACCCAAGAGTATGGATTGAGAAAAATAGGTGTGAATCCTCAAAATATAACAGAGGAAGGCCTGAAGTATGGAGGTTTGCATCTTTTTCCATTCAAAAGGATTCACTGCAACATCCTGGTTGATCTCTATCATAAACCCCGCCAACCGGGGTTTCTGCCTCAAACCAGAGTCCAAGCAAAACTGAGACACTGGGCTGGAGTGATAGCACAGCGGGTAGGGCGGTCTCATTGCATGCAGTCAACCCGGGTTCAATTTCCAGCATTCCATAGGGTCCCCCAAGAACAGACAGGAGTAGTCCCTGAGTCCAGAGCTAGGAGTACCCCTGTGCATCTCTGGGTTTGACCACAAAAACAAAAGAAAACAATAAGAGTGACACTGATCATTATGATCGATGGGTGGTGTTTGTACCCATTTACTTAGTTCCTATTTAATCAGTTTTCACCTGAATTCCATCAGCAAGACACATTATTTACAGGTGAGAGAGCAATAGCACAGCAGGTAGGGCGCTTTCCTTTCATGCGGCCGACCCAGGTTCAATACCCAGCATCCCATATGGTCCCCCGAGCACAGCCAGGAGTGATTCCTGAGTGCAAAGCCAGGAGTAACTCCTGAGCATCTCCGGGTGTGACCCACCCTAAAAAGAAGAATAAAAGGACCCATTATTTACAGGTTAACATACACATCAAGTCCAAGTGCCTGGACACTGGCATAGGAAGTAGTAATCATTACTATTACTATTATGGTTTGCTATATAAGGTAACTAAGGAGGTTAATTCAGCTTCAACAGAAACTCAGGCCTTAGTAGGCATATTAAAATACACAGTGGCAAGAACTCCTAAGAGTGTACAGAATGAGAAGATCTTTGTGTTTCCCTGAATCGCAATCATCAGCAATTCCCTTTCCCTCATAATACTGAATTTACCATTTTAATATGAACATGAGAACTGTAACATAAAGAATGAACTAGGAGTGTATATTTCAGACTTCAAAAAGCTGAAGCAGAGTGTTTGCCATAGGATCCCACAAGCACCCCACTCCCAGAGTAATTCCTGAGTACGTATTCAGGAGAAACCCCTGAACATCACCCAGGTGGGACACAAAAATAAAAAAAAAACATGGTCAAAGGGCAAGCCGTGAGGAACCCAGAGATAATGGAGGCCTTGTGTATCCCACAAGGGCTGGGGGAGATTGAATGATGCATTCAAGGTAAATTGAAATTCAGATTTTAGGGACTGCTGGGCATTTGCCTTGCAGGGGATGACCTGGGTATGATCCCTTCCCCTCCCAGTCCCACCTGCAGTGATCCTGCCTGAGGAGCCAGAAGTAACTCCTGAGAATTTCCGATTGTGCCTTGTCCCCACCCCTACAAAATAGTACTTGTTTTGTGTATTGAACAGAAAGCGCTATGTTAGGGGGATCAGGTTTATGAATGACAGATGTGAATGATTTCAGTGATCCCTGTGATCAAGGCTTTCTCTGCCTGTAGATGGTTTTTCTGGGCTCACCTCCAGTACCACATGGTCCCCCGGTACCGCTGGGAGTAGTTACAACCTGGGCAGCACTGGAAGCCTTAGAATATGCATCTTTGGGGAGGGAGACACAGTCAGCAGTGCTCAGGGCTTATTTATTCCTGCCTTTGCATTCAGGAGTTATTCCTCTGGGGCCAGGGTTGAGGTCTCCTAACATCCTAACGTCCAGCACCTCCTAATGGTTTGGAGGGAATTGCTGTAGGCATTCAGGCAGATAAGGAAGGTTTCCCCTCCCAAGGCAAAGGCAGTAAATTTCCTGGGAATAGCTCCGAAGTTGTGAAGGCAACCTTGCAGAAAACAGGAACTAAGTCCTGATCACACCTTCACCTATGGCCAGCAACAGACCCATAGAAGCTCTTGCAGAAACAAAAGGCCAGGAAAGGAATTTCAAAGAAGATCATCACCCCTCCTCCTTAGCAACGCAAATTTGACCTAGGTAAAAGCCTAGATTGGATTCCCTTCTGTTCGAGGGAGACCGCTCATTGGCTTTCCCAGACATTTGCGGAAGCAGGGCAAGTGTTGGGTCTCCGAATGGGGGAACCAAAGTCGGACTCCATAAGGATGTGGGGACCCCTACCACTGCTTCCGAAACCGTTCCCCAAATTATACAGTCAGATCAGGAGGTGTGGACCAGGTGGGGTGGGGTTTGAGGGATGACCCCAGACCTCAATGGGGGAGCACCCCAATGGTGCTGCTTCATTCTCAAGAGGTCCGTGTGCCAAGAGGAGGTCGCCTCTCATGGATTCAACTCTCTTACAACCGCAAAGGGCTGGAGGGAATGAGATAGTCCAGCATCTTCCGGCCCTGCCTGTGTCCGACTGGGCCTTGGGTCAGAGAATAAATGGGGATCTGTGTCTGGGTGTCCCTGCTGCCTGGGGCTCGCCCCAATCACTCTATGTGTGGAGGCACACCCAGTGGGCAGTGCTCCAGAGCCAGCTACCCGAAAGCGAATAGGGTGACACAGGAGAGGCTTGCCTTCCTGCAGTACGACGTGTCCAACCAACTCAGTTCTAAACGTCTCCAGACCCGACATCCACATATCACAGCACCCCGCGTTGTTGAGGGTGCCATCTTTCATCCTGAGTTTTGAGGTTCCTACACACATGAGAATTCCCATGGCTTCTGTTATCCGTGGAGGAGGGTGGCAGAAGCCAAATTCAACTCCAGCATCTCCAGATATCTGGGGTGAAGGTAACAGTCATCAGAGGAGCTAGGGTGTGTTAAGAAAAATTTTAATTACACAGGAATAATGAGCTTAAGACTGGGCAATCTCCTTCCCTGGAAAATCTAAATACATCATTTCTTCAAAGGAATGTTTTTTGCTTTTTGGCTAATACCCAGAAATGCTCATGTGTTACCCCACGCTCTGTACTCAGAAATTACTCCTGGTGGTACTTGGGGGACCATATGGGATGCCGGAGATTGGACACAAGTTGGCTGTATGCAACACAAACATCCTACCAGCTATACTGTAGCTCTGGCTCCGAGGGGATTTTTTTTGGGGGGGGCTGTTTTGGTGTGTGCCCACAGGGTTCTGGGAAATACTGAGTACCTGGGATTGAACCTGGTCGGTTACAAGCAGGGTGATATTATTTTGTCGTTGTTCTGTTCACTCTGAACAAGAAAAAATATGAGCCCTCTTTGCTCTGTCAGTGGCCCAGCTCTTTGGAAAGGTTTCCAGTTATAGTCAACCCCACGTGCCATCATCCCACGTTCTGAGGATGCAACAACCCTCTTCTACAAAAAAAAGGGGTCAGGGATACAGCAAGATACAGCTCAGAACCCACCAAGTTAAGGTGGGGGAATCTGCCATCATGGGACTGAGGCTGTTTTGGTTTAATTTGGTTTGTTCATGGTTTGGGGCCCCAACACCAGCAATGCTCAGGGTTACTCCTGGCTCTGCACTCAGGAATCACTTCGACATGATGGTGGGGCTGTATGGAAAGCCAAAGAAAGAATCTTCTTGGGGGTCGAGTGGGTTGCTCCCGCTTTGTCTCTGGACCATGAAGGGTGCAGAGTATTGAACTGATGTGGAAAGTCCAAGGCAAAGTCATTTATTTTCATTTTTGTTCTCTTCACTGAGCTAGAAACCTTCTGGAGCCACTTTGCTCTGTCTGTGACCAAGCCATTGAGAAACATTTCCTTTTATGGGCAACCCACACCCCAGCATCCCACATTCTGAGGGAGCCCAAACCTCTACTACAAGGAAGAGGCAGCAAGGATACAGCAAGATACAGCTCAGAAACCCCCACGATGGGGTGAGGGAATCCCCCAATAAGGGACTGGGGCTATTTTGGTTGTATTAGGTTTGTTCATGGTTTGGGGGACACAAATCCAGAAACGGCAGAGGTTCTCCTGAGGTTGCATTCAGGAATCCGGCATGATGGTGGTGCTGTATGGAGAGCCAGAGAAAGAACCGGGGCCTGTGACCGCAAGCCAAATGCACTAACCCCTCTGCTCCCACTGCAGCGACCCAAGCGGCTTAATGACTCTATTCCTAACATTAAAGCAAAGAAATGGGCAGGAAATCTAAAGCATGGGAAAGGTGGGCCGCAGCAGTTCTGGCGATACACCAAGAGATGGCGCTGTGGGCGTTTCTGTCCTTCTCTGGGATCGTTTCTTTCTTATTTATTTATTTCTTATTAGTGAATCACCATGAGGTACAGTTGTAGACTTACAAATTTTTGTGCTTGGGTTTCAGTTATACAATTATCGAGTACCCGTCCCTCCACCACCACTGATCCCAGTTAGTCCCTCTCCTTCCATCCCCCTCATCCCACCCTGCCTCTGTGGCAGGGAATTCCCTTTTGTTCTCTCTCTCCTTTGGGGGGCTGTGGTTTGCAAATGAGGCAATGAGTGGCAACCATGTTTGGTCTATAGTTAACTTTCAGCATGCATCTCCCATCCTGGGAGGATCCTCCCAGCACCCTTTATTTGGTGCTCCCTTCTCTATATGAGCTGCCTTTTCCCCTAGCATGTGTGGCTGGCCTCCATGCGATGGAGTAAACCTCCTGGCACTTGTCTCGGCTATTCTTGTGTTAGTCTGAAAGAAAGGGACAAACATAGAAAAATTGCTTTCATCTGGGGAACATAAAGTAACAAAACGTGCTCGTTTCTCTAAGAATTGTCCACCCTTGGGTTTGCTTCAGTGTTCAGTATGGGGTAATAAAGGATCAAGCCAGCCTCTTCCACAGGTGCAGCAGTAGGAAGGAAAGCCTGCAGTTGCTTGTCTTTCACTTGAGTAATCTGGGCTCAATTCCAGCCTTCAGATCTTTGTGAGGAGGATATCTGAATCGCCTTGGGGGTCGAGTGGGTTGCCCTAGCTTTGTCTCTAAACCTGGAGTTGTGCAGAGGATTGAACTGAACCTTTAATGAGCAAGGCAAGGTTATTTTCTCACATTAATTGTTCTTTTCTCTCTGCACAAGAAAGGTTCTGAATGCACCTTGTGATGCCTGTGACCGAGCCCTTTGAATGTTTCCTGTTATGGGCAACCTACATCCCATCACCCCACATTAGGAGGGTACTCTAACCGTCTTCTACACTGACGTGGGGAATGGAAGAATATACATTTCTGACACCCTCAATTTGGGCTGATGGAATTCACCATCAAGGAACTGAAGCTCTGTGTTTTACTTTTCTTTGTTGTTTGTTCCTTTATGGTTGTGGCCACACCCGGATATGCTCAGGGCCTTCTCCTGCCTCTGCACTCAGGAATCACTATGGACATGATTGAAGAACTGTAGCGGAAATCTATGACTATACCCGGGTCCTATGGATGCAAGGCAAAAGCCCTATCTGCTCTACTCCCGTTGCAGCGGCCCAAGCTGCGTGCTTGATCCTTAATGACCCTATATCTAACATTTAAGGAAAGAGAAGGGCTGAAAATCTTAAACGTGGGAAAATTTGGACCGCGGAAGTTATGCTGAAATCCCATGAGATGGAGCTTTGAGCGATTCCGTCCCTCTCCAGGCCCCTTTCTCTAAGAATTTTCCACCCTTAGGTTTGCTTCTGTGTTAAGTATGGGGAAATTAAAGATCAAGCACAGAACATCAAAGGGGCAGTGGTTGGAGAGCCTTGAGGGTGCGAGTCTCTCACATGGGTGACCAGCATTCGATTCCCGCCTTCAGATCTTGTGGGATACATGGCTGAACCACCTCGGGGGTTGAGTGTGCTGCTCCATATTTGCCTCTAGACCAAGAGGGTTGTAGAGGATTGACCCTTACGTGGACAGAGCAAGGCAAAGCTGCAAGGATGGAGCCATAGGACAGCGGGGAGGGCGTTTGCCTTGCATGCGGCCGACAATGTCACCTGGGTTCAATTCCTCCACCCTCTTGGCAAGCTAACAAGTGTATCTTGCCCAAACGGCAGAGCATGGCAAGCTACCCGTGATGTATTCGATATGCCAAACACAGTAACAAGTCTCACTATGTTACTGGGCCCCCTTGAGCAAATCGATGAACAAAGGGAGGACACTGTGAGACTCTGAGCTAAAAAACATCTTAAGCCACTTTGTTATGTCTGTGATGAAACCATTTAGAAATATTTCCTGCTATGGGCAACCCACACCTCATCACCCTATGTTCTGAGGGTACCCAACCCTCTTCTACAAGGAAGACACAGCATGGATACAGCAAGATACAGCTCAGAAACACCCACATTGGGGTGAGCTAATCCTTCAATAAGGGACTGAGGCTGTTTTGGTTTTATTTGGTTTGTTCATGGTTTGGGGGCCACAAATCCAGTAAGGCGCAGAGGTTCTCCTGGCTCTGCACTCAGGAAGCACTCAAGCATGATCGTGGGCTGTATGGAGAGACAAAGAGTGTGAGAGCTTTCTTTCACCTGGGGTCTATTCCAGTCTTCATATCTTGTGGAGTACATAAATGGTGCATAACTGGACTCACTTTAAACAGTGCTCCTTTCCCACAGTCCAGGGCTTCTCCCCTGGCGCAGTTTGTGTCCATGGACTGAGCAGAACAGTCTCTGAGTAGCCTGTCCCAGGGGCGTGCTTCTTTGCAGCATGGGCGCTCACTTCCTACTGGTAACACACAGAAGACATCCCACCTATCTTGGCATCCTCATGGGGCTGAAGGCATAACTGCATACTCGAGATGTTGTCACAGTGTGCATGACCAGAAGAATTCCTCCTGGTCTGTTGCTCCCCGAAGAAAAGCAGAGAAGGATTCCAATTACTGTGCTGTGCCTGATAGTCTTCTCGTCAAAAAAAAATTCTAGACCTGCAGGTTGGTTTCTAAAATTTACCCAACTCGGTTGCAATTCTGACACGTGGATGGATTTTCCAGGCAACGACCTGACGTTTCAGGAAGATGGACAAGCAAAATAGACCGACGGAAGGCCACATTGCTGTGTAATTTTTTCCAACTCAAAGAACATACACAGTACGTGGAAATAACTCCCTCTGCAGAAAATTGAAGCACCAGTTTAGAGGAAAAATAAAAGGGGAACGAGACTGGGTTTGGTACTAGCTTAGTGTGGAGCTTAGTGGGATAGCTTAGTGGGATACACGTGCGAAGGCAATGATGCATTCCCACATAGCCGAGACAGACCTTTGAAAATATCTCACATGAAACAGATTCCTCGCGAGGATCACTGAGTTTTCTGTTATCTTGCTCTATTTACTAAGGTGAGGAGAGGGTCACACCAGCATTGCTCAGGGATTCCTGCTGCCTGGAATCTCGGGGCCGAGAGAGATAACCACGAAAAAAACAGCCTTTTTTCGAACACTGTTGAACTTATTCACCAACGTGTCTTTGTACATGCTTCAGGCAACCGCAAGCGAACCTCCGAGCTGCTAAAGAAATGCAGAGAAGCCATCAAGGATGACCTCAAAGACAGTAGAACAGCGATGCTTGTAGATGCGGCAGAAGCCGGGAAAAGCATTCGTAATACCCGCTGTCCTTTACCAAGTACAAGAGCAATATGACTGCCCTCTGACGTCATGGTAACTCACAGTTCCAGAAAGCAGAATGTAACTGTTGGACATGGGAGT
Organism: Sorex fumeus; assembly: GCF_029834395.1. NCBI lineage: Eukaryota > Metazoa > Chordata > Mammalia > Eulipotyphla > Soricidae > Sorex > Sorex fumeus. Next base: position 6,581,830 of record NW_026606076.1, read on the forward strand.
CTCCCGGTGGAGGATTCCAGAATGAAATAGACCACATCATATTCAATCGACAGTTTTGCCTGACTGATGTCGCTGTAGTCCCAAAATTTCTAACGGGATTGGACCACCGTCTCCTTCGTGCAAAATTCTACTTCACAGAGCAGGGAGAAAGGGCTACAAAGTTCAAAAAGAGAACTCCCAGAACGACCAACAACTAGGAACTCTTTGGCTCTATTGTGGCAACATGGGAAGATGCCATTGTTGACAACATTGACAAGGAATACGATCGACTGGTTCAGCACCTCCATGAATGTGCGAGGAATGCCAAGAGAGATAGCTACAAAAAACGCCTGTCTTCAAAAATTCTTGAGCTAATTTGCCAGCGTGGTTTGGCACGCGCCTCAGGCAACCACAAGCTAATGTCCAAGCTCGCAAAGCAGTGCAGAGATGCGATCAAGGAAGACCTCAAAGAGAGAAGAGCAGAAGTACTCATAGATGCGGCAGAAGCTGGGAAAATTATTCCTTACGGCGCATGTCCTTTGCCAACTACAAGACCAAGATGACTGCACTCCGACGTCCTGATGGATCCACCACATCCTCCAGAATGGCAATGGAGAAGATTATCCATGACTTCTACTCAAATCTCTACGATAGCCATGTCCATTTGCTGACATACCAAATTCCACAGGATGGATATGTCGTTCCCAACGTTCTCCCTTCTGAAATCCGACATGCCATTTCGTCGGCAAAGAAACAAAGAGCACCCGGCCCAGAAAAGCTCAGACCTGAACACCTGAAGAACCTGCCATCAGTACTCATCAATACACTGGCTTGGCTCTTCACTTACTAACGTCTGAATGCAAGGTTCCTTCCCAATGGAAAACCAGCAGGACCGTACTGCTGTTCAAGAAGGGAGACATCCATGACATTGGCAACTATCGCCCGATCTGCCTATTGTCTGTCATCTACAAGTTGTTCACTCGAGTCATACTAAATAGGATTGGCAGAACACTAGATGAAGGGAAACCATGCGAGCAAGCCGGGTTCCACAAAGGATTCAGCACAATCGACCATATCCACACAATAACCAAACTCATTGAGGTTTCTCGGGAGTTCAATATGCCCTTCTGTTTAACGTTCATTGATTTAAAGAAGGCCTTTGATTCTGTTGAGACAGAAGCGGTCATTGAAGCCCTAGCCAATCAGGGCATTCAAGGCCAATACATCAAATCCTCCGTGAGCTGTATTGCGGATTCACTACCAGGATCTCACCATTCTACAAAGTAGTGATCGTTGATGTCAAGAGAGGGGTTCGGTAGGGTGATACCATTTCACTGAAACTCTTCAGTGCCACCCTCGAGAACATCATGCAATCAATGGAATGGGAAGGAATGGGAATGAAGATAAATGGTCGGTAATTGCACCACCTCTGCTTTGCCTATGACATTGTTTTAATAACACCAAACATCAGCCAAGCGGCAAAAATGCTGGCCGACTTTGACCGTGAGTGTGGAAAGGTAGGACTACAGCTGAATCTTACGAAGACAATGTTTATGAGAAACAGCCTCGTTCCTGATGCCCCATTCGCAATCAAAAGTATGACCATCTCCGAATGGAACAGCTATGTGTACCTAGGTCGAGAAGTCAACATGACAAATGACCTGGCACCCGAGCTTCGCAGGAGGAAGAGAGCAGCTCAGAATGCCTTCAAGAACATTGAAGAAATAGCTAAGAGGACGAAGAACCTCCGGCTCCGGGCACATCTCTTTGATTCCACTGTTCTTCCTGCATTAACATATGCCTCAGAGACCTGGGCCCTACGGAAACAGGATGAGAACGCTATTCAGGTCTCCCAAAGAAGAATAGAAAGAGCTATGCTTGGAATATTACGATTCAATCAAATGAGAGAAAAAATCCGGAGTTCAGACATCCATCGACAATCAAGAATCAGGGACGCGGTCTCATTTGCCACGGTGTCAAAAATCAGATTGGCTGGTCACGTAATGAGATTTAAAGACGACCGCTGGACTAGAGCTGTTACAGACTGGATTCCACAGGATGTCAAAAGACCGCGTAGCTGCCCACCTACCAGATGGTCAGACTCTTCGTCAAGATAATGAACGATCGGTTTGAGGCTCTTCATGTTCCCAGAGCGGACAGATGCCATTGGGCTACACTAGCACGGGACAGGGACAAATGGAGACGTTACTGGCGCCCGCTTAAGCAAATCAACGACTAACGGGAAGTTAAGTGATTAAGTGATTAAGGGAAGATGAAGAACAACCATATGAACAAGCCGGGTTCCGAAAAAAATGCAGTACCATCTACCATATCCACACGATTACTAAGCTCACTGAGGATTCTCAGGTGTTCAAGATGCCACTCTGTCTAACGTTCATTGATTTAAAGAAGGCCTTTGATTCTGTTGAGACGGAAGAGGTCATAGAAGCCGAATCCAATCAGGATGTACAAACTCAATACATCAGGATCCTCCGTGAGCTCTATTACAGATTCACTACCAGGATCTCACCATTCTACAAAGAAATAATCATCCATATCAAGAGAGGGGTTTGGCAGGGTGATACCATTTCACCAAAACTCTTCAGTGTCACCCTCGAGAACATCATGCGACAACTGGAATGGGAAGGAATGGGAGTGAAGATAGATGGTTGGCAACTACACCACCTCCGCTTTGCTGATGACATCATTCTAATAACACCAAACATCAGCCAAGCGACACAAATGCTGACCTACTTCGACCGTGAGTGTGGAAAGGTGGGACTACAGCTGAATCTTACGAAGACAATGTATATGGGAAACAGCCTCATTCCTGATGCTCCATTCGCTCTCAATGGAACCACCATCTAAGAATGCAACAGTTATATATACTTAGTTAGAGAAATCAACATGATGACTGTCCTGGCACCTCAGTTGCACAGGAGGAAGAGAGCGGCTTGGAATGCCTTCAAGAGCATTGGATAAATAACTAGGAGGACAAAGAACTTCCAGCTACTAGCACATCTCTTCAATTCCACTGTTCTTCCTGCATTAACATATCAAGCAGAGACCTGGGCCCTACACAAAAACGATGAGAACGCTACTCGGGTCTCTCAAAGAGGAATCAAAAGAGCTATGCTTGGAATATCACGCATCACTCAAATGAGAGATAGAATCTGGAGTTCTGATCTCCATCAACGGTCAAGAATCAGGGACGCTGTCTCATCTGATAAGGCATCAAAAATCAGATGGGCTGGACACGTAATGAGGTTTACAGACAACCACTGGCCTAGAGCATTACTGATTGGATTCCACGGGATGTCAAAAGATTGCGTGGACGCCCACCTACAAGATGGTCAGACTTCTTCTTCAAGACCCTGAATAATCGTTTTGAGTCTCTGCATGTTCCTAGAATGAGCAGATGTCATTGGGCTACAGTAGCACGCAGCAGGCATGCATGGAGATGTTACTGGCACCCACTCGAATAAATCGATGAATAAAGGGGGATCAAGTGACTTTTTTTAGGTTTTAGAATTACTGCTTTTATGCAGCAACACGGTTGGAACTGGAAGATACCGTCTTGAGTGAAGTTAGCCAGAAAAAGAAACAAAAACAGGATGATGTTCACTCATCTGTGGAATACCGAACACTGAATGTGGAAATGTACTGTAAAGGGGCTGCTTCAATCATCCCTGATTCCAGTGTTTAGAGAAAAGCTTAACAAAGAAGGAAAGAAATTTGGGGCGGAAGAGAACCAGAAGTTTACAGGGATCAGGGATTCATTTATGCCAGTGACATGAGTGAGGGGTGTAGCCATTTGCCCAAAACACAGATGCAACAGAACTGAAAACAAGAGATCTAAGCTGTAACCATTGAAACCTAGTCATGTACTTGTCCAGATGACCGGCGGGGGTAGAGTGGGGACTGGGGTGGGGAGGGAATACGGGAACACGGGTGGAGGGAAGCTGATGCAGGGATCGGTGTTCAATTATTGTACACCTATACACAAATATCAATAACTTTGAAAATACTGGCACTTGCTCCGATATTTTCCTGTGATGCTGAGACCATAGATGTGGTTGTGGGGATGGAGCCGCACCCCACCTTTCAAGTCCCATGCTTGGTACACTGGGCACTCTAATGGCATAATATTTAGTTTCAACAACAGAATCTTACAGTACACTTGTATGCAACACCCCTGTTCTCTAAAGAAATTGCTGTAATGCCACATCCTGAACCTGTGATTTGAGTTCTGAAATCAAACAAAATGCACAATGAGAATTAGTCCAATGTTGAATGGAATGCAGTTGAATGACCAAGCAGGTGGAGAACATTTCCATAGTCTCACAGTCCAAGCAAGCCTACAGAAAGGGAAAATCTGCAGGAAGTGTTGCTGGGAGGAGCTCGGCAATCCCCAAAAAAGCCTTTTGGATTTTGCTTTTAATTAGACCCAGTGATGCTTGGGATACCATAGGGGATGCTGGACATCGAAGGTAGGCGGCATCTGTAAGGCGAGCACCCTCCGTGATGCACTGCTGTTCTGGTTCGAATTAGCTTCACGATGGGCTCACAGTCACAATTTAACACACACACAATAAAACAATATTTGGTGCATACAAGCGTACAGCAGGTAAGCATTTGCCTTGCATGAGGCTGACAGGGGTTGATCCTTGAACACTGTCAAAAGCAACTTACGAGAACCACCAGGAATAACTGCTGACCATCCGCAGGCCCACAAACAAAAGAAAACTAAATTTCTTCCCATATTCACAAAACCATGGCAATGACCCAAAGCAAAGATATGCATGGTGTCAGATTGACTGAGCGAAGTCCAGAAAGGGCACCCGACCCTTTAGGTGTACAGTCAAGCTAGTTATACAGCCGGGAACACAAGGACTACTTGACATACCTGATAGATAAGGAAGAATGACAACAAAGTCAAGAAAGCAAAGCACAGGATCTATCCGAAACAAAGAGCTCCGGGGAGAAGACACCCCTACCCCATGCCACACCTCCACATCACATGTTCTAGGGATGAAAAAGGGATACTCAATGTCCAATGAGCAACTCAAGATGTTGAGGATTGGAGGACTCCTGGGTTGGCCACATGCAAGGCAAGCATCCTACTTGCCCTTCAATTGCTCTGGCCATTTCTAAATAAATGGGAGAAAACGGGAAAAAATGGGAGAGCAATTACAAAGCTTTCAGGTTTAAGCCTCGGTCATACAATGAAACACCCGTCCCTTCACCATGCCCATTTCCCACCACTAAAAACCGAAATATACCGCCATTCCACAGCCTCCCCCTACCTGTGGGGCAGATAATTTCCACATTCTTCTTTCTACTTTGATTACATTCAATATTTTGACATGAGACCCACCATTATTATTTGGGATTTTACCCCAGCACTCAGATCTGGCGAAAACGCAACAGCAGACTATTCTTTTTCGATTGCTGGTTAAAATAACATATGATTTTTGGAATTCTGAAATTTTAACAACTAAATCTGAAGGGATTTCTGCCAAAACCTGCTGGGTTCCGAGATTTGTTCCTGAGTCTCTGGGACTATGGCCATTAAACAGCTTTACCACAAGCCAGAGAGGCGGTTCGTGGGAATGACATAGGCTCATGTTGGGGTGGGGAGGAATTGGGAGGCTCCACCCCATCCTGAGAGGCCCCATGTATCTTCCTGAGTGTGGGCCCAATCCTGACTTTCCAAAGGCCTTTGGAGGATGGAGGCCACCGAGCCACCAAGTCTGAGCAGTTGGGGGTATAGCACCAATTCCTCCTGGGGTGGACCGGGGACAGTAACCTACTGCAGGGTCCAGACACATTTCTGCTAAAATGCGCTGGGTTTCGAGATTTGTCTCTGAATCTCTGGGATGAGAGCCATTAGGCACCTTGATCATGAGTCACAGAGGTCAATCATAGGTGCCAGACAACTCGGGTTTTCGTTGGGGTGGGGTGAAAAGTGCCGGCTCCACCACCATCCAGTTAGGCCCTGCATATCTCCTCACAAAAGTCCCAAACCTAACCGTCCAGGAGCAATAAGAGATGGCAGCCACTGAGCCGCCAGGCACGAAACCTATTGCCACCTGAAATACCCAGCTTTGGTAACCTACTGTGGGGACCAGACACATTTCTGCTGCAAGCCGCTGGGTTCCGATATTTGTTACTGAGACTCTGGGATCATGGCCAAGTGATAAAGAGCCAGAGTCCGTACATGGGCAGAGACTCAGGGTCTCATTGAGGTGGAGAGGAAAGGGCAGAGTCCACCCCAATCCCATGAGGCCCTGCATGTCTTGTCACTGCAGGCCCAAACCTGTCTCTCCAATGGCCTCTGGAAGATGGTGGCCACCGAGCCACCAAGTGGGATCAGGTGGAGATTCAAACTCTTTCCCCCTTGTGGTGATCTGTCACTGGTAGCTCATTGCGGGAACCGGGAGCATCTCTGCAAAAAGCTTCTGGGTTCCGAGATTTGTCTCTGACTCTCGGGGATCATAGCCTTTAAGCAGTTTGATCAGGAACCAGAGAGACCTGGCCTCCAATTATATAGCTGAGCCGGAAATGGTTTGTTGGTGTGTCACGCACATGCCTACCTTTTGGCCATTTACTGTCTTGGAAGACTTTTGCCCAAAGTTTTTGTTGTCTGGCAAAAGGCACAGCATCAATTTCGGAGTATCTGGAAGTCTGACGGTGCCATCAGGCTGCTGATGCACTCGCCTTACAGGCACAGACTGACCTGGTGGTGGTACCATACACGCAGAAAGTAGAAATTCTATTTATGGAAAAAAACTCCAATAGTGGGGTTGAACTCACTGTAAAGCGAGTAGGATGCTTGCCTTGCTGGTAAAGGTAAAGGTAAAGGCCCTCTCGTTGTTCGTCAATTTCCTTGAGCGTGCCTTGCTGATCCATGTCAAACCTCCCCATCCCATAGGAACCCAGAAAAACCACAGAATAATTTCTGAGCTGCAGAACCAGAAGTAACCTTGAGCATCAAAGAATCCCTTCCAACTCCCCTGAATAAAAAAGCTATTAAAATTAATCCAAAGAGGGGCTGAAGTGATAGCAGAGCGGGTAGGACATTTGACTTGCACATGACCTATCCGGGTTCGAATCCCAGCAACAATATGGTCCCCTGAGCTTTACCAGGAGTAATTCCTGAGTGCATAAGCCGGGAGTAACCCCATGTGCAACGCTGGGTGTGACCCAAAAAGCAAAAAAAAAAATTAATCCAAAGAATAAATTTTCAGAGGCAAATACCTCTCACTTGTCCAAACCCCAGCACAGAAACCAATGAAACTGACCGAAGGCAAAAGTGTCCCTTTCCTTTGTGGGCTGCCCGTGAACATATCTGGAGTTTCAATAAGTGTTATGGCTAGTCCAAAGGCTCCAAACAGGGTCCTGTAGAGTCTCGAGTAGGGAGGAATGAGATGACCAAGACCCCCACTCTCTTCAGCTCCTCACACCAACACCAAGGCCTGAAATCCATATGCCCACCCTCCAGTGCCATCTTGGAACTGGATGCAATCATGGCTGCACGGGCCCTCAGGATAACGCACCCTCATCCATGACACCTGAGCCACAGAACAGCATCCAATGCACCCCTCAAAAGCTCCACATCCACTAAATCCTGGATATCCAGAACAAGTAAGAAACAAGCGTGAATGCACCATAGAAGCTGGCGTGACCTGGCGCTCAAGTTCCCAAACCAGGATTTTCAGGGGGCTCAAGCATTCCAAATCCTAACGCAGGAAAGACTGAAGAATGGAGGCTTTCCTGTTTTTCCATTTTCAATGTATTGAATGCTGCATCTTGCTTGATTTCTGCCATAATTCCTGCTAACCAGCCCCTCTGGGCCAAACCAGAAGCATAGCAAACAATAACAGAGTAGTGAGCCATGACAGCTCTGAGCAGGGGGGTGTTTCTGTACCAGTTTATTCAGTCACCTTCCTCCTTATTTTCATCACTAGGACCCATAATTTACAAGTTAACACACAAGAAATTCCAAGCACAAGAATACTGGAATAGGTGCAGGCCGGGTGAAAATCAGCAGGCTTCAGCAAAGGACTTCCCATATTCCTTACATATACACGGTTTCTCTCCACTGTGAATTCTCCTATGTACAGTCAATTGTGAGGATGAAGTAAAGGCCTTTCCGCATTCCTTACATATATATGGTTTCTCTCCAGCGTGAATTCTCCTATGTACAGTAAGTTTTGAGGATGTAGCAAAGGCCTTCCCACATTCCTTAGATATATTACGGTTTCTCTCCAGTGTGAATTCTCCTATGTATACTGAGGCCTGAGGATCGAGTAAAGGCCTTTCCACATTTCTTACATATACATGGTTTCTGTCTAGTGTGAAAACTTCTATGGATACTGAGGCCTGAGGATCGAGTAAAGGCCTTTCCACATTACTTACATATATATGATTTCTGTCTAGTGTGAATACTTCTATGGATACTGAGGCCTGAGGACTGAGTAAAGGCCTTTCCACATTCCTTACATATATACGGTTTATCTCCAGTGTGAATTCTGCTATGTACACTAAGTGCTGAGGCTACAGCAAAGGCCTTTCCACATTCCTTACATATATACGGTTTCTCTCCAGTGTGAATTCTCCTATGTACACGAAGTCTTGAGGATTCAGCAAAGGCCTTCCCACATTCCTTACAAATATATGGTTTCTCTCCAGTGTGAATTCTCCTATGTACACTAAAGTCTGAGGATTCAGCAAAGGACTTCCCACATTCCTTACATATATACGGTTTCTCTCCAGTGTGAATTCTCCTATGTACAGTAAGTCTTGAAGCTCTAGCAAAGGCCTTTCCACATTCCTTACATATATACGGTTTCTCTCCAGTGTGAATTCTCCTATGTACACGAAGTCTTGAGGATTCAGCAAAGGACTTCCCACATTCCTTACATATATACGGTTTCTCTCCAGTGTGAATTCTCCTATGTACAGTAAGTCTTAAAGCTCTAGCAAAGGCCTTTCCGCATTCCTTACATATATACGGTTTCTCTCCAGTGTGAATTCTCCTATGTATATTGAGGTCTGAGGATTGAGTAAAGGCCTTTCCACATTCCTTACATATATACGGTTTCTTTCCAGTGTGAATTCTCCTATGTGCACTAAGACTTGAGGCTGCAGCACACGTCTTCCCACATTCCTTACATATATACGGTTTCTCTCCAGTGTGAATTCCCCTATGTACAGTAAGTCTTGAAGCTCTAGCAAAGGCCTTTCCACATTCCTTACATATATACGGTTTCTCTCCAGTGTGAATTCTCCTATGCATAATAAGATGTGATGATTGATCGAAGGCCTTCCCACATTCTTCACATGCAAAAGGTTTCACTCCTGAATTTATATTCATATGGTCATGATGGAGTAACCCTTGACTCACACTTTGTTCTCGGAGCTGACTTTTCTGGGGATTCTGTCCACTGTGGTTTTCTAAGGGAACACCACAGTGCTGAGAACATGGGGAGGCTCCCCCACATTCTTTACACTTAGATGGGTTCTGCTCACGGTGACTGTGGTTGAGGGTATGTTGCTGTGAGTGACTCACTATAAACAGTGCTCCTCTCCCTAGTAGGTTCTCCACTGGGGAATTTTCTGTCTGTGAACTGAGAATAACACACTCCAATGAATTTTTTCCAGTAGAGGGCTTCTTCAGAGTGAGGTAGCTCTCGCCATTCTGATCACCCTCAGAAGACATCCCGCCTGTCTCGGAGTCCTCATGGGGCTGAGGGCAGGATTGCTCACACGAGACATTATCATACAGAGCAGGATCAGAGACATTCCACTCGGGGTGGAAGCTTTCCTGTAGAACAACAGAGGATTCTAATTATTGACTTACTCACTGAGTCTTCCTGTCAAAAAAACTGAGCCCTTCAGATGTGGTTTCACACATATGCACCACAAAAATGCAATTACTGGCATATGAATTGTCTTACTATTGAATAACTTCATGTTATTCTAAGTTGGACACACAACATTGATGGATAGAGTGTCATTAAATTCTGTGACTTCCCCCCTTTAAATTAATGAAGGAATACAACTAGAAATAATTCCTTCTATAGAAAACGGACACATCAATTTCAAGAGAAAATGAAATACATCCCCAGTGGTTTTGGTTAAAGCTCAGAGTAGACCTGTGATGCAGGGGTGAAGACTATGCTGCATCGTCACACAGCTGAGACAGACCATGTGGCCTTTGCAAAGCTCTCGCCACAAGTGATGCCTTTCAGGGTAATTGAAGTATTTTTTTCTTTCTGTTTTGTAGTTTCTATTTATTGGGGGTTGGGTGGGTGGAAGGTCACACCATGCAGTGTCTATGATCAGTTCTGTGGGGCTATGGCGTCTATAAGGCGTGCTGGGTAAGGACCATCCATCCCTGTGCAAAGAAAGTATATTTCTCACTGCACCATCTCTCTAGGGTGCACAAATGAGCTTTCTAAACAACTACCACTGTCAAGCAAATCAAAACGCACAGTATATTTATACATAGTTGATTTCAGCACCTAGTGAAGCTAAGGGTCCTCTACTCCAAGCATCAGGCTTTGGAATTCCTCCCTGCCATTCCCAGTCCTCCACCTTAACCATCACTTATTTGGTCCACTCAGCGGTAGGGCGTTCGCCTTACAAGCGGCCAACAAGGCCGACCCAGGTTCGATTCCTCCGCCCCTCTCGGAGAGCCCGGCAAGCTACCGAGAGTATTCGATATGCCAGACACAGTAACAACCAAGTCTCCAATGGAGACGTTACTGGGCCCGCTCGAGAAATCGACGATCAACGGGAGGGCCTTTACTTACTTACTTACTTACCTGCTGGCATAATAATATTTACTCTGAATTAGTGAATCTTACCAACTCCCTCGTACTTTCTGACCCCATTCCCAAATCTAAGTGCTGTAATGCCAAATCCTGAAGCCGCGGTTTCAGTTCTGAAAGTGAACAAAACATACAATTCAAGCACTTGTCCAAAAATGTAGCAAAATTATGCCATGTAGTTAAGAGTACATTTCTGTGATTCTCAGAGTCCAAAGAGTCCCACACTAAAGAAAAGATTCGATAGTGGAAAACTGTGAGGATCTTGGCAATTCTACACTAGATATTGTTTTTGTTTTTGAGCAGACCTGGTAATGTTCGGAGAACCAGGTTACTGAACACATTATTGAACAGATCACCTTCAGGCACTGCAAGGCACTCCCTGCTGTACTATCATTCAGATCCAAACTAGATCTGTTATGGTCTTACTTATTCGAAAGCCATGGAAGCAATTTACAGGAGCATTCTGTGACTGACATTCCAGGGGAATAAAGAGGAGTGTGAGTGTGGCACAGACCCAAAGATTCAGGAGACGAAGGCCCCGGTCTCAGCAGCGTGTTTCATACATGCTCAGGACACCCATACACTGCACAGGGCCTGAGCCAGGAAGGGTCCTCAGACACTCACCCGCACACATGTCTCTCCTCCTCGACCTCAGGGCTCCTTCTTCCAGCCAGGAGATCACCGCAGGCTTCATCCCTGAGTGACCTGCCCCGACAGAGACAGAGGCATGGATAAGTGACAGGGAAAAGGTGACAGGAAAATCCCCATGTTTTCCTGATATAACTGGGAAAGGATCTGAAAGGCATGAACAGAATGTCTATTTCCAAAATGCCACAGATTTCTAGTTAATCGAGAGTTAAGACCCAAGAAAATATCACAAATATTCTAGACCTGGCCTTGTGTATGGCCGACAGGGGGTTGTTTAGCACAATATGTTGTTGGTTTTTGTCCTGTTTGGGATCTGACCTGGCGATGCTCAGGGGTGACTCCTGACTCTGTATTCAGAAATCACTGCTGCTGGTGCTCAGGAATGACATGAGTTGCCGGGGATTTAACCCACGTGCGCCGCTTGCAAGAAAATCACTTTCCTCCCTGTAATGTCTTTCTAGGTCCAGAAGCACATAGAGTTTCCTGAGCCCCTCATGAACTCATCAGGGATTTCAGTAAAAGTAAGTGCATAATAAATCTGGAAATGACCAAGGGTGGGAAGAGACCCTTATTTTTTAAGCTAAAATATGTATACAGAAAGAGAGCACAGCAAGAGTTTCTCACGGAAATTCCAGTTGCGATACCAGATATCTCCTAGGGTCCCTCATGCCAGCCAGGAGTGATCCCTGAGTACAGAGTCCAGAAGAAAACCCTAAGTCCTGCTGAAGTCTCACAAGAACCATTAGAAGTAAATCCAAGCACTGAAATAGGGCAGCGTCTAATGAGTTGAGAGACGAAATATCAAATCCCCTGTGGTGGAAGAGAGATAGTACAGCACATAGGACAGAAGCGCTGCACACACAAGTGCCTTTGATCCCAGCCAGCCCATATGGTCTTGGAGCAAGGCCAGGTGTGGATCCTGAATACACAGGCAGGAATAATCCATAGTCCCTAAGGAAAAAAGAAAATGCCAAAACGTTGAGTGGCTGGTCCAATAGTATGGGGGTGAGTCACCAACATTTTAAGTTTCCAAGAGGTTTCAGTCCACGGTACCCCATGGCCCCTGAGCACTCTTAGGAGTCATCCTTTAGCACAGAGCCAGGAGAACTGTGAACTGTGCCCCAAAACAAAGGCAACAGCAAAACCAATTAAACATACAAAAGTTCATGTAGTATACAAAGTAAATTGATTCACCAATGGATGGATCTATTTCAAGGGACCTGAGCGATAACTGGGCAGAAAGGGATCTTCCCATGGACACAGTCGACACGGGATGATCTGAATCACCCCATAGGATCTGGCGACCCCAAAAGAGTAATTCCTGAGGACAAGGCTGAGAGTAAGGCCTGAGTATCCACAGGTGAACCCTAAAACAAAACAAAAACAAAACAAAACAAAACAAAACGAAGGAGGGAAGAGCTACTGCACGGCTGTCCAATATCCAAGCGCGTCACAGAGCTACTGTTGGACACACAGCTGCCGCCCAACCCCAGGGACCGCACACGGGTCTCTTCAGACACGGTTGGCTCCACACTGCTCTCACCGACAGCCTGCAGATGCTGGTAGGTCTCCAGCATCACGTCCCTGTAGAGCTTCCGCTGAGAGGCCTCCAGGCATGACCATTCCTTCAGGGTGAAGTTCACAGCCACGTCATTGAAGGTCACTGCGTCCTGAGTCAGCACACGGAGAGGGTGGGAGTCAGAGTATATCTTAGCCTCATTCCCACTACTCTGAGGCCAGGACCCAGGGTCCTATAATGTCGCTGGGCCTCTACCCTCTGAATGAACCAGCCTCCATGCACACGCATGGCTGATGGGCCCCAGAAATCACATAAGGCAGCTGGATCTGCTAATGTGGGAGAACGTTATACAGAAGGTTCTTGGATGTATCTGCCTTTCCTGGTAACCCCAGGGCCAATTCGAGCACCACTGTACCAGTGAGCACTGTAGAGAGGATCACCTGAACACAGACTTGTACGATTCAAAAGACTATCCCTGGGTGTAGGAAAAAACACTGCATGCTCACCGCTGCACCCCAACAGCACAGGACCACTAGGATTGAGAACTCGACAGTCCATATAGACAACTACTCAGAGCAGTGCATGGCATGTGTGCCTGTAGGAACTCACTGCTCAGGACCGCCCCAAATCCCGCTCAAAGAAGGTAGAACTTTCTTTACCCAAACATCTCTACTGGCCTCAGAGATCCTTGGCTCTTTCTCCTTGGGATCGGTGCATGCCCAGAAATCCACACATAAGATTATGTGAACGTAAGACTCTATGACCGAGCAGGTAGTCTCTCCAAAGTAGGAAGGACAAAACAGGAGAAAAGCAAGTCTGGGGGCCTAAGTCACTGTAGTTGCCAGGGCCCAAACGGGGCCAACACACCCCAGCGTGCTCTGAGGCCCGTCACTTGTGAATCCAGAGCAGAGTCAACAGGACAGCTGATGACAAAAACAATGCAAAAGAAGCCAAAGCAGCAGGTTGGCATAACAGCACAGCTGTTCCGGGGACAGCATGTGGGACTGGCGATCCCCAACATCCCATATGGTCCCAGAAGCACTGCCAGGGGCAATGCCAGAGGGCAGCACAAGGAATGATTGCGAGAATCCTTGCTCTGCCACCCCAAATAAAACAAAAAACCCAAGATGAAACCTTTGGACCTCCAGCATCCCATTGGTCACCTAGACCTGTCAGGAATGAGCACTGAGTACTGAGCTTTGAGTACTCCTCATGCACCACTGGGTCGGCCCCAAAGCCAAATAAAACAAAACAAATGTACACAAAAGAAGTTTCCAACAGCAGAATGGGATGGTCCGATCAGAAGTCTCATCTTGGAATTCGTCCAAAAGAAACTCAAAACTGAAGGGCCAGGAAGCCTGGGCATTCCTGGTACTACCTCATGTAATTCTATCTCTCTACGCCTACCTGAGAACGGTTTATCAGAATCCGTGTAACCATCTTCTCCTGTCACTGTTGTTCTGAGGATCAGCAGGAAGCTCCAGGTGTTGTCTGCTCAGGGAGAGATGAAGAGTCACAGATGCTTTGCAGCTTGATGTGAGTGAGCTGAAATTCATGATCCGGAGAAAGAACACCGGTATTGTGGTTAGAAGACAATAATGTGAATTGGGTGCTTGACTAGATGAACCGATCAATCCTCTGCATCCCATATGGCCCCCAGCAGCTCCAGGAATAATACCTGAGCTTAGAGACTCGAGTTAGTCATGAGCATCTCCGGGTATGTGCCCTCTCTCCCCCCCAAAATCTAAAGAACCAAAAATAGTCCCCCAAATACAATTTCATTGGCAAACCTGAGCCACCTGCAAGTCCCCTTCCCCCCATCCTCCGCATGAACCAGGCTCTCACAGCAGACTATGAAGATGACCAGCAACAGGTCTCCTTTCATTAGGTGGAGGGGCTTAAGCTCTGCCTTTCAAATCTGGAGATTCTACAGAAGCGAGCTTAGGGCCAATGGTCCAAACATGGGACTGCTGGGAGGTTTGGGACGGCCAAACCCCTGGCTGAGTCCCACATTCACCCACTGTTGCCCCATCCTGATCTGGAGACGATCGTGGCCAAGAGGCCCCCCAGGATCAAGCACTCACAACTGCGACCTCTGCACCCTCATACAGCCCCCACTGCACCTCCAAAGCTCTGCATTCCCCTACAGCCTCCACTGCACCTCAGAATCTACCCGATGTCAGGGAACTGAAAAACCAGCACAAAAATGCCCCCCAATCTGGCTCAGGCCCTCCGCTCACAGTGTGGAAATGGGAAGGTGTGGGGTGCTCATAGGAGGCTGCTCAAATCCTGCCACAAAATACGCCTTCAGAGTCCCCCTTTCTTGATGGAGCGCAAATTTACTTGTCCTTTGCCAATTGAACAAAAACCCCAGTGTCTGTGTCATGGATGGAAAATGAACCATGACATACTTATGACATCACTTCCATTTCCATAAGGTGCCTTAAAGAGACAAGAGTCTAGGCACTGAGAACCTTTTTGCCACCCAGGTGAATCTGTGCTGCAAGGGGGATGGATTCGAATAAAGGAGTGGAGAGGCAAATGCTGGACTGGTCGGTCACACACCGGGGGCCTGAGGGTAAGGAGAAGTCCCCTGATCCTGCATTGTCACCTAACATCGAACCAATGATATCGAAACACAGAATGTTACCCTGAATCTTGTCAAATGATCCCTGAGCTCAGAGACAAGAGTAAACACTGAGCACTGTAGGCTATGGTGAAAAATATAAAAAGAAAAAAGGCAAATTCTACTGAAGGGGGGGAAAATGATGTACAAAGGAAAATTGGAGAGTGAACCATTAAAAGCGTCAAATTTCGGGTCCTTAAAAATTTCCTATTTTGGGGGATGGAGAGATAGTACAGCGGGTAGGGCGTTTCCCTTGCAAGCAGCCAGGCCGCGTTCGATTCCCAGCATCCCATATGGTCTCCTGAGCATTGACAGGAGTAACTCCTGAGTGCAAAGCCAGGACTAATCCCTGTGCATCGCCAGGTGTGACCTAAAAAAGAAAAAAATCCCCTATTTTTGATCTATCCCTGCTACAGAAACTCACCGTTTCTCCTGAATCCCTATTGTTCTTTCACCATTGTTCATGCATGTATATGTGTATATATAAGTGTGACTTTGTGTGATTTCTGTTTCGGGGCCACGACTGGCAGATTCAGGGCTTACTCCTAGCTCTACACGCAGGAATCAATCTGGGACAGACCATATGGGATGCCGGGGATAGAACCTGGGTCGATCGCTTGCATGGTTAAGTCCTTACTGACTGTACTATGGCTCCAGCCCTAAGTAAATGTGCTCCTAGCACACCCAGTGGGATTCCTGAGCAAATGTCCTGACTCCTGAAAACCAAAACTTTCTTGCTTAAAAATACAAAACCCTCTACCCTGGTTGGATTCTAATTCTAAACAATTTAGGTTTAACATTGGTTCATCATTTCTTCTCTGTTACAAGGAGCTTAGGCTTACTTAGTAACACCCATCCCAATCACTCCCATTTCCTTAGTATTCATCTTTAACTTCCCTGTGCTCTGCTTCCCCTATATGTCAATCACCCATTTCCAGAACCACAACCTTTGAATTGTAAAGTCAGATTCTTCAGAGGTCTCTGGATTTTATATTTGGAAGTGAAATGTTGACTTTATATCCTTTATATCCTCTGCAGTTTACTTTAGACAAATATCCCTTTTTGCTCCTGGACAAGGACCAGTGCAGTTCCAGGTTGGGAGGATTGTGCTGGAAGGATTGGGATGGCCATGCCCCCAGCCCTCAGCTTTGTATAGACAAAGGAAGGCAATATTATGCTTTTGTAACTTCAGAGATAATTGACTGCTGATAGTATATACTCTTGGGCATTGTCATGTTTATGAGACTTAAGCCTCAGCTGCCCTTTGTTCTTAGCACCCCAAAAGCAAGAGACTGGATGGACCCAGGATAGCTGTCAGCTACTCTGGCATCAAAAAGGGACAGGTAAGCACCATAACATAGAGGAGTGACTGATAATTTAAGCAGATAAACATTTGGCAGAGGAAATTGGTTGATCTCTGCCATGATCCTCTGCAAACCAGTGCCTCTGAGCCAAGTGAGAGTCACAGCAAAGAATGAAACCATGGTGAGTCTTACCCAGCAAAATGCAATGTTTGTACCTATTTACTTCTTATTTAATTCCTTCCACCTTGCTTTATCACTAAGAACCATTACTTACCAGTTAGCATACTGGGAAGTCCACATGCCAGGACACTGTCATAACCATGGTGCAGGGGATAATCAGAAAGTACCTTTCAGTTATGGTACTAGTATCACAGGAAGCTTTCACACGTAACAGGATTATTTCCTTCCTTACTGTGTTTTGTATCAATCCCCCACCCAGTTATTGAAACTAAAATTGTTTTACCTCAGGGCCCTGTTCTGACGCCGGCCATGGTTATCATGGAAGTGATTGATCCAGCATAACTTTTATATTTACTAAAGCTTGAGGGAACATGAAGGCCTTCCTATATTCCTTACCTACAGTATTTTCTCCAGGATTTTCATTAAATTCGCAGGTGCGAATAATGCGCTTTCCATGTACTTACAAAAATATATATATATTCTTACATATATAAATCAATATGTAGTTATATATAGCTTCTCTCCATTGTGAATTCTCCTATGGATAAGGCCCGAGGATCCAGGAAAGTCCTTCCCACACTCCTGACAGATATAAGGTTACACTGCAAAATAACTTTTCACATGCCCAGTAAGGGCTGAAGACAAACTGAACACCTTTCCACATTCCTTACACTTACGAGGTTTCTCTGCACTGTGAATGTTTCTGTTCAGAAAGCTATGCCAATTGCATCAAAATCTTCCTGCAGTCCTTAAATATATAAGGCTCAATCCAGGATAAATTTCTCTCACACAGCAAAGCTTGAGGATTGAGCAAAAATCTTCCCACACCCCTACATATGTTTTCTTCAGTATGAATTTTCCTATGTTTAATAAGGAGTTAGGGGAAAGTGAAGGCTTTTCCAAAGTCTTTAGAAACATAAGGTTTGTTTCCAGTATGAAAAGTTCAGTGTCACAAAAGGACTGTGAAATAAGCAAAGGCCTTGCCACACTCCTTACATATATATATATATATAGATATAGATATAGATATAGATATATATATATAGAGAGAGAGAGAGAGAGAGAGAGAGAGAGATTCACTGCAATGTGCATTTTCTTATGGACAGAAAAGTTTGAATAGTAAGTGAAGACCCTCCCACAGTAGTGACACGAATACTGTTTCATTCCCCTGTATGAATTTTCCTATGCTCAGAAAGACCAGAGAGGAAATGAAAGGCCTTTCCAACTACCTCACATATATCAGGGTTTTCTGCGAAACAGAAATTATGAAACTAAGACTTCAGGAATAAGCAAAGGCCTTCCTACATTGCTCACAATTTATCTCTCCAGTGTGAGTTTTTCTGTGTACTAAGGCTTGTGGAATAAGCAAAGACTTTCCACTCCGTATATGTATATGTATATGGTTTCTTTCCAGTGTGACTTTTTCTGTGCATACTGAGATGTATGAGTCAGAGAAAGGCCACAGCACATTCCTTACATGCATACAGACTCTCCAGTATGAAATCTCCTGTGTATAAGGTATGAGGATCCATTGAAGGCCTTCCCACAGTCCTTAAACTTAAACGGTTTCTCTCCTGTGTGGATGTTCACATAGTCCCACCGGGGTGATGCTGGACTCAAAAGTTTGTCCTCAGTGCTTACATTTCTGGGAATTCTGTCCAATATGGGCTTTTATGGGAAAGTGATGGTGCTGAGGAAATGGGAAGAGTGATCTTCTGATCACCCTCAGAAGACATCCCACCTGTCTCAGAATCCCTGTGGGGATGAGGGCGAAATTGCTCACTTGAGCCTTTATCACAGTGTGCAGGAAGAGACATTCCACCAGGGCTGGCTCCTTCCCTGTAAAAGAACAGAGAAGGATTCCAATCATTAGTCTATGCCATGAGAATTTTCATGTCAAAAGAAATCAAGCTCTGCAGGTACGTAGCTGGTAGAGTATGGGACAATGAGTTTCTTGGGGAAGTAATAAATCAAGATGGGGTTGAAAGCAGTGACTCTGAAGCCAACCCTGGTGATTCAGAGAGGAACTGGCCTAGTGGAAACCCAGAGTTGGAGACATGGAACAGGAGCAAAGGCTGGTAAGGACATCAGAGACCAAGGTCCGGCCAACGTTCTACCCCTTAACAACACTCAAGCAGGGGACTCTCAGCTACAAAGAAAAACCCAGGAGGCAGTTTCAGAAACATGATTTCAAACTGAGAGTATCAGGCTAGTACAGTGCGTTGCATGCAGTCAATCTAGTACAATGTCCGTAATTCCAAATGGTCCTCTGAGCACAATCTGACTCATAGATGGATGGAATTTTGCCCTATCCAAACATAAATGTTTCTCTTTTTTACCTCTAATATTTAGTAAAGTGACATGGGTGGGAATTAGGAATGTGAGCAACCGTGTGAGTAATCACAGGTAAACGGAATGGTCTGCTGGGATGTGTGGAGCTTGGGACCTGACCCATATTCCCACTTATAAAAGATTTCATCAAGGCGCCCCTTCCATCCTTTCAAACGACATTCTCTGCACAGTTACGTGCATCTAAACTCTCCAACTGAGACCAGAGCAACTGTAGATCTGGGTAGGGTGTTGCTTGCACATGGCCAAACTAGGTTCATTCCCCAGGATCCTGTAGAGTCTCCCGGAGCACCAACAGAAATAATACCTGAGTGCAAAGCCAGGAGAAACCACTGAGGATCACCAGGTATTGTAGAATAATAGTGGTCTGCCCTTTCTCCCTGGCGGGTAAGAGCTTTTATCTGTTGATTGCCCATAACCTTTCAATTACCTTTGTCTCCTGATCAGACTTGACTTGGAAAGATTGTCTTTCTCTTCTCCTTAATGTCTTTTGCATGGTTAGCTATTTCAGAGCAATTGCTTTTTGTATGGATACAGGAGGACAGTTACAAAGACAAGCCTGAGCTTGAGAGTTGATGGTCTCCAGATAATATTACATCCTGGACATCTACTCTCTTGACTGAAGCCTCAGTTTCCCTTACTTCCTCCATCCCCAAAAGAAGGGTCCGATGAGGGTCTAGATGGACCCAGGGCAAGTGGTGAGCTAGCTACCCTGGCATCGAAATGGGCCTGGACAAAGTACCATAATGCTTATCTATAAGAGCCTGGTCATGGACAAATTCTGTCATGAAACAAAATGTAATAACTAGACTTGGACGCTGCTGGGATTAGGAGTGATTGATCCGGCCTGAGCACTGTGGTCTGAGTCTGTGGTGAGAAGTCCCCAGGAGTGTCACCCACAACCCTAAAATTTTATATTACTGTGTCCATACAGAATGGTAATCATTAGGAAGTAAAACTAAATATGTCAAATAAGTTGCTGGTCTAAGGAGAGGAGTAACACACCTTAAGGGCTGCTTTTCCTTTCTGCGGTGCAGGTGATGGGGAAGTCTTGAAAACCATTTTTCATGGCGCTTCCCGTGGGGAGGGGTGGACTGGGGTCGTGGTTAGAGAGAAAAAAGAGCAGCTTCAGGGAGACAGGGCGAATGAAAGAGACTGAGAAAAGGGATGGTCCTCCTCCACCCAGATACCCTATCTTCCAGTACACAGGCGTTACACCCACCAACTGCCCCCAGTGCTGTGTAATCCCATCAATGCCCAAGACCCAGAGAATATAAAACCCTGCTCCTAGAAGAAAACACGCAGTCTCCTGCCTCCGTGTTTGGCTGTCTTACTGGGGCGCTTTGGAAGAGGGTGTGTTGAGTTTCCCTCCCCACCCCGAGCAGAGCCCCGGCAGCTGAAGACCTCTGGTTTGAGCCACAGTCCCACAAGTTCGGACGAGCCTCACGCATGAAGGAACTGGCAGAGAAACCCAGGTGTGCAGGACCTGGGGCTTAGATCTCCAAGCTGTTCTTATTGGGACTGGGCCTCCTCCATCCTGATCTCCCATCTTCCATTCTGTAGGCGTACAACCATTAAATGTCCCTGGTGCCATGTAATACCACCAATGGCCAAGTCCCAAAGACTAGAACACCGTGCTTTGGGAAGTGCACGGCCACACGAAATCTTATTATCTAGTCTTACTATGGAAAAACTGGCAGGCTACCGGAAGTATCCTGCCCACACCGCAGAGTCTGGCAAACTCCCCATGGTGTATTCAATATGCCAAAAACCAGTAACAATCATGGTTCTCTTTCTCCTGACCCTGAAAGAGCCTCAAATGTGGCATTTCTTAAAATCTCAGGGATAGGAAGAAGGAGACATTACTGGGGCCTGCTTGAGTCAATCGATGAACAACAGGATGAGAATGATACAGTGAGAAAAGAAGAGACATAGAGTTAGAGGACACGGTTCCGACTTAGAGAGAAGGCTGAGAACTGAGAGTAAGAGTGGCTGGGGAGATTGGAGAGGAGTCACAGAGAGCATGGGAGAGCAAGTTAGAGAGAGGGTTGGACAGAGCTTGGAGAGACAAGAGACTGAATAAACTGCAACTAATCAGCAACCAGCCTGGTCCTCATTCTACTCTTTCTACTTTCATCGGTCCAAAGGAACAGCTGTCCAGGGTGGAGAAGTGGCTCGAGAGCACCAAATGTGGACAGTGAGAGAGAGCCGCCAGGAGAGACCAGGAACATCTGTGAACGTGTAAATCCTGTTCAAACCCCCACTTCTCATAGGGTCCCCAAGGCCCCCCTGGAGTGACTCCTGAGTGCAGAGTCAGGAGCAAGCCCAGAGCACTTCTGGCTGTGATACGAAAAAAAAAAATTGAACTGTGGGGGGCTGGAGCGATAGCACAGCGGGTAGGGTGTTTACCTTGGACACGACCAAAACCAGGTTTGATTCCCAGCATCCCAAATGGTTCCCGAAGCACCGCCAGTAGTAATTCCTGAATGCATGAGCCAAGAATAACCGCTGTGCATCAACAGGGGTGACCCAAAAACCCAAAAAGGGAATTGTGTAGTTAATCAGAAAAAAAACACAACTTTCTCGACTTAGCAAAAGCATTTTTATGATGGCTACAGGGATAGCACAGACCCTGAATTGCTTGTGGGGCACATAGCTGACCAGGGTTCAATCCTTATCACCTCACAGGGTCCCCAAAGCTAGCATTATCAATGAGAACAGAGCCGGGGTAAACTCTAATCTCCATTCGGTGTAGCCAACCAAAAATAAATCAATAAATTTAGGTGCCAGAACTATAGTTTGGTAGGGTACTGGCCTTGTACACGGCTGACCTGTATATCCCAGTACCATACTGAGTACTGTTTGGTACCTTTTGGCAGCAACCACAGGGTATGACCATATATATATATATATATATATATATATATTCACATATTTATACATATGTATATATATTCACATATATATACACACACACATATATATGTGTGTGTTTGTGTATGTGTGTATATGTATATCAATATACATATATATATATATGTAATTTGTTCACAAGTCAACCTCCACCAACCAGTTTTGTAGAATGCAGGTTTGGGTTTTGGGGCTACAGGTGGCAGAACTTTGAGCTTACCTGAGTGGTGCTTGGGGAATCCCGCGTTGTACAGGAGACTGTACCATGGCAGATTGCTTGCAAGGACCCTTCCTGCATTCCTGGCCTATCTCTGACCCAGGAATTCAAATTCTATATAAATAATGTGAACCTTGTGGGAAAGATACAGGCAGGGGGCAGGGCTGAGCCCCAGCTGGTAGATAGAGTTCAGGGCAGGGTTGCTGGCACCTGGAGCCTTCTGGTTCAAACCTGAGCCAATAGTACAGGCTGCAATTTCAAAGGTTTGCAGCGGCCCCAAAGAGCTGACGAGCTGACAGTGAGTGGCAGGGCACTTGTCATGAACGCAAAAGACTTAACTTCACAACCTGAATTGCCAAGGAGTGATCCTGGAGCACTGCTGGGTTTGGCAAAATCCCGCATAGCCAATCCTCCTCCTGCCCAAATAAAGGGAATGAGGAGTTAACTGCCAACAGAACAGGTGTGAAATCTAGTAATATGTTCTGAACGGTCAGTCCTCTGGGTTTGTTGTTTTGTTTTGGGACCACATCCAGAAGTGCTCAGAGCTTACAGGCCAGGTTTTCAGACTAGGATTTTACTCCTATGGGTACGTGATTTTATCAAAGAAAAAGAGGATGAAAAATTATACTTGGATCCAGAGTGATAGTACAGTTGGCAGGGCGTATGTTCGGTCCCCGGCTTCACACTCAGTCCCCCAAGCAGTCCCAGGAGTGATTCCTGAGTGCCAAGCCAGAAATAACACCTGAGCATTACCGCTATGTCCCAAAAAGGAAAAAGAAAACAAAAGAAAAGAAAAATTAAATTTAGCCCAAACGAGATTTTAAAGTCCAAAATTTTGCTCAGAGCCTCCAACTCCTTCATTTTCCCCTAACAGCCATCTGTTGAAAGGGCTCAAGAAATTTCACGTGTATGAACTTTCCATTAAGGTATAAACAGGAGAGAGCACACCAGACTGAAGAAGATGTCAGCCACCTGGGAGCCCAGAGGGCCTTCCTTGGTATCCAGTGTCCACTAGTCCCCTGAGCACAGAGCAGGGCACAGACCTCAAGTACTACCAGATGTGGCCCCAAATCTCACCTCATCTGCTCCCCAAGTAGTGAGATACACCCAAGGAGAGGAGCTCAGAGGGCTGAGCACCTCATTTACCTTTGGGGAACCTGGCATGGCTCCCCCTGCATCTCAGACACACAGACACAAGAGGCGGAGAGTTTCTCAAAGAATGCTCATGTGTCAAGACAAATTCTCGAGTGGGAGGGTTGGAGTCATACCTAGTGATGCTCAGGGGACAATATCACCTAGAGATGTTGTGGCAGGGATAACTCTGATCACCGCAAGAAAGACAAACGCCCTCCTGGCTGTACTACTGCACCAGCCCCTAAGAGTGAGGCATTTAGAACCTATTGCAGCTGGTCCCTTGAAAACCCCTTTCTGCAATTACTCACTTCAACAGCAGGGCACACCCCTGGTCTTGGAGAGATGAACAGTGGGGATGCCTGGAATCTGGACAGGTGAGGCAGAAATTCTTTTTCCTGAGGAAATATAATCACATAGGGTTAGCAAAGCTAATATGTTGATAGGGTGCTTTTCTTTCAAGCAGCTAAGCCGGGGTCAATATGCAACAGGACATACGCTCACCCACTCCAGCACTGCTAAAAATGATACGTGAACTCAGAATCAAGAGTAACCCATGAGCACTGAGTGCTCTGTGGTCAATAAAAGTACAATAAATTAAGTAATGAAGACATTTCTGGGGCCGGAACGATGGTACAGCAGGTAGGGAGTTTGCCTTCCATGCGGCCAACCCGGATTCGATTCCCAAAATCCCATATGGTCCCCAAGCACTGCCAGGAGTGATTCTTGAATGCAAAGCCTGAGTAAACCCTGAGCATCACTGGGTGTGACCCTAAAAATCCAAGAAAAAGAATTTTATGTGTAAAGAGATTGGAGACACAGTATAGCAGGTGAGGTGCTTGTCTTGCACTCAGCCAAACCAAGTTTGAATCCTGGCATTATTAGAGGGGTTAGGGCACACTCTGGAAGTGATCAAGCTACTTCCTGCTAAGATTGCATATTTGGTTGCAAGACCCACTGTAGCACCACCCTGTTGCACTCCTCCAGACCGCAACCTGAGTTGGCTTAAAGCTCCACACCTTGGGGCCTGAGTGACAACATAGACAAATGAGCATTTCTTTTGAAGGTGGCCAACCTGGGTTTAATTCTGGGCATCCCTCATGGTTCCTAGCACCACTAGGAGTGCTTGCTGGTTTTAGAGCCAGGAGTAACCACAATGCCTCGCTGGGTGTGACCCAAAATGCAAAATAAATAAATAAAAAGGAAAGAGAAGCTCCCCACCTCCCTGAACTCCCAGAACCCACTGAATGCACAAGAACCAGTGAAAATTAAAGGCTCTGCCAAATGCTTTTGACTCCCAAGCACATAAAGAATATACCGCACCCCTCCCCCATCCAGCCCGGCCACCCCCCAAGAACGACAGGACAGAGGGGAGGGTGTTTTTTCCTTCATGCTGCTGATCCAGATATGGGGTACCCTGAGCAACCCCAGGATTGACCCCTGAACACTTCCAGGTGCGGCTCAACACCCCCCACGAGGAAAAAGAATGCACCCCCAGGTCCCTTTGATGAGGGAATCCCATGCTTTAGCCCTTCTCCACAAGCAGCCTAAGGAATGACAGGGGGTCAGTAACGGGATGTCCTGGGGACACTTCTGGGATGACCCACCACCCCTGTGACTGACCAGGTGCTGGAGCCGCCCCAAAACCAAGATAACGCTGAGGTGCCCTCACTCGCCCGCTCCGATATGGGGGGAGACGGGGGCTCCCTCTAGCTCTGATGCTTTCTGCTTTGTGCGGGGCAGAGTGATGGGTCAGCAGGGAGGGCGCTGGCCTCGCATCCCGACACCCCAAAGGGTCCTCGGATCCCCAGGGAGGGGGTCCTGAGCGCCACCGGGTAAGGGTCTAAAACACATAAAAAAATTAAAAAAATTTTTTTTCTCTTGTTCCTTCGGTTATTGTCCTTGTTTCTGGAACTTTCAGAACGACCTCCGGGCTTCCAATTCGTTTTTCTCCTCGACCACGTGCTTCCTCTACCCACCCACCTTTCATTACTGGGGGGTCTGGGGGGCTTTGCTCAGGGGTTACTCCGGGCTCTGGGCTCACACCAGGCTGGTCCCGGGACACTGTGGCATGCCGGGATCGAACCCGGCCGGCCGCGTTCCCCCCTTATGCATCTTTCTAAGTAAGTTCTCCTCAGTAAAAACGAACATTTTTCCCTCAAAATCAATTTATAAAGAAGATAAAACTCTCGGCAGGAGCGCTCGGTGCGTCCCAGGTGAGGGGCCGCCACTCCGGGCCACCGCCACCAAGCGACCCCGCAGCCCACAAGGCGAAGCCCGCGGAGTTTCAGGCGCTCAGAGCGACCACCCGGACGGGCAACGGTAAAACCGACCTCCCGGGACCCCCCTGCCTCCCTGGGTGCCCCCTCACCCGCTCCTCACCTTCCGCAACCACTAGACCCGCCGGCACTTCCGCCCTGAACGCCAAGGCCGGCGGATAAAGGTCGCGGATTTTGTGACGTCACCTGCACGTTCGCCCAGAGCCTTAAAGGGCCAGGCTTCAAGTATTCCTGACCAGGTACTTGCCTGGTCAAAAAGGTTTCTGGGATAGGATCAGGTGATCAGGACATCTGACGTGTGCCAGGTCTGGGATAGATGGAGAGTGACGGACTGGACAGATAGCACGTCCATCGGAAGTCTTTGTTTTGACGAAGGAACTAAAATTCATTTTCTTTGCAAACAGCCACCCAGACCTCCTCTCTGAGTCCCCAAGTTCATTTATATCGCACTGAAAGTCCAGGTCTTGAGTAGCTTCAACTGTTTATTTTCACAATGATAGGAGAGGGCCAGAAACTAAGTGAATCACGTGGCTCAGAAAGGGGTCGGGGTAGCGCAGAAGGGGACTCAGGGATTGGTGATGACTGGGAAGATATTTGTGTAAGCAAAAATTCCTTTGTATGTATTTGTGTGTGTTCAGAGCAAAGGGTGCTCTCCAGTTATTCCTTGAGAGCTGTGCGTAGCAACTCTTCAAACAGTGCTCAAGGTCTACATAGCTGTGAATTCTACATGGATCAGACAAATGAACGGAAAGTCGCTTAACTGCTGTGCAGCTAAATAGTCTTTTAATATTTTAGTACTAGATGATTTATTAAGCTATAATTCTTCCAAATTTGAACCAGTGGGAAAGAATAACTGTAGAGTAGTTGTACCGGAGAAAGCCTCTTTTTCAGACATGTTGATCTCTTGATCTATTGTTTGGCTATGATGATTTGGTGCTTGTTACAGTAAGAATATGAAATTTATTTAAAGGTAAAGGTAAAGGTAAAGACCCTCCCGTTGATCGTCGATTTGCTCGAGCGGGCCCAGTAACGTCTCCATTGGAGACTTTGTTGTTACTGTGTCTGGCATATCGAATACTCTCGGTAGCTTGCCGGGCTCTCCGAGAGGGGCGGAGGAATCGAACTCGGGTCGGCCATGTTGGCCGCGTGTAAGGCGAACGCCCAACCCGCTGTGCTATCGCTCCAGCCCGTTATTTAGTTTACAAGTTTACAAAACCAAAGCAAACACACTGAAGTGAAGGGTAGTATAAGAAGTTAATTTAGCAATGGAAGTAACTTCTTGCAGGAGCCTGAGCGACAGTACAATGCGGAAGATGCTTCATTTGCATGTGGGTGATCTAGTTCAATGCCCTGCATCTCAGATGGACCTCAAGGCCCACCTAAAGTGATCCCTGAGTAAAGGGCCGTGGTAATCCCTGAGTATCATGAGGTGTGGCCCAATAACAAAAACAGAGAAAAGGAAAGGACGTAGAGAAACAGCAAAATGCAGAGCTGTCAAACATCCTGGCCTGTCAGAGTAATGGTCACAGACCCAGCCCAGTCCCCAAGATGCCTTATGGGTCTGTCCTGGCACATGCTCCCACGCAGCTCTCACCAACAGTCCGCAGATGTTCATAGGTCTCCAGTATCACGTCCCTATAGGGCTTCTCTAATATGCGGCCAGGCACATCCACGCCTGGGGTGAAGGTGACGGCCACATGGGTAAAGGTCACTGTATCCTGAGTCAGGACACATATAGGAGCAGGAATCAGGGTCTATCCCCAGCCCATTCCCTTGGCAGTGAGGAGGAGACCACCAGGAATTTAGAAGGGTTCAGCTCAGGGTGTCTCCCCTCAGGATGAAGGAGCCTCCACTCAAAATTCCTGCTGATAGGCCCCAGAAATCATTCTAAGGAAGCTGGATCTGATAAAATGTGAGAAATCTATAGTACAAAGTTCCTGTTAGGTGTCAGCCTTACACACAGATACCCCATGGCCAAACCCACTGGTCCAGTGAGCACTACAGAATAACAACTGCGCACAGACCCAAAGAGACCAATAAAGTGATCCTAGATGTGGCCCCAAACACTAAGCATTCCCCCATACACACAACTCTTGTCCTAGGAATGAAAAGGGAAACTCAATGTTCAGCGAGGTACTCAAAGCTCTGTGTGACATATGTGCCTGTAGAACTCAGAAATCATGGTTCAGGTTTGCCACAAATCTGTCTTGGAAAGTAGTGACTCAGTCCCAAAGGTCCTTTGCTCCATCTCCCTGGGACCATCCCTGGAATTCTGCACAGCATCGTGTGAATGTGACTGTGTGACAGAGCAGGCAAGGCTCTCCAGAGCAGAAAAGACAAAAGAGGGGAAACACATGTCCTTGAACTGAGTCATTGTAGCTTCCAGGGTACTTATGGGGCCCACACACCCTGGGAGTCCTGATTCCATCAGTTGTGAACCCAGAGGACAGAGCCAAGATGAAGCCCTGATGGCCTCCACTGTGGCACAAAAATAAATACGGAAGAAAACAAGGCAGCATGATGGAGGAACAGGAAGGACATCAGGCCAGGGACAATGGGTAGGGCTGGTGGCTGCAGCCATTTCATAGGTCCCCCAAGAAATACCAGGTGCAATGCTGGAGTTCAGAGCTAGGAGTAACCCTTGAGAATCACTAGGTATGGCTCATCCTCTTCAAAATCACCGAAAACAAAACAAAACAAAAAAAACAAGATCAGCAGTGGGCCCCTGGCACCCCATAGGGTCATTACCCACTGTACTACTGCTCCCGCCCCAAAATAGTTATTTTGAAACAATTTTCCAGTTTCAATCAAATGAAATATCAAGTTTTAGATTCAGGAAAAAATAAAATTTCTTAAGGTTTTGAGCAGTGATTTCACCACCCAGTGAAGCTAAGAGCCTCAACCCCAAGCATTAGGCTCTAGATATCCTCTCTGTAGTGCCCAGCCCTCCACTTTAAAAAATCACACGCTTGGTCCACCGAGTATCCTGTCGGCATAATATCTGTTCCAAATTTTACCAGCTCACTCATACTCAATGACACCATTCCCATATCAAATTGCTGCAGTGTCAAATCCTGAATCTGCGGTTTGAGTTCTGAAATCAAATGCAATACGCAGTATAAGAATTCATTGAAAGAAATGTAGTTAAATGAGGCAGTGTGGGTGGAGGACATCTCCTTGGTTCTCACAATCCAAACAGGCCCACAGCAAACAGAAGATCTGATTAGACGATGGGTGTGAGCAGCATGGCAATCCACACAAGATGTTCAGGTTTTGCTTTTTGACCAGACTCTGTGATGTTGGGGACACATATGGGATGCAGGTTATTGAACAAGGTCGGCGGAGTACATGGTAAGCACAGTCCCCACTATACTATTACTCAGGGCCAAACTAGCTTTGTTACGGGATCACTCATTCACTATTTACAGAAAAAGGCGAATGATATTTTGCAGGCACCCGACCAATGTAGGCTGTGCAGCCAGGCTGCTAATGTACAGACTGGGGGGGGGAGGGGACACCAAGGGCTGTGATTCGTATGCACTAACACATCAGGATAAATAATAACAATGCCAAGAAACTAAAGTGCAGGATCATAATTGAGGGAGAATCCAGACGAGTGAAGAGCAGTGTGAGCACAGCACAGAGGCCTGGATCCAGGAGTTCGAGGCTCCCGGGGTCAGCAGCGTTTTTCACTTGCACTCAGGGCACCCCCACACTGCCCAGAGCTCTGCCAGGGAGGGTCCTCAGACACTCACCTGCACACATGCCTCTCCTCCCTGGTCTCAGACCTCCTCCTTCCAGCCAGGAGGTCACTGAAGCCTTCACCAAGGGAATGCCCTACCCCCACAGAGCTCGAATCACAAATTAGTGACAAAGCATCCGTTGCCATTATTCCTAACACTCAACAAAGGTGGGTCCCATCAACGGTCTTAGATGGACCTGGGGAGAGCGGCAAAGCTACCCAGCATCAAAACGGGACAGTCTAGAAAGCATAAAAGCACAGTCTTTATGGAAGTCTTGTAACTTAAAGAAACGGACCTCCAAGGGGTAGGAAAACCTGAACCAGCCTGAAAACTTACAGTAGTACCCTTGCTTGCCTTCAGGGCTGAGGTTGTAACTAATCCAAATAACTGCAAGTGTTCATAAATAAACTTATTTGTTGAATATGTACAACTACAGGGAAAAAATAAAAAACCCACAGAGATGCCAGACAGAATGTCTTCTTAAGTTAATCCCAAAAGAATTACCCCCATTGCAACATTTTATGTCTGCAAATGACCCTCACAGCTAAATGCAGTCCTGTATCCCACCCCCCTCAGTTGTTCTGTAAGTATGCTTTCAGCTCTGCATGAAATGGGCCATTTTGATCATCAATCTTTGTTTCCCATTTCTTTGTTTCTCCACTTTCAGGGAGCAAGTGAAAAAAAAGTGTGAAAGTTCTCCCCAAGCTGGTGCAGACACCCCCCTTATAGTGCAAAGACAGGGAAGTGTGGGGTGCTCACACGAGGCCTTGTCTCCTGCCGCAAAATGGCCTTCACAGTCAGCTTTCCAAAAAGAGACCCTACTATGTCTTTTACCCACAAGAACAATGAAAGCTGGGCCCTGTGTCCAGGATACCAGCAACTGGAGGCCCTGACTTCACTCTCACTGAGTGCAGAGTCAGGAGTAAACCCAAGCATCCAAGCAAGGACAAGGATGGAAAGCCCCCCAAATTTATCACTTAACTTCCCATTAGTCATCGATTTGCTCGAGCGGGCGCCAGTAAGGTCTCCATTTATCCCTGTAGCGTGCTAGTGTAGCCCAATGGCATCTGTTCGCTCCGGGAACATGAAGGGCCTCAAACCGATCGTTCATGATCTTGACGAAGAAGTCTGACCATCTGGAAGGTGGGCGGCCACGCGGTCTTTTGACATCCTGTGGAATCCAGTCAGTAACAGCTCTAGTCCAGCGGTCGTCTTTAAATCTCATTACGTGACCAGCCCATCTGATTTTCGACACCTTGGCAAATGAGACAGCATCCCTGATTCTGATCGTCGACGCATGTCAGAACTCCGGATTCTTTCTCTCATTTGAGTGAAACGTGATATTCCAAGCATATCTCTTTCTATTCTTCTTTGGGAGACCTGAATAGCGTTCTCATCTTGTTTGCATAGGGTCCAGGTCTCTGAGGCATATGTTAATGCAGGAAGAACAGTGGAATCAAAGAGATATGCCCGGAGCCGGAGGTTCTTCGTCCTCTTAGCTATTTCTTCGACGTTCTTGAAGGCGTTCCAAGCCGCTCTCTTCCTCCTGTGCAGCTCGGGTGCCAGGTCATTTGTCATGTTGACCACTCGATGTAGGTATACATAGCTGTTGCATTCGGAGATGGTCGTTCCATTGAGAGCGAATGGGGCATCAGGAATGAGGCTGTTTCTCATAAACATTGTCTTCGAAAGATTCAGCTGTAGTCCTACCTTTCCACACTCACGGTCAAAGTCGGCCAGCATTTGTGCCGCTTGGCTGATGTTTGGTGTTATTAAAACAATGTCATCAGCAAAGCGGAGGTGGTGTAGTTGCCAACCATCTATCTTCACTCCCATTCCTTCCCATTCCAGTCGTCGCATGATGTTCTCAAGGGTGGCACTGAAGAGTTTTGGTGAAATGGTATCACCCCGCCGAACCCCTCTCTTGATATGGATGATTACTTCTTTGTAGAATGGTGAGATCTTGGTAGTGAATCCGCAATAGAGCTCACGGAGGATCCTGATGTATTGAGTTTGTACGCCCTGATTGGCTAGGGCTTCCATGACCGCTTCCGTCTCAACAGAATCAAAGGCCTTCTTTAAATCAATGAACGTTAAACAGAGCGGCATCTTGAACTCCCGAGAAACCTCAATGAGCTTGGTTATTGTGTGGACATGGTCGATGGTGCTGAATCCTTTGCGCAACCCGGCTTACTCGCATGGTTGTCCTTCATCTAATGTTCTGCCAATCCTATTTAGGATGACTCGAGTGAACAACTTGTAGATGACAGACAATAGGCAGATGGGGCGATAGTTGCCAATGTCATGGATGTCTCCCTTCTTGAACAGTAGTACGGTCCTGCTGGTTTTCCCTTGGGACGGAACCTTGCATTCAGACAGGTAGCGAGTGAAAAGCCGAGCCAGTGTATTGATGAGTACTGACGGCAGGTTCTTCAGGTGTTCAGGTCGGACCTTGTCTGGGCCGGGTGCTGTTTGTTTCTTTACTGACGAAATGGCATGTCGGATTTCAGAAGGGAGAACGTTGGGAACGACATATCCATCCTGTGGAATTTGGTATGTCGGCAAGTGGACATGGTTATCGAATAGATTTGAGTAGAACCCATGGATAATCTTCTCCATTGCCATTCTGGAGGGTGTGATGGATCCATCAGGAAGTCGGAGGGCAGTCATCTTGGTCTTATAGTTGGCGAAGGACAGGCGGGCCTTATGAATACTTTTCCCAGCTTCTGCCGCATCTACCAGTACTTCTGCTCTTCTCTCTTTGAGGTCTTCCTTGATCGCGTCTCTGCACTGCTTTGCGAGCTCGGACGTTAGCTTGCGGTTGCCTGAGGCATGCGCCAAACCACGCTGGCGAATTAGCTCAAGAGTTTTTGAAGATAGGCGATTTTTTGTGGCTATCTCTCTCTTGGCGTTCCTCGCACATTCATGGAGGTGCTGAACCGGTGGATCGTATTCCTCGTCAATGTTGTCAACAATGGCATCTTCCCATGTTGCCGCAATAGTACCAAAGAGTTCCCAGTTGGTGGTCATTCTGGGAGTTCTCTTTTTGAACTCTGCAGCCCTTTCTCCCCGCTCTGTGAAGTAGAATTTTGCACAAAGGAGATGGTGGTCCGATCCCGTTCGAAATTTTGGGACACTACTTCCACTACTTCCACTACCCAGCCGTCGCCACACTCCAGGATGTTTCTTGGACCTGCGCGGCCGCTTGCGGCCGCGCGACACATCATAAGACACTAAATACCCATCTTCCGGAAATGTCGTACCATATTTGATAGAGTTCAAATGTGGTAACACCTACAAGGGTGATTAGAGGTCGCCCCAAAAGCCTCTATCCCTCTCGTAAAGACTGGCAAGCTACCGAGAGTATTCCGCCCGAACGGAAGAGCCTGGCAAGCTATCCGCTGTGTATTCGATATGCCAAAACCAGTAACTACAACTGGTCTCATTCACCTGACCTTGAAGGCTTCACCGACATGGCAGCACTGAGAAGGATGAGAAAGGAGAGGAAAACAAAATCTCAACGCCGATGTAGGCTGCCACAACGAAGGAAGACAAAAATGATCGTCTGTACTTTCAATGCAGGTACGCTAGCATCAGATGCATCCATCGAGGACCTGATGGTACAACCGCGAATGATCAAGTACGACATCATTGGTCTGACCGAGGCAAGAAGGCACGAATCTCACCATGCCGTTTTCGACACTGGAGAAGAATTGTTCCTAGGAACATGCGATAAAAGAGGTGTTGGAGGCGTCGGTGTCCTTGTTAACACAAACTTGGCCAAGAGCATTGATTCATTCGAATGCCTAACAACCCGAATCGGATGTTTACATTTGAATAGATGTGACTCACTGCCTGCAGTTTCTATCTTTGTTGTCTACGCACCAACATCTCATTATGATGAAAGAGAAATCGAGAAGTTCTACATGGAGCTAGAGAAGTTCTATAAAGAAGACCACACCTTCTACAAGATCATTGTGGGTGATTTTAATGCCAAGATAGGACCGAGAAGATCAGTTGAAGAACCTCACATCGGGACCCATGGCCTAGAATGGAATGAACAGGGTGAGAGACTGTCTAAGTTCATCATGTCGACCAAGACCATTCATGGTAACTCACAGTTCCAGAAGGCAGAATCTAAACGATGGACATGGGAGTCTCCCGGTGGACGATTCCACAACGAAATAGACCATATCATATTCAATCGACGGTTTTGCCTGACTGATGTCGCTTTGTCCCAAATTTATATTAAGCTAAAGACAAAGGGGAGGGCAGCAGAGGGTAGCTGGTATTACAGCAGGTGGGGCAATGGTTTTGCCATTGGTCAGATCAGGTTTGAACCCCGACAACCCCATACTGTCCATCACCAGCCAGGCATGATCCCTAAGTGCAGAGACCAGGAGCAAACCCTGAGTCCTGCTGGTTTGGCCCAAAACAAATTTTTAAAAACCTAAAAGAGTCCAATGAAGGCAGGGCGACAATGCACAGGATTCGGAAACATGCTTTGCATGCAGGAACTTCTGATTTGATGCTGGGCACCACCTGATCTCCCAAGATCACGTGAAGTGACCCCAGCCACTGATGGGATGCTGGGATGAGGGTGAGAGACTCTAAGAAATAAATGATGTTAGGGCCTGTAATGACAGCATAGCAGGCAGGGCTTGCATCCAAACCACCGGAGTTCGAATCTTAGCATCCCATATCGTCCCTGAGCACTGCCACGAGTAAATATTGAGGGAAGAGCCAGGAGTAACCCCTGATCACCACTGAGTGTGGCCCAATAGCCAAAATATAAATGAATGGAATTTAAAAGTTTCAAATGAGAGAAAATAAAAATTCCAAGTGTGTCCTTGAAACAATACCAAGAGCAAAAGCAAAACAAATTGGTTTGTTTTGAGTCACACACAGCAAATGTATAGGGTTTATTCATGGCTCTGGGCTGAGGAAATAGACCCGGTCATGCCTGGGGACCATATTGGATGTCGAGGATCAAACCAGCAGTGATTCCTGAGTGCAGAACATGGAGTCACCATGTGCATCACCAGCTGGCCCCCAAGATGAAACAAAGAAAGCAAAAAAATTAAGTTGGACTCATAATAACCTCACAGTTGTGAGTATCTCACAACTGGGGAGATATTCCAACAAGTCAGGGATCACCTGTAACCTGCACACACTTTGCCATCCCACTCCATACGACGGTGACCACAGCTGACCACAGCTCCCTCAGGCATAAGACAGGAAGGCGGGAAAAATCAAGATTTGCCTGATTTTTGATTTACAATGATTCTCGGCAATATTATGATTGATCTCTGTCATAAACTCCTTCAAAACAGGGCCTCTGGGCCAAGGCAGAATCAGAGCAAAGACTGAGACAATGGTGAACCTTGGCAGTCCAAAGTGAGGGGTGGTTATGCATGTATGTATTTAATTTACTAAAGAGAAAAATCCCCAACTGCTAATAAAATTTTAGGATTAAAATTGATGAGAATTTTTACAGTGCTTTGGGAAGTATTGCCATTTTGACAATATTAATTCTCCTGATCCATGAACAGGGGATACTTTTCCATTTCCTCGCATCCTCTTTTATTTCCAGAAGCAGCGTTTTGTAGTTTTCTTTGTACAGGTCCTTTACTTCCTTAGTTAAGCTAATTCCTAGGTAGTTGATTTTCTGGCGTACAATTGTGAACGGGATTGTTTTCTTCATGTCATTTTCTTCTCTCTGACTATTTGAGTATAGGAAAGTCATGGACTTTCGGGTATTGATTTTATAGCCTGCAACTTTACTATACAAGTCTATCGTTTCTAGGAATTTCTTGGTAGAGGTTTTAGGGTTCTCTAAGTATAGTATCATATCATCTGCGAATAATGAGAGCTTGATTTCTTTCGTTTCTATTTGGATGCCCTTAATATCTTTTTCTTGCCTAATCATGACTGCAAGTAGTTCCAGTACTATATTGAACAGTAGTGGAGACAGTGGGCATCCATGTCTCGTCGCTGATCTTAGGGGGAAGGCTCTAAGTTTTTCCCCATTGAGGATGATGCTTACTGTAGGCTTGTGGTACATGGCTTTAACTATATTGAGGAAAGTCCCCTCTGTCCCCATTTTGGCGAGGGTTTTCATCAAAAACGGGTGCTGGATCTTGTCAAATGCTCTCTCTGCATCTATTGATAAGATCATATGATTTTTATCTTTTCTTTTGTTGATATGATGGATTATGTTGATTGATTTCCAAATGTTAAACCATCCTCACATCCCCGGGATGAATCCCACTTGGTCATGGTGGTCATGATGAAAAAATGGTGGTCATGGTGAAAAAATAGAGTCACTAAATTTACATACTTCGAGGCCAGCCGCACACTCTAGGGGTAAAGGCAGCTCAGATAGAGAAGAGAGTACCAAATAAAGGGTGCTCAGAAGATCCGCCCAGGATGGGAGATGCATGCTGAAAGTAGACTATAGACCAAACATGATTGCCACCCAATGCCTCTTCTGAAACCACAGCACACAAAAGGAAAGAGAAAACAAAAGGGAATGCCCTGCCACAGAGGCTGGTGGGGGATGGGGGACTGAGGGGATTGGGGGGTGGGAGGGATACTGGGATTACTGGTGGTGGATAATGGGCACTGGTGGAGGAATGGGTACTAAATCATTGTATAACTGAAACCCAAGCACAAAAATTTGTAAGTCTACAACTGTACCTCATGGTGTTTCACTAATAATTTTTTTTTAAAAATCACAAGCAAAAGCTTATGAAGATTACTAAGAGAAGAAAGATGTTTGAAAGGATGGAAGGGGCCCCTTGATTCAAATGACTGACAAATGTTGGGAATATGGGTCAGTTCCCCACATCCCATCACCCCCCAGGCTCCCCACATCCAAGCAGGACCTTCCATTTACCTGTGATTACTCACAAGGTTGGTTAAGTTCCTGGATCCCACCCGTCAGTTCAATAATATCAGAGGAAAAAAATAAGCATTGTATTTGGAATGAGCAAAGTTCCATCAATCTCGTAGTCACCAAAATGATAAAAAGGATTCAGATCTGTTTAAAGGCCAAAAAGGCTCCAAAGTGACTGGAATGGTTTGCTGCCTATTATCCTCCATTCTTAGGGTCGGAATATACTCTAGGTTTTTATGTATACATACATGTACATAGATATCGCGATCATGATCACGACCATCCTGTTCTTCGTCGATTGCCTCGAGCAGGCCCCAGTAATGTCTCCTTCGTCCTACACCTGAGATTTTTCAAAAAGTGCAATATTAAAGGCTCTCTCAGGGTTAGGAGAATGAGACCCATCATTGTTACCGGTATTTGGCATATTGGGTACACCATGGGGAGATTGCCAGACTCTGCCGTGTGAGTAGGTTACATTCGGTAGCCTACCATTTTGTCCAGGGGGCCAGTTGGTGGGTGTGACCCCAACCTACTGGAATATGGAGGATCTGGGTGGAGGATGCTCAGCCCTGATACGATCAGGCTTGGAGATCTCAGCCCTGGGACCCGCATGCCTTTGTTCCTCTGCCAGTATCTTCATGCGTGTGGAGAGTGGTCTCAGCGTGGTGGTGACTGCTTCTGGAGGTCTTCGGCTGCCGGAGCCCTAGTCAGGCGGGGAGGGAAACTCAACTCGCTCCCCTCCAAGGGGCCCCGGTGGGGACAGCCAGGCACGGGGGCAGGATACTCTGCCGTTCTATGTATAAATTTGATATATATGTATTTTATATGTTATATATTGTGTATAATACAAATACTCCATATTATATATATGTCAAAAAAACTGTCCTCCCGTTGTTCATCTATTTTGCTCGAGCGGGCCTAAAAACGTCTCCATTTTGAGACTACTTGTTACTGTGTTTAGCATATTGAATATGCCATGGGTGGCTTGCCAGGCTTTGCTGTGCAGGTGAGATACACTCGGTAGCTTGCCGGGCTCTCTGAGAGGGGCGAAGGAATCGAACTAGGGTACGCTATGTTGGCTGCTTGCAAGGCAAACGCACTACCCACTGTGCTATCGCTCCATACATGTGTTATATATATATGTGTGTGTGTGTATATATATATACTATATATATGTATGCAGGTTTGTTGGTGGTACACACCTGGCAGTGCGCAGAGCTTACTCCTTGATTTTCACTTTGATGGTGCTCAGGGGACCATTTGGAATTATGAGGATTGAACCTAGATTGACCACATGCAAGGCAAGCGCCTACCCCACTGTACCATTCCTCTTGTCCATACTCTGGATTTGAAAGTGTGTTTCTGAAACTGCCTCCTGTGGTTTTTCTTGCAGGCAAGAGTCCACTGGTCTGACGTTTTCAAGAGGTAGCATGTTGGCTGGACAGTGCTCTCTTATGGTCTTAACAGGCTTTTCCCCTTTCCAGTGTCTGTCCAGCTCTCTGGGCTGGTGCTAGGCCAGTTCTTCTCTGCATCTCCAGGGCTGGCTTCAGAGTCGCTGCTTTCACCCAATCTTGATTACTTCCTCACGAAACTCAATGTCAGGTGGCTTGTACCAACTTGCCTGTTTGACCTTGAATCAACCCACATGCTTTTTATTTTCCTGATGGACTGTTTGTGAGAGCATTGTTTCAATGTTTGACTAACTGGTACAGGATCAGGGCTCATGTCCTTACCCCAAGCCCCCACTGTGTGAACCACCACTCCAGCAGCTGCCTCTCCACTACTTTATCCAGCCCAGCCCCCTTAATGCACCAATTTACCTGGAAGGGGACCAAGGGCCCTTTAAGGATCCTGTATGGTGAGGAAGTGATGTCATAGAACCGGTACTTTCAACATCCTTTCTATTCTAGTTGTGGTTGCCTGGCTCAGGCTGCCATTGGTCTCGTGGGTAGAGGAGGAATTGGCAGCTCGTTTGACAGGGGGACTGTGGAGGCTGATTTTGTGGCAGGACACTAGCAGCCTCCCAGTCTCCTGCACTGTGAGTGCAGAGCTGGGCCAGCATGGGGGGTGCTTTTGCCCTTGTTTTTCACTCATTTCTAATATCCTGGAGGTTCCTGAGGTATGGCAAAGGGTTTATTGGGACCCAGAGGCTTTGGGCAGTGGAGTGGGGGCTGTGCTGGGGTTCAAGGTTTGCAAGTGTGAGCAATTGATCATGGGAGGGTCCCCTTAGCCAGGATCGCCTCCAGCTCCGGGAAGGCTCAGAGGTGGGTGAGTGCGGGGCTGAGGGAACTGCACAGGGCGGAGCTTAGCCCTCTCAAACCTGCCAGCACTGGGCCGAGCTGGGCTGTTTCCAGAGCCTTTGGCCCTGGCATCACTAGTGTAGAACCTTCAGATTCACTTCAAAGGGCAGGGCCCCAACCCCCTTGCAGCAGGAAACCCAGTTCTCCTCTGTCCTTTGATTGGCTGTTGTGATGGGAAAAGGCCACCCAGTGTCTCATTCCCTGTGGGTGGGTGAGGTTTGGAAGTAAAACTTTTTTTCTTTGTTCGTTCTTTTCTTTTCTTTTTTTCTTTCTTTTTTTTTCTTTTTGGGTCACACCCAGCGGATGCACAGGGTTTACTCCTGGCTTTACACTTAGGAATTACTCCTGGCAATGCTCAGGGTACCAGATGGGATGCTGAAAATTAAATCTGGGTCGGGCGCATGCAAGGCAAAATGTTGTGCCGGCTCTGCTATTGCTCCAGCCCCTTCATTAATTTATTGGTTTGGCTTGTGTACCATATCTGGAGATGCTCAGGGTTTACTTTTGGCTCTGCAGTTGGGAATTCCTGTTGATGGTACTCGGGGATCATATGGGATGCCAGGGATTGGCAACGTGCAAGGCAAATACCCTTACCCGCTTTACTGTCTCTCGTCCCAACTTTTATGTCTTTTTTTCTAGGTCAAGAATTTCTGCTTCCTAAGGGCCAGTTGCAAAGCACTATGAGCACTGTTCTGTGTGACACTGTCCCAACATATAAACATAAACAAAAAATCCCAAAATCCTCATTGATCCTGACATTGATTCAACTCGGTTAGATGATTTCAATGGCCCCTGCATTCTCAGCTTTGTGGGGAATCAGCCTTGCCTTCATACATGCATCCTGAGCTCCATACTGAGCTACCACCAAACCCAGACACGGGTGTATTTTTATTTTCTTAAAACTGGTGCTTCCTTTTTCAGTATAGAAATTATTTCCACTTAATGTGACTTTCATTGAGTTAAGAAAAAAATGTGCACACGTTTAATGACAACACTTTTGTCAATTTTGCATGTCCTTCTTACAAAACTATTTGGTCATTCCAGGAAAAGCCATATATGTGTCAATAATTGTATTTCCATGGTGGAAATGTTAGACATCAATCCTGCAGGGTTCGACATTTTTTTTTACATGAAGACTCTCAAGAAATCAAGAAAAAATCGGAATCCTCCTCTGCTCTTCTCCAGGGAAGCAACCAGCCTCAGTGGAATGTCTCTGATCCTGGGCACTGTGACAGTCTCGAGTGAGCAGTGGTGTCTGCATCACTGTGGGGATTTTGAGACAGGCAGGAAGTCTTCAGATGGGAAAAATCCCAGAGCTGTTAGCAGCATGAACACAATTTAAATCAGCCACTACACAAGTGTGATCATCTGAATATCCACACAGGAGAGAAACTGTAGACATGTAAAGAATGTGAGAAGACTTAGATGGATCCTCATACCTGATTATACATAGGATAATTCATACAAGAGAGAAACGCTATTCATCCAAGGAATATGGGAAGACCTCAAGACTTGGTATGCATAGGAAAATTCATTTAGAGAAAACTTATTCATGTGAGGATAAAGAATGTATGATAACCTTTATTTCCTTCTCAGGAGTTTCTGTGCATAGGAAAATTCATGCAGGAGAGAAACCTTACTCGTGTAAGGACTGTGGGAAGACCTTTACTTTGTACTCAGAACTTACTAAGCACAGGAAAACGCACACTGCAGAGAATCCTTATATATGTAAGGACTGTTGGAAGGCATTCACTTACCACTCACTCCTTATTACATATAAAAACATTCATACTGGAACGAAACCTTATGTATGTAAGGCAAGCAGGAAGGCCTACATTATGTCCTCAAGCCTTAGTGATCACAGAAAATTTCATATGGTAGACAGCTTACATATGGAAGGACTGTGGGAAGGCCTTCATTCAAAGTTGATGTCTTCCTAAACAGAAAATTTCATACGAGAGAGAAACCCTATAAATTTTAAAAAGGCCTTTGCTCT
This sequence comes from Sorex fumeus, assembly GCF_029834395.1. Taxonomy (NCBI): domain Eukaryota; kingdom Metazoa; phylum Chordata; class Mammalia; order Eulipotyphla; family Soricidae; genus Sorex; species Sorex fumeus. The sequence continues at coordinate 6,622,747 of NW_026606076.1, forward strand.
ACATTCAAGCCTTAGTATCCATAGGAAAATTCATAGTGGAGAGAAGTCTTACATATGTCAGGAATGTGCGAAGGCCGTCACTCAACCCTCAACTCTTACGATCCATAGGAAAATACATACTGGAGGGAAAACTCATGTTTGTAAATGTAGGAAGGCCTTTGTGTGCCTCTCTAGCCTTTGTAGTCATTGTAAAATGCACAGGGGGTGAGTTGACCCCGAAGTACTATCCCCAAGTTCAGAACAATCCCCCAGGGAAGACACATTTTATTTAGACCAGGAGGTTTGGGGGGGCTCCAAAAGTGCAGACAAGAAGCTGAGAATCCAGCATGACAAGCTTCCCGTGACATCAACCTATAAGGGAAAAGTACTCGGTGATTATCACCAGGGCAGGGTTATAGTTATGCCAGTGTCCTGGCATTTGAACTTCACATCTATGTTAACTTGTAAATAACAGTCTTGGTGATGGAAGCCAGGTGGAAAGTGACTATGTAAGAACCAAAAAATAAATAGGAAAAAACTCTTGAAGCTACAAAAGCTTTTAAAAATGAATGAGACAATCTTACCAGCCCTACAACCAGATATAACAATGTTCACATAAATTTGTTTTCTCCATCTATTGATATTAATATTGCAAATTTGTTATCTCCTAAATTTTATTTATTGTTTTGGCCTTTTGGGTCACATCTGGCAATGCACAGAGGTTACTCCTGGATATGCACTGAGGAATTATTCCTAGTGGTGTTTGGGGGACCATATGATATGCTGGGAATCGAACTCGGGTCGGCCGCATGCAAGGCAATTGCCCTACCCACTGAACTATCGTTCCAGCCCTGTTTCATCAATTTCAATATAGAATTGTATCAACAATTGGTGTTTTTTCTTTAGTAAAGTAAATAAATAACCACCCCTCACTCTGGACTGTCAAGGTTCACTGCTGGACCATTCTTTGCTCTGATCCTGGCATGACCCAAAACACTGTTTTCTGGCGGGGGGGGGGGGGGGGGTTGGCAGAGACCAACCGCAGTGCTGCAGGGAATGGTCTTCAATCAAAAATCAGCCAAACCTTCATTCCTTAGGCCTTTCTGTGATATATTGTAGGGCGCTGTGCTCAGGCCCTACACCTGGCTCTCAGCTAAGAGCTACATACCTGGGAGAATTCTCATATGTTGTGGAGCACTGAGGTTGGAATACAGGATATCTGACATGCACATTTTCCACTGTTGCATCTTTGCATATCTTGTATTCTGGGATTTTTATTTTTTGAAGACTCAAATCAGTATTGAGAATGTTATTTCCAATAACTGTCATCTTAAGAAAATGTTCCTGGAAATCTTTCATAGGGAGGATGGAAGACAGTTTAAATTCATTTTATTGTGCATAGAAGAACTTGTGCAAGTTTTTAAAGGGTTAAGGGGATCCCTGGAGTGAAATATTTTACAAATGGTGGGGCTATGGGAGAGACCTCAAGCTTTCTCCATCTCAGCAGGTAATTCCATTCAGCTGTGCTTACTGATATACAGGGTGGTCACATTCCTGGATAACACTCCTTTCTCATTTCAGTACTATTAGAGATAAGGAAACCAGAAACATTTAGTTTTGCTTTTTTGGGGGGGTTACACCTGGCGATGCACAGGGGTTACTCCTGGCTCTGCACTCAGGAATTACCGCTGGCGGTGCTCAGGCGACCATATGGGATGCTGGGAATCGAACCCGGGTTGGCCGCGTGCAAGACAAATGCACTACTTCCTGTGCTATCACTCCAGCCCCAGAAACATCTAATTTTGGAAGCACTAAAATCCCAATAATCTAGTGGCCACTCAAATGCTAAAAGCCACTTAGATAGCAAAGCTATAAAATGATCAGTAAGATTTGCTAACTCTGAACTCTGTGTATAACTCCATTCTCGAATTGGTCCTTATGCTAGGTTTTATGTTTTTAGATAATATTTTTATTTGGGGACCACACCTGGCACTCATTAGGGGTCACTCTTAGACTCTTAGTCAACATTTGGGAGGCCAGGGATGGAGATTGAGTTGACCAAGTCCAGTGCAATAAACTGTTCCCACCTGATCCATACTTTGCGTTTGAAAATGTGTGTTTCTGAAGCCTCCTCGTGGAACATTCCTTGTAGGTAGGTGTCCACTGCTGGCGTGTTGTCAGAGGGTAGAACGTTGAATCTATAGTGTTCTAGATACTCTTAGCAGCCTTTTTCTCCAGTTCCAGTTTCTCTCCAACTCTCTGGTGGCTGCTCTCAGGTTTATTCTATTCCTCTCCAAGACTGGCTTTGGAGTCACTGTTTTCACTCCTATCTGGATTATTACTTCCCTGAGAAACTCGCTGTCCCCACCTGTTACCTACCTGCCAGTTAGTGAAACAACCTGCTTCATTTTTCTTGATGGACACGTGCATGAATGCATTGGTTAGATGTTTGACTGACCAGTGCAGGATCAGGCACTTCTTACTTCCCAGAGACCCATGGTGTGACTGGCCTCCCCAGCAGTTGCATCCCCCTCCTTTTTGTGACCCTGCCCCTTGCAGCATAGGATCCCCTGGGTGTGCCAAAAGTAACTCTCTGCACCTGGAGCCTGGCCCTCTAAGGCTGCGGGTGGAAACGGAAGTGACGTCACAGACAGGGCCTTCCTGGTACCTGTGTTCTTGCTGACAGATGGTTCAGTCAGTCCCACTATTGTTACGTGGGTGAAGGGCGGCCTGGGACTTGCTGGAGGCAGTCCTTGGAGGCCAATTTTGGGGTAGGATGGGGTCAACTCTCCCTCTCTGCACTTTGAGCGACACGCTGGCGTGGGGGACACTTTCACCCTGGTTTCTCACTTGTTCCCCAACATCCAGGTTTTCCTGAGGTGTGGTGGAGGCTTTAGGGGGACGCGGAGATTTGGGGGTGCTGTGGAGGAGGCAATACTGAGGTGCAATGTTGCAGGTGTGAGTGCGTGGTCTTGGGGGGGCCACTGAGGCCACGATGGCCTCTAGCTCTGTGATTGGGCAGTGGGGGGAGCTGTATGAGCTTGGGTTTGAGCACGGGGGTGCGGGACCTGCACAGGGCGGGGGGCTTGACTGTCCCTACCCTCCCGGCAGTCCCATATTGAAGTTTTGGCCCTAATCTCATAGCTGAAGTACCTCCAGACTTGAAGGGCAGAGCCTCAGGCCACCCTCACCTTTCTCCCCCGATGGCAAGGGTCACCTTGCTGTTCATCATTTTCATTGCCGCCGCGTTGGTCCGTGACATTCGGGGGCAGTGGACCTGCAGGTGGCTGGGGTTTACCAGTGAACATGTTCTCTTGGGGCTATTTTTGGTTTGGGGGTTCTTTCGGGGGGGTGTTGGGGGAGGGGGCATTTCCAGAGTGCTCAGGGCTACCTCTGGCTCTGGGCTCAGGTATGATTCCTGCTGGTTTTGCTGCGGGACATCGGTATGCGGAGAATTTACCGGGTCAAGGCAAGTACCATACAGACTTCATTGTCTGTCCAACCACAATATTGGTGTTTTTTTTTTCAGATCACGATTTTCATCTCCCTCATGTCAAGTTGCAAAGCATCCTCCACTCTTCATCTCTTCCTGAGCGGGTGACCCGAGACTATTGGGATAAATACAAGGGTAAAGATTTTTGTTCTTGTTTTTTAAATTTTTTCCTTTTTTTGTTTGAAGGAAGATACTTGTTTATTTGTGTGTGTGTGTGTTGGGGGGTGGGGAGCTTTGTACAGGACTCCTGGTATTTTTGGTAGAGATTTATATAGGAAGGCGCGGAGCAAAAGTACAGCAAATACTTGCCTTGCACACAGTCAACATGGGTTCTGTTCCCTGCATCCTAGTGATCCCCAAAGCTTCCAGAAGTGAAACCCTGAGTGCAGAGTTAGAAATACCCCCTGAGCAATGCTTGTTCTGGCTCAAAGTAAACATGCACACACACACTTGTACACACAGGAAACTTGTGATTGCAAGAAAAGAGAATAATAAGGATTCTGGGAAAGTATGGAAATACCATAAACAGAGTTTTCAGAACCCACTCTTTTCCTATTTAAATGTTCCTCGCTAGTTTGTCTTTGCACATGATTTTTGTTTGTTTGTTTGCTTTGCTTCGTAAGAGTTGTCCTGTTGTTGCTGTAGTTTTGGCCACTCCCTGTAGGGATCTGCCCTTACTTCTGACTCAGCTCATAGATCACTGCAGCCAGGGCCCAGCGTGGCCAAGTATCGTACTTGGGTCAGCTGAGTGTAAGACCACTCCGCCCCAAAATGGAATATTTACAGTATAAGTAGTCTTGAGAATTTCAAAATGTCAGGCACAGTTCCTATTATGGTCCTTAGTAAAGAAATGCCTTGGTTATTTGGATTTATTTTCTATAAACCTGGGTGATTGCACCATTTTCAAATATATTCCTGCACAACAGGAGCGAGCAGAGGATGAGACTCACGCAGATGTGCTGATGCGGGATTAGAGTAAATCAGGACTCAGATGGGCCCAGGTCCAGCGGGACAGAGCACGGCTGTGCCTCAGGCTCATCTGGACCCAGAAGTGACCTTGTTCCCCTGGACAGAGTGCACAGGCGCATGTCTTTGTCCACCCTGCAAGAGAGTGGCTGAAGGTTTGTCCACCCTACTTCCCAGAGGCTTTCCCCATGGCAGAGCCACATTCCAGGCTGTAGTTCCCAGGGGCAGCACTGCTGCCTGCCTGCAGGGGTGCTGGTACTCAGGAACTCCTGAGGTCCCTAGCTGGACCTCTAGGGAATTTTTTGTGCTCCATGGAGGAATCTGAGGATCATAAAAGGCTGCCATTTCCACTGCTTTCACCCCATCTTGATGACTTCCTCACACAACTCAATGTCAGGTGCCTTGTAGCAACCTGCCTTTTTGACCTTGAATCAACCCACATGTGTTTTTCCTGATGGACTGTGTGTGAGAGCATTGTTTCAATGGTTGACTAACCAGTACATGATCAGGGTTTTTGTCCTTACCCCCAGCGCCCCACTGGGTGACCCACCACTCCAGCAGCTGCCTCTCCACTACTATATCCAGTCCATCCCCCTTGAGGCACGGATTCACCTGGTGGGCACAGAGGGTCTCTACATCTGGACTATGGCCCTTTAAGGCTGCTGGCGGAAGAAGAAATGATGTCATAGATGGGCCCTTCAGAAATTCTACTTTAGTGGTGGTTGCCTGGCTCTGGCCGCCATTGGTCTCGTGGGTAGAGGAGGAACTTGCGCCCGGCTTGACAGGGCAACTGCGAAGCTCATTTTGTGGCAGAACGCACGTGGCCTCAGGTGAGCGCCCCACATCTTGGCACTGTGAGTGGTGGGGCTGCGCCAGCTTGGGGAGCACTTTCGCGCTTGTTTTCCACTGTTCAGGATTTCCAGGCTGTTCCTGAGGTGAGGTAACGTGAAAACTTTCAGGGGACCCAGAGGCTTTGGGTGATGGGTGCTGTGTCAGGCGCAGGGGTCGCAGGTGTGAACAAGTGATCCTGGTTTGTCCCCTTGGCCAGGATCTCTTCCAGCTCCTGAAAGGTTCAGAGTTCAGTGGGCCTGGGGCTGCAGGACCTACAGAGGGCGGGGCTTGGCCCTCCCGAACCTGCCAGCACCAGGCTGCACTTGACCCTGTCTGGAGCCTTTGGCCCTGGCATCGTTAGTGTGGCACCTTCTGATTCACTTAGAAGGGCAGCACCCCAGCCGCACTGCAGCAGGAGACCCAGATGTCCTCTGTCTTTTGATTGACTACCCTGATGGGGCGGTGCCACCCGGTGATAGAGAGGGGTCACCCAGTGTCTCTGTCCTTGCAGGTGGGTGGGGTTTGCAAATGGAACTTTTTCATAAATATCATTTTGGTTTGGCTCTTGTACCACATGTGGAGGTTGTCAGGGTTTACTTTCGGCTATGCAATCGGGAATTCCTGCTTGTGGTACTCAGGGAACATAAGGGATGCTGGGAATTGATCTCGGTTGGCTGCATGCAAGGCAAGTTCCCTACCCACTTTACTGTCTCTAGTCCCAGCTTTTGTATATTTTTCCCTAGGTCCAGAATTGCTCCATCCTAAGGTCCAGTTGCAAAGCATCCCACACATGTGATCTCTCCCTGAACAGATGACCCCCAGCTGTTGTGAGTACTGGGGGTAAAGTTTTGTTTTTCTTTTTTAAGAGAAATAGTTGATTTCCAGGGAGGGTGGTGGTGTTGGGGAAGCTTTTCTCAGGGTCACTCCTGATGTGGTGGAAATAATTCATTTAGAAAGGGCCAGAGCAATAGTACAGCAAGTAGGGTACTTTCCTCGCAAGCAGCCAACCCAGGTCTTTCTATGTCTAGTAATCCATATATTCCCTGAGCCCCATAGGACTGAACCCTGATCCCAGAGCTGCAATAATCCCTGAGCACTGCCAGATGTGGTCTAAAAGTGAAATGTATGTGCATGCACACATACACATACACACACAGAGGATGTGAGAGCAATGAGAGAGAGGAGTAGTATTCACACACAAAAAATGAATTTCTGCAGTATATAAAAATACAGAAAAAGGGGACGGGGATGCGCAGCTAGCTTGATCCCCTAGAACAGCCGGTTTTCCCCCTGGATCTGCGCGGAACGGGGAACTGAGGCACATCTCGCGGAAACAAAGCTGAACGGCTCTGGGAAATCTCTCCTCATTTGAACAGGTACTGCCCAGTGCCCAGCGTCTGGGACCATTTCCGGAGCCGTGGCCGCTAATGTGGCCGCGATTTATTCTCCCACTACATACTCCATAGGGACCATAAGTTACCCTCTTAGAAGAAACCTTCTCTAGGTTAGCTCAACCACTAGAAACACATTAGCCAATAACTTGTTAAGCCTATCTCAACTCACTCTGCACATCAAGCAGAATAGTAACAGTGAACGAGAAGGACTAAACCACACTGGTCACAATGGTAAAGCAACGCAAAAGCCCGCCAAACTTTCTTATTGAAGAGGCTAGCCCAGAAGACACCAAAAGTACTGTAGTGTTAGACAACCTCTCTGACAAGGAATTCAGAAGGGAGCTACTTAGGCTGCTTAGGGCACTACAAGAAACAATGGAAAGCAATGCCAATAAAAAACAAGAGGATTTGAAGGCAGAAATGAGGAAAATGCAAACGGAAATGTCAGACCTGAAAAACCTGGTAGGCGAATTGAAAAACTCAGTGGAAGGCCTCAGCAACAGAGTAACAGCTGCTGAGAACAGAATCAGTGACCCTGAAGATGAAGTTCAGAGACTCTCCAGAAAAGAGCAGAAAATGGAAAAGAGACTCACAATTCGGGAACAGATGGCAAGAGAAGATCGTGATGAAGCCAAGAGGGGTAACATAACTCCACATATTGGAGTTCCAGAGGGACAGGAAGAAAACCTTGATGAAGAAGAAACTGTCAAAGACATCATTGCTACAACGTTTCCAGAGCTGAAGAAAACTTGTGACCACATTCAGGAGGCTCCAAGGGTACCAGCTAGAACAAATCCGAATAACAATACCCCAAGATACATCCTGATCAAAATGACCAAAACCTTAGATAGAAACAAAATTCTGAAAGCAGCAAGATCAAAGAAAGAAATCTCCTACAAAGGAGCATCCTTAAAATTCACAGCTCATTTTTCTGATGAAACCCTCATGGCCTGATGGGAGGGGTGGGATATAGTGAAAAAACTCAATGAAATAAATGCCTCTCCAAAAATACTTTACCCAGCGAGACTCTCATTCATGACAGAAGGAACAACACACAGTTTCACAGACAAACAACAGCTCAGGAACTTCATAGACTCAAAACCATGGTTACAAGAACAACTAAACGGGCTACTTTAAGGCAAGACGGGCCCCCTTAAATACACCAAATTTCAAAAGAACAATGGGACAAAACCCCATAATAATAATCTCTCTCAATGTCAGTAGGCTAAACGCACCAATTAAAAGACACAGAGTGGCAGGATGGATTAGAAAATTGAACCCAACATTCTGCTGCCTGCAAGAAACACATCTCAATAGTCAAAGCAAACACAGACTCAGAGTCAAAGGCTGGAAAACAATCCTACAGGCAAACAGCTCCCATAAAAAAAGTTGGGGTAGCCATTCTAATGTCAGACGACATTGATTTCAGAGTGAAGAAGTTCACAAAAGACAGTGAAGGCCATTTCTTACTAATCAAAGGTTCTGTACAACAGGAAGAACTTACAATACTAAATGTATATGCACCTAATGAGGGACCAGCAAAGTACTTAAAACAACTACTCATAGATTTGGAGAAAGACATCAATATAAACACAATACTATTGGGACATTTCAACACCGCTTTATCACCTCTTGATACATCAACCAGACTCAAGCTTAATAGGGACATACTTCATCTGAGGTAAACAATGGAAGAAAGGGACTTAGTAGATATATACAGGACACTTCATCCTCAAAAAGCTGAATACACATTCTTCTCAAGCGTACATGGAACATTTTCGAAGATAGACCACATGCTGAGCCACAAAACATACCTCCATAAAATTAAGAAGATAGAGATTTTATCAACAATCTTCTCAGACCATAATGCGCTGAAATTAGAAGTAAATCACACACAAAAACATAAAACTAAATCAAACTCCTGGAAATTAAACAGTGCACTATTGAACAACGAGTGGCTTAGAAAGGTAATCAAAGAGAAAATCAAAAGATTCCTAAAAACGAATGAAAATGAGGACACGAGTTACCAAAACTTATGGGACACAGCAAAAGCTGTCTTAAGAGGAACGTTTATAGCCCTACAAGCATTCCTCAGAAAGAAGGAGCGAGCCCACATAAATAACCTAACCTCACAGCTTAAGAGGTTGGAGAAGGACCAACAAAAGGAGCACAACCCGAACAGGAGGAAGGAAATAATAAAAATCAGAGCAGAGATTAACGAGATGGAAACACAAAAAACAATTTGAAAGATCAATGAAACAAAGAGATGGTTCTTCAAGAAAATTAACAAGATTGATAAGCCTCTAGCAAAACTCAAAAAGAAAGGGATAGAGAAAACCTTTTTACTAAACAAAATCAAAAATGAAAAGGGTGTCATTACAACAGAAACTACAGAAATTCAAACGATCCTCAGGGAGTACTTTGAGAAGCTTTATGCCATGAAACATCAAAACCTCGAGGAAATGGATAAATTTCTAGACTCCTACAGACTCCCAAGGCTGAACCAAGAAGACCTGGAGTACCTGAACAGACCTATTCCCATCAAGGAAATTGAGATGGTAATAAAAAGTCTCCCCAAGCACAAAAGTCCTGGCCCGGATGGATTCACTAGAGAATTCTTTCAAATACTTAAAGAGGACTTACTCCCAATCCTCTTTAAGCTTTTCCACGAAACTGAAATATCAAAAACACTTCCAAAGAGTTTCTACGAAGCAAATATTACCCTGATACCAAAAGCAGACAGCGATACCACAAAGAAAGAGAATTATAGGCCACTATCCCTGATGAAAACAGATGCAAAGATCCTCAACAAACTACTAGCAAATAGAATCCAACTACTCATCAAAAAGATCATACACCATGACCAAGTAGGATTCATCCCAGGGATGCAAGGACGGTTTAATGTTCAGAAATCAACCAACATAATCCACCTTATCAACAAAAGAAGAGAAAAATCATATGATCATATCAATAGATGCAGAGAAAGCATTTGACAAGATCCAGCACCCGTTTATGATGAAAACCCTAGCCAAAATGCGTATAGAGGGGAATTTCCTCAACATAGTTAAAGCCATCTACCACAAGCCTACAGCAAGCATCATCCTCAATGGGGAAAAACTGAGAGCCTTCCCTCTAAGATCAGGGATGAGACAAGGATGTCCACTCTCTTCACTGCTGTTCAATATAGTACTGGAAGTACTTGCAATAGCAATTAGGCAAGAAAAAGATATTAAAGGCATTCAAGTAGGAAAGGAAGAAATCAAGCTCTCACTATTCGCAGATGATATGATACTATACTTAGAGAACCCTATAACCTCCACCAAGAAACTCCTAGAAACAATAGACTTGTATAGTAATGTTGCTGGCTATAAAATCAATACCCAAAAGTCCATGGCTTTCATATGCAAACAGTGAGAGAGAAGAAAAAGATATGAAAAAAAACAATCCCATTCATAATTGTTCCCCAGAAAATCAAGTACCTAGAAATCAGCTTAACTAAGGAAGTAAAGGACCTGTACAAAGAAAACTACAACACGCTACTTCAGGAAATAAAAGAGGACACAAGGAAATGGAAAGATATCCCCTGCTCATGGGTCGAGAGAGTTAACATTGTCAAAATGGCAATACTTCCCAAAGCATTGTACAAATTCAATGCAATGCCTATAAGGATACCTATGCCATTCTTCAAAGAAATGGGGCAAACACTCCTGAAATTCATATGGAACAATAAGCCCCCACGAATAGCTAAAGTAATTCTTGGGAAAAAAGACAATGGGAGGAATCAACCTCCCTAACTTCAAACTCTACTACAAAGCAGTAATAATTAAAACAGCATGGTACTGGAACAAAGGCAGAGTTGCAGACCAATGGAACAGGGTTGAATACACTGACATCTCCCCTCAATCATATGATCATCTAATCTTTATTAAAGGTGCAAGAAATGTGAAGTGTAGTAAGGAAAGCCTCTTTAACAAATGGTGCTGGCAAAACTGAATGGCTACATGTAAAAAAATGGACTCAGAACTCTGCCTAACACCATGTACAAAAGTAAGATCAAAATGGATTAAAGACCTCAACATCAGACCGGAAACCATAAGGTACATTGAAGACAAAGCTGGCAAAACCCTCCATGACGTTGAAGCTAATGATATCTTCAAAGATCTCACACCACTAGCCAAGCAAGTGAAAACAGAGATAGATAAATAGGACTATCTTAAACTAAGAAGCTTCTGCACCTCCAAAGAAACAGTGACCAAAATACAAAGACAGTCTACAGAATGGGAAAGGATATTCGCTGAATACACATCTGACAAGGGGTTGATATCAAGGATATATAAAGTTCTGGTCGAACTCCACAAGAACAAAATATCTAACCCCATAAAAAATGGGGCAATGAAATGAACAGAAACTATCTCAAAGAAGAAATCCGAATGGCAAAAAATCATATGATAAAATGCTCTACATCATTAATCATCAGGGAAATGCAGATCAAAACCACAATGAGATACCATCTCACACCTCAGAGACTGGCCCACATCCAAAAGAACAAAAGCAACTGGTGCTGGCGCCAATGTGGCGAGAAAGGGACATTCCTTCACTGTTGGTGGGAATGCCGACTGATTCAGCCCTTTTGGAAAACAGTATGGACCATTCTCAAGAAATTAGAAATTGAGCTCCCATTTGACCCAGCAATACCACTCCTGGGAATATATCCCAGAGAGGCAAAAATGTATAGTCGAAGTGACATCTGCATTTGTTTGTTCATTGCAGCTCTCTTTACAATAGCTAGAATCTGGAAAAAACCCGAGTGCCCAAGAACAGATGACTGGTTAAAGAAGCTTTGGGACATCTACACAATGGCGTACTATGTAGCTGTTAGAAAAGATGAAGTCATGAATTTTACATACAAGTGGTACCATGTGCAAAGTATCATGCTAAGCAAAATGAGTCAGAAAGAGAGGGATAGACATAAAAAGATTGCATTCATCTGGGGAACATAAAGTAACAAAATAGGAGATTAATACCCAAGAATAGCCAAGATCAGTACCAGGAGGATTACTCCATGTCTTAGAGGCCAGCCGGGCACTCTAGGAAAAAGGGCAGCTCAGATAGAAAAGGGAGCACCAAATAAAGGGTGTTTGGAGGATCCTCCCAGGAGGGGAGATACACGTTGAAAGTAGACTATGGACTGAACATGATTGACACTCAATGCCTCTTTTGCAGACCACAACACCCAAAAGGAGAGAGAGAACAAAAGGGAGTGCCCTGCCACAGAGGCAGGGTGGGATGTGGGGAATGGGGGGTGAGAGGGATACTGGGATTTGTCGGGGTGGAGAATGGGCACTGGTGGTGGGATGGGTACTCGATCATTGTATAACTGAAACCCAAGCACAACAACTTGTAAGTCTACAACTGTACCTCATGGTGTTTCACTAATAAAACAAAGACAAAAATTGATGAGAAAACAAACTGGCAATAACAATAGATATAGAAAATAAATTTATGTGAACATTATTATATTTGATTGCAGCATTTTTAAGACTCTAAGAATCTTTGAAGCTTTTTGTTGCTTCAAGGTGTTTACGTATTTTTAATTTTTATTTAGTCACGTTCTTCTTAACCTTCATCACCAAAACCCATTATATACAAGTTAACATACAGGTGAGTCCAAATGCTGTGACACTGCTAAAGCTGGAGCTCAGGTGATAATCAGCAAGTACCTTTACTTATAGTAATGAAATCACCGGAAGCTTGTCACACGCTACCTGGATTACTTCCTTCTTGGCTGCACTCCTGCAGCCCCCTAACACTCCCAGTCCAAACAAAACTTATCTTCCCTAGGGGCATTCTTCTGAATGTGGGGATAGTTATTAGGGATTGACTCATCCAGTGTGCATTTTATGCTGTCTAAAAGGCTTGAGAGGTTTGCAAAGGCCTTCCCACATTAACGAACTTAAGATTTCTCTCCAGTATATGTTTTCATATGGCTAGTAAGCATTATGGGTTGAGTGAAGATCTTGCGTTTTTCTTAGATATTTAAGACTTCTCTCCACTATGACTTTTAAAATGCATAGTAAGGCTACAGTGTAGAGTGAAGACCTTCCCACATGTCATTTATGTGGCTTCTTTCCAATGTGATTTTTCTTCTGTGTTTAGTAAAACAACAAGTTTGAGTGAAAGACTTCTCACGTTCCTTCTATATATAGAGAGAGTCTGTCTCCAAGATCAATTTTCCTATGATTCTAAGGCTTGAGAGGTTATGTAGGCCTTTCTGCATTGCTGATACATGTAAGTACTCTTTCCATTATGAATATTAATGGGCTGGAGCGATAGCACAGCGGTAGGGCGTTTGCCTTGCACGCAACCAACATGGCCGACCCAAGTTCGATTCATCCGCCCCTCTCGGAGAGCCCGGCAAGCTGCTGAGAGTATCTCGCCCACACGGCAGAGCCTGGCAAGCCACCTGTGATGTATTCGATATGCCAAACACAGTAACAACAAAATCTCCAATGGAGACGTTACTGGGCCCGCTGAGCAAATAGATGAACAACGGGAGGGCCTTTACTTTACTTTACTTTATGAATATTAATGTGTGTAATGAGGAGGAGTAAATGAACGCATTCCCACAGTCCTTACATATATAAGTGATGCCCCGAATTCATCTCAAAGATGGTAAAAGTGATTCGATCCTAACGTTCTCTGCTCCAAATCCCTGGGACAGGCACATGCCCAGAACTGCAAACAGAGCATTGTTGGAACATGAGACTGTGTGACTGAGCAGGCGAGGCTCTAAGAGCAGGAAGGACCAAATAGGAAAAACACATGTCCTGGGGCCTGAGACATTTGTAGCCATCAGGGTACATACATAAGTAGCACATCCTGGTTCCCCTGATGCCTGTCAGGGGTGAATTCAGAGCACAGAGCCAAGAGGAATCCCTGAGTACCTCCATTGTAGCACGAAAATAAACATGAAAGAAAACAAAGCAGCAGGGTGGAGTAACAGGACTCTGGGTCTGTGGACAGCGGTTAGGGCTGGCAATACCGCCATCCCTTATAGTTCCTCAAGAACTGGCAGATGGAAATCCTTCGTACAGATTCAGAAATAACCTGACAATAACTGGGTTTGACCCCTCCCCTTCAACATCTTTCAAAAAAAATCAAACAAATAAGTCTAATCAGCATTGGACCCCTGGCACCCTATATGGCCGGTTCCCCAGTCCTGAGAGGAATGATCCTTGAGCACCACTAATAAGGCCCATTCAAATCAACAAAAAAATAAAACAGTGGCCTCAAACAGAGAGCAGATCAATCAGGCTAGGAACCGGATCCTCCGTCTCCTTCCTGAAACAATCAGAGACTATCGGCCTTGGAAGCCTGTGCTACATGTCACTGCACTGCGTCATCTTCTCACTCTCCTGCCTGAAGATGGTGTGGCAGAGGCCATCTCACCATCTCCTGCCTGTTTTTCCTGTGGACCCACAGGAGGCTCCGTGTAAGGACCTGAGCTGTGGGCACCAGAGGAGCACAACCAGCCCTGGCCCCCACCTGACCAGAAGTCCCTGCATTGGAGCCAGAAAGGTAGTGACCAGCCGGATGTTTGGACACTGGCTCACAGAACCATCCACGGGGAGACACTGCCAGATGTTCCTGTCTCTCAGGGGACAGAGAAGTGTGTTGTGACCCAGCTTCTGTCAGGACAGGAGCGGTTGACACCTACAGGGGAGGAAAACGCTGCGCTGCCCAAGCCCGGGACTCTACCCTGGGAACCACACAGTAATGTCCCTAAGACCAGAGACTAACTCTGAGGCCAGGAGCTCCCACGCAGCTGCAACCCCTGCAGGCCCCAGTGACCACAGCACCATTATTCACTCTGCCGTGGGGCCAGCAACAGGGACAAATCTTCAGCTGCCCTCTTGCAAAGTGGAAGGGACACAGGTCTGGGCGCTCTCTTCCAGGGACAAAGGTCACCTTCCAGGGACAAAGGTTGCCTCAGGCAACCGCAAGCGAATGTTCAAGCTCGCAAAGCAGTGCAGAGATGCGATCAAGGAAGACCTCACAGAGAGAAGAGCAGAAGTACTGGTAGATACAGCAGAAGTCGGGAAAAGTTTGTAATGCCCGCCTGTCCTCCGCCAACTACAAGACCAAGATGACTGCCCTCCGACGTCCTGATGGATCCATCACATCCTCCAGAACGGCAATGGAGAAGATTATCCATGACTTCTACTCAAATCTCTTTGATTGACATGTCCACCTGCTGACATACCAAATTCCACAGGATGGATATGTCATTCCCAATGTTCTCCCTTCTGAAATCCGACACGCCATTTCGTCAGTAAAGAAACAAACAGCACCCGGCCCAGACAAGGTCAGACCTGAACACCTGAAGAACCTGCCATCAGTACTCATCAATACACTGGCTCGGCTCTTCACACGCTACCTGTCTGAATGCAAGGTTCCGTCCCAGTGGAAAACCAGCAGGACTGTACTACTGTACAAGAAGGGAGACATCCATGACATTGGCAACTAATCACCTGATCTGCCTATTGTCTGTCATCTACAAGTTGTTCACTCAAGTCATCCTGAATAGGATTGGCAGAACACTAGA
This sequence comes from Sorex fumeus, assembly GCF_029834395.1. NCBI lineage: Eukaryota > Metazoa > Chordata > Mammalia > Eulipotyphla > Soricidae > Sorex > Sorex fumeus. The sequence continues at coordinate 6,638,015 of NW_026606076.1, forward strand.
TGAAGGACAACCATGCGAGCAAGCCGTGTTCCGAAAAGGATTCAGCACCATCGACCATATCCACATGATAACCAAGCTTATTGAGGTTTCTCAGGAGTTCAAGATGTCATACTGTCTAACATTCATTAATTAAAAGAAGGCCTTTGATTCTGTTGAGACAGAAGTGGTCACTGAAGCTCTAGCCAATCAGGGCAGTCAAACTCAATACATCAAGATCCCTGTAAGTTGTATTACGGATTCACTACCAGGATCTCACCATTCCACAAATAAATAATCATTGATGTCAAGAAAGGGGTTCGGCGGGGTGATACCATTTCACCGAAACTCTTCAGTGCCACCCTCGAGAACATCATGCGACGACTGGAATGGGAAGGAATGGGAGTGAAGATAGATGGTCGACAACTACACCACCTCCGCTTTACTGATGATATTGTTCTAATAACAACCAACATTAGCCAAGTAGCACAAATGCTGGTCGACTGCGACCGTGAGTGTGGAAAGGTCAGACTACAGCTGAATCTTACGAAGACAATGTTTATGAGAAACAGCCTCATTCCTGATGCCCCATTCACTCTCAACGGAACGACCATCTCCGAATGCAACAGCTATGTGTACCTAGGTTGAGAAGTCAACATGACAAATGACCTGGCACCCAAGCTGAGCAGGAGGAAGAGAGTAGCTTGGAACACCTTCAAGAGCCTCGAAGAAATAGCTGAGAGGACAAAGAACCTCCGGCTCCAGGCACATCTCTTTGATTCCACTGTTCTTCCTGCATTAACATACGCCTCAGAGACCTGGGCTCTATGCAAACAGGATGAGAATGCTATTCGGGTCTCCCAAAGAGGAATTGAAAGAGCTATGCTTGGAATGTCATGTTTCACTCAAATGAGAGAAAGAATCCGGAATTCTGACATCCGTCGACAATCAAGAATCAGGGACGCTGTCTCATTTGCCAAGGCATCAAAAATCAGATGGGCTGGTCACGTAATGAGATTTAGAGACGACTGCTGGACTAGAGCTGTTACTGACTGGATTCCACGGGATGTCAAAAGACCGAGTGGCCGCCCAACTACCAGATGATCAGACTTCTTCATCAAGATCATGAACGATCGATTTGAGGCTCTTTGTGTTCCTAGAGTGAACAGACGCCATTGGGCTACACTAGCACGCGACAGGGACAAATGGAGACCTTACTGGCGCCCACTCGAGAAAATGACGATTAACGGGAAGTCAAGTGATCAAGTGAGCTCTGAGAACCATGTAAACAGTGTGTTGTATCACAAATCTATCCAAATAATCAGGGTGTTTACTACGAACCATGATGTTACGTGTATCTAACAACTGGAATTTCTGGAGTGAGTCTACTTTGAAACCATGAATACTTTATCTTGGGGCCTGAAGTGGTAATATAGTGGGTAAGACATTCACCTTACACTTGGCTGACCTAGATTCAGTATATTAGAACATATATACTCTTCCAGGAGCTGGAGGAGATCCTGGCCAAGGGGACTCCCCATGATCACTTGTTCAAACCTGTGACCCCTGCGCCTGGCACATCCCCCGCTGAACCGCCAAAATCCTCTTGGTCCCCTGAAAGCTTTCGCCATACCTCACCTCAGCAACCGTCTTGAAATCCTGAACAGTGGAAAACAACCGCGAAAGTCCCCGCCCCCAGCTGGCGCAGCGCCACCAAAGTGCCAAGATGCGGGGCGCTCACCTGAGGCCACTTGCGTTCTGCCACAAAATCAGCCTCGCAGCTGCCCTCTCAAGCCGGGCGCAAGTTCCTCCTTTACCCATGAGACCAATGGCATTCAGAGCCAGTCAACCACCACTAGAATGGAAAGAATTTCTGAAGGGCCTGTCTATGCCATCATTTCTGCTTCTGCCAGGAGCCTTAAAGGGCCATGGTCCAGATGCAGATACCCTCTGTGTCCACCAGGTGAATCCGTGCTGCAAGGGGGATGGACTGGATAAAGGAGTGGAGAGGCAGCTGCTAGAGTGTTTGCTCATACAGTGGGGGCCTGGGGATAAGCAGAAGACCCCTGATCCTGTACTGGTAGACAAACCTTCAGCACTCTCTTGCAGGGTGGACAAAGACATGCGCCTGTGCACTCTGTTCAGGGGAACAAGGTCACTTCTGGGTCCAGATGAGCCTGAGGCACAGCCGTGCTCTGTCCCGCTGGATCTGGGCCCATCTGAGTCCTGATTTACTCTAATCCCACATCAGCACATCTGCGTGAGTCTCATCCTCTGCTCGCTCCTGTTGTGCAGGAATATATTTGAAAATGGTGCAATCTCCCACGTTTATAGAAAATAAATCCAAATAACCAAGGCATTTATTTACTAAGGACTATAATATGAACTGTGCCTGACATTTGGAACTTCTCAAGACTACTTATACTGTAAATATTCCATTTTGGGGGCGGAGTGGTCTTACACTCAGCTGACCCAAGTACGATACTTGGCCACGCTGGGCCCTGGCTGTAGTGATCCCTGAGCTGAGTCAGAAGTAAGGGCAGATCCCTACAGGGAGTGGTCAAAACTACAGCAACAGCAGGACAATTCTAAGGAAGCAAAGCAAACAAACAAAAAATCATGTGCAACGACAAACTAGCGAGGAACATTTAAATAGTAAAAGAGTGGGTTCTGAAAACTCTGTTTTCTGGCATTTCCATAGTTTCCCAGAATCCTTATTATTCTCTTTTCTTGCTATCACACATTTCCTGTGTGTACAAGTGTGTACGTGTGTGTGTGTGTATGTTTTCCTTGAGCAAGAACAAGCATTACTGAGGGGGTATTCCTAACTCTGCAGTCAGGGTTTCACTTCTGGAAGTTTTGGGGATCACTAGGATGCAGGGGACAGAACCCAAGTTGACTGTGTGCAAGGCAAGTATTTGCTGTACTTATGCTCCACCCCTTCCTACATAAATTTCTTCCAAAAATACCAGGAGTCCTGTACAAAGTCCCCCCCCCACACACACACACATATAAACAAGTATCTTCCTTCAAAAAAAAAGAAAAAAATTAAAAAACAACAAAAATCTTTACCTTCAGTATTTATCCCAATAGCTAAACGTCACCCGCTCAGGAAGAGATGAAGAGTGGAGGATGCTTTGCAACTTGACATGAGGGAGATGAAACTCGTGATCTAAAAAAAAACCCACCAATATGATGGTTGGACAGACAGCGAAGGCTTTAGGGCACTTGCCTTGACCCGGTAAATTCTCCGCATACCTATGTCCCGCAGCAACACCAGCAGGAATCATACCAGAGCTCAGAGCCAGGGAAAGCCCTGAGCATCTCCAGGGATGCCCTCCCCCCCCCCAAAGAACACCCAAACCAAAAATAGCCCCAAGAGAACATGTTCACTGGCAAACCCCAGCCACCTGCAGGTTCACTGCCCCCGAATGACCCGGACCAACAAGGCAGTCAATGAAAATGATGAACAGCAAGGGGACCCTTGCCATGGGGGGGGGTTGGGGGGGCTGTGGTTCTGCCCTTTAAATCTGGAGGTTCTACAGCTACGAGATTAGGGCCAAAACTTCAACATGGGACTGCCGGGAGGGTCGGACAACCAAGCCCCCGGCCCTGTGCGGGTCCCGCACCCCCATGCTCGGCCCCAAGCTCAGCCCCTCCCCCTGCCCACCCACCGCTGCCCCATCATGGAGCTAGAGGCCATCGTGGCTTCAGCGGTGCCCCCCCCAGGGACCACGCACTCGGACCCGCAACATTGGAACCCAGTACGGCCCCCACCGCGCCCCTAAAAGCTCTGCGTCCCCCTAAAGCCTCCACCACGCCTCAGGAAGCCTGGATGTTAGGGAACAAGTGAGAAAACAGCGTGAAGGCATCCCCCACGCTAGCACGTCGCTCACAGTGCAGAGACGGAGAGTTGCCCGTGTCCTGCCCCAAAATTGGCCTTCAAGAACCGCTTCCAGCCAGTTCCAGGCTGTCCTTCACCCACGTAACAATAGTGGGACTGACTGAACGATCTGTCAGCAAGAACACAGGTACCCAGAAGGCCCTGTCTGTGACATCACTTCAGTTCCCACCCGCAGCCTTAAAGGGCCAGGCTACTGGTGCGGAGAGATCCTTTCGGGACACCCAGGGGATACTGTGCTGCAAGGGGCAGGGCTCACAAAAAGGACGGGGAGGCAACTGCTGGGGAGGCCAGTCACACCATGGGACCCTGGGGAGTAAGAAGTGACCTGAGCCTGCACTGATCAGTCAAACATCGACCAATGCACTCACGCACGTGTCCATCAAGAAAAATGAAGCAGGTTGTTTCACTAACTGGCAGGTAGATAGCAAGAGGGGACAGTGAGTTTCTCAGGGAAGTAATAATCCAGATGGGAGTGAAAACAGTGACTCTGAAGCCATCCATGGAGAGGAACAGAACAACACTGAGAGCAGGCACCAGAGATTTGGAGAGAAACTGGAACAGGAGAAAAAGGTGGCTAAGAGTGTCTAGAACACTATAGGTTCAACGCTCTACCCTCTGACACATGGAAGTAGTTGACACCTACCTACAAGAAATGTTCCATGAGGAGGCTTCAGAAACACATTTTCAAATACAAAGTATGGATCAGGTGGAAACAGTACATTGCACTGGACTAGGTCAACTTGATCTCCATACCTGGCATCCCAAATGTTGACTAAGAGTAACCACTAATGAGTGCCAGGTGTGGCTCCCAAATAAAACATATTACCTAAAAATAAAAACTAGCATAAGAACCAATCCCAGAATGGAGGTATACACAGAGTTCAGAGTTAGCGAATCTTACTGATCATTTTATAGCCTTGCTATCTAAGTGGCTTTTAGCATTCGAGTGGCCACTAAATTGTTGGGATTTTAGTGCTTCCAAAAGTAAATGTTTCTGGGGCTGGAGTGATAGTACAGTGGGTAGTGCATTTGTCTTGCACGCGGCCAACCCGGGTTCGATTCCCAGCATCCCATATGGTCGCCTGAGTACCACCAGCGGTAATTCCTGAGTGCAGAGCCAGGAGTAACCCCTGTGCAACCCTCCCCCCAAAAAAGAAAAGTAAATGTTTCTGGTTTCCTTATCTCTAATAGTACTAAAATGAGAAAGGAGTGTGATCCAGGAATGTGACCACCCAGTACTGTCAGTAAGCACAGCTTTATGGAATTGCCTGCTGAGGTAGGGGAAAGCTTGAGTTTCCTCCCATGACTCCACCATTTGTAAAATATTTCACTCCAGGGACCCCTTTTACCCTTTAAAAAAACTGGCACAAGTTCTTCTATGCACAATAAAATGTATTTAAACTGCCTCCCATCCACGCTAATAAAGAAGATTTCCAGGAACATTTTCTTAAGATGATAGTTTTTGGAAATACACATCCTCAATACTGAGTTGAGTCTACAAAAAATAAAAATCCCAGAATACGAGATATGCAAAGATGCAACATTGGAAAAGGTGCTTATCAGATACGCTGACCTGTATTCCAACCTCAGTGCTCCACAACATATGAGAATTCCCCCAGGTATGTAGCTCTGAGCTTAATGCCAGGTGTAGGGCTTGAGCACAGCGCCCTACAATAAAACACCGAAAGGCCTGAAGAATGAAGCTTTGGCTGATTTTTTATTGAAGACGAGTCCGTGTAGCACTGTGGTTGGTCTCTGCCAAAACCCCCCAGAAAACAGGGTTTTTGGTCCATGCCAGGATCAGAGCAAACAATGGTCAAGCAGTGAACCTTGACGTCCAGAGTGAGGGGTGGTTATTTGTTTAACTTACTAAAGAAAAAGAAAACACCAATTGTTGATACAATTGTATATTAAAATCGATGAGACAGGGCTGGAACGATAGTTCAGTGGGTAGGGTAATTGATTTTCATGCGACCTATGAAGGTTCGAATCCCAGCATCCCATATGGTCACCCAAGCACCTCTAGGAATAATTCCTCAGTGCATAGCCAGAAGTACCCACTGTGCATCGCCGGATGTCACCCAAAAGGCAAAAAAAAAATGAATAAAATAAAATTTGAGATAACAAGTTTGCAATATTAATATCAATAGGTGGAGAAAACAAATTCATGTGAACAGTTATATCTGGTTGTAGGGTTGGTAAGATTGCTCATTAATTTTTAAAAGCTTTTGCTGCTCCAAGAGATTTTTCCTATTTATATTTGGTACTTATTTAGTCACATTTCTCCTGGCTTCCATAACCAAGACTGTTATTTACAAGTTAACACACTGTGAAGTTTAAATGCCGGGACACTGGCATAACTATAGCCCTGGTGATAATCACCGAGTAACTTTCCCTTATAGGATGATGTCACGGGAAGCTTGTCATGCTGGATTCTTAGCTTCTGGGCTGCACTTTTGTAGCCCCCTTCTAACCTTCCTGGTCTAAATAAAACTGGTCTTCCCTAGGGGGATTGTTCTGAACATGGGAACAGTTCTTCGGGGTCAACTCACCCCAGGCGCATTTTACAATGACTACAAAGGCTAGAGAGGTACACAGAGGCCTTCCTACATTTACAAACATGAGCTTTCCCTCCAATTTGTATTTTCCTATGGATCATAAGAGTTGAGGGTTGGGTGAAGGCCTTCGCACGTTCCTGACATATGTAAGACTTCTCTCCACTATGAATTTTCCTATGCATACTAAGGCTTGAATGTAGAACAAAGGCCTTTTTAACATGTATGGAGTTTCTCTCTGGTATGAAATTTTCTGTTTAGTAAGACATCAATTTTGAATGAAGGCCTTCCCACAGTCCTTCCATATGTAAGCTGTCTGCCATATGAATTTTTCTGTGATCACTAAGGCTTGAGGACATAATGTAGACCTTCCTGTTGCCTTACATACATAATGTTTCTTTACAGTATGAATGTTCTTATATGTAATAAGGAGTGAGAAGTAAGTGAATGCCTTCCAACAGTCCTTATATATATAAGGATTCTCTTCAGTGTGCGTTTTCCTGTGCTTAGTAAGTTCTGAGTACAAAGTAAAGGTCTTCCCACAGTCCTTACATGAGTAAGGTTTATCTACTGCATGAATTTTCCTATGCACAGAAACCCCTGAGAAGGAAGTAAAGGTCTTCAAACATTCCTTATCCTTACATGAATAAGGTTTCTCTAACTGAATTTTCCTACGCATACCAAGTCTTGAGGTCTTCCCATATTCCTTGGATGAATAGCGTTTCTCTCCTGTATGTATTCTCCTATGTATAATCATGTATGAGGATCGATCTAAGCCTTCACACATTCTTTACATGTCTACAGTTTCTCTCCTGTGTGGATATTCAGATGATCAGACTTGTGTGGCGGCTGACTCAAATTGTGTCCGTGCTGCTAACAGCCCTGGGACTTTTCCCATCTGAAGACTTCCTGCCTGTCTCAGAATCCCCACAGTGATGCAGGCACCACTGCTCACTTGAGACTGTCACAGTGCCCAGGATCAGAGACATTCCACTGAGGCTGGTTGCTTCCCTGGAGAACAGCAGAGGAGCTTTACAATTATTTCTTGATTTCTTGAGGCTCTCCATGTCAAAAAAAAAAAGTCAAACCCTGCAGGTTTGTTGTCTAACATTTCCACCATGGAAATACAATTATTGACACATATATGGCTTTTCCTAGAATGACCAAATAGTTTTGCAAGAAGTTCATGCAAAATTGACAGAAGTGTTGTTATTAACATGTGTCCATTTTTTTCTCAACTCAACAAAGAACACATTACGTGCAAATTATTTCTATACAGAAAAAGGAAGCACCACTTTCAAAAAAATAAAAATACACCCGAGACTGGGTTCAGTTGTAGCTTAGTATGGAGCTCAGGATACATGTACAAAGGCAAGGCTGAGTCCTCACAAAGCTGAGAATGCAGGGGCCATTGAAATCATCTAGCCTAATTGAATCAATGTCAGGATCAATGAGGATTTTGGGTTTTTTTGTTTATGTTTATATGTTGGGACAGTGTCACACGAAACAGTGCTCATAGTGCTTTGCAACTGGCACTTAGAAAGCAGAAATTCTTGACCTAGAGAAAAAGGCATAAAAGTTGGGACGAGAGACAGTAAAGCGGGTAAGGGAATTTGCCTTGCATGTTGCCAACCCAGATCAATCCCTGGCATCCCATATGATCCCCGAGTACCATCAACAGGAATTCCCAACTGCAGAGCCAAAAGTAAATCCTGAGCATCTCCAGATATGGTACACAAGCCAAACCAAAAAAAAATGAAGGGGCTGGAGGAAAAGCAGAGGCGGCACAGCATTTCCTTGCATGTGGCCGACCCAGATTTAATTCCCAGCATCCCATCTGCTCCCCTGAGCATCACCAGGAGTAATTCCTGAGTGCAGAGACAGGAGTAACACCTGTGCATCGCTGAGTGTGACCCAAAACGAAAAAAATAATAAATAAATTGGGCTGGAGCGATAGCACAGCGGTTGGGCATTTGCCTTGCATGCAGCCAACAAGGCCAACCCGAGTTCGATTCCTCCGCCTCTCTCGGAGAGCCTGGCAAGCTACCGAGAGTATCTCGCCTGCACGGCAGAGCCTGGCAAGCTACCTGGGATATATTCGATATGCCAAACACAGTAACAACAAAGTCTCCAATGGAGACATTACTGGGCCCGCTCGATCAAATTGATGAACAACGGGGGAACAGCAAATAAATAAATAAAGATAGAAAGAAAGAAAAGAAAAGAAAAAGTTTCAACTTGCAAACCTCACCCATTCACAGGGAATGAGCCACTGGGTGGCCTTTTCCCACCCCAACAGCCAATCACAGCACAGAGGAGAACTGGGTTTCCTGCTGCAGGGGGTCTGGGGTCCTGCCCTTTGAAGTGAATCTGAAGGTTCTACACTAGTGAAGACAGGGCCAAAGTCTCTGGAAAGAGGCAAACTCAGCCCAGTGCTGGCAGGTTTGAGAGTGCTAAGCCCCGCCCTGTGCAGGTCCCTTAGCCCAGCACCCACCCAGCTCTGAGCCTTTCCCTAGCAGGAGGTGATCCTGGCTAAGGGGACCCTCCCACGATCACTTGCTCACACGTGCGAACCCTGCACTCCGGCACAGCCCCCCTCCACTGCCCAAAGCCTCTGGGTCCCCCTAAAGACTTTTCCATACCTCAGGAACCACCTGAATGTCAGGAACGAGTGAAAAACAAGGGAGAAAGCGCCCCAAAGCTGGCCCAGCTCTGCCACTCACAGTGCAGGCGACTGGGAGGCCGCTAGTATCCTTCCACAAAATGGCGTCGACATTCCCCGTCAAAGGAACCGCCAATTCCTCCTCTACCCACGAGACCAATGGCAGCCTGAGACAGGCAACCACAACTAGAAAAGAAAGGATGCTGAAAGTACCAGTTCTGTGACATCACTTCCGCACGCGCCAGGATCCTTAAAGGGCCATGGTCTAGATGCAGAGACCCTCTGTCCCCATCTAGGTGAATCGGTGCTTTAAGGGGGCTTGACTGGATAAAGTAGTGGAGAGGCAGCTGCTGGAGTGGTGGTTCACACAGTGGGGGCCTGGGGTAAGGACAAGAGCCCAGATCCTGTACCTGTTAGTCAAACATTGAAACAATGCTCTCACAAACAGTCCATCAGGGGAAAAATTAACATGTGGGTTGATTCAAAGTCAAACAGGCAGGTTGGTACAAGGCACCTGACACTGAGTTTCGTGAGAAAGTAATCAAGATGGGGTGAAAGCAGTGAACCTGAAGCCAACCCTGGAGATGCAGAGAAGAACTGGCCTAGCACCAGCCCAAACAACTGGACAGACACTGGAAAGGGGGAAAGCCTGTTAAGACCATAAGAGAGCACTGTCCAGCCAACATGCTACCTCTTGGAAACGCCTGACCAGTGGAATCTTGCCTACAAGAAAAAACAGAGGAGGCAGTTTCAGAAACACACTTTCAAATCCAGAGTATGGACAAGAGAAGTAGTACAGTGGGCTGGGTGCTTGCCTTGTATGTGGTCAATCTGGGTTCAATCATCATAATTCCAAATGGTCCCCTGAGCACCATCAAAGTGAAAATCAAGGACAAAGCTCTGCGCACTGCCAGATATGTACCACCAAAAAACATAGCGATAGCACAGTGGGCAGAGCGTTTCCCTTGCAAGCGGCCAACATAGCGTACCCAAGTTTGATTCCTCCGCCCCTCTCGGAGAGCTAGGCAAGCTACCGAGAGTATCTCGCCTGCACAGCAAAGCCTAGCAAGCTACCTGTGGCGTATTCGATATGCCAAACACAGTAACAAGAAGTCTCAAAATGTGACGTTACTGGGCCTGCTAGAGCAAAATACATGAACAAAGGGACGACAGGTTTTTTTTGACATACATAATATATATATGGAGTAATTGTATAATACATAATGTACGGTAAAGGTCCTCCTGTTGATCATCGATTTGCTCGAGCGGGCCCAGTAACGTCTCCATTGGAGACTTTTGTTGATACTGTGTTTGGCATATCGAATACTCTCGGTAGCTTGCCGGGCTCTCCGAGAGGGGGAGGAATCAAACTCGGGTCGGCCATGTTGGCCGCTTGTAAGGCGAACACCCTACCGCTGTGCTAGGGCTGGAGTGATAGCACAGCGGTAGGGCGTTTGCCTTGCACGCAGCCAACATGGCCGACCCGAGTTCGATTCCCCCGCCCCTCTCAGAGAGCCCGGCAAGCTACCGGGAGTATCTCGCCCGCACGACAGAACCTGGCAAGCTCCCCGTGACGTATTCGATATGCCAAACACAGTAACAACAAAGTCTCCAATGGAGACATTACTGGGCCCGCTCGAGCAAATACATAATGTATATCATAGAAATTAAATATATATCAAATTTATATCTATGTACATGTATGTACACATAAAAACCTAGAGTATATTCCGACCATAAGAATGGAGGATAATAGGCAGCAAACCATTCCGGTCACTTTGGAGCCTTTTATGGCCTTTAAACAGAACTGAATCCTTTTTATCATTGGGGTGACTATGAGATTGATGGAACTTTCCTAATTCCAAATAAAATGCTTATTTTATTTCTCTGATATTATTGAACTGACGAGTAGGATCCAGGAACCGACCAACCTTGTGAGTAATCACAGGAAAATGGAAGGGCCTGCTGGGATGTGGGGAGCCTGGGGGTGCTGGGATGTGGGGAACTGACCCATATTCCCAACATTTGTCAGACATTTGAATCAAGGAGGCCCTTCCATCCTTTCAAACATCTTTCTACACACAGTAAAGTTCATTTAAACTGTTTCGAGTAGGGGTCAAAGAGACAGGACAGCAGGGCGGACATTTCTCTTGCATTACCTTTAACAGGGTCCCAGAGCAACACCAGGAGTAATCCATGAGTATTTCTAAGTGTGACTCAAAAAGACGGCGCATGCCCAGAACTGCAAACAGAGAAGCGAGTGAATGCGGGACTGTGCGACCGAGCAGACAAGGCTCTCCAGAGCAAAAAGGACAAAATAGGGGAAACACATGTCCTGGGATCTGAGCCACCATAGTTGCTAGGGTGAAAACAAGGCCAGCACACCCTAGGGGACCCATGAGTGCATCAGGTGGGAATCCAGAGCACAGAGCCAAGAAGGCCTGGGCACCTCCACTGTTGCACAAAAATAAACAGGAAAGAAAATAAAGCAGCAGTATGGAGTAATAGAACAGAAGGTGGGGCTGTGAACCCAATCTTCCCATATGGTCCCCCAAGCACTGCCAGGTATAACGCCAGAGTGCAGGGCCAAGAATAATTCCCAGAATCACTGGCTGTAGCCCGCCAAATAAAACAAAATACCCAGATGCAAGCGTTTGACCTCCAGCACCCCATATGGTTCCTGAGACATTTCAGGAGTCATCCTTAAGCACTAAGGTATGAGTACTCTTTAATCCGGGTGTGGTTCAAAAGCCAAAAACAACAAAACTGAAACAAACATGGCCACATATAGAAAGAGTTGGGCCCTCCGACAAGGAGGCACAATGCAGGATCCTTCCTGAAACAACTCAGAGACATTTGGCCCATGAAGACTGATCGCTCCTGTCACTGCATCACCTTCTCTTGTCACTCTCCTCCCACCTAGAGATGGGGTGTCTGATGGCATGTCACCATCTTCTCCTGCCTCTGATTTTCCCAAGAATCAGAGACCTGAAGGAGGAGTCAGAGCAGTGAGCACTGGAGAGGAGCACAACCCCCAGCCCTGACCATTCACACCCTCAGGCACTGGCTCACAGACCCGCCTGGGGGATACTGCCTAATGCTTCTGTCTCCCCAGGAGAATCAAAATGGGTTGGCCTCTGTGTTGCCTTTCATGACACAAGCTCTGGGCTTGGTTACAAAGGAGAAAACTCAGTCCTGTCTTGGCTTGAGGACTCCTCCCTGGGTCCCACAGAAGGCTTTCACATGCACAGCCAGAGGCTGACTCAGAGGCCAGATCACATGACTCAGCACACCCAGCAGGCTGGCAGCAGGGCTGCCCCCCACAACCATAGCCCAGAATGTGGCTCGATCATGGGGACAGCCCTTCTCCTCTTAAAATAACCCAATTTCTACACACACACATACACACTCACACACACCCTTTACCCCCAGAACTCACCTCGATAAACAGGGCTCTAGATAGGGCTTTGCAACTTGATGTGAAGGAGAAATTCCTGTTCTGGCAGACAGTAAAACTAGCAAGATACTTTCCTTCTTGACACCACTCAATCCTCTGCATCCCTACGCATCCCTATGGCCCCTAGAGCACTCCAGGAAGAATACTTGAGCCAGGAGCCAGAGTAAGCCCCCAGAGTATCTTCGGACATGCAGAGCCCTCCATTCCCTACACCAAAAATAGCCCCCAAAGGAAACTAAAACCCCTGTCACCTGCGGATCCACTGCTCCGGATGGCCCCATAATACCAGGGAAGCCATTGAAAAAGCCGGGCAGTAACAGGGTCTCTTGGCATTGCGGGAGCTGCGACTCTGCCCAAAGTGAATCTGGAGAGTTTACAGCAGCGAGTCTGGGGCCAAGGTCCCAACGTAGGTCAGCTGGAGGTCAGAATGGCCAAGCCCCTGCCCTCGGCAGGTCCCTAACCACCAAGGCCCACAGCCCCCTTGCTCAGCCCCGTACCCACACGCCGGTGCTCCATCACAGAGCTGGAGGCGATTGTGGCCGCAGGAGTCCCCCAGGATCACTCACTCACATCCTCCTCCCCTGACCCCGTAAAAGATCCACCGCACCTCAGGAACCACCTGGTATCAGGGAACAAGTGAAAAACAAGTGCAAAAGTGCCCCCAAGCTGGCGAGGACCCGCAGCTCAGTGTGGACACGGGGAACTGCCAAGCGCTCACGGGAAATTGTCCCCATTCTGCCACAATGTTGGCCTTCAGAGTCCCACTTTCTCCCAGGGGCCCTACTCTGTCCTTTACCCACGTGAACAATGGCACTGACCCAGTTTCCAGGAATAGAATCACCAGGAAGGGTCCCCTGTGATGTCACTTCTGCTTCCACAAGCAGCCTTAAAGAGCCAGACTCCAGATGTGGAGAGAACCTTTATGCCCATCCAGGTGGATCTGTGGCACAAGGGGGATGGGCTCACATAAAGCGATGGGGGCAGCTGCTGTAATGGCCGGTCACACAGTGAAGGGCTAGTGACAGGTAATAAGTCCTACTGGGCAAATATGAGCCAATGCTCTCACACTCAGTCCATCAGGAAAAAAACAGAGGGGGCTCATTCAAAACAAAAGAGGCAGATAGGGAGCAGGTGGGGCACGGGACAATGAGCTTCTCCAGGAAATCATCCATCAAGGTAGGGTGAAAGCAGTGACTCGAACCCAGCACAAGAGCAGAGAGAAACTGGCCTAGAAACAGCCCAGAGAGCTGGAGAGACGCTGGATCAGGAGCAAAGGCTCGTAAGAACATCAGAGAACACTGTCCAGTCAAAGGTCTATGATTGACAACACGCGAGCAGTGAACACTCATCCACAAGGAAAACCCAGGAGGCAGTTCCCGAACCCTGAGTGGGGCTGGAGAGATAACACAGCAGGTAGGATGTTTGCCTTGCATGCAGCCTGCCTAGGTTTGATTCCCAGCAACCCATAGGGTCCCGTGAGCACTGCCCGGAGGAACTCCTGACTGTAGAGACAGAAGTAATCCCTTTTTATTGCCAGGTGTGACCCAAAAAGCAAAAAAAAAAAATTAGTAGACCCTGAGAAACTCTGGATGTGGTACACAAGCCAAATCAAAACAATGATACTGAAAAAGTGTCATTTGCAAAACCCAGCCTCCAGCAGGGATCAAGCCATCATGTTGTCCTGCCATTTCACGACAGTCAAAGGACACACAACAACAGGGGGGCTGGGGCCCCGCCATTTGAAGTGAATCTGAAGGTTCTACACGAGTGAGTGATGCCAGGGCCAAGTGCTCTGAAACAGGGCAGAGCAAAGTTCCATGCTGGGAGGGTCGGGACAGCCAAGCCCTGCCCTCTGCAGGTCCCGCAGGCCCCAAGCTCAGCCCCTGCGCTCAGCCCTACGCCCACCTGCTGCTGACCATTCATGGAGCTGGAGGTGATGCTGGCCAAAGGGGACCACCATGATCACTCACACACACCACTACCCCTGCCCCCCTAAAGCCTCTGGTTTCCCCTAAAACATCACTCATGCCTCAGGAAATGGCTGATATCAGAAATGAGAGAAACACAAGCACAAAAGGGCCCCCCAAGATGGAGTGGCCCTGGCACTCACAGTGCGAAGAACAGGAGGCACTGGGCTCTCACGGACCCCCACTCACATCCTGACAAAAAATAGGTGTTCACAGTCCCCCTTCCAGAAAGGGCCACCATTTCCTCCTCTACCACCAGACCAATGGCGGCCTGATCAGGCAACCACAATGGGGAGAGAAAAATTATCTGAAGGTCCCTGGCCTGGAACGCCACTTCCACTGCTGCCAGAACCTGAGCCTTAAAGGGCCCTGTTCCAGATGCACAGACCCTTTTTACCCACCCAGATGAATCTGTGATCAAGGGGGATGGACTGAATAAAGGTGTGCAGAGGTGGCTGTGGAGAGTGGTGGGTCACACAGTAGGAGGGTGGGGATAAGAAGACCCCTGATTCTGTACTGCTCAGTCAAACAATGACCTAATGCTCTCACACACAGTCCATCAGGAAAAATGCAGCTGGGATGATCCAAGGTAAAACAGGACGGTTGGTACAATTCACCAGATGCTGAGTTTCTTGGGGGAGTAATTAAGATGGGGTGAAAGCAGTGACTGCAAAACCAGCCCTGGAGATGCAGAGAGGAACTGGCCTAGAAACATCCCAGAGAGCTGGAGAGACACTGGAAAAGGAGGAGAGGCTGGTAAGAACATCAGAGAGCACTGTCTGGTCAACACACTACCCCTTGAAAACACCAAACCAGTGGACTCTTGCCTAAGAGAAACACCGTTTCAGAAGCACAATTTTAAATCTAGACTATGGGGCAAGAGGTTAGTACAGTGGCTTGGGCGCTTACCTTGCATGTGGTCAATTTGGGTTCTACCCTCATAATTCCAAATGGTCCCCTGAGCACCAATGAATTGCAAAGCCAGGAGTAGGCCCTGAGCACTGCCAGGCTGCACCAACAACATCATATATTCCGACCCTAAAAATGGAGGCTAATGGGCAGCAAGCCATTTTGGGCACCTTGGAGCCTTTTTTGTCCTTTAAGCAGATCTGAATCCATTTTATCATTCTGGTGTCTACTACACTGAGGGGACTTCGCTAATTCGAAATACAACACTTAATTTTTTCTGTAATATTATTAAACTTGGTGGAGGGGATCCAGGAATGTGACCAACCTTGTGAGTAATCATAGATAAATGGAACAGCCTGCTGGGATGTGGGGAGCTGACCCATATTCCCGGCATTTGTCAGACATTTGATGCAAGGGGCCTCATTCATCCTTTCATATGTCTTTCTAAAAACAGTATTCTCTGAGTATTTCAAGATATGACCCAAAAATACGGGAAAAAAAGTTCAAAATTTAAAAACGAACTGTTTTCACGGCACTTCATTAAAGAAACTTGCCAGGGCCATTTAACTAAGATAACACTTTCTGAAACATTTATCGTTTATACTTACACAATGCTAAGTATTGTGTTTTGCCTAACCGATGTTGCTGTTGTTCCAAAATTCCAAACGGGTTCAGATCACCGTCTTCTTCGTGCAAAATTCTACCTCACAGAAAGAGGAGAAAAGAATGCAAGGTTTAAGAAGAGGACTCCCATAACGACCACCAACTGGGAGCTCTTTGGCTCTGTTGCGGCAACATGGGAAGATGCCGTCATTGACAACATTGATGAGGAATACGATCGAATGATTCAGCACCTCCATGATTGTACGAGGAATGCCGAGAGAGATAACCACAAAAAAATCCGCCTTTCTTTGAACATTCTTGAACTTATTTGCCAATGTGGCTTGGCACATGCCTCAGGCAACCACAAACGAACATACGAACTGGCAAAACAGTGCAGAGAAGCCATCAAGGATGACCTGAAAAACAGGAGAGCAGCAGTACTGGTAGATGCGGCAGAAGCTAGGAAAAGCATTCGTAATGCCCGCCTGTCCTTCACTAACTACAAAACCAAGATGACTGCCCTCCGACATCATGATGGATCTATCATATCTTCCAGAAGGGCAATGGAGAAGATTATTCATGACTTCTACTCAGATCTCTTTAATAGCCATGTCCACTTGCCCACATACCACATACCACATGATGGATATGTCGTTCCCAATGTTCTCCCTTCCGAAATCCAACATGCCATCTCGTCGGTAAAGAAACAAAGAGCACCTGGCCCAGACAAGATCAGACCTGAACACCTGAAGAACTTACCATCAGTACTCATCAATACATTGGCTCGGCTCTTCACACGCTACCTGTCTGTATGCAAGGTTCCATCCCAATGGAAAACCAGCAGGACTGTACTACTATACAAGAAGGGAGACATCCACGACATTGGCAACTATCATTCAATCTGCCTATTGCCTGTCGTCTACAAACTGTTCACTCGAGTCATCCTGAATAGGATTAGCAGAACACTAGATGAAGGACAACCATGTGAACAAGCCAGATTCCGAAAAGGATTCAGTACCACTGACCATATCCACACGATTACTAAGCTCATTGAGGATTCTCGGGAGTTCAAAATGCCGCTCTGTCTAACGTTCATTGATTTAAAGAAGGCCTTTGATTCTGTTGAGACGGAAGTGGTCATGGAAGCCCTAGCCAATCAGGGCATACAAACTCAATACATCAGGTTCCTTCGTGAGCTCTATTGCGGATTCACTACCAAGATCTCACCATTCTACAAAGAAGTAATCATCCATATCAAGAGAGGGGTTCGGCAGGGTGATACCATTTCACCAAAACTCTTCAGTGCCACCCTCGAGAACATCATGCGACGACTAGAATGGGAAAGCATGGGAGTGAAGATAGATGGTTGGCAACTACACCACCTCCGCTTTGGTGATGACATCATTCTAATAACACCAAACATCAGTCAAGCGGCACAAATGCTGAACAACTTTGACCGAGAATGTGGAAAGGTCGGACTACAGCTGAATCTTACGAAGACAAAGTTTATGAGAAACAGCCTTGTTCCTGATGCTCCATTCGCTTTCAACGGAACCACCATCTCCGAATGCAACAGTTATATATACCTAGGTCGAGAAATCAACATCATGAATGACCTGGCACCTGAGTTGCGCAGGAGGAAAAGAGCGGCTTGGAATGCCTTCAGGAGCGTTGAAGAAATAACTAAGAGGACAAAGAACCTCCAGCTATGAGCACATCTCTTTGATTCCACTGTTCTTCCTGCATTAACATTTGCCTCAGAGACCTGGACCCTACGAAAACAGGATGAGAATATTATTCGGGTCTCTCAAAGAGGAATCGAAAGAGCTATGCTTGGAATATCACGATTCACTCAAATGAGAGATAGAATCCGGAGTTCTGATCTTCATCAACGCTCAAGAATCAGGGACGCTGTCTCATTTGCCAAGGCATCAAAAATCAGATGGGTTGGACACGTAATGAGGTTTATAGACAACCGCTGGACTAGAGCCATTACTGATTGGATTCCACGGGACATCAAAAGATCACGTGGACGCCCACCTACAAGATGGTCAGACTTCTTCGTCAAGAACCGGAATGATCGGTTTGAGGCTCTGCATGTTCCTAGAACGAACAGATACCATTGGGCTACGCTAGCACGCAACCAGGATGAATGGAGAAGTTACTGGCACCCGCTCGAGTAAATCAATGAATAATGGGGATTAAGTGATTAAGTGAAGTGATTAAGACTTACACAATGCTAGCCAGTATCTGAACACATGGGAGGCAGAGATGGCATGGCGGAAGGAATTTGAACACAGCCCACCTAAATTCCAACCACAGTACCCCATAATGATCCTCAGTCCCCCAGGTAGGGATGACTGAGCTGAGAGCGAGGAGTAGAACTCAGCTGGGTGTGGCTCCAAAGAACATGAATCAGGAGGCCCTGAAGAATGAAGATGTGTCTGTTTCTCTGCTATAATCCCCCAAATCAAGGGCCTCAAAGCCAAGTCACAGGGGCTAGAGCGATAGTCCAGGGGGAGCGCTTTTTCCTTGCATGGGGCCAGCCCAGTTTCAATCCCTGCCATCCCACATGGTACCAAGAAACCACCAGGAGTAATTACTGACTGTAGAGGCAGGAGTAACCCCTGAGCATCGCTGGGTGTGAACCACAAAGCAAAAAGAGAGTCAAGCCGGAGTCACTATAAAGAATGAGACAGTGGTGAGTCTTGACAGCCCTGAGCACAGGGGATTTTTTGCCTTTTAATTCACATTGCTCCTGGCTTTCACCAGAAAATCCACAAAGTACATGTTAACATACACATAGAGTTTAAATGCCGGAACCTTTGCATAGACTTTCCCTTATAAACTGACATCCCAAAATGTTTGTTAAAGACTAAAGGATTAGTTCTTTCCTAGCTGCACTTTTGTAGCACAGCATCCCACGGTACAAAGAAAACAGACTTTATCAAAGGGGGGCTGTTTTAACATTAAAAATTGTTATTAGGGCATTGACTTACGTAATATGAATTTTCTGATGTTTCCTAAGACCAGAAATAAACAGAAAAGCCTTCCCACATTCTTGACATATATAAGATTTCACACCAGTGTGAACTGCCCTATGTACATTTAGGCCGGAGGCCTTATGGAAGGCCTTCCCACATTCCTTACAAACAAAAGGTTTCTCTCCAGTGTGAATTCTCACATGACCAGTAAGGGTTGAGGAAGAAACAAAGGCCTTCCCACACTCCTTACAAACATAAGGTCTCTCTCCAGTGTGCTTTTTCATATGTCGAGTAAGACTTGAGGATTCAACAAAGGCCTTCCCACATACCTTGCATCCATAAGGCTTCTCTCCAGTGTGAATTCTCATATGATGAGTAAGACTTGTGGGATAAAGAAAGGCCTTCCCACATTCCTTACAAACATAAGGTCTCTCTCCAGTGTGAATTCTCATATGTCGGATAAGTCTTGAGGATACAAAAAAGGCCTTCCCACACACCTTACAAACATAAGGTCTCTCTCCAGTGTGCCTTCTCATATGCCTATTAAGGCTTGTGGATGCAACAAAGGCCTTTCCACATACCTTACAGCCATAAGGCTTCTCTCCAGTGTGTTTTCTCATATGACAAGTAAGTTGTGAGGGATAACAAAAGGCTTTCCCACATACCTTACATCCATAAGGCTTCTCTCCTTTGTGAATTTTTATATGCCGACTAAGGTTTGAGGAATAAATAAAGGCCTTCCCGCATTCCTTACATCCATAAGGCTTCTCTCCATTGTGAATTCTCATATGCCGAGTAAGGAATGAGGAATAACTAAAGGCCTTCCCACATTCCTTACATATATAAGGCCTCTCTTCAGTATGAGTTTTCATAAGCCCAGTAAGGGTTGAGGATTGAGTGAAGCCCTTTTCACGTGCCTTATCTTTATAAGGTTTCTCTCCAGTATGAATTTTCCTGTGTCTAGAAAAGTGTGACGAGTAAGCAAAGACCTTCCCACATTGCTCACACAAATATGCATTCTCTCCAGTATAAATTCTACAATGTTTTAAGAGGTATGAGGGTCTATTGGAGGCCTTTGCACAGTCCTTACATGTATGTGGTTTCCCTCCTGTGTGGATGTTCATGTCATCACAAAGGGGTGACGCTGGATTCAAACCATGCCCATGCCGCCGACTCTCCTGGGGATTCTCTCCACTGTTTGTTTCAAAGGGAACATCACGGTCCTGGGAACACGGGGAAGCTCCCCCACATTCCTTACTCTTGGACAGCATTAATCCATGGTGACTTTGCTTGTGGGCCTTTCGGTGTGAAGGACTCACTATAAACAGTGCTCCTCTCCCACATTCTAGGGACTGCCCCAATGTTGGGGTTTGTGTCTGTGGAGCGAGAACAACAGACTGTGTGAACCTTTTCCCAGGGGAGGGATTCTTCAGAGTGAGGTTGCTCTCTCCATTCTGATCACCCTCAGAGGCCATCCTGCCTGCCTTGGCATCCCCGTGTGGCTCAGGGCACAAATGCACACTCGAGACTTTTTCACAGTGTGAAGGGTCAGAGACATTCCACTCTGGCTGGCTGCTTCCCTGTAGAACAGCAAACGATTCCAATTATCATTCTATGCCTTAAGACTCTCCATGTTACATGAAACTGGTACCTGCAGATTGGTTTCTAACATTTGCACGACAGCAATGCAATTCGCGACAGGTGGATGGCATTAACATGGACTAACCTAATGTTTCTGTAAGACACACGTGGAAAATTGATGAATGAGAGGCCATTAATTTGTTAAATATTTTTTTCAACTCA
Organism: Sorex fumeus; assembly: GCF_029834395.1. Taxonomy (NCBI): domain Eukaryota; kingdom Metazoa; phylum Chordata; class Mammalia; order Eulipotyphla; family Soricidae; genus Sorex; species Sorex fumeus. The sequence continues at coordinate 6,658,835 of NW_026606076.1, forward strand.
ATGAACAGGCAGGAATAACTCTCTCCACAGAAAACTGATGCAACAGATTCAAAAGAAAAATAAAACACACTAAACTCTGGGTTCAGTTCTATCTCGCTGTGGAGCAGAGCCCAGAAAGCATTTGTGAAAAAATGCTGCATCCCACACTGCTGAGACTGACCACAGGGGCCATTGAAAATATCTCACCACAGGCAGATTCTTTTCAGGATCAATGACTTTTTCTGTTCTGTATTTTGTTTTCATTTGGGTGAGGGAATACACCATGCAGTGTCAGGGATTATTCCCGGTAGGTCTCTGTGAAACACATGGAGCAATGTGGATGGACCAGTTTAAAAGACCAGCTCCTTTCACGATTACCATTTGTAGATACTTTCAATCAAATGAAAAAGCACGGCATTTACATGAAAGATATTACAATTTTCCTTAGGTTTTGAGCAGAGATGTCAGCACCCAGTGAAGATAAGGGTCCTCGACCTCAAGGATCATACTCTGAATTTCCTTCTGGCCATTCCCGGCCCTGCACTTTAAAAATAACATGCTGGTCCACTGACATTTTCCATTCGTACTATAATATTGATTCCAAACTTGCAAATCTTACCAGCTCACTCATACTCGCTGACTGAGTTCCCAAATCCTGAAGCCATGCTTTGAGTTCTGAAACAAAACACAATATACAATGTAAGAATTATTGAATGAAACATCCTTAACCAGGCAGTACAGCTGGAGGACATCTCTATGGTTCTCACAGTCCAAAGGATCCCACAGAAAAGGGAAGGTCCCTGAGGAACATTGCTGTGAAAAGCTTGGCAATCCTACAAAACATTTTTTTTCTTTTTTGTTTGCTGAACATACGCAGTGATGCTCAGGGAACTATATGGGATGCTGGTTATTGAACCAGGTGGACAGTGTGCAGGACAAGCGCATTTCCTGCATTACTATCACTCAGAGCCAAAATAGCTTTATTATGGCCTCACTTATTAACTAAACAAAAGAGGCAAAATTTTTTGAAAGTATAGCAACATTATAAGCTCTACAAATAGGTTGGTAAGGAAAAGACAGGGGGACCAAGAAGTGAAAATTTCATGGAAATTCTGGAAGAAGAGGAAAAATAATGTAAAAGCCAAGAAATTAAAGCGCAAGATTATTCCATGACAGACAATCCGTGGGAGCAAAGAGCAGCGTGAATAGAACACAGATGCCAAGATCCAAGAACCCAAGGATATCAGGGTCAGCAGCTCGTTTCACATGTGCTCAGGGCACCCACACACTTCCCAGGGCCTGAGCCACGGAGGGTTCTCAGACACTCACCTGCACGCATGACTCTCCTCCCCGGCCTCAGGGTTCCTCCTTCCAGCCAGGAGATCACCGCAGGCTTCACCCCAGAATGCCCTGAACCTCTCAGAGATGGAGCATGGATTAGTGACAAGGAAAACGTGACAAGTAAGCCCCATGTCTCCCTATAAAAATGGAGTCAATTACGGGAAAGGCATGAACAGAATCTGTACTTCTAAAATGCTCCAGATTTGGAGTTATCCAAGAGCTAAGATTCAGGTCTGAATTTAAGAGAATATGGGGCCCCAGAAAACATCACGAATAGTATAGCCCTGGCATTGCAAAGGGCCAACAGGTTTTCCCCCCCAACGGGGGTTTGATCACAACACAGCACATAGTATTTTTTTCTCTAGTTTGGGATCTTCACCCGGGGATGCTCAAGGCTTCTCCATGACTGTGTATTCAGAAATCACCTTTCATAGTGCTTGAGCATCACATGGGATGGTAAGGATATAATGCATGTCCATATCTTGCAAGACAAGCACCGTGCCCACTGTACTGTCACTCAAGGCTCGGCATCACATGCAATGTACTGAGCCTGCATGAACTGATACCTGAGTGCAGTAAACCCCAAAGCTTAACAAATCCAAAGATGGCCAAAGACGACCAAAGCCCCAAATTGGTTATAAAAATAAACATAAAAGGATGCAGACAGACAGCACAGAAGGTCAGGCACTGGCCTTGCTCAAGGTCAATAAAAGTTCAATCCTGGCATTCAGTAGGGTCTCTCGAGTCATCTGCTTGATCCCTGACTGTATACTTCAGAGGCAAACCCTGAGTCCTGTTGAACAGAGAACAACTGGAATTGACCACGAGCCCTGAAATAGAGCAGCATCTTATGGGGTGAGGCCCTAAGAAATAAATGAACTGTGTTTGGTGCGATATGACAGCAGGCAGAACACAGACACTGCACACATGTACAGGATTGGTCCCCAGCAGCACACGATGCCCCGGACCACAACCAGGATGAATAACTGAATCGTCGATTTGCTCGAGCGGGCCCAGTAACGTCTCCATTGGAGATTTTGTTGTTACTGTGTCTGGCATATCGAATACTCTCGGTAGCTTGCCGGGCTCTCCGAGAGGGGCGGAGGAATCGAACTCGGATCGGCCATGTTGGCTGCGTGTAAGGCGAATGCCCTACCGCTGTGCTATCACTCCAGCCCGAATAACTGAATAGTCAGCCAGAAATAATCCCTAAGTGTTTGTAAGTATAACCCCAAACCAAAGCAAAACAAAATAAAAGGGAATACCCTGCCATAGAGGCAGGGTGGACTGGGGGATGGGCGTGGAAGGGATACTGGGATTAGTGGTGGTGGAGAATGGGCACTGGTGGAGAGAAGTGTAATTGATCACTGTATTACTGAAACCCAAGCACAAAAATTTGTAAGTATACAACAGTACCTCAGGGTGTTTCACTAATAAAAATGAAAAAAAAATAAAAATAAACTAAAATAAAATAAAAATAAATTAACTGAAGTTGTGGGCCAGGTGCAATAGTACTAGGATTAAGACAGCAACCTTTTTGGCTGCCAAGCGTGTTCAATCCCCAGCACCCCATGGCCCCTGAGCACCCCCCGGAGTGATCCCTCAGCACAGAGACAAGAATATTCAAGTTGTGCCCCAAATAAAAGCAAAACCAAAATACATAGAAATTATGTGTAGTACAAGAAATAATCAGTGAGCTCAGCATTGGCAGGAACCAGGAACATTTTAGAGAGACTTGAGCGATGGTACAACATGTGGGGAGCTTGCCATGCACGGGGCTAACCTGGGTCGATCCCCAACACTCCAGATTCATTAAAACCCACAAAGAGTGATTCCTATGGACAGAGCTTAGAGTAAGCCCAGAGCATCGCCAGGTGAGCACCAACAAAAAAACCAGGGAAGGAACTAGAGGAACAGCTACTGCATGGCTGTCCTCACCAGGACATTCACAGCTACTGTTGGACACACAGTCACGGCCCAGCACAGGGAGCCCACACCGGTCTGTTCAGACAAGGTCGGCCCCGCACTGCTCTCACCAATGGCTGACAGGTGCTCGTAGGTCTCCAGCATCACGTCCCTGTAGAGCTTTCTCTGAGAGGTATCCAGGCATGTCCACTCCTCTGGGGTGAAGCTCACAGCCACGTCGGAGAAGGTCACCGTGTCCTGAGCCGACATACAAAGAGGGGCAGGAGTCAGGGTCTGTCCCCACCATGTTCCCTGGGCTGTGAAGCCAGGACCCCCAGGCCCTAGAGGGGCTCGGGGTCTGTCCCCTCGGGAAGAACCAGTCTCCACCTGAACTCCTGGCAGACGGGTCCCAACTTCTCTCTAAGACAGCTACGTCTGTAAAAATGTGAGAATGCATTCAGCCAAAGAGAAGGACAACATTGAGGGCGGGACCCACAGATCCCGAAGGAAAAAAAAAAAAACAGGTTCCAAAAAGAGCCGAGATCATCGGGAAGCCCCAGATGGGGTAGGTTTCGCATCCCGCCTCCCCCAGATGGAACCCCGGTGACCAGAAGCCTCTACAACCACAGCTCGAGTATGCAGGAACTAGGACTTTTCCTCAAATCTCCCGGGACTACACCTCCCAGGTAACCTCTGATTCCGGAAGTCACACCCACAGCCCGCCCCCCAGCGCCATATTTACAGCATTCAGCCAAAGAGAAGGACAACATGGAGGGCGGGACCCGCAGATCCCGAAGGAAAAAAAAAAAAACAGGTTCCAAAAAGAGCCGAGATCATCGGGAAGCCCCAGATGGGGTAGGTTTCGCATCCCGCCTCCCCCAGATGGAACCCCGGTGACCAGAAGCCTCTACAACCACAGCTTGAGTATGCAGGAACTAGGACTTTTCCTCAAAACCGCGCGGCCGCTTGTGCGGCCGCACGACATCTCTCTACATACAAAGTGATCCATATATACAAAGTAAACCACCCAACGTCTCTCTCTGAAAATCATAGTTAAGTTTGGAGCACGGCCACAGCCCCAGAAACACAAGGACTTAATGCATAACCCAGCAGCTTGGAGCAGAAAAGTGAATGGGCTATGCGTTAATCCAGGCCATCATGACTGTCCAGAGGGGAAAGGGTGTTGCCCCATTCGCCCTCTCCTCTCTGGAAAGAAAGATGGCGGCCACATGGGAGCCTTGTGGACAGCAGGCATGAGCCTGGGTAGTGGGGGCGACTAAAACCTCATGGGAAGGGGGGCGTTCCGGTCCGTCCTTCACACCCTACCGAGGTCACCAGTTGCCCCCCACGAGCGGCTCTCCAGCACGGCCACAGCCCCAGAAGCACAAGGACTTAATGCAGAACCCAGCAGCTTGGAGCAGAAAAGTGAAAGGACTATGCGTTAATCCAGGCCATCAAGTCTGCCAGAGGGGAAAGGGGGTTGCCCCATTCGCCCTCTCTTCTCTGGAAAGAAGGATGGCAGCCGCATGGGAGCCTTGTGGACAGCAGGTATGAACCGGGGGTGTGGGGGCGACTAAAACCTCATGGGAAGGGGGGCGTTCCGGTCCGTCCTTCACGCCCTACCGAGGTCACCAGTTGCCCCCCGCGAGCGGTTCTTCAGCACGGCCACGGCCCCAGAAGCACAAGGACTTAATGCAGAACCCAGCAGCTTGGAGCAGAAAAGTGAATGGACTATGCGTTAATCCAGGCCATCATGGCTGCCTGGAGGGGAAAGGGTGTTGGTCCCTTCCACCCTCCTCCCTCTGGAAAGAAAGATGGCGGCCACATGGGAGCCTTGTGGACAGCAGGTATGAGCCGGGGCTGTGGGGGCAACTAAAACCTCATGGGAAGGGGGTCGTTCCGGTCCGTCCTTCACGCCCTACCGAGGTCACCAGTTGCCCCCCACGAGCGGTTCTCCAGCATGGCCACAGCCCCAGAAGCACAAGGACTTAATGCAGAACCCGGCAGCTTGGAGCAGAAAAGTAAACGGACTATGCGTTAATCCAGGCCATCAAGTCTGTCGGAGGGGAAAGGGTGTTGCCCCATTCGCCCTCTCTTCTCTGGAAAGAAAGATGGCGGCTGCATGGGAGCCTTGTGGACAGCAGGTATGAGCCGGGGGAGTGGGGGCGACTAAAACCTCATGGGAAGGGGGACGTTCCGGTCCGTCCTTCACGTCCTACTGAGGTCACTAGTTGCCCCCCGCGAGCGGCACTCCAGCATGGCCACGGCCCCAGAAACACAAGGACTTATGCAGAACCCGACAGCTTGGAGCAGAAAAGTGAACGGACTATGCGTTGATCCAGGCCATCAGGTCTGTCTGGAGGGGAAAGGGTGTTGCCCCATTCGCCCTCTCCTCTCTGGAAAGAAAGATGGCAGCCACATGGGAGCCTTGTGGACAGCAGGCATGAGCCGGGGGAGTGGGGGCGACTAAAACGTCATGGGAAGGGGGACGTTCTGGTCCGTCCTTCACGTCCTACTGAGGTCACCAGTTGCCCCCCGCGAGCAGCTCTCCAGCATGGCCACAGCCCCATAAGCACAAGGACTTAATGCAGAACCCGGCAGCTTGGAGCAGAAAAGTGAACGGACTATGCGTTGATCCAGGCCATCAGGTCTGTCCGGAGGGGAAAGGGTGTTGCCCCAGTCGCCTTCTCCTCTCTGGAAAGAAAGATGGCGGCCGCATGGGAGCCTTGTGGACAGCAGGTATGAGCCGGGGGAGTGGGAGCGACTAAAACCTCATGGGAAGGGGGGCGTTTCGGTCCGCCCTTCACGCCCTACCGAGGTCACCAGTTGCCCCCCTATGAGCGGCTCTCCAGCACGGCCACAGCCCCAGAAGCACAAGGACTTAATGCAGAACCCGGCAGCTTGGAGCAGAAAAGTGAAAGGACTATGCGTTAATCCAGGCCATCATGTCTGCCCAGAGGGGAAAGGGTGTTGGTCCCTTCCGCCCTCCTCCCTCTGGAAAGAAAGATGGCGGCCACATGGGAGCCTTGTGGACAGCAGGTATGAGCCGGGGATGTGGGGGCGACTAAAACCTCATGGGAAGGGGGGCGTTCCGGTCCGTCCTTCACGCCCTACCGAGGTCACCAGTTGCCCCCCGCGAGCGGCTCTCCAGCACGGCCACGGCCCCAGAAGCACAAGGACTTAATGCAGAACCCGGCAGCTTGGAGCAGAAAAGTGAATGGACTATGCGTTAATCCAGGCCATCAGGTCTGTCCGGAGGGGAAAGGGTGTTGCCCCAGTCGCCTTCTCCTCTCTGGAAAGAAAGATGGCGGCCGCATGGGAGCCTTGTGGACAGCAGGTATGAGCCGGGGTAGTGGGGGCGACTAAAACCTCATGGGAAGGGGGGCGTTTCGGTCCGCCCTTCACGCCCTACCGAGGCCACCAGTTGCCCCCCACTAGCGGCTCTCCAGCACGGCCACGTCTCCAGTGCACAGAAACCAATTTCTTAACTATCTGACTTTCAGTAGAAATACTTCCAGGTTCAATAAGTAAAATAGCAGAAATCCAAAACCAACATTTAATTCTTGAACCCAACTGTAGAAAGCAAATCACTTCACAATGCTTTTTCAGCATGTCTGATTTGGGGGGGGGGTAAACTCTAAATAATAGTGGTGAATCTTTTATTGAAACAATGAATCTAATCAAAGCAGATAGAGTGTTAACTAGAATTCATCTGCCCCACAGGGACTGGGAGGGGTGGGGGGTGGGGTTTTATTGGGGTTCTTCATGGTAAAAAATAAGTTTTGGTAAAGGGAAATGTGCTTGATATTTGCATGACTGAGACCTAAACCTGAAAGCTTTGTAACCTTTCCCACGGTGATTCAATAAAGAAAAAAAAAAATAATGGACAGGAAGGAGGGTGGTGGAGAACTGGCTCGAGGATATTTGTCAAACTCTGAAGATCTCTTTTCTGTCACTGTGAATATTATATAATTGGCACCTACTCAGTAGATAGCAGGAATATACCTAAGTGCCCCAAAGTGCTTAGGAAGTCTCCCACAACAAAAAATCCAAGATGTCAACAGTGCCAACACTGAGAAACTTTTACTAAGAGACTCTAATTCTTTAGAATTTGATGTGTCAACTGGTATTTTCATCTGACCTATTGATTTGGTTGCTAATTCATAGTCTGTTCAATGATGACCCTTACAATCAATTTGCTATGAAGTTCATCTGGTGAAATTTTTATTTCACAGATATGTAAAGTACAATAATCATTGTTTTATTATCATTTTTATAGTCTCATTTTTATTTCCTATGGAAAGTCCATCCTCATGTATTTACACATTATGCCTGATATTTTTATTTGAATTATTTGATTTTTATAAGACTTCTTTCACAGTTCTTCCTCGCTAATACCACCTCCTGTCACCTTGGGATGTGTTTCTATTGCTTAGTTGCTTTCCAGATTATATATACATTTATATGCCAGACACAGTAACAACAATGAGTATGAGAATCTGTTAAATTTTATTATATGCTAACTAACTAACTATATATATGTGTGTGTATGAGTGAGTGTGTCTAGATTTTATGTCCTTTAAGACACTGTGACTTTTAAAAATTAGGTCATTAATTTGCTTATGGAACTGTTTGATGTTTTGGAGCTTGACTATAGGTCTTGTTAAAGAAGTTTATAAGTATCACTCTATGTTTTTGTAAAAATAGATTTTCCAAAATAAAACTATGAAAAATAAAGTTTTATGGGGTATCTAAAAAAAAAAAAAAAAAAAAAGTGAGAATGCTCTACTAGAAGGTTCCTGAAGGTGGCAGACTTGCACATGAACCCAGGAATTCAACCACTGCTCCTGTGAGCACTCCAGAGAGTACAAACTGAGCATACAATCATTGTGACCCAAGTGAGTAACCCTGCTTTCATCTCAAAACACAAAACATACGCCCCCTGCATCCCACAGCCCATGCTCTAGGGAGAAGGGTACACTCAATGCCCAGCCACCGACTGAAAGCTGTTCATGCACATATGTGCCTGTTGAACTCTGATCATGGTTCAGGGCCACCCCAAATGCCTCTCAAAGTATTTTAAGTCCAACAGCTCTGATGGCCCCAGAGATCCTTTGCTCTGTCTCCCTGGGACCAGCACATGCCCAGAACCGCAAACCGAACAGCCAATGAATGCTGAACTGTGTGATAGACCAGGAGAAGCTCTCCAGAGCGAGAAGGACAAAACAGTGGAAACATGTATCCTGAGGCCCGAGTTCCTTTAGCTGCCAGGGCACAAACAGGGCCAGCGCACCGGGGACCCATGATGCACATCAGGTGGAAATCCAGAGCACAGAGCCAAGAGGAAGCCCTGAGCAACTCCCCTGTCGCACAAAAATAAATACCAAAAAATAAAGCAGCATGACTGTGTAATAGGACAATGGGATGGGGATAGTGGGTAGGGCTGGTGATACCCGCTGTCCCATAGGGTCTCTTAAGCAGTAACAGGCACAATGCCAGAGTGCAGAGCCAAGAGTATAATCCCCAGAATCACTGCGTGTGGCTCCGAAAACAAAACAAAATTCCCAGACACCAGCCTTTGATGCCCAGCACCCCATATGGTCCCTGAGACATGTCAGGAGTCATCCCTGAGCACCAGTAATCTTTGCGATGCTGTGGTCCTAAAGCCAAATACAACAAAGCTGACACAAACGTGGCCTCATACTGCAGAGAGCCAAGTGCTCCGACAAGGTGGCAGGATCCTTCCTGAAGCAACTGAGACAGACAGCCCGGGAAGCCTGACGCTCTTGTCACTTCATCACCTCATTTTGTCACTCCTACCTGGCGTCGGTGTGTCCGACGGCATCTTACCATCTTCTCCTGCCTCTGTTTTTCCCGAGGATCAGAGACCTGGAGGAGAAGTCAGATTTGTGAGCACTGGACAGGAGCAAAACCCCCAAGTTCTGACCAGCCACACCCTCGGGCACTGGCTCACAGTACCGCCTGGAGGACACTGCCTAATGCTTCTGTCTCCCCAGGAGAAGCAAAATGGGTTGGCATCTGTGCTGCCTTTCGCAACACAAGTTCTGGGCTTGGCTACAAGTGAGAAAAGTCGAACCTGCCTTGGTCTGGGGACTCTTTCCGGATCCCACAGAAGGTTCTCACAGGCCCAGCCAGGGACGGACTCTGAGGCCAGGTAATCCCATGCATCCATGCCCCCTTCAGCCACCATTTGGGTTATGATTGCATGGGGGAGCCCCTGTCTTCTTAAAAAAAAAAAAAACAGGGGCTGGAGTGGTCAAACAGTGGGTAAGGAGGTTTGCTTTGCAAGTAGTCGACTTGGGTTCAATTCCCAGCATCCCATATGGTCCCCTGAGCACCACCAGAGTAATTCTTGAGAGCAGAACCAGGAGGAACCCCCTGCATCACCGGTGTGAACCAAAAAGCAAATAAATAAAAATTTCTTAAAACTTTCTACAGGGGCTGAAGTAATAGCACAGTGGGTAGTGTGTTTGCCTTGCACACGGCCAACCCGGATTCAATTCCCAGCATCCCACATGGTCCCCCAAGCACCGCCAGGAGTGCTTCCTGAGTACAGAGCCAGTAGTAACCCCTGAGCATCGGCTGGGTGAGACCCAAAAAGCAAAAATAAATAAATAAAAAACTTTCTACAGACATACACTTTTACCAGCAGTACACGAACACACACAAGCGCGCGCACACACACACATACCCTTTACTCCCCGTACTCACCTCGATAGCCAGGGGTCTGGGCAGGACTTTGCAACTTGATGTGAAGAAGCAGATATTCCTATTCCAACATACAGTAAACCTGTTAGGATGCTTGCGTTGCTGACACTAATCAATCCTCTGCATCCCCACGGCCCCAGAGCACTGCCGGGAATAATATTTGAGGCCAGAGCCAGAGTAAGCCCTCAGGGTATCTCCGGGAATGCAGAGCCCCCCATTCCCCACGCCAAAAATAGCCCCAAAAGGAAATTATCATTTGCAAACCCCGGCCACCTGCAGATCCACCATCCCGCCCTGACCCACGAGGGCAGCCAATGAAAGAGCTGGATGGCAACAGGGTCTCTTGCCTTTGGGGGGCTGCGCTCGGTGCCTCAAAGTGAATCTGGAGATTCTACAGCAGCGAAACTGGGGCAAGGACCCAACATGGGTCTGCTGGAAGGTTCGGGAAGGCTAAGGCCCTGCCCTTGGCAGCTCCTCCACCCCAAGTCCCGCAGCCAACACGTTCAGCTCCGCGCCCACCCGCGGCTGCCCCAAAGCAGAGCTGAAGGCGACCGTGGCCACAGTAGCCCCCAGGATCACGCACTCACACCCGCGACCCCCAAATCTCACTACAACCCCCTATGAACCTCCCAAAGCTCGGCGCCCCCCCCCCCAAAAGACTCCATCATACCTCAGGAACCGCCTGGATATCGGGGAACACAAGAAAAACAAGCGCGAGAGGCTGGGGCGGTCCCGCGGCTCAGTGTGGAGATGGGGAGGCGCGGGGCACTCATGGGAGGCCACACCGGACCTGCAGCAAGACAAAATCGGCCTTCAGAGTCCCCATCCTCACTGGGGCCCTACTTGGTCCTTCACCCACGAGAACAAGGACTCTCTGGCCCGTTTCCAGGAAGAGAAGCACCAGGAAGGGCCCCGCTGTGATGTCACTTCCGGTGCTGCAAGCAGCCTTAAAGGGCCAGACCCCAGATGCGCAGAGAAGTATTATCCCCACCCAGGTGAATCAGTGGCGGGAGGGGGGTGGATTTGAATAAGGAAGTGGAGAGGCAGCTGCTGGAGTCAGCGTGGGAGCTCGGATAAGAAGTCCCCCCTGATGCTTTACTGGTCAGTCAAGTGTAGAGTCAATGCTCTCACACACAAGGCCATCAGGAAAACTGCAACAGGGTTGATCTGGGTAAAACAAGCAGTTAAGGAGTGAGTGGGGTACAGGAAAGTGAGTGTTTCAGGATTGTTAATTTTTTCTGGGGGTTTGATGTGGGCCCGCGAGGTTCTGGGGAACATTAGAAATGCCTAGAATTGAAGCTCATTTGCCACAAGGAAGGCAAGTTTCCATTTTTAAAAAAATTTAAATAAAGGGCTGGAGAGATAGCACAGCGGGCAGGGCGTTTGCCTTGCACGCGGCCAGCCCGGGTTCGATTCCCAGCATCCCATATGGCCCCCTGAGCACCGTCAGGAGTACTCCTGAGTGCAGAGCCAGGAGTAACCCCTGTGCATCACCGTGTGTGACCCAAAAAGAAAAGAAAATTTTAAATAAAAATATTATGTTCGCTCTCTGAGCATGTCAAGTTCTAACCCCCCTCTGTTTATTCTCTGGCTGAACTACTTCATAAAAGTTTCCTGTTATTGTGTACCCCACAACCTGATACCCTAAATTTTTGACGGTGTTCTCCTCCCATTCTGTGAGAATGAGGGATGTGGAAGCAAGATTCATCTCGGTACCCCACTAAGGTTCCTTCCGAAGGAATCTGCCGACAGAGGATGCTCTGATTTCTTTCCTTTTTCATGTTTTGGGGGTCACAGCTGATGATGCTCAGGGGTGACAACTGGCTCTGTACGCAGGAATGACTCTTGGCATAATTGGGGTTTCTCATGGGATACCGGCAAAGGTACCCAAGTCTGCAGAACACAAGACAGGTGCCCTAAGGGCTCTACTACTGCTGCATGCCCCAGGCTGCATGCTTAATCCTTAATTACCCCACACCTAACATGGAAGCAAACCCAAGGGTGGAAATTTTTACGCTGTGGAACCGCCCCACAGCGGCATCTCGTGACGGTTAAGCGGAACTCCCGTTGCCTGAGTTCCCCACCCTTAAGATTTCCAGCCATCGGGTTTGCTCCAATGCTGGGGCTCATTAAGAATCAAACACGCAGCCTGGGACCATAGTGGGATAACAGTGGCCTTGCATCGGTTTGGAGCTCTTGCAGCCCATAGACACCTGCACGCCAACAGAAATATCTAACAATTGGTGGGACCAACCCCTGAGCATTATTTTGTGTGGTCCCCACAAACAGATGCTTGCCGCCCTCCAGAGCCCCCCCCCACACACACACTGACTGACCCCACAAGAGTCTCTGGTTTCTTTATTAGGTGTCCAGAATTTGCTATTCCTAGTGGGTTTTGAAGCAACATAAAGAAACATGGTCTTCGTCCCCTCCCCACCCACCATACTGACTCTCTAGGCAAGTGACACTGGGTTATTGGGGAGAGGGGTCGGTGGCCACAGCAGACGTACTGCGGGCACTCGGGGACCCTACTAATGCCGGGAATTGACCTGTGTTGAGCACAAAGCATTGCCTCCCTCCCATCTTCTATCTCAAAGAACCCCATCTGAAAGGTTTCCTCTCTTGGTCACCCCCATACCTCATCACCCTCCATTTCAATAAAAGTCATTTCTCTGTTCTGTGTGTAGCTGGTGAGGTCGAAGCAAGATTCAGCTCGTTGTTACTCTGGGCCTGAGGTGAAGGAATCCGCTGACAAAGAAACTGAGGTTATGGTTTTCGTTTGCTAGATTCTGGTTGGGGGCCACACCCGGCAATGTTCTGGGATGACTCCTGGCTATTCTTTCCTTAATTACCCCTGTAGGTGTTCAGGGAACTATAGGGGGTGCCTGAGTTCGGACCCGCTTTAACTGCTGCAAGGGGAGCGCTTTTCTACCCACTTTCCTCCTGCTCTATTGCATGAGGTTTGATCGTTAATCATTGAAGCAAAACCCAGATCTGGAAATCTTCCCTGTAAACCCGGTACGCACCTCATCCCCTGCGTCATCACAAGACGGCGCTATGGAATATATTCGTCCCTTCCCAGGGTCCTTTCTCTCAGGAATGTCCACCCCGGCCCTCTCGCCCTTCCAGAACCTACTGAAGCTCCCCAGGACTCTCCAAGCTCTCTGCAGAGAGACCCCTGATCCTTGCCCAACTCTGCAGCCCCCAACACTGCCACACCAGTGCCCTGGCTTTATTTGGGGGAGGTCACAGCAGAACTAAAGGTATGGGGGGTGCAAGGCTTTCTATGGTGTAGGGGAAGGAATCCAGGTTAGCCAGGGGAAGCCAAGAGATTTCTCAGAATTCTGTCTCCTTTTCCTGACCCTTTTTCCCATCATGGTCATCCTCACACATATTCCCCCTCTATACATTTTGCTTTTTGTCGTCACACAGGAAGTTGCACAGGGGTACCGCTGGCTCGCTACTCAGGGATTACTTGTGGCGGTGCTCAGGTGACCATAGGGGATGCTGGGTATCAAACCCGTGTCGACCACGTGCAAGGCAAACACCCAACCTGCTGCACATTTGGAAGGACCCCAAACATTCTCCTACTCCCTGCCAGAGTTTTGGGGATTCCATAGATTTGAGATGTTCAAAACATTGTGCTTGTGGCACTTTTGTGGCAGCCACGAAGTACACTTTCTGCACTCCCCACTCCCTTGGCCAAACAAAAGAGGTTCTACTGAGAGGTCCTGTTCTGACACTGTAAATTTTTATTAGTCATTCAATATGAATTTGACCATGTTTCCAAAGATCAGAGGGAAACAAGAAGGTCTTCCCACATTCTTTACATACATAAAGTTTTGTTGTGTAAGCCTTTTGATACAAGCAGTATCTGAGGATGTAGTATGTGGGTGGAGATGTAAACAATGGTCTCTCCGCATTCTGTACATGTATGTGGTTTCTCCCCAGTGTGAATTCTCCTATGTACTGTAAGCTTTGAGGATCAAGTAAAGGCCTTCACACACTCCCGACATATATAAGGCTTCTCTCCAGAATGAGTTTTCACATGCATAGTGAGGGCTGAGGATTGAGTGGAGGCGATACCAAACACCAACATCTATGAGATTTCTCTCCACTCTGAATTCCCCTATGTGTAATGAGGAGTGACGGGTACCGAAGAGCTTTCCCACAAACCTCACATATAACAAGCTTTTCTCCAGTATGTATTTTCTTGTGCTTAAAAAAGGCTTGAGTGGCTGGAGAGATAGCACATCGGGTAGGGCATTTGCCTTGCTTGAGTCCTACCTTCCCATATTGTCCCTTGAGTACCGCCAGGAGTAACTCCTGAGTGCAGAGCCAGGAGTAACCCCTGTGCATTGCCAGGTGTGACCCAAAAAGCAAAAAAAATAAATAAATAAAATAAATAAAAATAAAAAATAAAAGACTTGAGTAAGAAGCAAAGGGCTTCCCACTGTACTTCCATGCATATGGTTTCTCTCCAGTACTAACTCTGCTATGTATAATAAGGTATTGGGATTGATGGAAGACCTTCCCACATTCTTGACACGTATGTAGTTTCTGTCCTGTGTGGATGTTCACATGGTCACACTGGGGTGATGCTGGACTCAAAGTCTGTCCTTGCTGCTGACATTCCTGGGGATTCTGTCCACCTCTGTGTGTTTCGAAGGAGATGTCAAGGTGTCGAGGACCTGGGAAGGTTCCCCCGCATTCCTTACACTTGGACGGTTTTTACCATGGTGACTTTGCTTATGAGAATGTCAGTGTGAAGGACTCTCTATAAACTGTGACCTCTCCCACTGTCCAGAGGCTTCTCCCCTGGGGCGGTTTGTGTCCATGGACTGAGCTGAACAGTCTCTGAGTAGCTTTTCCCAGGGGAGAGCTTCTTTGCAGCAAGGGTGCTCACTTTCTTCTGGTCACCCAGACAAGACATCCCACCTGTCTTGGCATACTCATGGGGCTGAAGATACAACTGGTCACTTGAGATTCTGTCACAGTGCACATGATCAGACAACACACCCAGGCTCCTGCTTCCCTGAAGAACAGCAGAGAAGGCTTCCAATTACTGTGCTTTGCCTGAGAGTCTCCTTCTCCAGAAAATTCTACATCAGCAGGTTGGTTTCTAACATTTAACCCCCTCGGTTGAAATTCTGACATGTGACTGAATTTTCCAAGCAATGACTGTTTCAATAAGTCGAACGAGCAAACTTGACTGATGCGGGGTCACATAGCTATATAATTTTTTTTCAACTCAATGAAAAGACACAGTAAGTGGAAATAACTCCCTCTGCAGAAAAATGAAGTACCAGTTAGACGGAAAATAAAAGGGACCTGAGACTGGGTTTGATTCTAGCTAAGTGTGGAGCAAAGGATACATGTGCGAAGGCAAAGATGCATCCCCACACACCCAAGACAGACACTGTGAAAACATCTCACCTGAAGCAGATTCCTCTTGAGGATCGATGAGGTTTTTGTTTCTTGTTCTGTTTACTTAGGTGGGGAGAGGGTCACATGGAGCACTGCGCAGGGATTCCTGCTGCTGGGGCTCTAGGGGACATGTGGGGTGCTGGGATGGAGTCCAGGTTCCTTTTCTGGTGCAAAACAAGTGCCCTTCCTAATGAAAAATCAACAGTGCTGCACCATCATGTTCTTTTCAACAATTGCCACTTGACTTTGCTGTCTATCAAATGTAAAATCGCAGTATTACACCTGTATTAAAAAGGTTTTAGGGGGGTCAGTATCATAGCAGAGAGGTAGGGTGTTTGTCTTGCACTTGGCCGACCCAGGTTCAATCCCTGACATCTATATGGTCCCTAATCATAAATAGGAGTAATTACTGAGTGGAGAGCCCAGAGTAACCCTTGAGCATCGCTGGGTGTGACCCTAAAAGCAAAAAGACAAATGAATACAAAGAAGTTTTTTTTTAGGTTTTAGAATTACTGATTTTATGCAGCAACAGCGTTGGGACAATAAGATACCTTACTGTGTGAAGTTAGCCAGAAAAAGAAACACAAACAAAATGATGTCACTCATCTGTGCAATACAGAACACTGGATGCAGAAATGTACTGTAAAGGGTGTGCTTAAATCGTCCCAGATTCCAGTGTTTAGAGACTGTCATAGAGCACAGGACCAGAGACATCCCTTCGAGGCTGGCTGCTTCCCTGGTGAACAGCAGAGGATTCCACTGATTTCTTGATTTCTTGAGAGTCTTCATGTCAAACAAATGTCGAGCCCTGCAGGTTTTCGTGTCTAACATTTCCACCAGGCAAATACAATTACCGACACATGTATGGCTTTTCCTGGAATGACAAAATGTTTTTGCAAGAAGGACATGCAAAATTGACAGAAGTGTTGGTCATGAACGTGTTTCCATTTCTTTCTCAACACAATGAAGAATACATTAAGTGAAAATAATTCCTATACAGAAAATGGAAGCACAAGTTTCAAGCAAATAAAAATGCACCGGAGTCTGGGTTCGGTTGTAGCTCAGTATGGAGCTCGGGATGCATGTACGAAGGCAAGGCTGAATCCCCACAAAGCTGAGAACACAGGGGCCATTGAAGACATCGAACCTAATTGAGTTAATGTCAGGATGAATGAGGTTTTTGGGTTTTTTGTTTGTATTTATTTGTTGGGGGAGTGTCACACGAAACAGTGCTCATAGATCACTCCTACTGGGGCTGTGCGGACCATATTGGGTGCTGGGTATAGAATCTGGTTTCCATGCCTGATCAAAGCAGTGCACTTCTCACTACACTATCACTATGGCCAACAAACCAGTTCTTTTCAACAACGACCACCTGTGCTTACATTCTATAAAAAAAAAAAAAGTATTATTTTGGTATTTAAAAAAAACAGAATGTCTTTAAATCTTAAAACTACTGAGTTTAGCACCCAACGAGGCTAAGAACCTATGACTCTTGGCATAAGGCTGTGGATTTCCTCCCTGCGGTGTCCAGAGTCTGTAGATCTGCTGACAGCAAAGGATGCCAGGTGCCCCCATTCAAGCCACATGCTTGGTCCAATGAAAATCCCACCGGCATAATAACATCTATTCTGAACATGCAAATCTTTCCAGCTCACTTGTAACCGATGATCCTGTGGTACAGCAGCAAAATGTGGTAATACTGAATCCCAAATTTTGGGTTTGAGTTATGAAATCAAACAAAACAGAATGTAAGTTACTCAGTGGATAGCAGAATGAGGCCCAGCAGTTAGCAGACGTCTTGATAGTTCTCACAGTCCAAACAGGCCCGCAGAAAAGGGTAGATCTTTTGGGTGATCACTATGAGGAGCTTGGCATTACCCAAACTAGCTTTTGGGTTTTGTATTTTGACCAGACCGGATAATGAAACCATATGGAATGCAGGGGATCAAAAATCAGTCAGCGGCCTAAAATGCAAGTGCGCTCCCTGCTATTCATGTCCTGATCCAAACTAATTTTGATATGGAACATGAGAGAACAGCAGAGAGACCATGTGCTTAGCTTGAGGCAGACAGGCTCAGGTCTCAGATCCTTGGGTACAATTCCTGAGCGCACGGCCAGGAGTTACACCTGAGACCCACGAGGAGTCATGTATTACTATCGCTGGGCCCAAAACCTAAACGACGATAAACTTCTTAGATACTCAAAACCATATAATGATCCGAAGGCAAAGATAAGCATGGTGTTAGAGAGGGCAGAGGGGGTCCGGATGCTCCAGAAGAGGGGACCCGGAATTGCAGGCTGCACAGCCACCCTGCTGAGGCACATACAGGAAGGCCAAAGGCTGAGATTTCCATGGACTATTCTACATACCTGACAGATAATGAAGATTAACGATAAAGTCAGGAAATTAAAGCGCAGATCATTCCATGATGGATAGTCCAGGGGGGTGAAGGACAGCATGAACTAAGCACAGATGCCTGGATCCAGGAGCTTGAAGCCCTATGGCCTCAAACAGCAGAGAGCCAGGCACTCAGGCTCGGAGCCACATCCCACGTCTCCTTCCTGAAACAACCCAAGACCCGAGAAGCCTGTGCGCTCCTGTCACTGCACTGGGTCATCTTGTCGCTCTCATGCCTGAGGATGGTGTGGCAGAGGGCGCGTCACCACCTCCTGCCTTTGTTTTTCCTGTGCATCAGCAGGAAGCTCCATGGAAAGACCTGAGCCGTGAGCACCAGAGGAGCACAGCTAACCCCGCCCCCCACCTGACCAGAAGTCCCTGCATTGGAGCAAGAAATGTAGTGACTTCATCACTGGCTCACAGACCCATCCGCAGGGATACACTGCCTGATGCTCCTGCCTCTCCAGGGGACAGAGAAGTGGGTTGTGACCAGGCTGCCTGTTGGGACAGGAGCGCTAGTCTCAGCCTACAGGGGAGGAAACTATAGCGCTGCCTGAGCCCTGAGAATAGACTCAGGGCCCTACAGGAAGGTACCTAAGGCCAGAGACTAACTCTTAGGCCAGGAGCTCCCATGCAGAGACGGCCCCTGCAGGTCACAGTGACAACAGGCCCATTAGTGGCTCCGCTGTGGGGCAGTCACAGGAACTCAGGATGGACAAACCTTCAGCTGTCTTCTTGCGGAATGGACGGGGTCATGGGCCTGGGAGCTCTCTTCCAGGGAAAAAGGTCACTTCTGGGCTCGGGTGAGCACCAGACAGTCCTATGTCTGATCTGCTGGACCTAGGCCATCCTGGTCATGATTTACTGTAATCCTGAATCAGCACATAAGCCTCCTCCAGCAGTTGCTCCTGTTTTGCAGGAACAGCTCTGAAAACCATGTAAACAGTGTCTTGTATCACAAAATTATCCAAATCTCCAGGGTGTTTACTATGAGCCATGATTTTATGTGTGTCTGACAACTGGAATTTCTGGATTGGGTCTACTTTTAAACCATGAATATACTATCTTGAGGATTGGTGTGATAATGCAGCAGATAAAACATTCACCTTACAGTTGACTGACCCAGGTTCAATACACTAGCACATATATGGGCTCCTGACCTCTGCCAAAAGTGATCCCTGAGCTCAGAGGTAGGAATAAGCCACAGACAAAGCAGGGTGTTTACAAAAAATACTGCAATTTCAAAAGGTAACTCTAATGGAACGAAACAAGAACAACAAATACTCAAGTGTGAATTTTTTAAAATTCTATTTATTTATTGCTTTTGGGGTCACACCCGGTGATGCACAGGGGTTCCTCCTGGTTCTGCACTCAGGAATTACCCCTGGTGGTGCTCAGGAGACCCTGTGGGATGCTGGGAATCGAAACCAGATCAGCCGTGGGCAAAGCAAACATCCTACCCACTGTGCTATTGCTCCAGCCCCTCAAGTGTGAATTCTGAGGTGCTCTTCCCAGATTGCCAGATGTGAAGAATAGTGAGTCGGTAGGTCCCATGGTCTGAGGTGTTTGGTGTTCCGCTCTCCAGAGAAACAAAGACACAGGGACCACAACAACTGATGGCAGATGGACCAGAGCACAGTGGACCTTTAATTCAGAACCGAATAGCATACTTATAGAACATCTGAGGGAGATCAAGGTACAGGACTGTACGTATTGTGATTTATCATTTACAGATGTCAAGTTTTTCAACATAGGCAATTCTTGGGGGGGTGGGGGGGGGGGATTAACTCAAGGAGATGTTCTGTCTCAGAAATTCACTCGGGGGTTACAAGATCTGTGTTGCTTTGCTCTTTCCCTATTTGTACATATTAAAGAATCAAGTTTACTTCTTATTAATATTTGCAGTTATCTGGATACACACAATAAGAAACATTCCAAAAATTACTTCTCTGGGTCCAGGAACTAATGTTAAAAGATGACGGTGCTTTTTCCACAAATTCCACATGGAGCCCTTAGTCCAGTTACCCCATGGGTTCTGGTCCTTGAGGTCATGATGCCTTGGAAACAAGACCGTACTTTATGATTTCTAGACTGTCCCATATTGAAGCCAATGTAGCTTTGATGCTTGCCCCAGGTCAAACCAGAGATTCTCGATGGGATCCAGTTTTCTGGAGTTAGAAAATACGGTAACTGAAGCCTGAGTCAAATAATTATGATGGATGCCCAGAAGTAAATATATTTTAAAGTCAATTAACCCTCAAATATCAAGCACTTCATATTAACTATTTTCCTTTTTGAAGCAAAGAACGCTGCTGTATAGTAATAGATTATAGTTTATATATGTTAGAGGGGAAAGAGAAATGCAAATAAATGACTACAGATACAAAGACCAGAGTCACCAGAATGTTTGACTATATAAGTTAAAGATAAACTCGGGGGACTGGGAGTGCTCTAAAGAGTACTGTAATCTTCTCTGAGGGGAAGGGAAGTTGGCAATTCACGGACAAAGCCTAAAACACTTAGGGTAAATATCCAACACTCATGTGTAAAGACAAATTCTAGAGTGAAACACTTAAAGCGGGTCCTTAAGCCCCCCTTTCTGTTTTTTTTTCTATGCTGCAGAAATCCATATTTCCTCTTAAATACTAGTAGTCCCTTTCATTGTTCTCACATCGTATGTGTGTGTATGTCTGTGTGTGTCCATGTGTTTCAATTTTGGACCACAACTGGCAGTGCTCAGGGGTTATTGCAGCTCTGGGATCAGGGCTCAGTCCTACTGAGGCTCAGGGACTATGTGAAATAACAGACGTAGATCGAACCTGAGTTGGCCGCTTACAAGGCAAGCACCCTACTGGCTGTACTATTGCTCTGGCCCTTTCTAAGTTAATGATTTCCACTGCATCAGGAGTGACCCTAACCAAGGCTTCCCCAAAACCAAAACACACACCAGAAATCAACTATTTCTCTCTAAAAAAAAGACACATAGGGGCTGGAGAGATAGCACAGCGGGTAGGGTGTTTGCCTTGCACGCGGCCGACCCAGGATCCCAGCATCCCATATGGTCCCCTGAGCACCGCCAGGAGTAACTCCTGAGTGCAGAGCCAAGAAGAACTCTTGTGCATCGCCTGGTGTGACCCAAAAAGCAAAAAAAAAGAAGTTTCACTTGCAAATCTCACCCACACACTTGCTCACACATGCGAACCCTACACCCCGGCACAGGCCCCACTCCACTGCCCGAAGCCTCTAGGTCCCCCTAAAGCCTTTGCCACACCTCAGGAACCGCCTGGATATCAGGAACGAGTGAAAAAGAAGTGCAAAACCGCGCCCCCAGGTGCCCCAGCTCTGTCATTCACAGTGCAGGAGACTGGGAGGCCGCTAGTGTCCTGCCACAAAACCGGACTCCACAATGCCCGTCAAAAGAGCCGTCTATTCCTCTTCTACCCACGACACCAATGGCGGCCTGAGCCAGGCAACCAAGACTAGAATAGAAAGGTTGCTGAAAGTACCAGTTCTGTGACATCACTTCCGCACCCGCCAGGATCCTTAAAGGGCCATGGTCCAAATGCAGAGAGACCCTTTGTGACCATCCAGGTGAATCAGTGCTTTAAGGGGGCTGGACTGGATAAAGTAGTGGAGAGGCAGCTGCTGGAGTGGTGGGTCACACAGTGGGGGATTGGGGTAAGGACAAGAGCCCTGATCCTGTACTGGTTAGTCAAACATTGAAACAATGCTCTCACACACAGTCCATCAGGAAAAACACATGTGGGTTGATTCAAGGTCAAACAGGCAATTTGTACAAGGCACCTGACATTGAGTTTCGTGAGGAACTAATCAAGAATGGGTGAAGCAGTGACTCTGAAGCCAGTCCTGGATCTGCAGAGAGGAACTGGCCTATTGCAACAGACCAGAGAACTGGACAAACACTGGAAAGGGGAAAAGCCTGGTAAGACCATCAGAAAGCACTGTCCAGCCAACACGCTACCTCTTGAAAACACCTGATCAGTGGACTCTTGCCTACAAGAAAAAAACACAGGAGGCAGTTTGAGAAACACAATTTCAAATCCAGAGTATGGACACGAGGGGTAGTACAGTGGCGTGGGCGCTTGCCTCGTATGTGGTCAATCTGGGTTCAACCCTCAGAATTCCAAATGATCCCCTGAGCACCACTGAAATGCAAAGCCAGGAGTAGGCCCTGAACACTGCCCGGTTGCACCAACAGCATCATATATTCCGACCCTAAAAATGGAGGTTTAATGGGCAGCAAGCCATTTCGGTCACCTTGGAGCCTTTACTGTCCTTTAAGCAGATCTGAATCCTTTTTATCATTCTGGTGACTACTACATTGAGGGAACTTTGCTATTTCTAAATACAACACTTAATTTTTTCTGTAATATTATTGAACTTGGGGCAGGGGGATCCACGAACGTGACCAACCTTGTGAGTAATCATAGGTAAATGGAACGGCCTGCTGGGATGTGGGGAGCTGACCCATATTCCCGGCATTTGTCAGACATTTGATTCAAGAGCCCCCGTCGATCCTTTCATATGTCTTTCTACACACTGTAAAGTGCATTTAAACTGTTTCCAATAGGGGCCAAAGAGTAGGTACAATAGACAGGACATTTGCCTTGCACCAGGTTTAACAGGGTTCCCGGAGCACCACCAGGAGTAATCCCTGAGTATTTCAGGGTATGACCCAAAAAGACAGGAAAAACAAAGTTTAAAATTTAAAACACAAACTGTCTTCATGACACTCCACTAAAGAACCTTGCAAGGGGCATTTGAGTAAGATAACACTTTCTGAAACATGTATCGTTTATACTTACACAACGCTAACCAGTACCTGAACACATGGGAGGCAGAGATGGCATGGGAGAAGGAGCTGGTCACACACAGCCCACCTGGATTCCAACCACAGTACCCCATAATGATCCTGAGTCCCCCAGGTAGGGATGACTGAGCTGAGAGCGAGGACTCAGCTGGGTGTGGCTCCAAAGAACATGAAACAGGAGGCCCTGAAGAACGAAGATGTGGCTGTTTCTCTGCTATAATCCCCCAAACCCAGGGCCTCAAAGCCAAGTCACAGGGGCTAGAGCGATAGTCCAGGGGGAGGGCTTTTTCCTTGCATGGGGCCAGCCCAGTTTCAATCCCAGCCATCCCATATGGTCCCCAAGCACTGCCAGGAGTAATTACTGATTGTGGAAGCAGGAGTATCCCTGAGCATCACTGGTGTGAACTAAAAAGAAAAAAAAATGTCTAGACAGAGTCACAACAAAGAATAAGACAATGGTGAGCCTTGACAGCCCTTAGTGAAGGAGATTTTTTTTTGCCTTTTCATTCACATTCCTCCTGGTTTTCACCAGAAAATCCAAAAAGTACATGTTAACATACACATCAAGTTTAAATGCCGGAACCCTGGCATAGACTTTCCCTTATAGACTGATATCACAGAAAGTTTGTTACACACTAAGGGATTATTTCCTTCCTGGCTGGACTTTTGCAGCACTGCATGCCATGGTACAAACACAATAGACTTTACGAAAGGGGCCTGTTTAGACTTTGAAAATTGTTATTAGGGGATTGAGTTATCTACTATGAATTTTCTGATGTTTACTAAGACCAGAAAGAAATACAAAGGCCTTCCCACATTCTTGACATATATAAGATTTCACCCCAGTGTGAACTGCCCTATGTACAATAAGGCCTGAGAGCCGACGAAAGGCCTTCCCGCATTGCTTACAAATAAAAGGTTTCTCTCCAGTGTGAATTCTTACATGATCAATAAGGTTTGAGGAAGAAACAAAGGCCTTCCCACATTCCTTACAAACATAAGGACTCTCTTCAGTGTGATTTCTCATATGCCGAGTAAGGTTTGTGGATTCAACAAAGGCCTTTCCACATACCTTACATCCATAAGGCTTCTCTCCATTGTGAATTCTCAAATGCCGAGTAAGGCTTGCAGATTCAACAAAGGCCTTTCCACACACCTTACATCCATAAGGCTTCTCTCCAGTGTGTTTTCTCATATGACAAGTAAGTTGTGAGGGATAAAAAAAGGCCTCCCCACATACCTTACATCCATAAGGCTTCTCTCCAATGTGAATTCTCATATGATGAGTAAGGCTTGAGGAATAAACGAAGGCCTTCCCACATTCCTTACAAACATAAGGTCTCTCTCCAGTGTGAATTCTCATATGGTAGGTAAGTCTTGAGGATACAACAAAGGTCTTTCCACATACCTCACATCCATAAGGCTTCTCTCCGTTGTGATTTCTCACATGCTGAGTAAGGCTTGCAGATTCAACAAAGGCCTTTTCACATACCTTACGGCCATGAGGCTTCTCTCCATTGTGATTTCTCATATGCCGAGTAACGCTTGCAGATTCAACAAAGACCTTTCCACATACCTTACATCCATAAGGCTTCTCTCCCTTGTGAATTCTCATATGCCGACTAAGGTTTGAGGAATAAAGAAAGGCCTTCCCGCATTCCTTACATATATAAGGCCTCTCTTCAGTATGAGTTTTCTTATGCCCAGTAAGGGTTGAAGATTGAGTGAAGGCCTTTCCACATCCCTTATATTTATGAGGTTTCTCTCCAGTATGATTTTTCCTGTGTCTAGAAAAGTTTGAAGAGTGAGCAAAGACCTTCCCACATTGCTCACACACATATGCTTTCTCTCCAGTATAAATTCTCTGATGTTTTAAGAGATCTGAAGGTCGAGTGAAGGCCTTCGCACAGTCCTTACATGTATGTGGTTTCCGTCCAGTGTCATCACAAAGGGGTAACGCTGGATCCAAACCATGCCCTTGCTGCTGATACTCCTGGGGATTCTGTCCACTGTGGGGTTCTAAGGGAACATCACGGTCCTGGGAACATGGGGAAGCTCCCCCACATTCCTTATTCTTGGACAGGGTCAATCCACGGTGACACTGCTTGTGGACCTTTCGGTGTGAAGGATTCACTATAAACAGTGCTTCTGTCCCACATTCTAGGGTCTCCTCCAATGTTGGGGTTTGTGTCCGGGGACCAAGAACAACAGACTGTGTGAACCTTTTCCCACGGGAGGGATTCTTCAGAGTGAGGTTGCCCTCTCCATTCTGATCACCCTCAGAGGCCATCCTGCCTGTCTTGGCATCCCCATGTGGCTGAGGGCACATATGCACACTTGAGACTTTTTCACAGTGTGAAGGGTCAGAGACATTCCACTCGGGCTGGCTGCTTCCCTGCAGAACAGCAGAGGATTCCAATTATCGTTCTATGCCTTAAGAATCTCCATGTTACATGAAATTGATACCTGCAGATTGGTTTCTAACATTTGCACCACACCAATGCAATTCCCGACCGGTGGATGGCATTCCATGCACTAAACTAATGTTTCTGTAAGATACATGGAAAATTGATGAATGAAGGGCCATTAATTTGTTAAATATTTTTTTCAACTCAATGAACAGGCAGAAATAACTCCCTCCACAGAAAACTGATGCACCAGATTCAAGAGAAAATAAAACATACTAAACTCTGGGTTCAGTTCTAGCTCAATTTGGAGTAGAGCTTGGGATGCATTTGTGAAGAAACATTGCATCCCACACTGGTGAGACTGACCAAACTGCTGAGACTGACCATTGAAAACATCTCACCACAGGCAGATTCTTTTCAGGATCAATGAATTTTTCTATTCTGTAGTTTGTTTTCATTTGGGAGCACGAGTACACCATGCAGTGCTCAGGGATTATTCCTGGTAGGTCTCTGGGAAACACATGGAGCAATGTGGATGGACCGGTTTAAAAAACCAGTTCTTTTCATGATTACCATTTGTAGATACTTTTGATCAAATGAAAAAGCGCGGCATTTACATGAAATATATTACAATTTTCTTTAGGTTGTGAGCAGAGATGTCAGCATCCAGTGAAGACAAGGGTCCTCAACCTCAAGCATCATATTCTGAATTTCCTTCTGGCCATTCCCTGCCCTGCACTTTAAAAATAACATGCTGGTCCACTGATATTTTCCTTTAGTATTATAATATTGATTCCAAACTTTCAAATCTTACCCGCTCACTCATACTCGGTGACTGAGTTCCAAAATCCTGAAGACGTGCTTTGAGTTCTGAAACCAAACACAATATACAATGTAAGAATTCTTCGAATGAAACATCCTTAACCAGGAAGTACAGCTTGAGGACATCTCTATGGTCCTCACAGTCCAAAGTATCCCACAGAAAAGGGGAGGTCCCGCAGAGGATCGCTGTGAGAAGATCGACAATCCTACAAGACATTTTTTTCTTTTTTGTTTGTTGAACATACGCAGTGATGCTCAGGAAACTATATGGGATGCTAGTTATTGAACCAGGTGGACAGTGTGCAGGACAAGCACATTTCCTGCATTACTATCACTCACAGCCAAAATAGTTATATTATGGCCTCACTTATTAACTAAACAAAAGAAGCCAAAAATGTTTTGAAGGTAAGTGACATTATAGGCTATATAGACAGGCTGGTAAGGAATAGACAGGGGGACCAAGGAGTGAGAATTTCATGGACTGCCAGAAGAGGAAAAATAATGTCAAAGCCAAGAAATTAAAGCACAAGATTATTTCATGACAGAAAATGCATGGGAGCAAAGGGCAGCATGAATAGAGCACAGATGCCGAGATCCAAGAACCCAAGGATATCAGGGTCAGCAGAGCGTTTCACATGTGCTCAGGGCACCCACACACTGCCCAGGGCCTGAGCCAGGGAAAGTTCTCAGAATCTCACCTGCACGCATGACTCTCCTCCCCGGTCTCAGGGTTCCTGCTTCCAGCCAGGAGATCACCGCAGGCTTCACCCCAGAATGCCCTGAACCTCACAGAGATGGAGCACGGATGAGTAACAAGGAAAACGTGACAAGCAAACCCCACATATCCCTATAAAAAGAGAGTAAATTACTGGAAAGGCATGAACAGAATCTGCACTTCTAAAATGCTCTAAATTTTGAGTTATTCAAGAGATAAGATTCAGGTCTTATTTAAGAGTGAAATTTGGGGCCCCAGAAAACACCACAAATAGTATAGCTCGGGTCTTAAAGGGGCCAACAGGGGTTTGATCACAGCACAGTACGTAGTATTTTTTTCTGTAGTTTGGGATCCTCACCTGCGGATGCTCAAGGCTTCTCCCTCGCTGTGTACTCAGAAATCACCTTGGGTGTTGCTTGAGGACCATTATGGGATGGTGAGAATAGAACGCATGTCCAGATCTTGCAAGACAAGCACCGTGCCCGCTATACTGTCACTCTTGGTTTGGCATCACATGCAATGTACTGAGCCTGCGTGAACTGATGCCAGAGTGCAGTAAACCCCAAAGCTTAACAAATCCAAAGATGAACAAAGACGACCAAAGCCCCAAATTGGTTATAGAAATAAACATAAAAGGATCTGACAGACAGCACAGAATGTCAGGCACTGGCCTTGCTCAAGGTCAGTAAAAGTTCGATCCTGACTTTCAGTAGGGTCTCTCAAGCCATCAGCTTGATCCCTGACTGTATACTTCAAAGGCAAACCCTGAGTCCTGATGAACCGAGAACCACTGGAAGTGACCACGAGCACTGAAATAGAGCAGCATCTTATGGGTTGAGGCCCTAAGAAATAAATGAAGTGTGCTGGGAGTGATATTACAGCAGACAGGACACTAACACTAACACTACACACACATACAGAATTGATCCCCAGCAGTACACAATGTCCCAGACCACAACTAGGATGAATAAACTGAATACTCAGCCAGAAATAATCCCTAAGTATTTGTAAGGATAACCCCAAAACCAAATCAAAATAAAATAAAAGGGAATGCCCTGCCACAGAGGCAGGGTGGGATGGGGAGATGAGGGGTGGGAGGGATACTGGGATTAGTGGTGGTGGAGAATGGGCACTGGTGGAGGGATGGGTACTCCATCACTGTATAACTGAAATCCAAGCACAAAAATTTGTAAGTCTACAACTGTACCTCATGGTGTTTCATTAATAAAAATTTTAAAAATTAAAATAAAATTAAATAAATAAAAATATTTAACTGAAGTTGTGGGCCTGGTGCAATAGTACCAGGATTAAAACAACAACCTTTGAAGCTACAAAGCATGTTCAATCCTCAGCACCTCATGGCCCCTGAGCACCCCCAGGTGTGATCCCTCAGCAGAGACAAGAATATTCAGCTTGTGCCCCAAATAAAAGCAAAGCAAAACCAAAATACAAAGAAATTATGTGTAGTACAAGAAGTAATCGGAGAATTCAGCAATGGCAGGAACTAGGAACTATTAAGAGGGTCCTAGGTGATGGTTTAGCACATGGGGAGCTTGCCATGCACGGGGCCAATCTGGGTCGATCCCTAATACTCTAGACTCACACAAACCCACAGAGACTGATTCCTATCAAAAGAGCTTAGAGTAAGCCCCGAGCATCGTCAGGTGAGCACCAACAAGAAAACCAGGGAAGGAACTAGAGGAACAGCTATTGCATGGCTGTCCTCACCAGGACACTCAAAGCTACTGTTGGATACAGTCACAGCCCAGCACAGGGAGCCCACACCGGTCTGTCCAGACAAGGTCGGCTCCGCACTGCTCTCACCAATGGCTGACAGGTGCTGGTAGGTCTCCAGCATCACGTCCCTGTAGAGCTTTCTCTGAGAGGCATCCAGGCATGTCCACTCCTCTGGGGTGAAGCTCACAGTCACGTCGGAGAAGGTCACCGTGTCCTGAGCCGACATACAAAGAGGGGCAGGAGTCAGGGCCTGTCCCCACCATGTTCCCTGGGCTGTGAAACCAGGACCCCCAGGCCCTAGAGGGGCTCAGGGTCTGTCCCCTCGGGAAGAACCAGCCTCCACCTGAACTGACAGACGGGTCCCAACTTCTAAGACAGCTGCATCTATGAAAATGTGAGGATGCTCTACTAGAAAGTTCCTGAAGGTGGCAGACTTGCTCCTGACCCCAGGGAATTCAACCACTGCTTCTATGAGCACTCCAGAGAGTAAAAACTGAGCACACTATCAGTGGGACCCAAATGAGTAACCCTGCTTTCAGCTCAAAACACTAAACATACATCCTCTGTATCCCACAGCCTATGCTCTAGGGAGAAGGGGACACTCAATGTCCAGCCACCGACTGAATGCTGTGCATGCACATATGTGCCTGTTGGACTTGATCATGGTTCAGGGCTACCCCAAATGCCTCTCAAAGTGTCTTAAGCCCAACATCTCTGACAGCCTGGGAGATACTTTGCTCTGTCTCCTTGGGACAAGCACATGCCCAGAACTGCAAACAGAGCAGCCAATGAATACTGGACTGTGTGATAGAGCAGGAGAAGTTCTCCACAGCAAGAAGGACAAAATAGTGGAAACACATATCCTGGGGCCAGAGTCACTGTACCTGCCAGGGCACAAACAGGGCCAGAGCACTCGGGGACCCATGATGCACATCAAGGGGGAATCTGGAGCACAGAGCCAAGAGGAAGCCCTGAGCATCTCCCCTGTGGCACAAAAATAAATACAAAAGAAACAAAGCAGCATGATTGTGTAACAGGACAGTGGGTTGGGGACAGTGGGTAGGGCTGGTGATCCCCGCCATCCCATAGTGCAGAGCCAAGAATATAATCCCCAGAATCACTGCGTGTGGCTCCAAAAACAAAAACACCCAGACACCAGCCTTTGATGCCCAGAACCTCATATGGTCCCTGAGTCATCCTTGAGCACCAGTAATCTTTGAGCTGCTGTGGTCCTAAAACCAAATATAACGAAACTGACACATGTGGCTTCAGACAGTAGAGAGCCTGGCACTCCGACAAGGCGGCAGGATCCTTCCTGAAGCAAGTCAGAGACAGACAGCTCGGGAAGCCTGACGCTCCTGTCACTGCATTACCTCATTTTATCACTCCTACCTGGGGTCGCTGTGTCCGATGGCACCTCACCATCTTCTCCTGCCTGTTGTTCCCGAGGATCAGAGACCTGGAGGAAGTCAGAATTGTGAGCACTGAACAGGAGCACAACCCCCAGCCCTGACCACCCACACCCTCGGGCACTGGCTAACAGACCCGCCTGGGGGACACTGCCTAATGCTTCTGTCTGTGCTGCCTTTCACGACACAAGTTCTGGGCTTGGCTACAAGAGAGAAAAGTCGGCCCTGCCTTGGTCTGG
This sequence comes from Sorex fumeus, assembly GCF_029834395.1. Classification (NCBI taxonomy): domain Eukaryota; kingdom Metazoa; phylum Chordata; class Mammalia; order Eulipotyphla; family Soricidae; genus Sorex; species Sorex fumeus. The sequence continues at coordinate 6,688,778 of NW_026606076.1, forward strand.
GGACTCCTCCCAGATCACACTGAAGGTTCTCACAGGCCCAGCCAGGAAGGACTCTGAGGCCAGGAAATCCCGTGAATCAGCGCCCCTTCTGGCCCCGTGAGAGAGACACATTTTGGGCTATGATTGCAGGGGGGAGCCCCTCTCTTCTTTTAAAAAAAACAGTGGTTAGAGTGGTCGAACAGTAGGTAGGGCAGTTTGCTTTGCAAGTGGTCGACATGGGTTCGATTCCCAGCATCCCATATGGTCCCCTGAGCACCACAGGAGTAATTCTTGAGACAGAACCAGGAGTAACCCCTTGCATCGCCGGGTGTGAACCAAAAAGCAAATAAATAAATTTTTTTTAAACTTTCTACAGGGGCTGGAGCGATTGCACAGTGGGTAGTGTGTTTGCCTTGCACGCAGCCAACCCGGATTCAATTCCCAGCATCCCACATGGTCCCCCAAGCACCGCCAGGAGTGCTTCCAGAGTACAGAGCCAGTAGTAACCCCTCAGCATCGTCTGGGTGAGACCCAAAAAGCAAAAAAATAAATAAAAACTTTGTACAGACATACACTTTTACCAGCAGTACACAAACACACGAACACACACTCCCTTTACCCCCAGTACTCACCTCGATAGCCAGCGATCTGGGTAGAACTTTGCAACTTGATGTCAGGAGGCAGATATTCCTATTCCAACACACAGTAAACCTGTTAGATGCTTGCGTTGCTGACACTAATCAATCCTCTGCATCCCCACGGCCCCCAGAGCAATTCCAGGAATAATATCTGAGGCCAGAACCAGAGTAAGCCCTCAGGGTATCTCTGGGAATGCAGAGCCCCCCACCCCCCATTCCCCACACCAGAAATAGCCCCCAAAGGAAAGTATCACTGGCAAACCCCGGTCACCTGCAGATGCACTGCCCTGGCCTGACCCAGGAGGGCAGCGAATGAAAAAGCTGGACGGCAACAGGGTCTCAAGCCTTTGTGGGGGCGGGGGGGTGGGGGGGCTGCGGCTCTGGCCCTCAAAGTGAATCTGGAGATTCTACAGCAGCGAAACTTGGGAAAGGTCCCAACATGGGTCAGCCGGGAGGGTCGGGATGGCCAAGGCCCCGTCCTCTGCAGGTCCTGCACCCCAAAGCCCGCAGCCCCTGCACTCAACCCCGCGCCCACCCGCGGCTGCCCCAATGCGGAGCTGAAGGTGACCGTGGCCGCAGTGCCCCCCCGGGTCACGCACTCACACCCGCGACCCCCGCATCCCACTAGAGCCCCCGACGAACCTCTCAAAGCTCCTCGCCCCCCAAAAGACACCATCATACCTCAGGATCTGCCTGGATATCGGGGAACACAAGAAAAACAAGCGCGAGAGGCCCCTTGAGCTGGCGCAGTGCCACGACTCACAGCATAGAGATGGGGAGGCTCGGAGCGCTCACGGGAGGTCACCCCCGTCCTGCAACAAGACAAAATCGGCCTTCAGAGTCCCCTTCCTCACTGGGGCCCCATTTTGTCTTTCACCCACATGAACACGGACTCTCTGACTGGTTTCCAGGAAGAGAAGCACCAGGAAGGCCCCGCTGTGATGTCACTTCTGGTGCTGCAAGCAGCCCTAAAGGGCCAGACTCAGATGTGCAGAGAACCATTATCCCCACCCAGGTGTAACAGTGGGGGAAGGGGGATGGATTTGCATAAAGTAGTGGAGAGGCAGCTGCTGGATTGGGGGCTCAGGGAAGAAGTCCGCTGCTGCTTTACTGGCCAGTCAAAAGTGGAACCAATGCTCTCACACACAAGGCCGTCAGGAAAACTAAAACAGAGTTGATCCGGGTAAAACAGGCAGGTAGGGAGTGGGTGGGGCACAGGACAGTGAGTTTCTCCGGGAAGTAACAAATCAAGTTGTGGGTGAAAGCAGTGACTGGGAAGCCAGCCCTGGAGAGGAACTTGCACAACCCAGACAACAGAGAGGAGCCACCTGAGAGCTGGACAGAACCTCGAAGAGGAAGAAAGGCTGCGAAGGGCATCTGAGAGCACTTTACGCATCAATGCTCTACCGCTGACAACACAGGAGCAATGGAAAGTCACTGGCAAGGAAAGTTCGATGGGGGGCTTCCGAAATACATTTCAAACCCAGAGTATGGACCAGGAGTGACCAGTACAGTGGGTTAGCACTCGCACTGAACTCGGTCAACTTGAGTTCCATCCCCGGCACCCCAAATGGTTGCCTGAGCACCGCCAGAAGTGTCAGGTGTGCTTCCAAAACCAAAAATATTACTGAAAGAGCATAAGGATCCATCCTAGAATGGAGGTATATTCTGAGCTTACAGTTAGCAAACTTTTCTGGTGAAAAGGTGTTACTTAGTCTTTTCAACAACCTAAATGATTTATGGTATCATATGACTACTAAATTATTGGGATTTTTTACTACTTCTCAAAGCAAAAAGTTTCAGGCTTTTTTTTCCGCTCTAATATTAGTGAAGTGAGAAGTGCTCTTCTTTAATTTTTTTTTTTTTTTTTGCTTTTTGGGTCACACCTGGCAATGCACAGGGGTTACTCCTGGTTCATGCAGTCAGGAGTTACTCCTGGCGATGCTCAGGGGACTATCTATATGGGATGATGGGAATCGAACCCAAGTAGGCCACATGCAAGGCAAACGCCCTACCCGCTGTTCTATCTCTCCAGCCCCTATTTCATTTTTAGTTTTTTTTTTTAAAGGAAGAATGACGACAGCGTTAAGAAAGCAAATCACAGGCTCATTCCATGGCGAACTCCCCAGAGGCCAGGGAAGAAAACCGATGCAGGAGTGACATCTGCACTTGTTTGTTCATTGAAGCACTGTTTATAATAGCTAGAATCTGGAAAAAACCGAGTGCCTGAGAACAGATGACTGGTTAAAGAAACTTTGGTACATCTATACAGTGGAGTACTATGTAGCTGTTAGAAAAGATGAAGTCATGAAATTTACATACAAATGGTACTACATGGAAAGTATCATGCTAAGCGAAATGAGTCACAAAGAGAGGGACAGACATAGAAAGATTGCATTCATCTGGGGAAAATAAAGTAACAAAATAGGAGACTAACACCCAAGAATAGCCGAGATAAGGACCAGGAGGTTTACTCCATGGCTTGGAGGCCAGCCGCACATGCTAGGGATAAAGGCAGCTCAGATAGAGAAGGGAACACCAAATAAAGCCCATTTCAACATTCTCCAATTCACCCTATAAAGAGCCTGGCCAGGGCTACTCACTTTTTGTGAATATTGTTTAGTGCATATGTATATTTAACAAAGATAAGGATACAAGGTATGTAGAAATGATACAGCAGATAAATTGCTTGCTTGCACATAGTTGACAGAATTCCGAGCCCCCGTAAGGATACCTGTGCCTACCCAGGTATGGATCACTGAGCTCAGAGCCAGCAGTAACACCTAAGTCCTGTGAGGCACGGCTCCCCCAAACCTAACACTGAAGGAAATTCTGAAGAATGAATGTATCCACTTTCATAAGGATTCACTGTAGCATTGTGGTTGATTTCTGCCATAATTCCCGCAAACCAGGGCCTCTGGGCCAAGCCAGAGTAAGAGCAAATAATGACACAGTGGTGAGCCGTGACACTGTGGACATGGGGAGGCTGCTCGTGTCCTACCACAAAATCCGCCTTCAGGGTTCCCCTTCCATGACGTGGCACAAATTTACTTGTCCTTTGCCAAGTGAGGAATAGCGCCCTGATCCCACCCAGTGTCTGCGTCAGGGATGGAAAATGAACCAAGAATACCAGTTTTATGACATCACTTGTTTCCATAAGGTGCCCAAAAAGGCACTGAGAACCTTTTTGCCACCCAGGTGAATCTGTGCTGCGATGGGGAAGGACTCGGATAAAGGAGTGGAGAGGGAGCTTCTCAAGTGGTCGGTCACACAGTGGGGGCCTGGGGGTAAGGAGAAACCCCCTGATCCTGTAGTCGTCACCTAACATTGAACCAACGATATCTAGACTATTACCCGGACCCTTGCCAAGTGATCCCTAACCTCAGAGCCAAGAGTTAACCCTGAGTACAGTCAGTTGTAATGAAAAATATAACAAAAAAGGCAAATTCGACCAAATGGGAGAACAATGATATGCAAAGACAAATTCTAGAGTGAAACATTCAAAGTGTCAAGTAGCTGGTCCTTAAAATCCCCTATTCTTGATATTTCCCTGCTACAGAAACTCAGTTTCTCCGGAATCCCTATTGTTCTTTCTCTGCTTTTGCATCTTTCTTGTGTGTGCGTATATGTATGTGTATATAGGTGTGTCTTTGTGTGATTTTTATTTTGGGGTCACAATTGACAGATTCAGGACTTATTCCTAGCTTGGCACTCAGGGATCACTCTGGTAGGGACCATATGGGATGCAGGGGATGGAACCTGGGTTGATGACATGAATGCTTAAGTGCTTACTCGCTGTACTATGGCTCTGGCCCTAAGAAAATGTGCTCCTAGCACAACCAGGATAATACCTGAGCAAATGTCCTTACCCCGTAAAAACCAAAACTATCTGGCTTAAAACAAACACCACAACCCTTGTTGGATTATCACTTGATCACTTGACTTCCCGTTAATCATCTATTTGATCGAGCGGGCGCCAGAAACGTCTCCATTTGTCCCTGTTGCATGCTAGTGTGGCCCAATGGCGACTATTTGTTTTAGGAACACGAAGAACCTCAAACCAATTGTTCATGATCTTGATGAAGAAGTCTGACCATCTGGTAGGTGGGCGGCCACACGGTCTTTTGATATCCCGTGGAATCCAGTCAGTAACAGCTCTAGTCCAGCGGTCATCTCTAAATCTCATTACGTGACCAGCCCATCTGATTTTTGACGCCTTGGCAAACGAGACAGCGTCCCTGATTCTTGATTGTCTACGGAGGTCAGAACTCTGGATTCTATCTCTCATTTGAGTGAAACATGATATTCCAAGCATAGCTCTTTCAATTCCTGTTTGGGAGACCCGAATACTGTTCTCATCCTGTTTGCGTAGAGCCCAGGTCTCTGAGGCATATGTTAATGCAGGAAGAACAGTGGAACCAAAGAGATGTGCCCGGAGCCAGAGGTTCTTCGTTCTTTTAGCTATTTCTTCGACGCTCTCGAAGGCGTTCCAAGCCACTATCTTCCTTCTGCGCAGCTCGAGTGCCAGGTCATTTGTCATGTTGACTTCTTGACCTAGGTACACATAGCTGTTGCATTCGGAGATGGTCGTTCCATTGAGAGCGAATGGGGCATCAGGAACGAGGCTGTTTCTCATAAACATTGTCTTCGTAAGATTCAGCTGTAGTCCTACCTTTCCACACTCACGGTCGAAGTCGGCCAGCATTTGTGCCGCGTGGCTGATGTTTGGTGTTATTAAAACAATGTCATCAGCAAAGCGGAGGTGGTGTAGTTGCCGACCATCTATCTTCACTCCCATACCTTCCCATTCCAGTCGTTGCATGATTTTCTCGAGGGTGGCACTGAAGAGTTTCGGTGAAATGGTATCACCCTGCCAAACCCCTCTCTTGACATCAATGATTACTTCTTTGTAGAATGGTGAGATCCTGATAGTGAATCTATAACACAGCTCACGGAGGATCCTGATGTATTGAGTCTGAATGCCCTGATTGTCTAGGGCTTCAATGACCGCTTCCGTCTCAACAGAATCAAAGGCCTTCTTTAAATCAATGAACGTTAGACAGAGTGCATCTTGAACTCCCGGAAAACCTCAATGAGCTTGGTTATCATGTGGATATGATTGATGGTCCTGAATCCTTTGCGGAACCCGGCTTACTCGCATGGTTGTCCTTCATCTGGTGTTCTGCCAATCCTATTTAGGATGACTCGAGTGAACAACTTGTAGATGACAGACAATAGGTAGATCGGGTGATAGTTGCCACTGTCATGAATGTCTCCCTTCTTGTACAGTAGTACAGTCCTAATGGTTTTCCATTGGGACAGATCCTTGCATTCAGACAGGTAGCGTGTGAAGAGCCAAGCCAGTGTATTGATGAGTACTGATGGCAGGTTCTTCAGGTGTTCAGGTCTAACCTTGTCTGGGCCGGGTGCTTTTCGTTTCTTTACTGACAAAATGCACATATGCTAGCAGCAGATGCAGCCATTGAGGGCCTCGTGGTACAATCACGAATGATCAAGTGCAACATCATTGGTCTGACCGATACAAGAAGGCACCAATCTCATCACGCCGTTTTCGACACTGGAGAAGAATTGTTCCTCGGAACATGCAATAAAAGAGGTGTCGGAGGCATTGGTGTCCTTGTCAACACAAACTTGGCCATGAGCATAGATTCATTCGAATGCCTAACAAACCGAATCAGACGTTTACATTTGAATAGATGTGGCTCACTGCCGGCAGTGTCTACGCACCAACATCGAATTATGATGAAGGAGAACTTGAGAAGTTCTACATGGAGCTGGAGACGTTCTATAAAGAAGACCACACCTTCTATAAGATCATTGTGGGTGATTTTAATGCCAAGATAGGACCTAGAAGATCAGCCGAAGAACTTCACATCGGGTCCCATGGCCTAGAATGGAACGAACAGGGTGAGAGACTGTCTGAGTTCATCATGTCAACCAAGCCCCTCCATGGTAACTAAAGATTCCAGAAGGCCGAATCTAAACGTTGGACATGGGAGTCTCCCGGTGGATGATTCCACAACGAAATAGACCACATCATATTCAATCGACAGTTTTGCCTGACCGATGTCACTGTTGTCCCAAAATTCCAAAAGGGATCGGACCACCATTTCCTTCATGCAAAATTCTACTTCACAGAGCAGGGAGAAAGGGCTGCAAAGTTTAAAAAGAGAACTCCCAGAACAACCACCAACTGGGAACTCTTTGGCACTATTGCGGCAACATGGGAAGATGCCATTGTTGACAACATTGACGAGGAATACAATCGACTGGTTCAGCACATCCATGATTGTGTGAGGAACGCCAAGAGAGAGATAGCCACAAAACAACGCCTCTCTTCGAAAACTCTTGAGCTTATTCACCAACATGATTTGGCGCATGCCTCAGGCAACCACAAGCGAATGTCCGAGCTCGCAAAACAGTGCAGAGATGTGATCGAGGAAGACCTCAAAGAGAGAAGAGCAGAAGTGCTGGTAGATGCGGCAGAAGCTGGGAAAAATATTCGTGACGCCCACCTGTCCTTCGCCAACTACAAGACCAAGATGACTGCCCTCCGACGTCCTGATGGATCTATCACACATTCCAGAATGGCAATGGAGAAGATTATCCATAACTTCTACTCAAATCTCTTTGATAGCCATATCCACCTGCAGACATACCAAATTCCACAGGATGTATATGTTGTTCCCAATGTTTTCCCTTCCGAAATCCGACACGCCATTTCGTCAGTAAAGAAACGCACAGCACCCAGCCCAGACAAGGTCAGACCTGTTGGATTACAGTTCTGAAAAATTTAGGTTTAACATTGCTTCATCATTTCTCCTCTGCTGCAAGTTGCTTAGGCTTACTGAGTAACACCCATCCCAATACCCCTGAATCAAACCCATTTCCTTAGTATTCATCTTTAACTTCCAGGTGCTCTGCTTCCCCTATGGACTAATCACCCATTTCCCCTCACCAGAACGTGTGAATTGTAAAGTTAGAGTCTTCAGGTAGCTGTGAGCTATCCTGGCATAGAAAAGTGACAGGTAAGCACCGTAACAATGACAAAATGACCCAAACATAAGCAACTGGATAAGGATCCTGCTGGGTTTAGGAAGGACTAACTTGTCCAGAGGAGTGTAGTCTTGGATCTATAGGAAATATTCCCAATAGAGCCACCCTATAAGCTTAATAGAGATCTCTTACTTTGTACATTCAAAATGAACACAAAGATTAAGTTGTCAAGATTGTTTAGATGAATATGAACTAAGCAAAATACGTCCTTAGATGAAATTCCACCCTTGAGCTGATCTTGCAGGGTGAGATTTTTGTCCAAAAAGAAGTTTCCACTGAGGGAAGGGTTTTACATCCATTGATTGTACAACCACACCTCTGTGTATTTGCTACCCCCACTCCTGGGGAATGGGCTGGAGAAATAAAGGCTGTGGGAGGAGGGCAGAGAGAGGAAATGAGGGTCAGTGGGAGACTGGTATAGATATGCAGAAGAATGGGAATGAAGAGCAACTAATCACTGTGAGTTCACGAAGTAAAATGCGGGGGTGCTGTGAAGTGTCGGTGGTCCAGAGCCGCCTCCTCACTTCCCCAGGCTTTCCCAACAGAGAGAAAGACAGACAGATGGGAATCACAGACTGATGGTGAAAACGACCCATTTAATGCAGAGTACCTACCATACATATAGAACATCTGAAGGTGAGGGTTGAGGTAAGGACATGGGTGTGACTGATAATTTACACAGATAAACATTTGGCAGAGAAAATTCTCTTGGGGAAATTAACGCAAGGAGACACTCTTGTCTCCCAGGGACATCTACATTGCTTTTACCTTTTCCCTCTAGTTGTATACGTTATCAACACTTGCAGTTGTTTGGATAAACACAGTAAGAGACAAAGATCCCAATACTTAAATCTCTGGGCTCTGAGAGCAAGTAAGGCTTTTACCTTAAATCCCAGATTAAGTCCTCAGGCCAGTTCAGCTTGTCCTTTCCCATGGGGGTCCTGTCTCTTAAGCTGTAACAGTTTGCATCAAGACCATGCATTTCTACTTTCTAGAATGTCCCATTTGGATGCCAGGGGAGTTTTGCCACTTGTTCCAGGTCCATCCAAGTCCCACGACATGACCCCCCTCTTGGGGCGTTAGGAACTATAGTAACTGAAGCCTAAGTCAATTAATTATGACCAAGCAATTATGCCCAGGAATAGATATATTTCAGAGTCAATCAACTCCCAAAACCTTGGATTGATGGTCTTTCTGTGGTGAACTGATGGTCCCACAAGCACTGCCAGGAGTAATTCCTGAGTGCAGAGCCAGGAGTAATCCCTGAGCATTGCTGGGTGTGACCCAAAAAGAAAAAAAGTGTACTGCAAGTGGAATGGGATCACATAAAGGAGTGGAGAGATGGTGGTTAGAGTGATCGCTCACAAAGTGGGGGTCTGGAAGAAGGAGAAGTCCCCCAATCCTATATTAGCAGTGACTCTATAGCCAGCCCTGGAGATGCAAAGAGGAACTGATCTAGTAACAACCCTGAGAGCCGGAGAGACACTGGAACAGGAGCAAAGGCTTCTACCCCTTAACAACACAAGAGCAGTGGATACTTGCCTACAAGGAAAACTCTAGGAGGCAGTTTCAGAAACAAGATTTCAAACCAAGCCAGGGTCTGGAGTGAGATAGCATAGTAGGCAGGGCGTTTGCTTTGCACGCAGCTGACTTGGGTTCGATTCCCAGCATCCCATGTGGTCCCCTGAGCAACAACAGGAGTAATTCCTGATTGCAGAGCCAGGAGTAACCCCTATGCATCATCAGGTATGACCGAAAAAGAACAACAACAACAAAAAAAAGAGTATGTGGCCAGAAGGGTAGTGCAGTGGGTTGGGCACCTGCCTTGAACTCAGTCAACCTGAGTTCAGTCCCTGACATTCCCCAATGGTGGCATGAGAACCATCAGGAGTATCTCTTAAGAACTGTCAGGTTTCCCCCAAAACAAAAGTATATAAAACAGAGCATATAGACCAACCCCAAGAAAGGAGGGGCTAGCAGGCAGCAAACCACACCGGTCACTCTGCAGCCTGGCTTGGCCTTTTGCACATATCTACATGGTGTTTACCATTCTGGTGAATATTAGATTGTTAGGATTTTACTGCTTCCAAAGTAAAAATCTCAAAACATTTATCCTCAATGTTTGTGTAAATCGAATGGAAACCTGAATACAAGGAGTGCAGATATGCTACAGCAAGTAAAGTGCTTCCTTGCACGCGGCTGACCTGGATACCAAATATGGACAGCACAGCGGGATGTGGCTCCCCGAAATATAACACAAAAGGGTCTGAAGAATGAAGGTTTGGCTGTATATCCGAGGTCAAAAAGTTCTCCGCAGGATCGTGGTTAATCTCTGCCATGATCCCCTGCAAACCAGGACCTCTGAGCCAAGCCAGAGTCACAGCAACGAATGAAACCACGGTGAGCCTTGACAATACTCAGCAAAACGCAATTTTTGTACCTATTTATTTAATTTTTTCCTTGCTTTTTGGGTCATACCTGGCGATGCACAGGGGTTACTCCTGGCTCTGCACTCAGAAATTACCCTTGGTGGTGCTCAGGGTACCATACTGTATGCTGGGAATTGAACCCGGGTCGGCCACGTGCAAGGCAAACGCCCTACCACTGTGCTATTACTCCAGCACCCACCTATTTTTTTTAATTTTTACTAGTGAAACACCATGAAGTACAGTTGTAGACTTACAAATTTTTGTGCCTGGGTTTCAGTTATACAATGATCGAGTACCCATCCTCCCACCAGTGCCCATTCTCAACCACCACTAATCCCAGTATCCCTCCGACCCCCAACCCCCCATCCCACCCTACCTCTGTGGCAGGGCATTCCCTTTTGTTCTCTCTCTCCTGGTTGCTGTGGTTTACAAAAGAGGCATTGAGTGGCAATCATGTTCGGTCTAGAGCCTACTTTCAGCATGCATCTCCCATCCTATAGTTCCCACCTATTTACGTTTTATTTAATTCCTTCCACCTTGCTTTATCACTAAGATTCATTGTTTAACAGTTAACAGAATATGAAATCCAAATGCCAGGGACATTGTCATAGCCATTGTCCAGGTGATAATCAGCAAGTACCTTTCCCTTATGGTATTAATGTCAAAGGAAGCTTTCACACGCACCAGGATTATTTCCTTCCGGACTGTACTTTTGTAGCAATCCCCCCACCCACTTGACAAACCTAAAACTGTTTTACCTAAGGGCCATGTTGTGACCCAGGCCACTGTTATTAGGGAAATGATAATTTACTAAGGCTTGAGGGGAATACGAAAGCCTTCCTATATTCCTTACTCACAGGATTTTTTCCAGTATTAATTCTCTTATGCCTTTAAAGGCTGCAGATGCGAATGATGAACTTCCCATGTTCTTACATATATATGTGTGTGTATATATGTATATATATGTAGATGTGTGTGTATATATATATATATATATATATATATATATATATATATAGTTTCTCCCCAGTGTGAATTCTCCTATGCATAGTAAGGCCTGTGGATCCAGTAAAGGCCTTTCCTTTCCGCACGTTGTAAGGGCTGAGGACAAACTAAAGACCTTCCCACATTCCTTACACTTATGAGGTTTCTCTCCAATGTGAATTTTCCTGTTCAAAAAGATATGCTAATTGCATGAAAATCTTACTGCAGTCCTTACATATGTAAGGCCTCAATCCTCAATAAATTTTTTTTACGTAAAGCAAAGTTTGTGGATTGAGTAAAGATCTTCCCACACCCTAATATGTTGTTTTTCGAGTATGAATTTTCCTATGTTTAAAAAGGAGTTAAGGGGAAGTGAAGGCGTTGCCAAAGTCTTTACAAACATAAGGTTTGTCTCCAGTATGAAATTTTCTGTGCCTCAAAAGGCTTGCAGAATAAGCAAAGGTCTTACCACACTCCTTACATATATGTGGATTCACTGCAGTCTGCGTTCTTGTGGACAAAAAAAGTTTGAGTAGGAAGGGAAGACCCGAGCTGGAGTGACAGCACAGCGGGTAGGGCGTTTGCCTTGCATGCAGTCGACCCATGTTTGATTCCCAGCATCCCATATGGTCCCCTGAGCACTGCCAGGAGTAACTCCTGAGTGCAGAGCCAGGAATGAACCAAAAAGGGAAAAAAAAAGTGAAGACCCTCCCACAGTCGTGACATGAATGTTTCATTCCTGTATAAACTTTCCTATGCTCAGAAAGAACCTGAGAAAAAAATGAAAGGTCTTCCCACCTACCTCACATATATAAGGGTTTCCTCCAATACGAATTTTGTGAAAACTAAGACTTCAGGGATAAGCAAAGGCCTTCCCACATTGCTCATAAATGTAAGTTATCTCTCCAGTGTGAGTTTTCCTGTGCTTCTCAGGCTTGTGGAACAAGCAAAGACTTCCCACTCCATACAAGCATATGGTTTCTCTCCAGTGTGACTTTCCCTGTGCATACTAAGGTGTATGAGTCAGATAAAGGCCTCAACAAATTCCTTACATGCATGCGGACTCTCCAGTATGAAATCTCCTGTGTATAAGGTATGAGGATCCATCGAAGGCCTTCCCACAGTCCTTACACTTAAGCGGTTTCTCTCCTGTGTGAACATTCACATAGTCCCACCGGGGTGATGCTAGACTCAAGAGTTTGTCCTCAGTGCTGACATTCCTGGGAACTCTGTCCACTGTGTGTTTCTAAGGAACGTGATGGTGCTGAGAACATGTGAAGGCTCCCCCACATTCCTTACACATGGACAGGTTCAGTTCACAACGACTGCTTGTGGGTCTGTCAGTGTGAGAGACACACTATAAACAGTATTCCTCTCCCATAGACCAGGGGCTGCTCCACTATGGAGGGGATGTGTCCGCTGATTAAGCTGAACATCCAAGGATCTTTTCCTAGGGAAAGACTTTGTCAGAATGAGTATACTCTCCCCATTTTCAGCACCCTCAGAAGAAAATGGACCTCTCTTAGCATCCCCATGGGGATGGGGGCAAAATTACTCACTTGAGCCTTTATCACAGTGTGCAGAAAGAGACATTCCACCATGGCTGGCTGCTTCCATGTAGAACAGCAGAGAAGGATTCCAATTGTTGCTCTATGCCATAAGAGTTCTCATGTCAAAAGAAATCAAATTCTGCAGGTAGGTAGCTGGTGGGGTATGAGACAATGAGTATCTTGGGGAAGTAATTAATCAAGATGGGGCTGAAAGCAACGACTCTGAAGCCAGCCTTGGGGATTCAGAGACGAACTGACCTAGTAGAAACCCAGAGAGCTGGAGGCACTGGAACAGGAGCAAAGACTGGTAAGAATATCAGAGAGCACACTCCGGGCAACACTCTACCCTTTGACAACACACAAACAGTGGACTCTCAGCTACAAGGAAAACCCCAGGAGACACTTTCACAAACACAATTTAAAACTGAGAGTGGGCTAGTGGGTTGGGTGCTGGCCTTGCACGTATCAATCTGGGTTCCATGTCCAGAATCACAAATGGTCCCCTGAGCACCATCTAATAGATGGATGGAATTTTGCTCCATCCAAACATGTTTCCTTTTTTCCTTCTAAGATTAGTGAAGTGACATGGGTGGGATCCAGGAATGTGACCAACCTTTTGAGTAATCACAGGTAAATGGAATGGCCTGCCATTATGTGGGGAGCTTGGGAGCTGACCCATATTCCCTCTTGTAAAAGATTTCATCATAGATCCCCTTCCATCCTTTCAAATGACATTCTATGCACAGTAAAGTTCATCTAAACTGTCTCCAATTGACACTAGCACAACTGTACATTGGGGAAGGGTATTGCTTGCACACAGCCAACCTGGGTTCAATCACCGTGATCCTACAGAGTCTCCTAGAGCACCAACAGAAATAATACCTGGGTGCGGAGCCAGGAGCAACCCCTGAACATTATCAGGTAGGATCCAAATAGACAATAAATAAATAAATAAATAAATATATTATCCCCCATTCCACCCCATTAAGAAACCTTGCCAGGGCCACTTTCCTAAGATGACACTTTGGAAAATATTTATCCTTTATGCATACACAAACATAACAATAACAGAGATGATACAGGGGATAAGGAGCTAGTCACACGGCCGAATCTGCATACTAAACACAGTACCTCATAATGATCCAGAGTCCCCCAGGTATGGATGCCTGAACTCAGAGCCAGGAGTAGGGCCAGAGAACATCAGTTTCTCCCAGTATGCTTTCTCTTATGACTAGTAAGATCTGAGAAATGAAGGCCTCCCACGAATAAACCTATCCCTGGATTGTGCAGCCGTGAATACAACATCTCATTCCTCACACCACTCATACTCCAAGAGTAGCGTACCACATTTGAAGTGGTTTTAAAGTAGAAGGCAACCAATCTTAGAGGGAAATATATTTTTACAGATATATATATGTGTGTATATATATATATATATATATATTTATAGAGAGAGAGAGAGAGAGAGAGGCACACAAGACTCAAGCCTTATAGTAGGCCCTCCCGTTGATCATCGATTTGCTCGAGCGGGCCCAGTAACGTCTCCATTGGAGACTTTGTTGTTACTGTGTTTGGCATATCGAATACGTCACGGGGAGCTTGCCAGGCTCTGTCGTGCGGGCGAGATACTCTCGGTAGCTTGCCGGGCTCTCCAAGAGGGGCGGAGGAATCGAACTCCGGTCGGCCATGTTGGCTGTGTGCAAGGCATGGCCTCTGGGTGAAGTACAACAATCTTTACACACTCTCCTCTAATCAAAGTTTTTTTGTGCATTTTCAGTGGTTTATTCATAAGAAACAATGCAAAATAAATTATTTCAGTTCTGCTTTGGGGCAGGGGTTGGGGTACAGGATGGAAACATCCAAAATATGGTGGTGGGAAGGTGTAATGGTGGTGAGATTGGGGCTTGAATATTAAATGGAATCAAATATTTGAACTACTTTATAAAAATAAAGTTAAACTTTTTTAAAAAAAAATTTTTTTAAAGGGCTGGAGCGATAGCACAGTGGTAGGGCGTTCGCCTTACAAGCGGCCAACATGGCCGACCCGAGTTCGATTCCTCCGCCCCTCTCGGAGAGCCCGGCAAGCTACCGAGCGTACTCGATATGCCAAACACAGTAACAACAAAGTCTCCAATGGAGACGTTACTGGGCCCGCTCGAGCAAATCGACGATCAACGGGAGGGCCTTTACCTTTTACCTTTACCTTTTTTTAAAAAATCGCAATGATGGGCTTGGACCAAAACACTGAACACAAAAAACCCGACCCCCAGGGCCCATAATCACTAGAGATGAGAAGGGGACACTCCATGTCCAGCAAGCAACTCAAAGTTGTGTGTGGACATTTGCGCCTAGAGGACTCTGAACTCAAGTTCAGGGCTGCCCCAAATTCCTCTCAAAGCAGGCAAAAGTGACCTGACCCCCAACACTTCTGCCAGATCCAAAGATCCTCTGCTCCATCTCCCTGCTACTGGCACATGCCCAGAACTGCACACAAAGCAGTGAGTGAACGTGAGACTGTGCGACTGAGCTGGTGAGGCTCTCCAGAGCAGGAAGCACAAAACAGAGGATACGCAGGTCCTGGGTCCCCAGAGTCACTGTAGCTGACAGGGCACATATGGGGCCATGTAGTCCGGGGGCTCTGATGCCCGTTAGGGATGAATCCAGAGCAGAGAGCAAGAGGAAGCCCTGAGCACCTCCAATATGGCACAAAAATAAATCTGAAAGAAGAGCGGATAGGGCTGGTGACCCTGGCATCCCATATGGTCCCCCAAGCACTTCCAGGGGCAATGCTGGAGCGCAGAGCAAGGAGAAACCCAAAGAATCTCTAGGTGTGTTCTCCAACCTTCCCAAGAAGAACAAAGCCAAATAATTCAGTCTTGGATTTGCAGCACCACACAAAGTACGAGACCTGGCAGAGGTGAATTTTGAGCACTGAGCTGGGAGTACTCCTCAGTGGAGTATGATCCAAACCCAAAGACAACAAAACAAATAAACAAGCACAAAAGCAGCCTCAAAAACAGTAGAGCCAGTGCTCCCTCCTGAAAGAACTCTAGAGACAGTCAGCCCTGAAGGCCTAGGCACTCCTGTAACTGCCTCATATCATTTGTCACTTTCTTCCTCCGTGTGGACGGTGTGTCAGACAGCGCAACATCATCTTCTCCCACCTATAATTCCCGAGAATCAGCAGGAAGCTCCATGCAAAGATCTGTGAGCATGAGAGAGGTGCACAAACCCCAGAGTCCTGACCAGAAGTTTCTGCTTTGGAGTCTGAAATTGCTCTCAGGGAGGGCAGGGCAAGCAGCTGACCTGCTCTCCTATCTCACAGGTCGTAGATCCACTAGAACTGAAAATGTTATGATATTTAAACATATAGTGCAACACAGAAGAATTAGGCCCCGGGCCAGAGTAACAGCATATTGGGGAGGGCACTTGCCTGGAACGCAGCTGACTCTGGTTTAATCCCCCACATCCCATAGGATCCCCCAAGCCCACCTGGAGGGACTCCTGCGTGCAGAGTCAGGTTACTCAGTGCCCAGAGTACTGCTGGCTGTGGCCCCAAAACAAAAACACACAAGTAAAAAGTGTATTGTGTAATTAATCGGAATAAAGAACACAACTTTCTGGACTTTTCCCAGCATAAAAGCATTTTTATGATGGCTACAGAGATAGCACAGATCACAAGGCACTTGTCTGGCACACAGCTGACGAGGGTTCAATATCCATTCACCCGACAGGATCCCCAAACCTACAGCGATCAATGACAACAGAGCCAGGGGTAAACTCCGCAGGGTGTGGCCAACCAAAAATAAATTTAGGTGCCAGAACTACAGTTTGGTAGGGTATGGGCCTTGTACACAGCTGACCTGGGTTCAGTCCCTGGCACCACACTGCGTACCAAAAGCAGCAATCACCGGGTATGACCAGAAAAAAAAAAAGTTTTTGTTCATGAGTTATCATCCACAAGCCAGTTTTGGAGAATGCAGGTCAGACTTGGGCTTTGGAGCCAAGTGGTGCTTGAGGAATCCTGCGTTGTGCAGGAGATTGTACCGTGTGGCAGTCTGTTTGCAAGGCCAGGGCCTGCACTCCTGGCCTATCACTGACCCCAAGAATTCAAAGTCCCCATAAGTACTGTGAACCTTATGAGAAGGATACAGACAGGAAACAGGGATGAGCCCCAGCTGGTGGAGGTCTAGGCAGGGCTGCTGCCACCTGGGGCCTCCCGGTGCAAACCTGACCCAGAAGTGCAAACTGCAATTTCAAAGGTTTGCAGGGGCCAGAAAGAGCACACAGTGAATGGCAGGGCACTTGTCATGCAGGCGACAGACTCAACTTCACATCCGGAATCACCAAGGAGTGATCCCAGAGCACTGCTGGATTTGGCAAAAGCCCACACAGACAATCCCCCTCCTGCCCAAATAAAGGCAAGGAGGAATTTATCTGCCAACAGCAGAGGTGTGAAATCTAGTAATATATTCGCAAGGGTGAGTCCTTTGGGTTTTTTGTTTTGTTTTGGGACCACACCCAGAAGTGCTCAGAGCTTACAGGCCAGGTTTTCAGACTATATTTGTTTGTTTGTTTGATTTTGTTTTTTCCTTTTTGGGCCACTCCTGGCTATGCGCACGGATTACTCCTGGCTCTGCACTCAGGAATTACACCTGGTGGTGCTCAGGGGACCATATGGGATGCTGGAAATCGAACCTGGTGTGGCTGCGTGCAATGCAAATGCCCTACCCACTGTACTATTGCTCCAGCCCCATGGTTTTCAGACTGTATGATTTTACTCCTATGGGTACATGATTTTATAAAAAAAAAAGGGGATACAAAATTACACTTGTGGCTGGAGTGACAGGTCAGTGGGCAGGGCATTTGATTTGCACATGGCTGACCTGGGTTTGGTCCCTGGCATCCCATATGGTTCCCCGAGCACTGCCAGGAGTGATTCCTGAGTGCAGAGGCTGAGTGCAGAGCCAGGAATAACCCCTGAGCATTGCCAGTGTGACCCAAAAAGCAGGGGAAAAAAAAAAAGAAGAAACATTGCATTTATCCCAAATGAAATTTTAAAGTCCATATTTTCTCTCAGAGCCTCCAAGTCCTTCCTTTCCTCCGAACAGCCTCTTGTTCAAAGGACTCAAGAATGTTCACATCTAAGAACTTCCAATTAAGGTATGAACAGAGGGGTAAGAGGGAACACAGCAGACTGAAGCAGACACTGTCCAACTGAAAGCCCAGAGGGCCTTCCCTGGTACCCCTTATCCACTAGTCCCCTGGCAGGGCACAGACCTCAATCACCGCCAGGTATGGTCCCAAATCTCACCTCAACTGCTCCCCAAGTAGTGAGATAGACCCAGGGAGAGGAAATCAGAGGGATAAGCACCTGCTTTACCTTTGGGGGACATGGCATGTCTCCCCCTGCATCCCAGACACACAGACGTCGAGGGGGTGAGTCTCTATCTCCAAGTTTGTAGCAAACAGGGGGGGAAAAAGACAGGAGAAATACCCCAACACCCAAAAAGAAGTTCAAAGAATGCTCGTGTGTCAAGTCAAATTCTGGAGGAGGGTTGCGGCCATACCTAGTGATGCTCAAGGGACCCTATGGCATGTCGGGGATAACCCTGGTCACTGTAAGAAAGACAAATGCCCTCCTGACTATACTACTGACCACCCCTAAGTGCGAGACATACATTTAAAACCTATTGCATCTGGTCCCTGGAAAACCCCTTTCTGCAAGTACTCACTTCAACAGCAGGGCACACCCCTGGTCTGGGAGAGACGGACAGTGAGGGATGCTTGGAATCTTGACAGGTGAGGCAGAAATTCTTTTTTCTGAGGAAATATAATCAAACAGGGTTAGCAAAGATAGTAAGTTGACAGGGCGCTTTTCTTTCAAGCAGCTAAACCGGAGTCAATATGCAACAGTGCATACACTCACCCACCCCATTCACTGCTAAAAATGATGCCTGAGCTCAGAACCAAGAGTACGCCCTGAGCACTGAGTGGTGTTGTGGCCCAAAAAACTACAATAAAATAAATTTTAAAGGGATTGGAGAGATCGTATACCAGGTGAGATGCTTGTCTTGCACTCGTCCAAACCAAGTTTGAATCCTGGCATCCCATATGGTTCCCTGAGCCCAGCCCAGAAATGATCCCTGAGTGCAGAGGGAGGAGAAGTAACTGAGTCTTGGAGTTCTACTCCTCCAGGTAAAATAATTAACTCATTTAAATGAATAAAGGGGTGTGGCCAAGACTAATGCTAAATTGCATTATTAGAGGGGTTAGGGCACACTCTAGAAGTCTCTGTGCTACTTCCTGCTAAGATCACACACTTGCTTGCAAGACCCGCTGTAGCATAGCACAGCCCTGATGCAGCCCCTGCCGATACCCCTCCTCTCAGCCCTGAGTTGTCTTAAAGTTCTGCACCTTGGGGCCTGAGTGACAGCACAGACAAAAGAGCGTTTGTTTCAAGGGCAGGAAACCTGGGTTTAATTCTGGGGATCCCTCATGGTTCCTGGCACCACTAGGAATGCTTGCTCAACGGAGAGCCAGGAGGAACCCACGTGCATCGCTGGGTGTGACCCAAAAAGCAAAAATTTTTTTAAAAAAGACTGAAAAAGTAAAGAGAAGCTCCCCACCTCCCTGTACTCCCAGAACCCACTGAATGCACAAGGAACAAGTGAAAAGCAAAGGCTCTGCCAAATGCTTCTGAGCCTCAAGCACAAAAATGTGCCCTGCCCCTCCCCCCACCCACCCCATCACTGGCCCCCGGCTCTGGGCTCACGCCAGGCTGGTCCCGGGACGCGGTGGGGGGCTGGGATCGAACCCAGCCGGCCGCGTTCCCCCCTTATGCATCTTTCTGAGTTTCTAGTCAGTAAAAACGGCCTTTCCCCCCCCCCCCCTCAAAATCAATTTTTAAATAAGATTTAAAAGCTGCTGCTTTCGGCAGCAGCTCTCCGTGCGTCCCGGGTGAGGGGCCGCCACCCCGGGCCACCGTCCTGGAGCGACCCCGCCGCTTAAAAAGGCGGAGACCGCGGAGGTTCACGCGCTCAGAGCGACCACTGGGGGGGGGGGGGGAGCAGCGGGAAACCGACCGTTTCGGACCCCCCTGCGCCCCTGGGTGCACGCTCACCCGCTCCTCACCTTCCGCACCGAAGCCGCGCCGCCAGCACTTCCGCCCCGACCTCTAAGACGCGCAGGGAATGAGCGTCCCGATTCTGTGACGTCATCGGCAGTGCGCCCAGAGCCTTAAAGGGCCAGGCTTCAAATATTCCTGACCAGGTACCTGCCTGGTCAGAAGGTTCATTTTTCCCCTTTTCTGGGATAGGATCAAGTGATCGGGACATCTGATGTTTGCCAGGTCTGGGATAGATGGAGAGTGACGGACTGAACAGATAGCATGTCGATCAGAAGTCTTTGTTTTGACGAAGGAACTAAAATTCACATACTTTGCAAACAGCCACCCAGACCTTCTCTCTCAGTCCCCACGTTCATTTATATCGCACTGAAAGTCCAGGTCTTGAGTAGCTTCAACTGTTTATTTTCACAATGATAGGAGAGAGCTAAAAATTAAGTGAATCACGTGGCTCAGAAAGGGGTCAGGGTAGCCCAGAAGGGGACTCAGGGATTGGTGATGACTGGGAAGACGTTTGTGTAAGCAGCAATTCCTGTGTCTGTATTTGTGTGTGTTCAGAGCAAAGGGTGCTCTCCAGTTATTCCTTGAGAGCTATGCGCAGCAACTCTTCAAACAGTGCTCAAAGTCTACATAGCAGTGATTCTAAATGGATCAGGCAAATCAACAGGAAGTCCCTTAAATGCTGTGCAGCTAAATAGTCTTTTAATATTTTAGTACTTGATGATTTATTAAGCTATAATTCTTCAAAATTTGAACCAGTGGGCAAGAATAACTGTACAGTAGTTGTGCAGGGGAAAGCCTCTTTTTCAGATATGTTGATCTATTGATCTATTGATTGGCTATGATGATTTGGTGTTTGTTACAGTGACAATATGAAATTTATTTAGTTTACAAGTTTACTTTTTAGCGGAGTTAGTCCATAAACATACTCGATTTCTTGTAACCATTCCACTAGGGTGCCAGATCCACAGAGGGCAAATAGGAACAATAGGTTAGGGTCCCCCCCAAAGTGAGATGGTAAACACATTAATAGCTGATTTCTTTGTGTATTCACTTTTCTTTGTTTGCATAACTATGCTTGCCTCACTATGCTTATATAAATTTACGGGGTACTAGGATGTGGGTCTGGTGAATTTAATTTTGTGGGTGCTTATGAAAAGGATAGGTGCATCAGGATGTGCTTTTCTCTAACCAACAGACTGTGCTTCTCTTGGGAGGCTGCTGCTTTGGCAAGCAGAACAGCCTGCAAGCTTGTGTGAACAAACACTCCAAATTTTGGACTTCATTCGAGATTTGATGGTGTGGGGACCCAATATCCCAAGTCCCTGGGATGTCTGTGAAGGGCGTTCAAAGGACTTGTTAGTGCTGGCAATCTTCTCTCTGGTCCAGAGAGTCAGCTCTGGGATGGTGTAGAAGGCTGGATGCAGCACAACCTCCCCTATATTCAACTTCCCCTATCTTCCCACTACTACACTGTCCTCCCATTGTTCATCGATTTGCTCAAGCAGGCCCAATAATGTCTCCATCCTGAGACTGTGTTGTTACTGTGTTTGGCATATCTAATCCGCCACGGGGAGCTTGCCAGGCTTTGCTGTGCGGGCGAGATACGCTCAGTAGCTTGCCAGGCTCTCCGAGAGGGGCGGAGGAATCGAACTCGGGGCAGCCTCAAGGGCCACGTGCAAGGCAAACGCTCTACCCGCTGTGCTATCGCTCCAGCCCAACTACTACACTATTCTGTTGGAAATATAGCTCTAAACATTCTAGGTTTAACATCGGGATGTCCATTCTCCCTTGTCACAGGGAGTTTAGGTTCATTGGATTACACCCATAACAATGCTCCTGAGGCACTCCCATCCGTCTGTTTCTTGGAATATAGCTCTAAACACTTTAGGTTTAACATTCGTATGTCCTTCTTCCCTTGCCACAGGGAGCTTAGGTTTACCACAGTGCTCCCATTCTTCTGTGTTTCTCTGTAACTTCCTTCTCTGTGCTTTGCTTTCCCAACTGGCCTGTCACCTTTTTCTCCTAATCAGACTCTGTTAATTTGTAAGGTCTAAATCCTCAGAAATCTGAGTGAAAAATTGCTTTTCTCTTCTCCTTATGACCTTGGCATAATTACTTTAGAGTAACACCCTTTTCGTATAGACATAGGAAGATAGTTAATACTCTGTAACTTGGGAGTTAATTGACTCCAAATAATGCTTCATATCTGGGCATCTGCTTTCTCAATCTAAGCCTCAGTTGCCCTTAGTTCCTAGAACCCCAAAGGCAGTGTCACAATGAGGGACGGGATGGACCTAGGGCTAGCTGTGAAGTACCCTGGCATCGAAATGGGCTAGACCAAAGCGCCATATAAATTAAGAGCAAGGTCATGGACAAATTATGTCATGATCCAAAGAGTAACAACTAGATTGGTACCATGCTAGGGTTAAAAAAGACTAATCTGGCCTGAGCACTGTAATCTGAGATCTATAGTAAGATGTCCCCAGCTTAATGTATCTATTACTGTGTCCATATAAAATGACTAATTTTACCAAGGAGTAGAATTAAGATGAATGTTTATATGGTTCCTGGACTAAGGGAAGGAAAAATGCAGCCATAGATGGCATTTCACCTTTAGGTGGGTCTTCTTGCTGAAAGAGTTTGTCCTAGAAGAAGCTTCCTGAGAGAGGGACCATACATCCATTGATTGTATGACCTTGCCTATGTGTAATTGTTACCCCATCCCCCTCATGATTTGGGAGATAACTAAGGCTGTAAGTGTCGGCAAGGGAAAAAAATCAAGAGATAATCTGAGAGGGAAAGTCCAAGAGGAATGAAGGAGATTCATGGAAAGAGAATCAGAGGAGAACTGAGACGAGATTGGAAAAAACTGCAATTGATACCAACCAGCCTGACCCTCATTGCCTCCGTCATCCACCCATGGTCGCCAGCTCTCCAAGGGTGGGGGAAGCAGCCCAAGACCATCAAATTCAGGCGGCGACGGGGAGTGGGGTGGGAGAGAAGAGAGGGGGGGCTTCATATTCATTCGTTTTTTGAAAACACAACAAGAACTGACAAACCAGTTCTTTGAAACAATTACCACTTGTGTTTGCTTTCAATAGAAGAAAAATTAAAGTACTTTATTGATATGAAAAATAATAGAATTTTTTTCAGTTTCAGTACCCAGTAAGGCTAAGTGTCTTTTACTCCCAGGGTAAGACTCTGGATTTCCTCCTTACAGTGTCCAGAAATCACAGATGTAATGGCAGGGAGAGAACCCGGACCCCACACCTTTCAAGTCACATGCTTGCTCCACTGAGGTGTCCCGCTGGGTATAATGATATTCACTTTTGAATGTGTGAATCTTCCCAGCTCACGCATATTCAGTGACCCTATTCCCAAGTCAGATTGCAGCAATGCCAAATCCTGAAGCTGTGGTTTGAGTTCTGAAATAAATCACAGCAAGTCAGGTAAGAATTAGTCGAATGACCCCTGGATGAACAGGCCGAGCAGGTGGATGACATCTCTGTGGTTCTCACAGTCCAAACAGGCCCAGAGTAAAGGGAAGATCCTTTGGGAGTATTGCTGGGAGGAGCTTGGCAATCACACACTAGCCTTTTGGCTTTTCTATTTGACTAGACCCAGGGATATCTGGGGATCATATAGCATACTGCTAATCAAACCCAGTGCAAGGCAAGCACGCTCCCCACTATACTATGACTTCAGCACAAACTAGCTTTATTATGGGCTCACTCAATGACTTTCTAACATAAAAGCGAAAGAATATTTCATAGTGGGTCAGGTGCTTGTGTAGACCAATGGCGTCTGTTTGCTCTAGGAAAACGAAGAGCCTCAAACCGATCATTCAGGGTCTTGACGAAGAAGTATGACCATCTGGTAGGTGGGCAGCCACGCGGTCCTTTGACATCCCGTGGAATCCAGTAGGTAACAGCTCTACTCCAGCGGTCGTCTCTAAATCTCATTACGTGACCAGCCCCTCTGATTTTTGACACCTTGGCAAACGAGACAGCATTCCTGATTTCTTGATTGTCGAAGGAGGTCGGAACTCTGGATTCTTTCTCTCATTTGAGTGAAATGTGATATTCCAAGTATAGCTCTTTCAATTCCTCTTTGGGTGACCCGAATAGCGTTCTCATCCTGTTTGCGTAGGGCTCAGGTCTCTGAGGCGTATGTTAATGCAGGAAGAACAGAGGAATCAAAGAGATGTGTCCGGAGCCAGAGGTTCTTCGTCCTCTTAGCTATTTCTTCGACGCACTTGAAGGCGTTCCAAGCCGCTCTCTTCCTCATGCACAGCTCGCGTATGTGTTCATTTGTCGTGTTGACTTCTTGACCTAGGTACACATAGCTGTTGCATTCAAAGATGGTCATTTCGTTGAGAGTGAATGGGGCGTCAGGAACGAGGCTGTTTCTCATAAACATTGTCTTCATAAGATTCAGCTGTAGTCTGACCTTTCCACACTCACAGTCGAAGTTGGCCAGCATTTTTACCACTTGGCTAATGTTTGGTGTTATTAAAAAGATGTCATCAGCAAAGTGAAGGTGGTGTAGTTGCCGACCATCTATCTTCACTCCAAATCCTTCCCATTCCAGTCATTGCATGATGTTCTCGAGGGTGGCACTGAAGAGTTTCGGTGAAATGGTATCACCCTGCCAAACCCCTCTCTTGACATCAATGATTACTTCTTTGTAGAATGGTGAGATCCTGGTAGTGAATCCGTAATACAGCTCACGGAAGATCTTGATGTATTGAGTTTGAATGCCCTGATTGGCTAGGGCTTCAATGACTGCTTCCATCTCAACAGAATCAAAGGCCTTCTTTAAAGCAATGAACGTTAGACAGAGCGACATCTTGAACTCCCGGGAAACCTCAATGAGCTTGGTTTGCTCAAGCGGGCCCAGTAATGTCTCCATCGTGAGACTTGTTGTTACTGTGTTTGGCATATCAGATACATCACGGGTAGCTTGCCAGGCTTTGCCATGCAGGCGAGATACTCTCGGTAGCTTGCCAGGCTCTCCGAGAGGGGTGGAGGAATCGAACCCGTCTCAGCTGGGCTGGCTGCATGCAAGGCAAATGCCCTACCCACTGTACTATCACTCCATACCACCCTGAACGTGCCAGATCTCATCTGATGAGCTTGGTTATCATTTGGATATGGTCGATGGTGCTGAATCCTTTGCAGAACCTGGCTTGCTCGCATGGTTGTCCTTCATCTAGTTTTCTGCCAATCCTATTCAGGATGACTCGAGTGAACAACTTGTAGATGACAGACAATAGGCAGATTGGGCAATTGTTGTCAATATCATGAATGTCTCCCTTCTTGTATAGTAGTACGGTCCTGCTGGTTTTCCACTGGGATGGAACCTTGCATTCAGAAAGGTAGCGTGTGAAGAGCCGAGCCAGTGTACTGACTCATGTTCTTCAGGTGTTCAGGTCTGACCTTGTCTGGGACAGTTGCTGTTCGTTTCTTTACTGACGAAATGGCATGTCGGATTTCAGAAGGGAGAACATTGGGAACGACATATTCATCCTGTGGAATTTGGTATGTCGGCAGGTTGACATGGCTATCAAAGAGATTTGAGTAGAAGTTATGGATAATCTTCTCCATTGTCCTTCTGGAATATGTAATAGATCCATCAGGACGTCGGAGGGCAGTCATCTTGGTCTTGTAGTTGGCGAAGGACAGGCAGGCGTTATGAATGCTTTTCCCAGCTTCTGCCGCATCTACCAGCACTTCTGCTCATCTCTCTTTGAGGTCTTCCTTGATCGCATCTCTGCACTGCTTTGTGAGCTCAGACATTCGCTTGCAGTTGCCAGAGGCATGCGCAAAGCCATGTTGGCGAATTAGCTCAAGAGTTTTCAAAGACAGGCGTTTTTTTGGTGGCTATCTCTCTCTTGGCGTTCCTCGCACAATCATGGAGGTGCTGAACCAGTGATCGTATTCCTCGTCAATGTTGTCAACAATGGCATCTTCCCATGTTGCCGCAATAGTGCCAAAGAACTCCCAGTTGGTGATCGTTCTGGGAGTTCTCTTCTTAAATTCTGCAGCCCTTTCTCCCTGCTCTGTGAAGTAGAATTTGCACGAAGGATTCCGTGGTCCGATCCTGTTTGGAATTTTGGGACAACAGCGACATTGGTCAGGCAAAACCGTTACAACCCCCACAGAACAAGATAAGCGGAACTCTGAGACCTTGGACTCCAGGCTCAATGGATCCAGGGACAGAGATTCTCTGCTTGCTCCCACCAACCACAGGTGACGAAGGGATTAAAATCAGGAGCCCCACCCTACCCTGCTCTGTCTGCTTCCACCAACCACCAGAGACCCAGGGGTTGGATTGCGCACAGAAGACCCACCCTACCCCTAGAGGTGCCAGATAAATACCTCACAGGCAGACCTCCACTATATCCACTACCTCCACTACCCAGCTGCCGCCACACTCCAGGACACTTTCTGGACCGCGGCCACGCAACACATCAGAAGACACTAAATACCCATCTTCCAGAAATGCCGTACCATATTTGATAAGGTTCAAATATGGTTTGAACCATGGGAAAACCTATAAGGGCGATTAGAGGCCGCCCCAAAAGCCTCTATCCCTCTCGGAGAGCCTGGCAAGCTACCGAGAGTATTTCGCCCGCACAGCAGAGCCTCGCAAGCGATCTGTTGTGTATTTGATATGCCAAAACAAGTAATTACAAAGGGTCTCATTCCCCTGACCCTGAAGGCATCACCAATATGGCAGCATTGAGACGGATGAGAGAAAGGAGAGGCCGATAAAATCTCAAGGCCGAACTAGGCTGCCACAACAAAGGAAGACAAAAATGATCGTCTGTACTTTCAATGCACATATGCTAGCAACAGATGCATCCATCGAGGACCTGATGGTACAAGCGCAAAAGTTCAAGTACAACATCATTGGTCTGACCGAGACAAGAAGGCACCAATCTCATCACGCCGTTTTCGACACTGGAGAAGAATTTTTCCTCGGAACATGTGAAAAGTGTGGAAAGAGAAGTAAAACACAGCAATATATAGGGTTTATTCATGGCGCTGGACTGAGGAAATACTCCTGGCCATGCCTGGGGACCAAATTGGATGTCGAGGATCAAACCAGCAGTGATTCCTGGGTGCAGAACCTGGAGTCACCATGTGAATCACCAGCTGGACCCCAAAATCAAACAAAGCAAAAAAATTAAGTTGGACTCATAATAAATAAGGCCCACAACTGGGGAGATACTCCAGCAAATTGGGGCTCACTTGTAACCTACACACTTAGCATTCTGAATCCCATCCATTCCTCTGGGGTGAAACTCATAGCCACATCGGGGAAAGTCACCAAGTCCTGAACCGACATACACAGGGGACAGGAATGAGGCAATCCCATCCCATACTATGGTGTAGGGCCTGACCACAGCTCCCTCAGGCATAAGACAGAAAAGTGGGAAGAATGAAGAATTGCCTGATTTTTGATTTACAATGGTTCTCGGCAACATTATGGTTGATCTCTGCCATAAACCCCTCCAAAATAGGGCCTCTGGGCCAAGCCAGAATCAGAGCAAAGACTGAGACAATGGTGAACCTTGGCAGTCCAGAGTGAGGGGTGGTTATGTATGTATGTATGTATTTAATTTACTAAATAGAAAAATCCCCAACTGCTAATAAAATTTTAGGATTAAAATTGATGAGCAAACAAACTTGCAATATCAATAGATGTAGAAAACGCTGCCGTCCCTTATGGTTCCTCGAGCACTGGCAGATGGAAATCCTTCGTACAGAACCAGAAATAACCTGAGAATCACTGGGTATGGCCCCTCCCCTTCAACATCTTTCAAAAAACACCAAACAAATAAGTCTAATGGCGTTGGACCCCTGGTACTCCATATGGTCAGTCCCCCAGTCCTGTCAGGAGTGATCCTTGAGCATCATTAATGTGGCCCATTCAAATCAACAACAACAACAAAAATAAAACAGAACAGTGGCTTCAAACAGAGAGCTGATCAATCAGGCCAGGAGCCGGATCCCCCGTCTCCTTCCTGAAACAATCAGAGTCTATCGGCCTGGGAAGCTTGTACTACATGTCACTGCATTGCGTCATCTTCTCACTCTCCTTACTGAAGATGGTGTGGCAGAGGCCATCTCACCATCTCCTGCCTGTTTTTCCTATGGACCAACAGGAGGCTCCGTGCAAGGACCTGAGTGGTGGGCACCAGAGAGGAGCACAACCAGCCCCGGCCCCCTCCTGACCAGAAGTCGCTGCATTGGAGCCAGAAAGGTAGTGACCAGCCAGATGTTTGGACACTGGCTCACAGAACCATCCATGGGGAGACACTGCCAGATGTTCCTGTCTCTCAGGGGACAGAGAAGTGGTTTGTGACTCGGCTGCCTGTCTGGACAAGAGCAGTTGAGGTCTACAGGGGAGGAAACCACAGCGCTGCCCAAGCCCCAGGACTCTACCCTGGGAACCACACAGGAAGGTCCCTAAGGCCAGAGACTAACTCTGAGGCCAGGAGCTCCCGCACAGAAGCAGACCCTGCATGCCCCAGTGACCACGGCACCGTTACTGGCTCTGCTGTGGGAGCAGCCACAAGGACTCAGGTTGGACAAAACTTCAGCTGCCCTCTTGAAGAGTGGATGGGACATGGGCCTAGGCACTCGTTTCCAGGGACCAAGGTTACTTCCAGGCACCTGTAGGCCCCAGACTGTCCCAGCTCTAACCCTCTGGACCTGGACCCATCCTGGTCGTGATTTACTCTAATCCCCCAATCAGCACATGAGCCTCATCCAGCACTAGCTCCTATTTTGCAAGAATCACTCTGAAAACCATGTAAACAGTGTGTTGTATCACAAGACTATCCAAATAACCAGGGTGTTTACTATGAACCATGATGTTACGTGTGTCTAACAAATGGAATTTCTAGAGTGAGTCTACTTTTAAACCATGAATATTATATCTTGGGGCCTGGAATGGTAATACAGCGGGCAAGACATTCACCTTGCACTTGGCTGACCCAGATTCAATATAATATAACATATATGGGCCCCTGACCCTTATAGGAAATGATCCCTGAGTTCAGAGGCAGGAATAAGCCAAGGACAATGAAGGGTGTTTACCAAAAATACTTCAACTTCAAAAGGTAACTCTAATGAAACAAAACAACAACAATGAAAATTTCTCAAGTGTGAATTCTGAGGCGCCCACACCAGGTCTCCAGATGTAAAGAATAGTGAGTTGGTAGGTCACATGTAACATGTTGGGTGTTCTTCTCTCCAAAGAAACAAAGACACAGGAACCAAAACAACTGATGGCCAATGGATAGTGCATAGTCACCCTTTAATTCAGAACCGAATAGCATATTTAGAACATCTGAGGGCGTCTGAGGTACAGAACTACACATATTGTGATCTACCATTGACAGAGGTCAAGCATATCAACAGAGACAATTCTTTGGAGGAATTAACTCAAGGACACATTCTGTCTGATACTATACTGAGAAATTCGCTCAGGGACTATATGCATCTGTGTTGCTTTTCTCTTTCCCTGCTCATACATATTAAACAATTAAGTTTACTTCTTATTAATATTTGAAATTTTCCATACACACAGTAAAGAAACATTCCAAACTTACTTCTCTGGGGTCCAGGAGCTAAGGTTAAAAGCTGGCTGGGATCCAGCTTTCTGGGGCTAGAGACTATGGCAACTGAAGCCTGAGTCAAGTAATTATGACGGATGGCCAGGAGTAAATATATTTTAGAGTCAATTAACTCACAAATATTAAGAGCTTAGCATGAATGGTTTTTCTGTTTTGAAGCAAAGCTCTATAGTGATAGATTATTGATTATATAGGTTACAGCGGAAAGAGAAATGCAAATAAATGGAGATACAAAGTCAAGAGTCACCAGAAGGTTTGACTTTATGATTTAAGGATAGATTAGGAGAGCTCATAAGGGCACTATAACCTTCTCTGGGGGGTGCAAAAGTGGAAATTTACTGATCAAGCCCAAAATACTTAGGGTAAAGACAAACTCTAGAGTGAAACATTTAAAGTGGATCCTTAAGTCACTTTTTCTGTATTTTTCTATTCTGCAGAAATTCATGTTTTCTTGTGAATACTACTCCTCTCTCTCATTGCTCTCACATCTTCTGTGTGTGTATGTGTGTGTATGCATGCCCATGTTTTAATTTTAGACCACAACTGGCAGTTCTCAGGGATTATTGCAGCTCTGGGATCAGGGTTCAGTCCTAGTGGGGCTCAGGGACTATAAAATTACTAGACATAGAAAGACCTGAGTTTGCTGCTTGCAAGGAAAGTACCCTACTTGCTGTACTGTTCTCTGGCACTTTCTAAGTTAATTATTTCCACCAAATCAGCAGTCACCCTGAACAAAGCTTCCCCAACAACACCCCCCCCCCCAGAAATCAACTATTTCTCTTCAAAAAGGAAAACAAAACTTTACACCCAGTACTCACAACAGCTGGGGGTCGTCTGGTCAGGAAGAGATTACATGTGTGGGGTGCTTTGCAACCGGACCTTAGGATGGAGAAATTCTTATGTAGGAAAAATATACAAACGCTGGGACTAGAGACAGTAAAGTGGGTAGGGAACGTGCCTTGCATGCAGCCAACCAAGATCAATTCCCGCCATCCCTTATGGTCCCCGAGTACCACGAGCAGGAATTCCCGACTGCAGAGCCGAAAGTAAACCCTGACCACCTCCAGATGTGGTACATGAGCCGAACAGAAGTAATCATAATGAAAAAGTTTCATTTGCAAACCTCATCCACCTGTAAGGACAGAGACACTGGGTGGCCCCACCCCATCAGGGCAGTCAAACAAAGGACAGAGGACAACTGGATCTCCTGCTGCAGTGGGGCTGGGGCCCTGCCCTTCTAAGTGAATCTGAAGGTGCCACACTAAGGATGCCAGGGCCAAAGGCTCCGGACAGGGCCAAGCACATTCCGGTGCTGGCAGGTTCGGGAGGGCTAAGCCCCGCCCTCTGCAGGTCCCGTAGCCCCAGGCCCACCGGCCTCTGACCCTTCCAGGAACTGGAGGAGATCCTGTCCAAGGGGATCCCACAGGATCACTTGTTCACACCTGCGACCCCTGCGCCTGGCACAGCCCCCACTGCACCACCCAAAGCCTCTGGGTCCCCTGAAAGCTTTTGCCTTACCTCACCTCAGGAACTGCCTGGACATCCTGAACAGTGGAAAACAAGCCCGAAAGCGCCCCCCTAGCTGGCGCAGACCCACCACTCACAGTGCCAAGATGTGGGGCGCCCACCTGAGGCCACTTGCGTTCTGTCACAAAATCGGCCTCACAGTTTCCCTGTCATCCCAGGCGCCGGTTCCTCCTTTACCCAGGAGACCAATGGCGGCCACAGCCAGGCAACCACAACTAGAACAGAAAGGATTTCTGAAGGGCCCATCTATGACATCATTTCTGCTTCCGCCAGGAGCCTTAAAGGGCCATGGTCCAGATGCAGAGACCCTCTGTGCCCACCTAGGTGAATCCGTGCTGCAAGGGGGATGACTGGATAAAGGAGTGGAGAGGCAGCTGCTAGAGTGTTTGCTCACACAGTTGGGGCCTGGGGATAAGGGGAGGACTCTGGATCCTGCACTGGTCAGTCAAACATTGAAACAATGCTCTCACACACAGTCCATCAGGAAAAACACATGTGGGTTGATTCAAAGTCAAACAGGCAGATTGGTACAAGGCACCTGACATTGAGTTGCGTGAGGAAGTCATCAAAATGGGGTGAAAGCAGTGGAAATGGCAGCCTTCTATGACCCTCAGATTACTCCATGGAGCACAGAAAATTCCCTAGAGGCCCAGCCAGGTGCCTCAGGAGTTCCTGAGTACCAGCACCCCCTGCAGGCAGGCAGCAGTGCTGCCCCTGGGAACTATAGCCTGGAATGTGGCTCTGCCATGGGGAAAGACTGGGACGTAGGGTAGACAAACCTTCAGCCACTGTCTTGCAGGGTGGACAAGGACATGCGCCTGTGCACTCTGTCCAGGGGAACAAGGTCACTTCTGGGTCCAGATGAGCCTGAGGCACAGCCGTGCTCTGTCCCGCTGGACCTGGGCCCATCTAAGTCCTGATTTACTCTAATCCTGCATCAGCACATCTGCGTGAGTCTCATCCTATACTCGCTCCTGTTGTGCAGGAATATATTTGAAAATGGTACAATCACCCAGGTTTGTAGAAAATAAATCCAAATAACCAAGGCATTTATTTACTAAGGACCATACTACGAACTGTGCCTGACATTTGGAACTTCTCAAGACTACTCATACTGTAAATATTCTAGTTTGGGGGCGGAGTGGTCTTACACTCAGCTGACCCAAGTACGATACTTGGCCACCCTGGGCCCTGGCTGCAGTGATCCCTGAGCTGAGGTAGAAGTAAGGGCAGAGGACTACAGGGAGTGACCAAAACTACAGCACCAACAGAACAACTGTAAGGAAGCAAAACAAACAAACAAAATCATGTGCAAAGACAAACTAGCGAGGAACATTTAAATAGTAAAAGAGTGTGTTCTGAAAACTCTGTTTTCTGGCATTTCCATAGGTTCCCACAATCCTTATTATTCTCTTTTCTTACAATCACACGTTTCCTGTGTGTACAAGTGTGTATGTGTGTGTGTGTTTTTTTTCTTTGAGCCAGAACAAGCATTGCTCAGGGGGTATTCCTAACTCTGCACTCAGGGTTTCACTTCTGGAAACTTTGGGGATCACTAGCATGCAGGGGACCGAACCCAAGTTGACTGTGTGCAAGGCAAGTATTTGCTGTACTTTTGCTCCGCGCCTTCCTACATAAATTTCTTCCAAAGTACCAGGAGTCCTGTACAAAGTCACACACACACACACACACACACACACACACACACAAATAAACAAGTATTTTCCTTCAAAAAAAAGGAAAAAATTAAAAAAAAAACAACAATATCTTTACCCCCAGTATTTATCCCAATAGCCACGGGTCACCCGCTCAGGAAGAGATGAAGAGTGGAGGGTGCTTTGCAACTTGACATGAGAGAGATGAAACTCATGATCTGAAAAAAAACACCAACATTGTGGTTGGACAGACAATGAAGTCTGTAGGGCACTTGCCTTGACCCGGTAAATTCTCCGCGTACCTATGTCCTGGAGCAACACCAGCAGGAATCATACGTGAGCGCAGAGCCAGAGGAAGCCCTGAGCATCTCCGGGGATGTCCCCTCCCTCCACCCACAAATAACCCCCAAACCAAAAATAGCCCCAAGAGAACATGTTCACTGGCAAACCCCAGCCACCTGCAGGTCCACTGCCCCCGAATAACCCGGACCAACAAGGCAGTCAATGAAAATGATGAACAGCAAGGGGACCCTTGCCATGGGGGGTTGGGGGAGCTGTGGTTCTGCCCTTTAAATCTGGAGGTTCTACAGCTACGAGATTAGGGCCAAAACTTCAACATGGGACTGCTGGGAGGGTCGGGACAGCCAAGCCCCTCACCCTGTGCAGGTTCCGCACCCCCGTGCTCAGTCCCAAGCTCAGTCCCTCCCCCCACCCGCCCACCCGCCACTGCCCCATCATGGAGCTAGAGGCCATCGTGGCCTCAGTGGACCCCCAAGACCACACACTCACACCCGCAACATTGCGCCCCAGTACAGCCCCCACCACGCCCCCCAAACCGCCACGTCCCCCTAAAGCCTCCGCCACGCCTCAGGAACACCTGGATGTCAAGGAACAAGTGAGAAACCAGCGGGAAAGCGTCCCCCACGCTAGCGCGTCGCTCACAGTGCAGAGACGGAGAGTCGCCCCCGTCCTGCCCCAAAATCGGCCTTCAAGAACCGCTTCCAGCCACTTCCATGCCATCCTACACCCATGTTACAATAGTGGGACTGACTGAACCATCTCTGTCAGCAAGAACACAGGTACCAGGAAGGCCCTGTCTGTGACATCACTTCTGTTTCCACCTGCAGCCTTAAAGGGCCAGGCTCCAGTTGCGGAGAGATCCTTTCTGGACACCCAGGGGATCCTGTGCTGCAAGGGGCAGGGCTCACATAAAGGAGGGGGAGGCAACTGCTGGGGAGGCCAGTCACGCCATGGGACTCTGGGGAGTAAGAAGTGCCATGATCCTGCAGTGGTCAGTCAAACATCAAACCAATGCACTCACGCACGTGTCCATCAAGAAAAATGAAGCAGGTTGTTTCACTAACTTGCAGATAGGTAGCAGGGGGGAACAGTGAGATTTTCAGAGAAGCAATAATCCAGATGGGAGTGAAAACAGTGACTCTGAATCCAGCCCTGGAGAGGAACAGAACAACCCTGAGAGCAGCCACCAGAGAGTTGGAGAGAAACTGGAATAAGAGTATCTAGAACACTATAGGTTCAACGCTCTACCCTCTGATAACACACAAGCAGTGGACACCTACCTACAAGGAATGTTACACGGTGAGGCTTCAGAAACACACATTTTCAAAGGCAAAGTATGGATCAGGTGGGAACAGGACATTGCACTGGACTTTGTCAACTTGATCGCCATCCCTGGCATCCCAAATGTTGACTAAGTGTGAAAGAGTGACCCCTAAGAAGTGCCAGGTGTGGTCCCCAAATAAAAATATTATCTAAAAAAATAAAACCTAGCATAGGGACCAATCCCAGAATGGAGGTATACACAGAGTTCAGTTCAGTTAGCAAATCTTACTGATCATTTTATAGCCTTGCTATCTAAGTGGCTTTTAGCATTCGAGTGGCCACTATTGTTGGGATTTTAGTGCTTCCAAAAGTAAATTTTTTTGGTTTCCTTATCTCTAATAGTACTGAAATGAGAAAGGAGTGTGATCCAGGAATGTGACCACCCTATACTGTCAGTAAGCACTGCTGAATGGAATTGCCTGCTTAGATGGAGGAAAGCTTAAGGTCTCTCCCATGGCCCCACCATTTGTAAAATATCTCACTCCAGGGACCCCTTTCACCCTTTCAAAAAACTGATACAAGTTCTTCTATGCACAATAAAAACTGTCTCCCATCCACCTTATGAAAGAAGATTTCCAGGAACATTTTCTTAAGATGATAATTTTTGGAAATACAAATTCTCAATACTGAGTTGAGTCTTCAAAATACAAAAATCCCAGAATACAAGATATGCAAAGATGCAACAGTGGAAAAGGTGCTTGTCAGATACGCCAACCTGTATTCCAACCTCAGTGCTCCACAACATATGAGAATTTTCCCAGGTATGTAGCTCTGAGCTGAGAGCCAGGTGTAAGGCTTGAGCACAGCACCCTATAACACAGAAAGGCCTGAAGAATGAAGGTTTGGCTGATTTATTTTTGCTTCTTGGGTCACACCAGGCGATGCACAGTGGTTACTCCTGGCTCTGCACTCAGGAGTTACTCCTGGCGGTGCTCAGGGGACCATATGGGATTCTGGGAATCGAATCCGGATCGGCCGCGTGTAAAGCAAACACCCTACCTGCTGTGCTATCTCTCCAGCCCTTGATTTTTTATTGAAGACAATTCCCTTCAGCATTGTGGTTGGTCTCTGCCAAAACCCCCCAGAAAACAGGGCTTTTGGGCCATGCCAAGATCAGAGCAAAGAATGGTCCAGCAGAGAACCTTGACGGTCCAGAGTGAGGGGTGGTTATTTATTTCATTTACTAAAGAAAAAGAAAACACCAATTGTTGATACAATTCTATATTAAAATTGATGAGACAGGGCTGGAACGATAGTTCAGTGGGTAGGGCAATTGCCTTCATGCGGCCGACCCAACTTCGATTCCCAGCATCCCAAATGGTCCCCCAAGCACCACTAGGCTCTGTGCATCGCCAGACGTGACACAAAAGGCCAAAACAATAAATAAAACTTATGAGATAGCAAATTTGCAATATTAATATCAATAGGTGGAGAAAACAAATACATATGAACATTGTTATATCTGGTAGTAGGGTTGGTAAGATTGTCTCATTAATTTTTAAAAGCTTTTGTTGCTTCAAGAGGTTTTTCCCATTTCTATTTGGTACTTATTTAGTCACTTTCCTCCTGGCTTCCATCACCAAGACTGTTATTTACAAGTTAACACACATGTGAATTTCAAATTCCAGGACACTGGCATAACAATAGCCGTGGTGATAATCACCGAGTACCTTTCCCATATAGGATGATGTCACGGGAAGCTTTTCATGCTGGATTCTTAGCTTCTGGGCTGCACTTTTGGAGCCCCCCAAACCTCCTGGTCTAAATAAAACGTGTCTTCCCTGGGGGCATTGTTCTGAACTTGGGGATAGTTCTTCGGGGTCAACTCATCCCATGTGCATTTTACAATGACTACAAAGGTTAGAGAGGCACACAAAGGCCTTCCTACATTGACAAACATGAGCTTTCCCTCCAGTATGTATGTATCGTAATGGTTCGTAACCCTACGGATCGTAAGGGTTGAGGGTTGAGTGAAGGCCTTCGCACATTCCTGACATATGTAATACTTCTCTCCACTATGAATTTTCCTATGCATACTAAGGTTTTAATGTAGAGCAAAGGCCTTTTTAACATGTATGGGCTTTCTCTCTGGTATGAAATTTTCTGTTTAGTAAGACATCAACTCTGAATGAAGGCCTTCCCACAGTCCTTCCATATGTAAGCTGTCTGCCATATGAATTTTTCTGTGATCACTAAGGCTTGAGGACATAATGTAGGCCTTCCTGCTTGCCTTACATACATAAGGATTCTTTCCAGTATGAATGCTCTTATATGTAATAAGGAGTGAGAGGTAAGTGAATGCCTTCTAACAGTCCTTACATATATAAGGATTCTCTTCAGTGTGCGTTTTCCTGTGCTTAGTAAGTTCTGAGTACAAAGTAAAGGTCTTCCCACAGTCCTTACATGAGTAAGGTTTCTCTCCTACATGAATTTTCTATGCACAGAAACCACTGAGAAGGAAATAAAGGTCTTCAAACATTCCTTATCCTTACATGAATAAGTTTTCTCTAAATGAATTTTCCTATGCATACCAAGTCTTGAGGTCTTCCCATATTCCTTGGATGAATAGCGTTTCTCTCCTGTATGAATTCTCCTATGTATAATCAGGTATAAGGATCGATCTAAGCCTTCCCACATTCTTTACATGTCTACAGTTTTTCTCCTGTGTGGATATTCAGATGATCACACTTGTGTGGCGGCTGACTCAAATTGTGTCCGTGCTGCTAACAGTCCTGGGACTTTTCCCATCTGAAGACTTCCTGCCTGTAACAGAATCCCCACAGTGATGCAGGCACCACTGCTCACTCGAGACTGTCACAGTGCCCAGGATCAGAGACATTCTACTGAGGCTGGTTGCTTTCCTGGAGAACAGCAGAGGAGGATTCCGATTATTTCTTGATTTCTTGAGGATCTCCATGTCAAAAAAAAAGTCGAACCCTGCAGATTTAATGTCTAACGTTTCCACCATGCAAATACAATCATCGACACATATATGGCTTTTCCTGGAATGACCAAATATTTTTGCAAGAAGGACATGGGAAATTGACACAAGTGTTGTCTTTAACGTGTGTCCATTTTTTTCTCAACTCAATGAAGCACACTTAAGTGGACATAATTTCTATACAGAAAAAGGAAGCACCAGTTTCAAGCAAATAAAAATACATCCGAGTCTGGGTTCGGTTGTAGCTCAATATGGAGGTCGGGATGCATGTATGAAGGCAAGGCTGAGTCCCCACAAAGCTGAGAATGCAGGGGCCATTGAAATCATCTAACCTAGTTGAATCAATCTCAGGATCAATGAGGATTTTTTTTGTTTATGTTTATATGTTGGGACAGTGTCACACGAAACAGTGCTCATAGTTCTTTGCAACTGGCCCTTAGGAAGCAGAAATTCTTGACCTAGAAAAAAAGACATAAAAGTTGGGACGAGAGACAGTAAAGCGGGTAAGGGAATTTGCCTTGCTCGTTGCCAACCCAGATCAATTCCTGACATCCCATATGATCCCCGAGTACCATCAACAGGAATTCCCAACTGCAGAGCCAAAAGTAAACTCTGAGCATCTCCAGATATGGTACACAAGCCAAACCAAAAAAATAATGAAGGGGCTAGAGCAATAGCAGAGCCGGCACAGCATTTGCCTTGTATGTGGCCGACTCAGATTTAATTTCCAGCATCCCATCTGGTCCCCTGCCCCTGGCAGCCCGCTGACCCCCGACTCCTGCCCAGGCACCTGCAGTTCTCCTACGTGGATGCCAACGGTGCCCGGTGAGCCGCTTACAGCTGACCTTCCTGCCCCTCTGAGCCCAGCGCCCCGCGGACCTTCCCCTGCCTGTGCCAGAACTTGGCTGCCTGGCTGGACGCGACCGCGGGGGGGGGCAGGACCGCGTGCTGCACTTGGGGGGCTGCGGGCCAGGAGCTGGGCCCAACCAGATGGCTGCGGTCGCGCTCCAGGCCCCCAGGATGGCTGCTGGGTCCCCGGAGCGGGGAGGGGGTCCTCATGTCAGCGCGCCGTGCCCCTGGCCCACCCTGCCCGCACCCCTGCAGTTCCGGAAGGGCCAGGCTTAGACCCTGCTGGAATTCAGCGCCCCCAGGGACCGGTTGTGCCGCTTCTGGATGTGGCGACCTCCGGCTCCAGACAGCCCGACCAGAAGTTCGGCTTCCAGCTGGGGCCCGTCTGCTTCAGTAGCTGACAGTCTCGGGGGTCGCAGGAGAAGGGCACAGACGGGACGCACCCCCCCCCACCGCCCCGTGCTGAGGCCTCGAACAGCCCTATTTATCTTCTCCTGCAACTGCCTCAAGGTCAGACAAGAGGAATCTCCTTCCTTCTTTAGCCCCGGGGGGACCCCAAACCTCTCCCCTCCTCACTTGGGGGCTCAGCAGAAGCTTAGCCGGAAGTTTAGCACCCCTGCACCCCATACAAAGGACTTCCAGCTCGGAGCTGATACAGACACCCCAAATCTGCCTCCTGTCCTGTCCCCCCCAAAATCTGGTGCTTCCGGACATCCTTGTTGACCACTGGATTCCCTCCTGTTCAAGGTAGACTGCTCGTTGGCTTCCCAAGACATTTGCAGGAGCCGGGCAGATGGGGGGTCCCCGATTGTGGGAACCAAAATTGGATTCCAGAAGGAAGTGGAACCCCCTGGCGGAGCTGTGTGCCCCCCCACCTCAGCCCAACTCCAGACGCTGCCCCACCCCTGCCTCTGACCCTCTCCCCTGAATCATGTAGCCAGATCAGGAGGTGGAGTGGAGTGGGGTGGAGTGGGGTTGGGGGATGACCCGGGACCCCAGTGGTGCTGCCTTCATTCTCGGGGATCCGTGTGTCAAGAGTAGGCCGCCTCTGGTGAGTTCAATTCACTTACACCTGCCAAGTTCTGGAGGGGATGAGAGAATCCAGAATCTTCCGGCCCTGCCCATGCCCTACTGGGCCTTGGGTCAGAGAATAAACTGGTGAACTGTGTTCGGGTGTCCATGCTGCCTGGGGCCCGCCCCACTCACTCTCTGTGTGGAGGCACACCCAGACGCTGCTCCAGAGCCTGCTGCCCAGAGGAAACAGGATGACACAGGAGAGGCTGTGCCTTCCCACAGTGCGATGTCTCCAACCAACTCGGTTCTAAAGATCTCCAGACCCCAGGTCCCCACATCACAGCACCCCACATTGCTGAGGGTGCCATCTTCCGTCCTGAATTTTGGGGTTCCTATACAAATGAGAAGTCCCATGTCTTCTGTTCTCCATGGAGGAAGGTGGCAGGGGCCAGATTATCACTGTTGCACTGTAGCACTGTTCTGCTG
This sequence comes from Sorex fumeus, assembly GCF_029834395.1. NCBI lineage: Eukaryota > Metazoa > Chordata > Mammalia > Eulipotyphla > Soricidae > Sorex > Sorex fumeus. Next base: position 6,728,308 of record NW_026606076.1, read on the forward strand.
TTCATTGATTTGCTCGAACAGGCACCAGTAAACGTCGATTACGCCATGGGTAGCCTGCAAGGCTCTACCCTATGGGTGGGATACTCTGGGTAGCTTGCTGGGCTACTGGAGGAATCAAACCTGGGTCGGCCGCGTGCAAGGCAAATGCCCTACCCGCTGTGCTATCGCTCCAGCCCTTTGTTGATATAAGCCAGCAAAATAAGATTTTACAAAGTTGTTGAAACCTAAGGTGGTCAAATGTTACCATATATTGGTCAAGGCTAGTTCTGCAGCAGGGAGCTAGTATTGTTAGGGAGCGGATCTTAGGTTGCAGATCGAAATCTCCCTTTAACAACATAGAGACACCAGAGACTGCAAACAGCAAGCAGGGTTTACTGTAAGACTGGCTAGCCAGGGTCCAACCACCACGCAGGTCCGGCAGGTTGGGTAAAGACCCCGAGCTTCTTCAAAGGAGATCTTACATAGACCTTCCTTGGCTGTTACAGCAGAGCCCGCGCATTTCATAGCCAATAGATTTGTAATAACTCATACTTTTCTGATCAATCCATTTTAAAGTACATCACTCCTTAGCCTATAGTTTAAAGATCAGCGTTTGCGTCAGTACTTAGGAACATCCTGGTTTTTAAGGCAGTCCTGGATCTTGTGACATGGGTCTTGTGAGAGACATCTGGTTATCTGGTTTGACCCCCACCCTTCTGGTGACTTGCAACACGGGGCACCTGTATCTGAATTCCTTGCCCGGGGGAAGAAAAACCAGTTATTTTGCAATGCGGGTTCCTGTTAAGCTAAGCTAAATTAATTCTGGTGGTCCATTTTGGGCCTGTCCCTCACAGTATCTTCTTATCAGACATGGGGATAGGCTGCCTTAGTGACACACTTCTTTCTGATATCAAACAGTTAATAATATGATCTTGCATTTTCCTGCCTCCTCTGCTTTGCTAATTCTATTTCTTTTGTTACCTGCAAAAAAAAATCTGACTGCAAAATGGTCTGCTGATGCAAATTGCCATTCACTGGCTATCTTTCCCCACATTCTAGCGTATACTCAGGCCACGTGATGTTACAGAGGTCAACAAGACACTCCTTATTTAAACTATCTACCTGAAGGTTCTTCCAATGTTTCAATAAGCAACCCAAAGTAGAATATTTGGGAATTGATGTAGAATTTCCCGTGTCTCCTAAGTGCCAGCAATAACCTATGAAAAGGAAGGAAAAATCCTAAAATAGGATGATTCCTTGGCAAACTTCTCTCCTGGTAATTTCTCCTAAGGTGCTTCGTCCCCTTCTGCCTGAATTGCCGTGGTTCTAAGGAGTTCCAGCGCGGACATGACCACAACTGCACGCTGGCTTATCCTGGGTCAGAAAATCACAAGCCAGGACATCTCCATCAGTGATCTGCCCAATACCCCAGGCGTCCCTGGGGCCTGCCCAAGCGTCCACATGACCACGGCTTGCATGTGGAGCCATATTTAGAGTGCCTTGGGTTTCCAAGAAGCCTTGCTACTTTGAGGGGAGAAGAGAAAAAGCTCTGCTAGTTCTTAGCTTGCTACTAGTTCCATTGCTTCCAGCTGGCTGGCTTTCTTCCTCAAACTTCTTACCTGCCTTTTACACTTTTTTTCCCTTTTTCCCTTGAATTGCCTAGAGCTAAGCCTGCTGGCTGCCTCCATTAGCATGTGAATTGACCTCTAGCTGATCTTCAGTTTAGACTAGACTGGGTGGGGAAAGGATTTTCTGCCTAGGATTTGATCTCTTGCCCTACATTTTCCAGAACCTTCTTACTAGTGGGTTTTCCTCCCGTTCCTCCCATAGTGAAGGGTGACTATGTTAAGGGTTAAGTATGGGGCAATTAAGGATCAAGCAAGCGGCTTCCACAGCTGCAGTGGTAGGAGAGCCTGTGGGTGCTTGTCTTTTGAGTAAGCTGGGTTCGATTCCAGCCTTCCGATCTTTGTGTGATACATAGCTGAATCTCCTTGGGGGGGGGGGGGGTCAGTGGGTTGACCTAGCTTTGTGTATGAACCTCGAGGGGAGCAGAGGATTGAACCTGGCCTCGAACGAGCAAGGCATATGAGGGACAGGCCCCAAATGGACCACCACCTGTACGGGAGGAGTAGAAAGTCCTTTTTTGACCTGTAAGAACAGTTCGGTTGGAAGAGATCGTACTGCGGGAAGGCACCTGAGCTGCCCTGAAAAAGTTTTAGGGTGTGGGCTGTGCACAGCCTCAAACTTTTTCAGGGCAGCTCAGGTAACCCTATATGGAACCCAGGGTGAGCACAGAAGACGACTGTGCCTTCCCGCAGTACCATCGCTTCAAACCGACCTGTTCTTACAGGTCTCCAGCCCCGTCACCCCACACATCAGCGTCCCACATGTCTGACAGTGTACCTTTCTCACTCCTAGGAGAACTTTGGGATTCATATACAAATGGAAAGCCCCAAGTCCTCTGTTTTCCATAAGGAGAATGGCAGAGGCCAGATTCAACTCCAACATCTCCAGAAGTTTGGGGTGAAGGTACCTGCAGTCAGATGAACTTGGGGTGGGTTAGGTAGATCTTTTATTTAAAATGGTAATAATGAGCCTTGGCAGCCGATCTCCTTCCCGGGAAATTCTAAATACACCAATTCTGCTGAGGATTTTTTTTCTTTTTGGGTCACAGCCAACGATGTACAGAGGTTACTCCTGGCTCTGCATTCAGGAATTACTTCTGGAGGTGCTCAGGGGACCATATGGGATGCAGGGAATTGAACCCGGGTCAGGCAGGTGCAAGGCAAATGACTTAACTGCTGTGCTATCGCTCCAGCCCCACTTCTGAGGATTTTTAATTTTTATGGGGGTTTGGTGTGGGCCCGCGAGGATCTGGGGACCATTAGAAATGCCTAGGATTGAACCTCATCTGCCACAAGGAAGGCAAGTTTTCGTTTTTTAAAAATTTAAATTAAAATGTTATGTTCTCTCTCTGAGCAAGGCAAGTTCTAACCCCTCTCTGTTTATTCTCTGGCTGAACTACTTAATGAAAGTTTCCTGTAATTGTCACCCCACAACCTGACACCCCAAATTTCTGACGGTGTTCTCCTCCCATTCTGTGAGAATGAGGGATGTGGAAGCAAAATTCATCTCGGTACCCCATTAAGGTTGCATCCGAAGGAATCTACCGACATCAGATTGCGGATGCTCTGATTTCTTTCCTTTTTTTATGTTTTGGGGGTCACAGTTGACGATGCTCAGAGGTGACTACTGGTTCTGTACTCAGGAATGACTCTTGGCATAATTGGGGGATCTTATGGGATACCGGGGAAGGTACCCAAGTCTGCAGAATGCAAGGCAAGTGCCCTAAGGGCTCTGCAACTGCTCCACGCTCCAGGCTGCATGCTTAATCCTTAATTACCCCACACCTGAGGCATACAATGGCTTTAGCCAGAAGTAAATTTATTTAGTAAAGGAAGAAACGCTCATAGGGTGTTGAATGCATTTGGCTGACCCGGGTTTGATATTGGGCATTCAGTATGATCCTCCATGCCCACCAGAAGTGATTCCTGAGAGTAGAATCAGGAGAATCTCCTGAGCATCAACAGTGTGCCCCAAGAAAGGAAGAAAGAAAGAAAGAAAGAAAGAAAGAAAGAAAGGAAGGAAGGAAGGAAGGAAGGAAGGAAGAAAGAAAGAAAGAAAGAAAGAAAGAAAGAAAGAAAATAAAAAGAATGGAAGGAAGTAGAGAAAGCTATCTGCATGGCTTTCCAAACATTCCAGCCAATCTGAATCACAGACTCGCACGGCCCCTAGAAGCCCACACGGATTTCTCTGGGCATGGGCAGCAGGCCCAGCACCTCTCACCCACGGCCCACAGGTGCTGCAGGTCTTCAGCATCACAGCCCCGTAGAGCTTCCTCTGAGACACATCCAGGCACGTCCACTCCTCTGTAGTGAATCTCATGACCACATTGGGGAAGGTCACCACGCCCTAAGCCGGTACACACAGGGGGTGGGACTGAGACCATCACACCCCATCCTATGGGGCCTGAGGATGTGATACCCCAGCGCCCTCAAGGAGCTCAGGGCCTACCCTACTCCCCACTCCCATTGGAACCAGACTCCACTGACATTTCAGGGTGAAGGAAGCCAGGTCTACTATAATGACACTTATACTAGAAAATTCCTACAGGTACTGGACTTGCACACAGTCACCCCTGGGACAAAGCCAACGAACACTGCTCTGGTGAGCACTGCAGAAAGTAACAACCAAGTACAGACCCAGCAGGACCCAAAACAGAAGCAACACTGGGTTGGACCAAAACACTAGACACCCCCATGCCACACCTCCACATCCCCTGTTCTAGGGATGAGAGGGGACACTCAATGTCCAGTGAGCTACTACTCAAAGCTGTTGTGGATGTAGGACTCCTGGGTTGGCCACATAAGGCAAGCACGCTACTCACTGTTATATGGCTCTGGCGATTTCTAAGTAAATTTCGTCCCAGCACACTAGGAGTGACCCCTGAACAAAGCTCCCCTTCCCCACACTCAAATATCTTCCTTTCAGGAAACAAACACACAAAAAACGTTTACTGATGTAGTCATTCTAAGAGCCAGTATTCCCCAGTGGCTTGGTCAGTGAGGGATAAAGAGAAGGCAATTGGTTGCAATTGAACATGAGAAAGTAGAAATTCTTTTTTTTTGGGGGGGGGGGGAGTAGAAATTCTTGATAAGAAAAAAAAACAATATTGGGTTCGAAATCACCATAAAGCGGCTAGGATGCTTGCCTTGCTGACCCAGGTCAAACCTCCGCATCCCATATGGCCCCAGCAGCACTGCCAGTATAATTCCTGAGCTGCAGAGGCCAGGATTAAGCCTTGCACTTCGAGGAATGTGTTCTCACCACTTCCAACACCCCTGAATAAAAAAAGCTACTGAAACTACTCCAAAGAGCAAATTTTCAGTGGCAAATAACTCTCACTTGTGCGGAACACCCTGATGGCCCTGCCCAAGCATGTGAGCCAATGTAAGTGACACAGGGCAACTGTGACCCATTCCTTTGTGGGGCTGCCGACCTGCCCCTGAACATATCTAGAGTTTCAACAAGTGTTATGTCCAGGCCAAAGTCTCCAAGACAGGGTTGCGTGCAATCCCGAGTAGGCCAAGCCCCCCATCCTCTGCAGGTTCCTTACACCAAGGCCAGCAGCCTCTGCGCTTAGCCACACGCCCACCTTCTGTTGCCTATCACAGACCTGGAGGTGATCATGGCCGCAGGGGCCCCTCAGGATCACACACTCACACCCACAACCCCTATGTCTAGGAACAGGCCCCAATACACCCCTCAAAAGCTCTGCATCACCGTAAAATCTCCGCCACATCTCAGGAACCACATGGATATCCAGAACAAGTAAAAAACAAACGCAGAGGCACTCCTGAAGCTGGTGGGGCCTACTGCTCACAGTTCCAAAACAGGGAGGCACAGGGTGTTCAAGCATCCCAAAACCTAACACAGGAAGGCCTGAAGAATGAAGGTTTTCCTGTTTTTCCACATTCAAATGATTCAGTGCAGCATCGTGGTAGATTTCTGCAATAATTCCCAATAACCAGCACCTCTGGGCCAAGCCAGAGTCAGAGCAAACAATGACACAGTGGTGAGCTGAAACAACTCCAAGCAAAGGGTGTTTTTGTACCTGTTTATTTAGTCAACTTTTTCCTGATTTCCATCGCCAAGACCCATTATTTACAAGTTAAGAGACACGCAAGTCCAGGGGCCGGAGCGATAACACAGCAGGTAGGGTGTTTGCCTTACCCACAGCCGACCCGGGTTTGATCCCTGGTGTCCCATATGGTCCCCCAAGCACTGCCAGTAGTAATTCCTGAGTGCAAGCCAGGAGTAGTAACCCCTGAACATTGCTGGGTGTGACCCAAAAAGCAAAAAAAAAAAAAAAAGAAAAAGAAAAAGGAGACACGTAAGTCCAAGCACCAGGACACTGGCACAGCTGTGGCCCAGGTGAAAATCAGCAGGTACCTTTCACTGATGTGAAGAGAAGGCTGTCCCAAGCAGGCAGGCTTGTTTCCTCTTGGCTGCACACATTTGTAGCACACCTGATCCTCTTGTCCAAAGGAAACTTGCTTTATTGAGCGGGCATGTTCTAACCTTAGGGACTGTTATTAAGGGATCAGATCAGTATGAATTTTTCTGTGTACTAAAGCTGGAGGGGAACATGAAGCCCTTCCCACATTCCTGACATACATAGGGTTTCTCTCCAGTATTCTCATATGCAGAGTAAGGGAAGAGCGCAGAGCAAAGGCCTTCCCACATGTCTGACACTGATGAGGTTTCTCTCCACTGTGAATTCTCCTGTGCTTAGTAAGGTACTGAGATTGACAAAAGGCCTTCCCACATTCCTTGCATATGTACGGTTTCATTCCAGTGTGAATTCGCCTATGTAGACTAAGTTTTGAGGCTCTAGTAAAGGCCTTTCCACATTCCTTACATATATACGGCTTCTCTCCAGTGTGAATCCTCCTATGCACATTAAGTACTGAGCCCATAGAAAAGGCCTTCCCACATTCTTTACATTCAAACGGTTTCTCTCCAGTGTGAATTCTCCTATGTACAGTCAACGGTGAGGATGAAATAAAGGTCTTCCCACAGTCCAGACATACATAAGGCCTCTCTCCAGTATGAATTCTCATATGCAGAGTAAGGTAAGAGCGCAGAGTGAAGGCCTTCCCACAAATGTGACACTGATGAGGTTTCTCTCCACTATGAATTTTCATGTGTGATGTAAGACTTGAGGACAGAGTGAAGGCCTTCCCACATGTATGACACTGATGAGGTTTTTCTCCATTATGCATTTTCATATGTTTAGTAAGGTGTGAGGGGAAAGTGAAGGCCTCCCCACATTTCTGACATAAATAAGGTTTCTCTTCACTATGAATTTTCCTGTGCTTATTAAGATGCCCAGATTGAGAAAAGGTCTTCCCACATTCCTTACAAACATAAGGTTTCTCTCCAGTATGAATTCTTAGATGACGAGTAAGGCCTGAGGAATTAACAAAGGCCTTCCCACATTCCTTACAAACATAAGGTTTCTCTCCACTATGAATTCTTAGATGAAGAGTAAGCTCTGAGCAATAATCAAAGGACTTCCCACATTCCTTGCACATATATGGCTTCTCTCCAGTGTGAATTCTCCTATGTAGAGAAAGTTTTGAGGATTTATTAAAGGCCTTCCCACACTCCTGACATATATATGGTTTTTCTCCAGTATGAATTCTCATATGCACAGTAAGGGAAGAGTTCACAGTGAAGGCCTTCCCACATGTCTGACACTGATGAGGTTTCTCTCCACTATGAATTTTCATATGTGTTGTAAGACCTGAGGACAGAGTGAAGGCCTTCCCACATATATGACACTGATGAGGTTTCTCACCACTATGAATTTTCATATGTTTAGTAAGGTGTGAGGCAAAAGTGAAGGCCCTCCCACACTTCTGACATAAATGAGGTTTCTCTTTACTATGAATTTTCCTGTGCTTATTAAGATGGACAGATTGAGAAAAGGCCTTCCCACATTCCTTACAAACATAAGGTTTCTCTCCAGTATGAATTCTTAGATGACTAGTAAGGCCTGAGGAATTAACAAAGGCCTTCCCACATTCCTTACATTGATAAGGCTTCTCTCCACTATGAATTTTCATATGATTAGTAAGGCAGGAGGGATAAGTGAAGGCCTTCCCACATGTCTGACACTGATGAGGTTTCTCTCCACTATGACGTTTCCTGTGCATAGTAAGGTACCTTGATTGAAAGAAGGCCTTCCCACATTCCTTACAAACATAAGGTCTCTCTCCAGTATGAATTCTCCTATGTATAATAAGATCTGAAGATTGATCGAAGGCCTTCCCACATTCTTCACATACATGTGGTTTCTCTCCTGCATTTATGTGAATATGGTCACAATGGGGTAACCCTTGATTCAAGTTTTGTCCTCGCTGCTGACATTGCTGGAATTTCTGTCCACTGTAGGTTTCTAAAGGAACATCAGGATGCTGAGAACAAGGGAAAGATCCCCCACAATTCTTACACTTGGATGGGGTCAGTACATAGGGAATTTGCTTATGGTTCTGTTGGTGGGAAGGACCAACTATAAACAGTGCCCCTCTCCCAAGGTCTATGGGCTGCGCTACTGGGGGGGATTGGGCTCGAGGTCTGAGCAGAACAGACTGTGTGGAGCTTCTCCCAGGGGAGAGCTTCATTGGAGCGAGGTCACTCTCTTCCTTCCAATCACCCTCAGAGGACATCCCGCCTGTATCGCCATCTCCATATGGATGAAGGCAGGATTGCTCACTCAAGAATTTTTCACAGTGAGCAGGATCAGAGGCATTCCACTGGGGCTGGATGCTTCCCTGTAGAACAGCAGAGAAGGATTCCAATTACTGCTCTATTTCATTGAGTCACTGTTTCTAATATAACTGAGTCGGCAGTCTCATGTTCTGATTCACCATCCTGTGGTATCCTGTGGCCCTCTGGTACTTTCTGGACTGATGAGTGACCCTCATGCCCATTAGACAAATAAATGGGGCCATGGTTGGTTGGGAATCAGGAGCCGTTAATTCTTCTCACAGCATTAAGAGAAATCATGAAGGCTGAGGGGGCAGCAATTACACATAGATGTGGTGGAACAATAACAAAAACAATGTAAAGAAATGTAAAGAAACTTTTTAGGGGAATTCCCTCTAGGACATACACCCAAGGACAGAATATCATCTGGGGGCTCCAGCACTCTAGATTCCTCTTAGGGGATCTGAAAAGCGCGGGATTCCATCTAAGAGTGTATTGCTTTCTCCTTCCTTTTGCCGGTAATCCACTTAAGCAATCATATGAAATCTACTTCTTTACAATATTTCTAGTCATTTTGTGTGAGCAAAGTAAGAAATACAGGCTTTTATCCAGATCCTAGATCAAGCTGAAAGGGTGGCTTTTCCTGGGAACATCTCACTATGTTTCGCACACTACACTTCAAGTCAGGTTACTTTTTCCTCACTCCAACAGGGAGTTTATTCAGTTTTTTTTTTTTCAGTCAGTTTGTTCCATGACCGTGCTCTTAATTTATCATACTTCTTTTGGCGCTTAGGCTGTCCCTTTCTCGAAACCAGAGTAGCTCTGGGCTTGCCAGGATCCATCCAAGTTCCTTGCTACGACCCAGCTTTTGGGGTGTTAGGAACTAAGGGCAACTGAGACTTAAGCCAAGTGCGTATGATAAATATCCAAGAGGAAATATTTTTTGGAGTCAATTAATTCTGTAGGAATTGGGAATGCCGGGTGGGGTGTAACTCAACTAACCTAAGTTCCCTGCGGGGGAGAAAGAATAAACCAATGTGAAACCTCAGAAGCTTAGAACTAAACTCCAACATGGAAGTTGTGCTTTCTGACATTCCCACCACACGAATCCACCATGTGTAGGGATTTTCCATGGAAAGTCATGTTTCTGCAAGGCCTACTTGCAAAACTGACCTATGTGGGGGTCATTAAGTTCTGTAAATTATTTTCATCTCAATGAACAGACATATTAAGTGAAAATAACTCTCTTTGCAGAAAACCGAAGTACCCGTTTCCAGAAAAAATAAGAGATGGAAGTCTGGGTTCAATTCTAGATCAGTGTAGAACCCCAGATGCATGGGCGAAGGCAACGCTGCATTCCACACAGCTGGATGCCTTACAGGGGCCACATAAGGATTCCTCTTTAGCATCAATGACATTTTTGTTCGTTTTGTTTTCTTGTTTGTATTTACTTGGGGGTGGGCCACACCAAGGAGACCTCAGGGCCCAATGCTGCTGGGGATCTGGGGACCATATGTGCTGGAAACCCAGATTCCTATCCCCGGCAAAGCAAGCGTCCTTTCCACTGCATGTTAAGGAGGGTCTACAAACCAGTTCCTTGAAACAATCTAACACTTTCGCTTACTTTCTATCAAATAACAAGCCACAGTATTTCATCAGCGTGAAAAAGAATAGGAATTTCTTTAGTTTTTGAACATGTTGAATTTATCCCCACTGAGGCTATGGGCCCTTTACTCCCAGAATTAGGCTCCGAATTCCTGTCTCTCATATCCAGAGACTGGAAACATGGTGGCAGGATGGAGCCTGAAACCCCACCTTTCTAATCCTATTCTTGGTCCACTGAGCTCTCCAGCCAGCATAAAAAATACTTATTTTACATGTGTGAATCTTACCAGTTCACACTTATTTGATGAGCTCTTTCCCAAATCAAACTGTCGCAGTGCCACATCCTGAAGCTGCGGTTGGAGTTCTGAAATCAAACACAATCCAAAACCTGAGAATTAGTCAAATGCAACATACCTGAACAGGCAGAGCAAGTGGAGGACATCTCTATGGTTTTCATATTCCAAACAGGTTCAGAGAAAAGGGGTTCATTTAGAGGATCACCGTGAGGAGCTTGGCAATCACACACTAACCCTTGGGGCTTTGCTTTTAGACTGGACTCAGGAACACTAGAGGAATCATACAAGATTTTCTTTATTGAAACTAGGTCACCTGAGCGCAAGACAAGTGTCCTCCCCACTGTCCTATAGCGCCGGCCCAATCTAGCGTAGTTATTGGGCTCAACTATTCACAATTTTTTTCTTTTTTAGTCACACCCGGCGATGCTCAGGGGTTACTCCTGGCTCTGCACCAACAAATTACTCCTGGTGGTGCATGGGGGAACAGATAGGATGCTGAGGATTGAACACGGGTGGCTGTGTACAAGGCAAATGCCCTACCCATTGTACTATCTCTCTGGCCCCATAATTTGAACATAAAAGAAAAAAATTTTTTTCTTAGTGGGTTGGAGAAAGAACAGCAGGTATTGCATTTCCCTTCTATTGCATTTGTCTTCTGTGAGGCTGATCCCTGAGCACTGCCACAAGTAACGGGAGGACAGTCAGGAAACTACATTTGACAACCGCTGATGATCCGAGGTCAAATTTAGCTAGACAGAGAGGGCAAAGGGTCACAGACGAGGGTCAAAACGGTCATGAATCCCATGGGCTAGTCTACATGCTTAATAGATGAAGAACAGACAAAGCCAGAAAGCAAAAACAATGACAAAGTCATTCTGTGACTCAAAGTCCAAGGGAGTGAATGGCATAGTGATTGCAGCATAGACACCTGGATTCAGGAGCCCGAATTCCCGGAAACAACTGCATGTTTCACACCTGCTCAAGGCACCCACACACTGGTCAGCCCCTAAGCCATGGAGGGTCCTCAGACACTCACCTGAACACATGCCTCTTCTCCCCAGCCTCTGGGTTCCTACTTCCAGCCAGGAGATCACCGCAGGCTTCACCAGAGAATGCCCTGTCCCCACAGAGACAGAGGCATGGATTAGACAAGGAAAAAGCAACAGGTTAATGGCACATTTCCCTACGAAATGTGGCAAATTCCTCAAAAGTCATGAAACAGAATCTCCATTTTGATATGCTGCAAATTGCTATCAGAGATGTAGGACCCAGGTTTCCATTTAAGAGTGAATAGGAGGGCAAGGAAAATATAGGTGACATGTGTTTGGTCCAAGCACCGTATGTAACTTTATCAGGGTCACACCCAGAGATACTCAGGGGTTACTCCTGATCTGTACTCAGGACCCAGGTGGTTTTCAGTGGCAACATGGGAAGCCAAGGATTGAACCTGCCTCAACTTCCTGCAAGACAAATGCCCTCTCCTCTGTAGTTATTTCTCTGTGCTGGCACCATCTAGAATTTCCTGAGCCCCTCTAAAAGTGAGTGCAGTAAACTCATGAGCAAAATAAACCCCAAAATGGACAGACATTACAATACCATATGGGGTTTCCTGAGCCCCTCTAAAACTGAGTGCAGTAAGCTCATGTGCAAAATAAAACCCAAAAATAGACAAAGATGGCAAGACCCCCAATTTAAAAAATGTTCAAAAATCAACATATCCGGACAGAGTGCAGCAGATGGACCTTTGCCTTGGTCATGGTCAATCCAACTTTGATCCCCAACATCCCATAAGGTTCCCTGATCCAGCCAGGAGTGATCCCTGAAGCAGAGCCCAAGAGCAAACCATGAGTCATGCTAAAGTCTCCCAAGAAATACTGGAAGTGACCCCAAACACTGAAATAGAACAGGACCTGATGGGTAAAATTCTAAGAAATAAACAAACTTGTGTTGAGGGAGATATTACAGCAGGTAGGACACCTGTGCTATGCACAAATAAGGGATTGATCCCCTGCAGCCCAGATGCTCCCAGAGTACAGACAGGAGTAATACCTGACCATTCCCAGATGAAACTCCAAAACCAAACTAAAACAAACTGAAACTCTTGAATTTGATGGCATGGTACAATTATGCTGGGGGGTAATGCTCTGACCATTGAAGTTGGCAACCGGGTGCAATTGTCAGCAGCCCCAGGGTCCCTGAGCATTCCGAGAAATGATCATTTAACACAAAGTCAGGTGGAATGTGTACCTGGCCCCAAAGTCAAACCAAAACAAACACAGTGAAGTTGTGTGTAATACAAGAATCAAATTGATTTAGCACTGGAAGGAACTATTCAGATCATGGACCCTGTTAAACACACAGACCCGGCCACACCCTAGGAGTGCAAGGAGGTCTGTGCTGGCAGGGTGTACCCCATGAGGCTCTCACCGACAGCCTGCAGGTGCTGGTAAGTCTCCAGCATCACTTCCCTGTAGAGCTTTTGCTGAGAGGCATCCAGGGACATCCACTCTTCCTGGGTGAAGTTCACGGCCACATCAGAGAAGGTCACTGTGTCCTGAGCAGACAGACAAAGGAGATGGGAGACAGTGTCAGTCACCACTCTGTTTTCTCAGCCATGAGACGGGCACTAGAGGGACTCAGGACATCTCCCTTCTCCCTTGGGGTAAACCAGCCTCCATGCACATTCCTGGCTGACTGGCCTAGGAAATCAGTCGAAGGCAGCCAGGTCTGCAGCAATGTGAGGGGATTACACTAGAAGGTTTCTGGAGGTGCCAGCCTTACACAGACACCCCATGGCCAAGCCCAGCACCACTGGTCCTGTGAGCACTGCAGAGAGTAAGACCTGACAACATGCCCAGCAGGACCGAAAAGAAGCAACCCTAGGTTGGACCAAAACACTAGACATGACCTGCCCCATGATTCATCTCACATTTCTGTTCTAGGGATGACAAGGGAACACTCAATGTCCAGTCAGAAAGTCAAAGCTATGGATGGACATATATACCGGTAGGACTCTGAAATCACAGTTCAGGGCTGGGCTAAATCCCTCTAGAAGGAGACAAAAGTTACTTGACACCCAATAACTCTGTCGGTCGCAGAGATCTTCTGATCAGTCTCCCTGGGAATGGCACATGCCCGGAACAATATACACAGCAGCATTTGAACCTGAGACTGTGGTGGAGCAGACAAGGCTTTCCAGAGTGGGAAGGATAAAATAGGGGAATCGCAAGTTATGGGGTCTGCAGTCATTACAGGCCCCAGGCACCCTGGGGCCCATGATGCTGGTCAGGTGTGAATCCCAAGTTCTTTCTCTTAGAAGCCCTGAGTACCTCCACTATGACAAGAAAAAAAAATGTGAAAGGAAATAAAACAGAAGGTTGGAGTAACAGTACAGCAGGTATGGAAACAGCGGGTAGGACTGGCAATAACTGTGTCCCATATGGTCCCCCCAAGCACTGCAGGTGCAATGCCAGAGTGGGTAACTCCAAGAATCACAAGGTGTGGCCCCACTCCCTAACCACTACCCTCACCCAACAAAAAAAGCAAAAACTCCAAGACATAAGCTGTAGGATAACACTGTTTTGTCCTTCCTGCATAACCTCAGGTAGTTTAGGTTTATTGGGTTGCTCCCATCACAGTGCTCCCATTCCTGTGTTTATTTCTAACTTCTCTCTTTGTGTTCTGTTGACTTGTAAATATTGTTTTTTCTCTTCTCCCTAGGTCCTTTGCATAGTTTATTCAAAGCAATGTCTTTTTTGTATGGACACAAGAAGACATGCTTTTGTAATGTGACTCTCAGTGATATTTTCCTCCTGGGCATCTGTTCTCTCACCTAAGCCTTAGCTGCCTTTACTTCCTAGTGCCCCCAAAAGCAGGGTCCCAACGAGGGACTGGATGGAACCAGGGAAAGTGGTAAGCTATGTGCTACCCTGGCATCGAGATGGGCCTGGCCAAAGTGCCATAATGCTTAACTATAAGTTAAGAGCTTGGTGATGGACAAATGCGGTCATGATCCAAAAAATAATAACTAGATTTGGACCCTGCTAGGGTTGGGAATGATTAATCTGACCTGAGTGCTGTAGTCTGAGTCTGTGGCAAGATGTTCCCAGGAGAGCTGCCCTACAAGCCTCAATGGTATCTTACTGTGTCCATATAAAAATAACTAGTATTAATCTGTTGATAGTTATTGTTGAGGAAAGGAGAAAAACACCTTAGGAGGTATTTTGCCCTTGGGCAGTCAGGAAGGGCTTTGGAAAACCTTTTAGGGGGTATTCCCTTTGAATTAGGTGGGCCTTCAGGAAGGACTTTCTTGTTGATTTGGCTACCTGACTGGGTGCACTGTCAGCCAGAGTGCAGGGGAGTTGGAGAGGCAAGAGAACTGGAGAGAGCGAGAACAGGGTGGCATGATGGACCGTGGAGAGGCTAGCAAGGGGGAAAGAGAGAGAAGAATGTAGAAGAATAGATGAGCAAGCACGTGGAGAGAGAGAGAGAGCCCAGGCTGCGAGATGGAGCGCGGAGAGATGAGCGGGAGAGACAGAAGGTGACAGGAATGAGAGGAAGTGTGAGACCAGAATAGGAGGTTCAGAGAGACTGGGGCAGTGGCCCGGGCTCCCCCCAAATAGGGGCGACGAGGGGGAGAGCCGTCAGGACACCCCTGGCAGCCCCCAAATATTTTTTACAGTAAGCTTTGGACTGCTGTCGTCCGTCAGATCCTGGAGAGGATTGACAACTGACCACTAAAATGGGAGCCCTACTTGAGAGCCACTAGGTGTCACCCCCAAAGCTAAACACAAAAAACCAAATGAACGTGGACAAAAGTGGCCTCAGGCAGCAAAATCAGGCACATCCCACATCTCCTTCCCGAAATGACTCCCAGACAGTCCACCCTGGAGGCCTGTGTCCTCCTGCCACTGTAGCGCCTTATCGAGTCATTCTCCTCCTACCTGGGGACAGTGTGTCATACGGTGCAACACCATCTTCTCCAGCATGTTATTCTTGAGGATCCCCACCGAGGCTCTGAACAAAGACCTGGAGAAGTCAGAGTCGTGAGCACCAGAGAGGAGCAAAACGCGTATGACCCTGACCGGAAGTCCCTGTATCGGATCCCAAAACGGTCTCTCCGGCCACACCCTTGAGTACCACCTCACAGAAATATCCTAGGAAAACACTGTCAGGTGCTCCTTCCTCTTTAGGGGATGCAGAAGTAGATTCAAATCTGGGGTACACATTGTTCTCAGGGAAGGCAAGGCAAGCAGTAGACCTGCTGTGCTGTCTCTCAGGCCCCTTGGGTCCACTCTAACAGAAAATGCTATAACATCTAAACAGAAATCTAGCAGAACAGACTAATAGTTTCTGGGACCTGAGTGAAAGCACATCAGATATGGCATTTGCTTTGCAGGCAGCTGAATCTAGTTTGATCCCCGCATCCCATAGGGTCCTCCAAGTCCACCAGGAGTGATTCCTGAGCACACAGTCAGAAGTAAGCTAGGAGTACTGCTGGCTGAGACTCAGACAAAAACCAATTTAAAAAGTTCTGTTACTATGTACCAACAATGTAAAATGAATTGAAAAGAAGTTGTGTACTTAGGAGAACCAAGAACATCTAATTTCACAACTTTCTGGACATTAACTAGTGTAAAATTTTTTAATGATACCCACAGACACAGCACGGAGCAAGGGGTGCCTTCTTGGCACATCCCCGACCCAATTTCAATCACCATCACCCCACAGGGTCCTCAAGCAGTGCATACAGGGATCAATGAGCACAGAGCTTGGAGTAACCCGAGAGTATCGCCAGGCATAGCCTCCAATGAAAAATAAGTCACTAAATTTAAAGGCTGGACCTATAGTTTGTTACGGTATTTTCCTTGCGACAGCTAAACTGGGTTCTGTCTCTGGACCACCTAGCTACCAGAAGCAGCAACTACAAGGTATGACCCAAAATCCAACAGAGAAAAAGAAAAAAGGATAACTTATGCGTCAACTCCTCCCAGTCAGTTTTATAGGACCCGGTTTGGGTTTTGAAGCCACAAGTGGCAGAACTTTGGGCCTGTTACTGGCAATATTTGAGGACACTGTGTTGTGCCAGAGATTGTATCGTGGCAGGCTGCTTGCAAGGCCAGGACCTGCACTCCTGGCCTCTCTCTGACCCCAGGAATTCTAATTCTATATAAATCCTGTGAACCTTGTGAGAAGGACACAGACAGGCACGAAGGGAGGCACGGATGAGGCTCAGCTGGTAGAGGCCATCGCAGGGCTGCTGATGCCCAGAAGCTCCCTATGTGACCCTGAGCTGGAAGCACTGGCTGCAAATTCAAAGGTCTGAATTTCCGGAAGGGGCCTGAAAAGAGAGACCAGTGGTCAGGGCACTTCCTGTGCAACAACAGACTCAACTATACACCCTGAATCCCCAAGGAATGATCCCTGAGCACTGCTGGTTTGGCAGACCCCCATCTCCACTGCCAACGGCACCCAGTTAGAGCAAAGATCATCTTATTTGCCAATAGCAGAGGTGTGAAATCCAGTGATTTATTCTCAAGGTTCAGTTCAGAGTTTTGTTTCGTTTTGTTTTTTTAAATAATGTAGGAGTACTGCTATTTGTTCCAGTTCAGAGGTTTGATTTTGTTTTGTGGCCACACCCAGAAGAGCTATGAGGTTATAGGCCAGGTTTTCAAAGACTATATGATTTTACTCAGTTTTTGGTATGTGACTTTGCATAAGAAAAAGGAGAGGAAAATTACACTTGGTCTAAAAGCATCATGGTGACAGCACAGAATTTTGTTCATAGCCTCCAACTCCTTGTCCTCCTGACAAACTCTTATTGAGTATATTCCAGAATGTTTACATCTACATATTTCCAAGAAAGGTAGGAATGAAAGAGTACACCAGGCTGGATTGGATGCTGGCCAGCAGGAAGGCCTGGGGCCTTCCCTGGTATCCACTGTCCACTGTAGCCTGAGCACAGAGCAGTGAGCAGCCCTCAAGCACTGTCAGCTGTGGCCCTAAATCTCACCCCATCTGCTCCTTGAGTAGTGAGATAGACCCAGGGAGAGGAGCTCAGAGGGCTGAGCAACTGATTTACCGCTGGGGATTCAGCATGGCTCCCTTGCATCCAGAGAAGCATGGACAGAGGGGCAGAGCCCTGACCATCTCAAGTTTGTAGCAAAAAGGGCAAAACCAACAACAGCAACAGCAACAATGCACAACAACAACAAAAACAGTCGTGATGACTCTGACAAGAATGTACAACAACAAAGGTAGTTGTGATAACTCCAACCCCCAAAAATGAAGTTCAAAGGATGCTCAAGTGTAAACACAAATTCTGTAATCCTGGAGGTGAGACTTCTTCGTTGGGGGGGGCGGGAGCTGTGTGGTTTGGGCCACACGCGCTCAGAGCAACCTATAAAATGCAGGACAACAAAATGCAAGCGCCCTACCTGCACTCCTAACATTCTAGCTCTTTATTAATTTTTGATAAAGTCTGTTCATTTCTGTGCCACTTCTAGCAATGTTCAGAGGACTCTATGGGGTGCAGGGATCAAACCCAGTTCTGCTAAATGGAAAGCAAAATACCTGCTGTACTATGACTCGGGCCCTTTATTTATTTTCAATTTTTTTGACTTGAGGGACACAGATGGAGATGATAGCTCAGGGTACCTTACAGGCTAGTGAGGAACGAACCCAGGTCAGATAAGAGCAAGACAAACGCCCTCCTGACTAAACCACTGCACAGACCCCTAGATTGAGACATTTAAAACCTATGGCAGCTGGTCCCTGGAAAACCCCTTTCTGCAAGTACTCACCCAAACAGCAGGGGGCGCCCCTGGTCCGGGAGAGATGGACAGTGGGAATGGGATGGTGTTCAACAACTTGGCAGGTGAAGCAGAAATATTTTTTTCTGGGGCAAAATAAAATCATAGAGGGTTAGCAGAGATAGGGCAGCTGATAGGGTGCTTTTCATCAGGCAGCTAAGTCAGGTTCAATTTTCGAAAGCCCATAGGTTCCCCCCTGCACTTCCAGGAATGATGCCTGAGCTCAGATCCAAGAGTAAGCTCTGAGCACTGTGTGCTGTGGCCCAAAAATTACGATTAAAATCACTATCACTATCACCCCGTTGTTCATCGATTTGCTCGAGCTGGCCCAGTAACATCTCCATTCGTCCCTATCACGTGCTAGCCTGATGACATATTGGGGGCTCCTTCAGGATCAAGGGAATGAGGACCATTCATTGTTACTGTTTTTGACATATTGAGTACGCCACGGTTTAGCTTGTCAGGCTCTGCTGTGCAGGTGGGATACTCTTGGTAGCTTGCTGGGCTCTCCGAGAGGGATGGAAGCTTTTGGGGCAGCCTCTAATCACCTTTACAGGTGTTCCTGGTCAGGCATATAGGCGGGTATGATACTCTCAGTAGCATGCCGGGTTCTCTGAGAGTGAGAACTAGAGAATAAGAGGTTGCGCTTCTGGGAGCTTGGTTTTAGAATCTCTGGATCCTGGCCGTTGATGGGGTTACACGGCAGTTGGTGGGTGTAACTATCTAGCTACTGGAAGGTGGGGGAGCTGGGTAGAGGAGGCCCAGTCCCAAACCGAGCAGGCGTGGAGATCTCAGCGCCGGGTCTCGCACACCGGATCAATGTCCAGGATCCAGGGACTAAAACCAGGCTCCCAGAAGAGAACAAAGCAGAGTCTCCTGACCCCGTGCCTGGCTGTCTTCACTGGGGCCCCTTGGAGGAGCGCGGACTGAGTTTCCCTCTCTAGCCTGAGCAGAGCCCCGAGAGCTGAAGACCTCCGGGACCCAGCCAAAGCCATGCTGAGACCACTCTCCACACGCTTGGATGAGGAACCGGCAGAGGAACCCAGGTGTGCGGGACCCGAGGCTGAGATCTCCAAGCCTGCTCGGTTCGGGACTGGGCCTCCTCCACCCACCTCCCCCACCTTCCAGTAGCTAGAGAGTTACACCCACCAACTGCCATGTAACCCCATCAACGGCCAGGATCCAGAGACTCTAAAACCAAGCTCCCAGAAGAGAACAAGGCAGAGTCTCCTGCCCCCGCCCCTGGCTGTTCTCCCCAGGGCCCCTTAGAGGAGGGCGGATTCAGTTCCCCTCTCCGCCCTGAGCAGAGCCCTGACAGCTGAAGACTTCTGGGACCCAGCCAAAGCCATGCTGAGACCACTCTCCACATGCTTCGGCAGAGGAAAACAGGTGTGCGGGACAATTAAAAAATAATAATAAATTCAAATTTTCCTGTACAAAGGCACTGGAGATGTAAAGTGGGTGAGGTGCTCGTCTTGCAAGCATTTGACTCAGGCTTCATTACCAGCATTCCAAAAGTTTCCTGAGCACTGCAAGGAGTGCACCTGAGTGCAGAGGCAGGAGAAGTAAACCCACCCTGATGCATCCCCCACCTCCACTGTGTTCTCTAAAATCTCTGCATCGCCCCAGTAAAAATAAAAATGCTCCACTAAATGATTTTGAGGCCCAACCATGTGAAAAACAGGCCTCCGTCCCCCAGCTTCCAGGGCAGGAGGCTCGTACGTGGGATGGTGTTTGCCTTGCACGCACCTGACCCAGATTGCGCCCCAGTATTCCATAGCATCCCCTGACTACCAACAGGAGATCCCTGAATGCAGAGTCAGGAGTGACCTCAGAATAGCACTGGCCATGGCTCAAAAGAAAGAGCCCTTTTTAAGAAAAGAAAGAAAGTGCCCCCAGGTCCCTTTGATGAGAAAAACTGAAACTTTAGCACCTGACTCTGTAATCAGCCCAAGAAATGAAACGCGGCCAGCAAAGGGCCTGCCGGCTAGACTAGCGTCCCTCGCTTACGCATCTTTCTAAAATAAGTTCTCTTCAGCAAAAACGACCTTGTATCCCCAGAAACCAATGAATAAAGTCTTTCCGCAAAAGCACTAGACGTGACCTTGGGTGAGGGACCGCCATCCCCAGCCACTTTCATGGAGCGACCCCGCCGTGCTTAAGGCAGAGATTGTGGAGGCTGGGGGCCCTTGGAGCGACCACTCGGCGGCCGACGTGGAAAAAAAACCCCGGTCTCCCTAGCACCCTATTCCCTACTGCTCTTCTGTTCTTCACCCAAATGCATTTCAGACCCTAACGCAGAAAACCCTAATGCTTAAGGAAAAGGGCCTGGATTGAGGAAAGTAACCACACTTCAGGTCAGAGCCTAAAAGGGCCAGGCTCCCAGTATTCCAGGTCAGGAATGTTAATGTTTTTCTCCTTGGTAGGGTTGGATCAGGTGACCTGGACATCTGGGGGTCGCCAGGTCCGGGACAGATGGAAGTGAGGGCTGAAGAAATGGCATATGGAGGGGAAAGTTTTGATTTTTTTCACTAAGGGAAGAAAATTCACAACGATTCCTTTATTTATAAAGGAACTGCCAGGAACATGCCTCAGCCCTGACCCACCAACCTCCCACCCCTGCAAAAATTGCACAAAAATCACAGGGCGATAATATTCAGATATTCATAATGGTCTGTGTTTATTTATTCATTTTGGGGGGCCATGTCCAGTAATGCTGAAGATTTATTCCTGACTCTGTGCTCAAGGATCACTCAAGACTGGGCTTAGAGAACTTTCTAGGGTACTAAGATTGGAGCCTGGGTCAGCTACTTTCCCGCTGGACTATCTCTCTGAGACCCGAGATTGTTTGTATCACACCAAACTTCCAGTTCCTGGTGTAGCTTCAACTATTCATGTTCTCATAGTTATAGGAGTGGACTAGAAACTAAGTGAAACACGTGGCCCAGGAAGGGGATCAGGGACTGGTAATGAGTGGGAAAGTATTATATGTTTAAGCAAGATTCCTCTGTGTGTGTGTGTGTGTGTGTGTGTGTGTGTGTGTGTGTGTGTGTTCATAGCCTTTGGTGTTCTCAAGCTACTCTTATCTCTGTGTTCAACAACTCTTCAGTGCTTGAATCGACAGTGCAGTGAATTTGACCGGGATCTAACATGGACCAGACACATGAACAGAAGTCCCTTTACCACTGTACAGATGAGTAGGCTCTTAGTAATTTGGTAGTGGACAGAGTGTCCAGTGAAAATTAAATTATTCAATATTTGAACCTCTCGGAGAGCCCGGCAAGCTACCGAGAGTATTCGATATGCCAGACACAGTAACAACAAAGTCTCCAATGGAGACGTTACTGGGCCCGCTCGAGCAAATCGACGATCAACGGGAGGGCTTTACCTTTACCTTACCTTTTAATATTTGAACCGTGGTCAAGAACAACTGTACAGCAGATGTGCGAGAGAAAGTCTTTTTTTTTTTTCAGAAATGTTGATTATTATTTGGCTATGATGATTTAATGTTTGTTATAGTAATAACATAAAGGTTCGCTGGAGCGATAGCACAGCGGGTAGGGCGTTCGCCTTACAAGCGGCCAACATGGCCGACCCGAGTTCGATTCCTCCACCCCTCTCGGAGAGCCCGGCAAGCTACCGAGAGTATTCGATATGCCAGACACAGTAACAACAAAGTCTCCAATGGAGACGTTACTGGGTCCGCTCGAGCAAATCGACGATCAACGGGAGGGCCTTTACCTTTACCTTTACCTTTTAATTCCCTGAATTAACCCATGAGTATACTGAATTTCTTGTAACTGTTCAACTAGGGCACTAGCTCGACAGAGTGCAAATAGGAACAATAGGTTAGGGTCCCTAAAAGTGAGGTGATTAAAGATCAATAGTTGATTGCTTTGTGTAATCACTTTTTCTCACTTCTAAAACAACGCTTGCTTCCCTATGTTTACATAAATGTACTGGGTGCCAGGATATGGGCCTGCTGAGTTAAAACAAATTCTGTGGGTGCTTACAAAAACAACAAGTATGCCAAGACATGGTTTTTCCTAATCAAAAATCTGTGCTAGTGCTGTGAAGTTGCTGCTCTTGCCTAACAGGACAGCCTGACAGCTGATGTGAATATACTCCTCCAAATTTTATTTTCATGATGGTTCTGGGGTCCTTTGATCTTGACCTCACAAACTTAAAAGATTTCCTACAAACACCCACCAGTACCCCTGAAGAATGGAGGTCTGCCTGATTTTCTAATTTCAAAGGATTTGCTGCAACATCATGGTTAATCTCTGTCATAAACCCCCACAAACCAAACCAGGGTCTGTGAACCAAGCCAGAGTTGGAGAAATGAATGAGACAGTGGTGAGCCTTGACAGCCTGAAGAGAGGGAAGGATTTGGTACCTGTTTATTTAGTTCTCATTTAAGCACCTTCCTCCTGGCTTCTATCACCAAGACCCATTATTTACAAGTTTAACAGACATGTCAAGTCCAAATGCTGGGACAGTGCCATGGCTGCACCCGGGTGATAACAAGGAAGTATCTTTCCCTTATGTGCTGACGTCATGGGAATGATTATTATACCAGAATTATTTCCTTTTTTTTTTTTTTTTGCTTTTCGGGTCACACCCGGCAGTGCACAGAGGTTACTCCTGGCTTATGCACTCAGGAATTAATCCTGGCGGTGCTCAGGGGACCATCTGGGATGCTGGGAATCGAACTCAGGTTGGCTGCATGCAAGGCAAATGCCCTGCCCGCTGTGCTATCGCTCCAGCCCCGGATTATTTCCTTCTTACCTCCACATTGGGGCACCCCCACCTCCTTATACAAACAAACCATGTATTACTGAAGGGGCCTGTTCTTACTTGGGGTTTGGGATAAGGACATCAGTCATCCAGTATGAGTTTAACATTGTCTCCTAAGGCCTGAGTGGAACACAAAGGCCTTCCCACATTCTTGACATTCATAAGATTTCACACTAGTATGCATTTTCATGACTAGTAAGGCATGAGGATTCAATAAAGGCCTTTCCACATTCCTTACATGTATAAGGCTTCTCTCCAGTGTAAATTCTCAGATGCACAGTAAAGCCTGAGTACAGAGGGAAGGCCTTCCCACATGTCTGACACTGATGAGGCTTCTCTCCCCTACGAATTTTCATATGCTAAGTAAGTTATAAGGACAGACTGAAGATTTTCCCACATGTCTGACATGGACGAGGATTTACTCCACTATGAATTTACCTGTGCTTAGTAACCTATAGAGACTGAGAAAAGGCCTTCCCACATCCCTTAAAAACAAAAGGTTTCTCTCCAGTCTGCATTCTCACACGACTTAGTAAAGTTTAAGGAATTAATGAAGGCCTTCCCACACTCCTCACATATACAAGGCTTCTCTCCAGTATGAGTTTTGATAAGCACAGTAACGAATGAGGATCGATTGAACGCCTTTCCACATACCTTACATTGATGATGTTTCTCTCCAGTATGAGTTTTCCTGTGTCTAAAAAGGTATGAGGAGAAAGCAAAGGCATTCCCACATTCCTCAAGCAAATACTATTTTTTCCAGCATGAATTCCCTTTATAATTACCAAGGTCTGAGGGCTAAGTAAAGGCCTTCCCACAGTCCTTACATGCATCTGGTTTCTCTCCTGTGTGGATATTCACTTGGTCACACTGGGGTGGCCCTGGATTAAACTTCTGTCCTAGGTGCAGACAAACCTGGGGATTCTGTCCACTGTGGGTTGCTAAGGGAACATTATGGTGCTGAGAACATGGGGAGGCTCCCCCACAATCCTTACACTTAGATGAGTTCTCTTCATGGTCACTTTGCTTGCAGGGCTGTCAGTGTGAAGGACTCTCCATAAACAGTGCTCCTCTCCCAGTGTAGGGGCTGCCCCACTGAGGGGGTTCATGTCCGTGGACTGAGAACAACTATGAGGAGCTTTTCCCAGGCTTCTTGACAGTGACGTAGCTCTCTCCATTCTGTTTTTAATTTTTTTGGGGGGGTCAACCCAGCGATGCTCAGGGGTTACTCCTGGCTCTGCACTCAGGAATCACTCCTGGTGGTGCTCAGGGGACCATATGGGATGCTGGAAATCGAACCTGGGTTGGCTGAGTGCAAGGCAAATGCAGTACCCACTGTGCTATCGCTCCAGCCCCAGCTCTCTCCATTCTGATCACCCTCAGAAGACATCCAGCCTGTCTCAGCATCCCCAGGGGGCCGAGGTCCCCAGTGCTTACTCGAGACTTTGTTACAGTGCTCCACCTTAAATATCAAATGCCTGGTCCACTGAGCTATCCCGCTTGAATAATAATATTGATTACAAATTTGAGAATCTTACCAGATCACTTGGACTTGGTGACGGAGCTTCTAAATCAAACTGCTGCAGTGACAAATCCTGAAGATGTGATTTGAGTTCTGAAACCAAATAGAATAGGAAATTTAAGAATTTGTCGAATGAAGCAGTGCAGACTGAGGACATCTCTGTAGTTCTCACTCCAAACAGTTCCACAGCAAAGGGAAGATCTGATTAGAGGATCACTGTGAGGAGCTTGGCAACCCCACACTAGCTTTAAGGGTTTTTTTTGTTCTTTTACAAGACCGGTGATGTTCTGGGGACAATTTGGGATGTTGGTTATTGAATCGGGTCTACCGCATGCATGAAGAGCATACACACCTCTGACTACTAAATGTGTTATGGGCTCACTTATTCACTATTTTTTTTGTTTGTTTTTTTATAATTTATTTATTTATTGAATCACTGTGGGAAAAGCTACAGAGCTTTCAGGTTTAGGTCTCAGTAATGCAAATATCAAACACATTTCCATTTACCAATGCTTATTTTTTACCACGAACCCCAATAAAACCCCACCTCCCACCCCTCCCAATGCCTGTGAGGCAGATGAGTTCTAGTTAACACTCTATCTACTTTGACTAGATTCATTGTTTCGATAAAAGATGCACCATTATTATTTAGAATTTACCCCCCGCCCCAAATCAGACATGCTGAAAAAGCGTTGTGAAATGATTTGCTTTCTACAGCTGGATTCAAGAATTAAATGTTGTCGCGGCCGCGCGGTTTTGGATTTCTGCTATTTTACTTATTAACCCTGGAAGTATTTCTACTAAAAGTCAGATAATTAAGAGATTGGTTTCTGTGCTCTGGAGTCGTGGCCATGCCGGAGAGCCACTCATGGGGGGCAACTGGTGACCTCGGTAGGGCGTGAAGGATGGGCCGGAACGCCCCCTTCCCATAAGGTTTTCGTCGCCCCCAGACCCATGGCTCATACCTGCTGTCCACAAGGCTCCCATGCAGCCACTATTTTTTTTTTAAAGGCAAAAAATATTTTGCAGATACATCAACACTGTAGGCTGTGCAGACAAGCTGGTAAGACACAGATGTGGGGACCAAGGACAGTGAATCTTCTTAACTGACAGATTAGGAAAAATAAAGATAAAGCCAAGAAAGCAAAGAGCAGGGTCGGTCTGTGACACAGTCCGGGGGAGCAGAGGGCAGCATGAGCGTAGCACAGACTGGAGCAAAAGGCCCTGAGTGTCACCTGTGCTCAGGATAACCCCACACTGCCTAGGGCCCGAGCCATACACGCCCCTACACACTCGCTTTTCCTCCCTGGCCTCAGGGCTGCTTCTTCCAGCCAGAAGGTCACCGCAGGCTTCACCCCAGAATGCCCTGACCCCATAGAAACTAATGCCCATATCAGTGACAAGGAAAAGGCGACAGGTCAACTTCCATGTGTCCCTAATTTAACCCTGGAAAATACAGAAAAGGAATGAACAAAATCTCCATTTTCCATATGCCCAGATTGGTGTTTATCAGAGATGCAAGTCCCAGGTTTAAGAGATCTATTGAGTCATGCTGAAGACTCCCAAGAATCATTAGGAGTGAACCCACGCAGTGAAAGAGAGCAGTGTCTGATGGGGTGAGGCTGAAGTAATGAACTTCTTCAGCCCAAAGCAAGAGGACAGCAGAAGGGTGTTTGCTTTGCATGTGGCTGAGCTGGATTCAATCTCAGGTATTCCATATGGTCCCCTGAGCACCGCCAGAGGTAATTCCTAAGTACAGAACCAGGAACAATCGCTGAGCGTAACCAGGTATGACCCAAAATGCCAAAAAAAGAAAAAAAAGAAAAGAAAATGAACCTTTGACCAGAGTGTCAGTACAGTGGAGCAGGAACATGCCTGACACACAAATATACATTTCATCCCTGGAATCCATATGATTCTGAGGCACTGCAGGACTGCAGAGAGAAATTCCTAAATATATACTCAGAGTAGACTGAGTACTGCCAGGTATAGTCCCTAAACCAAATAAAAACAAAACAACAAAATAATAAATGAAGTTGCAGGCCTGGTGCAGTAGTACAACGGCTAAGGCACCAGCCTTGTACGCTGCAGGTTAATCCACAGCACCCCCCTGGGCCCCTGAGTACTGCCAGGAGTGATCCTTCAGCACCGAGCCAGGAGGAATGTGGACGCGGGCCCTGAATCAAAACCCAAAGCAAAACCAAAATGAACACACTCAAGTGAAGTGTAGCATGAGAACGATAGTAATTCAGTAATAGAAGGGAACTATTCAGAAGATGCTCAGGCATCAGTCCAGGGCATCGGGCGCTTGCCTAGCAGGTGGCTGACTCGAGTCTATCCCTTGCATCTCATTTGGATCCCAGAGTCCACTAAAGTGTTCCCTGAGTACACAGCCAGGAGTGACCCCTGAGTATCTCCAGGTGTGGCACACTAACAAAAAACAGAAAAAAGAAAAAAAAAAAGGACCAAGAGAAACAGCGGTCCCCACAGCTGTCAAACATCCTGGCTATCAGAATCCTGGCCACTTCTGGACTCCAAGGAGGCTCTGTGGGTCTGGCCCAGCACGGTCGTCCCCACATGGCTCTCAGCGATAGCCCACAGGTGCTGGTAGGTCTCCAGCATCACGTCCCTGTAGAGCTTCCTCTGAGAGGCATAGTGCAGGCACGTCCACTCTTTAGGGATGAAGTTTAAGGCCACGTTGGGGAATGTTCTGAGTCAGGTGCACAGGGGGGCAGTACTAAAGGTCCGTTGTCACCTCACTCTAGGTAGTGAGGACGGGATTCCCCAGGGCCATAGAGGGGCTCAGAGCCAACAGCCTTGGGAGAAAACACTTTACCTGTGCAACTCCGGTGGATGGGCCCAGAGATCACTCTGAGGAAGTTGGATCGGTTAAAATATGAGGACACTAAACTAGAAGGTTCCTGGGAGTGTGGGTCTTACACATAAACACCCTAGGGTCAGTCCCAGCAACACTGTTCCAGTGAGCAGTGTAGAAAGGAATACCTGAGCATAGCCCAGCAGGACCCAAAAAAGCAATGCTGGGTGAGGCCAAAAATACTAAACACACAGGCCCTGCACACCACAACCTGTGATCACTAGGGACGAGAACAGGACACAGTGAGTGACTCAAAGCTGTGCAAGGACACATGTGCCATAGGACTCTGAACTAAGGGTTCAGGGCTGCCCTCAATCCCTCTCAAAGCAGGTAAGTGTCTTAATCTGGAAGACCTCTGCTGGCCCCAGAGATCCTTCACTCCAGTTCCCTGGGACAGGGACATGCCCAGAACAGCACACACAGCAGTGAGAGAACATGAGACTATGTGATTGAGCAGGCAAGGCTCTCCAGAGCAGGAAGGACAAAACAGGGGAAATTCATGTCCTTGGGCCCGAGTCACTGTAGCTGCCAGGGCCCATATGGGGCCAGCACATCCCATAGGCCCCTAAGTCTGTCAGGGTGAATCCAGAGCACAGAGCCAGGAGGAAGTCGTGAGCACCTCCCCTGTGGAACAAAAACAAATAAGAAAAGAACCATAGCAGCAGGATGGAGTAACAGGACAGTGGGTCCAGGGATAGTGGATAGGACCGGCGATCCCCACCATCCCCTCAGTCCCCCAGCACTGCCAGGTGCAATGTCGAGTACAGAGCCAGAAGTGACCCCTGAGAATCACTGGGTGTTACCCTCTCATCACCTCACAAAAAAACAAAAACAAACAAAAAGCCCACAACAAACCTAAATGAATCAGCCTCTTATTCCAGCACATCAAAGGCTTCCCGAGACCTGACAGGAGGAATTCTTGAGCACAGAGCTGCGAGTATACTCCTCAAGCATTCTTGGGTATGGTCCCCAAACTCCAATACAATAAAACAAAGAGGGACAAAAGTGTCCTCAAAGAGCAGAGAATTGGTCAATCCAACCAGTAGCCACATCCCAGGGCTCCTTCTAGAATCAACTCAGAGACAGATGGCCCTGGAAGCCTGTGCACTCCTGTCACTGCATTGCCATCTCGTCGCTCTCCTCCTACCTGGGGATGGTCTGCGAGATGGCACGTTACCATTGTCTCCATCTTCTAATTCCCTAGGATCAGCAGGAAGCTCTGTCCAAAGACCTGGAGGATAAATCCAAGCTGTGAGCATCAGAGATGAGAACCGTCACAGGGCCCTAACCGGAAGTCCCTCCTCGGGCGCCAGAAATGTCCTCCTGGCAGGCCACACCCTTCGGCATGAGCTCAAGACCCTCCCAGAGAAGACACTGCCAGATGCTCCTTTCTCTCCAGGGGATGCAGAAGTGGTTTGGTAACTGGGCTACCCATGGTGAGGACAAGGCAAGCAGCTGAGTTGCTGTCCTATCTCTCAGGTGCCTTGGGTCCACTCTAACGAAAAATACTATAATATCTAAACCAGAATCTAGTGTTACAGATGAAAATTGGTCTGGGAGCCAGAGTGACACATCGGGGAGGGCACTTGTGTATGCGGGTGACTCATGAAGGTGCTTGGGGGACCCTGCACTGTGCCAGAGATTGCCCCATGGCAGGCTTCCTGCAAGGCCAGGGCCTATGATCTGGCCTATCTCTGACCCAGGCATTCAAATTCTATATAAATCCTGTGAAGCCTGTGAGAAGGACACAGACTGGGATGACCAGAGGAGGGGGGTGGCCAGAGATGAGGTCTGGTAGAGGCCATGGTAGGGCTGCTGGGGCTTGACGGCTCCCAGTATGATGCCAGTATGCAGCACAGGCTGCAATTTCAAAGATTTGCAGGGGCCGGAAAGAGAAACCAGTGGGCAGGGCACTTGCCATGTATGCGGCCGACTCAACTTCACATCCTGAATTCCCAAGGGGTGATTCCTGAGTCCTGCTGGGTCTGGCAGAAATCCCCAATGCCCCCCCAAACACACAACCAAATAAAAGTGAAGAGGAAATTATCTGCCAAAGGCAGAAGTGTGAAATCCAGCAGTATATTCTCAAGAGTCAGCCCTTTGTCTTTGTTTTGGGGCCACACCCCGCAGGACTCAGAGCTTACAGGCCAGGCTTTACAGACTGTACAATTTTACTCCTTTGGGTACGTGATTTTGTGTATGAAAGAGGAGGAGAAAAATTACACAGCCTCAGAGAAATCTTCATGGTGAACGTCTGTAATTTTTCTCAGAGCCTCCAACTCCTCCTTTTCCTCCTGACAATATTTCGGTTGAAAGTTTTCCAGAAAGTTCACATCTAAGAACTTACAACGAATGTATCAGTTGAGAGGCAGGAGAAAGTACACCAGGCTGGAGCAGATGCTGGCAGGTGTGGCCCCAAATCCCACCTCATCTGTTCCCCTAGTAGTGAGATAGTCCCAGGGATAGCAGTTCAAAGGGTTAAAGCACGTGCTTTAAGGTACGGGACATGGAATCTCAGAGACACATGGACAGAGGGGCAGAGTCCCTGACCATCTTCAAGTTTATAGCAAAAAGAGGAAACCAGAAAATAAAAGGCAAGAGAGATATTCACAAAGCCCAAAAAAGAAGTTCAAAGATTCTCACTGTCAAGACAAATTCTGGAGTGAGACTTATTTTCTGGGGGAGTTTTATGTCACACCTGTCAGTGTTCAGAGGACCCTATTAAGTGCTGAGGATTGAACCCAGGCAGGCTGCGTGCAAGGCAAGAACCCCACCAACTGCACTATCACTCTAGCCCTTTATATATTTATTTTTAATTTTGGGGGGCGGGGGGTTGCCCACACTGGAGATGCTCAGGGGACCCATGGGATTCAGGGAACCAAACCCTGGTTTGCAGGAAGATAAACGTCCTCCTGGCTGTCGAACTGCACCAGCCTCTAGTGTGAGATATTATTAACCTAGAGCAGCTGGTCCCTGGAAACCCCCTTTCCGAATGAAGTCATTCCAACAGCAGGGGGCGCACCTGGTCTGGGAGAGATGGTCAATGGGTAGGGCTATGACGAGAAACTTAACAGGTGAAGCAAAAAATCTTTCTGCTGTGGAAAAAATTAATAGGGTTGGCAGAGATACTACAGTTGACAGGGTGCTTTTCTTTCCAGCAGTTAAGCCAGGTTCAACTCTCAAGAGCAGATAGGGTCCCTCTGAGCACTGCCAGGAACAATGTTGAGCTCAGATCCTAGACTAAGTCCTGAGCACTAATTGTTGTGAACCAAAATCTACAATTAAAAAATAGTAAATCAGGGACTGGAGCGATAGCACAGCGGGTAGGGCGTTTGCCTTGCACACGGCCAACCTGGGTTCAATCCCCGGCATCCCATATGGTCCCCCAAGCACTGCCAGGAATAATTCCTGAGTGCAGAGCCAGGAGTAACCCCTGTGCATCACTGGGTGTGACCCAAAAAGCAAAAAAAAAAAAAAAAAAGTAAATCAAAAATTTTCTGTGCAAAGAGGCTGCAGACAGTACAGCAGGAAAGGTGCTTATCTTGCAAGCAGAAAAATTGGCAGGGAAACTGAGGCTCCCTCTAGCTCTGACACTTTCTCTTTGATTGTGAGCCTGAGAGATACGTGAGTGGGGAGGTCGCTAGCCTGGCACCCTGACACCCCATGGGGTCCCCGAGCCTTGAACAGGAATCCCTGAGCGCAGAGCCAGGAGTCAGCCCTGAGCACCAATGCGTGTGGGCATCAAACACATATAAGAATAATTTAAAAAGAAAATACTTTCTCTTGTTTGTTCCATTATTTTCGTTGTTTCTGAAACTTCCCAAGTGATCTTTACTCTCTATAGAGCTCGTTTTCTTACCAACCCCGGCTTCTTCTGACCACCCCACTTTTCTTTTTCAGATTTTGGGGTGATCACTCCTGGCTGTGCTTGGAAACCTTGTATGGTCGTGAGGATCGAACCAAGGTCTGCTGTGTGCAAGGCCAGTGCTCTCCCTGTGCACGACTACTGCCCCCCCTTATGCATCTTTCTAAATAAGTTCTCTTCAGTAAAAATTCCATTTCCCTAAAAACAATTAATAAGATAAATCTTTCCAGAGGAGCGCTTGGGGCGTCCCAGGTGAGGGGCCACGACCCCGGTCACCTTCAAGGAGCTACCCCGCCACCCACAAGGTGGAGACCACAGAGGTTCAGGGCGCTCAGAGCAACCACTCGACGGCCGGGAGGAAACCGGGCCTCCAGGACCTCCTGTAAACCCTGGGTACCCCAAAACCCGCTCCATAAGGCTCCCCAAACTCGGAATCACTAGCAGCTGACTGGAACTTCTTCCCAGAAAGCAAAGCCACCATGGGTGGAGGGTGGGGTGGGAAAGACCTGGGTTCCATGATGTCACCTGCATTTGCGGTCACAGCCTTAAAGGGCCAGGGGCCGAGTATTCCTGACCAGGTACTTTTTGGTAAGGAACTAAAAATTTTTTTTTCTGTTTCTTGCTTTCAATCAGGTGAGTAGGACATCTGGGGGTCGCCAAGTCCAAGATAAATGAGAGTGAGGGACTGAACAGTCGGCATATGAAGCAGTAAGTCTTTATGTTTTTATTCAAGGAATAAAATTCACAAAGATTTTTTTGCCAAGAGTCTCCAGGACCAAGCCTCAGCACCATTTTGTCCTTCCCATTATTCCCAAGGATCAGCACTAGACTCAAAACAAAGACCTGGAGGAGAAGTCAGAGCTGCGAGCCAAGAAAGGACAAACCTCTAGCCCTGACCTGGGAAGTCTCTGCCTTGAACCCAGAAATGCCCCCATGGCAGGCAACCTCAGGCACCAGGTCACAACCTCACCTGGGGAGACATTACCAGATGTTCCTTCCTCTCCCAGGGATGCATAACAGGCTGGAATTCAGGCTGTCTGTCAGGACAAGAACACTGGAGTGTACAAGAGAGGAAATTGCAGCCCTGAGACCTGGGACTCCTTCCCGGACCCCACAGGAAGGTCCTTATGTGCCCAGCCAGGGGTTGACTCCTAGGTCAGGAGCTCCTTTGATTAAGCACTCCCTTGAGCTTCAAAAATGCGAGGAGGAGGAGGAGGAGGAGGAGGAGGAGGAGGAGGAGGAGAGGGAGGGGGAGGGGGAGGAGAGTGGGAAGGGGAGGAAGAGGAGGAGGAGGGGGAAGAAGAAGAGGAAGAGGAAGAAGGAGGAGGAAGAGGAGGAGGAAGAGGAGGAGGAGGAGGAGGAGGAGGAGGAGGAGGAGGAAGAAGAAGCCACGGGGACTCAGCATGGACAAACCTTTAGCCTCGTTCTGCTCACACAATTATCGTGTGTGTTTGTGTGTGTTTCAATTTGGGGCAACAACAGGCAGTGCTCAGGGCTTATTCCAAGCTTCACACTGAGGGATCACCCCTAGTGTGGCTTGGAGGACCACTGGAATTCCAGGAATTGAACTTGGATTGGCCTTGTGCAAGTGCCCTCCCCACAATACTACCACTCCTGCCCCTTCTAAATAAATTTCTTTCGAACACATCAGGATTGATCCCTTAACAAATATCGCCCCCCCCCCCCCAAAAAATTATCTTGCTTTAAAAACAACACCTTTACACGTAATATTCACCCCATACATCTGGGGCTTGCCTAGTCAGGGTCAGGGAGTTGATGAAGAATGGAGGGATGCTTTTCAACTTGACTTCAGGGATCAGAAATACTCAGAAAAAAAGATACCAAAGTGGGGCCGGTTAGATAGTTAAGAGTATATGGTGCTTGGGGCAGGAGCGATAGCACAGCGAGTAGAAAGTCTGTCTTATACGTGGCCAACCCAGGTTCAACTTCCAGTAACCCATATGATCCCCTGAACACTGCAAGGAGTAATTCCTGGGGGCAGAACCAGGAGTAAACCTTGAGCATCGCCGGGTGTGACCCAAAGAGCAAAAAACAAAACAAAACAAACAAAAACAAACAACCCCCCCAAAAAAAAGAGGAAACGGTACTTCCCTTATCGATAAAGATCAATTCTCAGCAACCCATATGAAACCACGATCACTGATGGAAATTATTTCTGAGGGTAAAGCCTAGAGCCTGGAGCAAACTCTGAGCACCGATAGGTATGTCACCCGCCCCTCAGAAAAATAACCTCAAATAGTCAGAAAAGTAAATATTCATTTACAAACCTTAGCCACATGCAAGAACCACTTCCCTGGGATGGCCTGCCTCCTTGCAGCAGTCAATGAAAATAACAGGCATCAACTGGGTGTCTCGACATGGGGGAGGCTGAGCAGTTGCCCCTCAAAGTGATCTGGCGGTTCTACATACGCATGTCTACACCAAAAGGTGCAGGACAGAGCCCAGCACAGCCCTATGTTGGGTGAGTTGGGACGTCAAAGAAAGACTCCCTCCATTGGCACGTCTCACACCCCCAGTCCCGCAGCCTGCACCCTCCATGCTCAGCTCTGTGCCCAGGCGACACTGCCCCACTGCGGGGTTGGAAGCGAAGCTGCCCCCAATGATCATGCACTCAGACCTGCGACCCCTGTGCTCGCTAAATCCCCTCACTACATACACCAAAGCTCCACATCCTCCTAAATCCTCCAGAGTAAGTCGGACCCCAGGAACCGCCTGGACGTTGGGGGTGGGAGAGTGAGAAGCAACCACAAGAGTCCCCACAAGTTGGCATATCCCCGTCGGTAACAGTATGGAGACTGGCAACAATACGTCCTGCCACAAATTGGACTTCAGTGTCCCCCTTCCACAGTGCGGTATTACTTTGTCCTTTACACACATGCCCAAAGGTGGCCTGATCCACTTGACATC
The DNA here is from genome assembly GCF_029834395.1 of Sorex fumeus. NCBI lineage: Eukaryota > Metazoa > Chordata > Mammalia > Eulipotyphla > Soricidae > Sorex > Sorex fumeus. The sequence continues at coordinate 6,762,320 of NW_026606076.1, forward strand.
ATCAGGAAGGAAATGTGACCTTGAAGACTCCCGTTTGTGATGTCATCCCATTCACCAAGGAGCCTTAAAGTGCCAGGGCACACAGTTCAGGGCAGCGAGGTACAGAGAAGTACCCTGATCCTTTACTGGTCAAACATTGAACCAATGCTCTCATACACACATCCATCAGGAAAAAGAGTAGCAGGTTGATTCAAGGTAAAATAGGTGAGTAGATTGTGAATGAGTCATGGGACAATGAGCTTCTCCATCAAACAAGACGGGGATGAAAGCAGTGACTCTGAAGCCAGCCCTGAAGATGCAGAGAAGAACTGGCCTAACAGCAACCCAGAGAGCTGGAGAGACACTGGACAGAACAAAAGGCTGATAAAAACATCAGAGAGCACTGTACAGTGAATACTCTACCCCTTGAAAACATGCAAGCAGAGAACTCTCACCTATAAGGAAACCCCAAGATGCAGTTTTAGAAACACGTTTTCAACACAGAGTATGGGGCCAGAGGTTAGTACTGTGGCTTAATGGCTTGTGTTGAACATGGTTTCCCTGAGTTCCATTTCTGGCATCCAGAACAACTCCAGGACAAACTCCTAAAGCTTCCAAGTATGGCATGATTTACATAAAACATACTTCAGGGGGCTGGAGAGATAGCACAGCGGGTAGGGCGTTTGCCTTGCACGCAGTCGACCCAGGTTCGATTCCCAGCATCCCATATGGTCCCCTGAGCACTGCCAGGAGTGATTCCTGAGTGCAGAGCCAGGAGAAACCCCTGTGCATCGCCGGGTGTGATCCAGAAAGCAAAAACAAAAAAAAAACATACTTCAATAAATAAATCCCATGTACAGACCAATCCGAACAATGGAGGCACATAGGAGCTAATATGCACCAAACTATACCAGATCATTTTGCAGACTTCATCTTTTGGACAGATCAAAACCAGTTTTAATCATTGTAGTGTCTAGTGGAGTTGAGATTTTACCCTGCAAAATGCAAATGCTTTGTCTTCTTTATTCCTAATATAACTGAAACGAGGAGGGTGGAATCCAGGAATGTGACCACCCTTATTGTTAGTCATCACAGTTGATGTTATTACCTGCTGAGATGGGAGTTTGGGGCTCTCCCAGGTTTCCACCATTTGTAAAACAATTTGTTCAAGGGGCCCCTTCCATCCTTTCGTAGAACCATCAGAAGTCTTTCTATGTAAAGTCACGTTGATTCCAACTCACTACAATCCACCCTATTAAAGAACACTGGCAAGGCCATTCTCCTATACTTTTCAGAAATATTTATCCTCAGTGCTTAGGTAAATCTAATGAACATCTGAATACAAGGACTGCAGAGCTGATATTGTGGGTAGATGCTTGACTGCACAAGGCTGATCTGAATTCCAAGCTGAGATCCTCATAAGGATACCTGTGTCCTTCCTCGCAGGTATGGATGAGCTCAGAGCCAAGAATACAGCCTGAGGAAAGCAGGTGTGGCTCCACAAACGTAACAGAAGGCCTGAAGAATGGAGGTTGGCCTGTTTTTCCAATTCCAAAGGATTCACTGCAACATCCTGGTTCATCTCTACCATAAAACCTGCAAAGCAGGGTCAAGCCAGAGTCCAATCAAAAAATGAGACAGTGGCATTTCTGACTAGGGGGTGTTCTTTGTACCCATTTACTTAGTTCTTATTTAATTAATTTCCACCTGGATTCCATCACCAAGACCCATTACTTACAAGTTAACACTCACGACAAGTCAGAACGCTGAAGTAAATAATGGTAATCATTACCATGCCAAGGCATGTGTAATCATCAGCAGCTATCTTTCCCTTACAGCACTGGTCATTTTAAACTAATCACATGGTAGCGGGCATATTTCTTTCTCAATTGCACTTTTGCAACTCCCGATCAACCTCGTCCAAGCAAAACTTTTATTTTTTTGAAGGGGGTTGTTCTGACCTTAGGGTTTATTATTAGGGGATGGAGACCTCCAGTATGAATTTTACTGTTTCCTAAGGCTTGAGAGGAACAGGAAGACCTTCCCACATTCTTTACACACTTAAAAAGTTCTCACCACTATATATTTTCATATGACTACTAAGGTCTTAGACCACTCGGCCATGGGGCTAGAGTGATAGCACAGCGGTAGGGCGTTCGCCTTACAAGCGGCCAACATGGCCGACCCGAGTTCGATTCCTCCGCCCCTCTCGGAGAGCCCGGCAAGCTACCGAGAGTATTCGACATGCCAAACACAGTAACAACAAAGTCTCCAATGGAGACGTTACTGGGCCTGCTCGAGCAAATCGACGATCAACGGGAGGGCCTTTACCTTTACCTTACCTTACCTTACTAAGGTCTGGGACTGGAGCCATAGCACAGCGGTAAGACATTTGCCTTGCACACGGCCAAACCGGCCGACCCAGGTTCAATTCCTCCACCCCTCTCGGAGAGCCCAGCAAGCTACCACAAGCTACCGAGAGTATCTCGCCAGCACGGCAAAGCCTGGCAAGCTCCCCGTGATATACTCGATATGCCAAACATAGTAACAAGTCTCACAATGGAGATGTTACTGGGCCCGCTTGAACAAATCGATGAACAATGGGAGGACAGTGCTACATGCTATTAAGGTCTGAGTTCCTGGTGAAGGCCTTCCCACATTCCTTACAAACATAAGGCCTCTTCCAGTTGACAAAACAGTGAAGGCCTTTCCACATGCCTTACATTTATAACATTTCTCTCCAGTGTGAATTTTCCTATGTACAGTTATGTGGGAAGCTGGCCCTTTAACTGACCAAGGCCTAAGTGCCTGTATGGTCATCCTGACCTACGACCCCACAGCAGGCACAGCCTGTGCTATGTATGGTCATCTTGACCTACGTGACCCCGCAACAGGCAAAACCAGTGCTATGTATGGTTATCTTGATGTATGGTTATCCTGAGAGAACATCTGTCATGGCTGTCAGTAATAACAAGAAGTAACTATCTCGTGTCTGGTACGTGATGCATGTAAATTTTATGGACATGGCTCTTTGTGTATCTACCTCATGTCTGGTAAATCATATGGACATGGCCCTTTGTGTAATCACCTCGTGTCTGGTACCAGATACACATAAACCTTGTAATGCATGATAGGTGAAAACAAACCTTCCTAACCATATATGGGCATGACCTTTAGTGTAGCTGCCTCACTAATGGATATATACCCTGATTGCCCCCAATAAAGTCTGTCCCTTTTTCTCTCTTGTTTCTGAGCTGCATTCTGTCTCTTGTGTCTTGTGTTCATTCGGTCGGTCCTTCCCTGCACCTACGGATCCTAGGGCCACCTCCGCGGGCCGGAGTGGTTTTGCGGGCCCTCCGCACAGTTAAGCATGGAGGGTGTGCTAAAGGCCTTTCCACATTCGTGACATACACAAGGCTTCTCTCCAGTATGAGTATTCATATGCCTATTAAGGGATGCCAAACAAATAAAGGCCTTTCCACACACCTTACATTTATAAAGTTTCTTGCCGGTGTGAATTCTGCTACAGAGTAAGCACTGAGGATGGGCTAAAAGCCTCCCCACACTCCCTACACACATAAGGCTTCTCTCCAGAATGAATGTTCCCATAATATGAAAGTCTTGAGGGATAATCAAAGGTCTTCCCACATTCCTTACAGATGAACGGTTTCTCTCCTGTGTGATTTTCCTTGTGCTGAGAAAGGCTTGAGCAATGAGCAAAGGCATTTCCACAGTGCTGACAGGAATAAGTTTTCATTCCTGTATGAATTTCCCCGTGGACACTAAGTTGTGAGGACAGAATAAAGGCTTGTCTACATTCCTCACATACATGAACTCTCCTATGCATAATACTTTTTTTTTTTTTTTTGCTTTTTGGGTCACACCTGGTGATGCACAGGGGTTACTCCTGGCAGTGCTCAGGGGACCATATGGGATGCTGGGAATCGAACCCGGGTCGGCCGAGTGCAAGGCAAACACCCTACCCGCTGTGCTATCTCTCCAGCCCCTGTATAATACATTTTGAGGGGGAAGTGAAAGCCTTCCCATAGTGTATCCACATAAATGGTTTGGACCTTTGAATTATCACACTTAGATGACATCTGATTCAAAGGTTTGTTCTCCCTGGTGACCATCCTGGGAATTCTGTCCACTGTGGGATTCTAAGGGGACATCCCAGTGCCGAGGACATGGGAAGGCTCCCTCACATTCTTTACTCTTGGACGGGGTCAGTTTATGTTGACTTTCCTTGTGAGACTGTCGGCGTGAGGGACTCACTATCAACGGTGCTCCTCTCCCACAGTCCCGGAACTGTCCCCTTTGGGGGTTTTGTGTCCAAAAACTGAGGACAACAGCGGAGCTTTTCCAGGGGAGAGCTTCTTCAGAATGAAGTCTCTCTCCCCATTCTGATCACCCACAGAAGACATCCTGCCTGTCTTCGCATCCCCATGTGGATAAGGGCAGGACTGCTCTCTCAAGACATTGTCACAGAGCACAGGATCAGAGACATTCCAACGGAACTGGCTGCTTCCTGTAGAATGCAGAGGAGGATTCCAATTATTGTTCCATTTCTTGAGTCTCCCTGTCAAAAGAAACTGAGGCCTGCAGGTTCATTTCTAATATTTCCACCACAAGGAATGCAATTCCTGACACGTGGATGGCTTTCACATGGAACGACCCAATGTTTCTACCTAGAGGATGCACAGAATTGAAGAATGTGCAGTCATTAATTTGTTTAAATTTTTTTCAACTGAACGAACAGATAAATAAAATGGACATAAGGCCGTCTGTAGAACACTGAAGAAGTAGTTTCAAACAAAATAATATAAACCCGAGAATGGGTTTGGGTTGTAGCTCAGTGTGGAGCCTGTGATGCATGTGTTAACGCAAGGCTGCAACCCTGCCCCACCTAGAAGGACTACAGGGTTCACGGAAAACAACTCGCCACAAGTGAATCCTCTCTAGGATTAATGAGGGTGTTTTTGGTTTTTTTTTTTGTAGTTTGTTGGATAATACTGGGTTGTTTTTTACTTCTCCCGCAGGGAGCTTAAGGTCTATTGAGCCGCTCCCAAAACAGAGCAACTGAGGCACAACTATAATCCTATATTGCTTTTTCTCTTTCTTTTATGTCATTTGTATGGTTTATTTAGCAATGTCCTATTTGTATAGACACAGGAAGACAACTGATGCTATGCTATGTAACATGCGAGTTAATTGACTCCAAAATAATATTTACTCCTGGGCATCCGTATTTACTTGACCTAAACCTCAGCTGCCCTTTGTTCCTAGCACTCCAAGAGCAGGGTCCCAATGAGTGACTGAGGAACCCAGGGAGCTATCCTGGCATCGAGATGGGCCAGGCCAAGCGCCATAATACTTAACTATAAGAGCATAAGGTAAAGGTAAAGGCCCTCCCGTTGATCGTCGATTTGCTCGAGCGGGCCCAGTAACGTCTCCATTGGAGACTTTGTTGTTACTGTGTCTGGCATATCGAATACTCTCGGTAGCTTGCCGGGCTCTCCGAGAGGGCGGAGGAATCGAACTCGGGTCGGCCATGTTGGCCGCTTGTAAGGCGAACGCCCTACCCGCTGTGCTATCGCTCCAGCCCATAAGAGCATAGTCATGGACAAACTATCATGACCCAAAAGAGGTAACTGAGTAAGGACCCTGCTAGGGTTAGGAAGACTAACCTGAGGACTGTGGTCTGGAATATATACTAAGATGACCCCAGGAAGAACCAAACTCTAAGCTTGATATATCTCTTACTGTGCTCATACAAAATTACATTGCTAGAAATATTAAAAGTAAATGTTCTACAACTATTTAAGTGGTTACCAGCTGAGGGGGCCGGAGCGATAGCACAGCAGGTAGGGCGTTTGCCTTGCACATGGCAAGGCAACCCAGGTTCGCTTCCTCCACCCCTCTTGGAGAGCCCAGCAAGCTACCGAGAATATTCTGCCCGCACAGCAAAGCCTGGCAAGCTATCCGTGACGTATTCGATATGCCAAAACCAGTAACAACAAGTCTCACCAGGAGATGTTCCTGGTGCCTGCTCGAGTAAATCAATGAACAATAGGACAGTGGACAGTGGACTAGCTGTGGAAAGAAGCAAGCAACAAACTCTGGATGGAATCCCGCCCTTGAGCGGATCTCCTCGTAATCTGAAGTGATCTCCTTAGATGAGATTTCTGGAGGAGTGGCCTTACCTCTCTTTGTTGATTTGTGAATGTTGAACCCCACCTTTGTATCCACACCCTACATGATGTCTATATGAACTGTGCTGCAAGGGACTTGGGAGGTCAGGTCAGATGGTTAGGTTGCCACGGTTAGAAGGTTGGGAGAAGTCAGAAGATTATGAGGTTACGAGGTCGCCATGGTCACAGGGTTAGAAGCGGTCAGAAGAAGACAAGATCAGAGACCGAAGACAATGGCAGCAGACTAGAAAGAAAGAGACAGAGAGAGTGAGACAGAGCACAACAGCATGGACAGAAGACAGAGAACTTAAGAGAAGAGCACAGGTGCTGGAGCAATAGCACATCAGGTAGGGCGTCTTCCTTGTACACAGCCAACCCAGGTTCAATTCCAAGCATCCCATATGGTTCCCCAAGCACCACCTGAGTGCCCTGAGCCAGGAGCAATGCCTGTGCAATGCCGAGTGTGACCCAAAAAGGAAAAAAAAGAAAAGAAAAAGAGAAGAGTACAACGCCAAGGTTAGAAGTGCAAGACGGAAGTTAGAAAAGGACAGACTTCCGGGACTGGAGGAGAGACACAGACCTGGAGAGGAGAGGCTGAGACCGGAAATGAAGACCAGAGGAGAGATTACAGAGACCAGAGAATGAGAGACTAAAGAGAAAGACAGAAAAGAGCACAACACACACAGAAGCAGAGCACAAAGGAAAAAGATAAAAAGAAAGCACAGAAATGAGGAGGAAAACTGAGACTTTGGAGACTTTGAGGTTTGCAAAGAGACTAGGATGACAGAACTCTGATGACTGAGACTATGACTGCGCCATAAAGGGAGAAGATAATGCTGGGGAACCCGCCAATCGCTCATCCTTGGCCCACTGTCACAGTTCCTGGGGAGGCCACTCCCGCCCATTCCACTGAAAGCCGCCTCTGCGTCCTGCCCGTGCCCTGCCTACACACGGGCCTGCCTTTGCAATAGCCCACTGTTTCTCATGTCTTATGTATTGTATTGCGTGCTGAGTTGTGAGAAAACTCACCAGGAGTATTTATTTTGAGGGGGGCACACCAAGCAGTGCCAGGGATCCCCGATGGTGAGTACCATGAGACTAGCTGGAGTGCTGGAGATGAAGCCCAGGTTTCCATCCTTGCAGAAAACAAGTCTGTTTCCAAAGCACTATCACTCATGGCGACGAAAAAGTTCTTTAAAACAATTAACTCCTGTGCTTACTTTTGATCCAATGAAAAATCACTTTTTCTTCAAAATTAAAGACAGTAGGAATTGGGGCTGGAATGCTAGTACAGTGGGGAGAGCATTTCCATTGCATGTGAAGATATCAGTTTGATCCCTGATATCCCACATGGTACCCTGAGCACTACCTGGAGTACGTCCTGAGTGATGGGCCAGAAGTAGCCTATCCGCATTGCCGTACGTGAATGAAAAAGCAAGAAAATAAAAATAATAGGTATATCTTTAGATTTTAAAACGACTGATTTTAGCACCCAGTGAGCCTACAGACCCTCGACTCCCAGCATTAGGCTGCAAAGTTCCTCCCTGCAGTAGCCAGAACTCTACCTTTCAGTCACATTCTTGTTCCAATGAACTCTCCTGTCGACACAATATTTATATTCAACGTGTGAATCTTACCAACTCACTAGTATTTGGTGACCCAAGTCCCAAGTCAAATTGCTGCAGTGAAAACCCCTAAAGCTGTGATTTAATGTCTGAAATCAAACATAATACACAATGGAAGAATTAGTAACAGAACATAGTTGAATGAGATCCATTGTGGGGAATGCTGGGAGCAGTTTGGGAATCCACAAAAGGGCTTTTTGGGTTTTTTTTTTAACCAGACCTGGTGATACCTGGGGACCATATGGGATGCTAGGGATTCAACATGGGTCTGCCACGTGCAAGGCAACTACCCTCCCTGCTGTGCAATCTCTGTCTCAAATCAACTTTGTTACAGGCTCATGCATTCACTATTTAAACAGAAAAGCAAATGATATTTCTTAGTGCATCAGAGAAAACAGCAGATTGGGCATTTATCTTGCATGAAGCTGACAAGGTCTGATCCCTGAGTACCACCAAAAGTAACCTCTGAGAACTCCCAGGAATAAATATTGAAAAATTGCGGGCCCAACGCCAAAAAGACAAAAAAAAAAAAGTTAATATACTGAAAAAACATGCTAATGATCTGAGGGCAAAAATAAGCATGAAAGAGAGGATAGGGGCTGGAGCGATAGCACAGCGGGTAGGGCGTTTGCCTTGCACGCAGCCAACATGGCCGACCCTGGTTCGATTCCCAGCATCCCATATGGTCCCCCGAGCACCGCCAGGAGTAACCCCTGAGCATCGCCGGGTGTGACCCAAAAAGCAAAAAAAGAAAACAAGAAAGAGAGGGTAGAGGGGGTGTGTCCACCTGCTCCAGAAAGAAAAACCACCACTGGAGGCTGTACTACAAACTGGTGAAGCACAGACTCAGGGGCAAGGGCTGTGAATCCCATGAATATTCTACATGCCTGACAGATAAGGAATAATGAGGACAAAGTCAAGAAAGAAAAGTGCAGAATCATTGAATGACAGGCAGTTGTGAAGTTAAAAGCAGTGTGAGCGGCACAGATGCCTGCATCAAGAAGACAGAGGCCCTCCAGGTCAGCAGCGGTTTTCGCATTCACTCAGGGCACCCCCACACTGCCCACGGCCCGAGCCATGGAAGGTTCTTAGACACTCACCCGAACCCACGCCTCTCCTCCCCAGCTTCAGGGCTCCTCCTTCCAGCCAGAAGATCACTGCAGGCTTCACCCTGAAAAGCCCTGGCCCCACAGAGACAGGGTATTAATTAGTGGCAAGGAAAACGTGACAAGCCAACCTCATGTGTCGCCAACAAAATCAGGCAAATTCCTGAAAAGGTTTGAACAGAAACTCCACTTCTGATCACGATCACGACCATCCTGTTGTTCGTCGGTTGCCTCGAGCAGGCCCCAGTAACGTCTCCTTCGTCCTAGCCCTGAGATTTTTTAAAAAGTGCCATATTCAAGGCTCTTTCAGGGTTAGGAGAATGAGACCCATCATTGTGACTGGTATTTGGCATATTGGGTACGCCACGGGGAGTTTGCCAGACTCTGCCATGTGGGCAGGTTACATTCAGTAGCCTGCCAGTTTGTCCAAAGTAGGAATGAGATAATAAGATTCCGGGAGCTGGGTTTTATAGTCTCTGAGTCTTGGCCGTTGATGGGATTACATGGTGCCAGGGGGCCAGTTGGTGGGTGTGACCCCTGCCTACTAGAATTTGGAGGATCTGGGTGGAGGATGCTCAGCCCCGATCCGAGCAGGCTTGGAGATCTCAGCCCCGGGACCAGCATGCCTTTGTTCCTCTGCCGCAACCTTCATGTGTGTGGAGTGGTCTCAGCATGGTAGTGGCTGGTTCTGGAGGTCTTTGGCTGCCAAAGCCCTGGTCGGGGCGGGGAGGGAAACTCAACCCGCTCCCCTCCAAGGGGCCCCGGCGAGGACAGCCAGGCGCGGGGGCAGGAGACTCTGCGCTGTTCTCTTCTGGAAGCTGGGATATGCCTGATATGCCCCAAATTGGTAGTTACCAACCACATAAGCCCCAGATTTTAATTTCAGTCTGAAATTGAGTCATACTGAAGCCCCCCAAGAAGCATTGGGAGTGACTCCAAGCACTGAAATACAACAGCACCTGATGGAGTGAAGCCCTAAAAAAAGAAATGAACTCATGCTCAGAGTGATACTCCAGCAGGGCGGGCACCTGGTGACACACACAGATGGATTTGATCCCTGGCAACCATATTGGCCTGGAGCATTGCCGAGAGAAATTCCTGAATATACACCCAAGAGTAATCCCTGAGCATTGCTGGGTGTAGGCCCCCAATCAAATCAAAACTGAACCAAATAAAAAAAAAAAAAGTAGTTACAGGCCTGATAAAGTACAACAGCAGGTAAGGCACGAGCCTTATAGGTGTTGATCACAACACCCCCATGGGCCCCTGAGTACTGCCAGGAGTGATCCTTCAGCACAGAGTCAGGAGGAATGTGGACTGTGGCCCTGAACAGAAACCCAAAACAAAACCAAAACAAGCACAGTCAGGTGAAGGATAGTACAAGAAGTATATTTTCAGCAATGGAAGGAACTATTCAGAGGAACCCTAGTGATAGTACAGGACGAGGGGCGCTTTGCCATGCTCATGAGTGACCTGGGTAGATCCCCAGCATCCCAGGAGGAAGCCTGACAACTGCCAACTGTGGCCAAATAACAAACACAGAAAAAAAGAAAGAAATATGTGAAACAGTTATCTGCATTGCTGACAATAATCCTGACCCATCTGAATAACAGCCCTTTGGGAACACACAGCCCAGTCCTGATCCCAGGGGCCAATGCAGATCCCTCAGGGCACATTGGCCCCATGATGCTCTCACCAATGGCTCGAAGGTGCTGGTAGGTCTCCAGCATTGTGTTCCTGTAGGGCTTCCTCTGATCAGCATCCAGGCACTTCCACTCCTCCAGGGAGAAGCTCGTGGCCACATCGGGGAAGCTAACTACGTCTTGAGCCAACACACAGGGGGGTGTGAGTCAGGGCTCATCTCCAGCCCATCCCCAGGCTCTAAGTATGGGACCCCCTCAGGGCTCTAAGGGGGCTCAGAGCAGCTCCCTTGGGAGGAACCAGCCTCGATTTCTTTCTCTCCATGGTCCTCCTGGCTGACATGGGGAAGTGACTGCAGACATCACACTAAGGCAGTCAGATCTGGTAAAATGTGAGGACGCTACACTAGAAGGTTTCTGGAGGTGCCAGTCTTGCACACAGCCACCCCAAGGCCAATGCCAAACCACTGGTCCAGTGAGCACTGCAGAGAGCAACAATTGAGCACTGAACCAGCGGGACCCAAAATACAAAGCTGGTCTGGCCCAAAAGATGAAACATACACAGAATCGGCAAACCAACACCCCCCGTTCTAGGGATGAGACGGGTACACTCGATGAGCAGCCAGTGACTCAAAGCTATGTGAGGACATGTGTGCCTGCGGGACTCAGAAATCAAGTCTTAGGGCTGCCCCAAATCCCTGTCAAACCAGATAAAAGTGTACTTTCTGGTTGGCCTTTTCTGATCATCATGTGGTGATGATCAGGTGTTGCTCCTGGCTCTGTACTCCAGATTTACGACTGGCGGAGCTCGGGGATGACGGTGATAGACCCTGGACCAGCCAGGTTGGAGGCAAATGCCCTACCACTGTACTAGCTCTCTGGTCCCATGTAAAGTATCCTGACCTCCAACATCTCTGTTGGTCCCAGAGTTCCTTTGCTCTGCCTTCCTGCGACAGGTTCATGCCTGGAACTTAGCACACAGCAACATGACACTGGGTGACTGAGCAGGAGACATGCTCCTGAGTGGGATGGCAACAACAGGGGAAACATATATCCTTATTGGGGACTGGCCTTGGTAGTCCCTGCCTGCTTTCCCTGAGAAGAGAAAGAGCAGGGGGAAAACTGGGCATGTGGGGGTGCCATGCCCTTGCAGCTGACTCTGAAAAGGGGGGCTGAAGGGAAGGCTGCACCTAGTGATCCACCTTGGCCCGGCCAGGAGCCATGTTCCCATTCCTGAGAGAGCTCAAGGAACTGCCTGCATACACAGCTGCAAAGCAGAATAACAGATAACGTAGTTTCCTCATCTCATAACCCTTGGCTTTCCCACGGGGTGTTCACGGCATACTATAAAAGAAAGTGAGCTTCGGAATAAAGTTGCTGTATGTTTCATACAGTCCTCCCTGGCCCGCCTTTAGCTCTCATTCCCTCTTTACGGGTGAAGTTCAAGTTGGCTGCGCAGGACGCAGCATATCCTGGTACCCACAGTCATTGTCGCTGCCAGGACATATATGGGGCCATGTGGCTGTGAAGGCCCCAATTCCCGTCAGAGGTGAATCCAGAGCACAAGAGCCAAGAGGAAGCCCTGAGCACCTTCACTGTGGGATAACAACAAACACAACAGAAAACAAAGCAGCGGATGGAGTTACAGTATAGCGGGTACAGGGAAAGTATTTAGGATTGTCAATCCCCGCTTCCCATCCGGTCCCCCAAGCACTGCTAAATGCAATGTCAAGTGCAGAGCTAGAAGTAACCCCGCAGGATCACTAGGTGTGACCCTCCCATCACCTCACAAAACAAGAAACTGAAGAAGTCAACCTTGCATCCAACCTTGCATCCTGATAGGGTCACTGAGACCTGACAGGAGTGATCCTTGAGCATTGAATTTGGAGAACACATTGAGCACCGCTGGCTGTGGCTAAGCCCAAATACAGCAAAACAGACAAGCAAGGACAAAGTGGCCTTAAACAGCAGAGTCGGGCACTCAGACCAGGAACTATATCCCAGGGCTCCTTCGGAAACTCAACAAACAGAAGGCCCTGGAAGTTTGTGTGCGCCTGTCACTGCAACATGTCACCACATCGCTCTCCTCCCACCTGGGGACAGTGTGTCAGATGACGTGTCATCATCATCTGCAGTTTCTGTAGTTGTGGAGGATCAGCAGGAGACTCCGTGGAAACCCCTGGAAGAGAAATCAGAGCCATGAGCACCAGAGAGGTGCACAACCCATGTCCTTAACCAGAAGTCCCAGCACTGGTACCGGGAAAGCCCTGACTAGTGTCATCCTCAGGCACCAGTTGACAGACCCACCCAAAAGACAGTGCCAGATGCTCCTTCCTCTCCAGGGGACACAGAAGTGGGTTAGGATCCTGTAGGGGACTGGTACTGATAGCCCCTGCTTGTCTTCCCTGAGAAGGGAAAGAGCAGGTGAAAAACCAGGTGTGTGGGAGCACCTTGGCAAGGGGACACTGAAGGGAAGGCTGAACCTGATCCACCTTGGCCGGTGGCTGGGCCAGGAGCCATATTCTCATTCCTTAGAGAGTTCAAGGAACTGCCCACATACGCAGCCGCAAAGCAGAATAACAGATAATGTAGCTCGCTCAACTTACAATTCTTGGCTTTCCCACAGAGTGTTCACTGCATACTATAAAAGAAAATGAGCTTTGGAATAAAATCACCGTGTGTTTCATACAGTCCTCCCTACCCCATCTTCAGCTCTTATTCCCTCTCTCCAGCCAAAGTTCAAGTTGGCTACACAGGACGCAGCAAGTGGCACCCAAACACAGGGACCAGAGCACGAGGGCGTCGAAGAAGAGCCCCCAATGAAAAATGATGCATCATAAGTATTTTACAGAGTCACTTAAAGAGTTTTGGGGTACTGTGTAAATTTTAACAGCGAGTAAAATAGGGCAAGCTTCTAGTCACCAGCAGCTGTTTGCGCAGACTTTGCAGATGATGTTAAGAACAAAAGTCTTAAGGGGCTGGAGCGATAACACAGTGGGTAGGGCGTTTGCCTTGCATGCAGCCAACATGGCCGACACAGGTTCAATTCCCAGCGTCCCATATGGTCCCCTGAGCACCGCCAGGAGTGATTCCTGAGTGCATGAGCCAGGAGTAACCCCTGAGCATCGCCGGGTGTGACCCAAATAGCAAAAAAAAAAAAAAAAGAAAAAAAAAAAGAACAAAAGTCTTAAAAGTGCAAGAGAAGCAAATAGAAGGATTTCTTGAGCATGTAAGAAAAGTTTGTCCTTGGTTTCCTATGGAAGATATCTTGAATGAGAAAACATCAAGATAGGTAGGGCAAAGGCTTCAGCAATAATATAATAATAGTGGTCCAGCTGATACGCCAGCAGATGCTTTTGCACTTTGGCAATTTATAATGAATAATCTTAGCTTTGCTGCTGTTCCAGAGTTGAAGATGCAGGAAAACACATTCCGTAGTCCTAATCCTGTATCTTCTGCTCCTTCTCTTAATGCAGTGACGTCTACCCTGGGACACTCCCCTCTGTAATTTCTTATAGGTCAGTAGAAACTGAGTCTATGCGTGATGACAATCAGGAAGCAACAGAACAGAGGGAGGACAATGGAGAGCAGGTGCATGAGTCACAGGCTCCCAGGAGATCTCCCAGTGCTGACTCTGGGGATGTTAGTCCCCAGTTATGGGAACAATTGAAAAAACTTGGTCTACACCCTATAAAAAGCTATGAAGAGAAAACTACTCAGTCTTTAATTGCTGACAAACATGCCAACCTTTCCCCTTATCAAAAGGCCACTGATTGGCAAAAGAACAGGGCAAGGATGTGACTGGTTTCTCTATATTTCCTGTCCATCTTAACCAGCAAGGTGGTCGGATACAAGAGCCTCTTCCTTTCAAAGAGATCACGATCACGATCAACCTGTTGGTCGTCAATTTCTTCGAGCAGGCACCAGTAAAGCCTCCTTCTTCCTAGCCCTGAGATTTTAAAAGAGCCATTTCAATGCTCTTTCAGGATTAGGAAAATGAGACCCATCATTGTTACTGGTATTTGGCATACTGAGCACGACACGGGAAGTTTGCCAGACTCTGCTGTGTGGGCAGGATACTTTTGGTAGCCTGCCAGGTTCTCCAAAGAAAAAATAAGATAATAAGAGCTGGGTTTTATAGTCTCTGCGTCTTGGCCGTTAATGGGACCAACCTGGCGCTGGCAGCAGCTGGTGGGTGTGATGCCTACCAACTGGAAGATGGGGGGTCTGGATGGAGAAGGCCCAGTCCCAATCCGAGAAGGCTTGGAGACCTCAGCCCCAGGACCCGCATGCCTGGGTTCCTCTGTCAGTTCTTTCATGCATGAGGCCCATCCAGACGTATGGAGAGTGGTCCCAGCATGGCTGTGGCTGGCTCCGGAGGTCCTCAGCTGCTAGGACTCTGCTTGGGCCGGCAGGGGAAGAAACTCAACCCTCCCCCCTCCAAGGGGCCCCAGTGAGGACAGCCAGGCGCGGGGGCAGGAGACTCTGCGCTGTTGTCCTCTGGGAGCTGGCTTTTATAGTCTCTTCGTCTTGGCAGAGATAAGTTAAAATTGGCATGCTCTCAATATGGTCCTTATACCTTATACCTTATACCGTGCCTTATGCCTTATCTGTCATGGAAAATTTAACAGAAGACAATTTGTGCCCTAATGACTGGAAGCAATTAGAGACCCTTCCTAGTTCAAAACAAGAGCTTTGTGAAACAGTGCAAAAATAAAATTAGTTCCGGTGTTTTCTTATACTGTCTTGTACTATTAAGTTTGGTGCCTATAAACGGTTTTGTGTGTGTGTATGTATGTATGTATGTATGTCTGACAGCGTGTTTGTATTGTGAAATTGTTAAAGTGTCTAGTGTGAAAATTTTATGATTTGAGATAATTAAGAACTTTGAAAATTTGGGCTGGAGCAATAGCACAGCGGGTAAGGCGTTTGTCTTGCACGCGGCCTATCCGGGTTTGATTCCCAACATCCCATATGGTCCCCTGAGCACTGCCAGGGGTAATTCCTGAGTGCAGAGCCAGAAGTATCCCCTGTGCATTGCCGGGTGTGACCCAAAAAGCAAAAAAAAAAAAAAAAAAAAAAGAACTATAAGAAGCCCAAAACCCATAAGGATGGGTCCCCTCTAAATTTATTTTGCCAGCTTTATATTAACAAAAGCACTTTTCTGACCCATTTTTAACAAGCAGGAAACAGGCTGGTTAGGCTGGTAAATAGGGGACCATCCCAATTGGCTAACGGGGTTAAATTTGCCCTGGAGACTGTCCCATCCTCTCTCACTCCATCAGTTTTCCCCCTGCCATTTTTGAAAGGTCAGATCAATCGATCAAATATATACGTGTGCACATATTCATGTGATGTTCATTATCTGTCTGTCTGTGTTGAGTACTCAAATGCTAGAATCAGGTTAAAATCAAAAGTAAAAATCCTTAAACCTGGGCAAGCAGCATCATCACAGAGATCAGAGTGATGTGCAACCCAGCAATTTAAAAGGTCTGGGTGTTTTTTGGAACTTGTTAAACCAGGTTTAAACAAAAATTTCTCATCAGAATATTGAACCTACAGAGAAATTGAAATTTTCAATTTAGAATTTATTAGAAAAGCATTCATGGTTGTTAACAGTTGAAATCCTTTTTTCCTTTTTCAGAGGTTCAGAATCTGTATTTTCTAGAAGGTAAAGGTAAAAGTAAAGGCCCTCCCGTTGATAGTCGATTTGCTCGAGCGGGCCCAGTAACATCTCCATTGGAGACTTTGTTGTTACTGTGTCTGGCATATCGAATACTCTCGGTAGCTTGCCGGGCTCTCCGAGAGGGGCGGAGGAATCGAACTCGGGTCGGCCATGTTGGCCGCGTGTAAGGCGAACGCCCTACCCGCTGTGCTATCGCTCCAGCCCTACCTGCTGTGCTATCGCTCCAGCCCTATTTTCTAGAAAAGAGCTGCTAAATTAGAGCCTGAAACTAAAGTGAAATAAGAGCTCAGAGAATGCAAGGCCTTATCTTACAAGCCTCTGTGAATCTTCATGGAAAATTTAGGCCATTTTTACAATAAAAGAAGTACAGAAGTCATGAAGACAAAGCTTTCACATGTTTTCATAAAAATTGGGTCCAAGTTTTTCTTATGCTCCTATGTCAATATATGTACATTTGTTTGCATCTGCACTGGATTGTTAAAATCAGAATTGAAAAAGTTGTGGTACAATACCCAATAGGAGAGAGAGAACAAAAGGAAGTGCCCTGCCACAGAGGCAGGGTGGGATAGGGGAGATGGGGGGTGGGAGGGATACTGGGATCCGTGGTGGTGGGAAATGGGCACTGGTGGAGGGATGGGTATTTGATCATTGTATAATTGAAACCCAAGCACAAAAATCTGTAAGTCTACAGCTGTAACTCATGGTGTCTCACTAATAAAAATTAAAAAAAAAATTGTGGTATCTAAAAACAGGTTCAAAGAGTAATGGTTTGGTTCAAAACATGAGTTTCTAGAATTATAAAATTGGTTGCAAGACTTATCCTGCCAGTGTTTTACCTGATCTCTGAGACTTTTGGTAACTAAAATTTCTAGAGCTATTTAGCAAAGAGTTAGAATGGGTTAATTTCAGCTTTCAGCATGAAGCCACAGCATTGTGCCTTATAATAAACAAGAAATCAAATGGCTACACATCGGCAAGGGGTTGATATCAAGGATATACAAAGTACTGGTTGAACTCCACAAGAAAACATCCAACCCCATCAAAAAATGGGGCGACAAAATCAACAGAAACTGGGGCTGGACCGATAGCATAGCGGGTAGGGCGTTTGCCTTGCACGCAGCCAACATGACCGACACAGGTTCGATTCCCAGCACCCCATATGGTCCCCCGAGCACCGCCAGGAGCAATTCCTGAGTGCATGAGCCAGGAGTAACCCCTGAGCATCGCCGGGTGTGACCCAAAAACCAAAAAAAAAAAAAAAAATCAACAGAAACTTTCTCAAAGAAATCCGAATGGCAAAAAGACACATGAGACAATGCTCTACATCATTAATCATCAGGGAGATGCAGATCAAAACAACAATGAAATATCATCTCACACCACAGAGACTGGCCCACATCCAAAAGAACAAAAGCAACCGGTGTTGGCACGGATGTGGCGAGAAAGGGACCCTCCTCCACTGCTAGTGGGAATGCCGACTGGTTCAGCCCTTTTGGAAAAAAGTATAGACAATTCTCAAAAAATTAGAAATTGAGCTCCCATTTGACCCAGCATTACCACTCCTGGGAATATATCCCAGAGAGGCAAAAAAAAAATATATAGTCGAAGTGACATCTGCACTTGTTTATTCATTGCAGCACTCTTTACAATAGCCAGAATCTGGAAAAAACCGGAGTGCCTGAGAACAGATGACTGGTTAAAGAAACTTAGGTACATCTACACAATGGATACTATGTAGCTGTTAGAAAAGATGAAGTCATGAAATTTACATACAAGTGGTACAATATGGAAAGTATCATGCTAAGTGAAATGAGTCAGAAAGAGAGGGACAGCCATAGAAAAACTGCATTCATCTGGGGAACATAAAGTAACAAAATAGGAGACTAACACCCAAGAATAGCCGAGATAAGTACCAGGAGGTTCACTCCATGGCTTGGAGGCCAGCCACACATACTAGGGGAAAAGGCAGTTCAGATAGAGAAGGGAGCACCAAATAAAGGATGTTGGGAGGATCCTCCCAGGATGGGAGATGCATGCTGAAAGTAGACTATAGACCGAACATGATTTCTACTCAATGCCTCTTTTGCAAACCACAGCACCCAAAAGGAGAGAGAGAACAAAAGGGAATGCCCTGCCACAGAGGCAGGGTGGGATGGGGGGGAAGGAGGGTGGGAGGAATACTGGGATCAGCAGTGGTGGAAAATGGGCACTGGTGGAGCGATGGGTACTCGAACATTGTATAATTGAAACCCAAGCACAAAAATTTGTAAATCTACAACTGTACCTCATGGTGTTTCACTAATAAAAATTAAAAAAAAAAAAAAGAAATCAATTGGCTGTTTCAAATGCTGGAGTCATGGGCTTTAGCTTTTTTGTCCTTTTCTGGAGAAATTGATAATCATTATCCCGCTGATAAATTGCTACAGTTTTCTTTGCAAACTCAATATATTTTTCCTAAAATAATTGTAAATATTCCTTTAAATATTGCTTTAAATGTTTTTACTGATGGTTCCTCAAATGGCTTTGCTGCCTATACTGTGGGTGAAGAAACTAGTTTTCCCCACTACCTTGAAAGCTACTCAGATTGCAGAACTTCATACAATTTTTATTTTAGCTATCATTAAAAATTTTAACCAGAGGTTGAATATATATACTGATCGCCAATATGTTGCAAAAAGAAAAAGGGGGGAGATGGTGGTGAATTATAGACTCAAGCCACATAATGTGTTAAGTCATGCCCTCCTAACCTTAAATATTCTTAATTTGGATCAAGGTGGCCTGTCGCCACTAGACAAACTTTGGAAACATGTTCCTGAACAGTGCCAGACGCCTGAAGTCCTTTGGAAGGACCCAGTGACCAATCAATGACATGGCCCCAATTCCTTGCTAACCTGGGGCTGGGGTCATATTTGAGTATTTTCCGGATCCCAACATGTAGTGAGATGGATAACAAAGAGATTCATCAGGCCGGTGGAGAGAAAAAGGAAACGGCCTTTGAGAAGGCTGACAAGGTGCATGAATAGGATGACCCTGAGTCCAGCAACCGCCCCGAAGCAGAGTCAACTGACTGCTTCCCTGGTGAAGGGGGCCATGGAGCGGCTTCATAAAGCAGGAACCAGCCCAACACCATTTTCCTCATTCCAAGCATTGTTGGCTCTGAGGACTGTTAAAGTAAATGGGGAATTGTATTGGACCTTCATTGCAGATCCTCCTGTTCTTCAAGTGGCTACCTTGGGTGGGGACAAGGTTCCGATTTATACGAATGTTACCAAAATTGTAAGAGGCTATTCAGCCGTTCATTTATCTTAGGAAAAGGTATCCATAAATTTTTCCGGCATTAGTTATTTAACCCCTATATGTCTGCATAACAACAGGTCACAGAATGGTGTTTTAGGATGTCTTGCCTCTGAGAAATTTGGTGTACTACAGACCGTGACAAGAGACCTGGCCAGGGACTACAATTTCCTTCAGTACCGTACATATTCTTGTTACTAGTGTGATGTTCCAGAACTCTGCCATCCAGAATGACAGCCAGCAGCTTTTGCCAAGATCCCTGCTTCCCCAAGAGTGAACTTCCTACCCAGGAGGCATGGATGCCCACCTGCCATGTTGCTGAGCCCAGAATGCCACCTTTTACATTTCTGAGAATATTACATGGATTTCTTGGCAGCAGCAGGCAACGACTATAAGTGTGGCCATTTTTGGATGACTGACTCCCCTTGGGGAGTGCTTAATGAGGGACTACAACAGAACATTTGGAAACTGGCCTTGGCCATGACTAAGGACAACTACTTGTGGCCTCACAATAAATTCATGACAATAAAGAAAACTTTGAACTGCAGGGGGACAGTGATGTAAATGTTCAGATGTCTGTAAATGGGATTCACTGTCGCTTTCAGGGATCTTTAAAGGCCTGTGTCCCTTTTCCTTGGAGAATAATGATTGGTAAGGTAAGTATCAGTAGAGCGGATCATGGATGGAACATTGTTTGTCAAAATTGTACCTTGACTAATTGTATTATGGGCATAGGGCCTGAGAATCAAGTTCTGCTTGTCCATCAACCAGCTTTCTGTTTATCCCCACTAATGTATCTGAAGATTGGGTAGATGACAGTGGAGTGCAATTATGGAAGGACTTAACACCTAAGGTGTTAAGTAAGGAGAAGAGATTTGTTGGCTTCTTTCTTGCTTGTTTCAATTACAGTTACTGTCTCAGCTGCCACTGCTGGAGTTGCTTGGGCCAGAGAAGTACAAACTGCCCATGTTGTCAATTCTCTTAGCAGAGATGTTAGTAAAGCTTTTCGTATAAAAGAAACCCATACATAGAAAGATTGAGGAAAGATTGAATACGATATGTGACACTGTACAGATGATAGGAGATGAAGTGCTTGCACTGAAAGTTACAAGCCTCAAATGTCCTAAGAGTTTTCAACGGATTTGTGTACCCACAAAAAATAGGATACTCCGTACCCTTGGGGGAAAAAAATTAAGTTTATGTAAGAAAAATAGGGGGGAAAAGTACATTTGGGCCAAAAGAAATCTAAATGATGAAAGTCTATAATTTTGCTCAGAGACTCCAATCCCGCATGTCCTCCTGATAGCCTCTTGTTGAAAGTATTCCATATCTAAGAACGTTCAACGAAGGTATGAACAGGGGGGGAAAGGCGATAGCATACAAGGCTGAAGCAGATGCTGGCCACATGGAAACTCGGGGGCCTTCACTGGTACCCACTCTCACTGGTACTGTGAGCAGAGCAGGGCGTGGCCCTCAAGCACTGCCAGGTGTGGCCCCAAACCCCACCCCATCTGCTCCCCGAGTAGTGAGATAGACCGAGGGAGAGGAGCACAAAGGGATGAGCACCTGCTATACTGGTGGGGGACATGGCACGTCTCCCCTGCATCCAGAGACACATGGACAGAGGGGCCGGGTCCCTGACCAGCTCCAAGTTTGTAGCAAAAAGGGGGGAAACCAAAAAATGAGGCAGGAGAGAAGCTCACAACAGCCAAAAAACAAGTCTAGGAGACACCTGGCAGTGCTCAGGCAACCCCCAGCTCAGGATGCTGGGGAATAAATTGCTTGGCCCCATGCAAGTCAAGTGCCCTGTCTGCTCTCCTCTTGTTCCGGCCTTTTCTTTATTATCTTTTGTGGTACTTGGGCCACACCTCTCAATGCACAGACAATCCTATGGGGTACAGGGGCATTGAACACAGGCCTGTCCTGAGCAAGACCAACTCCCTCCTGGCTGTACTAAGGCTCCCACCCCTAGAGTGAGACATTAAAACCTAGTACAACAAGTCCCTGCATACCCCGTTTCTGCAAGTACTCACCCAAACAGATGAGGGAGCCTCTAGTCCAGGAGAAATCGACAATGAGGGAATGCTCTGAAGCTTAGCAGGTGAAGCACAAAGTCTTTTTCTGGGGGGAAAAAAAATCATGCAGAATTAGCAGAGACAGTAAGTAGATAGGTGCTTTCCATTCAAGCAGCTAAGCCGGGGTCAATATGCAAGAGATCATCGGTTTTCCCACCCAGCACTGCCTGAGCTAAGATCCAAGAGTAAGCCCTGGGACTGGAGTGATAGCACAGTGGGTAGGGCGTTTGCCTTGCACGCAGCTGACCCGGGTTCAATTCCCAGCATCCCATATGGTCCCCTGAGCACCGCCAGGAGTGATTCCTGAGTACAAAGCCAGGAGTAACACCTGTGCATTGCCAGGTGTGACCCAAAGGGCCAAAAAAAAAAAAAAAGAGTAAGCCCTGAGCACTTGCCAGCTGTGGCCCATAATACATTAAAAAAAACAGCAGGTGGCATCACTGGACGGCTACATGCAAAAAAATGGGCTCAGAACTCTGCCTAACACCATGTACAAAGGTAAGATCAAAATGGATTAAAGACCTCAACATCAGACCAGAAACCATAAGGTACATTGAAGACAAAGTTGGCAAAACCCTCCATGACATTGAGGCTAATGGTATTTTCAAAGATGACACGCCACTGGCTGAGCAAGTGAAAACAGAGATAGACAAATGGGACTATCTTAAACTAAGAAGCTTCTGCACCTCCAAAGAAACAGTGACCAAAATACAAAGACAGTCTACAGAATGGGAAAGAATATTCGCCAAATACACATCTGACAAGGGGTTGATATCAAGGATATACAAAATACTGGTGGAACTCCACAAGAAGAAAACATCCAACCCCATCAAAAAATGGGGCAATGAAATGAACAGAAACTTTCTCAAAGAAGAAATCCGAATGGCAAAAAAGCACATGAGAAAATGCTCTACATCATTAATCATCAGGGAGATGCAGATCAAAACCACAATGAGATACCATCTCACACCTCAGAGACTGGCCCACATTCAAAAGAACAAAAGCAACCGATGCTGGCGCAGATGTGGCGAGAAAGGGGCACTCCTTCACTGTTGGTGGGAATGCCGACTGGTTCAGCCCTTTTGGAAAATAGTATGGACGTTCCTCAAAAAATTAGAAATTGAGCTCCCATTTGACCCAGCGATACCACTCCTGGGAATATATCCCAGAGAGGCAAAAATGTGTAGCCGAAGTGACATCTGCACTTGTTTGTTCATTGCAGCACTCTTTACAGTAGCCAGAAACTGGAAGAGACCTGAGTGCCCAAGAACAGATGACTGGTAAAAGAAACTTTGGTACACCTACACAATGGAGTACTATGTAGCTCTTAGAAAAGATGAAGTCATGAACTTTACATACAAGTGGTACAATATGGAAAGTATCATGCTAAGCGAAATGAGTCAGAAAGAGAGGGATAGACATAGAAAGATTGCATTCATCTGGGGGATATAAAATAACAAAATATGAGATTAATACCCAAGAATAGCTGAGATCAACACCAGGAGGATTACTCCATAGCTTAGAGGCCAGCCGGGTATTCTAGGGGAAAGGACAGTTCAGATAGAAAAGGGAACACCAAATGGAGGGTGTTTGGAGGATCCTCCCAGGAGGGGAGATGCAGGTTGAAAGTAGACTGGACTGAACATGTTCGCCACTCAATGCCTCTTTTGCTGATCACAACACCCAAAAGGAGAGAGAGAACAAAAGGGAATGCCCTGCCACAGTGGCAGGGGGAATGGGGGGATGGGGGTGAGGGATATTATCCTAGTGGTGGAAAATGGGCACTGGTGGAGGGATGGGTATTTGATCATGGTATGACCGAAATCCAAGCACAAAAATTTGTAAATCTACAACTGTAAAAAAAAAAAAAAAAAACAGCAGGTGGGGTTCTTGTCTTGCACGTGACTAACCCAGGTTTGATTGCCGGCATCCCATGTTTCCCTGAGTACCACCAGAAGAGACCCCTGAGTGCAGAGGTAGGAATAACCTCTGAACATTGCCAAGTGTTCCCTCCCCCTCAAAAAAAAAAAACACTAAAAATTATTTAAAATAAATAAAGGTGTGGTAACCAATGATCATCCTACATTCCATTATGGTACAGTCTGGGGTACATCCTGGAAGTCACCAGGCTACTTCCTGCTACGTTTGCACACTTGGTTGCACAAACCCCTCCGGTCTAACACAGTCCAGATGCTACACCCGCTTCCACCCGGTCTTTTATAGCTCGGCATCTCCGAAGATGCCAAAAATTTACTGCAGGAGCATGGAATCTGGGAAAACCAGTCAGCCAGCCAAATACTTCCTAGTCCCAAGCCAGTGAAGAGGGTCGTACACTGGAACAGCATTTGCCTTGCATGAGGCTGTCCAGGACTGAGCCTTGGCATCCCATAGGATCATGAATACGGCCAGGAGAAATCCCCTCGTGCAGAGCCAGGAGGGACCCCTGAACACTGCTGGACGTCGATCAAAAAATCATGAAACAAAACATCGTTTTTTAATTAAAAAAAAATCGCCTTCCCCCACCTTCCGCGGAAACTGACCTTTTAGCCCTGACTCCTTAATTACCCTCATGCATGAAAGTGGGACAGCAAAGGACTGGCCTGGGAACATTCCTGGGCCGACCCCCAGCCCCAGCCTTGTGACCACCCTGGGGGCTTCCAAGTGTCCCTGCAGGGAACTAGTGGCCAGGTGGCCTGCGCCTCCCTCTCGCTCTCACTCTCTCTTTGGTTGGGGGCCAGAGCGATGGGTCAGCAGGGAGGGCGCTGGCCTCGCTGTCCAGACACCCTATGGGGGTCCCCCGATCCCCCCCAGGAGGGATCCCTGGGCGCAGAGCCTGGAATCAGCCCCGAGCACAGGCGGGCGCCCTCCCCCCCCACCCCGCGGAAGCAGCGCCCCCCAATCTGCACCTTTCGGCGCGCCGGGACCCCCCAGTCCGCCCTCGGGACCCCCTTCCCCGCTCCTACCCCACTCCTCACGCTCCGCAATCACGGCTGCAGACTGGAAATTCCGCCAACCGCAAAGACCCCCGGAGAAGCCCGGGACTCTGTGACGTCACCTGAACTTCCGGTCAGAGTTTTAAAGGGCCAGGCCCCAAATATTCCTAACCAAGGTATTTTCTGATCAGGAAAGTCCTTTTTTTTTTTTTCTTTTTTCCCCGTTTCTGGTCTTGGATCAGGACAGCCGGACATCTGGGGGGGGGGGGGGGTCGCTAGGTACCGGATAGATGGAGAGTGAATACATGGCATCTGGAGCCAAAGTTTTTGTTTTCTCTAAGGAAATGAAACTCACAAAAATGTCCTTGCAAACACCCATCAGCACAGCACCCCAAACCTGACCCGCCCCCCTTCCAATCACCACCACCAAAAAATAATGCTCAGAAATGACTGGGCGTTAATATGCAGATATCATAATGTTTTATGTCGATTGATTTGTTTTGGGGGAGGCACGTTCTGTAGTGCTGAGGACTTATGCCTGACTACTCAGGGATCACTTCATACTGGGCTCAGGGAACCCTCTGGGGTTCTAACCATGGAATCTGGGTCATTTACCTCCTAGCTGGACTGTCCTACCCCTGATTTTTGTTTACATTGCACTGAACTTCCAAATGCTGGAGTAGCTCCAACTGTTCATGTATTCTGTTACAGGAGTGAGCTAAACACTAAGTGAATCACATGCCCAGAATGAGTCTCTGGGGTGACCCAGAATGAGGTTCAGAAACTGGTGAATGAGAAAGTATCATATGTATAATCAGTACTCTTGTATATGTGTTTGTGAGTGTTCATAGCCTTTGGTGTCCTCTAGCTACTCCTAATTCTGTGCTCGGCAACTCTTCAAACAGTGCTCAAGTTCGACAATGCACTGAGTTCAACTGTATCTAAAATGGATCAGCCGCATGAACGAAAAATCCCTCCCCTGCTCTGCAGCTAAGTAATCATTTAGTAGGTTAGTAGTGGATGAATTATGCAGCAAACATTAAATTCTTCAAAATTTGAACCCGTAGTCAAGAATTGTACAGTAGGTGTGCGGGAGAAAGTCTTTTTTCAGACATGTTGAGCCCTGTTCAGCTATGATTTTTTGTTTGTTATAGTAAAATATGAAGGTAGTGAGTTTAGAAGTTTACATTTTAGTTAGCGGAGTTACTTGATAACTGTATTAGTATACTTAATTTCTTGTAATACCTTCACAAGGGCGCCTGCTAGTCATGGAGTAAAATAGGAACAATGGGTAAGTGTCCACAAGAGTGATGTAGTTGATGATCAATAGTTGACTCTTATGTGTAATCACTTTTTCTCTTTTTTATCATTGCTTGCTTCACTATGCCTACATAAATTTACTGGGTACCAGGACATGGACCCAGTAAGTTAAATTAATCTTGTGGCTGCTTATAAAAATGAGAGGTATGCCAGGATGTGGTTTTACCGAATCAAAAGCCTGTGCTTCTCCTGGGAGGCTGCTGCTCTTGCCTAGCAGGACAGCCCGCCTGCTGGTGTGAATACACTCCTCCAAATTTTATTTCTTGATGTCTCCAAGTCTCCTTTGATCATGACCTTAAAAGCATTGGGGCTCAGGTATTCTAGGGGAAAGGGTAGTTCAGATAGAGAAGGGAGCACCAAATAAAGGGTGTTTGGAGGATCCTCCCAGGAGGGGAGATGCATGGTGAAAGTAGACTATGGACTGAACATGTTTGCCACTCAATGCCTCTTTTGCAGACCACAACACCCAAAAGGAGAGAGAGAACAAAAGGGAATGCCCTGCCACAGAGGCAGGGTGAGGGGGGTGGGGGTGGGGGGATATTATCCATGGTGGTGGAAAATGGGCACTGGTGGAGGGATGGGTATTTGATCATTGTATGACCGAAACCCAAGCACAAAGATTTGTAAATCTACAACTGTACCCCATGGTGCTTCACTAATAAAAAAAAAAAAGCATTGGAGCTCATGTGGGATTTGATAATGGACCCCAGCACAACAGGTCCCTGGCTGTGAACGGCCACAGAGACTCTTCAAAGGAGCTCTTTGCCTTTGCTTTGTTATTTGCTTTGCCTTTGGCTAGTTGCCCAGGGTGTCAGCCGAACCGATGCCCCCAAATCTCTTAGATTTGGCTCTCAAGAGTCCTCTGTTCCTCACTGGGGAGTCACTAGCGATCTTCTTTCTGACCCTGTAAGTCACTGTCTGAAACTGTGTGGAAGGCTGGACACAGTGGTACTGCCCCGAGCAGGTCCAGATGTGACATGTTGAAATTGGACCACAGGGGGCATTTCAAACATCTTAGCACAAACACATTAGTCTCAGGATCAATGAGTTTTTTGTTCTTTTTGTTTTCTTGTTCATATTAACTTTGTCAGAGGGCATACCAAGCAGTGCTCAGGGATGAGTGCTAGTGGGGCGCTGGGAACCATAATGGAGTGTTGAGGATGTAGCCCAGGTTTTCACTTCATACAAAGCAAGTGTCCTTCCCACTGCTATCACTAGGGCCCACAAACCAGTTCTTTGAAACAATTAACACTTGTACTAACTTTCTATAGAAGGCAAACTTACAGTATTCCATTAGTATGAAAAATAATACATTTTTTTTTGCTTTTTGGGTCACACCTGGCGATGCACAGGGGTTACCCCTGGCTCTGCACTCAGGAGTTACTCCTGGTGGTGCTCAGGGGACCATATGGGATGCTGGGAATCGAACCCGAGTCGGCCGTGTGCAAGGCAAACGCCCTACCCACTGTGCTATCTCTCCAGCGCCCCCCCAAAAAATACAATTTTTTTAGGTTTCAAATTGACCAATTTCAGTGCCCAGGGAGACTAAGGTCCTCCACTTCTGGCATTAGGTTCTGAATTTCTTCCTGAGGTGTCGAGAGACCATAGATGTGGTGGTGGAGATGGAGTCTGTTCCCTCACCTTTCAAGTCACATTCTGGCTCCACTGAGCTATTCTGCCAGCATAAAAATATGTCTATTCAATGTGTGAATCTTGCCATTCACTCCTATTTGGTAACCTCATTCTCAAGTAAAATTGCAACAACACCAAATTCGGAAGCTGTGGTTTGAATTCTGAAATCAATTACAGCAAGCAAGGTAAGATTTAGTCGAATGGCCCCTGGTTGAATAGGCTGAGCAGGTGGAGGACGTCTCTGTGGTTCTCACAGTCCAAACAGGCCCAGAGCAAAGGAAAGGTCCTTTGGGAGGATTGCTGTGAGTAGCCTGACAATTCCCAAACTAAATTTTGGGGGTTTTGTATTTGACCAGAACCAGTGATATTTGGGGGAGCCTATTAGATGCTGGGGATCAAACCCTGGTCGGTCATGGATAAGACCAACGCCCTCCCTGCGGTACTGTCGCTCCACCCAAACTAGGTTTGTTATGGGCTCACTCATTCACTTTTAAACATAAAGGTGGAAGAAAATCTCTTAGTGGGTCAGAGAGAGAACAGCAAGTAGGCACACAGGGTGACAGGGATTGATCCCTGAGCACTGCCCAAAGGATCACCTGAGGACCGCCAGGAAAAAAACCTTCAGTAACACGAGGTTCCACAACAAAATAAAAGTATTTATTTCAGTATACTCAAAAACCATCCTAATGATCCGAGGCAAAGATGGGCAGGGTGAGAGGTGGTTCTGCTTCTCCTGAAAAGGGCACCCCAACATTGCAGGCTGTGCAGCCAGGCTGGTAAGAGACAGAGGAAGATGAGGCACATAGAGTCCCAAGTCTCACGAATGCATGACAGATGAAGAAGAATGGAGTAAAGGAAAGAAAACAAAGCACACGAGGGAATGGAGCAATAGCACAGCAGGTAGGGCATTTGCCTTGCACACAGCCAACATAGCCGACCCTGGTTCGATTCCCAGCATCCCATATGGTCCCCCGAGCACCGCCAGGAGTAATTCCTGAGTGCATGAGCCAGGAGTAACCCCTGAGTATCGCCGGGTGTGACCCAAAAAGCAAAAAAAACAAAACAAAAAAAAAGCACAGGATCATTCCATGATGGACAGTTTGGGTGAAGGAAGGGCAGCGTGAGTGCAGCAGATGCCTGCATCCAGGAGCCTGAGATCCCCAGGGACAGCAGCACGATTCACATGAGCTCAGGGCACCCACACACTGCCAAGGGTCTAAGTCAGGGAGAGTCCCCAGACACTCACCTACTTACACACCTCTCCTCCCCGGCCTCAGGGCTCCTTCCAGCCAGATAACTGGAATGCCCTGTACCTCACACACACCGAAGCCTAGATTAGTGGCAAGGAAAAGGCGACAGGCCTAACCCATGTGCCCTTCATATAACCAGCCAAATTACTAAAAATACACAAGCAAAACAACCTCCACTTTTGCTGCCTTGCATGCAATTGGTCCAATTCTACCCCTGGAATCCCATATGGTCCCCAGAGCAATAGCCAAGAGTGATGAGTGCAATGCATAACCCAGAGTCACCCCTGAGCATCACAGTGTGTGGCCCCAAAATGAAACAAAACAAAAGAAGTCATAGCCATCCAAAAGATGAATTTAGGGGCTTACAGATAGTATAATGAGTAGAACACATTTCTCCAACACACATTCCGATTTGATTTCCAACTTCAAATTGGTTCTGTGAGAAGTGTCAGGAGAAATTCCTGAATGCACAGTCAGGAGTAAACTCCGAGTATCACCAGGAATGGCCCACCAACAAAAACAAAACCAAACAAAAACTAAATGAAAGAGTCTGGTGCTATAGTACAGTGGCTAATGCACCAACCAGCTTGCAGCCTTCTGACTAGGGTGCAAATCATTGTACCCCCATGGTTCCCTGAGTACTGCCAGGAATAATCCTTCAGTACAGAGTGAGATAGAATGTGGAGTGGGGACCCTAAAACACAAAAACCAAAACTCTGAATTTGCGTATAGAGAATAAGTGTATTTATTTAGTAAGTAAAGGAACATCTGGGCTGAAGCAATAGCACAGTGGGTAGGGCGTTTGCCTTGCACGCAGCCAACATGACCGACACAGGTTCGATTCCCAGCATCCCATATGGTCCCCCGAGCACCGCCAGGAGCGATTCCTGGGTGCATGAGCCAGGAGTGACCCCTGAGCATCGCTGAGTGTGACCCAAAAAGCAAAAAAAAAAAAAGGAACATCTGCATGATGCCACATTCAGAACACATCTGCATGAGCCCGCATCCAGCAACACCCCTGTTGTGCAGGAATATATCAAAAAACTGTGCAAACAGTGTGCAATATAGGAAAATTATCCTAATATCCAGGGTTTTTATTATAGACCAAGATGTGAACTGTGTCTCACAGTCAGAGAACATCTGGAGTAAGTCTACTTTTTAAAGATGAATATTATACCTTGGGGGCCAAGGTGATGATACAGTAGACAAGGTCCTTGCCTTGCACTTGGCTAACCCAGGTTTGATACCCGAGCACCCTACATGGGGTTCTGACCCTTGGGAGAAATGGTCCCTGAGCTCAGAGCCAGGAGTTAGCCATGAATACTGCAAGATGTGGCCCCCAAATAATGCAACAAAAGGTAACTAACAAAGCAAACAAAACCAAAAATAAATTCATGTGCAAAGACAAATTCTACAGTGAAACACTTAAAGGATTGAACAGTAGACCTTAAATCCTGTTTTTTTTCTTTTGGACTTATTCTATAATGCAGAGGCTCATGTTTTATTCTGAATACTTATTCATTTTTCTCTGCTCTCACATCCTTTGTGTGTGTCTGTCTGTGTGTGTGTGTTTCACTTTTGAGCAACAGTCAACAGTGCTCAGGGATTATTTCTGGTTCTGGGATGAGGGATCAGTCCTGGTGGGGTTTGGGGACCATATGAGATGCCAGACATACCAGATATACATAGAATCTTGGTTGGCCGCTTGCAAGGCAAGCGCCCTACGTGCTGTACTCTTGTTCTGGCCCTTTCTAAACAAATTATTTCCAGCACAGTAGGAGTGAGCCCTTGGCAAAGCCCTTATACTCTCCCTCCCCCCAAAAATCGAATATCTTCCTTCAAATATCTTATTTTACCTGCAGTACTCACAACAACAGCTGGGGGTAGCCTGGTCAGGAAGAGATGAAACGAGGAGGTTGCTTTGCTCCTTGACTTTAAGAAGTATATATTCAATTATTTTTCTTTTTGGGTGACACCTGGTGATGCTCAGTGCTTTCTCCCGGCTCTGCACTCTGAAATAACTCCTGCTGTTGCTCAGGGGATCATATGGGATACCAGGAATCGAACCCAAGTTGGCCACATGCAAGAAAAACGCACTACCCGCTGTACTATCACTACAGCCCCTGAAGCAGATATTCTTGACTGGGAAAAAAAAAAAAGAAAAGAAAGTTGGAGCAAGAGACAGTAAAGAGGGTAGGAAGCTCTTGCACACTGTAGACCCAGATCCATCCCTACCTCCCTTAGGGCCCGTTAAGTCCACCAGCAAAAATTCCTGCGTGCAGAGCCAGGAGGAAGCCCTGAGCATTTTCAATGTGGTACAGAAATCAAAACAAACATAATAAAAAAGGAGTTTCATTTTGAAACCCCACCTACCTGCCAGTGGCGGCGCCCATCACAGCAGCCAGTGAAAGGGCAGATGACAACTAGGTCTCTTGTTTTAGGGGGTTGGGGCCCTGCCCATAAAAGTTTTGAGGTTCTACCCTTGTGATATCCAGGCAAAAAGCTCCTGACAGGGACCAGGGCATCCTGTGTTGGTGTTAGGACCAAAGACCACCCCTCAGTATTCAGAGAGACAAAGAGTCCAGCGGGAATGCAAATCACACATCGAGATTTTATTATTCCAGCTAGCTGGGGCTGAGACATCCTGACTCAGCAGGTTGGAGCTCGACCCTGAGTGCTTACAGCCAAGGGCTTATATGGTCATCCTGGGCACACGAGCCCCAGAGGCAGGTTCGAAGAAAAACAATTCCAAAGGCAGGAATAACTTCAAACATTTCAAAAATGAGCAAAGGCATACAAGAGCAATATATCAAGAAAACATTCCCAATTAAGAAGACACTCCAGGGGCTGGAGCAATAGCACAGCGGGTAGGGCATTTGCCTTGCACACGGCCAACCCAGGTTCGATTCCCAGCATCCCATATGGTCCCCTGAACACCGCCAGAGTTGATTCCTGAGTGCAGAGCCAGGAGTAAACCCTGTGCATCACCGGGTGTGACCCAAAAAGCAAAAAAAAAAGACATTCCAATTTCCATACATCAAGGAAGCAAAGCATTCCTATACATTGAGGAAGCATTGTATCAGCTACACATAGGATAAAAGATACGGTGTCTTGACTCCTGATTCTCCAGCTCTGTGTGGTGCAATCTACATGGGCTCATCTTGCCAGCTCAGTCCAGCCCCAACACCAGAGCCAGGAGTAAGCCCTGAGCATCTCCAGGCATGGATGGCCCCCTTGCCCCCAAAAAATCCACCAAAAATAGCCCACAAAGTAAATTTTCATTTGCAAACCCTAACCACCTGTGACGACCACACCCTCAGGATGGCCCTGGACATCATGGTAATATATACATGACTGACAGCAACATGGTCGCTTGTCTTTGGGGAGCTGCAGCCCTGCCCTCAAAATAAATTGCCGGGGCCGGAGTGATAGCACAGCGGGTAGGGCCTTTGCCTTGCACGCGGCCGACCTGGGTTCAATCCCCGGCATCCCAAATGGTCCCCCAAGCACTGCCAGGAGTAATTCCTGAGTGCAGAGCCAGGAATAACCCCTGAGCATCGCTGGGTGTGACCCAAAAAGCAAAAATAAATAAATAAATAAAAATAAATCTGCCTTCTATTTTATTTTTTTAGAGGACACACAGCCGATGTTAAGTGGTTATTCCTGGCTGTGCACTCAGGAATCAGTCCTGGTGGTTCTCACAGGATGGAACCTGGGTCTGTAACATGGAAAGTAAAGGCTCTAAGTGCTTTGATATGATATCGATATTGATATCAATATCAATATCCTCTAAGTAAGACTGGCAGATCGACAGTAGTGATGTCGGGCCAAAGGTCAGTCAAGTGCAAGACAAGTGCCCTCCCCACTGTCCTACATCACCGGCCCAATCTAGCTTTGTTATGGGCTCAACGATTCACAATATGAACCTGAAGGCAAAAAACTTTTTTTTAGTGCATGGAAGAGAGAAAGCAGGTATGGAATTTGCCTTCTGTGAGGCTGATCCATGAGTACTGCCAGAAGTAACCTAAGAACTGCAAGGAAAAACCTTGAGCATCACTGAGCCCAAATACAAAACAAGTAAGAAATTCTTACTATATTTGACAACCACTGTAATGATCTGAAGGCAAAGATAAGGAGGACAGAGAGGACAGAAGGTCACCCAGCTGCTCCTGGAAAGGGCACCCAAGGCTGTACATTGGAGGCTGTACACACAGGCTGGTAAGGCGCAGACCGGGGGTGGGGCATAGGGTCAAAAGGACTGTGGACTATTCTACACGCCTAACAGATGAAGAAGAACAACAGTCAGAAAGCAAACTGCATGGTCTTTCTGTGACAGACAGTCCAGGGGAGCAAAGGGCAGTATAACCATGGCACGGACACCTAGATCCAGGAGCCCGAGGACCCCAAAGTCAGCAGCGCATTTTACAAGTGCTCAGGGCACCCACACACTGCCCAGGGCCCAAGCCAGGGAGGGTCCCCAGATGTATGCACTTGCACACACGCCTCTCCTCCCCAGCCTCAGGGCTCCTCCTTCCAGCCAGGAGATCACCACAGTCTTCACCCTGAACGCCCTGCTCCCAGAGACACGGATCAGTGACAAGGAAAAGGTGATAGGTTAATGTCACATGTCCCTACAAAATCAAGCAAATTCCTGCAACAGGGAGAAACATAATGTCCATTTCCAGTATGCTTCAGATACGTGGTTATCAGAGAAGTAGGACCCAGGAAATTCCGCAAACAATATACCCCTGGCCTCATGCCTAGGTGACATGCATTTGATCCCAGCACTGTATGTAGTTTATTGGGACCACATCTGTCTATGCTCAGGGGTTAGTCCTGACTCTATACACATGTCTCACCCTGGTGGTGCTCGGTGACCATATGGAATGCCAGGGATTGAACGTTATCAACTTCATGCAAGACAGTCATCCACCCCTCTGTACTATATATCTGTCCTGGCACCCTGTGGAGTTTCCTGAGCCCCTCAAGAAGTGATCGCTGAGTGCAATAAACCCAAGAGCTAATAAATCCCAAAATGAACAAAGATGGAAAGAACCCCCAATTTTTAAAAAATGTTTTAAAAATCAATATATATGGAAAGAGAGCACAGCAGATGAACACTTGGTTTGCTCATGGTCAATCCAGGTTTGATCCATAACATCCCATACGGTCCCCTGAACCTCCAGGAGTGATCCCTGAGTGCAGAACCCAGGAGCAAACCCTGAGTCTTGCTAAAGTCTTCTAAGAAATATTGGAAGTGCCCCCCAAATACTGACATAGAACAGGACATGATGGGCTGAGGTCCTAAGAAATAAACTTGTGATGGGCCAGGGGGGTGGAGGGGGTAAATATTATTGCGGGTAGGACACCTGCACCATGCACAACACGGGTTTGATTCCCCACAGCACATATATTCCCAGAGCACAGCCAGGAGTAATCCCTGAGCATTCCCGGGTGAAACCTCAAAACCAAATCAAAACAAAGCAAAATTCTTAAGCTTAACCTCATGGTGCAATAGTACTGGGGGTCAGACACAAACCATCAAAGCTGGCAACCGTGTTCAACCATCAGCAGCCCCAGGGTCCCTGAGCACCCCAAGGAGTGATCATTTAGCACAGAGCAAAGTGGAATATGAACTTGGCCCCCAAATAAAACCAAAACCAAAACCAAACAAAGTTGTATGTAGTACAAGATGCAAATTGATTTAGCACTGGAAGGAACTATTCAGATCATGGCCCCTGCTGAAGACGCAGACTGGCCACACCCCAGGAGTGCAAGTAGGTCTATGGCAGCAGGGTGTGCCCCACGAGGCTCTGAACCGACAGCCCGCAGGTGCTGGTAGGTCTCCAGTATCACGTCCCTGTAG
Source organism: Sorex fumeus (assembly GCF_029834395.1). Taxonomy (NCBI): domain Eukaryota; kingdom Metazoa; phylum Chordata; class Mammalia; order Eulipotyphla; family Soricidae; genus Sorex; species Sorex fumeus. Next base: position 6,796,917 of record NW_026606076.1, read on the forward strand.
AGCTTCCATTTTTCCAGGGTGAAGTTCACGGCCACATCCGAGAAGGTCACTGCATCCTGAGCCAACACAAACAGGGGGTGGCAGTCACAGACAGTCCCCACCGTATTTTCTGGGCCTCTCCCTGTTTCAGGACCTCTCCCCTGTCCCTTCGAGAGGAACCAGCCTCCACGTACATTCCTGACTGACAGGCCCAAGAAATCAGTGTAGCTCCCATTTGACCCAGCAATACTACTTCTGGGAATATATCCTGGATATGCAAAAATGACAGTAGAAATGCTACCTGCACTTGTATGTTTATTGCAGCACTATTTACAAAAGCCAGCATCTGGAGAAAATCCGAGTGCCTGAGAACAGATGGCTGGTTAAAGAAACTCCGGTACATCTACACAATAGAATACTATGCAGCTGTTAGAAAAGAAGAAGTCATGAAATTTGCATAGAAGTGGATCGAAATGGAGAGTATTATGCCAAGTGAAATGAGTCAGAGAGAGAGGGACAGATATAGAACAACTGCACTCATTCGTGGAATATAAAATAACATAATCGGAGACTAACACCCAAGGACAACAGAGATAGGGGCCAGGAGGATCATTCCATGGCTTTGGAAGCTGGCCTCACATGTTGGGTGAAAAGGCAGCTTGTTGGGGTCTCAGCAGCCAGCCTGAGACTTTGACCAAATTCTCTGCCCTTGGAAACAGGAGCCGGACTTGTTCACAGGGGCCCAGGGGCTTGCTCCAGCACTGCACACAGGTAGGCACTCTGGTTGAGGATGAGGGATGTAACAGTTACCATCTGAGCCTGACGAGGTAAATGTGATAGATGTGGATTGCCCCCTGAAATGTATGTATAAAAAAACCTGTGTGAGAGCTAATAAATGAATTGCTGCTTGACAACCAGCTTTCCCCCTTCCACGTGATTCTTTCTCTGAGGCGGCTGTAGCCCGCAGTGTGTGGAGGGTCAGGGCAGAGGCTTCTCTCCTACCCATTCCCTCTCCTATAGGGAGTAAGTCCGGTGACTCTGGGGGATCATACTCCAGTGTGCCGGGGTCAACTGGTAGCTGAGATAGAGAAGGGACCAGCAAGTAATGATGCTTGGAGGGCTCGCTAAGGATGGAAGATGTGTCCAAAGTAGACACTGATAAGATTTCTTTCCAGCATGAATTTTCTTGTGACCACTGAGGCTTGAGAGTCGAGAAAAAAAAAAAGCTTTCCCACATTCTTCACATGTGTAAGATTTCTCTCCTGCTTTTATGTTCATATGGTCACAACAGGGTAAATCTTGACTCAAAGTTTCTCCTTACTGCTGAAATTCCTAGAATTTCTGTCCATTGCGGGTTTCTATGGGAACATCACGGTGCTGAGAACAAAGGGAGGCTCTCCCATATTTTTTATATTTGGATGGGATCAGTCCATGATGACAATACTTGTGGGCCTGTCGGCATGAGGGACTCACTATAAATAGTGCTCCTCTCCCACAGACCAGGGGCTGCCCCACTGTGGGGGTTTGTATCCGTGAGAAGAAAAAAATAGACACCGAGGAGCTTTTCCCAGGGGAGGGCTTCTTTGGAGCGAGGTTGCTCTCTCCATTCTGATCATCCTCAGAGGAAATCCCGCCTGTCTCAGCATCCCCATGGGGCTGAGGGCATGAGTGCTCACTCCATGGTCAGAGACATTCCACCTGGGCTGGCTGCTTCATTGTAGAACTTCAGAGAAGGATTCCAATTATTGACATAAAAAAAATTGAGGGGCCGGAGTGATAGCATAGCGGGTAGGGCGTTTGCCTTGCACGCAGCTGACCTGGGTTCAATCCCCGGCATCCCATATGGTCCCCCAAGCACCGCCAGGAGTAATTCCTGAGTGCAGAGCCAGGAATGATCCCTGAGCATCGCTGGGTGTGACCCAAAAAGAAAAAAAAAATTGAGCCCTTCAAGTGTGGTTTCTAACGTTTGCACTACATGAATGCAATAGCCAACATGTGGGTTGTTTCACCATGGAATAAATTAATGTTACTGTAAGTTCACTCTATCACTGTCATCCTGTTGGTCTTCAAATTACTCAAGCGAGCACCAGTAACGTCTCGTCTTTTCCCAACAACTGGAGGCTCTTTCAGAGTCAGGGGAATGAGACCTATTGTTGTTACTGTATTTAGCATATCGAATATGCCACGAAGAGCTTGCCAGGCTCTGCCCGTGCGGGTGAGATACTTTCGGTAGTTTGCCGGGCTCTCCGAAAGATAATGTTATTGTAAGTCAGAAAAGCAAAACTGATGGATCTGGGGGGTCACAAATTCTATTATTTCTTTTTTCAATTTAATAAAGGGGCACAAATAGAATTAACTCCCTCTGCAGAGAACTGACACATCAGTTTCAGGAGAAAGTGAAATACACTCGAGTCTGGGTTCTAGCTCATTGTGGAGCCTGTGATGCACATGTGAAGGCAATAAAGTATCATCACACAACTGAGACAGACCACTGTGTCATTGAGAACATCTCACACAACTGAGACAGACCACCGTGTCATTGAAAACATCTCACCAAAGCTGATTTCTCTCCAGGATCAATGACCTTTTTGTTCTTTTTGTTGTAGTTTCTATTTACTTTGGAAGAGGGGCCACACAAAGCAGTGCTCAGGGATCACTGGTAGTGGGTCTCTGGGGACCAAATGGGTTGCTAGGGATGGGCCATCCATTCCAATGTAAAGCATCTGTCCTTCTCACTGTTCTTTTAAACAATTACCGTTTTCTATCAAACAAAAAAATCAAGTCTTTTTATGCAGTAAAAGAAAAAATAGGAATTTCTTTAGGTTTTTTTCTTTTTACTTTTTTGAGTCAGACCTGGCGATGTACAGGGGTTACTCCTGGTTCTGCACTCAGGAATTACCCCTGGCAGTCTCAGGGGACCATATGGGATGCTGGGAATCGAACCCGGGTCGTCTGCATGTGAGGCAAACACCCTACCCACTGTGCTATTCCTCCAGCCCCCAGGAATTTCTTGAGGTTTTGAGCAGTGATTTCAGCACCAGGTAAAGGGCCCTCTACTTCAAGTTCACTCTTGACAGTGCTCAGCCCTCCACCTTAAAGATCACATGCTTGTTCCTCTGACTATCCCACTGGCATAATTATATTTATTTCAAATTTATGAATCTTACCAACTCATTCGTATTTGGTGACCAAGTTCCCAAATCAAATTGATGAAGTGCCAAATCCTGATGCCATGGTTTCAGTTTTGAAACCAAACACAATACATAAAGTAAGAATTCGTCAAAAGGAATGTAGTTGAATTAGGCAGTGCAGGTGGAGGACATCTCTGTGATTCTCACAGTCCAAACAATTCCATAGCAAAGGGAAGATCCATTTAGAGGACTGCCGTGAGGAGCTTGGCAATCCTACACTAGCTTTTTGGTATTGTTTTTTGAGCAGACCCGGTGATTTTAGGGGGGGACCATATGGGACACTGGTAATTGAAGCAGGTAAGCTGTAGGCACGGCAAGCACATTCCCCACTGTGCTATCACTCAGGCCCAAAGAAGCTTTGCTGTGGACTCACTTATTAACTATTTAAAATAAAGGCAAAAAATATTTTCAGGTACATTGCAGGCTGTGCCATCAGGCTGATAAGGCACAGACAGAGACCGAGGGCTGTGAATCTCATGGATTGACAGATGAGAAAGAATAACAAGAAAGCCAAGAAAGTAAAGCACAGGATCATTCATGATGGACAGTCCAAGGGAGTGAAAGTGTGCACACACACCTCTCTTTCCCGGCCTCAGGTCTCCTCCTTCCAGCTAGGAGATCAGTGCAAGCTTTACCCCAGAATGCCCTGCCCTCACAGAGACAGAGGCATGGATTAGTGACAAGGAAAAGGTGACAGGTAAACCTGACATAACTGGGAAAATTACTGAAAAGGCATGAGCAGAATGTCCATTTCCAAAACGCTTCAGATTTGTGGTTATTAGAGAGATAAGACCCAGGGCCTGAAAAACATCACAAATTGTGTAGCACTGTCCTTGCACATGGCTGACATGGGTTTGATCGCAGCACAATATGTAGTTTGTTTTTGTCTTGTTTGGGGTCTCTCCTGGGAATGCTCAGGGGTTTCTCCTGACTCTGTACTCAGGAATCACCACCCACTGGTGGTGCTCGGGCACCACATGTGATGCCAAGGATTGAACCCATGACCACTACTTGCAAGACAATCACCTTTGCTGCTGTACCATTTCTCTAGGCCCGGCACTACATGGAGTTTACTGAGTCACTGATGAATCATCACTGATTTCAGTAAAACCAAGAGCTTAATAAATCCAAAAATGGTTAAAGATGGCAAGAGCCCCATTTTTCTTTTTAGTTAAAAAAAAACAGTATCCAGACAGACCACACCCAGGTGGGGTACTTGCATTGCTCTCAGACAATCCAGGTTCTATCTCTGACATCGCCTAGTGTCCCCCAACCCAGCCAGAAGTGATCCCTGAGTGCGGAGAGCCCAGGAGTAAACCCTGATCCTTGCTGAATTCATTCAAGAACCATTAGAAGTGACACTGAGCACCGAAATAGAGCAGCATCTGATGGGGTGAGGCCTGAAGAAATAAATGCCCTTGTGGTAGAAGAGATATGATAGTGTTGTTTCTCAATCAAGTGATCAGTGGGGGACACAGAGACAAGCAAGGCTTGTGGAATGAGGAAGCGTAGAGGGCCAAGAGTTCTCTCAGATGGGGGCCGGAGAAAGAGTTCAGCAGGTAGGGTGTTTGCCTTGCATGTGGGCGATTGGGTTCAATACCCAGTAAACCCCTGACCCAAAAAGCAAAAAAAAAAAATCTCTCAAATGGCGCTGATCAAACCCAGCAAACTCCTTTTATTGTAATACAGTACGCTAGGGCACATCACCAAATCCGTGTGGACAAAAGCTATTGATCTTAACAAGGCACAGACTTGCTCTGTCAATGATTAATCTCCAGACCCCATATTTCAATCATCTACATTTCTGTCTAGACAGGATGTCCCCTCTAATTTTACCTAAACATAGCATAGCATAATCAATCAAGGTCAAGGAGCAGCTGCATTGTGACATGCTGACCCCAGCCCAGTTCAATCACAGTTCCAAGCTGCTTGCAGCCATGACACTGCAAAACAGTGTCTGTTGGAACTTTCTTGTGACACTCATCGGGCTCCAACATCTCCCCCTTTTTGTTTTGCAGCCAGTTTAGCCATCATGATGACATGTGCAGTGTGTTGTTGTTGGGTTATTCTGTTTTGTTTTCTGAATTTTTGTCAGGCTATGTAAAAAAGAAACAACAACAGAACAATAAGTACAAACATACCAATAAAGCCTACCACAAGGCCTAGAATATGCTTCTTAGGATTTAGTTGAGTGATCCCATCTAATGGCCCATCCCAAATGGTATCAGGTCCCCAGACTTGCAAGTGGTCCTGAAATACAGAGTGAATGTTAGTTTGCAACTGTATAATTTTGTCGGTCATATTTTTATGGTTTAAAAAATGCTTTTTAACCTTTTCCCATGGAAACTCAGTCTCATTATAAGGTACAGGAATTATACAAAACGCAGAAGTATTCCAGTCACATTTTAGAGACTTTAAGTCTTCTTAAACTCAGTAGCTGGTCACCGAGTAGGGTAACAATTTGTGTAACATCAGCCAGTTCCTCTTGTAATCTTGCATCAATTTGTCGCTAGGCTGTTTGCTGTCTCTCAGGATTCTCATGCCATTTCTTAACAAAATCAGTGGTCTGAGATCCTTGCTGCTACACAATACCAGCCATTGCTGCCGTAGCAGTGATGGCAATGAGTCCCATCACGATCACGATCATCCTGTTGTTCGTCGATTTCCTCGAGCAGGCACCAGTAACGCCTCCTTCTTCCTAGTCCTGAGATTTTAAAAGAGCCATTTCAATGCCCTTTCAGGATTAGGAGAATGAGACCCATCATTGTTACTGGTATTTGGCATATTGAGCACGACACGGGAAGTTTGCCAGACTCTGCCGTGCGGGCAGGACACTTTTGGTAGCCTGCCAGGTTCTCCAAAGGAAAAATAAGATAATAAGAGCTGGGTTTTATAGTCTCTGCGTCTTGGCCGTTGATGGGACCAACCTGGCGCTGGCGGCAGCTGGTGGGTGTGACATCTACCTACTGGAAGATGGGGGGTCTGGGTGGAGAAGGCCCAGTCGAGTAGGCTTAGAGACCTCAGCCCCGGGACCCGCATGCCTGGGTAATAATAGCAATTATGAGGCCTACAAATCTCTCTGTGCATCGTGCCAGGTCAGTGACCAGCCAGCAAAGAATGTTGGTAGCTGGACTGTCTTCCCAGAAGTGGTTAAGCCGCACAGGCATCCACACCCCCACGCAAGCTCTAAGGAAATAGATGCTTTCTTATGCTGTGAGACTCATGGTGTTATTAATACAAGTGAACATAGAGCAATCAGTGCAAGATATTACTACTCATGCTACTCTGTCCATTATCCACTGTCCTCCCGTTGTTCATCGATTTGCTCGAGCGGGCCCAGTAACGTCTCCATTTTGAGACTTGTTACTGTGTTTGGCATATTGAATACATCACAGGTAGCTTGCCAGGCTTTGCGGCGCGGGTGAGATATTCTCGGTAGCTTGCTGGGCTCTCCAAGAGGGGCAGAGGAATCGAACTCAGGTCGGCCATGTTGGCTGCATGCAAGGCAAACGCCCTACCACTGTGTTATCGCTCCAGCCCTATCCCAGCTAATTCTCCTTTTAAGTATGATATATGACAGTGGAACACAAGCCTGTATATAGCGGGTAAAATTTCTATCAAAATGTAAAGTATGTTTTGTTCTGACATTGTTATGTTGGATATAGTCTGTCCAGGCCATCACGAATCCAAAAGCATTCCCTATTTTCCACAGATTATTTTGCTTCTTATGCCCAGGAAAGAAGGGTGTAGGAGGCACAAAGCCACCTCCATGCCACACTATGCCTATATTAGAGTTAATTATAATTTGGGACAATTCAGAGCCTTGTATTTATTGCTCCTCAGTTCAGAACCTTGTTAGTTCCTTTTCCCCAGGCTGAGCCCACTGGTCTCCAATCAATAATTTTCCCATAAGGAGAATCAATATAGATTCTAGCTTTTTCTCCTCTATACTGCTTCCAATATAGCCAATTTCCTAATTCAGTAACTCTAGGGAGTTCACATACAGGCAAAGACGGTAGAGTATCATAGTTTTCACTTCCCATATCTAAAAATCCATTTGCGGGGCCGGAGCGATAGCACAGTGGGTAGGGCATTTGCCTTGCACGCGGCCAACCCAGTTTCAATCCCCGGCATCCCATATGGTCTCCCCAAGGACCGCCAGGTGTAATTCCTGAGTGCAGAGCCAGGAGTGACCCCTGAGCATCGCTGGGTGTGACCCAAAAGGCAAAGAAAAAAATCCATTTGCTGAGAGCAATAACAATGGCTTTTTATCAGATTTAGTAGAATTGTGACTTTCAGCCATCCAATATTGTATGTGTGTTTTTAAACAATGACTCCCATTACCAACGCAGATAGGCATCCCTTCCACCCCAATAACATATTCAGGAAAATTTGTGCCTTCTTCTTTGGGTTTGATTGGGCCTCTATCATCACATGGGCCAGGCAGCCAAGATGTTTCATTAGTGTAAATAGGTGTGGATTGTCCTGCCATGATACTCCCCTTAATAAAGGCGGGTTAGGAAGGTAGGTCCAGGATGTCATGTTAGTTGTCAAGGGACTTACCAGCATCATAATTAGTGATGACATAGCCAGGAAGAGTGTCTATGGTGTTCTTGGGGTCCAGGTCAATATCAGCATTCCTTCTGCTTGAGATGACAGTGCCTTCAATTGTTCCCAGGTAGAGTACTTTGCATCCTGAGTTCGAGGGAGAAGACTACGAGGTATTCTGTCTTGTTCATCAAGGGGTAGTCTTTTCATTCTCTTCTCCACTTGCTCCAGTGGAGTGGACATTTATTAATTTGAGCCTCTTTGAGGGGCACCAAAATTTTTCTTTATTTGTGAAAACAAAAACAAAGCCTCTTCCTCATTGCATGATATTTACAGGGACCCACGTATTAGTAATGGGATTATTATAATATGCCCTTTGGTAATTATCGGAGGGGTTTCCTTCACTTCTTGGGAATTTTCCTCCGTATGCTGTTTTTGGTCATTATTCCAATGTATTTCAGCCACAGTTTGAGTTTCAATTAAATTTAAAAAATGTTTGGGCTGAAGCAATAGCATAGAGGGTAGGGTGTTTGCCTTGCATGTGGCCGACCCAGGTTCGATTCCCAGCATCCCACACCCACATCGTCCCTTGAGCACTGTCAGGAGTAGTTCCTGAGTGCAGAGCCAGGAGTAACCCCTGTGCATTGCCGGGTGTGACCCAAAAAGAAAAAAGAATTAAGGTAAACAGTGCTCTAGCTATTTGTTTCCAGGGATTACCAGTATATATTCCCCTTTTTTGTTTTAAAAGCATGTCCTTTAATGTCCTGTTAACTCTTTCAATTTTTGTTTGTCCTGTACTATTGTATGGAATGCCTGTGATATAGATGACATTATATGCTTTAAAGAATAATGACAATTTTGAGGAGGTATAGGCAGGTGCATTATCAGTTTTAATTGTTTGAGGGACACCCTTTGCAGCAAAGTCCTCCAGAAGGTGTGTTATTATTGAATTTGCACGTTCAGAGGTTAATGCCATTGCCCATCGATAATGGGAAAAGGTATCTATAGATTGATGTACATACTTACGTTTTCCAAATGCTGATACGATAGTTACATCCATCTGCCATAACTGATTAGACCCCAGTCCCCTGGGATTAGTACCCAGTGGCATATAAGGGGCATTGATGACATGACATGTAGAGCATTGTTGCACAATTTCCTTTGCCTGGGCTTTTGTCATTGAAAAGTTTGTTTTTAAAGCTTTAGCATTGGGGCTGGAGCGATAGCACAGCGGGTAGGGCGTTTGCCTTGCATGCAGCCAACATAGCCAACACAGGTTTGATTCCCAGCACCCCATATGGTCCCCTGAGCACCGCCAGGAGCAATTCCTGAGTGCATGAGCCAAGAGTAACCCCTGAGCATCGCCGGTGTGACCCAAAAAGGAAAAAAAAAATAATGCTTTAGCATTCTGATGATGTATCTTATGAGAACTTTTTGCACAATCCCCTGCCACCGCATCAGGCTGTGTTCACCTGGGCCCCTCGGAGGAGAGCGGGTTGAGTCGCCCTCCCCACCCCAAGCAGAACTCCGGTAGCTGAAAACCTCCAAAACCCAGCCAGTCATGCTCAAGGCCACTCTCCACGTGCTCTGACGAGCCTCACGCACCAAGGAATCGGCAGAGGAACCCAGGTATGCAGGACCCGTGGCTGAGATCTCCAAGCCTGCTTGGATCAGGGCTGGGCCTCCTCCACCCAGACCCCCAGTTTTCCAGTAGCTTCGCAGTCACACCCACAAACTACCCCCGGCACCATGTAATCTCATCAATGGCCAAGATCCAGAGACTATAAAAACAAAGCTCCCAGAAGAGAGCGAAGCAGAATCTCCTTTTTTCACATGGCAGAGCCTGGCAAGCTACCTGTGGCATATTCGATACGCCAAAAACAGTAGCAATAATAGGCCTCATCTTCCTAACCCTGACAGGGACCAATGGAGACATTATTGGTACCCGCTCCAGCAAATTGATGAACAACAGGATGACAAGTGATTATAAGTGAAGTGATTAATTTATCAGCCACATCATTCCCATGGGCCACAGGCCCCTGCAAGTTGGAATGTGCACATATGTGGGTAATATATAATGGATGAATTCTAGCATGCAAAAGATCCTGTAATGTTTTAAATAGTACTATTAACTCATTCTGTGTCAGAGGAAGAGCAACTGTAATTAAATGCTTTATAGTCCAAGCTGCATACTATGAATCAGTAACGATATTTAAGGCTTCCTCAAAGTCTTGTAATAAGCAAATTATGGCATACCATTCATTTTTTTACAGATTTATATGGAGTATCAATTTTACATGTTAAGGAAAAATTAGTATAAACAGCTTTACATTGATTGTTAGCATCAGTTTTTTAAAAAGTAGGAGCAGAAGGAATCGGTCCATTTTTAACTGTATTTGGCAATATCCAATTTGTAAAACTAAAAAATTGAAACATCAGGGCTGAAGAGACAGCACAGCAGATAGGGCATTTGCCTTGCATGCGGCCAACCCGGGTTCAATTCCCAGCATCCCATATGGTCCCCTGAGCACCGCCAGGAGTAACTCCTGAGTGCAGAGCCAGGAGTAACCCCTGTGCATCACCAGGTGTGACCCAAAAAGAAAAAAAAATTGAAACATCTTATGCTTAGGAAAGATGTTATGAATTATTCCCAAGTAATTAGTACAGGCAATTTGCCAATCCTCATTTAATCCCCATAATGTTTTATTTGATCATTGGTTAATGGAACTATTATCTCTGCAGGGTCTTAACCTATTGTCCGCAGCGCAAACGACCTTTAGATATAATTTTAGATATTTTTAGTAATATATGATGAGAGAGTTTTATCTGCCTTGTTTGGAAGGAAACTTCATTCTACTATAGTATTGCCTTGTATCAATATTCCAGTAGGGGAGTGTGAAGTATGTAATACCATCAGGCTGATTTTAGAAAAAGGCATAAATCTATTTAATTGAACTTGTTGCACAAATTGTTCTATTATGCCAAGCTCCTGTTCTGCTTCCTTTGTAAGTTCACGGGGGCTTGTCAAGGCAGTATTGCCTTCCAAAGTGTGAAATAAATTTTGTAAGGCATAAGTTGGAATTCCAAGAGATGGTCGAAGCCAATTAATATCCCCTAATAATTTCTGAAAATCATTTAATGTTTTTATATTATCTCTTATAATTTGTATCTTTTGAGGAATAATTGTTGTTTCCCAAATACCAAATACTAGGTATTACCAGGGAGGCATTTTCTGGACTTTTTCAGAAGCTATTTGTAAGCCCGAGATTCTAATTCATTAAAGGTCTGTTTTTATATAATTTTTATGCCCTGTTCTGGTGGGACAGGCAGCAATAGATCAATCATGTAATGAATGAATTTGGCATCTGCAAACTTTTCTAAGGGCTGGTTTACAAAATATTGACACATTATCGGGCTATTTATCATTCCTTGAAGCAATACAGTCCAGTGGTATCTTTTACTAGTACTCTCATTATTTAAAGAGGGAAAAGTAAAAGCAATTTTTGGCATATCATCGGGTTGCAAGGGAATGGAGTAAAAACAATCCTTAAGATGGATAGTTATTATCCTCTTATGTTGAGAAATGAGAACCAGATTAGGAAGGCCCAGTTGTAATGGGCCCATTGGTTCCAATATACTCATTAACTTTTTGTAGATCGGTCAACATTCTCCTTTTTCTGCTTTTTTTTTTTTTTACTTACAAAAACCAGGATATTCCATGGGCTCTGACTAGGTAGGACATGACCCTGTGTTAATTGTTCCTTAACCAATTAATGTAGGGCAGACAGTTTTTCCTGCTTTAAGGACCACTGCTCAACCCAGACAGGGTCTACTTTTTCCCAAGTAATGGGAAGAGTGACTCAGGGTGAAAATTTTTTACAAGCAGTGGCCCCTATCAAAAACGTCTTTCTATGGACATTTTAAAAAAAATTTTATTAGGGGCTGGAGCAATAGCACAGAGGGTAGGGCGTTTGCCTTGCACGCAGCCAACATAGCCGACATAGGTTCGATTCCCAGCATCCCTTATGGTCCCCCTGAGCACTGCCAGGAGCAATTCCTGAGTGCATGAGCCAGGAGTAACCCCTGGGCATCACCGGCTGTGACCCAAAAAGAAAAAAAAAATTATTAGTGAGACACCATGAGTTACAGTTGTAGACTTACAAATTTTTGTGCTTGGGTTTCAATTATACAATGATCAAATACCCATCCCTCCACCAGTGCCCATTTCTCACCACCACAGATCCCAGTATCCCTCCTAATTCCCCATTATTCTAGTAAATCTATCCCCCATAAGGTGATAGCAATGTCTGCAATATATGGTTGTATTGTAGCCACTGCGTCATCTGGACCAGTACACGTTAAAACATTAACATTTTATGCACATAAGTTATCACACCCAAACCTGAAAAAGTAGCATTCACAGAACATTTTTTCCATTCCTGCGGCCAATGGTGTGAGGCAATAAATGACACATCTGTTCCCAAATCCACCATGCCTTCTATTCTTGCCTTCCCTTCGAACATCACCATTAGGGATGGATGAGTTTTTGTTATAAACATTTGCCAGTAAATTTCCGAATTGGTGCTTCCAAAAACCCCTTCTCTTTCCTTATTTTGGTGCTTTCCTGGAATATATGGCAACAGGAGCTGTGCAACTCTTTCTCCTTTTAATAATTTTATTGGTACCATTACCAATATCATGATATGAATTTCTCCTGTGAAATCACTATCTATAACTCCAATGTGGGTATTGACACCCCTACAGGTTAAGCTACTCCTTCCCAATACTAATCCCACTGAACCTTTTGGCAAGGGGCCATATACATTAGCTGGCACCTTATGTACAATTTTAGGTTTAAAATGAAAATCCTGAATAACCAATATATCTCCTGCAGCACTGCCTTCCGTAGTTCTCTTCAGGTCTGCATGAGTTAATTTTTTGTGTGTCAGCTTCTTTGCTGACTGCTTCAGAACTATAGGTGGTTGCTGCCTTTTGGATATTGGGGGGAGGAGGGTCTTATAGAATACCAGAGGGTAAAAGTAGACTGTTTAATTTTTGATTCCCAGATTGTTGGGGGAGGCCCGGGCTAAGCCCTGCTTCCCGTTTCCCAAGTTATCAGAAATGGGATTTCCAAATTTATCTTTTTTTAGATCTACATTCATTAGTCTAATGTCTGCCTTTCCCACATCTAAGGCACATACCAGGAGGCTCCCCTTTTTTGGCCACAATTAAGTTTGCGGCAGTCCCTTTTTAAATGTCCAATTTTGCTACACTTAAAGCATTTCATTTGCATTCCTTCTTTGAAGGCTAAGGCTATCAGTTGGGCTTGATGAGTTGGAGATCCTATGTCCCTAGAGACTCTAATAAAGTCATCTACGGTATCTTTCCCAGACGCCTTGGCCGACTGAATAGCCTTTCTGCATTCAATATTAGCATTCTCTATAGCCAATGTGGATAACAGCATATCTCGAGCCTCTTGATCTTGGATTGTTCTTTTTAAAGAATCCCCAAGATGGGTCAGGAAATCTATAAATGGCTCAGCATTCCCTCACACTATTTTTATGAAGGAAACAGAAGGTTTTCCTGAAGCATCATTGAGCTACCAGGCTTTAAGACAGATTTTTTTCAATGCAGTCAATATGGTTTCAGGTATTGAAAACTGAGCATCTGTCCTGCGCCCGTTAATTGATCTATTGCTACTGGGGCATTGGCGGGGAAGGCATGTTCTCTTAGCATGTTTCTCAGCCTCCTCTTTCCACCAAGCTCTAAATTGTACGTACTGAGGGCTTTCCAAAATTGTATTGGCCATATTCTGCCAATCATTAGGTATCATAGTATTGGTTTCCACAAAAGCTTCCAAGATGCCCATCACATGGTTAGAATTAACCCCATAAGCGCTGGTGGCTTGTTTTAGCATTGAAAGGAATTTAAAAGGATGGACTCAAAATTCACCTCCCACTTTTCTGCATCATCATTAAATGTGCGTCTCACGGGGAAGGCAACAGTGCGGCTTCTCCCATGTTTTGGGACAATTTTGGCAGAATTTTCAAGCATGATATTCTGTAACTGCTGAAATTACAAATCTCCTTGATTTCCCTTTTACTTTAATCAGTTCTTCCTCTAAAGGGGGGGGGGGCCTGAGGGTTCCAGCGGCAGGTCACTCACGATGTCTGGCACCATTATCTCTCTAGGTGGATATACCTGTTTTGTTCCCATTGTTTTTTTCTGCATCTGTGCAATTTTTTGCATGATCTTCTCTAACCATTTGCTAACCCTTTCAATATCTTCACAGTCCCTAATTCGGCCTAGATCTTTTTCACCACTAGATGTCCCTATCTCTTCATCACATAAGCGAGTGCCGAGTTTTTCATCCAGTTTTTCCTCCTCATCCTCGATAATAGGCCGAAAGGCAGTAGCCATGCATTTTGAGGCAGCAGTGTCATCACACATTATAGCAAGCAGGACACAAGTGTTGCACATACATACAGGTTTGATCCCCCAATATCCCATATGGTCCCAGAGCATAGCCAGGAGTGATTCCTGACATCACCAGAAATAATCCCTGAGCATTCATTGCTGGGTGTAAACCCCAAACCAAATCAAAGTCAAAAAATAATAATTTGATGACCTGGTGCAATAGTCTACAGTTGGCAACAAATCATAGAGGAAAAATATATATATATATGCCTCTCAGAGAGCCCGGCAATCTACCGAGAGTATCCCGCCCACATGGCAGAGCCTGGCAAGCTACCTGTGGCGTATTCGATATGCCAAAAAACAGTAACAATAATGGGTCTCATTCCCCTGACCCTGAAAGAGCCTCCAATATGGCAGCATTAGGAAAGACAAGTAAGGAGAGGCTGCTAAAATCTCAGGTCTGGGACGAATGGAGATGCTCAAGTAAATCAATGAACAATGGGATGACAGTGTTATAATGATACAGAGGTGCAATAGTACCAGGAGTAAGGCACTAACCTTTTAAGCTGTCAGATGAATTCAATCCTCAGCAACGCCATGGTCCCTAAGCACTCCCAGGAGTAATCCTTCAGCATAAAGCCAAGAGGAATGAGGACTGTATCCCCAAAACAAAGGAAAAACAAACCAAACAAAGACACTGAAGTTATGTGTAGTACAAGAAGTAAACTGATTTAACAATGGAAGGAAACTATTTAGAGAGCCTGAGCAACAATCCAGCACCTTAGGGAGCTTATCATCCTGGGTGGATCCCAATCACCCCACAGAAGAGTCCCACAAACACACAAAGAGTGATTCCTGAGTACAGAGATAAGAGTAAGCTCTAAGTATCCCCAGGTGAGCATCATGAAGAAAACCATGGAAGAAACTACAGGAACAGCTACCACACAAATGTCAAACATCCTGGCCCATTGGAATCACACATACAGTTGAACAAACAGCCATGGTTTGGCTCACTGGAGTCATGACAGATTGGGTTTGTCCAGATACAATCAGCCCCATACTGCTCTCACCAATGGTCCGCGGGTGCTGGTAGGTCTCCAGCATCACATCCCTGCAGAGTTTCCTCTGAGAGGTGTCCACGCACATCTACTCTTCCGGGGTGAAGCTCCTGGCCACATCGGCGGTCACTATGTCCTGAGTCAGCACGCTCAGGGATTGGGAGCTAGTGCCTATCCCCATCCCATTCATTCCCTTTGCTGTGAGGCCAGGACCCGAGGGCCCTAGGGTGTCTCAGGGCCTTTCCACTCAGAACCAGTCTCCATGCGCACTCCTAGCTGATGGGCCCCAGAAGTCACACTAAGGGAACCTGGACCTGCTCAAGTGAGAGGATGCTATACTAGAAGGTTGTTGGTGTCAGTCTTTGATGACCGCCCCAGGACTAATTCTAGCACCACTGGTCCAGTGAGCACTGCAGAGAGTAACACCTGAGCACAGACCCTGGGACCCATTAGAGGGTCCCTGGGTGCAGCAAAATCCACTGAACACAGATCCCTGTACCTCCACAGCCCGTGATCACTAGGGATGAGAACATGATAACCCATATCCAGAGAGCGACTCAAAGCTGTGTGTGGACATGTGTGCCTATAGGAAATCACAGTTCAGGGTCATCCAAATCCCTCTCAAAACAGGTAAAAGTGACTTTATCCCAACACCTAAACTGGACTCAGATATCGTTTAGGTCACCTCCCTGGGACCAGTGCATGCCCGGAACTGCACATACAGCAGTAAGCGAACGTGAGACTGTGTGACTGAGCAGGGAAGGCTCTTCAGAGAGGGAAGGACAAAACAGAGATAGACATGTCCTGGGGCCCGAGTCATTGTAGCTGCCAGGGCACATATGGGACCAGCACACCCCTGGGGTTCTGATGCCTGTCAGGTGGGAGTCCAGAGCACAGAACCAAGAGGACTTACTGAGCATCTTCACTATGCACAAAAATAAACACAAAAGAAAACAAAGGAGCAGGATGGGTTTAGGGACAGCACATAGAGCTGCCGATCCTGTGTTCCATATGATCCCTGATGCACTGCCAGGTGCAATGCTGGCGTGCAAAGCAAAGAATGATTTTGAGAATCACTTGGTATGCACCCCCAAATTAAACCAAAAAAAAAACCCTAGGGGCCAGGTTTGGACCCCCAGCAATCCGTATAGTTGCCAAGATCAGTCAGGAGCGATCTTTATGCACTGAGCTGTGAGTACTCCTTGAGCACCACTGGGTCCAAATACAACAAAACAAATGACACAAAAGTGGCTTCAAACAGCAGAGTGGGGCGCTCCAATCTGAAGTCTCATCCCAGGGATCTTTCCTGAAGAAACTAGAGAACCGAGGAAACCCGTGTGTTCATGTCACTGCCTCGTGTCATTCTGTCACTCCCCTCCAACCTGGGGAGAGTTTTTCAGAAGGTGCATCACCATTGTCTCCCACCTCTGTTGTTCTGAGGATCAGCAGGAGGCTCTGGGCAAAGACCTGGAGAAGTCAGAGCAGTGGGTGAGAGGAGCACTTCCCCGCCTCCCCACCTCCTCTGACCAGCCACACCCTCAAGCACCAGCTCACAGACCCACCTTGGGGAGACACTGTCAGACGCCTGTCTCCTCTGCAGATGCAAAATGTGTTGGTATCTGTCTTGCCCTTCGGGACAGGAGCTATGGGCCCAAGCTACAGAGGAGGAATCGGTAGCCTTCAGACTCCTCCCTGGACCCCACAGAAAAGTTCCGAGAAGCATAGCCAAGGGCTGACTCTGAAGTCAGGAGCTCCTGCGTGCCAGCAACAGGCCTGCCCTGGGGAACCATAGCCTGGAATGTGGCTCTGCCATGGAGCAGTCACAGACTTGAAGTGAACAATCCTTCAGTTACATTCTTGTAGGGAAGACAAGGACACGAACCTGCACTCTCTCCCGGGGACCAATGTCATTTCTGGACCCAGGTGAGCCCAAGGCACAGTCCTGCTCTGCCCCACTGGACCTGAGCCCATCTGGGTCTGAATCACTCTAATCCGGAATCAGCACATCTGCATGAGCCTCATCCAGCACTCACTCCTGTTGTGCAGGAATATATTTGAAAACTGCACAAACAGCCGGTTGTATAGCAAAATAATCCAAATAACCAGCGAATTAGCTAAAAACCATAGTATGAACTGTGTCTGACAGTAGGAACTTCTTGAGTGAGTCTACTTTATTTATTTATTTTGGCTTTTGGGGGTCACACCCGGCGATGCTCAGGGGTTACTCCTGGATCTGCACTCAGGAGTTACTCCTGGCGGTGCTCAGGGAACCCTATGGGATGCTGGGAATCGAACCCTGGTCGGCCGCGTGCAAGGCAAATGCCCTACCCGCTGTGCTATCGCTCCAGTCCCGTGAGTCTACTTTATACTGTAAATATTCTCTCTGTGGGGCCAGGGCGATATTGCATTGGATACAAGTACAATACTCAGGTACCTTGGCCGCTGGCTGCAGTGATCCCTGAGCTCAGAATCAGGTGTAAGGCCTTAGCACTATAGAGAGCAGCCCAAAACACAGCAACAACAAAATGGCAACTCTAACGAAGCAAAACAAACAAAATAGAACTCATGCGCAAAGACAAATTCTAGCGAGAAACATTTGAAAAGTCAAACAGTGGGTCCTTAAAACCCCATTTTCCAGCATTTCCATGGTTTTCCCTGAATCTTACTTTTTTTTTTCCTGTTCTCACATGTTTTCTGTGCACATGTATATGTGTGTTTGCATATGTATGTGTAAATGTTTCATGTTTGGGCCAGAATTGGCAGTGCTCATGAGGCATTCCTAGGTTTGTACTCTGGATTCACTTCTGGCAAGTCTGGGGGTCACTGGAATGCAGGGGACAGAACCCAGGTTGTCAATGTGCAAAGCAAGTGCCCTATTCGCAGTACTGCTGCTCCAGGTCTTTCTAAGTAAATTTCTTCCCAAAATACCAGGAGTAGTCCCTGACCAAATCTCCCCTTTCCAACAAAACACCAACTATCTTCCTTAAGGAAAAAAAAAAAAAACAACTAAGTGCTTTACTTGCAAAATAGCTGGGGGTCGCCTGATCAGAGAGAGATGAAGAGTGTAGGGTGGGGGTGGTGCTTTGCAACTTGACGTGAGGGAGCAGAATTCCTGATGTGCCAAAAAAAAAAAATTATTGTGGTTCGACAGACAGTACCATGTATAGGGTGCTTGCCTTGATGACCTGATCAATCCTCTGCATCTCATATGGTCCCCCAGCACTGCCAGGAATAATACCTGAGCTCAGAGCTAGAGTAAGCCCTGAGCATCTCTGGGTATGCAACCCCCCACCCACCCCTACCCCTCCACACACACACACACACACACACACACACACACACACAAACCCAAATAACCAAAAAGCCCCAAAAGTAAATTTTCATTGGCAAAACCTGACCACCTGTAGGTCCATTCCCCTCACATAACCCCGGTCCATCACTGCAGCCAGTGAAAAGGATGGATAGCAACAGGGTCTCGTACCATTAGCAGGGCTGTGGTTCTGCCCTCAAAGTGAACCTAAATGTTCTACAGTAGCGATATTAGGGCCAAAGACTCCAACAGTGGGTCAGCTGCACCCCAAGACCACAGCCCTGCGCTCAACCGCCATCCACCTGCCACTGCCTCATCGTGGAGCTGGAGGAGACCCTAGCCGCAGGGGTCCTCCGGGATCACGCACTCACACCCGCGACCCCGGCTCTCCAGTACAGCCCCCACCGCACCCTGCAAAGTTCCACATCCTCCTAAAGCCTCTGCAACACCTCCGAACCACCTGGGGAATGGGGACGAAGTGAAAAACAAGCGCAAAATCACCCCCCAATCTGGCCCGGCCCACAGCTCACAGTGCGGAGATGGAGAGGCACGGGGCTGCTCTTGTCCTGCGACAGAATCGGCCTTCAGGGTCCCCCTTCCACACTGACCACTACTTGTTCCTTCTCCCAGGTAGCGGGCTGACCCACCTGTCTGGGTACAGGCCAGAAAATGCGCCAGAAGACCGTGTCTGTGATGTCACACCACACCCATTCCACTATGGAACCTTGAAAGAGCCAGGCACCCTGCGCTGACAGATATTATGCCCACCCAGGTGAATATGTGCTACAGGGGGGATGGGCTCAGATAAAGGAGTGGAGAGGCAGATGCTGGAGTGGCGGTCACACAGTGGGGGCTGGGGGTGAGAAGTGCCCTTATCTCGTACTGGTCGGTCAAACATTTAACCAATGTTCTCGCACATTAAGTCCATCAGGGAAAACGCAAGTGAGTTGATTCAAGGTAAAACAGGCTGGTAGGTTGTGGGTAGGGCACAGGACAATGAGTTTCTTGGGGAAGTCACCAATCAAGATGGGTGAAAGCAGGGACTCCAAAGCTAGGCCTGGAGATGCAGAGAGGAACTGGCCCAGAAAACTGGAGAGATTGGACAAGAGCAAGGGCACTGCACAGTCAACGCTCTATCCCTTGACAACGTGCGAGCAGTGGCACTTGGCACACAATTTCCAAACCAGAGTATGAACCAAGAGGAATAGTCCGGAAGCTTGACACTTCCACTGAACTTGGTCATCCTGAGTCATTCCCAGTATGCCAAATAGTGGCTGAATAAAACCTAAGAATTGCTAGGTATGGCCCCCCAAAAAGTATATTTGAATAAATCCCAGCCTATCGACCCATCTTAATGAAGGGATACATTTAGTGGAAGGGCAGCAAACCATACAGTTCACTATGTAGCCTTACTTGGTCTCTTGGACAGATCTGAATTGTTTTTATCATTCTGGTTACTACTAGATTGTTGGGTTTTAACTGCTTCTGAATGCAAGTTTTGTTTTCTCCTAAAACTACTGAAATGATGAGGGTGGGGTCCAGAAATGTGGTCACCTTTATTGTAAGGAATCACAGCCTGCTGAGATGGCTGGAGCTTGCGGGTTCTCCCAGGTTCCCAACATTTGTAAAATATTTAATTCCTGTAGTCACTCTCTTCTTTTCCAAGAAGTTGCAAATGTCTATGAACAGCAAAATTCATTTAAACTGCCTCTAACCACCCTATTAAAGAGCCATACCAGGGCCATTTTTATAAGATGATACTTTTCTGGAATATTTTTCTTCAATGCTTAGATCTAAGAAAATATAAACATAAAAAATGCAAAAATGGGCCGAAGCGATAATACAGCGGGTAGGGCGATTGCCTTGCACTCGGCCGACCTGGGTTTCAATTTCCGGCATCCCATATGATCTCCCAAGCACCGCCAGGAGTAATTCCTGAGTGCAAAGCCAGGAGTAACCCCGAACATCACTGGGTGTGACCCAAAAAGCAAAAAAAAAAAAAAAGTGCAAAATGATACAGCCCATAAAGCGTTTGCTTTCACAAGGCTGACCTGGATTCTAAGTCCAGTACCCCATTTCCCACCTCTCAGGTGTGTCCCTGAGCTCAGTCAGTGTAAAGTCTGAGCACAGTAGGGTGTGGCTCCCCAAAACATAATACAGGAATGCCTGAAAAATGAAGATTTGCACGTTTTTCCAACTTCAAAGGATTCACAGAAGCATTGTGTTTGATCTCTGCCATAAATTCCCACAAACTTGGGCCTCTGAGCCAAGTTAGAGAGCAAAGAATGACAGTACAGTACAGCTGGTAATGTCGTCACCTTGCTCCTGGGTTCCATAACCAAGACCCATTATTTACAAATTAACATAGATGTGTAGTCCAAATGCCAGGATACTGGTATGGCTGCAGTCAGGATGATAATCACCAAGTGCCTTTCCATGATGATACTGTCATGGGAAGCTTGTCACACACTAGCAGGACTATTTCCTTCTTAGGTGTACTTTTGTAACACCCCTGACCACCTTGGCCAAAGCATACTTGTTTTACTGAGGGGGTCTGTATTGACCTTACGGACTGTTATTAGGGGATCAAGTCACCTAGCATAAATTTTACTGTATCTACCAAGCCTGGAGGGAAATAGGAAGGCCTTCCCACATTATTAACATACAGATTTCTCTCGAGTGTGCAATTTCATATGAATTCTAAGGCCTGAAGACAGAGTAAAGGCCTTTCCACATGTGTGACATTTATGAGGTTTCTCTTCAACTATGAACTTTTCTGTGCTTAGTAAGATACCAAATTACAGAGAAGGCCTTCCCACAATCCTTACAAATATAAGGTTTCTCTTTAATGTGTGTTTTCTTATGACTACAAAGGTTTGAGGAATGAAAATATGTCTTTCCACATTCCTCACATGCAAAAAGTTTCTCTCTAGTATGAAAACTCCTATGCTGATGAAGGCTGGAAGTGCTACTGAAGGCCTTCCCACACTCCTTACAAATATATGGTTTCTCTCCAGTGTGAATTCTCCTGTGTAAAGTAAGTTTTGAGGATGTGCTAAAGGCTTTCCCACATTCCTGACATACATAAGGCTTCTCTCCAGTATGAGTTTTCAGATGCTCAGTAAGGACTGACCGATGAGTGAAGGCCTTTCCACAAGCCTTACATTTATGAGGTTTCTCTCCAGTGTGAATTCTCCTATGAACAGTAAGTCCTGAGGATGTGCTAAAGGCCTTCCCACATTCCTGACATACACAAGGCTTCTCTCCAGTATGAATTCTCCTGTGATTCAAAAGGCTTGAAGAATAAGCAAATGCCTTCCCACATTCCTTACAGATATACGGTTTCTCTCCAGTGTGATGTTTCTTGTGTGTACAAAGGCTTGAGTAATAAGCAAAGACCTTCCCACAGTCCTGACATGAATATGGTTTCTCTCCAGAATGACTTTTCTTGTGACGAGAAAGGTTTGAGTAGCAACTGAAGGCCTTCCCACAGTCCTGACAAGCGAAAGTTTTCGTTCCTGTATGAATTTCCCTGTGGACACTAAGTTGTGAAGACAGGGTAAAGGTCTGTCCACATTCCTCATATGCATGGGGTTTCTCTGCAGTATGAAGTCTCCTATGTGTAATAAGGTTTGAGGGGGAAGTGAACGCCTTCCCACAGTCCTTACACATATCCAGTTTCACTCCACTGCGGATCTTTGTACTATCATACCAGGAAGTTGCCTGACTCAACTTTTGTCCTCGCTGTTGACAATCCTTGGGATTCTGAACACTGTGGCTTTCTAAGGGAAGATCAAGATGCTGAGAACATGGGAAGGCTCCCCCACAATAGTTACTCTTGGATGGGTTCAGTCCATGGTGTCTTTGCTTGTTGGCACGTTTGCGTGACTGACTCACTATAAATGGTATTCCTTTTCCACAATCCAGGGGCTGCCCCACTGAGGGAGTTTGTGTCCTAAAATTGAGGACAACAGATTGTGAGGAGCATTTCCGAGAGGAGGGCTTCTTCAGAGTGAGGTCACTCTTTCCATTCTGATCACCTTCAGAAGATATACCACCTGTCTTGGCATCCTCATGGGTATGAGGGCAGGACTGCTCACTCGAGACTTTGTCACAGTGCGCAGGATCAGAGACATTCCACCTGGGCTGGCTGCTTCCCTGTAGAATAGGAGAGGAGGATTCCAATTACTTTGCTATTCCTTGAGTCTCCCTGTCAAAAGAAACTAATGCCGGCAGGTTGGTTTCTAACATTTCCATCACAAGGAATGCAATTCCTGACATGTGAATGGCTTTTCCATGGAAAAGCTAATGTTCCTACATGGTGGATTCACAAAACAAAAGGATACAGGGTGATTAAGCTGTCAACTCAATAAACAGATACATTAAATGGAAATAAGTCCCCTGTAGAAAACCGAAGTAGTTTCAAGCAAAATAAAATACACCTGTGTCCAGTTCGGTTCTAGCTCAGTGTGGAGCCAGTGAAGCGTGTGTGAAGGCAATGCTGCAGCCACATACAGACAAGAAGGACCAAGGATCCACTGAAAACATCTCACCACAAGTTGGTTCCTCGCCCGGATCAATGCATGTTTTTTTTGTTCTTCTTGTTTTGTAGTTTATTTCATTTGAGGGGCCCACACCAAGCAGTGTTCAGGGATCACTGTTAGTGAGGCTCTGGGACCATATGGGGTACTGGGGATGGAGCCCAGGTTTCCATCCTTGTGTAAAATAAGTCCCCTTCCCATTGTACTATCACTAGTGCCAACAAACCAGTTCTTTCAAACAATTAAACTTGTGCTTACTTTCAGTGGAATGAAAAATTACAGTATTTCTTACATATTAAAGATAGGAGGAATTGGGGCTGGAATGATAGTACAGTGGGAAAGGTGCTTGTGTAGCATGTGGCAGACCCAAGTTTAAGCCCTGGCATCCCACGGGTACCCTGAGCACTGCCAGGAGTAATTCCTGAGTGCAGAGCTAGGAGTAACCCCTCAGCATTTCTGCGTGGGAATGAAAAGGAGGAGGAGGAGGAGGAGAAAGAAGAAGGAGGAAGAGGTAGAAGAAGGTGGAGGAGGAGGAAGAAGAAGAAGGAGGAGGAAGAGGAAGAAGGAAGAGGAAGAGGAAGAAGAGGAAGAAGAAGAAAAATATCTTTAGATTTAAAATGACTGATTTTAGCACCCAGTGAGACTACAGACCCTCTACTCCCAGCATTAGGCTCCAAAGTTCCTCATGCAATGCCCAGACTTTCACCTTTCAAGTCACAATCAGTTCCCGCGAGCTACCCCACCGGCATAATATTTATATTCAACACGCAAATCATACCAGCTCACTCCTATTCAGAGACCCCATTCTCAAGTCAAACTGCTGCAATGCCAAATCCTGAAGCTGCAGCTTGAGTTCTGAAATCAAACACAATACAAAACGGAAGAATTAGTGATGGAACATATTTCAGTGAGATCCACTGCAGGGATTGATGAGAGCAGCTTGGGAATTCACAAAATGACTTTTTGTGTTTTGTTTTTTTGACCAGACCTGGTGTTACCAGGGGGGACCATATCGGATGCCACGGATTCAATCTGAGTCGAACATACGAAAGGCAAGTAAATAGTACTTTGCTGTACTATCACTCTAGCTCAAATTAGCCTAGTTATGGGCTCACTCATTCACTGTTTAAAAAGAAAAGCAAAGATATTCTTAGGGAGTTATAGAAAACAGCAGGTAGGGCATTTGCCTTGCATGAAGCTGACAGGGGCCGATCCCTGGGCACCACCAAAAGTAACCTCTGAGAACTGCCAGGAAAAAACTCTGAAAATCCCCAGCTCAAAATTGAAACAAAAAATTTCAGTTCATATTATGACAAAACATACTATTGATCTGAGGGCAAAGAAAAGCATGACAGAGAGAGCAGAGAGGAATCCAGTTGATCCTGAAGAGGGCATGCAGACTTGGGAGGCTGTACAACCAGGCTGGTAAGGCAAAAACTTGAGACAAGGGCCATGAATCCCACGGACTATTCTACATGCTGGACAGATGAATCACTTAAATCACTTAATCCCCATTATTCATCGATTTATTCGAGCGGGTGCCAGTAACGTCTCCATTCATCCCGGTTGCGTGCTAGCGTAACCCAATGGTATCTGTTCGTTCTAGGAACATGCAGAGCCTCAAACCGATCATTTAGGGTCTTGACGAAGAAGTCTGACCATCTTATGGGTGGGCGTCCACGTGATCTTTTGATGTCCCGTGGAATCCAATCGGTAATGGCTCTAGTCCAGCGGTTGTCTGTAAACCTCATTACGTGTCCAGCCCATCTGATTTTTGATGTCTTGGCAAAATGAAGAATAATGAAATGAATGAAGACAGATGAAGAATAATGATAAAGCCAAGAAAGTAAGGCATAGGATCATTCCATAAGGGACAGTACAATGGAGTGAGGGGCAGTGTGAGTGCAGCACAGTCACCTGGATACAGGAGCCCGAAGCCCCCGGTTCAGCAGTGTGATTCACACACGCTCAGGGAACTGACACACTGCCCAGGGCCCCAGCCAGGGAGAGTTCACAGACACTCACCTGCACACACGCCTCTCCTCCCCAGCCTCAGGGCTCCTCTTTCCAGCCAAGAGATCACTTCAGGCTTCACCCCTGAATGCCCTGCATCCCACAGAGATAAAGCATACATTAGTGACAAGGAAAAGGTGACAGGTCAACCCTATGTCCCTAATAAAATCAGGCAAACTCCTAAAAAGATATGAACAGAATCTCCCAGATTGGAGGTTATCAGAGAAATAAATCCCAGGTTTTAGTTTCAGAGTGAAATTGAGTCAGACAGAAGTTTCCCAAGAACCACTGAAAGTGAACCCAAGCACTGAAATAAAACAACGTCTGATGAGGTGAGGCCCTAAGAAAGAAATGAACGTGTGGTCGTAGGGATAGTTCAGCATGAAGGGTACATGCCTGACACACACATACGTGTTTGTTCCCTGGCATCCATACAGTTCAATAGTACTGCCGGGAGAAATTCTTGAATATATACCTAGGAGTAATCCCTGAGCATTGCTGGATATAGCCACCTAACTAAATCAAAACTGAAGAAAAAAAATCCAAAGAAACAAAAAAAAATAAAGTTGAAGGCCAGGTGCAATAGTACAGTGGGTAAGATAAGCCTGTGAATTAAACCACAGCACCCCCGTGGGTCCCAGAGCACT
Organism: Sorex fumeus; assembly: GCF_029834395.1. NCBI lineage: Eukaryota > Metazoa > Chordata > Mammalia > Eulipotyphla > Soricidae > Sorex > Sorex fumeus. The sequence goes on from NW_026606076.1 coordinate 6,822,621, forward strand.
GCCAGGTGTGATCCTTTAGCACAGAACCAGGAGGAATGTGGACTGTGGCCCTGAGTCAAAACCCAAAGTAAAACCAAAACAAATACACTGACGTGAAGGGTAGAACAAGATGCAAATTGATTTAGCAATGAAGGAACTATTCACAGAACCTGAGTGACATACAGTGTGTAGGGTGCTTTGCCATGCACAAAGCTGACCCAGTAATAGCTGACAATTGCCTAGTACAGCCAAATAACAAAAACAGAAAACAACAAGTTCAAAAAAAGAATTATCCGTATAGCTGATCGCTGTTAAAAATCCTGGCCTGGGGCTGGAGCAATAGCACAGCGGGTAGGGCGTTTTGCTGCCGACCTGGGTTCAATTCCCAGCATCCCATATGTTTCCCAGGAGTGATTCCTGAGTGCAAAGCCAGGAGTAACCCCTGAGCATCCCCGGGTGTAACCCAAAAAGCAAAATAAATAAATAAATAAAAAATAAAAATCCCTGGGGCTGGAGCAATAGCACAGTGGGTAGGGCGTTTGCCTTGCACGCAGCCAACATGGCCAACACAGGTTCGATTCCCAGCATCCCATATGGTCCCCCGAGCACCGCCGGGAGTGATTCCTGAGTGCAGAGCCAGGAGGAACCCCTGAGCATCGCCGGGTATGACCCAAAAAGCAAAAATAAAATAAAATAAAAATCCTGGCCTGTCAGAATCACGGCCCCAATTGAATACAGCCCAGCCCAGCCCAGCCCCCAGGTGCCCACATTGGTTCGTCCAGGCAGTCGGCACCCATGCTGCTCTCACCAACGGCTCGCAGGTGCTGGTAGGTCTCCAGCATCACGTCCCTGTACAGCTTTCTCTGATCGGCGTCCAGGCACATCCACTCCTCTGGGGAGAAGCTCACAGCCACATCGGGGAAGGTAACTGCGTCCTGAGCCAACACACAGGGGAACGGGAGTCAGGGCCCAACTCTACTCCATTCCCAGGCTGTGAGGATGGGACACCTCAGGACCCTTAAGGGTCTCTGGGCCTCTCTCGAGAGAGAAACCAGCCTCAATTTCTTTCTCTCCATGCGCCTCCCTAGCTGACGTGGAGAAATCACTCCAGACATTACTCTAAGGCAGCCGGATCTGTTAAAATATGAAGAAGCTAAACAGGAAGGTTTCTGGAGGCGCCAGTCTTGCACACAGCCACCCGCAGGCCAATCCCAAAACACTGGTCCAGTGAGCACTGCAGAGTAACAACTGAGCACTGAACCAGCAAGATCAAAAGCCCATATCCCTCTTCTAGCGATGAGAAGGGGACACTCGATGTCCAGCAACCAACTTAAAAGTGTATGAGGACACATGTGTATGTAGGACTCGGAACTCACCATTCAGGGCTGCCCCAAATCCCTGTCGAACCAGATGGAAGTGTCTTTGTTTGGTTGGCTTTTTGATTATCCCCTGGTGATGATCAGGTGTTCCTCCTGGCTCTGCACTCTGGAATTACTATTGCTGGTACTCAGAGGACCATATGGGATGAAGATGATTTATCCTGGACCGTGCAGAAAATGCCCTAGCGCTGTGCTAGCTTTCTGGCCCCATATAAAAGTGTCCTGACATACAACACTTCTGGCGATCCTGTCTGGCTCCCTGGGACCAGCGCATACAGGAGCATGACACTGTGTGACTGAGCAGACGAGGCTCTCAAGAGCAGGATGGACAAAATAGGGGAAATGTCCTGGGGCCAGAGTCATTGCAACTGTCAGAGCATATATGGGGCCAGCAGGCCACAGGGACCTCTATGCCATTCAAGGATGATTCCAAAATACAGAGCCAACACAAAGCCCTGAGAAGCTCCACTATGGGATAACAACAAAAACAACAGAAAACAAAACAGCAGGATCAAGTATTGTTACAGCGGGTCCAGGGTCAGCAGGTAGGACTGTCAACCCCCACTGTCCCATATGGTCCCCCAAGCACTGCAGGTGCAATGTCAAGTGCAGAACCAGGAATATACCCTGAGAATCACCAATGTGAATCTCCCAGCACCTCACAAAACAAAGAAACTGAGGAAGTCAATCTTGTACCCACCACAGCTCGTAGGGTTCCCAAGACCTGGCAGGAGTGCTCCTTGAGCACTGAGTTTCGAGAACTCATTGAGCACCATTAGGTGTCGCCTCCAACCCAAATACAACAAAACAAACAAAGAACAAAGTGGCCTCAAACAGCAGAAATTCGGACCCTCAGGCCAGGATCCACATTCCAAGTCTCCTTTCTCAAACCCAGAGACACACAGCCCTGGAAGCCTGTGAGCTCCTGTCACCGCATCATGTCGCCACATCATTCTCCTCCCACCTGAGGACAGTGTGTCAGATGGCGTGTCACCATCGTCTGCAGCTTCTGTAATTCCTGAGGATCAGCAGGAGGCTCCGTGGAAACACCTGTAGGATAATCAGAGCCATGAGCACCAGAGAGGAGCACAACCCCTGGCCCTGACCAGAAGTCCCAGCATCGGAGCAGACAGGATCTGGCCAGCCTCACCCTTAGGCACAGTTCATAGACCCACCCAGGGAGACACTGCCAGATGTTCCTTCCTCTCCCGAGGACACAGAAACGGCTGAAATCCAGGCTGCCCATCACTCTCAGGGTAGATAAGGCAAGTAGCTGACCTGCTGTCCTATCTCTCAGACCCTGGGTCCACTCTAACTGAAAACGTTATAGTATTTAAATAGAAATGTAGCAGAATAGATGACAATATTTAGGTCCTGGAACCAGAGCAATAGCACATAGGGAAGGGCAGTCGCCTTACTCATAGTTACCCCCGCATCCCATAAGGTCCCCAAAATCCACCAGGAGTGATTCCTGAGTGCAGAGTCAGGAGTAAGCCCAGACTACTGCTGGGTGTGGTGCCAAACCAAAAACAGACACAAGAAAAAAAAATGTGAGTTGTGTACTGAGTAGAAAAAAGAACATCTAATTTCACAACTTTCTGGACTTTACCCAGTGCAAAAGATTCTTTATGATGGTCACAGGGATAGCACAGAGCATGGGGTGCTTGCCTGGCACATATTTCAACCAAGTTTCAATCCCCATCGGCCCAAAGGGGTCCCAAGCATTGCATGGGGTGATCAATGAGCAGAACCTTCTATTTCAGAGGAGACCTCAAGGAGCAACCCTTGAGTATCACCAGCCATGGCCTCCAACCAAAAATAAACCAATAAATTTGGGGGCTGGAGCTATAGCACACTAGGGTATTGGCCTTACATTTGGCTGACCTGTGTTCAGTCCCCAGGACCCCACTGAGTACTATAAACAGGAACCACAGGGTATGACCCAAAAAACAAATAGAAAAAGTAGAATTTATTAGTCAACCCCCACCAGCCCACTTTGTAAGACACAGGTTTGGGTTTTGGGGCCACAAGTGGAAGAACTTTGGGCTTATTCCTGCGGTGCTTCAAGGACCCTGTGTTGTGCCAGGATTGTCCCATGACAGGCTGCTTGCAAGTCCAGGGCCTGTACTCCTGACCTATCTCTGACCCAGGGATTCATATTCTATATAAATCCTGTGAACCCTGTGATATGACACAGATTGGCAAGATGAGGGTCCAGGGATGAGGCCCAGAGGGTAGAGACCATGACAGGGCTGCTGGCACCTGGCAGTTGCCAGTATGACTAAGGCCGTAGCACAAGCTGCAATTTTAAAGGTTCCAAGGGGCCAAGAAGAGAGACCAGTGGGCAGGGCACTTGCCATGCATATGGCAGACTCAATTTCACATCCTGAATCCCCAAGGAGTGATCCCTGAGCACTGCTGAGTTTGGCAGAAACCCCACCTCAACTCCTCTAACCTCCCAAATAAAGCCAAAGAGGAAGTTATCTGCCAACAGCAGAGATGTGAAATCTAGCAGTATAATCTCAAGGGTCAGTTATTTGGTTTGTTTTTGTCTGGGGGCCACACCTGGCGATGTTCAGAGCTTACAGGCCAGGTTTCACAGGCTACACGATTTTATTCATTGGAGAGTGTGATTTCATGTAAGAAATATAAGAGGGGAAGTACACTTGACCCAAAAGAAATCTTATTGGTGAATTTTGCTCAGAGACTTCAACCCCTTCATTTTCCTCCTGACAGGCTCTTGTTGAAAGTCTTCCAGAATGTTCACACCTGAGAACTTCTAATGAAGGTATGAACAGGAGGGCAGGAAAGAGCTCACTGGGCTGCAGCAGATGCAGGCTAGCTGGAAGCCCAAGGAGCCTTTTCTGGTACCTTCACTAAGCACAGTGCAGGGCGCAGCCCTCATGCACTGACACGTGTGGCCTGAAATCCCATCCCACCTGATCCCCAAGGAGTGAGATAAAAAACCCAGGGAGAAAAGCTCAAAGAACAGAGCACCTGCTTTAATGGTGGGGGATGTGGCATCTCAGAGACACATGGACAGAGGGGCAGAGTGCCTGACCATCTCCAAATTAGTAGCAAAACATGAAAAACAAAACAAAAAGGCAGAAGAGAAGCCCAAAACTGCCCAAAAAAGTACTTAAAAAATGCTCATGACAAAAAAAAACGCTCAAGACAAATCCTGGAGTGAGTTTTTTGGGGGGGCAGGTTTGTGGGAGACACCCAGCAGTGCTCAGGAAACCCTACGGGGTGCTGGGGATCGAACCACTAGGCCACATGCAAGGAAAGTTACCTGTTTCCTCTCCTACTACTCCAGTCCTTTCTTTATTATCTTTTGTGGTATTTGGGTCACTCCTCTCGATGCTCAGACAATCCCATGGGGTGCCAGGGGATCGAATCCAAGTTGGCCCTGAGCAAGACCAATGCCCTCCTGGCTGTACCCAGAGAGTAAGACATTTAAAACCTAGTGCAGTTGGTCCCTGCAAACCCCGTTTCTGCAAGTACTCACCTGAACAGAAGGGGGAGCCTCTGGTCTGGGAGAAATGGACAACGGGGGATGCTCACAAGCTTGACAGGTGAAGCAGAAATTCTTTCTCTGGAAAAAAATAAAATCATATAGAGTTAGCAGAGATAATAGAGTTGACAGGGTCCTTTTCCTTCAATCAGCTAAGCTGAGGTAAATATGTAAAAGTACATAGGTATGTAAACGTAAAAGTACATTTCTCCACCCCAGCACTGCCAGGAACTATGCCTGAGCTAAGATCCAAGAGTAAGCCCTGAGCACTTGCCAGCTGTGGCCCCAAAACTCACTGTATCACCACTGTCATCCCATTGTTCATCGATTTTCTAGAGAGTGCCCCAGTAACGTCTCCATTTGTCCCAGCCCTGAGATTTTAGCAGCCTCTCCTTACCCATCCTTCCCAACGGTGCCTTATTGAAGGCTCTTTCAGGGTCAGGGGAATGAGACCCGTTACAGTTACCCCTTTTGGAATATCGAATGCACCATGGGGAGCTTGCCAGGCTCTACTGTAAGGTCCAAAAATTACAATTAAAAATAACAATAATAGAGGCTGGAGCGATAGCACAGCGGGTAGGGCATTTGCCTTGCATGAGCTGACCTTGGTTCAATTCCCAGCATCCCAGATGGCCCCCCCAAGCACCGCCAGGAGTAATTCCTGTGTGCATGAGCCAGGAGTAACCCCTGTGCAACTCCAGGTGTGACCCAAAAAGCAATAAATAAATAACTAACAATAATAAATTAAAATTTGGGGGGGCTAGAGCGATAGCACAGCGGGTAGGGTGTTTGCCTTACATGTGGCCAACCCGGATTCGATTCTCAGCATCCCATATGGTCCCTTAAGCACTGCCAGGAGTAATTCCTGAGTGCATAAATCAGGAGTAACCCCTGTGCATCACTGGGTGTGACTGAAAAAGGAAAACAAAAATGTAAAAAAATAAAAAATAAATTAGAATTTTCCAGTGCATAAGGGCTGGAGAGATAGCAGTTAAGGTTCTTTTGCTGCATGTGGCCAACCCAGGTTTGATTGCCGGCATCCTATATGGTTCCCTGAGCACCATCAGGCATGATATCAGAGTGCAGAGGTAGAAATAATCCCTGAGCATTGTTAAGTGTCTCCCACCAAGAATTTTTTTAAAACTTACTAAAAATTAATTATTTGAAATAAATAAAGTTGTGGTAGCCAATGGTGATCCTAGATTATATTATGAGAGGGTTTGAGGCACACCCAGCAAGTACCCCAGCTACTTGCTGCTAAGATTGCACACTTGGTTGCAATATCTCGTGTGGCCCGACACAGTCCTGATGCAACCCCCTACCTCACCAGACTACTGCATTCTCTTTAAGCTCTGCATCTCCCCAGATCCCAAAAGCGTACTGGAATAGCATGAAACATGTGAAAATAAAGGCTCCGCCAAATACTTTTGAGCCCCAAGCATGAAAAAAAACGTGCACCCCCTGCATCCCACAGGGCAGGAGTACATCCCACAGTACATTGGGAGGGGCAGCGTTCACCTTGCATGCAACTGACCCCAGACTGAGTCCCAGCACCCCTTAGGATCCCAAGTACTACCTACCAGGAGTGTCCCCTGAACACCGCAGTTATCTTTCAAACAATAAACAACACTTTTTTTTTTCTTTTTGGGTCACACCTGGCGATGCACAGGGGTTACTCCTGGCTCTGCACTCAGGATTACTCCTGGCGGTGCTCAGGGGACCATATGGGATGCTGGGAATCGAACCTGGGTCGGCCGTGTGCAAGGCAAACGCCCTACCCGCTGTGCTCTCTCTCCAGCCCTAAACAAAACTTTTTAAAAAAATTTTTTTAAAAAAATTTTTCAATCAGCCTAATCAGTGGCTGAATAAATAGCAGTACTCCTACATAAAAAAATTTTTTTAAAAAAGTTATTTTTCTTTTAGGGGCTGGAGCAATAGCACAGCAGGTAAGGCATTTGCCTTGCACGCGGCCGACCCAGGTTCGATTCCCAGCATCCCATATGGTCCTCTAAGCACCGCCAGGAGTAATTCCTGAGTGCAGAGCCAGGAGTAACCCCTGTGCATCACCAGGTGTGACCCAAAAAAGAAAAAAAAAAGTCTGGGTTCCAGGGCTAGAGCGATAATACAGCACGTAGGGTGTTTGCCTTGCACACGGCCGACCTGGGTTCGACTCCCAGCATCCCATATGGTCCCCTGAGCACCGCCGGGAGTGATTCCTGAGTCCAGAGCCAGGAGTAAACCCTGTGCATCTCTGGGCGTGACCCAAAAAGAAAAAAGAAAAAAAAATTTAAATGACCACCTCCCACCCCCTGTCTCCCAACACACACACACACACACACACACACACACACACACACACACACACACACTGACAAGGGGAACCAACGCTTTTGCCCTGACCCCATAAGTACCCTAGCGAATGAAAGGAGGCCAGCAAAGGGCAGGGCAGATCTGGGGACATTCCTAGGACTTTCCCCAGCCCCATACCTGTAACCACCTGGGGGCTCCGTGCGTCTACAAGGGAACTAATGAAGAGGTGGCACGAGCACGCCCCACCGGTGAGGCTCCCTCTGGCTCTGCCCCTTTCTTTCGCACCAGCCTCGGGTCCAGATATCCCACAGGGTGTCCCCCGCCCCAGCCTCCCAGGAAGGATCCCTGAGCTCAGAGTCAGCCCGGAGCAATGCAGGGGACAGCCCTAAAACCGTTAAAAAAAAAAAAAGTTTGAGGGGGCTGGAGCAATAGCACAGCAGGGAGGGCGTTTGCCTTGCACGCGGCCGACCCGGGTTCGATTCCCAGCATCCCATAAGGTCCCCTGAGCACTGCCAGGAGTGATTCCTGAGTGCATGAACCAGGAGTGACCCCTGTGCATTGCCAGGTGTGACCCAAAAAGAAAAAAAAAAAACGTTTGAGGGGGCTGGAGCAATAGCACAGCGGGGAGGGCATTTGCCTTGCACGCGGTCGACCCGGGTTCGATTCCCAGCATCCCATAGGGTCCCCTGAGCACCGCTAGGGGTAATTCCTGAGTGCAGGAGCCAGGAGTAACCCCTGAGCATTGCCGAGTGTGACCCAAAAAGCAAAAAAAAAAAAAATTGTTTGAAATGAAAATACTTTCACTTCTGTTTGTTCCAATGTTGCTGCCTCTGCTGAAACTTTTCGAGCCACTTTTGCTTTTCCCAGCTCGTTTTTTTTTTTTTCTCACGCGTCAGCCCTGAGCACCGCGGGTTGCGGCCGGCGCCCGCCCCGCGGGATTAGCGACCCCCCTTAAGCATCTTTCTAAATAAGTTCTACTCAGTAAAAACGACCTTTTTCTCCCTCAAAATCAATTTATAAACAAGATAAACCTTTCGGCAGGAGCGCTCGGTGCCTCCCGCCACCCCGGGCCACCGCCCCCCAGCGACCCCACCGCCCACAAGGCGGAGACCCGGGAGGTTCAGGGCGCTCAGAGCGACCACTCAGCGGACAGCGCGGAAAACGGCCCTCCGGGACCCCCCTATTCCCTGTCGGGACCCCCTCACCCGCTCCTACCCCAGTCCTTAGGCTCCGCCACAAAGTCGGCTGACTGCAACTTCCGCCAGGAACCTGGAAAGGCTTCAAGGGGAAAAAAAAAATCCGATTCCATGGCGTCACCTACATTTCCGGTCAGAGTCTTAAAGGGCCACGCTCCAAATATTCCGGACCAGGTACTTTCTGGTCAGGAAAGTTCTTTTTTTTTTTTTTTTTTCCTTTTCTGGTCTTGGATCAGGTCACCAGGACATCTGGGGCGTCACCAGGTCTGGGGTAGTTGGAGAGTGAAAATCTGAACAGATGGCATATGGAGCAGAAAGTCTTTATGTTTTCACTGAGGGAAAATTCACAAAGATTCCTTTGCAAACGCCCACCAGGACCACGCCACAGTCCTGACACACCCCACAAAAATATTGCTCAGGAGGGTTGGAGCAATAGCACAGCGGGTAGGGCGTTTGCCTTGCACGCAGCCAACCCGGGTTCTATTCCCAGCATCCCATATGGTCCCCTGAGCACTGCCAGGGGTAATTCCTGAGTACAGAGCCAGGAATAACCCCTGTGCATTGCCGCATGTGACCCAAAAAGCAAATAATAATAATAATAATAATAATAATAATAATATATTGCTCAGGAATTAGTGGGCGTTAATATTCAGATGTCATGATGTTTTGTGTTTATTAAATCGCTTTTGGGGGTCACCTTCAGTAGTGCTGAGGACTCATTCCTGAGTGCTTAGGGATCACTCCGCACTGGCTCAGGGAGCCCTCTGTGGTGCTATGGATGGAACCTGGGTCAGCTACTTTCCAGTTGGACTATCTCTGAGTCCTGATTTTTATTTTAATCCCACTGAACTTCCAGTTGTTAGAGTAGCTTCAACTGTTCATGTTCTCACAGTTACAGGAGTTAGCTACAAACCAAGTGAATCACGTGGCCCAGAATTGGGGATTTAGGGCTAGCCCAGAAGGGGGCTCAGGAATTGGTTGACGAATAGGAAAGTATTATATGTGTAAGCAAAATTCCTGTTTGTGTTTGTGTGTGTGTGTGTGTGTGTGTGTGTTCATAGCCATTTGTGCTCTCAAGCTACTCCTATCTCTGTGTTCAGCAACTTATCAAATAGTGCTCAAATTAGACAATGCAGTGAACTCAACTGGGATCTAAAATGGATAATCCACATGAACAAAATGTCCCTTCACTGCTGTATAGCTAATTAATCTTTAAGTAGTTTAGTAGTAGATAAATTATCCAACAAAAATTAAATTCTTTTAAAAATTTGAACCAGTGGGCAAGAACCAGTGGGCACAGCAGGTCTGCAGGAGAAAGTCTTTTTTAGAAATGTTGGCCTATTTTTCGGCTATGATGATGTTTCTTATAGTAAAATATAAAGTTTACTTAGTTTAGAAGTTTATTTTTTAGTTAGTGGAGTTATTTGATAAGTAAACTAGTATACTGAATTTCTTGTAAAAACTCCACAAGTTGTGGAGTAAAAATAGGACCAGTTGGTTAGGGTCCCCAAAAGTGAGGTGGTTAAATATCAATAGTCGATTGCTTTGTGTAATCACTTGTTCATACTTCTATAACAATGCTTCTTTCACTATCTCACATAAATTTACTGGGTGCCAGGATATGAGCCCAGTGAGTTAAACTGATATTGTGGGTTCTTATGAAAATGACAGGTACCCAGGTTGTATTTTTTTTTTTCCCTAACCAAAAGCCTGTGCTTCTGCTGGGAGGCTGTTTCTCTTGCCTAGCAGGACAGCCCGCCAGCTGATGTGAATATACTCCTCCAAATTTTATTCTTTTGATATCTCTGGTGGTCTTTGAATCTTAACCCCACGACATTTGTAGCTTTGTGAGAGAGAGCAAGAAGGACAATTCCTCCCATAGAGGTAATCAAGGGGTGTGTGGTGGAGGCTATTGGGGAATGGTGGGAGGGGAAACAGGGGACATTGGTGCTGGGAAGTGTGCCGTGGTGGAGGGATAGGTACTGGATCATTGTATGACTGAAACCAATTATGAACAATTTCTTATGGTCTATCTCATTGGTATTCAATTTAAAAAATTTAAAATAATAATAAAAAATTAATGTGGAGTACATGTTCAATTCAATCTACTCCACTCTCTACTCCCAATCTGTTTAATCAATCAGCTGAATATATAGCAGTACTTCCACATTAAAATTTTTTTACGGGCCCTAGTGATAGTGCGGGCTGGAGAGATAGCACAGCAGGTAGGGCGTTAGCCTTGCACGCGGTCTATCGGGGTTCGATTCCCAGCATCCCATATGGTCCCCTGAGCACCGCCAGGAGTAACTCCTGAGTGCAGAGCCAGGAGTAACCCCTGTGCATCGCCAGGTGTGACCCAAAAAGCAAAAATATAATAATAATAATAAATAAATAAGGTAAAGGTAAAAGGTAAAGGCCCTCCCGTTGATCGTCGATTTGCTCGAGCGGGCCCAGTAACGTCTCCATTGGAGACTTTGTTGTTACTGTGTCTGGCATATCGAATACTCTCGGTAGCTTGCCGGGCTCTCCGAGAGGGGCGGAGGAATCGAACTCGGGTTGGCCATGTTGGCCGCATGTAAGGCGAACGCCCTACCCACTGTGCTATTGCTCCAGCCCGCACTATCACTAGGGCCCACAAATCAGTTCTTTGAAATAATTAACACTTGTACTAACTTTCTATAGGAGGCAAACTCACAGTCTTCCATTGGTATGAAAAATAATAAAATTTCTTTAGATTACTGATTTAGGTTACTGATTTCAGTGCTTAGTGAGACTAGGCCCTCTACTCCCAGCATTAGGCTCTGGATTTCCTCCCTGTAGTGCTGAGAGACCATAGATGTGGTGGCAGGGATGGAGCCTGGACCCCACTTGCAAGTCACATGCTTGCTCCACTGAGTTATCCCACCAGGCATAATAATATTTCTTTTGAGTGAGTGAATCTTACCGGCTCACTTGTATTCAAGTGACCCCATTTCCAAATCAAATTACAGCAATGCAAAATCCTGAATCTGTGGTGAGTTCTGAAATCAATCACAATAGGCAAGGTAAGAATTAGTTGAATGACACCTGATTGAATAGGTAGAGTAGGAACCATCTCTATGGTTCTCACAGTCCAAACAGGCCCACAGCAAAGGGAAGACCATTAGGAGAATCACTATGAGGGCTGGAGCGATAGCACAGCGGGTAGGGCGTCTGCCTTGCACGCAGCCAACATGGCCGACCCGAGTTCGATTCCTCCGCCCCTCTCGGAGAGCCTGGCAAGCTACTGAGAGTATTCGATATGCCAGACACAGTAACAACAAAGTCTCTAATGGAGACGTTACTGGGCCCGCTCGAGCAAATCGATGATCAACGGGAGGGCCTTTACTTTATGAGGAGCTTGACAGTCCCCAAACTAGCTTTTTGGGTTCTGTTTTTTCACTGGACCTGCTGATGTTCTGGAGATCATATGGGATGCTGGGGATCAAGTCTGAATCAGACACAAACAAGGCAAGGGCCCTCCCTGATGTACTGTAGCTCCAGCCCACACTAGCTTTGTTATTGTCTCACTCATTCACTATACGTACATAAAAATACTTTTTAGCTGGTCAGAAAGTGAACAGCAGATAGGACATCTGCCTTGCATAAGCCTGACAGGGGCTGATCCCTGAGTACTGCCAAAAGCCACTCCTGAGAATGGCCAGGAAGAACACCAAACCCCAAAACAAAACATAAATAAATTTCTTAGTATACTCAAAAACCATGCTACTGATCCAAGGGGAAAGTTAAGCATGGTGACAGAGAGGGCACAGGAGGTCTAGCTGCTCCTGAGAGGGCACCCAGACACTGCAGGCTGTACAGCCAGGAAAGTGAATGCAGATAGGGGGACAAAGGGTACCAAATCTCATGGATGCATGACAGATGAAAAAGAATGGAGCAAAAAGAAGCAAGCAAAATGCGGGATCATTCTGTGATGGACAGTCCAGGGGACTGGAGGGCAGGTAAGTTGTGCATGGATCATGGGACAATGAGTTTCTCGGGAAAGTTGGGGTGAAAGCAGTGATTCCGAAGATAACCCTGGCAATGCAGAGTGGAACTGGCTGAGCAGCAGTCTAGAGAGCTGATGAGAGACTGGAACAGGAGCAAAGGCTGGTAAGAACATCAAAGAGCACTGTCCGGCCAACACTCTACCCCTTGACAACACACAGCAGTGGACCCTCACCTACAAGGAAAATTGCAAGAGGCAGTTTCAAAAACCAACTTTTGGGAACAGTATGCAGCCAGAACGGTAGTGAAAGAGGAAGCCTCGGTTTACCCTTGACCGCTACTGTGAGCAGTTCCACTTTTGGATGGCCCATCCTACATTTTTTGACTCCCTGAAAATTCCTAGGCTTTTCTGATAAACAGGGAGTTAACAATTGTTCATCATAAACTGCCCCAGAGTCTTAAGCTCACAGGGAGACTAAGATAATGAACAGTCCCTGAAGGAGATGTCCAGAAAGATTCCAACCAGCCTGACCACCCTATAGATTCCCTGCATTCTCTATAACACTTATTGATTGATAAGAATTGCAAGGAGCCTTTAAAAAGGACTACACCAACTTACTTTTAACTTAGTCCTACACTAAATTCCTCCACATTTGGGAAGCACCTTTTCTTTTCTCTTATACTTTCCAATAAACTTCTCTGCTTTCCAACTCTCAATCTGAGTATCTTTATTTTTATTCTAGAAAATATTGAAGAACTCAGGAATCACAAATGAAGAGAGACCTGGTGCCACAGCTTCCCCGCATCTGCATTAGTAGAGCGTTTGCATGCTTATCTTGCATGCCATTGACCTGTGTTGGATACCCTGAGCACCATCACAAATGCTCCGAGTTCAAAGCCAGGAAGAACTCGTGAGCACTGCCATGTGCTGTCCCAAACCAGTGGTCTGTGTGTGTGTATGTATTTATTTATTTACGATTTTCCATATGGACCAAAGTTTTTTTTTTAATTTTTATTAGTGAGACACCATGAGGTACAGTTGTAGACTTACAAATTTTTGTGCTTGGGTTTCAGTTATACAATGATCAAATACCCATCCCTCCACCAGTGCCCATTTCCCACCACCACGGATCCCAGTATCCCTCCCTATCCCCCCATCCCACTGGAAAGTATCATCGTTTAATATGACTGTGGCATTTCACCCCCTATCCTCCCATCCCACTCTGCCTCTGTGGCAGGGCCTTCCCTTTTGTTCTCTCTCTCCTCTTGGGTGTTGTGGTTTGCAAAAGAGGCATTGAGTGGCAATCATGTTCATGGACCAAACTTTAGAATGGTGACAAACATTGAGTTAATGGGCAGAAAACCATCTTGTCGTTTTCTAGCCTTCCTTGACCTTTTGGACAGATCTAAACAGTTTTTAGCACTCTTATGACAATAGATTGTTAGAATTTTACTGCTCCAAAAGTGAAAACTTGTTTTTTCCTAATCCTACTGAAATGAGGGAGTTGGAATCCAGGAATGTGGCCACTCTTTATTGCTCAATAATCACAGATTAATGGAATTAACTGTTGAGATGGGGAGTCTGGGGTCCCCCTGATATTTCCACCACTTTTAAAACATTTCATTCAAGGGTCCCCTACCATACTTTTCAAGAACTAACATTCATCTTTCTATGCACAGTAAGATCCAATTAATCTGTCTCCAGCCCACCCCATTAAAGAACATGCCACAGTCATTTCAAACGATGATACTTTCCAGAAATATTAATCCTTAATGATTGTGTACATTTATTTTTTATATAGGAGTATAGCTATTTATTCAGCCACTGATTAGGCTGGATTGTGTAAATTTAATGAAAACCTGAATACAAGGAGTGCAGAAATGCTACAGCGAGAAAGGTGTTTGCTTGAACACAGACGACTTGAATACCAACCCCAGTACATAATAAGGTTGCCTGAGCCAACCCACTTACGGTTGGCAGAACTCAATGTGTCTCCCAGAATATAACACAGGAAGGCCTTAAGAATGGAGGTTTGGTTGTTTTTGCAATTTCAAAGTGATGTAGGCAGGCAGATAGGGAAGTCCCCTTCTCAAGGCAATGGCAGTAAATCTCCTGGGAAGTAATAGCCCTAACCTCATGGAAAAGTGGCGCCAGTCTGGAACAGATCCTAAGGAGGCTGGACCAACTCCCTTCTGCTTTCTGCAGAAGCTCCTGCAGAAACAAAAGTCAGGAAAGGAGTTTCAAAGAAGACCATCACCACTCCCAACACCCTTGGTAACCTCCCTAGCAACGGACTTTTACCTAAGTAGAAGCCCTACATGGGGGGGAGAGGGGAGCAGGTTGGAGAAACCCTATAAAGGCCACCTTGAACAAAGGGAGGGTGTGCACATGCTGCCTGAGCCCCTGTGCTGCTTCTGCCTATGTGGCCAAGCACATGTGGCGGCTGAGCACATGTGTTGCCCAGATCCCCCCTCTTGAGATGTACACTTTCATGCATTCCTGTCTAATGCTGGGATGTGTTTAGGGACTCTCCCCACCCTTGGAGAAGCTCGTGTTCTCTCGAGAATATTACTCTCCCCTCTCTCCCATTTCCTCTCCCTCCTTCCTTTCAAAACCTCCAAATAAAAACTGTGTCATATCTGCACTTGTTTGTTCACTGCAGCACTCTTTACAATAGCCAGAAACTGGAAGAAACCTGAATGCCCAAGAACAGATGACTGGTTAAAGAAACTTTGGTACACCTACACAATGGAGTACTATGTAGCTGTTAGAAAAGATGAAGTCATGAAATTTATGTACAAGTGGTACAACATGGAAAGTATCATGCTAAGCGAAATGAGTCAGAAAGAGAGGGATAGACATAGAAAGATTGCATTCATCTGGGGAATATAAAGTAACAAAATATGAGATTAATACCCAAGAATAGCTGAAATCAGCACCAGGAGGATTACTCCATAGCTTAGAGGCCAGCCAGGCATTCTAGGGGAAAGGGCAGCTCAGATAGAGAAGAGAGCACTAAATAAAGGGTGTTTGGAGGATCCTCCCAGGAGGGAAGAGG
Organism: Sorex fumeus; assembly: GCF_029834395.1. Lineage (NCBI taxonomy): Eukaryota > Metazoa > Chordata > Mammalia > Eulipotyphla > Soricidae > Sorex > Sorex fumeus. Next base: position 6,838,024 of record NW_026606076.1, read on the forward strand.
CATGTTGAAAGTAGACTATGGACTGAACATGTTTGCCACTCAAAGCCTCTTTTGCAGACCACAACACCCAAAAGGAGAGAAAGAACACAAGGGATTGCCCTGCCACAGAGGCAGGGTGGGATGGGAGGGATGGGGGTGGGAGGGATATTATCCATGGTGGTGGAAAATGGGCACTGGTGGAGGGATGGGTATTTGATCATTGTATAATCTAAACCCAAGCACAAAAAATGTAAATCTACAACTGTACCTCATGGTGTTTCACTAATAATAATAAAAAAAATTAGTTCAGAAAAAAAAAACTGTGTCATTTCACTGCTTGTATACTCCTGAAATTTCTTTCTGCGAGGTGAGACAAGAACACAGTAACCCTGGATCCCGGGTGGCAGAGGCAGATGGGGAGAAAGTGACTGTCTTTCTCCTCCCCACTTCACATGAGCCACCCGTGGGGCCCACCCACATCAAAAGGATTCACTGCAGCACCATGGTTGATTGATCTCTGCCATAAACCCCACAAACCAGGGCCTCTGAGCCCACACCAGAGTCAGAGAAAGAATGACAGCTGAGTGAAGGGTGGTTTTTGTACCTGCTTTAGTTCTTATTTAGTCACCTTCCTCCTCGTTTCCATTACCGAGACCCATTATTTATAATCAAACATACAATGCAGTCTTCTGCCCCCGCGCGTGGGTGTTCCTTCCCGGAGCCCCTTGGAGGGGAGCGGGTTGAGATTTCCTCCCCGCCCTGACCAGGGTTCCGGCAGCCGAAGACCTCCAGGACCAGCCACCATCATGCTGAGACCACTCTCCGCACCCATGAAGGTACTGGCAGAGGGACAAAGCCATGCGGGTTCCGGGGTCGAGACCTCCAAGCCTACTCGAATTGGAGTCGAGCATCTTCCACCCAGATCCTCCAAATTCCAGTAGGCGGGGGTCACACCCACCACCTGGCCCCCTGGCGCCGTGTAATCCCATCAGCGGCCAAGACTCAAAGACTATAAAATCCAGATCCCGGAACCGCGCGGCCGCATTTGCGGCCACGCGACATCTTATCAGAACTTTTTTTTTATGACATCTTATTGTCTCATTCCTACTTTGGACAAACTTGCAGGCTATCGAATGTAGCCTGCCCACAGGGCAGAGTCTGGCAAACTCCCCGTGGCGTACCAAATATGCCAAATACCAGTAACAATGATGGGTCTCATTCTCCTAAATAGCCTTGAATATAATCTCAGGGCTAGGATGAAAGAGACGTTACTGGGGCCTGCTCGAGGCAATCGACGAATAACAGGATGATGAAATGAAAAAAATGAAAATACATGTGAAGTCCAAACGCTGGGTCATTGCCATAGCTGTGACCAGGCTGAAAATCAACAAGTATCTTTCCTTTATAGTATTGGCACCACAGAAAGCTTGTCACATGCTACCAGAATTTCCTTCTTGACTGCACTTTTGTAAGACCTCGACCCCCCTGACAAAGTAAACTTATTTCATCTAGGGGGCTCAGATAAAGGAGTGTAGTGGAGCCGCTGAAGTGGTTGGTCACACCGAGGGGATGGGGGTTGGAGAAGTCCCCTGATCCTGTACCAGTCAGTCAAACATTGAACCAATGTTCTCACACACAAGTCCATCAGGAAAAATGCAAGCGGGTTGATTCAAGGAAGGTAGGGAGAAGATGGGACATGGGACAATGAGTTTCTTGGGGAAATAATCAATCAAGAGGGCTTCTTTGGAGTCTGGACGTTCTCTCCATTCTGGCCACCCTCAGAAGACATTTGCCCTGTCTCAGCATCCCCATGAGGATGAGGGTAGGACTGGTCACTTGAGTCTTTGTCACAGTGCTCAGGATCAGAGACATTCCACCCACGCTGGCTGCTTCCCTGTAGAACAGCAGAGGAGGATTCCAATTACTGCTCTATTAAGAGTCTCCCTGTCAAAAGAAATTAACCCCTGCAGGATGGTTTCTAACATTTGCACCATACGAATATAAGTCCCAACACTTAGATGGTTTTTCCTGGAACGATTTAATGCTTCTGCAAGATGGATGCACAAACTTAAAGGATGCCCGCATTAAGCTGTGTAAAATTTTGTCAGCTCAATAAACATATACATTAAATGGAATTAAGGCCCTCTGCAGAACACTGAAGAACTACTTTTGATAAAATAAAATACACCCGAGTCTGAGTTCTGTTCTAGCTCGCTGCATAGCCTATTCCATATGCAATGCTGTATCCCCAGATGGACCAGCAGGGCCACTGCAAACATCTGAACACAAGAGGATTCCTCTCTAGGATCAATGACTGTTTTTGTTCTTTTGTTCTGCAACTTGCATTTATTTGGAGGGATCACACCAAGAGGTGCTTAAGGATGACTCCTAGTGGGCCTCTGGAACCATATGAGGTGCTGAGGATGAAGCCCAGATTTCCATCTCTGTGCAAAGCAAGTGCCCTTCTCAGTGCACCATCACTAGGGCCAACAAACCAGTTTTTTAAAACAATTACCACTTGTGCTTATTTTCAATGAAAAATCACGGCATTTTTTCAGTCTTAAAAATAATTGGAATTGGAGCCAGAGTGATAGTAGAACAGAGATGGCATTGGCCTTGCATATGGCCAAGTCAGGTTTTTTTTTTAATTTATTTTTTATTTTTTTATTGATTCACCATGAGGTACAGTAACAAAGCTTTCATGCTTGAGTTTCTATCATACAGTCATCAAACACCCATCCCTTCACCAGTGCACATTTTCCACCAGCAAAATCCCCAGTATTCCCCTTTCCCACCATTCCACACTTCCCCCTGCCTGTGTGGTAGACAATTTGCACAACCCTCTCTTTCTCTAGTTACCTTCAATATTTCGAGACCAGACCCAACACCACTCACACATGCTGAAAAGACAATGCTAGACTATGTGTTTTGTATTGTTTGTTATGGATGCAATATAACGTCGTGCACTGCAAGAGCGGCCATGCACTCAAGGAATTCTAAATTTTTAATTATTAGGGTCTGAAGAGGTCGTTGCAGCAAGTTAGTTGGGTCCGAGGTTCATTTGTGTGTCTCTGGATCCTGGCTGTGTGGGAGCTTAAGTAGATGGTGGCCAGGTGTGGCTTCATCTCAGAGTCCCATCAAGGCAGGGGAAAGGAGGAATGCCCGCTCCTCCCCTATTCCGTGAGTCCTGGCATTTGGCACCACGTCACTCATACCTGGAGCTTATTGCTGGCTTCTAGAAAATGGCGACCACCGGAGTTCCTAGAGGGCAAGCTGTGGGACAGCACCTGCCCCCATCTGGAACTGCCCAGTGGAAACGGCCTATTGCAAAGTCCAGGGCCATCTCTGTTTCAAGTTGCTTGGGTCCAAGGTTCATTTGTACATCTCCCAACTCGGATTTTATTCCTGGCATCCCACATGGTCCCGTGAGCACCACCAGGAGTAATTCCTGAGCGTAGAGCCAGGAATAACCCCTGAACATCGCTGGTGTGACACAAAAGGCAAATTAATTAACGAAAATTTTTTAAATAAGTTAAAATCATAAAATAATGTTAAAAAAAGCAAATAATGATGATGATGATGATGAAATTTCTTTCGATTTTAAAATGGCTGATTTTAGCACCCAGTGATGCTGTGGGCTCCCTCCTCCCAGCATTAGTCTCCAGATTTCCTCCCTGCAGGGCCCAGAGACCATATATGTGGTGGCAGGGATTGAGCCCAGATCTCCACCTTTCAAGTCACATGCACTGTGCACTGAATATTCCTCAGCATAACATTTATTTCAAGTATACAAAATCTTACCAGCTCACTCAGATTTGGTGACCCCGTTTCCAAATCAGACCGCAGCAATGCCAAATCCTAAAGCTGGGATTTGAATTCTGAAATCAAATACAATACTCAATAAGAATCAGTCGAATGTCAAATGGAAGATACCTAGATGAGGCTGAGCAGATGGATGACATCAGTTCTCATATTATACAGTTCTCATATTCCAAACGAGCTGACACCAAAGGGAAGGTTTGTTGGGAGGATCACTGTGAGGAGCTTGGAAATCCCCAAACTAGATTTTGGGTTTTTATTTTTCACCAGACCCGGTGATGATCAGGGATACCATATGGGATGCCAAGGATTCAACCTGGGTCGGTCACATGCAAGGTAAGCACGCTCTCTGCTGTACTATCTCTGTGGCTTAAATTAGCTTTGCTATGGCTCACTCATTCACTCTTTAAACATAAAGACAAAAAATAATTCTTAATGGAAAGGAGATAACAGCAGGTAGGGCATTCTCCTCACATGAGGCTGACAGGGGCTACTTCCTGAGCACCACCAAAGTAACCTGAGAACAGCCAGGATAAAGGCTGAGCATCCTTGGGCCTAAAATAAGTAAATAAATAAATTTGTTAGTATCGTAAACTACCATGATGATCCGAAGACAGATATATGAATGACAAGAGGACACAGGGGCGTCCATCAACTCCTGAAAGTGACACCCCAAAATTACAGGATGTACAGCCAGGCTGGCAAGGCTAGAAGGGTGGGGGGAAGGGCTAAGAATCCCATGAACTGTTCCACATGCCTCAGAGATGAAGAAGAACAATGATAAAACCAAGAAAGAAAACACAGGATCATTCCATAAGGGACAGCCCAGGGGAGTGAAGGGCAGCATGAGCGCAGCACAGATGCATGGATCCAAGAGCCTGAGGTCACCAGTGTCAGCAGTGTCTTTCACACAAGCACAGGGCACCACCATACTGCCCAGGGAGGGCCCGAGCCAGGGAGGGTCCTCATACACTCACCTGCACACACACTTTTCCTCCTGGTCTCAGGGCTCCTCTTTCCAGGCAGATCACTGCAGGATTCCCATGCCCTTGAATGCCCTGAACCCCACAGAGACAGAATATGGATTAGTGACACAGAAAAGGTGACAGACCAATCCTCTGTGTCCCTAATAAAACTCAGCAAAATATTTAAAAGGAATGAACAGAATCTACACTTAAGTTATGCACCAGATTGGTGGTTATCAGAGAGGACATAAAACCCAGGATTCAATTTAAGAGTGAAAATAAAATGAGTCATGCTGAAGTCTCCCAAGAACCACTGGAAGTGACCCCAAGCACTGAGTGATGTCTGACTGTGTGAGACCCTAAGTAAGAAAGAAATTAGTGACCACAGGGTTAGTCCAGCAGGGTGGACACGTGCCTGACACACACATATACGGAGTCCTGGATCCACATCATGGTCTTAGAGCACTGCCAGAAGAAAGTCCTCAATATATAGCCAAGAGCAATCCCTGAGCAATGACGAGTGTAGCCCTAAAATCAAATCAAAACAGAAAACAACAACAACAACAATAAATGAAGTTGCGATCCTGGTGCAGGAGTACAGTGGGTAAGGCACCAGCCTTGCAGGCTACTAACCAAGTTAATCCACAAACCCACCACATGGGCTCCTGAGCACTGGTGACCTTTCAGCACAGAGCCAGGAGGAATGTGAATGGTAGCCCCAAATCAAAATCCAAAGTAAAACCAAAATGAACACATTGAAGTGTAGTATAAGAAATTAATTCAGCAAAGGAACTATTAGAGTGATGGTAGGGGGCACAGGGCACATGACTTGCATGTGGCAGATCCCAGTCTATCTCCTGCATTCCATTTGGCCCCAGAGTCACCAAGAGTGTTCCCTGAGTACAGAGCCAGGAATAACTCCTCAGTACCTCCAGGTGTGGCCCAATAACAAAAACAGAATAAAAGAAAGGACCAAGAGAAACAGGGATATGCATGGCTGTCAAACATCTTGGCCATGAGAATCACGGCCCCTGCAAATTCACAGCCCAAGTCCAAGCCCCAGAATCCCACACAGGTCTGTCTGGCAAAGGCTTCAACCTGTGGCTCTCACCGACGGCCCGCAAGTGCTGGTAGGTCTCCAGCATCACATCCATGAAAAGCTTACCCTGAGAGGCATCCAGGCACGTCCACTCCTCTGGGGTGAGGTTCACAGCTATGTTGGGGAAGGTTACTGCATCCTGAGATGGGAAAACAGGGGAACAGCACTCAGTGCCCTGCCCACCCTGCATCCAAGGTAATGAAGACAGAACTCCTCAGCCCCATAGAGGAGCTAAGGACCTCTCCTCTTGAGAAGCAGCTTCCACACACAATTAGAAATCAGTCTAAGTTGGCCAGATCTGGTAAAATGTTAGGATTGTTGTCTTAGAAGATTCCTTGAAGTTCAGGCCTTGCACAAACACACCCCAGGGCCAATCCCAGCACAACTGCTTTCATGAACACTGGAGAGGGCAATACCTGAGCACAGACCCAGAGGAACTGACAAAGCAAGGTTGGGTGAAGCCAAAAACCCTACCCACACACACACCTTGCACCCCACAGTTCGAGATCACTAGGGATGAGGAGGCAACATTAACTGGTAATCGAGTGATGCAAAATATGTTGTAGGACACATATGTACCTGTAGGACTCTGAAACATGGTTCACTGTTTCCTCGAATCCCTCTTGAAGCAGGTAAAAGTGTTTTGATACTAAAGACATCTGCCGGGGACTGGAGCAACAGCACAGCGGGTAGGGCATTTGCCTTGCACACGGCCAACCCAGGTTTGATTCCCAGCATCCCATATGGTCCCCTGAGCACCGCCAGGGGTGATTCCTGAGTGCAGACCCAGGAGGAACCTCTGTGCATCACCGAGTGTGACCCCCAAAAAAGCAAAAAAAAAAAATAAATAAAGATACCTGCCAGACACCTTTGCTTCATCTCCCTGGGACCTGTGCGTTTGTAGAATTACACACAGCAACGAGTGAATGGGAGACTGTGATGGCACATGCAAGGCTTTCTAGGGTGAAAAGGACAAAATATGGGAAATCTATGTCCTGGAGCTCTAGTCATTGTAGCTGCCAGGGAACATACGGGGCAAGCATGCCCTGGGGGTACCCTGATGCCCATTAAGGGTGAATCCGGAGCACTGAGTCAAGGAAGACCTAAGAAAATCCACTGAGGAACAAAAAATAAATACAAAAGAAAAGAAAGCAGCAGGATGGAGTAACAGTACAGCAAGTACAGGGGCAGCGGGTACGGCTGGCAATCCCCACTGTCCCATATGGTGTCCCAAGCACTGCCAAGGGCAATGTCAAGTGCAGAGCCAGGAGGAAGCCTGAGAATCATGGGGTGTGTTGCCCACATCACCTACCAAAACAAACAAAAATATCTGTAGAAAACAGCCTTGTGCTCCAGCACCTCATAGTGTTCCTGAGACCTGGCAGGACTGAATATTGAGCACTGTGCTTATATTAATTCTCAAGTACCATTAGGTGTAGCCACAAACACAAATACAACAAAACAAACAGGGAAAATGTTGCCTCCAACAACAGAGAGTCGGTCACTCTGAACAGGAGCAACATCCCAGGGCTCTTTCCAGAATCAACTCAGAGACAGAGGGCTCTGGAAGCCTATGCACCCCAGTCACTGCATCACCTCATCTTGTCACTCTCCTCCTACCTGGGGACAGTGTGTCATGGAGTATCACCATTGTCTCCAGCTTCTAATTCCCGAGAATCAGCAGGAAACTCTGTCCAAAGACCTGGAGAAGTCAGAACTGTGAGCATCAGAATCAATCTAATAAAAATCTGAATACAAGGAGTGCAGAGATAATACAATGGGTTGGCACCTGATTGCACAAGGCTGATGTGGATTCCAAGCCCAGTAGCCCATAAGGATAACTATTATCCTCGCAGGTATGGATTCCTGAGCTCAGAGCCAGGAGTATGGCCTGAACAAAGCAGGTGTGGCTCCCCAAAACGTAACACAGGAAGTCCTGAAGAATGAAAGTTTGCCCATCCTTCCAATTCCAAAGGATTCACTGTAACATCCCGGTTGATCTCTATCAAACAACCCCATAAACTAGGGCCTCTGAGCAAAGCCAGAGTCCGGCCAAAGAATGAGACAGTGGCAGCTCTGCCAGAGGGGTGGTTTTTGTAACCGTTTATTTAGTTCTTATTGAATCACCTTCCACTGGCTTCCATCACCATGATCCATTATTTATAAGTTAAAATACACATCAAGTCCAAATGCCAGGACACTGGCATAGTTGAGGCATAGGTGATAATGAGCAACTACATTTCCCTTATAGTACTGACGTCACCGGGAACTTCACACAGGCTACCAGAGTTCTTTTTTTCTTGGCTGTCCTTTTGCAATCTCCCAACAATCTTTTCCAGGCAAAATATTTTTTACTGAAGGCAGCCTGTTCTGACCTTGGGGATTATTTCGGGATTGAGTCATCCAGTGTGAATTTTATCACATTCTTTACTACTTGAGAGTGCTCTCTAGAGTGTATTTTCAGATGCATTCTAAGATCTGAGTGCCCGGTGAAGGCCTTCCCACATGTCTGACATTGATGAGGTTGTATGATCCTCTACAAAGTGCTTATTTAGGTACCAAGTTTCAGAGAAGGCCTTCCCACGTTACTTACAAACATAAAGTTTCTCTCCGTATGAGTTTTCCTATGACTAAAAAGGTTTGAGGAATGAGAATATGCTTTCCCACATTCCTCACATGCAAAAAGTTTCTCTCCAGTATGAAATCTCCTATGCTGATGCAGGCTGGAGGTGCTACTGAAGGCTGTCCCACATTCTTTACATTTATACGGTTTCTCTCCAGTGTGAATTCTCCTATGAATGGTAAGTATTGAGGATCTTCCAAAGGCCTTCCCACATTCCAGACATACATAAGGTTTCTCTCCAGTATGCGTATTCATATGCTCATTAAGACCTGACACATGAGCGAAGGCCTTTCCACATGCCTTACATGTATGAGGTTTCTCTCCGGTGTGAATTCTCCTATGAATAGTAAGTACTGAGGATCTGCTAAAGGCCTTCCCACACTCTTGACATACATAAGGCTTTTCTCCCGTATGAGTTTTCATATGATTAGTAAGGACGGATCCCTCAGTGAAGGCCTTTCCACATGCCTCACATTTATGAGGTTTCTCTCCAGTGTGAATTCTTCTATGTACAGTAAGAATTGAGGATGTGCTAAAGGCCTTCCCACACTCCTGACAAACATAAGGCTTCTCTCCCGTATGCGTTCTCTTATGCTTAGTAAGTACTGATCCATCAGAGAAGGCTTTTCCACACGCCTTACATTTATGAGGTTTCTCTCCAGTATGAACTGTACTGTGATTCATAAGGCTTGAGGGATAATCAAAGGCCTTTCCACATTCCTTACAAATATATGGTTTCTCTCCAGTGTGATTTTTCTTGTGCCTAGAAAGGTTTGAGGGATAAGCGAAGACCTTCCCGCAATCCTGACACGAATATGGTTTCTCTCCAGAATGACTTTTCCTGTGATGAGAAAGGTTTGAGTAGCAAGTAAAGGCCTTCCCACAGTCCTGACACGTGTAAGTTTTCATTCCCGTATGAAGTTCCCTGTGAACACTAAGTTGCGAGGACAGAGTAAAGACCTGTCCACATTCTTCACACGCATGAGGTTTCTCTGCAGTATGAACTCTCCTATGTGTAATAAGGTTTGAGGGGGAAGTGAACGCCTTCCCACAGTTCTTACACATGTAGAGTTTTTCTCCGGTCTGGATGTTTGGACTGTCACCCCGGGGTGACACCTGACTCAAAGTCTGTCCTTGCTGCTGACAATCCTGGGCATTCTGACCACTGTGGGTTTCTAAGGAAACATCACGATGCTGAGAACACAGGAAGGCTCCCGAACAATGGTTACTCCTAGATGGGTTCAGTTTGTGGTGACTTTGCTCTTGGGTGTGTTGATGTGAGGGACTCTCTATAAACAGTGCTCCTCTCCCACAGTCTAGGATTTGCCCCACTGTGGGAGGTTGTGTCCAAAAACTGAGGACAACAGACTGTGAGGAGCTCTTCCCAGGGGAGGGCTTCTTCAGAATGAGGTTTTCTCCATTCTGATCACCCTTAGAGAACATTCCGCCTATCTCTGCATCCCCATGGGGCTGTGGGCACGATGGCTCACTTGAGACTTTCCCACAGTGCACAGGATCAGAGACGTTCCATGCAGGCTGGCTGCTTCCCTGTAGAACAGCAGAGAAGGGTTCCAATTATTGTTCCATTCCTTAAGAGTCACACTGTCAAAAGAAACTAATGCCTGCAGTAGTGGATATCAACCCTATGTGTTTTAGGCTTCACTGGTGAACTGCCCCCTTCCTCCTCCCAGAGAAGCTTACCATGCCCTTGTTAACATCCCTAATTTGGTTAAAGTCTACCTTCAACCTTTCCTTTTGGATGGATATTGACCCTAAGTGCTTTAGGCTTCCTCAGTGAATTGCCCCCTTTCTTCCTCCCAAAGAAGTTTAACATGTTCTTGCTAGCATCCCTAACTTAGTTCAAGTTTATCTTTAAAACCTTTCCCTTGTATTTTACCGCTCATTGTCACAGTTCCTCAAGTCAGTCTTGATTACTTGTAAGCCAAAACGTTCTGATAATTCTGAACTTGTATTTGTACTGCTTTGTATTTAAAGTGCTGTATATTTGTTATATTTTACTGGAGAGCAATGTTCTTTGGTTAAACACAGAAAGACCATTAATGCTATGCTCCTAATATTGGGGAGTCGGTTGACCCTGAAAGGCATCTAATCCTGGGTATAATTACTTGGTCATAATTACTTGACTCAGGCATCAGTTGCTGTAGTTCCTAACACTCCAAAAGGGAGGTCCCGCTGTGGGGATGGGATGGACCCGGGGTGAGTGGCAAAGCTACCTGGCATTGAAACAGGACATTCTAGAAAGCATAAATGCATGGTCTTGATGCAAACTGTTACAACTTAAGAGACAGGATCCCCATGGGGAAGGACAAGCTGAACTGGCCTGAGGACTTAGTCTGGGATTTATGGTAAAAGCCTTGCTTGCTCTCAGCCTGGAGCGATTGCACAGCGGGTAGGGCGTTCGCCTTACAAGCGGCCAACATGGCCGACCCGAGTTCGATTCCTCCGCCCCTCTCGGAGAGCCCGGCAAGCTACCGAGAGTATTCGATATGCCAGACACAGTAACAACAAAGCCTCCAATGGAGACGTTACTGGGCCCGCTCGAGCAAATCGACGATCAACGGGAGGGCTCTCAGCCTAGAGGACTAAGTGTTGAGATCTTTGTCTCTTACTGTATTTATCCAAACAATTGCAAGGATTGATAACATGCAACTAGAGGGAAAGAGAAAAGCAATGTAGATGTTCCTGGGAGACAGTGTCTTTTTGAGTTGATCTCCCCAAGAGAATTTCCTCTGCCAAATGTTTGCCTATGTAAATAACCAATCACACCTAGTTCCTTACCTCAACCACCTTTCAGATGTTCTCTAAGTATGCTAGCAACTCTGCATTAAACAGGCCATTTTCACCATCAGGCTGTGGTCCCCTTCTCCCTGTCTCTCTGTTGGGGAGCCCTGGGGAGGTGGGGAGGTAGGGAGGGAGCTCTGGGCCACCGAACACAACATGCATCGCAGCAGCAGCCTCTGTGGTTTACTTTGTGAACTCACACTACAGGTTGGTTTCTAACATTTCCATCATAAATAATGCAATTCCTGACATGTAGATGGCTTTTCCATGGAAAAGCTACTGTTTCTACATGATAGATTCACAAAACAGAAGGACGCGGGGTCATTAAGCTGTCAATTCAATAAACAGATACATAAAATTGGAAATAAGTTTCTCTGTAGAACACCAAAGAAGCAGTTTCTAGGAAAATACACCTGAGTCTGGGTTCGGTTCTAGTCAGTGTGGAGACCATGAAGCACTTGTGAAGGCAACGCTGCAACTAGACACAACTGAGATGGACCACAGAGGCCACTAAAACATCTCACCACATGGGGTGTAGGATCAATGAATGTTTTTTGTTCTTTTTCTTTTATAGTTTGTATTAATTTTGAGGATGGGACACCAAGAGGTGCTCAGGGATCACTGCTGGTGGGTGTCTAGGAACCATATGTGGTGCTGGAGATGGAGAAGCCCAAGTCTCCATCCTTGTGTAAAGCAAGTTCCCTTCCCAATGCACTTTCTCTAGGGCCAACAAACCAGTTCTTTTAAACAATGACCTCTTGAACTTACTTTTATCAAATGAAAAATCACAGTATTTCTTCCATATAAAGATAGTAGGAATTGGGACTGAACGACAGTACAGTTGGGATGGTATTGCATGTGGTGGATCCAGGTTTGATTCCTGGCATCCCAATGGTTTCCTGAGCTCAGTCAGGAGTAATTCCTGAGTGCTAAGCCTGAACCAACCCCTCAGCATTTGTGTGGGAATGAAAATGCAAAAATAAAAATACTAATGGGGGGCTGGAGCGATAGCACAGCGGGTAGGGCGTTTGCCTTGCACGCAGCCAACATGGCCAACACAGGTTCGATTCCCAGCATCCCATATGGTTCCCCGAGCACCGCCAGGAGTGATTCCTGAGTGCATGAGCCAGGAGTAACCCCTGAGCATCGCCGGGTGTGACCCCAAAAGCAAAAATAATAATAATAATAATAATAATAATAATAGGAATATCTTTACATTTTAATATGACTGATTTTAGCACCCGGTGAGACTACAGACCCCCTACTCCCAGCAATAGGCTCCAAAGTTCCTCCTTGCAATGCCCAACCTCCACCTTTCAAGTCAAAATTTTGTTCCTGTGTAATTTTGTATCCCGCCAGCATAATATTTATATTCTACGTGCAAATCATACCAGCTCACTCCTATTCGGAGACCTCTTTCCCAAATCAAACTGCTGCAATGCCAAATCCTGAAACTGTGGCTTGAGTTCTGAAATTAAACACAGTAATAAATGGAAGAATTAGTAATGGAACATCTTTGAATGAGGTCTGTTGTGGAGATTGTTGCAAACAGCTTAGGATTCCCCAAATTCGTTTTTTGGGGGTTTTGGGGCTTTTTTTTTTTTGGCTTTTTGGGTCACACCCAGCAATGCACTCCTGGCTTTGCACTCAGGAATTACTCCTGGCTGTGCTCAGGGGACCATATTGGATGCTGGGAATTGAACCCGGGTTGGTCACACACAAGGCAAATGCCCTAACTGCTGTACTATCACTCCAGCCCCTGGGTTTTATTTTTTAATCAGGGTTTTGTTTTTTAACCAGACCTGGTGATACCAGGGGGACCATATGCAATGCAAGATATTCAGCCTACGTGGGATGCATGAAAGGCAAGTACCCTCCCTGCTGTGCTATCTCTCAGGCTCAAATTAGCTTAGTTATGGGCTCATTCATCCACTGTTTAAACTGAAAAGCAAAGACATTCTTAGTGGGTTAGAAGAGAGAAGAGCAGGTAGGGCATTTACCTTGCATGAGGCTGATAGGGGCTCATCCCTGAGCATAAAACAAATGTTACCTCTAAGAACCACTAGGAATAACATCTGAAAATTCCCCAGTCCGAAAGGGTGTTGCCCCATTCGCCCTCTCCTCTCTGGAAAGAAAGATGGCGGCCACATGGGAGCCTTGTGGACAGCAGGTATGAGCCGGGAGTGTGGGGGCGACTAAAACCTCATGGGAAGGGGGGCGTTTCGCTCCGCCCTTCACGCCCTACCGAGGCCACCGGTTGCCCCCCGCGAGCGGCTCTCCAGCACAGCCACAACTCCAGAACACAGAAACCAATTTCTTAACTATCTGACTTTCAGTAGAAATACTTCCAGGCTCAATAGGTAAAATAGCAGAAATCCAAAACCAACATTTAATTCTTGAACCCAGCTGTAGAAAGCAAATCACTTCACAATGCTTTTTCAGCATGTCTGAGTTGGGGGGGTGGGGTAAACTCTAAATAATAGTGGTGAATCTTTTATTGAAACAATGAATCTAATCAAAGCAGATAGAGTGTTAACTAGAATTCATCTGCCTCACAGGGACGGGGAGGGGTGGGGGGTGGGGTTTTATTGGGGTTCTTCACGGTAAAAAATAAGTATTGGTAAAGGGAAATGTGTTTGATATTTGCATGACTGAGACATAAACCTGAAAGCTTTGTAACCTTTCCCACAGTGATTCAATAAATAAAAAAATAAAAAAAAAAAATTCCCCAGTCCACTACAGGAAAAAAAAATCTGTTAATATACTGACAAAATGTGCTACTGATCTGAGGGCAAAGATAAGCATGACACGGTTTGATTCCCAGCATCCCATATGGTCCCCCGAGCACCACCAGAAGTAATTCCTGAGTGCATGAGCCAGGAGTAACCCCTGTGCATCGCTGGCTGTGACCCAAAAAGCAAACCAAATAAATAAATAAGATAAGCATGACAGAGAGAGGGAAGAAAAGAGTACAGCTTCTCATGAACAGGTCACAATGACACAGGATGCTGTACAACCAGGCCATTGAGGCACAGAAAGGGGGACAAGGGCCATGAATCCCAAGGACTGTTCTACAGGCTTGAAAGACAGGGAAGGATAACAACAAAGACAATAAAGCAAAGCATTGAATAATTCCATAGTGCAGGGGATGAAGGCAGCGTTAGCGCAGCACAGATACCTGGATCCAGGAGCCCAAGAGCCCGGGGTCAGTAGCGCATTTCACACTCGATCAGGACACCCACACATTGCCCAGGACCCCACCCAGAGAGGGTCCTCAGACACTCACCAGCAGACATGCCTCTCCTCTCCGGCCTCAGGGTTCCTCCTTCCAGCCAGGAAATCATCGCAGGCTTCACGCTGGAACTCCCTGAAACCCACAAAGAGAGGCCTGGATTAATGACAAGGAAAAGTGACAGGTCAACCCCATGTGTCCCTAATAAAATCAGGTAAATTCCTGAAAAGGTATTAACAGAATCTCCACTTTTGATTTGCCAGATTGGTGATTATCAGAGGCATAAGCACCAGGTTTTAGTTTCAGAATGAAATTGAGTCATGCCAAAGTCTCCAAGAAACACTGGATGTGAACCCAAGCACTGAAAAAAAAAAATCTGATGAGGCGAGGCCCTAAGAAAGAAATGAGGGGCTGGAGCAATAGCACAGCGGGTAGGGCATTTGCCTTGCACGCGGCCAACCTGAGTTCGATTCCCAGCATCCCATATGGTCCCCTGAGCGCCGCCAGGAGTAATTCCTGAGTGCAGAGCCAGGAATAACCCCTGTGTATTGCCAGCTGTGACCCAAAAAGCAAAAAAAAAAAAAAAAAAAGAAAGAAAGAAATGAACTTGTGGCGAGTGTGATAGTCCAGTTTGGCAAGCACGTGTCTGGCACACACATATGGGTCTGTTCCCTGGCATCCATATATTCAGCACTGCTACAAGAAATTCCTGAATATATTGCCAAGAGTAATCCCTGAGCATTGCTGAGTGTAGCCACCTAACTAAATCAAAACTGAAGAAAAAAAAAAGAAAAATGAAATTGTAGGCATGGTGCAGTAGTACAGCGAGTAAGACACCAGCCTTGTAAACTGCTGACCCTATTTAGTCCACCGCACCCCCATGGGCCCCTGAGCACTGCCAGGAGTGATCCTTCAGCACAGAGCCAGGAAGAATGTGAACTGTGGCTCCGAATCAAAACCCAAAGTAAAACCAAAACAACAAATATACTGAAGTAAAGGGTAGTACAAGAAGTAAATTAATTTAGTGATGGAAGGAACTATTTTGAGGAACCTGCGTGACAGTACAGCATGTGGGGCGCTTTGCCATGCACATGGCTGACCCAGGCAGATCCCCTGCATCTCAGGAGGAAGGCCTAACAATTGCTAAGCGTGGCCAAATAATAAAAACAGAAATAAAGAAATGAACTTGAGAAACAGTGATCCACATTGCTGTCAAAAATCCTGGCCCATGAGAATCACAGCCCCTGGGGAACACACAGCCTAGTATAGCCCCAGATGTCCATGCAGGTCAAGCAAGGTACAGTCAGCCCCATGCTACTCTCACCGACGGCCCGCAGGTGCTGGTAGGTTTCCAGCATCACGTCCCTGTAGAGCTTTCTCTGTCTGGCATCCAGGCATGTCCACTCCTCCTGGGAGAATCTCACAGCCACATCAGGGAAGGTAATTATGTCCTGAGTCAACACACAGCGGGACAGGAGTCAGGGCCCATCTCCACCCCATTCCCAGGCTATGAGTATAGGACCCCTCAGGGCCCTAAAAGGGCTCAGGGACTCTCCCTCGGGATGAACCAGCCTCGATTGCTTTCTCTCCATGTGCCCTACTGGCTGATGTGGAGAAATCACTCCAGACATCACTGTAAGGCAGTCGGATCTGGTAGAATGTGAGGACACTATACTAGATGTTTTCTGAAGGCATCAGTCTTGCACACAGTCACCCTAAGGCCAATCCCAAACCACTGGTGCAGTGAGCAGTGCAGAGGGTAACAACTGAGCACTGAACCAACGGGACCCAAAAGGCAAATCTGAGTTTGGCCCAAAACATGAAACACACACACACACACACACACACACACACAGTACCCCCACACCCCCTGTCCTAGGGATGAGAAGGGGATACTTGATGTCCAGAGAGTGACTCAAAGCTGTGCGAGGACATTTGTGCACGTAGGACCCAGTACTCACAGTTCAGCGCTGCCCCAAATCCCTGTAGTAACAGGTAAAAGTGTCTTTTTGTTGTTGTTGTTTGCTTTTTTTTCATTAACACTCGGTCATGATAGGTGTTCCTCCAGCTTTGTACTCCAGAATTTCGACTAGTAGTGCTTGAGGGACCATATGGGATAAAGATGATTTACCCTGGACTGGCTGGGGGCAAGGCAAGTGCCCTATTGCTATACTAGCTCTCTGGCCCCAGGTAACAGTGTTCTGACCTCCAACATCTCTGATGGTCCTGGAGATCCTTCGCTCTGTCTCCCTCAGACTGATGCTTGCCCAAAACTGCACACACAGCAGAATGAAACTGTGTGACTGAGCAGGCAAGGCTGTCCAGAGTAGAAAGACAAAACAGGGGAAATGCATGTCCTGGTGCCCAGAGTCACTGTAACTGCCAGAGTACATATACATATAGAAGCTAATGGCCCCTGGAACCCCAATGCTATCAGGGTGAATCCAGAGGACAGAGTCAAGAGAAAGCCCAAAGCACCTCCTCTATGTTATAAGAACAAATACAACAGAAACAAAGAAGCAGGATGCACTAATAGTACAGCAGGTAGTGGTCACCAGGTATGACTGTCCATCCCCACTCTCCCGTATGGTCCCCCAGGCAATGCCAGGTGCAATGTCTAATGCAGAACCAGAAATATATCCTGAGAATCACCAATATGAACCTCCCATCACCTTACAAAACAAAAGAAACTGAAGAAGTCAACCTTGTACCCACCACAGCTCATAAGGTTCCTGAGACCTGGCAGGAGTGCTCCTTGAGCATTGACTTTTGAGAACTCATTGAGCACCACTAGGTGTCACCTCCAACCCAAATACAATAAAACAAGCAAGAACAAAGTGTCTTTCACACAGCACTCACGCCAGGAACCACATCCCAAGGCTCATTTCTGAAATTCAGAGACACACGACCCTGGAAACTCGCAAGCCTGCGAGCTACTGTCACCGCATCATGTCACCACATCACTCTCCTCCCACCTGGGGACAATGTGTCAGATGGCATGTCACCATTGTCTCCAGCCTCTGAATTCCCAAGGGTCAGCAGGAGGAGGCTCCGTGGAAATATCTGGAGGAGAAGTCAGAAATGTGAGCACCAGAGAGAACAACCCTGAGCCCTGACCAGAAGTCCCAGCATTTGCGCCCAAAAAGGACCTGGCTGCCTCACCCTTAGGCACCGGTCACAGACCCACCCAGAGAGATACTGCCAGATGTTCCTTCCTCTCCTGAGGACGCAGAAGCGGGCTGGGGTCCAGGCTGCCCATTCATTGCTCTCAGGAAGGCAAAGCAAGCAGCTGACCTGCTACCCCATCTCTCAGGGCCTTTGGGTTCACTTTAACTAAAAATATTATAGCAGCTAAACAGAAATCTAGAAAAATAGATGACAATTATATCCCAGAGCCAGAGCAATAGCAGATAGGGGAGGGCAGTTGCCTTGCACGCAGCTACCCTGCTTTGCTCCCCTGCATCGACAAGGCCACCAAACTGCACCGAGAGTGATTCCTGAGTGCAGAGTCAGGTGTAACTCCAGACTACTGCTGGGTGTGGCCCCAAACCAAAAACAGACAACACCAAAAAAAAATGTGAGTTGTGTACTTAGTAGAAAAAAGAACATCTAATTTCATAACTTTCTGGATTTTACCCAGTGTAAAATATTTTTAATGATTGTCACAGGGATAGCACAGAGCACAAGGCAGGCACTTCAACTATGTTTCAATTCCCATCAGCCCAAAGGGTCCCCATGCATTGCATGCGGTGCATGGGGTGATCAATGAGCAGAGCCCTCTATTCCAGAGCAGACCTCAAGGAGCAACTTTTGAGTATCTCCAGGCCTGGCCTCTAACCAGAAGAAAAAAAAATCAGGGGCTGGAGAGATAGCACAACGAGTAGGGCGTTTGTCTTGCACGCGGCCAACCCGGGTTCGATTCCCAGCAGCCCATATGGTCCCCTGAGCAACGCCAGGAGTAACTCCTGAGTGCAGAGCCAGGAGTAACCTGTGCATCGCCGGGTGTGACCCAAAAAGAAAAAAAAAATCAATAAACTCAGGGGCCGGAGCTATAGCCCAGTAGGGTATTGACCTTGCACATGGTCCACAGGACCCCACCAGGTACCATAGACAGCAACCACGGGGTAGAACCCAAAAAAATCCCAAAAAAAGTAGTATTTGTGGGGCTGGAGCAATAGCACAGCGGGTAGGGCATTTGCCAACCTGGGTTCGATTCCCAGCATCCCATATGGTCCCCTGAGTACCGCCAAGGGTTATTCCTGAGCGCAGAGCCATGAGGAACCCCTGTGCATTGCCAGGTGTGACCCAGAAAACAAAAAAAAAGTGGTATTTGTTTATTATTCAACCCCTGCCAGTCAGCTATGTAAGACACAGGTTTGGGTTTTGAGGTCACAAGTGAAAGAATTCAGGTTTGTTCCTAGAGGTGCTTGGGGCACCCTGGGTTGTATCAGAACTGTACCATGGCAGGCTACTAGCAAGGCCAGACGCCAAAGTCAAATTATATATCAATTTAATGAATCTTTGCTAAGGACACGACTGGCATGATTGTGGTGCAGGGATAAGGCCCACCTGGTAGAGGCCATGGCAGGGCTGCTGGCACTTGGCAGCCTCCAGTGTCATGCTGAACACAGGCTGCAATTTCACAGGTGTGCAAGGGCTAGAAAGAGAGGTCAGTGGCTAGGCACTTGCCGTGCATGCGGCAGACTCAACTTCACACCCTGAATCCCTAAGGAGTGATCCCTGAGCACCACTGGGTTTGGCAGAAGCCCCCATCTCGAAGTCATGAAATTTGCATACAAGTGGTACTACATGGAAAGTATCATGCTAAGCGAAATGAGTCAGAAAGAGAGGGACAGACATAGGAAGATTGCATTCATCTGGGGGATATAAAGTAACAAAATAGGAGATTAATACCCAAGAATAGCTGAGATCAGTACCAGGAGGATTACTCCATAGCTTAGAGGCCAGCCGGGCATTCTAGGGGCATTCTAGCTCAGATAGAGAAAGGAGCATCAAATAAAGGGTGTTTGGAGGATCCTCCCAGGAGGGGAGATGCATGTTGAAAGTAGACTATGGACTGAACATGATTGCCACTCAATGCCTCTTTTGCAGACCACAACACCCAAAAGGAGAGAGAGAACAAAAGGAAATGCCCTCCCACAGAGGCAGGGTGGGATGGGGGGGATGGGGGGTGGGAGGGATACTGGGATCCATGGTGGTGGAAAATGGGCACTGGTGGAGGGATGGGTACTTGATCATTGTATAATTGAAACCCAAGCACAAAAAATTGTAAATCTACAACTGTACCTCATGGTGTTTCACTAATAAAAAAAAAAATTAAAAAAAGAAGCCCCCATCTCCACTCCCCCCCCCCCCACAAATAAAGGCAAAGAGGAAGTTATCTGCTGACAGCAGAGGTGTGAAATCCAGCAATATATTTTCAAAGTTTAGTTCTTTGGTTTGTTCTTGTTTGGGAGTCACCCAGGCAGGGCTCAGAACTTACAGGCCATGTTTTTCACAGATTACACAATTTTACTTATTTGGGTTTGTGATTTTGTATAAGAAAAATAGGGAGGAAAGTAAACCTGGTCCAAAAGAAACTTAATGGTGCAAGTCCATAATTTTGCTCAGAGACTCCAACTCCTTTTCCTCCCGACAGTCTGTTGTTGAGTGTATCACAGAATGTTCACAACATAGAACTTCCAATGGAGGTATGAACAGATGGGCAGGAAGGCAGACCAGGCTGGATCACACAAGGCTATCAGGAAGCCTGGCAGGAGGGCCTTCCCTGGTATCCACTGTCCACTTGCTGTTTGAGCACAGAGCAAGGCGCAATCCTCAAACACTGGCAGGTATGGTCCAAATCCCACCCGATCTGCTACCTGAGTATTGAGATCGACCCAAGGAGAGGAGTTCAGATGGGTGAGAACCTGCTTTACCAGTGGGGATGCCTTATCTCAGAAACACATGAACAGACAGGGAGAGCTCCCTGACCACCTCCATGTTTTCAGTAAAACTGGGGAAAAAAAAAAAAAAAGCAGAACAGAGATCTACACTGCCAAAAAGTACTTTAAGAATGCTCAAGTGTCAAGACAAATCCTGGAGCGAAATTTTTTTTGGGGGGGGAGGTTTGTGGGAGACACCCAGAAATGCTCAGGGAACCCTATGGGGTGCTGGGGATCGAACCACTAGGCCACATGCAAGGAAAGTTACCTGTTTACTCTTCTACTGCTCCAGTCCTTTCTTTCTTTACTATCTTTTGTGGTATTTGGGCCACTCCTCTCGATGCTCAGACAATCCCATGGGGTGCCCCAGGGGATCGAATCCAAGTTGGCCCTGAGCAAGACCAATGCCCTCCTGGTTGTACTAAGGCTCACACCCCTCCAGTGAGACATATAAAACCTAGTGCAGTTGGTCCCTGCAAACCCCGTTTCTGCAAGTACTCACCTGAACAGAAGGGGGAGCTTCCGGTCTGGGAGAGATGGACAATGGGGGATGCGCACAAACTTGACAGGTGAAGCAGAAATTCTTTTTCTGGAAAGAAATAAAATCATATAGAGACAGTACAGTTGATAGGGTGCTTTTCATTCAATCAGCTAAGCTAGGGTAAATACGTAAGAGCCCCAGCACTGCCAGGAATTATGCGCGAGCTAAGATCCAAGGGTAAGCCCTGAACACCTGCCAGCTGTGGCCCAAAAATTACGATTAAAAATAACAAATAAGGGAGGCTGGAGTGATAGCACAGCAGGTAGGGCGTTTGCCTTGCACGTGGCCCGACCCGGGTTTGATTCCCAGCATCCCATATGGTCTCCTGAGCACGGCCAGGAGTAGTTCCTGAGTGCATGAACCAGCAGTAACCCCTGAACATCGCCAGGTGTGACCCAAAAAGCAATAAATAAATAAAATAAATTAATAGAGGCTGGAGCAATAGCACATGGGTAGGGCATTTGCCTTGCACACAGCCGACCCGGGTTAGATTCCCAGCATCCAGCATCCCATATGGTCCCCCGAGCACCACCAGGAGTAATTCCTGAGTGCAGAGCCAGGAATAACCCCTGTGCATTGCCGGGTGTGACCCAAAAAGCAAAATAAATAAATAAATAAATAAAATTAATAAAGTTGTGGTGGCCAATGGTGATCCTAGATTGTATTATGAAAGGGCTTGGAGCACATCCTGGAAGTGTCCGGGCTACTTCCTGCTAGGTTTGCACACTGGGTTGCAGGAACCCAACACAGGTAATTCCTCCGCCCTAGCCAAAGTACTGTATTCTCTTAAAGCTCCGATCCTCCCGGACCCCCAAAACCTGCTGAAGTAGCATGAAACGTGAAGATCAAAAGGTTCCACCAAATACTTTTGAGCCCCACATTGCAGGAGGGTGGTACACTGAAGGGGAGAGGGGTGCATTCTCCTTGCATGCAACCGACTCAGATTGAGTCTGGGCAACCCATAGGACAGGAGCATCACTAGCAGTGATCCCTGAACACTACCGATGTCTTTCAAAAAATAAACAAAACTTAAAAAAATAAATAAATAAAATAAAAAATAAAAAACGTGAAAGTTAGAACACCTCTCAGTCCCTCTCCCGCCCCCGGGGCCCCTGCAACGGTTTGCGGGTAAACCGAAGCTCCCTCTGGCTCTGACAGGATAAACCGAAGCTCCCTCTGACTCTGACACTTTCCTTGATGGGGGCCAGAGGACAGGTCAGCGGGGGTGCGCTGGCCACTAATCCTGACACCCCATGGGGTCCCCCAGGCCTCCAGGAGGGATTCCTGACCGCAGAGCCAGGAGTCAGCCCTGAGCACCCTAAAACACAATTAAAAACACATTTTAAAAGAAAATATTTTCCCTTCTGTTTGTTCTTCCTTTTGTTGTTTGTGAAACTTTCCGAACGACTTTTGCTCTTTAAGCTCGTTTTTTCGCTCATCTATCAGTCCTGAGCACCGCTGGGCGCCGCCAGGGCCCGCCCCGCAGACAAAACCCTTATGCACCTTTCCCTTGTTTCTCTAAAAACAATTAAGAAATGAGATAAACCTTTGGGCAGGAACGCTCGGTGCGTCCCGGGTGAGGGGCCGCCAGCGCCCCGGCCCTTCCCGGAGCGACCCCGCAGCCCCTCCGCGGAGGTTCAAGGCGATCAGAGTGACCACTCGGCTGCCTGCGAGGAAACCGGCCTTCCCGAAGCCCCCTGTTGCCCCTGGGTACCCCCTTCCCCGCTCTCCCCGACTCCTCACCCCAAGCAGCGAAGGTGGAATTTCTGCCACGAAAGCGAAGACCCCCCCCTCTAGGGAAAAAGACCCGAAATTCCGTGACGTCATCTGCATTTCCTGTCGGATCCTTAAAGGGCTAGGTTCCAAGGATTCCTGACCAGGTACTTTGTCCTCAGCAAAGTTATTTCACCTCCCACCCCCTCCACCCCCTGTTTCTGTTTGGATCAGGTGGCCCTAACATCTGTCGGGTGGCCAGGTCTGGGATGGATGGAGAGTGAGAGTCTGAACAGATGGCATATGAAGCAGAAAGTCTTTTATGTTTCCACTGTTACATTGTAGCACTGTCCTCCCCGCTGTTCATCAATTTGCTGCATCAGGCAACAGTAACATCTCACAACAAATTGTGAGACTTGTTACTGTTTTTGGCATATGGAATACCTCACGGGTAGCTTGCCAGGCTTTGCCATGGGGGTGAAATATTCTCAATAGCTTACCAGGCTCTCCGAGAGTGGGGAAGGAATCGAACCTGGGTCAGCCGCGTGCAAGGCAAACGCCCTACCTGCTGTGCTATCGCTCCAGCCCATGTGTCCACTAAGGGAACAAAAATTCACAAATTCCTTCCCTGTGAACTCACAAGGACCACACCCCAGTCCTGACCTAGCAACCACCACCACCCTAAAAATATTGCTCAGAAATTACTGGGCATCAATAGTCAGATATCATGATACTTTGTGTTTGGGGGGGCCACGTTCAGCAGTGGTGAGGACTCATTCCTGACTGCTCAGGGATCACTTGCTCAGTGGTGCTGAGGGGTGCTAAGGATGGAACCTCGGTCAGCTACTTTCCAGTTGGACTGTCTCTCTGAGCCCTGATTTTTGTTTTCATTGCACTGAACTTCCAGTTATTAGAGTAGCTTCAACTGTTCATGCTCTCACAGTGACAGGAGTGAGATACAAACTAAGCGAACCATTGGCCCAAATGTGGGGTTCAGGGCTGGCCCAGAAGGGGGCTCAGGAATTGGTGATAAATAGAAAAGTATTACATGTGTAATCAATATTCCTTTGTATGTGTTTGTATGTGTTCATAGCTATTGGTGCTCTCAAGCTACTCCTATCTCTGTGCTCAGCAATTCTTCAAACAGTGAATTCAACCAGTATCTAAAATAGATCAGCCGCATAAACAAAAAGTCCTTTCACCACTATGCAGCTGAGTAGTGTTTTAGTAGTTTAGTAGTAGATGAATTATCCAGCAAAAATTAAATTCTTCTAAATTTGATTCAGTAGACAAGAACAGCAGTTGTTCAGGGGAAGGTCTCTTTTTTAGACATGTTGACCTATTCAGCTTTGATGATTGATATTTGTTATAGTAAAATAGGAAGTTTAGTTTAGAAGTTTACTTTTTAATTAGTGGAGTTATTCAAAAAGTATATTAGTATACTGAATTTCTTTTAACTGCTCCACAAGGGCACCTGCCAGTTATGGAGTAAAATAGGAACAATGGGTTAGGGTTCCCAAAAGTGGGGGTGGTTAATGATTAATAGTTGATGGTTCTGTGTAATCGCTTTTACTTGCTTCTATAACAAAGCTTGCTTCGCTCTGCTTAAATAAATTTAAATAAATTTACTGAGTGCTAGGATACAAGCCCAAAGAGTTAATTTTGTGGGTGTTTATGGAAATGACAGATGCACCAGGATATGGTTTTTCCTAACCAAAAGCCTGTGCTTCTGCTGGGAGGTGGCTGCTCTTGCCTAGTAGGACAGTTCGCCAACTGGTATGAACAGTCTTCTCCAAATTTTATTCTCTTGATATCTCTGGTGGTCTTTTAATCATAACCGCACAACATTTGTGGCTGATTCAGGATTTGATGGTGGACCCCAGTACCCCATTTTCTGGGGATGGCCATAGAGATTCTTCAAAGAATCACTTTGCCTTTGCTTTTTTCAAACCTTTGCCCAGTTGCCCAGGGTCTCAGCTGAACTAATGTCCCCAAATCTCTTAGATGTGGCTATCAGGACCCCTCTGTTCCTCACCAGGGAGTCACTGCTGATCTTCTCTCTGGGCGTGTAAAGTCACTATCTGAGACTGTGTGGAAGGCTGAACGCAAGCTACTGCCCCATCAGGCCTGGAGGTGAGACATCACCATGGACAATTGTGCCATTTAAAACCCGTGCAAGCACATTACTCTTAGGATCAGTGAGTTTTTTGTTCTTTTAATTTTCTTGTTTGTCTTTATTTGGGGAGAGGGCACACCAAGCAGTGCTCAGGGATGAGTTCTACCGGGGTGCTGGAGACCATACGGGGTGCTACGGATGGAGCACAGATTTCCATCTCATACAAAGCAAATATCCTTCCCACTACACTATCACTAGTGCCCACAAACAAGTTCTTTGAAACAATGAACACTTGTGCTTATTTTCTGTAGAAGGCAAACTCACAGTCTTCCATTGGTATGAAAAATAATAAAATTTCTTTAGGTTTAGAACTTACTGATTTCAGTGCCAAGTGAGATCAAGGCCCTCCACACTCAGCATTCACTGTCACTGTCCTCCCGTTGTTCATCGATTTGCTCGAGCGGGCCCAGTAATGTCTCCATTTTGAGACTTGTTGTTACTGTGTTTGGCATAGTTACAGGTAGCTTGCCAGGCTTTGCCGTGCGGGCAAGATACTCTCAGTAGCTTGCCAGACTCTCCTAGAGGGGTGGAGGAATCGAACCCAGCTTGGGCGGGCTGACTGCATGCAAGGCAAACACCCTACTGTTGTGCTATTGCTCCAGCCCAACACTCAGCATTAGGCTCTGGATTGTCATGACGGGTCTGGAGCCCGGAACGCTACCTTTCAAGAAACAATGCATTGTAGTCTGAGTATCCCTCAGCATAACATTTATTTCAAATACGCGAATCTTACCAGTTCATATGGATTCGGTGATTCCATTCCCAAACCAAACCACAGCAATGTATATCCTGAAGCTGAGGTTTGAGTTCTAAAATCAAACACAATATGCAATGGAAGAATCAATCCAGTGTTGAATGGAATGTTAGTTGAATGAGGCTGAGCAGGTGAAGGAATCATCTTTACAGTTCTCATATTTCAAACAAACCAAAAGCAAAGGGAAGGTTCCTTGGGAGGATCGCTGTGAGGAGTTTGGCAATCCCCTAACCAGCTTTTGGGTTTTGATTTCTCACCAAACCCAGTGATGATTGAGGAGCTATATGGGATGCCAGGGATTCCATCTGGGTCGGCCATGTGTAGGGCAAGCACCGTCCCTGCTGTACTATCTCTCAAGCACAAATTAGCTTTGCTATAGGCTCACTCCTTCAAACTTTATTTTTTTTAAAAGGTTCCTGATGACATTTTATTTATTTATGTATTTATTTATTGCTCTTTGGGTCACACCCGGCGATGCACAGGGGTTACTCCTGGCTCTGCACTCAAGAATTACTCCTGGTGGTGCTCAGGCGACCATATGGGATGCTGGGAATCGAACCCGGGTCGGCCGCGTGCAAGGCAAACGCCCTACCCGCTGTGCTATTGCTCCAGCCCCATCTCCTTCAATCTTTAAACATAAAGACAAAAAATATTTCTTAGTGGTTGGGAAGGAACAGCAGATAGGTTATTCGCTTCACATGAAGCTAACAGGGCTTGATCCCTGAACTCTGTCAAAATTAAGCTCTGAGAATGGCCAGGAAAGAGTATCCCTTGGACCCAGCAAAAATTAAATAAATAAATAAATAAATTTGTTAATATAGTGAAATGCCATGTTAATGATCCGAGGACAGATAAAAGAATGACAGACAGAGGGGCTGGAGCTATAGCACAGCAGGTAGGGCATTTGCCTTGCATGTGGCCAACCCGGGTTCGATTCCCAGTATCCCATATGGTCCCCCGAGCACCGCCAGGGGTAATTCCTGAGTGCAGAGCCAGGAGTAACCCCTGTGCAACGCTGGGTGTGACCCAAAAAGCAAAAAAAAAAAAAAAAAGAAGTTAGCCTTGGGTCCATGGCATCTCATAGGGTTCCCAAGACTTGGCAGGAGTGATCCTTGAACACTGAGCTGGGAGTACTCCTCAAGTACTGCTGGATGTGGCCCCAAGCAAGAGTCAGGCACTCCAATCAGGAGCCACATCCAAGATCTCCTTTCTGAAACAACTCGGGAGACAGATGTCCCTGGGAGTCTGTGCATTCCTGTCACTGCAACCTCTCATCTTGTAACTCTCCTCCTACTTGGGTAAGTGGATCACATAATATGTCACCATCTTCCCCCACCTCTATAATTACTGAGTATTTACAGGTGGCTCCGTGTAAAGGCCGGGAGGAAAAGTCAGAGCCATGAGCACCAGAGAGGAGCACAATCCATATGGCCCTGGCCAAAAGTCCCTTCATTGGAGCTGAATGCGCTGACCGACCGCACTCTTGGGCACCAGTTCACAGACCCACCAGGAACGACCGCCAGACGCTCCTTCCTCTTCAGTGGATGCAGAAGTGAGTTGGAATCCGGGCTGCCCGTTGCTTTCAGAGAAGGCAACGCAAGCAGATGACCTTCTGTCCTATCTCTCAGGCCCCTTGGTTTCTGTCTAACTGAAAATGTTATAATATCTCAACAGAAATCGAGTATTAGAGGTGAAAATTAGTTCCAAGAGCCAAAGCAACAGCACATCGGGAAGGGCACTTGGCTTGCACAACGCTGACTCTGGTTTGATTCCTGAATCGCACAGGGTACCCTAAGCTTACCAGGAGTGATTCCTGAGCTCAGAGTTAGAAGTAAGGCCAGAGCATTGCTGGCTGTGCCCCCAAAACAAAAGCACACAAAAAAGTGACTTGTGTGCTTAATAGAAAAATGAGGTCTGGAGCAATAGCACAGTGGGTAGGGCATTTGCCTTGCACACAGCTGACCCGGGTTTGATTCAGCATCCCATATGGTCCCCTGAGCACTGCAAGGGGTAATTCCTGAGTGCAGAGCTAGGAGTAACCCCTGTGCATCGCCAGGTGTGAACCAAAAAGTCAAAAAAAAATGAAGGTTTAATTTCACAATTTTCTGGACTTCACCCAGTGGAAAACCATTTTTATGATAGCCAAAGAGATAGCACAGAGCATGGGATGCTAGTCTGGCATGCAGTCAACTCAGGTTCACTCTCCATCACCCAATAATGTCCCCAAGATGAGCATGGAGTGATCAATGAACACAAAGCTGGAGTAATCCCTGAACACTGGCAAGTGTGGCCAGCCCGGCAAGCTACCGAGAGTATTCGATATGCCAGACACAGTAACAACAAAGTCTCCAATGGAGACGTTACTGGGCCCGCTGGAGCAAATCCAACCAAAAATAAATTAATAAATTTAGGGGCCAGATTTATAGTTTTGTAGAGTATTGGCTTTGCACAAGGCTAATCTGGATTCAATCCACACACCCTTTGGCACCATGAGTAGCAACCACAGGGTATAAACCAAAACACAAAAGAAAAAAAAATTAGTTTTTGAGTCAACCACGACCAGCAAGTTTCGTAGGACACAGATTTGGATCTTTGAGCCACAAATGGAGGAATTTTGGCTTATTCCTGGAATACTTGGGGGACCCTTCACTGTGCCAGAGATTGTACCATGGCAAGCCAGGGCCTGCACTCCTGGTCTCTCTCTGACCCCAGGAATTCAAATTCTATATAAATCCTGTGAACCTCATTATGACACAGACTGGCATGACAAGGAGCAGGGATGAGGCCCAGATAGTAGAGGCCATGGCAGGGCTGCTGGCACATGGCTGCAGTTTTCAAAGGTTTGCAGGGGCTGAAAATAGAGGCCAGTGGGGAGGGCCCTTGCCATGCATGGGGCAGAGTCAACCTCATACCCTGAATCCCCAAGGAGCAATCTCTGAGCATTGCCGAGTTAGAGTAGCCCCTCATCTCCATCCCTTCCCCTTCAAACACAGCCAAAGAGTAAGTTATCTACAAGGGCAGAGGTGCAAAATCCAGAATTGTATTCTTAAGGGTCAATTCATTGGTTTGTTTTTGTTTTGAAGCCACATCCGAGAAAGCTCAGAATTTATAGACCAGATTTTCAGCCCGTATGATTTTATTCCTCTGGATATGTGATTTTATATAAGAAAGAGAAGAGAAAGAATCACATTTGAGGGGGCTGGAGCAATATCACAGCGGGTAGAGCACTTACCTTACACGTGGCCGACCCAGGTTCAATTCCCAGCATCCCATATGGTCCCCTGAGCACTGTTAGGAGTAATTCCAGAGTGCACGAGCCAGGAGTAACCCTTGTGCATTGCTGAGTGTGACCCAAAAAAGCAAAGAAAAAAAAAAGAATTACATTTCGTCCAAAAGAAATCTTATTGGTGAAAGTCCATAATTTTGCTCAGAGACTTCAATTTCATCTTTTCCTCCTAAAAGCCTCTTGTTAAAAGTATTCCAGAATGTTCATATCTAAGAATTTCCAATGAAGGCTGAGCAGAGGTTCAGGAGAGAGGTCCAGGTTGAAGTGGATGCCAGTCAGCTGGAAGCCAGGGCTCTTCTCTGGTACGACTGTCCACTGGTCCCCTGAGCACAGCACAAGATGCAGCCCTCAAGCACCACCAGGTGTGGCCCCAAATCTTACCCATCTACTCCCCGAGTAGTGACATAGACCAAGGGAGAGGAACTCAGAGGGTTGAGCACCTGCTTTACCAGTGGGGGACTCGGCATGGCTCCCCTGCATCCAGAGACAGGTGGACAGAGCGGGAGGATCTCTGACCTCTCCAAGTTTGTAGCAAAAAGGGGGAAAGAAAAGGCAGGAGAGACAACCCCAAAAGAAGCTCAAAGGCCTGGAGTGATAGCACAGCGGGTAGGGCGTTTGCCTTGCACGCAGCCAACATGGCCGACACAGGTTCGATTCCCAGCATCCCATATGGTCCCCCGAGCACTGCCAGGAGCAATTCCTGAGTGCATGAGCCAGGAGTAACCCCTGAGCATCGCAGGGTGTGACCCAAAAAGCAAAAAAAAAAAAAAAAAAAAAAAAAAAAAAACAAAAGAAGCTCAAAGAATGCTTATGTGTCAAGACAAATTCTGGAAGGAGACTTTTTTTTTCTTTTTGGTTTTGGGGCCACACCTGGTGATGCTGAGGGGGCCCTATGGTGTGCCCAGGATCAAACCTGGATCATCCATGAGTAAGACAGGTCCTCCTGGCTGTCCTGCACCAGGTCCTAGCGTGAGACATTTAATACCTGTTACAGATGGTCCCTTCTGAAAGTACTCACCCCAACATTAGGGACCGCCCCTGGCCTAGGAGAAATGGACAGTCAGAATCTTGATAGGTAAAGCAGAATTTTTTTTCCTGGGGAAAAATAAAATCATATAAAATTAGCAGAAATAGTAGTTGATAGGGTGCTTTTATTTCAAGCAGCTTAAGCTAGGTTCAACACACAACAGCACATAGGGTCCCCACTTCAGCACTGCCAGGATTGATGCCTTACAGATCGAGTCAATAAGTCCTGAGTACTTGGTGCTGGGGCCCCAAAACTAAGATAAATAAATAAATTTCTGTGTAAAGGAACTGGAGAGATACTACAGGGGGTGAGCTGCTTGTTTTGTACACAGCCAACCCATGTTTGATTGCCAGCATCCTATATGGTTCACTGAGCACTGCCAGGAACCCTGAGTGCAGAGGCAAGAGGAATAACACTGAGTATTGCCATGTATGCCATCCCAAACTAATTCACTTAAATGATTAAATAAAGGTGTGGTAGACAATGGTGCTCTTAGATTGTGTTGTGAGAGGGCTTGGGGCACACCCTGGTAGTGTCCAAGCTACTTCCCACTAAGTTCACATACCTGGTTGCAAGACCCCTGTGGCCAGGTGGGTATCTGTTGGGTTTAATCCGAAGCATCCCATATGGTTTCTGAAGAACCACCAGGAGTGACTCCTGAGTGCAAAACCAGGAGTACCCCCTGGACATCACCAGACATCTGGGTGTGACTCTAAAAGCTGAAAAGAAAAGAAAGTTTCCCATCTCCCTGGACTCTGGAAACTACCGGATAAGTGGGGAACATGTGAAAATTAAAACACTCTGCCAAAATCTTCTGCGTACCAAGTAGAGGAAAGCACCTCCACCCTCACCAGGAGGGAATGGTAGTAGAGCTGGGTGGGTGGGTGCTTTGCATGCTGCTGACCAGGGTATGGGGGACCCTGAACACCCGTCAGGAGTGCAGAATCAGGAGTGACCCCTGATCACAGTGGTGAGGTTCAAACTCTCCCCCGTAAAAGAAAAAAGAACGTGCCCCCAGTCCCTTTGACTTTGACTCCTCTGTAATCAGCCTAAAAAACGGAATGAAAGGTGGCCAGCAAAGGGTTAGCCTGGAGACAGTCCCAGAAAGATCCACCCCTCACAACCCTTATGACTACCCCAGGACTGCGAGAGTCCTTGAAAGGGAGCACTAATGATGCAGGGGCCAAAGCATGCCCCAACAAATCTTCAGGGAAACTAAAGCTTTCTCTTTGGGTAGTAGGCCAAGGGATAACTCAGTGGGGAGACTGCTGGCCTGGCTCCAGAACACAAGAGGGTCCCAGGAGCCCACCAGAGGGCTCCCTAACTGCAGAGCCAGGAGTCACCCTGAGCACTGCCGGGTACAGGTCTAAAACACATGTAAAAATAAACTTTTTTAAAAAATAACTTTCTCTGCTACCTGTTCAGTCATTTTCGTTGTTTCTGAAACTTTCCATTCTTTGCTCTTCAAACTCTTTTTTCGCCTTGATCCCGTACACGGGCATTTTCAGTCAGAGCCTTAAAGGGCCAGGTCCCAAGTATTACTCAACACATCCCATCTTTTTTTAAATTTTGGGGTGATTCTCAGGAGTTACTCCTGGCTCTGTGCTCAAGGGGCACTTCTTGGGGGTGCAAGGCCGCCACTCTCCACGCAGGACTAGCGTCCCCCGCTTTTGCATTTTTCTAAGTAAGTTCTCTGCAGTAAAAACTACCATGTTGGGGCTAGAATGATAGCACAGCGGGTAGGGCGTTTTGCCTTGCACGCGGTCAACCGGGGTTCGATTCCCAGCATCCCATATGAGCACCGTCAGGAATAATTCCTGAGTGCATGAGCCACCTACCTTGTTTTTCTAAAAACAATTAATAAATAAGACAAAGCTTTCAGCACGAACTCTTATTGCGTCGGGGGGGAGGGGCCGCCAACCTCGGCTACTTCACCAAGCGACCCCGCCGCTCACAGGGTGAAGAGCTCGAAGGTTCAGGGAGCTCAGAGCGACCACTTGGAGGTCACCGAGGAAACCAACCTTCCAGAACCCCCCCTATTTTCCAGAGTAGCCCCTCCGCCTTCCTAAGCTCCCACGAGTTCCTCAAACTCAGCAGCAACGGTGGCAAACTGGACCGTCCTTCCCTAATGCAAAGACCCCTGGGAGAAAGACCCGAATTCTGTGATGTCACCTGCATTTTCAGACAGAGCCTTAAAGGGCCAGGTCCCAACTATTACTGAAGAGGTACTTTCTGGTCAGAAAGGTTCATTTTTTCCCTATTTCTGGGCTTGTACTAAAGTAGAGAAGGCGCGTGCTTTGCACTTAACTGACCCAGCTATCCAAGCACCCCATAGAGTCCCCTGTTCCTTGGGAGAAATGATTCCTGAGTTCAAAGCCAGGAATTAGCCATGAACACTGCAGGGTGTGGCCCCCCAAATATAAAAACAACAAAAGCTTACCAAGTTAAAAAAAAAAAAAAAGCTCAGGGCCAGAGCGATAGCACAGCGGGTAGGGCGTTTGCCTTGCCTGCGACCAACCTGGGTTCGATTCCCAGCATCCCATATGGTCCCCCAAGCACCGCCAGGAGTAATTCCTGAGTGCAGAGCCAGGAGTGACCCCTGAGCATTGCTGGGTGTGACCAAAAAAAGCAAAAAAAAAAAAAAGCTCAATCGCAATGACAAATTATACAGCGAAACATTTAAAAGGTTGAACAACATGCCCAATTCAATCAGCTAATCAGTGGCTGAGTAAATAGCAGTACTCCTACCAAAATAAATAAATAAATAAATAAAAGGTTGAACAAAAACACACACACAAAAATAAATACATAAAAATAAAAGGTTGAACAATGGGTCCTTAAACCCACTTTTTTTTTTTTTTGGCTTTTCCTATGTTGCAGAAGCCCATGATGTCGTCTGATTACTTATTCTTCTCTTTCTCTGCTCCCACATCCTTCCTGAGCCAAGCCAGAGTGAGAATAAAGAATGAAAGTGGACGGGGCTAGAGTGATAGCACAGTGGGTAGGGCGTTTGCCTTGCATGCAGCCAACATGGCCGACACAGGTTCGATTCCCAGCTCCCCATATGGTCCCGTGAGCACCGCCAGGAGCAATTCCTGAGTGCATGAGCCAGGAGTAACCCCTGAGCATCGCAGGGTGTGACCCAAAAAGCAAAAAAAAGAAAAAAAGAATGAAAGTGGTGAAAAGTGGTGAGTCTTGACAGCTTCAAGTGATGGGTGTGAGGGACAGACTCAAAATGGACTACCACCAGAATTAATTTAGCTTAGCTTAATAGGAACCTGCATTGCAAAATAACTTGTTTTTCAAGGAACAGGTCTAGATAAGCTTTTTCAGATCCACTTTATAGGAGCCTGCACTGCAAAATAGCTGGTTTTTCTGCCCCTGAGCAAGGAATTCAGATACAGGTACTCGAAGGGTGGGGGTCAGACCAGATAACCGGATGTCTCTCACAAGACCCATGTTGCAAGACCCACGACTGCCTTAAAAACCTGTCAGTTCCTAAGCACCGACGCAAAATGCTGATCTTTAAACTATAGGCTAAGAAGTGATGTACCCTTAATTGCATTGGTTAAGAAAGCATATGTTGTTACAAATCTATTGGCTATGAAATGCGCGGGCTTTGCTGTAACGGCCAGTGAAGGCCTATATAAGATCCCCTTTGAAGAAGTTCTGGGTCTTGCCTCACCTAACTGACCTGCGTGTCTGTGTAGGCGGCTTGACCCTGGCTAGCCAGTCTTACAATAAACCTTGCTTGCTGTTCGCAGTCTCTGGAGTCTCTTTGTCGTTAAAGGGAGATCACGATCTGCGCCCTAACATTTGGAGGCCCCAGCGAGATCTCCTGACGGCAAACGGGCCCAGAGAGCGGGTTTTGAAAAGGCCTTAAAAAAAATTCTGGGGAATATTCCATCTGTTTTCTGGGGGGGATGGTGTCCCCTTCTGGACCGCGGCAGGGAAGTAGCTAACCCTGACTGGGAGGACTTGGGGGGGACATAGTGTTTCCTCGGGTCCTCTTCTGTTCTGGAGGCCTCATCTGTACTGGACCGCGGCAGGGAAGTGGCCAACCCTGACTGGGAGGACTTGGGGGGACATAGGGTTTCCTCAGCCCTCATCTGTTCTGGAGGCCTCATCTGTTCTGGAAAATCCGACACCAGGAGAAGACCTGGAAGAACTAAACCCTCCGGAGGTGAAAATCACGTGCACGCCCTTTGGGCATATTCGGGAGTCCCAGGGTGACTGGTGAGTGTGGTGCGAACCCGTGTGAGAGAGTGGACCGGTCCGAGCGAGTGCAGGAGTGTGATCTGTGCGTGTGTCCTTAGTGTGTGTATTTGTCTTATTATCTTTGTTAAGATTGTTTGATACGGGTCAAAATCAATCGACCCCCAATGCTTTAATTCTTGATCACTCCTCTGAGATCCACAGGAAAGCTCAGGATCTGGACTTGATGATCAAGAAAGGTAGGTTTGACAATTATTGTTCATCAGAATGGCCTTCCTTTGGTGTGGATTGGCCCCCAAGAGGTTCCTTCTCTCCAAACCTTGTGGCTCGGATAAAGGAGGCAATCTGTGGAAGATCTGCTGTGAAGGTATGCTCCCTTGGAAATCTCTAGGGGGACTGGGGGAGGAATGTGATAACCTCTGTGTGAATGTGTGTGTATGAGCACCCTGATAGGTCCTCCTGTCGGGTGTGATTTTGTAGCTCCACGACCTGGCACTCTTAAAGTCCCTCTAAAGTCACGGAGCTCGAGTGGGCTGCCTGCGATTCCACGGAGAACATACGGTCAATGGTGGCACTGGCATAGCTGCCAGTCGCAAGTCACAACGCTGAACCACTAAGGCTAAGTTCTCCAAGGCAAGCATCTGAAAGGTCTCTGCAAAGAGGCACCCCTCCTTTGTCTGTCTTGAGTCATCGTCCACTATGGGAGGAATGGGAGGAAAGCCCACTAGTGAGAAGATCCTGGGAAACTAAGGCAGATCAATTTCTAGGTAGAAATCCCTTTCCCCAAGCATTATAACCAGCAGAATCAGCTAGAGGTCAATTCAAATGCTAATGGAGGCAGTTAGCAGGTTTAGCCCTAGGCAAAGTGAAGCAGAGGGGGAAAAAGAGGTAAAAAGACAGGCAAGAAGTTTGTGGAAGAAAGCTGAAAGCGTCAGCAGGGAGCATTGGAATATGTGGCAAGCTAAGAAAGGCAGAACTTTTCTCTTCTCCCCTTAATAGGCTTCTTGGAAACCAATGGCACTCTAGGAATGGCTGCACAAGTGCAAGCCATGGTTGTGTGGACGCTGGGGAGGCAGGACCCAGGGACGCCAGGGGTGACTCAGAAATCTCTAAAGGAGACGTCCTTTAAAGAGAGATTTTTCTGATGGACTGGCATGCAGTTGTGGTCATGTCCGTGCTCTCTCTAGAACCACAACACTAGAAACTATTAGGAGAAGAGCTTGCTAAGGAATTATCCTACCCTAGATTTTTCTTTTCCCTCCCTTTCATAGGTTATTGCTGACACTTAGGAGGTATGGGAAATTCTACATCAGTACCTAAATATTCTCCTTTGGGTTGCTCGTTAAAACACTGGAAGAGCTTCCAAGTAGGTGGTTTAGATAAGGAATATCTTGTTGACCTCTGTAACACCACGTGGCCTGAGTATAAGTTAGAATATTGGGAAGGATATACAGTGAATGGCAGTTTGCGTTACCAGATCATTTTGCAGTCAGATCTTTGCAGGTAACAAAAGAAATAGGATTATCAAAGCAGAGGAGGCAGGAAGATGCAAGATCATATGATTAACTGTTTGGTATCAGAAACAAAGCCTATCCCCACATCTAAGAAGATACTAGCTCCCTGCCTCAGAACTAGCCTTGGCCAAAATATGGTAATATATTTGCCATAGTTTATTTTGCCGGCTTATATCAACAAAAGCGCTTTCTTGACCCATTTTTAACAAGCGGGAGACTGGCTGGGAAATGGGGAGCAGAGTTCCCAATCAGAGATAAGGTTTCTTTGCCCTGGGGACAGTCCCTTCCTTTCTCAGTCCATCAGTTTCTCCCTGCCATTTTTTTGAAGGGTCAGATTGATCGATCAACTACAGATGTGTGCACATGTATGTGTGGTGTTTTAGTCAGTTCGTTGTCTTGTTTGTCTGTCTGTCTGTCTGTCTCTCTATGTGGAACACTAGAGTGTTGGGACCAGGCTGAAATCAGAAGTAGAAATTCTAGAGAAGTCAGTGATATGCAACTCAGTGATTTAAGGAATGCAGTTGTTTTTGGAACTTGCTAGACAAGGTTTAAAGGAAGATCTCTTATCAGAAGGTTGAGCCTACAGAGAAAGCAGAATTCTCAATCTAGATTTCTTATAAGAAGAACGTTAATGATTATGTGATTAACAGTTGAAATCCTTTTGAACTTAAGAATCTTGTACTATCTAGAAGAGCTATGGAACTAGAGCCTGAAACTAAAGTAAAATAAGAGTTCAGAGAAAGCAAGACCGTATATTACAAGCCTCAGCTAACTTTAATGAAAAATTAGGCCGCTTTTACAAACTACAGAGGTACAGAAGCCATTAAAATGAAGTTTCCTTATTTTATAAACAGTGGCAATTTATAGGATAACAATTGGATTTGTCCATTCTCCCTTGACACAAGGAGCTAAGGTTTATCAGGTTACACTCATCACAGTGCTCCTGAGTCACTTTCATTCCTTTGTTTTTCTGTAACCACTTCTCTATGCTCTCCTCCCCAACCAGTTAATCAGCTTTCCCCCTAGTCAGAATCTGTTAATTTGTAAGATCAGATCCTACTAGGACACTGAACTTGTATTGTAAATTGTGAGTCGATCTGCTAAGTGAGAATCTGTCCTAGAAGAATGTCCTGACTAGTTTGGATGAGGTTAAACATTTTTCCCTTTCAAACTGCCTTCAGTAAATAATTTCAGTATACTGCAAGAGGCAGCTTCCCTTATCTCACAGAGCAGATCTCAGATGCTAGGCAGGCCTGATCTTTGGGATGTAGGTTCCCAGCTCTAGCCAGGCTAGTCTTCGGTGTGCAAAGCTCAGATACTTGTCTTTGGGAAAGGTTTCAGTTTGGTTTTGTATCTTCTTTCTGGAGGCCAAAATTACTGGCCTGCAGATGTAAAGAAGCAATGTATGTTTTGCTGCCTCAATGTTCTTTCTCCTTTTGATGACATCACTGTATTGCCCCTTTAGAAGTACCATGAGATTTCGGGGCTCTCTACTAGGAGATCTGAGAGAACAGGGGAAAACATGCTTGAGAGAACCTGAGTTTCTTTTATGGGATATAATGAGACTGTAAGAATGGGTGGCTAGGAGAGGCAGAAGAGATATGAGAGTTAATGGAGAGAGGATTGGAATAAACTGCAACTAAGATCAAGAAGCCTGGCCATAAGGTTTCCTTCCTTTTCCTGCCCATCTCCATCTACCTCCTTGGAGTGGGGGAAACTACAGAACGCGGGCGGTGGGAAAGATAGATTGTTGCCATCCTTTTTGTGCTCACACAGCAATTCAAATATTTTCTTATGCTGATATCAAAGTTTGGTAAAAAAAAAAATCCAAAGGGCTTTTTCTGTGTCTGAAAGCATGTTTGTATTTTTGTGCAATTGTTAAAAATGTCTGGTATAGAAAGTTCATGATTTTAAATAATTAAGGTACAAGAACTATTGAAATTGAAATTAAGACAAAGAAGGTTTTATCATGTTTTATAAAAATTTATTGTTTATAGGTCTTATGCTGTTATATTAATGTACATATTTGTATCTGCATTGGTTTAGAATATTTGACCTAGAAGGAGTTAAAATAACTATGACACATGAAAACAGGTTCAAAAAGTAATGGTTTAGTTTAAACATGAGTTTCTAGAGTTATAAAATTGGTTGCAAAGTTTGTCCTACCAGTGCTCTATATGATCTCTAAGACTCTTGGTAACTAAAATTTCTAGAACTACTAAGAGTTATAAAATTGGTTCAACTCAGATGCCAGCCTTCTGTAATAGTTTCTGAGAATAGAGAATTGCATGGAAAATGTGGGAAATTTTAGTATGTTGTTAATCAGCCTGTCTATTGCTTAAAAGTGCATGCTATTATTTTGATAATTTTATTTCATGCCAAGCTTTGTCTCCAGGTACCAACCTAGTCCTGACCTTCACAGAACTTTGTACCTAAGTGTGAAATGCTTTCTGTTTCATGGTCATCTATGAGTGTTTTAATCTTTTTGTATTTGTGTTTTCCTAGAAATCAGAATTCTAAGATGTCTCTTGGTTAATTTCTAATGTGAAGTGAACTTTTGCCCAGTGAATGTATGTTGTAAGAACTTTAGTTGTGAGCATCTCTAAAGCCTTTTGCATACCTATAGAACTGATATAATGCTTTTGAAATGGTACTTCAGAGTAAAAGGTAAGGTAAAGGCCCTCCCGTTGATCGTCGATTTGCTCGAGCGGGCCCAGTAACGTCTCCATTGGAGACTTTGTTGTTACTGTGTCTGGCATATCGAATACTCTCGGTAGCTTGCCGGGCTCTCCGAGAGGGGCGGAGGAATCGAACTCGGGTCGGCCATGTTGGCCGCTTGTAAGGCGAACGCCCTACCCGCTGTGCTATCGCTCCAGCCCTATTTTTGTCAATGTTAAATGAGATGATTGATAACTAGTGTCTAAACTTGGGAGATCATGTTGTACTAAGTTCATTAAAATAAGAGGTTAAACTTGTGGGATGACTATTAGGAATATAGATGTGTGTCTTAAGTCAGAAAGATAATTGATGGAGATATCAGTGGGAAAAAGAAAAGGAATCCAGTTATAGAATGTTTGTAAAAGGAATGTGTATATGAGGTTTGAGGTTGGTTTAAGAAAAGGAACTGATCAAATTGTTTTGTTATAAGAAACTCTTTAAATCACATGCAGAATTGTTCTAGTACCTTTTCAGTAAGATCTAAGGAAAAGACGATAGGTGGATTATCCGGACTCCTGTTACAGTGCTCTTAGATAATTGAATTTTTCAAAAGTTGCAGGGAATCAAGGGTTTTGACATGGGATTGAAAACATGTTAAATGGTATGCTTTATCTCTACAGATTTTAGCTTCTTTTGACTAGGACTCACAGCAAACAGGTGTATTACATCTCTGTGAGTACAGTGAAATGCTTGCTTTTCTCTTCTTTTGCACCTTCAGTATGTTTTTGATGTTTCATGGCTCTATGTTGGTTTGCATAAATCCAGATAAGACTTTCCTCTCTGTAATAGGGTCTACCCCTCATGCAGACAGGAAAAACCAACTGTGGGACCCCAAGGCCCTCTTCCAGGGAACAGTCAGGGGATCTGTCTAAATGACAGGATCAGGGACTTAACAGGTACTGTTTCAAGTACCCTACAAACCTCAGGGCGACCCTAGAGGCAGGCCGGCTCAAGAAAAGACTGGAAATTATCACTGCTAATCTAGGACTCTGCAATGACTAACTCAGTCTGGGCCTACCCTCAGTGCCAAGGAAAAACCTGGAAACCTGGATTTCTCCCACCCCTGAAGAAGGGATGGGATGGACTCCTTTCTGCCAGGGCATCTCTGTGGAAAATGAGGCCCAAAGCCATATCCAGCTCAACGTGAAGGCTCAAGGACATCCATCCAGTTCATCGCGGGACATCTTCTGGCCAGGCCTGGGTAGCTCTGACGTGCCAGATAAGATTAATGCCACTTTTGGTGTGTCTCCTGTCTTTAGCCAATTCCCAGGACTCCTCAGTAAATAATGGGGTATCCCAAATGGAGAGTTCTCTAATTTTACTGTGTTTATGCAAAAGAACAAACCAGGTTTGTTAAGCTATCTTGCAAAGTTTTGAAATGAAGGTGGAGAGAAAACCATGTTTCTATAACTTGCTTTTTGTGAGAATCAGATTCTAATTCTACAGAGATGATTGAATAAATGTATCCTAATCTTGATCTAAAAGGTACCCCCTTTTTGGGAAATTTAGATAAAACTTGGTTTACTGACTGTAGAAAAACAGCCTAATCTATAAAGGAACTCAATGTTATACATGCTGTCACTAGTCTGATCAGAGCATTGGAAGCCAGAACTTTACTAGGGTGGAGCTCATCTCAAAGGGCAGAATTGCTTTCCCCCAGTCTGTGAATTGGTCAAAGTGTCAAGAAAGGGCATCTAAACTGGTTAAATTAGAATGGATTAATATCTAGTTCTAAAACACTGTGAATTTTCTTTCTATACTTTCTGTATTGCATCTCATTTTCTGTGAACAGTCATTTGGAGAGAACAAGGATGTTAACAGCTCTTAATTTTGTTGCATCATGGGATTAACACCAGAGAATGTTTCCTCTAAGCCAGAATGCTCTGCAGAAGAGGAACGATGGATATTGGAGGTTTCCAAAAGGAAGTTGATGGATGATTTACCAACAAGGAAAGTTGATAACTACTGGACCAATGCAGTGGAATATTATTAAAGGGTTATGCTTTAACACTAGTAAAAACCATCTTCCATGGGAAGGGACTCAGTAGCAAGTAAGGTAGAAGTAACTCAGAACTGTGCTTTCTGTGACATTAATGAACCTAGTGGAAATCTTGATTCTCCTCTCCTAACACCTGTTCAGCATCAAGGAACTTAGAGGAGGATCGCAGCTTGACCTTATGCAAATGATCAAATGTTCAAATGTTCAAGGCATAAATATCTGTTGGTTCTTATTGATAGCTTCAGTGTATGGGCAGAAGCTTTTCCAGTCTGCACTGAGAAAGCCAGAGAATGGATTGGTGTTTCTGTGTCCAGTAGAAAAATCTGGACACAGGAAGTCATTTTTCTATCAGCCAAACCTGTGGGTAGAGAACTCTGTCCTTACTGGGTCAGAAAGAAACTTCTACTCCTCCAGGGTCTAACCATTTCAAA
Organism: Sorex fumeus; assembly: GCF_029834395.1. Lineage (NCBI taxonomy): Eukaryota > Metazoa > Chordata > Mammalia > Eulipotyphla > Soricidae > Sorex > Sorex fumeus. Next base: position 6,878,862 of record NW_026606076.1, read on the forward strand.
GTGATATCCCTCAGTCTAATTGAACCGATCTTTTCTTTCAGATAACTTCAGGAACTCAACCAATTCATTGCTGAGGGCCACTAAAAAGCTGAGGTAGCATGAGATTTCACCCCTTGTGTAGGCAGGGCCAGCGCCCCATTGTCAGCATGAAGCAGCTCCAGAAGATGAACCTTCTGCCATTCTCCCTTAAAGATTCAAGGTGGTGGAATCTCTAGGGGGGGCAATAGGATGTAGGCAGGTAGACAGGGAAGGCCCCCTCCCAAGGCAATGAAGAATGGGGATTTATGTGTGGTGTTGGGAGAAAAATGCTACTTCTCTATACTGATTACACAGGGGTGGTCTAAGACTCCACGGCCAAGCTCGGGGAGAGCCTTGAGCAGCGCCGAAGAGAAAGGGAGGCCCAGGAAAGCTGGCACAAGTCCTGGTTTAACCAGTCTCCTTGGCTAGCTACCCTCCTGTCAGTGTCAGCTTCCACCTTGGAGAAGATGACCATCAGCTCCCGCTGCTCCAGCATGGCTCAGTGTCCCCCTCAAATGCTTCCATGTCCATCCCCAGGAACACCTCCTGATGGTAGTCCTGGTTGAAGTGCCCGTCCAGCTCGAGCTTCACCCCGGAGAGGTGGTTGGGGGGCAGGGTCTCGTGCTCATCTCTGCTGGTTCGGTCCTGAGCAGAAGAGTGGTTGGCAGGCTGTGCAAAGGTGCGCATCAACAGCCCGAGCTCCAGGAGCCAGAGGCAGCAAGCAAGCAGGTTGCCGAGTGGGGCCAGTCTACAGGCCATGATCGGCTGGGTCCAGCAGGAGCTGTGCGCCCCGCAGTCCCCCAGCAGACGGTGAGTGGCCCAAAACTGCTGTCTCACAACGCCGCTGGCACTTCCGAAGAGATGGCTTTGCGGTGACCCAGACGCCCAGCCAGCCCACTCAGGCCGCCGCCATCCTGCTTCCAGGCAGACTGGTTGTCATCCCCTTGCTCTTGGGGACTGTTGGTCCCTGGGTCCTCAACTGCTTTGTGAACTTTGTTAGGCACCAAAATAACACTGTCCAGCTACTGGTACTAAAACAACAGTATCAGATTTTAAGCCTGCTGAGGAAGATTCCTCAGTATGAAGTGGAGAAAGGGAGGAATGTGAGGGACAGACTCAAAATGGACTACCACCAGAATTAATTTAGCTTAGCTTAATAGGAACCTGCATTGCAAAATAACTTGTTTTTCAAGGAACAGGTCTAGATAAGCTTTTTCAGATCCACTTTATAGGAGCCTGCACTGCAAAATAGCTGGTTTTTCTGCCCCTGAGCAAGGAATTCAGATACAGGTACTCGAAGGGTGGGGGTCAGACCAGATAACCGGATGTCTCTCACAAGACCCATGTTGCAAGACCCACGACTGCCTTAAAAACCTGTCAGTTCCTAAGCACTGATGCAAACTGCTGATCTTTAAACTATAGGCTAAGAAGTGATGTACCCTTAATTGCATTGGTTAAGAAAGCATATGTTGTTACAAATCTATTGGCTATGAAATGCGCGGGCTTTGCTGTAACGGCCAGTGAAGGCCTATATAAGATCCCCTTTGAAGAAGTTCTGGGTCTTGCCTCACCTAACTGACCTGCGTGTCTGTGTAGGCGGCTTGACCCTGGCTAGCCAGTCTTACAATAAAACTTGCTTGCTGTTTGCAGTCTCTGGAGTCTCTTTGTCCTTAAAGGGAGATCACGATCTGCGCCCTAACAATGGGCAGTTTTTGTACCTCTTTATTTAGTTCTTATTTGATCACTGTCCTCCTGGCTTCCATCACCAAGACCATTATTTACAAGTTAACATGCACTTGACATACAGATGCCAATGCAATGGCATGGCTGCAGCCCAGGCGATAATCAGCAAGTGACATAGGCGGGCAGATAGGGAAGGCCCCCTCCCAAACCACTGTCACTGTCACTGTCCTCCCGTTGTTCATCGGTTTGCTCGAGCGGGCCCAGTAACATCTCCATTGGAGACTTTGTTGTTACTGTGTTTGGCATATCGAATATGTCACGGGGAGCTTGCCAGGCTCTGCCGTGCGGGCTAGGTACTCTTGGTAACTTGCCGGGCTCTCCGAGAGGGGCGGAGGAATCGAACTCGGGTTGGCAGTAAATTTCCTGGGAAGTAATAGCCCTGACCTCTTGGACAACTGGTGCCAGAACCAGTCCATAACAGACCCTGAGGAGACTGGATCCTTACAAAGATGACAGCAGCAGAGATAGACACCAAGGAAGGACCTGAAAGAGGTACATCAGAAACTCCAAAGCTGTCCCTTTGACAACTGACAACCCCCTAGGGCAGAACCTGCTGCAGCAACAAAAGGCCAGGAAAGGAATTTAAAAGAAGACCATCAGCCACTCCCAACCCCCTTGGCAACCTTTTTCAGCCACTCCCAACTCCCTTGGCAACCTTTTTAGCAACGAACTTTTACCTAGTTAGAAGCCTCTTGTAAGGGCAGGTTGGAGAAACTCTATAAAGTCCACCTTGAACAAAGGAAGCACACATATATGTTTCCCTACCCCTTGTGCTGCTTGTGCCCATGTGGCCAAGCACATGCAGTGCCTGAGCACATGTGTCACCCGCATCTCCCCCCACTTTCATACTTTCATGTCTAATGCTGGGATGTGTGTAGGGGCTCTCTCCACTCTTGGAGAAGCCCAGGTTGCTTCTCTCTCTCTCTCTCTCTCTCTCTCTCTCTCCTCTCTTCTCTCTCTCTCCTCTCTCTCTTCTCTCTCTCTCTCTCCTCTCTCTCTCTCTCTCTTTTTTGCTTTTGGGGTCACACCTAGCAATGCACAGGGGTTACTCCTGGCTGAGGCACTCAGAAGTTACTCCTGGCCTGGCAGTGCTCAGGGGAGCATATGGGATGCTGGGAATTGAACCCGAGTGGCCGTATGCAAGGTAAAGGCCCTACCCACTGTGTTATCACTCCAGCCCCCCAGGTTCTCTCTTGACCACGTTACTCTCCACTCTCTCCCACTTTGTATCCCTCCTTCCCTTCAAAACCTCCAAATAAAAACTGTGTCATTTCACTGCTTGTCTACTTCTGAAATTCCTTTCTGCGAGACAAGATCCCAGGAACCCTGGATCCCAGGTGGCAGAGGTGGATCAAGAGAAAGTGACCATCCTTCACCTCCCCACTTCACATGAGCCACCCATGGGGGCCACCTACATCACAAATACTTTTCCTTTATAGAACTGACATCATGGGAATCTTGTCACATAATAACAGGATTATTTCCTTCTTGGATACACTTTTTTTTTTTTTTTTTGCTTTTTGGGTCACACCACCTGGCAATGCACGGGGGTTACTCCTGGCTCTGAACTCAGGAGTTACTCCTGGTGGTGCTCAGGGGACCATATGGGATGCTGGGAATCGAACCCGGGTCGGCCACGTGCAAGGCAAACACCCTACCCACTGTGCTATCTCGCCAGCCCCTTGGATACACTTTTGTAGTACTCCTGACCCCCTTGTCTGAAGGAAACTTGCTTCACTGAGGGTGATTTATTGACTTTGATTGCTTTACATTAGGTATTGTTATTAGGGGATCAAATCTACTAGTATGAATTGTACTAGTAGATTTGATACTAACGCTTGAGGAGAACATCAAGGCCTCCCCACATTCTTTGCATGCAGATTTCTCTCCATTATGTATTTTTATATGCATAGTAAGGCCTGAGGGCAGAGAGAGGGCCTTCCCACAAGTCTGACATTATGAGGTTTCTCTTCACTATGAATTTTCCTGTACTTAAGTGACCAAGTTACAAACATAAGATTCCCTTCCCTTACTACAAACATAAGATTTCTCTCTAGGATGTATTTTCCTATGTTATTCGTCGATTGCCTCGAGCAGGCCCCAGTAACTAGCCCTGAGATTTTTAAGAAAGTGCTATATTCAAGGCTCTTTAGGAGAATGAGACCCATCATTATTACTGGTATTTGGCATATTGGGTATGCCACGGGGAGTTTGCCAGACTCTGCCGTGTGGGCAGGTTACATTCGGTAGCCTGCCAGTTTGTCCAAAGTAGGAATGAGATAATAAGATGTCATAATAAGATGTCACGCGACCTTGAATGTGGCCGCATGGTTCTGGGAGCTGGTTTTTATAGTCTCTGAGTCTTGGCCATTGATGGGATTAAACGGCACCATTTTCCTATGACTACAAGGAAAACCCTGAGGCGGATTTTAAACCCAGAGTATGGAACCCGAGGGGTAATGTAGTACAGTGGGTTGGGCACTTGCTTTGCATTCAGTCAGTCTGGGTTCAATTCTCAGAATCCCAAATGGTCCACTTGATGTCGGTGGGCCCCACGGGAGACTTATGTGAAACAGGGAGGAGAAAGACGGTCACTTTCTCCCCAACCGCCTCTGCCACCCGGGACCCAGGGTTACTGGGTTCTTGTCTCGCCTTGCAGAAAGGAATTTCAGGAGTAGAGAAGCAGTGAAATAAATAGATTTTATTTGGAGGATTTTTAAGGCGTGGAAGGGGAAAAAGTGAGAGAGTAATGTACTCAAGAGAGAACTTCTCCAAGGCTTCTCCAAGGGCGGAGAGAGCCCCTACACACATCGTAGCATTAGACACAAAAGCATGAAAGCACACATCTCAAGAGGGGAGATGTGGGCGACACATGTGCACATGTGCTCGGGCACCACGTGTGCTCGGCCGCGTGGGCGCAAGCAACACATGGGCTCCGGGCAGCATATGTGAGCCCTCCTTTGTTCAAGGTGGCCTTTATAGGGTTTTTCCAATCTGCCCCCACGTGGGGCTTCTTCCCAGGTAAAAGTTCATTGCTAAGGAGGTTACCAGGGAGGATGGGAGTGGTGATGGTCTTCTTTGAAATTCCTTTCCTGGCCTTCTGTTCCTGCAGGAGCTTCTTTGCAGGTCTGTTGCTGGAGCCAGGTGAGGGTCTTATTAGGCCTTAGTTCCTGTTTTCTGCAGGGCTGGCTTTTGCCATTGCTTTGAGAGGGGCCTTCCCTGTCTACCTGCCTACATCACGCTGAGCCGGGTCTGAGTGCAGAGCTAGGAAGGAGTAAGCCCTGAGCACTGCCAGGTATGGTGCAATAGCAAATACATATGTTATTGATGTAGGCAGGCAGGCCTGCCAAGCCAATGACAAAGATCTCTAGGGAAAAAAATTAGCCCCAGAATTGCAAGAGCTTGATAAAACCCTCAACCGAAAAGCAGGAAAAAGCAGAAACCAAAGCTTGATAAGATCCTCAGCAGAAAACAGGGAAAAGAAAAGAAAAGAAAAGAAAAGAAAAGAAAAGAAAAGAAAAGAAAAGAAACACAGGAACAGACCCTGAGGAGGCTGGACCCCTACAGAAATGATGAAATTCAGCAAAGATAATGACATAATTAAGGACTTGAAAGAAGTTCACTAGAAACTTCAAAGCTGTTCCTTCCATACAATACCTAATCAATCCCTACCTCTGTCAGAAAACTCCAGACTAAGGCATCCTTAGGAATATACATATAAAAGCCAGTTTTAAAGGCCATTTCAAGGCTTCTCAGTCTTTGGAGAAGCCAGCGCTGTGTTACTCTCTTTCTCCAACCATTCAAACTTCCAAATAAAGTCTGTTTTACTTCACTGCTTGTCTACTCCTGAAATTCTTTTCTACGAGGTGAGACAAGAACCTGAAAACCCTAGATAAGGCCTGGGGACTGGCCTCTTCCACCAGTCCTAGTCTTCCCAGGGAGACCTGGGTAGCAGAGGCGGATGGGAAGAAAGTGACTGTCTTTCTCCTCCCTCCTTCCCATAAACCGGTGGGGCCCATCAACATCAGTTTGGTGACCTTGGCAGGACATTGCAGTGAAGAAGGAAGAAAATCTGTGGAAAATCTGCTGTGGAGGTATGCTGTATGTCCTTGAAAATCTCTAGGGGGTTGGGGGAGGAATGTGATAACCTTTGTGTGAATGAATGTATGTGTGCATGACCACTCTGATAGGTCCTCCTATCGGGTGTGACTTTGTAGCTCCCTGACTTGGCATGGATCTCGAGTGGGCTGCCTGTGATTACACGGAGGACGTACAGTCAAGGGTGACACTGGCATAGATGCCGGTCACAAGTCACAATGCTGAACCAGTAGGATTAAGTCCTCTACCAGCCAGGCAAGCACCTGAGTGGTCTCTGCAAATAGGCACCCCTCCTTTGCCTGAATCGAGTCACTGTTCACTATCAGAGGGATGGAAGGGAAACCCACTAGTAAGAAGATCCTGGGAAATTTAAGGCAAGAGATCAGGTCGGGGCAAGGAAAATACTTTCCCCATTCAGTCTCAGTCTTACTAGAAAATCAGCTAGAGGTCAATTGAAATGCTAATGAAGCAGCCAGCAGGTTTAGCTCTAGGCAATTTAAGGCAGAAAAAAAAAAAGAGTAAAAGGCTGGTAAGAAGCCTGAGGAAGGCTGCAAGCCAGCAAGAGGCAATGGAAAATGTAGCAAACTAAGAAAAGCAAAACTTCTTCTCTTCCCACTCTCAATGTTGCAAGGTTTCCTGAAAACCCACGTCACTCTAGGGCCGGCTCCACACGCAAGCCGTGGTCATAATGGATGCCCGAGAAGGCCCCAGCGACACCTGGGGTAGCTCAGAAATCACTGATGGAGATGTCCTCGCTTGTGATTTTCTGACTCAGTAGGCAGACTTGAGGTAAACAGCACTTGGCTGACATGCAGTTGTAATCACGTTGAAAGGAGCTAGGAAGGCTAGGAAGGAGTTAAAATGATTGCTTGCTTGAATTAACTTGCAAAATTGCTTTCTGTAAACAGTTCAGCAGCCTTGGGGTTACAAAATTGGATTGAACCCAGTAGATGTGTAAGGTATGGGTTAGACATAACTATTTAAAGATAGAGTGTTTTGACCATCCTGGAAACTGAAACCATGTGACCGGGTCAAGATGTTTGGATCGAGATACTTCAAGAAAAACTGCAAAGAACCCAGCAGAACACGTATTGGCAAAATATGTGCAAAATATGTGGTCTTTGTTCTCAAACTGTAGAAAAGATGACCTGTTTCTGAGTTCGAGGCTCTCAGCCTCTGCCAGCTCTTGGGTATGTTGCAGAGCCCCAGCATGCTGGTCTGAATAAAACCCCCGCTTGGATTCCTGCAGGAATGTTGTTTGTCTGGTCTCTCCATGCCCCCCAGGGCTAGGGAACTCCCAACCCCAACAATGTCACACTGGAACCCATTAGAGCTACAGCAACCCAGGCAGAAGGGGACAAAGCCCCTTGGGAGAAATTCACTGTCACTGTCACTGTCACTGTCCTCCCATTATTCATCAATTTGCTTGAGTGGGCCCAGTAACATTGTGAAACTTGTTACTGTGTTTGGCATATCGAATACGTCATGGGTAGTTTGCCGTGGGGGCGAGATACTCTCGGTAGCTTGCCGGGTTCTCAGAGAGGGGCAGAGGAATCGAACTTGGGTCGGCCAGTGTTGGCTGCATGCAAGGCAAACGCCCTACTTGCTGTGCTATCTTTCTAGCCCTTGGGAGAAATTACCAGGTGAAAAGTTTACCAAGGAACTATCCTGTTTTTAGGTTTTTCCTTCTTTTTCACAGGTTATTGCTGGCACTCAGGAAATATGGGAAATTCTACATGGATACCCAAAGATTCTCCTTTGGGTTGCTAATTGCAACATCTGAAGAGACTCTAGCTAAGTAGTTTAAATGAGGAGCTTTTTGTTGACCTTTGTAACACCATGTGTTAGGGCACGACTCTGTTGTTTTTTTTTTTTTTTTTTTTTGCTTTTTGGGTCACACCCTGCGATGCTCAGGGGTTACTCCTGGCTCATGCACTCAGGAATTGCTCCTGGCGGTGCTCAGGGGACCATATGGGGTGCTGGGAATCGAACCTGTGCCAGTCACGTTGGCTGCGTGCAAGGCAAACGCCCTACCCGCTGTGCTATCGCTCCAGCCCCTAGGGCACGACTCTGGATCTCCCACCACAAGCAAGGACCACGCAGGAATGCAGTTAGCAAGCAGGTAGTTTATTGAGCTGGCTAGCCAGGGTCAAGCCATCAGGCAAGACCCCGAACTTCTTCAAAGGGGATCTTATATAGGCCTTCACTGGCTGTTACAGCAAAGCCCACGCATTTCATAGCCAATAGATTTGTAACAACATATACTTTCTTAACCAATCCATTTAAAAGTACATCACTCCTTAGCCTATAGATTCAAAGATCAGCCTTGTCAGCACAAGCAATGTTATAGCCGGTATCATTAAGCCTTAGGTAATCTCCCCCAACCACCCACGACATCTGCAGGGGTCTTTGCTAAGACAATACATTCCTGGAATGGGCAATCTACCCGCATCCTGAGTTATCCTTTACCCAAGACGTCTGCAGGGGTCTTTGCTGAGACAGTACATTCCGGAATGGTAAATATACCTGAATCCTGCCATACTTGGTTTTACAAGGAGTTATGCCCAGTTCACATTCCAAGTTCCCCCCCTCCCCCAGGTGCAAAGCAGCCAAGCAGTTTTACAGAAAGCAATGTTGCAAGTTAGCTGAAGCATACAAGAATTTAATGCCCTAATATGGATTCTTTCAGTGAGATATAATCCTCCGCCCTCTCGGAGAGCCTGGCAGGCTACCGAGAGTATCTCAGCTGGCAAGCTATCTGTGACGTATTCAATGTGCCAAGCACAGTAACAACAAGTCTCACAATGGAGACGTTACTGGGCCCGCTTGAGCGAATCGATGAACAACGGGATGACAGTGCTACAGTGCTATATGCATAATATATGTACATATACAAATATATGAAAATCTAGAATATACTCTGACCCTGAGAATGGACACGTACATTGGGTAAGGGGTAGCAAACCATACCAGTCACTTTGTAGTCTTTATTGGTCTTTTGGACAGATCTAAATCATTTTTGTCATTCAGCTATTAGATTAATGGGATTTTACTACTCTTAAATGCAAATATTTCCCTTTTTTTTCTCTAATATTAGTAAAGTGATAGAGTGGGATCAAGAAATGTGACCAAGCTTGTGACTAATTACAGATAAACTGAATGGCCTGCTGGGATGTGGGGAGCTTGGAGAGCTGTCCTATACTCCCACCATTTGTAAAACATTTCATTCAAGGGGTCCCTTCTAGCCTTTCAAGTGTCTATGAACAGTAAAGTTCATTTGAACTGTCTTCAATTGGGGCCAGATAGATAATACAGCAGGGTAGGGCGCTTGCCTTGCACAGGGCCAACCTGGGTTCAATTGCGGTATCCCATAGGGTCCCCTAGAGTATTACCAGGAGTAAAATTCTTTTTTTTTTTCCAAGTGGTTTGAACCTCTGTATTGGACTATTTAAAGAGTTAGGAAAGAAAGCAATTTCTATTATTTTCTTTTCTTTTTTATTAGTGAAACACCATGAGGTACAGTTATAGACTTACAAATTTTTGTGCTTGGGTTTCAGTTATACAATGATCAAGTAACCATCCCTCCATCAGTGCCCATTTTCCACCACCATGGATCCCAGTATCCCTCCACCCCCATCCCCCCCATCCCACCCTGCCTCTGTGGTAGGGCATTCCCCCTTGTTCTCTCTCTCTTCTTTTGGGTCCTGTGTTTTGCAAGAGAGGCATAGAGTGGCAGTCATGTTTGGTCTCTAGTCTACTTTCAGCATGCTTCTCCCACCCTGGGAGGATCCTCACAACACCCTTTATTTGGTGCTCTCTTCTCTATCTGAGATTCCTTTTCCCCTAGCACGGGAGTAATTCTTGAGTGCGGAGCCAGATGTGATGTAGCTAAGCAGGCAGATATGGAAACCCCCCTACCAAGGCAATGGCAAAAGCTGACCTTGCAGCAAATGGGGAAAAAAACAGACTCTAAGGCCAGTTAAGACCCTCATCTATCCCATACCCAGAGAAGCTCCTGCGGAAACAGAAGGCTAGAAAAGGAATTTCAAAGGAGACCATCACCACTCCCAATCCCCTTGGCAACCTCCTTAGCAACAGACTTTTATTTTATTTTATTTATTTATTTATTTTTTTGCTTTTTGGGTCACACCTGGCAATGCACAGGGGTTACTCCTGGCTCTGCGCTCAGGAATTAACCCTGGCGGTGTTCAGGGGGACCATATGAGATGCTGGGAATTGAACCCGGGTCGACCGCATGCAAGGCAAACACCCTACCCGCTCTGCTATTGCTCCAGTCCCAGCAACAGACTTTTAGAAGGGACCCCATGTTAGAAGCACCATGTGGGGGCAGGTTGGAGAAACCCTATAAAGGTCACCTTGAACAAAGGACGGGTTCGAATATGCTGCCCTAATCTCTGTGCTGTTTGAGCCCTTGTGGCAGAGCACATGCAGTGCCTGAGCACATGTATCACCCGCATTGTCCCTCTTGAGACGTGTACTTTCATACTTTCCTGCCTAATGCTGGGATATCTGTAGGGACTCTCGCCACCTTTGGAGAAGCCAGGGTTCTGTCTTGAACACGTTACTCACTTTCTCATCCTCCTTCCCTTTAAAACCTCCAAATACTCTCAGTATGTGTATTGCAAACCATAATGCCTAAAAATAGGGAGAGAGAGTATGGGGGAAATTGTCTGCCCAGGGAGGCAGGAGAAGAGTGGGAAAGGGTTAGTATATAGAGGAGATTGGTGGTGGGGAATGTGCACTGGTGGTGGGATGAGTGTTTGAACATTGTATAATTGTAACTCAAACATGAAAGCTTGTAACTGTATCTCACAGTGATTCAATAAAAAAAAAAGATTAAAAAAAACCCTCCAAATAAAATCTATTTTACTTCACTGCTTGTCTACTCCTGAAATTCTTTTATGCGAGGTGAGACAAGAACCCAGTAACCCTGGGTTGAGGTGGCAGAGGCAGATGGGGAGAAAGTGACTGTATTTCTCCTCCACGCTTCACATAAGTCACCAGTGGGGACATCATGAGCATCATTGGGTGTGACACAAATAAAAAAAAATTTTTTTCAATTTAAAACATAAACTTTCTCCATTCCACCACATTAAGAACCTTCCCAGGGGCTGGAGCAATAGCACAGCAGGTAGGGCGTTTGCCTTACACGCGGCCAACCGGAGTTCAATTCCCAGCATCCCATATGGTCCCCTGAGCACCGCCAGGGGTAATTCCTTAGCGCAGAGCCAGGAGTAACCCCTGTGCATTGCCGGATGTGACCCAAAAAGCAAAAAAAAAAAAAAAAAAGAAAGAACCTTCCCAGGTCATTTTCCTAAGATGCCATTTTTTTTTTGGTCACACCCCGCGATGCACAGGGGTTCCTCCTGGCTCTGCACTCAGGTCGGCCGCGTGCAAGGCAGACGCCCTACCCGCTGTGCTATTGCTCCAGCCCTCTAAGGTGACACTTTCAAAACTATCCTTTATGTATACACAAAGCTAATCGGAACCTGAATACAAAATTTGGTTGGGTGAGAAGATTGGTTCAATGTTCTGCGAACAGTACAGGATCAAGGTATTTTTTCTACACCCCCCTTTAACCCTCCTCCTCCCCGCCCCCACCACGTGACCCGCTTCCCCCTTGCAGCACAGATTCACCTCCGTGTGCAAACAGGTTCTCCTTGCACCTGCAGCCTGGCCCTTTAAGGCGCCAAACGCATGGAAGTGACGTCACAGACCGGGTCCTCCAGGCGTTTTTTCTTGCAGTCGCCGGCCAGGTCCCTGGGGTCAGGTCGCCATTGCTCACGTGGAAGAAGTAAGAAGGGGCGTCCTGGCGTGGCAGGGGGACTCTGAAGGCCGATTTTGTGATTTTGTGCCGGACAGGGGCGCCCCGCGCCTCCCCGGCTCCGCTCTGTGAGCCCTTCCCCACCTCCGCTTGAGGGGCGCTTTTTGCTGTTTTTTTTTTTTTTTTTTTTTTTGCTTTTTGGGTCGCACCCAGCGATGCACAGGGGTTACTCCTGGCTCATGCACTCAGGAATTACTCCTGGCGGTGCTCGGGGGACCCTATGGGATACTGGGAATCGAACCCGGGTCGGCCGCGTGCAAGGCAAACGCCCTACCCGCTGTGCTATTGCTCCAGCCCCTGGGAAGGTTCTTAATGTGGTGGAATGGAGAAAGTTTATGTTTTAAATTAAAAAGAATTTTATTTTATTTGTCCCGCTGGTTTTTCACTCGTGACCTATATCCAGGCGGTCCTGAAGCCGGCAGAGGCTTTAGGGGGACGCGGAGCTCTGGGGGGCTGCAGTTGGGGCTGTACCGTGGCGCAGGGATCGCGGGTGTGAGTTCGTGATCCTGGGGGGGTGGGAGGGGCTCTGTGACCACATCACCTCCAGCTCCGCGATGGGGCAGCGGAAAAAAAAAATTTACAGAGCAAATACTTAAATATAAACACGCAAATCTGCTTCGTAATTAAGTAAAATAAACTTCCGTGCTCGAGGTTTTATTTTTAATTTTTATATTTTTTGGCGCGAAGGTTTTTTTCTTTTTTTTTTTGCTTTTTGGGTCACACCCAGCGGTGATGCACAGAAGCTCCACCTGGTTCATGCACTCAGGAATCACTCCTGGCGGTGCTTGAGGGACCATATGGAATGCCCAGGATCAAACCCAGGTCTGCCCGGTGCAAGGCAAAATGCCCTACCTGCTGTGCTGTCGCTCCAGCCCCAGCACGAGGTTTTAAAATTCATTCAAGAATGAGACAATGAACCCAAAGGCAAAGGTAATATGAGCAACAAAAAGCACATTTTGTAACGCCTCAATGGGTCTTCCAAACTTTGTTAAGGCCTGAGTTTTAAATTTTCATACCTCTCTTGCCAATTGGAAACATCCAGTTTGGCTGTGCCAAATATTTACCAATCTATTACTCTTTTAAGATCATGTAATATATAGGGACATACGTAAGGATTTTGGAATTTTCAAGTTTTCCCCAGCGGCGTGGGTGCAGGGCTGAGCGTGGGAGGAACGGACCTTGGGTGTGCGGGACATGCAGAGGGCGGGGGTGGGGGTGGGGTGGGAGGGGTGTTGGTGTTGGCCGTCCGCCATCTGGACACTCCCAACACCGCGCAGTTCCCTGTCCTGGAGCTGTTGGCCCCTAAATTGCTACTGTAAAAACTTGTAATTCATTTCCAGTGGTATCGCTGCAGCCACACAGGACAAAAGACTCCCTTTACATCTGTCCTTTCATTGGCTGCCGTGATGGGTTGGGGCCACCCGGGGATGTGGTCCTGGCTGGTGGGTAGGGTTTGCCAATAAAAGTTCACTTTTGGGGATATTTTCAAGTGTTTTTGGGAGTTGGGGGAACTATATCCGGAGATGCTCAGGGCTTATGCTTGTCTCAGGATGCTCAGGAATTTTTCCTGACACTGCTCTGGAAGCCCTGTGGGATGCCGAGGCTTGAATTGGGTCAGCAAGGCAAGCATTCTACCTACTTAACTGTGTGACCTCAGCATTGGTGTTTTTTTTTTTTCCAGATAAATAATCTGCAACTTTACCTCCAAGTAGCAAAGCACCCCCACTCTTCATTTTTCCCTGACTGTGCAACGGCCCCCTGCTATTGGGGTGAGTACTGCAGGTAAAGGATTGGGTCTTTTACTGGGCCAGAGCGGGTAGGGCGTTTGCCTTACAGGGCGGCTGACCTGGGTTCGATCCCCAGCATCCCATATGTTCCACCAAGCGCCGCCAGAAGTAATTCCTGAGTGCAAGGCCAGGAGTAACCCCTGAGCATCGCTGGGTGTGACCCAAAAAGCAAAAAAAAAGGGGGGGGTTGGGTCTTTTTGTTTTTGTTTTTTTGAAGGAAGGTCATTTTTTTTGGGGGGGGGGAAGGGGAAATCTCTTCAGGGGTCACTCCTGGTGTGCTGGGAAGAAATTTACCTAGAAAGAGCCAGAGCAATAGTACAGTGAGTAGGGCACTTGCATTGCATGCAGCCATTTCCATCCTGAACCCTTGCTTCCCATGATCCCCAAATCTGTCAGGAATGATCCCTGAGTAAGTAACCAACCTCTGAGCACTGCCAGTTATGGCCTCAGAATGAAACACACACACGGGCTTCTGCACCATAGAAAACAGTCAGACTCAACTGTAATGCTCTTTAAATATTTCACGCTAGAATTTGTCTTTGCAAATTTTTCTTTTCCTGTTTGGTTAGAGTTTCTGTCTTGTTGTTGCTATAGTTTTGAGCCACATTGGAGGTCTTACTCCTGGCAGGGGTCAGGGTACCATAAGGTATTGTACTTGGTTCAGCTCACTGCAAGCTGATAATTGCTGCCCCCAATATGAAATATTTATAGTTATAAAGTAGACTCACTCCAGAAGAGCTTGCTGTCAGACACAGTTCATATCATGGTCCTTTGTTAACACCCTAGATATCAGGATGGTGTGTACATGGTTTTCAAATATATTCCTCCACAACTGGTGTGAGTGCTGAATGAGGCTCATGCAATATTTTTGTTTTGTTTGCAGGGGTACTGAGGGGGCAGGGCCACACCCAGTGATTCTCTGGGTTCCTCCTCATCTGCACTCCAGAATTGCACCTGGCAGTGCTTGGGAGACCACATGGGACTTCGGGAATCACACAGCCCTACCTGCTATCCCTTGACTCGCTGTCCTGTTACTCCATCCTGCTGCTTTGGTTTCTTTAATATTTATTTTTGTGCCACAGTGGAGGTGCCCAGGGCTTCCTCTTGGCTCTGTGCTCCGGATTCCCATCTGACAGGCATCACAGGCCCCCGGGGTATACTGCCCCCTATGCACCTTGGCAATTACAGTGACCTAGGCCCCAGGACATGCATTTCCCTTATTTTGTCCTTCCCGTTCTGGAGATTTCTCTGAAGATTCTCGCTTGCTCCATCACACAATCTCACATTCACTTGCTGCTGTGTCCTCAGTTCTGGGCATGCACCAGTCCCAGGGAGATGGAGCAAAGGATCTCTGGGCCTGGCAGAGGTATTGAAGTTCATGTCTCTTTTACCTGCTTGGAAAGGGATTTGGGGCAGGCCTGAACCATGAGTCAGAGGCCTACAGACACATATGTCCATGCACAGCTTAGAGTCACTTGCTGGACATTGAATGTCCTCTACTCATCCCATGAACATAGAATTTTGGGGGTACAGAGTATGTGTGTATGTGTTTAGTGTTTTGGGCCAAACCCAGCCTCTCTCTTTTATGTCCTGCAGGGTGTATGCTCAGGTGTTACTCTCTGCAGTGCTCACTGGACCAGTTATGGTGGGATTGGACCTGTGTGACTGAGCACTAGGTTGGCAACTCTGGGTCCTTCTTGTAGCAGATCTGGCTGCCTTAGAGTGATTTCTCAGGCCTGTCAGTCAGGAGTGTCTTTTTGGGGCTGGTTTCTCCTGAGGGCAGAGGCCCTGGGCCCCGTTCGGCCCTGGTGACTTCTGTCCTCATTGCCCAGAGAACGGCATGTGGACAGCCCTGACTCCTGGCCCGTGTATGTGCTGGCGTAGGCTTAGGATGTGGTGACCTCCCCTGAAGTGGCCCTGAGCCCCAGATGAGTGGATGTGCTTGAACTCCTCTCCGAGGAAGCTCTCCAGGCATGTGATGCTGGAGACCTACCAGCACCTATGGACAATTGGTGAGAGCAACGTGAGGCTGGGTCGCAGCTGTGTGTTCAACAGTAGCTGTGATTCTGAAGGGCGGGAATGTTTGACAGCTGTGTGGTAGCTGTTTCTTGAGTTCCTTCCCTGTTTTTGTCTTTGGTGCTCATCTGGTGATACTCAGGGCTTACTCCCAGCTCTGTAGTCAGGAATCACTCTTTGTGGGCTTGTGGGACCCTGTGGGGTGCTTGAGATGAACCTGGATCAGCCACATGCATCTTAAGCTCCCAATGCACTGCTTTGGCTCAGTGTAAATAGTTCCCTTCCTGTAAATACTTTCCTTCCGTTGCTAAATGACTTGACTTCTACATATAGCTTCCGTGTGTTGCTTTTGCTTTTGCTTCTGTGTTGGGGGCCCAGTCCACAGTCCTCCTGACTCTGTGCTAAAGGATCACTCCTTGGAGTGCCATGGGGGTGCCGAGCATTGAACCCACTTAACAGCTTTAAAGGTTGGTGCCCCACCCACAGTATTATTAAACCAGGCCCTCAAGTTCAAGTATTTTTGTTTTGTTTTCTTTGATTTGGCTTTATAGTTACAACTGGCAATGTTCAGGTTTTATTCCTGCCGTTGTATTCAGAAATTAGCCTGGCCGTGCTTGGGACCATAGGGGACTGCCTGGGGTCAAATTCATAAGTGTGTGCAGTGCATTTACCTTCCCCGCTGTAATATCTCTTCCACCACAGTTCATTTATTTCTTAGGGTTCACCCCATCAGACGCTGCTCTGTTTCAGTGCTCGGTGTCACTTCCAATGAATCTTGGGAGACTTTATCAGAACTAAGGGTTTGCTTCTGGGCTCTGCACTCAGGGATCACTCCTGGCTGGCTAGAGAGACTGTATGGAATGTCGGGGATTGAACCTGGATTGTCCCTGGCTGACTGAAAGGCCAGTACCCTGCCTGCTGTGCTGGCTGATTTTTTTGTTTGTTTTACCGTTTTAAAAAAATTGACTTGGTTGGAGAGGGGAAACAGGAGCGATAGCACAGCGGGTAGGGTGTTTGCCTTGCATGCAGCCAACCCGGGTTTGATTCCCAGCATCCCACATGGTCCCCTGAGCACCACGAGGAGTAATTTCTGATTGCAAAGCCAGGAGTAACCCCTCAGCTTCGCCGAGTGTGATCCAAAAAGAAAAACAAACAAAAAACAATAGAAAAAAATTGGGGGGGGGGTTCTTGCCATCTTTGGCCATTTTTGGATTTATTAAGGTCTTGGGTTTGAATCACTTAGTGATAACTACGAGAGGGGTTTGGGAATCTTCATATGGTGCCAGGCCTAGAGAGACAGCAGAGTGGGGAAGGTGAGTGTCTAGTAAACAGTGGATGCGGGTCCAGTATATTGTATTTCAGGTGGTCCCTGGGCACCACCAGAGGTGATTGCTGAGTAGAGAGTCAGGAGTAACCCCTGAATATCTTGTGCTGATATCAAACCCCTGTCGGGGTCTGAGCAATAGTAAAGTGGGTGAGGCATTTGCCTTGCATGCAGATGACCTGGGTTCAACTCCCGGGATTCCATACGGTTTCCCAAGAAATACCAGGAGTAATTCCTGAGTGTAGAGCCAGGAGGAACCCTGAGCATCGCTGGGTGTGACCCAAAAACAAAACAAACAGAAACCAAAATCAAACTCCATTGCAAGGCCTGAGCTGTGGTGTTTTCTGGGGGTCCGCATATTTCACTCTTAAATTAAAACACGGGTCTTATCTCTCTAATAACCAGAAATCTCTGACATATCGGGAGTGAAGATTCTGTTCATTGCCTTTTCAGTAGTGTCCCGATTTTTGTAGGGACACAGGGAGCTGTCCTGTTGCCTTTTTCTTGTCACTAATCCATGCCTCCTCTGTGGGATTCAGAGCATTCCCGGGTGAAGACTTCCATGATCTTTTGACTGGAAGGAGGAGCCCTGAAGCCAGGGAGGAGAGGCGTGTGCGTGTGCAGGTGAGTGTCTGAGGATCCTCCCTAGCTCAGGCTCTGGGCAGTGTGTGAAACGCGCTGCTGACCCCGGGGGCCTCAAGCTCCTGGATCTATGGGTCTGTGCCATGCTCACGGTGCCCTTCATTCCCTGGATTGTCCAACACAGAATGATCTGTACTTTGTTTCTTTGGTGTTGACATTATTCTTCACCTGTCAGTTATTGTTGGATACTAACCCTAAGTGCTTCAAGGCTTCATTAATGAATTGCCCCTTTTCCTCCTCCCAGAGAAGTTTGTCATGCCCTTGCTAACATCCCTGTCCACTGTCCTCCCATTGTTCATCGATTTGCTCGAACGGGCACCAGTAACGCTATTAACCCAAAGTGCTTCCTCAGCGAATTGCCCTCTTCTCCTCACAGGGAAGCTTACCATGCTTTTGCTAGCATCCCTAATCTGAGAGCTTTAGCCTTTCATTTGTATTTGGCCTCTCATTGTCTCAGTTCCCCAAGTCAATCTTGATTACTTACAAGCCAAAACTTTCTGGTAATTCTGAACTTTGTATTTGTATTGCTTTGTATTTGAAGTGCTTTGTATTTGTATCTGCTTTTCTATTTTTTTTTTCTTCAGCCTTTTTATGTTTTACTATAGAGCAATGTTTTTGGCTCAACACAGAAAGACCGTTAATGCTATGCTCCTAGTATTTGGGAGTTGATTGACTCTGAAATATATCTACTCCTGGGCATAATTGCTTGGTCATAATTACTTGACTCAGGCTTCAGTTGCTGTAGTTCCTAACACCCCAAAAGGGAGGTCCCACCCTGGGACTGGGATGGACCCGGGGTGAGTGGCAAAGCTACCTGGTATCGAAATGGGACAATCTAGAAAGCCTAAATGCATGATCTTGATGCCACCTGTTATGACTTAAGAGACAGGACCCCTCTGGGGAAGGACAACTGGTCTGAAAACTTCGTCTGGGATTTATGGAAAAAGCCTTGCTTGCTCTCAGAGCCCAGAGAACTAAGTTTTGGGATCCTTGTCTCTTACTGTTTATCCAAACAACTGCAAGTATTGATAACATATACAACTAGAGGGAAAGATAAAAGCAATGTAGATGTCCCTGGGAGACAAAGTGTCTGCTTCAGTTAATCTCCCCAAGAGAATTTCCTCTGCCAAATGTTTATCTCTGTGAATGACCAATCACACCTATGTCCTTACCTCATGCCCCCTCATCTGTTCTGTAACTCTGCTAGCCCCTCTGCATTAAAAGGGCTATTCGTACCACCTCATCTCCCTGTCTCTCTGTCTCTCTGTTGGGAAGGCCTGGAGAGTTGGGGAGGCGGCTCAGGGCCGCCGAATACACAAGGGTTGTCACAGCAACCCCTTCATTTTACCTTGCGAACTCACAAAGTATGGAAAATAACCCATGGGATTCTCAGCCCTGTCCCCCATCTGTGCCTCATCAACCTGGCTGTACATCCTGCAATGTCGGGGTGCCCTTTTCAGGAGTAGCTGAACGTCCCTGTGTCTGCTCTGTCATGCTTATCTTTGCCCTCAGATTATTAGCATTAGCGTGGTTTTTCAGTATATTAACAAACTTACCTTCATTTCGGGCCAGGAGTTGCTCAGCAGTTATTCCTGGCTGTTTTTAGGTATTATTTTTGGCGGTGCTCAGGAATTAGCCCCCTGTCAGCCTCATGCAGGGAAAATACCCTAACTGCTGTTTTCTCCTTCCACTAATAATTTTTTTTTTTTAATGTTCAAATAGTGAATGAATGAGGGAGTCCATAAGAAAGCTGATTGGAGCCAGAGAGGTAGAATAGCAAGCAGACTGCCTTGCAAATGGCCCACCCAGACTTAATCCCATGCATCCATATCGTCCCTCAGACATCACTGGGTCTGGTCAAAAATCAAAACCCAAAAGCTAGTTCGGGGATTGCCAAGCTTCTCGAAGTGATCCTCACAACAGGCCTTCCCTTTCCTGTTGTCCTGTTTGGTGCTGACACCTGTGCAGCCGAATCGAACTTCGGCCGGAGAGAGGGAATGAGAGCTGAAAGACCGGTAGGGGTATGAAATATACAGCAACTTTATTGCAAAGCTCTTTTTTTTTTTCCTTTTTGGGTCACCCCCGGCGATGCTCAGGGGTTACTCCTGGCTCTGTGCTCGGGAATTACCCCTGGCGGTGCTCAGGGGACCCTATGGGATGCTGGGAATCGAACCCGGATCGGCCGCGTGCAAGGCAAACGCCCTACCTGCTGTGCTATTGCTCCAGCCCCTCATTTTCTTTTATTGTATGTAGTGAACACTCTGTGGGAGAGCCAAGGGTTACAAGTTGTGCATGCTACGTTATCTGTTATTCTGTTTTGCAGCTGCGCATGCGGGCACTTCCTTGAACTCTCTCAGGAATGAGAATGTGGCTCTTGGCCCGGCGAAGGTGGATCAGGTGCAGCCTTCCCTTTGGCCCCCCCATTAACAGGGTCAGCTGCTAGGGCATGGTGCTCCTACACACCCAGTTTTTCCTCTGCTCATTCCCTTCTCAGGGAAAACAAGCAGGGCTACCAACGCCAGTCCCCAACAGTTTGGACTGTGAGAACCATAAAGATATCCACTACCTGGCACTGGAGTTGTAGTACAGTGGGTAGGGTGTTTGCCATGCACGTGGCCAACCCTGATTCGATCCCCAGCATTCCATATGGTCCCCCTGAGCACTGCCAGGAGTAATTCCTGAGTGCAGAGTCAGGAGGAACCCCGGAGCATTGGCCAGGTGTGACCCCAAAAAAGCAAAAAAAAAAAAAAAAAGATATCTTCCACCTGCTTGGCCTCTTTCAAATGCATTCCATTTGACCCTTGACTAATTACATATTACATATTGTAATATGTAATTAGATATTCCATTACATATTGTGTTTGATTTTAGAACTCAAACCACAGCTTTAGGATTTGGCATTGCCACAACTTGATTTGGGAACGAGGTCACTGAATGCAAGTGTGCTGGTAAGATTCACACGTTTGAAATAAATACTGTTATGCCGAGGGATGCTCAATGCACGTAATGTTTGTTACTTGAAAGGTGGGGGTCTGGGCTCATCCCTGCTACCACACATAGGGTCTCTGGATCCTGCAAGGAGGAAATCTTAAAGCTAACTCTGGGAGTAGAGCTCTGTCCCTTAGCAGTACTGGGTGCTAAAATCAGTCCATTTAAAATCAAAATAAATTCTTCTTAATTCTTTTTTATTCAATTTTTTTTAACTTTTTTTTTTCTCCCTTTTTCTGTCACACCTAGAGGTGCTCAGGAGTTACTCCTGGCTCTGCTCTCAGGAATTACTTTTCACTGTGCTCAGGGGATTATGTGAAATGCTAGGGATAGAACCCAGGTCAGCCACGTGCAACGCAAATGTTGTTTCTGCTGTACTATCACTCTGTCTGCAATTCCAATTATTTTTATTTATTTATTTTCCTTTTTTTTTTTTGCTTTTTGGGTCACATCCGGCAATGCACAGGGGTTCCTCCTGGCTCTGCGTTCAGGAATTAACCCTGGTGGTGCTCAGGGGACCATATGGGATGCTGGGAATCGAACCCGGGTTGGCTGTGTGCAAGGCAAACGCCCTACCCGCTGTGCTATTGCTCCAGCCCCTCCAATTATTTTTAATACAGAAGAAATACTGTGATTTTTGACTGATTGAAAGTAAGCACAGGTGGTAATTGTTTAAAAGAACTGATTTGTCAGCCTTAGTAATAGTGCAGTGGGAGGGGAATTTGTTTTGCACAGGGATGGAAACCTAGGCTCCATCCCCAGCACCCCATGTGGTCCCCAGAGACCCACACCAGTGATTCTTGAACATCACTTGGTGTGGCCTCCCTCAAAATAAATGCAAACTGCAAAAAAAGAACAAAAACCGTCATTGATCCTGGAGAGGAATCTGCTTCTGGTGAGATGTTTTTAATGGCCCAGGTGCTCTATTTCATCTGTGTGGGGATGCAGCATTACCTTCACACATGCATCAGTATCTCCACACTGAGCGAGAACTGAACCCAGACCCGGGTGTATTTAATTTTGCTTGAAACTAGTGCTTTAGTGTTCTGCAGAGGGACTTAATTTCCGCTTAATGTACCTGTTCATTCAGTTGGTGATCACGATCACGATCACGACCATCCTGTTATTCGTCGATTGCCTCGAGCCGGCCCCAGTAACGTCTCCTTCGTCCTAGCCCTGAGATTTTTTTTAAAAAGTGCCATATTCCAGGCTCTTTCAGAGTTAGGAGAATGAGACCCATCATTGTTACTGGTATTTGGCATATTGGGTACGCCACGGGGAGTTTGCCAGACTCTGCCATGTGGGCTGGCTACATTCGGCAGCCTGCCAGTTTGTCCAAAGTAGGAATGAGATAATAAGATGTCGCACGGCCGCAGGAGCTGGATTTTATAGTCCCTGAGTCTTGGCCGTTAATGGGATTACACGGTGCCAGGGGGCCAGTTGGTGGGTGTGACCCCCGCCTACTGGAATTTGGAGGATCTGGGTGGAGGATGCTCAGCCCCGATCCGAGTAGGCTTGGGGATCTCAGCCCCGGGACCGGCTTGCCTTTGTTCCTCTGCCGGTACCTTCATGTGTGCGGAGAGTGATCTCAGCATGGTGGTGACTGGTTCTGGAGGTCTTTGGCTGCCGGAGCCCTGGTCGGGGTGGGGAGGGGAACTCAACCCGCTCCCCTCCAAGGGTCCCAGCAAGGACAGCCAGGTGCGGGGGCAGGAGACACTGCAAAAACAAAACAAAACAAAACAAAAACCCCACATAGCTTAAAGACCCTGCATTATTCAGTTTTATGCATTCATCATGCAGAAACATTACGTCCTTCCATGGAAAAGCCATACCTGTGTCAGGAGTTGCATTTGTGTGGTGGAAATGTTAGAAACCAACCTGCAGGACTCATTTTCTTCTGACACGGAACCATAACAAATAGAACAATAATTCTAATCCTCCTCTGTTGTTCTACAGGGAAGCAGCCAGCCAAGGTTGGATGTCTCTGATCCTGCACACTGTGGCTGTGTCTTAAGTGAGCAAACGTGTCCTGATCTCCATGAGGATTCCAAGACAGGGTGGATGTCTTCTGAGGGTGAACAGAGTGGAGAAGATGTTCATGCTCTGAAGAAGCCCTCCCCTGGGAGAAATTCCTTCTTGCATCCAATCCATAGACACAACTTCCCCCAGTGAGGCAACCCCAGACAGTGAGGGATGAGCAATTTTATAATGTGTCTATCACACCAACAGGCCCACAAGACAAATCACTGTGGACTGAACCTGTCCCAAGTAGAAGGAATGTGGGGAAGCCTTCCCGTGTTCTCAGCACTGTTAAGTTCTCTTAGAAACCCACAGTGGACAGAATCCACAGGACTGTCAACAGCAAGGACAAACTTTGAGTCAGGCGTCACCCTGGTGTGACCATTCGAACCTCCACATGGGAGAGAAGTCGTATGTATGTAAGGAATGTGGGAAGGCATATTGTCATTCTTCAAGTCTTCATAGTCATAAGAAGATTCATACTGGAGAGAACCTCATGTCTGTAAGGAATGTGTGAAGGCCTTTCAACCTGGAAACCTTCATAATCACAGGAAAATTCATAAATGTCAGACATGTGGAAAGGCCTCTCTGCTCTCAGGCCTTACTGTGCATTTGAAAATGCATGGGGAGAAGTCTTACATATGTAAGGAATTTGGGAAGGCTTTGATTCATTCCTCTGGCCTCACTTGGCATATGAAAATTCATACTGGGGAGAAATATTGTTTATGTAATGAATGCGGGCAGGGCTTCATGTTCCCCCCAAGCCTTAGTAAACATAGTAAAATTCATACTAGATGACTTGATCCCCTAGGAATCACCCCTAAGATCAGAAGAGGCCCTACAGTAAAGCAAATTTCCTTTGTGTGGTTTTTTTTTGGGGGGGGGGTCACACCCGGCGATGCTCAGGGGTTACTCCTGGCTCATGCACTCAGGAATTACAGGCAGACCTTCATTCTTCAGAACTTGTGTTATGTTTTGGGTAGCCACATCCCACTGTGCTCAGGTCTTACACCTGACTGAGCTCAGTGATCCTGGGGGTGGGAGGTGGGGGTGGGGATGCAGATATCCGCATGTGGTACTGGGCTTAGAATCCCACTCAGTCTTGTGCAAGCAAACACTTAACAGCTGGATCATTTCTGTACTCCTTGCATCATATTTGTCTTAGTTTTACATAAGCATCGAAGATAAATATTTTAATTATTTTTTTTGCTTTTTGGGTCACACCCGGCGATGCTCAGGGGTTACTCCTGGCTCATGCACTCAGGAATTACTTCTGGCGGTGCTCGGGGGACCATATGGGATGCTGGGAATCGAACCTGGGTCGACCATGTTGGCTGCGTGCAAGGCAAACGCCCTACTCGCTGTGCTATTGCTCCAGCCCCGAAGATAAATATTTTAGAAAAATAACATGAAAACAGCCCTGGGAAGGCTCTTTAATAGGATGGATTGGAGACAGTTTAAATGAATTTTACTGTGCATCACTGTCATTATCATCCTGTTATTCATCTATTTGCTCGAGCAGGTGCCAGTAACGTTTCCATTTGTCCCCGTCACGTGCTAGTGTAGCTTAATGGCATATTGGGGGCTCTTTCAATTCTTTCAGGGAATGAGGACCATCATTGTTACTGTTTTTGGCATATGGAGTATGCCACAGGTAACCTGCCAGGCTCTGCCGAGTGGGCAGGATACTCTCAGTAGCCTGCCTGGCTATCTCAGAGGGATGGAGGCTTTTGGGGCAGCCTTTAATCACCTTTACAGGTGTTCCCAGTCAGGCATATATGCGGGCAGGATACTCTCCGTAGCCTGTGGGTTCTCAGCGAGAACTAGACAATAAGAGGTCAATGCTGCATGCTTCCAGGAGCTTGGTTTTATAGTCCCTGGAGCTTGGCCGTTGATGGGGTTACATGGCAGTTGGTGGGTGTCACTCTCGCTGCTGGAAGATGGGGGATCTGGCTGGAGGATGCCCAGTCCCAAACCAAGCAGGCTTGGAGACCTCAGCCTTGGGTCCCACACACCTGGGTTCCTCTGCCAGTTCCTTCATGTGCGAGGCTTGTCCAAGTGTGTGGAGAGTGGTCCCAGCATGGCTGTGACTGGGTCCTGGAGGTCTTTATCTGCCGGGGCTCTGGTTGGGGCGGAGAGGGAAACTCAACCCCCCAACCAAGGGGCCCCAATTACTGTGCATAAAAAGACATTTTCAGGTTTTTGGAAAAGAAGGAACTAGCCCCAGAAATTAAATGTTTTACAAATAGTGGCAACATAGCAGAGCCCCCAAACTCCCCCATCTCAGCAAACAATTCCATTCAATTGTGATTACTACTAATAAAGGGCCATCACATTCTTGGTTCCCGCCCCCTAATTTCAGTAGTATTAGGAGAAAACAAAACTTTTGCCTTTGGAAGCAGTTAAATCCTAAAAATCAAGTAGTCAGAAAGGATGTTAAAAATGATTTAGGTTTGGTGGAGTTCATGCAAAATTCAATCAGCCTAGTCAGTGGCTGAATAAATAGCAGTACTCCTACATAAAAAAAAAAAAAAAGATGATT
The DNA here is from genome assembly GCF_029834395.1 of Sorex fumeus. Taxonomy (NCBI): domain Eukaryota; kingdom Metazoa; phylum Chordata; class Mammalia; order Eulipotyphla; family Soricidae; genus Sorex; species Sorex fumeus. The sequence continues at coordinate 6,903,884 of NW_026606076.1, forward strand.
TAGGTTTGTCTGAAAGGCCAAGTAAAAGGCCCTCCCGTTGATCGTCGATTTGCTCGAGCGGGCCCAGTAACATCTCCATTGGAGACTTTGTTGTTACTGTGTCTGGCATATCGAATACTCTCGGTAGCTTGCCGGGCTCTCCGAGAGGGGCGGAGGAATCGAACTCGGGTTGGCCATGTTGGCTGCGTGCAAGGCAGATGCCCTACCCGCTGTGCTATCGCTCCAGCCCCTTGTCTGAAAGGCCAAGTAAGGCTACAAAATGATCTGTATGTTTTGCTGCCCTTTCCTGGCTTTCCATCCCATTTTGCTGTCCGAACTTGAGGCCGTCCCTACTTCCCCCAGGAGGAGAAGTTGCCGCTGTTCTCTGTCCAGCGTGAAGGGACGGCACCCTCTACTGGATAAACAGGTGATGTCGCATCTCTGCCGCCTCCCTTGGGATTGGCGGAGACAGAGAGAGGAAAAATGAAGGTCAGATTAGCCTTGTCCTTCCCCAGCGCTGGCCCCTGTGGTGGGAACCCCTTCTGATCTGCAGTGCCCATGGCCCAGAATAGAGGACGCTAAGGAGCGTGAGGGTCAGAGCAGGGTCAAGGGTATGGTGACAAGATGGGCCCAGGCATCCAGCACCTGCATGCACAGCTCGTCAGCTCTGCAGGTCTGGAGGCGGCACAACAGACTGAGGACCGTGGCCCTTGGCTCTCCTGAGGGTCTGACCCTTGCTTAGGTCATTCCTGACAAGTTCAGGCCGAGCTCCCTCTCTGTCCTTGTTACCTTTTACTTTTTTTCTAAATAGTGTGTTTAGAGGGCTGGAGCGATTAGCACAGCAGGTAGGGCATTTACCTTGCACACGGTCGACCTGGGTTCGATTCCTCTGTTCCTCTCGGAGAGCCCGGCAAGCTACCAAGAATATCCCGCCCACACGGCAGAGCCTGGCAAGCTCCCCGTGACATATTTGATATGCCAAAAACTAACAAGTCTCACAATGGAGATATTACTGGTGCCCACTGGAGCCATCAATGAACAGTGGGAGGACAGTGCTACAGTGCTTTTCCCCCCAGAAACTCATTGTTGACCTCTGCCCTACCCACTACCTGCTTGAATCAACCTGCGTCCTTTTCCTGATGGACTTGTGTGTGAGAACATGGGTTCAGTTTGACTGGACAGTACTGCCCCCCTTGTGTGACCGGCCACTCCAGCAGCTTCCTTTCCACTCTTTTACCCAAGTCCATCCCCCTTTCCGCACAGATTCACCTGGGTGGGCAAAAAGATTCTCTCCACACCTGGAGCCTGGCCCTTAAAGGCAGCTCGTGGAAACGGAAGTGATGTCACAGTCCCTGGCCTTAGGATGTATTTTTTTTTTCCCCCTGACAACAGTCATGTCAGTCAGGCTGTCACTGGTCAAGTTGGCAAACGGGTGGAAGGGGGAATCTGAATCCAGGTTTTATCACAGCGACCTGTGAGCGCCTGAGCAACCTGACTCCACAGTGAGCACTGGTGCCGCATCAGTTTGGGGGGCGCTTTAGTGCTTATTTTTCACTTGTTCCCCCGATATCTAGGAGGCAGGGACCAAGGCGTGGCGGAGGCTTTGGAGGGTGCAGGGGTCGCGGGTGTGCGTGCATGATCCTGTGGAGGCCCTGTGGCCACCATCGCCTCCAGCTCCTCGATGGGGGTATGGGGGTGGGGTGGGGCTGAGCCTTGGGAGTGCGGGATCTGCGGGGGGGGGGGGGGGAGGGTAGGGGATTGGCTTCTTGACCCTCCCAACACAGGACTGCGCTGGGCCCTGTCCTACAGCCTTTGGCCAGGACATCAGGAGTGTAGAACCTCTAAGCTCTGTTGGGCAGGGCCTCAGTCCCCTTAATTCAAGAGACCCAGTTGTCGCCTGTCCTTTCATTGGCTGCCATATGGGGCGGGACCACCCGGTGGAGTGATACTGGCAGGTGGGTGGTTTTTCCAAACCTTTTCTTTTTTCTGTGTTGTTTTGATTTCTGTACGACATCTTTGTGGTTTACTCAAGAATTCCTGCGGTCGGTGCCTGGGGGACCTTATGGATAACTGGGGTTAATCTGGGTGGATTGTGTGCAAGGCACTCACTTTACTGTCTTTTGCCCACTCTGGCGTCATACTCTGGGTTTGCAGTCCTGTTTGTGAAACTGCCTCCTGGGCAGTTTTTCTTGGTAGATGAATGTTCACTGCTCCCGTGTATTCAAGGGGGTAGTGTTCATTGTACAGTGCTCTCTGATATTCTCACTAGCCTTTACCCCTGCTCCAGCGGCTCTCTAACTCTGGGTTACTGACAGGCCAGTTCCTCTCTGCATCTCCAGTGATGCTGGCTTCAGCATCACTGCTTTCAGCATCCTGGTGATTGATTATTTTCCCCAGAATCTCATTGTCCCCTTTAAGGCTCTGACCGGAAATGAAAATGACGTCATGCAATCCGGGTCTTCCCCCTCACCCCCGCTCCCCCCTCACCCTCCACCCCCTACCCCCCAATGGTGTTGGCAGTTTGGGTCCCAGGTGCCATTCAGGGTGAGGAGCGGGTTTGAGGCGGGTTAGGTGCTACTAGGGGGATCAGGCCCTCCTGGAGGGCCGGTTTCCTCGCTGACCGCCGGGTGGTCAGTCTGAGCGCCCTGAACCCCCGCTGTCTCCGCCTTGTGAGCCCCGGGTTGCTCTGTGAAGGTGACCAGGGGTGGGGGAAGGAGTGGCGGCCCCTCACCCTGTGATGAACTTAGTGCTGCTACGGAAAGACTTATTCATTGATTTTTAAAGGAAACAATGTAATTTGTTTGTTTGTTTGCTTTGCTTTTTGGGTCATGCCCGGGGATGCACAGGGTTTACTCCTGTTCATGCACTCAGGAATTACTCCTGGCAGTGCTCGGGGGACCATATGGGATGCTGGGAATCGAACCGGGTCAGCGGCGTGCAAGGCAAACGCCCTACCCGCTGTGCTATTGCTCCATCCCAACATTGTAGTTTTGACTGAACAGAACTTACGTAGAAAGTTGCATAAGTTGTGGGGTTACTCCTGCCTCTGCGCTCAGGCATCGCTCCTGGCAGTGCTCAGGGAAGCATTTGGGATGCTGGTAATAAAATCTGAGTTGCAAAACAAGCTCCTCGCCCGCTGTAATCTCTCTCCAGCTGCTTTGTGTAGGACATTTTAAATTTATCATTATCATTTTTAATTGTCGTTTTGGGGCCAGAGCACACAGGGCTTCCTACTTACTTTTGGGTCTGAGCTCAGGCATCATTACTGGCAGTGCTGGGGGGGAACCCTTATGTGCTGTCACAAATTGAACCGGCTTAGCTGCTGGAAAGAAAAAGCACCCTATCAATTGTACTTTCTCTGCTAACCCTCTATGATTTCATTTTTCCCCAGGGGGAAAAAAAAATCTCTGCTTCACCTGCTGAGTTTCTGAACATCCCCCACTGTCCATTCTCTCCCAGGCCAGGGGCGCCCCCTGCTGTTGAGGTAAGCAGAAAGGGGGTTTCCAGGGACCAGCTGCAACAGGTTTTAAATGTTTCCTTCTAGGCAGGTAGGCGTTTGTCTTGCTCTCAGATGACCCTGATTGGATCCCCTGCATCTCACAGGGCCCCTTGAACATCTCCAGCTTTGGCACAAAACCAAAAAAAAAAAATCGAAAAATAAATAAAGGACTGGAGTGTAGGACACGAGCCTTTCACTCAGCTAGCCTGCTTTTTTTTTGGGGGGGGTCACACCCAGCGATGCACAGGGATCACTCCTGGCTCTGCACTCATGAATTACTCCTGGCAGTGCTCGGGGGACCATATGGGATGCTGGGAATCGAACCCGCAAGGCAAATGCCCTACCCACTGTGCTATTGCTCCAGCCCCTAGCCTGCTTTTTTTGTTTGTTTGTTTGTTTGTTTTTCTTTTTGGGTCACACCCGGCAATGCACAGGGGTTACTCCTGGCTCTGCACTCAGGAATTACCCCTGGCAGTGCTCAGGGGACCATATGGGATGCTGGGAATTGAACCCGGGTCGGCCGCGTGCAAGGCAAACGCCCTACCCGCTGTGCTATTGCTCCAGCCCCCCTAGCCTGCTTTTGATGCCAGACGCCAGGAATTTTATAGAGTCCTCTGATTTTCCACATGTGGCACGATGCTCCTCACTCTCCCCAAAACAAAAGTCTCACTCCAGAATTTAAGAATTTGTCTTGAGACGCGAGCATTTGTTGAATTTCATTTTTAGGGGATAGGGGTATCTCTCCTGCCTCTTTATGTTGTTGGTTTTCCTCTTTTTTTTTTTTTTTGCTCTTTTCCTTTTTTTTTTTTTTTAGCACTTTACTTTTCTTTTTTTTTTTTCTTTTTTTTATTAGTGAAAAACCATGAGGTACAGTTATAGGCTTACAAATTTTGTGCTTGGGTTTCAGTTATACAATGATCAAGTGCCCATCCCTCCACCAGTGCCCGTCATCCATCCCCATGGGTCCCAGCATCCCCCCCACCCTCATCCCCCCCCCCCCCCCGTCCCATCCTGCCTCTGTGGCAGGGTATTCCCCCTTGTTCTCTCTCTCTTCTTTTGGGTACTGTGTTTTGCAAGAGAGGCTTTGAGTGGCATGGAAAGTATCATGTTAAGCGAAATGAGTCAGAAAGAGCGGGATAGACACAGAAAGATTGCATTCATCTGGGGAACATAAAGCAACAAAAAGGGAGAGTGACACACAGGAATGGCTGAGATTAGTACCAGGAATTTTGCTCCATGAATGGAAGGCCAGCCACAGGCTCTAGGTGAAAAGGAAGCTCCTCTTTTACTATGAACTTGGAGCTGGTCAAGGACGTTCCCCCTTTTTCTGTTGTCTCTGGATGCAGGGAAGCCATGCCCTGTCCCTCACTCATAAAGCAGGTGCTCACACCTCAAAGCTCCTCTCTCTGGGTCTATCTCATTACTCGGGGAGCAGATGGGGTAGGATTTGGGGCCACACCTGGTCTTGCTTGAGGGCTGCACCCTGCTCTGTTCTCAAGATACTAGGGGACACTGCCTACCAGGGAAGGCCCCATGCTTCTAGCTGGTCCGTATCTGCTTCAGCTTGGTGTGCTCACTGCTGCCCCTCTGTTCATACCTTCATTGGAAGTTCTTACATGTGAACATTCTGGAATACTTTAAATAAGAGGCTGTCAGGAGGAAAAGGAGTTGGAGACTGAGCAAAATTATGAACTTTCACCATTAAGATTTCTTTTGGACCAAGTGTAATTTTCCTCTCCTTTTCTTTTACACAAAACCAAGTACCAAGAGGTGTAAAATCATACAGTCTGTGAAAACCTGGGCTATCACTTTTACCATTAAGATTTCTTTTGGGGGACTGGAGCGATAGCTCAGCGGATAGTGCATTTGCCTTGCACGTGGCTGACCCGGGTTTGATTCCCAGCATCCCATATGGTCCCCTCAGCACTGCCAGGAGTAATTCCTGAGTGCATGAGCCAGGAGTAACTCTGTGCATCGCCAGGTGTGTGACCCAAAAAGCCATAAAAAAAAAAGATTTCTTTTGGACCAAGTGTAATTTTCCCCTACTCAAAATCAAGTACCCAGAGGTGTAAAATCATACAGTCTGTGAAAACCTGGGCTGTAAGCTCTGAGTTCTGCTGGTTGTGGCCTCCAAAACAGTCAGATCAAAGAACTGACTCTTGAGAATATATTGCTGGATTTTACACCTCTGTTGTTGGCAGATAATTTCATTTTTGCCATTATTTGGTTCTGTAGGGGAGTGGAGTTGGGGGTTTCTGCCAAACTGTAGTGCTCAGTAATCACTTCTTGGAGATTCAGGGTATGAAATTGAGTCTGCCACATGCATGGCAAGTGCCCTGCCCATTGCCCTCCCTTTCCATCCCTGCAAACCTTTGAAATTTCAACCTGTGCTTCTGGCTCAGAGTCACGCTGAGAGCTTGTAGGTGCCAGCAGCCCTGCCATGGCCTTTACCAGGTGGGCTTTATTCTGCGACCTGTCATGCCAGTCTGTGTCCTTTCTCACAAGGTTCACAGAATTTATATAGAATTTGAACTCCTGGGGTCAGAGATGAGCCAGGAATGAGGCCTCGGTCTTGCAAGCAGCCTGCCACACCAGTAAGTCTCTGGCACAATGCAGGGTGCTCAAGTACCACTAGGAATAAGCTCAAAGTTCTGCCAATTGTTGCCCCGAGTTCCAAACCTGTGTCCTACAAAACTGCCTTTCAGAAGTTGACACATTAACAGATACTTTTATTTTTCTGTTGGATTTTGGGTCCTATTCTTGGTTGCTGCTTTTGGTACCCCGTTGTTTTCTGGGGGCTGAACCCAGGTCAGCCATGGGTTCAAGGCAAATCCCCTATCAGACTGTAGCTCCATTCTGTAAATTTAGTGATTTATTTTTGACTGAAGGCCACACCTGGCAATGTTCAGGGGTTCCTCCTGGATCTGTGCTGATTGGTTTCTCCCATGTAAGGCTCCGGGACCCTGTGGGGTGATGGGGAGTGAACCTGGGTCGCCTGCCTGCCAGGCATGCACCCTGTGCTCCGTGCTATCTCTGTGATCATCGCCAAAGTGCTTTTATGTTGGGGAATTCCAGGACGTTGTGGAATTAGATGTTCTTTTTCCTAGTAAGTATAGTTCACTTTTTACTTCTTGTGTCTTTGGTTTGGGGTCACAGACAGTAGTGCTCTGGTCTTATTTCTGACTCTGTGCTCAGGAATCACTCCTGGGGGGGCTTGGGAGACATGTGGGATGCAGGGGACTGAACCAGGATCAGGTGTTTGCAAGGCAAGTGCCCTCCTTAATATGCTGTTTCTCAGGCCCACAAACTAATTTTTATTTGTTCCACTAGATTTTTGTTTAGATCTTGTAACTTTTTTTTTTCTTTTTGGGTCACACCCAGAAATGCACAGGGTTACTCCTGGCTCTGCACTCAGGAATTACTCCTGGCAGTGTTGGGGGACCATATGGGATGCTGGGAATCGAACCTGGGTCGGTCACATGCAAGGCAAACACCCTACCCGCTGTGCTATCGCTCCAGCCCCTTTTGTAACATTTTCAGTTAGAGTGGATTTGAGAGATAGAACAGCAGGTCAGCTGCTTGTCTTGCCTTCCCTGAGAGCGATGGGCAGCCTGGATCTCAGCCTGCTTCTGCCTTCACTAGAGAGGAAGAAGCATCTGGTAATGTCTTCCCTGGGAGGGTCTGTGAGCTGGTGCGCGAGGGTTCAACCAGAAAGGGTATTTCCTACTCTAATGCATGGACTTCTGGTTAGGGCATGGGGGTTGTGCTGGTCTCTGTGCTCATGGCTCTGACTTTTCTAGGTCTTTGTCAAAGCCTCGTTGGTAATCCTCGAGAATAATAGGCTGTAGAGGATGGTGTTGTGCTGTCTGAAAGACTGTTCCCAGGTAGGAGGAAAGTGACACAATGAGACAATGCAGTGATAGGAGCACACAGGCTTCCAGGGCCATCTGTCTTAAGTTGTTTCAGGAAGCAACCCTGGGATGAGTCTCCTGGTCAAAGTGCCTGACTTTCTGCTGTATGAGGCCACTTTGTCTTTGTTTGTTTAGTTGATTTTTGGCTTTGAGGTGACACACAGCTGCGCTCAAGGAGTATTCCCATGTCAGTGGTCAATTATCAGGTCTTGGGGACATTATGGGGTAACTGGGGTTCAATACTGACTTCTTGAGATTTTGTTTTGTGTGTGTGTGTGGGGGGGGTGGTTAGGGGCAGGGCCTCACTCAGTGATTCTTGGATTTACTCCTGATTGCACTGTGGCATTGCACCTGGCAGTGCTCTGGGGACCATTTGTGACAGGGAGATAGCCAGCCCAACTTGCTATCCCTGGACCGTCTGTCCTTTTTTTTTTTTTTTTTGCTTTTTGGGTCACACCCAGCGATGCACAGGGGTTACTCCTGATTCATGCACTCAGGAATTACTCCTGGCGGTGCTCAGGGGACCATATGGGATGCTGGGAATTGAACCCGGGTCAGGCTGCAGGCAAGGCAAATGCCCTACCCGCTGTGCTATCACTCCAGTCCCCCCCCCCCCCCCCGTCTGTCTTTTTACTGCGTCTGATTTTTTGGTTTCCTTTCGTATTTACTTGTTGTGCCTCAGTGGAAGTGCTCAGGGCTTCTTCTTGGCTCTGTGCTCCGGATTCACACCTCATGGGCATTTGGGCCCCTGGGATGTGCTGGCCTCATATGTGCCCTGGCAGATACAGTGACACCAGGTTCCAGGTCATGTGTTTTCCCTATTTTTCCCTATTTGTCAACACCTTCTCAGTTACACAGTCTCCCATTCACATGCTGCTGTGTGTGCAGTTCTGGACATGTGCAAAGGATCTCTGGGGACAGCAGAGGTGTTGGGTGTTAAGTAACTTTCACCTCCTTTGAGAAGGATTTGGGGTAGCCCTAAACTGTGAGCTTACAGTCCTACAGTCACATATATTCACGCACAGCTTTGAGTCTCTTGCTGAATATTGAGTATCCCCTTCTCATACCTAATATCATGCGATGTGGGGCGCAGGGGGTGTATATTTATTTACTGTTTGGGGCCACACCCAGCGTCACTCTTTTTATCCTGCTGGGTCTATGCTCAGTTGTTACTCTGCAGTGCTTGCTGGACCAGTGGTTGGCAGTAGTTGGCCAGGGGTGTCTTTGCACAAGGCCAAACTTCTAATATAACATCCTCACATTGCTGCAGATCTGGCTGCCTTAGAGTGATTCCTGGGACCCGTAAGCCAGGAGTGTTTGTGGAGGTTGGTTTCTCCCGAGAGAAGAGGGGAAACACCCTAAGCTCCTCACGGCCCAGAAATCAGGGTGGGGACCAGCCATGATTTTGTGCCCCTCTGTGTGCTGACTCAGGACTCAGTGACCTTCCCCGACGTGGCTGTGAAGTTCACCACAGAGGAGTGGATGTGCCTGAATGCCTCTCAGCGGGAGCTCTACAGGGTCGTGATGCTGGAGATCTACCAGCACCTTCGGGCTGTTGGTGAGAACTGCGTGGGGCGCACCCAACCAGCACAGACCAATGTGGTCTCCTGGGAGTGTGGTTGGGTCTGTGTGTTCAGCAGGGTGAACTGAATAGTTCCTTCCATTCTTTCCATTGCTAAATCAATATACTTCTTGTATACACAACTTCACTGTGTTTGGTTTGGTTTTGCTTTTATTTTGGGGCCAATCCATATTCCACCTGGTTCTGTGGTAAATGATTACTCCTCAGGGTGCTCAGGGACCCTGGGGCTGCTGTCAATTGAACCTGGTTGCCACCTTCAACGGTTGGTGTCTTACCCCCATTACTATTGCACATTGCCGTGAAGTTCAAGAATTTTGATTTGTTTTGGTTTGGTTTTGGGGTTTCATCCAGGAATGCTCAGGGATTACTCCTGGCTGTGTATCCTCGAACTTCTCCTGGGTGGGCTACAGAACTATATGAGCTCTTGGGGATCAAACCTGTGTGTGTGTGTGCACAATGCATGTGGCATGTGTGCAACCTGCTGTAATATCTCCCCACCATAAATTTATTTATTAGGGCTTCACCCCATCAGGTCCTGTTCCATTTCAGTGTTTGGGGTCACTTCCAATATTTCTTGGGAGACTTCAGCAGGATTCAGGGTTTGCTCCTGGGCTCTGCACTCAGGGATCACTCCTGGTGGCCCAGGGGGATTGAACCTGGATTGTCTGTGAGCAAGGCAAGTGTCCATCTGCTGTGCTCTCTGTCCGAATATATATATATATATATAGAGAGAGAGAGAGAGAGAAAGAGAGAGGGAGGGAGGACATAAGATTTATATATATGTTAACCTTAACTTTAAAAAAATGATGGGGGGGGTCCCGCCACCTTTGTCCATTTTTGGGTTTACTGCACTCAGTGACAACTTTTAGAGAGGTTCAGGAAACTCTGTATAGTGCCAAGGGCAAAGAGATACTACAGCGTGGGGAGGGCAATTGTCTTGCAGGCAGTTGACACAAGTGCAATATCTGGCATCCCATATGGGCCCCCTCACCACCAGGATGTGATTCCTGAGTACAGAGTCTGGAGTAACCCTGAGCATCGCTGGGTGTGGCTTCAAAACAAAATTACACATTGTGCTGGGATCAAACGCATGTTGCCTATGTGTGACACCAGGGCTATACTGTTTGTGGTATTTTCTGGGCTCCTGTATTTCACTCTTAATTGAAACCTGGGTCCTCTATCTCTGATAACCATGAATCTGCAGTATATCAGAAGTCTTAACTTCTGTTCGTGCTTTTTCAGGAGATTGCCAGGTTTTCTTAGGGACACACGGGATTGGCCTGTCGCCTTTTCCTTGTCACTAATCCGTGCCTCCATCTCTGGGAAGCAGGGCATTCTGGGGTGAAGCCTGAGGTTATCTCCTGGCTGGAAGGAGCAGCTCTGAGGCCAGGGAGGAGAAGCGTGTGTGCAGGTGAGTATCTGAGGACCCTTCCTGGCTTGGGCCCTGGGCAGTGTGTGGGTGCTTTGAATGCATGAGAAATGTGATGCTGACCCCAGGGGCCTCAGGCTCTTGGATCCAGGCATCTGTGCTGCGCTCACACTGCCCTTCACTCCCTGGTCCATCATGGAATGATCCTGTGAATTGCTTTCTTGGGTTTGTCGTTATTCTTCCTCATCTGTCAGATATGGAGAATAGCCCATGAGATTTCCGGCCTTTTTTTAACCCCCATCTGTGCCTTACTGTCCTGGCTATACAGCCTCCAATGTTGGGATGCCCTTTCCAGGACAGCAGGATGTTCCTCTACTCACTCTGTTCTGCCTCTCCTTGCCCTCGGATCAGTACAGTGGTTTTTAAATATAGTAAAAAATCATTTTTGTTTGGTTTTGGACCCAGCGATACTAAGGGTTTTTGTTGGTGATACTCAGGGGCTACTTTTGGCTGTGCTCAAGGATCAGCCTCACAGAAGGCAAATGTCATACCTGCTGTTCTCTGTGCTTTCCACTACGATATATTTCTTTTGCCTTTATATTTAAATTGCGAATTGTTGAGCCCATAACAAAGCTATATTGGGCTGGCGCTATGGGACAGTGGGGAGGGCACTTGTCCTGTGCTCAGGTGACCTGGTTTCAATAACGAGCATGCCATATGGTTCCCTAGCATTCCTGGGTCTGGCATACAAACAAACTCAAAAAGCTACTGTGTGATTGCCGGGGCTGGAGTGATAGCACAGCAGGTAGGGCGTTTGCCTTGCACGTGACCCGACCCTGGTTCGATCCCCATCATTCCATATGGTCCCCTGAGTACGGCCAGGAGTAGTTCCTGAGTGCATGAACCAGGAGTAACACCTGAGCATCGCCGGGTGTGACCCCAAAAGCAAAAAAAATATATATATATATAGTGTGTGATTGTCATGTTCCTCACATTGATTCTCTAAATGGATCTTCCCTTTGCTACTTGGAATATGAGAACCATAGAGACGTCCTCCTCTTGCTCTGCCTGTTCAGCTCTGTTTCATTCCCCTAATTCTTACCTTGTGGATTATGTTTGATTTCAGAACTCAAACCTCAGCTTCAGGATGTGGCTCTGCCAAAGTTTGATTTCAGAAAGAGATCATCAAATAAGTGTGAGCTGGTAAGATTTGCACATTCAGAATCATTTTTTTTTTTTTTACTTTCTGGGTCACACCCGGTGATACACTGGGGTTACTCCTGGCTCTGCACTCTGGAATTATCCCTGGCAGTGCTCAGGGGACCATATGGGATGCTGGGAATCGAACCCGGGTCAGCCACGTGCAAGGCAAACACCCAACCCACTGTGCTGTCACTCCAGCCCCCAAAATAAGTATTTTTATGCTGGCTGGATAGCTCAGTGAACCAAGCATAGGATTAGAAAGGTGGGGGTTCAGGCTCCGTCCTGCCACCACCTTTATGGTCTCCTGACATGATGGAGAGGAACTTGGAGACTAATTCTGGCAGTAAAGAACCCATAGCCCCACTGGGGATAAAATCAGTAAGTTCAAAAACTAAAGAAATTCTATTATTCTATTATAAATTCAGTTATACTATTTTCACACTGAAGAAATACTGTGGTTTGTCATTTGATAGAAAGTAAGTGCAAGTATTCGATTGTTTCAAAGGCTGATTTATTGACCTTGGTAATAGTGCAGAGAGAAAGGCACTTGATTTTCTTTTATTTATTTATTTATGTAATTTTTTCAATTTTTATTAGTGAGACACCATGAGGTACAGTTGTAGACTTACAAATTTTTGTTCTTGGGTTTCAATTATACAATGATCAAATACCCATCCCTCCACCAGTGTCCATTTCCCACCACCATGGATCCCAGTATCCCTCCTACCCCCCATCCCCCCCATCCCACTCTGCCTCTGTGGCAGGGCATTCCCTTTTGTTCTCTCTCTCCTCTTGGGTGTTGTGGTTTGCAAAAGAGGCATTGAGTGGCAATCATGTTTGGTCTATAGTCTACTTTCAGCATGCTTCTCCCATCCTGGGAGGATCCTCCCAACATCCTTTATTTGGTGCTCCCTTCTCTTATCTGAGCTCCCTCTTCCCCTAGCATGTGTGGTTGGCCTCCAAGCCATGGAGGAAACCTCCTGGTACTAATCCCAGCCACTCTTGGGTGTTAGTCTCCTATTTTGTTACTTTATATTCCCCAGATGAATGCAATCTTTCTATGTCTGTCCCTCTCTTTCTGACTCATTTCGCTTAGCATGATACTTTCCATGTAGTACCACTTGTATGTAAATTTCATGACTTCATCTTTTCTAACTGCTACATAGTACTCCATCGTATAGATGTACCAAAATTTCTTTAACCTTAAGTCATCTGTTCTCGGGAACTCAGGTTTTTTCCAGATTCTGGCTATTGTAAAGAGTGCTGCAGAGAAAGGCACTTGATTTTCATGGAGATAGAAACCTGGGCTCGATCCCCAGCATGCCATATGGTTCCCAGAGCCCCAGCAGTGTTGGTTCTGAGCACTGTTTGCTGTGGCCCACCCTAAAATAAATACAAACAAGAAAACAAAAAGAATAGAAAAAAGTCTTTGATCCCGAAGAGGAATGTACTTGTATTGAGATGTTTTCAAAGGCCCCTGTGGTCCGTCTCAGTTGTGTGGGATGAAGCCTTGGCTTCACACATGCATCCTGGTCTCCACACTGAGCCTGAACAGAACCCACACTTGGGTCTCTTATTTTCACTTGAAATTGGTGCTTCGGTTTTCTGCAGAGGGAGTTAATTCCATTTAATTTGTATGTTCAAGGAGTTGCAAAACATTTATAGAGCTTAGTGACTCCCCCTACCGCATCCGTCACTTTTGCAAGTCTGCCTTGCAGAAACATTAAGTTGTTCCATGGAAAATCCCTGCATATGTTGTGAGTTGCAGTCATGTGGTGGAAGTGTCAGAAAGCACAGCTGCAGTACTGGATAGCTCTAGGCTTCTGAGGTTTAACAGTGGTTTGTCCTTTCTCTCCCGCTGGGAGCTCAGTTTTATTGAATTACATTTATAGTGCTCCCGATGCACTCCAATTCCATCAGGGAATTCCCAGTCCTTTGTGTCTTTCCTTTATGTATTTTCTCCTTTGTGTTCTTCCCCTATCTGTTAATCACAGATATCTCTAAATCAGACTGTTTAGCTTGTAAGTCAAATCTTACTCATGGCTCTGTATATGTATAGCACTGTAGCACTGTCCTCCCGTTGTTCATTGATTTGCTCAAGCAGGTACCAGTAACGTCTCACAACAAATTGTGAGACTTGTTGTTACTGTTTTTGGCATATCGAATATGTCATGGGTAGCTTGCTAGACTTTGCCATGTTGGCGAGATACTCTCGGTAGCTTGCCAGGCTCTCCGAGAGGGGCAAAGTAATCGAATCCATCCATATCAGCCATGTGCAAGGCAAACACCCTACCTGCTGTGCTGTCACTCCAACCCTATATATATATGTAAATTAAATGTTGCTTTTCTGTTTTCTTTATGTCCTTTGCGTAGTTTACTCTAGAGTAATGTCATTTTTGTATAGACACAGTAAAATAGTTAATGCTATGCTTTTGTGATATGAGATTTAACTGACTCAGAATAATGTTTCCCCCTGGGCATCGGTCATATTTACTTGACTTAGGCCTCGGTTTCCCTTATTTCCTAGCACCCCAAAAAGCGGTTCGCACCAAGGGACTTGGATGGACCCAGGGCAAGCCGTAAGCTATTCTGGTTTCGAGAAAAGGACAGCCTAAGGGCTATAAGAAGTATGATAAATTATGAGCACAGTCATGGAATAAATTCTGACATAACCCAAAAAGAACTAATTGAATTAGGATTCTGTTGGGGTGAGAAAAAACTAAACCTGGCCTGAGGACTGTAGTTTGGGAAATACAGTGAGAGTCTTCAGAAAAAGCCACCCTTTAAGCTTGGTCTAGGGTGTAGATTAAAGCCTTTATCTCGTATTGAGTTCATACAAAAATGACTAGAAATATTAACAAGTGACTCTAATATGACTGTTTAAATGCATTACTAGCAACGGAAATGAGAGAGCAATGTACCCTTAGATAGAATCCCACCCTTTTTGGATCTCCTAGGAGGAATCCAGAGTGGATTCTAGAGTGCTGGAGCCCCAAGATGCTATTCTGTCCTTGGGTGCATCTCCTGGAGGAAGTTCCCCTGAAGTTTCTTTACGTGTGTGCATTGTTTCTGTTAATGTTCCACCACACCTATGTGTAATTGCTGCCCCCTAAGCCTTCATGATTTCTCTATATAACACTGTGAGATAGGGATAAATCGCCACTGATTATCAACAGCTGTGGACTCCATTTCTTCATTTAACGACTGGCTGAGGCCACAGTGATTGACCCCGAATAGAGCAGGGGACCAAAGATCTCTGTGTGACAGTGACTCAGAAGAAGGACACTACAGGGATTGATTTTTTTTTTTTTTTAGACGTGGAGAATCTCAAGAAATAAAGCAGTAATTGGAATCCTCTGCTGTTCTACAGGGAAGCAGCCAGCCCGAGTGGAATGTCTCTGATCTTGCGATGTGTGACAAAATCTCAAGTAAGCACTCGTGCCCTCACCCCCATGGGGGTGGCGAGACAGCCCGTATGTCCTCTGTTGGTGATCAGAAGAAAGAGCGTGTCCTCGCTCCAAAGAAGCTCTCCCATAGGAAAAGCTCCTCGAAGTCTGTTCAGCACAGACCTCAAACACAAACCCCTCCAGCAGGGCAGCTCCTAGACTGTGGGAGGGGAGCACTGTTTATAGCGAGTCCCTCATATCGACAGGGCCGTAAACAAAGTCACTGCGGACTGAACCCATCCATATGTAAGGAGTGTGGGGAAGCCTCCCCATGTTCTCAGCACCCTGATATTCCTTTAGGAACTCACAGTGGACAGAATCCCAGGGAAAGTCAGCAGCGAGGGCAGACCTTGAGTCCAGCATCACCCCAGTGTGACCACAGGAACATCCACACAGGAGAGCAACAGTATGCATGCAAAGAATGTGGGAAGGCCTTCCCTTACCCCTCAAACCTTTTTCGACATAAGAGAGTTCATACTGGAGAGAAACCGTACACATGTGAGGACTGTGGAAAGGCCTTTACTTGACCCTCATGGCTTCCTGCGCATAGGAGAATTCATACCGGAGAGAAACCTTATCTGCGTGAGGAATAACCTTATCTGGGAAGACCTTTGTTTTCTTTTCCAGCCTTTCTGAGCATAGGAGAATTCATACAGGAGAGAAACTTTATTTATGCCAGAACTGTGGGAAGTCCTTCACTTTCTTCTCATGCCTTTCTCGGCACAAGAAAATGCACTCTGGAGTGAATCCCTAGGTATGTAAGGAGTGTGGGAAGTCCTTTGCTCATCCCGCAAGTATTTTGAGGCACAGAAAATTTCGTAGTGGAGAGAAACTTCATGTTTGTAAGGACTGTGGGAAAGGTTTTGTTTACCCCTTATTCCTTATTAAACACAAGAAATTTCATAGTAGAAAGAAGCCTTATATATGTAAGGAATGTGGAAAGGCCTTTACTTGATCCTCAAGCTTTGCTTTGTATGTAAAAACTCATCCTGGATTGAGACCTTTCACTTGTAAGGAATGTGGGAAGGCTTTCACTAGATTTTCATACCTTACTGCACACAAGAAAATTCATAGTACAGAGAAATCTCATAAATGTAAGGAATGTGGAAAGGCCTTCACACGGTCCTCACGTCTTACTCTGCATATGAAAACTCACACTGCAGAAAAGCCTTATGTATGTCAAGAGTGTGGGAAGGCCTTCACTGGATCATCAAGCCTTACTATGCATAAGAGAATCCACACTGGAGAGAAACCGTATGTATGTAAGGAATGTGGGAAGGCCTTCATTCGCACCTCCAGCCTTTCTAGGCATAAGCGAATTCATACCAAAGAGAATCCTTTTGTATGTAAGGACTGTGGGGAGGGCTTTCCTGATACTTCAAGCCTTTATAAACACAGGGACGTTCATGTGGGAGAGAAACCATATGTTTGTAAGGATTGTGGGAAGGCCTTCTCTACAAGTGGGTACTTTAATATGCACAAGAAAATTCACAGTGGAGAGAAACCTCATCAGTGTCAGATATGTGGGAAGTGCTTCACGTTTCGCTCAAACTTCGGGAAGCATATGAAAATTCATAACAGAGAGAAGTCTTACATATGTAAAGAATGTGGGAAGGCCTTTCTGTTCCCCTTACACCTTAATAGTCATCTTAAAATTCATACTGGATGAGTCGATCCCCTCCTAATCTCTAAGGTCAGAGCAAGCCCTCTCAATAAAACAAGTTTCATTTGGATAAGGGGCTGAGAGTGCTACAGAAGTACAGCCAGGAAGGAAATAACCCTGGTAGCATGTGACAAGCTTCCAGTGATGTCAGTACTATAAGGGAAAGGTACTTCCCCAGCTGCTGCTATGCCAGTGTCCTGGCATTTGGACTTCACATATATGTTAGCTTGTAAATCATGGTATTGATGATGGAAAGCCAGTAGGAAGGTGACTAAATAAAAAAGCAAAGAAAATCCCCCTCCTTTGTGATTGCCAAGGCTCACTGCTGTCTCATTCTTTGCTCTGACTCTGGCTTGGCTCAGAGGTCGTGGTTTGTGGAGGTTATGACATAGATCAACCAGGATGTTGCAGCGAATTCCTTTGAAATTGGAAAAACACAGAAACCGCCATTCTTCAGGCCCTCCTGTGTTATGTTCTGGAAGCCACACCCAGCAGTGTGGTTCAGACCGTATTCCTGGCTCTGTGCTCACGGTTCCAAATCTGGGGGGATCAGGGAACCTTTTGGGATACTGGGGTTGGAGTCCAGGTCAGCTGTATGCAAGCAAGCACCTTATCTGCTGTATTATTTCTGTATCTCTTGTGTTCCAGTTGTTATTAGATTTATATAATTAAAAATTACAAAAAGCATCTTAAGAAAATGGTTCTGACATGGTCCTTTAATGCAGTGGGTTGGAGACAATTTAAATGAACTTTACTGTGCATAGAAGGACATTCGCCAGTTGTGGAAAGGATGGAAGGAGTCCTTGAATCCAATGTATGGGATGTCAGGGATCAACATGAATTGGCCATGAGCAAGGCAAGTGCCCCACCTGCTGTACTCTCTTTTGCTTTTTGGGTCATACCCGGCGATGCACAGGGGTTACTCTTGGCTCACGCACTCAGGAATCACTCCTGGTAGTGCTCGGGGGACCATATGGGATGCTGGGAATTGATCCTGGGTCGGCCGCGTGCAAGGCAAATGCCCTACCCGCCGTGCTATCGCTCCAGCCCCCCAGATATATAAAAAAATAACTAGCGGGTCTTGCCATCTTTGTCCATTTTGGGGGTTAATTTTATTAAATTCTTGGTTTTACTGCACTCAGTGATAACTTTGACAGGTGCTCAGGAAACTTGATACAGTGCCAGGTCAAAGAGATAGTACAGAGGGAAGGGCAATTGTCTTGCAGGCAGTTGACGCGGTTTCAAAGACCAGGAATCCATGTGGTCCCCGAACACTACTAGAGTTGTTTTTTTTTTCTTTTTGGGTCATACCCGGCGATGCACAGGAGTTATACCTGGTTCATGCACTCAGGAATTACTTTTGGCGGTGCCCAGAGGACCATATGGGATGCTGGGAATCGAACCTAGGTCGACTGCGTGAAAGGCAAATGCCCTACCCGTTGTACTATTGCTCCAGCCCCTAGAGTTGATTCTTGAGTGCAGTCAGGAGTATTGCCTGAGATCACCAGGTGTAGCCCCCAAACAACAAAAACAGAACTATGTACTGGGATGGGATCAAACCCATATTGGCCATCTGCAGGGTTGGGGCTACACTGTGGTATTTTCTGAGGGCTCCCTATTTCACTCAAACTGAAATCTCCATCTTTTGATTCCATTAACCGCCAATCTGGGACATATCGGAAGTACAGGTTCTGCTTATGCCTTTTCAATAATTGGCCTGTAATTAGAGACATATGGGGTTACTCAAGATTACTCCTGGCTCCAAACTAAGTGAGCACTTGTGATGATGATGCTCAGGGGACCCAATCCAAGTCAACAGCATACAAGGCAAGAGGCTAAGTACTGTATTACCAATCCAGTCCCATGTTTGAAATTATGATTTCATATTTCAATTTGTGTTTTTGAAACTGCCTACTGTAGTTATCCTTGTAGGTGAATGCCCGATGCTCACATGGAGCATTGACTGTTTTAAAAAATTTTTATTAGTGAAGCACCTTAGGTACAGTTTACAAATTTTTGTGCTTGGGTTTCAGTTATACTTTGCTCCTGTTCAAGTGTCTCTCCAGCCCTCTGGGCTGCTGCTGGGCCAGTTTCTCTCTGCAACTCTAGGACTGAGTTTGGAGTCACTGCTTTCACCCCACCTTGATATGATTGTCCACTGTCTGTCCTCCTGAAAGAATCCATATTAGGGCATCAAATTTTTGTGTGCTTCAGCTAACTTGCAACAGTGCTTTCTGTAAAACTGCTTGGCTGCTTTGCACCTGGGGGAGAGGGGACTTGGAAAGTGAACAGGGCATAACTTCTTTCTAAACCAAGTGTGACAGGATTCAGGTGAATTTACTGTCTCTGAAATGTATTGTCTCAGTAAAGCACCCTGCAGATTTGGGTAAAGGATAACTCAGGATGCGGGTGGTTGGGGGAAATTGCCCTTTCCTGGAATGTATTGTCTCACTAAAGCACCCTGCAGACTTGGGTAACTCAAAACGAGGATGGTCAAGGGAGATTACCTAAGGCTTAATGATTCCGGCTATAACCTTGCTTGTGCTGACAATCAATGTACGTAAATGCTGATCTTTGAATCTATAGGCTAAGGAGTGAGATAATTTTAAATGGATTGGTTAAGAAAGTATATGTTGTTACAAATCTATTGGCTATGAAATGCGCGGGCTTTGCTATAACGGCCAGTGAAGGCCTATATAAGATCCCCTTTGAAGAAGTTCAGGGCTCTCAGCCACTGCCCATTTTTGGGGTATGCTGCGGAGCCCCAGCATGCTGGTCTAAATAAACCCCGTTTTTACTCCTGCAGGAATTGTGTCTATCTGGTCTCTCCGCACCTCCCAGGGCTAGGGAACTCCCGATCCCAACATTTGGAGGTTCCACCGAGACCACCAAGGACCCTGCCCCAGGGACGCCGGATTGAGCCGCGGTGTAAGTTAAGGCGCCTCTTTCTCTCTCTTTGTTTCTCCGGTACCGTTTTACTGTAGTTACCGATCGGTGGCACAAGCACAGTGGTGTGCAGCACAGTGGTACAGTGGTGTGCAGCACACTGGTGTGTGTGTGAGCCTTGTGTCTGACAGACGTGTCGGGAATAGACATGGGCCGCAGCCCTGGGGGACGCCCTGGAGGTGGATGAGGGCCAGGGACGCCTGGAGGCCTCTTTTGTGGTAGCCTCGGAGAGGCTACATCTGGTGTGTCAGGAATCATCGGCCGCTCTATTACTTCTCTATTCTTCTTTCCTCTCCAAAAGGCCTTGCGCTTGCGTCATTCTTTTTTGTAGGTTGGATCACGCTCGTCTTTTTTCTCTACCGAGACACCGTCTTTGGAACCATGGGTCAATCTCCGTCCACTCCTCTCTCACTCACTCTCTCCCACTGGTCAGAGGTCTGCTCTCGTGCTCAGAATCTTTTTCTAATTGTTAACGTTCCAGGTTGGTTGGCCCCCCGAGGGATCGTTCCACTTGCCGTTTATCTTCCAGGTCAAGGGAGTCATCTACCAGCCTGCTCCCCGGGGGTACCCGGACCAGGAGCCTTAGGCAGGAGTCCCGGGCTGGGGGGAGAAGGGGCCCCCACTTACTCTGCTCCTCCTCTGCCCCTGAAACCCGAACTCTCTATTGCCACTCCCAGGCCAGCACTGGCCTTTCCCTACTTCCGATCTCTTCACTTGGAAGAACTAAACCCTCTGGAGGTGAAAAATCATGTGCATGCCCTTTGGGCATATTTGGGAGTCCCAGGGTGACTGGTGAGTGTGGTGCACACCCGTGTGAAAGAGTGGACCGGTCCGAGCGAGTGCCTAAGTGTGATCTGTGCGTGTATCCATAGTGTGTGTATTTATTATCTTTCTCCTAATTCTGTTTATTAAGATTGTTTAATACGGGTCAGAATTGATCACTTCTCTGAGATCCACAGGAAAGCTCAGGATCTGGGCTTGATGATCAAGAAAGGTAAATTTGACACTTATTGTTCATCAGAATGACCTTCCTTCGGTGTGGATTGGCCCCCACGAGGTTCCTTCTCTCCAAACCTTGTGGCTCAGATAAAGGAGGTAATCTGTGGAAGATCTGCTGTGAAGGTATGCTCCCTTGGAAATCTCTAGGGGGACTGGGGGAGGAATGTGATAACCTCTGTGTGAATGCTTGTGTGTATGAGCACCGTGATAGCTCCTCCTATCGGGCGTCACAATGCTGAACCACTAAGTTCTCCGCCAAGCAAGCATCTGAATGGTCTCTGCAAAGAGGCACCCCTCCTTTGTCTGTCTTGTGTCACCATCCACTATGGGGGGGACGGGAGGAAAGCCCACTAGTGAGAAGATTCTGGGAAACTAAGGCAGATCAATTTACAGGCAGAAAACCCTTTTCCCCACCCAGTCTCAGCTAGAGGTCAATTCAAATGCTAATGAAGGCAGTCCAGATGTAAGGCAGAAAGAAAAAAAAAAGGGGGTAAAAGGCAGGTAAGAAGCCTAAGAAAAGCAGCAAGCCAGCAAAAGCAGGGAAGATGTAGCAAGCTGAGAGAAGGCAGAACTGTTTTTTTAAGGAGCAGAGTTTTTAAGACCACAGCACTAAGTTCGGCTCAGGCACACAGCTGTGGGTCTGCCCAAAGCCAGGCCCACCCAGGTGGAGATGAGCCTCTGAATAAAGGCCAATTTAAGGGAGGTTAGAGTCCCCTTAGGAGAGGCAAAAGTGATAGACCTGGAGAAAAGTTTTGTCAAGGAACCATCCCTTTTCATAGATTATTGCTTGCAATTAGGAAATCATCTGAGGAGCTTCCAACTAGGTAGTTTTAGATAAGGAGATCTTATTGACCTCTGTAACACCATGTGGCTTGAGTATAGTGGGGAAAGATAGCCAGTGAATGGCAGTTTGCATTACCAGATCATTTTGCAGTCAGATCTTTGCAGGTAACAAAAGAAATAGGAGAGTATCAAAGCAGAGGAGGCAGGAAAATGCAAGATCTTATGATTAACTGTTTGACATCAGAAACAAAGAAGCCTATCCCCATGTCTGATAGGAAGGTACTAGTTCCCTGCCTCAGAATTAGCCTTGGCGAAAATATGGTAACATCTTTGTCATAGTTTATTTTGCCAGCTTATATCAACAAAAGCGCTTTCTTGACCCATTTTTAACAAGTGGGAGACTGACTGGTTAGGCTGGGAAATGAGGAGCAGAGTTCCCAATCAGCCGCCCTGGGAACTGTCCCTTCCTTTCTCAGTCCATCAGTTTCTCCCTGCCATTTTTTTGAAGGGTCAGATTGATCCATCAACTACAGATAGTTCATTGTCTTGTTTGTCTGTCTGTCTGTCTGTGTCTGTCTATCTGTCTGTCTATGTGGAGTACTTGAGTGTTGGAACCAGGCTGAAATCAGAAGTAGAAATTTTAGAGAAGTTAGTGACATGCAACCCAGTTATTTAAGAAATGCAGTTGTTTTAGGAACCTGTTAGACAAGGGTTAATCCTTATCAGAAGTTTGAGCCTACAGAGAAAGCAGAATTCTCAATCTAAATTTCTTGTTAGAAGAACATTGATGATTATATTATTAACAGTTGAAATCCTTTTTGAACTTAAGAATCTTGTACTATCTAGAAGAGCTATGGAACTAGAGCCTGAAACTAAAGGGAAATAAGAGTTCAGAGAAAGCAAGAACTTATCTTACAAGCCTCAGCTAACTTTTATGAAAAATTTGTAAGAGGCAGTTCCCCTTTTCTCACAGAACCTAGCAGGTCTTAGATACGGAGATCTCAGGTGCTAGCCAGGCCTGATCTTTGGGTTGTAGATTCGCAGCTCTAGGCAGGCTAGTCTTTGGTACGAGAGTGGAGAGAGGATTGGAATAAACTGCAACTAAGATCAAGCAGCCTGGCCATAAGGTTTCCTTCCTTTTCCTGCCCATCTCCATCTACCTCCCTGGAGTGGGGGAAACTACAGAACGCTGGTGGTGGGAAAGATAGATTGTTGCCATCCTTTTAGTGCTCACACAACAATTCAAATATTTTCTTATGCTGATATCAAAGTTTGGTTAAAAAAAAAATCCAAAGGGCTTTTTCTGTGTCTGAAAGCATGTTTGTATTTTTGTGGAATTGTTAAAAAGCATCTGGTGTACAAAGCTCATGATTTTAAATAATTAAGGTACAAGAACTATTGAAATTAAGCCAAAGAAGGTTTTATCATGTTTTATAAAAATTGATTGTTTATAGGTCTTATGCTGTTATGTTAATGTACATATTTGTATCTGCATTGGATTAGAATATTTGACCTAGAAGGAGTTAAAATAACTATGAGACATTAAAACTGGTTTAAAAGTAATGGTTTAGTTTAATCATGAGTTTCTAGAGTTATAAAATTGATTGCAAAGTTTGTCCTACCAGTGCTCTATCTGATCTCTGAGACTCTTGGTAACAAAAATTTCTAGGGCTACTTAGTAATAAGTTGTATTGAATTAGTCTCAGATGTCAGCCTGACAATTTGAAGCCATAGCATTGCTTGTCTAGTGCTTGAAAGTGCATGCTATTATTTTGATAATTTTATTTTATGCCAAGCTTTGTCTCCAGGTATCAACCTAGCCCTGACCTGAGATGCTTTCTGTTTCATGGTAATATATGAGTGTTTTAATCTTTTTGTATTTTGTGTTTTCCTGTAAATCAGAATTTTAAGATGTCTCCTGGTTAATTTCTAATGTAAAGTGATCTTTTGCCCAGTGGATATACCTTGTAAAAGCTTTAATTGTGAGCATTTTTAAGGCATTTTGAATATCTATGGAACTGATCTAATGCTTTTGAAATAGTACTGCAGAGTACAGTTTTGTCATGTTAAGTGAGATGGTTGGTAACTTGTGTCTAAATTTGGGAGATCACATTGTACATTGTACTACTATAGATGTATGCCATAAGTCAGAAAGATAATGGATGGAGATATCGTCAGTGGGAAGAAAGGAAAGGAATTCTGTTAAAGTGAAATTGATTTTTAAATGAATGAAAGTTACAGAATGTATGTAAAGGAATGTGTAGAAGGTTTGAGGTTGTTCTAAAGAAAAGGAACTGGTCAAACTGTTATAAGAAACGCTTTAAATCACATGCAGAATTCTTCTAGCACCTTTGTGGTAAGATCTATGGAAAAGATGATTGATGGATTATCTGAACTCCTGTTACAGTGCTCTTAAGATCATTGAATTTTTCAAAAGTTGCAAGAAATCAAGGGTTTTGACATGGGATTAAAAACATGTTAAACGGTATGCTTTATCTCTACAGATTTTAGCTTCTCTGACTAGGACCCACAGCAAACAGGTGTATTACATCTCTGTGAGTAAAGTGAAATACTTGCTTTTCTCTTCTTTTGTACCTTCAGTATGTTTTTTGATGTTTCATGGCACTATGTTGGTTTGCATAAATCCAGATAAGTCTTTCCTCTCTGTAATAGGGTCTACCCCTCATGCAGACAGGAAAAACCAGCCATGGGACCCCAAAGCCCTCTTCCAGGGAAACAGTCAGGGGATCTGTCTAAATGACAGGAGCAGGGATTTAACAGGTACTGTTTCAAGAACCCTACAAACCTCAGGGCGACCCTAGAGGCAGGCTGGCTCGAGAAAAGACTGGAAACCATCACTGCTATGGAGAATGAGGAATCTAGGACTCTGCAATGACTAACTCAGTCTGGGCCTACTCTCAGCGTCAAGGAAAAACCTAGAAACCAGGATTTCTCCCAGCCCTGAAGAAGGGATGGGATGGATTCCTTTCTGCCAGGACATCTCTGTGGAAAACGAGGACCAAAGCCACAACCCGAAGGCTCGAGACATCGCGGGACATCTTCTGGCCAGGCCTGGGTAGCTCTGACGTGCCAGATAAGATTAATGAAGATTAATGCCACTATTGTTGTGTCTCCTGTCTTTAGCTGATCCCCAGGACTTCTCAGTAAATAATTGGGTATCCCAAATGGAGAGTTCTCTAATCTTACTGTGTTTATGCAAAAGAACAAGCCAGGTTTGTTAAACTATCTTGCAACGTTTTAAAATGAAGGTGGAGAGAAAACCATGTTTCTGTAACTTGCTTTTTGTAAGAATCAGATTCTAATTCTACAGAGGTGATTGAATAAATATATTCTAATCTTGATCTAAAAGGTACCCCCTTTGGGGAAATTTAGATAAAACTTAGTTTACTGTCTGTAGGTAAAACAGCCTAATCTGTAAAGGGAACTCAATATTATACATGCTGTCACTAGTCTGATACGAGCATTGAAAGCCAGAGCTTTACTAGGGTGAAGCTCATCTCAAAGTGCAGAATTGCTTTCCCCCGGTCTGAATTGGCCAAAGTGTCGAGAAAGGCATCTAAACTGGTTAAATTAGAGTAGATTAATATCTAGTTCTAAAATACTGTGAATTTTCTTTCTATACTTTATTGCATCTCATTTTCTGTGAACAGTCATTTGGAGAGAACAAGAATATTATCAGCTCTTAATTTCTGTTGCATCATGGGATTAACAACTCCTGGACCAATGCAATGGAATATTATTAAAGGGTTATGTTTTAACACTAGTGAGAACCATCTTCCATGGGGAGGAACTGAACAGCAAGTAAGATAGAAGTAATTCAGAACTGTGCTTTCTGTGCCATTAATGAACCTAGTGGAAATCCTGAGCCTCCTTTCCTAACACCTGTTCAGCATCAAGGAACTTAGAGGTGAATTGGCAGCTTGACCTTATACAAATGATCAAATGTTCATACGTTCAAGGTATAAATATCTGTTGGTTCTCATTGATAGCTTCAGTATATGGGCAGAAGCTTTTCCAGTCTGTACTGAGAAAGCCAGAGAATGGCTTGGTGTTTCTGTGACCATTAGAAAAATCTGAATACAGGAAGTTATATTATCAACCAAACCTGTTTGTAGAGTTAATCCTTTTCATTGTTTTAATGATAGAGATGGGTATGGCATTATGTTGCTTTGGTTTCTGTTGCTTTAACTCTTTTTAAGACCTCATCGAGAAATCTCTCACATCCCTGTTCGAGATAGTCTCCCAAAACCTGAGAGGACTCGACCTTCGACCTGTTGTTCCTCAAGAACAGAGGGCTTTGCTCTGATCTGGTGGAGGGATGCTATTTCTACGCAGACCACACTGAGGTTGTCAGAGACTCTATAGCCAAGCTACGGGAAGGCCTTGAACGACGTCGGAGAAGCCTGGGAGAATTGGTTTGAGTCTTGAAGATCCTCCTAATTCGGGGCAACAATACCGGACTCTACCCACTGAGGGAAGCTACTCTTAACCACGGGTCCTTGAATTAGGCCCCGACCCCCCCACGATCTCTAGGATTAGAGATGCTCATGAAAAGAAGTGGGGAATGAAAGAATCCATATTAGGGCATCAAATTTTTGTGTGCTTCAGCTAACTTGCAACATTGCTTTCTGTAAAACTGCTTGGCTGCTTTGCACCTGGGGGAGAGGGGACTTGGAAAGTGAACAGGGCATAACTTCTTTCTAAACCAAGTGTGACAGGATTCAGGTGTATTTACTGTTCCTGAAATGTATTGTCTCAGTAAAGCACCCTGCAGATTTGGGTAAAGGATAACTCAGGATGCGGGTGGTTGGGGGAAATTGCCCTTTCCTGGAATGTATTGTCTCACTAAAGCACCCTGCAGACTTGGGTAACTCAAAACGAGGATGGTCAAGGGAGATTACCTAAGGCTTAATGATTCCAGCTATAACCTTGCTTGTGCTGACAATCGATGTAAGTAAATGCTGATCTTTGAATCTATAGGCTAAGGAGTGAGGTAATTTTAAATGGATTGGTTAAGAAAGTATATGTTGTTACAAATCTATTGGCTATGAAATGCGCGGGCTTTGCTATAACGGCCAGTGAAGGCCTATATAAGATCCCCTTTGAAGAAGTTCGGGGCTCTCAGCCACTGCCCATTTTTGGGGTATGCTGCGGAGCCCCAGCATGCTGGTCTAAATAAACCCCGTTTTTACTCCTGCAGGAATTGTGTCTATCTGGTCTCTCCGCGCCTCCCAGGGCTAGGGAACTCCCAATCCCAACACTCCCATTGTTCATCGATTTGCTCGAGCGGGCCCCACCTGCTCCATTTTTTTTGAGACTTATTGTTACTGTGTTTGGCATATTGAATGTCACGGGTAGTTTGCCAGGCTCTGCCCTGTGGGCGAGATACTCTCAGTAGCTTGCCGGGCTCTCCAAGAGGGGCGAAGGAGTTGAACCTGGCTCGACCAGAATGGCTGCCTGCAAGGCAAACGCCCTACCGCTGTGCTATGGCACCACCCCAAAAAACTCATTGTCCCATGCTCCACCCTCCTCCCTAAGTGCCAGTTAAACCTCAATCAACCTACTTGTATTTTTCCTGATGTGTGAGAGCATTGGGTCAGTGTTTGACCAGTGCAGCAACAGAGCACTTTTCCATACCCCCAGCCCCCACTCTATGACCAACCACTCCAGCAGCTGCCTCTCCACTTCTTTATCCCAGCCCATCCCCCTGGAGGCACAGATTCATTTAGGTGGGCAAAAAGGTCTCTCGAGTACCAGGCGCCTGGCGCTTTAAGGCTCCTGAGCGGAATGGGTGTGACGTCACAGACTTCCCAGGCATTTTCGGGGTCCAGACCCTGTCACGTGGATCAGCCCGCCTTTGGTCACGTGGGAGAAGGAGGAAGGTGCGGGCTGTTGGGGTGCTGATGGGGGGCTCTGAAAGACGATTTTTGTGGCTGGACCCGAGCGGTCCGCACTGTGAGAGGCGGGACGGGCCAGCTTGGGCGCTTTTCGCTCCTGTTTTTTTTTTCTTTTTTTCCTCCTGTTTTTTTACTAGTTAGCCGATATCCAGGTGGTTCCTGAGACACGGCAGAGGCTTTAGGAGGGACGTGGAGATCTGGCGGGTGCAGAGGGGGCTGTTCCGAGGCGCAGGGGTCGCGGGTGTGAGTGCGTGTTCCTGGGGGCCCCCCTGCGGCCACGATCGCCTCCAGTTGCTCGATGGGGCAGCGGGCGGGTGGGCGCGGGGCTGAGCGCGTGGGCTGCGGACCTGGGGGTGCGGGACCTGGGGAGGGCGGGGGCTTGGCGGTTCCGATCCTCCCAGAACAGGACTGAGCTGGGTCCTGTCCCGGAGTCTTTAGCGCCTAAATTGCTGCTACAGTACTTCCGGATTCACTTTCATGGGTAGTGTTGCAACACTATCTCTCATTGCAAGAGATCCTGTTTCCATCCGTCCTTTCACTGGCTGCTGTGATGGGACCAGGTCCTTGTCGGTGGGTGGGGTTTTGCCAATGAAAATTGACTTTTTGGGGAGCTTTTTTGTTTGTTTGTTTGTGTGTTTGTTTGTTTCATGGGACTTGGAGGGCTATACCCAGAGAGGATCAGGGCTTACTCCTATATCTGCGCTCAGGAATTGTTCCTGCCTGTCACTTGGGGGCCATGTGGGATGCTGAGGCTTGATTGGGGTCAGCAAGGCAAGCATACTACTGCTTTACTGTCTGTCAGACCCCAACATTGGTGTCTTTTCCAGACCAGGAATTTCTGCTCTCTCACCTGAAGTAGGAAACCACCCCCAACTCTTTCATCTTTCCCTGACTGCGAAGACTTCTATTGTCTATTGGGTGAGTACTGCAGATAAAGGGTGTTTTTTTTTTTTTTGAAGGAAGAGGTTGTGTGTGTGTGTGTGTGTGTGTGTGTGTGTGTGTGTGTGTGTGTGGAGTGGGAGATTTTCCCAGGGTCACCAGTGTACTGGGAAGAAATTTATTTAGAAAACGCCAAAGAGATAGTGTAGCAACTAGGGCGCTTGCCTTGAACGTAAGCAACCCAGGTTTGAACCCAGCATAAGACAATACTCAAACCTGGCAGGAAAGATCTCTGAGTAATCCCTGAGCACCGCCAGTTCTTGGGAGGGATGGAGGAAGGGAGGGAAGGGGGGGAGGGAGGGAGGAAGGAGAGATGAGAGGAAACAAAAAAAAATGGGATTTGGCAGCATTTCAGGAAAGGGGCTTTAAGTACCTACTGCTCAACCCTTTAAATGTTTCTCACTAGAATTCTGGCAGGGGACAAGGGTCCTTATGGGGTGCTTGGGTTTCGAACCTGGGTCATCCAAGTGCAAGGCAAACACCTTACCTGCTGTATTACCTCTCCAGCCTCCAAGAGACAATATTTATGGTTAAAAAGTAGATTAACTGGGGCTGGAGAGATAGCACAGTAGGTAGGGTGTTTCCCTTGCACGCGGCCAACCCGGGTTCGATTCCCAGCATCCCATATGGTCCCCTGAGCACCACCAGGAGTAACTCCTGAGTGCAGAGCCAGGAGTAACCCCTGTGCATCGCCAGGTGTGACCCAAAAAAGAAAAAAAAAAGTAGATTTACTCCAAAAGTTCCAACTGTCACACACAGTTAACCTCGTGGTCTATCTAAATAACCTGAATATTAGGATAATTTTTCTATACAGCATGCTGTTGGTAAGTATATACTTGCACAACAGGAGTGAGTGCTGGATGAGGCCTATGCAGATGTGCTAATTTAGGATTACAGTAAATCATGACCCAGATGGACCCAGGTCCAGTGGGTTAGAGCTGGAATGGTGCTTGAGATTCACCTGAGCTCAGAAGTGACCCTGGTCCCCAGGAGAGAATGCCCAGGTACATGTCCCCATCCACTCTGCAAGAGGACGGCTGACAGTTTGTCCATGCCAAGTCTATGTCTAGCCCCATGGCAGATGCACTTTTCAGGCTGTGGTCACTGGGGCCTGCAGGGGCTGCCTCTGCCCAGGAGTTCCTGGCCTCAGAGTTAGTCCCTGACCTTAGGGACCTTCCTGTGGGTCCCAGGTTTCCTGTGGCTCAGACAGGGCTGCAGTTCCCTCCCCTGTAGGCTGAGCTGAGCGCTCTCTGTCCCCTGGAGAGGCAGAAGCATCTGACAGTATCTCCCTTGGATAGGTCTCAGAGCCAGTGTCCAAGGGTCTGGTCGGTCACAACACAACATTTCTGGCTTCAATGCAGGAACTTTTTTTTTAAATTTAATTCCTTACAAGCGGCCAACATGGCCGACCCGAGTTCGATTCCTCCACCCCTCTCGGAGAGCCCGGCAAGCTACCGAGAGTATTGGATATGCCAGACACAGTAACAACAAAGTCTCCAATGGAGACGTTACGGGGCCCGCTCGAGCAAATCGACGATCAACGGGAGGGCCTTTACCTTTACCTTTATAAAGTTGTTCACGTTGATTTATTGCATTCCATATTCCAACACTAATTCCACCACCATTACACTTTCCACCACCATTATTTCCCATTTTCCCAACCACCACCCAAGCTGATGTCCAAGGGTCTGACCAGTCACAACATTTCTGGCTCCAATGCAGGAACTTTTTTTTTTTTAATTTAATTTTATTTTTATAAAGTTGTTCATATTGATTTATTGCATTCCATATTCCAACACTAATTCCACCACCATTACACCTTACTACCACCATTATTTTCAATTTTCCCAACCACCACCCAAGCCTGCCCCAATAGCAGGCCCTAGATAATTTATTTTGCATGGCTTATTATGATTAATTCACTCAAAATGATCAAAAACGATTTCCTTAAAGTTTGTGGGGCTGGAGCAATAGCACTGCAGGTAGGGCGTTTGCCGTGCATGCGGCTGACCCAGGTTCGATTCCCAGCATCCCATATAGTCCCCTGAGCACCACCAGGAGTAATTCCTGAGTGCATGAACCAGGAGTAACCCCTGAGCGTCGCCGGGTGTGACCCAAAAAGAAAAACGAAAAAGGAAGTTTGTGAAGATTGTATTTCACCAGGAGTCATTGAGTAATCTCTTATTTTTTATAAGTAATCTCTTATTTTTTATAAGAGATTACTAGCATGTTGTTCCAGCTTAAGCCTTGGGTATTAATATTTTCTTAATCAAGATTGGTTGCTTTTTACTATACATCTCATCTAATTCGATGTGCTACTCCTGGTTCATCAATGGTTAGAGTGACTCTGACACTGTCCTCTGGTTGTTCATTGATTTGCTCGAGCGGGCCCAGTAACGTCTCCATTGGAGACTTTGTTGTTACTGTGTTTGGCATATCGAATACATCACGGGTAGCTTGTCAGGCTCTGCCGCGTAGGCGAGATACTCTCGGTAGCTTGCCGGGCTCTCTGAGAGGGGCGGAGGAATCGAACTCGGGTTGGCCATGTTGGCTGCATGCAAGGCAAATGCCCTACTGCTGTGCTATCGCTAGTGTATGAGATGAATTTTTTTTTTTTGCTTTTTGGGTCACACCCGGCGATGCACAGGGGTTACTCCTGACTCTGCACTCAGGAGTTACTCCTGGCGGTGCTCAAGGGACCATATGGGATGCTGGGAATCGAACCCGGGTTGGCCGCGTGCAAGGCAAATGCCCTACCCGCTGTGCTATCTCTCCAGCCCCATGAGATGAATTTTAGAATTTAGGAATTCTAAAATTTTGATGGGTGATACAGCTGGGATCAATTTTTTTGTTTTTTATTATTATTTTATTATTTTTTATTTTATTTTCTTATTATTATTTTAAAGGTAAAGGTAAAGGCCCTCCCGTTGATCGTCGATTTGCTCGAGCGGGCCCAGTAACATCTCCATTGGAGACTTTGTTGTTACTGTGTCTGGCATATCAAATACTCTCGGTAGCTTGCCGGGCTCTCCGAGAGGGACGGAGGAATCGAACTCGGGTCGGCCATGTTGGCCGCTTGTAAGGCGAATGCCCTACCCGCTGTGCTATCGCTCCAGCGATATTATTTTATTATTATTTTATTTATTTTATTATTTATTATTTTACTATTATTATTATTATTTGCTTTTTGGGTCACACCCGGCAATGCTCAGGGGTTACTCCTGGCTCATGCACTCAGGAATTACTCCTGGCGGTGCTCAGGGGACCATATGGGATGCTGGGAATTGAACCCAGGTCGGCTGCGTGCAAGGCAAGCGCTCTACATACTGTGCTATCGCTCCAGCCCCTGGGATTAAATCACTATTATTATTATTATTATTTTTTGGTTTTTGGGTCACACCCGGCGATGCTCAGGGGTTACTCCTGGCTCATGCACTCAGGAATTGCTCCTGGCGGTGCTCAGGGGACCATATGGGGTGCTGGGAATTGAACCTGTGTCGGTCATCCTGGCTGCGTGCAAGGCAAACGCCCTACCCACTGTGCTATCGCTCCAGCCCCTGGGATTAAATTTTTAACTTTGGGGTCTGTATCTCTGCAGCTCACTCATCTCTTTTAAGATGACTTCTGTTCAGGCAGTAGGCGGGGCTGGTTGTGTTCCTCTTTGATACTCACAGCTCTGACTTCTCCAGGTCTTTGCACTGAGCTTGCTGCTAATCCCTGGGAAAAACAAAGGCAGAAGATGGTGATGCATCCTCTGATACACCGTCCCCAGGTAGGAGAGAGTGACAAGATAACATATTGTAATGACAGGAGCACACAGGCTTCCTGGGCCAACAGTCTTGGGTGGTTTCAGGAAAGAGATGTGGGATATGGCTCCTGACCTGAGTGACCAGCTCGGCAGTTTGAAGCCACTTTTGTTCTTGTTTGTTTTGTTGGTTTGGGTTTGGGTCACAGTAGTGGTGCTCAAGGATCATACCCAGCTCAGTGCTCAAGGATCACTCCTGTAAGGACTGGTGGACCCTATGGGGTGCCAGGAGCCCAAGGCTGATCTTGGATTTTTTTGTTTTGTTTTGGGTGGTTTTGAAGGGGATGAGCTACACCTTGGGGATTCTCAGGGGTTACTCCTGGCTCCGCACTCCAGCATTGCACCTGGCAGTGCTTGGGGGACCATATGAAATGGTTGCGGACACCAGCCCTACCCATTGTCCCTGGCCTGATGTCTTGTTACCCCATCATGCTGCTTTGTTTTCTTCTGTATTTATTTTTGTGCCACAGTGGAGCTTCCTCTTGGCTCTGTGCTCCGGGTTCACACCTGATGGCATCAGGGCCCCCGGAGTGTGTGAGTGTCCCATATGTGCCCTGGCAGCTACAATGACTCAGCCCCAGGACATGCCTTTCCTTTCTTTTGTCCTTGTCACTCTGGAGAGCCTCGCCTACTCTGTCATACAGTCTCACTTTCACACGCTGCTGTGTGTGCAGCTCCAGGGATGCTCTGGTCCCAGGGAGACAGAGCAAAGGATATTTAGGACTGAGTCACTGCTTCCCAAGACAGATTTTGGGCAGCCCTGAACCAGGAGTTGTAAGTCCTACAGGAACATATGTTCCACAGAGTTTTGAGTAACTTGCTGAACACTGAGCATCCCCTTTTCATTTCTAGAAAAAGAGTTTTGTGTGTGGGGGGGGAGGGATAGGGAGGGATGTTTAGTATTTGGGGCCTCATCCAGGATCACTTTATTGGTCTCTTTGGGTTTGTGTTCAGTTGTTACTCTGTAGTACTTGCTGGACCAGTGATGCTACCTTTGGCCCTGGGGTGTCTGTGTGCAAGGCTGACACCTAACAGGAACTGTGTACTATAGATTTCTCACATTTTATCAGATTCAGCTTCCTTAGAATAATTTCGGGGGCCTGTCAGCCAGGAATATTGAGTGGAGGCTCATTCCTTCTGAAGGGAGACACCCTGAACCCCTCTAGATTCCTGGCCATCCCCTCCTCATTGCCCAGGGAATGGACTGGGGAGGGATCCTGACTCTTGCCCCTATATGTGTCCTGACTCAGGATGTGGTGACCTTTACTGATGTGGCCGTCACCTTCACCCCAGAGGAGTGGACGTGCCTGGCCACATATCAGAGAAAACTCTACAGGGACGTGATGCTGGAGACCTACGAACATCTGCGGGCCATTGGTAAGAGCTGCAGGGGAATTTGCCAGGACAGACCCGCGAGGGATCTTAGGGGCTGGGCAGGAGCTGTGTGGCCATAATTCTGACAGGCCAGTATGTGTGACAGCTGTGCAGTTTGCTGTTTCTCTATGTCCTTTCCTTTCCTCTGTTTTTATTATTGGCCACAACTCATGATACTCAGGGGTTACCATAGCTCTTTACTCAGGCATCACTTTAGATGGGCTTTGGGGTCCATATGAGATGCAGAGCATTGAACCAGACCAACCACATGCAAGCAAAGTGTCCTTCGCATTGTACTGTCGCTTAGGTTCCTGTGAATAGTTCTTTCCATTGCTAAATTAACTTCTTGTACTACCCTTCACTTCAATGTGTTTATTTTGGTTTTGTTCTGGGTTTTGATTTGGGGCCACAGTCCACATGCCTCCTGACTCTGTGCTGAAAGATCACTTGTGGCAGTGCTCAGGGGCCCACGGAGGTGCTGTGGATTAACCCAGTCAGTAGCTTACTGAGGCTGGTACCTTACTCTTTGTGTTACTGTACCAGACCCCCAACTTCATTTATTACTTTTTTTGTTCTGTTTTGATTTGGTTTGCGTGCTAGACCCGGCCATGTTCAGGGATTATGCCTGGTTATTATTGAGGAATTTCTCCCGACAGTGCTCTGGGACCATATGGATGCTAGGGATCAAACCTGTATGTGTGGGTCAGGCATATGCCCGCCCTGCTGGACTATCACTCCAGCCACTAGTTCATTTCTTTCTTAGGACCTCACCCCATCAGTCGCTACTCTATTTCACTGCTTGGGGTCACTTCCAGTAGTTCATGGGAGACTTCAGTAGGATTCAGATTTCATTCTTAAAATGAAACCTGGATCTTATGTCTCTGATATCCACCAATCTGGGGCATATGGAAAGTCGAGAGTCTGTTCATGCCTTTTCTGTAGTTTCACCACTTTTATTAGGAAACACGGAGTTGGCCTGTCACTTTTTTCCTTGTCTCTAATCCGTACATTGTCTCTATGGGAGCAGGGCATTCTGGGGTGAAATTCTGTTCATACTTTTTCAGAAATTTCCCTGAAATTATGTCAGGGAAACTAGGGTTTACTTGTCACCTTTTGTCACTAATCTGTGCCTCTGTCTCTGGGAGCAGGGCATTCTGGATTGAAGCCTGCAGTGATCTCCTGGCTGGAAGGAGGAGCCCTGAGGCCAGGGAGGAGAGGTGTGTGTGCAGGTTAGTGTCTGAGGACCCTCCCTGGCTCGAGCCCTGGGCAGTGTGTGGGTGCTCTGAGCGTGTGTGAAATGTGCTGTTTACCCTGGGGACCTCAGGACTGGAGCGATAGCAAAGGGCTGGAGCGATAGCACAGCGGGTAGGGCGTTCGCCTTGCACGCAGCCAACATGGCCGACCCGAGTTCAATTCCTCCGCCCCTCTCGGAGAGCCCGGCAAGCTACCGAGAGTATTCGATATGCCAGACACAGTAACAACAAAGTCTCCAATGGAGACGTTACTGGGCCCGCTCGAGCAAATCGATGATCAACGGGAGGGCCTTTTTTACATGCATGAACATTGGTGAAAGAACAATAGGGATTCAGGAGAAAGTGTGAGTTTCTGTAGCAGGGATAGATCAAAAATAAGGGATATTTTTCTTTTTTTGGATCACACCTGGCGATGCACAGGGATTACTCCTGGCTTTGCACTCAGGAGTTACTCCTGGCAATGCTCAGGGGACCATATGGGATGCTGGGAATCGAACCCGGATTGGCCGCGTGCAAGGCAAACGCCCTACCCGCTGTGCTATCTCTCCAGCCCCAAGAATAGTGGGTTTTTAAGTGGGGCTGGAGCGATAGCACAGCGGGTAGGGCGTCTGCCTTGCACGCAGCCAACATGGCCGACCCGAGTTCGATTCCTCCGCCCCTCTCGGAGAGCCCGGCAAGCTACCGAGAGTATTCGATGTGCCAGACACAGTAACAACAAAGTCTACAATGGAGACGTTACTGGGCCCGCTCGAGCAAATCGATGATCAACGGGAGGGCCTTTACCTTTACCTTTACCCTGGGACCTCAGGCTCCTGGATCCAGGCATCTGGAACGCATTCACGCTGCCCTTCACTCCCCTGGACTCTCCATCACAGAATGATCCTCACTCTGATTTCTTGGTTTGTCGCCTCATGTGTCAGGACTGTAGCATAGCACAATGCTTCCCGGTCCTCAGTCCCCCTGCCTTATCAGCCTTGCTGTACAGCCTGCGATGTCGGGTCCCTGTCCTTATGCAGCAGGATACCCTTCTGCCCTTGCTGTCATGCTTATCTTTGCCCTCGGATAATTAGCTTGGCTTTTTAGAATATTAACAAAATTATTTTGTTTTGGTTTTGGGCTGTTCAAAGGTATTACTTTTGGCGGTGCTCAGGCATTAGCCCCTGTCAGCCTCTTGGAAGGCAAATGCCCTACCTGCTATTTTCTTCTACCCATTAAGGAATATTTTTTGACTTTATGTTTAAATATTGAATGAGGGAAGCACATAACAAAGCTAAATTGAGCCAGAGAAATACAGAGAAATAGTACACACAGGTGTGCTTCCCTTGCACAGAGCCAACCCAGGTTGAATCCGGGCATCACATATGTTCCCTCAGTTATCACTGGGTCTGGTCAAAAAAGAAAACTCAAAAAGGTAATTTGGGAATTGCCAAGCTGCTCAGGGCAATCCCCTCAACGGATACTCATTTGCTGTGGGCCCCTATGGACTGTGAGAACCATAGAGATGTCCTCCACCGCCTCAGCCTTGTCCAACTACATTCCATTCGATGAATTCTTTTTTTTTTTTAGTCACACCTGGCAATGCACAGGGGTTACTCCTGGCTCATGCACTCAGGAATTACTCCTGGACGGTGCTCGGGGGACCATATGGGATGCTAGGAATTGAACCTGGATCGGCCGCATGCAAGGCAAACGTCCTACCTGTTGTGCTATCGCTCCAGCCCCTCCATTTGACAAATTCTTACACTGTGTTTTGTGTTTGATTTCAGAACTGAACCCACAGCTTCAGGATTTGGCATTGCAGCAATTTGTTTTGGGAATGGGATCACCGGATATGAGTGAGTTGGTAAGATTCACACTTGAATCTATATATTTTTAGGCCGGCGGGATACTCAATGGGCTAATCCTGAGACTTGAGAGGTGGGGGTCTGGGCTCCATCCCTGCCACTATAAATATGGTCTCTGGGTCCCATAGAGAGGAAATCCCCATCCTAATACTGAAGGAGAGGGTCCTTAGTCCCACTGGGTGCAATTATTATCATTATTCATTTTTGGTCACACCTAGCAATGCACAGAAGTTACTCCTGGATCTGGACTCAGGGATTACTCCTGGCAGAGCTCAGAAGACCATGTGGGAAGCTGGAGTTCCAACCTGGGTTCCCATATGCAAGGCAAACGCCCTCCCCACTGTATAATGCTCTCCCCAACTCCTTTTTTTTTTTTTGGCTTTTTGGGTCACACCTGTCGATGCCCAGGGGTTAGTCCTGGTGGCTGTATACTCAGAAATTACTCCTGTTGGCACATGGGGACCATCTAGGATGCCAGGGATCAAACCCAGGTGCCCCTAGCAAGACAAGTGTGATCCCTTCTATACTATTACTCCCTATTACTTTTAATACTCATAAGTTTCGGGAATTACAGTGCAGTGCAAATGTTAGAAACCAACCTGCATGACTCGATTTCCTTTTACATGGACACTGAGGCATAGAGCAATAATTGGAATCCTTCTCTACTGTTCTTAGGGAAGCAGCCAGCCCCGGTGGAATATCTCTGATCCTGCGCAGTGTCACAAAGTCTCGAGTGAGCAGTCGTGCCCTCAGCCCCATGGGGATGCTGAGACAGGCAGGATGTCTTGTGAGGGTGATCAGAGTGGAGAGAGCAACCTCACTCCGAAGAAGCCTTCCCCTGGGAAAAGCTACTCTGAGAGTGTTGCACTCAGTCCACGGACACAAGCCCCTCTGGGGGGGCAGCCCCTGGTCAGTGAGACAGGAGCACTGTTTGTAGCGAGTCCCCCATGCCAACAGGCCCACAGACAAAGTCACCATGAACAGAACCCATCTAAGTGTAAGGAGTGTGGGGGAGCCTCCCCTTGTTCTTGGCATCATGGTGATACCCACAGATATGAAGATCCCCAGGAATGTCAGCAGCAGGGACAAACTGAAAGTCAAGCGTCACCTGAGTGTGACTGCCTGAACCTCCACACAGGAGAGAAAGTATACTTGTGCAAAGAATGTGGGAAGGCCTTCGATGAATATGCACACCTTATTATACATATTAGAATTCATAACGTAGACAAACTTTATGCATGTGAGGAATGTGGGAAGGCCTTCAATAAACGCTCAGGTTTAAGGCTGCACAGGAAAATTCACAGTGGAGAGAAACTTTACCTGTGTGAGGAATGCGGGAAGGCCTTCACCCTATCCTCGCATCTTAAGAAGCACAGGAAAATCCATACAGGAGAGAAACCTTACTCGTGTCAGCACTGTGGGAAGGCCTTCACTTTCTGCTCGAACCTGTCTCGGCATAAGAAACGTCACACCGGAGAGAAACCGTATATGTGTAAGGAGTGTGGGAAGGCCTTTGCTTATCCCTCAAGCCTTTGTTATCACAGGAGAATTCATGCTGGAGAATGGGAGAATGCCTTACGTCACTTCCCAGGGCTTTCTGCACATAGGAAAATGTATGCGGGCATGAAAACTTACTCATGTCAGGAGTGTGGGAAGGCCTTCAGTGAATCCGCCAGACTTACTAGGCACATAAGAATACATACTGGAGAGAAGCCTTTTGTATGTCAGGAGTGTGGGAAGGCCTTTAGTAGAGCCTCAAGACTTACCGTACATCGGAGAATTCACACCGGAGAGAAACCGTATATATGTAAGGATTGTGGGAAGGCCTATATTAGCAACTCCAGCCTTCACAAGCATAGGGGATTTCATAGTGGAGAGAAACCTTTCGTATGTGAGGAATGTGGGAAGGCATATTGTCGTTCCTCAACCCTTCATAGTCATAGAAAAATTCATACTGGAGAGAAACCTCTTCAGTGTGAGACGTGTGGGAGGGCCTTCAGTCTGCCCTCTAGCCTTACTAGGCATATGAAAATTCATACTGGAGAGAAGCCTTATATATGTAAGGAATGCGGGAAGGCCTTCATTTATGCCTTAAACGTTACTAGGCATATGAAAGTGCATACTGGGGAGAAACCTTATGTTTGTCAGGAATGTGGCAAGGCCTTCTCTCATTCCGCATACCTGACTAAGCACAGGAAGATTCATAGCGGAGTGAAGCCTCATGAGTGTAAGACCTGTGGGAAGGCCTTCGTTCGGCTCTCAGGCCTCACTAGGCATGAAAGAATTCACACTGGAGAGAAGCCTTTTATATGTAAGGAATGTGGGAAGGCCTTCATTGAATCCATAGCTGTTACTAGGCATATGAAAAGTCATATTGGAGTGAAAGCTTATGCATGTAAAGAATGTGGGAAGGCCTTTGTGTTTCCCTCAAGCCTTAGAAAACATAGTAAAATTCATACTGGATGAGTTGGTCCCCGAATAACAATCCCCATCATCAGGACAGGCTCCATCAGTGAGACATGTTTCATTTGGACCAAGGGAATTAGGGGTGCTACAACGTGCATCCAGGAAGGAAATCCTGGTAGCATTTGAGAAGCTTCCTGTGATGCCAGTTCTATAAGGGAAAGAGAAACATTCTGATTGTCATCCTGGTCACAGCTATTCCTGTATCGCAGCATTTAGACTTCACGTGTATATTAACTTGTAAATAATGGGTCTTGGTGATGGAAGCCAGGCGGAAGGTGACTAAATAACTAAATAAAAATGTACAAAACCCGCCTCTCCCTCAGGCTATAAAGGTTCACCAAGGTCTCATTTTTTTTTGCTGTGATTCTGGCTTTGCTCAGAAACTGGTTGTGGGGGTTTATGGCAGAGATCCACCATAGTGGATCCTTTGAAATTGGATAAACAGCCAAATCCCCATTTTTCAGGCCTTCCTGTGTTAAGTTCCAGGGAGACACACCCAGTTCTGCTAACGTTAAGTTGCCTACTCGGGGAATCATGAAGTTCTGTGGTTGGTGTCCAGGTCTGCCGTGTGCAAGCAAGCACCTTGCTAAAAGCCGTAGCATCTCTGTACTCCTTGTATTCAAGTTCCCGTTAGAGTTAGACAAACATTAAGGATGAATATTTTGGAAAGTATCATCTTTAGAAAATGACCATGGCAAGAGTTTTTTAATGGGGTGGGTTGGAGAGAGTTTAAATGGACTTTGCTGTGCATTGGAAGATGAATGTCAGTTCTTGGAAAGCATGGATGGGGCCAGGGCCCCTGGAAACATGTTTTTAAAGTAGTGGGATTGGGGCTGGAGCAATAGCACAGTGGGTAGGGCGTTTGCCTTGCATGTGGCCGACCCGGGTTCGATTCCCAGCATTCCATATGGTCCCCCGAGCACTGGGAGTGATTCCTGAGTGCAAAGCCAGGAGTGACCCCTGAGCATCGCGGCGTGTGACCCAAAAAGCAAAAAAAAAAAAAAAAAGTGGTGGGATTATCAGAGACCACAAATTTCCCCCATCTCAGCAGGCAATTCCATTTAGCTGGTGACTGACCAATAACTGGTGGTCGCATTCTTGGATCCCATGCCCCTCATTAGAGTCGTATGGGGAGAAACCAAACATTTGCATTTGGAAGCAGTAAAATCCCAACAATCTAGTAGTCACCAGAATGAAAAAAATCATTTAAGTCTGTTCAAAAGGCCACACAAGGCTACAAGATTACCAGTATGTTGTGCTCCTATGTTGCTCCGTGTATGCCTCCATTCTAAGGATTTGTCCATACACAGGGTCTTAATTTGAACTCAAGAAGCTTTAGTGACAGTGCTCAGGGGATCCAATCCAGATGAACTGCATGCAAGATAAGTGCACAAACCCTGTACTGCCCCTCAGGGCCCATACTCTGGGTTTGAAATTGTCTTTCTGAAACTGCCTTCAGAGACTTTGTTTTGTTTTGTTTTACTATTCTTTTTGTTTAATTTTCTTTTTGGATCACACCCAGAATTGTTCAGGGGTTACTCCTGGCTCTGCACTCAGGAGTTACTCCTCGTGGTGCTTGGGGGACCATAAGGGATGCCGAGGATTGAACCTGGGTCCGCTGCATGCAAGTCAAACGCCCTACCCGCTGTGCTATCGCTCCAGCCCTCCGGAGTTTTTCCTCAGATGCAAGTGATCACTGCTCCCAATTATCAAGGGGGTAGAGTGTTACCCTACAGTGCTCTCTGATTTTTTTTTTCTTTTTGGGTCACACCTGGCGATGCACAGGGGTTACTCCTGGCTCTGCACTCAGGAGTTACTCCTGGCTCTGCACTCAGGAGTTACTCCTGGCGGTGCTCAGAGGACCATATGGGATGCTGGGAATCGAACCCGGGTTGGCCACATGCAAGGCAAACGCCCTACCCGCTGTGCTATCTCTCCAGTCCCCTGCTCTCTGATATTTTTAACTGCCTTTTGCTCCTGTTCCAGTGTCCCTCCAGCTCTCTGGGTTGCTGCTAGGTCAGTTCCTGTCAGCATCCCCTGCGCTGGCTTCGGAGTCACTGCTTTCACCCCATCTTGATTTATTACTCCGCTGAAAAATTCATTGTCCTCCCTTACCCGTTCCCTACCTGCCTGCTAGTATTCCTTGAGCCATTCCTGTTGTGTTTTTCCTGATGGACTATGTGCATTGGTTCTATGTTTGACTGACCAGTACAGGATCAAGGGACTTTTCCTTACCCCCCAACCTCCACTGCGTGACCAAGCACTCCAGCAGCTGCCTCTCCACTCCTTTACCCTAGTCCATCCCTCTTGCAGCATAGATTTACCTAGGTGGGCAAAAAGGTTCTCTCCACACCTGGAGCCTAGCTTTAATGGAAGTGACACCCCAGGATGGGGCCATGTAGGTGTGTCATTCCCAGGACTTGTCGGTCACGTGGGAAAGGGCACCAGGATTCATTCAAGTGGATAAAGGAGGAGCTGGCAGCACCCCTCCCCATCCCGCGGCAGGGGCACTGTGAAGGCTGATTTTGTGGCAGGATGGGGGAGCCTCCCCCGAGCGCCCCGGGTGCGGATCCTGCAGAGGGTGGGGCTTGGCCATCCCGACCCTCCCAACACGGGACTGCGCTGGGCCCTGACCTGGAGCCTTTGACCCCGACATCTCTGCTGTAGAACCTCCAGATTCCCTTTGAGTGGTGGAGCATCAGCTTTGCAAAGGCAAAGGAGCCCGTTTCCGTCTGTCATTTTCATTGGCTTCCGCGATAGGGCGGGGCCATGTGGTCATCTCAGGTGGCAGGCGTGGGGGGGGGGGTGGGGGGTTTGGCAAAAGAAAATGAACTTTTTGGCCTTTTTTGGGTTATTTTGATTATCTTGGGAGGGAGGGAGGGGGGACCACACCTGAATATGCTCAAGGCTTACTCCTGGTTCTTATTCCTGGTACTGTTCTGGGTTCCAAATGGGATGCAGAGGCTTTACCTAGGACAGCAAGGCACTCTTTCTACCCACTTGACAGTCTGTCTGACCCCAAATTTGGTTTATTCCAGATTACGAATTTCTATCC
Source organism: Sorex fumeus (assembly GCF_029834395.1). NCBI lineage: Eukaryota > Metazoa > Chordata > Mammalia > Eulipotyphla > Soricidae > Sorex > Sorex fumeus. The sequence continues at coordinate 6,945,918 of NW_026606076.1, forward strand.
CCTCAGATCAAGTAGAAAACCACCCCCCCCCACTCTGATCTCCCTGACTAGGGGACCTTGGCTATTGGGGTGAGTACTGTGGGTAAAGGGCTTTTTAGTTTTTTCGAAGGAAGATAGTTGGGGTGGTTTTTGTATATGTGTGTTTGTGTGTGTATGGTGAGGGGGAGCATTGCTCAGGGGACACTTTTGGGGTGCTGGGAAGAAGTTTAGAAAGGGGCAGAGAGGTAGTACAGCTGACCTTGCACGGGTCTGACCCTGGTTTGATCCAGTTCATTCCAGTATTCACCAAACCTGCCAAGACTGATCCTTGAGCACAGAGTTAGGAATAATCCCTGAATACTGCCAGTTCTAGCCCCAAATCAAAAAATAAACCCATGCACAGAAAAAATGTGAGAGCAGAGGAAGAGAACAAGGATTCCGGACAAACCATAGTATTCTGGAGCATAGAAAATGTTGAACATTGGGGTTCTAAAGACCCAGTGTTTGACTCTTTATATGTTTTATGCTATAATTTGTTTTTGCACTTGAATTTTTTTCCTCGCTTGGTTAGAGTTCACTTTTTGTTGTTGCTGTATTTTGGGACCCCACCTCACAGTGCTCAGGCCTTACTGCTGACTCTGTGTTCATGGGTCACAGCTGTCAGGGTCCAGGGGATCATCAGGGTACCCAGTTTTTGTACTTGGGTCAGCCAAGTGTAAGATCATCTTGGCCCCAGTTAAAAGTAGACTCCAGAATTCTAGAGTCTTATCCTGGGAGTTAAAGGCCCTTAGCCTTACTGAGTGCTGAAACTGAAAGAAATTCTATTATGTTTCATGTCAATAAAATACTTTAATTTTTTCCTCTATTGAAAGCAAGCACAAGTGGTAATTGTGTCAAAGAACTGGTTTGTCAGCTCACGTTGTGTATTCAAAAAATGAATATGAAGCCTGTCTCTTTCTCTCTCTCTCTCTGTCTCTGTCTCTCTCTCTCTGTCTCTCTTTCTCTCTCTTGCTCGCTCGCTTTCTTGCTCTCTCGCTGCCTGCATTGGATGGTCTGACTTGGGCTGCTTCCCCCACCCTGGGGTGGCTGATGGCCATGGGTGAATGAAGGAAAGAACAAGGGCCAGGTTGGTTGGTATCAACTGCAGTTTATTCCAGTCTCATCTCCATTCTCCTCTGATTCTCCTTCCCCAAATCTCCTTCATTCCTCTTGGATTCTCCTTCTCGGATTCTCCCTTGATTCTTTCCCTTGTCCACTCTTACAGCCTTAGTTATCTTCCAAATCATGAGGGGATTGGGGTAGCAATTACATATAGGCAGGTCATACAATCAACAGATGTAAGGTTCCCTCCCTCAGAGGAAGCTTCTTCTAGGACAAACTCTCATTTAGTAAGAAGACCCACCTAAGGGCGAAAATGCCATCTAGGGGTGCGTTTCTCCTTCCTTTAGTCCAATAACCATATAAACACTATCTTAATTCTGTATCACTGTATCACTGTCCTCCCGTTGTTCATAAATTTGCTCGAGTGGATGCCAGTAACGTCTCCGTTCGTCCCAGCCCTGAGATTTTAGCAGCCTCTCCTTACTCGTCCTTTCCAACAGTGCCATATTGGGGGCTCTTTCAGGGTCAGGGGAATGAGACCCATTATTGTTACTGTTTTTGGCATATCGAATACGCCATGGGGACCTTGCCAGGCTCTGCCGTGCAGGCAGGATACTCTCGGTAGTTTGCCAGGCTCTCTGAGAGGGATGGAGAATGTAAATTCTCTAAAATAAAAGAGGAAAACTGTAAGGTCGAAGTGACAGTACAGCAAAGAGAGTGTTTTCCTTGCATGTGACTGACCTAGGTTTGGTCCCTTGGCACCCCATATAGTCCCCCTGAGTCCTCCAAGAGTGATCCCTGAATTCAGAGCTAGGACTTGGCCAGGCTAAGTTCCCTTAAAAGAAATAAAACAGGGAGTGTGGGGCTAGAGCCATAGGACAGCAGGGAGGCACTGGCCTTGCATGCAGCCAACCCAGGTTCGATTCCTGTATCCCATAGGCTGTCCTCAGCCCCACCATGTGTGATGCTTGAGTGTAAAGCCAGGAGAAAGCCCTGAGCACTGCCAGGTGTGTCCCCAAACTAAAACAAATCAAAAGCAAACTTCACCTGCTCTTCACAGACTCATGCTTGTGCTCTGGCTACTCTTGGCTCAGTGCTTAAGACACAACACACGGGATTGGCATGAAATCAGGGTCAGCTGCATGCAAGGCAAGTACTGTACTTCCTGTATTATCTCTCTGGCTCCTGCACACACTTTTTTTTTGGGGGGGGGCGCACACCTGGCTGTGCTCAGGGGTTATCCTGTCTCTGCTCCCAGGAATTACTCCTGGCGAGCTCTGGGGACATTATGGGATGCCAGGCATTGATCCCGGGTCAGCTGAATGCAAGGCAAGCACCTTACCCACTGTATTATCTCTCGGCCCCTTCTTTTTCTCTCTTTGTATTTTCTGTTTTGTTTCTGGGCAACACCTGGTAATGCCTACGGGTTACACCTCGCTCTGTGCTCAGGAATTATATCTGGCAGTGGTCAGGGGACTATATAGGATGCCGGGGATTGAACCCAGGAAGCCATGTGCAAGGCAAGCTGTACTATTGCTCCAGCCTCCCTCCCTTTTTTTTCAGTTTAGGGGCTATACCAGTGCTCAGAGATCACTCCTACTAGGGCTCAAGGGACCATATGGGGTGCAGGGGTGTGCCCGTATATTTTCTGATAAACCTCCCACTTTTCTTTGCCAAAACAATGAGTAATTGGCAAATAATTTTTGCAGGAAGATGGATTTGAGGGTCACACCCAGAGAGGCATCTACTTGCCCCTAAACTGTTTGGGGATGGCGATCAAACTGGGGGTAGCCTTGCACACAGCCAATCCAAGTTCGATCCCCAGCATCCCTTATAGTCCCCCAAGCCCCACCAGGAGTAATTCCCGAATATAATCAGGAGTAACTCCTGAGCATCTCTGGGTGTGACGCCCCCCTCAAAAAAAAAAAAAGTTGTAAAAGAATTAACCAGTAGATGGGGCCAGAGAGAGAATGCAATGAGGAAGCTGCTTGCTATTCCTAACCCAGGGTGAATCCCCAGCACCAAGGATCCTGAGTACCACTGGGTGTGGCTCTACACACACACACACACACACACACACACACACACACACACACAAGAAATTAATTTACCAGTGAGGAAGGTGCTGGCTTTGGGCTGAGTACAGTGGAGAGCACTTACCTTGCACGTGGCTGCTGACCGGGGTTCAATCTCCAGCATCCCATATGTCTGCCCCCCCCCGCCCCCCAGTTCCACCAGAAGTGACCTCCAGGCTCAGAGCCAAAAGCAAGCCCTGAACTCTGCCAGGTGTATTCCCCTCCCCCCCCCCAAATGGTACAGGGGCTGAAGTGATAACACAGCAGACAGGACATTTGCCTTGCATGCGGCCGACCCAGGTTCAATTCTGAGCATCTCATATGGTCCCCTGAGCACCACCAGGAGTAAGTCCTGAGTGCATGAGCCAGGAGTAACCCCTGTGCATCACTGAGTGTGACCGGAAAAAGAAAAAAAAATTTTAAAAATGGTACAAAGGGCACTTGTTTTACTTACAGCTGCCCCCGATCTTAATTCTACTCCTTAATAATATTAGTCATTTTGTATGGACACAGTAAGAGATACTATTGAGCTTATAGGATTGCTCTCCTGGGGACATCTCACTATAGATATCAGACTATAGTGCTCAGGGCAGATTAGTTTTTCCTAACCCTAGCATGGTCCTAATGTAGTTGTTACTCTTTAGATCATGGCAGAATTTGTCCATGACCATGCTCTTAACTTATATGACACTTTGGCCTGGCCCGTTTCGACGCCAGGGAAGTCACATGCAGTCCCTCATTGGGACCCTGCTTTTGGGATGCTAGGAACTAAGGGCAACTGAGGTTTAGGTCGAGAAAGCAGATGCCAAGGTGTGAATTATTATTCGGAGTCAATTAACTCCCAAGTTATAAAGGCATAGTATTAACTGTCTTCCTGTGTCTATACAAAGAGGACTTTGCTCTAAATTAACTATACAAAGGACATAAGGAGAAAAGCAGTATTTCACTCAGAGGTTTCTGAGGAATCAGAGTCTGATTAGGAGAAAAAAGTGATAGGGAAGCAAAGCACGGAGAAGGAAGTTATAGATAAACACAGAGGAATGAGAGTGCCTCAGGAGCACTGTGGTAAACCTAACTTCCCGTGGAAAGGGAGGAAGGACATACCAATGTTAAAATGTTTAGAGCTATATTCCAAGAAAAAGAGGAATGGGAGTGCCTCTGGAACATTGTGATGGGTGTAATCCAATAAACTTAAACTCCCTGTGGCAAGGGAGAATGGACATACCAAAGTTAAACCTAAAATGTTTAGAGTTACATTCTAACACAGGTGAGAGTGTATTAGTGGGAAGATAGGGGAAGTTGAAGATAGGGGAGGTTGTGCTGCATCATCCCAGACTCTCAGAGAGAAGATCGTCAGCACTAATAGGTCCTTTGAAGGCCCTCTGCGGATATCCCAGGGACTTGTCGGGGCCACCACACCATCAAATCTCGGATGAAGTCCAAAATTTGGAGTGTTTATTCACACCAACTGGTGGGCTGTCCTGCTAGGCAAGAGCAGCAGCCTCCCAGCAGAAGCACAGGCTAGAAAAAAGTTAGAAAAAAGCACATTCTGGTGCACCTGTTATTTTCATAAGCACCCACAAAATTTATTTAACTCACCAGGCCCACATCTTGGTATCCTATAAATTTATGTAAGCATGGTGAGGCAAGCATAGTTACAAGAGTAAGGAAAAGCAGCTACTGATGTTTTATCACCTCACTTTTGGGGAACCCTAACCTATTGTTCCTATTTGCACTCTGTGACGATCTGGCACCCTAGTGTAGTGGTTCAGGAAATTCAGTATGTTTATGGAATAACTCCGCTAACCAAGAAGTAAATTTGTAAACTAAATTTCATATTCTTACTGTAACAAACACCAAATCATCATAGCTGAACAATAGACCAACATGTCTGAAAAAGAGGCTTTCTCCTGCACACCTGCTATACAGTTTTTCTTGCCTGCTGGTTCAAATTTTGAAGGATTCTAGCTTAATAATTCATATAGTACTAAAATATTGGGGCTGGAGCGATAGCACAGCGGGTCGGGCATTTGCCTTGCACACTGCTGACCCAGGTTCACTCCTTCCGCCCCTCTCTGAGGGCCCAGCAAGCTACCAAGAGTATCTCATCCGCACGGCAAAGCCTGGCAAGCTTCCCGGGACATATTCAATATGCCAAAAGCAGTAACAACAAGTCTCACAATTTGTTGTGAGACGTTACTGGTGCCTGCTCGAGCAAATCGATGCACAACAGGAGGACAGTGCTACAGTGCTACTAAAATATTAAAAGACTATTCAGCTGCACAGCAGTTAAGGGACTTTCTGTTCATGTGTCTGATCTATGTAGAACCCTGTTGAATTCACGGCACTGTAGACCTTGAGCACTGTTTGAAGAGTTGCTGAGCACAGCTCTCAAGGAATAACTGGAGAGCACCATTTGCTCTGAACACACACACATACAGACACAGGATTTTTTACTTACACGAATATTTTTTCCCAGTCATCACCAATCCCTGAGTCCCCTTCTGGGCCACCCCGACCCCATTCTGGGACATGTGATTCACTTAGTTTCTAGCTCTACTCCGATCATTGTGAAAAGGAACAGTTGAAGCTACTCAAGACCTGGACTTTCAGTGCGATATAAATGAACGTGGGGACTCAAGAGAGTTGGTCTTGGTTGGCTGTTTGCAAAGTATCTTTGTGAATTTTATTTCCTTCGTGAAAACAAAGACTCTCTGCTCGACATGCTATCTGTTCAGTCTGTCACTCTCCATCTGGCGACCCCCCATCTGTCCGGGTCATCGGATCCTATCCCAGAAACGGGGGAAAAAAATGAACCTTTCTGACCAGGAAAGTACCTGGTGAGAAATATTTGGAGCCTGGCCCTTTAAGGCTCTGGGCAAACGTGCAGGTGACGTCACGTAATCCGGGTCCTTTTTTCCCTGGGGTCTTGGCGTTCGGGGCGGAAGTGCTAGTCCGCCGCGTTGCTGGGGAAGGTGAGGAGCGGGTGAGGGGGCACCCAGGGGGGCAGGGGGGGTCCGGGAACGTCGGTTTCCCCGCCGCCCGCCCGAGTGATCGCTCTGAGCGCCTGAACTTCCGCGGGCACCGCCTGGTGGGCGGCGGGGTCGCCCCGGGACGGTGGCCCGGGGTGGTGGGACGCACCGATCGCTCCTGCCGAAAGGTTTCTTTTATTTGTAAACTGATTTTGGGGGGAAAACGGTCGTTTTTACTAAGTAGAACTTATTTAGGAAGATGCATAAGGGGGGAACGCGGCCGCCGGGGTTCGATCCCGGCCCCCCACAGCGTCCGATCACGGCCTGGAGTGAGCCCAGAGCCCGGAGTAACCCCTGGGCAAAGCCCCCCAGACCCCCCAAAAAAGGTGGGTGGGCAGAGGAAGCACGTGGTCGAGGAGAAAAACGAATTGGAAGCGCTAAGGTCGTTCTGAAAGTTCCAGAAACAAGGACAATAACCGAACGAACAAGAGAAAAAAATTTTTTTTAAAATTTTATGTGTTTTAGACCCTTTCCCGGTGGCGCTCAGATCCGAGGGGATCCGAGGACCCTTTGGGGTGTCGGGATGCGGGGCCAGCGCCCTCCCTGCTGACCCATCGCTGGCTCGGGCCCCTCACAAAGCAGGAAGTGTCAGAGCTAGAGGGAGCCTCAGTCTCCCCCAGATATGATGTGGCGTCTGAGGGCAGCTCAGCGTTATCTTAGTTTCGGGGCGACGACCAGCACCTGGTCAGTCACAGGGGTAGTGGGTCATCCCAGCAGTGTCCCCAGGACATCCCGTTCCTGGCCCCCTGTCATTCCTTAGGCTGATTGTGGAGTAGGGCTAAAGCATGGGATTCCCTCATCAAAGGGACCTGGGGGTGCATTCTTTTTCCTCGTGGGGGGTGTTGAGCCCCAACTGGCAGTGTTCAGGGGTCACTCATGGGGTACCCCATATCTGGGTCAGCAGCATGAAGGAAAAAACACCCTCCCCTCTGTTCTGTCGTTCTTGGGGGGTGGCCGGGCTGGATGGGGGGAGGGGCTGGGAATATTCTTCATGTGCTTGGGGGTCAAAAGCATTTGGCAGAGCCTTTGATTTTCACTGGTTCTTGTGCATTCAATGGGTTCTTGGAGTTCAGGGAGGTGGGGAGCTTCTCTTTGCTTTTTCCTTTCTTTCTCTTATTTTGCATTTTGGTTCACACCCAGCGATGCATGTTGGTTAGTCCTGTCTCTACATTCAGCAAGCACTCCTAGTGGTGCCAGGGATGCCCAGATGAAACCCAGATCGGCCGCCTTCAAAACAAATGCTCATTTGTCTATGTTGTCACTCTGGCCCCAAGATGTAGACGTTTAATACAACTCATTGTTGGGGGGTGGGTCCAGAGGGGTGCATCAGTGTTGTGCCATGCCACAGCGCGTCTTGCAACCAAATGTGCAATCTTAGCAGGAAGTAGCTGGGAGACTTCTAGAGTGTGCCCTAAACCCTCTAGTAATGCAATTTAGGATCAGTATTGACCACACACCTTTATTCATTTAAATGAATTATTTAGTCTGGAGGAGTACAGCTGCAAGACTCAGTTACTTCTCTTGCCTCTGCATTCAGGGATCACTCCTGGCTGGGTGCAGGGAACCATATTGGGATGCCAGGATTCAAACTCGGTTTGGCCAAGTGGAAGACAGGCACCTCACCTGCTATATGATCTCTCTGATCCCTTTACATAGAAATGTATTTATAGTTTATTTTATTGTAGTTTTTTGGGCCACAGCACCACTCAGTGCTCAGGGCATACTCTTGGTTCTGAGCTCAGGCATCATTTTTAGCAGTGAATGGGGTGAGTGAGCGTATGCACTATTGTTGCATATTGACTCCGGTTTAGCTGCTTGAAAGAAAAGCACCCTGTCAACTTACTATCTTTGCTAACCCTGTATGATTATATTTCCTCAGAAAAAAGAATTTCTGCCTCACCTGTCAAGATTCCAAGCATCCCTCACTGTCCATCTCTCCCAGACCAGGGGTGTGCCCTGCTGTTGAAGTGAGTACTTGCAGAAAGGGGTTTTCCAGGGACCAGCTGCAATAGGTTTTAAATGTCTCACTCTTAGGGGTGGTCAGTAGTATAGTCAGGAGGGCGTTTGTCTTTCTTGTGGTGACTAGGGTTATCCCCGATATGCCATAGGGTCCCCTGAGCATCACTAGGTTTGGCTGCAACCTCCCACTCCAGAATTTATCTTGACCCATGAGCATTCTTTGAACTTCTTTTTGGGTGTTGGGGTATTTCTCCTATCTTTTCCTCCCCTGTTTGCTACAAACTTGGAGATAGTCAGAGTCTGTCCCCCGATTTCTGTGTGTCTGGGATGCAGGGGGATCCATGCCATGTCTCCCAAAGGTAAAGCAGGTGCTTAGTCCCCTGAGCTCCTCTCCCTGGGTCTGTCTCACTACTTGGGGAGCAGATGAGGTGAGATTTGGGACCATACCTGGCAGTGCTTGAGGTCTGTGTCCTGCTCAGGGGACTAGGGGTACCAGGGAAGGCCCTCAGGCTTTCAATTGGTCAATATCTGCTTCAGTCTGGTGTATTCTCTCCTACTCCTCTATTCATACCTTAATTGGAAGCTCTTAAATATAAACATTCCATTTTTTTTTTTTTTTTGGCTTTTTGGGTCACACCTGGCGATGCAGGGGGGTTACTCCTGGCTCTGCATTCAGGAATTACCCCTGGCAGTGCTCAGGGGACCATATGGGATGCTGGGAACCGAACCTGGATGAGCCGCGTGCAAGGCTAACACCCTACCCGCTGTGCTATCTCTCCAGCCCCAAATATGAACATTCTTGAGTCCTTTGAACAAGAGGCTGTTAGGAGGAAAGGAAGCAGTTGGGTGGAGGCTCTGAGTGAAATTATGGACTTTAAACTTTCATTTGGGATAAGTGCAATTTTTTTTTTTCTCTTTTTGGGTCACACTGGTGATGCTCGCTCAGGACTTATTCCTGGCTCTGCACTCAGCCTCTGTACTCAGGAATCACTCCTGGCAGTGCTCGGGGAACCATATGGGATATCAGGGACCAAACCCAGGTCAGCTGTGTGCAAGTCAAACGCCCTGCCCACTGTACTGTCACTCTGGCCCCAAGTGTAATTTTTAATCCCCATTTTCTTTTATAAAATCATGAACCCATAGGAGTAAAATCATATAGTCTGAAAACCTGGCCTGTAAGCTCTGAGCACTTCTGGGTGTGGTCCCAAAACAAAACAAAAAACCCAAAGGACTGACCCTTGCGAATATATTACTAGATTTCACACCTCTGCTGTTGGCAGATAAATTCCTCATTGCCTTTATTTGGGCAGGAGGGGGATTGTCTGTGCAGGCTTTTGCCAAACCCAGCAGTGCTCTGGGATCACTCCTTGGTGATTCCGGATGTGAAGTTGAGTCTGTCGCCTGCATGACAAGTGCCCTGCCAATCACTGTGTGCTCTTTCTGGCCCCTGCAAACCTTTGAAATTACAGTTTGCACTTCTGGCTCAGGTTTGCCCCGGGAGGCCGCAGGTGCCAGCAGCCCTGCCTGGACCTCTACCAGCTGGGCCTCATCCCTGTTTCCTGTCTGTATCCTTCTCATAAGGTTCACAGTACTTACATAGACTTTGAATTCTTGGGGTCAATGATAGGCCAGGAGTGCAGGCCCTGGCCTTGCAAGCAGCCTGCCACGGTACAATCTCCTGCATAACACAGGATTCCTCAAGCACCACCTGGGTGAGCCCAAAGATCTGCCACCTGTGGCTCCAAAACCCAAGTCTGACCTGCATTCTCCAAAACTGGCTGGTGGAGGTTGAGTCATGAACAAAAAAAAATTTTTTTCTGATCATACCCTGTAGTTGCTGCTTTTGGTACCAAGTGTGGTGCCAGGGACTGAACCCAGGTCAGCTGTGTACAAGGCCCATACCCTACCAGACTGTAGTTCTGGCACCTCAATTTATTTTTGGTTGGCCACACCCGGAGGAGTTTACTCCTGGCTCTGTTGTCATCGATCACTCTAGGTTTGGGGATCCTGTTGGGTGATGGGTATTGAACCCTCGTCAGCTGTGTGCCAGACAAGCCCCTTGTGATCTGTGCTACCTCTGTAGCCATCATAAAAATGCTTGTATGCTGCGTAAAGTCCAGAAAGTTGTGTTCTTTTTTCTGATTAACTACACAATTCACTTTTTACTTGTGTGTTTTTGTTTTGGGGCCACAGCCAGCAGTACTCTGGGTACTGGAGTAACCTGACTCTGCACGCAGGAGTCCCTCCAGGTGGACTTGGGGGATCTTATGGGATCTGGGGGATTAAACCAGAGTCAGCTGCGTTCCAGGCAAGTGCTCTCCCCAATATGCTGTTACTCTGGCCCGGGGCCTAATTCTTCTGTGTTGCACTATATGTTTAGATATCATAACATTTTCAGTTCAAGTAGATCTACGACCCGGGAGGTAGGAGAGCAGGTCAGCTGCTTGCCCTGCCCTCTCTAAGAGCAATTTCAGACTCCAAAGCAGAAACTTCTGGTCAGGACCTTGGGGTTTGTGCACCTCTCTTACGCTCACAGTGCTAATTTTTCTAGATTTTTGCATGGAGCTTCCTGCGGATTTTTGGAAATTATAGGTGGGAGAAGATGATGTCATGCTGACACACTGTCCACAGGGAGGACGAAAGTGACAAAATGTTATGATGCAGTGACAGGAGCACATAGGCCTTCAAGGCTGACTGTCTCTAGAGTTGTTTCAGGAGGGAGCAGTGGCTCTACTGTTTTTGAGGCTGCTTTTGTCCTTGTTTATTTGTTTTGTTGTATTTGGGTTTGGATCTTACTCTGTGTAAACTCAAAAAGGGGCATGGTACACAGTAGTGGTGGCTCCATCTCTCCCGCTGCCCACGTTCGGTTTGGTAGTCTCACCCTTCTTCCCCCACCCCGGGGAGGTCGATGGCGATGGGCAGGCAAAGGAAGGAACGAGGGCCAGACTGGTTGGTCTTAGTCGCAGTTTATTCCAATCCTCTCTCCGTCCACATCAGTCTCTCTTCTCCACCTCTGCCTCCGCTTCTTCCTCCCTCATGCTACTTCATTCTCCTTCTCCATCGCCCCCTCATCCTCCTTCTCTGGAGTCTGGATTCTGATCCCTCTTTCTCTTCCTTCTGATCCCCCAGCCCACTCTTACAGTCTAGTTAAATCCCAAAGCATGAGGGGTTGGGGTAAGAATTATACATAGGTGTGGTCACAATCAATAGGGGTAGAATTCTTTCCTTCAGGGAAAGCCGCACCTAGGACAGATCCTCTCTCAGCAGGACAACCCACCCTAGAACTGAATCCTATGGGTATGTTTCTCCTCTCCTTGTCCGACAAGCATATAAGCATATATAATATAAATCATTTTGTATGGATACAGTAAGAAATATCTTAAACTTATAGAATTGCCCTCCTAGGGCCATCTCGATCTCAGACTACAGTGCTCAGGCCAGATAGTCTTTCCCACCCCTAGCAGGATCCTAGTCTCGTCGTTACTTTGGATCATGACAGCATTTGTCTATGATCAAACTCTTAACTTATAGTTAAGAATCGTGGCACTTTGGCCTGGCCCATTTCGATGCCAGGGTAGCTCACCGTTTGTCCTGGGTCTATTCAGTCCCTCGTCGGGACCCTGCTTTTGAAGTGTTAGGAACTAAGGGCAACTGAGGCTTAAGTCGAGAAAGCAGATGCCCGGGAGTGAATAATATTCAAAGCCAATCAAATCCTAAGTTACAAAGCATAATGTTAACGGTCTTCCTGTATCTATACAAAAAGGGCATTGCTTTAAAGTAAACTATTCATAAGGCATAAGGAGAGGAGAAAGGCAATATTTCACTCATACATATAAAATCATAGACTTCTGAGGAATCTGACCTTACAAATTTACAGAGTCTGATTAGGGGGAAAGCTGATGAACTGGTTGGGGAGGAGAACATAGGGAAGAATGTTTACAGATAAACACAATGGAATGGAAATGCCTCAGGAGCACTGTGATGGGTGTAACCAGATAAACCTAAGCTAGTGGAGGAAGGACAAAGCATTGTCATCCTACAGTACTCCATTGAGGAGTACTCCCAGCTTAGTGCTCAAGATTCATCCCTGCCAGTTCTCGTACTCTGTGTGGTGCCGCAGATCCAAGACTGACCTCTTTGACTTTGTTTTGTTTGGGAAGGTTGGGGACCACACCTAGTGATTCTTGGGGTTTCTCCTTGCTCTGCACTCCAGCATTGCCCCTGGCAGTGCTTGGGGGACCATATGGGACGCCAGGGTCACCAGCCCTATCCGCTCTTTTTTCGGATTTATTTTTGTACCACAGTGGAGGTGCTCAGGGCTTCCTCTTGCTCTCTGCTCTGGATTCACCCCTAACGGGCATCATAGCTCCTGGGCCACATGGCCCCATATGTACTCTGTCCACTACAGTGACTCGGAACTGAGGACATGCGTTTCCTCTGTTTTGTGCTTCCTGCTCTGGAGAGCCTCACCTGCTCAGTCGCACATCCTCACGTTCACTCACTGCTTTGTGTGCAGTCTGGGCATGTGCCAGTACCAGGGAGATGGAGCAGAGGATCTTTGGGTCTGGCAGAAGTATTGGGGGTCAGGTCACTTTTGCCTGCTTTGAGAGGAATTTGGGGCAGCCCTGAACTTGAGTTTAGAGTCCTCTAGGCGCAAATGTCCACACACAACTTTGAGTTGCTCACTAGACATTGAGTGTCCTCTTCTCATCCCTAGTGATTATGGGCCCTGGGGGTCGTGTGTTTTGTGTTCAGTGTTTTGGCCCAAGCCTATCATTGCTTTTTTATTTTTATTTTATTTATTTATTTATTTTTCGCTTTTTGGGTCACACCTGGCGATGCTCAGGGGTTACTCCTGGTTCTGCACTCAGGAATGACTCCTGGCAGTGCTCAGGGGACCATATGGGATGCTGGGAATCGAACCTGGGTTGGCCGCATGCAAGGCAAATGCCCTACCCGCTGTGCTATCACTCCAGCCCCCATCATTGCTTTTTAAAAAATTTTTTTTTAATTTTACATTATTTTTATAAAGTAGTTCACAATATTTGATTCCATTTAATATTCGATCACCAATCCAACCACCATTACACCCTCCCACCACCATATTTTGGATGTTTCCATCCTGTACCCCAACCCCGGCCCCAAAACAGAACCAAAATAATTTATTTTGCATTCTATCTTATGAATAAACCACTGAAAATGCTCCAAAAAACTTTCGTTAGAAGAGAGTGTGTAAAGATTGTTGTATTTCACCCAGGGGCTATTAAGCCCTTACATAAGCGATTACTGATATGTTGTTAAGGGTTGAGTCTTGTGTGCTTATATCTCTCTCTCTCTCTATCTCTACATTAATCTGTAAAAATATATTTCCCTCTAAAATTGGTTGCCTTTGGGGCTGGAGTGATAGTACAACGGGTAGGGCGTTTGCCTTGCATGTGGCCGACCCGGGTTCGATTCCCTGCATCCCATATGGTCCCCTGAGCACCGCCGCCAGGAGTAATTCCTCAGTGCATGAGCCAGGAGTAATCCCTGTGCATCGCCAGGTGTGACCCAAAAAGCAAAAAATAAATAAATAAATAAATAAATAAAATTGGTTGCCTCCTACTTTAAAACCACATCAAATGTGGTACACTACTCTTGGAGTATGAGTAGTGTGAGGTATGAGATGTCGTGTTCGCGGCCGCATGGTCGAGGGATAGGTTTATTCGTGGGAGGCCTTCATCTCTCAGAACTTACTATCATAAGAGAAAGCATACTGGAGAGAAGCTGGTGTTCTCTGGCCCTATTCCTGACTCTGAGTTCAGGCATCCATGCCTGGGGGACTCTGGACCATTATGGGGTACTGTGGTTAGAATCCAGGACGGCCGTGTGTGACTAGCTCCTTACCCCCTGTATAGTAAAGTAAAAGTAAAGGCCCTCCCGTTGATCGTCGATTTGCTCGAGCGGGCCCAGTAACGTCTCCATTGGAGACTTCGTTGTTACTGTGTCTGGCATATCGAATACTCTCGGTAGCTTGCCGGGCTCTCCGAGAGGGGCGGAGGAATCGAACTCGGGTCGGCCATGTTGGCCGCTTGTAAGGCAAATGCCCTACCGCTGTGCTATCGCTCCAGCCCACCCCCTGTATCATCTCTGATATTGTTATATTTGTGTATGTATAAAGGATAAATAATTTTCCAAAGTGTCATCTCAGGAAAATGGCCCTGGCAAGGTTCCTTTATGGGGTGGAATGGGAGATAATTTATTTTTTTAATTAAATTTTTTTTTTTGTCTATTTGGATCCTACCTGATAATGCTCAGGGGTTCCTCTTGGCTCTGCACCCAGGTATTTCTGTTGGTGCTCCAGGAAACTCTATAAGATCCTGTGGATTGAACCCAGGTCGGCTGTGTGCAAGCAACACCCTTCCCCGATATACAGTTGTTCTGGTCTCAATTGGAGACAATTTAGATGAACTTTACTGTGCATAGAATGTCATTTGAAAGGATGGAAGGGGATTTATGGTGAAATCTTTTTTTTTTATTTTAAAAGCAATCATTTATTAACTGATCAGCACGGGAGTTTTGACCTGCTCCGTTTCCGACCTGGGCCGGTTCACCCCTCCTTAGGCAACCTGGTGGTCCTCCGCTCCCGGAGGGTCACCATATTGATGCCGAACTTAGTGCAGACACCCGATCGGCATAGCGCACTACAGCCCAGAACTCCTGGACTCAAGCGATCCTCCGGCCTCAGCCTCCCGAGTAGCTGGGACTACAGGCGCGCGCCACCACGCCTTTCTGGGCTGGAGCGATAGCACAGCGGTAGGGCATTTGCCTTGCACGCAGCCAACATGCCTGACCCGAGTTCGATTCCTCCGCCCCTCTCGGAGAGCCTGGCAAGCTACCGAGAGTATCTTGCCCGCACGGCAGAGCCTGGCAAGCTCCCCGTGATGTATTCGATATGCCAGACACAGTAACAACAAAGTCTCCAATGGAGACGTTACTGGGCCCGCTCAAGCAAATCGATGATCAACGGGAGGGCCTTTACCTTTACCTTACCATTTATTAACTGACCAGATTATAAAAATATGGTAGATACCTTAGTTCATCCGTCTAATCAGCCGGTTGATATGGTCTTCTCTGTTGCCAGCATCTCCACCTTCTACAAAATGGGTGGCCTTTTTCTTCATCCCACTCCGGGGAGAAGATAATTTGAAGGGCCAGAGGAAGTTGTTTGCCTCTTTGAAGCGCTTCCCAACAGTCTAGATCTCATGAATCAGATCCTCCATGCAGACGATGCCCAGAGTTTGCACGATCAGTGCATTATCTCTTAGGGCAATTCGCTTCTTGTGGAGTTTGCCATAACCACGCTTGTAGATCAATTCATTTACTGACTTCAGGTTTGGGTACCCCCATGCAATATAGGGTTCCACGATCCTTACATGTTAATCGAAGCCTGGTTGAGTTTAACAGAGGTACCATTGAAGATCTGGCGAAGGCGGAGAAGCTGTAGCACCTTTCAGACCTAGGGCTCACCCCACTGATACCTCTGATTCTGAGGACAAAAGCCAATTTGGGTTCTGCAGGGATGTAAAAGTTGCCAGCTTTCCTCGCCATCCTAGCCATGCGAACCTCTGTCCTGTACATCTGCCTATACTCCTTGTGATAATGCTTAGCTTGTTCGTAGATCATCTTCCTTCTCACCTTTCAAGGCATCTTTTGAGCAAACTTCTTTTGCAGGCGTTTGATCTTCAGCTCTGCAAAATTCTTTCGCTTTTTCTTCAGGGTTTCTGGCACATCAGGAAGCTTCTTTTCCTTCTCTCCGGTGGCTGCTGCTGCCAGCTTAGCAGGGACCCTCATTTTCTTCTCTTCTGCGCCCTCCATGGTTCCAGTCGGAAAAGGTAAAGGTAAAGGTAAAGGTAAAGGCCCTCCCGTTGATCGTCGATTTGCTCGAGCGGGCCCAGTAATGTCTCCATTGGAGACTTTGTTGTTACTGTGTCTGGCATATCGAATACTCTCGGTAGCTTGCCGGGCTCTCCGAGAGGGGCAGAGGAATCGAACTCGGGTCGGCCATGTTGGCCGCGTGTAAGGCGAACGCCCTACCCACTGTGCTATCGCTCCAGTCGGAAAAGAGGATGATGAAATCTTTTACAAGTGGGAATATGGGTCAGCTCCCAAGCTCCCCAGATCCCGGCAGGCCATTCCATTTACCTGTGAATACTCAAAAGGTTGGTCACATTCCTGGATCCCACCCATGTCACTTCACTAATCTTAGAAGGAAAAAAGGAAACATTTATGTTTGGATGGAGCAAAATTCCATCCATCTATTAGATGGTGCTCAGGGGACCATTTGGGATTCTGGACATTGAACCCAGATTGACTGCATGCAAGGCAAGCACCTAACCCACTAGCCTGATACTCTCAGTTTGACATCGTGTTTCTCAAACTGCCTCCTTGGGTTTTCCTTGTAGCTGAGAGTCCACTGTTTGTGTGTTGTCAAGGGTTAGAGCGTTGGCCGGACTGTGCTCTCTGATATTCTTACCAGCCTTTGCTCCCGTTCCAGTGTCTCCAGCTCTCTGGGTTTCTACGAGGTCAGTTCGTCTCTGAATCCTGAAGGCTGGCTTCAGAGTCGTTGCCTTCAGCCCCATCTTGATTAATTACTTCCCCAAGATATTCATTGTCTCATACCCCACCAGCTACCTTCCTGAAGAGTTTGATTTCTTTTGACCTGAGAACTCTCGTGGCATAGAGCAATATTGGAATCCTTCTCTGCTGTTCTATGTGGAAGCAGCCAGCCCTGGTAGAATGTCTCTTTCTGCACACTGTGATAAAGGCTTAAGTGAGCAGTGTTGCCCTCATCCCCATGGGGATGCTCAGACAGGTCCATTGTCTTCTGAGGGTGATGAAAATGGTGAGAGTATGCTCGCTCTGACATAGCCTTTCTCTGGGAAAAGATCCTTGGATGTGTTCAGCTCAGTCAACGGACACAACCCCTCCATAGTGGGACAGCCCCCGTCTGTGGGAGAGGAACACTGTTTATAGTGTGTCTCTCACACTGACAGGCCCACAGGCAGTCATTGTGAACTGAACCTGTTCACGTGTAAGGAATGTGGGGGAGCCTTCACATGTTCTCAGCACCATCACGTTCCTTAGAAACCCACAGTGCTCAGAATTCCCAGGAATGCCAGCACTGAGGACAAACTCTTGAGTCCAGTGTCACCCCGGTGGGACTATGTGAATATCCACACAGGAGAGAAAACGCTTAAGTGTAAGGACTGTGGGAAGGCCTTCGATGGATCCTCTTACCTTATACACAGGAGATTTCATACTGGAGAGTCCGCATGCATGTAAGGAATGTGTCGAGGCCTTTATCTGACTCATATGCCTTAGTATGCACAGGAAAAGTCACACTGGAGAGAAACCATATGCTTGTATGGAGTGGGAAGTCTTTGCTTGTTCCACAAGCCTGAGTGCACAGGAAAACTCACACTGGAGAGATAACTTACATGTGTGAGCAATGTGGGAAGGCCTTTGCTTATCCCTGAAGTCTTAGTTTTCACAAAATTTGTATCGGAGAAAACCCTTATATATGTGAGGTAGGTGGGAAGACCTTTCATGTCTTCTCAGGTTCTTTCTGAGCATAGAAGAGTTCATACAGGAATGAAACATTATTTATGTCATGACTGTGGGAGGGTCTTCTCTTTCTAATCAAACTTTTTGGTCCACAAGAAAACGCACACTGCATGGATCCATATATATATGTAAGGAGTGTGTCAAGGCCTTTGTTTATTCTGCAAGCCTTTTGAGGCACAGAAAATTTCATACTGCAGACAAACCTTATGTTTGTAAAGACTTTGGCAAAGCCTTTACTTCCCCTTAACTCCTTATTAAACATAGGAAAATTCATACTCGAAAAGAACAATATATTAGGGTATGCGAAGATCTTAACTCAATCCACAAGCTTTGCTTTGCGTATAAAAATTTATCCAGGATTGAGGCCTTACATATGTAATTACTGCAGGAAGACTTTCATA
Organism: Sorex fumeus; assembly: GCF_029834395.1. Taxonomy (NCBI): domain Eukaryota; kingdom Metazoa; phylum Chordata; class Mammalia; order Eulipotyphla; family Soricidae; genus Sorex; species Sorex fumeus. Next base: position 6,964,071 of record NW_026606076.1, read on the forward strand.
CTATTAGCATAACTTTCTGAACAGGAAAATTCACAGTGGAGAAAAACCTAAGTGTAAGAAATGTGGGAAGGTCTTCAGTTTGCCCTCAGCCCTTACTACGCATATGAAAAGTCATTTTAGAGTAAAACCTTATATATGCCAGGAGTGCGGAAAGGAGAGCCCTTTACTGGATCCGCAGGCCTTACTGTGCATAGAATTCACACTGCGGAGAAACTATATATAGGAACGATAGCACAGCAGTAGGGCGGTTTGCCTTGCACGCAGCCAATGTGGCCGACCCGAGTTTGATTCCTCCGCCCCTCTCGGAGAGCCCAGCGAGCTACCGAGAGTATCTCGCCTGCACGGGAGAGCCTGGCAAGCTACCCGTGACGTATTCGATATGCCAAACATAGTAACTACATATATATATATATATATATGTACACACACACACATATATCCACAACACATATATAATCACGTACATATATGTAAGAACAACATGGGAAGTCCACCATTCGCACCTGCAGCCTTTAAAGGCATAAGAGAATACTGGAAAAAATCATGTGGGTAAGGAATATAGGAAGGCTTTTGTGTTCCCCTGAAGCCTTAGTAAATATAAAAGTTATGTTGGATCAATCATTTCCCTAATAACAATGACCGGGGTCAGAACAGGGCCCTGAGGTAAAACAATTTTAGTTTCAACAAGTGGGTGGGGGATTAATACAGAAGTACAATAAGGAAGGAAATAATCCTGTTATGTGTGACAGCTTCCTGTGATACTAGTACCATAAGTGAAAGGTACTTGCTGATTATCACCTGGACCATGGCTATGACAATGTCCTGGCATTTGGCCTTCACGTTATGCTAACTGGTAAATAATGAGTCTTAGTGATAAAGCAAGGTGGAAGGAATTAAATAAAATGTAAATAGGTGGGGGCTGAAGTAATAGCAGAGAGTGTAGGGCGTTTGCCTTGCACGTAGCCGGCCCAGGTTCAATTCTCAGCATCCCATATGGTACCCTGAGCACCACCAAGGGTAATTCCTGAGTGCAGAGCCAGGAGTAAACCCTGTGCATTGCCTGGTGTGACCCAAAAAGCAAAAATAAATAAATAGATAAATAGGTGCAAAAATTGCATTTTGCTGGGTACTGTCAAGGCTCACCATGGTTTCATTCGTTGCTGTGACTCTGGCTTGGCTCAGAGGTCCTGGATTGCGGGGGATCATGGCAGAGATTAACCATGTTGCTGCAGAGAACTTTTTGACCTCGGATAGACAGCCAAACCTCCATTCTTCAGGCCCTTCTGTGTTATATTTTGGGGAGCGACATCCCGCTGTGCTGTCCATATTTGGTGTCCAGGTCAGCCGCGTGCAAGGAAGCACTTTACTTGCTGTAGCATATCTGCACTCCTTGTATTCAGGTTTCCATTCGATTTACACAAACATTGAGGATAATGTTTTGAGACTTTTACTTTGAAAGCAGTAAAATCCTGACAATCTAATATTCACCAGAATGGTAAACACCATGTAGATATGTGCAAAAGGCCAAACCAGGCTGCAGAGTAACCAGTGTGGTTTGCTGCCTGCTAGCCCCTCCTTTCTGGGGGTTGGTCTATATGCTGTGTTTTATGTACTTAATTATATATTTTTGTTTTTGGGGAAACCTGACAGTTCTTAAGGGTTACTACTGATGGTTCCCAGGCCACCATTGGGGATGTCAGGGACTGAACTCAGGTTGACCAATTTCAAGGCAAGTGCCCAACCCACTGCACTACCCTTCTAGCCACGTATTTTTTTTCTTTTTTGGGGTCATACCCGGTGATGCATAGGAGTTACACCTGACTCTGCAATCAGGAATTACTCCTGGTGGTGCTCAGGGGACCATATGGGATGCTGGGAATTGAACTCAAGTCAGCTGCGTGCAAGGCAAACACCCTATCTATTATCACTCCAGCCCCTGGCCACATACTCTTGGTTTGAAATCTTGTTTCTGAAACTGTCTCCTAGGGTTTTCCTTGTAGGCAAGAGTCCACTGCTCTCGTGTTGTTAAGGGGTAGAAGCCTTTCCTCCTGTTCCAGTGTCTCTCCAGCTCTCTAGGTTGTTACTAGATCAGTTCCTCTCTGCATCTGCAGGGCTGGCTACAGAGTCACTGCTATTACAGGATTGGGGGACTTCTCCTTCTTCCAGACCCCCACTTTGTGACTGATCACTAGCCACCACCTCTCCACTCCTTTATGTGAGCCCATTCCACTTGCAGTACACTTTTTTTTTCTTTTCTTTTTGGGTCACACCCAGCGATGCTCAGGGGTTACTCCTGGCTCTGCACTCAGGCATTACTCCTGGCAGTGCTTGGGGGACCATAAAGGATGCCGGGGATTGAACCTGGGTCAGCTGCATGCAAGACAAATGTCGTGTCCACTGTGCTATCGCTCTGGCCCAGCCAGCAGTACACATTTACCTGCTTTGTTCTAGTGGTTTCCTGTGCACCTGATGTCTGGCTGCTTGCAGAAGTGTAAGTGACATCACAGCAGGGCTTTTAGGGTGCTTGCTTCAGACACTGGATCAGGGCTCCATTTGTCACGGGGTGAAGGGAGCAGTGGCTGTCTTGCGTTGAAGGGGGTCTGTGAGGGCTGCTTTTGTGGCAGGACACAAGCGGCCTCCCGTTAGCACCTCACGCCTCCCAATCTCGTCACTGTGAGTGGAGGGGCAACGCCAGCTTGGGGGGCACTTTCGCGCTTCTCTTTCAGTCATTCCTTTGGTGCAGCGGTGACTTTTTGGGGACGCGGAGCTTTGATGAGTATAGCGGGGGCTGTACTGGAGCGCAGCGATAGAGGGTGTGAGTGCGTTATCCTGGGGATCCACTGCGGCCACAGTCTCCTCCAGCTCTGGAAATGGGCACTGGCGGGTGGGCGTGGGCATGAGCGCGGTGGTTACAGAGAGGGGAGGGGAAGGGGCGGCGGTCCCGACCCTCCCAACACTGGGCTTCGCTGGGCCCTGTCCTGGATCCTTTGGCCGAACATTGTTTTTGTAGAACCTCCAGGTTCACTTAGAGGACTGGAGCGATAGCACCGCGGTTAGGGCGTTTGCTTTGCATGTGGCCCACCCAAGTCCTATCTCCAAGCTCCACCAGGATGGATTCCTGAGTGCAGAGCCAGAAGTTTCTCCTTCGTATCCCCGGTGGAGGCTCCAAAAAAATAAAAGACCTGTTCATTTTTGAGGGACAGGGTGGCAGCTCCCCAAAGGCAAATGACCCTGTATCCCTGGGTCACTGTTCAGTAGTAGCCTTGATGTCCAGGGCCATCCTGGGGACGCAGTCCTAGGGATGGTTGTGGCTTGCAAATGAAAATTTGCTTTTGTGCTATTTTTGGTTGTATTTTGGGCAAATCTGTGGAAGATCGAGGCTTACTCCAGGGACAGCACTGTGGAATTATTTCCGTCGGTGCTTTAGGGTTAATATATTTCATATGTTTATTTAATACATTTTATATATTTAATATAAATAAAATGATATATTTAAAATGTTTAATATATGTAAAATGTACATTCTCCCTCCCTCTCGGAGAGCCTGGCAAGCTACCGAGAGTATCCCACTTGCACGACAGAGCCTGGCAAGCTCCCCATGGCATATTCGATATGCCAAAAACAGTAACAATGGGTCTCATTCCCCTGTCCCTGAAAAGAGCCTCCAATATGGCACCATTGGGAAGGATGAGTAAGGAGAGGCTGCTAAAATCGCAAGGCTGGGATGAATGGAGATGTTATTGGCTCCTGCTAGAGCAAATAGATGAACAACGGGATGACAGTGCTACAGAGATATGGTGCTTTAGGGGTCATATGAAATGTCAAGGATTGATTTGGGTCAGCAAGGGAAGTGCCTCTCCCAGGTTACTGTCTCTCTGGCTCATTGTTTTTCCTAACATGTAGAATTTCTGTACCTTAAGATCAAGTTGAGTTGCACCCTGACTCTTCATCTCTCCCTGATCAGGCTACCCCCGACTGTTACACTGAGTACTGAGAGTTGTGTTCAAGTAATGTAGCATGCGTGGAGTGCATTTGATGGCCATGATTCATCTCCCCACCCTGGCCGATGAAGGGTGACAGAGGATCGAAGAAGGAAACAGGGTTCAGGCTGTTGTGATCTGTTGGATTTTAACCCAAAGTGTTTTAGGCTTCATCTGTGAATTGCCCATTTTCCTCCTCTCAGAGAAGCTTATCATGTCCTTGCTAACATCCCTAATTTAGTTAAAAGTTTATCTTTAACCTTTTCTTTGTATTTTACCTCTGGTTGTCTCAGTTCCCCAAGTCAGTCTTGATTACTTATAAGCCATAACTTTCTGGTAATTCTCAACTTTGTATTTGTACTGCTTAGTAGTTGAAGTGCTGTGTATTTGTACCTGCTTTCCTGTTTCCCCTGTAGCCTTTTTATATTTTACTTTAGATCAGTGTTCTTCGGTTAAAAACACAAAAAGACCATCAATCCAAGGATTTGGGAGTTGATTGACTCTGAAATATATCTACTCCTGGGCATAATTGCTTGGTCGTAATTACTTGACTCATGCTTCAGTTGCTGTAGTTCCTAACTCCCCAAAAGGGAGGTTCTGCCGTGGGACTTGGATGGACCTGGAACAAGTGGGAAACTACCCTGGCATCCAAATGGGACATTGTAGAAAGCAGAAATGCATGATCTTGATGCAAACTGTTACAGCTTAAGAGACAGGACCCCCATAGGGAAGGACAAGCTGAACTGGCCTGAGGACTTAGTCTGGCATTTAAGGTAAGAGCCTTACTTGCTCTCAGAGCCCAGAGAATTAAGTGTTGGGATCTTTGTCTCTTAATGTGTTTATCCAAACAACTGCAAGTGTTGATAATGTATACAACTAGAGGGAAAGGTAAAAGCAATGTAGATGTCCCTGGGAGACAGAGTGTCTCCTTGGGTGAATCTCCCCAAGAGAATTTCCTCTGCCAAATGTTTATCTAGGGCGTTTGCCTTGCACGCAGCCAACATGGACGACCCGAGTTTGATTCCTCCGCCCCTCTCGAGAGCCCAGCAAGCTACCGAGCAGAGCCTGGCAAGCTACCCATGATGTATTTGATATGCCAAACACAGTAACAACAAAGTCTCCAATGGAGACGTTACTGGGCCCGCTCGAGCAAATTGATGAACAATGGGAGGACAGTGACAGTGACAGTGAAATGTTTATCTATGTAAATGATCAATCACACCTATGTCCTTACCTCAACCCCCCCCCCCCCCTTCAGATGTTCTATAAGTATGGTAGGTGCTCCGCATTAAATGGGCCGTTTTCACCATCAGTCTGTGGTTCCCCGTCTCTCTGTCTTTCTCTCTGTTGGGAAAGCCTGGGGAAGTGAGGAGGCGGCTCTGGACCACCAACGCTTCACAGCACCCCCGCATTTTACTTCGTGAACTCACAGTGATCAGTTGCTCTTCATTCCCATTCTTCTGCCTATCTATACCAGTCTCCCACTGCCCCTCACTCCCTCTCTTCACCCTTCTCCCACAGCCTTTATTTCTCCAGCCCATTCCCCAGGAGTAGGGGTAGCAAATACATAGAGGTGTGGTTGTACAATCAATGGATGTAAAGCCCTTCCCTCAGTGGAAACTTCTCTTTGGACAAAAATCTCTCCCTGCAAGGAGATCAGCTCAAGGGTAGAATTTCATCTAAGGACGTGTTTTCCTTTTCTTAGTCCATATTCATTTAAACAATCTTGACTACTTAATCTTTCTGTTCATTTTGAAGGGTCACTGTAGGAGATCTATTAAGCTTACAGGGTGGCTCTATTGGGGATATTTCCTATAGATCCCAGACTACACTCCTCAGGACAGGTTAGTCCTTCCTAATCCCAGCAGGATCCTTATCCAGTTGCTTATGTTTGGGTCATGACGAAATTTGTTTTGGTGCTTACCTGTCCGTTTTCAATGCCAGGGTAGCTCACAGCTCTCCTGGGTTCATCCAGTCTCTTGCTTTTGGGGTGCTAGGAACAATGGGCAGCTGAGGCTTAAGTCTCATAAATATGACAATGCCCAGGAGTAAATAGTATCTGGAGTCAATTAACTCTGAGTTACAAAAGCGTAACATTGTCTTCCTTTGCTATAGAAAGCTGAGCGCTTGGGGCATGGCCATCCCGATCTTCCCAACATGAGACTTCACTGGTCCTTGTCCAGGAGCTAAATGGATATTTGTCTAAAGTAAACTGCAGAGGACATAAAGAAAAGAAAAAGTCAAAATTTCACTTACAAATACAAAATCCAGAGATCTCTGAAGAATCTGACTTTACGATTAACAGGTTCTGGTTAGGGGAAATGGATGATTAGTGCATAGGGGAAGCAGAGCACCTGGAAGTTAAAGATGAGTACTAAGGAAATGGGAGTGATTCAGGAGCATTGGGATGGGTGTTACTCAGTAAGCCTAAGCTCCTTGTAGCAGAGGAGAAATGATGGACCAATGTTAAACCTAAATTGTTTAGAACTCTAATCCAACAAGAGTAAAGGGTTGTGTTTTTTTAAGCAAGAAAGTTTTGGTTTTTCAGGAGTAAGGGCATTTGCTCAGGGATCACCCTGGGTGTGCTAGGAGCACATTTTCTTAGGGCCAGAGCCATAGTACAGCGAGTAAGCACTTTTAAGCATTCATGCGATCAACCCAGGTTCCATCCCCTGCATCCCATATGGTCCCTACCAGAGTGATCCCTGAGTGCCAAGCTAGGAGTAAGCCCTGAATCTGCCGGTTGTGACCCCAAAATAAAAATCACACAAGGACACACGTATACACACAGACACACACACATACGCACACACAAGAAAGATGCAAAGGCAGAGAAAGAACAATAGGGATTCAGGAGAAACTGAGTTTCTGTAGCAGGGAAAGATCAAGAATGAGGGATTTTAAGGACCAGCTAGTTGACACTTTGAATGTTTCACTCTAGAATTTGTCTTTGCATATCATTTTTTTCCCCCTTTGGTAGAATTTGCTTTTTTTGTTATATTTTTCACCACAGCTGGCAGTACTCAGGGTTTACTCTTGGCTCTGAGGTTAGGGATCACTTGACAAGAGTCAGGGTCACATTGGGTGTCTAGATATCGTTGGTTCAATGTTTGGTGACGACTACAGGATCAGGGGGCTTCTCCTTACCCCCAGGCCCCCACTGTGTGACCGTCCACTTGAGAAGCTCCCTCTCCACTCCTTTATCCTAGTCCATCCCCCTCGCAGCACAGACTCAGCTGGGTGGCACAAAGGTTCTCAGTGCCTTTTTGGGCACCTTATGGAAACAGAAGTGATGTCATAAAACTGGTATTCCTGATTCATTTTCCATCTCTGACACAGACACTGGGTGGGATCAGGACGCTATTCCTTCCTTGGCAAAGGATAAGTAAATTTACGCCGCTTCGTGGAAGGGGGACTCTGAAGGTGGATTTTGTGGCAGGACACGAGCAGCCTCCCCATCTCCACACGGTATGCAGAGGGGCCGGGCCAGCTTGCGGGGGGCACTTTTGTTATTGTTTTTCACTTGCTCCCCGATATCCAGGTGGTTTCTGAGGTGCGGTGGAGGCTTTAGGGGGACGTGGAGCTTTGGGGGGTACAGTGGGGGCTTTACCGGTGTGCAAGGGTCGTGGATGTGAGTGCATGATTCTGGGGGGCCTCTTCAGCCACGATCGCCTCTAGCTCTGCGATGGGGCAACAGCAGGTGGACATGGGGCTGAGTGGAGGGCTTGGCCATCCCGACTTTCCCAGCAGTCTCATGTTTGAACCATTGGCCCTGACCAATGACTTCTGTAGAATCTCCTCCACCTAAAGGAAAGAGACCTGTTGCTGGTCATCTTCATTGCCTGACGTGATAGCCAGAGTCGTGTGTGGGGAAGGGAACCTGCAGGTGGTAGGGGTTTGCCAATGAAAATTTATTTTGGGGCTTATTTTTGGTTCTTTGTTTTTTGGGGGGGAGGGCACATACCCGGACATTCTCAGGGCTTACTCCTGCCTCTAAGCTCAGGTATTATCCCTGGCGCTCTTGGGGGCCATATGGGATGCAGAGGATTGATCAGGTCATCTAGTTAAGTGCCCAACTCACATTACTGCCTGTCCAGCCATAATACTGGTGTTTTTTTTTTTTTCAAATCAGAAATTTCAACTCCCTCACGTCAAGTTGCAAAGTACCCCTGACTCTTCATCTCTCTCTGCGCAGACAACCCCTGGCATTGGGGTAAATACTGAGGGTAAAGGGGTTTTTAATGTTTGTTTATTTTGAAGAAAGATTTATTTATTTATTTTGTGAGGAGGGAGAGCTGTGTTCAGGACTCACTCCTGGTATTTTTGGAAGAAATTTACCGAGGAAGGGGCAGAGCAAAAGTTCTGGGAGTAGGGCACTTGCCTTGCATACAGCCAACCCAAGTTCTCTGTCTTGCATCTCAGTGGTCCCCAAATCTTCCAGTATTGAAACCTGAGTGCAGAGCTAGGAATACCCCCTGAACACTCCTGATTCTGACTCAGAGAAGAAAAACGCGCGCACACACACACACACACGCACACAGAAAATGTGTGATCTCAGAAAAAGAGAATAATAAGGGTTCATGGAAAACTGTGGAAATGCCAGAAAAACAAAGTTTTAAGGATCTGCTCTTTGACTATTTAAACGTTCTTCACTCTCATTTTGTGCATGAATTCTATTTTTTTGTTGTGCTTCATTTTTGCCTTTTGGTTGTTGCTGTATTTTTGGTCACAATCTACAGTGCTCATGTCTTACTCCTGACAGTTCATATAATGGTCCTTAGTAGACTCCTTGGTTATTTGGATTATTTTGGTATACAGCCAGTTGTTTGCGCTGTTTTCTAGTATATTCCTGCACAATAGGAGCCAGTGCTAGAGGAGGTTCGTGCAAATGTGCCATTTCGGGGTTAGAGTAAATCAGGACCCAGATGGGCTCAGGTCTAGCGGACAAAGCAGGGCTGTGCCTCTGACCCAGCTGTACCCAGAAGTCACCTTGGTCCCTGGGACAGAGTGCCCGGGCGCATGTCGTTTTCCACCCTGCAAGAGAGTGGCTGAAGGTTTGTCCACTCTAAGTCCGTGTGGCTTTCCCCATGGCAGAGCCACAGTCCAGGCTATAGTTCCCAGGGGGCAGCACTGCTGCCAGTCTGCAGGGCATGCTGGTACTCGGGAGCCGCTGTGCTCAGAGTCAGCCTCTGGCTGGGCCTGTAGGGACTTTCCTGTGGGGTCCAGGGGGACATCCGGGGCTCAGGCAGGGCTACTATTTCCTTCCTTGTAGCCTGAGCCCAGAGCTCCTGTCCTGAAGGGCAGCACAGGTGCGAACACATTTTGCATTCCCAGAGGAGACAGGAGCTTCTGCCATTGTCTCCCTGAGGCAGGAGTGTGAGCCTGTACCTAAGGTGTGGCTGGTCCAATCTGGGGGGTGAAGGAAGGTGCTCTTTTCTGGTGCTTACCATTTTGACTTCTCCAGGTCTTTGCACGGAGCCTCCTGCTGATCCTCAGAACAACAGAGGCGGGAGAAGATGGTGACGCGCCTTCTGATAAACCATCCCCAGGTAGGAGGAGAGTGACAGAATGACAGGAGACAGTGACAGGAGCGCATGGGCTTCCTGGGCCGTCTGTCTCAAGTTTCTTTAGGAAGGATTCCTGGGATGAGACTTCAGATCGGAGCGCCCCACTCTGCTTTTTCACCTCACTTTTGTGTCTGTTTTGTTGTATGAGGAATACTAGAATACTGAATACAGCTCAGTATTCAGGAACACTCCTGCCAGGTTTTGTGACCATATGGGATGCTGGGGGTCCAGGGCTGGCCTCTTGGCTTTTCTGTTTTATTTGGGGGGCACAACAAGTGAATCTCAGAATTATTCCTTGCTCTGCACTCCGGCATTGTAACTGGCAGTGCTTGTGGGACCATGTGGGAAGGCGGGGATTCCCAGTCCTACCTGCTCTCCCCGGAACTGCTGTCCTGTACTCCATCCTGCTTCGTTGTATTCTTTTGTATTTATTTTTGTGCTCAAATGGAAGTGCTCAGCCATCCTCTTGGCTCTGTGCTCTGGATTCACAACTGACAGGCTTCAGAGCCCCCTGGGTGTGCTAGCCCCATATGCACCCTGGCAGGAGGAGAGGGACAGAATGGCACCCTGGCAGCTACAGTGACTTGGGCCCCAGGACATGCATTTTCCCTATTTTGTCCTTCTCACTCTGGAGAGCTTCTCCTGCTCAGTCACACAGTCTCATGTTCACACTGTTTTGTGTGTGGAGCTCTGGGCATGCACCAGTTCCCAGGGAGACAGAGCCAAGGATCTCAGAAGCCGGTAGAGAAGTTGGAGTCAAGAAACTTTTACCTTCCTTAAGAGGGATTTGGGCATCCCTGAACCTTGAGTCCCTACAGCCACACATGTCACACACACATCTTTGAGTCGCTCTTTGAATATGGACTGTCCCGTTCTCATCCCTAGTGATCATGAACCGTGGGGCTGCAGGGGTGTGTGTTCAGGTGTTCAGTGGTTTTTCCCGCACTCAGGGACCCTCTTTTTGGTCCTGCCGGGTCTGCGCTCAGGTGTTCCTCTCTGCAGAGCTCACTGGACCAGTGGTGTTAGAATTGGCCTTAGGGTCACTGTGAAAGGGACATACCTCCAAGAACCTTCTAGAATAGCGTCCTCCAACTTTAGCAGATCCCACTTTAGCCTTAGTGTGATTTCTGGGGCCCGTCAGTCATTCAGGAGGGAGTGCACATGGAGGTTGGTTCATCCTGAGGGGAGAGGCCCAGAGATATCTAGGGCCCTGGGGTTCTGGCCTCACAGCAGTGGGAATGGGGTGGAGATAGGCCCTAACTCCCACCCCCTGTGTGTGCCGGCTCAGGATGTGGTGACCTTCCCTGACGTGGCTGTGAACTTCAGCCTGGAGGAGTGGAGGTGCCTGGACACTTCCCAGCGGAAGCTCTACAGGGATGTGATGCTGGAGACCTATCAGCACCTGCGGGCCGTCGGTGAGAGCATTGTGGGGCCGACCTTGTCTGGACAGACCCACGTGGGCTACCTGGTGCTGGGCCGGGATGTTGGACAGCTGTGTGGTAGCTGTTCCTCTAGTTCCTTCCCTGGTTCTCTTTTTAGGGCTCACCTGAGGATACTCAGGGCTTCCACTCAGTTCTATCCTCGGTAATCACTCTTGTGGGGTGATTGGGATTGACTTGGGTCAAGTTTGTGCATGAGAAGCTCCCTACGCACCATGCTATCGCTCAGGTCCCTTCCAATGCTAAATTTATTTACTTTGTGTACTACACATAACTTCAGTCTGTTTAATTGGTTATGCTATTTTCTTTGTTTTGGGGGCACAGTCCACAATTCTCCTGGCTCTGTGCTAAAGGATGACTCCTATGAGTGCTCAGGGACCATGGGGGTGCCGAGGATTGAACCCGCTTGGCAGCTTAAAAGGTTGGTGCCTCACCCCCAGTACTCTTGCACCAGGCCCTCAAGTCAAAGCTTTTTTTTTTTTTCCTCTCAGGGATTAGGGATTATTCCTGGCTGTGTATTCAGGAATCACTCCTGGCCGAGCTCTGGGACCAAACAGGCTGCCTGGGATCAAATCCACATGTGTGTGCAGCACTGTGTCCTGTGTGCTGTACTATCTCTCCCACCACAGGGGCTTTGGTATCTTGAGACTCACCCCATTAGACGCTGCTGTATTTCTGTGCTCGGAGTCACTTCTAATTATTCTTGGAAGACTTCATCAGGACTCAAGGTTTGCTCCTGGCTCTGCACTCAGGGATCACTCCTGGCTGGTCTGAGGGACAGTAGAGAATGTCGGGAATCGAACCTGCATTGGCCATGAGCAACTCAAGTGTCCCATCTGCTGTGTGGGTTTTTTTTTTTCCGCTTAAAAAAAAATTGGGGTCTCTTGCCACCTTTGGCCATTCTAAAATGATTTATTAAGCACTTGATTTTACTGAAATCAGTGATGACTTCATGAGGGGCTCAGAAAACTACATGTGGTACCGGACCTAGAGAGATAGTACGGCGAGGAACGTGATTGTCTTGCAAGCAGCACACGTGGGTTCAATCCCCGGCATCCCTTGTGGACCCTGAGCACCACCAGCGGTGATTCCTGAATACAGAGTCAGGAATAATCCCTGAGCATAGCCCGGTGAGACCCCAAAGTAAACAAAAACAAATACATGTTATGCTGATCAACCCCCTGTCAGCATATGCAAGACCGGGGCTATACTGTTTGTGGTATATAAAGATACATTAATAGGTATATAAATAGGAAGTGCACCCTATTTCACTCGTAAATTGAAACTTGGTTTTATCTCTCGAAAACCACAAATATGTGATGTTTTGCAAACTGAAATTCCGTTCATGCTTTTTCAGAAATTTCCCTGAAATTATGTCAGGGAAACTAGGGTTTACTTGTCACCTTTTGTCACTAATCTGTGCCTCCGTCTCTGGGAGCAGGGCATTCTGGGTTGAAGCCTGCAGTGATTTCCTGGCTGGAAGGAGAAGCCCTGAGGCCAGGGAGGAGAGGCGTGTGTGCAGGTGAGTGTCTGAGCATCTTCCCTGGCTTGGACCCTGGGCAGTGTGTGGGTGTCCTGAGTGTGTTTGAAACAAGCTGCTGACCCCGGAGGCCCTGGGCTCCTGAATCCAGGTGTCTGTGCCACGCTCATGCTGCCTGTTACTTCCTGGACTGTGCATCGTAGAATGACCCCACCTTTGCTTTCTCAGCTTCGTCATTATTCTTGCTCATCTGTCAGTCCATGGGAGTCACAGCTCCTGGTCTGCCCGTCTGTGCCTTACCAGTTTGGCTGCACAACCACGTCGTCACTGCACCTGAAAAATATTTTTTATCTGTTTGTTTAAATACTAAAGAGGTGAGCCCATAACAGAGCTAGTTTGGGCCTGAGCATTAGTACAGGGGGAAGTGCCTTGCAGTGCCTGCGGGTGACTTTGTTCAGTAACCAGCATCACATATGGTTCTCCGAACATCTTCGGGTCTGCTCAAAAAACAAAACCAAAAGCTAGTTTAGGATTGCTAAGATCCTCACAGTGATCTTCTAACCAGATCTTCCCTTGACTGTTTGGACTTTGAGGACCACAGAGATGTCCTCTAACTACACTGCCTCATTTTGCTCTGTTTCTTTTGACACATTCTTAAATTGCATTTTGTGTTTAGTTTCAGAACTGAAACCGCGGCTTCGGGACTTGGCATTACAACATTTTGATTTGGGAAGGGGGTCACCAAGTACGAGTGAGTTGGTAAGATTCGCTAATTCGGAATAAATATTATGTCAGCGGGGTAGCTCAGTGGACCTAGCATGTGATTGTTAAGGTGGAGGGCTGGGCACGGCAGGGAGGAATTCCTAAGCCTGATGCTTGGAATAGAGAGCGCTTAGCTTCACCAGGTGCTGAAGTCAACCGTGTATAAAAAACTGACTTTTCATTTGCTTGACATCGGTAATTGTTTAAAAATAAAAACTAGTTTGTGGGCCCTAGAGATAGTGCAGTAAGAAAGATACTTGCTTTGCACAGGGATAAATGGTCCATGTTCAGCACTCCTTATGGTCACCAGAGACCCGCCAAAAGTGATCCCAAAGCACTGTTTGGTGTGCCCTTTCCACCCCCAGCCCCCAATAAATAGAAACTACAAAACAAAAAGAACCAAAAAAAGTCGTTGATCCTGAGAGTCATCCACATATGGTGAGATGTTTGCAATGGTCGTATGGTCTGTCTCAGCAGCGTGTCACCCCTGTATCACAGATTCCACACTGAGCTTTAACCAAACACATGTGGATGTATTTTATTTTCTCATGAAACAGATGCGTCAGTTTTCTACAGAGGGACTTATTTCCAGTTGTACACCTTCATTAAGTTAAAGGGGGGAAAATGTCACAGAATTTAATGACCCTGCATCCATCAATTTTGCGTGTCCAACTTACAGTAACATTCAGTTATTCCACAGTAAGACAGTCCACATGTTGGCAGTTGCATTTGTGTGGTGCAAATGTTAGAAACCACACCTGAAAGGCTCAGTTTTTTTGACAGCAAGACTCTCAGTAAATACGTCAATAATTGCAATCCTTCTCTGCTTTTCTACAGGGAAGCAGCCAGCCCCAGTGGAATGTCTCTGATCTTGCGCTCTGTGACAAAGTCTCAAGTCAGCAATCATGGCCTTATTACCGTGAGGATGCTGTGACAGGCGGGATGTCTTTTGAGGGTGATCAGAATGGCGAAAGTGACCTCACTCTGATGAAGCCTTCCCCTGGGAAAAGGTCCTTGGAATCTGTTCTTAGTCCACGGACACAACCCCCTTCAGTGAGGCAGCCCCTGGACTGTGGGAGAGGAGCACTGTTTATAGCGAGTCCCTCACGCCAATGGACCCGCAAGCAAAGTCACCATGAGCAGAACCCATCTAGGTGTAAGGAATGTGGGGGAGCCTCCCCGTGTTCTCAGCACTGTGGTGTTCCCTTAGAAACCCACAGTGGACAGAATCCCCGGAAAATTCAGCACCGAGGACAAACTTTGAGGCAAGGGTTATTCCGTTGTGACCATATGGATGTAAATGTAACTGCAGGAGAGAAACCTTATGCTTGTGAAGAATGTGGGAAGGCCTTCGATCGATCCTCATATCTTATTTTACATAGGAGAATTCATACAGGAGAGAAACTTTATGCATGTGAAGAATGTGGAAAGGCCTTTATTCAATCCTCAAGCCTTAATTATCACAAGAAAATTCATGCTGGTAAGAAGCCTTATCTGTGTGAGGAATGTGGGAAGGCCTTTGTTTTCTTCTCACGTCTTTCTGAGCACAGGAATCTTCATACTGGAGAGAAACCTTTTGTATGTAAGGAATGTGGGAAGGCATATGGTCTTTCTGTAAGCCTTCTTAAACATAGGACAATACATACTGGAGAGAAACCTTATGTTTGTAAGGAATGTGGAAAGGCCTTCTCTCAATCTGGATCCCTTACTACACACAGGAAAATTCATACTGGAGAGAAACCTCATAAGTGTCAGACCTGTGGGAAGGCCTTCATTCTGCCCTCAGGCCTCGCTAGGCATGTGAAAATTCACAGTGGAAAGAAACTTCATCAGTGTCAGACATGTGGGAAGGTCTTCACTAGGCTAACAGGCTTTCACATGCATGTAAGCATGCATACTAGAGTATGTCTGCCTAACATATGTCCAGAGTGTGGGAAAGTCTTTACTACATCCTCAAAACTTAGGGTACATAGGAGAGTTCACACTGGAGAGAAGCCCTATATATGTCAGGAGTGTGGGAAGGCCTTTACTAGAGCCTCACAACTTACTATACATAGGAGAATCCACACTGGAGAGAAACCTTACGTTTGTGAGGAATGTGGGAAGGCCTTCTCTGATTCTGGGTGCCTTACTAAGCACAGGAATTTCCATAGTGGAGAGAAACCTCATCAGTGTCCAACATGTGGGAAGGCCTTCACTCTGTCCTCAGGCCTTACTGCACATAAGAAAATTCACAGTGGAGAGAAACCTCATCAGTGTCAGACATGTGGGAAGGCCTTCACTCTGTCCTCAAGCCTTACTACACATATGAAAATTCATACTGGAGAGAAGCCCTATATATGTCAGGAGTGTGGTAAGGCCTTTGCTAACTCCTCAAGACTTATTGTACATAGACGAATTCACACTGGAGAGAGACCATATATATGTAAAGAATGTGGAAAGGCTTTCTCTCAATCCTGGAACCTTGCTAAGCACAGGAAAATTCACAGCGGGGAGAAACCTCATCAGTGTCAGACATGTGGGAAGGCCTTCAGTCTGCCCTGTTCCCTCACTAGGCATATGAGAGTTCATACTGGAGAAAAACCATATATATGTCAGGAGTGTGGAAGGGCCTTTGCTAGATCCTCAAGACTTAAAGTACATAGAAGAATTCACACTGGAGAGAAGCCATATATATGTAAAGAATGTGGGATGGCTTTCTCTCAGTCCTGGAATCTTACTAAGCACAGGAAACTTCATAGTGAAGAGAAACCTCCTCAGTGTCAGACATGGGAAGGAATTTCAGTCTGCTCTGTGCCCTCACTAGGTGTATGAGAGTTCATACTGGAGAGAAGCCTTATCTATGTCTGGAGTGTGAGAAGGCCTTTGCTAGATCATCAAGACGTAAAGTACATAGAAGAATTCACACTGGAATGTGGGAAGGCCTTCACTCTGCTCTGTGCCCTTACTAGGCATATGAAAATGCACACTGTAGAGGACTCTTACATGTAAGGAATATGGGAAGAGCTTCATGTTCCACTCAAGCCTTTATAAACATATAAAAATTCATACTGGGGGCTGGAGCGATAGTACAGCGGGTAGGGCGTTTGCCTTGCATGTGGCCAACCCGAGTTCGATTCCTGGCATCCCGTATGGTCCCCCGAGCACTGTCAGGAGTAACCCCTGTGCATTGCCAGGTGTGACCCTCCAAAAAAAAAATCATACTGGATGATTTGATAACCTCACAACAATCCCTAAGGTCAGAACAGGCCCCTTAGTACAGCAAGTTTCCTTTGGACAAGGGGTTCTGGGGTGCTACAAAAGAGCGTCCAAAAAAGAGATAATCCTGCCTGCTTGGGACAGCCTTCTCCTGATGTCAGTACTGTAAGGGAAAAGGACCTGCTGATTATCACTGGGGCCGCAGCTATGCCAGTATCCTGGTGCTTGGACGTCCATGTATTTTAACTTGTAAATCACGGATCTTGGTGATGGAAACAGGAGGAAGGTGACTAAATAAATAGTTGCCCCTTGCTTGGAGCTGTCACAGCTCACCACTGTGTCATCATTTGCTCTTACTCTGGCTTGGCCCAGAGGCCCCCTGGGGTGCGGAAATTATGGCAGAAATCAATCACAATGCTGCAGTGAATCCTTATGAAAGTGGATACGTTCATTCTTCAGAACTTCCTGTGTTCGGTTTGGGGGAGCCATGCCCCACAGGGCTTAGGCGTTACTGCTGGCTCTGAGCTCGGATACATAACCTGGGTGGGCACAGGTATCCTTAGGGGGGCTCGGAATCCCTTCAGCCATGTGCAAGCAAGCAATTTATCTGCTGTATCATTTCTACAAACCTTGTATCCATATTTTTGTTAAATATACATATGCACTAAACATTAATATTCACAAAAAGTGAGTGGCCCTGGCCAGGCTCTTGATAGGGTGAATTGGAGAATGTTGAAATGGGCTTTACTGTGCACAGAAAGACATTTGCTGCTGCTTTGAAACTATGGAAGGGACCCCTCGAATCAAATGTTTTCCACATGGTGGGAACATGGGAGAAACCATATACATGTACAGAATGCGGGGAGGCCTTCATTTACATGTCCAGCCATGGTCAGCATAGGATATTCCATACTGGAGAAAAACATTTTCTATGTCAGGAATGTGGGAAGGCGCTTGTTTTTTTTTTTCTTTCTAATTTTTATTAGTGAAACACCGTGAGGTACAAGGCCCTTGGTTTTTCCTCAAGGCTTCATTATCATAGAAAAATAAATATTAAAGAGAAACCTTATGTTTGTAAGGAAGGTGGAAAAGATTTCTCTCAATTCGGTACCTTTCCAAGCACAGGAAAATTCAGTGAATTTTCTCATCAATGTCAGAAATGTGGGAAGGCTTTTGCTCTGCCCTCACACCTTACTGAGCATGTGAAAATTCATAGTGGATAGAAGCCTTATATATGTAAGGGATGTGGGAAGACCTTTATTCACTCCTCAGGCCTCACTAGCCATATGAAAAAGGCATACTGGAGAGAAACTTTTTGTGTGTAATGAATGTGGGAAGACCTCTGAATCTGGGTCCCTTTCTAAGCACAGGAAGATTCACAGTGGAGAGAAACATTATCAAAGTCAGACATGTGGGAGGGTCTTCACTCTGCCTTCAGTCCTTACTGCACATATGAGAATTCACACTCGAGGGAAGCCTTATGTATGTGAAGGGTGTGTGAAGGCCTTTTCTACATCCTCAGGCCCTACTGCTCATATTAAAAGACTTACTGCAAGAAAACCTTATGTACGTAAAGAATGTGGGAAAACCTTGTTTCCTCTCATCTTTGGAAACATGGTAAAATTCATATCGAATGACTAATAAAAATTTACAATGTCAGAACAGGACCTCTCAGTAGAACCTCTTTTGTTTGGCCAAGGGAGTGGGGAGTGCAGAAAGTGTACTTCGTGACTGCTACAAAAGTGCCACAAAGCACAATGTTTTGAACATCTCAAATCTACAGAATCCCCAGAACTCTGGCCGGGAGTAAGAGAATGTTTGGGGTCCTTCCAAATGCACAGCGGGTTGGGTGTTTGCCTTGCACGTGGTTGACACGGGATTGATACCCAGCATCCCCTCTGGTCCCCTGACCACCGCCACAAGTAATCCCAGAGTACCGAGCCACGGGTAACCCCTGTGCAACATCCCGTGTGACCCCAAAGAGCAAAAATGTATGGAGGGGGAAGATGTGTGAGAATGACCGTGATGGGGAAAAGGGTCAGGAAAGGGAAACAAAACTCTGAGAAATCTCTTGGCTTGCCTTGGCCAACTTGGGTTCCATCCCCAGCACCATAGAAAGCCTTGCACCCCCCACAGCTTTAGTTCTGCTTTGGCCACCCCCAAATAAAGGCAGGGCACTGGTGTGGCAGTGTTGGGGGCTGCAGAGTTGGGCAAGGATCAGGGGGTCTCTCTGCAGAGAGCTTGGAGAGTCCTAGGGAGCTTCAGTAAGTTCCGGAAGGGGGTGGAGGGCCAGGGGTGGACATTCCTGAGAGAAAGGACCTTGGGCAGGGACAGAAACACTCCACAGTGCCGACTTGTGGCGGCGGAGAGGAAGTATCACGTCCCAGGTTTACAGGGAAGATTTCCAGAGCTGGGTTTTGCTTCAGTGATTAAGGATCAAACCTCAGGCAATAGAGCAGGAGGAAAGTGGGTAGAAAAGCGCTCCCCTTGCAGCAGTTAAACCGGGTCCGAACCCAGGTACCGCATATAGTTCCCTGAGCACCTACAGGAGTAATTAAGGAAAGAATAGCCAGGAGTCATCCCCGAACATTGCCGGGTGTGGCCCCCAACCAGAAACTAGCAAACGAAAACCATAACCTCAGTTTCTTTATCAGCGGATTCCTTCACCTCAGGCCTGGAGTAACAATGAGTTGAGTCTTGCTTCGACCTCATCAGCTACACATAGAACAGAGACAGGACTTTTATTGAAATGTGGGGTGACCAAGACAGGAAACCTTTCAGATGGGGTTCTTCAGGATAGAATATGGGGGAGGCAATGCTTTGTGTTGTTCAACACAGGTCAATTCTGTAGGGTCCCTGAGTGCTCCTAGAAGTTCTGCTGTGGCCACCAGCCCCTCTCCCCAATATGGAACCCAGTGTCACTTGCCAGAGAGTCAGTATGGTGGGTGGGGAGGGGACGAAGATCATGTTTCTTTATGTTGCTTCAAACCCCACTAGGAATAGCAAATTCTGGACACCTAATTAAGAAACCAGAGACTCTTGTGGGGTCAGTCAGTGTGTGTGGGGGGGGGGGGGGCTCTGGAGAGCAGCAAGCATCTGGTTGGGGAGGGGCATACAGAGTAATGCTCAGGGGTTGGTCCTGCCCATTGTTAAATATTCCTGTCGGTGTGCTGGGGTATATATGGGGAACAAGAGTTCCAAACCGATGCAAGGCCTTACCCACTGTTATCCCACTATGGTCCCAGGCTGCGTGCTTGGTTCTTAATGACTCCCAGCATTGAAGACAACCCGAGGGCTGGAAATCTTAAGGGTGGGGAACTTGGGCAACGGCAGTTCTGCGTAATCGCCACGAGATGGCGCTGTGGGGGCGTTTTCGTCCCTCCTAAGGCCCATTCTGTAAGAAATTTCCACCCTTGGGTTTGCTTCCCTGTTAGGTGTGGGGTAATTAAGGATTAAGCATGCAGCCAGGGGCGAGCAACAGTTGCAGAGCCCTTTAGGGCACTTGTTTTGTTTTCTGCAGACTTGGGTACCTTCCCCGGTATCCCATAAGATCCCCCAATTATCCCAAGAGTCATTTCTGAGTACAGAGCCAGTAGTCACCCCTGAGCATCGTCAACTGTGACCCCCAAAACATAAAAAAGGAAAGAAATCAGAGCAGCCTCAATCTGATGACGGCAGATTCCTTCGGATGCAACCTTAGTGGGGTACCGAGATGAATCTTTCTTCCAAACCCCTCATTATCACAGAACGGGAGGAGAATACCCTCAGAAATTTGGGGTGTTAGGTTGTGAGCTGTACAATAACAGGACACTTTTATGAAGTAGTTCAGCCAGAGAATTAACAGAGAGGGTTTAGAACTTGCTTAGAGAACGTAATGTTTTTATTTAAATTAAAAAAAAAAATTCCACCAGGAGCGAGCGATAGCACAGCGGGTAGGGCGTTCGCCTTACAAGCGGCCAACATGGCCGACCCGAGTTCGATTCCTCCGCCCCTCTCGGAGAGCCCGGCAAGCTACCGAGAGTATTCCATATGCCAGACACAGTAACAACAAAGTCTCCAATGGAGACGTTACTGGGCCCGCTCGAGCAAATCGACGATCAACGGGAGGGCCTTTACCTTTACCTTTACCTTTAAAAAAAAATGAAAACTTGGGGCCTGCAGGGATAGCACAGCGGGTAGGGCGTTTGCCTTGCACGCGGCCGACCCGGGTTCGATTCCCAGCATTCCATATGGTCCCCTGAGCACCGCCAGGGGTAATTCCTGAGTGCAGAGCGAGGAGTAACCACTGTACATTGCTGTGTGTGACCCAAAAAGCAAAAAAAAAAAAAAAAAAAAAAAAAGCTCAACGGATTTGGTGTATTTAGAATTTCCAGGGAAGGAGATTGGCTGCTGTGGCTCATTATTACCATTTTAAATAAAGTTCTTCCCAACCTACCCCAAGTTCCTCTGACGGCAGGTACCCAAAACTTCTGGAGATGTTGGAGTTGAATCTGGCCTCCGCCAACCTCCTTATGGAAAACAGAGGACTTGGGACTTTCTGTTTGTATCACTTAATCACTTAACTTCCCGTTAATCGTCGATTTGCTCGAGCGGGCGCCAGTAACGTCTCCATTTGTCCCTGTCGCGTGCTAGTGTAGCCCAATGGCGTCTGTTCGCTCTAGGAACATGAAGAGCCTCAAAACGATAGTTCATGATCTTGATGAAGAAGTCTAACCATCTGGTAGGTGGGCGGCCACACAGTCTTTTGACATCCTGTGGAATGCAGTCGGTAACAGCTCTAGTCCAGCGGTCGTCTTTAAATCTCCTTACGTGACCAGCCCATCTGATTTTTGACACCTTGGCAAATGAGACCGCGTCCCTGATTCTTGATAGTCGACAGAGGTCGGAACTCCGGATTCTTTCTCTCATTTGAGTGAAACGTGATATTCCAAGCATAACTCTTTCAATTCCTCTTTGGGAGACCTGAATAGCGTTCTCATCCTGTTTGCGTAGGGCCCAGGTCTCTGAGGCATATGTTAATGCAGGAAGAACAGTGGAATCAAAGAGATGTGCCCGGAGCCGGAGGTTCTTCGTCCTCTTAGCTATTTCTTTGACGCTCTTGAAGGCGTTCCAAGTCACTCTTCCTCCTGCGCAGCTTGGGTGCCAGGTCATTTGTCATGTTGACTTCTTGACCTAGGTACACATAGCTGTTGCATTCAGAGATGGTCGTTCCGTTGAGAGCGAATGGGGCGTCAGGAACGAGGCTGTTTCTCATAAACATTGTCTTCATAAGATTCAGCTGTAGTCCTACCTTTCCACACTCACGGTCAAAGTCGGCCAGCATTTGTGCCGCTTGGCTGATGTTTGGTGTTATTAGAACAATGTCATCAGCAAAGCGGAGGTGGTGTAGTTGCCGACCATCTATCTTCACTCCCATTCCTTCCCATTCCAGTCGTTGCATGATGTTCTCAAGGGTGGCACTGAAGAGTTTCGGTGAAATGGTATCACCCTGCCGAACCCCTCTCTTGACATCAATGATTACCTCTTTGTAGAATGGTGAGATCCTGGTAGTGAATCCGCAATACAGCTCACAGAGGATCTTGATGCATTGAGCTTGAATACCCTGATTGGCTAGGGCTTCAATGACCGCTTCCATCTCAACAGAATCAAAGGCCTTCTTTAAATCAATGAACGTTAGACAGAGCAGCATCTTGAACTCCCGAGAAACCTCAATGAGCTTGGTTATCGTGTGGATATGGTTGATGGTGCTGAATCCTTTGCGGAACCCTGCTTGCTCGCATGGTTGTCCTTCATCTAATGTTCTGCCAATTCTATTTAGGATGACTCGAGTGAACAACTTGTAGGTGACAGACAATAGGCAGATCAGGCAATAGTTGCCAATGTCATGGATGTCTCCCTTCTTGAACAGTAGTACAGTCCTGCTGGTTTTCCATTGGGACGGAACCTTGGATTCAGACAGGTGACGTGTGAAGAGCCGAGCCAGTGTATTGATGAGTATTGACGGCAGATTCTTCAGGTGTTCAGGTCTGACCTTGTCTGGGCTGGGTGCTGTTCGTTTCTTTACTGACAAAATGGCGTGTCGGATTTCGGAAGGGAGAACATTGGGAACGACATACCATCCTGTGGAATTTGGTATGTCAGCAAGTGGACATGGCTATCGAAGAGATTTGAGTAGAAGTCATGGATAATCTTCCCATTGCCATTCTGGAGGATGTGATAGATCCATCAGGACGTCGGAGGGCAGTCATCCTGGTCTTATAGTTGGCAAAGGACAGGCGGGCGTTACGAATACTTTTTTCCGGCTTCTGCCGCATCTACCAGCACTTCTGCTCTTCTGTCTTTTAGGTCTTCCTTGATCGCATCTCTGCACTGCTTTGCGAACTCGGACGTTAGCTTGCGGTTGCCTGAGGAATGCGCCAAATCACATTGGCGAATAAGCTCAAGAGTTTTCGAATACAGGCAATTTTTTGTGGCTATCTCTCTCTTGGCGTTCCTCGCACAATCATGGAGGTGCTGAACCAGTTGATTGTATTCCTCGTCAATGTTGTCAACAATGGCATCTTCCCATGTTGCCGCAATAGTGCCAAAGAGCTCCCAGTTGGTGGTTGTTCTGAGAGTTCTCTTTTTAAACTTTGCAGCCCTTTCTCTCTGTTCTGTGAAGTAGAATTTTGCACGAAGGAGACGGTGGTTCGATCCCGTTCAGAATTTTGGGACAACAGCAACATCGGTCAGGCAAAACTGTCGATTGAATATGATGTGGTCTATTTTGTTGTGGAATCGTCCACCGGGAAACTCCCATGTCCAACGTTTAGATTCGGCCTTCTGGAACTGTGAGTTACCATAGATGGTCTTGGTCGACATGATGAACTCAGACAGTCTCTCACCCTGTTCATTCCATTCAAAGCCATGGGTCCCGATGTGAAGTTCTTCAGCTGATCTTCTTGGTCCTATCTTGGCATTAAAATCACCCACAATGATCTTGTAGAAGGTGTGGTCTTCTTTATAGAACTTCTCTAGCTCCATGTAGAACTTCTCAATTTCTCTTTCGTCATAATTAGATGTTGGTGCGTAGACAATAAAGATAGAAACTGCCGGCAGTGAACCACATCTATTCAAATGTAAACGTCCAATTCGACTCATAGTGATATACATAGAAAAGCACACGTGCACATACAGACATGCACACACAAAGATGTACACAATGACATAGACACACTCAGAGACACATAGACACAGCACAGAGACACACACGTACACTAAGACACAGAGATACATACATATAAACAGACTCACACCAATGCAAACACAATACACTAACACAAACATATACATACATGTGCACATAGAGTCAGCACAGAGAAAGACATATACATAGACACGGAAGAAACATGCACACAGACATATACATAGGCAGACACACAAACACATGCATACACAGACAAAAATACACATGCACCCACAACAGACATATACAAACACAAATGCACACTTAGAGATGCATACACACACATGTATACACAGACGGAGTTCAGCACACACACAAATACAGACATATATACAGACACAGACATTCACATCTAAACACAAAGACACACATATAGACATATTCAAAGACACACACCTGATCACAGGCAGACACACTGACACACACCTGAATACCCAGACAAACATAGACATATGCACAAACACACAAGCAATTCCACACATATGGACATATACAAAGACACACATCCACATGCACAGACACACATATTGACACAGACCCACATATATGCACAGACACACAGATGTAGACACAAAATACACAATGTACACACAAACATACAAAGAAACAGACACACATGGATAGACACAAACAACAACACACAGAATCACGTGCATATGCACAGACATATACACGATATTAAGACAAATATAGCATAAAGACCGACACACAGCCACATATAGACCTATATCCCAACACAATCACATGCACACACGGAGACACACACATCCACATGCACACACAGATACACTCTGGCATAGTCACAAACACACATTGATACACACAGAGGCATATATACACAGACATATACATATGCTGTATACACACAGACGTAGACACAGACACACAGACATAAACACATGCACACCAACACAGAAAAAATATATACAGATGCACATGCACATACAGGTACATCGACACACAGATATATACACAAAGATACACACATGCAGAAACATACACACATGTTCCCACAAAGACATACAGACACATACCGAGATATACACACTTATGCACAGGCAGACACACATCGAAATATACACAAACGCAGACATACACACAAACATGCACACACACAAACAGACACACAGCGAAACTCATGCACACAGAGAGATATGTGCTATAAAACATATGCATACCACACAGAGATATAGATACATGTACACACAGCAAACATATGAACAGAAAATATGCATATACACAAAGACATGCACACACGTAGACACACAAACACACAGAAGCCACACTTGCACACAGACATACACACAAATAGACACACACATATACAGAGACACAAATATACCAAGACACAAACACACATGCAGACACAGACACAGTGATACACATACAGACATACATAGGCACACATCCACATGTGTGCACACACCATACTGACAGACATATGCATAGGTAAAACATGTACACACATCCATATACACAGAGACACAAATACAAACATGAACATACACTAAAACACAGAGATACAGATATATGCATAGACACATAGAAATGCACAGACATATACACAGGCGGTACACACAGATAAATACACATGTACACACACTGATATAGTCATAGAAATAGTCAAAAATATATACATAGACAAACATACATGTACACACAGATACACAGACACATACACCCAGAGAGACAAATGCAGAGAATGACACACATACACAGACACATCCACATTAACACACACATACATGTACAGACACGTATGCACAGATAAATGCGCACACCAACACAACTAGACATACACAGACACATGTGCATACAGACAGGTGTATACATAGAAGTACACGTGCACACACAGTGACACAAAGGCATAAAGATACATACATGCACACGCACTAACATAAGAGACAAACACAAAGACAAACACATTTTCTTAGAAAAATACAGACACATGTGCATATACACAAGCACAGATATATACACAGACACATAGAAATATAGACCCACAGATCCATACACAGACACATACCAAGAGATATACATAATCACAAACAGACATATATACAGAGACACTTACATTCCCAAACACACAATGTGGACTTGCACAGATTCACAACATGCACACAGAACAGACATACATAGACATACAGGAATACAGACAGCCACACAGACAGTGCATAGACACCTGTGCACACACACAGACTTACACACAGATACACACATGTGCACATGCTGAAGAGACACAAAGACACACATGCATACAAAGACACAATGGCACAGACAGATACACAGTCATATACACAGACACATTCAGACACACAACATGCACATACACAATTACACAGATACATAGACTCACAGTCACACCCAGTGCACACACAGATATACACACAGGCATATAAACAGACACACACCCACGTGCAACACAGTCACAGCACAGTCTTATACACAGACTCACAACATGTGCACAGACAAATACACAGATACACACATGCGCACAGACACATGCACACACATATACACAGACATGTGTACACACAGACACAGATGTGCACATACACTGACACAGACACATAAAGACACATATATACATAGTTACACAGAAGACGCAGATCTATACAGATGTAAACACAGATCCACAAAGGCATATACACGGACACACTCAGGCATAAATACAGACACACACAAACACATGCACACACAAAGGCACCCACAGAAATGTACTCTGAAATACACACATACATACATATATATAGACAGACATACACAGACATACAAATATATATATAGACAGACACACCCAATACACATACACAGGCATATGCCAAGACACACGTAATCACACACCGACATACACAGACTCACAGAGACATAAACATAGACCCACATGCAACAAATCACAACACGGACTTATACACAGACTCTCAACATGCACACAGACACTAACAGACATATACAGAGACACACACAGAAACACATGTGCACAGACACATGCACACACAGAGTCATATACATAGACAAACATGCACACATACAGACACAAACATGTACAGACACATGAGTATGAACTGATACACGGAGACACAGAGACACACAAAGACACACATGGACATATACATAGATACAAAGACATACATATATACATTGACACCCAGATACAATACCATATGCAAAACATAAACACACAGAGACATATAGGCAGGCACATATAGAGATACAATACATATTCACAGACACATGCAATGCACACAAAGAAAAACATACATATGCCAAGAGACATATAATTACACACAGATACACACACAGACTGACAGAGACATGCCACACAGTCACAACACGGACTTATGTGGAGACTCACAACATGCGCACACACAGACACAAATAGAAACATAGACAAATATACATATACTTAGAGACAGCCACATACACATGCACACCAATACATGTGCACACACACAGAGACACACATGCGCACATTAACATAGAGACACAAAGATAAAGACACATATACATAGACACAAAGGCTTACTTACATATTCAAAGACAGAATGACATGTAAACACAGACACATATATAGATAGACACACAAAGACACACAAATATATATACACAGGCACACCCATTGCATACACAGATGCACAGGCATATACCAAAACACACAAATATCATAAACTGTCAGAGATACACACACAGACTCAGACACATACACGGACACACACCCACATGCAACACAGCCACAGCATGCTCTCATACACAGGTACTCACACATGCACAGACATGCATACAGAGATACAGACATATACCAAGAAACACTCATAATCACACACAGATACACAGACTCACACAGACACATGCCACATGGTAACAAAACAGATTTATGCATGACTCACAACATGCGCACACACAGACAAAAATTGGCATACACAGGCATAGACATCCACACATGCACGCACACTGACAGATAGACATAAAGGCACACAAAGACACACACATACACAGAGAGAAAGATACATATGTATATATATATACAGACAATGACACAGATATGCACATTCATATTCACAGACACACAAAGACAGACACATTCATACACAAAGGGCATACACAGGAATAGACAGACACATATATACACAGATACCTAGTGCATACACAGATATACACATATACATATGCAAAGAAGAACATGACACAGAGATATACACAGAGACTCAGAGACATAGAAACAGATGCACACACATGCTCACAGACACGTGCACACACAGACATGTGCATAGACACACACATATGCACATGCTGATATAAGACACATAGATACACAGACACACCAGATATGTACAAAGACACACAGGCATGCTTAAACATAGACACACATACACAAGACACAGAGATGACATACATGCACATATAAGCACACATGGACATTACACAGACATACAGACATAAACAGACACACAAATATATATACAAGGACACACCTAGTGCACACACAGATACACAGAGAGACATGTACCAAGACACATGACACATACATAATTTCACAGAGAGATACACACAGACTTACCTAGACATATTCATACTCAGACCCATGTGCATAGACACATTTGCACACAGAGGCATATACAGATACACACAGACATATATACAAAACACATATGGTACATACACACAGAAACACACAAAGACTTACATATATATACATAGAAACAAAGGCACACACATATGTATATAAACACACAGAGACAATGACACAGACATATAGACAGACACACATATATGCACAGACACACCCAGTGGACACATAGATACACAGGCATCTACCAAGCCATACACACGCACTGACAGAGTCACAGACACATGTAGAGATACATACACACAGATATATACACAGGTGAACACATGCGCACAGACACAACATACAGATGCACAGATACAGAGACACAGATACATAAGCACAATCACACTGACATGGACATAGACACACATATATACAGACAGAGACACACAAATGCACATGCACACAGAGACACATTTAGACATATACAGACACAGACACACAGCATATACACAGACACACAACAGATACACACAGACATATACATAGACACACACCCACATACAGAGACAGGCACATATGTTCACATACAAACAAAAACACAAACACATAGTGACACACAGATATATACATAGACACAAGTTCACAATCGCACAGAAACACATGGGCATATGCTCGGACACACACATGCACATGGACACATGAACATAGACATATAAATATACAGATATATACCCACAAATACACACATGCCCATACACACAACACCAACACATGTGGGATACACACATGTGGGCACACAGAAGATAAAATACATATACAGAAACACATTATGTACACAGAGACACAAATATGTCTACACATAAACACACTGACATAGACACACACATATGCAAAAGACACAGAATATATATAGACACAAACACATGCACACACAGACATATACAGAGACACACACAAATACACCTGTACACACAAAACACAGACAGATACACGGATACTCACATATGGTTAAACAGAAACACACATGCACACAGAGAATCACATATTCACTCACAGAGAGATATACAGATGGACACATACATACACACAGACATGCACATATATTCACAGATACAACATCACACACATATACATAGACACACAATGGTACAGATATATAGACACACAGGTATAAATTCAGACAGACCACACACAGACACATAAAAGCACAAACAGAAATGCACAGACACACAGAAATAGACACACAGACACACAGTAAATTTATACAGACACCCCAGTGCACGGACAGATACACAGACAGACATAAGCACACACATAATCGCACACAGACTCACCCAGATATATACACAGACACACCCACATGCAACACACAACACGTTCTTACACACAGACAACATGTGTACACACGGACACATAGACACAGACTGTCACATATATAAATATGTCACACAGATGCGCATACACAAGCATTCATAGACATTTGCAGACACAACAATGTGCACATACTGACACAGGGACGCATAGACACAAAGATACACATATATACATAGTCACAGACACTAGACACAAACATTCACAGAATTATACTCAGACACACATATGTGCACACACAAACCCACACAGACATATAGATAGACACACAGACACTCAATAAATTTATACAGACACATCCAGTGCACACACAGATACACACGGGCATATGCGAAAATACATATGCACAGAGATACACACGCAAAGACTCAGACACATACACAGACCTATACCCACATACACCAACTCACAATAGGGATTTAAACAGACTCACAACGTGTGCACACCCAGACAGAAACAGACATATACACAGACATACAGACATAATCGTAGCCACACACACAGACACACAGACATGTGCAGACACAGACATATACGTACAGGCACATGTGTATACAAACACACAAATATAGATACAGATACACACATATCCACACACTGACACAGACACAAAGACACACAAAGCTATGGATACAGACATATACACTGACACACATGCACACACAGACAACAGATCCGCACACACTAACTCATATACACAGACATAGATACATACAGATACAAACATGCACACACTCAGACAACACATATACACAAACATAAACACATGCACACACACAGTGATACCGTAACACATAGAGACATATACACAGACACTGAGAAACACAGAAGCAAACAGATGTATACACAAACAGGTATATTCAGACAGACACGGACACAAACAGAGACATATACACAAACACAAAGACATGTACATAGACACATGTATACAGATAGCAACACACATATACATAAACACACAGCCACATGCACACACAGATATATACATGGACACACAGACTCACAGACACACAATCAAATGTACACATAGAAACACATGCATACATACAAGTGACATATATATGTATATATGTATACATACACACATATACGAAGATACACAATGGCATGACACATGTGTACAGAAACATACAGACCCATGCACAAAGAGACACATACAGACATATATAGAGACACACACGTGCACACACAGAATGACACAGACATACACACAGACACCAGGCATACACACACTCAAAAGACATATACATAGATACAGCAACACGCACACACAGACATATACACAAGCACAACACATATATAGCCATAAACACATACATACAGAGACATATACTCAAGCATATATACTCATAAGCACACACAGACAACACAGATATATGCACACATATTTGCACAAGTACATGAACACACAGAGATACAGACTCACATAAACATATACACAGACACATTGCATGCAACACAGTCACAACACGAACTTTTGCCACAATCATAACATGCACACACAGATGCACAAGACATGTACACAGCCACACACACATGTAAACACACAGACATATACACTGACTAAATACACACAGACACACACGTATACAGACACATACATGCACATACACTGATCGAGTCACATAGACACCCAAGCGCAGACATACTTATAGACGCCACATATATACAGAGTCACATCCACAGTGACACTAACATACACACATGGGCATATACATAGACACACACAAACAGACATGCAAATATATACACACAGAAACACCCAATACACACACAGATACACATAGTCATCTTTAAAGACACACACACAGACTCAGACAGATGGCACAGACACACACCCACTACAACAGTAACAACACGGATTTATACGTACTTACAACATGCAGGCATATACACAGACATACAAAGAAATAGACACACACATGTGCACACACATAAACATGTAAACTGACACACATGCACACACACTAACACACATAGACACACAAGACACACAGACATATTCACGAACACAAATTCACACATATATACATAGAGACACAATGATACAGACATACAGACACACAGTCATATATGCAGACCACACACACACAAGCACATAGACGTATACACAGATATGCACAGACAGAGATATATAGACAGACACACAAATATATATACACAGACACACCCAATGCACACACAGATACACAGACAGGCATATGTGAAACCATACACATCATCACACACAAACTCACACAGACATATACACAGACACCCACATGCAACACACAACTCGGTCTTATACACAGATAACATACCCACACACAGACATAGGCATATGCGGACACACACATAGATACTGTCACACACAGGCGCACACAGACATACAAGACATTCATAGACAAATGTGCACATACCGACTGAGACACATAGACACAAAGATACACACATATATACATAGACACAGCCACAAGACAGAAGCATACACAGACACACACATGTGCGACCGCAAGCCCACACAGTCATATACAGACACACAGACATATAGCAGACACACAGACACACAGTAAATTAATACTGACACACCCAATCCGCATGCACATGCATATGCATAGACACACATATGCATAGACACACAGAGATACACGCAGACTCAGACATATACCCAGAATCATACCCATATGCAACATGTCACAACAGGGTCTTATACACAGACTCACAACATGTGCACATTCAGACAGACAGAAACAGATATCTACACAGGCACACAGAAATATACATAGCTACACACACATGTGCAAACACACAGAGACATACATAGACACATGCTTACACAGACACATACATATACACAGACATACACATGTTCACACATTGACAGACACAAAGACACAAAGCCATGTACAAAGACAGAAGCGTGTATACAGACACACATATACACAGATATATAGCTAAACACACAGAGACACAGATATATACACTCTGAAACACCCAGTGCACACACAGATACACAGGCATACACACAGACAACACCCACAAGCAACACAGTCACAACACGAATTTTTACACAGACTCACGATGCATGTACCCTCAGACACAAACATATATACAGACACACAGACATCGCACACATACAAGCATACACAGACGTAGATGTATACACAGACACACCCAATGCTTGCAAAAATAAAACACTGAGACATATAAAAAGACACACACATATGTAGACATAGGTACAGATTCACAGGCACCCTAATGTAGCACTGTCACAACTTGTACTTATACACACAACATTCACACACATAAAAATTGACATATTCAGAGATACACATAGACATAGAGACAGCCATACACATATGTGTGCGGACACATATACACAGACATATACAGATGCACACTTATACACAGACACAGATGCACACACAGACACACACAACATATACAGAAACACATGTACACAGAATTATGCACAAATGCCTACACTTACAGAAAAAGACAGACATACAGATATATAAACAGACGCACACAAATACCACACACATACACAAACACACATATGCAGGCACACAACAGACATACACACAGACATATCTAGACACTCATGCATGTGCACACACTGACACACAGACAGACACAGACACACAGACACATACTACACTGGTGTGTGTGTCTGTGTGTCTGTATATGTACATACATACAGAAACACATGAGTACATGCACAGACAATAAATATATGTACACAGGCAAACAGGCACTGATAGGCATACAGACACACACCTAGAGACACATGAACATATATACAGACACACATGTATACACAGACACAGAAATAAACATGCTATATATACAACAGACATATATACAGAATTAGACATACACAAACATATACACAACACATAACATATGTACACCCACTGACACAGTGAGGCACACACAGACACAAAAGCACACAGACATATACACAGACACACAGATACACAAGATATATACATAGACACACAACACACATGAGCAGTACACAAAACACTCACATGCAGATATATACACAAACACTACACAGATTTAGAGACATAGAGCCAGAGACACATATATAAAGACATGCCCTTGCGTACACACAGACATATACACAGGCACATACATGCTCACAGACATATGCAGATAGAGGCACATGGATATATACACACAAGACATACACAAACATATACACACAGACATATACACAGACACACAGAAACACACATGCGCATACAAACACACAGAGAAGATGGATAGACTTACATACAGACAAATGCTCACACAGACACAAACAGACATATTTACAGACAATGTACTACAAGAGCAAACACAGACATACACTGACACCGATGCATACATGACATAGATATGCACAGACACAGACATATAGAGACATACGCACACAAGATACACACAAGACATATACACAGATACACATACACACATATACACATAGACATCTACACAGACACACATGTACGCAGACACAGACATATACACAGATACAGAGACACAAACATATATATAGACTCAGAGAAAATGGACTCACATAGACACAGACATGTACATAGCCACACACGGACCTTCACACATGCACACACAAACATACTGATACATACAGACATTTACACAAAAGCACACATACCCAGACATACAAACACAGGCAAATAAACAGATGAAAACATGTGTGCACACACTTATGCACACACAGATACACAAGACACACACCCACATGCATATAGAGAGACATACAAAGACATGTACACACACAGAAGCACAAAGTCATATACAGACAGAGACACAGATATTTGCATAAACATACAGATTCATGAACAGACACACAGATATATTCACAGACATGCAGACATAGACAGACACAAACAGACATATACAAAAGGAGACAGACACACAGACATATACAAACGCACACAAACAGACATATATGCACAGAGACCCACACAGACATACAGAGACACAGTTCACACACAAGCACACAGAAACAAACAAATATACAAAGACAATCAGAGACACACAGATCTATGCATAGACACAGAGACACACACACATAAGCAAACATCTAGACAGACACAGACGTAGACAGACACAGACACACACAGACATACACACAGACACACCCAATGCATGCACAGATACACACACAGAGACTTATATAAAGACACACACATGCACACATAGACATAGATACAGACAGACTCACACAGACAGACACAGACATTATCCCACATGCAGCACAGTCACAGCATGAAATTATGTGCAGGCTCAAAACATGCACACACAGATACAAAATTGATATACACAGAAACATATGGACATCCACACACAGATGTGCAAGACACATACTCACAGACATATATGCAGACACATTTCTACACAGACACAAATACACATATAGACATATACACAGGCACATAGATACACAGAATTATACACAGATGCATACACTCGTGCACAAAAAGACACACAGACACAACAGACATATACAGAGACACACACACATAACCACACACAGATATATATATATATATATATATATATATATACTCAGACAGATACAGAGACACATGCAGATACACAGAGCAGACATGTACACACAGAATGAGACACAGACCTAATCCACACACACACGCATGTGCACACACTGACAGAGACATCCAGACACACAGAAACACATACAGACACACATAGAGACAAACAGACATATACACAGACACTATATACTTAGACACCTGCACACATAGAGCTACAAACATGCACACACACACGGACAACAAAGACATGTACACAAGCACACAGACATGTTTGTATGTCTTTTTGTGCATAAATCTGTATGTCTTCAGTATAGGCATCTGTGTATAATTCTGTGTATCACACACAAACATACACAACATATGCAGAGTCAAACACATGCACTCCCACAGAGACATCAAGAGCACAGTTTACATACAGATATATACATAGCAACACAGACACAGAGACATATACAGACACACACAGATGCATAAACATGCACACATAACAGACACACATACAGAATAGACACACAGACATATACACAACACACACATGTGCAACCACTGACAGACACACAGATATATACTTAGACATACAACACACACATGTGCACAGACACATGAACACACAGACATATAGACACACATACTCATATATAGATATATATGTACTAATGCACATATATATACAAATACACATGCACTAAACAGATGTGCAGACACATACCCAGAGACACACACATATTTAGACATACCCTTGTGTACCTACAGACAGACATATACACAGACACAAACACATGCAAACAATCAGACACATACATACAGACATATACACAGAATACACACACGCACACAAAGACATAACACAGGCACACATATGCACACAGACATACACAGACTTACACACACATGCACACAGACGTATTTAGGCACAGTACGCGTGTGAACACAGACTTATACACTGACACAGATGTACACATGACACCGAGACCCACATGCACACAGAAACCCACACAAGGACACATACACTCAGATACAAGCATACACACATACACTTAGACATTTATACAAAGCACAGAGTGCACACACAGATATACACATATACTTAGACTCACACACCATATACATAGATGTATGCACACACAAACATACTGACACACAGACATACAAAAAACACAGACACACACAGATATATAAACCCAGATACATAAGCACAGATGAACAGATGTGCAGACACAGACACAGAGAGACTCGCAATCACATACACACCCACAGAGACACACACACACACACATAGACATCCAGACATATGAACACACATAAAGATACATACATGGACATATAGACACAGACATACACAGGTACACAAAAAAAGATACACAGACACAGTGTATACACAAGCACTAATAAATACAAATATACACAGACACACAGATATATGCATAGACACAAACACATGCACACACAATCAGAGACATACACAAACATACACAGACCAAAACAGATCCACACACATGCACATACACAGGTACTCAGAGACATATACAAAGACACAGAGACGTGCACAGGCATCTACACAGATACAGAGTACAGTCACGCTGACACACACAATGCGCACAAGCAGACATACAGACACACAGACATATACACAGAGAACACACACATGCACACATGGAGACATACACAGAGAGACATATGGCGTGTGTGCACAAACAGGCATAAAGACACACATACATTTTCACAGACAAACCCACTTGCACACACACAGACATACACAGACATATGCACATACACACAGACATATACACGGACACACTGCAAACAGACACAAATAGATATGTATACAGACATACAGATATAAACAGAGACAGATAGGGTCATATACATAGACACACAGTCACACTCACACAGGCAACATAAAAGTCACAAACATACACAGACAGACAGACACAGATATATACACATACATGCAGACATATTCACAGAAAAATACTGTAAACATACAGACCCAAATACATCCTCAGACACACATGCAGACACAGAGAAACACAGACATATAGAAACACACATGTACACATATACATACATACACACAAATATACACAAGTAACAGATATATACACATGGACTCTTGACACACAGACATATTCACAGAAATATACCGACATGCACACACACATAGACAAAACACGAACATATACACAGACACATACAAAGGTACAAACACATGCACTTACACAGATATATACACAATCTCATATGTTCACATACAGCGAGACTCACAGGCACACATGTACACAGAGACATACAAACAGACATACACAAACACATACCAAGGTGTATACACACTCACACCCAGATATATAAATAAGAGAGACTAGTCTGAATTTAGGCTCCATTTTAGAATCTTACACATTGATTTTAAAGAATAATTTGCACATTTTAATATTTAAAATTTGCACTGTCACACTGTTGTCCACTGTTCATCGATTTGTTCGAATGGGCTCCAGTAACATCTCCATTTTGAGATTTGTTGTTACTGTTTTTGGCATATCGAATGCGCCACAGGGAGCTTGCCAGGCTCTGGCATGCGATTGAGATAGTCTTGGTAGCTTGCCAGGCTCTCCAAGAGGGAAGGAGGAATCATGTCTGGGTCGACCGCATGCAAAGCAAACGCCCTACCCACTGTGCTTTCGCTCCAGTCCTACATTTTAATATTATTATTAATATTTCAGTTTTTTAACTCATACATGGTGGTGGTCAGGGCTTACTGCTGGCTCTTCTCAGGAGTCACTCTTGGTGAGGAGGGGGTCCTGGGGGTTGTCGGGGATTGAACCTGGGTCTGTTGCATGTAGGACAGACAGACGCCTTCCCCACTCTCCTGTGGTTCCGACCCTAGTCCCGATCTGTATACTTGACTGGGTCTTCTAAGCTGCTCTATAAGCTGTGTGCTGAGTGTCCCTTCCTTGCAGTGGGGTCTGTGTGCCAGAGTCTTCGTGCTTTCTCCCCCAACTGCAGACTCACCTCATGCCGGAGTGTATAGAAAAGAGGCAGCCGTTTCCTTGTCATGGGAGGCCCGGTCTTTTGGGTCCCCCTGAACGAATCTTTCTTCTCCTAACTTGACTCAGAAGGTAGGTAGAAAAGTCTCTTTTTCCTCAAGAGGTGGTTGTGTTTTCTTTTAGTGGGGGATACGGGAGTAATTCTGGGTTACACATATATACAGAAAAACACAGACACACAGACATGCACACACAGAGACACACACAGAGACTCACCGATATATAAATAGACATGCACACACAGGCATAACCAAATAGACACAGACATACATGCAAACATTAACACAAAACACACACAAACATGCACATACACAACACAGACATATACAAAAGAGAGAGACAGATATATAGATACACACATATGCACATAAATATACTCCCATTCGCACAAACACTTGAAGACACAGATACAGACAGGCATATACAGACACCCATATGCACACACACCCTTTTGCATATACACATATATACAGACATACAAAGAGACAGAACAGATCCAT
Organism: Sorex fumeus; assembly: GCF_029834395.1. NCBI lineage: Eukaryota > Metazoa > Chordata > Mammalia > Eulipotyphla > Soricidae > Sorex > Sorex fumeus. The sequence goes on from NW_026606076.1 coordinate 7,002,732, forward strand.
AGGCAGACACATGTGGACATGTACACAAATACATATACAGAGACACAAAGATGTATACACACTGACACACAAAGATACTTACAGACATGCACAGACAAAACCCACATACATATACATGAAGACATGCAAAGACATATGTACAGACACATGTACACACAAACACACAGACACACATGCATCACACAGACATGAACAGCCATATAAACAGATACTCAGATATATACACAAGTATACACATACACACAGAGAGACAAACAGACATTTACACAGACATACTCAGTTGTCTTAGAAATAGCTAAGAGGACGAAGAACCTCTGGCTTCGGGCACATCTCTTAGATTCCACTCTTCTTCCTGCATTAACATACACCTCAGAGACCTGGGCCCTACGCAAACAGGATGAGAACGCTATTCATGTCTCCCAAAGATGAATCGAAACAGCTATGCTCGGACACCATTGGGCCACACTAGCACGCGACAGGGACAAATGGAGATGTTACTGGCGCCCGCTCAAGCAAATCGACAATTAACAGGAAGTCAAGTGATCAAGTGATACACAATTGTTAAAACACAGACATATAGACAGAAACAGAGACACACAGCTGTATTCAGAGACACATAGGCATATATACAGAAACACATGCACACACACAACACAGACAATTACAGAGACACACACGTAGATGTACACACAGAAATGCGTGCACAGTCACATACAGAGACATGGGTATATACAACAGAGACACACACATGGGCACACACAGACAGTCATACACAGACACACACAGATGCACACATACATAGACAAAGACATGCACACATAGACATATACATAAAAGACACAGATACATAGACATGCACACAAAGGCAACAGATATATACATCGGCACATACAAGGTTACATACATGCAGACACAGACTCACAGATTTATACACAGACTCACAGACATACACAGATACAAAAGACATACACGCAGAAACATACACGGCCAAACACAGATACACACACCAAATGCACACAGAGACAACAGACAATACAGAGACACATGTACATAACATACAGATACACAGGGAGACATAAATATATACATAGACATACAGACTTATGCACACAAAAACACACATGCTCACACAGACATACAACAGATGCACTCACAGACACATACAGGCATACACACTAACAGATACATAGACATGTACAGACACACAGACATTTACTGAGAAACACATAGATATATACACAGACACACCTAGACACACACAGGCACACACACATGCACAAATGGACATAACTCACATAGACAGAGACACACATGCTCACATACAGACATAAAAGCAGACACATAGTGACACAGATATATACATAGACACAAGGTCTCAATCACACAGACACACATGGACATATGTTCAGACACTCAGATGCACACAGATGTATAAATACACAGATACACACAGATCATTTTCACACACATAACACAGACATATACACACAGGAATGTACACACATGTGGACACACATGCACACGCTAGACAAAACACACATACAGAGATACTTCGTGTATACAGAGACACAAAGACATATACTGACAAACACCCTGACATATACACACACATACGATCACAAAGACACACAAAGATATAAACAGACATATACAGAAACACTAAAATACACCTGTACATACCAGACATATACACAAATACACACATATGGACAAACACACCTACTTGTACCCACAGCAGGCAGTGGAGGCAGAGTGGTGAAAAAGAAAGGAGGCAACATAAGAACAGGAGGTGGAATTGGAGGTACGGAGCCAGAAGAAGGAGTTGGAGGAGGAGGAAGGAGAAAACAGATGGAGGAGGAGGTGATGCTGGGAAGAAGAAAAGAAGAGCAGGACAACGTCGAGAAGAAAGATGTCAGAAGAAGATGAAGGGGACATCAGAAGAAGTGTCTGTGGGAACAGAAATTTGAAGAAAAGATGAATCGGAAGTAAAAGAGGAGACAGAAATGGAGGAAACACAAAGAAGTTAGAATCAGAGGAGGTGTAGGTGCATAGGAGATGAAGAAAATGGGCAGAGGATGGGGTGGTGGAGGGAAGAAGAAAAGAAGAGGACGAGTTTGAGGAGACGTAATTCGAAGAAAAGAAGACGGCATAGAGGAGTCGAGGCAGTGAAAAAGAACCCCTCAATGGGGCTGAGTGATAGCACAGCGGGTAGGGCATCTGCCTTGCACGCGGCCGACCCGGGTTCGATTCCCAGCATTTCATAGGGTCCCCCGAGCACCACCAGGAGTAATTCCTGAATGCATGAGCCAGGAGTAACCCCTTAGCATTGCCAGGTGTGGCCCCAAAAGAAAAAAAATAACCTGTCAATGACGAGGAGGTATAGAACCAAGAGGAGGAGTTGGAGGAGGAGGAGGGAGAAAACGGGTGGAGGAGGTGGTGGCAGGAAAAAGAAGAGAAGAGAAGGATGAGTTCTAGGACAAGAGGAATTGAGAAGAACTGAAGGGCTGCAGACTATGGGGGTTGCAGTTGAAAATGGAACAGGGGAACATCAAAACAAGAGGACTGGAGGGTACGGAGGAAAAAGGAGGAGGTGAGGAGGAGGAGGAGGAGGGAAGAAAAAGAAAGCAGGCGGAGGAGGAGGTGGTGTTGGGAAGAAGAAGAGCAGGACGACGATGACGAGGAGAACTTGGCCAGAGGGTGAAAGGGACCTGAGAAGAAGGGGCGCATGTGGGAATTGGCATTTGAATTTGTGAATGGAATCTGTGAGGAGGAGGGACAGGGACGTATGGGGAGAAGGAGACCCTGAAGGAAGAAAAGACGGTGCGGAAGTAGAAGAGGAGACAGAAAAGGAGGAAACGCAAAGGTGTTAGAACGACGGAGGCGGAAGAGCATAGTAGATGAAGAAAACAGGCGGAGGACCAGGTGGTGGAAGAAGAGTAGAAGCGGACGGTTTCGAGGAGAGGTAAGTGGAAGAAAAGATGTCAACCTAGAGGAGGTGAAAAAGAATCCCTCAGTAAGAGGAGGACTAGGAGGTACAGACCCAAAAGATGATGGAGGAGGAGGACGGAGAGGGAGAAAACTGGCGGTGGAGGTGGTGGAGGAAAGAAGAGAGAAGAGGAGGAGGCGTTTGAGAATGAGGGGTAAGTACAAGAACTGGAAAGCAGGAGACAATGGAGACTCATGACGTCACTTCCGCTGACTGTTAGCGCCGTGCGCATGCGTGGTGGGAGCCCGAGCAGGTGCGTTAGAAGCGCGGTGTGGAGCATCGGGGATGGTATGCGGGGCCTGTCAGGGCGCGGGCCGTCAGGGGTGTGAGAGCCTGTGAGGGGCGCGGAGTCTGTCAGGGCGAGGGGCATCAGGTGTGTGAGACCCTGTCAGGGACGCGGGGTCTGTCAGGGCGGGGGACATCAGGTGTGTGAGACTCTGTCAGGAGCATCGGAACGAGTCAGGGGCGCGGAGTCTGGCAAGGAGTGGGGCGTCAGGGGTGTGAGACCCTGTCAGGGGCGGGGGCTCTGTCCGGAAACGGGGCGTCAGGTGCGTTGAAACCCGGGGCGCAGAGCGTGTCAGGGGGCGCGGGGTCTGTCAGGAAATGGGGCGTCAGGGGCGCCAGAGTGCGTCACGGGCGCGGGATCTGTCAGGCTGCGGGCTGTCAGGGGTGTGAGACCCTGTCTGGGGCGCGGGGTCTGTCAGGGCGCGGGACATCAGGTGTATCAGGGGCGCAGGGTCTGTCAGGAAACGTGGCGTCGGGGGCGTCGGGACGCGGACGTCAGGGGTGTCGGAACACGGGGCCGCAGAGTGCGTCAGGGATCGAGGGCTCTGTCAGGAAATGGGGGTCAGCCGTGTCAGAAAGTGGGCTCTCAGAGCCAGGAGAGCCACCGAAAGCCCCGAGAGTCACCGCATTTGGCCCAACTCCCCCGCCTCCACGAGAAAGGAGATGCCAGTCGGGGTCCCACTGTAGCTGACAGATGTGCCTACAGGGGTGCCTGCGAGGGGGCGCAGAGAGAAAAGAGCCCCTTTGTTTGGGCCTTCAGACTCAGGGCGCCTTGGAGCTCCCAGCAGCACCAGGGGGAGGAGTCTGAGTCCCCAGCCTTGCTGCCTGATGGAACACCTGTGTTGGGGGATTTGCAAGGGAAAGGGGAAAGCGAGGGCTGGAGGGGCTTTGGCCTGGATCCCAGGTGCATCCCTTTGCACGGGAAGTGCCGCTGTTTGCGCTCTGGCTGGGATCCCCAGTGGTGGGGCCCGCCCTGAAGTCACCGTGTCCAGTGGTGCCTGCCCTCATTCCAGCCCGTCTGCAGTTACAGAAATTAACGGTGGCAATCCAGACCAGTTCCATTCAGGCTGAGGCATTTTCTCTGTTTGGAGCATTTAGGGCTCTGATACCAGGGGCTCTTTGCCAGGGTTTCCCCATTTCCTAGGCACATACCTTGTTGTTTGGGGGAAGAGTTGAAGAGAAGGATAAATCCTCACTCACCCTGATTTGGGATGTCACTTTGCACAAGCTGGACCCACGCATCCCCCTGGGTCCACAGAGCCTTTGGCACTGTGGGCAGTGGAGTGAAATGTTTACTCGGTGGGTGTTTATAGCAGACTCTCCCCTCTGTTCCCTGGGAGCCAGCAAAGCTAACCCCCACCCTGTCTCCCTGTTAGAACAGCCTGTTATCTCTCAGCCTCCCAAGAGAAAGGGCTGGCCAGAAGGCTGGGACATAATTTAATTCATCACCCTAAAGTATGGCCTTGGGGAAACGACACACTCCCTCGGTTTCCAAGGGAGCCCAGAGCTGTGTCGCTATGGGGACCCTGAGACTCCCTGCAGTCAGCGGGCAGCTCCACTGCTGTCTGAGGCTGTGCACATCCACAGCATATGGTGGAGAAAGCCATTCCCGAGACCAGCCTGGCAACTTGCCTTCATCTCTGGGCTTTGCCTCCAGTTGAATTTCTGCCTTGTTGCCAGCTACTCCTCTTCCTTTACCTGCTGTGGCAGAGGAGACACAGGGCACTGCCCACTGTACCGGCATGCCCAAACATGGGCAATGTTGGAACAAGTGTCTGTGTTTGCTTGGTTGGTTTTGTTTTGGGGACATACCCAGTGATGCTCAGGGCTCACTACCGACTCTGTACTCAGGAATCACTCCTGGCGGTGTTTTGGGGGACCATATGGGGTGCCAGGATAGAACCCCGGTCAGCAGTGTGCAAGGCAAGTATCACATCACTCCAGCCTTGAGCGCATGTTTTAATACGGTTTAAAAGCAGCAGAGGCCAGGGAGATAGTAGATTGGGGAGGGTGCTTGCCTTGCCTGTGACCAATGTGGATTCAATCTCCCGCATCCCACATGGTCCTCTGGGCCCCTCCAGGAGTGACTGCTGAGCACAGAACTAGGAATAAGCCGTGAGTACTTATTCCACCGCCACCAAAAACCAAAAATTAAGAAACAAACAAAATCCAAAACCGACCTCGTCTCCCCCCAAAATTGGGCAGTCAAGCAGACTTGGGGATTGAGATGGACCTGAGCCCCGGTTTGACACATGGAAGCACCAGGTTCCATCACTGGTATGTCATGTTCCTTTAATCAGGAGTGGCCCCCGGCTCAGAAAATAGAGCCATAAAAGCAGAAGTGACTTGCAACAGACTTCAAGTCGTGGTTCTCACCTTGTGAGTTCTGCCTTCTGCAGGAGACTTTGTGGCAGTGTCTGGGACAGTTTTGGTGGTAACAATTGGATGGGGAACTCCTTTTGTCATAGGGATGTTGCTCAAGGACTCAGGAAGCACAGGCTGACCCATAACAAAGAATCCTCCAGTCCCAAACACCAGTAGTGTCGGAGTTGGCTTCAGTGAAAAAATATTAAAAAACAAAAACCAAATTTGTATCTCCCCCTACCCCCAGTTCCATCCCACAGCCAGAATCATGTGGTGTGATTTCTTCTCAAGGAGACGCTCCCCTGTGTTCCAGTTTAGAGTATTTGTCAGGGGAGAACAGCGCCCCCAAGGTGATAATGGGGGTGTGTGTGTGCTTGTAGGTTTGGATTTTTGGGTCACAGTTGGCGCTGCTCAGGATTTCTTCTTGGCTCCATTCTCAGGGGCTATTCCTGGCTGTGTGTTTAGGAATCAGTCTACTTGGCTCAGGGCAGCAGATGAGATGCTGGGGGTCGAACTCACGTTAGCTAGTGCAAGGCAAGCACCCTCCCCACTGGACTAGCACTATATCCACTACGGATTTGTTTCTTATGAAAGGAGTCAGGACATTGACTTCTTTGAGGTTCCATAAAAGGAGAAGAAAAAAGAAACGGGGTGTTGGCAATGTCTATGGGGGTACAGTTTGGTTCTTCATCTTCACTGCATGTTAAAATCCCCGGGAGCTTTCAAACTGCGCTGTTTGTCCACATCCCAGGCCAAAGAAATCTGCATCTGCACGTCAAGGCCCAGGGCCCAGATATTGTCATGTAGGGTAGGACCCAGGGGACCAGAACATTTCAGTATGTGTTTGTTGTGTGTGTGTGTGTGTGTGTGTATTGGGGTTGGGAGGATAGGGCGGGCTCAAGGGTGTGCACAGTTGACAAGAACGAGCACAAGCTGCATCCTGGATGGTTTCTGCTTTCTCTGGTGACAGTGACAAAACCGAGAGATGGGGCCAAGGAGCAACATTTCTAAGAAACAGAAGTCTGTGCAGGAGGGAGCACGGCAGGGTGGAGGTCCTGGGCGGATGTGGGTCAGGAGTGCCAAGTGAACCACAGGGCTGGGGTGGAACACTCAGCACTGATGGAGAAGGGGAGCCAGGAGGAGGAGAGGCTATGGGCTCAGACAGCACCTTTGTCTCACACTTCTTTCTTGCTTTTGTTTTTGGGTCATCTCTGGCCTTGCTCAGGGCTTGCTTACTTCAGCCTCTGTGCTCAGGGAACACTCCTGGTGGACTCGGGGGACAGTGTGTGATGCAGGGGATGGAACGCAGGTTGGTCACGTGCACGGCAAGCATCCTAACCACTGTCCTATCGCTGTGGGCCCCTCGAAACTATTCTGATCCTCACTTCCCTGGCGACCTGCCATGCATCCAGGAAGCTGGTTTAGAAGAGGGGAGTGGGTTTAAAAGAGGGGAGGGGAGTGGCTTGCGAATCACAGGGACATGAGTCTCTCCTCCAGGAGTTGAGTAATAGACACCTGTGCACTGTCACCCTCAGCTGTATGAGGGCTGTCTCCTCTCACCCCCACCGCGCCCTCTGCCCTCTGCCCCCTGCCCCCTGTGCACTGCAGCACTCTGGTGTATGAGGGCAGTCTCCCCATCCCTACCCCAAGCCCTGCTCTCTGCTTTCTGTGCCCTGGGCACTTCAGCGGTCAGCTGTCCCAGGGCAGTGTGCCTCTCCCCTTCTGCTGCCCTTCCCAACCAGGAGCAGCATCTCATCTGTGCTTCTGTTGGCTGGGAGCTGAGTGGTGGCCACTGAGGAGTGACCATCGTTGGTAAAAGTGGCAGGGGTGCAGCAGTAGGGGTGATTTCTGTGGGGTCCCTTAGTGACAGTTCTTCTGCTGTATCTCAGAGACCTACTCGGGGCCTGGAGATGCTGGAAACTTCTAGGCTGCACACTAGCTTTAGCAGTGGACATTGGAGTCTGGGGCATCATGTCCAGGTTGTGCTTGGTTGAGGCCGGCGTCTGGGTAGCACGGGCTCAGGGCCAGAACCAGTCCCTTCCCATTGGCGACCAGCACCGTGTGTCTTGGCCAGTGCCTGAGTCTGTTCCGCAGACAGAACGTTTCCAAAATCAGGTGGGCAGGAGGGAGAAAACGTCACTCAAGTGATCCCTTGGTTGTGAATTCAGCAGTAGCACTGTAGCACTGTCCTCCCATTGTTCATCTATTTGCTCGAGCAGGCCCAGTAACATCTTTATTGTGAGACTTGTTGTTACTGTCTTTGGCATATCGAATACGTCCTGGGTAGCTTGCCAGACTTTGCCATGCGGGCAAGATACTCTCAGTAGCTTGCTGGGCTCTCCGAGAGGGGTGAAGGACAGGCCGGCCATATGCAAGGCAAACTCCCTACTGCAGAGCTGTCGCTCCAGTGTAGGTGGAAATTCAAGGTGAAAAAAAGTGAAGGTGATCCCACAACCACCACCATGTAGAATCATTCAACTGCCCAGCTTTATGATTAAATCTCGAAAGGGGGTTTTTGGGAAAAGGAGCACAATGGGGGAGGGAAGTGGTGGGATTGGATTATTGAATGCCCATAACCAATGCCTCATGAACAGCTCTGTAAACCATGGTGTATAAATAACGGGAGGAAAGTGAAAGTGCTAAGTCAAAAAATTGCAGGCCAGGAGCTGACTCAGTGGGGGCCCGGCAGCTATGCTTGCTGGTGGTAGGTTCGAGTCTAGCACTTGATATGGTCCCCTGAGCCCATCATTATTATTATTGTTTTATTATTATTGCTGTTGTTGTTTTTGGGTTCTTACTCAGCAGTGTTGTGGGACCCGGGCCACACCCAGTGGTGTTCAGGGACCACCAGGATGGTGATCCTGGAAGAAAGGAATTCAAATGTGCCAAGGACCAGAACCAAGGCATCACACACACCTCATGTGCTCCCTACTATTTGCTGCATCACACAGCTTGTTGTTGCTTTGTATTGGAGGGTTGGTGGCTTGGGCCATGCCTGCCAGTGCTCTGGAGTCCTGACTCTGTGCCTAGGAGCTACTCCTGGCGGTGCTCAGGGGCTGGCTGAAGTGACTGCATGCAAGGCTGGCGCTTGCCTTGTGTGGAGCAGCCCCAGGACTGTGTTCCCTTGTCTCGGGAACCGCATCAAGCCCTGTGTGCTTCCTCACCTCAGACACCCGTGTCCCTGCTGTGTGGCCCCACATCACAGCCCCTTTTCCCTGCCTGTGTGACCTCAACTAAAAGCTCCCTGTCCTGCCTCTTTGACCCCACACCAGCGTCCCAACCCCTGCCTGTGAGGCCACAACAGAGTCACTACTCTTGCCTGCATGAGCTGACCTCAGCGGCCCCCGCCTGAGTCCATGGTACCCCACCTCAGATGTCCTGGTGCATGCCTTTGTGACCTCACTTAAGAGCGACTTGTACCTGAATCTGTGACCCCACAAAGACCCCCACATGAGAGCCATTGTCTCTTGCACCGACCTGCTTCAGAGATCTGGTCCTTGACAGTGTGACCTCACCTCGTATCCCCCTCTCCTTGCCTGTGTGACTTCACCTCAGAGCCCAGGTTTCTGCCTGTGTGACCTCACCTCAGAGCCCTCTGTATAACATCACCTCACAGTCCCCTCCATCCCTGCTTGTGTGACCTCACATCACAGCCCACTGTCCCTTATGTTTGTGATTCAATCAGTGTTGCTTGTCCCAGCTTCTTTGTCCATTTAGAGTTTGATTTCGCCTGTAATGCCCAGAGAAGAACTGTGACCCTTGCAGTCCCTTACCTGACCTTACCTCAGAAACCCGTGCCCTTACCTTTGTTACAACCCCTAGGACCCCATGTTTTTGCCTCTGTGACCTCCACAGGGACTTTTGAGCGTGACCTTTGGTGACACACTTCAGATCCCCATGACTCTGCTTGTGTGACCCCACTTCAGACCTTCTTATCTCTGCTTGTGTGACCTCACCTCAGAGCCCAGTGCCCTTCCCATGTGATCCTACCTCAGAGACCCTTGTCCCTTCTCTTGTGACCTCCCACCTCAGAGCCTTGTATCTTGCAGTTGTGTCCCCATATCAGAGCCTTGTATCGTGCCTGTGTGATCAGAACTCGAACCTCATGTTCTTACTAGTGTGATCATCCACCTCAGATCCAGTCAATGCCACCTACGATCCCCACAGCCTTGCCTGTGAAACCACAACTGAGCATCCCATGTCCCTGCTTTTATGACCTCACCTCAGAGTTGTATGTCCCTGCTTGTGTCACCTCACCTCAGAGCCGTGTACCCTGCTTGTTTATCCCCACTTTAGAGTACCACGTCCCTGCTTGTGTTTGAAGTCCCTGGTCTGCGAGTATACCTCAGTGCGCATATTCCTGACATGTGGCCCACCTGAGTCATTTGCTCCTGCCCGTGGATCCCACTGTAGTGCCCCATGTCCTGCTTGTGTGACATCTCCTCAGAGCCCTGTCCCAACTTGTGTCGCCTCACCTCAGAGCCTTGCTTTTGTGACCCCCCCCATCCCAGAGTTCCATTTCTCCACTACTTTGACCAACCTCAGAGCCCTGTGTCCCTGCCCATGTGACCTCAGATTCCCATGACTCTACATAAGAGACCCTACCTCAGAACTACGTACCCTGCTCTTTGTCCATAATCAGAGCGCATGTCCCTGCTTGTGGGACCCCCCACTTAGAGTCCCACATCATAGACACGTAACCTCCCCTGTGTTCTGTGTCCCTGCCTGTGTGATCTCAGCTTAGATCTCTGTGTCAGAGCTGATGTCAGTGCCCTATGTCCCAAACATGTGACCACTCCTCAGAGACCCTTGTTCTTACTTGTGTGCCCCCTCCGCAGATCATGAGTCCCCAACCATGTGATCCAACCTCAGAGCCCTATGTTCCAGTGTGTGTGACCCTTCCTCAGAGTCCTGTGTCCTTCCAAACTTGAGCGCATCTCAAAAGCCTGTGTCCCTGCCTATGTGACCACACTTCAGATTCCCATGACCCTTCATGTGCGACCACACTTCAGAGCCATGTACCCTGCTTGTGTGTCCCTACTTCAGAGTGCCACATTCCTGCTCGTGAGACCCACAACTGTCTGATGGATCTGTTCTGTGAGGCTGCCTCGATGCCCTGTTTCCCTGACAACTGACCCCTCCTGAGTCATTTGGCCCTGCTAGTGTGATCCTTTCTCAGATCCCCTGGCCCTGGCCCTGTGACCTGTCTCCAGAGCCCTCTCTTCCTGCTTGTGTGACCCTTGCTCAGAGCCCCGAGTCCCTGATTGTGTGACTTCAACTGAGAGCCTCTTACTCTACTCAAAAACCCTTCAACCTCAGAGACCCATGTACTCATCATGTGACCCCCCCAATTTCTTTTCCTTGCCGGGTGATGCCATCTTAGAGCCCTGTGTCCCTGCTTGTGTGACCCCCACTTCAGAACCCATGTCCCTACCTATGTACGCCCTCTTCAGAGACCCGTGCCTCTACTTGTGTGACCTCACCTCCGAACCCCTGTCCCTGCACGTTTGACCCTTGTTGAAAGCCCCTTGTCCCTCTTTCTCAGAGTCCCATGTCCCTGCCTGTGTGACACCTTTTCAGAGCCTGTGTCCTTGCCCATGTGACCTCTTCTCAGACTCCGTGACCCTCCCTGTGTGACCCCTCCTCAGAAGCCCAGGTTTGTCCTCTGTGACCATATTTCAGAGCTCTGTGTCCCTCCCCTGTCACCACACCTCAGAGCCCCATATTCCTGCTTGTGTGACCTGTTTTCCGAACTCCTTGTCTCTCCCTGGGTGACCTCTCCTCTGAGCACCAAGTCCTATTCGTGTGACCCACCTAAGAGCCCTGTGTTCCTACCCTGTGACACTCCGTAACCATCCCTTTGTGACCCTCTGCTTTGTGTCCCTCCCCTGTCACCACACCTCAGAGGCCCATGTACCTACTTATGTGACCCCTCTTAAGAGGCATGTGTACCTCCTTGTGTTACCCTTCCTCAGAGCCTCCTGTCCATCCCTAGTAATACCCCCTTGAGAGCCCTGTGATGCTCCCTGTGTGACCCAATCTCAGAGGTCCGTGAACCTAATTTTGTGACCCCCTCCTCAGAACCCTGTGACCCCCCTCAGGAACCTGTCTTTCCCTGTGTGACCCTTTATCAGAGCCCCATGTCCCTTCCTGTGTGACCCCACCTGAGAGCCTCTGTACCTTCTTGTGCGACCCCTCCTCAGGGCCCTGTATCCTTCCCTGTGTGAGCCCACCTCAGGGCCCCTGTGCCCCCACTTGTGCCACCCCACGTCTGAGTCCATGTCCCTTCCCTGTGTGACCCCACCTCAGAACCGTGACCTTGCCCAGGTCCCGGAGGGCCGGACCGTGGCCCGCCAGCCACTTGTCCGAGAGGAGCAGACCACATCAGGAGGAGGCGAGTGTCCCATCCGCAGGTGATGCTCAGGTTCTGTCAAGGTCAGGATGAGCCCTGGCCTGTGCGGAGCTCAGTCACCCCCTTGAGTCCCTCCCATCCCCTGGGTTTGAGTTCTCCACGCCAACCACTGGCCCCCGGGTCCCAGTCAGCGCGGCCCCTGCAGTGTGGGCTGCTGACGTCGGGGCAATAATCTGTGCAGTCCTCGGAGAGAGGCGGGGGGGGGGGGCCCTGGAGTCCCCCGCCTGCGGCCTAGATGTTTTAAAACAGCTACTGATCCCTCCTCTCCCTACCCCTCCCCTAGGAGTTGATCGAAGTACTTTCAAGTTTTGAACCAGCCCCACTCATGCTCAGGGTCACCTCTGACTCTGCTTTCAGGAGTTACTCCTGGGGGCTGGGGCCAGGTATGGGATGTCAGGATGGAACCTTGTGCCCGCCCACTGTTCTCGGGCACCAGTCCCGCCCCTGTAGTCTCAATCCCAGTGTTGGAGGTGTTTGGAGTTTGGCCTCATGGGGAGCGAGCCCAGGGCTGTCTCTGCCATGCGGATGCCCTGCCGAGCCCCCAGCCCCATCTCTTCCCCTGTTCCTCAACCATTCTGCTGCTTGTCTGGAGCGCACGGTGGTGCTTTAGGTGGGGGAGTGGCCTGGCCTTGGGCAGGGCTGAGTGAGGCTGAGGTTCCCCCGGATGGGCAAGGGCCCTCAGCATGGAGGAGAGGGGAGCCGCGCTGAGCATCTCAGTGCTCAGCATGGGGAGCACTGCAGAGCACTCGGCTCCTCCCTGCCCTCCCTCACCCTGACGGGGCGATGCTCACTCACCTACTCGGAGGGAAAAATCACAGTGCAGGCGCCACACAGGTTGCAACCACTTTATTATAGAACAAACATTATGCTATTGTATTTTCTAAGTTAAACTCTCGGCGAACATATTTCATCGTGTGAATCATACAAAGGAGTTGATCTAAGGTAATTGAGTATTCTCAGCTATTGACCTTATGTGATGACAGTCCCAGTACACTTCTCGTGACACTGTAGGACCAGTGTTCCAATGTTAACCAGGGGAGAAAACTCTGGGGCAGTGGGGAGATGGGTCGGGAGGGAAGGGTGGAGTGGGTGCCCAGATGGTTTCGGGCAAAGCACATGTCCATGGTGGGCAGCAGAGATGGGTACCAGATGATCACGGGGAGACATTTCTGGAACAATATGGATGGTAATATGAGGTGCTGAGAAACCTTTCAGACTGGGGCCCCAGGGTGTCTGAGTGGGGGTGTATGTCCGTGAGGCCTCAGGCCAGAAGGGCCCCATGGGGCAGTAGACCCTGAGCCCTGTGTCCCCTAGCGCCTAAACTTCGGGGCTGGGCCACCCTGACCCTGCTGCCCATATGGGGCAACAAGTGATTGCCAGTGCCACGCCAGGCGGGTGGCACCACCGCTCGAGCCCTGCTGGGGTGCGGTCACGTGTGGAGGCACACGCTGCCATGCAGGTGGGACCTGGTTGGCGCGACCTATTTGTGCCCCCTGGTGCCACACTCGACCCATGGCACTGCTGGTCAGGCCCTGCTGGGATGCGGGCACATAGGGGGGCACACGGTGCCACGCAGGCGGGACCTGGTTGGGGGGAGCCACAAGTGGCTGCTGATACCACATCAGCCGGGTGGCACCACTGGCTGAGCCTTGCTGCGCTGCGGGCACAGGCTGCTTCAGAGTAGCAGGAGCCACAAGTGACCGCTGGTACCATCCCTGCTGGGTGGCACCACTTTTCAAGCCCTGCTGGGGTGTGGGCACATAGCGGGGCACAGGGTGTGACACCTGTGGGATCTGGGTGGTGGGTGCAGGCACAGGTGCCCCCTGGGTACCGCTTGGCCCTGGTGCCTTGGGAGGCACGAGCTGCCTCGGGGGTGCAAACTGGAAGGCTGGCCCGCCCTGGGGACCACTTAGCCCCAGCATGTTGGGAGGCCCGAGCTGCCATGGAGGTGCGAATTGGAAGGCTGGCATGGGTACAGGTGCACCTTGGGTGCCACTTGGTCCCGGCACATTGGGGGGCACGGGCTGTGGCGCTGAAGGGAGCTGCATGGCAGGCACATGCACAAGAGCTCCCTGGGTGCCATTTGGGCCCGGTCCAGCGCCCGGCTGGTGTCTCTTACTTTGTGGGCCTTGCAGCTTCGCCCGGTTGTTTCTCTTCCTCTTCAAGGGCTGCTGCGATATCCCTGCGGCCTGGACGCGGGTCGCCTGGCCCTGGGGTGCAGCCACTGCGGCGCGTGGCTGGGTCACGGGGACGCTGGGTTGATCCACCTCCATCTCGCTGAGTGGTTCCCCTTGGGATTCAGCTTCCATATTGCTGAGTGGTTCCCCTTGGGATTCAGCTTCCATGTCGCTAAGTGGTTCCCCTTGGGATTCTGCATCCATGGACTGAATGCTGCTCCCGCAGGACACAGCTTCCATTGATTCCACGTCACTAAGACAGGCCTGCGTGTCCTTGGTGGACACAACCTGGCCATCATCAGGGGCTTGTGGCCCCCTTATGGCTGCGGGTGCAGCTGGGGCGGGCACTGCCGCCGGGGGCGGAGGTGGAAGGGTCTCCTTCTGGGGCGCTGGGGCTCCCTTCTGGGCTGCAGCGGGGGTCACCACGCGGCCATGAGGGGTCTTCTGGCCTAGCAGGGCCTGACAGTGATGCGTGCCCCTCTGGAAGCAGGGGGCTTTCCGTGGACAGTAGACCACTGCCTCGCCCCAGTCCTCCTCCTGGCGAATGGGCCATCCATGCTGGTCAGAGGGGACTAACTGCGGGCCCTGGGGTCGAGCCCTCTGGCAATAGTGACCCTGGCCAGAGTGCGGGCCAAGCTGGCTATGGGAGAAAGGCCCCTGCCCATAGGCCCCCGTGGGCTGGCCACTGGGCCCTGGCCGTGGGTAGTAAGTTGGTGGGCCGTGTAGATAAGGCCCCGGGTTGTAGAGATAAGGGGCGTGGGGCTGAGGCTGCCCCAAAGAGCTGGGCCCACAGAATCCCCGTGTGCATGGCGCCTGGGCTGGTCACGGCATCCCCAGGTCCTGGTGGAACCACATGTTGTTCAGTCTCTGCGTCATCTCGGGTCAGGACTCTGCAGATCACAGGCCACACTCAGACCCTGGCAGCCCAGAGACGCACACTCCCTCCCTGCCAGTGGGGCCCTTCCTCCACCTTTGGGGTCCCCAGGGGTCACACAAAAACCATTTTATTGTTTGGTCGACTTTGGGGCTACACCTCATGGTGCCCAGGGCTAAGTCCAGGTCTGCCTCAGGGGTCCCTCCTGGTGTGTCTGGGGGCCCATCTCTGGAGCCTGGGAGCGAGTTCGACTCATGCAAGACATGTGCTGTCAGCCCAGAAGACACCTCCTATCTGGGGAGATCCATCCTCCTCCCTACAGGCTCCCTCGACTCCTCCCTCTGGACTCCCACCTTCCTCCTTTGGGATTTCCCACCCTCCTCCATGGGGACTCCCACCCTCCTCCATAGGGGCTTCTTTACCCCCATCTTGGACTCCCACCCTCCTCCCTGGGGACTCCCTCCCTCCTCCCTAGGGGATCCCTGGACACCTCCATCTGGACTCCCAACCTTCTCTCTGGGGACTCCCACCCTTCTCTAGGGGATCCCCTCCCTCCTGCCTCAGGTCTCCCACCCTCCTCCCTAGCAACTCCCAGGCCTCCTCCCTGGGGACTCCCACCCTCCTCCCTACGGGCTTCTCTACCCCCCTCTTGGACTCCCACCCTCCTCCCTAGGGACTCCTTGGAGTCTTCCATCTGAACTCCCACCCTCCTTCCTAGGGGCTCCACTCTCTCCTCCCTCGGACTCTCACCCTCCTTCCTAGGGGCTCCTTGGACTCTTCCCTCTGGACTCCCACCTTCCTACCCTGGGGTTTCCCTCCCTTCTCCCTCGAGACTCCCGTTCTCCTCCCTAAGGACTCCTTGGAGTCCTCCCTCTGGTCTCTCACCCTCCTCCATGGGGACTTCCTCCTTCCTCCCTAGGGGCTCCCTGGAAACCTCCATCTAGACTCCAAACCTCCTCCCTGGGGACTCCCACGCTCCTCTAGGGGCTCCCCTCCCTCTTCCCTCAGGACTCCCATCCTCCTCCCTAGCAACCCCCAACCCTCCTCCCTGGGGACTCCCACCCTGCTTCCTAGTGACTCTCACCCTCCTCCCTAGGTGCTCCCCGCACTCCTCCCTGAGGACTCTCCACCTCCTCCCTAGCTGTTCCCCATTCTCCCTGGGAATTCCTATCATTTTCCTAGGCGCTCCCCTCACTCCTCCCTTAGGGTCCCCCCTCCTTCTGCCCTGGGGCTGCCACGCCCCCTCCCCTGGGGCCTCCCTCCCTCCGGCTGGTCCCGTTTCCCTGACCCCTGGTCCCCATCCCCACAGTCCCAGGTCTCTGCCCCCCACCTCGGCACTCACCGTGGGCAGAAGGGTCACAAAACGGGTGATCAAGCTGCGGGTTGGTGCAGGTCTGTAGCGGAATAGTCAGCAGACAGCCCCAGGCACTGGGCACCAAGCTGGGCCTGGTCTGTCATGGGAATTCAAGTCCCGTGTTGGCGACTAGCGTCCCAGACTAGTGTCCCAGCGGAAGTATGCCGGTGTGGCGCGTCCCTAGGAACCAGTGTTCCTTCCGGGATACCCTTAGTGACATACCCTTAGTGACCCACTGAAAATGGCCCACTGAAAATGCGTGATGAGAGTAGACTATAGACCGAACAAGATTGCCACTCAATGTCTCTTTTGCAAACCACGGCACTCAAAATGAGAAAGATAACAAAACGAATGCCCTGCCACAGAGGTAGGGTGGGATGAGGGGATGGGGGGAGGGAGGGATACTGGGACTGGTGGTGGTGGAAAATGGGCACTGGTGGAGGGTTGGGTATTCGATCATTGTATAACTGAAACCCAAGCCCAAAAATTTGTAAGTCTACAACTGTACCTCATGGTGTTCCACTAACAAAAATAAAATGGCCCACTGACAAGAGGAAACCATTCATCTGACGTAGAATCAATATCTAAGTCATATAAGGCACTGGTAGAACTTCACAAGAAAAAAGAAATCCAACCTCATCAAAAACTGGGGAGAAGAGATGAGCAGAAACTTCCTCAAAGAAGAAATACAACCAGCCAAAAGGCGTGTGAGAAAATGCTCAACATTGCTCATGATCAGGGAGATGCCACTCAAAACAAGATGTCATCTGATGCCAAGAGACTGGCACACATCCAGAAGAACGATAGCAACCGGGCCTGGAGCGACAGCACAGGGGAGGGCATTGACCGACCTGGGTTGAATCCCCTGCACAACCATGTGGTCCTCAGAGCACCGCCAGGAGTAATTCCTGAGTGCAAAGTCAGGAATAACCCCAGCACCACCAGGACTAATAATTCCTGAGTGCAGATATAGGTTATTCCTTGCATCTCCAGGTGTAACCCTGAAAGCCAAAAACAAGCAAACCAACCAGAGCAAGCAGTGCTGGCATAGATGCGGGGAAAGGAAGCCTCGTGCTCGCTGCTGGAGCAATGTCAACTGGCCCGGGATTTTAGGGAGACAACAGGGACCTTTCTCAATAAACTAGGAATTGCACTTCCATATGACCCAGCAGTAGCACTCGTGGAAGTATACCGAGATTTTGGACCTGGTATATATACTGGGGCCCAAAACCACAATGCAGAAAAGACTTCTACGCTCCTGTGTTCATTGCAGCGCTAGTCACAGGAGCCAAAACGTGGAAGCAACCCAAGTGCCCAAGAGCCGATGAGTGGATCGAGGAACCCTGATACACAGTGAAATACTACTCAGTCATAGGAAAGATGAAGTCATGTCATGTGCTACCACATCAGTGGCTCTGGAGAGTTTCAGGCAAAGTGAAATGCGTCAGCGGAAGAAGCACAGACATGAATGGTGTTCCTACCATGCAGGATATGAAGAAACATAGTCAGGGAATAACACAAGGCAACCAAAACAGAGAATGAGAACCAGTTTCCAGCAGGAAACTTTTCCAGTTGTAGGGGCTGGGGGCAGAGCAGAACAGGCTACAATAGGCCATTGGCGGAGGGCAACGGTCACTTGGAGCAGAATGGAGTGCTGAAAAGAGGCAGAAAGTGCCTCCACGAGAGACAGGCTCAGGACAGAAACTGGGGACACTGGTGGAGGCATGTGAGCACTGGTGGGACTGGGATAGAACATCCTATGCCTGAAATTCAATCATGAGTAACTTTACAATTCACCGTGACTGAAAGAGAGAGAGAGAGAGAGAGAGAGAGAGAGGAAGGAAGGAAGGAAGGAAGGAAGGAAGGAAGGAAGGAAGGAAGGGACACCGTCATTTTGGCTACAAAAGGATAAACCTGCTGTGAATACTAGACAAACAAATTCTCTTCTATTGTGTATGATTATAGAGAACAGCGTGTAGGGTAGGTAACCATCTCTGAAGCAATCGCCTTAAAGACACATGCCAGGAGCACCCAGTGCAGAGTCTGATGTGGGTTCCCAGTGTTCCCGTAACCATCAGGGACGTTGTGAGAAGGTTCATGCTGATGCTCGGTGTGGTGGGGAAGGGCAGCCATCGATGGGGTTGCAGGGCAGAGGGCGCACCCATCCCCTTCCCCGCCAGCCCGCGCTGGGGAGGCACAGCCCCTGGCACCAGAAGAACAGCCTACATCTTCCCGGCTGCAGCCTCTTCCCACACAGACCGGTGTGTGGACACGGTGTTCAGGGGGCAGTGAATGCGCCTGCGCGGGCATCCCCTCCAGGTGTGCGGGGGCGCACGGAGGCGGAGACTGCCGCCATCTGCCCCCTACCCGGGGGCACAGAGGTCCCACGCCATGGACATTGTGGCCACTTCTGGGTTGGACACCCCGAGAAAGTGCCCGCAGCATCCTCATCCATGGGTGCAGGACTGAAGGCACAGATACGCCAACCCGCAGCTGACCAGGCTCCGGAGCCTCAGCAGGGCTGGAGCCCCCAAACACTTGGTACTCAGTGCTCAGGGCTGGGCTCAGCTGGCCCGGCCACACTCGATACTCAGTGCTCGGGGTCAGGGTGGGCTCAGCTGGCCTGGCTCACCCAGAACTTCTGGAATTGGTGTTGGGGCTCCCTTGCCTCAGACAAACATACAAGCCAAGGAGAGAGACCCCCTAGGATGGATGTGGGACCGTATCTAGTGCCTTTACAGCCCCATGCACGGATTTCTCCCACTGAAGACAAGTAATGGCCTAATAGCTTTCTTGGCAAGACACGGTAAAATTGCTTCTGGTTTCTTGGCATGTGGGGGTGTGTTTTCCTTCCTTTTCAGTGCTCGCATTCATTAGTCTGTTTCTTGGTTTCACAGGTATGCCAGTGGCTGGGCCTTCTTCCTGGCTTTCCTGTTGAGTTTGCTGTGCTTGTGGGTGTGGCAGTGTTGTCAGTTGGTGGTGGTGGTATTTGTGTTGCTGGTGGTTGTGCTGTTGGTGTTAGTGTTGTGGGTGTATTTTCCATTGTTGGTGGTGTCAAACCGGGCCGGGATCTCCCCAGAGGACTCACACGAAGACAAGTTACAATGCAATAAGCAAAGGGTTTTTATTGGCTAGCTCGGCTAGCTCAAGGTAGGGCCCTCATCAAGCTCACCGACACAGTGGCAGCTTTCTCAGAACAAGTGGCCCTGAGTCTCAAAATCCCATAGCATTATGTAACAGGGATTTTCCGCAGACTACCATTTCAGCTGCAGTATGAGGGGCTTCTCACTACTTAGCTGATTGGTTATAAGTTGGAGTTACAGAGGGAAGCTTCCCTACCTGCACCTGATTGGTAACCCTTCATTGACCTCACCAAGGCTATCTCGCTTCAGGAAAATCATGACTCAGTTCCAGGTATCGGTGCCCAATTCGCAGGAATTCCAGAACTGAAACCTAGGCCTAGCTTCTTCTGGTTTCTGTAAGAGCCTGTCATGGCGCTGCCTTTGCTTCTCTGTCTCTCATTCCCCCCTTTTCTTTTATTTTGCCAACGGCATGGTCAGGATCATGGGGTAGGGACCTCTCCACTGAGGTTCAAGGATGGCAGTCTAATGTCACCAAACCTAGACCAGGTCTCCCAGTGAGTATAGGTGAGGAGTTACCGATGTCTCCTTTGCTTTGATATTGCCCTCAAAGCCCCGTATGGAGCTGGACCTGAATAGGGTCCAGCTAGGGCCTGTCATAACCTGAGGAGAGAGTGACCCTGCATTTCAGGCTACACTTCCTCTTTTAGACTAAGTTGGAATGAATGGTGGCAGCTGACCAAGAAGAATTTCAAAGGGAGTGCAGTTCTTCCAGTAGGGGGCTCTCACACCCACAATATAGACAGGTAGGAATCTACCTACCTATATCCCCTAAGATTTCACCACCTGAAATCTTTAAAGGGAAAATGGTTGAAGATCCGACTTCTGGAGTTTTTTCCTCCTGACAAAGGGATGCTGACCGTGACTCACAAGGGGTGAAACCTCATGATGACTTAGTTTTAATGGGCCCCATACAATGAATGGGTTGTTTTCCTGGAATCATCGACCTCTGAAATAAAAGATCAGACAGATTAGGCTGAGGAATATTATTAGAGAGGATTAGATCCTGGAGGAGTAGAAGGTCTTCTCTGGCTTACTGAGGGCAAAATGGTTTCTCGTTTCAGAGAACATGAAAGTTAACAAACACAACAGTCACCAAAGCAGCATAATGTCATACCCAGTCTTACCATAAAAATGAAAAGTAATAGCTCCTTTACTCATGCATTTGTTTGATAGGAAATGACTTCCTGTGTCCAGATCTTTCTAAATTACATAGAAACACCAAGCCACCTCTCTGACTTTCTCAGTACAGATTGGAAAAGCTTCTGCCTATCCATGAAAGCTATCAATAAGAACCGATGGATATTTATAACTTAAACATTTGAGCATTTGATCCTTTGCATGAAGTCAAGCTGCCAGTCGTCCCCTGGATAAGTTCCTGATGTTGAACAGGTGATTTTAGGAGGGTGTTAGACCCGAGATTTCCAAGACTTGTTGGTGTTGTTGGTGTTTGGAGGCCCAGCCATCAGGGACAAGGAGACCAGGCCATGTCAAGGGTCAGCTCTAGGGCCTGATGCATCTCCAACCGTTCGATCCACTCCCCGACTCTGCTTCCTGTTTTTAATCAAAGTAGCACTGTAGCACTGTCCTCCCGTTGTTCATCGATTTGCTCGAGCGGGCACCAGTAACGTCTCCATTGTGAGACCTGTTGTTACTGTTTTTGGCATATCGAATATGCCAGGGGGAGCTTGCCAGGCTATGCCATGTGGGCAAGATACTCTCGGTAGCTTGCTGGACTCTCCTAGAGGGGCCGGAGGAATAGAACCTGGGTTGGCCTCGTGCAAGGCAAATGCCCTACCTGCTGTGCTATCGCTCCAGCCCATTAATCAAAGTAGTCTCTTCAAAACTAGGGAGAGATTTATTTATTTATTTATATCATTTCTGATATAAGGTGCCTGAATATGTGGTGCTGCTCAAACCCTACAGTGCTAGGGATTACGGGGCTATCCTGGCAGTGCTTGAGACTCCTGGACTATACTCAGCCATGATGCTGGGAGAGAGTTGAGTAGATCATGAAGTGCCAGTGATCAGACTGGAGTCAGCCACATAAAAGGCGCCCACACCTCAAGCATTGGATTATCTGACCCAATGATAATGGATTTTTATCTGTTCATACATTATTCAAAAAAGCAGAGAATGTATATTAGATAATATATATGGAAAAGTTTTGTGTTCTTGTGTCCTTTTTTTAATCACATCACAAATTATAATAGGGCAAAATATGTCATTGATAACAGAAATTCATAAAAACAAGACAGCTTTGACATGCTCCTAACCAGACAAAATTTTGTAAAAAATCTGCAAAGTAGAACCATTTATTCACTTAATCACTTAATCACTTAACTTCCCATTAATCGTCGATTTGCTCGAGCGAGCGCCAGTAACATCTCCATTTGTCCCTGTCGCGTGCTAGTGTAGCCCAATGGCGTCTGTTCGCTCTAGGAACATGAAGAGCCTCAAACCGATCGTTCATGATCTTGACGAAGAAGTCTGACCATCTGGTAGGTAGGCGGCCACGCGGTCCTTTGACATCCCGTGGAATCCAGTCGGTAACAGCTCTAGTCCAGCGGTCATCTTTAAATCTCATTACGTGACTAGCCATCTTATTTTTGACACCTTGGCAAATGATACAGCGTCCCTGATTCTTGATCATTGACGGATGTCGGAACTCCGGATTCTTTCTCTCATTTGAGTGAAACGTGATATTCCAAGCATAGCTCTTTCAATTCCTCTTTGGGAGACCTGAATAGCATTCTCATCCTGTTTGCGTAGGGCCCAGGTCTCTGAGGCATATGTTAATGTAGAAAGAACAGTGGAATCAAAGAGATGTGCCCGGAGCCGGAGGTTCTTCGTCCTCTTAGCTATTTCTTCGACGCTCTTGAAGGCGTTCCAAGCCGCTCTCTTCCTCCTGCACAGCTCGGTGCCAGGTCATTTGTCATGTTGACTTCTTGACCTAGGTACACATAGCTGTTGCATTCAGAGATGGTCGTTCTGCTGAGAGCTAATGGGGCGTCAGGAACAAAGCTGTTTCTCATAAACATTGTCTTCATAAGATTCAGCTGTAGTCCTACCTTTCCACACTCACGGTCAAAGTCATCCAGCATTTTTGCCGCTTGGCTGATGTTTGTTGTTATTAAAACAATGTCATCAGCAAAGCGGAGGTGGTGTCGTTGCCGACCATCTATCTTTAGTCCCATTCCTTCCCATTCCAGTCATCGCATGATGTTCTAGAGGGTGGCACTGAAGAGTCATCGCATGATGTTCTAGAGGGTGGCACTGAAGAGTTTCAGTGAAATGGTATCATCGTGCCGAACCCCTCTCTTGACATCGATGATTACTTCTTTGTAGAATGGTGAGATCCTGGTAGTGAATCCACAATACAGTTCACGGAGGATCTTGATGTATTGGGCTTGAATGCCCTGATTGGGTAGGGCTTCAATGACCACTTCTGTCTCAACAGAATCAAAGGCTTTCTTTAAATCAATGAACGTTAGACAGAGCGGCATCTTGAACTCCCAAGAAACCTCAATGAGCTTGGTTATCGTGTGGATATGGTCAATGGTGCTGAATCCTTTGCGGAACCCGGCTTGCTTGCATGGTTGTCCTTCATCTAGTGTTCTGCCCATCCTATTTAGGATGACTCGAGTGAACAACTTGTAGATGACAGACAATAGGCAGATCGGGTGATAGTTGCCAATGTCATGGATGTCTCCCTTCTTGAACAGTAGTATGGTCCTGCTGGTTTTCCATTGGGACGGAACCTTGCATTCAGACAGGTAGCGTGTGAAGAGCGGAGTCAGTGTATTGATGAGTACTGACAGCAGGTTTTTCAGGTGTTCAGGTCTGACCTTGTCTGGGCCGGGTGCTGTTTGTTTCTTTACCCATGAAATGGCGTGTCAGATTTTGGAAGGGAGAACTTGGGAACGACATATCTATCCTGTGGAATTTGGTATGTTGGCAAGTGGACATGGCTATCGAAGAGATTTGAGTAGAAGTCATGGATAATCATCTCCATTGCCATTCTGGAGGATGTGATAGATTCATCAGGACGTTGGAGGGCAGTCATCTTGGTCTTGTAGTTGGCGAAGGACAGGCGGGTGTTACGAATACTTTTCCAGGCTTCTGCCGCATCTACCAGTGCTTCTGCTCTTCTCTTTTTGAGGTCTTCCTTGATCGCATCTCTGAACTGCTTTGCGAGCTTGGACATTCTCTTGCGGTTGCCTGAGGCATGCGACAAACCACATTGGCGAATAAGCTCAAGAGTTTTCGAAGACAGGCAGTTTTTCGTGGCTATCTCTCTCTTGGCGTTCCTCGCACAATCATGGAGGTGCTGAACCAGTTGATTGTATTCCTCGTCAATGTTGTCAACAATGGCATCTTCCCATGTTGCTGCAATAGTGCCAAAGAGCTCCCAGTTGGTGGTTGTTCTGGGTGTTCTCTTTTTAAACTTTGCAGCCCTTTCTCCCCGCTCTGTGAAGTAGAATTTTACACGAAGGAGACGGTGGTCCGGTCCCGTTCGGAATTTTTGGACAACAGCGACATCGGTCAGGCAAAACCGTCGATTGAATATGATGTGGTCTGTTTTGTTGTGGAATCGTCCACCGGGAGACTCCCATGTCCAATGTTTAGATTCTGCCTTCTGGAACTGTGAGTCACCATGGATGGTCTTGGTCGACATGATGAACTTAGTCTCTCACCCTGTTCGTTCCATTCTAGGCCATGGGTCATTCAAAAATGAATATCATTATACCCAGCGGGATAGCTCAGTGGAGCAAGCATATATATGAAAGGTGGGGGTCCGGGCTCTGTCCTCACCATCACATCTGTGGTCTCTGGACACTGCAAGGAGAAAATCCAGAGTCTCATCCTGGGAGTAAAAGGCACTTAGCCTAACTGGGTACTGAAACTGAAAGAAATTCTATTATTTTTCATATCAATAAAGTACTTTGATTTTTCTTCTATTGAAAGCAAACACAATTGGTAAATGTTTCAAAGAACTGGTTTGTCAGTTCATGTTGTGTATTCAAAAATCAATATGAAGCTCTCTCTCTCTCTCCTCTGTCTATTCTCTCTCTCTCTCCGCCCTCCCCCCCATACCCGGCCTGAAGTTGATGATCTTGGGCTGCTTCCCTCACCCTTGGAGAGCTGATGGCCATGGGTGGATGAAGGAGGGAATGAGGGCCAGGCTGGTTGGTATCGATTGCAGTTTCTTCCAAGCTCATCTCAATTCTCCTCTGATTCTCTTTCCATGAATCTCCTTCATTCCTCTTGGACTCTTCCTCTCAAATTCTCTCTTGATTTTTCCTTTGTCCACTCTTACAGCCTTAGTTATCTCCCAAATCATCAGGGGTTTGGGGTAGCAATTACACATAGCCGAGGTCATACAATCAATGGATGTATGGTCCCTCTCTTGGGGGAAGCTTCTTCTAGGACAAACTTTTTCAGCAAAAAGACCCACCTAAAGGCAAAATGCCATCTTTGGGTGTGGTTTTCCTTCCCTTAGTCCAGCATCCATATAAACATTCATCTTAATTCTACTCTTTAATAATATTAGTCATTTTTTTTTGCCTTTTTGGGTCACACCCAGCAATGCTCAGGGGTCACTCCTGGCTCTGCACTCAGGAATCACTCCTGGCGGTGCTTGGGGGACCATATGGGATGCCGGGGATCGAACCCGGTTCGGCTGCGTGCAAGGCAAACGCCCGACCCGCTGTGCTATCGCTCCAGCCCCTAATAATATTAGTCATTTTGTATGGACACAGTAATAGATACATATAGCTGGGGACATCTTACTATAGATCTCAGACTATGGTGCTCAGGCCAGATTAGTCTTTCTTAACCCTATCATGGTCCTAATCTAGTTGTTACTCTTTGGATCATGACAGAATTTTTCCATGACCATGGTCTTAATTTATATGGTGCATTGGTCTGGCCCACTTTGATTCCAGGGTACCTCACAGCTACCCTGGTCCCATCCAGTCCCTCATCAGGAGCCTGCTTTTGGAGTGCTAGCAACTAAGGGCAACTGAGGCTTAGATTGAGAAAGCAGATGCCCAGGTATGAATTATTATTTGGAGTCAATTAATTCCCAAGTTACAAACTCATAGTATTAACTGTCTTCCTATGTCTATAAGAAAAGGATATTGCTCTAAAATAAAAGGACATTGCTCTAAAGAAAAAGGACATTGCTTTAAAGTAACTATACAAAGGACATAAAGAGAAGAGAAAAGCAGTATTTCACTCAGATTTCTGAGGAATCAGTACTTATAAGTTAAAAGAGTTAAAAGATTCTGATTAGGAGAAAAAGGTGACAGATCAGTTGGGAAAGCAAAGCACAGAGAAGGAAGTTACAAAGAAACACAGAAGAATGGGAGTGCCTCAGGAGCACTGTGGTAAAACTAAGCTCCCTGTGGCAAGGGAGGAAGGACATATCAATGTTAAACCTAAAGTGTTTAGAGCTATATTTCTAACAGAATAGTGTAGTAGTTCGGCTGGAGTGATAAAACAGCAGGTAGGACGTTTTCCTTGCACGCGACCCTCGAGTCTGACCCGAGTTCGATTACTCCGCCCCTCTTGGAGAGCCCGGCAAGCTATCGAGAGTATCTCGCCCACACGGCAAAGCCTGACAAGCTCCCCATGACGTATTCGATATGCCAAACACAGTGACAACAATCTGACGATGGAGACTTTACAAGGCCTGCTCAAGCAAATAGATAAACAGTGGAAGGACAGTGTAGTAGTGGGAAGATGGGGGAGGTTGAATATAGGGGACGTTGTTCTGCGTCCAGCCTTCTACACCATTCCAGAGTTGACTCACGGGACCAGAGAGAAGATCGCCAGCACTAACAGGTGCTTTGAAGGCCCTCTGTGGACATCCCAGGGACTTGGGATGTTGGGTCCCCACACCATCAAATCTCGATGAACTCCAAAATCTGGAGTGTTTTTTTCACACCAGCTTGCAGGCTGTTGTGCTAGGAAAGCAGCAGCCTCCCAAGAGAAGCACAGTCTGTTGGTTAGAAAAAAGCACATCCTGACACACCTATCTTTTTCATAAGCAACCACAAAATTAAATTCACCAGGCCTACATCCTGGTACCCCGTAAATTTATGTAAGCACAGTGAGGCAAGCATAGTCACTGAAGCCAAGAAAAGCGAACACACAAATAAATCAGCTATTGATATTTACTACCTCACTTTGGGGGGACCCTAACCTATTGTTCCTATTTGCACTCTGTGACGATCTGGCACCCTAGTGGAATGGTTACAAGAAATTGAGTATGTTTATGGAATAATTCTGCTAAGAAGCAAACTTGTAAACTAAATTTCATATTCTTACTGTAACAAATACCAAATCATCATAGCCAAAAAATAGATCTACATGTCTGAAAAAGAGGCTTTCTTCTCCTGCACAACTGCTATACAGTTATTCTTGCTTACTGGTTCAAATTTTGAAATATAGCTTAATAAATCATCAAGTACTAAAATATTAAAAGACTATTTGGCTGCACAGCAGTTAAGGGACTTTCTGTTCATTTGTCTGATTCATGTAGAATCACTGCTACGTAGACTTTGAGCACCGTTTGAAGAGTTGCTGCACATAGCTCTCAAGGAATAACTGGAGAGCACCCTTTGCTCTGAACACACACAAATACAGACACAGGAATTTTTGTTTACACAAATATCTTCCCAGTCATCACCAATCCCTGAATCCCCTTCTGGGCTACCCCTGACCCCTTTCTGAGCCACGTGATTCACTTAGTTTCTAGCTCTCTCCTATCTTTGTGAAAATAAACAGTTGAAGCTACTCAAGACCTGGACTTTCAGTGCGATATAAATGAACGTGGGGACTGAGAGAGAAGGTCTGGGTGGCTGTTTGCAAAGTATGTGGATTTTATTCCCTTCGTCAAAACAAAGACTTCTGATCGACATGCTAGCTGTTCAGTCGTCATTCTCCATCTATCCCAGACCTGGCAAACATCAGATGTCCCGATCACCTGATCCTATCCCAGAAAAGGGGAAAAATGAACCTTCTGACCAGGCAAGTACCTGGTCAGGAATATTTGAAGCCTGGCCCTTTAAGGCTCTGGGCGCACTGCCGATGACGTCACAGAATCGGGACGCTCTTTCCCTGCGCGTCTTAGAGGTCGGGGCGGAAGTGCTGGCGGGCCGGCTTCGGTGCGGAAGGTGAGGAGCGGGTGAGGGTGCACCCAGGGGCGCAGGGGGGTCCGGGACGGTCGGTTTCCCGCTGGCCCCCCAAGTGGTCGCTCTGAGCACGTGAACCTCCGCGGTCTCCGCCTTGTAAGCGGCGGGGTCGCTCCAGGACGGTGGCCCGGGGTGGCGGCCCCTCACCCGGGACGCACCGAGAGCTGCTGCCGAAAGCAGCAGCTTTTAAATCTTATTTAAAAATTGATTTTGAGGAGAAAAAAGGTCGTTTTTACTGACTAGAAACTCAGAAAGTTGCATAAAGGGGGAACGCGGCCGGCTGGGTTCGATCCCGGCCCCCCACCGCTTCCCGGGACCAGCCTGGCGAGAACCCAGAGCCGGGGGCCAGTGATGGGGTGGGTGGGGGCAGGGGCAGGGCACATTTTTGTGCTTGGGGCTCGAAAGCTTTTGACAGATCCTTTGCTTTTCACTTGTTCCTTGTGCATTCAGGGGGTTCTGGGAGTACAGGGAGGTGGGAAGCTTTTCTTTACTTTTTCTTTGTTTTTTTTTTTTTTTTTAAATTTTGCTTTTTGGGTCACACCCAGCGACGCACGTGGGTTCCTCCTGGCTCTCCCTTCAGCAAGCACTCCTCGTGGTGCCAGGAACCATAAGGGATGCCCAGAATGAAACCCAGCTTTCCTGCCCTTGAAACAAATGCTCTTTTGTTTATGCTGTCACTCAGGCCCCAAGGTGCAGAGATTCAAGACAACTCAGCGCTGGGAGGCGGGGGATCGGCAGGGGCTGCATCAGGGCTGTGCTATGCCACAGCGGGTCTTGCAAGCAAGTGTGCAGTCTTACCAGGAAGTAGCACAGAGACTTCTAGCTTGTTCCCTAACCCCTCTAGTAATGCAATTTAGGATCCGTATTGGCCACACCCCTTTATTCATTTAAATGAATTAATTATTTAGTCTGGAGGAATAGAACTGCAAGACTCAGTTACTTCTCCTGCCTCTGCACTCAGGGATCACTCCTGGCTGGGTTCAGGGAACCTTATTGCGATGCTAGGATTCAAACTTGGTTTGGCCAAGTGCAAGACAAGCACCTCACCTGCTATACTACTCTCTCCAATCCCTTTACGCAGAAATATATTTATAATTTATTTTATTGTACTTTTTTGGGCCACAGCACCACTCAGTGCTCAGGGCTTACTCTTGGTTCTGAGCTCAGGCATCATTTTTAACAGTGCTGGGGTGGGTGAGCATATGCACTGTTGCATATTGATTCCGGTTTAGCTGCTTGAAAGAAAAGCACCCTATCAACTTACTATCTTAGTTACCCGTGTATGATTATATTTCCTCAGAAAAAAGAATTTCTGCCTCACCTGTCAAAATTCCAAGCATCCCTCACGTTCCGTCTCTCCCAGACCAGGGGTGTGTCCTGCTGTTAAAGTGAGTACTTGCAGAAAGGGGTTTTCCAGGGACCAGATGCAATAGGTTCTAAATGTTTCACTCTTAGGGGTGGTCAGTAGTATAGTCAGGAGGGCGTTTGTCTTTCTTACAGTGACCAGGGTTATCCCCGACATGCCATAGGGTCCCCTGAGCATCACTAGGTATGGCTGCAACCCTCCTCCTCCAGAATTTGACTTGACACACGAGCATTCTTTGAACTTCTTTTTGGGTGTTTGGGTATTTTTCCTGTCTTTTCCCCCCTGTTTGCTACAAACTTGGAGATAGTCAGAGACTCTCCCCCCTCGACGTCTGTGTGTCTGGGATGCAGGGGGAGCCATGCCATGTCGCCCTAAGGTAAAGCAGGTGCTTTGCCCGCTGAGCTCCTCTCCCTGGGTCTATCTCACTACTTGGGGAGCAGTTCAGGTGAGATTTGGGACCATACCTGGCAGTGATTGGGGTCTGTGCCCTGCCAGGGGACTAGTGGATAAGGGGTACCAGGGAAGGCCCTCTGGGCTTTCAGTTGGACAGTGTCTGCTTCAGTCTGCTGTGTTCCCTCTTACCCCTCTATTCATACCTTAATTGGAAGTTCTTAGATATGAACATTCTTGAGTCCTTTGAACAAGAGGCTGTTCGGAGGAAAGGAAGCAGTTAGAGGCTCTGAGCGAAATTATGAACTTTAAAATTTCATTTGGGATAAATGCAATTTTTCTTTTTTTTTTTTTCAGCTTTTAGGGTCACACTGGCGATACTCAGGGGTTGTTATTCCTGGCTCTGCTCAGCCTCTGCACTCAGCAATCACTCTTGGCGGTGCTCGGGGAACCATATGGGATACCAGGGACCAAACCCAGGTCAACCATGTGCAAGTCAAATGCCCTTCCCGCTGTACTGTCACTCTAGCCCCAACTGTAATTTTTCGTCCCCTTTTTCTTTTATAAAATCACGTACGCATTGGAGTAAAATCATACAGTCTGAAAATCATGGGGCTGCAGCAATAGCACAGTGAGTAGGGCGTTTGCATTGCACGCAGCCAACCCAGGTTCGATTTCCAGCATCCCAGATGGTCCCCTGAGCACCACCAGGGGTAATTCCTGAGTGCAGAGTCAGGAGTTACCCATGTGCATCGCCAGGTGTGACCCAAAAAGCAAAAAACAAAAACAAAAAAAAGAAAACAAGCAAAAAAATAGAGTTTGAAAACCTGGTCTTTAAGCTCTGAGCACTTCTGGGTGTGGTCACAAAACAAAACAAAAAGCCGAAGGACTGACCCTTGCGAATATATTACTAGATTTCACTCCTCTGCTGTTGGCAGATAAATTCCTCATTGCCTTTATTCGGGCAGGAGGGGGATTGGCTGTGCGGGCTTTTGCCAAACCCAGCAGTGCTCTGGGATCACTCCTTGGCGGTTCAGGATGTGAAGTTAAGTCTTTTGCATTCATGATAAGTGTCCTGCCACTCACTATCAGCTCTTTCGGGCCCCTGCAAACCTTTGAAATTGCAGTTTGTACTTCTGTCTCAGGTTTGCACCCGGAGGCCCCGGTGCCAGCAGCCCTGCCTGGACCTCTACCAGCTGGGCCTTATCCCTATTTCCTGTCTGTATCCTTCTCATAAGGTTCACAGTACTTACATAGACTTTGAATTCCTGGGGTCAGTGATAGGCCAGGAGTGCAGGCCCTGGCCTTGCAAGCAGCCTGCCACGCGGTACAATCTCCTGCATAACGCAGGATTCCTCAGGCACCACCTGGGTGAGCCCAAAGATCTGCCACCTCTGGCTCCAAAACCCAAGTCTGACCTGCATTCTCCAAAACTGGCTGGTGGAGGTTGAGTCATGAACAAAAAAAATTTTTTTTCTGGTCATACCCTGTGCTTGCTGCTTTTGGTACCCAGTGTGGTGCCAGGGACTGAACCCAGGTCAGCTGTTTAAAAGGCCCATACCCTACCAGACTATAGTTCTGACACCTAAATTTATTTTTGGTCGGCCACACCCGGCCGAGATTAGAGTTTACCACTGGCTCTGTTATCATCGATCACACTAGGTTTGGGGATCCTGTTGGGTGATGGGTATTAAACCCTCTTCAGCTGTGTGCCAGACAAGCACGTTGTGATCTGTGCTATCTCTGTAGCCATCATAAAAATGCTTTTATGCTGGGAAAAGTCCAGAAAGTTGTGTTCTTTTTTCCGATTAACTACACAATTCACTTTTTAGTTGTGTGTTTTTGTTTTGGGGCCACAGCCAGCAGTACTCTGGGTACTGGAGTAACATGACTCTGCACTCAGGAGTCCCTCCAGATGGGCTTGGGGGATCCTATGGGGTCTGGGGGATTAAACCAGAGTCAGCTGCGTTCCAGGCAAGTGCCCTCCCCAATATGCTATTACTCTGGCCCGGGGCCTAATTCTTCTGTGTTGCACTATATGTTTAGATATCATAACATTTTCAGTTCAAGTAGATCTATGACTCGTGAGATAGGAGAGCAGGTCAGGTGTTTGCCCTGCCCTCCCTGAGAGCAATTTCAGACTCCAAAGCAGAAACTTCTGGTCAGGACCCTGGGGTTTGTGCACTTTTGTCATTCTCACAGCGCTGGCTTCTTTAGATCTTTGCACGGAGCTTCCTGCTGAATCTCGGGAATTATAGGTGGGAGACGATGATGTCACACTGTCTGAACCACTGTCCACAGGGAGGAGGAAAGTGACAAGTTATGATGCACTGACAGGAGCACATAGGCCTTCAGGGCTGTCTGTCTCTAGAGTTGTTTCAGGAGGGAGCACTGGCTCTACTGTTCTCGAGGCTGCTCTTGTCCTTGTTTATTTGTTTTGTTGTATTTGGGTTTGGATCATACTCCACTGAGGAGTACTCCCAGCTCAATGCTCAAGATTCACACCTGCCAGGTCTCGTACTCTGTGGTGCCGCAGATCCAAGACTAACTTCTTTGGCTTTGTTCTGTTTGGGAAGGATGGAGACCACACCTAGTGATTCTTGGGGTTTCTCCTTGCTCTGCCCTCCAGCGTTGCCCCTGGCAGTGGGACACCAGGGTCACCAGCACTGTAGGATAACACTCTTTTGTCCTTCCTCAGGTAGCTTAGGTTTGTCAGGTCACATCCATCTAAGGACACTGAACTTGTATTGTAAGCAATGTCCTTTCTGTGTGGACACAGGAAGACAGTTAATATTATGCTTTGTAACTTGGGAGTTGATTGACTCCGAATACTATTTACTCCTGGGCATCTGATTTCTTGACTCAGTTTCCCTTAGTTCCTAGCACTCCAAAAGCAGGGTCCCGACAAGGGACTGAATGGACCCAGGGCAAGCAGTGAGCTACCCTGGCATCGAAATGGCCCAGGCCAAAGAGCCACGATATTCAACTATAAGTTGAGGGCATGATCATGGACAAATGCTGTCATGATCCAAAAGTAAGTAACGACGAGACTAGGACCCTGCTGGAGCTAGGAAGATTAACCTGGCCTGAGGACTGCGAAATGTATAGTGAGATGTTCTCAGGAAGAACCAAACTAAATTTATATCTCTTACTGTGCTCATACAGGATGACATTGCTAGAAATATTAGAAGTAGATTTATTACAACTATTTAAGTAGATTACTAACTGAGGGAAGAACACACCCTTGTTGGGATCCCACCCTTGAGCGGATCTCCTAGTAATCTGAAGTAATCTCTGTAGATGAGATTTTATCCTTGAGTTAATTTCCGGGAGGAGTGGTCTTACCTCTCTTTGTTGATTCGTCAGTATTCAACCCACCTTTATGTCACCGCCTTATGTGACTACTATATAAACTAAGACGTAAGCTCGGAGAGGGGAGTCACAAGCGAGAGAGCTTGGGCTCCAGAGATCCAGAGTCAGAGCCAGAAGGAGAGAGGTTCCAAGACTGGGGTCCAGGAGAGAAGGAGGCAGAGAAAGACAGGAGTGAAGAGGATTGGAATAAACTACTATTGATATAGACCGGCCTGGCCCTTGATTCTTCTTCCGTCTGCCCTTGGCCAACAGCCATTCCGATCCAGGCCACACACAGCGGCTCAAGAGCACTGAACACAGGCGGTGAGACAGTGCCATCCAGTGAGCCCGTGAACACAACCTTCAGCGTGATAAGATTTTACACAGCACTATCCGCTCTTCTTTCAGATTTATTTTTGTGCCACAGTGCGGGTACTCAGAGTTTCCTCTTGCTCTCTGCTCTGGATTCACCCCTAAAGGGCATAAGAGTCCCTGGGCCACATGGCCCCATATGTGCCCTGTCAGCTACAGTGACTCGGGACCCAGGACATGCGTTTCCTCTGTTCTGTCCTTCCCACTCTAGAGAGCCTCACCTGCTCAGTCTCACAGTCTCACGTTCACTTGCTGCTTTGTGTGCAGTTCTGGGCATGTGCCAGTACCAGGGAGATGGAGCAGAGGATCTTTGGGTCTGGCAGAAGTGTTGGGGGTCAGGTCACTTTTGCCTGCTTTGAGAGGAATTTGGGGTAGCCCTGAACTTGAGTTCAGAGTCCTCTAGGCACAGATGTCCACACACAGCTTTGAGTTGCTTGCTGGACATTGGGTGTCCCCTTCTCATCCCTAGTGATTATGGGCCCTGGGGCTCGGGTTTTTTGTGTTCAGTTGTTTTGGTCCAGCGGTAGGGCGTTTGCCTTGCATACAGCCAATGTGGCCAACCCGAGTTCGATTCCTCCGCCCCTCTCAGAGAGCCCGGCAAGCTGCCGAGAGTATCTCGCCCGCAAGACAGAGCCTGGCAAGCTACCCGTGATGTATTTGGTGTGCCAAACACAGTAACAACAAGTCTCACGATGGAGACGTTACTGGGCCTGCTCGAGCAAGTCTATGAACAACAGGAGGACCGTGACTGTGACTGTTTTGGTCCAAGCCCGTCATTGTTTTTTTTTTAAAATATTTTTTAAATTTTACATTATTTTTATAAAGTAGTTCACAATATTTGATGACATTTAATATTCAAGCTCCAATCCCACCACCAATACACCTTCCCACCACCATATTTTGGATGTTTCCATCCTGTACCCCAACCCCTGCACCAAAGCAGAACTGAAATAATTTATTTTGTATTGTTTCTTATGAATAAACCACTGAAAATGCATGGAAAAAACTTTCGTTAAAGGAGAGTGTGTAAAGAATCTTGTATTTCACCCAGGGGCCATTAGGCCTTTTTATAAGCGACTGCTAATATGTTGTTAAGGCTTGAGTCTTGTGTGCTTATCTCTCTCTCTCTCTCTCTCTCTATATATATATATATATATATATATATGTATATCTGTAAAAATATATTTCCCTCTAAGATTGGTTGCCTTCTACTTTAAAACCACTTCCAATGTTGTACCCTACTCTTGGAGTATGAGTGGTGTGAGGTGTGAGATGTCGTGTTCGTGGCTGCACGATCCAGAGATAGGTTTACTCGTGGGAGGCCTTCATTTCTCAGACCTTACTAGTCATAAGAGAAAGCATACTGGAGAGAAACTGGTGATCTCTGGCCCAACTCCTGGCTCTGAGTTCAGGCATCCATTCCTGGGGACTCTGGATCATTATGGGGTACTGTGTTTAGTAACCAGATTCGGCTGTGTGACTAGCTCCTTATCCCCTGTATCATCTCTGTTATTGTTATGTTTGTGTATGCATAAAGGATAAATATTTTCCAAAGTATCATCTTAGGAAAGTGGCCATGGCAAGGTTTCTTAATGGGGTGGAATGGGGGATAATTTATTTTTTATTTAAATGTTTTTTGTCTATTTGGATCCTACCTGATAATGCTCAGGGGTTGCTCCTGACTTTGCATCCAGGTATTATTTCTGTTGGTGCTCCAGGAGACGCTATAGGATCCTGGGGATTGAACCCAGGTCGGCTGTGTGCAATCAATACCCTTCCCCAATGTGCAGTTGCTCTGGTGTCAATTGGAGACAGTTTAGATGAACTTTACTGTGCATAGAATGTCATTTGAAAGGATGGAAGGGGATCTATGATGAAATCTTTTACAAGAGGGAATATGGGTCAGTTCCCAAGCTCCCCACATGCCGGCAGGCCATTCCATTTACCTGTGATTACTCAAAAAGTTGGTCACATTCCTGGATCCCACCCATGTCACTTCACTAATCTTAGAAGAAAAAGAGGAAGCATTTATGTTTGGATGCAGCAAAATTCCATCCATCTATTAGATGGTTCTCAGGGGACCATTTGGGATTTTGGACACTGAACCCAGATTGACTGTGTGCAAGGCAAGCACTCAACCCACTCGCCTGATCCTCTCAGTTTGACATCATGTTTCTGAAACTGCCTCCTGGGGTTTTCCTTGTAGCTGAGAGTCCACTGTTTGTGTGTTGTCTAGGGGTAGAGCGTTGGCCGGACTATGCTCTCTGATATTCTTACCAGCCTTTGCTCCTGTTCCAGTGTCTCCAGCTCTCTGGGTTTCTACTAGGTCATTAAGTCTCTGAATCCCGAAGGCTGGCTTTAGAGTCGTTGCTTTCAGCCCCATCTTGATTAATTACTTCCCCAAGATACTCATTGTCTCATACCCCACCAGCTACCTACCCGCAGAGTTTGATTTCTTTTGACATGAGAACTCTCATGGCATAGAGCAATAATTGGAATCCTTCTCTGCTGCTCTACATGGTAGTAGCCAGCCCTGGTGGAATGTCTCTTTTCTGCACACTGTGATAAAGGCTCAAGTGAGCAATTTTGCCCTCATCCCCATAGGGATGCTCAGACAGGTCCATTGTCTTCTGAGGGTGATGAAAATGGCGAGAGTATGCTCGTTCTGACAAAGTCTTCCCCTAGGAAAAGATCCTTGGATGTTCAGCTCAGTCAGTGGACACAACCCCTCCATAGTGGGGAAGTCCCTAGTCTGTGGGAGAGGAATACTGTTTATCGTGTGTCTCTTACACTGACAGACCCACAGGCAGTCATTGTGAACTGAACCTGTCCATGTGTAAGGAATGTGGGGGAGCCTTCACGTGTTCTCAGCACCATCACATTTCCTTAGAAACCCACAGTGGACAGAATTCCCAGGAATGCCAGCACTGAGGCCAAACTCTTGAGTCGAGCATCACCCTGGCGGGACTATGTGAATATCCACACAGGAGGGAAACCGCTTAAGTGTAAGGATTGTGGGAATGCATTCAATGGATCCTCATACCTTATACACAGGAGATTTCATACTGGAGAGTCCGTATGCATGTAAAGAATGTGTCGAGGCCTTTATCTGACTCATAGACCTTAGTATGCACAGGAAAACTCACACTGGAGAGATAAGTTATATGTGTGAGCAATGTGGGAAGGCCTTTGCTTATCCCTGAAGTCTTAGTTTTCACAAAATTCGTATCGGAGAAAACCCTTATATATGTGAGGTAGGTGGGAAGACCTTTCATGTCTTAACGGGAAGGCTCTCGGTTTTTCCCCATTTAGGATGATGCTTGCTGTAGGCTTGTGGTAGATGGCTTTAACTATATTGAGGAAAGTCCCCTCTATACCCATTTTGGCTAGGGTTTTCATCATAAAGGGGTGCTGGATCTTGTCAAATGCTTTCTCTGCATCTATTGATATGATCATATGCTTTTTATCTTTTCTTTTGTTGATATGATGGATTATGTTGATTGATTTCCGAATGTTAAACCATCCTTGCATCCCTGGGATGAATCCTACTTGGTCATGGTGTAGGATCTTTTTGATGAGTAGTTGAATTTTATTTGCTAGTATTTTGTTGAGTATCTTCGCATCCATGTTCATCAGGGATATCGGCCTGTAGTTTTCTTTTCTCGTGGTGTCTTTGTTTCCGTTTGGTATTAGAAAGATATGGGCTTCATAGAAACTGTTTGGGAGAGTTTCCGTTTTTTCAATTTCCTGGAAAAGCTTGAGAAGGACTAGCAGTAGGTCTTCTTTAAATGTTTGGAAAAAAATCGCTAGTGAATCCATCTGAACCTCGGCTTTTGTTTTGGGGAAGACTTTTGATTACAGTCTCAATTTCATTGATGTTAATAGGTCTATTCAGATACTCTAGATCTTCTTGATTCAGCTTTGGGAGAGTAGAGGAGTCTAGGAATTTATCCATTTCTTCTAGGTTCTCTTGTTTTGTGGCATATAGACTTTCAAAGTAGTCTCTGATGATCTTTTGGATTTCTTTGGTTTCTGTTGTGATATCCCCGTTCTCATTTCTGATTCGGTTTATTAGGATTCTCTCTCTCTCTCTGTTTCTTTGTGAGTGTTGTTAGTGGTTTATCTATCTTGTTTATTTTCTCGAAGAACCAGCTCTTGGTTTCCTTGATCTTTCGGATTGTTTCTTTGGTTTCCATGTCATTGATTTCTGCTCTAAGTTTTATGATCTCTTTCTTTTTGCCTGATTTAGGCTCCTTCTGTTGATCCTTTTCTAAGGTCTTGAGCTGTGAGGTCAAGTTGTTTATGTGCATCCTTTCTACAGGCCTAAGATATGCTTGCAGAGCTATAAATTTTCCCCTAAATATGGCTTTCGCTGCATCCCATATGTTCTGGTAGCTCGTGTCTTCATTCTCATTTGTTTCTAGGTATCTTTTGATTTCGTCCTTGACTTCGTTCCTGACCCACTCGTTGTTCAGCATTGAGTTGTTTAATTTCCAGTTGTTTGATTTGTTTCTCCGTGTCTGTGTGTGATTCACTTCTATCCTCAGTGCATCATGGTCTGAAAAAATGGTTGATACTATTTTTATCTTCCTTATCCTGTTGAGGTATGTTTTGTGGCCTAGCACATGGCCTATTTTGGAAAACGTTCCGTGTGCACTGGAGAAGAATGTGTATTCTTTCTTTTTGGGGTGTAAAGCCCTGTATAGGTCTATAAGCCCTTTCTCTTCTATTTCTTCTTTCAAAGCCAATGATTCCTTGCTGGGTTTTGTTCTTGTTGATCTATCCAGAGGTGATAAGGCGATGTTGAAGTCTCCAAGTACTATTGTGTTGCTAGCAATGTCCTCAAAATCTGTGAGCAGTTGTTTTAAATATTTAGCTGTTCCCTCATTAGGTGCATATACATTTAAGAGTGTGATTTCTTCCTGTTGTACGTATCCCTCCATGAAGAGAAAATGGCCTTCATTGTCCCTTCTAATCTTTTTCAACGTGAAATTAATGTTGTCGGATACTAGTATGGCCACCCCAGCATTTTTAAAGGAGTTGTTTGCTTGCAGGATTGTTTTCCATCCTTTGTCTTTGAGTCTGTGTTTGCTCTCACTGTTGAGATGAGTTTCTTGTAGGCAGCAGAATGTTGGGTTCTGTCTCTGTATCCATTTTGCCACTCTGTGTCTCTTAAATGGTGAATTTAGACCGTTGACATTGAGAGAGATTATTGTTATGGGGTTTTGTGTCATCTTTCTGTAAGGGTGTGTTGTGGTTGTAGGGTTTGTCTTGTCTGATAGTAGCCCCTTTTGCCCTTGTTTTAGGTTTGGTTTTGAGTCTATGAAGTTCCTGAGCTGCTGTTTATCTAGAAAATAGTGTACCGTTCCTCTGATTTTGAGTGAGAGTTTAGCTGGATAGAGTATTCTTGGTGAAGCATTCATTTCAGTGAGATTTTTTTACTATATCTCCTTTGGGCTTGGAGTGTTTCCTCTGATAGGTCTGCTGTGAATCTAAGGGGAGCTCCTTTGTGTGTGATTTCCTTCTTTGACCTTGCTGCTTGCAGAATTGTGTCTCTGTCGGCAGCATAGATCTTTTTTTTTCTTTTTGGGTCATACCCGGTGATGCATAGAGGTTTCTTCTGGTTCTGCAATCAGGAATTACTCCTGGTGGTGCTCAGGGGACCATATGGGATGCCAGGAATCGAACCCAAGTCAGCTGCGTGCAAGGCAAACGCCCTTCCTACTGTGCTATCACCCCAGCCCCTGGCCACATACTCTTGGTTTGAAATCTTGTTTCTGAAACTGCCTCCCAGGGTTTTCCTTGTAGGCAAGTGTCCACTGCTATTGTGTTGTTAAGGGGTAGACGCCTTTGTTCCTGTTCCAGTGTCTCTCCGGCTCTCAGGGTTGTTACTAGATCAATTCCTCTCTTCATCTCCAGGGCTGGCTACAGAGTCACTGCTAATACAGGATTGGGGGACTTCTCCTTTCAGACCCCATTTTGTGACCAATCACTCTAGCCACCACCTCTCCACTCCTTTATGTGATCCCATTCCACTTGCAGTACACTTTTTTTTTCTTTTTGGGTCACACCCAGCGATGCTCAGGGGTTACTCCTGGCTCTGCACTTAGGAATTACTCCTTACAGTGGTTGGGAGACCATAAAGGATGCCAGGGATTGAACCTGGGCCAGCTGCATGCAAGACAAATGTCCTGTCCACTGTGCTATCACTCTGGCCCAGCCAGCAGTACACATTTACCTGCTTTGTTCCAGTGGTTTCCTGTGCACCTGGTGTCTGGGCCTTTAAGGGTGCTTGCAGAAGTGGAAGTGACATCACAGAAGGGTTTTTAGGTGCTTGCTTCAGACACAGGATCAGGTCTCCATTTGTCACACGGGTGAAGGGAGCAGTGGCTGTCCTGCGTTGAAGGGGTCTGTGAGGGCTGCTTTTGTGGCAGGGCACAAGTCACCTCCCGTTAGCGCCTCACGCTTCCCCATCTCGTCACTGGGAGTGGAAGGGCGACGCCAGCTTGGGGGCACTTTCGTGCCTCTCTTCCAGTCATTCCTGTGGCATGGTGGTGACTTTTTGGGGACGCGGAGCTTTGATGAGTATAGCAGGGCCTATACCAGGGTGCAGGGGTTTAGGGTGTGAGTGCGTGATTCTGGGGATCCACTGTGGCCACAGTCTCCTCCAGCTCCACAAATGGGCAGTGGTGGGTGGGCGTGGGGATGAGCGCGGTGGTTAAAAAGAGGGGAGGGGAATGAGAGGCGGTCCCGATCCTCCCAACACTGGGCTTCGCTGGGTCCTGTCTTGGAACCTTTGGCCCGACGTTGTTGCTGTAGAACCTCCAGATTCACTTAGAGGACCGGAGTTATAGCACCGTGGTCAGGGAGTTTGCTTTGCATATGGCCCACCCAAGTTCGATCTCCAAGCTCCACCAGGACGGATTCCTGAGCGCAGAGCCAGAAGTTTCTCCTCCATATCCCCAGTGGAGTGTCCAAAAAAATAAAAGTCCTGTTCATTTTTTAAGGGACAGGGTTGCGCTCCCCAAAGGCAAACAACCCTGTAGCTCTGGGTCACTGTTCAGTAATTGCATTGATGTGCAGGTCCATCCTGGGGACGCAGTACTAGGGATGGTTGCGGTTTGCAAATGAAAATTTGCTTTTGGACTAGTTTGTTGTATTTTGGGCAAATCTGTGGAAGATCGAGGCTTACTCCAGGGACAGCACTGTGGAATTATTTCTGTTGGTGCTTTAGGGTTAATATATTTGATATGGTTATTTAATACATTTTGATCACTTGATCACTTGAATTGCCGTTAATCGTCGATTTGCTTGAGCGGGCGCCAGTAATGTCTCCATTTGTCCCTGTCAAGTGCTAGTGTAGCCCAGTGGCATCTGTTCACTCTAGGAACATGAAGAGCCTCAAACCTATCGTTCATGATCTTGATGAAGCAGTTTGACCATCTAGTAGGTGGGCAGCCACGCGGTCTTTCGACATTCTGTGGAATCCAGTCGGTAACAGCTCTAGTCCAGCGGTCGTCTTTAAATCTCATTATGTGACCAGCCCATCTGATTTTTGACACCTTGGCAAATGAGACAGCGTCCCTGATTCTTGATCGTCGACGGAGGTCGGAGCTCCGGATTCTTTCTCTCATTTGAGTGAAACGTGATATTCCAAGCATAGCTCTTCCAATTCCTCGTTGGGAGACCCGAATAGCGTTCTCATCCTGTTTGCACAGGGCCCAGGTCTCTGAGGCATATGTTAAAGCAGGAAGAACAGTGGAATCAAAGAGATGTGCCCGGAGCCGGAGGTTCTTTGTCCTCTTAGCTTTTTCTTCGACGCTCTTGAAGGCATTCCAAGCTGCTCTCTTCCTCCTGCACAGCTCGGGTGCCAGGTCATTTGTCATGTTAACTTCTCGACCTAGGTACACATAGCTGTTGCATTCGGAGATGGTCGTTCCGTTGAGAGCAAATGGGGTGTCAGGAATGAGGCTGTTTCTCATAGACATTGTCTTCATAAGATTCAGCTGTAGACCGACCTTTCCACACTCACGGTCGAAGTCGGCCAGCATTTTTCCCGCTTGGCTGATGTTTGTTGTTATTAAAACAATGTCATCAGCAAAGCGGAGGTGGTGTAGTTGCCGACCATCTATCTTCACTCCCATTCCTTCCCATTCCAGTCGTCGCATGATGTTCTCGAGGGTGGCCCTGAAGAGTTTCGGTGAAATGGTATCACCCTGCCGAACCCCTCTCTTGACATTG
Source organism: Sorex fumeus (assembly GCF_029834395.1). Lineage (NCBI taxonomy): Eukaryota > Metazoa > Chordata > Mammalia > Eulipotyphla > Soricidae > Sorex > Sorex fumeus. The sequence continues at coordinate 7,044,245 of NW_026606076.1, forward strand.
ATGATTACTTCTTTGTAGAATGGTGAGATCCTGGTAGTGAATCCGCAGTACATCTCACGGAGGATCTTGATGTATTGAGTTTGAATGCCCTGATTGGGTAGGGCTTCAATGACCGCTTCTGTCTCAACAGAATCAAAGGCCTTCTTTAAATCAATGAACGTTAGACAGAGCGGCATCTTGAACTCCCGAGAAACCTCAATGAGCTTGGTTATCGTGTGGATATGGTCGATGGTGCTGAATCCCTTGGGGACCCTGCTTGCTCGCATGGTTGTCCTTCATCTAGTGTTCTGCCAATCCTATTTAGGATGACTCGAGTGAACAACTTGTAGATGACAGACAATAGGCAGATTGGGCGATAGTTGACAATGTCATGGATGTCTCCCTTCTTGAACAGTAGTATAGTCCTGCTCGTTTTCCATTGGGACGGAACCTTGCATTCGGACAGGTAACGTGTGAATAGCCGAGCCAGTGTTTTGATGAGTATTGACGGCAGATTCTTCAGGTGTTCAGGTCGGACCTTGTCTGTGCCAGGTGCTGTTCGTTTCTTTACTGACGAAATGGTGTGTCGGATTTTGGAAGGGAGAACATTGTGAATGACATATCCATCCTGTGGAATTTGGTATGTCGGCAAGTGGACATGGTTATCGAAGAGATTTGAGTAGAAGTCATGGATAATCTTCTCCATTGCCATTCTGGAGGATGTGATCAATCCATCAGGACGTCGGAGGGCAGCCATCTTGGTCTTGTAGTTGGCGAAGGACAGGCGGGCGTTACGAATACTTTTCCTGACTTCTGCCACATCTACCAGCACTTCTGCTCTTCTCTCTTTGAGGTCTTCCTTGATCGCATCTCTGCACTGCTTTGCGAGCTCAGACGTTAGCTTGTGGTTGCCTGAGGCATGCGCCAAACCACGTTGCCGAATAAGCTCAAGAGTTTTCGAAGACAGGCAGTTTTTTGTGGCCATCTCTCTTGGCGTTCCTCGCACAATCATGGAGGTGCTGAATCAGTCGATCGTATTCCTCGTCAATGTTGTCAACAATGGCATCTTCCCACTTTGCCGCAATAGTGCCAAAGAGCTCCCAGTTGGTGGTCGTTCTGGGAGTTCTCTTTTTAAACTTTGCAGCCCTTTCTCACCTCTCTGTGAAGTAGAATTTTGCACGAAGGAGACGGTGGTCCAATCCCATTCGGAATTTTTGGACAACAGCGACATCGGTCTCGTAAAACCGTCGATTGAATACGATGTGGTCTATTTCATTGTGGAATCGTCCACCGGGAGACTCCCATGTCCAACATTTAGATTCGGCCTTCTGGAACTGTGAGTTACCATGGATGGTCTTGGTCGACATGATGAACTCAGGCAGTCTCTCACCCTGTTCGTTCCATTCAAGGCCATGGGTCCCGATGTGAAGTTCTTCAGCTGATCTTCTCAGTCCTATCTTGGCATTAAAATCACCCACAATGATCTTGTAGAAGGTCAAGATCACCGACACTACGTCCACTACCCAGCCGCTGCCACACTCCAGGTCGCTTTCCGGACCTGCATGGCAGCTCCTGCCGAGACTCACACACGACTGAAGACCCACAGAACAAGATAAGCGGAACCCTCTGAGATCTTGGACTCCAGGCTCAATGGACCCAGGGACAGAGATTCTCTGCTTGCTCCCACCAACCACAGGTGACAAAGGGATTATAATCAGGAGCCCCACCCTACCCTGCCCTGTCTGCTTCCACCAACCACCAGAGACCCAGAGATTGGATTGCGCACAGAAGACCCACCCTACCCCTACCGGGACCAGATAAATACCCCACTGGAAGACCTCCACTACGGACACTACTTCCACTACCCAGCCTCCGCCACACTCCAGGTCGCTTTCCGGACCCGCGTGGCAGCTCCGGCTGAGACTCATGCACGACTGAAGATGCACAGAACAAGATAAGCGGAACCCTCTGAGACCTTGGACTCCAGGCTCAAGGGACCCAGGGACAGAGATTATCCACTTGCTCCCACCAACCACAGGTGACAAAGGGATTATAATCAGGAGCCCCACCCTACCCTGCCCTGTCTGCTTCCACCAACCACCAAGAGACCCAGGGATCAGATTTTGCACAGAAGACCAGATTAATACATTTTATATATTTGATATAAATAAAATGATATATTTAAAATGTTTAATATACGTAAAATGTACATTCTCCATCCCTCTTGGAGAACCCGGCAAGCTACCGAGAGTATCCTTCCTCTACGACAGAGCCTGGCAAGCTCCCCGTGGCATATTTGATATGCCGAAAGCAGTATCAAAAATGAGTCTCATTCCCCTGACCCTGAAAGAGCCTCCAATATGGCACTGTTGGGAAGGATGAGTAAGGAGAGACTGCTAAGATCTCAAGGCTGGGACCAATGGAGACATTACTGGCACCCGCTAGAGCAAATGGATGAACAACGGGATGACAGTGATACAGTGCTTTAGGGGTCATATGAGATGCTGAGGATTGATTTTGGTCAGCAAGGGAAGTGCTCCTCCCAGGTGACTGCCTCTCTAACTTCAAATTTTTTCTAATATGTAGAATTTCTGTACCCTAAAATCAAGTTGGGATGCACCCCAACTCTTCATCTCTCCCTAATCAGGCTACCCCCGACTGTTATGCTGAGGTACTGAGAGTTGTGTTCAAGTAATGTAGGATGCGCAGAGTGCATTTGATGGCCATGATTCATCTCCCCACCCTGGCCAATGAAGGGTGACAGAGAATGAAGAAGGAAACAGGGCCAGGCTGTTGTGATCTGTTAGATTTTAACCCAAAGTGTTTTAGGCTTCATCGGTGAAGTGCCGGTTTTCCTCCTCCCAGAGAAGCTTATCGTGTCCTTGCTAATATTCCTAATTTAGTTCAAGTTTATCTTTAATCTTTTCTTTGTATTTTACCTCTCATTGTCCCAGTTTCCCATGTCACTCTTGATTACTGATAAGCCATAACTTTCTGGTAATTCTCAATTTTGTTTTTGTACTGCTTAGTAGTTGAAGTGCTGTGTATTTGTACCTGCTTTTCTATTTCCCCTGTAGCCGTTTTATATTTTACTTTAGATCAGTGTTCTTCGGTTCAACACAGAAAGACCATCAATCCAAGGTTTTGGGAGTTGATTGACTCTGAAATACATCTACTCCTGGGCATAATTGCTTGGCCATAGTTACTTGACTTAGGCTTCAGTTGCTGTAGTTCCTAATACCCCAAGAGGGGGGGTCCTGTCGTGGGACTGGGATGGACCCAGAGCAAGTGGCAAAACTCCCCTGGCATCCAAATGGGACATTCTAGAAAGCAGAAATGCATGGTCTTGATGCAAACTGTTACAGCTTAAGAGACAGGACCCCCATGGGGAAGGACAAGCTGAACTGGCCTGAGGACTTAGTCTGGGATTTAAGGTAAAAACCTTACTTGCTCTCAGAGCCCAGAGAATTAAGTGTTGGGATCTTTGTCTCTTACTGTGTTTATCCAAACAACTGCATGTGTTGATAATGTATACAACTAGAGGGAAAGGTAAAAGCAATGTAGATGTCCCTGGGAGACAGAGTGAATCTCCCCAAGAGAATTTCTTCTGCCAAATGTTTATCTATGTAAATGATCAATCACACCTATGTCCTTACCTCAACCCCCCTCTTCAGATGTTCTGAAAGTATGGTAGCTGCTCGGCATTAAATGGGCCGTTTTTACCATCAGTCTGTGGTTCCCCGTCTCTCTGTCTTTCTCTCTGTTGGGAAAGCCTGGGGAAGTGAGGAGGCGGCTCTGGACCACCAACGCTTCACAGCACCCCCGCATTTTACTTCGTGAACTCACAGTGATCAGTTGCTCCTTGTTCCATTCTCCGCATCTATAGGAGTCTCCCCCTGCCCCTCACTCTCTTTCTTCGCCCTTCTCCCACAGCCTTTATTTCTCCAGCCCTTTCCCCAGGAGTGGGGGTAGCAAATACACAAAGTTGTGGTTGTACAATCAATGGATGTAAAGCCCTTCCCTCAGTGGAAACTTCTCTTTGGACAAAAATCTCTCCCTGCAAGGAGATCAGCTCAAGGGTAGAATTTCATCTAAGGACGTGTTTTCCTTTGCTTAGTCCATATTCATTTAAACAATCTTGACTACTTAATCTTTCTGTTCATTTTGAAGGGTCACAGTAGGAGGTCTATTAAGCTTATAGGGTGGCTCTGTTGGGGATATTTCCTATAGATCCCAGACTACACTCTTCAGGACAGGTTAGTCCTTCCTAATCCCAGCAGGACCCTTATCCAGTTACTTATACTTGGGTTATGACGGAATTTGTTTTGGTGCTTACCTGAGCTTCTGCTTATCTAGAAAATAGTGTACCATTCCTTCGAGTTTGAGTGAGAGTTTAGCTGGATAGAGTATTCTTGGTGAAGCATTCATTTCAGTGAGTTTTTTCACTATATCCCACCATTGCCTTTGGGCTTGCAGGGTTTCCTCTGATAGGTCTGCCATGAATCTAAGGGGTGCTCCTTTGTATGTGATTTCCTTCTTTGACCTTGCTGCTTGCAGTATTGTGTCTCTATCGGCAGCATCGATCATTCTAACTATGTTATGTCTTGGAGTGTTTTTGTTAGGGTCTCTTTTAGCTGGCACCCTTTGGGCTCCTTGAATCTGAATGGCTGCATTGTCGAGCTCTGGGAATTTTTCAGCAATGATTTGTTGAACCGTGACTTTTTCATTGGGATTGTTTCCCTCAGCTTCTGGTACTCCAAGGATTCTAATGTTGTTCCTCTTGGAATCATCTCCTAAGACTCTGATTCGCTCTTGAGCTATTTTGAGGTCTCTTGCCATTGTTGTTGCCAGTTAGCTTGGTGCAGCTGTTCCTCCAGCTCACTGATTCTGTCTTCGGCTGTGGTCATTCTACTGTTGAGGGCACAGATTGAGTTTTTTATTTCATCTACGGGATCTTTAATTCGTGACATTTCTGTGTGTAACTTTCCAATTTCTGCTCTCATTTCACCAGCCCTACCCACTGTCCCTGCACCCGCTGTCCTGTTAGTCCATCCTGCTGCTTTGTTTTCTTTCATATTTTTGTGCCCTAGTGGAGTGCCTAGGATGTCCTCTTCGCTCTGTGCTGCAGATTCACCCCTGACAGGCATCAGGATCACCAGGGTGTGGTAGCCCTGGAGACACACTGGCAGCTACCATGATTCAGACACAAGTCATCTTTTCCTTTTTTGTTTTTGTTTTTTTGTCCTTGATCTGGGGTGCCTTGCCAATTCAGTTACACAGGCTGTGCTTGGATTTTCTGTTCATGACCTTTCAGTAATTTGACGCACTATATCAGGGGCACACGGGTTCTCTTGTCACCTTTTCCTTGTCACCAATCCATGTCTCTGTCTCTGGGAGCAGGGCATTCCAGGGTGAAGCCTTCGGTCGTCTCCTGGCTGGAAGGAGGAGCCCTGAGGCCTGACAGATGAAGAATAACACCAGAGTCAAGGAAGCAAATCGCAGGGTCATTCCATGATGGACTGTCCAAGGTAGTGAAAGGCCAAGAGAGCAGGGCACAGATGCCTGTATTCAGGCGCCCAAGGCCCCAGGGGTCAGCAGCACATTTCACATGTGCTCAGGGTACCCACACACTGCCCAGGGCCCGAGCCAGTGAGTTTCCCTGACACTCACCTGCACACATAGCTCAACTCCCTGGCCTCTGGGGAGTCTGTCATGGAATGACCCTGTGATTTGCTTTCTTAACTCTGTCGTTATTCTTCCTTAAAAAAAAAAAAAAACTACAAATGAAATAAATGAATTGATAAAGGCGAGGGAGCCAAAGGTGACCATAAATTGCGCTATGACTCAGGAAACGCACTGAAGTGCGTAGGTTACGTTCTGCTAAGATTGCACGCTTGGTTGTGAGATTCCCTGAGACCCAACACAGACCTCATGCGCCACCAGGCTCTGCATTCTCTTACATCTTCCTGTGGGACCTCCAGAACCTATTAAGGAGTGGGGAGCATGTGAAAGTTAAAAAGCTCCACCAAATACTATTGAGCCCCAAGCAAGTAAAGAATCGTCCCCCGGAGCCACCACAGGGCAGGAGGCTAGTACATCAAGAGGACATTTGCCTTGTATGCTGCTGACCAGGATTGAAGCCAGCATCAAATAGGATCCCCTGAGTGCAGAGCCAGGTATTAGCCATGAAAAAAATATTTTTCAAAGGAAAATAGAGGGGCTGGAGCAATAGTACAGCAGATAGGGCACTTGTCTTGCACGCGGCCTACCCGGGTTCGATTCCCAGCATCCCATATGGTTCCCTGAGCACCCAAGGGCTAATTCCTGACTGCATGAGCCAGGAGTAACCCCTGTACATTGCCACGTGTGACGTAAAAAGCAAAAAAAAAAAGGAAAGAAAAGAAGAGCACTTTTCATTTCACTAATATTCGAGGGGAAAAAAGCATGAAACTTTCTGCTTTTGGAAGTCGTAAAAATCCCAATATCTTGTAGTCACTAGGATGCTATAAATCATTTAGGTTGTCGAAAAGGCTAAGTAAGGCCTTTTGACCAGGAAAGTTTGCTAATTGTAAGCTCGGTATATATCTCCATTCTAGGATGGGTCCTTATGCTCTTTCAATAATATCTTTGATTTTGGAAGCACACCTGACACTTCTGGTGGTGCTCAGGCAACCATTTGGGATGCCAGGGATGGAACGCAAGTTGACCAAGTTCAGAGCAAGTGCTAACCCACTGTACTCGTCACTCCTGGACCATACTCTGGGTTTGAAAATGTATTTCTGAAGCCTCCCCATCGAACTTTCCTTGCCAGTGACTTTCCATTACTCGTGTGTTGTCAGGGGTAGAGCATTAACGCGTAAAGTGCTCTCAGATGTCCTTATCAGCCTTTCTTTCCAGTTTCTGTCCACCTCTCAGGTGGCTGCTCTCTGGGTTGTTCCAGTTCCTCTCCAGGGCTGGCTTCCCAGTCACTGCTTTCACCCCCATCTTGATTTGTTACTTCCCTGAGAAACTCCCTGTCTGTGCCCCACCCACTCCCTACCTGCCTGTTTTACCCGGATCTACTCTGTTGCAGTTTTCCTGATGGGGCCTTGTGTGTGAGAGCATTGACTCCATACTTGAGTGGCCAGTAAAGCATCAGAGGACTTATTCTTTTTTTTTTTTTTTTTTGCTTTTTGGGTCACATCTGGCGATGCACAGGGGTTACTCCTGGCTTTGCACTGAGGAGTGACTCCTGGCGGTGCTCAGGGATACCATATGGGATGCTGGGAATTGAATCCGGGTTGGCCGCCTGCAAGGGAAACACCCTACCCGCTGTGCTATCTCTCCAGCCCCCCCAGTGGACTTCTTACCGGAGCTCCTGCACTGACCAGCTGCTCCAGCAGCTGCCTCTTCACTACTTTATGCAAATCCATCCCCCTCCCGCCACTGATTCACCTTGGTGGGGATATTGGTTCTTTGCAAATCTTGAGTCTGGCCCTTTAAGGCTGCTTGTGCACTGAAAGTGACATCACAGGATGATGGTTCTCTGCACATCTGGTATCTGGCCCTTTAAGGCTGCTTGCAGCACCGGAAGTGACATCACAGCGGGGCCCTTCCTGGTGCTTTTCTTCCTGGAAACGGGGTCAGAGAGTCCTTGTTCACGTGGGTGAAGGACCAAGTAAGGCCCCAGTGAGGATGGGGACTCTGAAGGCCGATTTTGTCTTGCTGCAGGTCCGAGGTGGCCTCCCCGTGAGTGCTCCGAGCCTCCCCGTCTCCACACTGAGCCGCAGGACCGCCCCAGCCTCTCGCGCTTGTTTTTCTTGTGTTCCCCGATATCCAGGCGGTTCCTGAGGTATGTTGGAGTCTTTTGGGGGGCGCCGAGCTTTGGGAGGTTCCTAGGGGGCTGTAGTGGGATGCAGGGGTCGCGGGTGTGAGTGCGTGATCCTGTGGGGCCGCTGTGGCTACGGTCACCTTCAGCTCTGCATTGGGGCAGCCGCGGGTGGGTGCGGGGATGAGTGCGGGGGCTGCGGGCCTTGGGGTGCAGGACGGCCGAGGGTGGGGGCTTGGCTGTCCGCACCCTCCAGCTGAATCATGTTGGGACCTTGCCCAAGTTTCTCTGCTGCAGAATCTTCTGATTCACTTTGAGGCGCCGAGCCACAGCCCCCCCTAAAGGCAAGAGACCCTGTCCAGCTTTTTCATCGGCTGCCCTCGGGGGTCAGCCCGGGGCGGCGGATCTGCAAGTGGCCGGGGTTTCCCAATGATAATTTCCTTTTGGGGCTATTTTTGGCGTGGGGAATGTGGGGTTCTGCATTCCCGGAGATACCCTGAGGGTTTTCTCTGGCTCTGGCCTCAGATGTTATTCCTGGCAGTGCTCTGGGGGCCGTGGGGATGCAGAGGATTGATTCGTGTCAGCAACGCAAGCATCCTAACAGATTTACTGTATGTTGGAATAGGAATATCTGCTTCCTCGCATCAAGTTGCAAAGTGTTGCCCAGGCCCCTGGCTATAGAGTTGAGTACTGGGGGTAAAGGGTGTGTGTGTGTGTGTGTGTGTGTGTGTGTGTGTGTACTAGCGTAAAAGACTTTGTAGAATTTTTTTTTTTAATTTATTTGCTTTTTGGGTCACACCGGCGATGCAAGGGTTTCCTCCTGGTTCTGCTCTCAAGAATTACTCCTGAGGTGCTGAGGGGACTATATGGTGTAGGGTGATATTGCTTTGTCCTTCTTCCACAAGGAGCTTAGGTTTATCTGGTTACACCCATTACAGTGCTCCTGAGGCACTTCCATTCCATTGTGTTTATGTGTAAACAATCTTCCCTATGCTCTCCTCCCCACCCAGTTAATCAGCTTTCCCCCTAATCAGACTCTATTAATTTGTAAGGTCAAATTCTTCAGAAATCTATGATTTTATATGTATGAGTGAAATATTGCCTTTCTCCTCTCCTTATGCCTTATTACTTTAAAGCAATGCCCTTTTCGTATAGATACAGGAAGACGGTTAACATTATGCTTTGTAACTTAGGATTTAATTGGCTTTGAATAATATTCACTCCTGGGCATCTGCTTTCTTGACTTAAGCCTCAGTTGCCCTTAGTTCCTAACACCCCAAAAGCAGGGTCCCAACGAGGGACCGAATGGACCCAGGGCAAGCGGTGAGCTATCCTGGCATCAAAATGGGCCAGGCCAAAGTGCCACAATTCTTAACTATAAGTTAAGAGTTTGATCATAGACGAATGCTGTCATGATCCAAAAGTAATGACGAGACTAGGATCCTGCTAGGGGTGGGAAAGACTATCTGGCCTGAGCACTGTAGTCTGAGATCGAGATGGCCCTAGGAGGGCAATTCTATAAGTTTAAGATATTTCTTACTGTATCCATACAAAATGATTTATATTATATATGCTTATATGCTTGTCTGACTAGGAGAGGAGAGACACACCCATGAGATCCTGCTCTAGGGTGGGTCTTCCTGCTGAGAAAGGGTCTGTCCTAGGAGTGACTTTCCCTGAGGCTAAGAATTCTACCCCTATTGATTGATTCTACCCCTATGTGTAATTGTTCCCCCAATTCCTCATGGAAAGAGATATAATGAGACTGTAGCATGGGCAAAAGGAGGCAGAGGCAGAGAAGAGAGACTGTTGTGAATGGAGAGAGGATTGGAATAAACTGCGACTAAGACCAACCAGCCTGGCCTTCATTCCTTCCTTTGCCTGCCCATCGCCATCGACCTCCCCGGGGTGGGGGAAGAAGGGTGAGACTACTGAACGCGGACGGCGGGAGAGATAGAGCCACCACCATTGTGTGCTGTGCCCCTTTTTGAGTTTACACAATATGGCATGCTTGAACTCAACTCAAGTTGACCACTTGCAAAGCAAAACGCCCTACCCACTGTCCTCCCATTCCAGCTCCTGTTTTGTTTTTTGTTTGTTTGTGTATTTTAGAAGAGAGGGGCTTCCTCAGGCAATCATAGCCCAGAATGTGGCTCTATCACGGGGGTGGGGGGGGTGGAGGGCAACCCTGCTTCTGGCCAGAAGGGGGCGCTGATACATGGGATATCCTGGCCTCAGAGTCCGGTCCTGGCTGGGCCTGTGAGCACTTCTGTGGGATCCGGGAGGAGTCCCCAGACCAAGGCAGGGCCGACTTTTCTCTCTTGTAGCCAAGCCCAGAACTTGTGTCGCAAAAGGCAGCACACAGATTCCAACCCATTTTGCTTCTGCTGGGGAGAAAGAAACATCTGACAAGTGTCCCCCAGGCGGGTCTGTGAGCCAGTGCCCGAGGGTGTGGCTGGTCAGAACTTGGGGATTTTGCTCCTGTCCAGTGCTCACAATTCTGACTTCTCCTCCAGGTCTCTGGTCTTCTGGAAAAACAGGCAGGAGAAGATGGTGAGCTGCCATCGGACACACCAACCCCAGGTAGGAGTGACAAAATGAGGTGATGCAGTGACAGGAGCGTCAGGCTTCCCAGGCTGTCTGTCTCTGACTTGCTTCATGAAGGATCCTGCCACCTTGTGAGAGCACCTGGCTCTCTGTAGTATGAGGCCACATTTGTGTCAGTTTCGTTGTCTTTGGCTTTAGGACCACAGCATCGCAAAGATTACTGATGCTCACGGATGACTCCTGACATGTCTCAGGGACCATATGGGGTGCTGGGCATCAAAGGCTGGTGTCTGGGTATTTTGTTTTGTTTTCGGAGCCACACGCAGTGATTCTGGGGATTATACTCTAGGCTCTGCACTCTGGCATTGTACCTGGCACTGCTTAGGGGACCCTATGGGATGGTGGGGATCACCAGCCCTACCCACTGTCCTGTTACACAGTCATGCTGCTTTGTTTCTTTTCGTATTTATTTTTGTGCCACAGTGGAGATGCTCAGGGCTTCCTCCTGGCTCTGTGCCTGATGTGCATCATGGGTCCCTGGGTGTGCTGGACCTGTTTGTGCCCTTGCAGCTCAAGTGACTGTGGGATACAAGGGGTGTATGTTTAGTGATTTGAGCTGAAAGCAGGGTCACTCATTTGGGTCCCAGTGATTGTGTGCTCAGTTTTTACTCTATGCAGTGCTCATAGGAGCAGTGGTTGAATTCCCTGGGGTCAAAAGCAAGTCTGCCACCTTCAGGAACCTTCTAGAAGAGCATCCTCACATTTTCATAGATGCAGCTGTCTTAGAGAGAAGTTGGGACCCGTCGGCCAGAAGTTCAGGTGGAGGCTGGTTCCTCCCGAGGGGACAGACCCTGAGACCCTCTAGGGCCCTGGGTTCCTGGCCTCACAGCCCAGGGTACAGGGTGGGGACAGACCCTGATTCCTGCCCCCTTTGTATGCTGGTTAAGGGCACGGTGACCTTCCCCGACGTGGCCGTGATCTTCACCCCAGAGGAGTGGATGTGCTTGGATGCCTCTCAAAGAAAGCTCTACAAGGACGTGATGCTGGAGACCTACCAGCACCTGTGGGCCATTGGTGAGAGCAGTGCGGGGCTGACCTTGTCTGGACCGACCCATGTGGGCTCCCTGTGCTGGGCTGTGACTGTGTTTCCAACATTAGCTGTGACTGTCCTGGCGAGGACAGCCATGCAGTCGCTGTTTCTCTAGCTCCTTCCCTGGTTTTCTTGTTGGTGCTGACCTGGTGATGCTTGGGGTTTACTCTAAGCTCTGTCCATAGGAATCACTCTCTGTGGGTTTGCATGAATCTTGAGTGTTGGGGATCGACCCAGGTTAGCCCCGTGCATGGCAAACTCTTCATGTGCTAAGCCATCACTTAGGTCCCACTAAAAAGTTCCTGGTTCCTGCCAATGCTGAGTTCTCTGATCACTTCTTGTACTACACATAATTTCTAGTATACGTTTGGGTTTTGCTTTTATTCGGGGCACAACCTGAATCCTCTTGTCTCTGTGCTGAGGGAACACTCCCAGGGTTGTTCAGGAGCCATGGGATTCTGAGGATTGAACATGCTTGGCAGCGTAAAACCTTGCTGTCTTAATCCTGGTACAATTGCACCAGGCCCACAACTTCAGTTAATTTATTTTTATTTTTATTATTTTTTTCAAATTTTTTTGTTTTTTAAAATTTTTATTAATGAAACACCACAAGGTACAGTTGTAGACTTACAAATTTTCATGCTTAGGCTTCAGTTATACAGTGATCGAGTTCCCATCCCTCCACCAGTGCCCATTCTCCACCACCACTAATCCCAGTATCCCTCCCATCCCCATCCCACTGCCCACCCTGCCTCTGTGGCAGGCCATTCCCTTCTGTTTTGTTTTGATTTGGTTTGGGGTTATACTTAAAAATATGTAGGGATTATTTCTGGCTGTGTATTCAGTTATTCATCCTGGTTGTGGTCCGGGGCATTGTGTGCTGCTGGGGATCAATCCTGTACGTGTGTGCAGTGTCTGTGTCCTGCCTGCTGCAATATCGCCCCCAACCCAGTTCATGTACTTCTTAGGGCCTCACCCCATCAGATGTTGGTGTATTTCAGTGCTCGCGGTCACTTTCAGTGGTTCTTGGTTCATCCGGAGTCAGGATTTGCCTCTGGATTATGCAGTCAGGGATCACAGCTGATGGCTTGAGAGATCCTGCTGAATGTCAGGATCGAACTTTAATTGACTTTGAGGAAGGCCAGTGCCTGACCTGTTGTGCTGTCTGTCTGGATCCTTTTATGTTTATTTTTATAACCAATTTGTGGCTTTGGTCGTCTTTGGCCAGCTTTGGATTTGTTAAGCTTTGAGGTTTACTGCACTCAGGCATCAGTTCGCGCAGGCTCAGTACATTGCATGTGATGCCGAACCTAGAGTGACAGTACAGCGAACACGGTGCTTGTCTTGCAAGTTCTGGACGTGCGTTCTATTCTCACCATCCCATAATGGTCCTCAAGCAACACCAAAGGTGATTTCTGAGTACACAGTCAGGGAGAAGCCTTGAGCATCCCCAGGTGAGGATCCCAAACTAGAGAAAAAAATACTACGTACTGTGCTGTGATCAAACCCCTGTTGGACCTTTAAGACCCAAGTTATACTATTCGTGGTGTTTTATGGGGCCCCATATTTTATTCTTAAATTAGGACCTGGATCTTAGATCTTGGATAACCACAAATCTAGAACATTTCAGATGTGCAGATTCTGTTCATGCCTTTCCAGTAATTTACTCCATTTTCATAGGGATACATGCGGTTTACTTGTCATGTTTTCCTTGTCACTAATCCATGCTCCATAACTGTGAGGTTCAGGGCATTCTGGGGTGAAGCCTGCGGTGATCTCCTGGCTGAAAGGAGGAACCCTGAGGCCGGGGAGGAGAGGCATGCATGCATGTCTTGTAGGATTGGCAAGCTTTTCACAGCAATCCTTTCCAGGGACCTTCCCTTTTCTGTGGGATACTTTGGACGGTGAGAACCAAATAGATGTCCTCAGGCTGTACTGCCTGGTTAAGGATGTCCCATCCCATTCGAAGAATTCTTTTTCTTTTTTGGGGGGTGGGTGTCACACCCAGCAGTGCACAGGGGTTACTCCTGGCTCATGCACTCAGGAATTACTCCTAGCAGTTCTCAGGGGACCATATGGGATGCTGGGAATCGAACCAGGGTAAACCGTGTGCAAGGCAAATGCCTTACCCGCTGTGCTATTGCTCCAGCCCCTCCATTCGAAGAATACTTACGTTGTATATTGTGTTTCATTTTAGAACTCAATGCATGGCTTCAGGATTTGGGAACTCAATCACCGAGTATGGGTGAGCCGGTAAGATTTGCAAGTATGGAATCAATATTATAATACTAACAGAAAATGTCAGTGGACCAGCATGTTGTTTTTAAAGTGCAGGGTTGGGAATGGCTGGAAAGAAATTTAGAGTATGATGCTTGAGTTTGAGGACCCTTATCTTCACTGGGTGCTGACATCTCTGCTCAAAACCTAAAGAAAATTGTAATATGTTTCACGTAAATGCCTTGCTTTTTCATTCGATTGAAAGTTTCTACAAATTGTAATCGTGAAAATACCTTGTCTTTTAAACTGCTCCATCCACATTGCCATGTGTTTCATAGAGACCTACCGGGAATAATCCCTGGGCACTGCATGGTGTACCCCCACCCTAAATGAAAACAAAATACAGAACAGAAAAAGTCATTGATCCTGAAAAGAATCTGCCTGTGGTGAGATGTTTTCAATGGCCCCTGTGGTCAGTGTCAACAGTGTGGGATGCAGCTTTTCTTAACAAATGCATCCCCGGCTTTACTCCACATTGAGATAGAACTGAACCCAGAATTTAGTGTGTTTTATTTTATCTTGAATCGGGTGCATCAGTATTCTGTAGAGGGAGTTATTTCTGCCAGTTCATTGAGTTAAAAAAATATTTAACAAATTAATGGCCCCTCATTCATCAATTTTCCATGTGTGTCTTACAGAAACATTAGGTTAATCCATGGTATTTCTATCCACTTGTTGGGAATTGCGTTGGTGTGGTGCAAATGTTAGAAATCTATCTGCAGGTATCAATTTCTTTTGACGTGGAGACGCTTAAGGCAGAGAACGATAATTGGAATCCTCTGCTGTTCTACAGGGAAGCAGCCAGCCCGAGTGGAATGTCTCTGACCCTTCACACTGTGAAAAAGTCTCGAGTGTGGATTTGTGCCCACAGCCACACGGGAATGCCAAGGCAAGCAGGATAGCCTCTGAGGGTGATCAGAATGGAGAGAGCAACCTCACTCTGAAGAATCCCTCCCCAGGGAAAAGTTTCACAGAGTCTGTTTTTCTCAGTCCATGGACGCAAACCCCAACATTGGGGCAGACCCTTGAATGTGAGAGAGGAGCACTGTTTATAGTGAATCCTTCACACCGAAAGGCCCACAAGCAAAATCACCATGGATTAATGCTGTCCAAGAGTAAGGAATGTGGGGGAGCTTCCCCGTGTTCCCAGGAATGTGATGTTCACTTAGAAACCCACAGTGGACAGAATCCCCAAGAGTTTCAGCAGCAAGGGCGTGGTTTGAATCCGGCATCACCCCAATGTGATGCCATGAACATCCACACAGGAGGGAAACCACATACATGTAAGGACTGTGTGAAGGCCTTCACTCGACCCTCAGACCTCTTAACACATTGTAGAATCCATACTGCAAAGAAAGCATATGTGTGTGAGCAAAGTGGGAAGATCTTTGCTTACTCTCCAAACTTTTCTAGACACAGGAAAATTCATACTGAAGAGAAACCTCATAAATTTAAGGCAGGTAGAAAGGCCTTCACTCAATCCTCAACGCTTACTGGGCATATGAAAACTCACACTGAAGAGAGGCCTTATATATGTAAGGAATGTGGGAAGGCCTTTAGTTATTCCTCAGTCCTTACTCGGCATATGAGATTTCACAATGGAGAGAGGCCTTATGGATGTAAGGAATGCGGGAAGGCCTTTATTTATTCCTCAAACCTTAGTCGGCATATAAAAATTCACAAAGGAGAGAAGCCTTATGGATGTAAGGAATGTGGGAAGGCCTTTAGTTATTCCTCAGTCCTTACTTGGCATATGAGAATTCACACTGGAGAGAAGCCTTATGGATGTAAGGTATGTGGAAAGGCCTTTGTTAATTCCTCAAGACTTACATGCCATGTGAGAGTTCACACTGGAGAGAGACCATATGCTTGTAAGGAGTGTGGGAAGGCCTTTGTTGTATCCTCAAGCCTTACTCGGCATATGAGAATTCACAATGGAGAGAGGCCTTATGGATGTAAGGTATGTGGGAAGGCCTTTGTTGTATCCTCAAACCTTCTCTGCCATATGAGAATTCACACTGGAGAGAGACCATATGTTTGTAAGGAATGTGGGAAGGCCTTTGTTGTATCCTCAGGCCTTACTCGGCATATGAGAATTCACACTGGAGAGAGACCTTATGTTTGTAAGGACTGTGGGAAGGCTTTTGTTTCTTCCTCAGACCTTAATATTCATGTGAGAATTCACACTGGAGAGAGACCATTTGTTTGTAAGGAATGTGGGAGGGCCTTCCATCAGGCCTCCAGCCTAATTGCACATAGGGCAGTTCACACTAGGGTGAAATCTTATACATGTCAAGAATGTGGGAAGGCCTTTGTGTTTCGTTCTAGTCTTAGGAAACATCATAAAATTCATAGTAGATGACTCAATGCCCTAATAACAATTTTTAATGTCAACACAGGCCCTTTTCAGAAAGTCTGTTTTCTTTGTACCATGGGATGCTGTGCTACAAAAGTGCAGCCAGGGAGGTAATAATCCTGTCTATGTGTAACAAACTTTTTGTGATGTCAGTCTATAAGGGAAAGTCTATGCCAGGGTCCCCGAATTTGAACTTGATGTGTATGTTAACATGTACTTTTCAGATTTCTCGTGAAAGCTAAGAGGAATGTGAATAAAATTCAAAAAAATTCCCCTTTGCTCAGGGCTGTCAAGGTCAAGAGTGGCCGAGAGTTGTACCAGGAACTGTCTTATTCTTTGTTGTGACTCTGGCTGGACATTATTTTTTTGCTTTTTGGTTCACACGCAGAGATGCTCTGGGGTTACTCCTGCCTCCCCAATCAGTAGTTACGCCTGGCGGTTCCTGATTACCATATGGGATAGCAGGGATTGAAACTGAGCTGCCTCGTGCAAGGAAAAAGCCATCCCCTCCGGACTACTGCTCCAGCCCCTGTGACTTGGCTTTGAGGCCCTTGGTTTGGGGGATTTTGGCAGAGAAACAGCCACACCTTCGTTCTTCAGGGCCTCCTGATTCATGTTCTTTGGAGCCACATCCAGCTGTGTCCTACTCACTCTCAGCTCAATCATCCATACCTAGGGGACTCAGGATCATTATGGGGTACTGTCGTTGGAATCCAGGTGGGCTGTGTGACCAGCTTCTTCCCCCATGTCATCTCTGCCTCCCAGGTGTTCAGGTACTGGTTAACGTTGTGTCAGTATAAAGGATAAATGTTTCAGAAAGTGTTATCTTAGTTAAATGGCCCTGGCAAGGTTCTTTAGTGGAGTGCCATGAAGGCAGGTTTTTTAAAATTTTAAACTTTGTTTTTCCCGTCTTTTGGGGTCATACCCAAAATACTCAGGGATTACTCCTGGTGGTGCTCCGGGAACCCTGTTAAACCTGGTGCAAGACAAAAGTCCTGTCTGTTGTACCTATTCTTTGGCCCCTATTGGAAACAGTTTAAATGAACATTACTGTGTGTAGAAAGACAGGAAATGATGGAAGGGGCCTCTTGAATCAAATGTCTGACAAGTGCCGGGAATATGAGTTAGCTCCCCACAACCCAACAGGCCATTTTGTTCACTTGTGATTTTTCACAAGGTTGGTCACGTTCCCCATGAGTTAAATAATAATATAGGGAAAAAGTAAGTGTTATATTTAGAATTAGTAATTAGCAATTAGTCACTGCTATCACCACATCTTGATTACTTCCCCAAGATACTTAGCATCCAGTGAATTGTACCAACCTTCCTGTTTTACCTTGAATCAACCCAGCTGCGTCTTCCGTGATGGACTGTGTGTCAGAGCATTGGGTCATTGTTTGACTGAGCAGTACAGGATCAGGGGTCTTTGTATCCCCAGCCTCCCACTGTGTTGCCCACCACTCTCCACAGCTGACTCTCCCCACCTTGTTCCTTCCATCCCCCTTGAAGCACAGATTCACCTGGGTGGGCAAAACAGGATCTCTGCATCTGGACCAGGGCCCTTTAAGGCTCAGGTTCAGGCAGCAGTAGAAGTGGCGCCCCAGGCCAGGGAACTTCGGACATTTTTTCTCTTCCCGTTGTGGTTGCCTGACTCAGACTGCTATTGGTCTCATGTTAGAGGAGGAAATGGCAGCCTTCGTGGAAGGTGGACTCTAAAGACCTATTTTTTGCCAGAACGCGAGTGGCGGTCCGCAAATGGCCAGTGCCTCCCGTTCTCAACACTGTGATCGCCGGGGCTGCTCCAGCTTGGGGGGCCCTTTTTGTGCTTGTTTTTCTCTTATTTCTGATATCAGCCATTTCCTGAGGCATGAGGGATGCTTTAGGGGAACCCAGAGGTTTTAGGGGGTGCAGGGGTAGCGGTGTGTGTGGGTGATCGTGGGGGTCCCCTTTGGCCACCATCACCTCCAGCTTCATGAATGGTCAGCAGCAGGTGGGCGTGGGGCTAAGCGCAGGGACTGAGCTCGGGGCCTGCGGGACCTTCAGAGGGCAGGGCTTGGCTCTCCCCACTATCCCAGCATGGGACTTCGCTCTGCCCTGTTCCGGAGCACTTGGCCCTGGCATCACTCATGTGGAACCTTCAGATTCACTTCAAAGGGCAGGGCCCCAGCCCCCCTGTAGTTGCAGACCCAGTTGTCGTCTGTCCTTTGACTGTTGTGATATGGCAGGGCCATGTGGTGGTTCAGTTCCTGCCGGAGGCTGCAGTTTGCAAATGAAACCTTTTCAGTATCGTTATTTTGGTTTGGCTTGTGTACCACATTCAGAGATCCTCAGGGTCTACCTCAGGGTTCTTTTTTTTTTTTTTTTTTGCTTTTTGGGTCACACCCAGCGATGCACAGGGGAAACTCCTCACACTGCACTCAGAAATTACTCCTGGCGGTGCTCAGGGGAACATATGGGATGCTGGGAATTGAACCCAGGTAGGCTTCATGGAAAACAAACGCCCTACCCGCTATGTTATCTCTCCAGCCCCTGTCAGGGTTCGGAAACTACATCCTGGGTTTTCCTTGTAGATTAGTGTTCGCTGCTCGCGTGTTGTCAATCATGGACCATTGACTGGACAGTGTTCTCTGATGTTCCTACGAGCCTTTGCTCCTGTTCCAGCATCTCCCCAGCTCTCTGGGCTGCTGCTAGGCCAGTTCCTCTCTGCTCTTGTGCTGGCTTCGAGTCACAGCTTTCATCCTACCTTGATTGATGATTTCCTGGAGAAAGTTATTGCCTCATGCCCCACCTGCTCCCTATCTGCCTCTTTTACTTTGAATGAACCCCCTTTACGATTTTCCCTATGGACTGTGTGTGAGAGCATTGGCTCATTGTTTGCCCAGTACGAGACCAGGGGACTTCTTACCCGTCGTTAGCCCTCCACTGTGTGACCAGCCAGTACAGCAGCTGCTCTCCACCTCTGTGTGAGCCCGTCCCTCTTGCACGACAGATTCTCCTGGTTTGGCATAATGGTTCTCTCCACACCTGGAGTCTGACTCTTTAAGGCTGCTTGCGGAAATAGAGTGACATCACAGGGAGCCCTTCCTGGTGCTTCTATTCCTGGAAACTGGGTCAGTGTCGTTGTTCACCTGGGTAAAGGACAGAGTCGGGCCCCTGTGAGGAAGTGGGACTCTGAAGGCCGACTTTTTTGGCAGAACAGGGGTGATCTCCTGTGAGCAGCTGGCGGTTCCCCATCTCCACACTGAGCTGCGGCTCCTTGTCAGCTGGGGGCACTTTTGCACTTGTTTTTCACTTGTCCCTGATATCAGGCAATTCCTGAGGCACAGCGGATCTTTGACAGGGTACAGAGGAGGAGGATGTGAGTGAATGATCCTGGGCCAGGATCATCGACAGCTCTGCGATGGAGCATCGGCGGGTCGGTACTGGGCTGACCATGGGGGCTGTGGTTATTGGGGATGACAGACCTGTCGAGGGCAGGGGCTTGGCCATCCTGACCTCCAGCTGATCTATGTTGGGACCTTGGCCCCAGTCTCACTGCGGTAAAATCTCCAGATTCACTTGGGCAGAGTTGCAGCTCCCGCAATGCCAAAATTCCCTGTTACCATCCAGCTTTTTCAATGGCTTCTGTTGTATGATGGGGCCATCTGGAGCAGTGGATCCATAGGTGAATGGGGTTTTATTTGGGGGGGGGCTATTTTTGGTGTGGGGAATGGGGGGCTCTGCATGCCTGAATATACCCTGAGGGCTTACTCTGGCTCCTGGCTCAAGTATTTTTCCTGGAGTGCTCTGGGGGCCATAGGGATGCGTAGGGATGCAGAGGATTGACTGGTGTCAAGAAGGCAATCTTCTTATTAGTTTTACTGTCTGTTGGAACAGGAATTTCTGCTTCTTCACATCAAGTTGCAAAGCCCTGTCTAAACCCTTGTCTATTGAGGTGAGTACCTGGAGTAAAGGGTGTGTGTGTTTATGTGTGTTTGTGTGTGTAGAAAGTGGGTTTTTTAAAGAGGAGAAGGGCTGTCTCCGTGATAGAGCCACTATTCTGGGCTATGGTTGTGCTGGGCAGCCCTGCTGCCAGCCTGCAGGTGGCGCTGATGCACGTGATCTGGCCTCTGAGTCATCGACTGGCTGTGCCTGTGAGAGTCTTCTGTGGGACCCAGGGAGGAGCCCTCAGGCCAAGGCAGGGCTGAGTTTTCTCCCTTGTAACCAAGGCCAGAGCTTGTATTGCGGAAGGCAGCACAGATGTCAACCCATTTTGCCTCCCCTGGGAGGCAGAAGCATTAGGCAGTGTCCCCTAGGTGTGTCTGTGAGCCAGTGCCCGAGGGTGTGGCTGGTCAGGTCTGGGGGTTGTGCTTCTCTCCAGTGCTCACTGCTCTGACTCTTCTTCCAGGTCTCTGATCCTCAGGAAAATCAGAGTCAGGAGAAGATGGTGACATGCCATCGGACACCCCATCCCTAGGTAGGAAGAGAGTGACAAGAGAAGGTGATGCAGTGACAGGAGCGCTCAGTCTTCTTGGGCCTAATGTCTCTGATTTGTTTCAGGAAGGATTCCGCATTGTGCCTCCTTGTCGGAGGGCTCGACTCTTTCTGTATGAGGCCATGTTTGTTTCAGTTTTGTTGTTTTTGGCATTTGAACCACACCCAGCTTAAAGAGTACTCATACCTTAATGCTCAAGGATGACTCCTGACATGTCTCAGGGACCATATGGGATGCTGGGGGACGAAGGCTTGCATCTGGGTATTTTGTTTTGTTTGGAGGGCTACACCCAGTGATTCTGGGGATTATTCTTGATTCTGAACTGTGGCGTTGCACCTGGCAGTGCTTGGAGGACCATATGGGAACATCGGGTTCACAGCCCGACCTTCTGTTCTATTACTCCATACTGCTGCTTTATTTTCTTTCCTGTTTGTTTTTGTGCCACAGTGGAGGTGTCCAGGCCTTGTTTTCTCTGTGCTCTGGATTCCCACCTGATGCACATCTCAGGTCCCCCAACTGTGCTGGCCCGTTTTCGCCCTGTCAACTGTGATGACTCGGATCCTAAGACATGTGTTTCCCCTATTTTTTCCTTTCTGCTCTGAAGAGCCTTGCCTGCTTGGTCACACAGTCCCGCATTCACTCGTTTTTCTGCAGTTCTGGGCATGCGCCATATTTTTGGGTCATACACAGAAATACTCAGGGTTTACTACTGGTGGTGCTCTGGGACCCTGTTAAAGGGAAAGCAAGAGAAATGTCCTCCCTGCTGTCCTATCTCTTTGGCCCCTACTGGAAACGTTTAAATGAACTTTACTGTGTGTAGAAAGACGTTTGAAAGGATGGAAGGGGCCCCTTATTTCAAATGTCTGACAAATGTTGGGAATATGGGTTAGTTCCCCATATCCCAACACTCCCCAGGATCCCCACCTCCCAGCCCGCCCTTCCATTTACCTGTGACTATTCACAAGGTTGGTCAAGTTCCTGGATTCCACCTGTGAGTTCAATAATATCAGAGAAAAAAAATAAGCATTGTATTTGGAATTAGCAAAGTTCCATCAATCTCGTAGTCACCAGAATGATAAAAAGGATTCAGATCTGTTTAAAAGCCAAAAAAGGCTCCAAGGTAGGGTCGGAAAATATACTCTAGGTTTTTATGTGTACATACATGTAGATAGATATAAATTTGATATATATAATTTATATGATTTTTATTATGTATAATACAAATACTTCATATATTGTATATATGTATATTTAAAAAAACTGTCCTCCTGTTGTTCATCAATTTTTCTAGAGCGGGCCCAGTAACATCTCCATTTTGAGACTTCTTGTTACTGTGTTTGGCATATCGAATACGCCACGGGTAGTTTGCCAGGCTTTGCCTTGTGGGCGAGATACTCTCAGTAGCTTGCAGGGCTCTCCGAGAGAGGCAGAAGAATCGAACCCGGCTTGGCCGGGCTGGCTGCGTGTAAGGCAAATGCCTTACCACTGTGCTATCGCTCTCTCTCTCTCTCTCTCTCTCTCTCTCTATATATATATATATACATATATGTGTGTGTGTGTGTGTGTGTGTGTATGTATGTTCGTTGGTGGTACAGACCTGGCAGTGCGCAGGGATTACTCCTGGATTTCACTTTGATGGTGCTCAGGGACCGTTTGGAATTCTGAGGATTGAACCCAGATTGACCACATACAAGGCAAGCGCCCACGCCACTGTACTACCCCTCTTGTTCATACTCTGAATTTGAAATTGTGTTTCTCAAACTGCCTCCTGTGTTTTTTCTTGTAAGCAAGAGTCCACTGGTCAGGCGTTTTCAAGAGGTAGCATGTTGGCTGGACAGTGCTCTCTGATGGTTTTACAGGCTTTTCCCCTTTCCAGTGTCTGTCCAGTTCTTTGGGCTGGTGCTAGGCCAGTTCCTCTCTGCATCTCCAGGGCTGGCTTCAGAGTCACTGCTTCACCCATTCTTGATTACTTCCTCATGAAACTCAATGTCAGGTGCCTTGTACCAACTTGCCTGTTTGACCTTGAATCAACCCACATGTGTTTTTCCTGTGTGAGAGCATTGTTTCAATGGTTGACTAAGCAGTATAGGATCAGGCTTATTGTCCGTACCCCAAGCCCCCCACTGTGTGACCCACCACTCCAGCAGCTTCCTTTCCACTACTTGATATCCAGTCCAGCCACCTAAAAGCACTGATTCACCTGGATGGGCACAGAGGGTCTCTCTGCATCTGGACCATGGCCCTTTAAGGATCCTGGCGGGTGCGGAAGTGATGTCACAGAACTGGTACTTTCAGCATCATTTCTTTTTTTTATTTATTTATTTATTTATTTATTGAGTCACCATGGGAAAGGTTACAAAGCTTTCAGGTTTAGGTCTCAGTCATGCAAATATCAAGCACATTTCCCTTTACCAAAACTTATTTTTTACCATGAAGAACCCCAATAAAACCCCACCCCCCACCCCTCCCAGTCCCTGTGGGGCAGATGAATTCTAGTTAACACTCTATCTGCTTTGATTAGATTCATTGTTTCAATAAAAGATTCACCACTATTATTTAGAGTTTACCAGCCCCCCCAAGTCAGACATGCTGACAAAGCATTGTGAAGTGATTTGCTGTCTACAGCTGGGTTCAAGAATTATATGTTGGTTTTGGATTTCTGCTATTTTACTTATTGACCCTGGAAGTATTTCTACTGAAAGTCAGATAGTTAAGAAATTGGTTTCTGTGCTCTGGAGTCGTGGCCGTGCTGGAGAGCCGCTCGCGGGGGGCAACTGGTGACCTCGGTAGGGCGTGAAGGACGGACCAGAACGCCCCCCTTCCCATGAGGTTTTAGTCGCCCCCACACCCCCGGCTCATACCTGCTATCCACAAGGCTCCCATGCGGCCGCCATCCTTCTTTCCAGAGAAGAGAGGGCGAATGGGGCAACACCCTTTCTCCTCCGGCAGACTTGATGGCCTGGATTAACGCATGGTCCGTTCACTTTTCTGCTCCAAGCTGCCGGGTTCTGCATTAAGTCCTTGTGCTTCTGGGGCCGTGGCCGTGCTGGAGAGCCGGTCGTGGGGGGCAACTGGTGACCTCGGTAGGGCGTGAAGGACGGACCGGAACGCCCCCCTTCCCATGAGGTTTTAGTTGCCCCCACACCCCCGGCTCATACCTGTGGCCACAAGGCTCCCATGTGGCCGCCATCTTTCTTTCCAGAGGGAGGAGGGTGGAAGGGACCAACACCCTTTCCCCTCCGGGCAGACATGATGGCCTGGATTAACGCATAGTCCATTCACTTTTCTGCTCCAAGCTGTCGGGTTCTGCATTAAGTCCTTGTGCTTCTGGGGCCGTGGCCGTGCTGGAGAGCCGCTCGTGGGGGGCAACTGGCGACCTCGGTAGGGCGTGAAGGATGGACCAGAACGCCCCCCTTCCCATGAGGTTTTAGTCGCCCCCACAGCATCATTTCTATTCTAGTTGTGGTTGCCTGGCTCAGGCCGCCATTGGTCTCGTGGGTAGAGGAGGAATTGATGACTCTTTTGACAGGGGGACGGTGGAGGCCCATTTTGTGGCAGAACACCTGCAGCCTCCCAGTCTCCTGCACTGTGAGTGGCAGAGCTGGGGTACCTGGGGGCGTGATTCGTGCTTCTTTTTCACTTGTTCCTGATATCTAGGTGGTTCCTGAGGTATGGCAAAGGCTTTAGGGGGACCCAGAGGCTTTGGGCAGTGGAGTGGGGGCTGTGCCGGGATGCAGGGTTTGCACGTGTGAGCAAGTGATCATGGGAGGTTCCCTGTAGCTAGATCACCTCCACGTCGGGGAAGGGTCAGAAGTGGTTGGATGCAGGGCTGAGACACCTGCCCAGGGCGGGGCTTAGCCCTCTCAAACCTGACAGCACTGGCCTGTGCTTGGCTGTTTCCAGAGCCTTTGGCCCTGGCATCACTAGTGTAGAACCTTCAGATTTACTTCAAAAGGCAGGGCCCCAGTCCCCCTGCAGCAGGAGACCCAGTTCTTCTCTGTGCTTTGATGGACTGTTGTAATGGGAAAAGGCCACCCAGTGGCTCATTTCCTGTGGGTGGGTGAAGTTTGCAAGTGAAACTTTTATTTTTTGCTTTGTGGGTCACACCCGGCAATGCACAGGGGTTACTCCTGGCTCTGCACTCAGGAGTTACTCCTGGCGGTGCTCAGAGGACCATATGGGATGCTGGGAATCGAATCCGGGTCGGCCACGTGTAAGGCAAATGTCCTACCCGCTGTGCTATCTCTCCAGCCCCTATGTGTCGTTTTTTTAAAGAGAAATAGTTGACTTCTGTGGTGTGTGGTGTTGTTGGGGAAAGCCTTGATCAGGGTCACTCCTGATGCGGTGGAAATAATTAACTTAGAAAGGTCCAGAGCAATAGTACAGCCAGTACGATGCTTGCCTTGTAAGCGTCCAACTCAGGTTCGATCTACGTCTGTTATTTCACATAGTCCCTGAGCCCCAGTAGGACTAAGCTCTGATCCCAGAGCTGCAATAACCCCTGACCACTGCCAGTTGTGGTCCAAAATTGAAACACCTGGACACACACAGATATACACACATACGATGTGAGAACAATGAAAGAGATTACTAGTATTTAAGAGAAAATATGGAATTCTGCTGCATAGAAAAAAACAGGTAAACAGAGAAGGAGGCTTAAGGACCTGCTTCAAATGTTTCACTCTAGAATTTGTCTTTACACATGAGTGATGGATATTAACCCTAAGTGTTTTAGGCTTGATCAGTGAATTGCCAACTTTTCTTCCCCTCAGAGAAGGTTGTAGTACTCCTGTGAGCACCCCCAATCCCCTGAGTTTAACTTTAACTCATAAAGTCAAACATTCTGGTGACTCTGGTTTTGTATCTGTAGTCATTTCTTTCCCCTCTCACCTATATAATCTATAATCTATAGAGCAACGTCTTTGCTTCAAAAAGGAAAAACGTTAATATGAAGTGCTTAATATTTAAGGGTTACTTGACTTTAAAATATATTTACTCCTGGGCATCCATCATAATTACTTGAATTATGCCGTATTTTCTAACCCCCAAAAAATGGATCCCACCGAGAATCTCTGGTTTGACCTGTGGCAAGCATCAAAGCTAATTTGGCTTCAATATGGGACAGTCTAGAAATCATAAAGCATTGTCTTGTTTCCAAGCCTTCATGACCTAAAAGATCGGACCCCATGGGGTAACTGGGCCCAGGACTCCGTGTGGAATTTATGAAAAAGCACAGTCATCTTTTAACATTAATTCCTGAACCTAGAGAAGTAAGTTTTGAAATGTTTCTTACTGTGTGTATCCAGATAACTGCACATATTAATAAGAAGTGAACTTAATTCTTTAATATGTGCAAACAGAGAAAGCGCAAAGCAATACAGATCTTATAACCCCTGAGTGAATTTCTCAGACAGAGTGTCTTCTTGAGTTAATTCCCCCCCAAATAATTTCCTCTGTTGAAAAGCTTGACCTCTGTAAATGGTAAATCACAATACATGCAGTCCGGTACCTTGATCACCCTCAGATGTTCTATAAGTATGTGTTGGAGTACAAGGAGCTTAGGTTTATCAGGTTGCATCCATCACAGTGCTCCCGAGTCACTCCCATTACTTTGTCTGTAACCACTTCTATGCTCTTTTCCCCAACCACTTTGTAAGGTCTCATCCTTCTAGGACACTGAACTTGTACTGTAAGTTAATATTGCCTTTTTCCTCTCCTTATATCTTTTGAATAGTTTACTTTGATACAATGGCCTTTTTGTATAGATATAGGAAGACAATTAATATTATGCTTTATAACTTAGGATTTAATTGGCTTTGAATATTATTCACTCCTGGGCATTTGCATTCTATACTTAAGCCTCAGTTGCCCTCACTTCCTAGAACCCCAAAAGCAGGTTCCCAACGTGGGACTGGATGGAACCAAGGCAAGCCGGTAAGTTATGTGCTACCCTGGCATCGAGATGGGCCAGGCCAAGGTGCCACGATTCTTAACTATAAGTTAAGAGTTTGATCATAGGCAAATGCTGTCATAATCCAAAAGTAATGACGAGACTAGGACCGTGCTGCTAAGAATAGGAAAGTTATCTGGCCTGAGCACTGCAGTCTGAGATCGAGATGGCCCTGGGAGAGCAATTCTATAAGCTCAAAGTATTTCTTACTGTGTCCATAAAAATGATTTATATTATGTATGCTTATATGTTGGTCGGACAAGGAGAGGAGAAATACATCCAGGGAAATCTGTTCTAGGGTGGGTTGATCTTTCCTAGAAGCAGTTTTCCTGTGTGTCCTGACTAGCTTGGATGAGACTGAACCTTTCTCCCCTTCAAACTGCCTTCAGTAAATGATTTCAGTATATTGAGGCAGTTTCCCTTATCTCACAGGAACCTAGCTGGTCTTAGGTAAGCAGATCTCAGGTGCTAAGCCAGGCCTGATCTTGGGGATGTAGATAACTGGCTCCAGGCAGGCTGATCTTCGAGATGTAGGCTCCAAGCTCTAGCAGACTCGTCTTTGATGTGTTAATCCAAGTAGCTTGTAAGAGGTGAGTCCAAGATTACTGGCCTGCGGATGTAAAGAAACAATGTGGATGTAAAGAAACTATGTATGTTTGCTGCCTCCATGTTCTTTCTGTAACTCCTTTTGATGATATCACTATATTGGCCCTTTAGAGGTACCATGATGTATATAAGGGGATTTTGGGTGCTCTTTGGGGGCTCTCTCGGGGTGCATGTGCTTGAGGACTCCTGAGGCCTCCATGACATACATTTCTTGCATGTAATAAATTGCTGCTAAGACCAACCAGCTTAGCCCTCATTTCCTTCCTTCGCTTGACCATCGCCATAGACCTCCCTGGAGTGGGGAAAGGGCCTGAGACTACCGAACGCGGGCGGCGGGAGAGATAGACCGCCGGCTTTTTATTTTTTGTGTGTTTACACAAGTATGCTATTCGGTTCTGAATTAAAGGTCCACTGTGCACTGGCCATCAATTGTTGTGGTCCCCGTGTCTTTGTTTCTTGGAGAGATGGAACACCAAACGCCTCATACCATAGGACCTACTGACTCACTATTCTTCACATCTGGCAACCTGGGAAGAGCGCCTCAGAATTCACACTTGAGTATTTGTTGTTGTTTCGTTTCATTAGAGTTACCTTTTGAAGTTGCTGTAAGGTAAAGAAGTTGCTGTATTTTTGGTAAACACCCTGCTTTGTCTGTGCCTTATTCCTGCCTCTGCGCTCAGGGATCACTTCTGGAAGGGGTCAGGGGCCCATATATGTTCTAGAGTATTGAACCTGGGTCAGTCAAGTGCGAGTTGAATGTTTTACCTGCTGTATTACCACCCCAATCCACAAGATATAATAATCATGGTTTAAAAGTAGACTCACTCCAGAAATTCCAGTTGTCAGACACACGTAAAATCATGGTTCATAGTGAACATCCTGGATATTTGGATAATTTCGTGATACAAGACACTGTTTACATGGTTTTCAGAGCTATCCCTGCAAAATAGGAGCAAGTGATGGATGAGGCTCATGTGCAGATTCGGGATTACAGTAAATCATGACCAGGATGGCCTACGTCCAGCAGATCAGACATGGGACTGCCTGGGGCTCACCTGAGCCCAGAAGTGACCTTGTTCCCTAGAAGAGAGCTCGCAGGCACATGTTCCCAACCATTCTGCAAGAGGGCCGCTGAAGTTTTGTCCACGCTGAGTCCCTGTGGCTGGCCCCACAGCAGAGCCACTAATGGACCTACTGTCACTGTCACCTGCAGGGGCCGTCTCTGCATGGGACCTCCTGGCCTCAGAGTTAGTCCCTGGCCTTAGGGACCTTCCTGTAGGGCCTATAGTGGATTCCCAGGGCTTGGGCAGGGCTGCAGTCTCCTTCCCTGTAGGCTGAGACTAGTCCTCCTGTCCCAACAGGCAGCCTGATCACAATCCACTTCTCAGTCCCCTGGAGAGGCAGGAGCATCTGACAGTGTATCCCTGCGGATGGGTCTGTGAGCCAGTGTCCAAGCGTCTGGC
This sequence comes from Sorex fumeus, assembly GCF_029834395.1. Taxonomy (NCBI): domain Eukaryota; kingdom Metazoa; phylum Chordata; class Mammalia; order Eulipotyphla; family Soricidae; genus Sorex; species Sorex fumeus. The sequence goes on from NW_026606076.1 coordinate 7,072,794, forward strand.
AAGTCACTACATTTTTTGCTTCAATGCAGGGACTTCTGGTCAGGTGAGGGACGGGGCTGGCTATGCTCCTCTGGTGCTCACGGCTCAGGTCTTTCCACGGAGCCTCCTGCTGATCCACAGGAAAAACAAACGCAGGACATGGTGATGCACCCCCTGCCATACCATCGTCAGGAATGAGAGCGACAAGATGACTCAGTGCAGTGACAGGAGCGCACAGGCTTCTCAGGTCTTGGGTGGTTTCAGGAAGGAGACTTGGGATGTGGCCCTGAGCCTGAGTGTCTGGCTCTCTGCTGGTTGAGGCCATGGAGCCTCAAGCTCCTGGATCCAGGCATCTGTGCCAAGTTCGTGCTGCCCTTCATCCCCCTGGACTGTCCATTATGGAATGATCTGCGCTTTAATTTCCTGGCTTTTTCGTTCATCTTCCTTATCTGTCAGGTGTGTAGAATAGTCCATGGGAATCTCGGCCTTTAGTCTTCCTGTATGTGCCTCACCAGGGTGACTGTTCAGCCTGCAACTCCGGATCCCCTTTTCCGGAGCAGCCAGACCCCCTCTGTCCTCTCTAACACTATGGTTATCTTTGCCCTTGGATCATTATATGTTTTTGAGTAACTAAGAAGTTTATCCTTGTTTAGGTTTTGGGCCCAGTCATAGTCATACGTGACTCCTCGTGGGTCTCAGGTGTAACTCATGGCCGTGCGCTCAGGAATTGTACCGAGGTGTTCAGGGATCTGAGACCTGAACCTGTCTGCCTCAAGATAAGCACATGGTCTCTCTGCTGTTCACTCGTGTTTCTTTTAGTTATATTTTTGCCTTTGTTTTTAAATAGAGAAGGAGTCCATATCAAAATTAATTTGGGTCACAACATGTATAGCAGGGAGCGCACTTGTATTTTAGGCTGCTGACCGATTTTTGATCCCCTGCATTCCATATGGCCTCATTATCCGGTCTGGTCAAAACACAAAACCCAAAACCTATTTTAGGTAATGCCAAGCTCCTCACAGTGATCACCCAAAAGATCTACCCTTTTCTGTGGGCCTGTTTGGACTGTGAGAACTATCAAGATGTCCGCTATCTTCTGGGCCTCATTCTACTATGCACGGAGTAACTCTTAACATTCTGTTTTATTTGATTTCAGAACTCAAACCCCAAATTTGGGATTCAGTATTACCACATTTTGATGCAGTACAACAGGATCATCGATTACGAGTGAGCTGGAAAGATTTTCATGTTCAGAATAGATATTATTATGCGGGTGGGATTTTCATTGGACCAAGCATGTGGCTTGAATGGGGGCACCTGGCATCCTTTGCCGTCAGCAGATCTCCAGACTCTGGACACCGCAGGGAGGAAATCCACAGCCTTATGCCAAGAGTCATAGGTTCTTAGCCTCATTGGGTGCTAAACTCAGTAGTTTTAAGATTTAAAGACATTCTGTTTTTTTAAATACCAAAATAATACTGAGTTTTTCTTTTATAGAATCTAAGCAAAGTTGGACATTGTTGAAAAGAACTGGTTTGTTGGCCGTAGTAATAGTGTAGTGGGAAGTGCACTGTTTTGTCCAGGGGTGGAAACCAGATTCTATACCCAGCACCCAATATGTATGGTCCGCACAGCCCCAGTAGGAGTGATCTATGAGCACTGTTTCGTGTGACACTCCCCCAACAAATAAATACAAACAAAAAACCCAAAAACCTCATTCATCCTGACATTAACTCAATTAGGTTCGATGTCTTCAATGGACCCTGTGTTCTCAGCTTTGTGGGGATTCAGCTTTGCCTTCGTACATGCATCCCGAGCTCCATACTGAACCCAGACTCGGGTGTATTTTCATTTGCTTGAAACTGGTGCTTCCATTTTCTGTATGTGTTCTTCATTGTGTTGAGAAAGAAATGTTAATGATCAACACTTCTGATCAACACTTCTGTCAATTTTGTCCTTCTTGCAAAAAGATTTTGTCATTCCAGGAAAAGCCATACATGTGTCGGTAATTGTATTTGCCCGGTGGAAATGTTAGACACGAAACCTGCAGGGCTCGACATTTGTTTGACATGGAAACTCTCAAGAAATCAAGAAATGATTGGAATCCTCTGCTGTTCTCCAGGGAAGCTGCCAGCCTCAAAGGAATGTCTCTGATTCTGTGCTTAATGACAGTCTCTAAACACTGCAATCAGGGATGATTTAAGCACACCCTGTACAGTCCATGTCTGCATCCAGTGTTCTGCATTGCACAGATGAGTGACATCATTTTGTTTGTGTTTCTTTTTCTGGATAACTTCACACAATACGGTATCTTTTTATTCTAACCCTGTTGCTGCATAAAATCAGTAATTCTAAAACCTAAAAAAAACTTCTTTGTATTCATTTGTCTTTTTGCTTTTTGGATCACACCCAGCGATGCTCAAGGGTTACTCTGGGCTCTCCACTCAGTAATTATTCCTATTTATGCTTAGGGACCATATGGATGTCAGGGATTGAACCCGGGTCGGCCAAGTGCAAGACAAACACCCTACCTCTCTACTATGGTACTGACACCCCTAAAACCTTTTAAATACAGGTGTAATACTGTGATTTTACATTTGATAGACAGCAAAGTCAAGTGGCGATTGTTGAAAAGAACATGATGGTGCAGCACTGTTGATTTTTCATTAGGAAGGGCACTTGTTTTGCACCAGAAAAGGAACCTGGACTCCATCCCAGCACCCCACATGTCCCCCAAAGCCCCAGAAGCAGGAGTCCCTGCGCAGTGCTCCATGTGACCCTCTCCCCACCTAAGTAAACAGAACAAGAAACAAAAACCTCATCGATCCTCAAGAGGAATCTGCTTCAGGTGAGATGTTTTCACAGTGTCTGTCTTGGGTGTGTGGGGATGCATCTTTGCCTTCGCACATGTATCCTTTTCTCCACACTTAGTGAGAATCAAACCCAGTCTCAGGTCCCTTTTATTTTCAATCTAACTGGTACTTCATTTTTCTGCAGAGGGAGTTATTTCTACTTACTGTGTCTTTTCACTGAGTTGAAAAAAAATTATAGCTATGTGACCCGCATTGGTCAAGTTTGCTTGTGCGACTTATTGAAACATTAGTCATTGCTTGGAAAATCCACTCACATGTCAGAATTTCAACCGAGGGGGTTAAATGTTAGAAACCAACCTGCTGTTGTAGAATTTTCTGGAGAAGGAGACTCTCAGGCAAAGCACAGTAATTGGAAGCCTTCTCTGCTGTTCTTCAGGGAAGCAGCAGCTTGGGTGGGTTGTCTTATCATGCACACTGTGACAGAATCTCGACTGACCAGTTGTATCTTCAGCACCATGAGGATACCAAGACAGGTGGGATATCTTCTCTGGGTGACCAGAAGGAAGTGAGCGCCCTTGCTGCAAAGAAGCTCTCCCCTGGGGAAACCTACTCAGAGACTGTTCTGCTCAGTCCATGGACACAAACCGCCCCAGGGGAGAAGCCCCTGGATGGTGGGAGAGGTCACAGTTTATAGAGAGTCCTTCACACTGACATTCTCATAAGCAAAGTCACCATGGTACAAACCCGTCCAAATGTAAGGAATGTGGAGGAACCTTCCCAGGTCCTCGACACCTTGACGTCTCCTTTGAAACCCACAGAGGTGGACAGAATCCCCAGGAATGTCAGCAGCAAGGACAGACTTTGAGTCCAGCATCACCCCAGTGTGACCATGTGAACATCCACACAGGACAGAAACCATATACTTGTCAACAATGTGGGAAGGTCTTCCATCAATCCTCATACCTTATTATACATAGCAGAGTTAATACCGGAGAGAAACCATATGCATGGAAGGACAGTGGGAAGGCCTTTGCTTCTTACTCAAGCCTTTTATTTTTTATTTTTATTTATTTATTTATTTATTTTTTGCTTTTTCGGTCACACCTGGCAATGCACAGGGGTTACTCCTGACTCTGCACTCAGGAGTTACTCCTGGCGGTACTCAAGGGACCATATGGGAAGGTAGGACTCAAGCAAGGCAAATGCCCTACCCGTTGTGCTATCTCTCCAGCCCCTCAAGCCTTTTTTAAGCACAAGAAAATGCATACTGGAGAAAAGCTTGTTATATGTGAGGTTTGTGGGAAAGCTCTTCGGTACCCGTCACTCCTCATTACACATAGGGAAATTCAGAGTGGAGAGAAACCTCATAAATGTTGGTGTTTGGTAACGCCTTCACTCAATCCTCAGCCCTGACTATGCATGTGAAATCTCATTCTGGAGAGAAGCCTTATATATGTCGGGAGTGTGTGAAGGCCTTTACTTGATCCTCAAAGCTTACAGTACATAGGAGAACTCACACTGGGGAGAAACCACATACATGTACAGAATGCGGGGAGACCATTGTTTACATCTCCACCCACGTACTACATCCTCAGATACTGCTCGTATCAAAAGGCTTACACAACAAAACTTTATGTACGTAAAGAATGTGGGAAAACCTTGTTTCCCTCTGATCTTTGGAAACATCGTAAGATTCATATTGAATGACTAATAAAAAATTACAATGTCAGAACAGGACCTCTCAGTAGAACCTCTTTTGTTTGGCCAAGGGAGTGGGGAGTGCAGAAAGTGTACTTCGTGGCTGCCACAAAAGTGCCACAAGCACAATGTTTTGAACATCTCAAATCTACAGAGTCCCCAGAACTCTGGCAGGGAGTAAGAGAATGTGTGGGGTTCTTCCAAATGTACAGTGGATTGCGTGTTCACCTTGCACGTGGTCGACATGGGGTCGACATGGTAGCATCCCATATGGTCACCTGAGCACCGCCACTAGTAATCCCTGCGTACCGAGCCAGGAGTAACCCCTGTGGAACATCCCATGTTACCTCAGAAAGCAAAAAATGTGTGGAGGGGGAAGATGTGTGAGGATGACCATGATGGGGAAAAGGGTCATGAAAAGGAGACAGAACTCTGAGAAATCTCTTGGCTTGCCTTGGCCAAGCTGGGTTCCATCCCCCACACCATAGAAAGCCTTGCACCCCCCCCACACCTTTAGTTCTGCTGTGGCCACCCCCAAATAAAGCCAGGGCACAGGTGTGGCAGTGTTGGGGGCTGCAGAGTTGGGCAAGGATCAGGGGTCTCTCTGCAGAGAGCTTGGAGAGTCCTGGGGAGCTTCAGTAGGTTCTGGAAGGGGGAGAGGGCCGGGGTGGACATTCCTGAGAGAAAGGACCCTGGGCAGGGACGAACACGCTCCATAGCGCCGTCTTGTGACGGAGGGGATGAGGCGCGTCCCGGGTTTATGGGGAAGATTTCCAGAGCTGGGTTTTGCTTCAATGATTAAGGATCAAGCCTCAGGCAATAGAGCAGGAGGAAAGTGGGTAGAAAAGCGCTCCCCTTGCAGCAGTTAAACCGGGTCCGAACCCAGGCACCGCATATAGTTCCCTGAGCAACTACAGGAGTAATTAAGGAAAGAACAACCAGGAGTCACCCCGGCATATTGCCGGGTGTGGACCCCAACCAGAAACTAGCAAACGAAAACCATAACCTCAGCTTTTTTGTCAGCGGATTCCTTCACCTCAGGCCTGGGATATCGAGCTGAATCTTGCTTTGACCTCACCAGTACACATAGAACAGAGAAAGAACTTTTATTGAAATGTAGGGTGATGAGGCATGGGGGTGACCAAGAGAGGAAACCTTTCAGATGGGGTTCTTCGAGATAGAAGATGGGGGGCGGGAGGCAATACTTTGTGCTCAACACAGGTCAATTCCCGGCATTATGTAGGGTTCTCGAGTGTCCGCAGTAGGTCTGCTGTGGACACAGACCCCTCTCCCCAATAAAGAACCCAGTGTCACTTGCCCAGAGAGTCAGTATGGTGGGTGGGGAGGGGACGAAGATCATGTTTCTTTATGTTGCTTCAAACCCCACTAGGAATAGCAAATTCTGGACACCTAATTAAGAAACCAGAGACTCTTGTGGGGTCAGTCAGTGTGTGTGTGTGGGGGGGGGGTTCTGGAGGGCGGCAAGCATCTGTTTCGGGGGGCGGGGCACACAGTAATGCTCAGGGGTTGGTCCCGCCAATTGTTAGATATTTCTGTTGGCGTGCAGGGGTCTATATGGGCTGCAAGAGCTCCAAACCGATGCAAGGCCACTGTTATCCCACTATGGTCCCAGGCTGCGTGTTGGATTCTTAATGAGCCCCAGCATTGAAGCAAACCCGATGGCTGGAAATCTTAAGGGTGGGGAACTCAGGCAACGGGAGTTCCGCTTAACCGTCACGAGATGCCGCTGTGGGGCGGTTCCACAGCGTAAAAATTTCCACCCTTGGGTTAGCTTCCATGTTAGGTGTGGGGTAATTAAGGATTCAGCATGCAGCCTGGGGCATGCAGCAGAAGCAGAGCTCTTAGGGCACTTGTCTTGTGTTCTGCAGACTTGGGTACCTTTGCCGGTATCCCATAAGAACCCCCAATTATGACAAGAGTCATTCCTGAGTACAGAGCCAGTTGTCACCCCTGAGCATCATCAGCTGTGCCCCTCAAAACATAAAAAAGGAAAGAAATCAGAGCATCCTTAATCTGATGTCGGCAGATTCCTTCGGTTGGAACCTTAGTGGGGTACCGAGATGAATCTTGCTTCCACATCCCTCATTCTCACAGAATGATTGGAGAATACCGTTAAAAATTTAGGGTGTCATGTTGTGGGGTACACAATAACAGGAAACTTTTATGAAGTAGTTCAGCCAGAGAATAAACAGAGGGGGTTTAGAACTTGCCTTACTCAGAGAGAGAACATGACATTTTTATTTAAAATTTTCTTTTCTTTTTGGGTCACACACGGTGATGCACAGGGGTTACTCCTGGCTCTGCACTCAGGAGTACTCCTGATGGTGCTCAGGGAACCATATGGGATGCTGGGAATTGAACCCGGGTCGGCCGTGTACAAGGCAAACGCTCTGCCCGCTGTGCTATCTCTCCAGCCCTTTATTTAAATTTTTTAAAAAATGGAATCTTGCCTTCCTTGTGGCAAATGAGCTTCAATCCTAGGCATTTCTAATGTTCCCCAGAACCTTGCGGGCCCACATCAAACCCCCATAAAAAATTAACAATCCTAAGAAACTCACTTTCCTGTGCCCCACCCACTCCCTAACTGCTTGTTTTCCCCAGATCAACCCTGTTGCAGTTTTCCTGATGGCCTTGTGTGTGAGAGCATTGACTCCATATTTGACTGGCCAGTAAAGCATCAGGGGGGACTTCTTATCCGAGCTCCCACGCTGACCAGTTACTCCAGCAGCTGCCTCTCACTCTCTTATTCGACTCCATCCCCCTCAAGCCACAGATTCACCTGGGTGGGGATAATGGTTCTCTTGCACATCTGGTGTCTGGCCCTTTAAGGCTGCTTGCAGCACCGGAAGTGACATCACAGCGGGGCCTTCCTGGTGCTTCTCTTCCTGGAAACGGGTCAGAGAGTCCTTGTTCACGTGGGTGAAGGACCAAGTAGGGTCCGAGTGAGGAAGGGGACTCTGAAGGCCGATCTTGTCTTGCTGCAGGTCGGGGGTGGCCTCCCATGAGTGCCCCACGCCTCCCCATCTCCACACTGAGCCGCAGGACCGCCCCAGCCTCACGCGCTTGTTTTTCTTGTGTTCCCCGATATCCAGGCGATTCCTGAGATATGATGGAGTCTTTTGGGGGTGCCAAGCTTTGGGAGGTTCCTAGGGGGCTGTAGTGGGATGCAGGGGTCACGGGTGTGAGTGCGTGATCCTGGGGAGCCGCTGTGGCCACGGTCGCCTTCAGCTCTGCTTTGGGGCAGCCGGGTGGGCGCGGGGCTGAGCGCGGGGGCTGCGGGCCTTGGGGTGCAGGAGCTGCCGAGGGCGGGGCCTTAGCCTTCCCGAACCTTCCAGCTGACCCATGTTGGGACCTTGCCCCAGTTTCGCTGCTGTAGAATCTCCAGATTCACTTTGAGGCACCGAGCGCAGCCCCCCAAAGGCAAGAGACCCTTTTGCCGTCCAGCTCTTTCATTGGCTGCCCTCGTGGGTCAGGCTGGGATGGTGGATCTGCAGGTGTCTGGGTTTGCCAATGATAATTTCCTTTTGGGGCTATTTTTGGCATGGGGAATGGGGGGCTCTGCATTCCCGGAGATACCCTGAGGACTTACTCTGGCCCTGGCCTCAGTTGTCATTCCTGGCAGTGCTCTGGGGGCCGTGGGGATGCAGAGGATTGATTACTGTCAGCAACGCAAGCATCCTAACAGGTTTACAGTGTGTTGGAATAGGAATATCTGCCTCCTGACATCAAGTTGCAAAGTCCTACCCAGACCGCTGGCTATCGAGGTGAGTACGGGGGGTAAAGGGTGTGTGTGTGTGTGTGCGCGCGCGCGCTTGTGTGTGTTCATGTACTGCTGGTAAAAGTGTATGTCTGTAGAAAGTTTTTTATTTTTTTTTTTGCTTTTTGGGTCTCACCCAGCCGATGCTCAGGGGTTACTACTGGCTCTGTACTCAGGCATGACTCCTGGCGGTGCTTGGGGGACCATGTGGGATGCTGGGAATTGAATCCGGGTTGGCCGTGTGCAAGGCAAACACACTACCCACTGTGCTATTGCTCCAGCCCCTGTAGAAAGTTTTAAAAAATTTTTATTTATTTGCTTTTTGGTTCACACCGGTGATGCAGGGGGTTCCTCCTGGTTCTGCTCTCAAGAATTACTCCGGTGGTGCTCAGGGGACCATATGGGATGCTGGGAATTGAACCCAAGTCGACTACTTGCAAAGCAAACCGCCCTACCCACTGTTCGACCACTCCAGCCCCTGTTTTCTTTTTTTAAGAAGACAGGGGCTCCCCCATGCAATCATAACCCAAATGGTGGCTCTCTCACGGGGCCAAAAGGGGGCGTGGATGCACGGGATTTCCTGGCCTCAGAGTCCGTCCCTGGCTGGGCCTGTGAGAACCTTCTGTGGGATCCGGAAAGAGTCCCCAGACCAAGGCAGGGCCAACTTTTCTCACTTGTAGCCAAGCCCAGAACTTGTGTCGCGAAAGGCAGCACAGATGCCAACCCATTTTGCTTCTCCTGGGGAGACAGAAGCATTAGGCAGTGTCCCCCAGGCGGGTCTGTGAGCCAGTGCCCGAGGGTGTGGCTGGTCAGAACTTGGGGGTTTTGCTCCTGTCCAGTGCTCACAATTCTGACTTCTCCTCCAGGTCTCTGATCCTCGGGAAAAACAGAGGCAGGAGAAGATGGTGAGATGCTGTCGGACACACCAACCCCAGGTAGGAGTGACAAAATGAGGTGATGAAGTGACAGGAGCATCAGGCTTCCCGGGCTGTCTGTCTCAGTTGCTTCAGGAAGGATCCTGCCACCTTGTCGGAGCACTTGGCTCTCTGCAATATGAGGCCACGTTTGTGTCAGCTTTGTTGTATTTGGCTTTAGGACCACAGTAGCTCAAAGATTACTGGTGCTCAGGGATGACTCCTGACATGTCTCAGGGACCATATGGGGTGCTGGGCATCAAAGGCTGGTGTCTGGGTATTTTGTTTTGTTTTCGGAGCCACACGCAGTGATTCTGGGGATTATACTCTTGGCTCTGCACTCTGACATTGTACCTGTTACTGCTTAGGAGACCCTATGGGACAGCGGGTATCACCAGCCCTACCCACTATCCCCATCCCATTGTCCTGTTACACAGTCATGCTGCTTTGTTTTCTTTTGGTATTTATTTTTGTGCGACAGGGGAGATGCTCAGGGCTTCCTCTTGGCTCTGTGCTCTGGATTTCCACCTGATGTGCATCATGGGTCCCCGGTGCGCTGGCCCTGTTTGTGCCCTGGCAGCTAAAGGAACTCGGGCCTCAGGATACATGTTTCCACTGTTTTGTCCTTCTCGCTCTGGAGAGCTTCTCCTGGTCTATCACACAGTTCAGCATTCATTGGCTGTTCGGTTTGCGGTTCTGGGTATGTGCTGGTCCCAGGGAGACAGAGCAAAGGATCTCTGGGGCCATCAGAGCTGTTGGGCTTAAGACACTTTGAGAGGCATTTGGGGTGGCCCTGAACCATGATCAGAGTTCAACAGGCACATATGTGCATGCACAGCTTTCAGTCGGTGGCTGGACATTGAGTGTCCCCTTCTCCCTAGAGCATGGGCTGTGGGATGCAGGGGGCGTATGTTTTGTGTTTTGAGCTGAAAGCAGGGTTACTCATTTGGGTCACAATGATTGTATGCTCAGTTTGTACTCTCTGGAGTGCTCATAGGAGCAGTGGTTGAATTCCTGGGTTCCTGTGCAAGTCTGCCACCTTCAGGAACCTTCTAGTAGAGCATTCTCACATTTTTACAGACGCAGCTGTCTTAGAAGTTGGAACCCGTCTGCCAGGAGTTCAGGTGGAGACTGGTTCTTCCCGAGGGGACAGACCCCGAGCCCCTCTAGGGCCTGGGGGTCCTGGCTTCACAGCCCAGGGAACATGGTGGGGACAGACCCTGACTCCTGCCCCTCTTTGTATGTCGGCTCAGGACACGGTGACCTTCTCCGACGTGGCTGTGAGCTTCACCCCAGAGGAGTGGACATGCCTGGATACCTCTGAGAGAAAGCTCCACAGGGACGTGATGCTGGAGACCTACGAGCACCTGTCAGCCATTGGTGAGAGCAGTGCGGGGCTGACCTTGTCTGGACAGACCGGTGTGGGCTCCTTGTGCTGGGCCGTGACTGTGTGTCCAACAGTAGCTGTGAATGTCCTGGTGAGGACAGTCATGCAGTAGCTGTTCCTCTAGTTCCTTCCCTGGTTTTCTTGTTGGTGCTCACCTGGCGATGCTCGGGGCTTACTCTAAGCTCTGTCCATAGGAATCACTCTTTGTGGGTTTTAATGAATCTTGAGTGTTGGGGATCGACCCAGGTTAGCCCCGTGCATAGCTAGTTCCCCACATGTTGTACCATCGCTCAGGTCTCTCTAAAATGTTCCTGGTTCCTGCCAATGCTGAGTTCTCTGATTATTTCTTGTACTACACATAATTTCTATGTATTTTGGTTTTGCTTTTATTTGGGACACAACTTGAATATTCTTGTCTCTGTGCTGAGGGATCACTCCTGAGGGTGCTCAGGGGCCATGGGGTGCTGGGGATTGAACAGGCTTGGCAGCCAAAAAGGTTGCTGTCTTAATCCTAGTACTATTGCACCTGGCCCACAACTTCAGTTAATTTATTTTTATTTATTTTATTTTAGTTTAGTTTTATTTTTTTTTTCATTTTTATTAGTGAGGTACTGTTGTATACTTACAAATTTTTGTGTTTGGGTTTCAGTAATACAGTGATCAATTACACTTCCCTCCACCAGTGCCCATTCTCCACCACCACTAATCCCAGTATCCCTTCCACGCCCATCCCCCCAGTCCACCCTGCCTCTATGGCAGGGCATTCCCTTTTATTTTGTTTTGCTTTGGTTTGGGGTTATACTTACAAACACTTAGGGATTATTTCTGGCTGACTATTCAGTTATTCATCCTGGTTGTGGTCCGGGGCATTGTGTGCTGCTCGGGACCAATCCTGTACGTGTATGCAGTACACGCGTGCAGGTGAGTGTCTGAGAACCCTCTGTGTCCGCCTGCTGTCATATCGCACCCAACACAGTTCATTTATTTCTTAGGGCCTCACCCCATAAGATGCTGCTCTATTTCAGTGCTCGTGGTCACTTCCAGTGGTTCTCTGTTGATCAGGACTCAGGGTTTGCCTCTGAACTATACAGTCAGGGATCAAGCAGATGACTCAAGAGACCCTTCTGAAAGTCAGGATCGAACTTTTATTGACCTTGAGCAAGGCCAGTGCCTGACGTTCTGTGCTGTCTGTCTGCATCTTTTTATGTTTATTTTTATAACCAATTTGGGGCTTTAGTCGTCTTTGGCCATCTTTGGATTTGTTAAGCTTTGGGGTTTACTGCACCCAGGCATCAGTTCACGCAGGCTCAGTACATTGCATGTGATGCCGAGCCTTGAGTGACAGTACAGTGGGCATGGTGCTTTTCTTGCAAGATCTGGACATGCATTATATCCTTACCATCCCATGTGATGCTCAAGCACTACGAAAGGTGATTTCTGAATACACAGTCAGGGAGAAGCCTTGAGCATCCCCAGGTGAAGATCCCAAACTAGAGAAAAAAATACTATGTGCTGTGTTGTGATCAAACCCCCGTTGGGGGGAAAAACCTGTTGGCCCTTTGCAATGCCAGGGCTATACTATTCGTGATGTTTTCTGGGGCCCCATATTCTCTTAAATTCAGACCTGAATCTTAGCTCTTGGATAACTCCAAATCTGGAGCATTTTAGAAGTACAGATTCTGTTCATGCCTTTCCCGTAATTGACTCCATTTTTATAGGGAGACATGGGGTTTACTTGTCACGTTTTCCTTGTCACTAATCCATGCTCCATCTCTGAGAGGTTCAGGGCATTCTGGGGTGAAGCCTGCGGTGATCTCCTGGCTGGAAGGAGGAACCCTGAGGCCGGGGAGGAGAGTCATGCGTGCAGGTGAGTGTCTGAGAACCCTCCGTGGCTCAGGCCCTGGGAAGTGTGTGGGTGCCCTGAGCACATGTGAAACGAGCTGCTGATCCTGATATCCTTGGGTTCTTGGATCTTGGCATCTGTGTTCTATTCACGCTGCTCTTTGCTCCCACGGATTGTCTGTCATGGAATAATCTTGCGCTTTAATTTCTTGGCTTTGACATTATTTTTCCTCTTCTTCCAGAATTTCCATGAAATTCTCACTTCTTGGTCCCCCTGTCTTTTCCTTACCAGCCTATTTGTAGAGCCTATAATGTTGCTATACTTTCAAAAAATTTTGCCTCTTTTATTTAGTTAATAAGTGAGGCCATAATAAAGCTATTTTGGCTCTGAGTGATAGTAATGCAGGAAATGCGTTTGTCCTGCACACTGTCCACCTGGTTCAATAACCAGCATCCCATTTAGTTCCCTGAGCATCACTGCGTATGTTCCACAAACAAAAAAGAAAAAAATGTTTTGTAGGATTGCCAAGCTTTTCACAGCAATGCTCCTCAGGGACCTTCCCTTTTCTGTGGGATCCTTTGGACTGTGAGGACCCTAGAGATGTCCTCCAGCTGTACTGCCTGGTTAAGGATGTTTCATTCAAGAATTCTTACATTGTATATTGTGTTTTGTTTCAGAACTCAAAGCATGGCTTCAGGATTTGGGAACTCAGTCAGTGAGTATGAGTGCGCCGGTAAGATTTGCAAGTTTGGAATCAATATTATAGTACGAATGGAAAATGTCAGTGGACCAGCATGTTATTTTTAAAGTGCAGTGCCGGGAATGGCCAGAAGGAAATTCAGAGTATGATCCTTGAGGTCGAGGACCCTTATCTTCACTGGGTGCTGACATCTCTGCTCAAAACCTAAGGAAAATTGTAATATGTTTCATGTAAATGTCGTGCTTTTTCATTTGATAGAAAGTATCTACAAATGGTAATCGTGAAAGGAGCTGGTCTTTTAAACTGGTCCATTCACATTGCTCCATGTGTTTCACAGAGACCTACCGGGAATAATCCCTGACACTGCATGGTGTACCCCCTCACCCAAATGAAAACAAAATACAGAACAGAAAAAGTCATTGATCCTGAAAAGAATCTGTCTGTGGTGAGATGTTTTCAATGGCCCCTGTGGTCAGTCTCAGCAGTGTGGGATGCAGCATTTCTCCAAAAATGCTTTCCGGGCTCTGTTCCACAGTGAGCTAGAACTGAACCCAGAGTTTAGTGTGTTTTATTTTTCTTTTGAATCTGTTGCATCAGTTTTCTGTGGAGGGAGTTATTCCTGCCTGTTCATTGAGTTGAAAAAAATATTTAACAAATTAATGGCCTCTCATTCATCAATTTTCCATGTGTGTCGTACAGAAACAGTAGGTTAGTCCATGTTAATGCCATCCACCTGTCGGGGATTGCATTGGTGTGGTGCAAATGTTAGAAACCAATCTGCAGGTATCAATTTCATTTAACATGGAGACTCTTAAGGCATAGAACGATAATTGGAATCCTCTGCTGTTCTACAGGGAAGCAACCAGCCCGAGTGGAATGTCTCTGACCCTTCACACTGTGAAAAAGACTCGAGTGTGCATTTGTGCCCTCAGCCACACCGGGATGCCAAGGCAGGCAGAATGGCCTCTGAGGGTGATCAGAATGGAGAGAGCAACCTCACTCTGAAGAATCCCTCCCCAGGGAAAAGTTTTACAGAATCTGTTTTTCTCAGTCCACAGACACAAACCCCAACATTGGGGCAGTCCCTAGAATGTGGGAGAGGAGCACTGTTTATAGTGAGTCCTTCACACCGAAAGGCCCACAAGCAAAGTCACCATGGATTAATGCTGTCCAAGAGTAAGGAATGTGGGGGAGCTTCCCCGTGTTCCCAGGACCGTGTTGTTCCCTTTGAAACTCACAGTGGAGAGAATCCCCAGGAGAGTCGGCGGCATGGGCATGGTTTGAATCCAGTGTCACCCCTTTGTGATGACATGAACATCCACACAGGAGGGAAACCACATACATGTAAGGACTGTGCAAAGGCCTCCAGTAGACCCTCAGACCTCTTAAAACATTGTAGAATTCATATTGGAGAGAATGCATATTTGTGTGAGCAATGTGGGAAGCTCTTTGCTTACTCTTCACACTTTTCTAGACACAGGAAAATTCATACTGGAGAGAAACCTCATAAATATAAGGCACATGCAAAGGCCTTCACTCGATCCTCAACCCTTACTGGACTTATGAAAACTCATACTGAAGAGAAGCCTTATATATGTAAGGAATGTGGGAAGGCCTATATTTATTCCTCAAACCTTAGTCGGCATATAAAAATTCACAAAGGAGAGAAGCCTTATGGATGTAAGGTATGTGGGGAAGCCTTTTGTTATCCCTCACAACTTACTTGTCATATGAGAAAACACACTGGAGAGAAGCCTTATGGCTGTAAGGTATATGGAAAGGCCTTTGTTGCATCCTCAGGACTTACCCGACATATGAGAATTCACACTGGAGAGAGATCTTATGTTTGTAAGGAATGTGGGAAGGCCTTTCTTTATCCCACAAGCCTTACTCATCATATGAGAATTCACACTGGAGAGAAGCCTTATGGATGTAAGGTATGTGGGAAGGCCTTTGTTGAATCCTCAAGTCTTACTCAGCATATGAGAAAGCACACTGGAGAGAGACCTTATGTTTGTAAGGAGTGTGGGAAGGCCTTTGTTTCTTCCTCAACCCTTACTGATCATGTGAGAATTCACACTGGAGAGAGACCTTTTGTTTGTAAGGAATGTGGGAAGGCCTTCCATAAGGCCTCCGGCCTATATGTACATAGGGCAGTTCACACTGGAGTGACATCTTATATATGTCAAGAATGTGGGAAGGCCTTTGTGTTTATTTCTGGTCTTAGGAAACATCAGAAAATTCATATTACGTAAGTCAATGCCCTAATAACAATTTTTAATGTCAAAACGGCCCCCTTTGGTAAAGTCTGTTTTCGTTGTACCATGGGATGCTGTGCTACAAAAGTGCAGCTAGGAAGGAAATAATCCTTTAGTGTGTAACAAACATTTTGTGATGTCAGTTTATAAGGCAAAGGTTCCAGCATTTAAACTTGATGTGTATGTTAACATGTACTTTTTGGATTTTCTGGTGAAAGCCAGGAGGAATGTGAATTAAAAGGCAAAAAATCCCCTGTGCTCAGGGCTGTCAAGACTCACCACTGTCTCATTCTTTATAGTGACTCTGGCTTGACTCTCTTTTTGCTTTGTGGTTCACACCCAGCGATGCTCAGGGGTTACTCCTGCCTCTACAATCAGTAATTACTCCTCGTGGTTTCTCAGTACCATATGGGATGGCAGGGATTGAAACTGGGCTGGCCCCATGCAAGGAAAAAGCCCTCCCCCTGGACTATCGCTCCAGCCCCTGTGACTTGGCTTTGAGGCACTTGGTTTGGGTGATTATAGCAGAGAAACAGCCACGTCTTCGTTCTTCAGGGCCTCCTGATTCATGTTCTTTGGAGCCACACCCAGCTGAGTCCTACTCCTCGCTCTCAGCTCAGTCATCCCTACCTGGGAGACTCAGGATCATTATGGGCTACTGTGGTTGGAATCCAGGTGGGCTGTGTTCAAGCTCCTTTCCCCATGCCATCTCTGCCTCCCATGTGTTCAGATACTGACTAGCTTTGTGTAAGAATTAAGGATAAATGTTTCAGAAAGTGTTATCTTAGTTAAATGGCCCTGGCAAGGTTCTTTAATGAAGGGCCGTGAAAACAGTTTGTTTTTAAATTTTGAATTTTTTTCCCGTCTTTTTGGGTCATATCTTGAAATATTCAGAGAATACTGTTTTTAGAAAGACATATGAAAGGATGAAAGAGGCCCCTTGCATCAAATGTCTGACAAATGCCGGGAATATGGGTCAGCTCCCCACATCCCAGCAGGCCGTTCCATTTATCTATGATTACTCACAAGGTTGGTCACATTCCTGGATCCCCCCACCAAGTTTAATAATATTAAGTGTTGTATTTAGAATTAGCGAAGTCCCCTCAGTGTAGTAGACACCAGAATGATAAAATGGATTCAGATCTGCTTAAAGGACAAAAACGACTCCAAGGTGCCCAAAACGGCTTGCTGCCCATTAGCCTCCATTTTTAAGGTTGGAATATATGATGATGTTGGTGCAGCCTGGCAGTGCTCAGGGCCTACTCCTGGCTTTGCAATTCAATGGTGCTCAGGGGACCATTTGGAATTATGAGGGTAGAACCCAAATTGACCACATGCAAGGCAAGCGCCCAAGCCACTGTACTAACCTCTTGCCCCATAGTCTAGATTTAAAATTGTGCTTCTGAAACGGTTTTTCTCTTAGGCAAGAGTCCACTGGTTTGGTGTTTTTAAGGGGTAGTGTATTGACCAGACAGTGCTCTCTGATGTTCTTACCAGCCTCTCCTCCTTTTCCAGTGTCTCTCCAGCTCTCTGGGATGTTTCTAGGCCAGTTCCTCTCTGCATCTCCAGGGCTGGCTTTGCAGTCACTGCTTTCACCCCATCTTAATTACTCCCCCAAGAAACTCAGCATCCAGTGAATTGTACCAACCTTCCTGTTTTACCTTGAATCATCCCAGCTGCATTTTTCCTGATGGACTGTGTGTGAGAGCATTGGGTCATTGTTTGACTGAGCAGTACAGAATCAGGGGTCTTCTTATCCCTACCCTCCCACTGTGTGACCCACCACTCTCCACAGCCACCTCTGCACACCTTTATCCAGTCCATCCCCCTTGATCACAGATTCATCTGGGTGGGCAAAAAGGGTCTGTGCATCTGGAACAGGGCCCTTTAAGGCTCAGGTTCTGGCAGCAGTGGAAGTGGCGTCCCAGGTCAGGGACCTTCAGATATTTTTTCTCTCCCCGTTGTGGTTGCCTGATCAGGCCGCCATTGGTCTGGTGGTAAAGGAGGAAATGGTGGCCCTTTGTGGAAGGGGGACTGTGAAGACCTATTTTTTGTCAGGACGTGAGTGGGGGTCCGTGAGAGCCCAGTGCCTCCTGTTCTTCGCACTGAGTGCCAGGGCCACTCCAGCTTGGGGGGGCCCTTTTGTGCTTGTGTTTCTCTCATTTCTGATATCAGCCATTTCCTGAGGCATGAGTGATGTTTTAGGGGAAACCAGAGGCTTTAGGGGGTGCATGCGTTCCGGTGTGTGTGGGTGATCGTGGTGGTCCCCTTTGGCCAGCATCACCTCCAGCTCCATGAATGGTCAGCAGCAGGTGGGCGTAGGGCTGAGCTTGGGGCCTGCGGAACCTGCAGAGGGCAGGGTTTGGCTGTGCGACCCTCCCAGCATGGGACTTTGCTCTGCCCTGTTTCAGAGCACTTGGCCCTGGCATCACTCACTCGTGTAGAACCTTCAGATTCAGTTCAAACGGCAGGGCCCCAGCCCCCCTCTTGTTGTCTGTCCTTTGACTGTCGTGAAATGGCAGGACCACATGATGGCTTGATCCCTGTCGGAGGCTGGGTTTTGCAAATGACACTTTTTCAGTATCATTGTTTTGATTTGGCTTGTGTACCACATCCAGAGTTGCTCAGGGTCTACTAATTTTTTTTTTTTTGCTTTTTGGGTCACACCTGGCAATGAAAAGGGATTACTTCTGTCTCTGTAGTCAGGAGTTCCTCCGGGCAGTGCTCACGGGACCCTCTAGGTTGCTGGTGGGAATCAAACCTAGGCAGGCTGCATGCAAGGCAAACGTCCTACCTGCTGTATTATCTCTCCAGCCCCACTCAGGGTTCGGAAACTGCCTCCTGGGTTTTCCTTGTAGATGAGTGTTCACTGCTCGCGTGTTGTAAATCATAGACCGTTGACTGGACAGTGTTCTCTGATGTTCTTACGAGCCTTTGCTCCTGATCCAGCGTCTCTCAAGCTCTCTGGGCTGCTACTAGGCCAGTTTCTCTCTGCTCTTGTGCTGGCTTCGAGTCATTGCTTTCGCCCTACCTTGATGGATGATTTCCTGGAGAAGCTCATTGTCCCATGCCCCACCTGCTCCCTATTTGCCTCTTTTGTTTTGAATGAACCCCCTTTGCTTTTTTCCTGATGGACTGAGTGTGAGAGCTTTGACTCATATTTGCCCAGTAGGACTTCTTACCTGTCACTAGCCCTCCACTGTGTGACCGTCCAGTACAGCAGCTGCCTCCATCCCTTTATGTGAGCCCATCCCCCTTGCGCCACAGATCCACCTGGGTGGGCATAATGGTTCTCTCCACATCTGGAGTCTGGCTCTTTAAGGCTGCTTGTGGAAGCAGAAGTGACATCACAGGGGGCCCTTCCTGGTGATTCTATTCCTGGAAACTGGGTCAGTGTCGTTGTTCACGTGGGTAAAGGACAGAGTAGGGACCCTGGGAGAAAGTGGGACTCTGAAGGCCAACATTGTGGCAGAATGGGGACAATTTCCCGTGAGTGCTTGGCAATTCCCTGTGTCCACACTGAGCTGCGGGTCCTCGCCAGCTTGGGGGCACTTTTGCACTTGTTTTTCACTTGTTCCCTGATACCAGGTGGTTCCTGAGGTGCGGTGGATCTTTGACGGGGTCAGGGGAGGAGGATGTGAGTGAGTGATCCTGGGGGGCTCCTGCGGCCACAATCGCCTCCAGCTCTGTGATGGAGCACCGGCGGGTGGGTATGGGGTTGAGTAAGGGGGCTGTGGGCCTTGGTGGTTAGGGACCTGCCAAGGGCAGGGGCTTGGCCATTCTGTCCTCCAGATGACCTATGTTGGGACCTTGGCCCCAGACTCGTTGCTGTAAAATCTCCAGAATCACTTTGGGCAGAGTCGCAGCTCCTGCAATGCCAAGAGACCCTGTTACTGCCCAGCTTTTTCAATGACTTCCCTGGTATGATGGGGCCATCCGGAGCAGTGGATCCGCAGGTGACAGAGATTTTAGTTTCCTTTTGGGGCTATTTTTGGTGTGGGGAATGGAGGGCTCTGCATGTCCGAAGATATTCTGAGGGCTTACTCTGGATCCTGGCTCAAGTATTCTTCCTGGAGTGCTCTAGAAGCCATAGGGATGCGTAGGGACGCAGAGGATTGAGTGGTGTCAAGAAGGAAAGTATCTTGCTAGTTTACTGTCTGCCAGAACAGGAATTTCTCCTTCTTCACATCAAGTTGCAAAGCCCTATCTAGAGCCCTGTTTATCGAGGTGAGTTCTGGGGGTAAAGGGTATGTGTGAGTGTGTATGTGTGTGTGTAGAAATTGGGTTATTTTAAGAGGAGAAGTGCTGTCCCCATGATAGAGCCACATACTGGGCTATGGTTTTGGGGGGCAGCCCTGCTGCCAGCCTGCAGGGTGCGCTGAGTAATGTGATCTGGCCTCTGAGTCAGCCTCTGGCTGTGCATGTGAAAGCCTTCTGTGGGACCCAGGGAGGAGTCCTCAGGCCAAGACAGGGCTGAGTTTTCTCCTTTGTAACCAAGCCCAGAGCTTGTGTAGTGAAAGGCAACACAGATGCCAACCCATTTTGATTCTCCTGGGGAGACAGAAGAATTAGGCAGTATCCCCCAGGCGGGTCTGTGAGCCAGTGCCAGAGGGTGTGGCTGGTCAGGGCTGGGGGTTGTGCTCCTCTCCAGTGCTCACTGCTCTGACTCCTCCTTCAGGTCTCTGATCCTTGGGAAAATCAGAGGCAGGAGAAGATGGTGACATGCCATTGGACACCCCATCCCTAGGTGGGAGGAGAGTGACAAGAGAAGGTGATGCAGTGACAGGAGCGCTCAGTCTTCTTGGGCCAAATGTCTCTGAGTTGTTTCAGGAAGGATCCTGCATTGTGCCTCCTTGTCAGAGGGCCCAACTCTTTCTATAGGTGGCCATGTTTGTTTCAGTTTTGTTGTTTTTGGCTTTTGAACCACACCCAGATTAAAGAGTATTCATACCTTAATGCTCAAGGATGACTCCTGACATGTCTCAGGGACCATATGGGATGCTGGGGGACGAAGGCTTGCATCTGGGTATTTTGTTTTATTTGGCGGGCTACACCCAGTGATTCTGGGGATTATTCTTGGCCCTGCACTCTGGCGTTACACCTGGCAGTGCTTGGGGGACCATATGGGAAGATTGGGTTCACAGCCCGACCTTCTGTTCTATTACTCCATACTGCTGCTTTATTTTCTTTCCTGTTTATTTTTGTGCCACAGTGGAGGTGTCCAGGCCTTCTTGGCTCTGTGCTCTGGATTCCCACCTGATGCACTCATGGGTCCCCTAGGGTGTGCGGCCCTGTTTTCACCCTAGCAACTATGGTGGCTCAGATCCCAGGACATGTGTTTCCCCTATTTTGTCCTTTCTGCTCTGGAGAGCCTTGCCTGCTCGGTCACACAGTCCCGCATTCACTCGCTTCTCTGTTTGCAGTTCTGGGTATGCACCATCTTTTTGAGTCACACCTAGAAATACTCATGGATTACTCCTGGTATTTCTCTGGACCCTGTTAAAGGTAATGCAAGAGAAATGTCCGCCCTGCTGTCCTATCTCTTTGGCCCCTACTCAAAATAGTTTAAATGAGCTTTACTGTGTGTAGAAAGATGTTTGAAAGGATGGAAGGGGCCCCTTGATTCAAATGTCTGACAGATGTTGGGAAAATGGGTCAGTTCAGCACATCCCAACACTCCTCAGGCTCCCCACATCCCAGCAGGCCCTTCCATTTTCCTGTGATTACTCACAAGGTTGGTCGGTTCCTGGATCCCACTCGTCAGTTCAATAATATCAGAGAAATAAAATAAGCATTTTATTTGGAATTAGGAAAGTTCCATCAATCTCATAGTCACCCCAATTATAAAAAGGATTCAGTTCTGTTTAAAGGCCATAAAAGGCTCCAAAGTGACCGGAATGGTTTGCTGCCTATTATCCTCCATTCTTAGGGTCGGAATATACTCTAGGTTTTTATGTGTACATACATGTACATAGGTATAAATTTGATATATATTTAACTTCTATGATATACATTATGTATTATACAAATACTCCATATATATTATATATATATAAAAAAAACTGTCCTCCCGTTGTTCATGTATTTTGCTCTAGCAGGCCCAGTAACATTACATTTTGGGACTTCTTGTTACTGTGTTGACATATCAAATACGCCACAGGTAGCTTGCTAGGCTTTGCTGTGCAGGCGAGATACTCTTGGTAGCTTGCCTAGTTCTCCAAGAGGGGCGGAGGAATCAAACTCGGGTATGCTATGTTGGCCGCTTGCAAGGGAAACGCTCTACCCACTGTGCTATCGCTATGTTTGTTGGTGGTACATACCTGGCAGTGCGCAGAGCTTTGTCCTTGATTTTCACTTTGACGGTACTCAGGGGACCATTTGGAATTATGATGATTGAACCCAGACTGACCACATATAAGGCAAGCACCCATCCCACTGTACTACCTCTCTTGTCCATACTCTGGATTTGAAAGTGTGTTTCTGAAACTGCCTCCTGTGGTTTTTCTTGTAGGCAAGATTCCACTGGTCAGGCATTTTCAAGAGGTAGCATGTTGGCTGGACAGTGCTCTCTTATGGTCTTAACAGGCTTTCCCCCTTTCCAGTGTCTGTCCAGTTGTTTGAGCTGGTGCTAGGCCAGTTCTTCTCTGCATCTCCAGGTTTGGCTTCAGATTCACTGCTTTCACCCCATCTTGATTACTTTCGCACGAAACTCAGTGTCAGGTGCCTTGTACCAACCTGCCTGTTTGACCTTGAATCAACCCACATGTTTTTTTCCCCCTGATGGACTGTTTGTGAGAGCATTGTTTCAGTGTTTGACTAACTGGTACAGGATCAGGGCTCGTGTCCTTACCCCAGGCCCCCACTGTGTGAACCACCACTCCAGCAGCTGCCTCTCCACTACTTTATCCAGTCCAGCCCCCTTAAAGCACTGATTCACCTAGATGGGGACAGAGGGTCTCTGCATCTAGACCATGGCCCTTTAAGGATCCTGGCGTGTGCGGAAGTGATGTCACAGAACTGGTACTTTCAGCATCCTTTCTTTTCTGTTGTGGTTGCCTGGCTCAGGCTGCCATTGGTCTCGTGGGTAGAGGAGGAATTGGCAGCTCCTTTGACGGGGACTGTGGAGGCCATTTTGTGGAAGGATACTAGCGGCCTCCCAGTCGCCTGCACTGTGAGTGGCAGAGCTGGGCCAGCTTTGGGGCGCTTTCTCCCTTGTTTTTCACTCGTTCCTGACATCCAGGCGGTTCCTGAGGTATGGCAAAGGCTTTAGGGGGACCCAGAGGCTTTGGGCAGTGGAGGGGGGCTGTGCCGGAGTGCAGGGTTCGCACGTGTGAGCAAGTGATCGTGGGAGGGTCCCCTTAGGCAGGATTGCTTCCTGCTAAGGAAAGGCTCAGAGGTGGGTGGGTGCTGGGCTGAGGGACCTGCACAGGGCCGGGCTTAGCCCTCTCAAACCTGCCAGCACTGGGCTGAGCTTGCCTCTTTCCAGAAACTTTGGCCCTGGCTTCACTAGTGTAGAACCTTCAGATTCACTTCAAAGGGCAGGCCCCCAGCCCCCCTGCAGCAGGAAACCCAGTTCTCCTCTGTCCTTTGATTGGCTGTTGTGGTGGGAAAAGGCCACCCAGTGGCTCATTCCCTGTGAATGGGTGAGGTTTGCAAGTTGAAACTTTTTCTTTTCTTTCCTTTTCTCGTCTTTCTTTCTTTCTTTCTTTCTTTCTTTCTTTCTTTCTTTCTTTCTTTCTTTCTTTGCTGTCACCCCACTGTTCATCGATTTGCTCGAGCGGGCCCAGTACTGTCACCATTGGAGACTTTGTTGTTACTGTGTTTGGCATATTGAATACATCACAGGTAGCTTGCAGGCTCTGCCGTGCGGGCGAGATACTCTCAGTAGCTTGCCAGGCTCTCCGAGAGGGGCGGAGGAATCGAACTTGGGTTGGCCTTGTTGGCTGCATGCAAGGCAAATGCCCGACCGCTGTGCTATCGCTTCAGCCCAATTTATTTATTATTTTTTTTGTTTTGGGTCACACTTAGCGATGCACAGGGGTTACTCCTGTCTCTGCACTCAGGAATTACTCCTGGTAATCCTCAGGGGAGCAGATGGGATGCTGGGAATTAAATCTGGGTCGGGCGCATGCAAGGCAAATGTTGCGCCGGCTCTGCTATTGCTCCAGCCCCTTCATTGTTTTTTTTGCTTGGCTTGTGTACCACATCTGGAGATGCTCAGGGTTTACTTTTGGCTCTGCATTTGGGAATTCCTGTTGATGGTACTCGGGCATCATATGGGCTTCCAGGGATTGATCTGGGTTGGCAACGTGCAAGGCAAATTCCCTTACCCGCTTTACTGTCTCTTGTCCCAACTTTTATGTCTTTTTTTCTAGGTCAAGAATTTCTGCTTCCCAAGGGACAGTTGCAAAGCACTATGAGCACTGTTTCGTGTGACACTGTCCCAACATATAAACATAAACAAAAAAATCCTCATTGATCCTGACATTGATTCAACTAGGTTAGATGATTTCAATGGCCCCTACATTCTCAGCTTTGTGAGGACTCAGCCTTGCCTTCGTACATGCATCCCGGGCTCCATACTGAGCTACAACCAAACCCAGACTCGGGTGTATTTTTATTTGCATGAAACTGGTGCTTCCTTTTTCTGTATAGAAATTATTTCCACTTAATGTGATCTTCATTGAGTTGAGAAAAAAATGTACACACGTTTAATGACAACACTTTTGTCAATTTTGCATGTCCTTCTTACAAAACTATTTGGTCATTCCAGGAAAAGCCATATATGTGTCGATAATTGTATTTGCATGGTGGAAACGTTAGACATCAATCCTGCAGGGTTCGACATTTTTTTTTGACATGAAGACTCTCAAGAAATCAAGAAAAATTCGGAATCCTCCTCTGCTCTTCTCCAGGGAAGCAACCAGCCTCAATGGAATGTCTCTGATCCTGGGCACTGTGACAGTCTCGAGTGAGCAGTGGTGTCTGCATCACTGTGGGGATTTTGAGACAGGCAGGAAGTCTTCAGATCGGAAAAGTCCCAGAGCTGTTAGCAGCATGAACACAATTTGAGTCAGCCGCCACACAAGTGTGATCATCTGAATATCCACAGGAGAGAAACTGTAGACATGTAAAGAATGTGGGAAGGCTTAGATCGATCCTCATACCTGATTATGCATAAGAGAATTCATACAGGAGAGAAACGCTATTCATCCAAGGAATATGGGAAGACCTCAAGACTTGGTATGCATAGGAAAATTCATTTAGAGAAAACTTATTCATGTAAGGATAAGGAATGTTCGAAGACCTTTATTTCCTTCTCAGGGGTTTCTGTGCATAGAAAACTCATGCAGTAGAGAAACCTTACTCATGTAAGGACTGTGGGAAGACCTTTACTTTGTACTCAGAAGTTATGGACTGTTGGAAGGCATTCACTTACCTCTCACTCCTTACTACATATAAGAACATTCATACTGGAAAGAATACTTATGTATGTAAGGCAAGCAGAAAGGCATATATTATGTCCTCAAGCCTTAGTGATCACAGAAAAATTCATATGGCAGACAGTTTACATATGGAAGGACTGTGGGAAGGCCTTCCTTCAAAATTGATGTCTTACTAAAAAGAAAATTTCATACCAGAGAGAAGCTCCATACATGTTAAAAAGGCCTTTGTTCTACATTCAAGCCTTAGTGTGCATAGGAAAATTCATAGTGGAGAGAAGTCTTACATATGTCAGGAATGTGCGAAGGCCTTCACTCAACCCTCAACTCTTACGATCCATAGGAAAATACAAACTGGAGTGAAAGCTCATGTTTGTAAATGTAGGAAGGCCTCTGCATACCTCTCTAGCCTGTGTAGTCATTGTAAAATGCACATGGGTGAGTTGACCCCGAAGAACTGTCCCCATGTTCAGAACAATCCCCCTAGGGAAGACCAGTTTTATTTAGACCAGGAAGGTTAGGAGGGGGCTATAAAAGTGCAGCCCAGAAGCTAAGAATCCGGCATGACAAGTTTCCCGTGACATCATCCTGTAAGGGAAAGGTACTCGGTGATTATCACCAGGGCTATAGTTACGCCAGTGTCCCGGCATTTAAACTTCACAGTGTGTTAACTTGTAAATAACAGTCTTGGTTATGGAAGCCAGGAGAAATGTGACTAAATAAGTACCAAATATAAAAGGAAAAACCTCTTGAAGCAACAAAACCTTTTAAAAATTAATGAGACAATCTTATCAACCCTACAACCAGATATAACAATATTCACATGAATTTGTTTTCACCACCTATTGATATTAATATTGCAAACTTGTTATCTCAAATTTTATTTTATTCATTTTTTTTGGCCTTTTGGGTGACATCCGGCAATGCACAGAGGGTACTTCTGGCTACGCACTGAGGAATTATTCCTAGAGGTGCTTGGGGGACCATATGGGATGCTGGGATTCGAACCTTCGTAGTCCGCATGAAAATCAATTGCCCTATTCTGGAGGAAAGGGCAGCTCAGATAGAGAAGGGAACACCAAATAAAGGGTGTTTGGAGGATCCTCCCAGGAGGGGAGATGCATGTTGAAAGTAGACTATGGACTGAACATGATTGCCACTCAATGCCTCTTTTGCAGACCACAACACCCAAAAGGAGAGAGAGAACACAGGGGATTGCCCTGCCACAGAGGCAGGGGGGGATAGGGGGATGGGGGTGGGAGGAATATTATCCATGGTGGTGGAAAATGGGCACTGGTGGAGGGATGGGTATCTGATCATTGTATAATCAAACCCAAGCACAAAAAATTGTAAATCTACAACTGTACCTCATGGTGTTTCACTAATAAAAAAAATTAAAAAATAAATAAATAAAAAAATATACATGATTACTTTCCAAAAAAAATTATATTCACTTTAGAAATTACATGACATGCTGTAGAAGGGTTGAGAAAATGAGATATAATTTTAAAAAATGTTCATTTTAATTTGGGGCTAAAAAAAAATCAATTGCCCTACCCACTAAACTATCGTTCCAGCCCTGTCTCATCGATTTTAATATACAATTGTATCAACAATTGGTGTTTTCTTTTTCTTTAGAAAGGTAAAGGTAAAGGCCCTCCCGTTGTTCGTCGATTTGCTCGAGCGGGCCCAGTAACGTCTCCATTGGAGACTTTGTTGTTACTGTGTCTGGCATATCGAATACTCACGGGCGGGCGAGATACTCTCGGTAGCTTGCCGAGCTCTCCAAGAGGGGCGGAGGAATCGAACTCGGGTTGGCCATGTTGGCTGCATGCAAGGCAAACGCCCTACCCACTGTGCTATCGCTCCAGCCCTAATAACCACCCCTCACTCTGGACGTCAAGGTTCACCGCTGGACCATTCTTTGCTCTGATCCTGGCATGGACCAAAAACCCTGTTTTCTGGGGGGTTTTGGCAGAGACCAACCACAGTGCTGCACGAAATCGTCTTCAATCAAAAATCAGCCAAACCTTCATTCTTCAGGCCTTTCGGTGTTTTATTGTAGGGCGCTGTGCTCAAGCCCTACACCTGGCATTAAGCTCAGAGCTACATACCTGGGGGAATTCTCATATGTTGTGGAGCACTGAGGTTGGAATACAGGTCGGCGTATCTGATAAGCACCTTTTCCAATGTTGCATCTTTGCATATCTCGTATTCTGGGATTTTTATTTTTTGTAGACTCAACTCAGTATTGAGGATGTGTATTTCCAAAAACTATCATCTTAAGAAAATGTTCCTGGAAATCTTCTTTATTAGGGTGGATGGGAGACAGTTTAAATACATTTTATTGTGCATAGAAGAACTTGTGCCAGTTTTTTGAAAGGGTAAAAGGGGTCCTTGGAGTGAAATATTTTACAAATGGTGGGGTCATGGGAGGGAACTCAAGCTTTCCCCCATCTCAGCAGGCAGTTCCATTCAGCTGTGCTTACTGACAGTAGTGGGTGGTCACATTCCTGGATCACACTCCTTTCTCATTTTAGTACTATTAGAGATAAGGAAACCAGAAACATTTACTTTTCTTTTGGGGGGGTAGGGTCACATCTGGCGTTGCACAGGGGTTACTCCTGGCTCTGCACTCAGGAATTACCGCTGGCGGTACTCAGGCGACCATATGGGATGCTGGGAATCGAACCCGGGTTGGCCGCGTGTAAGACAAATGCACTACTTGCTGTGCTATCACTCAACCCCAGAAACATTTACTTTTGGAAGCACTAAAATCCTAACAATTTAGTGGCCACTCGAATGCTAAAAGCCACTTAGATAGCAAGGCTATAAAATGATCAGTAAGATTTGCTAACTCTGAACTCTGTGTATACCTCCATTCTGGGATTGGTTCTTATGCTAGGTTTTATTATTTTAGGTAATATTTTTTATTTGGGGGCCACACCTGGCACTTATTAGGGGTTACTCTTAGTCAACATTTGGGATGCCAGGTATGGAGATCAAGTTGACCTAGTCCAGTGCAATGTACTGTTCCCACCTGATCCATACTTTGTGTTTGAAAATGTGTGTTTCTGAAGCCTCCCCATGGAACATTCCTTGTAGGTAGGTGTCAATTGCTTGCGTGTGTCAGAGGGTAGAGCATTGAACCTATAGTGTTCTAGATACTCTTAGCAGCCTTTTTCTCCTGTTCCAGTTTCTCTCCAAATCTCTGGTGCCTGCTCTCAGGGTCGTTTTGTTCCTCTCCAAGGATGGCTTCAGAGTCACTGTTTTCACTCCCATCTGGATTATTACTTCCCTGAGAAACTCACTGTCCCCACCTGCTCTCTATCTGCCAGTTAGTGAAACAACCTGCTTCATTTTTCTTGATGGAAACGTGCGTGAGCGCATTGGTTTGATGTTTGACTGCCCAGTGCAGGCTCAGGGCACTTCTTACTCCCCAAGGTCCCATGGTGTGACTGGCCTCCCCAGCAGTTGCCTCCCCCTCCTTTTTTTGAGCCCTGCCCCTTGCAGCTCAGGATCCCCGGGGTGTCCCGAAAGGATCTCTCCGCACCTGGAGCCTAGACCTTTAAGGCTGCGGGTGGGAACGGAAGTGACGTCACAGACAGGGCCTTCCGGGTACCTGTGTTCTTGCTGACAGAGATGGTTTCAGTCAGTCCCACTATTGTTAGGTGGGTGTAGGATGGCCTGGAACTGGCTGGAAGCGGTTCTTGAAGGCCAATTTTGGGGCAGAACGGGGGCGACTCTCCGTCTTTGCACTGTGAGTGACTCGCTAACGTGGGGGACGCTTTCACACTAGTTTCTCACTTGTTCCCCGACATCCAGGTGTTCCTGAGGCGTGGCGGAGGCTTTAGGTGGATGTGGAGTTTTGGGGGCGCGGTGGGGGCTGTACTGGGGAACAAGTGTTGTGGGTGTGATTATGTGGTCCCGGGGGGCCGCTGCGGCCACTTTGGCCTCTAGCTCCGTGATGGAGCAGCAGCGGGTGGGCGGGGAGAGGCTGTATGAGCTTGGTGCTGAGCACGGGGGTGTGGGACCTGCACAGGTTGAGGGGCTTGGCTGTCCGACCCTCCCGGCAGTCCCATGTTGAATTTTTGGCCCTAATCTCCTAACTGTAGAACCTCCAGATTTGAAGGGCAGAGCCCCAGCCCCCCCCCCCCCCCTCGTGCCCCCGATGGCAAGGGTCCCCTTGCTGTTCATCATTTTCATTGCAGTCCTGTTGGTCCGTGACATTCGGGAGCAGTGGACCTGCAGGTGGCTGGGGTTTGCCAGTGAACATGTTCCCTTGGGGCTATTTTTGGTTTGGGGGTTCTTGGGGGGGGTGCGTGAGGGGGCATCCCCGGAGATGCTCAGGGCTTCCTCTGGCTCTGAGCTCAAGAATGATTCCTGCTGGTGTTGCTGCGGGACATAGGTACGCGGAGAATTTACCGGATCAAGGCAAGTGCCCTAAAGTCTTCGCTGGGACTCTAGCGAATTTTTTGTGCTCCATGGAGGAATCTGAGGATCATAGAAGGCTGCCATTTCCACTGCTTTCACTCCATCTTGATTACTTCCTCACGCAACTCAATGTCAGGTGCCTCTTACCAACCTGCCTGTTTGACCTTGAATCAAATCACATGTGTTTTTCCTGATGGACTGTGTGTGAGAGCATTGCTTTAATGTTTGACTGACCAGTACAGGATCAGGGGTCTTCTGCTTATCCCCAGGCCCCCACTGTGTGAGCAAACACTCTAGCAGCTGCCTCTCCACTCCTTTATCCAGTCCATCCCCCTTGCAGCACGGATTCACCTGGTGGGCACAGAGGGTATCTGCATCTGGACCATGGCCCTTTAAGGCTCCTGACAGAAGCAGAAATGATGTCATAGATGGGCCCTTCAGAAATCCTTTCTATTCTAGTGGTGGTTGCCTGGCTCTGAACGCCATTGGTCTCATGGGTAAAGGAGGAACTTGCTCCCGGCTTGACAGGGCAGCTGCGAGGCTGATTTTGTGGCAGAACGCAAGTGGCCTCAGTTGAGCGCATCTTGGCACTTTGAGTGGTGGGGCTGCGCCAGCTTGGGCGGGGGTGGGGGGCTTCCGCGCTTGTTTTCCACTGTTCAGGATTTCCAGACGGTTGCTGAGGTGAGGTATGGCGAAAGCTTTCAGGGGACCAAGAGGATTTTGGTGGTTCAGCGGGGGATGTGCCAGGCGCAGGGGTCACAGGTGTGAACAAGTGATCGTGGGGGGTTCCCTTTGGCCAGGATCTCTTCCAGCTCCTGGAAGAGTATATATGTTCTAATATATTGAATCTAGGTCAGCCAAGTGTAAGGTGAATGTCTTACCCACTATATTACCACTTCAGGCCCCAAGATAAAGTATTCACGGTTTCTAAGTAGACTCACTCCAGAAATTCCAGTTGTTAGATACATGTAACATCATGGTTCATAGTAAACACCCTGGTTATTTGGATAGATTTGTGATACAACACACTGTTTACATGGTTCTCAGAGCTCACTTGATCACTTGACTTCCCGTTAATCGTCGTTTTCTCGAGTGGGCGCCAGTAACGTCTCCATTTGTACCTGTCGCATGCTAGTGTAGCCCAAAGGCGTCAGTTCACTCTAGGAACACAAAGAGCCTCAAATTGATCGTTCATGATCTTGATGAAGAAGTCTGACCACCTGGTAGGTGGGCGGCCACTCGGTCTTTTGACATCCCGTGGAATCCAGTCGGTTAACAGCTCTAGTCCAGCAGTCGTCTCTAAATCTCATTACGTGACCAGCCCATCTGATTTTTGATGCCTTGGCAAATGAGACAGCGTCCCTGATTCTTGATCATCGACGGTTGTCAGAATTCCGGATTCTTTCTCTCATTTGAGTGAAAC
This sequence comes from Sorex fumeus, assembly GCF_029834395.1. Taxonomy (NCBI): domain Eukaryota; kingdom Metazoa; phylum Chordata; class Mammalia; order Eulipotyphla; family Soricidae; genus Sorex; species Sorex fumeus. The sequence continues at coordinate 7,103,464 of NW_026606076.1, forward strand.
ATGACATTCCAAGCATAGCTCTTTCTATTCTTCTTTGGGAGACCCGAATAGCATTCTCATCCTGTTTGCGTAGAGCCCAGGTCTCTGAGGTGTATGTTAATGCAGGAAGAACAGTGGAATCAAAGAGATGTGCCTGGAGCCGGAGGTTCTTCGTCCTCTTAGCTATTTCTTCGAGGCTCTTGAAGGCGTTCCAAGCCGCTCTCTTCCTCCTGCGCAGCTCGGGTGCCAGGTCATTTGTCATGTTGACCTCTCGACCTAGGTACACATAGCTGTTGCATTCGGAGGTTGTCGTTCCATTGAGAGTGAATGGGGTGTCAGGAACGAGGCTGTTTCTCATAAACATTGTCTTCGTAAGATTCAGCTGTAGTCTGACCTTTCCACACTCACGGTCGCAGTCGACCAGCATTTGTGCTGCTTGGCTAATGTTTGTTGTTACTAGAACAATGTCATCAGTAAAGCAGAGGTGGTGTAGTTGCCGACCATCTATCTTCACTCCCATTCCTTCCCATTCCAGTCGTCGCATGATGTTCTCGAGGGTGGCACTGAAGAGTTTCGGTGAAATGGTATCACCCAGCTGAACCCCTTTCTTGACATCAATGATTATTTCTTTGTGGAATGGTGAGATCCTGGTAGTGAATCCGTAATACAACTTACAGGGATCTTGATGTATTGAGTTTGACTGCCCTGATTGGCTAGAGCTTCAGTGACCGCTTCTGTCTCAACAGAATCAAAGGCCTTTTTAAAATTAATGAACGTTAGAGCGACATCTTGAACTCCTGAGAAACCTCAATAAGCTTGGTTATCATGTGGATATGGTCGATGGTGCTGAATCCTTTTCAGAACACAACTTGCTCGCATGGTTGTCCTTCATCTAGTGTTCTGCCCATCCTATTCAGTAGGACTTGAGTGAACAACTTTTAGATGACAGACAATAGGCAGATTGGGTGAGAGTTGCCAATGTCATGGATGTCTCCCTTCTTGTACAATAGTACAGTCCTGCTGGTTTTCCATTGAGATGGAACCTTGCATTCAGACAGGTAGCGTGTGAAGAGCCGAGCCAGTGTATTGATGAGTACTGATGGCAGGTTCTTCAGGTGTTCAGGTCTGACCTTGTCTGGGCCGGGTGCTGTTCTTTTCTTTACTGACGAAATGGTGTGTCGGATTTCAGAAGGGAGAACATTGGGTATGACATATCCATCCTGTGGAATTTGGTATGTCGGCAGGTGGACATGTCTATCAAAGAGATTTGAGTAGAAGTCATGGATAATCTTCTCCATTGCCGTTCTGGAAGATGTGATAGATCCATCAGGACGTCGGAGGGCAGTCATCTTGGTCTTGTAGTTGGCGAAGGATAGGTGGGCATTACAAACTTTTCCCGACTTCTGCTGCATCTACCAGTACTTCTGCTCTTCTCTCTGTGAGGTCTTATTTGATCGCATCTCTGCACTGCTTTGCAAGCTCGAACGTTCACTTGCGGTTGCCTGAGGCATGCGCCAAACCACGTTGGCGAATAAGTTCTAGAGTTTTCGAAGACAGGCGTTTTTTTGTGGCTATCTCTCTCGTGGCATTCTCAGAGGTATTCCTGCAAAATAGGAGCAAGTGCTGGATGAGGCTCATGTGCTGATTGGGGGATTTCAGTAAATCACGACCAGGATGGGTCCTGGTCCAGAGGGACAGAGCTGGGATTACCTGGGGCCTACTCGAGCCCAGAAGTGACCTTGGTCCCTGGAAGAGAGCGCCCAGACCTGTGTCCCTTCCCCTTTGCAAGAGGGCAGCTGAAGGTTTGTCCCTGTTGCTGGCCCCACGGCAGAGTGAACAATGGTGCTGTGGTCACTGGGACCTGCAGGGGTTGCAGCTGCGTGGGAGCTCCTGGCCTCAGAGTTAGTCTCTAGTCTTAGGGACCTTACTGTGTTGTTCCCAGGGTAGAGTCCCAGGCTTGGGCAGTGCAGCGTTTTCCTCCCCTGTAGACCTCAACTGCTCCTGTCCTGACAGAAGCTGGGTCACAACACACTTCTCTGTCCCCTGAGAGACAGGAGCATCTGGCAGTATCTCCCCATGGATGGTTCTGTGAGCCAGTGTCCAAACATCCGGCTGGTCACTACCTTTCTGGCTCCAATGCAGGGACTTCTAGTCAGGTGAGGGCCAGGGCTGGTTGTGCTCCTCTGATGCTCACAGCTCAGGTCCTTGCACGGAGCCTCCTGTTGGTCCACAGGAAAAACAGGCAGGAGATGGAGAGATGGCCTCTGCCACACCATCTTCAAGCAGGAGAGTGAGAAGATGACGCAGTGCAGTGACATGTAGCACAGGCTTCCAAGGCCGATAGTATCTGATTGTTTCAGGAAGGAGACGGGGGATCCGGTTCCTAGCCTAATTGATCAGCTCTCTGTTTGAGGCCACTGTTTTATTTTTTTGTTGATTTGAATGGGCCATGTTAGTGGTGCTTAAGGATCATTCCTCTCAGGACTGGGGAACCGGCCATATAGGGTGCCAGGGATCCAATACTGATTAGACTTATTTGTTTGTTTGTTTGTTTTTGAAAGATGTTGAAGGGGAGGGGTCAAACCCAGTTATTCTCAGGTTATTTCTGATTCTGTACGAAGGATTTCCATCTGCCAATTCTTGAGAAACTATAAGGGATGGCGGTATTGCCAGCCCTAACCGCTGTCCACAGACCCAGAGTCCTGTTACTCCATCCTGCTGCTTTGTTTTCTTTATTGTTAATTTTCATGCTACAATGGAGGTACTCAGGGATTCCTCTTGGCTCTGTGCTCCAAATTCACTCCTGACAGGCATCAGGGTAACCCGGATGTGCTACTTATATAGGTACCCTGATGGCTACAAATGTCTCAGGCCCCAGGACATGTGTTTTTCCTATTTTGTTCTTCCTGCTCTTAGAGCCTCACCTGCTCAGTCACAGTCTCATGTTCCAACAATGCTCTGTGTGCAGTTCTGGGCATGTGCCTGTCCCAGGGATTTGGAGCAGAGCACCTTAGGATCGAATCACTTTTACCATCTTTGAGATGAATTCGGGGCATCACTTATATATGTAAGGACTGTGGGAATGCGTTCATTTACTCCTCCTCATTACACATATTAATATTCATAATGGAAAGAATAATTACATGTATCAGCAATGTGGAAAGGCCTACATTAACCTCTCAAGCCTTAGTATCATAGGAAAATTGATCTTGGAGACAGACTCTCTCTATATATATATATAAGGCCCGTGAGAAGGCTTTCACTCAAACTTGTTGTTTTACTAAGCACAGAAGAAAAATCACATTGGAAAGAAACCACATAAATGTCTGACATGTGGGAAGGTCTTCACTCTACACTGTAGCCTTACTATGTGTTTTAAAAGTCATAGTGGAAAGAAGTCTTAAATATCTAAGAAAAATGCAAGATCTTCACTCAACCCATAACACTTACTAACCATATGAAAACATATACTGGAGAGAAATCTTAAGTTCGTTAATGTGGGAAGGTCTTTGCAAACCTCTCAAGCCTTTTAGACGTCATAAAATGCACACTGGATGAGTCAATCCCTAATAACTATCCCCACATTCAGACGAGTGCCCCTAGGGAAGATAAGTTTTGTTTGGACTGGGAGTGTTAGGGGGCTGCATGAGTGCAGCCAAGAAGGAAGTAATCCAGGTAGCGTGTGACAAGCTTCCAGTGATATCATTACTATAAGTAAAGGTACTTGCTGATTATCACCTGAGCTCCAGCTTTAGCAGTGTCACAGCATTTGTACTCACGTGTATGTTAACTTGTAAATAATGGGTTTTGGTGATGAAAGTTAAGAAGAACGTGACTAAATAAAAATTAAAAATACATAAACACCTCTTGAAGCAACAAAAAGCTTCAAAGATTCTTAGAGTCTTAAAAATGCTGCAATCAAATATAACAATGTTCACAAAAATTTATTTTCTATATCTATTGTTATTGCAAGTTTGTTTTCTCATCAATTTTTTTGTTTTTGTTTTATTAGTGAAACACCATGAGGTACAGTTGTAGACTTAACAAGTTGTTGTGCTTGGGTTTCAGTTATACAATTATTGAGTACCCATCCCACCACCAGTGCCCATTCTCCACCCCGACAAATCCCAGTATCCCTCCCACCCCCCATCCCCCATCCCACCCTGCCTCTGTGGCAGGGCACTCCCTTTTGTTCTCTCTCTCCTTTTGGGTGTTGTGGTCTGCAAAAGAGGCAGTGAGTGTCAATCATGTTCAGTCCATAGTCTACTTTCAACATGTATCTCCCCTTCTAGGAGGATCCTCCAAACACCCTTTATTTGGTGCTCCCTTTTCTATCTGAGCTGCCCTTTCCCCTAGAGTGCCCGGCTGACCTCTAAGACATGGAGTAATCCTCCTGGTACTGATCTCAGCTATTCTTGGCTATTAATCTCCTATTTTGTTACTTTATGTTCCCCAGATGAATGCAATCTTTTTATGTCTATCCCTCTCTTTCTGACTCATTTCGCTTAGCATGATACTTTCCACATGGTACCACTTGTATGTAAAATTCATGACTTCATCTTTTCTAACAGCTACATAGTACTCCATTGTGTAGATGTACCAAAGCTTCTTTAACCAGTCATCTGTTCTTGGGCACTCGGGTTTTTTCCAGATTCTAGGTATTGTAAAGAGTGCTGCAATGAACAAACAAATGCAGATGTCACTTCGACTATACAGTTTTGCCTCTCTGGGATATATTCCCAGGAGTGGTATTGCTGGGTCAAATGGGAGCTCAATTTCTAATTTCTTGAGAATGGTCCATACTGTTTTCCAAAAGGACTGAACCAGTCGGCATTCCCACCTACAGTGAAGGAGTGTCCCTTTCTCGCCACATCCGTGCCAGCACCAGTTGCTTTTGTTCTTTTGGATGTGGGCCAGTCTCTGAGGTGTGAGATGGTATCTCACTATGGTTTTGATCTGCATCTCCCTGATGATTTATGATGTAGGGCATTTTCTCATGTGCTTTTTTTGCCATTTGAATTTCTTCTTTGAGATAGTTTCCATTCATTTCATTGCCCCATTTTTTAATGGGGTTGGATATTTTCTTCTTGTGGAGTTCAACCAGAACTTTATATATCCTTGATATCAACCCCTTGTCAGATGTGTATTAAGCGAATATCCTTTCCCATTTTGTAGTCTGTCTTTGTATTTTGGTCACTGTTTCTTTTGAGGTGCAGAAGCTTCTTAGTTTAAGATAGTCCTATTTATCTATCTCTGTTTTCACTTGCTCGGCTAGTGGTGTGACATCTTTAAAGATACCATTTGCTTCAACGTCATGGAGGGTTTTGCCAGCTTTGTCTTCAATGTACCTTATGGTTTCCGGTCTGATGTTGAGGTCTTTAATCCATTTTGATCTTACTTTTGTACATGGTGTTAGGCAGAGTTCTGAGCCCATATTTTTGCATGTAGCCGTCCAGTTTTGTCAGCACCATTTGTTAAAGAGGCTTTCCTTACTCCACTTCACATTTCTTGCACCTTTATCAAAGATTACATGATCATATGATTGAGGGGGAGATGTCAGTGTATTCAACCCTGTTACACTGGTCTGCAACTCTGCCTTTGTTCCAGTACCATGCTGTTTTAATTATTACTGCTTTGTAGTAGAGTTTGAAGTTAGGGAGGTTGATTTCTCCCATTGTCTTTTTTCCCAAGAATTGCTTTAGCTATTCGTGGGGGCTTATTGTTCCATATGAATTTCAGGAGTGTTTGCCCCATTTCTTTGAAGAATGGCATGGGTTCCCTTTTAGGGATTGCATTGAATTTGTACAATGCTTTGAGAAGTATTGCCATTTTGACAATGTTAACTCTCCCGACCCATGAGCAGGGGATATCTTTCCATTTCCTTGTGTCCTCTTTTATTTCCTGAAGTAGCGTTTTGTAGTTTTCTTTTTACAGGTCCTTTACTTCCTTAGTTAAGCTGATTCCTAGGTACTTGATTTTCTGGGGAACAATTATGAACAGGATTGTTTTTTCATGTCATTTTCTTCTCTCTCACTGCATATGAAAGCCATGGACTTTTGGGTATTGATTTTATAGCCAGCAACTTTACTATACAAGTCTATTGTTTCTAGGAGTTTCTTGGTGGAGATTATAGGGTCCTCTAAGTATAGTATCATATCATCTGTGAATAGTGAGAGCTTGATTTCTTCCTTTCCTACCTGAATGCCTTTAATATCTTTTTCTTGCCTAATTGCTATTGCAAGTACTTCCAGTACTATATTGAACAGCTGTGGAGAGAGTGGACATCCTTGTCTCGTCCCTGATCTTAGAGGGAAGGCTCTCAGTTTTTCCCCATTGAGGATGATGCTTGCTGTAGGCTTGTGGTAGATCGCTTTAACTATGTTGAGGAAATTCCCCTCTATACGCATTTTGGCTAGGGTTTTCATCATAAACGGGTGCTGGATCTTGTCAAATGCTCTCTCTGCATCTATTGATATGATCATATGGTTTTTATCTTTTCTTTTGTTGATATGATGGATTATGTTGATTGATTTTCGAACATTAAACCGTCCTTGCATCCCTGGGATGAATCCTACTTGGTCATGGTGTATGATCTTTCTGATGAGTAGTTGGATTCTATTTGCTAGTAGTTTGTTGAGGATCTTTGCATCTGTTTTCATCAGTGATATCGGCCTATAATTCTCTTTCTTTGTGGTATTGCTGTCTGCTTTTGGTATCAGGGTAATATTTGCTTTGTAGAAACTCTTTGGAAGTGTTTTTGATATTTCCGTTTCGTGGAAACTCTTAAAGAGGATTGAGAGAAAGTCCTCTAAGTATTTGAAAGAATTCTCTAGTGAATCCATCCGGGCCAGGACTTTTGTGCTTGGGGAGACTTTTTATTACCATCTCAATTTCCTTGATGGGGATAGGTCTGTTCAGGTATTCCAGGTCTTCTTGGTTCAGCCTTGGGAGTCTGTAGGAGTCTAGAAATTTATCCATTTCCTCGAGGTTTTGATGCTCCCTGGCATAAAGCTTCTCAAAGTACTCCCTGAGGATCCTTTGAATTTCTGTAGTTTCTGTTGTAATGACACCCTTTTCATTTCTGATTTGGTTTATTAAAAAGGTTTTCACTATCCCTTTCTTTTTGAGTTTTGCTAGAGGCTTATCAATCCTGTTAATTTTCTTGAAGAACCAGCTCTTGGTTTCATTGATCTTTCGGATTATTTTTTGGGTTTCCATCTCGTTAATCTCTGCTCTGAGTTATTATTTCCTTTCTCCGGTTCGGGTTGTGCTCCTTTTGTTGGTCCTTCTCCAAGCTCTTAAGCTGTGAGATTAGGTTATTTATGTGGGTTCGCTCCTCCTTTCTGAGGAATGCTTGTAGAGCTCTAAACTTTCCTCTTAACACAGCTTTTGCTGTGTCCCATAAGTTTTGGTAACTCGTGTCCTCATTTTCATTCGTTTCTAGGAATCTTTTGATTTCCTCTTTGATTACCTTTCTAAGCCACTCATTGTTCAATAGTGCACTGTTTAATTTCCAGGTGTTTGATTTAGTTTTCTGTTTTTGTGTGTGATTTACTTCTAATTTCAGTGCATTATGGTCTGAGAAGATTGTTTATAAAATCTCTAGGCCCCGTTGATCATCGATTTGCTCGAGCGGGTCCAGTAACGTCTCCATTGGAGACTTTGTTGTTACTGTGCCTGGCATATCGAATACTCTCGGTAGCTTGCCGGGCTCTCCGAGAGGGGTGGAGGAATCGAACTCGGGTTGGCCATGTTGGCTGCGTGCAAGGCAAACGCCCTACCCGCTGTGCTATCGCTCCAGCCTCTTCTTAATTTTATGGAGGTATTTTTTGTGGCTCAGCATGTGGTCTATCTTTGAAAATGTTCCATGTATGCTTGAGAAGAATCTGTATTCAGCTTTTTGAGGATGAAGTGTCCTGTATATATCTACTAAGTCCCTTTCTTCCATTGTTTCCCTCAGATGAAGTATGTCCGTATGAGTCTGGTTGATGTATCAAGAGGTGATAAAGCGGTGTTGAAGTGTCCCAATAATATTGTGTTGATATTGATGTCTTTCTCCAAATCTATGAGTAGTTGTTTTAAGTACTTTGCTGGTCCCTCATTAGGTGCATATACATTTAGTATTGTAAGTTCTTCCTGTTGTACAGAACCTTTGATTAGTAAGAAATGGCCTTCACTGTCTCTTGTGAACTTCTTCACTCTGAAATCAATGTCGTCTGATATTAGAATGGCCACCCCAACTTTTTTATGGGAGCTGTTTGCCTGGAGGATTGTTTTCCAGCCTTTGACTCTGAGTCTGTGTTTGCTTTGACTATTGAGATGTGTTTCTTGCAGGCAGCAGAATGTTGGGTTCAATTTTCTAATCCATCCTGCCACTCTGTGTCTTTTAATTGGTGCGTTTAGCCCATTGACATTTTTTCATTTTTTCATCATTTCATCATCCTGTTATTCGTCGATTGCCTCGAGCAGGCCCCAGTAACGTCACGTTCATCCTAGCCCTGAGATTATATTCAAGGCTATTTAGGAGAGTGAGACCCCTCATTGTTACTGGTATTTGGCATATTTGGTACACCACGGGGAGTTTGCCAGACTCTGCCCTGTGGGCAGGCTACATTCGATAGCCTGCAAGTTTGTCCAAAGTAGAAATAAGACAATAAGATGTCATAAAAAAAAAAAAAAGTTCTGTTAAGATGTTGCGCGGCCGCAAATGCGGCCGCGCGGTTCCGGGATCTGGATTTTATAGTCTCTGAGTCTTGGCCGCTGATGGGATTACACGGCGCCAGGGGGCCAGGTGGTGGGTGTGACCCCCGCCTACTGGAATTTGGAGGATCTGGGTGGAAGATGCTCGACTCCAATTCGTGTAGGCTTGGAGGTCTCGGCCCCGGAACCCGCGTGGCTTTGTCCCTCTGCCAGTACCTTCAGGTGTGCGGAGAGTGGTCTCAGCATGGTGGTGGCTGGTCCTGGAGGTCTTCGGCTGCCGGAGTCCTGGTCGGGGCGGGGAGGAAAGCTCAACCCGCTCCCCTCCAAGGGGCTCCGGGAAGGAACACCCAGGCGCGGGGGCAGAGACTGCACTGGTCTCGTCCGGGATCTGGATTTTATAGTCTCTGAGTCTTGGCCGCTGATGGGATTACACGGCGCCAGGGGGCCAGGTGGTGGGTGTGACCCCCGCCTACTGGAATTTGGAGGATCTGGGTGGAAGATGCTCGACTCCAATTCGAGTAGGCTTGGAGGTCTCGGCCCCGGAACCCGCGTGGCTTTGTCCCTCTGCCAGTACCTTCAGGTGTGCGGAGAGTGGTCTCAGCATGGTGGTGGCTGGTCCTGGAGGTCTTCGGCTGCCGGAGTCCTGGTCGGGGCGGGGAGGAAAGCTCAACCCGCTCCCCTCCAAGGGGCTCCGGGAAGGAACACCCAGGCGCGGGGGCAGAGACTTTGACATTGAGAGAGGTTATTGTTATGGGGTTTTCTCCCATTGTTCTTTTGAAATTTGGTGTATTTGAGGGGCCTGTCTTGCCTTAATTAGCCCATTTAGTTGTTCTTGTAACCATGGTTTTGAGTCTATGAAGTTCCTGAGTTGTTGTTTGTCTGTGAAACTGTGTGTTGTTCCTTCTGTTATGAATGAGAGTCTCGCTGGGTAAAGTATTTTTGGAGAGGCATGTATTTCATTGAGTTTTTTCAGTATATCCCACCACTGTTTTCGGGCCATGAGGATTTCATCAGAAAAACCAGCTGTGAATTTTAAGGATGCTCCTTTGTAGGAGATTTCTTTCTTTGATCTTGCTGCTTTCAGAATTGTTCTTTATCTAAGGTTTTGGTCATTTTGATCAGGATGTATCTTGGGGTATTTTTATTCGGATTTGTTCTAGCTGGTACCCGTCGGGCCTCCTGAATGTGGTCACAAGTTTTCTTCAGCTCTGGAAACGTTGTAGCAATGATGTCTTTGACAGTTTCTTCTTCATCAAGGTTTTCTTCCTGTCCCTCTGGAACTCCAATAATTCTTATGTTACCCCTCTTGGCTTCATCACTATCTTCTCTTCCCATCTGTTCCCGAATTGTGAGTCTCTTCCATTTTCTGCTCTTTTCTGGAGACTCTCTGAACTTCATCTTTGAGCTCACTGATTCTGTTCTCAGCAGCTGTTACTCTGTTGCTGAGGCCTTCCACTGAGTTTTTCAATTCGCCTACCAGGTTTTTCAGGTCTGACATTTCCGTTTGCATTTTCCTCATTTCTGCCTTCAAATCCTCTTGTCTTTTATTGGCATTGCTTTCCATTGTTTCTTTTAGTTCCCTAAGCATCCTAAGTATCTCCCTTCTGAATTCCTTGTCAGAGTGGTTGTCTAACACTACAGTACTGTTGGTGTCTTCTGGGCTAGCCTCTTCAATAAGAAAGTTTGGCGGGCTTTTGCGTTACTTTACCATTGTGACCAGTGTGGTTTAGTCCTTCTCGTTCACTGTTACTATTCTGCTTGATATGCAGAGTGAGTTGAGATAGGCTTAACAAGTTATTGGCTAATGTGTTTCTAGTGGTTGAGCTAACCTAGAGAAGGTTTCTTCTAAGAGGGTAACTTATGGATCCTATGGGATATGTAGTGGGAGAATAATTCGCGGCCACATTAGCGGCCACGGCTCTGGAAAGGGTCCCAGGCGCTGGGCACTGGGCAGTACCTGTTCAAATGAGGAGAGAGTTCCCAGAGCCGTTCAGCTTTGATTCCGCGAGATGTGCCTCAGTTCCCTGTCCCGCAGATCCAGAGGGAAAACCGGCTGTTCTAGTGGATCAAACTAGCTGCGCATCCCCGTCCCCTTTTTCTGTATTTTTCTATACTGCAGAAATTCATGTTTTTTTTTTGTGAATACTACTCCTCTCTCTCATTGCTCTCACATCCTCTGTGTGTGTATGTGTGTGTGCATGCACATACATTTCACTTTTAGACCACAACTGGCAGTGCTCAGGGATTATTGCAGCTCTGGGATCAGGGTTCGGTCCTATGGGGCTCAGGGAATATATGGATTACTAGACATAGAAAGACCTGGGTTGGCTGCTTGCAAGGAAAGTACCCTACTTGCTGTACTATTGCTCTGGCCCTTTCTAAATGAATTATTTCCACCACATCAGGAGTGACCCTGAGAAAAGCTTCCCCAACACCACCACCCTCCCTGGAAATCAACTATTTCTCTTAAAAAAGAAAAACAAAACTTTACCCCCAGTACTCACAACAGCTGGGGGTCGTCTGGTCAGGGAGAGATTACATGTGTGGGGTGCTTTGCAACTAGACCTTAGGATGGAGCAATTCTGGACCTAGGGGAAAATATACAAAAGCTGGGACTAGAGACAGTAAAGTGGGTAGGGAACTTGCCTTGCATGCAGCCAACCGAGATCAATTCCCAGCATCCTTTATGTTCCCTGAGTACCACAAGCAGGAATTCCCGACTGCATAGTCGAAAGTAAACCCTGACAACCTCCACATGTGGCACAAGAGCCAAACCAAAATGATATTTATGAAAAAGTTCCATTTGCAAACCCCACCCGCCTGCAAGGACAGAGACACTGGGTGGCCCCTCTCTATCACCGGGTGGTACCGCCCCATCAGGGTAGTCAATCAAAGGACAGAGGACATCTGGGTCTCCTGCTGCAGTGCGGCTGGGGCCCTGCCATTTTAAGTGAATCTGAAGGTGCCACACTAAGGATGCCAGGACCAAAGGCTCCAGACAGGGTCAAGCACAGTCTGGTGCTGACAGGTTCGGGAGGGCCAAGCCCCGCCCTCTGTAGGTCCTGCAGCCCCAGGCCCACTGAACTCTGAACCATTTAGGAGCTGGAGGAGATTCTGGCCAAGGGGACCCACCAGGATCACTTGTTCACACCTGCGACCCCTGTGCTTGGCACAGCACCCATCGCCCAAAGCCTCTGGGTCACCTGAAAGCTTTCACGTTACCTCACCTCAGGAATTGCCTGGAAATCCTGAACAGTGGAAAACAAGCGCGAAAGTGCCCCCCAAGCTGACGCAGCCCCACCACTCACAGTGCCAAGATGTGAGGCGCTCACCTGAGGTCACTTGCGTTCTGCCACAAAATGGGCTTCTCAGTTGCCCTGTCAAGCCGGGTGCAAGTTCCTCCTCTACCCATGAGACCAATGGCGGCCAGAGCCAGGCAACCACCACTAGAATAGAATTTCTGAAGGGCCCATCTATGACATCATTTCTGCTTCGGCCAGGAGCCTTAAAGGGCCATGGTCAAGATGCAGAGACCCTCTGTGCCCACCCAGGTGAATCCGTGCTACAAGGGGGATGGACTGGATATAGTAGTGGAGAGGCAGCTGCTGGAGTGGTGGATCAGACAGTGGGGCGCTTGGGGTAAGGACAAGAGCCCTAATCCTGTACTGGTTAGTCAAATATTGAAACAATGCTCTCACACACAGTCCATCAGGAAAAACACATGTGGGTTGATTCAAGGTCAAACAGGCAGGTTGGTACAAGACACATGACATTGAGTTGCGGGAGGAAGTCATAAAGATGGGGTGAAAGCAGTGGAAATGGCAGCCTTCTATGATCCTCAGATTCCTCCATGGAGCACAAAAAATTCCCTAGATGCCCAGCCAGGGGCCTCAGGAGCTCCTGAGTACCAACACCCCCTGCAGGCAGGCTGCAGTGCTGCCCCTGGGAACTACAGCCTGGAATGTGGCTCTGCCATGGGGAAAGCCTCTGGGACGTAGGGTGGACAAACCTTCAGCCACTCTCTTGCAGGGTGGACAAGGACATGTGCCTGTGCACTCTGTCCAGGGGAACAAGGTCACTTCTGGGTCCAGATGAGCCTGAGGCACAGCCGTGCTCTGTCCCGCTGGACCTGGGCCCATCTGAGTCCTGATTTACTCTAATCCGCATCAGCACATCTGCGTGAGTCTCATCCTCTGCTCGCTCCTGTTGTGCAGGAATATATTTGAAAATGGTGCAATCACCCAGGTTTATAGAAAATAAATCCAAATAACCAAGGCATTTCTTTACTAAGGACCATAATATGAACTGTGCCTGACATTTGGAACTTCCCAAGACTATTTATACTGTAAATATTCCATTTTGGGGGCAGAGTGGTCTTATACTCAGCTGACCCAAATACGATACTTGGCCACGCTTGGCCCTGACTGCAGTGATGTATGAGCTGAGTCAGAAGTAAGGGCAGAGCACTACAGGGAGTGGCCAAAACTAGAGCAACAACAGGACAACTCTTACGAAGCAAAGCAAACAAACAAACAAAAATCATGTGCAAAGACAAACTAGCGAGGAACATTTAAATAGTAAAAGAGTGGGTTCTGAAAACTCTGTTTTCTGGTATTTCCATACTTTCCCAGAATCCTTATTATTCTCTTTTCTTGCAATCACAAGTTTCCTGTGTGTACAAGTGTGTGTGTGCATGTTTCCTTTGAGCCAGAACAAGCATTGCTCAGAAGGTATTTTTAACTCTGAACTCAGGGTTTCACTTCTGGAAGTTTTGGGGATCACTAGGATGCAGGGAACAGAACCCATGTTGACTGTGTGCAAGGCAAGTATTTGCTGTACTTTTGCTCCGCCCCTTCCTATATAAATTTCTTCCAAAAATACCAGGAGTCCTGTACAAAGTCCCCCCTCACACACACACACACACATATAAACAAGAAGTATCTTCCTTCAAAAAAAAAAAGAAAAAAATTAAAAAACAACAACAAAAATCTTTACCTTCCGTATTTATCCCAATAGCTAAGCGTCACCTGCTCAGGAAGAGATGAAGAGTGGAGGGTGCTTTGCAACTTGACATGAGGGAGATGAAACTTGTGATCTAAAAAAAATCCACCAATATTATGGTTGGACAGACAGCGAAGGCTTTAGGGCACTTGCCTTGACCCGGTAAATTCTCCACGTACCTATGTCCCACAGCAACACCAGCAGGAATCATACCTGAGCTCAGAGCCAGAGGAAGCCCTGAGCATCTCCAGGGATGCCCCCCCCAAAGAACCCCCAAACCAAAAATAGCCCCAAGAGAACATGTTCACTGGCAAACTCCAGCCACCTGCAGGTCCACTGCCCTCGAATGTCACAGACCAGCATGGCGGCAATGAAAATGATGAACAGCAAGGGGACCCTTGCCATCAGGGGAGAAGGGTGAGGGTGGCCTGTGGCTCTGCCCTTCAAGTCTGGAGGTACTGCAGCTATGAGATTAAGGCCAAAACTTCAATATGGGACTACCGGGAGGGTAGGGACAGCCAAGCCCCCTGCCCTGTGCAGGTCCCACACCCTCGTGCTCAAACCCAAGCTCATACAGCTCCCCCCACTGCCCCATCATGGACCTAGAGGCCATCGTGGCCTCAGCGGCCCCCAAGACCACACACACCCGCAACATTGCATCTCAGTATAGCCCCCACAGCACCCCCAAATCTCCGCGTCCCCCTAAAGCCTCCGCCACGCCTCAGGAAAACCTGGATGTCGGGGAACAAGTGAAAAACCAGGGTGAAAGCGTCCCCAACGTTAGCGTGTCGCTCAAAGTGCAGAGACAGAGAGTCGACCCCGTCCTGCCCCAAAATCAGCCTCCAAAAACCGCCTCCAGCCAGTCCCGGGCCGCCCTTCACCCCGTAACAATAGTGGGACTGACTGAACCATCTGTCAGCAAGAACACAGGTACCAGGAAGGCCCTGTCTGTGACGTCACTTCCGTTCCCACCCGCAGCCTTAAAGGGCCAGGCTCCAGGTGCAGAGAGTTCATTTTGGGACACCCAGGGGATCCTGTGCTTCAAGGGGCAGGGTCACAAAAAGGAGGGGGAGGCAACTGCTGGGGACCCCAGTCACACCATGGGTTTCTGGGGAGTAAGAAGTGCCCTGATCCTGCACTGGTCAGTCAAACATTGAACCAATGCACTCACACACGTGTTCATCAAGAAAAATGAAGCAGTTTGATTCACTAATTGGCATGTAGGTAACAGGTGGGGACAGCGAGTTTCTCAGGGAAGTAATAATCCAGATGGGAGTGAAAACAGTGACTCCAAAGCCAGTCTTGGAGAGGAACAGAATAAACCTGAGAGCAGCCACCAGAGAGTTGGAGAGAAACTGGAACAGGAGAAAAAGGCTGCTAAGAGTATCTAGAACACTATAGATTCAACGCTCTACCCTCTGACAACACGCCAGCAGTGGACACCTACCTACAAGGAATGTTCCACGAGGAGGCTTCAGAAACACACATTTTCAAACACAAAGTATGGATCAGGTGGGAATAGTACATTGCACTGGACTTGGTCAACTCAATCTCTATCCCTGGCATCCCAAATGTTGACTAAGAGTGAAAGAGTTACCCCTAATGAGTGCCAGGTGTGGTCCCCAAATAAAAATATTATCTAAAAACATAAAATCTAGCATAAGGACCAATTCTAGAATGGAGTTATACAGAGTTCAGAGTTAGCAAATCTTACTGATCATTTTATAGCTTTGCTATCTAAGTGGCTTTTAGCATTTGAGTGGCCACTAGATTATTGGGATTTTAGTGCTTCCAAAAGTAAATGTTTCTGGGGCTGGAGTGATAGCACAGCGGGTAGTGCATTTGTCTTGCACGCGGCCAACCCAGGTTCGATTCCCAGCATCCCATATGGTCGCCTGAGCACCGCCAGTGGTAATTCCTGAGTGCAGAGCCAGGAGTAACCCCTGTGCATCGCCAGGTGTAACCCCCCCCCCCAAAAAGCAAAAGTAAATGTTTCTGGTTTCCTTATCTCTAATAGTACTGAAATGAGAAAGGAGTGTTATCCCGGAATGTGACCACCCTGTATATCAGTAAGCACAGCTGAATGGAATTACCTGCTGAGATGGAGAAAGCTTGAGGTCACTCCCATAGCCCCACCATTTGTAAAATATTTCACTCCAGGGACCCCCTTAACCCTTTAAAAAAACTTGCACAAGTTCTTCTATGCACAATAAAATGAATTTAAACTGTCTTCCATCCTCCCTATGAAAGATTTCTAGGAACATTTTCTTAAGATGACAGTTTTTGGAAATAACATTCTCAATACTGATTTGAGTCTTCAAAAAATAAAAATCCCAGAATACAAGATATGCAAAGATGCAACAGTGGAAAATGTGCATGCCAGATATCCTGTATTCCAACCTCAGTGCTCCACAACATATGAGAATTCTCCCAGGTATGTATCTCTTAGCTGAGAGCCAGGTGTGGGGCCTGAGCACAGCGCCCTACAATATATCACAGAAAGGCCTGAAGAATGAAGGTTTGGCTGATTTTTGATTGAAGACGATTCCGTGCAGCACTGCGGTTGGTCTCTGCCAAAACCCCCCAGAAAACAGGGTTTTGGGTCATGCCAGGATCAGAGCAAAGAATGGTCCAGCGGTGAACCTTGACAGTCCAGAGTGAAGGGTGGTTATTTATTTACTTTACTAAATTAAAACACCAATTGTTGATACAATTCTATATTAAAATTGATGAGACAGGGCTGGAACGATAGTTAAGTGGGTAGGGCAATTGCCTTGCATGCGGCTGACCCGAGTTCAATTCCCAGCATACCATATGGTCCCCCAAACACCACTAGAAATAATTCCTCAGTGCATAGCCAGGAGTAACCTCTGTGCATTGCCAGATGTGACCCAAAAGGCCAAAACAATAAATAAAATTTAGGAGATAACAAATTTGCAATATTAATATCAATAGATGGAGAAAACAAATTTATGTGAACATTGTTATATCTGGTTGTAGGGCTGGTAAGATTGTCTCATTCATTTTTAAAAGCTTTTGTAGCTTCAAGAGGTTTTTCCTATTTATTTTTGGTACTTATTTAGTCACTTTCCTCCTGGCTACCATCACCAAGACTGTTATTTACAAGTTAACATACACGTGAAGTTCAAATGCCGGGACACTGGCATAACTATAACCCTGCCCTGGAGATAATCACCGAGTATTTTTCCCTTATAGGTTGATGTCACGGGAAGCTTGTCATGCTGAATTCTCAGCTTCTTGTCTGCACTTTTGGAGCCCCCCAAACCTCCTGGTCTAAATAAAATGTGTCTTCCCTGGGGGATTGTTCTGAACTTGGCGATAGTACTTCGGGGTCAACTCACCCCATGTGCATTTTACAATGACTACAAAGGCTAGAGAGGCACACAAAGGCCTTCCTACATTGACAAACATGAGTTTTCCCTCCAGTATGTATTTTCCTGTGGATCGTAAGAGTTGAGGGTTGGGTGACGGCCTTCGCATATTCCTGACTTCTCTCCACTATGAATTTTCCTATGCATACTAAGGCTTGAATGTAGAGCAAAGGCCTTTTTAACATGTATGGGGTTTCTCTCTGGTATGAAATTTTCTGTTTAGTAAGACATCAACTTTGAATGAAGGCCTTCCCACAGTCCTTCCATATGTAAGCTGTCTGCCATATGAATTTTTCTGTGATCACTAAGGCTTGAGGACATAATGTAGGCCTTCCTGCTTGCCTTACATACATAAGGATTCTTTCCAGTATGAATGTTCTTATATGTAATAAGGAGTGAGAGGTAAGTGAATGCCTTCCAACAGTCTTTACATATATAAGGATTCTCTTCAGTGTGCGTTTTCCTGTGCTTAGTAAGTTCTGAGTACAAAGTAAAGGTCTTCCCACAGTCCTTACACGAGTAAGGTTTCTCTCCTGCATGAATTTTCCTATGCACAGAAACTCCTGAGAAGGAAATAAAGGTCTTCATACATTCTTTATCCTCTCATGAATAAGTTTTCTCTAAATGAATTTTCCTATGCATACCAAGTCTTGAGGTCTTCCCATATTCCATGGATGAATAGTGTTTCTTTCCTGTATGAATTCTCCTATGTATAATCAGGTATGAGGATACATCTAAGGCTTCTCACATTCTTTACATGTCTACAGTTTCTCTCCTATGTGGATATTCAGATGATCACACTTGTGGGGTGGCTGACTCAAATTGTGTACGTGCTGCTAACAGCTCTGGGACTTTTCCCATCTGAAGAATTCCTGCCTGTCTCAAAATCCCCACAGTGATGCAGACACCACTGCTCACTCGAGACTGTCACAGTGCCCAGGATCAGAGACATTCCACTGAGGCTGGTTGCTTCCCTGGAGAACAGCATAGGAGCTTTACAATTATTTCCTGATTTCTTGAGAGTCTCCATGTCAAAAAAAATGTCGAACCCTGCAGGATTGATGTCTAACATTTCCACCATGCAAATACAATTATCGACACATATATGGCATTTCCTGGAATGACCAAATAGTTTTGTAAGAAGGACATGCAAAATTGACAAAAGTGTTGTCATTAAACATGTGCATATTTTTTTCCTCAACTCAACGAAGAACACATTACGTGCAAATTATTTCTATACAGAAAAAGGAAGTACCAGTTTTAAGAAAATAAAAATACACCCGAGTCTAGGTTCGGTTGTAGCTCAGTATGGAGCTCAGGATGCATGTACGAAGGCAAGGCTGAGTCCCCACAAAGCTGAGAATGCAAGGGCCATTGAAATCATCTAACCTAGTTGAATCAATGTCAGGATCAATGAGGATTTTGGGGGGTTTTGTTTATGTTTATATGTTGGGACAGTGTCACACAGAACAGTGCTCATTGTGCTTTGCAACTGGCCCTTAGGAAGCAGAAATTCTTGACCTAGAAAAAAAGACATAAAAGTTGGGACGAGAGACAGTAAAGCGGGTAAGGGAATTTGCCTTGCACGTTGTCAACCCAGATTAATCCCTGGCATCCCATATGATTCCCGAGTACCATCAACAGGAATTCCCAAATGCAGAGCCAAAAGTAAACCCTAAGCATCTCCAGATATGGTACACAAGCCAAACCAAAAAAATAATGAAGGGGCTGGAGCAATAGCAGAGCCGGCACAACATTTGCCTTGCATGCGGCCAACCCAGATTTAATTCTCAGCATCCCATCTGGTACCCTGAGCATCGCCAGGAGTAATTCCTAAGTGTAAAGCCAGGAGTAACCCCTGTGCATCCGCTGGGTTTGACCCAAAAAGAAAAAAAAAAAAGAAAGAAAAAAAGAAAAAAAAAGAAAGAACAAAGAAAAAAAGTTTTACTTCCAAACCTCACCCACCCACAGGGAATGAGCCACTGGGTGGCCTTTTCCCATCACAAAAGCCAATCAAAGGACAGAGGAGAACTGGGTTTCCTGCTGCAAGGGGGCTGGGACCCTGCCTTTTGAAGTGAATCTGAAGGTTATACACTAGTGATGCCAGGGCCAAAGGCTCTGGAAAAAGCCCAGCTCGGCCCAGTGCTGGCAGGTTTGAGAGGACTAAGCACCGCCCTGTGCAGTTCCCTCAGCCCCGCACTCACCCACCTCTGAGCCTTACCGGAGCTGGAGGCGATCCTGGCTAAGGGGACCCTCCCACGATCAATTGCTCACACTTGCAAACCTTGAACCCCAGCACAGCCCCCACTCCACTGCCCAAAGCCTCTGGGTCCCACTAAACCCTTTGCCATACCTCAGGAACCTCCAGGATATTAGAAACGAGTGAAAAACAAGGGCAAAAGCACCCCCCCCATGCTGTCCCAGCTCTGCACTCACAGTGCAGGAGACTGGGAGGCTGCTAGTGTCCTGCCACAAAATCAGCCTCCACAGTCCCCCTGTCAAACGAGCTGCCAATTCCTCCTCTACCCACGAGACCAATGGCAGCCTGAGCCAGGCAACCACAACTAGAATAGAAAGGATGTTGAATGTACCAGTTCTGTGACATCACTTCCGCACCAGACAGGATCCTTAAAGGGCCATGGTCCAGATGCAGAGAGACCCTTGTCCCCATCCAGGTAAATTGGTGCTTTAAGGGGGCTGGGCTGGATAAAGTAGTGGAGAGGCAGCTGCTGGAGTGGTGGTTCATACAGTGGGGGCCTGTGGTAAGGACACGAGCCCTGATCCTGTACCAGTTAGTCAAACATTGAAACAATGCTCTCACAAACAGTCCATCAGGAAAATAAAAAACATGTGGGTTGATTCAAGGTCAAACAGGCAAGTTGGTACAAGGCACCTGACATTGAGTTTCGTGAGGAAGTAATCAAGATTGGGTGAAAGCAGTGACTCTGAAGCCAGCCCTGGAGATGCAGAGAAGAACTGGCCTAGCACCAGCCCAGAGAGCTGGACAGACACTGGAAAGTGGAAAAGACTGGTAAGACCATCAGAGAGCACTGTCCAGCCAACATGCTACCTCTTGAAAACGTCAGACCAGTGGACTCTTGCCTACAAGAAAAACCACAGGAGGCAGTTTCAGAAACACACTTTCAAATCCAGAGTATGGACAAGAGGAATGGTACAGTGGGGTAGGCACTTGCCTTGCATGTGGTCAATCTAGGTTCAATCCTCATAATTCCAAATGGTCCCCTGAGCACCATCAAAGTGAAAATCAAGGAGTAAGCTCTGCGCACTGCCAGGTGTGTACCACCAACAAACATGCATACATATATATAATATATTTATACACACACACATATATAAAACATATATATGGAGCGATAGCACAGTGGGTAGTGTGTTTGCCTTGCAAGCAGCCAACATAGCGTACCCGAGTTCGATTCCTCCGCCCCTCTCAGAGAGCCCAGCAAGCTACCGAGTGTATCTCACCTGCACAGCAAAGCCTGGCAAGCCACCCATGGCATATTCGATATGCTAAACACAGTAACAAGTAGTCTCAAAATGGAGATGTTATTGGGCCCGCTCGAGCAAAATAGATGAACAAAGGGAGGACAGTTTTTTTGACATATGTATATAATATGGAGTATTTGTATTATACATAATATATAACATATAAAATACATATATATCAAATTTATATCTATGTACGGCAGAGTGTCCTGCCCCCGTGCCTGGCTGTCCCCGCCGGGGCCCCTTGGAGGGGAGCGAG
Organism: Sorex fumeus; assembly: GCF_029834395.1. NCBI lineage: Eukaryota > Metazoa > Chordata > Mammalia > Eulipotyphla > Soricidae > Sorex > Sorex fumeus. Next base: position 7,124,299 of record NW_026606076.1, read on the forward strand.
TTGAGTTTCCCTTCCCACCTGACCAGGGCTCCGGCAGCCGAAGACCTCCAGAAGCAGTCACCACCACGCTGAGACCACTCTCCACACGCATGAAGATACTGGCAGAGGAACAAAGGCATGCGGGTCCCAGGGCTGAGATCTCCAAGCCTGATCGGATCAGGGCTGAGCATCCTCCACCCAGATCCTCCGTATTCCAGTACGCAGGGGTCACATTCACCAACTGGTCCCCTGGACAAAATGGTAGGCTACCGAATGTAACCTGCTCACATGGCAGAGTCTGGCAAACTCCCCATGGTGTACCCAATATGCCAAATACTGGTAACGATGATGGGTCTCATTCTCCTAACCCTGAAAGAGCCTTTAATATTGCACTTTTTGAAAAATCTCAGGGCTAGGACGAAGGAGACATTACTGGGGCCTGCTCAAGGCAATCGACGAAGAACAGGATGGTCGTGATCATGATCGTGATATCTATGTACATGTATGTATACATAAAAACCTAGAGTATATTCTGACCTAAGAATGGAGGATAATAGGCAGCAAACCATTCCAGTCACTTTGGAGCCTTTTTGGCCTTTAAACAGATCCGAATCCTTTTTATCATTTTGGTGACTATGAGATTGATGGAACTTTGCTCATTCCAAATACAATGCTTATTTTTTTTCTCTGATATTATTGAACTGACGGGTGGGATCCAGGAACTTGACCAACCCTGTGAGTAATCACAGGTAAATGGAAGGTCCTGCTTGGATGTGGGGAGCCTGGGGAGTGCTGGGATGTGGGGAACTGACCCATATTCCCAACATTTGTCAGTCATTTGAATCAAGGGGCCCATTCCATCCTTTCAAACATCTTTCTTCTCTTAGTACTCTTCATAAGCTTTTGCTTGTGATTTTTTAAAAATTTTATTAGTGAAACACCATGAGGTACAGTTGTAGACTTACAAATTTTTGTGCTTGGGTTTCAGTTATACAATGATTGAGTACCCATCCCTCCACCAGTGCCCATTATCCACCACCACTAACCTCAGTATCCCTCCCACCCACCAATCCCCTCAGTCCCCCCATCTCCCACCCGCCTCTGTGGCAGGACTATCTACCACCACTAATCCCAGTATCCCTCCCACCTCCCAATCCCCTCAGTCCCCCATCCCCCAACAGCCTCTTTGGCAGGGCATTCCCATTTGTTTTCTCTTTCCTTTTGGGTGCTGTGGTTTCAGAAGAGGCGTTGGGTGGCAATCATGTTTTGTCTATAGTCTACTTTCAGCATGCATCTCCCATCCTGGGCGGATCTTCCGAGCACCCTTTATTTGGTACTCCCTTCTCTATCTGACCTGCCTTTACCCCTAGAGTGTGCGGCTGGCCTCGAAGTATGTAAATTTAGTGACTCTATTTTTTCACCATGACCACCATTTTTTCATCATGACCACCACGACCAAGTGGGATTCATCCAGGGGATGTGAGGATGGTTTAACATTCGGAAATCAATCAACATAATCCATCATATCAACAAAAGAAAAGATAAAAATCATATGATCTTATCAATAGGTGCAGAGAAAGCATTTGACAAGATCCAGCACCCGTTTATGATGAAAACCCTCGACAAATTGGGGATAGAGGGGACTTTCCTCAATATAGTTAAAGCCATCTACCACAGTAAGCATCATACTCAATGGGGAAAAACTTAGAGCCTTCCCCCTAAGATCAGGGACGAGACAAGGATGCCCACTGTCTCCACTACTGTTCAATATAGTACTGGAACTACTTGCAGTCATGATTAGGCAAGAAAAAGATATTAAGGGCATCCAAATAGGAACGGAAGAAATCAAGCTCTCATTATTCGCAGATGATATGATACTATACTTAGAGAACCCTAAAACCTCTACCAAGAAATTCCTAGAAACGATAGACTTGTATAGTAAAGTTGCAGGCTATAAAATCAATACCCAAAAGTCCATGACTTTCCTACTCAAATAGTCAGAGGAAGAAAATGACATGAAGAAAACAATCCCGTTCACAATTGTACGCCAGAAAATCAACTACCTAGGAATTAGCTTTACTAAGGAAGTAAAGGACCTGTACAAAGAAAACTACAAAACGCTGCTTCTGGAAATAAAAGAGGATACGAGGAAATGGAAAAGTATCCCCTGTTCATGGATCGGGAGAATTAATATTGTCCAAATGGCAATACTTCCCAAAGCACTGTACAAATTCTCACCAATTTTAATCCTAAAATTTTATTAGCAGTTGGAGATTTTTCTCTTTAGTAAATTAAATACATACATAACCACCCTCACTCTGGACTGCCAAGGTTCACCATTGTCTCAGTCTTTGCTCTGATTCTGCCTTGGCCCAGAGGCCCTGTTTTGAAGGAGTTTATGGCAGAGATCAATCATAATATTGCCGAGAATCATTGTAAATCAAAAATCAGGCAAATCTTGATTTTTCCCGCCTTCCTGTCTTATGCCTGAGGGAACTGTGGTCAGCTGTGGTCACCATCGTATGGAGTGGGATGGCAAAGTGTGTGCAGGTTACAGGTGATCCCCGACTTGCTGGAGTATCTCCCCAGTTGTGAGATACTCACAACTGTGAGGTTATTATGAGTCCAGCTTAATTTTTTTCCTTTGTTTGTTTCATCTTGGGGGCCAGCTGGTGATGCACATGGTGACTCCATGTTCTGCACTCAGGAATCACTGCTGGTTTGATCCTCGACATCCAATATGGTCCCCAGGCATGACCAGGTGTATTTCCTCAGCCCAGAGCCATGAATAAACCCTATACATTGTTGTGTGTGACTCAAAACAAACCAATTTGTTTTGCTTTTGCTCTTGGTATTGTTTCAAGGACACACTTGGAATTTTTATTTTCTCTCATTTGAAACTTTTAAATTCCATTCATTTATATTTTGGCTATTGGACCACACTCAGTGGTGTTCAGGGGTTACTCCTGGCTCTTCCCTCAGTATTTACTCGTGGCAGTGCTCAGGGACCATATGGGATGCTAAGATTCGAACTCCGGTGGTTTGGATGCAAGCCCTGCCCGCTATGCTGTCATTACAGCCCCTAACATCATTTATTTCTTAGAGTCTCACACCCTCATCCCAGCATTCCATCAGTGTCTGGGGTCACTTCACGTGATCTTGGGAGATCAGGTGGCGCCCAGCATCAAATCAAAAGTTCCTGCATGCAAAGCATGTTTCCGAATCCTGTGCATTGTCGCCCTGCCTTCATTGGACTCTTTTAGGGTTTTTAAAAATTTGTTTTGGGCCAAACCAGCAGGACTCAGGGTTTGCTCCTTGTCTCTGCACTCAGGGATCATGCCTCGCTGGTGGTGGACAGTATGGGATTGTCAGGGTTCAAACCTGGTCCGACCATTGTCAAGACCATTGCCCCACCTGCTGTAATACCAGCTACCCTCTGCTTCCATCCCCTTTGTTTTTAGCTTAATATAAATTTGGGGGGCTTTCCATCCTTGTCCTTGCTTGGATGCTTGGGTTTATTCCTGACTCTGCACTCAGTGAGAGTGAACTCAGGGCCTCCAGTTGCTGGTATCCTGGACACAGGGCCCAGCTATCATTGTTCTCGTGGGTAAAGGACAAAGTAGGGTCTCTTCCTGAAAAGCTGACTGTGAAGGCCAATTTTGCGGCAGGAGACAAGGCCTCCTGTGAGCACCCCACACTTCCCTGTCTTTGCACTATAAGGCGGGTGTCTGCACCAGCTTGGGGAGCACTTTCACACTTTTTTTCACTTATTCCCTGAAACTGGAGAAACAAAGAGATGGGAACCACAGATTGATGATCAAAATGACCCATTTCATGCAGAGCTGAAAGCATACTTACAGAACAACTGAAGGGGTTGGGATACAGGACTGCATTTAGCCGTGAGGGTCATTTGCAGACATAAAATGTTGCAATGGAGGTAATTCTCTTGGGGAGATTAACTCAAGAAGACATTCCGTCTGACATCTCTGTGGGTTTTATTTTTTCCCTGTAGTTGTACATATTCAACAATCAGATTATTTATGAACACTTACAGTTATTTGGATTAGTTACAACCTCATCCCTGAGGGCAAGTAAGGGTACTACTGTAAGTTGTCAGGCTGGTTCAGGTTTTCCTACCCCTTGGAGGTCCGTTTCCTTAAGTTACAAGACTTTCATGAAGACTGTGCTTTTATGCTTTCTAGACTGTCCCTTTTTGATGCAAGGTAGCTTTGCCGTTCTCCCCAGGTCCATCTAAGACCCTAGATGGGACCCCCCTTTGTTGGGTGTTAAGAATTATGGCAATGGAAGCTTTGTCACTAATTTGTGATTCGAGCTCTGTGGGGGTAGGGCATTCCCTTGGTGAAGGCTTCAGTGACCTCCTGGCTGGAAGGAGGATGTCTGAGACCAGGGAGGAGAGGCATGTGTGCAGGTGAGTGTCTGAGGACCCTCCCTGGCAGAGCTCTGGGCAGTGTGGGGGTGCCCTGAGTGCAAGTGAAAAACGCTGCTGACCCCGGGAGCTTCGAACTCCTGGATCCAGGTCTCTGTGCTGTGCTCACACTGCTCTTCACTTGTCTGGACTCTCCCTCAATTATAATCCTGCACTTTCGTTTCTTGGCGTTGTTATTATTTATCCTGATGTGTTAGTGCATACAATTCACAGCCCTTGGTGTCCCGCCCCCCCCCCCCCCCAAGTCTGTACATTAGTAGCCTGGCTGCACAGCCTACATTGGTCGGGTGCCTGCAAAATATCTTTCGCATTTTTCTGTAAATAGTGAAATGAGTGATCCCGTAACAAAGCTAGTTTGGCCTTGAGTAATATTATAGTGGGGACTGTGCTCACCGTGCACTCAGCCGACCTTGTTCAATAACATGCATCCCATATGTGTCCCGAACATCACAGGGTCTGGTCAAAAAGCAAAACCTGAACATCTTGTGTGGATTGCCATGCTGCTCAGACTCATCGTCTAATCAGATCTTCTGTTTGCTGTGGGCCTGTTTGGATTGTGAGAACCAAGGAGATGTCTTCCACCCACACTGCCTCATTCAACTACATTTCTTTCAATGAATTCTTATACTGCGTATTGCATTTGATTTCAGAACTCAAACCGCAGATTCAGGATTTGACACTGCAGCAATTTGATATGGGAATGGTGTTATTGAGTATGAGTGACTGGTAAAATTTGGAACAGATATTATGCTGACAGGATACTCAGTGGACCAAGCATGTGATTTTTAAAGTGGAGGGCTGGGCACTACAGAGAGGAAATCTAGAGCCTAATGCTTGGGGTTGAGGCCATGAGCTTCACTGGGTGGTGAAATCACTGCTCAAAACCTAAAGAAATTTTATTTTTTTCCTGAATCAAAAACTTGATATTTCATTTGATTGAAACTGGTAAATGTTTCAAAATAACTAGTTTGGGGCTGGAGCAGTAGTACAGTGGGTAATGATCCTATGGGGTGCAGGGGGCCCAAGGCTGATCTTGGGGTTTTTGTTTTGTTTTGGGTGGTTTTGAAGAGGATGAGCCACACCTGGTGATTCTCAGGGGTTACTCCTGGCTCCGCACTCCAGCATTGCACCTGGCAGTGCTCGGGGGACTGTATGAAATGGCTGCGGCCACCAGTCCTACCCATTGTCCCTCTCCTGATGTCCTTCCTGTTCCTCCATCATGCTGCCTTGTTTTCTTCCGTATTTATTTTTGTGCCACAGTGGAGGCGCTCAGGGCTTCATCTTGGCTCTGTCCTCTGGGTTCCCAACTGATGGAATCAGGACCCCCAGGGTGTGCGGGCCCCATAAGTACCCTGGCAGCTACAGTGACTCAGTTCAAGGACATGCGTTTCCCCTCTTTTGTCCTTTCTGCTCTGGAGAGCCTTGTCTGCTCTGTCACACAGTCACATTCACACGATGCTGTGCACAATTCCAGGGATGCTCCTGTCCCAGGGAGATGGAGCAAAGGACCTTTGGGACTGAGTCACTACTTTCCAAGACAGATTTTTGGCAACCCTGAACCAGGATTTCTGAGTCCTACAGGCACATATGTTACACAGAGCTTTGAGTACCTCGCTAAACATTGAGTTTCCCTTTTCATTCCTAGGACAAGAGTTGTGTGTATGGGGGGATGCTTAGTGTTTGGGGCCACATCTAGGATCACTTTATTGGTCTCTTTGGGTCTGTGCACAGTTGTTACTCTGTAGTGCTCACTGGACCAGTGGGTTTGGCCATGGGGTATCTGTGTGTAAGGCTGACACCTAACAGGAACTTTGTACTATAGATTTCTAACATTTTATCAGATCCAGCTTCCTTAGAATGATTTCTGGGGCCTATCAGCAGGAATTTTGAGTGGAGGCTCGTTCATCCTGAGGGGAGACACCCTGAGCTGAACCCTTCTACATTCCTGGTGGTCTCCTCCTCACTGCCAAGGGAATGGGCTGGGGATAGACCCTGATTCCTGCTCCTATATGTGTCCTGACTCGGGATACAGTGACCTTTACCCATGTGGCCGTCACCTTCACCCCAGGAGTGGATGTGCCTGGCCGCATATTAGAGAAGCCCTATAGGGACGTAATACTGGAGACCTATGAATATCTGCGGACCGTTGGTGAGAGCTGCGTGGGAGCATGTGCCAGGACAGACCCATAAGGCTTCTTGGGGACTGGGCTGGGTCTGTGACCATTACTCTGACAGGCCAGGATGGTTGACAGATCTGCATTTTGCTGTTTCTCTACATCCTTTCCTTTTCTCTATTTTTGTTATTGGGCCACACCTCATGATACTCGGGGATTACCACGGCCCTTTACTCAGGGATCACTTTAGGTGGGCCTTGAGGTCCATCTGAGATGCAGGGCATTGAACCAGATCAACCACATGCAAATGAAGCATCCTCCGCATTGTACTGTCGCTCAGGCTCCTGTAAAAAGTTCCTTCCATTGCTAAATTAACTTCTTATACTACCCTTCACTTCAGTGTGTTTGCTTTGGTTTTGTAAACTTGTAAACGAAATAAATTTCATATTCTTACTTGAGCATTCTTACTGTAACAAGCACCAAATCATCATAGCCAAACAATAAAAAGGTAAAGGCCCTCCCGTTGATCGTCTATTTGCTCGAGCGGGCCCAGTAACGTCTCCATTGGAGACTTTGTTGTTACTGTGTCTGGCATATCGAATACTCTCGGTAGCTTGCCGGGCTCTCCGAGAGGGGCGGAGGAATCGAACTCGGGTCGGCCATGTTGGCCGCTTGTAAGGCAAACGCCCTACCCGCTGTGCTATCGCTCCAGCCCCATAGCCAAGCAATAGATCAAGAGATCAACATGTCTGAAAAAGAGGCTTTCTCCGGTACAAATACTCTACAGTTATTCTTTACCACTGGTTCAAACTTTGAAGAATTATAGCTTAATAAATAATCTAGTACTAAAATATTAAAAGACTATTTAGCTGCACAGCAGTTAAGGGATTTACCGTTCATTTCTCTGATCCATGTAGAATTCACAGCTATGTAGATCTTGAGCACTGTTTGAAGAGTTGCTACGCACAGCTCTCAAGGAATAACTGGAGAGCACCCTTTCCTCTGAACACACACAAATACATACACAGGAATTTTTGCTTACACAAATATCTTCCCAGTCATCACCAATCCCTGAGTCTCCTTCTGGGCTACCCCTGACCCCTTTCTGAGCCACGTGATTCACTTAGTTTCTAGCTCTTTCCTATCATTGTGAAAATAAACAGTTGAAGCTACTCAAAACCTGGACTTTCAGTGCTATATAAATGAACGTGGGGACTCAGAGAGAAGGTCTGGGTGGCTGTTTGCAAAGAATGTGAATTTTATTTCCTTCGTCAAAACAAAGACTTCTGATTGACGTGCTATCTGTTCAGTCCGTCACTCTCCATCTATCCCAGACCTGGGAAACATCAGATGTCCTTATCACCTGATCCTATCCCAGAAACGAGGAAAAATGAACCCTCCTAACCAGGCAAGTACCTGGTCAGGAATATTTGAAGCCTGGCCCTTTAAGGCTCTGGGCGAACGTGCAGGTGACGTCACAAAATCCGCGACCATTATCCCCCGGCCTCAGCGTTCCGTGGGAAAGTGCCGGCGCGTCGCGTGGTTGTGAAAGGTGAGGAGCAGGTGAGGGGGCACCAAGGAGGGCAGGGGGGTCCCCGAAGGTCGTTTTCCCCGCCGCCCGTCCGGGTGGTCGCTCTAAGCGCCTGAACCTCCCCGTTCTCCGCCTTGTGGGCGGCGGAGTCGTTCCAGGACGGTGGCCCGGGGTGGCGGCCCCTCACCCAGGATGCACCGAGCGCTCCTGCCAAGAGGTTTATCTTGTTTATAAATTGATTTTGAGGGAAAAGTGGTCGTTTTTACTAAGTAGAACTTATTTAGTAAGATGCATGAGGGGGGGAACGCGGCCGGCCGGGTTCGATCCCCGGCAGCCTACAGCGTCCGATCACGGCCCAGAGTGAGCCCAGAGCCCGGAGTAACCCCTGGGCAAAGACCCCCAGACCCCCCAAAAATGTGGGTGGGTAGAGGAAGCATGTGGTCGAGGAGAAAAACGAATTGGAAGCGCTAAGGTCATTCTGAAAGCTCCAGAATCGAGGACAATAACTGAACAAGCAAAAGTGGAAAAAAAGTTTTAATTTTTTTAATGTGTTTTAGACCCTTACCCGGTGGCTCCCAGGACTCCCTCCCTGGGGATCCGAGGACCCTTCGGGGTGTCGGGATGCGGGGCCAGCGCCCTCCCTGCGGACCCATCGCTCGGGCCCCTCCCAAAGCAGAAAGCGTCAGAGCTAGAGGGAGCCTCAGTTTCCCCCAGATCTGATGGGGCGTGTGAGGGCAACTCAGCGTTATCTTAGTTTCCGGGCAATGACCAGCACCTGGTCAGTCACAGGGGTGGGTGGGTCATCCCAGCAGTGTCCCCAGGACATCTCCAGGACTGGCCCCCTTTCGTTCCTTAGTCCGATTGTGGAGCAGGGCTAAAGCGTGGGATTCCCTCATCAAAGGGACCTGGGGGCGCATTCTTTTTCCTCGTGGGGGGGTGTTGAGCCCCACCTGGCAGTGTTCAGGGGTCACTCCTGGGGTTGCTCAGGGTACCCCATATCTGGATCAGCAGCATGAAGGAAAAACACCCTCCTCTCTGTCCTGTCGTTCTTGGGGGGTGGCCGGGCTGGATGGGGGAGGGGTGCGGTATATTCTTTATGTGCTTGGGAGTCAAAAGCATTTGGCAGAGCCTTTAATTTTCACTGGTTCTTGTGCATTCTATGGGTTCTGGGAGTTCAGGGAGGTGGGGAGCTTCTCTTTCCTTTTTATTTATTTATTTTGCATTTTGGGTCACACCCAGCGAGGCATTATGGTTACTTCTGGCTCTAAATCCAGCAAGCACTCCTAGTGGTGCTCGGAACCATAAGGGATGCCCAGAATTAAACCCAGGTTGGCCACCTTCAAAAGAAATGCCCATTTGTCTATGCTGTCACATGGGCCCCAAGGTGTGGAGCTTTAAGGCAACTCAGGTTGCGGTCTGGAGGGGTGCATCAGGGTGGTGCTATGTGTAAGCTCACACAAAGTGGGCTCGGCACACACAGCGGCGGTGGCTCTATCTCTCCCGCCGCCCGCGTTCGGTAGTCTCACCCTTCTCCCACCCCGGAGAAGTCGATGGCGATGGTCAGGCAGAGGAAGGAACGAGGGCCAGGCTGGTAGGTAGGTATTAGTCGTAGTTTATTCTGATTTTCTCCTCATCTCTCCTTCTGTCTCTGCCCCCATGCTACTTCATTCTCCTTCTCCATCCCCCTTCATCCTACTCTTCCTTCTGATCCTCTCTGAACTCTCTTCCTTCTGCCCCCAGCCCACTCCTACAGTACAGTTAAATCCTCTCTCCATGAGGAATTGGGGGAACAATTACACATAGGTGTGGTCACAATCAATAGGGGTAGAAATCAATAGGGGTAGAAATCTTAGACTCAGGGAAGACCACTCCTAGGACAGATCCTTCCTCAGCAGGAGGACCCACCCTAGAGCATAATCCCATGGGCATGCCTCTCCTCTCCTTGTCCGACAAGCATACAAGAATATAAAGGTAAAGGTAAAGGTAAAGGCCCTCCCGTTGATCGTCGATTTGCTCGAGCAGGCCCAGTAACGTCTCCATTGGAGACTTTGTTGTTACTGTGTCTGGCATATCGACTACACTCGGTAGCTTGCCGGGCTCTCCTAATATAAATTATTTTGTATGGATACAGTAAGAAATATCTTAAATTTATAGAATTGCTCTCCTAGGGCCATCTCGATCTCAGACTACGGTGCTCAGACCAGATAGTCTTTCCCACCCCTAGCAGGATCCTAGTCTCATCGTTACCTTTGGATCATGACAGCATTTGTCTGTGATCAAACTCTTAACTTATAGTTAAGAATCGTGGAACTTTGGCCTGGCCCATTTCGCTGCCAGGGTAGCTCACTGATTGCCCTGGGTCCGTTCAGTCCCTCGTCGGGACCCTGCTTTTGGGGTGTTAGGAACTAAGGGCAACTGAGGCTTAAGTCGAGAAAGCAGATGCCCGGGAGTGAATAATATTCAAGGCCAATCAAATCCTAAGTTACAAAGTATAATGTTAACGGTCTTCCTGTATCTATAGAAAAAGGATATTACTTTAAAGTAAACTGTTCATAAGGCATAAGGAGAGAAGAAAGGAAATATTTCACTCATACATATAAAATCATAGATTTCTGGGAAACTGATCTTATAAATTAACAAAGTCTGATTAAGGGGAAAGCTGATTAACTGGGTGGGAAGGAGAGCATAGGGAAGACTGTTTACATGTTTACATGTAAACACAATGGAAGTGGGAGTGCCTCTGGAGCACTGTGGTGGGTGTAACCAGATTGATGGGTGTAACCAGATTAATGGGTGTAACCAGATAAATCTAAGCTTCTTGTTGAAGGACAAAGCAATGTTACCCAACAGTGCTACAGTGGGTCTTGCAATCAAATATGCAGAATAAAGCAGGAAGTAGCTTGGGCACTTCTAGAGTGTGCCCTAAACCCTCTAATAATGCAATTTAGGATCACTATTGGCCACCACACCTTTATGCGTTTAAATGAAATAATTATTTAGTCTGTAGGAAGTACAACTGCAAGACTCAGTTACTTCTCCTGCCTTTGCACTCAGGGATCACTCCTGGCTGGGCTCAGGGCACCGTAGGGGATGCCGGGATTCAAACTTTGTTTGGCTGAGTGCAAGACAAGCACCTCACCTGCTATACTGTGTCTCCAATCTCTTTACACAGAAATTTCTTTTTCTTGGATTTTTCGGGTCACACCCAGCGATGCTCAGGGTTTACTCAGGCTTTGCATTCACGAATCACTCCTGGCAGTGCTGGGGCACCATATGGAATTTCAGGAATCGCACCCGGGTTGGCCTCATGGAAGGCAAACTCCCTACCTGCTGTACCATCGTTCCGGCCCCAGAAATGTCTTCATTACTTAATTTATTTTAGCTTTTTTGGCCACAGCAGCACTCAGTGCTCAGGGGTTACTCTTGGTTCTGAATTCATGTATCATTTTTAGCAGTGCTGGAGTGGGTGAGCCTATGTCCTGTTGCATATTGACCCTGGCTTAGGTGCTTGAAAGAAAAGCACCCTATCAACTTATTAGCTTTTGTAAGCCTATATGATTACATTTTCTCAGAAAAAAGAATTTCTGCCTCACCTGTCCCGATTCCAAGCATCTCCACTGTCCATCTCTCCCAAGACCAGGGGTGTGCCCTGCTGTTGAAGTACTTGCAGAAAGGGGTGTTCCAGGGACCAGCTGCAATAGGTTCTAAATGTCTCACTCTTAGGGATGGTGCAGTAGTACAGCTAGGAGGGTGTTTGTCTTTCTTGCGGTGACCAGAGTTATCCCTGCCACAACATCACTAGGTGATATTGTCCCCTGAGCATCACTAGGTATGACAACAGCCCTCCCACTCCAGAATTTGTCTTGACACATGAGCATTCTTTGAGCATCTTTTTGGGGTTGGAGCATCTGTCTTTTCCTCCTTCCCCCCACTCCATTTGCTACAAACTTGGAGGTAGTCAGAGACTCTCCCCCTCTTGTGTCTGTGTGTCTGAGATGCAGGGGGAGCCATGCCATGTCCCCCAAAGGTAAATCAGGTGGTCAACCCTCTGAGCTCCTCTCCTTGTGTGAATCTCACTACTTGGGGAACTGGTGAGGTGAGATTTGGGGCCACACCTGGCAGTGTTTGAGGTCTGTGCCCTGCTCTGTGCTCAGGGGACTAGTGGACAGTGGATACCAGGGAAGGCCCTCTGGGCTTCCAGGTGGCTGGCATCTGCTTCAGTCTGGTGTGCTCTCTCCTGTTTATACCTTCATGGAAAGTTCATACACGTGAAGTTTCTTGAGCCCTTTCAACAGATGGCTGTTAGGGGAAAATGAAGGAGTTGGAGGCTCTGAGCAAAATTATGCACTTTAAAATCTCGTTTGGGCTAAATTTAATTTTTCTTTTGTTTTTTTCTCTTTATTGTTTTTGGGACACAGCGGTAATGCTCAGGTGTTATTTCTGGCTTGGCACTCAGGAATCACTCCTGGCAGTGCTTGGGGGACTGTATGTGATGACAGGGACGGAAAATATGCCCTGCCAACTGTACTATCACTATGGCTCTAAGTGTAAGTTTTCATCCTCTTTTTCTTTGATAAAATCACATACCCATAGGAGTAAAATCATAGTCTGAAAACCTGGCCTGTAAGCTCTGAGCATTTCTGGATGTGGTCCCAAAACAAAACAACAAACCCAGAGGACTGACCTTTCAGAATATATTACTAGATTTCACACCTCTTCTGTTGGCAGATAACGCCTCATTGCCTTTATTTGGGGAGGAGGGGGATTGGCTATGCGGAATTTTGCCAAACCCAGCAGTGCTCCGGGATCACTCCTTGGCAGTTCAGGTTGTGAAGTTAAGTCCTTTGCCTTCATGACAAGTGCCCTCCCACTCACTGTCAGCTCATATGGTCATACCTATGGTTGCTGCCAAAAGGTACCAAATGGTACTCAGTGTGGTGCCGGGGTATACAGGTCAGCCGTGTACAAGGCCAGTGCCCTACCAAACTATAGTTCTGGCACCTAAATTTATTGATTTATTTTTGGTTGGCTTCACCCAATGGAGATTAGATTTTACCCCGGCTCTGTTCTCATTGATAATGCTCGGTTTGGGGACCCTGTGAAGTGATAGGGATTGAACCCTGGTCAGCTATGTGCCAGACAAGCAACTCATGGTCTGTGCTATCTCTGTAGCCATCATAAAAATGCTTCTTTGCTAAGTCGAGAAAGTTGTGTTCTTTTTTCTGATTAACTACACAATTCCCCCCCTTTTTTTTTTTGCTTTTTGGGTCACCCCCAGTGATGCACAGGGGTTATTCTTGGCTCATGCATTCAGGAATTACTCCTGGAAGTGCTTGGGGGACCATTTGGGACGCTGGGAATCAAACCTTGGTTGGTCGTGTCCAAGGTAAACACCCTACCCGCTGTGCTATCACTCCAGCCCCCCAAAGTTCTCTTTTTGCGTTTTTGTGTTCGGATCACAGCCAGAAGTGCTCTGGACTTACTCCTGATTCTGCACTCAGGAGTCAATCCAGGGAGGCTTGGGGCATCCTATGAGAAGTGGGAGTTTGAACCAGATTTACACGTTAACAGATGTTCCCGGTCTCTCCTGGCGGCTCTTTCTCACTGTCCTCATTTGGTGCTCTCGAGCCACTTCTCCACCCTGGACAGCTGTTGCTTTGGACCGATGAAAGTAGAATAAGGACCAGACTGGTTGCTGATTAGTTGCCGTTTATTCAGTCTCTTGTCTCTCCCAGCTCTATCCAACCCTCTCTCTAACTCGCTCTCCACGTGCTCTCTGTGACTCCTCTCCAATCTCCCCAGCCACTCTTACTCTCATCTCTCAGCCTTCTCTCTAAGTTGCAGCCTTGTCCTCTAACTCTGTGTCTCTTCTTTTCTCACTGTATCATTGTCATCCTGTTGTTCATCGATTGACTCAAGCAGGCCCCAGTAATGTCTCCTTCGTCCTATCCCTGAGATTTTAAGAAGTGCCACATTTGAGGCTCTTTCAGGGTCAGGAGAATGAGAACCATCATTGTTACTGGTTTTTGGCATAATGAATACACCATGGGGAGTTTGCCAGACTCTGCGGTGTGGGCAGGATACTTCTGGTAGCCTGCCAGTTTTTCCAGAGTAAGACTAGATAATAAGATTTCGTGTGGCCACGCACTTCCCAGAGCACTGTTGTATAGTCTTTGGGTCTTGGCCATTGATGGGATTACACGGCACCGGGGACAGTTGGTGGGTGTAACGCCTACATACTGGAAGATGGGAGATCTGGGTGGAGGAGGCCCAGTCCCGATACGAGCAGCTTGGAGATCTAAGCCCCAGGTCCTGCACACCTGGGTTCCTCTGCCGGTTCCTTCATGCGTGAGGCTCGTCCGAATGTGTGGAGTGTGGTCTTAAGCATGGTTGTGGCTCAAGCCAGAGGTATTCACCGGGGCTCTGCTTTTGGCGGGGAGGGAAACTCAACACACCCTCCTCCAAGGGGCCCCAGTAAGACCGCCAGACGCGGAGCCAGGAGACTGCGCTATTCTCTTCCAGGAGCAGGGTATTATAGTCTCTGGGTCTTGGCCATTGGTGGGATTACATGGCACCGGGGACAGTTGGTGGGTGTAACATCTACATACTGGAAGATAGGGGATCTGGGTGGAGGAGGACCATTTCTTTTCTCAGTCTCCTTCATTCCCCCTGTCTCCCTGAAACTGCTGTTTTTCTTCTCTCACCACGACCCTAATCCACACCTCCCCACGGGAAGCGCCATGAAAAATGGTTTTCCAGACTTCCCCATCACCTGCAGCCCATGAAGGAAAACCAGCCCTTAAGGTGTGTTACTCCTCTCCTTAGACCAGCAACTTATTTGACATATTTAGTTTTACTTCCTAATGATTACCATTCTGTATGGACACAGTAATATACACTTTTAGGGTTGTGGGTGACACTCCTGGGGACTTCTCACCACAGATTCAGACCACAGTGCTCAGGCCGGATCAATCACTCCTAATCCCCGCAGCATCCAAGTCTAGTTATTACATTTTGTTTCATGACAGAATTTGTCCATGACCAGGCTCTTATAGATAAGCATTATGGTACTTTGTCCAGGCCCATTTCGATGCCAGGGTAGCTAGCTCACCACTTGCCCTGGGTCCATCTAGTCCCTCATCGGACCCCTCTTCTGGGGACCGAGGGATTAAGGGAAACTGAGGCTTCAGTCAAGAGAGTAGATGTCCAGAATGTAATACTATCTGGAGACCATCAACTCTCAAGCTCAGGCTTGTCTTTGTAACTGTCTTCCTGTATCCATACAAAAAGCAATTGCTTTGAAATAGCTAACCATGCAAAGGACATTAAGTAGAAGAGAAAGACAATATTTCTCAAAAGTCAAAGTCTGATCAGGAGACAAATGTAATTGAAAGGTTATGGGCAATCAACAGACATAAGCTCTCACCGCCAGGGAGCAAGGGCAGACCACTATTATCCTATAATACCTGGTGATCCTCAGTGGTTTCTCCTGGCTCTGCACTCAGGTATTATTTCTGATGGCGCTCCGGGAAACTCTACAGTTTCCTGGGGATTGAACCTAGGTTGACCATATGCAAGCAACACCCTACCCAGATCTACAGTTGCTCTGGTCTCAGTTGGAAAGTTTAGATGCACGTAACTGTGCACAGAATGTCGTTTGAAAGGATGGAAGGGGCGCCTTGATGAAATCTTTTATAAGTCAGAATATGGGTCAGGTCCCAAGCTTCCCACATTCCAGCAGACCATTCCGTTTACCTGTGATTACTCACAAGGTTGGTCACATTCCTGGATCCCACCCGTGTTACTTTACTAATATTAGAGGTAAAAAAAGGAAACATTTATGATTGGATAGAGCAAAATTCCATCCATCTATGAGTCAGGTGGTGCTCAGGGGACCCTTTGGAATTCTGGACATTGTACCTAGATTGACTGCATGCAACGCACTGTACTAGCCTGATACTCTCAGTTTGAAATCATGTTTCTGAAACTGCCTCCTGGGGTTTTCTTTGTAGCTGAGAGTCCACTGCTCGCGTGTTGTCAAGGGGTAGAGCGTTGGCTGGACCTTGCTCTCTGATGTTCTTACCAGCCTTTGGTCCTGTTCCATGGCTACAGCTCTCTGGGTTTCTACTAGGCCAGTTCCTCTCTTAATCCCCAGGGCTGGCTTCGGAGTCATTGCTTTCATCCCCATCTGGATTTATTACTTCCCCAAGAAACTCATTGTCCCGTATTCTACCAGCTACGTACCTGCAGAGCTTGATTTCTTTTGACATGAAAACTCTCATGGCATAGACTAATAATTGGAATCCTTCTCTGCTGTTCTACATGGAAGCAGCCAGCCCTGGTGGAATGTCTCTTCCTGCACACTGTGATAAAGGCTCAAGTGAGAAATTTGGCCCTCATCCCCACAGGGATGCCGAGACAGGTGGGATGTCTTCTGAGGGTGATCAGAAGATCACTCTTCCCTTGTCCTCAGCACCATCACTTTCCCATAGAAGCCCATATTGAACAGAATCCCCAGAAATGTAAGCACTGAGGACAAACTTTTGAGTCCAGCATGACCCCGGTTGGACTATGTGAACATCCACACAGGAGAGAAACCGTTTAAGTGTAAGGACTGTGGGAAGGCCTTCAATGGATCCTCATACCTCATACCTTATACTATTCAAACTTTTGTCCATAAGAAAACGCACATTGCAGTGAATCCATATATATGTATATATATATATATATATATATATATATATATATGCAAGGAGTTTGGCAAGGCCTTTGCTTATTTACAGTCCTTTTGTGACACTGAAATTTTCATACTGGACACAAACCTTATGTTTATAAAGACTTTGGAAAAGCCTTCACTTTCCCCAAACTCCTTATTAAACATAGGAAAATTCATACTCGAAGAAAACATATGTAGGGGTGTAGGAAGATTTTTGCTCAATCCTCAAGCTTTGCTGTATGAGAAAAATTTATCCTGGATTGAGGCCTTATATATGAAATGACTGAAGGAAGATTTTGATTCAGTTTGTCTTCAGCCCTTACTTCGCATGTGAAAAGTCATTTTGCAGTGAAACCTTATATCTGTCAGGAGTGTGGGAAGGACTTTCCTGGATCCTTGGGCCTTATGCATAGGAGAATTCACAATGGAGAGAAGCTATATATAACTATACATATTTATATATGTAAGAATATATATATTTATGTAAGAACGTGGAAAGCCCATTATTCGCACCTGCGGCTTTAAAGTGAATCCTGGAGAAAATCCTGTAGATAAGGAATATAGGAAGGCCTTCATGTTACCTCCAGCTTTAGTAAATATAAAAGTTATGCCGGATCAGTCACTTCCATAATAACAATGGTCGGCGTCAGAACAGGGCCCTGAGGTAAAACAATTTTAGTTTCAACAAGTGGGTGGGGGATTGATACAAAAGGACTGTAAGGAGTGAAATAATCCTGTTATGTGTGAAAGCTTCCTGTGATACTAGTACCTAGGTGAAAGGTACTTGCTGATTATCCCCTGCCCCACGGTTATGACAATGTCCTGGCATGTGGAGTTCCCAGTATGTTAATTGGTAAATAATGGTTCTTAGTGATAAAGCAAGGTGGAAGGAATTAAATAAGAAGTAAATAGGTACAGACATTGCATTTTGCTGGGTACTGTTAAGACCCACCATGGTTTCATTCTTTGCCGTGACTCTGACTTGGCTCAGAGGCCCTGGTTTTCAGAGGATCATGGCAGAGATCAACCAGGATGCTGTAGTGAGCCCTTTTGAGGTTGGATAGACAGACAAACCTCCATTCATCAGGGCCTTCTGTGTTATGTTCTGGGAGTCACATCCCGCTGTGCTGCCCATAATTTGTGTCCAGGTCAGCCACATGCAAGGAAGCACATCACTCACTGTAGCATATCTGCACTCATTGTATTCAGTTTTCCATTGGATTTACACAAACATTGAGGGTAAATGTTTTGAGACTTACACTTTGGAAGCAGTAAAATCCTAACAATCTATTATACACCAAAATGGGACCATATAGATCCAGATGATTGAACCTGGGTCAACTGCGTACAAGGCAAACACCGTATCCACTGTGCTTTCGCTGCAGCCAAGGAGCCTTACACATTTACCTTACACATTTGTTATGCAGGTGAAGGGAGAAGAGGCTGTCCCATGTGGAAGGGGTCTGTGAAGGCCGATTTCATGGCAGTACACCAGTGACCTCCTGTGAGCGCTCCGCCCTGCGCCTCCCGGTGTCTGCACTGGGGCGGGGCCAAGCCAGCTCTAAGGACACTTTTAAACTCATTTTTCAACCAATATCCAGGTGGTTCCTGAGCCTGCCAGGGTTTGGTGGGGGATGCGGAGCTTTGGTGAGTGCAGTGGAGGCTGTGCCGGGTTGCAGGGGTCGCGGGTGTGAGTGTGTGGTTCTGGTGATCCCCTGCAGCTCCGCCGTAGGGTGGTGGCGGGTGGGCGCTGGGCCGAGTCCGGGGGGGGGGGGAGGGGGGCGTTGGGCCGTCACTACCCTCCCAGCTCGGGGATGTGCTGGGCCCTGTCCTGGACGCATTGGCCAGGAGCTCCCTGCTGCAAAAGCTGCAGATTCTCTTAGAGGACCGGAGAGATAGCACAGTGGTTATGGGCGTTTGCTTTGCACCTGGCCCACCCAAGATCGACCTCCAAGCTCGACCAGGACGGGTGCCTCAGCGCAGAGTCAAGTTCCTCGTCCATATCGCCGGTGGTACCTCCAAAACTATAAAAGGACTGTTCATTTTTGAGGGGCAGGGGGGCAGCTCCCTAATGCAAATGACACTGTAGCCCTCCGTCACTATTCATTAGTAGCCTTGATTTCCAGACCATTCCTTGGGCCTGGTTCTAGGGTGGTTGCGATTTGCAAATGAAAATTTACTTTGGGGCTATTTTTGTTTGTATTTTGGGCACATAAGTGGAATCTCAGGGCTTACTTCAGGAGCAGCACTCTGGAATTTTTTTTTTTAAGTTTTTTGTGGGTCATGTGAGATGCCGAATATCTATCGGGGTCAGCATGGGAAGCGCCCCTCCCAGCTTACTATCTCTGACTCCACATTGTTGTTTTTTTTAACGTAGAATTTCTGTATCCTAAAATCAAGTTGAAAATTGCACCCCGACTCTTCATCTGATCAGGCAAAATTCGGCTGTTACACTGAGTACTGAGAGTTGTGTTCAAATAATGTATGGACATGAGCTGCGTGCATTTGGTGGCAATGATTGATCTCCCCACCCTGGCCGGTGAAGGGTGACAGAGGATCGAAGAAGGAAACGGGCCAGGCTCTTGGTGATCTGCTGGATATTAACTTAACAATGTTTTAGGCTTCATCTGTGAATTGCCCCTTTTCCTCCTCCCAGAGAAGCTTATCATGTCCTTGCTAACATCCCTAATTTAGTTAAAGATTATCTTTAACATTTCCTTTGTATTTTCCCTCGCGTTGTCTCAGTTCCCCAGGTCAGTCTTGATTACTTATAAACCATAACTTTCTGGTAATTCTCAACGTTGTATTTGTACTGCTTTGTAGTTGAAGTGGCTGTGTATTTGTACCTGCTTCCCTGTTTCCCCTATAGCTTTTTTATGTTTTTACTCTACAGCACTGTTCTTTGGTTAAACACAGAAAGACCATTAATGTTTATACTCATAATATTTGGGAGTTGATGGACTCAAGTATATCTACTCCAGGGCATAATTGCTTGGTCATAATTACTTGACTCGGGCTTCAGTTGCTGTAGTTCCTAACACCCCAAAAGGGAGGTTCTGCCGTGGGACTTGCATGGACCCGGGGCAAGGGGGAAAACTATCCTTGTTTCGAAATGGAACATTCATGAAAGCACGTATGCATGGTCTTGATGCAAACTGTTACAACGTTAGAGACAGGATCCCCATGGGGAAGGACAAGGTGAACTGGCTTGAAGACTTAGTCCGGGATTTACAGTAAAAGCCTTGCTTGGTCTCAGAGCCCAGAGAAGTAAGTGTTAAAAGCCTTATTTGCTCTGGGTGCTGGAGAGATAGCACAGCGGGTAGGGTGTTTGCCTTGCACGTGGCCGACCGGGGTTCGATTCCCAGCATCCCATATGGTTCCCTGAGCATCCCCAGGAGTAACTCCTGAGTGCAGGGCCAGGAGTAACCCCTTTTATCACCGGACGTAACCCAAAAAAGCAAAAAAAAAAAATTTTAACGAGCCTTATTTGCTGTCAAAGCCCAGAGAACTAAGTGTTGGGATCTTTGTCTCTTACTGTGTTTATCCAAACAACTACAAGTGTTGATAACTTTTACAACTAGAGGAAAAGATAAGAGACAGAGTGTCTCCTTGGGTGAATCTTCCCATGAGAATTTCCTCTGCCAAATGTTTATCTGCGTGAATGATCAGTCATTCCTATGTCCTTACCTCATGTCCCCTCAGATGTTCTCTCCGAATGGTAGCTGTTCTGCAATAAACAGGCCATTTTCATCATCAGGCTGTGATTTTCTGTCTCCCTGTCTCTCTTTCTCTGTTGGGAGGGGCTCAGGAGGTGAGGAGGCAGCGCTGGACCACCAACACCTCACCGCACCCCCACATTTTATGTTGTGGACTCACAGTGATGAGTTGCTCTTTATTCCGTTCTCCTGCGTACGTGTACCAGTCTCCCACTGCTCCTCATTCCCTCTCCTGACCTGTCTTTCACAGCCTTTATTCTCCAGCCCATCCCACAGAGTTAGGGGTAGCAAATACACAGAGATGTGGTTGTACAATCAGGATGTAAAGCTCTTCCCTCAGGGGAATCTTCTAAGCCAAAAATCTAACTCCACGGAGAGATCAGCTCAAAGGCAGGATTTTCTCTAAGGACATGTTTTTTCTTTGCTTAGTTAATATTCATTGAAACAGTCATCTTAAATTTACACTTACTCGTTCTGTTCATTTTGAATGGACACAGTAAGATATCTATTAAGTTTATAGGGTGTCTCTATTGGGGATATTTCCTATAGTACCCAGACTACACTCCCCAGGACAGGTTAGTCCTTCCTAACCACAGCAGGATCCTTATCCAGTTGCTTATGTTTGTGTCATAATGGAATTTGTTATGGTGCTTACCTGTCCCTTTTCAATGCCAGGGTAGCTCACAGCTCTCCTGGGTCCATCCAGTATCTTGCTTTTGGGTGCTAAGAAAAAGGGCAACTGAGGCTTAAGTCTCATGAACATGACAATGCCCAAGAGTATATACTATCTGCAGTCAATTAACTCTGAAGTTACAAAAGCATAATATTGCCTTCCTTTGTCTATACAAAGCTGAGGGTTGGGGGCATGGCCATCCCAATTGTCCCAGCACAATCTTCCCAACCTGGGACTGCACTGGTCCTTGTCCAGGAGCAAAAAAGATATTTGTCTAAAATGAACTGTAGAGGATATAAAGGAAAGAGAAAGCCAACATTTCACTTCCAAATACAAAATCCAGAGATCTCTGAAGAATCTGACTTTAAAATTCACAGGTTGTGGTTATGGGAAATGGGTGATTAACGTTTAGTGGAAGCAGAGCACAGAGAAGTTAAAGATGAATACTAAGGAAATGGGAGTGATTGGGATGGGTGTTAATCAGTAAGCCTCAGCTCCTTGTAGCAGAGGAGAAATGATGAACCAATGTTAAACCTAAATTGTTTAGAATTAGAATCCAACCAGGGTAGAGGGTTTTGTTTTTTTAAGCAAGAAAGTTTTGGTTTTTCAGGAGTTTTATTTTATTTTATTTTTTTTTGCTCAGGGATCACCCTGGGTATGCTAGGAGCACATTTACTTAGGGCCGGAGCCATAGTACAGTGAGTAAGGACTTAACCATCCAAACAATCGACCCAGCTTCTATCCCCACCATCCCATATGGTCTGTACCAGAGTGATTCCTGCGTGTAGAGCTAGGAGTAAGCCCTGAATATCCCGGTTGTGACCTCGAAACAAAAATCACACAAAGTCACACATATATACACATATATATGCACAAACAATGCTGAAAGAACAATAGGGATTCAGGAGAAATTGTGAGTTTCTGTAGCAGAGGTAAAGGTAAAGGTAAAGGTAAAGGCCCTCCCGTTGATCGTCGATTTGCTCGAGCGGGTCCAGTAACGTCTCCATTGGAGACTTTGTTGTTACTGTGTCTGGCATATCGAATACTCTCGGTAGCTTGCCGGGCTCTCCGAGAGGGGCAGAGGAATCGAACTCGGGTCGGCCATGTTGGCCGCTTGTAAGGTGAACGCCCTACCTGCTGTGCTATAGATCAAAAATAGGGGATTTTTTTTCTTTTTTTGGATCACAGCTGGCGATGCACAGGGATTACTCCTGGCTTAGCACTCAGGAGTTACTCCTGGCAATGCTCAGGGGACCATATGGGATGCTGGGAATCGAACCCGGGTTGGGCGCGTGCAAGGCAAACACACTACCCGCTGTGCCGTCTCTCCAGCCCCAAGAATAGGGGGATTTTTTTTTTTTTATTTATTAGTGAAGCACCATGAGGTACAGTTGTAGATTTACAAATCTTTGTGCCTGAGTTTCGGTCATACAATGATCAAATACCCATCCCTCCACCAGTGCCCATTTCCCCCCACCCCCCCTCCCACCCTGCCTCTGTGGCAGGGCATTCCCCTTTGTTCTCTCTCTCCTTTTGGGTGTTGTGGTCTGCAAAAGAGGCATTGAGTGGCAATCATGTTCAGTCCATAGTCTACTTTCAGCATGCATTTCCCCTCCTGGGAGGATCCTCCAAACACCTTTCATTTGGTGTTCCCTTCTCTATCTGAACTGCCCTTTCCCCTAGAATATCCGGCTGGCCTCTAAGTTATGGAGTAATCCTCCTGGTGTTGATCTCAGCTATTCTTAGGTATTGATCTCATATTTTGTTGCTTTATATCCCCCAGATGAATGCAATTTTTCTATGTCTATCCCTCTCTTTCTGACTCATTTCGCTTAGCATGATACTTTCCATATTGTACCACTTGTATGTAAATTTCATGACTTCATCTTTTCTAAGAGCTACGTAGTACTCCATTGTGTAGATGTACCAGAGTTTCTTTAACCAGTCATCTGTTCTTGGGCACTCAGGTTTCTTCCAGTTTCTGGCTATTGTAAACAGTGCTGCAATGAACAAACAAGTGGAGATGTCACTTCGACTATACATTTTTGCCTCTCTGGGGTATATTCCCAGGAGTGGTATCGCTGGGTCAAATGGGAGCTCAATTTCTAATTTTTTGAGAAACGTCCATACTGTTTTCCAAAAGGGCTGAACTAGTCGACATTCCCACCAACAGTGAAGGAGTGTCCCTTTCTCGCCACATCCGCGCCAGCACCAGTTGCTTTTGTTCTTTTGAATGTGGGCCAGTCTCTGAGGTGTGAGATGGTATCTCATTGTGGTTTTGATCTGCATCTCCCTGATGATTAATGATGTAGAGCATTTTCTCATGTGCTTTTTTGCCATTCGGATTTCTTCTTTGAGAAAGTTTCTGTTCATTTCATTACCCCATATTTTGATGGGGTTGGATGTTTTCTTCTTGTGGAGTTCCACCAGTATTTTGTATATCCTTGTTATCAACCCCTTGTCAGATGTGTATTCAGTGAATATCCTTTCCCATTCTGTAGACTGTCTTTGTATTTTGGTCACTGTTTCTTTTGAGGTGCAGAAGCTTCTTAGTTTAAGATAGTCCCATTTATCTATCTCTGTTTTTACTTGCTCGGCCAGTGGCGTGGCATCTTTGAAAGTACCATTAGCCTCAATGTCATGGAGGGTTTTGCCAACTTTGTCTTCAATGTACCTTATGGTTTCTGGTCTGATGTTGAGGTCTTTAATCCATTTTGATCTTATTTTTGTACATGGTGTTAGGCAGAGTTCTGAGCCCATTTTTTTGCATGTAGCTGTCCAGTGATGCCAGCACAATTTGTTAAAGAGGCTTTCCTTACTCCACTTCACATTTCTTGCAGCTTTATCAAAGATTAGATGATCATATGATTGAGGGGAGATGTCAGTGTATTCAACCCTGTTCCATTGGTCTGCAGTTATGCTTTTGTTCCAGTACCACGCTGTTTTAATTATTACTGCTTTGTAGTAGAGTTTGAAGTTAGGGAGGTTGATTCCTCCCATTTTCTTTTTCCCAAGAATTGCTTTAGCTATTCGTGGGGGCTTATTGTTCCATATAAATTTCAGGAGTGTTTGCTCCATTTCTTTGAAGAATGTCATGGGTATCCTTATAGGGATTGCATTGAATTTATACAATGCTTTCGGTAGTATTGCCATTTTGACAATGTTAAGTCTCCCGACCCATGAGCAGGGGATATCTTTCCATTTCCTTATGTCCTCTTTTATTTCCTGAAGTAGCGTTTTGTAGTTTTCTTTGTACAGGTCCTTTACTTCCTTAGTTAAGCTGATTCCTAGGTACTTGATTTTCTGGGGGCACAATTGTGAACGGGATTGTTTTTTTCATGTTGCTTTCTTCTCTCTCACTGTTTGCGTATAGGAAAGCCATGGACTTTTGGGTATTGATTTTATAGCCTGCAACTTTACTATACGAGTCTATTGTTTCTAGGAGTTTTTTGGTGGAGGTTATTGGGTTCTCTAAGTATAGTAACATATCATCTGCGAATAGTGAGAGCTTGATTTCTTCCTTTCCTATCTGAATGCCCTTAATATCTTTTTCTTGCCTAATCGCTATTGCAAGTACTTCCAGTACTATATTGAACAGCAGTGGAGAGAGTGGGCATCCTTGTCTCGTCCCTGATCTTAGAGGGAAGGCTCTCAGTTTTTCCCCATTGAGGATGATGCTTGCTGTAGGCTTGTGGTAGATGGCTTTAACTATGTTGAGGAAAGTCCCCTCTATACCCATTTTGGCTAGGGTTTTCATCATAAAGGGGTGTTGGACCTTGTCAAATGCTTTCTCTGCATCTATTGATATGATCATATGCTTTTTATCTTTTCTTTTGTTGATATGGTGGATTATGTTGATTGATTTCCGAATGTTGAACCATCCTTGCATCCCTGGGATGAATCCTACTTGGTCATGGTGTATGATCTTTTTGATGAGTAGTTGGATTCTATTTGCTAGTAGTTTGTTGAGGATCTTTGCATCTGTGTTCATCAGGGATATCGGCCTGTAATTCTCTTTCTTTGTGGTATCTCTGTCTGCTTTTGGTATCAGTGTGATATTTGCTTCGTAGAAACTATTCGGAAGTGTTTTTGATATTTCAATTTCGTGGAAAAGCTTAAAGAGGATTGGGAGTAAGTGTTCTTTAAAGATTTGGAAGAATTCACTAGTGAATCCATCCGGGCCAGGGCTTTTGTGCTTGGGGAGACTTTTTATTATCATTTCAATTTCCTTGATGGTGATAGGTCTGTTCAGGTATTCCAGGTCTTCTTGGTTCAGCCTTGGGAGTCTGTAGGAGTCTAGGAATTTATCCATTTCCTCGAGGTTTTGATGTTCCATGGCATAAAGCTTCTCAAAGTACTCCCTGAGGATCCCTTGAATTTCTGTAGTTTCTGTTGTAATGACCCCATTTTCATTTCTGATTCGGTTTATTAGGGTTTTCTCTCTCCCCTTCTTTGTGAGTTTTGCTAGAGGCTTATCGATCTTGTTAATTTTCTCAAAGAACCAGCTCTTGGTTTCATTGATCTTTCGGATTGTTTTTTGGGTTTCCATCTCGTTAATCTCTGCTCTGAGTTTTATTATTTCCTTCCTCCTGTTCGGGTTGTGCTCCTTTTGTTGGTCCTTCTCCAAGCTCTTAAGCTGTGAGGTTAGTTTATTTATGTGGGCTCGCTCCTCCTTTCTGAGGAATGCTTGTAGAGCTATAAACTTTCCTCTTAAGACAGCTTTTGCTGTGTCCCATAAGTTTTGGTAACTCGTGTCCTCATTTTCATTCGTTTCTAGGAATCTTTTGATTTCCTCTTTGATTTCCATTCTAAGCCACTCGTTGTTCAATAGCGCACTTTTTAATTTCCAGGTGTTTGATTTAGTTTTCTGTTTTTGTGTGTGATTTACTTCTAATTTAAGCGCATTGTGGTCTGAGAAGATTGTTGATACGATCTCTATCTTCTTAATTTTATGGAGATATGTTTTGTTTCTCAGCATGTGGTCTATCTTGGAGAATGTTCCATGTACGCTTGAGAAGAATGTGTAGAATAGGGGATTTTTAAGGACGAGAAATTTGACTCTTTTAGTGTTTCACTCTCGAATTTGTCTTTGTACAATCATTTTTCCCCCCCTTCGGTAGAATTTGCCTTTATTCTTGTTATATTTTTCACCGCAGCCTACAGTGCGCAGTGTTTACTCTTGTCTCTGAGCTCAGGGATCATTTGACAAGAGTCAGGGTAACATTCTGTGTTTAGATATCATTGGTTCGATGTTAGGTGACAATGCAGGATCAGGGGACTTCTCCTTACCCCCAGGCCCCAGTGTGTGACCGACCAGTCCAGCTTTTGCCTCTCCACTCCTTTATTCGAGTCCATCCCCCTTGCAGCACAGATTCACCTGGGTGGCAAAAAGGTTCTCAATGCCTAGTCTCTGGCTCTTTTAGGTACCTAATGGAAACGGAAGTGATGTCATAAGTGATGTCATAAATGTCATGGTTCATTTTCCATCCCTGACATAGACACTGGGGCTTTTGCTCAATTGGCAAAGGACAAGTAAATTTGCGCTCCATCCAGAAAGGGGTTGTTAGGCATTCAAATGAATCAATGCTCTTGGCCAAGTTTGTGTTGACAAGGACACCGACGCCTCCAACACCTCTTTTATCGCATGTTCCGAGGAACAATTCTTCTCCAGTGTCGAAAACGGCATGGTGAGATTCGTGTCTTCTTGTCTCGGTCAGACCAATGATGTCGTACTTTATCATTCGCGCTTGTACCATCAGGTCCTCGATGGATGCATCTGATGCTAGCGTACGTGCATTGAAAGTACAGACGATCATTTTTGTCTTCCTTCGTTGTGGCAGCCTAGGTCGGCCTTGAGATTTTGTCGGCCTCTCCTTTCTCATCCTTCTCAGTGCTGCCATGTCGGTGAAGCCTTCAGGGTCAGGTGAATGAGACCAGTTGTAGTTACTGGTTTTGGCATATCGAATACACAGCGGATAGCTTGCCAGGCTCTTCCGTGCGGGCGGAATACTCTCGGTAGCTTGCCAGTCTTTCCGAGAGGTATAGAGGCTTTTGGGGTGACCTCTAATCACCCTTGTAGGTGTTACCATATTTGAACCCTATCAAATATGGTACGACAATTCCAGAAGACGGGTATTTAGTGTCTTATGATGTGTCGCGCGGCCGCTTGCGGCCGCGCGGGTCCGGAAAGCGTCCTGGAGTGTGGCGACGGCTGGGTAGTGGAAGTAGTGTTCTACATGGAGCTAGAGAAGTTCTATAAAGAAGACCACACCTTCTACAAGATCATTGTGGGTGATTTTAATGCCAAGATAGGACCGAGAAGATCAGCTGAAGAACTTCACATCGGAACCCATGGCCTAGAATGGAACGAACAGGGTGAGAGACTGTCTGAGTTCATCATGTCGACCAAGACCATTCATGGTAACTCACAGTTCCAGAAGGCAGAATCTAAACGATGGACATGGGAGTCTCCCGGTGGACGATTCCACAACGAAATAGACCACATCATATTCAATCGACGGTTTTGCCTGACTGATGTCGCTGTTGTCCCAAAATTTCGAACGGGATCGGACCACCGTCTCCTTCGTGCAAAATTCTACTTCACAGAGCGGGGAGAAAGGGCTGCAAAGTTCAAAAAGAGAACTCCCAGAACGACCACCAACTGGGAACTCTTTGGTACTATTGCGGCAACATGGGAAGATGCCATTGTTGACAACATTGACGAGGAATACGATCGACTGGTTCAGCACCTCCATGAATGTGCGAGGAACGCCAAGAGAGAGATAGCCACAAAAAGTCGCCTATCTTCGAAAACTCTTGAGCTAATTCGCCAGCGTGGTTTGGCGCATGCCTCAGGCAACCGCAAGCTAACGTCCGAGCTCGCAAAGCAGTGCAGAGATGCGATCAAGGAAGACCTCAAAGAGAGAAGAGCAGAAGTACTGGTAGATGCGGCAGAAGCCGGGAAAAGTATTCGTAAAGCCCGCCTGTCCTTCGCCAACTATAAGACCAAGATGACTGCCCTCCGACGTCCTGATGGATTCATCACATCCTCCAGAACGGCAATGGAGAAGATTATCCATGACTTCTACTCAAATCTCTTCGATAGCCATGTCCACTTGCCGACATACCAAATTCCACAGGATGGATATGTCGTTCCCAACGTTCTCCCTTCCGAAATCCGACACGCCATTTCGTCAGTAAAGAAGCAAACAGCACCCGGCCCAGACAAGGTCAGACCTGAACACCTGAAGAACCTGCCGTCAGTACTCATCAATACACTGGCTCGGCTCTTCACTCGCTACCTGTCTGAATGCAAGGTTCCATCTCAATGGAAAACCAGCAGGACCGTACTACTGTTCAAGAAGGGAGACATCCATGACATTGGCAACTATCGCCCGATCTGCCTATTGTCTGTCATCTACAAGTTGTTCACTCGAGTCATCCTGAATAGGATTGGCAGAACACTAGATGAAGGACAACCATGTGAGCAAGCAGGGTTCCGCAAAGGATTCAGCACCATCGACCATATCCACACAATAACCAAACTCATTGAGGTTTCTCGGGAGTTCAAGATGCCGCTCTGCTTAACGTTCATTGATTTAAAGAAGGCCTTTGATTCTGTTGAGACGGAAGCGGTCATTGAAGCCCTAGCCAATCAGGGCATTCAAGCCCAATACATCAGGATCCTCCGTGAGCTGTATTGCGGATTCACTACCAGGATCTCACCATTCTACAAAGAAGTGATCGTTGATGTCAAGAGAGGGGTGCGGCAGGGTGATACCATTTCACCAAAACTCTTCAGTGCCACCCTCGAGAACATCATGCGACGACTGGAATGGGAAAAAATGGGAGTGAAGATAGATGGTCGGCAACTACACCACCTCCGCTTTGCTGATGACATTGTTTTAATAACACCAAACATCAGCCAAGCGGCACAAATGCTGGCCGACTTTGACCGTGAGTGTGGAAAGGTAGGACTACAGCTGAATCTTACGAAGACAATGTTTATGAGAAACAGCCTTGTTCCTGACGCCCCATTCGCTCTCAATGGAACGACCATCTCCGAATGCAACAGCTATGTGTACCTAGGTCGAGAGGTCAACATGACAAATGACCTGGCACCCGAGCTGCGCAGGAGGAAGAGAGCGGCTTGGAACGCCTTCAAGAACGTCGAAGAAATAGCTAAGAGGACGAAGAACCTCCGGCTCCGGGAACATCTCTTTGATTCCACTGTTCTTCCTGCATTAACATATGCCTCAGAGACCTGGGCCCTACGCAAACAAGATGAGAACGCCATTCAGGTCTCCCAAAGAAGAATAGAAAGAGCTATGCTTGGAATATCACGTTTCACTCAAATGAGAGAACGAATCCGGAGTTCTGACATCCGTCGACGATCAAGGATCAGGGACGCTGTCTCATTTGCCAAGGTGTCGAAAATCAGATGGGCTGGTCACGTAATGAGATTTCAAGACGACCGTTGGACTAGAGCTGTTACTGATTGGATTCCACGGGATGTCAAGAGACCGCGTGGCCGCCCACCTACCAGATGGTCAGACTTCTTTGTCAAGGTCATGAACGATCGGCTTGAGGCCCTCCATGTTCCCGGAGCGAAGAGATGCCATTGGGCTACACTAGCACGCGACAGGGACAAATGGAGACGTTACTGGCGCCCGCTCGAGCAAATCGACGACTAACGGGAAGTTAAGTGATTAAGTGATCCAGAAAGGGGGACTCTGAAGGTGTATTTTGTGGCAGAATTCGAGCAGCCTCCTATGAGCACCCCACACCTTCCCATTTCCACACTGTGAGCGGAGGGGCTGAGCCAGATTGGGGGGCATTTTTGTGCTGGTTTTTCAGTTGTTCCCTGACATCCGGGTGGATTCTGAGGTGCGGTGGAGGCTGTAGGGGAATGCAGAGCTTCGGAGGTGCAGTGGGGGCTGTATCAGGGTGCAGAGGTCACAGTTGTGAGTGCGTGATCCTGGGGGGCCTCTTGGCCACGATCGTCTCCAGCTCAGGATGGGGCAACAGTGGGTGAATGTGGGACTCAGCCAGGGGCTTGGCCGTCCCAACCCTCCCAGCAGTCCTGTGTTTGAACCATCGGCCCTAAGCTCGCTTCTGTAGAATCTCCAGATTTGAGGGGCAGAGCTTCAGCCCCTCCACCTAATGAAAGGAGACCTGTTGCTGGTCATCTTCATAGTCTGCCGTGAGAACCCGGTTCATGCGGGGGATGGGGGGAAGGGGACTTGCAGGTGGCTGAGGTTTGCCAATGAAATTGTATTTGGGGGGCTATTTTTCTTCTTTAGATTTTGGGGGAAGAGAGGGCACATACCCGGAGATGCACATGACTTACTCGAGTCTCTAAGCTCAGGTATTATCCCTGGCGCTACTGGGGGCCATATGGGATGCAGAGGATTGGTCGGTTCATCTAGTCAAGCACCCAGTTCACATTATTGCCTTCTAACTACAATACCGGTGTGTCTTTTTCTGGTTCATGAATTTCAGCTCCCTCACATCAAGCTGCAAAGCACCCCTGACTCTTCATCTCTCCCTGAGCAGACGACACCTGGAGCTTCCTGCTGATCCTCAGAACAACAGTGACAGGAGAAGATGGTGACACGGCTTCTGATAAACCGTTCCCAGGTAGGAGTAGAGAGATAGAATGACATGAGGTGGTGCCAGGAATGCCCAGGCTTCCTGGCCCTTCAGTTTTGAGTTTCTTTTGGACGAATTCCAAGATGAGACTTCTGATCGCACTGTCCCATTGTGCTGTTTGAAGCTCCTTTTGTGTCCAATTGTTTTGTTGTATTTGGCTTTGGGGCCGACCCGGTGTTGCATGAGGAGTACTCAAAGCTCAGTACTCAATGCTCATTCCTGACAGGTCTAGGTGACCAATGGGATGCTGGAGGTCCAAAGGTTTCATCTTGGGCTTTCTGTTTTATTTGGGGTGGCAGAGCAAGGATTCTCGCAATCATTCCTTGTGCTGCACTCTGGCATTGCCCCTGGCAGTGCTTGTGGGACTATATGGGATGTTGGGGATCGCCAGTCCCACGTGCTGTCCCTGGAACAGCTGTCCTGTTACGCCAACCTGCTGCTTCGGCTTCTCTTGCATTGTTTTTGTCATGAGCTGTCCTCTTGACTCTGCTCTGGATTCACAAGTGACGGGCCTCAGAGCACCCTGGGGTGTGTTGGCCCCTTTTGGGCCCTGGCAACTACAGTGACTTGGGCCTCCAGACTTGCTTTTCTCCTGTTTTGTCCTTCCTACTTTGGAGAGACTACCTGCTCAGTCATATAGTCTTACATTCACATAATCTTGTGTGTGGATTTCTGGGCATGCGCCAATCCCAAGGAGAAAGAGGCAAGGATCTCTGAGGCCAGTAGAGATGTTATGGTCAAGAAACTTCTACCTTCTTTGAGCGGGATTTGGGGCCGTCCTGAGCAGTGAGTTCCTACAGGCACACATGCCATGCACTGCTCTGAGTAGTTGTCTATATGGACTGTCGAGTTCTCAATCCTAGTGGTCCTGTGCTGTGGGGGTGCAGCGGTGAGCATGCAGTGTTTTTTGCTACACCCAGGGATAGTCTTTTGAATCTTACAAGTCTGTGTTCAGATGATCCTCTCTACAGTGCTCACTGGAACAGTGGTGCTCGAATTTGCCCTGGGGTTACCAGGAAAGGCAGATACATCCAAGAACCTTCTGTATAACGTTCTCCCACTTTAGCAGATCCAGCTGCCTTATGTGATTTCTGGGGCCCGTCAGCAATGCGTGTGCATGGAGGCTGGTTCATTTGGAGCGGAGAGGCCCAGCGACAATATAGGACCCTGGGTCCTGGCCTCACAGTAGTGGCAATGAGGCTAAGATAGACTCTGACTCCCACCCTCTCCGTGTGCTGACTCAGGATGTAGTGACCTTCCATGACGTAGCTGTGAACTTCACCCTGGAGGAATGGTCATGCCTGGAGGCCTCTCAGCGGAAGCTGTACAGGGACGTGATGCTGGAGACCTACCAGCATCTGCAGGCTGTCGGTGAGAGCAGTGTGGAGCCAACCGTGTCTGAAGAGACCCGTGTGGGGTCCCTGGGGTTGGGCGGCAGCTGTGTGTCCAACAGTAGCTCTGTGACGCGCTGGGATATTGGACAGCCGTGCAGTAGCTCTTCCCTCCCTGGTTTTTTTTTTTTAGGGTTCACCTGTGGATCCTCAGGGCTTTCTCTCAGCTTTGTCCTCAGGAATTACTTTTGTGGGTTAGCCAGACCATATGGGGTGATTCAGATCATCCCGTTTCGACTGTGTCCATGGGAAGATCCCTATCTGCCCAGTTATCGCTCAGGTCCCTTTAAATAGATCCATCCATTGGTGCATCAATTTACTTTGTGTACTACACGAACTTTGTGTGTTTAATTGGTTTTGCTGTTGCCTTTGTTTGGGGGCACAGTCCACAGTTCTCCTGGCTCTGTGCTAAAGGATGACTCCTAAGAGTGCTCAGGGGCCATGGGGTACCGTGGACTGAAACCTCTTGGAAACTTAAAATGTTGGTGACTCACCCCCAGTACTTTTACACCAGCCACTCAACGATTTTGCATTTTCTTTTTTCCTTAGGGATTAGGGATTATTCCTGCCTGTGTATTCAGGATCCACACCTGGCCTTGCTCCAAGACCATATGGGCTGGCTGGGATCAAAGGCACTTGTGTGTGCAGCGCTTCTGTCCTATGTGCTGTACTATCTCTCTTCCACCACAGGGGATTTGATATCTCGTCTCTCGATTCATTAGACACTGCCCTATTTCAGTGCTTGGATTTACTTCTAATGGTTCTTGTGAGACTTCAGCAGGACTTAGGGTTTGCTCCTGGACTCTGCAGTCAGGAATCACTCCTGGCTGGCATGAGGGACCCTAGGAGATATCTGGTATCGCAACTGGATTGTCCGTGAGAAACTCCTGCTGTGCTCTCTTTCTGGATACATTTTTCAGCTTAAAAAAATAAGGGTCTCTTCCCACGTTTGGCCATGTCCAGATTTATTATGCACTTAGTTTTACTGAAATCCGTGACGAGTTCATGAGGGACTCAGGAACTCCATGTGCTGCTGGGCCTAGAAAGACATTACAGGGAGGAAAGTGATTTTCTTGCAAGCGGCGCACGTGGGTTAAATCCCCGGCAACCCATGTCATTCCCGAGCATCAGCAGCAGTGATTTCTGAATACAGAGTCAGGAGTCACCCCTGAGCATTGCCAGGTCAGATCCCAAACAAGACAAAAACCAACAACATATTGTGCTGAACAACCCCCTGTCAGCCATACACAAGACCAGGTCTAGAGTATCTGTGGTATTTTCTTCGGTCTTAACTCTCGAATAACTAGAAATATGTGGCATTTTGGAAATGGACATTCTGTTCATGCCTTTCAGATATTTTCCCAGTTATATCAAGAAAACATGGGGATTTTCCTGTCACCTTTTCCATGTCATTTATCCATGCCTCTGTCTCTGTTGGGGCAGGGCACTCAGGGATGAAGCCTGTGGTGATCTCCTGGCTGGAAGGAGGATCCCTGAGGTCGGGGAGGAGAGGCGTGTGTGCGGGTGAGTGTCTGAGGACCCTTCCTGGCTCAGGCCCTGTGCAGTGTATGGGTGCCCTGAGCATGTATGAAACACGCTGCTGAGAACGGGGCCTTGGTCTCCTGGATCCTTGGGTCTGTGCCGCACTCACGCTGCTCTTCATTCCCCTGGACTGTCAGTCACAGAACGATCCTGTAATTTGCTTCCAGGGCTTTCAAATAAGTAAGACCATAACAGAGCTAGTTTGGATCTGAATGATAGTACAGCAGGGAGTGCCTTGCAGTGCCTGAAGGTGATCTGTTCAATAATGTGTTCAGTAACCTGGTTCTCCGAACATTACCAGGTCCGCTCAAAAACAAAAACAATATCTAGTGTAGAATTGCCAAGATCCTCACAGTTTTCCACTATCGAATCTTTTCTTTAGTGTGGGACTCTTTGGACTTTGAGAACCACAGAAATGTACTCTTAACTACGTGGCATCATTTTGATACATTTTTGGACAAGTGCTTGAATTGCATGTTTTGTTCAGTTTCAGAACTGAAACCGCGGCTTCAGGATTTGGCATTACAGCACTTTGATTTGGGAATGGGGTCAGCAAGTACGAGTGAGTTGGTAAGATTCACTAATTCAGAGTAAATATTATTATGCCAGCAGGAGTGGACCAAATATGTGATTGTTAAGGTGGTGGGCTGGGAATGGCAGGGAGGAATTCCAAAGCCTGATGCTTGGAGTATAGGACCCTTAGCTTTGTTAGTTGCTGAAATCAACCATGTATAAAAATACTGTGAGTTTTGATTTGCTTGACAGCGGTAGTTGTTTAGAAAGCTCATTTGTGCGCCCTACAGATGGTGCAGTGAGAAATATACTTGCTTTGCACAGGAATGGATGGCCCTTACCCAGCACACCTTATAGACACTATAACCCCACAGAACTGATCCTAGACACTGCATGGTGTGCCCTTCCAGCCACCCAACCCCCAATAATTAGGTTCCACAAAACAGAAAGAACAAAAAACTTCATTGATCCTGAAAGGCATCACTTGTGGTGAGAGCTTTGCAAAGGCCACGCGGTCTGTCTCAGCTGTGTGACGATGCAGCGTAGTCTTCACACCTGCCTCACAGGTTCCACTCTGAGCTTTAATCAAACCCACTGTGGATGTATTTCATTTTCTCTTGAAATGGATGTGTCCGTTTTCTATAGAAGGAATTATTTCTAGTTGTATTCCTTCATTAATTTAAAGGGGGGAAAGTCACAGAATTTACTGACTTACTATCCATCAATTTTGTGCATCCAACTTACAGTAACATGAAGTTATTCTGTAGTAAGACAATTCATACATCAGTAATTGCATTTGTGCGGTGCATATGTGTGAAACCACATCTGAAGGGCTCAGTTTTTTGACAGGAAGACTCAGTGAATAAGTCAATAATTAGAATCCTCTGTTGTTCTACAGGAAAGCTGCCACCCCGAGTGGAATGTCTCTGATCCTGCACTGTATGATAATGTCTCATGTGAGCAATCCTGCCCTCAGCCCCATGAGGACGACGAGACAGGCGGGATGTCTTCTGAGGGTGATCAGAATGGTGAGAGCTACCTCACTCAGAAGAAGCCCTCTCCTGGAAAAAGTTCCTTGGAGTGTGTTATTCTCAGTTCACAGACACAAAATTCCCCAGTGGAGAACCTACTAGGGATTGGAGCACTGTTTATAGTGAGTCTGTCACAGCAATATACCCTCAACCACAGTCCCGGTGAGCAGAACCCATCTACGTGTAAGGAATGTGGGGGAGCCTCCCCATGTTCTCAGCACTGTGGTGTTCCCTTAGAAAACCACAGTGGACAGAATCCCCAGAAAAGTCAGCCCCGAGAACAAAGTGTGAGTCAAGGGTTACTCCATCATGACCATATGAATTTAAATTCAGGAGCGAAACCTTTTGCATGTGAAGAATGTGGGAAGACATTCGAACAATCATCACATCTTATTATGCACAGGAGAATTCATACAGGAGAGAAACCTCATGAATGTCAGACATGTGGGAAGGCCTTTAATCACATATCTAGTGTTAAGAGACATATGAAAACTCATAGTGGAGAGAAGCCTTATATATGTCAGGAGTGTGGTTATTCCTTTACTCGATCCTCAGGCCTCAATATACATAGAAGTATTCACACTGGAGAGAAACCGTATATATGTAAGGAATGTGGAAAGGCCTTTGCTGTAGCCTCAAGACTTAGTGTACATAGGAGAATTCACACTGGAGATAAACCGTTTATATGTAAGGAATGTGGAAAGGCCTTTGCTGTAGCCTCAGGACTTAGTGTACATAGGAGAATTCACACTGGAGAGTAACCGTATATATGTAAGGAATGTGGAAAGGCCTTTACTCGATCCTCAGACCTCAGTATCCATAGAAGTATTCACACTAGACAGAAACCATATATATGTAAGTAATGTGGAAAGGCCTTTACTCGATCCTCAGGCCTCAGTATACATAGGAGAATTCACACTGGAGAGAAACCGTAATATATCTAAGGAATGTGGGAAGTCCTTTGCTGAAGCCTTAAAACTTTGTGTACATAGGAGAATTCACAGTGGAGAGAAACCATGTATATGTAAGGAATATGGGAAGTCCTTTGCTGAAGCCTCCTGATTTTCACCCGGGCTGCACCTATGCCAGTATTCTTGTGCTTGGAATTTCTTGTGTGTTAACTTGTAAATAATGGGTCCTGGTGATGAAAATAAGGAGGAAGGTGACTGAATAAACAGGTACAGAAACACCCTCCTGCTCAGAGCTGTCATGGCTCACTACTCTGTTATTGTTTGCTATGCTTCTGGCTTGGCCCAGAGGGGCTGGTTAGCGGGAATTATGGCAGAAATCAACCAAGGTGCAGCATTGAATACTTTGAAAATGGAAAAACAGGAATAACTCCATGCTTCAGTCTTTCCTGTGTTAGGATTTGGAATGCTTGAGCACCCTGCAAATCCCGGTTTGGAAACTTGAGCGCCAGGTCACGCCAGCTTCT
The DNA here is from genome assembly GCF_029834395.1 of Sorex fumeus. NCBI lineage: Eukaryota > Metazoa > Chordata > Mammalia > Eulipotyphla > Soricidae > Sorex > Sorex fumeus. Next base: position 7,161,038 of record NW_026606076.1, read on the forward strand.
ATGGTGCATTCACGCTTGTTTCTTACTTGTTCTGGATATCCGGGCTTTAGTGGATGTGGAGCTTTTGAGGGGTGTATTGGATGCTGTTCTGTGGCTCAGGTGTCATGGGTGAGGGTGCGTTATCCTGAGGGCCCCTGCAGCCACGATCGCATCCAGGTCCAAGATGGCACTGGGGGGTGGGCACGTGGAATTCAGACCTTGGTGTGAGGAGCCTGCAAAGAGTGGGGGTCTTGGTCATCTCATTCCTCCCTACTCGAGACTGTGAAGGACCCTGTTTGGAGCCTTAGGACTGGACATAACACTTATCGAAACTCCAGATATGTTCACGGGCAGCCACCAAAGGAAAGGGACACTTTTGCCGTCGGTCATTTTCATTGGCTTCCGTTCAGGGTTTGGGACTTTGGGGCGTGTTTGGACAAGTGAGAGGTATTTGCCTCTGATAATTTACTCTTTGGATTATAATTTTTTTTTTGCTTTTTGGGTCACACTCAGCGTTTCACAAGGGTTTCTCCTGACTTATGCACTCAGGAATTACTCCTGGTAAAGCTCAGGGGACCATATTGTTGCTGGGATTCGAACCTGGGTTGGTCATGTGCAAGTCAAATGTATTACCCGCTCTGCTATCACTCCAGCCCCACTTTGGATTAATTTTAATAAGGTAAAGGTAAGGTAAAGGCCCTCCCGTTGTTCGTCGATTTGCTCGAGCGGGCCTAGTAACGTCTCCATTGGAGACTTTGTTGTTACTGTGTTTGGCATATCGAATACGTCACGGGGGGCTTGCCAGGCTCTGCCGTGCGGGCAAGATACTCTCGGTAGCTTGCCGGGCTCTCCGAGAGGGGCGAAGGAATCGAACTCAGGTTGGCCGTGATGGCTGCGTTCAAGGCAAAGGCCCTACCGTTGTGCTATCGCTCCAGCCCTGCTCGGTTGGCCTTCACAACTTCCCAGAGATATTCCCAGGAAATTTACTGCCCTTGCCTTGGAGCGATAGCACAGCGGTCCCTCTCGGAGAACCCGGCAAGCTACCGAGAGTATCTCGCCCGCACGGCAGAGCCTGGCAAGCCACCCGTGACGTATTCGGTATGCCAAACACAGTAACAACAAAGTCTCTAAGGGAGACATTACTGGGCCCGCTTGAGCAAATCGATGAACAACGGGAGGGCCTTTACCTTCTTAATTTTAATAGCTTTTTTTTAATTCAGGGGAGTTGGAAGGGATTCTTTAATGCTCAAGGTTTACTTCTGGTTCTGCAGCTCAGGAATTATTCTTCGGTGCTGCTGGGTTCCAATGGGATGGGGAGGTTTGAGCTGGATCAGCAAGGCAAGCATCCTACTCGCTTTACAGAGAGTCCAACCCCATTATTGGTGTTTTATTTCCATATATAGAATTTCTACTTCCTGGGTGTATGGTACCACCAGCAGGTCAACCTGTGCCTGTAAGGCGAGTGCATCAGCAGAATGATGGCACCATCAGACGTCCAGTTACTCCGAAATAGATGCTGTACCTTTGGCCAGACAACAAAAACTTTGGGCAAAGTCTTCCAAGAAAGTAAACGGCCAAAAGTTAGGTATGTGCGAGACACACCAACAAACCATTTCTGGCTCAGCTATATAATTGGAAGCAAGGTCTCTCTGGTTCCTGATAAAACTGCTTAAAGGCTATGATCCCAGAGACTCAGAGACAAATCTCAGAACCCAGCGGCTTTTTGCAGAGATGCTCCTTGTTCCCGCAATGAGCTACCAGTGACAGACCACCACAAGGGGGAAAGGGTGTGTATCTCCGCCTGATCCCACTTGGTGGCTCGGTGGCCACCATCTTCCAGAGGCCATTGGACAGACAGGTTTGGGCCTCCAGTGACAAGACATGCGGGGCCTCATGGGATTGGTGTGTACTCTGCCCTTTCCTCCCCACCTCAATGAGACCCCGAGTTGCTGCCCATGTACGGACTCTCTGGCTCTTGATCACTCAGCCATGATCCCAGAGTCTCAGTGACAAATCTCGGAACCCAGTGGTTTTCAGCAGAAATGTGTCTGGTCCCCACAGTAGGTTACCAAAGCTGGATATTTCAGGTGGGAATAGGTTTCGTGGCCGGCGGCTCAGTGGCCGCCATCTCTAATGGCTTCTGGATGGTTAGGTTTGGGACTGCTGTCAGGAGACATGCAGGGCCTAACTGGATGGTGGTGGATCCGGCCCTTTTCTCCCCACCCCAACGAAACCCCGAGTTGTCTGGCACCTATGATTGACCTCTGTGGCTCATGATCAAGGTGCGTAATGGCCATGATCCCAGAGATTCAGAGACAAATCTCAAAATCCAGCGCCTTTTAGCAGAAATGCGTCTGGACCCTGCAGTAGGTTACTGTCCCCAGTCCACCCCAGGGGGAATTGGTGCTGTCCTCCCAACTGCTCCCACTTGGTGGCTCGGTGGCCTCCATCCTCCAAAGGCCTTTGTAAAGTCAGGTTTGGGCCCTCACTCAGGAAGATACGTGGGGCCTCTCAGGATGGGGTGGAGCTGGCCAATTCCTCCCCACACCAACAAGAGCCTATGTCATTCCCATGAACCACCTCTCTGGCTCGTGGTAAAGCTGTTTAATGGCCATAATCCCAGAGACTCAGGAACAAGTCTCGGAACCCAGCAGGTTTTGGCAGAAATCCCTCCAGATTTATTTGTTAAAATTCAGAATTCCAAAATCATATGTTATTTATAACCAGCAATCGAAAAATAATTGTCTACTGTTGCGTTTTCGCATTATTATTAGGGGTAAAATCCCTAATAATAATGGTGGTCTTGTGTCAAAATATTGAATGTAATCAAAGTAGAGAGAAGAATGTGGAAATTATCTGCCCCACAGGTAGGGGGAGGCTGTGGAATGGCGGTATATTTGGGTTTTTAGTGGTGGGAAATGGGCACGGTGAGGGGACGAGTGTTTCATTGTATGTCCGAGAATTAATCCTGAAAGCTTTGTAATTGCTCTCCCATTTTTTCCGTTTTCTCCCATTTCTTTAGAAATGGCCAGAGCAATAGTAGGGCAAGTAGGATGCTTGCCTTGCATGTGGCCAACCCAGGAGTCCTCCAATCCACAGCATCTTTGAGTTGCTCGTTGGACATTGAGTATCCCCTTCTCATCCCTAGAACATGTGATGTGGAGGTGGCATGGGGTAGGGGTGTCTTCTCCCCGGAGCTGTTTATTATGGATAGATCCTGTGCTTTGCTTTCTTGACTTTGTTGTCATTCTTCCTTATCTGTCAGGTATGTCGAGTAGTCCATGTGTTTCAAGGCCCTTGTGTTTCCAGCTGTATAACTATCCTGACTGTACACCTAAAGGGTCGGGTGCCCTTTCTGGACTTCTCTCAGTCAATCTGACACCATGCATATCTTTGCCTTTCGATCATTGCCATGGTTTTTTGAATATGGGAAGAAATTTAGTTTTCTTTTTTGGGGGGCCTGCGGATGCTCAGCAGTTATTCCTGGTGGTTCTCATAAGTTGCTTTTGGCAGTGTTCAAGGATCAACCCCTGTCAGCCTCATGCAAGGCAAATGCCTACCTGCTGTACGCTTGTATGCACCAAAAATTGTTTTATTGTGTGTATGTTAAATTGTGGCTGTGAGGCCATAGTGAAATTAATTAGGACCAGAACAGCAGTGCATCACGGTGGGTTCTCGCCTTACAGATGCCACCTACCTTCGATGTCCACCATGCCCTATGGTATCCCAAGCATCACTGGGTCTGATTAAAAACAAAACCCAGAAGGCTTTTTTGGGGATTGCCGAGCTCCTCCTAGCAACACTTCCCTCAGATTTTCCCTTTCTGTAGACTTGCTTGGACTGTGAGAAATATGGAGTTGTCCTCCACCTGCTTGGTCATTCAACTGCATTTTATTCAACATTGGACTAATTCTCATTGTGCATTTTGTTGGATTTCAGAACTCAAATCACAGTTTTAGGATGTAGCATTCCAGCAATTTCTTTAGGGAACAGGGGTATTATGTACAATTGTGCTGTAAGGTTCTCTTGTTGAAACTATTATGCCATTGGAGTACTCACTATACCGAGCATGCGACTCAAAAGGTGGGGTCCGGCTCCATCCCCACAACCACATCTATGGTCTCAGCATCACAGGAAAAATATCGGAGCCTGACGCTGGGACAAAAGGGTCCTTAACCTCAGTGGGTGCTGAAATATGGAAATTTATTTTATTGTATTGTTTTTTAAAGTTTTCATTAAAGTGCCAGTATTTTCAAAGTTGTTGATAGTTGTATTTAGGCGTACAATAATTGAACACCAATTCCTCATCAGCTTCCCTCCATCCGTGTTCCCATATTCTCGCCGCACCCCAGTCCCCACTCTACCCCCACCTGTCATCTGGACAAGCACATGACTAGGTTTCAGTGGTTACAGCTTAGATCTCTTGTTTTCAGTTCTGTTGCATCTGTGTTTTGGGTAAATGGTTACACCCCTCACTCATGTCACATGCATAAATGAATCCCTGATCCCTGTAAACTTCTGGTTCTCTTCAAACCCAAATTTCTTTCCTTCTTTGTCCGACTTCTCTCTCAACACTGGAATCAAGGATGATTTAAGCAGCCCCTTTACAGTACATTTCCACATCCAGTGTTCGGTATTCCACAGATGAGTGAACATCGTCCTGTTTTTGTTTCTTTTTCTGGCTAACTTCACTCAAGACGGTATCTTCCAGTTCCAACCGTGTTGCTGCATAAAACCAGAAATTCTAAAACCTAAAAAATATATCACTTGATCACTTGATCTCCCTTTATTTATCGATTTATTCGAGTGGGTACCAGTAACATCTCCATGCATGCCTGTTGCGTGCTAGTGTAGCCCAATGACATCTGTTCATTCTAGGAACATGCAGAGCCTCAAACCGATTATTCAGGGTCTTGAAGAAGAAGTCTGAACATCTTGTAGATGGGCGTCCATGCGATCTCTTGACGCCCCGTGGCATCCAGTCAGTAATGGCTCTAGGCCAGTGGTTGTCTGTAAACCTCATTACGTGTCCAGCCCATCTGATTTTTGATGCCTTATCAGATGAGACAGCGTCCCTTATTCTTGACCGTTGAGGGAGATCAGAACTCCGGATTCTATCTCTCATTTGAGTGATGCATGATATTCCAAGCATAGCTCTTTCGATTCCTCTTTGAGAGACCCGAGTAGCATTCTCATCCTGTTTTCGTAGGGCCCAGGACTCTAAGGCATATGTTAAGGCAGGAAGAACAGTGGAATCGAAGAGATGTGCTCGTAGCTGGAGGTTCTTTGTCCTCTTAGTTATTTCTTCAACGCTCTTGAAGGCATTCCAAGCCGCTCTCTTCTTCCTGCATAAGTCAGGGGCTAGGTCATTCATCGTGTTTCTTTCTCGAACTAGGTATACATAACTGTTGCATTTGGAGATGGTGGTGCATTGAGAGCGAATGGAGCATCAGGAACGAGGCTGTTTCTCATGACCATTGTCTTCGTAAGATTCAGCTGTAGTCTGACCTTTCCACACTCACGGTCGAAGTCGGTCAGCATTTGTGCCGCTTGGCTGATATTTGGTGTTATTAGAATGATGTCATCAGCAAAGCGGTGGTGGTGTAGTTACTGACCATCTATCTTCACTCCCATTCCTTCCCATTCCCATCATCGCATGATGTTCTCGATGGTGGCACTGAAGAGTTTTGGTGAAATGGTATCACCCTGCCAACCCCTCTCTTGACATGGATAATTACTTCTATGTAGAATGGTGAGATCCTGGTAGTGAATCCGCAATACAGCTCACGGAGGATCCTGATGTATTGAGTTTGTACAGCCTGATTGGCTAGGGCTTCTATGACCACTTCCATCTCAACAGAAAAAAAGGCCTTATTTAAATCAATGAACGTTAGACAGAGTGGCATCTTGAACTCCTGAGAAACCTCAATGAGCCTAGTAATCATGTGGATATTGTAGATGGCACTGAATCCTTTTCGGAACGTGGCTTGTTCACATGGTTGTTCTTCATATAGTGTTCTGCTAATCCTATTCAAGATGACTCGAGTGAACAGGTTGCAAATGACAGACAATAGGCAGTTTGGGCAATAGTTGCCAATGTCATAGATGTCTCCCTTCTTGTATAGTAGTACAGTCTTGCTGATTTTCCATTGGGATGGAATGTTGCATTCAGACAGGTAGCGTGTGAAGAGCCGAGCGAGTGTATTGATGAGTACTGATGGTAAGTTCTTCAGATGTTCAGATCTGATCGTGTCTGGGCCAGGTGCTCTTTGTTTCTTTACCGAAGGGATGGCGTGTTGAATTTTGGAAGGGAGAACATTGGGAACGATATGTCAGTCATGCAGAATGTGGTATGTGGGAAAGTGGACGTGGCTATTAAAGAGATCTGAGTAGAAGTCATGAATAATCTTCTCCATTTCTCTTCTGGAAGATGTGATACATCCATCAGGATGTCGAAGGGCAGTCATCTTGGTCTTGTAGTTGGTGAAGGACAGGCGGGCATTACGAATGCTTTTCCCGGCTTCTGCCGCATCTACCAGCATCGCTGTTCTCCTGTCTTTGAGGTCATCCTTGATGGCTTCTCTGCATTGTTTTGCGAGCTTGAATGTTCACTTGTGGTTTCCTGAGGCATGTGCCAAGCCACGTTGGGGAATAAGTTCAAGAGTGTTCGAAGAAAGGCGGTTTTTTTGTGGTTATCTCTCTTGGCCCAGAGAGTCCCAGCAGCAGGAATCCCTGAGCAATGCTGGTGTGACCCTCGCCCCACCTAAGTAAATAGAACAAGATAACAGAAAACTCATTGATACTCGAAAGGAATCTGCTTCAGGTGAGATATTTTCAAAGCTCTGTCTCGGCTATGTGGGGATGCATCATTGCCTTCGCACGTGTATCCCACTAAGCTCCACACTAAGCTAGTACCAAACCCAGTCTCGGGCCCCTTTTATTTTCACTGTAAACTTGTGCTTCGATTTTCTGCAGAGGGAGTTATTTCCACTTACTGTTCGGTTCTTTGAGTTGGAAAAAAATTGCACAGCTATGTGACCTGTCGTCGGTCTATTTTGCTTGTCCATCTTGCTGAAATGTCAGGTCGTTGCCTGGAAATTCCATCCGCGTGTCAGAACTGCAACCGAATCGGGCAAATGTTACAAACCAAACTGCAGGTCTAGAATTTTTCTGACGAGAAGATTATCAGGCACAGCACAGTAATTGGAATCCTTCTCTGCTTTTCTTCGGGTAGCAACAGCCCAGGTGGAATTTTTCTGGTTATGCACACTGTGACAACATCTCGAGTGAGCAGTTATGCCCTCAGGCACATGAGGATGCCAAGACAGGTGGGAAGTCTTCTGTGGGTTACCAGTAGGAAGTGAGCGCCCACGCTGCAAACAAGCGCTCCCCTGTGATAAGCTACTCAGAGACTGTTCTGCTCAGTCCATGGACACAAACTGCTTCAGGGGAGAAGCCCCTGGACTGTGAGAGAGGAGCACTGTTTATAGTGATTCCAGTTATGTTCCAGTTATGTACTCCAGAAGATATGAAGACTGGAATAGAACCCAGGTTACACAAGTGAAAGAAAACTCTCACACTTTGGCTCTCCATACAGCCCCACGATCATCCCTGAGTGCTTCCTGAGGGCAGAGCCAGGAGAACCTCTGTGCGTTGCTGGATTTTTGGCCCCCAAACCATGAACAAACCAAATAAAACCAAAACAGCCTCAGTCCCTTCTTGGAGGATTCCCTATCCCAACGAGGGGTTTCTGAGCTGTATCTTGCTGTATCCATGCTGCCTCTTCCTTGTAGAAGAGGGTTGGGTGCCCACAGAACATGGGGTGATGTGGTGTGGGTTGCCCATAGCAGGAAATATTTCTAAATGGTTTGGTCACAGACATAACAAAGTGGCTTCAGATGTCTTTTAGCTCAGAGTGTCACAGTCACTGTCCTCCCATTGTTCATCGATTTGCTCAAGGGGGGTCCAGTAACATTGTGAGACTTGTTACTGTGTTTGGCATATTGAATATATCACTGGTAGCTTGCCAGGCTTTGCTGTGTGGGCAAGATACTCTTGTTAGCTTGCCAAGAGGGTGGAGGAATCGAACCCAGGTCGGCCATGTCGTCCGCATGCGAAGCAAACGCCCTACCCGCTGTACTATTGCTCCAACCTTGCAGCTTTGCCTTGCTCTGTCCACGTCAGGTTCAATCTTCTGCACCCCTCGTGGTCCAGAGGCTAAGATAGAGCAGCCCACTTGTCCCCCGAGGTGATTCAGCCATGTACACCACAAGATATGAAGGCAGGATTTGAATGCTGGTCACCCATGTGAGAGACTCGCACCCTCAAGGCTCTCTGACCACTGCCCCTTTGAAGCTCCGTGCTTGATCTTTAATTACCCCATACTTAACACAGAAGCAAACCTAAGGGTGGAAAATTCTTAGAGAAATGGGCCTGGAGAGGGACGGAATCGCTCACAGCTCCATCTTATGGCGTTTCAGCATAATTTCCTCGGTCCAAATTTTCCCACGTTTAAGATTTTCAGCCCTTCTCTTTGCTTAAATGTTAAGTATGGGGTCATTAAGGATCCAGCATGCAGCTTGGGCCGCTGCAATGGGAGCAGAGCGGATAGGGCTTCTGCCTTGCATCCATAGGACCCGGGTTTAGTCATAGATTTCTCCTACGGTTCTTCAGTCATGTCCATTGTGATTCCTGAGTGTAGAGGTTGGAGAAGGCCCTGAGCATATCCGGGTGTGGCCACAACCATAAAGGAACAACCAAGAAAGAAAAGTAAAACACAGAGCTTCAGTTCCTTGATGGCGAATTCCATCACCCCAACTAGAGGGTGTCAGAACTGTATATTCTTCCATTCCCCACAACCGTGTAGAAGACAGAGTACCCTCCTAATGTGGGGTGATGGGATGTAGGTTGCCCATAACAGGAAACATTCAAAGGGCTCGGTCACAGGCATCACAAGGTGCATTCAGAAACTTTCTTGTACAGAGAGAAAAGTCCAATGTGAGAAAATAAACTTGCCTTGCTCGTTAAAGGTTCAGTTCAATCCTCTGCAGACCTCCAGGTTTAGAGACAAAGCTAGGACAACCCATTAGACCCCCAAGGCGATTCAGATATCCTCCCCACAAAGATCTGAAGCCTGGAATGGAGCCCAGATTACTCAAGTGAAAGATAAGCAACCGAAGGCTTTCCTTCCTCCTGCTGCACCTGTGGAAGAGGATGCTTGATCCTTTATTACCCCATACTCAACACTGAAGCAAACCCAAGGGTGGAAAAGTCTTAGAGAAACGAGCACGTTTTGTTACTTTATGTTCCCCAGCTGAAAGCGATCTTTCTATGTCTGTCCCTTTCTTTCAGACCAACACCCAAGAATAGCTGAAACAAGTGCCAGGAGGTTTACTCCATCGCATGGAGGCCAGCCGCACACGCTAGTGAAAAAGGCAGCTCAGATAGAGAAGGGAGCAACAAATAAAGGGTGCTGGGAGGATCCTCCCAGGATGGGAGATGCATGCTGAAAGTTAACTATAGACCTAACATGATCGCCACTCAATGCCTCATTTGCAAACCACAGCCCCCCAAAGGAGAGAGAGAACAAAAGGGAATGCCCTGCCACAGAGGCAGGGTGGGATGGGGGGATAGGAATGGGAGGGACTAACTGGGATCAGTGGTGGTGGAGGAACGGGTACTCGATAATTGTATAACTGAAACCCAAGCACAAAAATTTGTAAGTCTACAACTGTACCTCATGGTGATTCACTAATGAAAAATAAATAAATATATAAATAGATAGATAGATAAAACGAAGAAACGATCCTGGAGAGGGACAGAAACGCCCACAGCGCCAACTCGTGGTGTATCGCCAGAACTGCTGCGGCCCACCTTTTCCATGCTTTAGATTTCCAGCGCATTTCTTTGCTTCAATGTTAGGAACAGAGTCATTAAGGATCAAGCAAGCCACTTGGGTCACTGCAGCGGGAGCAGAGTGGTTAGTGCTCTTGGCTTGCGGTCACAGGCCCCGGTTCTTTCTCTGGCTCTCCATACAGCCCCACCATCATGCCGGATTCCTGAATGCAACCTCAGGAGAACGTCTGCTGTTGCTGCATTTGTGTCCCCCAAACCATGAACAAACCTAATACAACCAAAACAGCCCCAGTCCCTTATTGGGGGATTCCCTCACCCCATCGTGGGGGTTTCTGAGCTGTATCTTGCTGTATCCATGCTGCCTCTTCCTTGTAGTAGAGGTTTGGGCTCCCTCAGAATGTGGGGTGCTGGGGTGTGGGTTGCCCAAAACAGGAAATATTTCTCAATGGCTTGGTCACAGACATAGCAAAGTGGCTCCAGAAGGTTTCTAGCTCAGTGAAGAGAACAAAAATGAAAATAAATGACTTTGCCTTGCACTTTCCACGTCAGTTCAATCCTCTGCACCCCTCTTGGTCCAGAGACAGAGCGGGAGCAACCCACTTGACCCCCAAGAAGATTCTTTCTTTGGCTCTCCATACAGCCCCACCATCATGTCGAAGTGATTCCTGAGTGCAGAGCCAGGAGAACCTCTGAGCATTGCTGGTGATGGGCCTCCAAACCATGAACAAACCAAATAAAATCAAAACAGCCTCAGTCCCGTGATGGCAGATTCCCCCACCCTAACTTGCTGGGTTTTGAGCTGTATCTTGCTGTATCCCTGACCCCTTTTCTTTGTACAAGAGGGTTGGGGCATCCTCAGAAAGTGGGGTGATGGCATGTGGGGTTGACTATTACTGGAGACTTTTCCAAAGAGCTGGGCCACAGACAGAGCAAAGAGGGCTCATAACTTTTCTTGTTCAAAGTGAACAGAAAAACGACAAAATAATCTCACCCTGCTTGTAACCGACCAGGTTCAATCCCAAGTACTCAATGTTTCCCAGAACCCTGTGGGCACACACCAGAACAGTCTCCCCACCCCAAAAAATCCGTCGGAGCCAGAGCTACAGTGTAGCTGGTAGGATGTTTGCCAAACTTGTGTCCAATCTCCGGCATCCCATATGGTCTCCCAAGTACCACCAGGAGGAATTTCTGAGTGCAGAGCCTGGAGTAACGCATGCGCATTGCTGGGTATTACCCAAAAAGAAAAAAAATCCTTGGAAGAAGTGATGTATTTAGATTTTCCAGGGAAGGAGATTGCCCATTCTTAGGCTCATTATTCCTGTGTTAATTAAAATTCTTTTTAACACACCCTAGTTCCTCAGATGGCTGTTACCTTCACCCCAGACATCTGGAGATGCTGGAATTGAATCTGGCCTCTGCCACCCTCATCCACGGAGTACAGAAAACATGGGAATTCTCATGTGTATAGGAATCTGAAACCTCAGGACGAAAGACGGCACCCTCAGCAATGCGGGGTGCTGTGATATGTGGACATGGGGTCTGGAGACCTTTAGAACTTAGTTGGTTGGACACGTCGTACTGTGGGAAGGCAAGCCTCTCCTGTGTCACCCTGTTCGCTCTCGGGTAGCTGGCTCTTGAGCACTGCCCTCTGGGTATCCTTCTGCACATAGAGTGAGTGGGGCGAGCCCCAGGCAGCAGGGACACCCGGACACAGATCCCCAGTTTATTCTCTGACCCAAGGCCCAGTTGGACGCAGGCAGGGCCGGAAGATGCTGGACGCTCTCATCTCCTCCAGCCCTTTGCGGGTGTAAAAGAGTTGAATCCACCAGAGGCGGCCTCGTCTTGGCACACGGACCCCTTGAGAATGAAGCAGCACCATTGGGGTGCTCCCCCATTGAGGTCTGGGGTCATCCCCCAACCCCCACCCCACCCCACCTGGTCCACACCATATGATCTGACTATATAGTTTGGGGGAAGGGGTTGGAAGCAGTGGTAGGGGGCCCCAAATCCTTCTGGAGTTCGACTTTGGTTCCCACATTCGGGGATCCCCCCACTTGCCCTGCTCCCGCAAATGTCTGGGAAAGCCAATGAGCAGTCTCCCTCATACAGAAGGGAATCCAATCTAGGCTTTTACCAAGGTCAAAGTCCCGTTGCTAAGGAGGTTGCCTAGGCAGGTTGGGAGTGGTGATGATTTTGTTTTTTGAAATTCATTTCATGGCCTTTTGTTTCTGCAGGAGCTTCTCTGGGTTTATTGCTGGCCATAGGTGAGGGCCTGATCAGGCCTTAGTTACTGTTTTCTGTAATGTTGGCTTTCATAACTTCAGAGCTATTCCCAGGAAATTTACTGCCTTTACCTTGGGAGGAGGGACCTTCTCTATCTGCCTGCATGCCTACATCAATTCCCTCCAAACCATTAGGAGGTGCTGGACGTTAGGACGTTAGGAGACCTCTACCCTGGCCCCAGAGGAGTGACTGCTGAGTGCAAAGGCAGGAATAATTAGCCCTGAGCACTGCTGACTTTTTCTTCCTCCCCAAAGATGCAAATCCTAAGGCTCCCAGTGCTGCCCAGGTAGCTGATTACTCCCTGTGGTACCAGGGGACCATGTGATACTGGAGGTTAGCCCAGAAAAACCACCTACAGTCACAGAAAGCCTTGATCACAGGGATCACTGAAATCGCTCACATCTGTCATTCGTAAACCTGATCTCGCTGACATAGCGCTTTCTGTTCAATACACAAAACAAGTACTTTTTTGTAGGGGTGGGGGTAAGGCACAACCAGAAATGCCCAGGAGTTACTTCTGGCTCCACCGGCAGGATCACTCCAGGTGGGCCTGGGAGGAAAAGGGATCATATCCCGCCATCCCCTGCAAGAAAAACGCCCAGCAGTCCCTCAAATCTGAATTTCAATTTACCTTGAATGCATCATTTAATCTCCCCCAGGCCTTGGGTGGGATACACAAGGCCTCCATTATCTCCGGGTTCCTCATGGCTTGCCCTTTGACGATTTTTTTTTCATTTTTGTGTCCCACCTGGATGATGTTCAGGGGTTTCTCCTGAATATGGACTCAGGAATTACTCTGGAAGTGTGGTGCTTAGGGGATCTTGTGTCAAACACTCTGATTCAACCTTTTGGTGTCTTAAATATACACTCCTAGTTAATTCTTTATGTTACAGTTCTCAAGTTCAAATTAAAGTGGTGGCTTCAGTACTTTGAGGGAAATGGAATTGCTGATGATTGCAATTCAGGGAAACACAAAGATCTTCCCATTCTGTACACTCTTACGAGTTCTTGCCACTGCGTATTTCCATACGCTCACTAAGGCCTGAGTTCCTGGTGAACCTGAATTAACCTCCTGAGTTACCTTATATAGCAAACCATAATAATAATAGTCCCCTCTCGGAGAGCCCAGCAAGCTACCGAGAGTATTCGATATGCCAAACACAGTAACAACAAAGTCTCCAATGGAGACCGTTACTGGGCCCGCTCGAGCAAATCGACGATCAACGGGAGGGCCTTTACCTTTTAATAATAATAGTAATGATTCCTATTTCCTATGCTAGTGTCCCAGCACTTGGACTTGGTGTGTATGTTAACCTGTAAATAATGTGTCCTTTTTTTTCTTTTTTTTCCTTTCTTGGGTCACACCCAGAGGTTACTCCTGGCTTTTCACTCAGGATTCACTCCTGGCTGTACTCCGGGAACCATATGGGACGCTGGGAATCGAACCTGGGTCAGCTGCATGCAAGGAAAACGCCCTACCCGCTGTGCTATTGCTCTTGCCCCTGTAAATAATGGGTCTTGATGATGGAATCCAGGTGAAAACTGATTAAATAGGAACTAAGTGAATGGGTACAAAAACCACCCCTTTATCACTACTATCAGTGTCACTTTTTATGTTTTCTTTTGTTTTTTGGTCAAACCCAGAGATGCACAGGGGTTACTCCTGGCTCTGCACTCAAGGATTACTCCTGGCTCTTCTTGGGGGACTGTATGGAATGCTGGAAACGAGAAAAAAATGAACCTCTCTGACCAGGGAATTACCTGGTCAGGAATATTTGAAGCCTGGCCCTTTAAGGCTCTGGGCGAACGTGCAGGTGACGTCACAAAATCCGCGACCTTTATCCGCCAGCCTTGGCGTTCTGTGCGGAAGTGCCGTCTTGTGGTTGCGGAAGGTGAGGAGCGGGTGATGGGGCACCCAAGGGAGCAGGGGGGTCCTGGAAGGTCGGTTTCCCGCCAGTCGCCCGGGTGGTCGCTCTGAGCGCCCTGAAAGTCCGCGATCTCCACTTTGCAAGCGGTGGGGTCGCTCTGTGGTGGTGGCCCGGGGTGGCAGCCCCTCACCCGGGATGCACCGAACACTCGTGCCCAAAGTTTTATCTTGTTTATAAACTGATTTTGGGGGAAACAGGGTCGTTTTTACTGAGTAGAACTTACTTAGGAAGATGCTTAAGGGGGGAACGCGGCCACCTGGGTTCGATCCCGGCACCCCACAGCGTCCGATCACGGCCTGGGGTGAGCCCAGAGCCCGGAGTAACCCCTGGGAAAAGCCCCCAGACCCCCCCCCAAAAAGGTGGGTGGGCAGAGGAAGCACGTGGTCGAGGAGAAAAACGAATTTGAAGCGCTAAGGTCGTTCTGAAAGTTCCAGAAACAAGGACAGTAACCGAACGAACAAGAGAAAAATATTTTTAAAAAAAATTTTTAGGTGTTTTAGGCCCTTACCCGGTGGGGCCCAGGACTCCCTCCCTGGGGATCCGAGGACCCTTTGGGGTGTCGGGATGCGGGACCAGCGCCCTCCCTGCTGACCCATTGCTCGGGCCCCTCATAAAGCAGAAAGCGCCAGAGCTAGAGGGAGCCTCAGTCTCCCCCAGATCTGATGGGGCGTCTGAGGGCAGCTCAGCGTTATCTTAGTTTCAGGGCGACTCCAGCACCTGGTCAGTCACAGGCGTGGGTGGGTCATCCCAGCAGTGTCCCCAGGATATCTCCAGGACTGGCCCCCTTTCGTTCCTTAGTCCGATTGTGGAGTAGGGCTAAAGCATGGGATTCCCTAATCAAAGGGACCTGGGTGCGCATTTTTTTTCCTCGTGGGGGTTGTTGAGCCACACCTGGCAGTGTTCAGGGGTCACTCCTGGGGTTGCTCAGGGTACCCCATATCTGGTTCAGCAGCATGAAGGAAAAAACACCCTCCCCTCTGTCCTGTCGTTCTTGGGTGGGTGTCGGGCTGGATGGGGGGTGGGTCTGGGCACATTCTTCATATGCTTGGGGCTCAAAAGCATTTGGCAGAGCCTTTGATTTTCACTGGTTCTTGTGCATTCAGTGGCTTCTGGGAGTTGAGGGAGGTGGGCAGCTTCTCTTTCCTTTTTATTTATTTATTTTGCACTTTGGGTCACACCCAGCGAGGCATTGTGGTTACTCCTGGCTCTAAATTCAGCAAGCACTCCTAGTGGTGCTCGGAACCATAAGGGATGCCCAGAATTAAACCCAGGTTGGCCACCTTCAAAAGAAATGCTCATTTGTCTATGCTGTCACTCAGGGCCCAAGGTGTGGAGCTTTAAGGCAACTCAGGTTGCGGTCTGGAGGGGTGCAACAGGGTGGAGCTACAGTGGGTCTTGCAACCAAATATGCCATCTTAGCAGGAAGTAGCTTTGGCACTTCCAGAGTGTGCCCTAAACCCTCTAATAATGCAATTTAGGATCACTATTCGCCACCACACCCTCATTCATTTAAATGAATTAATTATTTAGTCCGTAGGAAGTATGACTGCAAGACTCAGTTACTTCTCCTGCCTTCGCACTCAGGGATCACTCCTGGCTGGGCTCAGGGCACTGTAGGGGATGCCAGGATTCAAACTTGGCATGGCCCAGTGCAAGACAAGCACCTCACCTGCTATACTGTGTCTCCAATCTCTTTCCACAGAAATTTCTCTTTTTTGGATTTTTAGGGTCACACCCAGCGATGCTCAGGGTTTACTCAGGCTTTGCATTCAAGAATCACTCCTGGAAGTGCTGGGGGACCATATGGGATTTCGGGAATCGAACCCGGATTGGCCGCATGGAAGGCGAACTCCCTACATGCTGTACCATCGTTCCGGCCCCAGAAATGTCTTCATTACTTAATTTATTTTAGCTTTTTTTGGCCACAGCAGCACTCAGTGCTCAGAGGTTACTCTTGGTTCTGAGTTCATGTATCATTTTTAGCAGTGCTGGAGTGGGTGAGCCTATGTTCTATTGCATATTGACCCCGGCTTAGCAGCTTGAAAGAAAAGCACCCTATCAACTTATTAGCTTTGCTAACCCTATGTGATTATATTTCCTCAGAAAAAAGAATTTCTGCCTCACCTGTCCAGATTCCAGGCATCCCCACTGTCCATCTCTCCAAGACCAGGGGTGTGCACTGCTGTTGAAGTGAGTACTTGCAGAAAGGGGTGTTCCAGGGACCAGCTGCAATAGGTTCTAAATATCTCACTTTTAGGGGTGGTGCAGTAGTACAGCCAGGAGGGCGTTTGTCTTTCTTGCAGTGACCAGAGTTATCCCTGCCACAACATCACTAGGTGATATTGTCCCCTGAGCATCACTAGGTATGACTCCAACCCTCCCACTCCAGAATTTGTCTTGACACATGAGCATTCTTTGAGCATCTTTTTGGGGTTGGAGTGTTTCTCCTGTCTTTCCCTCCACCCCCACTCCATTTGCTACAAACTTGGAGGTAGTCAGAGACTGTCCCCCTCTTGTGTCTGTGTGTCTGGGATGCAGGAGGAGCCATGCCAGGTCCCCCAAAGGTAAATCAGGTGCTCAACCCTCTGAGCTCCTCCCCTTGGGTGTATCTCACTACTTGGGGAGCAGATGAGGTGAGATTTGGGGCCACACCTGGCAGTGTTTGAGGTCTGTGCCCTGCTCTGTGCTCAGGGGACTAGTGGACACTGGATACCAGGGAAGGCCCTCTGGGCTTCCAGGTGGCTGGCATCTGCTTCAGTCTGGTGTGCTCTCTCTTGTTTATACCTTCATGGAAAGTTCATACACGTGAAATTTCTTGAGCCCTTTCAACAGATGGCTGTTAGGGGAAAATGAAGGAGTTGGAGGCTCTGAGCAAAATTATGCACTTTAAAATCTCGTTTGGGCTAAATTTAATTTTTCTTTTGTTTTTTTTTCTCTTTATTGTTTTTGGGACACAGCGGTAATGCTCAGGTGTTATTTCTGGCTTGGCACTCAGGAATCACTCCTGGCAGTGCTTGGGGGACTGTATGTGATGACAGGGACCGAAAATATGCCCTGCCAACTGTACTGTCACTCTGGTTCTAAGTGTAAGTTTTCATCCTCTTTTTCTTTTATAAAATCACATACCCCTAGGAGTAAAATCATAGTCTGAAAACCTGGCCTGTAAGCTCTGAGCATTTCTGAATGTAGTCCCAAAACAAAACAACAAACCCAGAGGACTGACCATTCAGAATATATTACTAGATTTCACGCCTCTTCTTTTGGCAGATAACTCCTCATTGCCTTTATTTGGGCAGGAGGGGGATTGGCTATGCGGTCATTAGCCAAACCCAGCAGCGCTCCGGGATCACTTCTTGGCAATTCAATTTGTGAAGCTAAGTCCTTTGCGTTCATGACAAGTGACCGCCCACTCACTGTCAGCTCATATGGTCATACCCTGTGGTTGCTGCCAAAAGGTACCTAACGGTACTCAGTGTGGTGCTGGGGTATGCAGGTCAGCCGTGTACAAGGCCAGTACCCTACCAAACTATAGTTCTGGCACCTAAATTTATTGATTTATTTTTGGTTGGCTTCACCCAATGGAGATTAGAGTTTACCCCGGCTCTGTTCTCATTGATAATGCTCGGTTTGGGGACCCTGTGAAGTGATAGGGATTGAACCCTGGTCAGCTATGTGCCAGACAAGCAACTCGTGGTCTGTGCTAACTCTGTAGACTTCATAAAAATGCTTTTATGCTAAGTCGAGAAAGTTGTGTTCTTTATTCTGATTAACTACACAATTCACTTTTTTTTTTTGCTTTTTGGATCACCCCCAGTTATGCACAGAGGTTATTCTTGGCTCATGCATTCAGGAATTACTCCTGGCTGTTCTTGGGACCATTTGGGATGCTGGGAATAAAACCTGCGTTGGTCATGTCCAAGGTAAACACCGTACCCGCTGTGCTATCACTCCAGCCCCCCAAAGTTCAATTTTTGTGTTTTGTGTTTGGATCACAGCCAGAAGTGCTCTGGGCTTACTCCTGACTCTGCACTCAGGAGTCAATCCAGGGGGGCCTGGGGTACCCTATGAGAAGTGGGGGTTTGAACAGGATTTACACGTTCACAGATGTTCCTGGTCTCTCCTCGCGGCTCTCTCTCACTGTCCACATTTGGTGCTCTCGAGCCACTTCTCCACCTTGGACAGCTGGTGCTTTGGACCGATGAAAGTAGAACGAGGACCAGGCTGGCTGCTGATTAGTTGCCGTTTATTCAGTCTCTTGTCTCTCCCATCTCTATCCAGCCCTCTCTCTAATTCGCTCTCCAATGCTCTCTGTGCCTCCTCTCCAATCTCCCCGGTCACTCTTACTCTCAGTGCTCAGCCTTCTCTCTAAGTCGCAACCGTGTCCTCTAACTCTGTGTCTCTTCTTCTCGCACTGTATCATTGTCATCCTGTTGTTCATCGATTGACTCAAGCAGGCCCCAGTAATGTCTCCTTCTTCCTACCCCTGAGATTTTAAGAAGTGCCACATTTGAGGCTCGCTCAGGGTCAGGAGAATGAGAACCATCGTTGTTACTGTGTTTTGGCATATTGAATACACCACGGGGAGTTTGCCAGACGCTGCAGTGTGGGCAGGATATTTCTGGTAGCCTGCCAGTTTTTCTAGAGTAACACTAGATAATAAGATTTTGTGTGGCCGTGCACTTCCCAAGGCACGGTTTTATAGTCTTTGGGTCTTGACCATTGGTGGGATTACACGGCACCAGGGACAGTTAGTGGGTGTAACACCTACAGAATGGAAGATGGGAGATCTGCGTGGAGGAGGCCCAGTCCCAATACGAGCAGCTTGGAGATCTAAGCCCTGGGTCCTGCACACCTGGGTTTCTCTGCCGGTTCCTTCATGTGTGAGGCTCGTCCAAACATCTGGAGAGTGGTCTTAAGCATGGCTGTGTCTCAAACCAGAGGTTTTCAGCTGCCGGGGCTCTGCTCGGGATGGGGAGGGAAACTGAACACACCCTTCTCCAAAAGGCACCAGTAAGACAGCCAGATGCGGAGGCAGGAGACTGTGCTGTTTTCTTCCACGAGCAGGGTTTTATAGTCTCTGGGTCTTGGCCATTCATGGGATTACACAGCACCGGGGGCAGTTGGTGGGTATAACGCCTACATACTGGAAGATAGGGGATCTGGGTGGAGGAGTCTCCTTCATTCCCCATGTCTTCCTGAAGCTGCTCTTTTTCTTCTCTCACCACGACCCCAATCCCTGCCTCCCCACAGGAAGTGCAATGAAAAATGGTTTTCCAGACTTCCCCATCACCTGTAGCCCACGAAGGAAAAGCAGCCCTGAAGGTGTGCTACTCCTCTCCTTAGACCAGCAACTTATTTCACATATTTAGTTTTACTTCCTAATGATTACCATTCTGTATGGACAAAGTAATAGACACTTTTAGGGTTGTGGGTGACTCTCCTGGGGACTTCTCACCACAGATTCAGACTACAGTGCTCAGGCCGATCAATCACTCCTAATCCCAGCAGCGTCCAAGTGTAGTTGTTACTTTTTGATTCATGACAGAATTTGTCCATGACCAGGCTCTTATAGATAAGCATTATGGTACTTTGTCCAGGCCCATTTCGATGCCAGGGTAGCTAGCTCACCACTTGCCCTGGGTCCATCTAGTCCTTCATCAGACCCTTCTTTTGGGGATCGAGAAGGTAAGGACAACTGAGGCTTCAGTCAAGAGAGCAGATGTCCAGGAGGTAATATTATCTGGAGACCATCAACTCTCAAGCTCAGGCTTATCTTTGTAACTGTCCTCCTGTATCCATACAAAAAGCAATTCCTCTGAAATAGCTAACCATGCAAAAGACATTAAGGAGAAGAGAAAGACAATATTTACAAGTCAAAGTCTGATCAGGAGACAAATGTAATTGAAAGGTTATGGGCAATCAACAAACATAAGCTCCTACCCGCCAGGGAGCAAGGGCAGACGACAATTATCCTACAATACCTGGTGATCCTCAGTGGTTTCTCCTGGCTCTGCACTCAGGCATTATTTCTGATGATGTTCCAGGAGACTCTAGAGATTCCTGGGGATTGAACCTAGGTTGGCCATGTGCAAGCAACACCCTCCCCAGATCTACAGTTGCTCTGGTCTCAGTTGGAGAGTTTAGATGCACGTAACTGCACAGAATGTCGTTTGAAAGGATGGAAGGGACGACTTGATGAAATCTTTTATAAGTGGGAATACGGGTCTGCTCCCAAGCTCCCCACATCCCAGCAGACCATTCCGTTTAACTGTGATTACTTACAAGGTTGGTCACATTCCTGGATCCCACCCACATCACTTTACTAATATTAGAGGTAAAAAAGGAAACATTTATGATTGGATAGAGCAAAATTCCATCCATCTATGAGTCATATGGTGCTCAGGGGACCATTTGGAATTCTGGACATTGTACCTAGATTGACTGCATACATCTTACTATACTAGCCTGATACTCTCAGATTGAAATCATGTTTCTGAAACTGCCTCCTGGGGTTTTCTTTGTAGCTGAGAGTCCACTGCTCGCGTGTTGTCAAGGGGTAGAATGTTGGCCGGACCTTGTTCTCTGATGTTCTTACCAGCCTTTGCTCCCGTTCCATGTCTCCAGCTCTCTGGGTTTCTACTAGGCCAGTTCCTCTCTTAACCCCCAGGGCTGGGTTCAGAGTCATTGCTTTCATCCCCATCTGGATTTATTACTTCCCCAAGAATCTCATTGTCCCGTACCCTACCAGCTACCTACCTGCAGAGCTTGATTTCTTTTGACATGATAACTCTTGTGGCATAGACTAATAATTGGAATGCTCTGTTCTACATGGATGCAGCCAGCCCTGGTGGAATGTTTCTTCCTGCACACTTTGATAAAGGCTCAAGTGAGCAATTTGGCCCTCATCCCCCCAGGGATGCCGAGACAGGTGGGAAGTCTTCTGAGGGTGATCAGAAGATCACTCTTCCCATGTCCTCAGCACCATCACTTTCCCATAGAAGCCCGTATTGGACATATTGGACATTGGACATATTGGACATATTGGACATTGGACATCTGAGAGGGGCAAAGGAATCGAACTCGGGTCGGCCTTGTTGGCTGCGTGCAAGGCAAACGCCCTACCGCTGTGCTATCGCTCAGCACATCTTAGTATGCACAGAAAAAGTCACACTGGAAAGAAACCACATGCGTATACGGAGTGGAAAGTCTTTGCTTATTCCACAAGCCTTAGTAAACAGAAAAACTCACACTGGAGAGATAATTTATACTTGTGAGCAAAGTCGGAGGCATTTGCTTATTCCTGAAATCTTAGTTTTTATAATTTCTGTTTCGTAGAAAACCCTTATATATGTGAGGTAGGTGGAAAGGCCTTTCATTTCCTCTCTGGTCTTTCTGAGCATGGGAAAGTTCATACAGGGGAATGAAACACTATTCGTGTCACTACTGTGGAGGGTCTTCACTTACTATTCAAACTTTTCTGTCCATAAGAAAACACACATTGCAGTGAATCTCTCTCTCTCTCTCTCTCTCTCTCTCTATATATATATATATATATATATATATGTATATATATATGTAAGGAGTGTGGCAAGGCATTTGCGTATTTTGCAATCCTTTTGAGGCACTGAAATTTTCATACTGGAGACAAACCTTATGTTTGTAAAGACTTTGGCAAAGCCTTCACTTCCTCCTAACTCCTTATTAAACATAGGAAAATTCATACTCGAAGAAAACATATGTAGTGGTGTGGGAAGATTTTTACTCAATCCTCAAGCTTTGCTGTGTGAGAAAAATTTATCCTGGATTGAGGCCTTATATATGGAAGGACTGCAGGAAGATTTTGATGCAATTGGCAAAGCTTTCTGAACAGGAAAATTCACAGTGGAGAGAAACCTCATAAGTATAAGGAATGTGGAAAGGTGTTCAGTTTGTCTTCAGCCCTTACTGCACATGTGAAAAGTTATTTTGCAGTGAAACCTTATATCTGTCAGGAGTGTGGGAAGGACTTTCCTGGATCCTCGGTCCTTATGCATAGGAGAATTCACAATGGAGAAAAGCTATATATAACTATACATATTTATATATATGTAAGAATCTATATATTTATGTAAGAACGTTGAAAGCGCATTATTCGCACCTGCGACTTTAAAGAGAATCCTGGAGAAAATCCTGTCGGTAAGGAATATAGGAAGGCCTTCATGTTCCCTCAAGCTTTAGTAAATATAAAAGTTATGCTGGATCAGTCACTTCCATGATAACAATGGCCGGCGTCAGAACAGGGCCCTGAGGTAAAATAATTTTAGTTTCAACAAGTGGGTGGGGATTGATAAAAAGTACAATAAGGAAGGAAATAATCCTGTTATGTGTGAAAGCTTCCTGTGATTGATACTAGTACCGTAAGTGAAAGGTACTTGCTGATTATCACCTGCACCATGGTTATGACAATGTCCTCGCATGTGCACTTCCCAGTATGTTAACTGGTAAATAATGATTCTTAGTGTTATCACTAAGCAAGGTGGAAGGAATTAAATAAGAAGTAAATAGGTACAAACATTGCATTTTTCTGGGTACTGTCAAGACTCACCATGGTTTCATTCTTTGCTGTGACTCTGACTTGGCTCAGAGGCCCTGGTTTGCAGAGGATCATGGCAGAGATCAATCAGGATGCTGTGGTGAGCCCTTTTGACGTTGGATAGACAGCCACACCTCCATTCTTCAGGTCCTTCTGTGTTCTGTTCTGAGAGTCACATCCCTCCGTGCTGTCCATAATTTGTGTCCAGGTCAGCCACATGCAAGGAAGTACTTCACACGCTGTAGCATATCTGCACTCATTGTGTTCAGTTTTCCAGTTGATTTACACAAACATTGAGGGTAAATGTTTCGAGACTTACACTTTGGAAGCAGTAAAATCCTAACAATCTATTATACACCAAAATGGGACCATATAGATCCAGATGATTGAACCTGGGTCAGCTGCGTACAAGGCAAACGCCCTTGCACTGTGCTTTCGCTCCAGCCAACCAGCCGTACACATTTACCTGCATTTTCCTACTTGTTCTCTGCGCAGCTGGTATCTGGCCCTTTAAGGCTGCTTGCAGAAGTGGAAGTGATGTCACAGCAGGGCATTTAGGTGTTTGCTTGCAAGAGTCTGGATCAGGCCTTCATTTATTATGCAGGTGAAGGGAGAAGAGTATGTCCCGAGTGGAAGGGGTCTGTGAAGGTTGTTTTCATGGCAGGACACTAGCAGCCTCCAGTCAGCGCCCCGCCCTGCACCTCCCAGTCTCTTCACTGTGAGGGGCGGGGCCAAGCCAGCTCTAAGGACACTTTTAAGCTTTTTCAACCAATATCCAGGTGGTTCCTGAGGCACGCCAGGGTTTTTTTGGGGACGCAGAACTTTGGTGAGTGCAGTGGGGGCTGTACCATCGCGCAGGGGTCGCTGTGTGAGTGCGTGGTTCTGGGGATCCCCTACTGCCACAGTCGCCTTCAGCTCCACCATGGGGCAGTGGCGGTTGGGTGTAGGGTGAGCACAGGGGTTGCAGAGCGTCGGGGCTGGGCCGTTCTGACCACCCCCCAGCATGGGACTGCTCTGGGCCTTGTCCTGGACACTTTGACCCGGACCTCACAGCTGTAGAACCTGCAAATTCTCTTAGAGGACCGGAGAGATAGCTCAGCGGTTACGGCATTTGCTTTGCATCTGGCCCACCCAAGTTTAATCTCGGAGCTCCACCAGGATGGGTGCCTGATTGCAGAGTCAGAAGTTTCTCATCCATATCACCGGTGGTGCCTCCAAAACTAAAATGACTGTTCATCATTGAGGGGCAGGGGGGCAGCTCCCCAATGACTAATGACACTGTAGCTCTCGGTCACTATTCATTAGTAGCCTTGATTTCCAGACCATCCCTTGGGCGTGGTTCTAGGGGTGGTTGCAGTTTGCAAATGAAAATTTACTTTGGGGCTATTTTTTGTTGTATTTTGGGCACATATGTGGAATCTCAGGGCTTACTTCAGGAGCAGCGCTCTAGAATTTTTTTAAAGTTCTTTCTGGGTCATGTGAGATGCCAAATACCGATCTGGATCAGCATGGGAAGCGCCCCTCCGAGGTTATTATCTCTGACTCCACATTGTTGTTTTGTCTGAGGTAGAATTTCTTTATCCTAAAATCAGCTTGAAAATTGCACCCCGACTCTTCATCTCTCCCTGATCAGGCAAAACCCAGCTATTACACTGAGTACTGAGAGTTGTGTTCAAATAATGTCTGGGCATGCGCTGTGTGTCTTTGGTGGCCATGATTGGTCTCCCCACCCTGGCCGGTGAAGGGTGACAGAGGATCGAAGAAGGAAACGGGCCAGGCTCTTGGTGATCTGCTGGATATTGACCCAAAGTGTTTTAGGCTTCATCTATGAATTGCCCCTTTTCCTCCTCCCAGAGAAGCTTATCAGGTCCTTGCTAACATCCCTAATTTAAAGTTTATCTTTAACCTTTCCTTTATGTTTTACCTCTCGTTGTCTCAGTTCCCCAAGTCAGTCTTGATTACTTATAAGCCAAAACTTTCTGGTAATTCTCAACTTTGTATTTGTACTGCTTTGTAGTTGAAATGCTGTGTATTTGTACCTGCTTTTCTATTTCCCCTATAGATTATTTCTGTTTTTACTATACAGAATGTTCTTTGGTTAAACAGAGTAAGACCATCAATGCTATTCTCCTAATATTTGGGAGTTGATTGACTCTGAAGTCATTTACTCCTGGGCATAATTGCTTGGTCATAATTACTTGACTCGGGCTTCAGTTGCTGTAGTTCTTAACACCCCAACAGGGAGGTTCTGCCGTGGAACTTGTATGGACCCGGGGCAAATGGCAAAACCACCAGAGCTTCGAAATGGCACATTCTAGAAAGCACGTGTGCATGGTCTTGATGCAAACTGTTACAACGCTAGAGACAGGATCCCCATGGGGAAGGTCAAGGTGAACTGGCCTGAAGACTTAGTCTGGAATTTACAGTAAAAGCCTTGCTTGGTCTCAGAGCCCAGAGAAGTAAGTGTTAAAAGCCTTCTTTGCTCTGGGGGCTGGAGAGATAGCACAATGGGTAGGGTGTTTGCCTTGCAGGCGGGTTCGATTCCCAGCATACCATATGGTACCCTAAGCAACGCCAGGCGTAACTCCTGTGTGCAGAGCCAGGAGTAACCCCTTGTATCACAGGGTGTGACCCAAAAGAGCAAAAAAAAAAAGCCTTATTTGCTATCAAAGCCCAGAGAACTAAGTGTTGGGATCTTTGCCTCTTACTGTGTTTATCCAAACAACTACAAGTGTTGATAACTTATACAACTAGAGGAAAAGATAAAAGCAACGTAGATTTCCCTGGGAGACAGAGTGACTCCTTGGGTGAATCTCCCCATGAGAATTTCCTCTGCCAAATGTTTATCTGCGTAAATGATCAGTTACTCCTATGTTATGGTGCTTACCTGTCCCTTTTTGATGCCAGAGTATCTCACAGCTATCCTGGGTCCATCCAGTCTCTTTCTTTTGCAGTGCTAAGAACAAAGGGCATCTGAGGCTTAAGTCTCATAAACATGACAATGCCCAAGAGTATATAGTATCTGCAGTCAATTAACTCTGAAGTTACAAAAGCATAGTATTTCCTTCCTTTATCTATACAAAGCTGAGGGTTGGGGGCATGGCCATCCCAATCCTCCCAGCGCAATCCTCCCAACCTGGGACTGCACTGGTCCTTGTTCAGGAGCAAAAAAGGATATTTGTCTAAAGTAAACTGTAGAGGATATAAAGGAAAGAGAAAGTCAACATTTCACTTCCAAATACAAAATCCAGAGATCTCTGAAGAATCTGACTTTACAATTCACAGGTTGTGGTTATGGGAAATGGGTGATTGACGTGTAGTGGAAGCAGAGCACAGGGAAGTTAAAGATGAATACTAAGGAAATGGGAAAGTAAACTGTAGAGGATATAAAGGAAAGAGAAAGTCAAAATTTCACTTCCAAATACAAAATCCAGAGATCTCTGAAGAATCTGACTTTACAATTCACAGGTTGTGGTTATGGGAAATGGGTGATTGACGTGTAGTGGAAGCAGAGCACAGGGAAGTTAAAGATGAATACTAAGGAAATGGGAGTGATTGGGATGGGTGTTACTCAGTAAGCCTCAGCTCCTTGTAGCAGAGGAGAAATGATGAACCAATGTTAAAGCTACATTGTTTAGAACTAGAATCCAACCAGGGTAAAGGGTTTTGTTTTTTTAAGCAAGAAAGTTCTGGTTTTCCAGCAGTAAGGACATTTGCTCAGGAATCCCACTGGGTGTGCTAGGAGCACATTTACTTAGGGCCGGAGCCATAGTACAGTGAGTAAGGACGTAACCATCCAAGCAATCGACCCAGGTTCTATCCCCTGCATCCCATATGGTCTGTCCCAGATTGATTCCTGCGGGTAGAGCTAGGAGTAAGCCCTGAATCTGCCGGTTGTGGCCACGAAACAAAAATCACACAAAGTCACACTTATATATACACATACACATGCATGAACAATGGTGAAAGAACTATAGGGATACAGGAGAAAGTGTGACTTTCTGTAGCAGGGATAGATCAAAAATAGGGGATTTTTTTTCTTTTTTTTGGATCACACCTGGCAATGCACAGGGATTACTCCTGGCTTTGCACTCAGGAGTTACTACTGGCAATGCTCAGGGGACCATATGGGATGCTGGGAATCGAACCCTGGGTGGCCGTGTGCAAGGCAAATGCCCTACCCGCTGGGCTATCTCTCCAGCCCCAAGTATAGTGGATTTTTAAGGACGAGAAATTTGACTCTTTTAGTGTTTCACTCTCAAATTTGCCTTTGTACATCATTTTTCCCCCCTTCGGTAGAATTTGCCTTTTTTCTTGTTATATTTTTCACCACAGCCTACAGTGCTCAGTGTTTACTCTTGTCTCTGAGCTCAGGGATCATTTGACAAGAGTCAGGGTAACATTCTGTGTTTAGATATCATTGGTTCGATGTTAGTTGACAATGCAGGATCAGGGGACTTCTCCTTACCCCCAGGCCCCCAGTGTGTGACCGACCAGTCCAGCATTTGCCTCTCCACTCCTTTATTCGAGTCTACCCCCCTTGCAGCACAGATTCACCTGGGTGGCAAAAAGGTTCTCAGTGCCTAGACTCTGGCTCTTTAAGTTACCTAATGGAAACGGAAGTGATGTCATAAGTGATGTCATAAATGTCATGGTTCATTTTCCATCCCTGACTCAGACACTGGGGCTGTTGCTCACTTGGCAAAGGACAAGTAAATTTGCGCCCCATCCTGGAAGGGGGACTCTGAAGAAGGATTTAGTTGCAGGACTCAAGCAACGTCGTGTGAGCACCCCGCGCCTTCCCGTTTCCACACTCTGAGCCGAGGGGCCGAGCCAACTTGGGGAGCAGTTTTGCTCTGGATTTTCACTTGTTCGCCAACATCCAGGTGGATCGTGAGGTGTGATGGAGGTTTTAGGGAGACGCAGAGCTTTGGGGGTGCGGTGGGGGCTGTCTCAGGGTTCAGGAGTGACAGTTGTGAGTTCGTGATTCTGGGGTGCCTCTTTCGCCACTATCGTCTCCAGCTCTGGGATGGGGCAACAGTGGTGAATGCGAGAATCATCCGAGGGCTTGGCTGTTCCAACCGTCCCAGCAGTCCTATGTTTCAACCATCAGTCCTAAGCTCGCTTCTTTAGAATCTCCAGATTTGAGGGGCAGAGCTTCAGCCCCTTCACCTAATGGCAGGAGACCTGTTGCTGGTCATCTTCATTGTCTGCCGTGAGAGCCCTGGTCAGGCAGGGGTGGGGGAAGGGGACTTGCTGGTGGCTGCGATTTGCCAATGAAAATGTATTTGGGGGGCTATTTTTGGTTCTTTAGATTAAGGGGGGGAGAGGGCACATACACAGAGATGCTCATGACTTACTCGAGTCTCTAAGCTCAGGTATTATCCCTGGCTCTGCTAGGGGCCATATGGGATACAGAGGATTGATGGGTTCATCTAGTCAAGCACCCAACTCACATTATTGCCTTCTAACCACAATACTGGTGTATCTTTTTCTGGTTCATGAATTTCAGCTCCCTAACATCAAGCTGCAAAGCACCCCTGACTCCTCATCTCTCCCTGAGCAGACGACACCTGCATTTGTGGGTAATACGGAGGTCCCCAGGACAGAGTGCCCAGGTGCATATCCTTGTCCACCCTGCAAGAGAGTGTCGAAGGTTTGTCCACTCTAAGTCACATGGTGGAGCCACATTCCAGGCTACGGTTCCCAGGGGGCAACACTGCTGCCAGCCTATTTGGGAGCTCCTGGGCTGAGAATTGGCCCCTAGCAGGGCCTACAGGGACTTTCCTGTGGGAGCCAGAGAGGAATCCGGGGATTAGAGAAGGCTGTCTTTTCCTCCCCTGTAGCCTGGGCCCAGGCTCCTCTCCTGAAGTGCAGCACAGATGCCAACAAAATTTGCATCCCCAGTGGAGACAGGAGCTTCTGCCATTGTCTCCCAGAGGTGGAATTGTGAGGCTGTGCGGGAGGGTGTGGCTGGTCTGAGCTCAGGAGTGGGAGGAGGTGCTCCTCTCTGGTGCTCACTGTTCTGACTTTCCAGGTCTTTGCGGAGAGCCTCCTGCTGATCCTCAGAACAACAGTGACAGGAGAAGATGGTGACACGGCTTCTGGTAAACCGTCCCCAGGTAGGAGTAGACGGATAGAATGACATGAGGTAGTACCAGGAGTGCCCAGGCTTCCTTTGACACTGTTTTGAGTTTCTTTTGGACGGATTCCAAGATGAGACTTCCGATCGGACTGTCCCATTCTGCTGTTTGAAGCTGCTTTTGTGTATGTTTGTTTTGTTCTATTTGGCTTTGGGGCTGACCCAGTGGTGCATGAGGAGTACTCAAAGCTCAGTGCTCAATGCTGATTCCTGACAGGTCTAGGTGACCAATGGGATGCTGGAGGTCCAAAGGTTTCATCTTGGGTTTTCTGTTTTATGTGGGGTGGCAGAGCAAGGATTCTCGCAATCATTCCTTGCGCTGCACTCTGGCATTGCCCCTGGCAGTGCTTGTGGGACCATATGGGATGTTGGGGATCACTAGTACTATGTGATGTCCCCGGAACAGCTGTCCTGTTATGCCAACCTGCTGCTTTGGTTTCTTTTGCATTGTTTTTGTCATCAGATGTCCTCTTGACTCTGTGCTCTGGATTCACAACTGACTGGCCTCAGAGCACCCTGGGGTGTGCTGGCCCCGTTTTCGCCCTGGCAACTACAGTGACTTGGGCCCCCAGACTTGCTTTTCTCCTGTTTTTTCCTCCCTACGTTGGAGAGACTACCTTCTCAGTCATATAGTCTTACGTTCACATAATCTTGTGTGTGGATTTCTGGGCATGCGCCATTCCCAAGGAGACAGAGCCAAGTATCTCTGAAGCCAGTAGCGATGTTAGGGTCCAGAAACTTCTCTACCATCTTTGAGCTGGATTTGGGGTGGTCCTGAGCAGAGAGTTCCTACAGGCACATATGCCATGCACTGCTCTGAGTAGTTGTCTATATGGCGGCAAAATTCTCAATCCTACTGGTCATGAGCTCTGGGGGTGCAGCAGTGAGCGTGCAGTGGTTTTTGCTTCACCCAGTGATAGTCTTTTGGATCGTAGAAGTCTGTGTTCAGGTGATCCTCCCTACAGTGCTGACTGGACCAGTGGTGCTTGAATTGGCCCTGGGGTTACCAGGAAAGTCAGATACATCCAAGAACCTTCTGTATAATGTCCTCTCACTTTAGTAGATCCAGCTGCCTTATGTGATTTCTGGGGCCCGTCAGTCATGCGTGTGCATGGAGGCTGGTTCATTCAGAGCGGAGAGGCTCAGCGACAATATAGGACCCTGGGTCCTGGCCTCACAGTAGTGGCAATGAGGCTAAGATAGACTCTGACTCCCACCCTCTCCGTGTGCTGACTCAGGACGCAGTGACCTTCCATGACGTGGCTGTGAACTTCACCCCGGAGGAATGGTCATGCCTGGAGGCCTCTCAGCGGAAGCTCTACAGGGACGTGATGCTGGAGACCTACCAGCATCTGCAGGCTGTCGGTGAGAGCAGTGTGGAGCCAACTGTGTCTGAACAGACCCGCGTGGGCTCCCTGGGGTTGGGCGGCAACTGTTGTCCAACAGTAGCTCTGTGACGGGCTGGGATGTTGGACAGCCGTGCAGTAGCTGTTCCCTCCCTCGTTTTTTTTTTAGGGTTCACCTGTGGATACTCAGGGCTTACTCTCAGCCTTGTCCTCAGGAATTACTCTTGTGGGGTCGCCAGATCCTATGGGGTGATTCATATCAACCCGTTTCGACTCTGTCCATGGGAAGATCCCTATCTGCCCAGTTACCGCTCAGGTCTCTTTAAATAGTTACATCCATTGGTCAATCAATTTACGTTGTGTACGACACGAACTTTTGTGTGTTTAATTGGTTTTGCTGTTGCCTTTGTTTTGGGGCACAGTCCACAGTTCTCCTGGCTCTGTGCTAAAGGATGACTCCTAAGAGTGCTCAGGGGCCATGGGGTACCGTGGACTGAAACCCCTTAGCAACTTAAAATGTTGGTGCCTCATCCCCAGTACTATTCATCCTGGCTCTCAAGTCAGAGGGTTTTTTCTTTCTCTTTTTTTTCCTTATGGATAGGGATTATTCCTGCCTGTGTATTCAGGATCCACATGTGGCCTTGCTCCAAGACCATATGGGCTGCCTCGGATAAAACCCACATGTGTGTGCAGCGCTTCTGTCCTATGTGCTGTACTCTCTCTCTCCCACCACAGGGGATTTGATATCTTGTCTCTCAAATCATTAGACGCTGCCCTATTTCAGTGCTTGAATTTACTTCTTTTTTTAATTTTTAAAATTTTTTTTTGTAGGAGTACTGCTATTTATTCAGCCACTGATTAGCTGATTGAATTGTGCATGAACTCCACCTTACTTTTTTTTCCCATTTTTTATAATTTTATTTATTGAATCACCGTGAGAGCAGTTACAAAGCTTTTGGGTCTAAGTCTCAGTCATACAATGAAACACCCGTACCTTCACCAGTGCCTATTCTCCACCACCAAAAATCCCAGTATACCCCCATCCCACACCCTCCCCCTGCCTGTGGGGCAGATGATTTCCACATTACTCTCTCTCTACTTTGATCACATTCACTATTTCGACACCAGACCCACCATTATTTGAGATTTTACCCCAACACTCAGATCTGCTAAAAAGGCAACAATAGACAATTTGTGTTCTATTGCTGGTTATGAATAACATATGATGTTGTGTGGCTGCAGTAGGGCCATGTGGTTTTGAAATTCTGAAATTTTAGCACTTAAATCTGGAGGGATTTCTGCCAAAAGCCACTGGGTTTCTAGATCTGCTCCTGAGTCTCTGGGATCATGGCCATTGAGCAGCTTGAGGCCGTTCATGGGCGATGACTTGGGGTCTTGTTGGGGTGGGGAGGACAGGTCCGGCTCCCGCCACCCCACCCCCCCCCCCCCCATCCCGTGAGGCCCAACAAGTTTCGTCACTGCGGGCCCAAGCCTGACTGTCCAATGACTTCTGGAGGATGACAGCCACCAAGTCACCAAGAGGGAGCAGGCAGATGGACAGCACCCATTCCCCCCTGGGGTGGCCCGGCGACAGCATCCTACTGCGGGGTCTGGACACATTTCTGCCAAAAGCCGTTGGGTTTCGAGATTTGTTTCTGAGTCTCTGGGATCAAGGCCGTTGAGCAGCTTGATCAGGAGCCAGAGAGGCCGTTCATGGGCGATGACTTGGGGTCTCGTTGGGGTGGGGAGGACAGGCCCGGCTCCACCCCCCCATCCCGTGAGGCCCAACAAGTTTCGTCACTGCGGGCCCAAGCCTGACTGTCCAATGGCCTCTGGAGGATGACAGCCACCAAGTCGCCAAGAGGGAGCAGGTGGAGGGACAACACCCTTTCCTCCCTGGGGTGGCCCAGCGACAGTAACGTACTGTAGAGTCCGGATGCATTTCTGCCAAAAGCCACTGGGTTTTGAGATTTGTTTCTGAGTCTCTGGGATCATGGCCATTAAGCAGCTTGATCAGGAGCCAGAGAGGCCATTCGTGGGCGATGACTTGGGGTCTCGTTGGGGTGGGGAGGACAAGCCCGGCTTCACCCTCATCCCGTGAGGCCCTGTGTGTCTCGTCACTGAGGGCCCAAATGTGACTATCCAGTGGCCTCAGACGGATGGCGACCACTGGGCTGCCAGGGGGAACAGGCCAAGGCACGAAACCTATTCCCACCTGGGTTGGCCCAGCACCGGTAGCCTACTGCAGAGACCAGACGCATTTCTACCTAAAGCCACTGGGTTCTGAGATTCGTTTCTGAGTCTCTGGGATCATGTCCATTAAGCAGTTCAATCAGGAACCAAAGAGGCCTTGCCTCCAATTATATAGCTGAGCCGGAGGTGGTTTGTGGGTGTGTTTCCCACATACCTAATTTTTGGCCGTTTACTTTCTTGGTAAACTTTGCCCCAAGTTTTTGGGGTCTGGCCGAAGGCATAGCAGCAATTTTGGGGTATCTGGAAGTCTGAAGACGCCATGAGGCTGCTGATGCACTCGCCTCACAGGTACAGATTGACCTGCTGGCGGCACCATACCCCCTTGAATTTACTTCTATTGGTTCTTGTGAGACTTCAGCAGGACTAAGGGTTTGCTCCTGGACTCTGCACTCAGAGATCACTCCTGGCTGCCATGAGGGACCCTAGGTGATATTGGGTATCACAACTGGATTGTCCGTGAGAAACTCCTCCTGTGATCTCTTTCTGGATACATTTTTTTAGCTGAAAAAAAAAAATAAGGGTCTCCTTGAAATTAACCCCTTATCAGATGTGTAGTTGGTGAATATCCCTTCCCATTCTGTAGACTGTCTTTGTCTTTTGGTCACTGTTTCTTTTGAGGTGCAGAAGGAAATGCGCACTGGTGGAGGGATGGGTGTTTGATCATTGTATAATTGAAACCCAAGCACAAAAATGTGTAAGTCTGCAACTGTACCTCATGATGTCTCACAATTAAAAAAACTAAATTAATAATAAAAAAAAATAAGGGTCTCTTGCCACCCTTGGCTATTTCCAGATTTATTATGCACTTAGTTTTACTGAAATTCGTGATGAGTTCATGAGGGGCTCAGGAAACTCCATGTGCTGCTGGGCCTAGAAAAACAGTACAGGGAGGAAAGTGATTTTCTTGCAAGCGGCGCACATGGGTTAAATCCCCGGCATCCCATGTCATCCCCGAGCACCAGCAGCAGTGATTTCTGAATACAGAGTCAGGAGTCACCCCTGATCATTGCCAGGTGAGACCCCAAACAAGACAAAAACCAACAACACATTGTGCTGATCAACCCCCTGTCAGCCATACACAAGGCCAGGTCTAGAGTATTTGCGGTATTATCTTGGGTCTTAACTCTCGAATAACTAGAAATATGTGGCATTTTGGAAATGGTCATTCTGTTCATGTCTTTCATATATTTGCCAAGTTATATCAGGAAAACATGGGCATTTACCTGTCAGCTTTTCCCTGTCACTTATCCATGCCTCTGTCTCTGTCGGGGCAGGGCACTCTGGGATGAAGCCTGCGGTGATCTCCTGGCTGGAAGGAGGATCCCTGAGGTCGGGGAGGAGAGACATGTGTGCGGGTGAGTGTCTGAGGACCCTTCCTGGCTAAGGTTCTGTGCAGTGTATGGGTGCCCTGAGCATGTATGAAACACGCTGCTGAGACTGGGGCCTTGGTCTCCTGGATTCTTGGGTCTGTGCCGCACTCACGCTGCTCTTCATTCCCCTGGACTGTCAATCACAGAATGATCCTGTAATTTGCTTCCATGGCTTTCGAATAAATAAGACCATAACAGAGCTAGTTTGGATCTGAACGATACTACAGCAGGGAGTGCCTTGCACCGCCTGAAGATGACCTGTTCAATAATTTGTTCAATAGCCTGGTTCCCCGAACATTACCAGATCTGCTCAAAAACAAATCCTAGTGTAGAATTGCCAAGATCCTCACAGTTTTCCACTATCCGAATCTTTTCTTTAGTGTGGGACTCTTTGGACTTTGAGAACCACAGAGATGTACTCTTAACTACATGGCATCATTTTGCTACAATTTTTTGACAAGTGCTTGAATTGCATGTTTTGTTCAGTTTCAGAACTGAAACCGCGACTTCAGGATTTGGCATTACAGCACTATGATTTGGGAATGGGGTCAGCAAGTACGAGTGAGTTGGTAAGATTCGCTAATTGAGAATAAATATTATTATGCCAGCAGGAGTGGACCAAGTATGTGATTGTTAAGGTGGAAGGCTGGGAATGGCAGGGAGGAATTCCAAAGCCTGAGGCTTGGAGTAGAGGACCCTTATCTTCATTAGGCGCTGAAATCAACCATGTATAAAAATACTGTGCATTTTGATTTGCTTGACAGTGGTAGTTGTTTAGAAAGCTAATTTGTGCGCCCTAGAGATGGTGCAGTGAGAAATATATTTGCTTTGTACAGGGATGGATGGTCCTTACCCAGCACGCCTTATAGGCACCATAGACCCACAGAACTGAACCTAGTCACTGCATGGTGTGCCCCTCCACCCACACAACCCCCAATAAATAGAAATTACAAAACAGAAAAAACAAAAAACTTCATTGATCCTGAAAGGCATCACTTGTGGTGAGAGCTTTGCAATGGCCATGTGGTCTGTCTCAGCTGTGTGACGATGCAGAGTTGTCTTCACCCCTGCATCACAGATTCCACACTAATTTTTAACAAAACCCACCTGAGGTTGTACTTCACTTTCTCTTGAAATGGATGCGTCCGTTTTCTATAGAAGGAATTGTTTCCAGTTGTATTCCTTCATTAATTTAAGGGGGGGGGCGGAAGTCACAGCATTTACTGACTCTGCATCCATCAATTTTGTGTGTCCAACTTACAGTAACATGAAGTTATTCTGTAGTAAGACAATTCATATGTTGGTAATTGCATTTGTGTGGTGCATATGTGTGAAACCACATCTGAAGGGCTTAGTTTTTTGACAGGAAGACTCAGTGAACAAGTCAATAATTAGAATCCTCTGTTGTTCCACAGGAAATCTGCCACCCCGAGTGGAATGTCTCTGATCCTGCACTGTGTGACAATGTCTTGAGTGAGCAATCCTGCCCTCAGCCCCATGAGGACTCCGAGACAGGCGGGATGTCTTCTGAGGGTGATCAGAATGGTGAGAGCTACCTCACTCAGAAGAAGCCCTCTGCTGGAAAAAGTTCCTTGGAGTGTGTTATTCTCAGTTCACAGGCACAAAATCCCCCAGCGCGGCAGCTGCTAGGGAGAGGAGCACTGTTTATAGTGAGTCCGTCACAGCAACATACCTTCAACCACAGTCACCGTGAGCAGAACCCATCTACATGTCAGGAATGTGGGGGAACCTCCCCTTGTTCTCAGCACTGTGGTGTTCCCTTAGAAAACCACAGTGGACAGAATCCCCAGAAAAGTCAGTCCCAAGAACAAAGTGTGAGTCAAGGCTTACTCCATCATGACCATATGATTATAAATTCAGGAGCGAAACCTTTTGCATGTGAAGCATGTGGGAAGGCCTTCGATCAATCATCACATCTTATTATGCACAGGAGAATTCATACAGGAGAGAAACCTCATGAATGTCAGACATGTGGGAACGCCTTTATTCACACCTCTAGTCTTAAGAGACATATGAAAACTCATAGTGGAGAGAAGCCTTATATATGTCAGGAGTGTGGTAATGCCTTTACTCAATCCTCAGGCCTCAGTATACATAGGAGAATTCACACTGGAGAGAAACCGTATATATGTAAAGAATGTGAGAAGACTTTTGCTGTAGCCTCAAGTCTTAGTGTACATAGAATTCACACTGGAGAGAAACCGTATATATGTAAGGAATGTGGAAAGACCTTTACTAGAGCCTCAAAACTTACTGTACATAGAAGAATTCACACTGGAGAGAAACCGTATATATGTAAGGAATGTGGGAAGCAGTTTGCTGAATCCGCAAGACTTAGTGTACATAGGAGAATTCACACTGGAGAGAAACCGTATATATGTAAGGAATGTGGAAAGACCTTTACTAGAGCCTCAAATCTTACTGTACATAGAAGAATTCACACTGGAGAGAAACCGTATATATGTAAGGAATGTGGGAAGGCCTTTTCTACAGCCTCAAGACTTAGTCTACATAGGAAAATTCACACAGGAGAGAAACCATATATATGTAAGGAATGTGGAAAGGCCTTTGCTGTAGCCTCAAGACTTAGTGAACATAGGAAAATTCACACTGGAGTTAGACCATATATATGTAAGGAATGTGGGAAGTCCTTTGCTGATGCCTCAAGCCTTAGGGTACATAGGAGAGTTCACACTGGAGAGAAACCTTATATATGTAAGGAATGTGGCAAGGCCTTTGCTCTAGCCTCAAAACTTAGTGTACATAGGAAAATCCACACTGGAGTGAAACCATATATATGTAAGGAATGTGGGAAGTCCTTTGCTGATGCCTCAAGCCTTAGGGCACATAGGAGAGTTCACACTGGAGAGAAACCTTATATATGTAAGGAATGTGGGAAGGCCTTTGCTACATCCTCAAAACTTACTGTACATAGGAGAATTCACACTGGAGAGAAACCGTATATATGTAAGGAATGTGGAAAGGCCTTTGCTGAAGCCTCAACCCTTCGTGTACATAGGAGAATTCACACTGGAGAGAAACCGTATATATGTAAGGAATGTGGGAAGGCCTTTACTACATCCTCAAAACTTACTCTACATAGGAGAATTCACACTGGAGAGAAACCGTATATATGTAAGGAATGTGGGAAGGCCTTTGCTGGACCCTCAACACTTTGTGAACATAGGAAAATTCACACTGGAGAGAAACCATATATATGTAAGGAATGTGGGAAGGCCTTTGCTGTAGCCTCAAGACTTACTGCACATATGAAAATTCATCTCAGAGGGAAACCTCATCAGTGTCAGACATGTGGGAAGGCATTCACACGGTTCTCTTCCCTTACTCTACACATGAGAATTCATAATGGAGATAAGTCTTAGATATGTCTGGAATGCGGAAAGGCCTTTACTTCATCCTCACAATTGACTGTACAGAGGAGAATTCACAGTGGAGAGAAACCGTATCTATGTAAGGAATGTGGCAAGTCCTTTGCTGAAGCCTCAAGCCTTAGTGTACATTGGAGAATTCACTGGAGAGAAACTGTATATGTAAGAAATGTGGAAGGCCTCAGATTTAGTGTACATAGGAGCATTCACGCCAGAGAAAAACCTTTTATATGCGAGAAATGTGGGAACGCTTTCTGCCATTCTGAATCCTTGCTAAGTACAGGAATATTCACAGTGGAGGGAAGCTTTATCAGTGTCAGTCTTTTGGGAAGTCGTTCATTTGGTGCTGTTCTCTTACTCAGTATGTGAGAGTTCATACTGGAGACAAACTGCATATATGTCAGGAATGTGGGAAGGGCTTCATGTACCCCTCACACCTTAATAAACATATAAAAGTTCATACTGGATGATTTGATCCCTTAATAACAGTCTGTAAGGACAGAACAGTACAAGTCAGTCAAGCAAGCTTCCTTTGGACACGATGCTCAAGGGTGTGAAAAAAAAGTGCAGTTAAGAGGGAAGTAAGCCTGCCTGTTTGGAACAGGCTTCTCCTCATGTCATTGAAGGTACCTGCTGATTTTCACCCTGGCTGCACCTATGCCAATATTCTAGTGCTTGGAATTGCTTGTGTGTTAACTTGGAAATAATGGGTCCTGGTGATGAAAATAAGGAGGAAATTTACTGAATAATCAGGTACAGAAACACCCCACTGCTCAGAGCTGTCACGGCTCACTACTCTGTTATTGTTTGCTATGCTTCTGGCTTGTTCCAGAGGGTCTGATTAAAAACAAAACCCAAAAGGCTTTTTTGGGGATTGCCGAACTCCTCCTAGCAACACTTCCCGCAGATATTCCCTTTCTGTAGGCGTGCTTGGACTGTGAGAACTATGGAGATGTCCTCCACCTGCTTGGTCATTCAACTGCATTCCATTCAACATTGGACTAATTTTCATTGTGCATTTTGTTGGATTTCAGAACTCAAATCACAGTTTCAGGATGTGGCATTACAGCAATTTCTTTAGGGAACAGGGGTATTGCATACAAGCGTGCTGTAAGATTCTCTTGTTGAAACTATTATGCCATTGGAGTGCTCAGTGGACTGAGCATGCGATTTGAACGGTGGGGTCTGGCTCCATCCCCACAACCACATCTATGGTCTCAACATCACAGGAAA
Source organism: Sorex fumeus (assembly GCF_029834395.1). Lineage (NCBI taxonomy): Eukaryota > Metazoa > Chordata > Mammalia > Eulipotyphla > Soricidae > Sorex > Sorex fumeus. The sequence goes on from NW_026606076.1 coordinate 7,199,409, forward strand.
AATATCGGAGCCTAATGCTGGGACTAGAGCATATTTAACCTCAGTGGGTGCTGAAATCTGAAAATGTATTTTATTGTATTGTTTTTTAAAGTTTTTATTAGAGTGCCAGTATTTTCAAAGTTATTGATAGTTGTGTTTAGGCATATAATAATTGAACACCGATCCCTGCATCAGCTTCCCTCCACCCATGTTCCTGTATGCCCTCCCCACCCCAGTCCCCAGTCTACCCCCGCCTGTCATCTGGAGAAGCACATGACTAGGTTTCAGTGGTTGCAGCTTAAATCTCTTGTTTTCAGTTCGGTTGCATCTGTGTTTTGGGTAAATGGCTACACCCCTCATTCATGTCACTGGCATAAATGAATCCCTGATCCCTGTAAACTTCTGGTTCTCCTCCGCCCCAAATTTCTTTCCTTCTTTGTTCAGCTTCTCTCTAAACACTGGAATCAGGGATGATTTAAGCAGCCCCTTTACAGTACATTTCCACATCAACTGTTCGGTATTCCACAGATGAGTGAACATCATCCTGTTTTTTTTCTTTTTCTAGCTAACTTCACTCAAGACGGTATCTTCCAGTTCCAACTGTGTTGCTGCATAAAAGCAGTAATTCTAAAACCTAAAAACCTAAACCTAAAAAATATATCACTTGATCCCCCTTTATTCATCAATTTATTCAAGTGGGTGCCTGTAATGTCTCCATGCATGCCTGTTGCGTGCTACTGTAGCCCAATGGCATCTGTTCGTTCTAGGAACATGCAGAGCCTCAAACCGATCATTCAGGGTCTTGACGAAGAAGTCTGACCATCTTGTAGGTGGGCGTCCACGCGATCTTTTGACGTCCCGTGGAATCCAGTCAGTAATGGGTCTACGCCAGTGGTTGTCTGTAAACCTTATTACGTGTCCAGCCCATCTGATTTTTGATTCCTTGGCAGATGAGACAGCGTCCCTGATTCTTGACCATTGACGGAGATCAGAACTCCGGATTCTATCTCTCATTTGAGTTATGTGTGATATTCCAAGCATAGCTCTTTTGATTCCTCTTTGAGAGACCCGAGTAGCGTTCTCATCCTGTTTTCGTAGGGCCCAGGTCTCTGAGTCATATGTTAATGCAGGAAGAACAGTGGAATTGAAGAGATGTGCTCGTAGCTGAAGGTTCTTTTTCCTCTTAGTTATTTCTTCAACGCTCTTGAAGGCATTCCAAGCCACTCTGTTCCTCCTGTGCAACTCAGGTGCCAGGTCATTGATCATGTTGATTTCTCGAACTAGGTATATATAACTGTTGCATTCAGAGATGGTGGTTCCATCTTTACAGCACACAGCCATACAAAGAGAAGAAGGACCACATAGAGGGCTGGCTCCACAGCTCCCGGAGAAGAAACCAGGTTCTAAAAAGAGCCAAGATCCCCGGGAATTCCCAGATGGGGTAGGTGCCGCGTCCCGCCTCCCCCAGATGGAACCCCAGTGACCAGAAGCCTCCATAAGCATAGCTCGAGTATGCGGGAACTAGGACTTTTCCTCCAAACCGCCGGGACCTTCCCGGCTCCTAAATAACCTCTGATTCCGGAAGTCACGCCCACGGCCAGCCCCCCCAGCGCCATCTTTACCGCACACAGCCGTACAGAGAGAAGAAGGACCACATGGAGGGCTGGCTCCACAGCTCCCGGAGACGAAACCAGGTTCCAAAAACAGCCGAGATTGCCGAGAAGTCCCAGATGGGTAGGTGCCTCATCCCGCCTCCCCCAGATGGAACCCCAGTGACCAGAAGCCTCCACAAACATAGCTCGAGTATGCGGGAAGTAGGACTTTTCCTCCAAACCGTGCGGCCAATTATGTGGCCGCGCGTCATCTCTGTATATACAAAGTGATCAATGGGAAGTAAATCACCCAACGTTTCTCCCTGAAAATCAGAGTTAAGTTTTGAGAACGGCCACAGCCCCAGAAGCACATGGACTTAATGCAGAACCCAGCAGCTTGGAGCAGAAAAGTGAACGGACTATGCATTAATCCAGGCCATCATGTCTGCCCGGAGGGGAAAGGGTGTTGCCCCATTCGCCCTCTCCTCTCTGGAAAGAAAGATGGCGGCTGCATGGGAGCCTTGTGGAGAGCAGGTGTGAGCCGGGGGTGTGGAGGCGACTAAAACCTCATGGGAAGGGGGGCGTTCCGGTCCGTCCTTCACGTCCTACCGAGGCCACCAGTTGCCCCCCACGAGCGGCTCTCCAGCACGGCCACAGCCCCAGAAGCACAAGGACTTAATGCAGAACCCAGCAGCTTGGAGCAGAAAAGTGAACGGACTATGCGTTAATCCAGGCCATCATGTCTGCCCGGAGGGGAAAGGGTGTTGCTCCCTTCCGCCCTCCTCCCTCTGGAAAGAAAGATGGCAGCCACATGGAGCCTTGTGGACAGCAGGTATGAGCCGGGGGTGCGGGGACGACAAAAAAACCTCATGGGAAGGGGGGAATTCCGGTCCGTCCTTCACGCCCTACCGAGGCCACCAGTTGCCCCCCACGAGCGGCTCTGCAGCACGGCCACTGCCCCAGAAGCACAAGGACTTAATGCAGAACCCAGCAGCTTGGAGCAGAAAAGTGAACGGACTATGCGTTAATCCAGGCCATCATGTCTGCCTGGAGGGGAAAGTGTGTTGCTCCCTTCCGCCCTCCTCCCTCTGGAAAGAAAGATGGCAGCCACATGGGAGCCTTGTGGACAGCAGGTATGAGCCGGGGGTGCGGGGACGACAAAAAAACCTCATGGGAAGGGGGGAGTTCCGGTCCGTCCTTCATGCCCTACCGAGGTCACCAGTTGCCCCCCACAAGCGGCTCTCCAGCACGGCCACGGCCCCAGAAGCACAAGGACTTAATGCAGAACCCAGCAGCTTGGAGCAGAAAAGTGAACAGACTATGCATTAATCCAGGCCATCATGTCTGCCCGGAGAGGAAAGGGTGTTGCCCCATTCGCCCTCTCCTCTCTGGAAAGAAGATGGTGGCGACATGGGTGCCTTGTGGAGAGCAGGTGTGAGCCGGGGGTGTAGGGGCGACTAAAACCTCATGGGAAGGGGGGCGTTCCTGTCCGTCCTTCACGCCCTACCGAGGCCGCCAGTTGCCCACCACGAGCGGCTATCCAGCACGGCCACGACTCCAGAGCACAGAAACCAATCTCTTAATTATCTGACTCTCAATAAAAATACTTCCAGGGTTAATTAGCAAAATAGCAGAAATCCAAAACCAACATTTATTTCTTGAACCCAGCTGTAGAAAGTGAATCACTCCACAGTGCTTTCTCAGCATGTCTGATTTGGGGGGAGGGGGTAAACTATAAATAAGAGTGGTGCATCTTTTATTGAAACAATGTATCTAATCAAAGCAGATAGAGTGTCAACTAGAATTCATCTACCTCGCAGGCATTGGGGGGGTGGGGGTGGGGTTTTATTGGAATTCTTCGTGGTAAAAAATAAGTATTGGCAAAGGGAAAGGTGTTTGATATTTCCATGACTGAGACCTAAACCTGCAAGCTTTGTAACTTTTCCCACAGTGATTCATTAAAAAAAAATTCAGCTGTAGTCCGACATTTCCACACTCACGGTCGAAGTAGGTCAGCATTTGTGTCGCTTGGCAAATGTTTGGTGTTATTAGAATGATGTCATCAGCAAAGCGGAGGTGGTGTAGTTGCCGAACATCTATCTTCTCTCCCATTCCTTCCCATTCCAGTTGTCGCATGATGTTCTCAAGGGTGACACTGTAGAGTTTTGGTGAAATGGTATCACCCTGCCAAACCCCTCTCTTGACATGGATGATTATTTCTTTGTAGAATGGTGAGGTCCTGGTAGTGAATCCATAATAGAGCTCACAGAGGATCCTGATGTATTGAGTTTGTAGACCCTGATTGGCTTGGGCTTCTATGACTGCTTCCATCTCAACAGAATCAAAGTCCTTCTTTAAATCAATGAACGTTAGACAGAGCAGCATCTTGAACTCCTGAGAAACCTCAATGAGCTTAGCAATCGTGTGGATATGGTAGATGGTACTGAATCCTTTTCGGAACGAGGCTTGTTCACATGGTTGTTCTTCATCTAGTGTTCTGCTAATCCTATTCAGGATGACTCGAGTGAACAGTTTGTAGATGACAGACAATAGGCAGATTGGGCGATAGTTGCCAATGTTGTGGATGTCTTCCTTCTTGTATAGTATTACAGTCTTGCTGGTTTTCCATTGGGACGGAACCTTGCATTCAACAGGTAGTGTGTGAAGAGCCGAGCCAGTGTATTGATGAGTACTGATGGTAAGTTCTTCAGATGTTTAGGTCTGATCTTGTCTGGACCAGGTGCTATTTGTTTCTTTACCAACGAGATGGTGTGTTGAATTTTGGAAGGGAGAACATTGGGAACGATATGTCAATCGTGCAGAATGTGGTATGTGGGCAAGTGGACGTGGATATTAAAGAGATCTGAGTAGAAGTCATGAATATCTTCTCCATTGCCCTTCTGGAAGATGTGATAGATCCATCAGGATGTTGGAGGGCAGTCATCTTGGTCTTGTAATTGGTGAAGGACAGGCGGGCATTACGAATGCTTTTCCCGGCTTCTGCCGCATCTACCAGCATCGCTGTTCTCCTGTCTTTGAGGTCATCCTTGATGGCTTCTCAGCATTACTCTGCCAGCTAGGATGTTCGCCTGCGGTTCCTTGAGGCATGTGCCAAGACACGTTGGCGAATAAGTTCAACATTGTTCGAAGAAAGGCGGTGTTTTTCATGGTTATCTCTCTCAGCCCCAAGAGTTCCAGCAGCAGGAATCCCTGAGCAATGCTGGTGTGACCCTTTCTCCACCTAAGTAAATAGAACAAGATAACAGAAAACTCATTGATCCTCGCGAGGAATCTGCTTCATGTGAGATTTTTCAAAGCTCTGCCTCGGCTATGTGGGGATGCATCATTGCCTTCGCACGTGTATGCCACTAAGCTATCCCACTAAGCTCCACATTAAGCTAGTACCAAACCCAGTCTCGTTCCCCTTTTATTTTCACTCTAAACTGGTGCTTCAATTTTCTGAAGAGGGAGTTATTTCCAATTACTGTGTCTGTTCTTTGAGTTGGAAAAAATTACACAGCTATGTGACCTGCCATCGGTGTATTTTGCTTGTCCATCTTGCTGAAACGTCAGGTTGTTGCCTGGAAAATCCATCCACGTGTCAGAATTGCAACCGAGTCGGGTAAATGTTAGAAACCAACCTGCAGGTCTAATATTTTTTGACGAGAAGACTATCAGGCACAGCACAGTAATTGGAATCCTTCGCTGCTTTTCTTTGGGTAGCAAGAGCCCAGGTGGAATTCTTCTGGTCATGCACACTGTGACAACATCTCGAGTGATCAGTTATGCCTTCAGCCCCATGAGGATGCCAAGACAGGTGGGATGTCTTCTGTGGGTGACCATAAGGAAGTGAGCACCACGCTGCAAAGAAGCCCTCCGCTGGGACAATCTACCCAGAGACTGTTCTGCTCAGTCCACGGAAACAAACCGCCCCAGGGGAGAAGCCCCTGGACTGTGGCAGAGGAGCACTGTTTATAATGAGTCCAGTTATGTACCAGTTATGTACTCCACAAGATATGAAGGCTGGAATGGAACCCAGGTTACCCAAGTGAAAGGGAGCTCTCACACTCTTTGGTTCTCCATACAGCCCCACTATCATGCCAGAGTGCTTCCTGAGTGCAGAGCCAGGAGAATCTCTGCATGTTGCTGGATTTGTGGCCCCCAAACCATGAACAAACCAAATAAAACCAAAACAGCCGCAGTCCCTTATTGAAGGATTAGCTCACCCAAACGTGGGTGTTTCTGAGCTGTATCTTGCAGTATCCATGCTGCCTCTTCCTTGTAGAAGAGGGTTGTGTACCCTCAGAACGTGGGGTGATGAGGTGTGGGTTGCTCATAGCAGGAAATATTTCTAAATGGTTTCGTCACAGACATAACAAAGTGGCTTCAGATGTTTTTTAGCTCAGAGTGTCATAGTCAGTGTCCTCCCATTGTTCATTGATTTGCTCAAGGGGGACCCAGTAACATTGTGAGACTTGTTACTGTGTTTGGCATATCGAATACATCACGGGTAGCTTGCCAGGCTTTGCAGTGTGGGCAAGATACTCTTGTTAACTTACCGAGAGGGTGGAGGAATCGAACCCAGGTGGCCATGTCGGCTGAATGCAAGGCTAACACCCTACCCACTGTGCTATTGCTCCAGCCTTGCAGCTTTGCCTTGCTCTGTCCATGTCAGGTTCAATCCTCTGAACCCCTCTTGGTCTAGAGGCAAAGATGGAGCAGCCCACTCAACCCCCGAGGTGATTCAACCATGTATCCCACAAGATCTGAAGGCGGGAATCGAATGCTGGTCACCAATATGAGAGACTCGCACCCTCAAGGCTCTCCTACCACTGCCCCTTTGAAGCCCTGTGCTTGATCTTTAATTACCCCATACTTAACACAGAAGCAAACCTAAGGGTGGAAAATTCTTAGAGAAATGGGCCTGGAGAGGGACGGGATCACTCACAGCTCCCTCTCATGGCGTTTCAGCATAACTTCCGCGGTCCAAATTTTCCCACGTTTAAGATTTTCAGCCCTTCTCTTTGCTTAAATGTTAAGTATGGGATCATTAAGGATCCAGCACGCAGCTTGGGCCGCTGCAACGGGAGCAGAGCAGATAGGGCTTTTGCCTTGCATCCATAGGACCCGGGTATAGTCATAGATTTCCCCTATGGTTCTTCAGTCATGTCCATAGTGATTCCTGAGTGCAGAGGCAGGAGAAGGCCCTGAGCATATCCGGGTGTGGCCACAACCATAAAGGAACAAACAAGAAAGAAAAGTAAAACACAGCTTCAGTTCCTTGATGGCGAATACCATCAGCTCGACTAGAGGGTGTCAGAACTGTATATTCTTCCATTCCCCACGTCGGTGTAGAAGACGGTTAGAGTACCCTCCTAATGTGGGGTGATGGGATGTAGGTTGCCATAACAGGAAACATTCAAAGGGGTCGGTCACAGGCATCACAAGTTGCATTCAGAACCTTTCTTGTACAGAGAGAAAAGAAAAATGTGAGAAAATAAACTTGCCTTGCTCATTAAAGGTTCAGTTCAATCCTCTGCACCCCTCCAGATTTAGAGACAAAGCTAGGGCAGCCCACTCGACCCCCAATGCGATTCAGCTATCCACCCCACAAAGATCTGAAGGCTGGAATGGAACCCAGATTACTCAAGTGAAAGACAACCGCAGGCTTTCCTTCCTACTGCTGCACCTGTGGAAGAGGATGCTTGATCCTTTATTACCCCATGCTGAACACTGAAGCAAACCCAAGGGTGGAAACTTCTTAGAGAAACGAGCACGTTTTGTTACTTTATGTTCCCCAGATGAAAGCGATCTTTCTATTTCTTTCTATTTCAGACTAACACCCAAGAATAGCCGAGACAATTGCCAGGAGGTTTACTCCATCGCTTGGAGGCCAGCCGCACACGCTAGGGAAAAAGGCAGCTGAGATAGAGAAGGGAGCACCAAATAAAGGGTGCTGGGAGGATCCTCCCAGGATGGGAGATGCATGCTGAAATTTAACTATACCAAACATGATTGCCACTCAATGCTTAATTTGCAAACCACAGCCCCCCAAAGGAGAGAGAGAACAAAAGGGAATTCCCTGCCACAGAGGCAGGGTGGGATGGGGGGGATGGGAATGGGAGGGACTAACTGGAATAAGTGGTGGTGGAGGGATGGGTTCTCGATAATTGTATAACTGAAACCCAAGCACAAAAATTTGTAAGTCTACAACTGTACCTCATGGTGATTCACTAATTAAAAATAAAATAAAATATATAAATAGATAGATAGATAAAACGAAGAAACGATCCTGGAGAGGGACAGAAACGCCCACAGCGCCATCTCGTGGTGTATCACACAACTGCCGCGGCCCATCTTTCCCACGCTTTAGATTTCCAGCCCATTTCTTTGCTTCAATGTTAGGGATAGGGTCATTAAGGATCAAGCAAGCCAGTTGGGTCGCTGCAGCGGGAGCAGAGTGGTTAGAGCTCTTGGCTTGCAGTCACAGGCCCCGGTTCTTTCTCCGGCTCTCCATACAGCCCCAACATCATGCCGGATTCCTGAATGCAACATCAGGAGAACCTCTGCTGTTGCTGCATTTGTGTCCCCCGAACCATGAACAAACAAAATACAACCAAAACAGCCCCAGTCCCTTATTGGGGGATTCCCTCACCCCATCGTGGGGGTTTCTGAGCTGTATCTTGCTGTATCCAGGCTGCCTCTTCCTTGTAGTAGAGGTTTGGGCTCCCTCAGAATGTGGGGTGCTGGGTTGTGGGTTGCCCATAACAGGAAATGTTTCTCAATGGCTTGGTCACAGACATAGCAAAGTGGCTTCAGAAGGTTTCTAGCTCAGTGAAGAGAACAAAAATGAAAATCAATGACTTTGCCTTGCACTTTCCACGTCAGTTCAATCCTCTGCTCCCCTCGTGGTCCAGAGACAAAGCGGGAGCAATCCATGCGATCCTCAAGAAGATATTTTCTTTGGCTCTCCATACAACCTCAACATCATGTCGGAGTGATTCCTGAGTGCAGAGCCAAGAGTAACCCTGAGCATGGCTGGTGTTGGGCCCCCAAACCATGAATAAACCAAATCAAACCAAAACAGCCTCAGTCCCATGATGGCAGATTCCCCCACCCTAACTTGGTGGGTTCTGAGCTGTATCTTGCTGTATCCCTGACCCCTTTTCTTTGTAGAAGAGGGTTGGTGCATCCTCAGAAAATGGGGTGATGGCACGTGGGGTTGAGTATAACTGGAGACCTTTCCAAAGAGCCACTGACAGAGCAAAGAGGGCTCATAACTTTTCTTGTTCAAAGTGAACAGAACAACGACAAAATAATCTCACCCTGCTTGTAACCGACCTGGTTCAATCCCAGGTACTCAATGTTTCCCAGAACCCTGTGGGCACACACCAAAGCAGCCCCCCCCCAAAAAAAAATACCCCATCGGAGCCAGAGCTAAAGTGTAGCTGGTAGGATGTTTGTGTTGCATACAGCCAACTTGTGTCCAATCTCCGGCATCCCATACGGTCCCCGAAGTACCACCAGGAGTAATTTCTGAGTGCAGAGCCTGGTGTAACGCATGAGCATTGCTGGGTATTACCCAAAAAGCAAAAAAAATTCCCTCGAAGAAGTGATGTATTTAGATTTTCCAGGGAAGGAGTTTGCCCAGTCTTAGGCTCAATAGTTCTGTGTTAATTAAAATTCTTCTTAACACACCCTAGTTCCTCAGATGGCTGTTACCTTCACCCCAGACATCTGAGATGCTGGAGTTGAATCTGGCCTCTCCCCCCCCCCTCCACGGAGAACAGAAGACATGGGACTTCTCATGTGTATAAGAACCTCAAAACTCAGGACGGAATATTGCACCCTCAGCAATGCGGGGTGCTGTGATATGTGGACTTGGGGTCTGGAGACATTTAGAACTCAGTTGGTTGGACACATCGTACTGTGGGAAGGCAAGCCTCTCCTGTGTCACCCTGTTCGCTCTCGGGTGGCTGGCTCTGGAGCACTGCTCACTGGGTATCCTTCCACACATAGAGTGAGTGGGTCGAGCCCCAGGCAGCAGGGACACCCGGACACAGATCCCCAGTTTATTCTCTGCCAAGTCGGATGCGGGCAAGGCCGGAAGATGCTGGACTCTCTCATCACCTCCAGCCCTTGGTGGGTGTAAGCGAGTCAAATCCACCAGAGGTGGCTCCTCTTGGCACACGGACCCCTCAAGAATGAAGCAGCACCATTGAGGTCTGGGGTCATCCCCAACCCCCACCCCACCACACCTGGTCCACACCTCCTGATCTGACTATATGATTTGGGGGAGGGGGTCGGAAGCAGTGCTGGGGGGCCCCACATCCTTCTGGAGTCCGACTTTGGTTCCCACACTCGGGGACCCCCCCACTTGCCCTGCTCCCGCAAATGTCTGGGAAAGCCAATGAGCAGTCTCCCTCATACAGAAGGGAATCCAATCTAGGCTTTTACCTAGGTCAAAGTCCCGTTGCTAAGGAGGTTGCCTAGGCAAGTTGCAAGTGGTGATGATCTTTGAAATTCCTTTTCTGGCCTTTTCTTTCAGCAGGAGCTTCTCTGGGTCTGTTGCTGGCCATAGGTGAGGGCGTGATCAGGCCTTACTTCCTGTTTTCTGCATGGTTGGCCTTCACAACTTCAGAGCTATTCCTGGGAAATTTACTGCCTTTACCTTGGGAGGGGGGACCTTCACTATCTGCCTGCATGCCTACATCAATTCCCTCCAAACCATTAGGAGGTGCTGGACGTTAGGACTTTAGTAGCCCTCAAACCTGGCCCCACAGGAGTGACTCCTGAGTGCAAAGGCAGGAATAAATAAGCCCTGAGAACTGCTGGCTGTGTCTCCCTCCCCAAAGATGCAAATCCTAAGGCTCCCAGTGCTGCCCAGGTAGCTGATTACTCCCTGTGGTACCAGGGGGCCATGTGATACTGGAGGTGAGCCCAGAAAAACCATTTACAGGCAGAGAAAGCCTTGATCACAGGGATCACTGAAATCGCTCGCATCTGTAATTCATAACCCTGATCCCCCTGACATAGCACTTTCTGTTCAGTACACAAAACAAGTACTTTTTTTGTAGGGGTGGGGGTAAGGCACAACCAGAAATGCCCAGGAGTTACTTCTGGCTCCACAGGCAGGATCACTCCTGGTGGGCCTGGGAGGGAAACAGATCATATCCCGTCATCCCCTGCAAGACAAACCCCCAGCAGTCCCTAAAATCTGAATTTCAATTTACCTTGAATGCATCATTCAATCTCCCCCAGGCCTTGGGTGGCATACACAAGGCCTCCATTATCTCCGGGTTCCTCACGGCTTGCCCTTTGACCTTTTTTTTTTTCATTTTTGTGTCCCACCTGGGTGATGCTTAGGGGTTGATCCTGAATATGCACTCAGGAATTACTCTGGGAGTGTGGTGCTTGGGGGATCCTAGGGCAAACACTCGGCTTCAACCTTTTGATGTCTTAAATATACACTCCTAGTTTATTCTTTATGTTACAGTTTTCACGTTCAAATTAAAATGGTAAATTCAGTACTATGAGGGAAAGGAAATTGCTGATGATTGCAATTCAGGGAAACACAAAGATCTTCCCATTCTATACACTCTTAAGACTTCTTACCACTGTGTATTTTCATACGCATACTAAGGCCTGAGTTCCTGGTGAACCTGAATTAACCTCCTGAGTTACTTTATATAGCAAACCATAATAATAATAGTAATGATTACTATTTCCTATGCCAGTGTCCCAGCACTTGGACTTGATGTGTATGTTAACCTGTAAATAATGGGTCATTTTTTTCTTTTTTTTTCTTTTTCGGTCACACCCGGAGATGTGCAAGGGTTACTTCTGGCTTTGCACTCAGGAATCACTCCTGGCTGTGCTCGGGGGACCATATGGGATGCTGGGAATCGAACCTGGGTCAGCCGCATGCAAGGAAAATGCCCTAGCCGCTGTGCTATTGCTCTAGCCCCTGTAAATAATGGGTCTTGATGATGAAATCCAGGTGAAAACTGATTAAATAGGAACTAAGTAAATGGGTACAAAAACCACCCCTTGATCACAATGATCAGTGTCACTCTTTTTGTTTTCTTTTGTTTTTTTTGGTCAAACCCAGAGATGCACAGCTGTTACTCCTAGCTCTGGACTCAGGGACTACTCCTGGCTTGTCTTGGGGAACCCTATGGAATGCTGGAAATTGAACCCAGGTTGGCTGCATGCAATGAGACCGCCCTCCGCGCTGTGCTATCACTCCAGCCCAGTGTCTCATTTTTGCTTGGACTCTGGTTTGAGGCAGAGACCCCGGTTGGCGGGGTTTATGATAGAGATCAACCAGGATGTTGCAGTGAATCCTTTGGAGTGGAAAAAGAGGCAAAGCTCCACACTTCAGGCCTTCCTCTGTTATGTTTTGAGGAGTCACACCTGCTTTGCTCAGGCCATACTCTTGGGTCGGAGCTCATCCATACCTGCGAGGGAGGACATAGGTATCCTTGTGGGGATCTGGACTTAGAATCCGGATCGGTCTTGTCCAATCAAGCACCTTCCTGCTGTATCAGCTCTGCACTGTACTGTAGTATTCAGATTTTTATTAAATTTCCCTAAGCATTGAGGACAAATATTTCTGAAAAGTTTATGATAATGGCTCTGTCATTATTCTGTAATGGGGTGGATTAGAGATAGTTGAAATGGACTTGACTGTGCACAGAAAGATTTTTGATGGTTCTATGAAAGGATGAAACATGCCTCTTGATCAAAATACTTTACAAATGGTGGGAACCTGGCAGAATGCCCAAACTCCCATCTCAGCAGGCAATAACATCAGCTGTGATGACTAACTATAAAGGGTGGCCACATTCCTGGATTTTACTCTTCTCATTTCAGTTATATTAGGAGAAAAGACGACAAAACGTTGCATTTGTAAGTGGTAAAATCTCAACCCTACTAGCCACCAGAATGATTAAAACCGTTTTTGTTCTGTCCAAAAGACGAAGTCTACAAAATGATCTAGTACACTTTGGTACCCATTAGCTCCTATGTGCCTCCGTTCTTAGGGTAGGTCCATACATGGATTTATTTATTGAAATATGTTTTATGTAATTCATGCCATACTTGGCAGTTCTTAGGAGTCTGTGTTGTTTTGGATGCCAGGAATGGAACTCAGGAAAACCATGCTTAACACAAGCATTAAGCCACAGTACTAACCTCTTTCCCCATACTCTTGGTTGAAAATGTGTTTCTAGAGCTGCGTCCTGGGGTTTCCTTGTAGGTTCTTATATAGCGTGTTTTCAAGGGGTAGAGTGTTCACTGTACAGTGCTCTCTGATGTTCTTCCAAGCCTTTGCTTCTGTCCAGTGTCTCTCCAGCTCTCTGGGTTGCTGCTAGGCCAGTGCCTCTGCATCTTTAGGGCTGGCTTCAGAGACACTGCACCCATCTTGATGAATGAGTTCCCAGAGAAACTCATTGTCCCAGGACCCATTCACAACCTACTTGTCTGTTTTACTTTGAATCAATCTGCTTTTTTTATGATGGATGTATTGGGGAGCATTGATTCTATGTTTTACCAGTTAAGAGACTCCACCTTAACTCGCTGCCCTGAACTCTGTGACCAGCCCCTCCAGCACTTCCCTCTCCTCTTTTTGATTCGAGCTCATCCGCCTTGCACTGATTCACCTGGGCTGCCATAATGGTCTGTCTGGACTTGGAACCTGGCACGTTAACTCTCCTTGGTGAAATGGATGATGTCACAGACAGGAGTCTTCCATTTTCACCTTTATTCCTAGTGATGTCAAGTGGATCAGGCCTCCTCCGGGCACATGTTTAAAGGACAAGTGAAACTTCAGTCGAAGGGAGACACTGAAGGCCAATTAGTGGCAGAACACGAGGACCTTTCACTTCCAGTGCCTTTAATGTGACCAACAAGATTTTGCCAGCTCTTGGGGCACTTTTGTGGTTGTTTTTTTACTCCCTCCATCCATACCCAGTGGGTTCCTGGGGTCTGCCTTGCTCCGGAGGCTTTAGGAGGATATGGAGCGTTGCTGGTTGCACTGGGGGGATTTAGCATGGCAAAGGGGTCTCGACTATGAGTGCATTATCCTTGGGGCATTTTCACCTCCAGGTCTGTGATGGAGCAACATGGCCCAGGGTGGAGATCAACATGGGGGGACTATGGGTCTTAAGGATGCCACACCTGCTGATGGCAGAAGTCTTGACCATCCCAAACTTCTCAACCAGGGGTTGTGCCGGGCCCTGTCCTGCAGCTTTCTGTGTGGACATGTGTATCTAAAACTGCCAGATCACTTTGAGCGGCCGCTCATCAGCCCCCAGTGGTGAGGGACCCTGTTAAAGCCAGTCTTTTTCATTGGCACCTGCCAGGAGGAATCCTGGGGGCCTGGTCCTTGCATGTGGCTGTGGGTTGTAAATGAATAAATAAATGAACGTTGGGACTCAGAGAGATGATCTTCGCGGCTGTTTGAAAAGTATTTTTGTGAATTTTATTTCCTTCGTAAATACAAAGACTCTCTGCTCAACATGTTATCTCTTCAGCGCATCCCTCTCTATCTATCCCAGACCTGGCAACCCCCAGCTGTCTGGATCACCTGATCCTATCCCAGAAATGAGGAAAAATTAACCTTCCTGACCAGGGAATTACCTGGTCAGGAATATTTGAAGCCTGGCCCTTTAAGGCTCTGGGCGAACGTGCGGGTGACGTCACAAAATCCGCGACCTTTATCCGCTGGCCTTGGCGTTCTGTGCGGAAGTGCCGGCGGGTCGCGTGGTTGCGGAAGGTGAGGAGCGGGTGAGGGGGCGCCCAGGGGAGGCCGGTGGGGGGTCCCCGAAGGTCGGTTTCGCCGTTGCCCTTCCGGGTGGTCGCTCTGAGAGCCTGAACCTCCCCATTCTCCGCCTTGTGGGCTGCAGGGTCGCTTGGTGGCGGTGGCCCCGGGTGGCGGCCCCTCACCCGGGACGCACCGAGCGCTCCTGCCGAAAGTTTTATCTTGTTTATAAATTGATTTTGAGGGGAAGAGGGTCGTTTTTACTAAGTAGAACTTATTTAGTAAGATGCATAAGGTGGGAACGCGGCCGGCCGGGTTCGATCCTGGCACCCAACAGGGTCCCGGTTCCAGCCTGGAGTGAGCCCAGAGCCCGGAGTAACCCCTGAGCAAAGCCCCCCAGCCCCCAAAGAAAATGTGGGTGGGTAGAGGAAGCACGTGGTGGAGGAGAAAAACGAATCAGAAGCGCGAAGGTCGTTCTGAAAGTTCCAGAAACAAGGACAATAACCAATCAACAAGAGAAAAAAAATTTTCTTAATTTTTTTAATGTGTTTTAGACCCTTACCCGGTGGCGCCAGGACTCCCTCCCTCGGGATCCGAGGACCCTTTGGGGTGTCGGGATGCAGGGCCAGCGCCCTCCCTGCTGACCCATTGCTCGGGCCCCTCACAAAGCAGAAAGCGCCAGAGCTAGAGGGAGCCCCCGTCTCCCCCAGATCTGATGGGGCGTGTGAGGGCAGTTCAGCGTTATCTTAGTTTCTGGGCGACTTCGGCACCTGGTCAGGCACAGGGGTGGGTGGGTCATCCCAGCAGTGTCTCCAGGACATCCTGTTCCTGGCCCCCTTTCGTTCCTTAGTCCGATTGTGGAGTAGGGCTAAAGCGTGGGATTCCCTCATCAAAGGGACCTGGGGGCGCATTCTTTTTCCTCGTGGGGGGCTGTTGAGCCCCACCTGGCAGTGTTCAGGGGTCAATCCTGGGGTTGCATAGGGTACCCTACATCTGGGTCAGCAGCATGAAGGAAAAAACACCCTCCCCTCTGTCCTGTCGTTCTTGCAGGGTGGGTGGGGGTAGGGGCAGGGCACATTCTTTATGTGCTTGGGGCTCAAAAGCATTTGGCAGAGCCTTTGATTTTCACTTGTTCCTTGTGCATTCAGTGGGTTCTGGGAGTACGGGGAAGTGGGGAGCTTCTCTTTGCTTTTTATTTATTTATTTTGCACTTTGGGTCACACCCAGCGAGGCATTATGGTTACTTCTGGCTCTAAATTCAGCAAGCACTCCTAGTGGTGCTCGGAACCATAAGGGATGCCCAGAATTAAACCCAGGTTCGCCACCTTTGAAAGAAATGCTCATTTGTCTATGCTGTCACTCAGGCCCCAAGGTGTGGAGCTTTAAGCCAACTCAGGTTGCAGTCTGGAGGGGTGAAACAGGGTGGTGCTACTGTGGATCTTGCAACCAAATATGTGATCTTAGCAGGAAGTAGCTTGGGCACTTCCAGAGTGTGCCCTAAACCCTCTAATAATACAATTTAGGATCACTATTGGCCACCTTTACTCATTTAAATGAATTATTTAGTCTGTAGGAAGTACAACTGCAAGACTCAGTTACTTCTCCTGCCTTTGCACTCAGGGATCACTCCTGGCTGGGCTCAGGGCACCGTAGGGGATGCCAGGATTCAAACTTGGTTTGGCCGAGTGCAAGACAAGCACCTCACCTGCTATACTGTGTCTCCAATCTCTTTACACAGAAATTTCAATATTTGGGATTTTTAAGGTCACACCCAACGATGATCAGGGTTTACTCAGGCTTTGCATTCAAAAATCACTCCTGGCAGTGCTGGGGAACCATATGGGATTTCGGGAATCGAACCCGGGTTGGCCGCATGGAAGGCAAACTCCCTACATGCTGTACCATCGTTCCAGCCCCAGAAATGTCTTTATTACTTAATTTATTGTACATTTTTGGCCACAGCAGCACTCAGTCCTCAGGGGTTACTCTTGGTTCTGAGTTCATGTATCATTTTTAGCAGTGCTGGAGTGGGTGAGCCTATGTCCTGTTGCATATTGACCCCGGCTTAGCTGCTTGAAAGAAAAGCACCCTATCAACTTAATAATAGCTTTGCTAACCCTATGTGATTATATTTCCTCAGAAAAAAGAATTTCTGCCTCACCTGTTCCGATTCCAAGCATCCCTCACTGTCCATTTCACCCAGACCTGGGGTGTGCCCTGCTGTTGAAGTGAGTACTTGCAGAAAGGGGTTTTCCAGGGACCAGCTGCAATAGGTTCTAAATTCCTCACTCTTAGAGGCTGGTGCAGTAGTACAGCCAGGGGGGTGTTTGTATTTCTTGCGGTGACCAGAGTTATCCCTGCCACAACATCACTAGGGGACATTGTCCCCTGATCATCACTAGGTATGACTCCAACCCTCCCACTTCAGAATTTGGCTTGACAGATGAGCATTCTTTGAGCATCTTTTTGGGGTTGGAGTGTTTCTCCTGTATTTCCCTCTCCCCCCACCTCTGAGCTCCTCTCCTTGGGTGTATCTCACTACTTGGGGAGCAGATGAGGTGAGATTTGGGGCCACACGTGGTAGTCCTTGAGGTCTGTGCCCTGCTCTGTGCTCAGGGGACTAGTGGACACTGGATACCAGGGAAGGCCCTCTGGGCTTCCAGGTGGCTGGCATCTGCTTCAGTCTGGTGTTCTCTCTCCTGTTTATACCTTCATTGAAGGTTCATACACGTGAAATTTCTTGAGCTCTTTCAACAGATGGCTGTTAGGGGAAAATGAAGGAGTTGGAGGCTCTGAGCAAAATTATGGACTTTAAAATCTCGTTTGGGCTAAATTTAATTTTTCTTTTCTTTTTTTTCTTTTTTCTTTTTGGGACACAGCGGTAATGCTCAGGTGTTATTTCTGGCTTGGCACTCAGGAATCACTCCTGGCAGTGCTTGGGGGACTATATGTGATGCCAGGGACCAAACATATGCCCTGCCAACTGTACTATGACTCTGGCTCTAAGTGTAATTTTTCATCCTCTTTTTCTTTTATAAAATCACGTACCCATAGGAGTAAAATCATAGTCTGAAAACCTGACCTGTAAGCTCTGAGCACTTCTGGATGTGGTCCCAAAACAAAACAATAAACCCAGAGTACTGACCGTTCAGAATATATTACTAGATTTCACACCTCTTCTGTTGGCAATTAACTCCTCATTGCCTTTTTTGGGCAGGAGGGAGATTGGCTATGCAGGATTTTGCCAAACCCAGCAGTGCTCCGGGATCACTCCTTGGCAATTCAGGTTGTGGTTAAGTCTTTTGCGTTCATGACAAGTGCCCTCCCACTCACTGTCAGCTCTTTCGCGCTGCTGCAAACCTTTGAAATTGCAGCCTGTACTTCTGACTCAGGTTTGCACCAGGAGGCCCCAGGTGCCAGCAACCCTGCCCTGACCTCTATCTACCAGCTGGGCCTCATCCCTGCCCCCTGCCTGTATCTTTCTCACAAGGTTCACATTATTTATGTGGAGGTTGACTTGTGAACAAATTACATATATAGATATAGATATATGTGTGTGTGTATATATAGATATAGATATAGATATATGGTCATACCCTGTGGTTGCTGCCAAAAGATACCAAACGGTACTCAGTGTGTTGCCGGGGTATACAGGTCAGCCGTGTACAAGGCCAGTACCCTACCAAACTATAGTTCTGGCACCTAAATATATTGATTTATTTTTGGTTGGCTTCACCCAATGGAGATTAGAGTTTACCCCGGCTCTGTTCTCATTGATAATGCTAGGTTTGGGGACCCTGTGAGGTGATAGGCATTGAACCCTGGTCAGCTATGTGCCAGACAAGGAACTCGTGGTCTGTGCTCTCTCTGTAGCCATTATAAAAATGCTTTTATGCTGTCGAAAAAGTTGTGTTCTTTTTTCTGATTAACTAAACAATTCACTTTTTTTTTTCCTTTTGGGTCACCCCCAGTAATGGACAGGGGTGGGTGGTTCTTGGCTCATTCATTCAGGAATTACTCATGGTGGTTCTTGGGGGACCATTTGGGATGCTGGGAATCAAACCTGGGTTGGTCGTGTCCAAGGTAAACACCCTACCCGCTGTGCTATCACTCCAGCCCCCCCCCCCCCCCCACTGTTCACTTGTGTTTTTGTTTTCGGATCACAGCCAGAAGTGCTCTGGGCTTACTCCTGACTCTGCACTCTGGAGTCATTCCAGGGGGCCTTGGGGACCCTATGAGAAGTGGGGGTTTGAACAGGATTTACACATTCACATATGTTCCCGGTCTGTCCTGGCGGCTCTCTCTCACTGTCCACATTTGGTGCTCTCGAGCCACTTCTGGACAGCTGTTGCTTTGGACCGATAAAAGTAGAACGAGGACCAGGCTGGTTGCTGATTAGTTGCCATTTATTCAGTCTCTTGTCTCTCCCATCTCTATCCAGCCCTCTCTCGAACTCGCTTTCCAGTGCTCTCTGTGCCTCTTTTCCAATCTCCCCGGTCACTCTTACTCTCAGTGCTCAGCCTTCTCTCTAAGTCGCAACCGTGTCCTCTAACTCTGTTTCTCTTCTTCTCTCACTGTATCATTGTCATCCTGTTGTTCTTCGATTGACTCCAGCAGGCCCCAGTAATAACTCCTTCTTCCTACCCCTGAGATTTTAAGAAGTGCCACATTTGAGGCTCGCTCAGGGTCAGGAGAATGAGAACCATCATTGTTACTGTGTTTTGGCATATTGAATACACCACGGGGAGTTTGCCAGACGCTGCAGTGTGGGCAGGATATTTCTGGTAGCCTGCCAGTTTTTCTAGAGTAACACTAGATAATAAGATTTTGTGTGGCCGTGCACTTCCCAGAGCACGGTTTTATAGTCTTTGGGTCTTGACCATTGGTGGGATTACACGGCACCAGGGACAGTTAGTGGGTGTAACACCTACATACTGGAAGATGGGAGATCTGCGTGGAGGAGGCCCAGTTCCAATACGAGCAGCTTGGAGATCTAAGCCCCGGGTCCTGCACACCTGGGTTTCTCTGCCGGTTCCTTTATGAGTGAGGCTCGTCCAAACTTTTGGAGAGTGGTCTTAAGCATAGCTGTGGCTTGAATCAGAGGTCTTCAGCTGCCAGGGCTCTGCTCGGGATGAGAAGGGAAACTGAACACACCTAGTAAGACAACCAGACGCGTATTCAGGAGACTGCGCTGTTCTCTTCCAGGAGCAGGGTTTTATAGTCTCTGGGTCTTGGCCATTGATGGGATTACACAGCGCCGGGGGCAGTTGGTGGATGTAACACCTACATACTGGAAGATAGGGGATCTGGGTGGAGGAGGACCATCCCTTTTCTCAGTCTCCTTCATTCCCCCTCTCTCCCTGAAGCTGCTCTTTTTCTTCTCTCACCACGACCCCATTCCACACCTCCCCACGGGAAGCACAAAGAAAAATGGTTTTCCAGATTTCCCCATCCATCATCTATAGCCCACGAAGGAAAAGCAGCCCTCAAGGTGTGTTACTCCTCTCCTTAGACCAGCAACTTAATTGACATATTTCGTTTTACTTCCTAATGATTACCATTCTGTATGGACACAGTAATAGACACTTTTAGGCTTGTTGGTGACTCTCCTGGGGACTTCTCACCACAGATCAGACTACAGTGCTCAGGGTGGATCAATCACTCCTAATCCCAGCAGCGTCCAAGTCTAGTTATTACTTTTTGATTCATGACAGAATTTGTCCATGACCAGGCTCTTATAGATAAGCATTATGGTACTTTGTCTAGGCCCATTTCGATGCCAGGGTAGCTAGCTCACCACTTGCCCTGGGTCCATCTAGCCCCTCATCGGACCCTTCTTTTGGGGATTGAGGAAGTAAGGGCAACTGAGGCTTCAGTCAAAAGAGCAGATGTCCAGGAGGTAATATTATCTGGAGACCATCAACTCTCAAGGTCAGGCTTGTTTTTGTAACTGTCTTCCTGTATGCATACAAAAAGCAATTGCTCTGAAATAGCTAACCATGCAAAGCACATTAAGAAGAAGAGAAAGATAATATTTCTCAAAAGTCAAAGTCTTATCAGGAGACAAAGGTAATTGAAAGGTTATGGGCAATCAACAAACATAAGCTCTCACCGGCCAGGGAGCAAGGGCAGACCACTATTATCCTACAGTACCTGGTGATCCTCAGTGGTTTCTCCTGGCTCTGCACTCAGGTATTATTTCTGATGGTGCTCCGGGAGACTCTACAGGATCCTGGGGATTGAACCTAGGTTGGCCATGTGCGAGCAACACCCTACCCAGATCTACAGTTGCTCTGGTCTCAATTGGAGAGTTTAGATGCACGTAACTATGCACAGAATGTCGTTTGAAAGGATGGAAGGGGCACCGTGATGAAATGTTTTATAAGTGGGAATATGGGTCAGGTCCCAAGCTCTCCACATCCCAACAGACCATTCCATTTACCTGTGATTACTCAGATGGTTGGTCACATTCCTGGATCCCACCCACGTCACTTTACTTATATTAGAGTTAAAAAAGGAAACATTTATGATTGGATAGAGCAAAATTCCATCCATCTGTTAGTAAGATGGTGCTCAGGGGACCCTTTGGAATTCTGAATATTGTACCTAGATTGACAGTATGCAGCTCACTGTACTAGCCTGATACTGTCAGTTTGAAATCATGTTTCTGAAACTGCCTCCTGGGGTTTTCTTTGTAGCTAAGAGTGTACTGCTCGGGTGTTGTCAAGGGGTAGAGCGTTGGCCGGACCTTGTTCTCTGATGTTCTTACCAGCCTTTGCTCCTGTTCCATGTCTCCAGCTCTCTGGGTTTCTACTAGGCCAGTTCCTCTCTGAATCCCCAGGGTTGGCTTCGGAGTCGCTGCATTCATCCCCATCTGGATTTATTACTTCCTCAAGAAACTCATTGTCCTGTACCCTACCAGCTACCTATGTGCAGAGCTTGATTTCTTTTGACATGAAAACTCTCATGGCATAGACTAATAATTGGAATACTTCTCTGTTCTTCTACATGGGAGCAGCCAGCCCTGGTGGAATGTCTCTTTCTGCACACTGTGATAAAGGCTCAAGTGAGCAATTTGGCCCTCATCCCCACAGGGATGCCGAGACAGGTGGAATGTCTTCTGCGGGTGATCAGAAGATCTCCCTTCCCATGTCCTCAGCACCATCACTTTCCCATAGAAGCCTGTATTGGACAGAATCCCCAGAAATTTAAGCACTGAGGACAAACTTTTGAGTCCAGCATGACCCCGGTTGGACTATATGAACATCCACACAGGAGAGAAACCGTTTAAGTGTAAGGACTGTGGGAAGACCTTCAATGGATCCTCATACCTTATACACAGGAGATTTCATACTGGAGAGTCTGTATGCATGTAAGGAATGTGCTGAGGCCTTTCTCTGACTCATACATCTTCGTATGCACAGAAAAAGTCACACTGGAAAGAAACCACTTGCATATCGGAGTGGAAAGTCTTTGCTTATTGCACAAGCCTTAGTACACAGAAAAACTCACACTGGAGAGTAACTTATACTTGTGAGCAATGTAGGAAGGCCTTTGCTTCTTCCTGAAGTCTTAGTTTTCATAATTTCTGTTTCATAGAAACCCTTACATGTGAGGTAGGTGGAAAGGCCTTTCATTTCTTCTCAGGTCTTTCTGAGCATAGGGAAGTTCATACAGGTGAATGAAACACTATTTGTGTCACTACTGTGGGAGGGTCTTTACTTACTATTCAAAATTTTTTGTCCATAAGAAAACACACATTGCAGTGAATCCATATATATATATATATATATATATATATATATATATATATATGTAAGGAGTGTGGCAAGGCCTTTGCTTATTTTGCAATCCTTTTGAGGCACAGAAAATTTCATGATGGAGAAAAACCTTATGCTTGTAAAGACTTTGGCAAAGCCTTCACTTTCCCCTAACTCCTTATTAAACATAGGAAAATTCATACTCGAAGAAAACATGTAGCGGTGTAGGAAGATTTTTACTCAATCGTCAAGCTTTGCTGTTTGAGAAAAATTTATCCTGGATTGAGACCTTATATATGAAATGACTGCAGGAAGATTTTGATGCAATTGGCATAGCTTTCTGAACAGGGAAATTCACAGTGGAGAGAAACCTCATAAGTGTAAGGAATGTGGAAAGGTGTTCTTTTGTCTTCAGCTCTTACTGCGCATGTGAAAAGTCATTTTGCAGTGAAACCTTATATCTGTCAGGAGTGTGGGAAGGACTTTCCTGGATCCTCGGGCCTTATGCATAGGATAATTCACACTGGAGAGAAGCTATATATAAATCTACATATTTATATATATATGTAAGAATATATATTTATGTAAGAACATGGAAAGCGCATTATTCGTACCTGCGACTTTAAAGAGAATCCTGGAGAAAATCCTGTCGGTAAGGAATATAGGAAGGCCTTCATGTTCCCTCAAGCTTTAGTAAATATAAAAGTTATGCTGGATCAGTCACTTCCATGATAACAATGGCCGGCGTCAGAACAGGGCCCTTAGGGAAAACAATTTAGTTTCAACGAGTGGGTGGGGATTGATAAAAAGTACAATAAGGAAGGAAATAATCCTGTTATATGTGACAGCTTCCTGTGATACTAGTACCTAAGTGAAAGGAACTTGCTGATTATCCCGTGCATTATGGTTATGACAGTGTCCTGGCATGTGGACTTCCCAGTATGTTAACTGGTAAATAATGGTTCTTAGTGATAAGGCAAGGTGGAAGGAATTAAATAAGAAGTAAATAGGTACTAACATTGCATTTTGCTGGGTACTGTCAAGATTCACCATGGTTTCATTCTTTGCTGTGACTCTGACTTGGCTCAGAGGCCCTGGTTTGCAGAGGATCATGGCAGAGATCAACCAGGATGCTGTGGTGAGCCCTTTTGAGGTTGGATATACAGCCACACCTCCATTCTTCAGGCCCTTCTGTGTTCTGTTCTGGTCGTCACATCCCACTGTGCTGTCCATAATTTGTGTTCAGGCCAGCCACATGCAAGGAAGCACTTCACTCACTGTAGCATATCTGCACTCATTGTATTCAGCTTTCCATTGGATTTACACAAACATTGAGGGTAAATGTTTTGAGACTTACACTTTGTAAGCAGTAAAATCCTAACAATCTCTTATACACCAAAATGGGACCATATAGAATCCAGATGATTGAACCTGAGTCAGCTGCGTACAAGGCAAACACCCTTTCCACTGTGCTTTCGCTGCAGCCAACCAGCCTTACACATTTACCTGCATTTTCCTAGTTGTCCTCTGCGCAGCTGGTGTCTGGCCCTTTAAGGCTGCTTGCAGAAGCGGAAGTGACGTCACAGCAGGGCATTTACCTGTTTGTGTGCAAGACTCTGGATCAGGCGTCCATTTGTTACGCAGATGAAGGGAGAAGAGGCTGTCCCACGTGGAAGGGGTCAGTGAAGGCCGGTTTCCTGGCAGGACACTAGAGGCCTCCAGTGAGCGCCCCGCCCCATGTCTCCCTGTCTCTGCACTGAGGGGCGGGGCCAAGCCAGCTCTAAGGACACTTTTAAGCTCCTTTTTCAACTGATATCCAGGTGGTTCCTGAGCCTGCCAGGGTTTGTGGGGACGCGGAGCTTTGGTGAGAGCAGTGGGGGCTGTGCCGGGGTGCAGGGGCCGCGGGTGTGAGTGCGTGGTTCTGGGGATCCCCTGCAGCTCTGCCGTGGGGCGGTGGCGGGTGGGCGCTGGGCTGAGTGTGGGGGGGCTGGGCCGTCCCTACCCTCCCAGCTCGGGACTGTGCTGGGCCCTGTCCTGGATGCTTTGGCTCGGATCTCAATACTGTAGAAGCTGCAGATTCTCTTAGAGGACCGGAGAGATAGCACAGCGGTTAGGGCGTTTGCTTTGCATCTGGCCCAGCCAAGATCGACCTCCAAGCTTGACCAGGACGCTGCCTCAGCGCAGAGTCAGGTTTCTCGTCCATATCGCCGGTGGTGCATCCAAAACTATAAAAGGACTGTTCATTTTTCAGTGGCGGGGGGGGGGGGCAGCTCCCTAATGGCAAATGTAACTGTAGCCCTCCGTCACTATTCATTAGTAGCGTTGATTTCCAGACCATTCCTTGGGCGTGGTTCTAGGGGTGGTTGCGGTTTGCAAATGAAAATTGACTTTGGGGCTATTTTTGGTTGTATTTTGGGCATATATGTGGAATCTCAGGGCTTGCTTTAGCAGCAGCGTTCTGGAATCCTTTTTTTTAAGTTCTTTCTGGGTCATGTGAGATGCCGAATATTGATCTGGGTCAGCATGGGAAGCGCCCTTCCCAGCTTACTATCTCTGACTTAGAATTTCTGTATCCTAAAATCAACTTGAAAATTGCATCCCGACTCTTCCTCTCTCCCTGATCAGGCAAAACTCGGATATTACACTGAGTACTGAGAGTTGTGTTCAAATAATGTCTGGACATGCGCTGCATGCCCTTGGTGGCTATGATTGGTCTACCCACCCTGGCCAGTGAAGGGAGACAGAGGATCGAAGAAGGAAACAGGGGCCAGGCTCTTGGTGATCTGCTGGATATTAACCCAACGTGTCTTAGGCTTCATCTGTGAATTGCCCCTTTTGCTCCTCCCAGAGAAGCTTATCATGTCCTTGCTAACATCCCTAATTTAGTTAAAGTTTATCTTTAACATCTTTAACATTTTACTCAGTAAGCCTAAGCTCCTTGTAGCAGAGGAGAAATGAACCAATGTTAAACCTAAATTGTTTAGAACTAGAATCCAACCAGGGTAAAGGGTTTTGTTTTTTTAAACAAGAAAGTTTTGGTTTTCCAGGATTCAGGACATTTGCTCAGGGATCCCACTGGGTGTGCTAGGAGCACATTTACTTAGGGCCGGAGCCATAGTACAGTGGGTAAGGACGTAACCATCCAAGCAGTCGCCCCAGGTTCTATCCCCTGCATCTCCTATGGTCTGTCCCAGATTGGTTCCTGTGTGTAGAGCTAGGAGTAAGCCCTGAATCTGCCGGTTGTGGCCCCGAAAGAAAAATCACACAAAGTCACACTTATATATAACTAGCACAGTGGCTAGGGAGTCTGCCTTGCATGCAGCCAACATGGCCGACCCGAGTTCGATTCCTCCACCCCTCTCGGAGAACCCGGCAAGCTACCGAGAGTATTTGGTATGCCAGACACAGTAACAACAAAGTCTCCAATGGAGACATTACTGGGCCCGCTCGAGCAAATTGATGATCAACGGGAGGGCCTTTTTTACATGCATGAACATTGGTGAAAGAACAATAGGGATTCAGGAGAAAGTGTGAGTTTCTATAGCAGGGATAGGTAAAAAATAAGGGATATTTTTCTTTTTTTGGATCACACCTGGCGATGCACAGGGATTACTCCTGGCTTTGCACTCAGGAGTTACTCCTGGCAATGCTCAGGGGACCATATGGGATGCTGGGAATTGAACCCGGGTTGGCCGCGTGCAAGGCAAACGCCCTACCCGCTGTGCTATCTCTCCAGCCCCAAGAATAGTGGGTTTTTAAGTGGGGCCGGAGCGATAGCACAGCGGTAGGGCATCTGCCTTGCACGCAGCCAACATGGCCGACCCGAGTTCGATTCCTCCGCCCCTCTCGGAGAGTCCAGCAAGCTACCGAGAGTATTCGATATGCCATACACAGTAACAACAAAAGTCTCCAATGGAGACGTTACTGGATCCGCTCGAGCAAATCGATGATCAACGGGAGGGCCTTTACCTTTACCTTTATAAGGACGAGACATTTGACTCTTTTAATGTTTCACTCTCAAATTTGTCTTTGTACATCATTTTCCCCCCCTTAGGTAGAATTTGCCTTTTTTCTTGTTATATTTTTCACCACAGCCTACAGGGCTCAGTGTTTACTCTTGTCTCTGAGCTCAGGGATCGATCATTTGACAAGAGTCAGCGTAACATTCTGTGTTTCGATATCATTGGTTCGATATTAGGTGACAATGTAGCATCAGGGGACTTCTCCTTACCCCCAAGCCCCCAGTGTGTGACCGACCAGTTCAGCATTTGCCTCTCCACTCCTTTATTCGAGTCCACCCCCCTTGCAGCACAGATTCACCTGGGTGGCAAAAAAGGTTCTCAGTGCCTAGACTCTGGCTCTTTAAGGTACCTAATGGAAACGGAAGTGATGTCATAAGTGATGTCATAAGTGTTACGGTTCATTTTCCAATCCTGACTCAGACACTGGGGCTGTTGCTCACTTGGCAAAGGACAAGTAAATTTGCGCCCCATCCTGGAAGGGGGTCTCTGAAGAAGGATTTAGTTGCAGGACTCGAGCAACCTCCTGTGAACACCCCGTGCTTTCCCGTTTCCACACTGAGCCGAGGGAACGAGCCAACTTGGGGGGCAATTTTGCGCTGGTTTTTTACTTGTTCGCCAACATCCAGGTGGATCGTGAGGTGTGATGGAGGTTTTAGGGGGACATAGAGATTTGGGGGTGCAGTGGGGGCTGTCTCAGGGTTCAGGAGTGACAGTTGTGAGTTTGTGATTCTGGGGTGCCTCTTTCGCCACGATCGTCTCCAGCTCCGGGATGGGGCAACAGTTGTGAATGGGAGAATCATCTGAGGGCTTGGCTATTCCAACCGTCGCAGCAGTCCCATGTTTGAACCATCGGCCCTAAGCTCGCTTCTGTAGAATCTCCAGATTTGAGAGGCAGAGCTTCAGCCCCTTCACCTAATGGCAGGAGACCTGTTGCTGGTCATCTTCATTGTCTGCCGTGATTGCCGCGATCATGCGGAGTATGTTGGGGAGGGGGGGCCTGCAGGTGTCTGAGGTTTGCCAATGAAAATGTATTTGGGGGGCTATTTTTGGTTCTTTATATTTTATGGGGGAGAGAGAGCACATATGTGGAGATGCTCATGAGTTACTCGAGTCTCTAAGCTCAGGTATTATCCCTGGCGCTGCTGGGGACCATATGGGATACAGAGGATTGATCGGTTCATCTAGTCAAGCACCCAGTTCACATTATTGCCTTCTAACCACAATACTGGTGTATCTTTTTCTGGTTCATGAATTTCAGCTCCCTCGCATCAAGCTGCAAAGCACCCCTGACCCTTCATCTCACCCTGAGCAGACGACACCTGCCATTGTGGTAAATACTGAGGTCCCCAGGACAGAGTGTCCAGGTGCATGTCCTTGTCTACCCTGCAAGAGAGTGTCCAAGGTTTGTTCACTGTAAGTCACATGGTGGAGCCACATTCCAGGCTACGGTTCCCACGGGGCAGCACTGCTGCCAGCCTGTAGGGCGGCGCTAGTATTCAGAAGCTCCTGGGCTGAGTGTCAGCCCCTGGAAGGGCCTACGGGGACTTTCCTGTGGGAGCCAGAGAGGAATCCGGGGATCAGAGAAGGCTGTCTTTTCCTCCCCTGTAGCCTGGGCCCAGGCTCCTCTCCTGAAGTGCAGCACAGTTGCCAACAAAATTTGCATCCCCAGCATAGAGAGGAGATTCAGCCATTGTCTCCCAGAGGTGGAATTCTGAGGCTGTGCCCGAGATGTGGCTGGTCTGAGCTTAGAAGTGGGAGGAGGTGCTGCTCTCTTGTGCTCACTGTTCTTTTCCAGATCTTTTCTCGGAGCCTCCTGCTGATCCTTAGAACAACAGTGACAGGAGAAGATGGTGACGCGGCTTCTGATAAACCATCCCCAGGTAGGAGTAGATGGATAGAATGACATGAGGTAGTACCAGGAGTGCCCAGGCTTCCTGGGCCATCTGTTTTGAGTTTCTTTTGGACGGATTCCAAGATGAGACTTCCGATCGGACTGTCCCATTCTGCTGTTTGAAGCTGCTTTTGTGTATGTTTGTTTTGTTTTATTTGGCCTTGGGGCCGACCCAGTGGTGCATGAGGAGAACTCAAAGCTCAGTGCTCAATGCTGATTCCTGACAGGTCTAGGTGACCAATGGGATGCTGGAGGTCCAAAGGTTTCATCTTGGGTTTTCTGTTTTATTTGGGGTGGCAGAGCAAGGATTCTCGCTATCACTTTTTGCGCTGCACTCTGGCATTGCCCCTGGCAGTGCTTGTGGGACCATATGGGATGTTGGGGATCGGCAGTCCTACGTGCTGTCCCCGGAACAGCTGTCCTGTTACGCCAACTTGCTGCTTCGGTTTCCTTTGCATTGTTTTTGTCATCAGCTGTCCTTTTGACTCTGTGCTCTGGATTCACAACTGATGGACCTCAGAGCACCCTGGGGTGTGCTGTCCCCGTTTGCGCCCTGGCAACTACAGTGACTTGGGCCCCCAGACTTGCTTTTCTCCTGTTTTGTCCTTCCTACTTTGGAGAGACTATCTGCTCGGTCATATAGTCTTATGTTCACATAATCTTGTGTGTAGATTTCTGGGCGTGCTGTGATCCCAAGGAGAAAGAGCCAAGGATCTCTGAGGCAGTAGAGATGTTGGGGTCAAGAAACTTCTGCCTTCTTTGAGCGGGATTTGGGGCGGTCCTGAGCAGTGAGTTCCTACAGGCACACATGCCATGCACTGTTCTGAATAGTTGTCTATATGGACTGTCGAGTTCTCAATTCTAGTGGTCATGTGCTGTGGGGGTGCAGCGGTTAGCGTGCAGTGGTTTCTGCTACACCCAGGGATAGTCTTTTGGATCGTACAAGTCTGTGTTCAGGTGATCCCCTCTACAGTGCTCACTGGACCCGTGGTGCTCGAATTGGCCCTGGGGTTACCAGGAACGGCAGATTCATCCAAGAACCTTCTGTATAACGTCCTCCCACTTTAGCAGATCCACCTGCCTTATGTAATTTCTGGGGCCCTGTCTGCAATTCGTGTGCATGGAGGCTGTTTCATTCGGAGGGGAAGGCCCAGCGACAATATAGGATCCTGGGTCCTGGCCTCACAGTAGTGGGAATTAGGCTAAGATAGACTCTGACTCCTACCTGCTCCGTGTGCTGACTCAGGATGCAGTGACCTTCCATGACGTGGCTGTGAACTTCACCCTGGAGGAATGGTCATGCCTGGAGGCCTCTCAGCGGAAGCTCTACAGGGACGTGATGCTGGAGACCTACCAGCATCTGCAAGCTGTGGGTGAGAGCAGTGTGGAGCCAACGGTGTCTGAACAGACCCGCGTGGGCTCCCTGGGGTTGGGAGGCAGCTGTGTGTCCAACAGTAGCTCTGTGACTGGCTGGGATGTTGGACAGCCGTGCAGTAGCTGTTCCCTCCCTGGTTTTTTTTAGGGTTCACTCAGGCCTTACTCTCAGCCTTGTCCTCAGGAATTACTCTTGTGGGGTCGCCAGATCCTAAGGGGTGATTCATATCAACCCGTTTCTACTGTGTCCATGGGAAGATCCCTATCTGCCCAGTTATCGCTCAGGTCCCTTTAAATAGTTCCATCCATTGGTGAATCAATTTACTTTGTGTATGACACGAACGTTTGTGTGTTTAATTGGTTTTGCTGTTGCCTTTGTTTGTGGGGCACAGTCCACAATTCTCCTGGCTCTGTGCTAACGGATGACTCCTAAGAGTGCTCAGGGGCCATGGGGTACCGTGGACTGAACCTCTTGGCAACTTAAAATGTTGATGCCTCATCCCCAGTACTATTCATCCTGGCTCTCAAGTCAGAGGTTTTTTCTTTTTCTTTTTTTTCCTTATGGATAGGGATTATTCCTGCCTGTGAATTCAGGATCCACACTTGGCCTTGCTCCAAGACCATATGGGTTGCCTCGGATAAAACCCACATGTGTGTGCAGCGCTTCTGTCCTATGTGCTGTACTATCTCTCTCCCACCACAGGGGATTTGATATCTTGTCTCTCAAATCATTAGACGCTGCCCTATTTCAGTACTTGAATTTACTTCTAATGGTTCTTGTGAGACTTCAGCAGGAATAAGGGTTTGCTCCTGGTCTCTGCACTCAGGGATCACTCCTGGCTGCCATGAGGTACCCTAGGTGATATTGGGTATCATAACTGGATTTTCCGTGAGAAACTCCTGTGATCTCTTTCTGGATACATTTTTTTAGCTTAAAAAAAATAAGGGTCTCTTGCCACCCTTGGTCATTTCCAGATTTATTATGCACTTAGTTTTACTGAAATTCGTGATGAGTTCATGAGGTGCTCAGGAAACTCCATGTGCTGCTGGGCCTAGAAAAACAGTACAGGGAGGAAAGTGATTTTCTTGCAAGCGGCGCACATGGGTTAAATCCCCGGCATCCCATGTCATCCCCGAGCACCAGCAGCAGTGATTTCTGAATACAGAGTCAGGAGTCACCCCTGATCATTGCCAGGTGAGACCCCAAACAAGACAAAACCCAACAACACATTGTGCTGATCAACCCCCTGTCGGCAATACACAAGGCCAGGTCTAGAGTATTTGTGGTATTTTCTTGGGTCTTATCTCTCGAATAACTAGAAATATGTGGCATTTTGGAAATGGACATTCTGTTCGTGTCTTTCAGATATTTGCCCAGTTATATCAGGAAGACATGGGCATTTACCTGTCAGCTTTTCCCTGTCACTTATCCATGCCTCTGTCTCTGTCGGGGCAGGGCACTCTGGGATGAAGCCTGTGGTGATCTCCTGGCTGGAAGGAGGAGCCCTGAGGTCGGGGAGGAGAGGCGTGTGTGCGGGTGAGTGTCTGAGGACCCTTCCTGGCTCAGGCCCTGTGCAGTGTATGGCTGCCCTGAGCATGTATGCAACACGCTGCTGATACCGGGGCCTTGGTCTTCTGGATTCTTGGGTCTGTGCCACACTCAAGCTCCTCTTCATTCCCCTGGACTGTCAATCACAGAATGATCCTTTAATTTGCTTCCATGGCTTTCGAATAAGTAAGACCATAACAGAGCTAGTTTGGATCTGAACGATAGTACAGCAGGGAGTGCATTGCACCGCCTGATGATGACCTGTTCAATAATTTGTTCAATAGCCTGGTTCCCCAAACATTACCAGGTCTGCTCAGAAACAAAAACAAAACCTAGTGTAGAATTGCCAAGATCCTCACAGTTTCCACTATCGAATCTTTTCTTTAGTGTGGGACTCTTTGGACGTTGAGAACCACAGAGATGAACTCTTAACTACATGGCTTCATTGTGCTACATTTTTGACATGTGCTTGAATTGCATGTTTTGTTCAGTTTCAGAACGGAAACCACGACTTCAGGATTTGGCATTACAGCACTTTGATTTGGGAATGAGGTCAGCAAGTACGAGTGAGTTGGTAAGATTTGCTAATTCAGAATAAATATTATTATGTCAGCAGGAGTGGACCAAGTATTTGATTGTTAAGGTGGAGGGCTGGGATTGGCGGGGAGGAATTCCAAAGCCTGATGCTTGGAGTAGAGGACCCTTAGCTTCATTAGGTGCTGAAATCAACCATGTAGAAAAATACTGTGAGTTTTGATTTGCTTGACAGTGGTAGTTGTTTAGAAAGCTAATTTGTGCGCCCTAGAGATGGTGCAGTGAGAAATATACTTTCTTTGCACAGTGATGGACGGTCCTTACCCAGCACACCTTATAGACACCATAGCCCCACAGAACTGATCCTAGACACTGCTTGGTGTGCCCTTCCACCCACCCAACCCCCAATAAATAGAAACTACAAAACAAAAAGAACAAAAAACTTCATTGATCCTGAAAGCCATCACTTGTGGTGAGAGCTCTGCAATCGCCATGTGGTCTGTTTCAGCTGCGTGACGATGTAGCGTAGTCTTCACCCCTGCATCACAGGTTCCACACTGAACTTTAACCAAACCCACATGTGGATGTATTTCATTTTCTCTTGAAATGGATGTGTCCGTTTTCTAGAATTATTTCCAGTAGTATTCCTTCATGATAGGGGGGAAAGTCACAGATTTTACTGATTCTGCATCCATCAATTTTGTGTACAACTTACAGGAACATGAAATTATTCTATAGTAAGACAGTTCATATATCGGTGATTGCATTTGTGTGGTGAATATGTGTGAAAGCACATAGAAGGGCTCAGTTTTTTGACAGGAAGACTCAGTGAATAAGTCAATAATTAGGATCCTCTGTTGTTCTGCAGGAAAGCTGCCACCCCGAGTGGAATGTCTCTGATCCTGCACTGTGTAACAATGTCTCGAGTGAGCAATCCTGCCCTCAGCCCCATGAGGACTCCGAGACAGGCGGGATGTCTTCTGAGGGTGATCAGAATGGTGATAGCTACCTCACTCAGAAGAAGCCCTCTCCTGGAAAAAGTTCCTTGGAGTGTGTTATTCTCAGTTCACAGGCACAAAATCCCCCAGTGCGGCAGCTGCTAGGGAGAGGAGCACTGTTTATAGTGAGTCCGTCACAGCAACATACCTTCAACCACAGTCACCGTGAGCAGAACCCATCTACGTGTAAGGAATGTCGGGGAGCTTCCCCATGTTCTCAGCACTGTGGACAGAATCCCCAGAAAAGTCAGCCCCGAGAACAAAATGTGAGTCAAGGGTTACTCCATCATGACCATATGAATATAAATTCAGGATCGAAACATTTTGCGTGTGAGGCATGTGGTAAGGCCTTCGATCAGTCATCACATCTTATTATGCATAGGAGAATTCATACAGGAGAGAAACCTCATGAATGTCAGACATGTGGGAAGGCCTTTAATCACATGTCTAGTCTTAATAGACATATGAAAACTCATAGTGGAGAGAAGCCTTATATATGTCAGGAGTGTGGTAATGCCTTTACTCAATCCTCCGACCTCAGTATACATAGAAGTAGTCACACTGGAGAGAAACCATATATATGTGAGGAATGTGGAAAGGCCTTTACTCATTCCTCAGGCCTCAGTATACATAGGAGAATTCACACTGGAGAGAAACCGTATATATGTAAGGAATGTGGGAAGGCCTTTGCTTGGGCCTCAACATTTAGTGAACATAGGAAAATTCACACTGGAGAGAAACCATATATATGTAAGGAATGTGGGAAGGCCTTTGCTGTAGCCTCAAGACTTAGTGTGCATAGGAAAATTCACACTGGAGTCAAACCATATGTATGTAAGGAATGTGGAAAGGCCTTTGCTGTAGCCTCAAGCCTTAGTGTACATAGGAGAATTCACACGGGAGAGAAACCATATGTATGTAAGGAATGTGGAAAGGCCTTTGCTGTAGCCTCAAGCCTTAGTGTACATAGGAGAATTCACACGGGGGAGAAACCGTATATATGTAAGGAATGTGGAAAGGCTTTTCCTAGAGCCTCAAAACTTACTGTACATATGAGAATTCACACTGGAGAGAAACCATATATATGTAAGGAATGTGGGAAGGCCTTTTCTACAGCCTCAATACTAACTGTACATAGGAGATTTCACACTGGAGAGAAACCGTATATATGTAAAGAATGTGGGAAGTCGTTTGCTGAAGCCTCAAGCCTTCGTGTACATAGGAGAATTCACACTGGAGAGAAACCGTGTATATGTAAGGAATGTGGGAAGGCCTTTGCTGGAGCCTCAACACTTCGTGAACATAGGAAAATTCACACTGGAGAGAAACCATATATATGTAAGGAATGTGGAAAGGCCTTTGCTAGAGCTTCAAGACTTACTGCACATATGAAAATTCATCTCAGAGAGAAACCTCATCAGTGTCACACATGCGGGAAGGCATTCACACGGTTCTCTTCCCTTACTCTACATATGAGAATTCATAATGGAGAGAAGCCTTAGATATGTCTGGAGTGTGGAAAGGCCTTTACTTCATCCTTACAATTGACTGTACAAAGGAGAATTCACAGTGAAGAGAAACCGTATATATGTAAGGAATGTGGGAAGGCCTTTGCTACAGCCTCAAATATTAGTGTACATAGGAAGATTCACACTGGAGAGAAACTTTACATACAAGGAATGTGGGAAGGCCTCTGTTGGTCCTCAATACTTAATGTACATAGGAGAATACGCACTAGAGGGAAACCATATACATGTAAGAAATTTGGAACGGCCTTTTGAGTAGCCTCAGATTTTGTGTACATAGGAGAATTCACGCCAGAGAAAAACATTTATGCGAGGAATGTGGTGGGAAGGCCTTCTGCCATTCTGAATCCTTTCTAAGAAGAGGAAATTTCAGTGAAGGGAAACCTTATCAGTGACAGACTTGTGGGAAGGCCTTCCTTTGGTGCTATTCTCTTACTCTGTATATGAGAATTCATACTGGAGAGAAACTGCATATATGTCAGGAATGTGGGAAGAACTTTATGTACCCTTCACACCTTAATAAACATATAAAAATTCATACTGGATGGTTTGATCCCTTAATAACAGTCTCTGAGGACAAAACAGGACAAATTAGTCAAGCACGTTTCCTTTGGACACGATGGTCAAGGGTGTTAAAAAAGTGCAGTTAAAGAGGGAAGTAAGCCTGCCTGCTTGGGACAGGCTTCTCCTCATGTCAGTGAAAGGTACCTGCTGATTTTCACCATGGCTGCACCTATGCTAGTATTCTAGTGCTTGGAATTGCTTGTGTGTTAACTTGTAAATAATGGATCCTGGTGATGAAGATAAGGAGGAAGGTGACTGAATAATCAGGTACAGAAACACCCCCCTGCTCAGAGCTGTCACGGCTCACTACTCTATTATTGTTCACTATGCTTCTGGCTTGGCCCATAGGGGCTGTTTAGCGGGAATTATGGCAGAAATCAACCAAGATGCAGCATTGAATACTTTGAAAATGGAAAAACAGGTAAACCTTCATTCTTCAGTCTTTCCTGTGTTAGGATTTGGAATGCTTGAGCGACCTCCAAATCCCGGTGGGAACTTGAGCGCCAGGTCACGCCAGCTTGTAGTGTGCTTTCACGCTTGTTTCTTACTTATTCTGGGTATCCAGGCTTTAGGGGATGTGGAGCTTTTGAGCGGTGCATTGGGCACTGTTCTGTGGCGCAGGTGTCATGGGTGAGGGTGCGTTATCCTGAGGGCCCCTGCAGCCACGATCACATCCAGGTCCAAGATTGCACTGTGGGGTGGGCACGTGGACTTCAGGCTTTGATGTGAGGAGCCTGCAGAGAGTGCGGGTCTTGGCCATATCATTCCTCCCTACTCGAGAGTGCGCAGGACCCTGTTTGGAGCCTTTGGACTGGACATAACACTAATCAAAACTCCAGATATGTTCACGGGCAGCCCCCAAAGGTAAGGGACACTTTTGCGATCGGTCATTTTCATTGGCTTCTGTTCTGGAGTTGGGACTTTGGGTCGTGTTTTGACAAGTGAGAGGTATTTTGCCTCTGAAGATTTACTCTTTGGATTTTTTTGTTTTTTGCTTTTTGGGTCACAGCGTTGCACATGGGGTTACTCCTGGTTTATGCACTAAGGAATTACTCCTGGTAAAGCTCAGGGGGCCATATTGTTGCTGGGATTCGAACCCGGGTTGGTCACGTGCAAGTCAAACATCCTACCCGCTCTGATATCACTTCAGCCGCTCTTTGGATTAATTTTAATAGCTTTTTTTATTCAGGGACGTTGGAAGGGATTCTTTGATGCTCAAGGATTACTTCTGGTTCTGCAGCTCAGGAACAATTCTGTGGTGCTGCTGGGTTCCTATGGGTTGGGGAGGTTTGACCTGGATCAGCAAGGCAAGCATCCTACTCGCTTTACAGTGAGTCCAACCCCACTATTGTTTTTTTTTTTTTTACATATATAGAATTTCTACTTCCCGGGAGTATGGTGCCGCCAGCAGGTCAATCTGTGCCAGTAAGGCGAGTGCATCAGCAGCCTGATGGCAACGTCAGACTTCCAGATACCTCAGAATTGCTGCTGTGCCTTTGGCCAGACTCCAAAAACTTTGGGCAAAGTCTTCCAAGAAAGTAAACGGCCAAAAGTTAGGCATGTGCGTGACACACCAACAAACCATTTCCAGCTCAGCTATATAATTGGAGGCAAGGTCTCTCTGGTTCCTGATCAAGCTGCTTAAAGGCTATGATCCCAGAGACTCAGAGACAAATCTCAGAACCCAGCAGCTTTTTGCAGAGATGCACCGGCTTCCCGCAATGAGCTACCGGCGACAGACTACCACAAGGGGGAAAGGGTGTGTCTCTCCACCTGAGCCCACTTGGTGGCTCAGTGGCCACCATATTCCAGAGGCCATTGGATAGACAGGTTTGGGCCTGCACTGACAAGACATGTGGGGCCTCATGGGGTTGGGGTGGACTCTGCCCTTTCCTCCTCGCCTCAATGAGACCCCGAGTCGCTGCCCATGTACGAACTGTCTGGCTCTTGATCAATCTGTTTGACGTCCATGATCCCAGAGTCTCAGAAAGAAATCTCGGAACACAGCGACTTTCAGCAGAAATGTGTCTGGTCCCCACAGTAGGTTACCAAAGTTGGGTATTTCCGGTGGAAATAGGTTTCGTGCCTGTCGATTCAGTGGCTGCCATCTCTAATGGCTTCTGGACGGTTAGGTTTGGGACTGCAGTGCGGAGACATGCAGGGCCTAACAGGATGGTGGTGGAGCCAGCCCTTTTCTCCCCACCGCAATGAAACCTCGAGTTGTCTGGCACCCACGATTGACCTCTGTGGCTCGAGATCAAGGTGCGTAATGTCCATGATCCCAGAGATTCAGAGACAAATCTCGAAACCCAGCGCTTTTTAGCAGAAATGCATCTGGACCCTGCAGTAGGTTACTGTCTCCGATCCACCCCAGCCCGAATTGATGCTGTCCCCCCAACTGCTCCCCCTTGGCGGCTCGGTGGCCTCCATCCTCCAAAGGCCTTTGGAAAGTCAGGTTTGGCCCCACACTCAAGAGATACATGGGGCCTCTCAGGATGGGGTGGAGCCGGCCAATTCCTCCCCACCCCAACAAGATACTAAGTCATTGCCACGAACCACCTCTCTGGCTTGTGATAAAGCTGTTTAATGGCCATAATCCCAGAGACTCAGGAACAAATCTCGGAACCCAGCAGTTTTGACAGAAATCCCTCAGATTTAGTTGTTAAAATTTCAGAATTCCAAAATCATATGTTATTTATAACCAGCAATCGAAAAAGAATTGTCTACTGTTGCGTTTTCACCAGATCTGAGTGCTGGGGTAAAATCCCTAATAATAATGGTGGTCTTGTGTCAAAATATTGAATGTAATCAAAGTAGAGAGAAGAATGTGGAAATCATCTGCCCCACAGGTAGGGGGAGGCTGTGGAATGGCAGTATACTTGGGTTTTTAGTGGTGGGAAATGGGCACGGTTAAGGGACGAGTGTTTCATTGTATGACCGAGAATTAATCCTGAAAGCTTTGTAATTGCTCTCCCATTTTTTCCGTTTTCTCCCATTTCTTTAGAAATGGCCAGAGCAATAGTAGGGCAAGTAGGATGCTTGCCTTGCATGTGGCCAACCCAGGAGTCCTCCAATCCACAACATCTTTGAGTTGCTCATTGGACATTGAGTATCCCCTTCTCATCCCTAGAACATGTGATGTGGAGGTGGCATGGGGTAGGGTTGTCTTCTCCCCGGAGCTGTTCATTACGGATAGATCCTGTGCTTTGCTTTCTTGACTTTGTTGTCATTCTTCCTTATCTGTCAGGTATGTCGAGTAGTCCATGTGTTTCAAGGCCCTTGTGTTCCCGGCTTTATAACTAGCCTGACTGTACACCTGAAGAACCGGGTGCCCGTTCTGAACTTCGCTCAGTCAATCTGACACCATGCATATCTTTGCCTTTGGGTCATTGCCATGGTTTTTTGAATATGGGAAGAAATTGAGTTTTCTTTTGTTTTGGGGCCTGGGGATGCTCAGCAATTATTCCTGGTGGTTCTCGTAAGTTGCTTTTGGCAGTGTTCAAGGATCAACCCCTGTCAGCCTCATGCAAGGCAAATGCCTACCTGCTGTACGCTTGTACGCACCAAAAATTGTTTTATTGTGTGTATGTTGAATTGTGACTGTGAGCCCATAGTGAAGCTAATTCGAACCAGAACAGCAGTGCATCACGGAGGATGCTCGCCTTACAGATGCCACCTACCTTCGATGTCCAGCATCCCCTACGGTATCCCAAGTATCACTGGGTCTGATTAAAAACAAAACCCAAAACGCTTTTTTGGGGATTGCCGAGCTCCTCCGAGCAACACTTCCCGCAGATTTTCCCTTTCTCTAGGCTTGCTTGGACTGTGAGAACTATGGAGATGTCCTCCACCTGCTTGGTCATTCAACTGCATTCCATTCAACATTGGACTAATTCTCATTGTGCATTTTGTTTGATTTCAGAACTCAAATCACAGTTTCAGGATGTGGCATTACAGCAATTTCTTTAGGGAACAGGGGTATTGCATACAAGTGTGCTGTAAGGTTCTCTTGTTGAAACTATTATGCCATTGGAGTACTCACTATACCGAGCATGCGACTTGAAAGGTGGGGTCCGGCTCCATCCCCACAACCACATCTATGGTCTCAGCATCACAGGAAAAATATCGGAGCTTAATGCTGGGACTAGAGGGTTTTAACATCAGTGGGTGCTGAAATCTGGAAATGTATTTTATTGTATTGTTTTTTAAAGTTTTCATTAAAGTGCCAGGATTTTCAAAGTTATTGATAGTTGTGTTTAGGCGTACAATAATTGAACATCAATCCCTGCATCAGCTTCCCTCCACCCGTGTTCCCGTATTCAGCTCCCCACCCCAGTTCCCACTTTACCCCCGCCTGTCATCTGCACAAGCACATGACTAGGTTTCAGTGGTTACAGCTTAGATCTCTTGTTTTCAGTTCTGTTGCATCTGTGTTTTGGGTAAATGGCTACACCCTTCACTCATGTCACTGGCATAAATGAATCCCTAATCCCTGTAAACTTCTGGGTCTCTTCTGCCCCAAATTTCTTTCCTTCTTTGTCCGGCTTCTCTCTAAACACTGGAATCAGGCATGATTTAAGCAGCCCCTTTACATTACATTTCCACATCCAGTGTTCGGTATTCCACAGATGAGTGAACATCATTCTGTATTGGTTTCTTTTTCTGGCTAACTTCACTCAAGATGGTATCTTCCAGTTCCAACCGTGTTGCTGCATAAAAGCAGTAATTCTAAAACCTAACATCTCCATGGGTGCCAGTAACATCTCCATGCAGGCCTGTTCCGTGCTAGTGTAGCCCAATGGCATCTGTTTGTTCTAGGAACTTGCAGAGCCTCAACCCGATTATTCAGGGTCTTGACGAAGAAGTCTGACCATCTTGTAGGTGGGCGTCCACGCGATCATTTGACGTCCCGTGGAATCCAGTCAGTAATGCTCTAGGCCAGTGGTTGTCTGTAAACCTCATTACGTGTCCAGCCCATCTGATTTTTGATGCCTTGGCAGATGAGACAGCGTCCCTGAATCTTGACCGTTGACGTAGATCAGAACTCCGGATTCTCTCATTTGAGTGATGCGTGATTATCCAAGCATAGCTCTTTGGATTCCTCTTTGAGAGACCCGAGTAGCGTTCTCATCCTGTTTTCATAGGGCAAAGGTCTCTGAGTCATATGTTAATGCAGGAAGAACAGTGGAATTGAAGAGATGTGCTCCTAGCTGGAGGTTCTTTTTCCTCTTAGTTATTTCTTCAATGCTCTTGAAGGCATTCCAAGCCGCTCTCTTCCTCCTGCGCAACTCAGGTGCCAGGACAGTCATCATGTTAATTTCTCAAACTAGGTATATATAACTGTTGCATTCGGAGATGGTGGTTCCAGGTCTCTGAGTCATATGTTAATGCAGGAATAACAGTGGAATTGAAGAGATGTGCTCGTAGCTGGAGGTTCTTTGTCCTCTTAGTTATTTCTTCAACGGTCTTGAAGGCATTCCAAGCCGCTCTCTTCCTCCTGCGCAACTCAGGTGCCAGGACAGTCATCATGTTGATTTCTTGAACTAGGTATATATAACTGTTGCATTCGGAGATGGTGGTTCCATTGAAAGCGAATGGAGGATCAGGAACGAAGCTGTTTCTCATAAAAATTGTCTTCGTATGATTCAGCTGTAGTCCGACCTTTCCATACTCAGGGTCAAAGTAGGTCAGCATTTGTGCCACTTGGCTGATGTTTGGTGTTATTAGAACGATGTCATCAGCAAAGCGGAGGTGGTGTAGTTGCCGACTTCCCACTCTTTCTTCACTCCCACTCTTTCCCATTCCAGTTGTCGCATGATATTTCTCGAGCGTGACACTGAAGAGTTTTGGTGAAATGGTATCACCCTGCAGAACCCCTTTCTTGACATGGATGATTATTTCTTTGTAGAATGGTGAGATCCTGGTAGTGAATCCGTAATAGATCTCACGGAGGATCCTGATGTATTGAGTTTGTACACCCTGATTGGCTTGGGCTTCTGTGACCGATTCCGTCTCAACAGAATCAAAAGCCTTTTTTAAATCAATGAACGTTAGACAGAGCAGCATCTTGAACTCCTGAGAAACCTCAATGAGCTTAGTAATTGTGTGATTATGGTAGATGGTACTGATTCCTTTTCGGAACCCGGCTTGTTCACATGGTTGTTCTTCATCTAGTGTTTTGCTAATCCTATTCAGGATGACTCGAGTGAACAGTTTATAGATGACAGACAATAGGCAGATTGGGCGATAGTTGCCAATGTCGTGGATATCTCCCTTCTTGTATAGTAGTACAGTCTTGCTGGTTTTCCATTGGGATGGAACCGTGCATTCAGCAGGTAGCGTGTGAAGAGCCGAGCCAGTGTATTGATGAGTACTGATGGTAAGTTCTTCAGGTGTTCAGGTCTGATCTTGTCTGGGCCAGGTGCTCTTTGTTTCTTTACCAACGAGATGGCGTGTTGAATTTTGGAAGGGAGAACATTGGGAATGATATGTTAATCGTGCAGAATGTGGTATGGGGGCAAGTGGACGTGGCCATTAAAGAGATCTGAGTAGCAGTCATGAATAATCTTCTCCATTGCCCTTCTGAAAGATGTGATAGATCCATCAGGATGTTGGAGGGTAGTCATCTTGGTCTTGTAGTTGGTGAAGAACAGGCGGGCATTACGAATGCTTTTCCCGGCTTCTGCCGCATCTACCCGCATCACTGTTCTCCTGTCTTTGAGGTCATCCTTGATGGCTTCTCTGCATTGCTTTGCCAGCTCGGACGTTCGCTTGCAGTTGCCTGAGGCATGTGCCAAGCCACGTTGGCGAATAAGTTCAAGAGTGTTAGAAGAAAGGCGGTTTTTTCGTGGTTATCTCTCTCGGCCCCGAGAGTCCCAGCAGCAGGAATCCCTGAGCAATGCTGGTGTGACCCTCTCCCCAGCTAAGTAAATAGAACAAGATAACAGAAAACTCATTGATCCTCGCGAGGAATCTGCTTCATGTGAGATATTTTCAAAATTCTGTCTCGGCTATGTGGGGATGCATCATTGCCTTTGCACGTGTATCCCACTAATCTATCCCACTACGCTCCACACTAAGCTAGTGCCAAACCCAGTTTCGGGCCCCTTTTATTTTCACTCTAAACTGGTGATTCAATTTTTTGCAGAGGGAGTTATTTCCACTTCCTGTGTCTGTTCTTTGAGTTGGAAAAAAATTACACAGCTATGTGACCTGGCGTCGGTCTATTTTGTTTGTCCATCTTGCTGAAATGTCAGGTCGTTGCCAGGAAAATCCATCCACGTGTCAGAATTGCAACCGAGTCGGATAAATGTTAGAAACCAACCTGCAGGTCTAGAATTTTTTGACGAGAAGACTTTCAGGCACAGCACAATAATTGGAATCCTTCTCTGCTTTTCTTCAGGGAGCAACAGCCCAGGTGGAATTCTTCTGGTCATGCACACTGTGACACAATCTCGAGTGAGCAGTTATGCCTTCAGCCCCATGAGGATGCCAAGACAGGTGGGATGTCTTCTGTGGGTTACCAGTCAGAAGTGAGCGCCCACGCTGCAAACAAGCGCTCCCCTGGGACAAGCTACTCAGAGACTGTTCTGCTCAGTCCATGGACACAAACCGCCCCAGGAGAGAAGTCCTTGGTCTGTGGGAGAGGAGCACTGTTTATCGTGAGTCCAGTTATGTACCCCACAAGATATGAAGACTGGAATAGAACCCAGGTTACCCAAGTGAAAGAAAGCTCTCACACTCTTTGGCTCTCCATACAGCCCACGATCATGCCTGAGTGCTTCCTGAGTGCAGAGCCAGGAGAACCTCTGCATGTTGCTGGATTTGTGGCCCCCAAATCATGAACAAACCAAATAAAACCAAAACAGCCTCAGTCCCTTATTGAAGGATTCCCTCACCCCATCGTGGGCGTTTCTCAGCTGTATCTTGCTGTATCCATGCTGTTTCTTCCTCGTAGAAGAGGGTTGGGTACCCTCAGAAAGTGGGTTGATGAGGTGTGGGTTGCTCATAGCAGGAAATATTTCTAAATGGTTTGGTCACAGACATAAGAAAGTGGCTTCAGATGTTTTTCAGCTCAGACTGTCACTGTCACTTTCCTCCCATTTTTCATCGATTTCTTCAAGCGGGCCGGCAACATTGTGAGAGCTGTTACTATGTTTGGCATATCGAATACGTGACAGGTTGCTTTGCAGGCTTTGCCGTGTGGGAAACATACTCTCGGTAGCTTGCCGAGAGGGATGGAGGAATCATACTCAGGTTGGCCATGTTGGTCTCATGCACGGCAAACACCCTACCCGCTGTGCTATGGCTCCAGCCTTGCAGGTTTGCCTTGCTCTGTCCACGTCAGGGTCAATCCTCTGCACCCGTCCTGGTCCAGGCAAAGATGGAGCAGCGCACTCAACCCCCAAGGTGATTTAGCTATGTACCCCACAAGATCTGAAGCCGAGAGTCAAATGCTGGTCACCTGTGTGAAAGACTAGCAACCTCAAGGCTCTCCTACCACGTCCCTTTGAAGCTCCGTGCTTGATCTTTAATTACCCTATACTTAACACAGAAGCAAACTTAAGGGTGGAAAATTCTTAGAGAAACGGGCATGGAGAGGGACGGAAACACCCACAACTCCATCTTGTGGCATTTCAGCATAACTTGCGCGGTCCAAATTTTCCAACATTTAAGATTTTCAGCCCTTCTATTTGCTTAAATGGGGTCATTAAGGATCCAGCACACATCTTGGGCCACTGCAACAGGAGCAGAGCAGATAGTGGTTTTGCCTTGCATCCATAGGACCCAGGTATATTCATAGACTTCCCAGACGGTTCTTCAGTCATGTCCATAGTGTCGCTACCCAGATAAATACCCCACTGGCAGACTTCCACTATCGACACTACCTCCACTACCCAGCCATCGCCACACTCCAGGATGCTTTCTGGACCCGCGGGGCAGCTCCGGCCAAGACTCACGCATGACTGAAGACCCACAGAACAAGATAAGCGGAACTCTCTGAGACCTTGGACTCCAGCTCGGTGGACCCAGGAAAAGAGTTTCTCTGCTTGCTCCCACCAACCACAGGTGACAAAGGGATTCTAATCAGGAGCCCCACCCTACCCTGCCCTGTCTGCTCCCATCAACCACCCAGGTATCGGATCGCGCACAGAAGACCCACCCTACCCAGATAAATACCCCACTGGCAGACTTCCACTATCGACACTACCTCCACTACCCAGCCGTTGCCACACTCCAAGACGCTTTCCAGACCCGCGCGGCCGCTTTGTGGCCAGCGACACATCATGACACTAAATACCCATCTTCCGGAACTGTCATACCATATTTCATAGGGTTCAAATATGGTAACATCTACAAGGGTAATTAGAGGTCGCCCCAAATGCCTCTATCCCTCTTGGAAAGACTGGCAAGCTACCGAGAGTATTCCGCCCGCACGGAAGAGCCTGGCAAGCTATCCATTGTGTATTCGACATGCCAAAACCAGTAACTACAACTGGTCTCATTCACTTGACCCTGAAGGCTTCACTGACATGACAGCACTGAGAAGGATGAGAAAGGAGAGGCCGACAAAATATCAAGGCCG
The DNA here is from genome assembly GCF_029834395.1 of Sorex fumeus. Classification (NCBI taxonomy): domain Eukaryota; kingdom Metazoa; phylum Chordata; class Mammalia; order Eulipotyphla; family Soricidae; genus Sorex; species Sorex fumeus. The sequence continues at coordinate 7,243,547 of NW_026606076.1, forward strand.
AACTAGGCTGCCACAACGAAGGAAGACAAAAATGATCGTCTGTACTTTCAATGCACGTACGCTAGCATCAGATGCATCCATCGAGGACCTGATGGTACAAGCGCGAATGATCAAGAACGACATCATTGGTCTGACCGAGACAAGAAGGCATGAATCTCCCCATGCCGTTTTCGACACTGGAGAAGAATTGTTCCTCGGAACATGTGATAGAAGATGTGTCGGAGGCGTTGGTGTCCTTGTCAACACAAACTTGGTCATGAGCATTGATTCATTTGAATGCCTAGCAACCCGAATCGGACGGTTACATTTGAATAGATGTGGCTCACTGCCTGCAGTTTCTATCTTCGTTGTCTACGCACCAACATCTCATTATGATGAAAGAGAAATTGAGAAGTTCTACATGGAGCTAGAGAAGTTCTATAAAGAAGACCACACCTTCTACAAGATCATTGTGGGTGATTTTAATGCCAAGATAGGACCGAGAAGATCAGCTGAAGAACTTCACATCGTGACCCATGGCCTAGAATGGAACGAACACGGTGAGAGACTGTCTGAGTTCATCATGTCGACCATGACCATCAATGGTAACTCACAGTTCCAGAAGGCAGAATCTAAACGTTGGACATGGGAGTCTCCCGGTGGACGATTCCACAACAAAATAGACCACATCATATTCAATCGACGGTTTTGCCTGACCGATGTCGCTGTTGTCCCAAAATTTCGAACGGGATTGGACCACCGTCTCCTTCGTGCAAAATTCTACTTCACAGAGCGGGGAGAAAGGGCTGCAAAGTTCAAAAAAGAGAACTCCCAGAACGACCACCAACTGGGAACTCTTTGGCACTATTGCGGCAACATGGGAAGATGCCATTATTGACAACATTGACGAGGAATACGATCAACTGGTTCAGCACCTCCATGAATGTGCAAGGAATGCCAAGAGAGAGATAGCCACAAAAAAACGCCTGTCTTCGAAAACTCTTGAGCTAATTCGCCAGCGTGGTTTGGCGCATGCCTCAGGCAACCGCAAGTTAATGTCCGAGTTCGCAAAGCAGTGCAGAGGTGCGATCAAGGAAGACCTTAAAGAGAGAAGAGCAGAAGTACTGGTAGATGCGGCAGAAGCCGGGAAAAGTATTCGTAACACCCGCCTGTCCTTCGCCAACTACAAGACCAAGATGACTGCCCTCTGACATCCTGATGGATCCATCACATCCTCCAGAACGGCAATGGAGAAGATTATCCATGACTTCTACTCAAATCTCTTCGATAGCCATGTCCACTTGCCGACATACCAAATTCCACAGGATGGGTATGTCGTTCCCAATGTTCTCCCTTCCAAAATCTGACACGCCATTTCGTCGGTAAAGAAACAAACAGCACCCGGCCCAGACAAGGTCAGACCTGAACACCTGAAGAACCTGCCGTCAGTACTCATCAATACACTGGCTCGGCTTTTCACTCACTACCTGTCTGAATGCAAGGTTCCGTCCCAATGGAAAACCAGCAAACCGCACTACTGTTCAAGAAGGGAGACATCCATGACATTGGCAACTATCGCCCGATCTGCCTATTGTCTGTCATCTACAAGTTGTTCACTCGAGTCATCCTAAATAGGATTGGCAGAACACTAGATGGAGGACAACCAGGCGAACAAGCCGGGTTCTGCAAAGGATTCAGCATCATCGACCATATACACACGATAACCAAGCTCATTGAGGTTTCTCGGGAGTTCAAGATGCTGCTCTGTTTAACGTTCATTGGTTAAAGAATGCCTTTGATTCTGTGAGACGGAAGCGGTCATTGAAGCCCGAGCCAATCAGGGCATTCAAGCCCAATACATCAAGATCCTCTGTGAGCTGTATTGCGGATTCACTACCAGGATCTCACCATTCTACAAAGAAGTGATCGTTGATGTCAAGAGAGGGGTTCGGCAGGGTGATACCATTTCACCGAAACTCTTCAGTGCCACCCTCGAGAACATCATGCGACGACTGGAATGGGAAGGATTAGGAGTGAAAATAGATGGTCAGCAACTACACCACCTCCGCTTTGCTGATGACATTGTTTTAATAACACCAAACATCAGCCAAGCGGCACAAATGCTGGCCGACTTTGACCGTGAGTGTGGAAAGGTAGGACTACAGCTGAATCTTACGAAGACAATGTTTATGAGGAACAACCTCGTTCCTAACGCCCCATTCGCTCTCAACGGAACAACTATCTCCAAATGCAACAGCTATGTGTACTTAAATCGAGAAGTCAACATGACAAATGACCTGGAACCCAAGCTGCGCAGGAGGAAGAGAGCGGCTTGGAACACCTTCAAGAACGTCGAAGGAATAGCTAAGAGGACGAAGAGCCTCCGGCTCCAGGCACATCTCTTTGATTCCACTAAGAATTGAAAGAGCTATGCTTGGAATATCACGTTTTACTCAAATGAGAGAAAGAATCCGGAGTTCCGACATACGTTGACGATCAAGAATCAGGGAGGCTGTCTCATTTGCCAAGGTGTCAAAAATCAGATGGGCTGGTCACGTAATGAGATTTAAAGACGACCGCTGGACTAGAGCTGTTACTGACTGGATTCCACGGGATGTCAAAAGACCGCGTGGCCGCCCACCTACCAGATGGTCAGACTTCGTCAAGATCATGAACGATCGTTTTGAGGCTCTTCATATTCCCAGAGCGAACAGATGCCCTTGGGCTACACTAGCACGCGACAGGGACAAAGGGAGACGTTACTGGTGCCCGCTCAAGCAAATCGATGACTAACAGGAAGTAAAGTGATTAAGTTTTTTAAAGTTTTCATTAAAGTGCCAGGATTTTCAAAATTATTGATAGTTGTATTTAGGCGTACAATAATTGAACACCAATGCCTGGATCAGCTTCCCTCCACCCGTGTTCCCGTATTCCCTCCCCACCGCAGTCCCCACTCTACCCCCGCCTGTCATCTGCACAAGCACATGACTAGGTTTCAGTGGTTACAGCTTAGATCTCTTGTTGTCAGTTCTGTTGCATCTGTGTTTGGGGTAAATGGCTACACCCCTCACTCATGTCACTGGCATAAATGAATCCCTGATCCCTGTAAACTTCTGGGTCTCTTCCGCCCCAAATTTCTTTCCTTCTTTGTCCGGCTTCTCTCTAAACACTGGAATCAGGCATGATTTAAGCCGCCACTTTACATTACATTTCCACATCCAGTGTTCGGTATTCCACAGATGAGTGAACATCATTCTGTACTGGCTTCTTTTTCTGGCTAACTTCACTCAAGATGGTATCTTCCAGTTCCAACCGTGTTGCTGCATAAAAGCAGTAATTCTAAAACCTAAAAAAATATATCACTTGATCCCCCTTTATTCATCGAATTATTCGAGTGGGTGCCAGTAACATCTCCATGCAGGCCTGTTCCGTGCTAGTGTAGCCCAATGGCATCTGTTCGTTCTAGGAACATGCAGAGTCTCAGGGTCTTGACGAAGAAGTCTGACCATCTTGTAGGTGGGCGTCCACGCGATCTTTTGACGTCCCGTGGAATGCAGTCAGTAATGCTCTAGGCCAGTGGTTGTCTGTAAACCTCATTACGTGTCCAGCCCATCTAATTTTTGATTCCTTGGCAGATGAGACAGCGTCCCTGATTCTTGACCGTTGACGGAGATCAGAACTCCGGATTCTTTCTCTCATTTGAGTGATTCGTGATATTCCAAGCATAGCTCTTTTGATTCCTCTTTGAGAGACCCAAGTAGCGTTCTCATCCTGTTTTTGTAGGGCCCAGGTCTCTGAGTTATATGTTAATGCAGGAAGAACAGTGGAATTGAAGAGATGTGCTCGTAGCTGGAGGTTCTTTTTCATCTTAGTTATTTCTTCAACGCTCTTGAAGGCATTCCAAGCCGCTCTCTTCCTCCTGCACAACTCAGGTGCCAGGACAGTCATCATGTTGACTTCTCGAACTAGGTATATATAACTGTTGCATTCGGGGATGGTGGTTCCATTGAAAGTGAATGGAGCGTCAGGAACAAGGCTGTTTCTCATAAAAATTGTCTTCGTAAGATTCAGCTGTAGTCCGACCTTTCCACACTCACGGTCGAAGCAGGTCAGCATTTGTGTTGCTTGGCTGATGTTTGGTGTTATTAGAACAATGTCATCAACAAAGTGGAGGTGGTGTAGTTGCCCACCATCTACCTTCACTCCCATTTCTTCCCATTCCAGTTGTCGCATGATGTTCTTGAGGGTGACACTGAAGAGTTTTGGTGAAATGGTATCACCCTGCAGAACCCCTTTCTTGACATGGATGATTATTTCTTTGTAGAATGGTGAGATCCTGGTAGTGAATACGTAATAGAGCTCACGGAGGATCCTGGTGTATTGAGTTTGTACACCCTGATTGGCTTGGACTTCCATGACCGCTTCCGTCTCAACTGAATCAAAGGCCTTTTTTAAATCAATGAACGTTAAACAGAGCAGCATCTTGAACTCCTGAGAAACCTCAATGAGCTTAGTAATTGTGTGATTATGGTAGATGGTACTGAATCCTTTTCGGAACCCGGCTTGTTCATATGGTTGTTCTTCATCTAGTGTTCTGCTAATCCTATTCAGGATGACTCGAGTGAACACTTTGTAGATGACAGACAACAGGCAGATTGGGTGGTAGTTGCCAATGTCATGGATGTCTCCCTTCTTGTATAGTAGTACAGTCTTGCTGGTTTTCCATTGGGATGGAACCTTGTATTCAGTAGGTAGCATGTGAAGAGCCAAGCCAGGGTATTGATGAGTACTGATGGTAAGTTCTTCAGATGTTCAGATCTGATCTTGTCTGGGCCAGGTGCTCTTTGTTTCTTTACCAACGAGATGGCGTGTTGAATTTTGGAAGGGAGAACATTGGGACCGATATGTCAATCGTTCAGAATGTGGTATGTGGGCAAGTGGATGTGGCCATTAAAGAGATCTGAGTAGAAGTCATGAATAATCTCCATTGCCCTTCTGGAAGATGTGATAGATCTATCAGGATGTCGGAGGGCAGTCATCTTGGTCTTGTAGTTGGTGAAGGACAGACAGGTATTACGAATGCTTTTCCCAGCTTCTGCCGCATCTACCAGTATCGCTGTTCTCCTGTCTTTGAGGTCATCCTTGATGGCTTCTCTGCATTGCTTTGCCAGCTCGGACGTTCGCTTGCGGTTGCCTGAGGCATGTAACAAGCCACTTTGGCGAATAAGTTCAACAGTGTTCGAAAAAAGGCTGTTTTTCTTCGTGGTTATCTCTCTCGGCCCCGAGAGTCCCAGCAGCAGGAATCCCTGAGCAATGCTGGTGTGACCCTCTCCCCAGCTAAGTAAATAGAACAAGATAACAGAAAACTCATTGATCCTCGCGAGGAATTTGCTTCATGTGAGATATTTTCAAAGGTCTGTCTCTGCTATGTGGGGATGCATCATTGCCTTCGCACGTGTATCCCACTAAGCTATCCCACTAAGCCCCACACTAAGCTAGTACCAAACCCAGTCTCGTTCCCCTTTTATTTTCCCTCTAAACTGGTGCTTCAATTTTCTGCAGAGGGAGTTATTTCCACTTACTGTGTCTGTTCTTTGAGTTGGAAAAAATTACACAGCTATGTGACCTGACGTCGGTTTATTTTGCTTGTCCATCTTGCTGAAACGTGAGGTCGTTGCCTGGAAAATCCATCCACGTGTCAGAATTGCAATCGAGTCGGATAAATGTTAGAAACGACCTGCAGCTCTAGAATTTTTTTGATGAGAAGACTATCAGGCATAGCACAGTAATTGGAATCCTTCTCTGCTTTTCTTCAGGGAGCAACAGCCCAGGTGGAATTCTTCTGGTCATGCACACTGTGACAACATCTCGAGTGAGCAGTTTTGCCTTCAGCCCCATGAGGATGCCAAGACAGGTGGGATGTCTTCTGTGGGTTACCAGTCAGAAGTGAGCGCCCACGCTGCAAACAAGCGCTCCCCTGGGACAAGCTACTCAGAGACTGTTCTGCTCAGTCGATGGACACAAACTGCCCCAGGGGAGAAGCCCCTGGACTGTGAGAAAGGAGCACTGTTTATAGTGAGTCCAGTTATGTACAAGTTATGCACTCCACAAGATATGAAGAGTGGAATAGAACCCAGGTTACCCAAGTGAAAGAAAGCTCTCACACTCTTTGGCTCTCCATACAGCCCACAATCATGCTTGAGTGCTTCCTGAGTGCAGAGCCAGGAGAACATCTGCGCATTGCTGGATTTGTGGCCCCCAAACCATGAACAAACCAAATAAAACCAAAACAGCCTCAGTCCCTTATTGAAGGATTAGCTCACCCCAACGTGGGTGTTTCTGAGCTGTATCTTGCTGTATCCATGCTGCGTCTTCCTTGTAGAAGAGGGTTGGGTACCCTCAGAACGTAGGGTGATGAGGTGTGGATTGCACATAGCAGGAAATATTTCTAAATGGTTTCATCACAGACATAACAAAGTGGCTTCAGATGTTTTTTAGCTCAGAGTGTCACAGTCACTGTCCTCCCATTGTTCATCGATTTGCTCAAAAGGGCCCAGTAACATTGTGAGACTTGTTACTGTGTTTGGCATATCGAATACATCACGGGTAGCTTGCCAGTCTCTGCCGTGTGGCAAGATACTCTTGTTAGCTTGCCAAGAGGGTGGAGGAATTGAACCGAGGTGGCCATGTCGGCCGCATGCAAGGCAAACGCCCTACGCACTGTGCTATGGCTCCAGCCTTGCAGCTTTCCCTTGCTCTGTCCACGTCAGGGTCAATCCTCTGCACCCCTCTTGGTCTAGAGGCAAAGATGGAGCAGCGCACTCAACCCCCGAGGTGGTTCAGCCATGTATCCCACAAGATCTGAAGGCGGGAATCGAATGCTGGTCACCCATGTGAGAGACTCGCAACCTCAAGGCTCTCCGACCACTGCCCCTTTGAAGCTCCGTGCTTGATCTTTAATTACCCCATACTTAACACAGAAGCAAACCTCAGGGTGGAAAATTCTTAGAGAAATGGGCCTGTAGAGGGACGGAATCGCTCACAGCTCCATCGCATGGCATTTCAGCATAACTTCCACGGTCCAAATTTTCCCACGTTTAAGATTTTCAGCCCTTCTCTTTGCTTAAATGTTAAGTATGGGGTCATTAAGGATCCAGCACGCAGCTTGGGCCGCTGCAACGGGAGCAGAGCAGATAGGGCTTTTGCTTTGCATCCATAGGACCCGGGTATAGTCATAGATTTCCCCTACGGTTCTTCAGTCATGTCCATAGTGATTCCTGAGTGCAGAGGAAGGAGAAGGCCCTGAGGATATCCGAGTGTGGCCACAACCATAAAGGAACAAACAAGAAAGAAAAGTAAAACACAGAGCTTCAGTTCCTTGATGGTGAATTCCATCACCCCGACTAGAGGGTGTCAGAACAGTATATTCTTCCATTCCCCACGTCGGTGTAGAAGACGGTTAGAGTACCCTCCTAATGTGGGGTGATGGGATGTAGGTTGCCATAACAGGAAACATGCAAAGGGCTCGGTCACAGGCATCACAAGGTGCATTCAGAACCTTTCTTGTACAGAGAGAAAAGAAAATTGTGAGAAAATAAACTTGCCTTGCTCATTAAAGGTTCAGTTCAATCCTCTGCACCCCTCCAGGTTTAGAGACAAAGCTAGGGCAACCCACTCGACCCCCAAGGCGATTCAGCTATCCACTCCACAAAGATCTGAAGTCTGGAATGGAACCCAGATTACTCAAGTGAAAGACAAGCAACCGCAGGCTTTCCTTCCTACTGCTGCACCTGTGGAAGAGGATGCTTGATCCTTTATTACCCCATACTCAACACTGAAGCAAACCCAAGGGTGGAAAATTCTTAGAGAAACGAGCACGTTTTGTTACTTTATGTTCCCCAGATGAAAGAGATCTTTCTATGTCTGTCCCTTTCTTTCAGACTAACACCCAAGAATAGCCGAGACAATTGCCAGGAGGTTTACTCCATCGCATGGAGGCCAGCCGCACACGCTAGGGAAAAAGGTAGCTGAGATAGAGAAGGGAGCACCAAATAAAGGGTGCTGGGAGGATCCTCCCAGGATGGGAGATGCATGCTGAAATTTAACTATAGACCGAACATGATTGCCACTCAATGCCTAATTTGCAAACCACAGCCCCCCAAAGGAGAGAGAGAACAAAAGGGAATTCCCTGCCACAGAGGCAGGTTGGGATGGGGAGGATGGGAATGGGAGGGACTAACTGGGATCAGCGGTGGTGGAGGGATGGGTACTCGATAATTGTATAACTGAAACCCAAGCACAAAAATTTTTAAGTCTACAACTGTACCTCATGGTGATTCATTAATTAAAAATAAAATAAATAAATAAATAAAACGAAGAAACGATCCTGGAGAGGGACAGAAACGCCCACAGCGCCATCTCGTGGTGTATGACCACAACTGCCCTGGCCCATCTTTCCCACGCTTTAGGTTTCCAGCCCATTTCTTTGCTTCAATGTTAGGAATAGGGTCATTAAGGATCAAGCAAGCCACTTGGGTCGCTGCAGCGGGAGCAGAGCGGTTAGTGCTCTTGGTTTGCAGTCACCGGCCCTGGTTCTTTCTCTGGCTCTCCATACAGCCCCACCATCATGCCGGATTCCTGAATGCAACATCAGGAGAACCTCTGCTGTTGCTGCATTTGTGTCCCCCAAACCATGAACAAACCTAATACAACCAAAACAGCCCCAGTCCCTTATTGGGGGATTACCTCAACCCATCGTGGGGGTTTCTGAGCTGTATCTTGCTGTATCCATGCTGCCTCTTCCTTGTAGTAGAGGTTTGGGCTCCCTCAGAATGTGGGGTGCTGGGGTGTGGGTTGCCCATAACAGGAAATGTTTCTCAATGGCTTGGTTACAGACATAGCAAAGTGGCTTCAGAAGGTTTCTAGCTCAGTGAAGAGAACAAAAATGAAAATCAATGACTTTGCCTTGCACTTTCCAGGTCAGTTCAATCCTCTGCACCCCTCCTGGTCCAGAGACAAAGCGGGAGCAACCCACTCGACCCCTAAGAAGATTCTTTCTTTGGCTCTCCATACAGCCCCACCATCATGTCTGAGTGATTCCTGAGTGCAGAGCCAGGAGTAACCCTGAGCATTACTGATGTTGGATCTCCAAACCATGAACAAACCAAATAAAACCAAAACAGCCTCAGTCCCGTGATGGCAGATTCCCCCACCCTAACTTGGTGGGTTCTGAGCTGTATCTTGCTGTATCCCTGACCCCTTTTCTTTGTAGAAGAGGGTTGGGGCATCCTCAGAAAGTGGGTTTATGACACGTGGGGTTGACTTTAACTGGAGACCTTTCCAAAGAGCTGGACCACAGACAGAGCAAAGAGGGCTCATAAGTTTTCTTGTTCAAAGTGAACAGAACAACGACAAAATAATCACCCTGCTTATAACCAAGCAGGTTCAATCCCAGGTACTAAATGTTTCCCAGAACCCTGTGGGCACACACCAAAACAGTCCCCCCCCCCGAAAAAAAAACCCTCTTTGCGTTGCATACAGCCAACTTGTGTCCAATCTTCGGCATCTCATATGGTCCCCCAATTGCCACCAGGAGTAATTTCTGAGTGCAGAGCCCAGAGTAACGCATGAGCATTGCTGGGTATTACCTAAAAAGCAAAAAAAATTCATTGGAAGAAGTGATGTATTTAGAATTTCCAGGGAAGGAGATTGCCCAGTCTTAAGCTCATTATGCCTGTGTAATTAAAATTTTTCTTAACACACCCTAGCTCCTCTGATGACTGTTACCTTCACTCCAGACATCTGGAGATGCTGGAGCTGAATATGGCCTCTGCCACCCTCCTCCACGGAGAACAGAAGGCATGAGAATTCTCATGTGTGTAGGAACCTCAAAACTCAGGACGGAAGATGGCATCTTCAGCAATTCAGGGTGCTATGATATGTGGACGTGGGGTCTGAAGACCTTTAGAACTGAGTTGGTTGGACACGTCGTACTGCGGGAAGGCAAGCCTCTCCTGTGTCACCCTATTCGCTCTCGGGTAGCTGACTCTGGAGCACTGCCCACAGGGTGTGCCTCCACACATAGAGTGAGTGGGGCGAGCCCCAGGCAGCAGGGACACCCTGACACAGATCCCCAGTTTATTCTCTGACCCAAGGCCCAGTCGGACGCAGGCAGGACCGGAAGATGCTGGACTCTCTCATCCCCTTCAGCCCTTTGCGGGTGTAAGAGAGTTGAATCCACCAGAGGCAGCCTCGTCTTGGCACACGGACCCCTTGAGAATGAAGCAGCACCATTGGGGTGCTCCCCCATTGAGGTCTGGGGTCATCCCCCAACCCCCACCCCACCCCTCCTGGTACACACCTCCTGATCTGACTATATAATTTGGGGGAGGGGTTCGGAAGCAGTGGTAGGGGGCCTCACATCCTTCTGGAGTCCAACTTTGGTTCCCACATTTGCGGACCCCCCACTTGCCCTGCTCCCACAAATGTCTGGGAAAGCCAATGAGCGGTCTCCCTGGAACAGAAGGGAATCCCATCTAGGCTTTTACCAAGGTCAAAGTCCCGTTGCTAAGGAGGTTGCCTAGGCAGGTTGGGAGTGGTGATGATCTTCTTTGAAATTCCTTTCCTGGCCTTTTGTTTCAGCAGAAGCTTCTCTGGGTCTGTTGCTGACCATAGGTGAGGGCATGATCAGACCTTAGTTCCTGTTTTCTGCAAGGTTGGCCTTCACAACTTCAGAGCTATTCCCAGGAAATTTACTGCCTTTGCCTTGGGAGGGGAGTCCTTCCCTATCTGCCTGCATGCCTACATCAATTCCCTCCAAACCATTAGGAGGTGCTGGACTTTAGGACTTTAGAAGCCCTCAACCCTGGCCCCAGAGGAGTGACTCCTGAGTGCAAAGGCAGGAATAATAAGCCCTGAGCACTGCTGACTGAGCTACCTCCCCAAAGATGCAAATCCTAAGGCTCCCACTGCTGCCCAGGTAGCTGATTACTCCCTGTGGTACCAGGGGACCATGTGATAGTGGAAGTTAGCCCAGAAAAAACATCTACAGGCAGAGAAAGTCTTGATCACAGGGATCACTGAAATCGCTCACATCTGTCATTCATAAACCTGATCCCCCTGACATAGCGCGTTCTGTTCAATACACAAAACACTTACCTTTTTGTAGGGGCGGGGGTAAGGCACAACCAGAAATGCCCAGGAGTTACTTCTGGCTCAGCAGACAGGATCACTGCAGGTGGGTCTGGGAGGGGAAGAGATCATATCCAGGTCATCCCCTGCAAGGCAAATGCCCAGCAGTCCCAAAAATCTGAATTTCAATTTACCTTGAATGCATCATTTAATCTTCCCCAGGCCTTGGGAGGGATACACAATGCCTCCATTATCTCTGGCTTCTTCAAGGCTTGCCCTTTGGCCATTTTTTTTTCATTTTTGTGTCCCACCTGGGTGATGCTCAGGGGTTTCTCCTGAATATGCACTCAGGAATTACTCTGGAAGTGTGGTGCTTGGGGAATCCCATGGCAAACACTGTGCTTCAACCTTTTGATGTCTTAAATATACACCCCTAGTTTATTCTTTATGTTACAGTTCTCACGTTCAAATTAAAATGGTAAATTCAGTACTATGAGGGAAAGGGAATTGCTGATGTTTGCAATTCAGGGAAACACAAAGATCTTCCCATTCTGTACACTCTTAAGAGTTCTTGCCACTGTGTATTTTCATACACCTACTAATGCCTGAGTTCCTGGTAAAGCTGAAATAACCTCCTGAATTACCTTATATAGCAAACCATAATAGTAACAGTAATGATTACTATTTCCTATGCCAGTGTCCCACACTTGGACTTGATGTGTATGTTAACCTGTAAATAATGGGTACTTTTTTCTTTTTTTTCTTTTTGGGTCACACCCGGAGATGCTCAGGTGTCATTCCTGGCTTTGCACTCAGGAATCACTCCTGGCTGTGCTCGGGGGACCATATGGGATGCTGGGTATCGAACCTGCTTCAGCCGCATGCAAGGAAAACGCCCTACCCACTGTGCCATTGCTCTAGCCCCTGTAAATAATGGGTCTTGATGATGGAATCCAGGTGAAAACTGATTAAATAGGAACTAAGTAAATGGGTACAAAAACCACCCCTCAATCACAGCTGTCAGTGTCACTCTTTTTGTTTTCTTTGTTTTTTTTTGGTCAAACCCAGAGATGCACAGGGGTTACTCCTGGCTCTGCACTCAGGGATTACTCCTGGCTGTTCTTGGGGGACCCTATGGAATGCTGGAAATTGAACCCTTGTTGACTGCATGCAATGTGAACGCCCTACCCGCTGTGCTATCACTCCAGCCCAGTGTCTCATTTTTGCTTGGACTTGAGGCAGAGACCTCGGTTGGTGGGGATTATGATAGAAATCAACCAGGATGTTGCAGTGAATCCTTTGGAATGTAAAAAGATGCAAACTTCCACACTTCAAACCTTCCTCTGTTATGTTTCGAGGAGTCACACCTGCTTTGCTCAGGCCGTACTCTTGGCTCTGAGCTCATCCATACCTGCGAGAGAGGACATAGGTATCCTTATGGGGATCTGGACTTTGAATCCCGATCAGTCTTGTGCAATCAAGCACCTTCCTGCTGTATCAGCTTTGCACTCCTTGTATTCAGATTTTTATTAGATTTCCCTAAGCATTAAGGATAAATATTTCTGAAATCACTTAATCACTTAACTTCCCGTTAGTCGCCGATTTGCTCGACCGGGCTCCAGTAACGTCTCCATTTGTCCCTGTCGCGTGCTAGTGTAGCCCAGTGGCATCTCTTCGCTCCGGGAACATGAAGGGCCTCAAACCGATCGTTCATGATCTTGACGAAGAAGTCTGACCATCTGGTAGGTGGGCGGCCACGCGGTCTTTTCACATCCCGTGGAATCCAGTCAGTAAAAGCTCTAGTCCAGCGGTCGTCTTTAAATCTCATTACGTGACCAGCCCATCTGATTTTCGACACCTTGGCAAATGAGACAGCGTCCCTGATCCTTGATCGTTGACGGATGTCAGAACTTCGGATTCTTTGTCTTATTTGAGTGAAACGTGATATTCCAAGCATAGCTCTTTCTATTCTTCTTTGGGAGACCCGAATAGCGTTCTCATCTTGTTTGCGTAGGGCCCAGGTCTCTGAGGCATATGTTAATGCAGGAAGAACAGTGGAATCAAAGAGATGTGCCCGGAGCCGGAGGTTCTTCGTCCTCTTAGCTATTTCTTCGACGTTCTTGAAGGCGTTCCAAGCCGCTCTCTTTCTCCTGCGCAGCTCGGGTGCCAGGTCATTTGTCATGTTGACCTCTCGACCTAGGTACACATAGCTGTTGCATTCGGAGATGGTCGTTCCATTGAGAGCGAATGGGGCGTCAGGAACAAGGCTGTTTCTCATAAACATTGTCTTCGTAAGATTCAGCTGTAGTCCTACCTTTCCACACTCACAGTCAAAGTCGGCCAGTATTTGTGCCGCTTGGCTGATGTTTGTTGTTATTAAAACAATGTCATCAGCAAAGCGGAGGTGGTGTAGTTGCCGATCATCTATCTTCACTCCCATTCCTTCCCATTCCAGTCGTCGCATGATGTTCTCAAGGGTGGCACTGAAGAGTTTCGGTGAAATGGTATCACCCTGCCGCACCCCTCTCTTGACATCAACGATCACTTCTTTGTAGAATGGTGAGATCCTGGTAGTGAATCCGCAATACAGCTCACGGAGGATCCTGATGTATTGGGCTTGAATGCCCTGATTGGCTAGGGCTTCAATCACCGCTTCCGTCTCAACAGAATCAAAGGCCTTCTTTAAATCAATGAACGTTAAACAGAGCGGCATCTTGAACTCCCGAGAAACCTCAATGAGCTTGGTTATCGTGTCATCTACAAGTTGTTCACTCGAATAATCCTAAATAGGATTGGCAGAACACTAGATGAAGGACAACCATGCGAGCAAGCCGGGTTCCGCAAAGGATTCAGCACCATCGACCATTTCTGAAAAGTTTAGGATAATGGCCCTGTCATTATTCTGTAAGGGGGTGGATTAGAGATAGTTGAAATGGATTTGACTGTGCACAGAAAGATTTCTCATGGTTCTATGAGAGGATGGAACAGGCCCCTTGATCAAAATATTTTACAAATGGTGGGAACGTGGCAGAAGGCCCAAACTCCCATCTCAGCAGGCAATAACATCAGCTGTGATGACTAACTTTAAAGGGTGGCCACATTCCTGGATTTTACTCTTTTCATTTCTGTTATATTAGGAGAAAAGACGACAAAATGTCGCATTTGTAAGTGGTAAAATCTCAACCCTACTAGCCACCAGAATGATTAAAACTGTTTTTGGTCTGTCCAAAAGACGAAGTCTACAAAATGATCTAGTACACTTTGGTGCCCATTAGCTCCTATGTGCCTCCGTTCTTAGGGTAGGTCCATACATGGATTTATTTATTGAAATATGTTTTATGTAATTCATGCCATACTTGGCAGTTCTTAGGAGTCTGTGTTGTTTTGGATGCCAGGAATGGAACTCAGGAAAACCATGCTTAACACAAGCATTAAGCCACAGTACTAACCTCTTTCCCCATACTCTTGGTTGAAAACGTGTTTCTAGAGCTGCGTCCTGGGGTTTCCTTGTAGGTTCTTATATAGCGTGTTTTCAAGGGGTAGAGTGTTCACTGTACAGTGCTCTCTGATGTTCTTCCCAGCCTTTGCTTCTGTCCAGTGTCTCTCCAGCTCTCTGGGTTGCTGCTAGGCCAGTGCCTCTGCATCTTCAGGGCTGGCTTCAGAGACACTGCACCCATCTTGATGAATGACTTCCCAGAGAAACTCATTGTCCCAGGACCCATTCACAACCTACTTGTCTGTTTTACTTTGAATCAACCTGCTTTTGTTTTTATGATGGATGTATTGGGGAGCATTGATTCTATGTTTGACCAGTTAAGAGACTCCACCTTAACTCGTTGCCCTGTACTCTGTGACCAGCCCCTCCAGCACTTGCCTATCCTCTTTTTGTTTTGAGCTCATCCCCCTTGTACTGATTCACCTGGGCTGCCATAATGGTCTGTCTGGACTTGGAACCTGGCACGTTAAGTCTCCTTGGTGAAATGGATGATGTCACAGACGGGAGTCTTCCATTTGCACCTTTATTCCTAGTGATGTCAAGTGGATCAGGCCTCCTCCGGGCACACGTGTAAAGGACAAGTGATACTTCAGTCGAAGGGGGACACTGAAGGCCAATTAGTGGCAGAACACGAGGACCTCTCACCTCCAGTTCCTATAATGTGACCAACGAGATTGTGCCAGCTCTTGGGGCACTTTTGTGGTTGTTTTTTTTACTCCCCCCATCCATACCCAGTGGGTTCCTGGGGTCTGCCTTGCTGTGGAGGCTTTAGGAGGATATGGAGCTTTGCTGGTTGCACTGGGGGGATTTAGCACGGCACAGGGGTCTCGGATGTGAGTGCATTATCCTTGGGGCATCTTCACCTCCAGCTCTGTGATGGGGCAACCTGTCCTGGGTGCGTAGCTGAACATGGGGGGCTGTGGGTCTTGAGGATGCCGCAACTGCTGATAGCAGAAGTCTTGACCATCCCAAACTTCTCACCCAAGGGTTGTGCCGGGCCCTGTCCTGCAGCTTTCTGTGTAGACATGTATATGTCAAACTGCCAGATCACTTTGAGGGGCGGCTCCTCATCCCCCAATAGTGAGGGACCCTGTTGAAGCCAGTCTTTTTCATTGGCACCTGCCAGGAGGAATCCTGGGGGCCTGGTCCTAGCATGTGGCTGAGAGTTGTAAATGAATAAATAAATGAACGTTGGGACTCAGAGAGATGGTCTTGGCGGCTGTTTGCAAAGTATTTTTGTGAATTTTATTTCCTTCGGAAATACAAAGGCTCTCTGCTCGACATGTTATCGGTTCATCTTGTCCCTCTCTATATATCCCAGACCTGGCGACCCCCAGCTGTCTGGATCACCTGATCCTATCCAGAAACGAGGAAAAATGAACCTTCCTGACCAGGGAATTATCTGGTCAGGAATATTTGAAGCCTGGCCCTTTAAGGCTCTGGACGACCGTGCACGTGACGTCACAATATCCGGGTCCTTTATCTGCCTGGACTTGGCCGTCTGTGCGGAAGTGCCTGCGGGTCGCGTGGTCGCGGAAGGTGAGGAGCAATGAAAGGGGGCACCCAGGGGGGCAGGGGGGTCCGAGAAGGTTGGTGTCACCGTTGCCCGTCCGGTTGGTCGCTCTGAGCGCCTGAACGTCCGCGGTCTCCGCCTTGTGGGCGGCGGGGTCGCTCTGTGGCGGTGGCCCGGGGTGGCGGCCGCTCACCCGGGACGCACCGAGCGCTCCCGCCGAGAGGTTTATAAATTGATTTTAGGGGAAACAGGGTCCTTGATACTAAGGAGAATTTATTTAGAAAGATGTGTAAGGGGGGAACGCGGCCGCCCGGGTTCGATTCCGGCCCCCCACAGCGTCCGATCATGGCCTGGAGTGAGCCCAGAGCCCGGAGTAACCCCTGGGAAAAGCCCCCCAGACCCCCCAAAAAAGGTGGGTGGGCAGAGGAAGCACGTGATCGAGGAGAAAAAAATGAATTTGAAGCATTGAGGTCATTCTGAAAGCTCCAGAAACAAGGACAATGACGGAACAAACAAAAAAGAAAAAAATAAATCTTTATTTTTTTATGTGTTTTACGCCTTTACCTGTGGTTCTCAGGACTCCCGACCTGGGGATCCGAGGACCCTTTGGGGTGTCGGGATGCGGGGACAGCGCCGTCTCTGCTGACCAATCGCTCGGGCCCCTCACAAAGAAGAAAGTGTCAGGGCTAGAGGGAGCCTCAGTCTCCCCCAGATCTGATGGGGCGTGTGAGGGCAGCTCAGCGTTATCTTAGTTTGGGGGCGACTCCAGCACCTGGTCAGTCACGGGGTGGGTGGGTCATCCCAGCAGTGTCCCCGGGACATCCCATTACTGGCCCCCTGTTGTTCCTTAGGCTGATTGTGGAGTAGGGCTAAAGCATGGGATTCCCTCATCAAAGGGACCTGGGGGCGCATTATTTTTCCTTGTGGGGGGTGTTGAGCCCCAACTGGCAGTGTGTTCAGGGGACAATCCTGGGGTTGCTCAAGGTACCCCATATCAGGGTCAGCAACATGAAGGATAAAAACACCCTCCCCTCTGTCCTGTCGTTCTTGGGGGGTGTCGGGCTGGATGGGGGCTGGGGCTGGGCACATTCTTCATATGCTTGGGGCTAAAAAGCATTTGGCAGAGACTTTAATTTTCACTGGTTCTTGTCCATTCAGTGGGTTCTGGGAGTTCAGGGAGGTTCGGAGCTTCTCTTTCCTTTTCATTTATTTATTTTGCATTTTGGGTCACACCCAGCGAGGCATTGTGGTTACTGCTGGCTCTAAATCCAGCAAGCACTCCTAGTGGTGCTCGGAACCATAAGGGATGCCCAGAATTAAACCCAGGTTGGCCACCTTCAAAACAAATGCCCATTTGTCTATGCTGTCACTCAGGCCCCAAGGTGTGGAGCTTTAAGCCAACTCAGGTTGCGGTCTGGAGGGGTGCATCAGGGTGGTGCTACAGTGGGTCTTGCAACCAAATATGCCATCTTAGCAGGAAGTAGCTTGGGCACTTCCAGCGTGTGCCCTTAAACCCTCTAATCATGCAATTTAGGATCACTATTGGCCACCAAACCTTTATGCGTTTTAATGAAATAATTATTTAGTCTGTAGGAAGTACAACTGCAAGACTCAGTTACTTCTCCTGCCTTTGCACTCAGGGATCACTCCTGACTGGGCTCAGGGCACCGTATAGGATGCCAGGATTCAAACTTGGCATGGCCCAGTGCAAGACAAGCACCTCACCTGCTATACTGTGTCTCCAATCTCTTTACACAGAAATTTCTCTTTTTTGGATTTTTAGGGTCACACCCAGAGATGCTCAGGGTTTACTCAGACTTTGCATTCAAGAATCACTCCTGGCAGTGCTGGGGGACCATATGGGATTTCAGGAATCGAACCCGGGTTGGTCGCATGGAAGGCAAACTCCCTACTGCTGTACTATTGTTCCAGCCCCTGAAATGTCTTCATTACTTAATTTATTGTAAATTTTTTGGCCACAGCAGCACTCAGTCCTCAGGGGTTACTCTTGGTTCTGAGTTCATGTATCATTTTTAGCAGTGCTGGAGTGGGTGAGCCTATGTCCTGTTGCATATTGACCCCGGCTTAGCTGCTTGAAAGAAAAGTACCCTATCAACTTAATAATAGCTTTGCTAACCCTATGTGATTATATTTCCTCAGAAAAAAGAATTTCTGCCTCACCTGTTC
Organism: Sorex fumeus; assembly: GCF_029834395.1. NCBI lineage: Eukaryota > Metazoa > Chordata > Mammalia > Eulipotyphla > Soricidae > Sorex > Sorex fumeus. The sequence goes on from NW_026606076.1 coordinate 7,261,852, forward strand.
CGATTCCAAGCATCCCTCACTGTCCATTTCACCCAGACCTGGGGTGTGCCCTGCTGTTGAAGTGAGTACTTGCAGAAAGGGGTTTTCCAGGGACCAGCTGCAATAGGTTCTAAATTCCTCACTCTTAGAGGCTGGTGCAGTAGTACAGCCAGGGGGGTGTTTGTATTTCTTGCGGTGACCAGAGTTATCCCTGCCACAACATCACTAGGTGATATTGTCCCCTGAGCATCAGTAGGTATGACTCCAACCCTCTCACTCCAGAATTTGTCTTGACACATGAGAATTCTTTGAGCATCTTTTTGGGGTTGGAGTGTTTCTCCTGTCTTTCCATCTCCCCCCCACACCCCACTCCATTTGCTGCAAACTTGGAGATAGTCAGAGACTCTCCCCCTCTTGTGTCTGTGTGTCTGAGATGCAGGGGGAGCCATGCCATGTCCCCCAAAGGTAAATCAGGTGCTCAGCCCTCTGAACTTCTCTCCTTGGGTGTATCTCACTACTTGGGGAGCAGATGAGGTGAGATTTGGGGCCACACCTGGTAGTACTTGAGGTCTGTGCCCTGCTCTGTGCTCAGGGGACTAGTGGACACTGGATACCAGGGAAGGCCCTCTGGGCTTCCAGGTGGCTGGCATCTGCTTCAGTCTGGTGTGCTCTCTCCTGTTTATACCTTCATTGAAGGTTCATACACGAGAAATTTCTTGAGCCCTTTCAACAGATGGCTGTTAGGGGAAAATGAAGGAGTTGGAGACTCTGAGCAAAATTATGGACTTTAAAATCTCGTTTAGGCTAAATTTAATTTTTCTTTTCTTTTTTTTCTTTTTTCTTTTTGGGACACAGCAGTAACGCTCAGGTGGTATTTCTGGCTTGGCACGCAGGAATCACTCCTGGCCGTGTTTGGGGGACTGTATGTGATGCTGGGGACCAAACATATGCCCTGCCAACTGTACTATCACTCTGGCTCCAAGTATAATTTTTCATCCTCTTTTTCTTTTATAAAATCACGTACCCATAGGAGTAAAATCATAGTCTGAAAACCTGGCCTGTAAGCTCTGAGCACTTCTGGATGTGGTCCCAAAACAAAACAACAAACCCAGAGGACTGACCGTTCAGAATATATTACTAGATTTCACACCTCTTCTGTTGGCAGTTAATTCTTCATTGCCTTTATTTGGGCAGGAGGAGGATTGGCTATGCGAGATTTTGCCAAATTCATCAGTGCTGCCGGATCACTCCTTGGCAATTCACGTTGTGAAGTTAAGTCTTTTGCATTCATGACATGTGACCTCCCACTCACTGTCAGCTCTTTCGGGCCGCTGCAAACCTTTGCAATTGCAGCCTGTACTTCTGGCTCAGGTTTGCACCAGGAGGCTCCAGGTGCCAGCAACCCTGCCCTGACCTCTATCTACCAGCTGGGCCTTATCCCTGCCCCCTGCCTGTATCTTTCTCACAAGGTTCACATTATTTATATAGAATTTGAATTCCTGCAGTCAGAGATAGGCCAGGAATGCAGGACGGGTCCTTGCAAGCAATCTGCCATGGTACAGTCTCCTGTACAACGCAGGATTCCCCAAGCACCACTCAGGTAAGCTCAAAGTTCTGCCACCTGTAGCCCCAAAACCCAAACCTGCATTCTACAAAACTGGTTGGTGGAGGTTGACTTGTGAACAAATTACATATAGATATAGATTTACACACACATGCACAAACACACACACATGTATATATATATATGGTAATACCCTGTGGTTGCTGCCAAAATGTACCAATCGGTACTCAGTGTGGTGCCGGGGTATACAGGTCAGCCGTGTACAAGGCCAGTACCCTACCAGACTATAGTTCTGGCACCTAAATTTATTGATTTGTTTTTGGTTGGCTACACCCAATGGAGATTAGATTTTACCCCGGCTCTGTTCTCATTGATAATGCTAGGTTTGGGGACCCTGTGAGGTGATAGGGATTGAACCCTGGTCAGCTATGTGCCAGACAAGGAACTCGTGGTCTGTGCTATCTCTGTAGCCATCATAAAAATGCTTTTATGCTAAATCGAGAAAGTTGTGTACTTTTTTCTGATTAACTAAACAATTCACTTTTTTTTTCTTTTTGGGTCACCCCCAGTGATGTACAGAGGTGGGTGGTTCTTGGCTCATGCATTCAGGAATTACTCCTGGCGGTTCTTGGGGGACCATTTGGAATGCTGAGAATTAAACCTGGGTTGGTCGTGTCCAAGGTAAACACCCTACCTGCTGTGCTATCGCTCCAGCCCCCCACAGTTCACTTTTTTGTGTTTTTGTTTTCGGATCACAGCCAGAAGTGCTCTGGGCTTACTCCTGACTCTGCACTCAGGAGTCAATCCAGGGGGGCTTGGGGGACCCGATGAGAAGTGGGGGTTTGAACAGGATTTACACATTCATAGATGGTCCTGGTCTCTCCTGGTGGCTCTCTCTCACTGTCCATATTTGGTGCTCTCGAGCCACTTCTCCACCCTGGACAGCTGTTGCCTTGGACCAATAAAAGTAGAGCGAGCAAGGATCAAGCTGGTTGCCAATTAGTTGCCGTTTATTCAGTCTCTTGTCTCTCCCAGCTCTATCCAACCCTCTCTCTAACTCGCTTTCCAGTGCTCTCTGTGACTCCTCTCCAATCTCCCCGGTCACTCTTACTCTCAGTGCTCAGCCTTCTCTCTAAGTCGCAATCGTGTCCTCTAACTCTGTGTCTCTTCTTTTCTCACTGTATCATTGTCATCCTGTTCTTCATCGATTGACTCAAGCAGGCCCCAGTAATGTCTCCTTCTTCCTACCCCTGAGATTTTAAGAAGTGCCACATTTGAGGCTCGCTCAGGGTCAGGAGAATGAGAACCATCATTGTTACTGTGTTTTGGCATATTGAATACACCACGGGGAGTTTGCCAAACGCTGCAGTGTGGGCAGGATATTTCTGGTAGCCTGCCAGTTTTTCCAGAGTAAGACTAGATAATAAGATTTTGTGTGGCCGTGCACTTCCCAGAGCACAGTTTTGTAGTCTTTGGGTCTTGGCCTTTGATGGGATTACATGGCACCGGGAACAGTTAGTGGGTGTAACACCTACATACTGGAAGATGGGAGATCTGCGTGGAGGAGGCTCAGTCCCAATATGATCAGCTTGGAGATCTAAGCCCCAGGTCCTGCACACCCGGCTTCCTCTGCCGGTTCCTTCATGAGTGAGGCTCATTGAACTTGTGGTGAGTGGTCTTAATCATAGCTGTGGCTCGAACCAGAGGTCTTCAGCTGCCGGGGCTCTGTTCAGGATGGGAAGGGAAACTGAACACACCTAGTAAGACAACCAGATGCGGAGTCAGGAGACTGGGCTGTTCTCTTCCAGGAGCAGGGTTTTATAGTCTCTGGGTCTTGGCCATTGATGGGATTACACAGCGCTGGGGGAAGTTGGTGGGTGTAACATGTACATACTGGAAGACAGGGGATCTGGGTGGAGGAGGACCATTTGTTTTCTCAGTCTCCATTCCCCCTGTCTCCCTGAAGCTGCTCTTTTTCTTCTCTGACCACGACCCCAATCCACGCCTCCCCACGGGAAGCGCAATGAAAAATGGTTTTCCAGACTTTCCCATCACCTGCAGCCCACGAAGGAAAAGCAGCCCTCAAAGTGTGTTATACCTCTCCTTAGACCAGCAACTTAATTGACATATTTCCTTTTACTTCCTAGTTATTACCATTCTGTATGGACACAGTAATAGACACTCATTGTCCTGTACCCTACCAGCTACCTACCTGCAGAGCTTGATTTCTTTTGACATGAAAACTCTCATGGCATAGACTAATAATTGAAATCCTTCTCTGTTCTTCTACATGGGAGCAGCCAGCCCTGGTGGAATGTCTCTTTCGGCACACTGCGATAAAGGCTCAAGTGAGCAATTTGGCCCTCATCCCCACAGGGATGCCGAGGCAGGTGGGTTGTCTTCTGAGGGTGATCAGAAGATCACTCTTCCCATGTCCTCAGCACCATCACTTTCCCGTAGAAGCCCATATTGGACAGAATCCCCAGAAATGTAAGCACTGAGGACAAACTTTTGAGTCCAGCATCACCCGGTGGGACTACGTGAACGTCCACACAGGAGGGAAACCGTTTAAGTGTAAGGACTGGGGGAAGGCCTTCAATGGATCCTCATACCTTATACAAAGGAGATTTCATACTGGAGAGTCCGTATGCATGTAAGGAATGTGCTGTGGCCTTTGTCTGACTCATACATCTTAGTATGCACAGAAAAAGTCACACTGGAAAGAAACCACATGCATATACGGAGTGTTAAGTCTTTGCTTATTCCACAAGCCTTAGTACACAGAAAAACTCACACTGGAGAGATAACTTATACTTGTGAGCAATGTAGCAATGCCTTCGCTATTTCTGTTTTGTAGAAAACCCTTATATATGTGAGGTAGGTGGAAAGGCCTTTCATTTCTTCTCAGGTCTTTCTGAGCATGGGAAAATTCATACAGGTGAATGAAACACTATTCGTGTCACTACTGTGGGAGGGACTTCACTTACTATTCAAACTTTTCTGTCCACAAGAAAACGCACATTGCAGTGAATCCAAGCTCATTTTTCAGTGGATATTCCGGAGGTTCCTGAGGCGCGCCAGGGTTTGGTGCGGGACGCGAAGCTTTGGTGAGTGCAGTGGGGGCTGTGTCGGGGCGCAGGGGTCGCTGGTGTGAGTGCGTGGTCCTGGGGATCCCCTACAGCTCCGCCGTGGGGCGGTGGCGGGTGGGCGCTGGACCGAGTGGGGGGGGGGGCTGGGCCGTCCCTACCCTCCCAGCACAGGGATATGCAGGGCCCTGTCCTGGATGCTTTGACCCGGACCTCACTGCTGTAGAAGCTGCAGGTTCCGTTAGAGGACCGGAGAGATAGCACAGCGGTTAGGGCGTTTGCTTTGCATCTAGCCCACCAAAGATCGACCTCCAAGCTCGACCAGGATGGGTGCCTCAGCGCAGAGTCAAGTTTCTCGTCCATATCGCCGGTGGTGCCTCCAAAACTATAAAACTGCCGCAGACTGGCTCAGTCGAAGACCACCAGGCTGAGCGGAAAACAGGGGAGAAGGTCCGCAGGAAAGCAGGAGATTCGGCGCGATGGACAGACAGACACCAACACAAGAGAGGCTGAGTGCTGCTGCGAGTTTATTGAGCCCAGAGTTCCTCTTATTATACAGTTACAGAACAAAGAACCAGGGGTCCTTATCAGACATTACATCAGTCTCTTCATTAAGTTCCCAAAAACGGTACAGGGTCCGCTTTACATTAAGACAAGGCATCCGCTTGTAAATCTTTACATAGGCCTTTCATGTTCAAGGGTGTTTAACCACAATCCAATTTACAGAGTTCTTTTATCCTTATCTTTCCCAGTACAAGTTCTGCTTTATTTTTGTAACCAGGTCAGTACATTAAAGAGACAGGGAAGGTCATTAGGTTATCAAACTGTGTTTAGCATTGTCACATTAATGAATTACGGGGTGCACTGCAGGGGCCGATGTCTGCAGTGTATGTGCAGGGGTTTGATGTTTGCAAAAGAGGGCATAGGGGTCTTTCAACATCCCCTCTCTCCCACACGTAGGCCTGCTGTTTGTTCATTAATGACTGCATTGTAAGCTGAGGCTGGCACTCTTCTAAAGATAACTTTCAGTAGCCTTGACTGGCTCTGCTTTTGTCTAGCTTCAAAATGAACTCTGACTTTATTTAAAACCTCTTTTCCATGAGCTAAGGTAACTGACAATAAAGTAATTTATACTGCAACTACAGCACCTCTTCTTATAAGTCTTAACCCAGTCTTATATTCCTATATTCCTATTGTCCTAAAACCATGAAGTTATTTCCCTACATTCCTGTGGTTAGTGATTATGTTTTCTGCAGTAGTCGATACTTAAACTAAAAGTAAGGCTGGCAGGCAAATATTAAAAGCTCCACTTGGGAGACTAGAGAACCGCATACCAGAAGCGTCATGGGCGCTTGCTAGGCCCAGGCAAACAAGGGGGGCTGCCGGAGGCATAGACCCGTGGGCTGCGAACCTCCCATTCCCAGGAACCTGAGGCCTGCCCAGGTTCCCCCGTAACATGTTGGTTGCTACACGGGCGACACCGTTGACGGCGTGGCATAAAACGACTGTTCATTTTTCAGTGGCAAGGGGGGCAGCTCCCTAATGGCAAATGACACTGTAGCCCTCGGTCACTATTTATTAGTAGCCTTGATTTCCAGACCATTCCTTGGGCGTGGTTCTAGGGGTGGTTGCGATTTGCAAATGAAAATTTACTTTGGGGCTATTTTTGCTTATATTTTGGGCACATATGTGGAATCTCAGGGCTTACTTCAGGAGCAGCACTCTGAATTTCTTTTAAATTTTTTATGGGTCATGTGAGATGCCGAATATCGATCTGGGTCAGCATGGGAAGCGCCCCTCCCAGCTTACTATCTCTGACTCCACATTGTTGTTTTTTCTAACGTAGGATTTCTGTATCCTAAAATCAATTTGAAAATTGCACCCCGACTCTTCCTCTCTCCCTGATCAGGCAAAACTCAGCTATTACACTGAGTACTGAGAGTCGTGTTCCAATAATGTATGGGCATGCGCTGCGTGCCTTTGGTGGCTATGATTGGTCTCTCCACCCTGGCCGGTGAAGGGTGACAGAGGATCGAAGAAGGAAATGGGGCCCAGGCTTATGGTGATCTGCTGGATATTAACCCAAAGTGTCTTAGGCTTCATCTGTGAATTGCCCCTTTTGCTCCTCCCAGAGAAGCTTATCATGTCCTTGCTAACATCCCTAATTTTGTTAAAGTTTATCTTTAACATTTCCTTTGTATTTTCCCTCACGTTGTCTCAGTTCCCCAGGTCAGTCTTGATAACTTATAAATCATAACTTTCTGGTAATTCTCAACTTTGTATTTGTACTGCTTTGTAGTTGAAGTGCTGTGTATTTGTACCTGCTTTCCTGTTTCCCCTATAGCTTTTTTATGTTTTTACTCTAAGTACTGTTCTTTGGTTAAACACAGAAAGACCATCAATGCTTATACTCCTAATACTTGGGAATTGTTGGACTCAAGTATATCTACTCCTGGGCATAATTGCTTGGTGATCATTACTTGACTTGGGCTTCAGTTGCTGTAGTTCCTAACACCCCAACAGGGAGGTTCTGCCGTGGAACTTGTATGGACCCGGGGCAAATGGCAAAACTACCCCAGCTTCGAAATGGAACATTCTAGAAAGCACGTGTGCATGGTCTTGATGCAAACTGTTACAACGTTAGAGACAGGACCCCCATGGGGAAGGACAAGGTGAACTGGCCTGAAGACTTAGTCCGGGATTTACAGTAAAAACCTTGCTTGGTTTCAGAGCCCAGAGAAGTGTTAAAAGCCTTATTTGCTCTGGGGGCTGGAGAGATAGCACAGCGGGTTGGGTGTTTGCCTTGCACGCGGCCGACCTGGGTTCGATTTCCAGCATCCCATATGGTCCCCTGAGCAATGCCAGGAGTAACTCCTGAGTGCAGAGCCAGGAGTAACCCCTTGTATCACTGGGTAAGGTAAAGGTAAAGGCCCTCCCGTTGATCGTCGATTTGCTCGAGCGGGCCCAGTAACGTCTCCATTGGAGACTTTGTTGTTACTGTGTCTGGCATATCGAATACTCTCGGTAGCTTGCCGGGCTCTCCGAGAGGGGCGGAGGAATCGAACTTGGGTCGGCCATGTTGGCCGCCCCAAAAAAGCAAAAAAAAAGCCTTATTTGCTGTCAAAGCCCAGAGAACTAAGTGTTGGAATCTTTGTCTCTTACTGTGTTTATCCAAACTACACGTGTTGATAACTTATACAACTAGAGGAAAAGATAAAAGCAACGTAGATTTCCCTGGGAGACAGTGTGTATCCTTGGGTGAATCTCCCCATGAGAATTTCCTCTGCCAAATGTTTATCTGAGTAAATGATCAGTCATTCCTATGTTATGGTGCTTCCCTGTCCCTTTTTGATGCCAGAGTAGCTCACAGCTCTCCTGGGTCCATCCAGTCTCTTGCTTTTGGGATGCTAAGAACAAAGGGCAGCTGAGGCTTAAGTCTCATAAACATGACAATGCCCAAGAGTATATACTATCTGCAGTCAATTAACTCTGAAGTTACAAAAGCATAATATTGCCTTCCTTTGTCTATACAAAGCTGAGGGCTGGGGGCATGGCCATCCCAATCCTCCCAGCACAATCTTCCGAACCTGGGACGGCACTGGTCCTTGTCCAGGATCAAAAAAGGATATTTGTCTAAAGTAAACTGCAGAGGATATAAAGGAAAGAGAAAGTCAACATTTCACTTCCAAATACAAAATCCAGAGATCTCTGAAGAATCTGACTTTACAATTCACAGGTTGTGGTTCTGGGAAATGGGTGATTAACATATAGGGGAAGCAGAGCACAGGGAAGTTAAATATGAATACTAAGGAAATGGGAGTGATTGGGATGGGTGTTACTCAGTAAGCCTCAGATCCTTGTAGCAGAGGAGAAATGATGAACCAATGTTAAACGTACATTATTTAGAACCAGAATCCAGCCTGGGTAAAGGGTTTTGTTTTTTTAAGCAAGAAAGTTCTGGTTTTCCAGGAGTCAGGACATTTGCTCAGGAATCCCACTGGGTGTGGTAGGAGCACGTTTACTTACGGCCAGAGCCATAGTACAGTGGGTAAGGACTTAAGCATCCAAACAATCGACCAAGGTTCTATCCCCGGCATCCCATATGGTCTGTAGCAGAGTGATTCCTGCTTGTAGAGCTAGGCGTAAGCCCTGAATCTGCCGGTTGTGGCCCCGAAACAATCACTTAATCACTTAACTTCCCGTTAGTCATCGATTTGCTCGAGCGGGCGCCAGTAACGTCTCTATTTGTCCCTGTCGCGTGCTAGTGTAGCCCAATGGCATCTCTTCGCTCCGGGAACATGAAGGGCCTCAAACCGATCGTTCATGATCTTGACGAAGAAGTCTGACCATCTGGTAGGTGGGAGACCACGCAGTCTTTTGACATCCCATGGAATCCAATCAGTAACAGCTCTAGTCCAATGGTCGTCTTTAAATCTCATTACGTGACCAGCCCATCTGATTTTCGACACCTTGGCAAATGAGACAGCGTCCCTGATCGTCGACGGATGTCAGAACTCCGGATTCTTTCTCTCATTTGAGTGAAACGTGATATTCCAAGCATAGCTCTTTCTATTCTTCTTTGGGAGACCCGAATAGCGTTCTCATCTTGTTTGCGTAGGGCCCAGGTCTCTGAGGCATATGTTAATGCAGGAAGAACAGTGGAATCAAAGAGATGTGCCCGGAGCCAGAGGTTCTTCGTCCTCTTAGCTATTTCTTCGACGTTTTTGAAGGCGTTCCAAGCCGCTCTCTTCCTCCTGTGCAGCTCGGGTGCCAGGTCATTTGTCATGTTGACCTCTCGACCTAGGTACACATAGCTGTTGCATTCGGAGATGGTCGTTCCATTGAGAGCGAATGGGGCGTCAGGAACAAGGCTGTTTCTCATAAACATTGTCTTCATAAGATTCAGCTGTAGTCCTACCTTTCCACACTCACGGTCAAAGTCGGCCAGCATTTGTGCCGCTTGGCTGATGTTTGGTGTTATTAAAACAATGTCATCAGCAAAGCGGAGGTGGTGTAGTTGCCGACCATCTATCTTCACTCCCATTCCTTCCCATTCCAGTCGTCGCATGATGTTCTTGAGGGTGGCACTGAAGAGTTTCGGTGAAATGGTATCACCCTGCCGCACCCCTCTCTTGACATCAACGATCACTTCTTTGTAGAATGGTGAGATCCTGGTAGTGAATCCGCAATACAGCTCACGGAGGATCCTGATGTATTGGGCTTGAATACCCCGATTGGCTAGGGCTTCAATGATCGCTTCCATCTCAACAGAATCAAAGGCCTTCTTTAAATCAATGAACGTTAAACAGAGCGGCACCTTGAACTCCCGAGAAACCTCAATGAGCTTGGTTATCGTGTGGATATGGTCGATGGTGCTGAATCCTTTGCAGGACCCTGCTTGCTCGCATGGTTGTCCTTCATCTAGTGTTCTGCCAATCCTATTTAGGATGACTCGAGTGAACAACTTGTAGATGACAGACAATAGGCAGATTGGGCGATAGTTGCCAATGTCATGGATGTCTCCCTTCTGCCTGCAGTTTCTATCTTCGTTGTCTACGCACCAACATCTCATTATGATGAAAGAGAAATCGAGAAGTTCTACATGGAGCTAGAGAAGTTCTATAAAGAAGACCACACCTTCTACTAGATCATTGTGGGTGATTTTAATGCCAAGATAGGACCAAAAAGATCAGCTGAAGAACTTCACATCGGGACCCATGGCCTAGAATGGAATGAACAGGGAGAGAGACTGTCTGAGTTCATCATGTCGACCAAGACCATTCATGGTAACTCACAGTTTCAGAAGGCAGAATCTAAACGATGGACATGGGAGTCTCCTGGTGGACGATTCCACAATGAAATAGACCATATCATATTCAATCGACGGTTTTGCCTGACTGATGTCGCTGTTGTCCCAAAATTTCAAATGGGATCGGACCACCGTCTCCTTCGTGCAAAATTCTACTTCACAGAGCGGGGAGAAAGGGCTGCAAAGTTCAAAAAGAGAACTCCCAGGACAACCACCAACTGGGAACTCTTTGGTACTATTGCGGCAACATGGGAAGATGCCATTGTTGACAACATTGATGAGGAATACGATCGACTGGTTCAGCACCTCCATGAATGTGCGAGGAATGCCAAGAGAGAGATAGCCACAAAAAATCGCCTATCTTCGAAAACTCTTGAGCTAATTCGCCAGCGTGGTTTGGCGCCTGCCTCAGGCAACCGCAAGCTAACGTCCGAGCTCGCAAAGCAGTGCAGAGATGCGATCAAGGAAGACCTCAAAGAGAGAAGAGCAGAAGTACTGGTAGATGCGGCAGAAGCCAGGAAAAGTATTCGTAACACCCGCCTGTCCTTCGCCAACTATAAGACCAAGATGACTCCCCTCCAACGTCCTGATGGATCCATCACATCCTCCAGAACGGCAATGGAGAAGATTATCCATGACTTCTACTCAAATCTCTTCAATAGCCATGTCCACTTGCCGACATACCAAATTCCACAGGATGGATATGTCGTTCCCAACGTTCTCCCTCCCGAAATCCGACACGCCATTTCATCGGTAAAGAAACAAAGAGCACCCGGCCCAGACAAGGTCAGACCTGAACACCTGAAGAACCTGCTGTCAGTACTCATCAATACACTGGCTCGGCTCTTCACTCGCTACCTGTCTGAATGCAAGGTTCCGTCCCAATGGAAAACCAGCAGGACCGGACTACTGTTCCCCGAAACAAAAATCACACAAAGTCACACTTATATATACACAAATATATATGCACAAACAATGGTGAAAGAACAATAGGGATTCAGGAGAAACCGTGAGTTTCTGTAGCAGGGATAGATCAAAAATAGGTGATTTTTTTTCTTTTTTGGATCACACCTGGCGATGCACAGGGATTACTCCTGGCTTTGCACTCAGGAGTTACTCCTGGCAATGCTCAGGGGACCATATGGGATGCTGGGAATCGAACCCGGGTTGGCCACGTGCAGGGCAAACGCCCTACCCGCTGTGCTATCTCTCTAGCCCCAAGGATAGGGGATTTTTAAGGACCAGAAATTTGACTCTTTTAATATTTCACTTACAAATTTCTTTGTGCATCATTTCCCCCCGCTTAGGTAGAATTTGCCTTTTTTCTTGTTATATTTTTCAGCACAGCCTACAGTGCTCAGTGTTTACTCTTATCTCTGAGCTCAGGGATCATTTGACAAGAGTCAGGGTAACATTCTGTGTTTCGATATCATTGGTTCGATGTTAGGTGACAATGCAGGATCAGGGGACTTCTCCTTACCCCCAGGCCCCAGTGTGTGACCGACCAGTCCAGCATTTGCCTCTCCACTCCTTTATTCGAGTCCATCCCCCTTGCAGCACAGATTCACCTGGGTGGCAAAAAGGTTCTCAGTGCCTAGACTCTGGCTCTTTAAGGTACCTAATGGAAACGGAAGTGATGTCATAAGTGATGTCATAAATGTTATGGTTCATTTTCCATCCCTGACTCAGACACTGGTGCTGTTGCTCACTTGGCAAAGGGCAAGTAAATTTGCACCCCATCCTGGAAGGGGGACTCTGAAGAAGGATTTAGTTGCAGGACTCAAGCAACCTCCTGTGAGCACTCTGCACCTTCCCGTTTCCACACTCTGAGCCGAGGGGCCGAACCAACTTGGGGGCAATATTGCGCTGGTTTTTCACTTGTTCGCCAACATCCAGATGGATCGTGAGGTGTGATGGACGTTTTAGGGGGACTCAGAGCTTTGGGGGTGCAGTGGCCGCTCTCAGGGTTCAGGAGTGACAGTTGTGAGTTTGTGATTCTGGGGTGCCTCTTTTGCCACGATCGTCTCCAGCTCCGGGATGGGGCAACAGTGGGTGAATGCGGGAATCATCCAAGGGCTTGGCTATTCCAACCATCCCAGCAGTCCCATATTTGAACCATCAGTCCTAAGCTCGCTTCTGTAGAATCTCCAGATTTGAGGGGCAGAGCTTCAGCCCCTCCACCTAATGGCAGGAGACCTGTTGCTGGTCATCTTCATTGTCTGCCGTGATTGCTGCGATCATGCAGAGTATGTTGGCGGGGGGCCTGCAGGTGGCTGAGGTTTGCCAATGAAAATGTATTTGGGGGGCTATTTTTGGTTCTTTATATTTTAGGGGGGAGGAGATAGAGCACATATGTGGAGATGCTCATGAGTTTCTCGAGTCTCTAAGCTCAGGTATTATCCCTGGCACTGCTGGGGGCCATATGGGATACAGAGGATTGGTCGGTTCATCTAGTCAAGCACCCAGTTCACATTATTGCCTTCTAACCACAAAATTGGTGTATCTTTTTCTGGTTCATGAATTTCAGCTCCCTCACATCAAGCTACAAAGCACCCCTGACTCTTCATCTCTCCCTGAGCAGACGACACCTGCCATTGTGGTAAATACTGAGGTCCCCAGGACAGAGTGCCCAGGTGCATGTCCTTGTCTACCCTGCAAGGGAGTGTCCAAGGTTTGCTCACTCTAAGTCACATGGTGGAGCCACATTCCAGGCTACGGTTCCCACGGGGCAGCACTGCTCCCAGCCTGCAGGGAGGCGCTAGTATTCGGGAGCTCCTGGGCTGAGAGTCGGCCCCTGGAAGGGCCTACAGGGACTTTCCTGTGGGAGCCAGAGAGGAATCCGGGGATCAGAGAAGGCTGTCTATTCCTCCCCTGTAGCCTGGGCCCAGGCTCCTCTCCTGAAGTGCAGCACAGATGCCAACAAAATTTGCATCCCCAGCTGAGACAGGAGCTTCTGCCATTGTCTCCCAGAGGTGGAATTGTGAGGCTGTGCCCGAGGGTGTGGCTGGTCTGAGCTCAGGAGTCGGAGGAGGTGCTCCTCTCCGGTGCTCACTGTTCTTACTTCTCCAGGTCTTTGCACGGAGCCTCCTGCTGATCCTCAGAACAACAGTGACAGGAGAAGATGGTCACGCGACTTCTGATAAACCGTCCCCAGGTAGCAGTAGAGGGATAGAATGACATGAGGTAGTACCAGGAGTGCCCAGGCTTCCTGGGCCTTCTGTTTTGAGTTTCTTTTGGACGGATTCCAAGATGAGACTTCTGATCGGACCGTCCCATTCTGCTGTTTGAAGCTGCTTTTGTGTATGTTTGTTTTGTTTTATTTGGCTTTGGGGCCAACCCAGTGGTGCATGAGGAGTACTCAAAGCTCAGTGCTCAATGCTCATTCCTGACAGGTCTAGGTGACCAATGGGATGCTGGAGGTCCCAAGGTTTTATCTTGGGTTTTCTGTTTTATTAGGGGTGGCAGAGAAAGGATTCTCGCAATCATTCCTAATGCTGCACTCTGGCATTGCCCCTGGCAGTGCTTGTGGGACCATATGGGATGTTGGGGATCACCAGTCCTATGTGCTGTCCCCAGAACAGCTGTCCTGTTACTCCAACCTGCTGCTTCGGTTTCTTTTGTATTGTTTTTATCATCAGCTGCCCTGTGCTCTGGATTCACAACTGACTGGCCTCAGAGCACCCTGGGGTGTGCTGACCCCGTTTGCTCCCTGGCAACTACAGTGACTTGGACCCCCAGACTTGCTTTTCTCCTGTTTTGTCCTTCCTACTTTGGAGAGACTACCTGCTCGGTCATATAGTCTTACGTTCACATAATCTTGTATGTGGATTTCTGGGCATGAGCCAATCCCAAGGAGAAAGAGGCAAGGATCTCTGAGGCCAGTAGAGATGTTGGGGTCCAGAAACTTCTACCTTCTTTGAGCGGGATTTGGGGCGGTCCTGAGCAGTGAGTTCCTACAGGCACACATGCCATGCACTGCTCTTGAGTAGTTGTCTATATGGACTATCGAGTTCTCAATCCTAATGGTCATGTGCCATGGGGGTGCAGAGGTGAGCATGCAGTGGTTTTTGCTACACCCAGGGATAGTCTTTTGGATCGTACAAGTCTGTGTTCAGGTGATCCTCTCTACAGTGCTGACTGGACCAGTGGTGCTCGAATTGGCCCTGGGGTTACCAAGAAAGGCAGATACATCCAAGAACCTTCTGTATAATGTCCTCCCACTTTAGCAGATCCACCTGCCTTGTGTAATTTCTGGGGCCCGTCAGCAATTCGTGTGCATGGAGGCTGTTTCATTTGGAGGGGGAGGCCCAGCGACAATATAGAACCCTGGGTCCTGGCCTCACAGTAGTGGGAATGAGGCTAAGATAGACTCTGACTCCCACCCTCTCCGTGTGCTGACTCAGGATGTAGTGACCTTCAATGACGTGGCTGTGAACATCACCCTGGAGGAATGGACATGCCTGGAGCCCTCTCAGCAGAAGCTCTACAGGGACGTGATGCTGGAGACCTACCAGCATCTGGAGGCTGTCGGTGAGAGCAGTATGGAGCAAACCGTGTCTGAAAAGACCCACGTGGGCTCCCTGGGATTGGGCCGCAGCTGTGTATCCAACTGATTGGCTGTAAGAAACTTCAGCTGTGCTCTCTGGATACATCTTTTAGCTTAAAAAATAAGGTTCTCTTGCCATCTTTGGCCATTTCCAGATTTATTTAGCACTTAGTTTTGCTAAAATCCGTGATGAGTTCATGAGGGGCTCAGGAAACTCCATGTGGTGGTGGGCCTAGAGAGACAGTACAGGGAGGAAAGTGATTTTCTTGCAAGCGGCGCACGTGGGTTAAATCCCCGGCATCCCATGTCATCCCCGAGCACCAGCAGCGTTGATTTCTGAATACAGAGTCAGGAGTTACCCCAGAGCATTGCCAGGTGAGACCCCAAACAAGACAAAAACCAACAACATACTGTGCTGATCAACCCCCTGTCAGCCATTCACAAGGCCAGGTCTAGAGTATTTGTGGTATTTTCTGGGCCCACTATTTCATTCTTAAATTGAAACCTGGGTCTTACCTCTCAAATAACTAGAAATATGTGGCGTTTTGGAAATGTACATTCTGTTCATGCCTTTCAGATATTTGCCCAGTTATATCAGGAAAGCATGGGGATTTACCTGTGACCTTTTCCCTGTCACTTATCCATGCCTCTGTCTCTGTTGTGGCAGGGCACACTGGGATGAAGCCTGCGGTGATCTCCTGGCTGGAAGGAGGAGCCCTGAGATCGGGGAGGAGAGGCATGTGTGCGGCTGAGTGTCTGAGGACCTTTTCTGGCACAGGCCCTGTGCAGTGTAAGGGTGCCCTGAGCATGTACAAAACAATCTGCTGAGGCCGGAGCTTTGGGCTCCTGGATCCATGGGTCTGTGCCACACTCACGGTGCTCTTCACTCCCCTGAACAGTCTATCACAGAGTGATCCTGTAATTTGCTTCCATGTCTTGGTTGTTATAATTGCTCTCTGTCAGTCCAAGAGATTCACGGCGCCTGATACACCCCCCACCCCCATCTATGCCTTACCAGTTTGGCTTCACAACCATGGTGTCACTATAAAAAGTAAAAAGTAAAGGCCCTCCCGTTGATCGTCGATTTGCTCGAGCGGGCCCAGTAACATCTCCATTGGAGACTTTGTTCTTACTGTGTCTGGCATATCGAATATTCTCGGTAGCTTGCCGGGCTCTCCGAGTCACTATACCTGGTGTCACTATACCTGGAAAAAATATTTTTATGCCTTTTTGTTTAAATCTGAATAAGTGAGCCCATAACAGAGCTAGTTTGAATCTGAACGATACTATAGATAGTACGGGGGGAGTGCCTTGCAGTGCCTGAAGGTGACCTGTTCAGTAAACAGCATCATATATGGTACCTCGAACATCACCAGGTCTGCTCAAAAACAAAAATAAAACCTAGTATAGTATTGCCAAGATACTCACAGTTTTCCACTAACCGAATCTTTTCTTTAGTGTGGGACTGTTTGGACTTTGAGAACCACAGAGATATACTCTATGGCATCACTTTGCTACATTTTTTTGACAAGTTCTTGAATTGCACGTTATGTTCAGTTTCAGAACTGAAACCGCGGCTTCAGGATTTGGCATTACAGCACTATGATTTGGGAATGGGGTCAGCAAGTACGAGTGAGTTGGTAAGATTCACTAATTCGGAATAAATATTATTATGCCAGCGGGATAGTTCAGTGGACCAAGTATGTGATTGTTAAGGTGGAGGGCTGGGCGTGGCAGGGAGGAATTACAAAGCCTGATGCTTGGAGTAGAGGACCCTTAGCTTCACTAGGTGCTGAAATCAACCATGTATAAAAATACTGTGAGTTTTGATTTGCTTGATAGTGGTAGTTGTTTAAAAAGCTAATTTGTGGGCCCTGGAGATAGTGCAGTGAGAAATATATTTGCTTTGCACAGGGATGGATGGTCCATGCCCAGCACCCCTTTTGGTCTCCATAGACCCACAGAACTGATCCTAGACACAGCATGGTGTACCCCTCTGCCTGCCCAACCCCCAATAAATAGAAACTACAAAACAGAAAGAACAAACAAGTTCGTTGATCCTGAAAGCCTCACTTGAGGTGAGAGCTTTGCAATGACCCCGTGGTCTCTCAGTTGTGTGACGAAGCAGCGTTGCCTTCACCCCTGCATCACAGGTTCCACACTGAGCTTTAACCAAACCCACATTTTCTCTTGAAACGGATGCGTCAGTTTTCTATAGAAGGAATTCTTTCCAGTTGTGCTCCTTCATTAATTTAAAGGGGGGGAAAGTCACAGAATTTACTGACTCTGCATCCGTCAGTTTTGTGCGTCCAACTTACAGGAACATTATTCTGTAAGTTATTCTACAGAATAATCTATAGTAAGACAATCCACAGCGGTAGGGCGTTTGCCTTGTACGCAGCCAACATGGCCGACCCGAGTTCGATTCCTCTGCCCCTCTCGGAGAGCCTGGCAAGCTACCGAGGGTATCTCGTCCGCACAGCAGAGCCTGGCAAGCTCCCCGTGACGTATTCGATATGCCAAACACAGTAACAGCAAAGACAATCCATATGTCATTAATTGCATTTGTGTGCTGCATATGTGAGAAACCACATCTGAAGGGCTCAAGTTTTTTGACAGGAAGAGTCAGTGAATAAGTCATTAATTGGAATCCTTCTCTGCTGTTCTACAGGGAAGCAGCCAACCCGAGTGGAATGTCTCTGATCCTGTGCACTGTGTCAATGTCTCGAGTGAACAATCCTGCCCTCAGTCCCTTAAGGACACCGAGACAGGCGGGATGTCTTCTGAGGGTGATCAGCATGGCGAGAGTGACCTCACTCTGAAGATGCCCTCCCCTGGAAAAAGTTCCTTGGAGTGTGTTGTTCTCAGTTCACGGGCACAAAATCCCCCAGTCTGGCAGCCCCGAGGGAGAGAAGCACTGTTTATAGTGAGTCCCTCACAGCGACATACCCTCAACCAAAGTCACCGTGAGCAGAAACCATCTGAGTGTAAGGAATGTGGGGGAGCCTCATCATGTTCATGTTCTCAGCACCGTGGTGTTCCCTTAGAAAACCACAGTGGACAGAATCCCCGGAAAAGTCAGCACCGAGGACAAAGTGTGAGTCAAGGGTTACTCCATCATGACCATATGAATATAAATGCAAGAGTGAAACCTTATGCATGTGAAAAATGTGGGAAGGCCTTCAATAGATCAGCACATCTTATTTTGCATAGGAGAATTCATACAGGAGAGAAACCACATAAATGTCAGACATGTGGGAAGGCCTTTATTCAGCCCTCAAATCTTCATAGACATATGAAAACTCATAGTGGAGAGAAGCCTTATATATGTCAGGAGTGTGGCAAGGCCTTTACTCGATCCGTAAGCCTCAGTATACATGCAAGTATTCACACTGGAGAGAAACCTTATAGATGTAAGGAATGTGGAAAGGCCTTTGCTGGATCCTCAAGACTTAGTGTACATAGGAGAGTTCACACTGGAGAGAAACCGTATATATGTAAGGAATGTGATAAGGCCTTTGCTACAGCCTCAAAACTTACTGTACATAGGAAAATTCACACTGGAGAGAAACCGTATATATGTAAGGAATGTGGAAAGGCCTTTGCTAGGCCCTCAAATCTTAGTGTACATAAGAAAATTCACACTGGAGAGAAACCATATATATGTAAGGAATGTGGCAAAGCCTTTGCTGAAGCCTCAAGACTTAGTGCACATAGGAGAACTCACACTGGAGAGAAACCGTATATATGTAAGGAATGTGAGAAGGCCTTCTGTAATACTCGGTCCCTTAGGATGCACAGGAGAATTCACAGTGGAGAGAAACCTCACTAGTGTCAGACATGTGGGAAGACCTTCACTCTGTCCTCTTATCTTACTGCACGTAAGAAAATTCACATTTGGAGCTGGATCAATAGCATAGCAGATAGGGCCTTTGCCTTGCATGTGGCCGACCCGTGTTCGATTCCCAGCATCCCATATGGTCCCCCGAGCACCACCGAGTGATTCCTGAATGCAAAGTCTCCTGTAACCCCTGAGCATCGCTGGGTGTGACCCGAAAAGCGAAAAAAAGAAAAAAATTCATCTTAGAAACCTCATCAGTGTCAGACATGTGGGACGGCATTCACACAGTGCTCTTCCCTTACTCTCCACATGAGAATTCATACTGGAGAGAGGCCTTATATGTGTCTGGAGTGTGGAAAGGCCTGTACTTCATTCTCACAATTGACTGTACATAGGATAATTCACACTGGAGAGAAACCGTATATATGTACGGAATTTGGTTAGGCCTTTGCTGGAGCCTCAAGACTTAGTGTACATAGGAAAATTCACACTGGAGATAAACTGTATATGTCAGGAATGTGGGAAGGCCTTTGCTATGACCTCAATACTTAATGTACATAGGAGAATTCACACAGGAGAGAAACTGTATATATGTAAGGAATGTGGAAAGGGCATTGCTGGAACCTCAAGACTTAGTGTACATCGGAGCATTCACGCCAGAGAACACCTACATGCGAGGAATGTGGGAAGGCCATCTGCCATTCTGAATACCTTGCTAAGCACAGGAAAATTCACAGTGGAGGGAAACCTTATCAGTGTCAGACATGTGGGAAGGCCTTCACTTGGTGCTATTCTCTTACTCGGTATATGAGAATTCATACTGGAGAGAAACTGCATATGTCAGCAATGTGGGAAGGGTTTCATATACCACTCACACCTTAGTAAACAGAAAAATTCACACTGGATGATTTGATCCTTTAATACCAGTCTCTACGGTCAGAACAGGAGTGCTCAGTAAAGCAAGAAGGTCAAGGGTGTTACAAAAGTGCAGTTAAGAGGGAAGTAAGCCTACCTGCTTGGGACAGGCTTCTCCTCATGTCAGTGAAAGATACCTGCTGATTCTCACCCAGGCTGCAGCTATGCCAGTGTTCTAGTGCTTGGACTTGCTTGTTAGCTTGTAAATAATAGGTCTTGGTGATGAAAATCACGAGGAAGGTGACTGAATAAACAGGTACAAAAACACTCCTCTGCTCAGAGCTGTCACAACTCACCACTGTTACTGTTTGCTCTGCCTCTGGCTTGGCCAGGAGGTGCAGGTTAGCGGGAATTATGGCAGAAATCAACCAAGATGCTGCGTTGAAGCCTTTGAAAGTGGGAAAAAAGGCAAACCTTCATTCTTCAGCACTTTCTGTGTTAGGATTTGGAATGCTTGAGCACCCTGCGCCTCCTGGTTTTGGAAATTGAGAGGCGGGTCGCGCCAACTTGTAAAGTTCTTTCAAGCTTGTTTTTTTTCCTTCCTTGTGACTAATCCATTCCTCTGTGGAGCAGGGGCTTCTGGGGTGAAGCCAGCATTAATCTCGCGGCTGGAAGAGGAGCCCTAAGGCTGGGGAGGAGAGGTGTGTGTGCACGTGAGTGTTGAGGACCCTAATGACTGGGTCCCTGGACAGTGTGTGGGTGCCCTGAGCTTGTGTGAAACATGCTGCTGGGTCCTCGTGTTCCTGGATCAGGCGTCTGTGCTGCGCTCATGCTGCCCTTCACTCCCCAGAGCTGTTCATTACAGAAAGATCCTGTGCTTTGCTTTCTTGACTTTGTTGTCATTCTTCCTCATCTGTCGGGTGTATTGAATCGTACATGAGTTTCAAGACTCTTGCCCCCGCCCCCGGCTGTATAACTAACCTGACTGTACACCTACAGGGCCGGGTGCCCTTTCTGGACCACACTCTGTCAATCTGACACCATGCTTATCTTTGCCTTTGGATCATTGCCATGGTGTTTTGAGTATAGGAAGAAATTGAGTTTTGTTTTGGGGCCTGGGGATGCTCAGCAGTTATTCCTGGTGGTTCTCGTTGCTTTTGGCAGTGCTCAGGGATCAACTCCTGTCAGCCTCATGCAAGGCAAATGCCTACCTGCATTTGACCAGTTAGAGCATTAACTAACCTCTTGTATGCACCAAAACATGTTTTATTGTGTGTATGTTAAATTTTGAGTGTAAGCCCATAGTGAAGCTAATTGGGACCAGAACAAAATTGCATCAGGGAGGGTGCTCGCCTTACAGACACCGCCTCCCTATGATGTCCAGCATCGCCTATGATATCCCAAGCATCACTGGGTCTGATCAAATAACCCAAAAGGCTTGTTCGGGTATTGCCGAGCTCCTTTCAGCAACACTTCCCGCAGATTTTCCCGTTCTGTAGGCTTGTTTGTACTGTGAGAACCATGGAGATGTCCTCCACCTGCTCGGCCATGGAAGTGCATTCCATTCAACATTGGGCTAATTCTCATTGTGCTTTTTTGTTTGATTTCAGAACTCAAATCACAAGTTCAGGATGTGGCATTACAGCGATTTCATTTGGGAACACAGGTATTGCATACAAGTGTGCTGTAAGATTCTCTTTTTGAAACTAAATAATAGACCATTGGTGTGCTCAGTGTACCAAGCATGAGACTGGAATGGTGGGGTCCGGCTCTCCCCACAACCACATCTTTGGTCTCAGCACCACAGGAAAAATATCTGAGCCTAATACAGGGACTAGAGGGCCTTTAACCTCAGTGGGTCCTGAAATCTGGAAACTTATTTCATTGTGTTGTTTTTTGAAGTTTTCATTGAAGTGCCAGATTTTCAAAGTTATTGATAGTTGTACTTAGGCATACAATAATTCAACACCAATCGCTGCATCAGCTTCCCTCCACCCGTGTTTCCGTATTCCCTCCCCACCCCAGTCCCCACTCTAACTGCCAGTCATCTGGACAAGCACATGACTAAGTTTTAGTGGTTACGGCTTAGGTCTCTTGTTTTCAGTTCTGTTGCATCTGTATTTTGGGTAAATGGCTACACCCCTCACTCGTGTCACTGGCATAAATGAAGCCCTGATCCCTGTAAACTTCTGGTTGTCTTCTGCCCGCAGAGTTCTTTTCTTCCTTGTCCGGCTCCTCTCTAACTCTCTACACTGGGATCAGGGACGATTTAAGCAGCCCCTTTACAGTACATTTCCACATGCAGTGTTCTGTATTCTACAGATGAGTGACATCATCCTGTTTTTGTTTCTTTTTCTGGCTAACTTCACTCAACACGGTATCTTCCAATTCCGACCGTGTTGCTGCATAAAAGCAGAAATTCTAAAACCTAAAAAAAAATTTATTTTTTTTTTGCTTTTTGGGTTACATCCAACGATGCTCAGGGGTTATTCCTAGTTCTCCGCTCAGGAATTATTCCTACTGATGCGTGGGGGACCATATGTGATGCCTGGGATTGAAGCTTGGCCGGCTGTATGCTAGGCAAATGCCTGCCCCTGTACTATGGCACCAATGCCCCAAAAATCTTTTGATTACAGGGAAAATACTGTGACTTTACATTTGATAGACAACAATGACAAGTGGTGATTGTTGAAAAGAGCTTGATGGTTCAGCACTAGTGGTTTTGCATTAGGAATGGCACTTGCTTGGCACCGGGGAGAAAACCTGGGTTCCATCCCAGCACCCCATATGGCCCCCAGTGCCCCAGCAGCAGCAATCCCTGAGCAATGCTTGGTGTGACCCTCTCCTCACCTAATGAAATAGAACAAGATAACAAAACACTCATTGATCCTGGAGAGGAATCTGCTTCAGATGAGATGTTTTCAAAAGTTTGTCTCGGCTGTGTGGGGATGCATCATTGCCTTCGCACATGTATCCCGGGCTCCAAACTGAGCTAGAACCAAAACCAATCTCAGGCCCCTTTTAATTTTACTCTAAACTTAATCACTTTATCACTTAACTTCCCGTTAGTCGTCGATTTGCTCAAGCGGGCGCCAGTAACGTCTCCATTTGTCCCTGTTGCGTGCTAGTGTAGCCCAATGGCATCTGTTCGCTCTAGGAACATGAAGAGCCTCAAATCGATCGTTCATGATCTTGATGAAGAAGTCTGACCATCTGGTAGGTGGGCGGCCACACGGTCTTTTGACATCCTGTGGAATCCAGTCGGTAACAGCTCTAGTCCAGCGGTTGTCTTTAAATATCATTACGTGACCAGCCCATCTGATTTTTGACACCTTGGCAAATGAGACAGCATCCCTGATCGTCGACGGATGTCAGAACTCCGGATTCTTTCTCTCATTTGAGTGAAACGTGATATTCCAAGCATAGCTCTTTCTATTCTTCTTTGGGAGACCCGAATAGCGTTATCCTGTTTGCGTAGGCCCAGGTCTCTGAGGCATATGTTAATGCAGGAAGAACAGTGGAATCAAAGAGATGTGCCCAGAGCTGGAGGTTCTTCGTCCTCTTAGCTATTTCTTCGACGTTCTTGAAGGCGTTCCAAGCCACTCTCTTCCTCCTGCGCAGCTCGGGTGCCAGGTCATTTGTCATGTTGACTTCTCGACCTAGGTACACATAGCTGTTGCATTCGGAGATGGTCGTTCCATTGAGAGCGAATGGGGCATCAGGAACGAGGCTGTTTCTCATAAACATTGTCTTCGTAAGATTCAGCTGTAGTCCTACCTTTCCACACTCACGGTCAAAGTCGGCCAGCATTTGTGCTGCTAGGCTGATGTTTGGTGTTATTAAAACAATATCATCAGCAAAGCGGAGGTAGTGTAGTTGCCGACCATCTATCTTCACTCCCATTCCTTCCCATTCCAGTCATCGCATGATGTTCTCGAGGGTGGCACTGAAGAGTTTCGGTGAAATGGTATCACCACCCTGCCGAACCTCTCTCTTGACATCAGTGATCACTTCTTTGTAGAATGGTGAGATCCTGGTAGTGAATCCGCAATACAGCTCATGGAGGATCTTGATGTATTGGGCTTGAATGCCCTGATTTTTCTAGGGCTTCAATGACCGCTTCCATCTCAACAGAATCAAAGGCCTTCTTTAAATCAATGAACGTTAAACAGAGCGGCATCTTGAACTCCCGAGAAACCTCAATGAGCTTGGTTACTCTAAACTGGTACTTCAATTTTCTGCAGAGGGAGTTATTTCCACTTACTGTGTCTGTCCTTTGAGTTGGGAAAAAATTTACACAGCTATGTGACCTGCTGTCGGTCAATTTTGCGTGTCCATCTTGCTGAAACGTTAGGATGTTTCCTGGAAAAATCCATCCACGTGTCAGAATTGCAATAGAATTGGGTAAATGTTAGAAACCAACCTGCAAATCTAGAATTTTCGGGACAAGGAGATTCTCAGGCACAGCACAGTCATCGGAATCCTTTTCTGCTGTTCTTCAGGGTAGCAGCCAACCCAGGTGGAATTTTTCTGATCATGCACACAGTGACAAAATCTTGAGTGAACAATTATGCCCTCAGCCCCATGAGGATGCCAAGACAGGTGGGATGTCTTCTGTGGGCGACCAGAAGGAAGTGAGTGCCCACGCTGCAAAGAAGCGCTCCCCTGGGACAAGCTACTCAGAGACTGTTCTGCTCAGTTCATGGATACAAACCACCCCAGGGGAGAAGCCTCTGGACTGTGAGAGAGGAGCACTGTTTATAGTGAGTCCAGTTATGTAGCTCCACAAGATTTGAAGGCTGAAATCGAACCCAGGTTACCCAAGTGAAAGAAAGCACTCGCACTCTTTGGCTCTCCATACAGCCCCACTATCATGCCCGGGTGCTTCCTGAGTGCAGAGCCAGGAGAACCTCTGCGCATGGCTGGATTTGTGGCCCTCAAATCATGAACAAACCAAATAAAACCAAAACAGCCTCCTCAGTCCCTTATTGGAGGATTCCCTCACCCCAACGTGGGGGTTTCTGAGCTGTATCTTCTGTATCCATGCTGCGTCTTCCTTGTAGTAGAGGGTTGAGTAACCTCAGAACGTGGGGTGATGCAGTGTGGGTTGCCCATAGCAGGAAATATTTCTAAATGGTTTGGTCACAGACATAACAAAGTGGCTTCAGATGTTTTTTAGCTCAGAGTGTCACTGTCACTCCTCCCATTGTTTATAGATTTGTTCGGGCGGGCCCAGTAACATTATAAGATTTGTTACTGTGTTTGGCATATCGAATACGTAACGGGTACCTTGCCAGGCTTTGCCGTGCGGGCGAAATACTCTCAGTAGCTTTCCGAGAGGGGTCTAGGAATCGAACTCGGGGCGGCCATGTCGGACTGATGCAAGACAATTGCCCTACCCGCTGTGCTATGGCTCCAGCCTTACAGCTTTGCCTTGCTCTGTCCATGTCAGGTTCAATCCTCAGCAGCCCTCGTGGTTCAGAGGCAAAGATGGAGCAGCCCACTCGACCCCCGAGGTGATTCAGCTATGTACCCCGCAAGATCTGAGGGCGGGAGTCGAATGCTGGTCACCCGTGTGAAAAACAAGCACCCATAAGGCTCTCCTACCACTGCCCCTTGAAGCTCCGTTCTTGATCTTTAATTACCCCGTGCTTAACACAGAAGCAAACCTAAGGGTGGAAAATTCTTAGAGAAACGGGCATGGAGAGGGACAGAAACGCCCACAGCTCCATCTCGTGGCATTTCAGCATAACTTCCATGGTCCAAAATTTTCCCACGTTTAAGATTTTCAGCCCTTCTCTTTGCTGAAATGTTAAGTATGAGGTCATTAAGGATCCAGCACGCAGCTTGGGCCGCTGCAACGGGAGCAGAGCAGAAAGGGCTTTTGCCTTGCATCCACAGGACCCAGGGATATTCATAGGCTTCCCATACGGTTCTTTAGTCATGTCCATAGTGATTACTGAGTGCAAGAGGCAGGAGAAGGCCCTGAGAATATTTGACTGTGGCCACAACCATAAAGAAACAAACAGGAAAGAAAAGTACAACACAGAGCTTCAGTTCCTTGATGGCGAATTCCCTCCCCCCAACTTGAGGGTGTCAGAACTGTATATTCTTCCATTCCTCACGTCGGTGTAGAAGACGGTTACAGTACCCTGATGATGTGGGGTGATGGGGTGTGGGTTGCCCATAACAGGAAACATTCAAAGGGCTCAGTCACAGGCATCACAAGATGCGTTCAGAACTTTTCTTGTACAGAGAAAAGAACAAAAAGTGTAAGAAAATAACCTTGCCCTGCTCATTAAACGCCCAGTTCAATCCTCTGTACCCCTCGAGGTTCAGAGACAAAGCTAGAGCAACCCACTCGACCCCCAAGGCGATTCAGCTATCCACCCCACAAAAACCTGAAAGCTGGAATGGAACCCAGATTACTCAAGTGAAAGACAAGCAACCGCAGGCTCTCCTACCGCTGCACCTGTGGAAGCGTCTTGCTTAGTCCTTAATTACCCCATACTGAACACTGAAGCAAACCCAAGATTGGAAAATTCTTAGAGGAAGGAGTCCGGAGAGAGAGAGAAAGGCCCACAGCGCCATCTCGTGGCATTTCGTCGGAACTACCGCGGCCCGACTTTTCCCACACTTAAGATTTCCAGGCCATTTCTTTGCTTCAATGTTAGGTACAGGGTCATTAACGATCAAGCAAGCCGCTTGAGTCACTGCAGTGGTAGCAGAGCGATTAGTGCTCTTGGCTTGCAGTCACAGGGCCCTGGTTCTTTCTCTGGCCCTCCATACAGCCCCACCACCATGCCGGAGTAATTCTTAAATGCAGCGTCAGGAGAATCTACGCGTTGCTGGATTTGTGGCCCTCAAATCATGAACAAACGAAATAAAACCAAAATAGCCTCAGCCCCTTATTGGAGGATTCCCTCACCCCAACGTGGGGGTTTCTGAGCTGTATCTTGCTGTATCCATGCTGCCTCTTCCTTGTAGTAGAGGGTTGGGTTCCCTCAGAATGTGGGGTGATGGGGTGTGGGTTGCTCATAGCAGGAAATATTTCTCAATGGCTTGATCACAGACATAGTAAAGTGGCTTCAGAAGGTTTCTAGCTCAGAGTGAAGAGAACAAAAAATAAAACTAAATGACTGCCTTGCTCTTTCCACGTCAGGTTCAATCCTCTGCAGCCCTCATGGTCCAGAGAGAGAACAGGAGCAACCCACTCTTATCCCGAGAAGATCAATTATGTACCCCACAAGTTTTGAAGGCTGGGACCGAATCCAGGTTACCCTATTGAAAGAAAGCACTCGAACAGTTCTCCTACTGCAGCACCTGTGGAAGCAGTTTGCTTGATCCTTAATTATTCCATACTTATCACTGAAGCAAACCCAAGGGTGGAAAATTCTTAAGAGAAACGGGCCTGAGGAGGGACAGAAACACCCAAAGCGCCATCTCGTGGCGTTTCTTGGAACTTCTGCGCCCCGACTTTCCCATGCTTAAGATTTCAGCCCTTTTCTTTGCTTCAGTGTTAGGTATGGGGTCATTAATCAGGTAAGCCGCTTGGGTTGCTGCAGTGGGAGCAGAACGGTTAATGCTCTTGGCTTGCAGTCGCAGGTCCCTGGTTCTCTCTTTGGCTCTCCATATAGCCCCACCATCATGCCGGAGTAATTCCTGAGTGCAGAGCCAGGAGAACCCCTGAGTATTGCTGGTGTTGGGCCCCCAAACCATAAACAAACCAAATAAAACCAAAACAGCTTCAGTTCCTTGATGGCGGATTCCCTCACCCCAACTTGGTGGGTTCAGAGCTGTATCTTGCTGTATCACTGACCCCTTTTCTGTGTAGAAGAGGGTTGGGGCATCCTCAGAACGTGGGATGCTGGCATGGGGGGTTTACTATAACTGGAAACCTTTCCAAAGAGTTGGGTCACAGGCAGAGCAAAGAGGGATCATAACTTTTCTTGTTCAAAGTGAACAGAACAATGACAAAAAAATCTCACCCTGCTTGCAACTGACCAGGTTCAATCCCAGGTACTCAATGGTCCCCAGAACTCTGTAGGCACACACCAAAGCAGGCCTCCCCAAAATCCCTCGGAGCCAAAGCTATAGTATAGCTGGTAGGATGTTTGCCTTGCATACAGCCAACCCAGGTCCAATCCTGGGCATCCCATATGGTCTCCCAAGTACCACCAGGAGTAATTTCTGAGTGCAGAGCCTGGAGTAATGCATGAGCATTGCTGGATGTTACCCAAAAAGTAAAAAAAAATCATTGGCAGAAGTGATGTATTTAGAATTTCCAGGGAAGGAGATTGCCCAGTCTTAGGCTCATTACTCCTGTGTTAATTAAAATTCTTCTTAACACACCCTAGTTCCTCTGATGGCTGTTACCTTCACCCCAGACATCTGGCGATGCTGGAGTTCAATCTGGCATCTGCCACCCTCCTCCACGGAGAACAGAAGACATGGGACTTCTCATGAGTATAGGAACCCCAAAACTCAGGATGGAATATGGCACCCTCAGCAATATGGCGTGCTGTGATGTGGGGACGTGGGGTTGGAGACCTTTAAACTGAGTTGGTTGGAAACATCGTACTGCGGGAAGGCACAGGCTCTCCTGTGTCACCCTGTTTGCTCTTGGACAGCTGGCTCTGGAGAACTGCCCCCTGGGTGTCTCTCCACATAGAGGGTGAGTAGGGCGAGCCCCAGGCAGCTCAGAAACACGGAGACAGTTCACTAGTTTATTCTCTGACCCGAGGTCCAGCAGCGTACTGCAAGGCCAGAAGTTGCTGGACTCTCATCCCCTCCAGACCTCGGCGGGTGTAAGTGAGTTGAATCCTCCAGAGGCGGCCTCCTCTTGGCACATGGATCCCTCGAGAAAGAAGACAGCACCATTGGTATCTGGGGTCATCCCCCAACCCCCACTCCGCCCCACTTGGTCCACACCTCCTGATCTGGCTATATGATTTGGGAGGGAATCGGAGGCAGGGGTGGGGCAGTGTCTGGAGTTGGGCTGAGGTGGGGGGCACACAACTCTGCCAGGGGGGCCCACATCCTTCTGGAGTCCGACTTTGGTTCCCACACTCAGGGACCCCCCACCTGCCCTGCTCCCATAAATGTCTGGGAAAGCCAACGAGCAGTCTACCTTGAACAGGAGGGAATCCAGTGGTCAACAAGGAGGTCCCGAAGCACCAGATATTTGGGGGAACAGGGAGGGAGGCAGGTTTAGGAGGGCTGTATCAGCTCTAAGCTGGAAGTCCTTTGTATGCGGTGCAGGGGTGCTAAACTTCCAGCTAAACTTCCACTGCGCCCCCCAAGAGAGGAGGGGAGAGGCTTGGGGGTCCCCCCGGAGGCTGAAGAAGGAAGGCGATTCCTCCTGTCTGACCGGGAGGCAGTTGCAGAAGATAAATAATGTTACTCGAGGCTTCAGCATCTTTAGTGCCCCCATACGGGCGTCCCATCTGTCCCCCACTCTCCTCCACGACCCCCTAGACACTCAGCTACTGAAGCACACAGGCCCCCGCTGGAAGCTGAACTTCTGGTAGGGCTGTCCGAAGCCGTCAGCCGCCACATCCAGCAGCGGCAGGACCCGTCCCTGGGGACGCTGAATTCCAGCAGGGTCTTGGCCTGGCCCCTCGGCGGGCACGGGGACCCCCCTGCGCGCTCCCACCACCTGCTCCGCTGACCCGGCAGCCGTCCTGGCGGGCCAGAGTGCGGCCGTCACTGTCTGGTTGAGTCACAGCTCCTGGCCATCGGCCCACCGTGAGCGCAGCGCGAGGCCCTGGCCCCCCGGGGCCACGTCCAGCCTGGCGGTCGAGGTCTGGCACAGGCTGGTGAAGGTTTGCCAGGGGCCAGCGCTCAGTAGTGACAGGATGGTCAGCTGCACGCCGCCCACCAGGACACCTTTGGCATCCACATAGAACTGCAGGTGCTCGGGCAGGGGTCGGGGGGCCAGCAGGCCGCCAGGGGCAGGACGGCCAGCCCTGACTCTTCCTCCCGTTTGCACTTGATTTTATTTTTGCACACCCAGAGATGCTCAGTGATCACTCTAGTCACGCCTCAGGGTGCACAATGGGGTGCCCAGGATCGAACTCCAGTCCATGCGGCAAGTCCAGCGTGTTCCCGCTGGACACACTGCAGCCCCACTTTCTTTCCTTCAGAGCTCCTTTCCCTCTGGAGACGCCTGTGCTCTCTCCCCAGCGTGTGCTTTTCTCTAAACCTTTCTAAGTAAGTTTCTATTAAAAAAAAAAACTATCTTGTTGGGGCCTGAGTGTTGATACAGTGGGCAGGACACACAGCCTTGCCCACAGCAGACCGGGATTTGATTCCTGGCATCACATCCAAGAGTAATTCCGGACACAGAGCCAGCTGTCAGCCCTGAGTATCGCTTGGTGGAGCCCAAAAAGGAAAAGAAAAAAGAAAACTATCTTGCTCCACAGACACACACACACAAACACACCACGATCACAATCACGACCATCCTGTGTTTGTCAATTGCCTCGAGCAGGCCCCAGTAACGTCTCCTTCATCCTAGCCCTGAGATTTTTAGAAAATGCCATATTCAAGGCTCTTTCAGAGTTAGGAGAATGAGACCCATCATTGTTACTGGTATTTGGCATATTGGGTACGCCACGGGGAGTTTGCCAGACTCTGCCGTGTGGGCAGGTTACATTCGGTAGCCTGCCAGTTTGTCCAAAGTAGGAATGAGATAATAAGTTGCGCGGCCACAAATGCAGCCTGCGCGTTTCCGGGAGCTGGGTTTTATAGTCTCTGAGTCTTGGCCATTGATGGGATTACACAGTGGGAGGGGGCCAGTTGGTGGGTGTGACCCCTGCCTACTGGAATTTGGAGGATCTGGGTGGAGGATGCTCAGCCCCGATCCGAGCAGGCTTGTAGATCTCAGCCCCGGGAGCCGCATGCCTTTGTTCCTCTGCCGGTACCTTCATGCGTGTGGAGAGTGGTCTCAGCATGGTGGTGGCTGGTTCTGGAGGTCTTGACACACACCACAATTTTTAAAAATCCGGCGGAACCTCTCGACTCTGCACTTCTGCAGAGTCTGTTCCTGCGGCTGACACACTTGTCCCTGTTCTCCCAGTCAATGACCCCAGTCATTGCTCAGGCGTCAATCAGGCTGAATCTTGTACCAGGGAGGCCAGTGGGTCCTTCTGGAACACATGGGCCCAAAACACCCACCATGTCTGTGGGTCCCGCGCCCTCTCCCATGAGCCAACCTCTCTCCTTCAGGCCCACCTGCAGCCCAACACCATGACTGACCTTCTTCCCTCGTTGAATGGAGCTGTACTAGCAAGGTAAGCGCCTCCCCACTGGATTATCTCTCCGGCATCACATATATTTGTTCTTTTAAAATAAAAACAGGTTTTATCTGTTTGGACGCTCTGAGGAAGGTGTGGGAGAGAGAGAGAGAGAGAGAGAGAGAGAGAGAGAGAGAGAGAGAGAGAGAGAGAGAGAGAGAGAACACGTTGGTCCCAAGTAGAGCAGGCCCAGGACCCAAATGCGGCAATTCGGGTAGAAGGGCTTGTCTCAGGAGACCGGGGCCAGTGTGATGGGCACGATCCCCAGCATCCCGCAGGCTCCCCCAAGCACTGCCAGGAGTGGCCTTGATGCAGTGCCAAGGTGCTTATAACTATATCTCACAGTGATTCAATTAAGCACACACACACACAAAACAACCTTGTTGAATGTGTGAGTCTCTCCTTTCTGCCCCTTAAATACACCCGGAGGACTGGAATGTTCCCTTTGATCCCAAGCCATTTTCCAGTTGATTCTCAGTCACTGGTCATCCACCTACAACCTCTATCGTTGTAAAGTTCTTTGAGCCCAAATCACTGTCATCCCTCCACAGATTCTGATCTCTGTGGCACTGCCTAACACAACCCCTGCTCCATTTTGGTGGTGTGATGCTCAGGAAAACCATCCCCTTCACCCTCTGACACTCGTCTATCCTCACTTCTCACTCTGGTTGTGGCCTTTCTCACACATTCTGACTCTGCTCACAATATAGAAAGTTGCCGTACGGGTTGAAGCCATAGTGCAGCGCTAGATATTTGCTTTGCATGAAGCCAGCTCCCCTTGGGCAGAATGAACGGTTTTAGAGGCCAGGACCCAAGGAGAGGTGGAAACTGACACAATTTCCCAGGGATTTTCAGTGACTTGCTTTCTTTTTCTTCTCCAGTGACAGTTTAGATGTGTGTCTTAAGGACTGCCAGCAGAAATTGGACCATCAATTTCTGGCTCTTTCAAAATTGGTTCCCTGATCTGTAGACCGGATGTTGATGACTGAGGCTCTGCTGGGGTCAAGGAAGATGTTGGGACAGAATCGGCCTGTCTGGAGTCAGTATGTCAAATTGAGATGGTGGGATCTGATAAGGGCAGTGAACTGGGAGGGCATCAAGTGATTAAATCACTGCAAGTTCTCAGAATATTTCAGAAGAATTCAAAGCATGTTAATGTTGTTTCCTATTATAATAATTATTGCAAATACTTGAAACATATTTGGGCCACAAAGAGCAGTGCTCTGGAATCAAACCTGGGTTGGCCACGGGCAAGGTAAGTGCCCTCCTCGTTGGACTATCGTTCTGGCCCACTGATATTTTTTTTCACATGGGCTACACTCCATTAGAATTTGGGGGCTTCTAGGGCTATAACTAATGGTGCTTTGGGGCCCATGTAAGCATGGGAGATGGAACTCAGGGCCTCAGATGAGCGAGGCATATATTATACCACTTGGGCATTTTCTCTGACCCAGATAAACTGTGTATTTTGAGGAAAAACTTGAAAATTACCTGAGCCAGTCATGACTTGCACCATCTTTACACCGATAGCCCAGTGAAAAATAAGAGAAACATTTCATACACCACAAAGGCAGAGCTCAAAAGTATGATTTTAATGCAAATATTTATATATATCACTAGTTATAATAATGTTACCACCATGTGCTGCTGAAGTACCAGATGTTAAGCGTCATGGAGTTCTTTTTGCAGATCAGCAGGTAATTATAGTGGAGTGTCAGTCCACAAAAATACCACTGAGAGGATAGAATGTTTCCCCCCTTCTAATTGCAAAAGGAAGAAAATTAAGACAACTAGAAAAAGGATAAGAAATGTACATATTGGGGGTTGGAGCGATAGTACAGTGGGTAGGGCATTTGCTTTGCACGTGGCTGACCTGAGTTCAACCCCTGCCATTCCCTACTATCCCTCAAGCACTGCCAGGTGTGAATCCTGAGTGCAGAGCAAGGAGTAACCTCTGAGAATTGCTGGGTGTGACCCCCACCCCAAAAGAAAGAAAGAGCAAAAAATAAATATTGTTTTCATGCTAAGTGAAATGAGTCAGAAAGAGCGGGACAGACATAGAATGACTGTACTCATTTGTGGAATATAAACATGAGACTGACACCCAAGGGCAGTACACACAAGTCCAGGAATATTACTCCATGGTTGGTAGCCTGCCTCATGAGGTGGAGAGAGGGCAGGTGGAATAGTGAAGAGATTGCTAAGTCAATGATGGTTGGAAGGATCACTCGGGATGGGAGATGTGTGTCAAAAATAGATAAAGGACCAAAGGTGATAGCACCTCATTATCTGTACTGTAAACCATAATGTCCAAAAGTAGAGAGTATGGGGGAGATTGTCTGCCATAAAGGTAGGGGGGAGACATTGGTGGTGGAAAATGGAGGGATGGGTATTCTATCATTGTATGACTGAAACTCAAACTCAAGCTTTCTGGCTATATCTCACAGTGATTCAATAAAAAAGAAAAGAAATGTTCGTATTGTATCTGCCTAAGACCATTGTGTGCCTTTCTTTTTCCCTTTTCTCATGTGTACATATTTCTACTTAAGTAATTAATTTGGTGGTGCAAGGCTTGCAACTCACTACTGAGCCACATCCCTGACCAATATATTTAAATTTGAAATTTGTGAGCCTGATTTGATAATAATCATCATTACTCTGTGTCTTTTCAGCAGACTTAAGCCACAGTCATAGATTTTTTAAAAAAAATTTATTAGTGAAACACCATGAGGTACAGTTGTAGACTTACAAATTTTTGTGCTTGTATTTCAATTATACAATGATCAAATACCCACCCCTCCACCAGTGCCCATTTTCTACCACCACGGGTCCCAGTATTCCTCCCACCCCCATCCCCCCCCCCCTTCCCACCCTGCCTCTGTGGCAGGGAATTCTCTTTTGTTCTCTCTCTCCTTTTGGGTGTTGTGGTTTGCAAAAGAGGCATTGAGTGGCAATCATGCTTGGTCTATAGTCTACTTTCAAACTATAGTTTGGTCTATAGTCTAGCTGGGAGGATCCTCCCAACATTTGGTGCTCCCTTCTCTATCTGAGCTCCCTTTTCCCCTAGCATGTGTGGCTGCCCTCCAAACCATGAAGCAAACCTCCTGGTACTAATCTCAGCCACTCTTGGGTGTTAGTCTCCTATTTTGTTACTTTATGTTCCCCAGATGAATGCAATCTTTCTATGTCTATCCCTCTCTTTCTGACTCATTTCGCATAACATGATACTTTCCATGTAGGACCACTTGTATGTAAATTTCATGATTCCATCTTTTCTAACAGCTACATACTACTCCATTGTGTAAATATACCAAAGTTTCTTTAACCAGTCATCTGTTCTTGGGCACTCAGATTTTTTCCAGATTCTGGCTATTGTAAAGAGTGCTGCAATGAACAAACAAGTGCAGATGTCACTTCGACTATACATTTTTGCCTCTCTGGGATATATTCCCAGGAGTGGTATTGCTGGGTCAAATGGGAGCTCAATTTCTAATTTTTTGAGAATCGTCCATACTGTTTTCCAAAAGGGCTGAACCAGTTGACATTCCCACCAGCAGTGAAGGAGGGTCCCTTTCTCGCCACATCCGCACAAACACAGGTTGCTTTTGTTCTTTTGGATGTGGGCCAGTCTCTGTGGTGTGAAATGATATCTCATTGTTGTTTTGATCTGCATCTTCCTGATGATTAATGATGTAGAGAATTTTCTCGTGTGCCTTTTAGCCATTCGGATTTCTTCTTTGAGAAAGTTTCTCTTCATTTTGTTTCCACATTTTTTGATGGGGTTGGATGTTTTCTTCTTGTGGAGTTCAACCAGTACTTTGTATATCCTTGATATCAACCACTTGTCAAATGTGTATTTGCTGAATATCCTTTCCCATTCTGTAGACTGTCTTTATATTTTGGTCACTGTTTCTTTTGAGGTGCAGAAGCTTCTTAGTTTAAGATAATACAATTTATCTATCTCTGTTTTCACTTGCTTGGCCAGTGGCGTGACATCTTTGAAGATACCATTAGCTTCAATGTCATGGAGGCTTTTGTCAACTTTGTCTTCAATGTACCTTATGGATTCCGGTCTGATGTTGAGGTCTTTAATCCATTTTGGTCTTACTTTTGTACATGGCATTAGGCAGAGATCTGAGCCACTTTTTTGCATGTAGCCGTCCAGTTTTGCCAGAACAATTTGTTAAAGAGGCTTTCCTTGCTCCAGTTCACTTTTCTTGCCCCCTTATCGAAGATTAGATGATCATATGCTTGGGGGGAGATGTCAGTATATTCGAACCTGTTCCATTGGTCTGCAGCTCTGCCTTTGTTCCAGTACCATGCTGTTTTAATTATTACTGCTTTTTAGCAGAGTTTGAAGTTAGGGAGGTTGATTCCTCCCATTTTCCCCAAGAATTGCTTTAGCTATTCTTGGGGGCTTATTGTTCCTTATAAATTTCAGGGGTGTTTGCTCCATTTCTTTGAATAATGTCATGGGTATCGTAATAGGGATCACATTGAATTAGTACAGTGCTTTGGGAAGTATAGCCATTTTGACAAAGTTAATTCTCCCAATCCATGAACAGGGGATATTTTTCCATTTCCTCGTGTCCTCTTTTATTTCCTGAAGTAGAGTTTTGTAGTTTTCTTTGCACATGTCCTTAACTTCCTTAGTTAAGCTGATTCCTAGGTACTTGATTTTCTTTTTTTTCTTTTCTTTTTGGGTCACACCCTGCAATGCACAGGAGTTACTCCTGGCTCATGCATTCAGGAATTACCCCTGGTGGCGCCCGGGGGACCATATGGGATGCTGGGAATCGAACCCGGGTCGGCCGCATGCAAGGCAAACGCCCTACCCGCTGTGCTATCATTCCAGCCCCAGGTACTTGATTTTCTGAGGCACAACTGTGAATGGGATTGTTTTCTTCATGTCACTTTCTTCTCTTTCACTATTTGCATATAGGAAAGCCATGGATTTTTGGGTGTTGATTTTATAGCCTGCAACTTTACTATACTAGTCTATTGTTTCTAGGAGTTTCTTGATAGAGGTTTTAGGGTTCTCTAAGTATAGTATCATATCATCTGCGAATAGTGAGAGCTTGATTTCTTCCTTTCCTATTTGGATGCCCTTAATATCTTTTTCTTGCCTAATCGCTATTGCAAGTACTTCCAGTACTATATTGAACAGTAGTGGAGAGAGTGGGCATCCTTGTCTCATCCCTGATCTTAGGGGGAAGGCTCTCAGTTTTTCCCCATTGAGGATGATGCTTGCTGTAGGCTGTGGTAGATGGCTTTAACTATATTGAGGAAAGTCCCCTCTGTCCCCATTTTGGCGAGGGTTTTCATCATAAATGGGTGAACAGTCATAGATTGTTGAGAAATGCATTTTATCAGACTTAAAAATAGGTCTTCACAGATAATCAATGAAGATCAAGGCCTGTACTTGTCTTCCCCAGGCCTACTTATCCATGGGCTAAAAGGAGGAATGATCATATAGAAGGCATTTTGTAAACATCAAGAAACTCCTGGTTTGAAGTAACAGTTCTCCACCTCGTTTTCCTGAGTATAATATCACATTTTTCCACCCCTCAGAGAGAACTATTTGAGAAAAAGCAGAGGTGCAAGTGCCTGTATCCAATGATGGTGCGGTCAAATCCTGTTACTGGATTTCCTCTTGCAAAGGAGAGAAGTGGGAAGAATCGATTCCATCTGAGGTCATCTTGTCCTCCTGGCATCGATTTCATCCTGCCTGGTGTGTGTTCAATACAGCTCTTCCTGCTGCGGGACGTTTCTGCAGCCATAAGAGGAGGTGGGAAGAGGGACCAAGGGGCCGGTTTTAGTATCATTCAAAACCATATGTGAGCTAAAATAAAGAATTGGACTCATCAATGGGAGATTTCTCCGTCTCTGTCTCTCTCTCTCTCTTTAGCTTTTTCTTTGGTCACACCCTGTGATGGCTCAGGGGTTACTCCTGGCTCTGTGTTCAGCAATCACTACTATCAGTGCTCAGGGGCCCTTGTAGGATGTTGGGAATCAAACCTGGGTTGGCTGCGTGCATGGCAAGCACCTTACCCCCTATACTACTGCTCCAGCCCCCATCTACTGAGTGTTCTTGGTCTTAGGCTTCTAAAGTATAACATCATGTTTATTTGCGTTAGTAAAACATGGTAGAGTGAACACCATTCCTGTGAAACCAGACAGGTAGGAGAGAAGAGGGATGATTTGGTGGTTCTAATTCTTAGGCGCATCCTAACCAACCGTCACAGAAAAGCACATTCTTCCTTTGGTTTTCCTTTCCTTTGGCTTCTAGGAGCTATTGACCCAGCTGCCAACACGAGGTCCAACATCAGGATTCAGTCCCAGGATTTCCTCTAAACTCTTCTGCTGGGTTGAGCACTGCAATTGGTGAGGACAGGAAAGACTTGCAGATAGACACGGTCACATGTCACCTTCTCCTTGATATATTGTTGGGAAGCGGAATGTGGGTATTGGGTTTTTGAGACACAGCTGACTGTGCTCAGGGACCTCCCATGGTAGTGTGGGGGAGGATATGCCAACCGAGTTGGCAAGGCCTAACCCATGATCCAATCCTTGACTTTTATTGTTGGGATAAAATAAATGAAAAAGAAAATATCTCTGGGTGGGTCAAAATTGTGTGTAACACAGCTTTTGGCTTAACAGGTGACAGCATTAGGCATTTTGGCTGCTGATGATACTAATATTTTCCTATTAGCCAACACAAATAAGGAAATTAAACTAAATTAAAAATATCAGCAGCATTAGCTATCGCATTTGACTCTTTTATTTAGTTTAGAGCATTACGGTGCTATTCTTTTTTTTTTTTTGAGGTGGGCATCAGATTTTGACACCGAAGTGTGGTCAGAGCTTACTCTTGGTCCAGTTCTTGGGAGTCAACCTCAGTGTACTTTCTGGGGACCTTGGGGTGCCAGAGATGGAATCTGGCTCTCCTCAGTGAGATACAACCCACTGAGCTCTTTCTCCAACCTGCTATGTTGGATTCTCATCTGAGAAAGGATAGCAGAGTTGGGCTGTAGAAAAATTGCCCTGCGGCATAAAGACAGAGTTTGGAGGAGCGAGTCTGGATGCAGAATCATCCAGGGATGGTTTAGGTCACCCATCTGCAGGTCAACCACATGCAAGACCAATGCACAACTCACTGTACGATCACTCCAGCCCAATTCCTGTAACTTTAATCCTCACTTCTCCTCTTCATTCTCAACTCAAACCACTTTATACCTTTATACCTGATACCCGCTGCATCCTGAATTTTCTTTTGAACTCAGTGAATATTCCTAAATTGCTCATTGAACTCTTCCATTTGCACTATCCTCAGTGGTACCATCCAACACAATAGCCTCTCATCCCATGCTACATTATCACGATCACGATCATCCTGTTGTTTGTCAATTTCCTCAAGCAGGCACCAGTAATGTCTCCTTCTTCCTAGCCCTGAGATTTTAAAAGAGCCATTTCAGTGCTCTTTCAGGATTAGGAGAATAAGACCCATCATTGTTACTGGTATTTGGCATATTGAATACGACATGGGAAGTTTGCCAGACTCTGCCGTGAGGGCAGGATACTTTTGGTAGCCTGCCAGGTTCTCCAAAGGAAAGATAATAAGATGTCGCATGGCCACAAATGCAGCCACGTGCTTCCGGGAGCTGGGTTTTATACTCTCTGAGTCTTGGCCATTGATGGAACCAACCTGGTGCTAGCGGTAGCTGGTGGCTGTGACGCCTATCTACTGGAAGATGGGGCTGAAGTCTCTAAGCCATGCTATATTATATATATTTTTTTTCTTTATTTGCAGGAGATTTTTTCTTTTTCTTTTTTCTTGTTTTGGATCACGGTGAGATACAGTTACAAAGCTTTCATGATTGAGTTTCAGTCATACAATGATCAAACACCCATCGTTCCACCAGTGCGAAATTTCCACCAATGTCCCCAGTATCCCTCCTGCCACCTTCACCCCATTCTGTGCCCTGCCTCTGTGGCAGGCACCTTCCTTCTTACTCTCTATACTTTGGGGCATTATGGTTTGCAATACAGATACTGAGGCCATTACTTTTGGTCCTTAGTCTACTTTCAGCACACACCTCCAATCCTGAGTGATCCCTCCAACCATCATTGACTTAGTGATCCCTTCTCTATCCCAGCTGCTTTTTCCCACCATTGTGGGAAGCTGGCCCTTTAACTGACCAAGGGCCTACGTGCCTGTGGTAGGTATGGCTATCCTGACCTACATGACCCTTGGCAGGTAAAGCCTGTGCTTTGTATGGTTATCCTGAGAAAACATCTGTAATG
The DNA here is from genome assembly GCF_029834395.1 of Sorex fumeus. Lineage (NCBI taxonomy): Eukaryota > Metazoa > Chordata > Mammalia > Eulipotyphla > Soricidae > Sorex > Sorex fumeus. The sequence goes on from NW_026606076.1 coordinate 7,301,133, forward strand.
GCTGTAACTGACAATGATTAACTTGGTATAAACTTTGTAATGCATGGTATGTCAAACTTATAGACTCTGTAACTTTCCTAACCACATATGGGCACGACCCTTTTTGTGTAACTGCATTGTGCGTTTCCTATACTGATAGGTATTTAAGCCCCTGATGCCCTGAATAAAGTTCTGTTCTGTCCTATCCTATCCTGTCAGCTGTCCTGTCTGCTCTGTCCTGTTTTCTCTGCATTATGTCTCTTGTGTCTTGTGTTCATTTGGTCAGTCCTTCCCTGCACCTATGGATCCTAGGGCCATCTCCGTGGGCCAGAGAGTGGTCTGGCGGGCCCCCCCGCAGTATCTCACTTCACTCAAGTGAGAAAAGGAAACTGGAGTTCTGACCTCTGTCGATGATCGAGACTCAGGAATGCTGCCTCATTTGCCAGGGCACCGAAAATCAGATGAGCTGAACACGTAATGCGATTTGGAGATGAACGCTGGACTAGAGCCGTTACTGACTGGATTCCACAGGACATCAAAAGATCGCGTGGCTGCCCACCTATGAGATGGTCAGACTTCTTCATCAAGACCCTGAATGAACGGTTTTAGGCTCTTTGTGTACCTGGAGCGAGCAGATTGGGCTACACTAGCACGCAACAGGGACAAGTGGAGATGTTACCGGTGCCCGCTCGAGCAAATCAATGAGTAACGGGATGGCAAGTGATCAAGTGTAGAGTTCATGCCCAATTCAATCAGTTTAGTCAATGGCCAAATAAATATCAGTACTCCTACATTAAAAAAAAGACATTACTGAGTGGCTCGATTTCCTTTATGACAGTGAAAGTGGTATCAGTTATTCTGAAAATTACATGGTTTTGTGAAATAACATGAGTAAACATCAAGAAAAGAGTCATCTATTCTAGAAAATCCACTGTCATTGGGAAAGGGTACCAGCGTTGTCATTAGGTGTGGCAGAGAGCAGGATGAGTGATTATGGGTGATTGTGGGTGACGTTTGATTCAAGATTAGCCCATCATTGGGCTCAGAGAGTTAGTCCTATGGAAGGACGTTTGTCCTGCCTGCAACTGACCCCGTTTTGATCCGAGGCATCCAACAGGGTCCCCTATGTACCATTAGGAGTAATTCTTGAGGAGTAATTCTTGAGTGGAGAGCCTAGCTTTCGTAAATCGCATTACGTGTCCAGCTCATCTGATTTTCGGTGCTGAGCATCACTGGGTATGGCCCACAAACAAACAAATGCAAATGAAATGTTTTTGACATCCTGAAGTATTTCTTTACTACTCACTTCGAACTCCAAAGATTGGTGTTATGTTCAACTCTATGGGGCCTTATGAGGATGAGATAACTAGGAAAGTTGATGTTCAGTGGGTTCTTGGGAAACCCATAAAAAACTAACACCTCTGGGGCCAAATGATAATACAGCAGGAACAGCTTGTCTTGCATGCTGTCAAACAGAGGTCAATCCCCAGGATCCCTTAGGGTCCCAAGAGCACTTCCATGGGAAATTATTGAATGCAAAGCCACAAATAAACTTTCAGCATCACCAAACTTGGTCCCATAACAAAAGCAAAGCAAGAAAGAACGTTTTGGTGGTGGCGGTGGTGACTGTGGATGTGTATTTAGGGAATGTACCAGCAAGTGATTCCACATCAAAAAAAATGCTAAAGAGCAGACAGACAAATTGTCTAATAAAAATGAACTCCAAGGTGGGCCAAGCAATAGTGTAAATGGATAGGGGCTTGCCTTGGACAAGGCAGACCCAGGTTCAACTGCCCAACATTCCATATGTTCTCTGAGCACCACCAGGGATGATTCCTGGGTGCAGAATTAGGAGTAACTCCTGAAGATTGCCAGATGTTGCTCTGTCATTGTCACTGTCACTGTCCTCCCGTTGTTCATCGATTTTGCTGGAGCGGGACCAGTAACGTCTCCATTTATTTGAGACTTGTTGTTACTGTGTTTGGCATATTGAATAGGTCACGGGAGCTTGCCAGGCTTTGCTGTGTGGGTCAGATACTCTCAGTAGCTTGTTGGGCTCTTCTATTTGGGCAGAGGAATCGAACCCGGCTCAGCCAGGCTGGCTGTGCACAAGGCAAATGCTCTACCGCTGTGCTATGTCTCCAGCCCGATGTTGTTCTAAAAAAACAAAAACATTTTTAATTGGTTTCTGCCCCCGTGCCTGACTGTCCTCGCTCGCCGGAACCCCTTGGAGGGGAGCGGGTTGAGCTTTCCTCCCCGCCCCGACCAGGGCTCAGGCAGCCAAAGACCTCCAGGACCAGCCACCACCATGCTGAGACCACTCTCTGCACACATGAAGGTACTGGCAGAGGGACAAAGTCACGCGGGTTCCGGGGCCGAGATCTCCAAGCCTACTCGGATTTGGGCCGAGCATCCTCCACCCAGATCCTCCAAATTCCAGTAGGCAGGGGTCACACCCAACAACTGGCCCCGTGGCGCCATGTAATCCCATCAGCGGCCAAGACTCAGAGACTATAAAAACCAGATCCTGGAACTGCGCGGCCGCATTTGCAGCTGCGCGACATCTTATTATGACATCTTATTATCTCATTCCTACTTTGGACAAACTGGCAGGTTACCGAATGTAGCCCGCCCATAGGGCAGAGTCTGGCAAACTCCCCTTGGCGTACCCAATATGCCAAATACCAGTAACAATGATGGGTCTCATTCTCCTAAAGAGCCTTGAATATAATCTCAGGGCTAGGATGAAGGAGACGTTACTGGGGCCTGCTCGAGGCAATTGATGAATAACAGGATGATTTGTGATTTGTGATTTGATTTTTAATTAACTCCAAGGCAATCATATCCCAAAGTAGTTTAAAGTAGTGGTAATTTTCCTATGTCACCTTTGAAATAGCCATGAGGATGAACCACTTGTCAGGAAAATGAGGAAAGGATGATGAGAGGCAAACAATGGGGAAAAGCATAGCATGGTTTTTTTGTGTTTTGTTTTTGGCCTTTTGGGATCACACCCACTGTACCATCATCACTCATCTTTTGATAGGTTTCAGGGAAAAGTAATGAATAGTGATGTCATTTTGTGCTGTGAACCCTAAGTATACTGATTCTCCAAGTAAACAAGAAATGGAATTATGAAGGACAGTTATTAGATTTTGTAACACTTTATCAATAATACTCAAGTACAACACATTATAATTTGGTATTTACTAGAACTGGATTACACAATAAAAAGAACACTAAAAAAACATAAGCCTTGGGGCTAGAGCAATCTCTAACAATCCCCAACCTGCGGTGTCCCTGTGTCCTGGTGCATTTGAGACTAACAGGCGTTCCCAGGTGATGAACAGAAGAACAGGTTGCAGACTGTTCACCAGAAAACAAACTTTCTTGAAAATAAACACGGCTAATGTGGGGAAGGAGGACCTGCTAAAAAGTGGGGGAGAGAGATAGAATGGGAAACAATGCAGGGGAAACACAAAGGAGGAGTTGAATGCAAGACTGAGTTTAACACACCTGGAGAATTGTGCAAGTCCCTGGGAGTGATGAGCCATGGATGCACTGAAATGGGTGGCAGTAATTCAAATAACATAATCTCCAGCAAGGAAGTAAAACGGACCCATAGACAAGCCGAACTGCTCATAATGATTACACACAGCAATTTCAAATTATGGGGGGAGGGTGCCCCTTCTGGGAATGTCCTATGCCATCTCTGGAGCAGTGTCTCTGAAACCCTCCCACCTGCAGGAGAAGCCGGGGATCTGTATTCAACAGGATGGCACCGTCCTGATGACTCGGAAACAGTGCCTGCGGGAACCCAACACACGAGGATACACTTGCCTTGCACCGGCTGACCAGAGTTTAATCCCCAGCACCATATATGGGTCCTCAGTCTCATCAAAGAGTTATAAATGTACACTATAATTTATGACATATATAAATAAGTGAGCAGGGCTGAAAAGGTAGTACAGCAGGTTCAATAACCACATCCCATATACTACCCCAGATCAAAGGTATAATTCTTTGAGTGCAGTGTTAGGTGTAACCACTAAGCATCACTGTGACTAAAAAATGTATATATATATATATATATATATATATATATATATATATATATGCAAAGTAGTAGGGCATTTGCCTTGCGTGCAGCCGGCCCAGCCGAGCTGGGTTCAATTCCTCTGTCCCTCTCAGAGAGCCTGGCAAGCTAACGAGAGTATCTTGCCCACATGGCAGAGCATGGCAAGCTACCCATGACATATTCGATATGTCAAATACAGTAACAACAAGTTTCACAATGGAGATGGTACTGGGCCTGCTCGAACAAATCAATGAACAATGGGAGGACAGTGCAGTGATATATATATATATATATATAAATATATATTTATATATAATATATATGATTTAGAGATTCCATTAGTATTCAGGCTGATTTTCTTAATTCTCAAGAATTATCATTTACACCAGGAGTGATCCTTGAGTGAAGAGCCAGGATTAAGCCCTGAGTACTGCTGAGTGTGGTCCAAGAATAAAAATAAATGAAAGAAAATTAGAACTATCTTATCTGGTTAAGCTCAGTTAAGTGATTTTTGGGTTGTTTGGGTATGTGTTTTATAAATTTTAGAGTTTTGATTTTGGTGAGAATTTTCTATTATAATAACAGATGTTCTGATTCATGAAGATTTTATGTATTCATTTGTCTTTTTCTATCTTCCAAAAAACATCTTTCTATGAGTTTAAAAAGTTTTGACCAAGAATTTCTTGGACCAATTGGAATTATTTTATAGGAGTAATAGCATTGAAAATGCTTTAACTTTGCAACGACTTTGTGGATTGTGTTATCATGATAGTTTTCTTTTAGAGGGTCCAATTAGTAACTAATGTGAATCATTCATTAATAGTTAATCTCTAACAATTTATAATTTTCAACATTTATCTTCTTTATTGCTTTATTATACTATTGAGGATAACAAACACTGTCCTCCCGTTGTTCATCGATTGGCTCGAGTGGGCTCAGTAACGTCTCCATTGTGAGACTTCTTGTTACTGTGTTTGGTACATTGAATATGTCACAGTCAGATTGCCAGGCTCTCCAAAAGGGGCGGAGGAATTGAACCCGGCTCGGCCGGGCTGACTGAGTGCAAGGAAAACGCCCTGCCGCTGTGCTGTCACTCCAGCCCTACTATTGAGGATACAATTGAACAAATTGAGCTATCAAAGACAGTAGAATGCATGACCAAGAACAGATCTGTACACTGTTCACAATAACCAGAAACTGGAAACAACTCGAGTGGCCAAAACAAACAACTGGTTAAAGAAACTTTGGTACTTTTACACAATGGAATACTACACAGCTGTTATGAAAGATGAAATCATGACATTTCCTTATAAGTGGATGGTCATGGAGAGTATCATGTTAAGTGAAATGATTCAGAAAGCGAGGGACAGACGTAGAATGACTGCATTCATTTGTGGAATATAAAAAAATGTTTTGAGACTGATACTCAAGGACAGTAGAGATAAGGGCCAGGAGTACTACCCAATGTTGGAAGTCAGCCTCATGAGCTGGAGAAGGCAACTGGGATAGGTTGGGGATCCCTGAGTTAATGATGGTTGGAAGGATCGCTCAGGATGGGACATGTGTGCTGAAAGTAAATTAAGGACCAAACGTGATAGCCCCTCTGTATCTATATTGCAAAATCATAATGCCCTAAAGTAGAGAAAAAGTATTGAGAAAATTGTCACAGAATCAGTGGGAGGGCTGGGTGGGATACTGGGGACATTGGTGGTGGAAAACGTGCACTGGTGGAAGGATGGGAGTTCTATCATTGTAGGACTGCAATTCAAACATGATAGTTTTGTGACTGTATCTCATGGTGACTCAATAAAAAGGAATTATCATTTTTAATCCTTCTTTTCTTAGCTCAGTGAAAAATTGGTTGTTCCCACAATAAATCCTGAGAGAAAAGTGATTACTCTCCAAAAGTGATCAGAGCTATTTGATCAGATCAATGAGAGCCTTTGATATCTCTGCAAGTAGCCAATTATTCCCAAGTTTATTTTCTGCTCTGCTATTGCAGAACTCTGTGGACTCAGGCTGATATAATGGGATGGTTTCTAAAGAGAACACCTGAGGGGGACTTTCATTAAAACTTTTCTAAATGGATCCCTTTGCAACTCAGACAGTAATTTGTGAGTCCATGGGCACACCAGAAAGTTTCCTGAGCTCAAAGTGACAGGGTCTGTTGCATGCAAGGCAAACGCACTAAACACTGTCCTATAGCTCTGGAATCTAGGATTTGGGAAGGGGGACTGCTTTGGTGTGGGCCCAGAGGGTTCTGGGGACCATTGAGTACCTGGAATTGAACCTGGTCAGATATGTGCAGGGTGAGATTATTTTGTCGTTGTTCTGTTCACTTTGAACAAGAAAAGATCCGAGCCAGCTTTGCTCTGTCTATGACCCGACTCTTTGGATAGGTTTCCAGTTATAGTTAACCCCACGTGCCATCACCCCACGTTCTGAAGGTGCCCAAACCCTCTTCAACTAAGAAGATACAGGGATATAGCAAGATACAGCTCAGAAACCACCAACTTAGGTGAGGGAATCCTCCACTAAGGGTCTGAGGCTGTTTTGGTTTTATTTAGTTTCTTCATGGTTTGGAGGCCGAGACCTCCAAGCCTACTCAGATTGGAGTCGAGCATCTTCCATCCAGATCCTCCAAATTCCAGTAGGCGGGAGTCACACCCACCACCTGGCCCCCTGGCGCCGTGTAATCCCATCAGCGGCCAAGACTCAGAGACTATAAAATCCAGATCCCGGAACCGCGCGGCCGCATTTGCGGCCACGCAACATCTTATCAAAACTTTTTTTTATGACATTTTATTATCTCATTCCTACTTTGGACATATTTGTAGGCTATCGAATGTAGCCTGCCCACACGGCAGAGTCTGGCAAACTCCCCGTGGTGTACCAAATATGCCAAATACCAGTAACAATGATGGGTCTCATTCTCCTAAAGAGCCTTGAATATAATCTCAGGGCTAGGATGAAAGAGACGTTACTGGGGCCTGCTCGAGGCAATCGACGAATAACAGGATGATGAAATGAAATGAAATGAAATGAAATGTTCATGGTTTGGGGACCACAAACCCAGCAATGCTCAGAGTTGTCCTGCCTTGGCACTCAGGAATCTCTCCAACATGATGGTGGGGCTATATCGAAAGCCAAAGTAAGAACCAGGGGCCTGTGACTGCAAGCCAAGAGCACTAACTGCTCTGCTCCCGCTGCAGCGACCCTAGCGGCTTGCTTGATCCTTAATGACCCGATACCTAACATTGAAGCCAAGAAGAGGGCTGGAAGTCTTAAGCGTAGGAAAGTCGGGCCGCGATAGTTCCGTCGAAACACCACGAGATGGCGCTGTGGGGCGTTTCCATCTCTCCCCAGGACCGTTTTCTAAGAATTTTCCACCCTTGGGTTTGCTTCGATGTTAAGCGTGGGGTCATTAAGGACCAAGCAAGCCACTTCCACAGGTGCAGCGGTGGATGCTTTTTTTGACTTGAGTAACCTGGGTTCGATACCAGCCTTCAGATCTTTGTTGGGTGCTTAGCTGAATCACCTCGGGGGTCGAGTGGGTTGCCCTAGCCTTGTCTCTGACCTTGAGGAGTGCAGAAGATTGAACCTTGCCTGGAATGAGCAAGACAAGGTTATTTTCTTACATTTATTGTTCTCTTCGCTCTCAGCAAGAAAAGTTCTGAGCCCACCATGCGATGTCTGTGATCGAGCCCTTTGAATGTTTCCTGTTATGGGTAACCCAACAACCCAAACCCAAATTTGGGTTGTTATGGGCAACCCAAATTTTCTAAGAGTGGAAAATTCTTAAAGAAACTGGCCTGGGAAGGGACAGAAACTACCAACATCGCCATCTCGTGGCGTTTCGGCGGAACTGCCTCGGCCCGACTTTCCCACGCTTAAGATTTCCAGCCCTTTTCTTTGCTTCAATGTTAAGTACTGTGTCATTAAGGATCAAGCACACAGCCTAGTGCCCTTGATTGCAAACTGAGCCGGGAGGGAACTGGCCTATATGGGGCGATCCCGGCTCTATCCCTGCACCCCATACGTTCCCCCAGGGACCGTCAGGAGTGAATCCTGACTGCAGGGGCAGGGGTGACCCCCGAAAATCGCCGGGTGTGGCCCCCAAAACACAAACAAACAAAAGCCTTTCAGGGAGGATTTCTTCGCCAACCGTGGGGATGCCGAACTGAGTCTTGCTTCCACCACCTTCCTTCACCGAAGACCGCGAAGGTGTGGGGATGCCCGGGACAGGAACCGTTTGCTGAAGGGACCTTAGAGGGAGAGATTCTACTGGGGCAAAGCACGTGTCACGCTGCTGGGTTCAATCCCGACACCCGGGTCGCCCCATGCGAGGCAAGTGCCCTCGATGCTTGGTACCGCTGCACGTCCTGAGGGGCCTGCTGGATCCTAGTGACCCGCAGGGTAACATGAAAGCGAACCCAAGGGCTGGAAATCTTTAGGCAGGAAAGTCGGGCCGCAGCTCTTCTGCCAATGCACCTCGAGAGGGCGCTGTGGGGGCGTCTCAGTCCCACCCCTGGGACGTTTCTCTAAGAAATGTCACCCCTGGTCCTGCCTGACCTCGCTCCAGAACCCGCTCTAGCTCCCCAGGACCCTCAGAATTTCTGTGGGAAAAAATTATTTCTGTACAGAGGAGCCAGATCCTTGGGGATCCATAACCCCCAAAGCTGACTGGCCAAGCTAGTGGCTCTGCCTTCTTGATTTTGGGGTGTGGGCTCTGGATGGCCACAAGAGTTTTTAGGGCAGCTCAGGTGACCCTATTGGTGCCTGAGACGGAACCCAGGATGAAGAAGAGTCCTTTTCTCGCCACATCCGCACCAACATTGGTTGCCCCTGTTCTTTTGGATGTGTGTCAGTCTCTGTGGTGTGAGGTGATATCTCAATGTTGTTTTGATCTGTATCTCGCTGATGATTAGTGATGTAGAGCATTTTCTCATGTGCCTTTTAGCCATTCGGATTTCTTCTTTGAGAAAGTTTCTATTCATTTCATTACCCCATTTGTTGATGGGGTTGGATGTTTTCTTTTAATGGAGTTCAACCAGTGCTTTGTATATCCTTGATATCAACCCCTTATCCAATGGGTATTGGGTGAATATTCTTTCCCATTCTGTAGAGTGTCTTTGTATTCCGGTCACAATATCTTTTGAGGTGCCGAAGATTCTTACTTTAAGATAGTCCCATTTGTTCATCTCTGTTTCCACTTGGTTGGTCAGTGGAGTTTCGTCTTTGAAGATACTATTAGCCTCAATATCCTGGAGGGTTTTGCTGACCCAGTCTTCGATGTATCTTATGAATTTTGGCCTGATGTTGAGATCTTTAATCCATTTTGATCTGACTTTTGTGCATGGTGTTAGATCGAGGTCATCTAACCCAGTTTTTTGCATGTTGTTGTCCAGTTATGCCAGCACCATTTGTTGAAGAGGCTTTCCTTGCTCCACTTCACTTTTCTTGCTCCTTTATCAAAGATTAGATGTTCAGACATTTGGGGTTGTGTGTAGGGAGCCTCTCTTTAAAAAAAAAGGTTTCCCATCATGGTCATCCTCACACCCCATCCCCTTCAGTACATTATTTTTTGCTTTATCAATGATACTTAATTACAACACATTATAATTTTGTATTATTTTCTACAGTTGGATTACACCATGAAAAGAACATCTCAAAAAAACATAAGCCTCAGGGCTGGAGCAATCCCAAACAATCCCCAACATGCGGTATCTGTGTGCGCTGGTGCATTTGGGACTGACAGGCATTCCCAGGTGCTGGACAGAAGGACAGGTTGCAGACTGATCGCCAGATAACAAATTTTATTGAAAAATAAAACAGGGCTAATGTGGGGAAAGAGGAACTACTAGTGACTGCAGGACGGGGATAGAAAGGGAAAAAATACGAGGGAAGTACAGAGGAGGGGTAGAACACAAGCCGGAGTTTAACACACATGGAAAATTGTAAGTGTCCCTGGAGAACGATGGGCCAGGATGCACTGCAATGGGTGGCAAGTAACTCAAATAACATAACCCCCAGAAGGCACAAAAGCAGAGTCATCGTCAAGCCAAACTACTCGTAATAGGGGAGCAATAATTACGCGCAGCAATTTCAAATTATGGGGGAAGAGCGCCCCTTCTGGGAATGCCCTATGCCATCTATGGAGCACTGTCTCTGAAGCCCTCCCATCTTCAAGATAACCCCCGGATCCTTATTCAACAGGGTGGCACCCTCCACATGACCCGGAAACAGTGCCTGCGGGAACCCAACACGAGGATACACTTGCCTTGCACCGGTGACCGGAGTTTAATCCCCAGCACCACACATGGATCACCAGGCACCGGCAGGAGTAATTCCTGAGTGAAGAGCCAGCAGACAGCCCTGATCATCACTGGGTGTGACCCAAGTAGCAACAAAAACCATAAACCTGACCAAAATAGAGTCATTTATATGCTCTTATAGATGTAGAATGTGAGTTTCACGTTTCATGCTTATCAAATAGTTATAAATGTACACAATAATTTATGACATATAGAAATAAGTAAGCAGGCCTGAAAAGATGGTACAGTATGTTCAATACCCTGCATACCATATGGTACCCCAACTCAAATGTAGTAATTCCTGAATGCGGAGTTAAGTGGAACCACTAAGCATCACTAATTGTGACTGAAAAAAGTAAATATACATATATATGTGTGTGTATATATATATATATGGTTTATGGGCTGGAGCGATAGCACAACAGGTAGGGCGTTTGCCTTGCACGCAGCCAACATGGCCCACCCGGTTTCGATTCCTCCGCCCCTCTCGGAGAGCCTGGCAAGCTACCCAGAGTATCTTGCCCTCACGCCAAAGCCTGGCAAGCTACCGGTGACGGATTCAATATGCCAAACACAGTAACAACAAAGTCTCATGAGGGAGAGGTTACTGCGACCGCTCGAGAAAATTGATGAACAATGGGAGGACAGTGATACAGTGATATAGTTCATAGATTCCACTAATATTCAGGTTGATTTTTTTGATCCTTAAGAATTTTTATTTACTAGGAAAATGATGCTATCAGGCCCCAAGAAATGCCAGATAAGAGCTCAGGGCACAGAACCCAAAAGGATCCACAGAGATGTTCATGTACAAAGCAAATTCAACTTTGTCTTCAACAGCAAGTAATGATACTCTCATGCCATTTTCAGCAATGTGATGGAACCAAAGGATTTTATGTCAAGTGAAGACAAAGCAATGCTCAAAGGTTGCTCTTCATTTATCCGTGGTGAGAAAACACTTGGCCTCAGTTGATCGAGGAAGTAGAACAGCACCGTGCTGACACTCCCGCACTGAGCTTCTCCACTGTGTGTCCGGTGACCTTGCGCATTTCTCCAGCAGAGAAATAAACATGAAACCTTAGAGTGCACCAAGAACTTGCAACAGATTTTGGAGGTAGTGTGATAGACTAAATGATCTATATGGGCTGGAGAAAAGGTGGACCTTAGGGAAAAGGTGAGCTTTCAAATACAAGTGTAAAGCATGACCAGGAACTGATCTATACACTGTTCACAATAGCCCAAAAATGGAAACAACCTCCCTCCTTGGGAGGACAGTGCAGTGATATATATATATATATATATATATATACATACACATACACATACATATATATATGGTTTAGAGATTCCATTAATATTCAGGCTGATTTTTCTAATCCTCAAGAATTTTCATTTTTGCCAGGAGTGACCCTTGAGTGCAGAGCCAGGAGTAAACCTTGAGTGTGGTTCAAAAATAAAAATAAACAAAAGAAAATTCGAACTATCTTATCTGGTTATGCTCAGTTAAATGATTTTTGGGTTATTTGGGGATATGCCTTATAAATTTTATAGTTTTTAATTTTGGTGAGAATTTTCTATTATAACACCAGATGTTCTGATTCATGAAGATTTTATGTATTCATGTGTCTTTTCTATCATCCAAAAACATCTTTCTATGAGTTTAAAAAGTTTTGACCAAGAATTTCTTAGACCAATTGGAATGATCTTATAGGAGTAATAGTATTGAAAATCCTTTAACTTTACAACGATTTTGTGGATTGTGTCATCATGAGAGTTTTCTTTTGGAGGTTCCAATTAGTAACTAATTTGAATCATTCATTAATAGTGGATCCCTAACAATTTATAATTTTCAACATTTATCTTCTTTATTTCTTTATCATACTCTTGAGGATACAATTGAATAAATTGAGTTTTCAAAGACAAGTTGAATGCATGACCAAGAACAGATCTGTACACTGTTCACAATAACCAGAAGCGAGAAACAACTCGAGTGGCCAAACAAACAACTGGTTAAAGAAATTTGGTACATTTACAAAATGGAATACTATGCAGCTGTTAGGAAAGATGAAATTATGACATTTCCTCATAAGTGGATGGTCATAAGAGTGTCATGTTAAGTGAAATGATTCAGAATGCGAGGAACAGACATAGAATGACTACATTCATTTGTGGACTATAAAATAACATATTATGAGGTTGATACCCAAGAACAGTAGAGGCAAGGGCCAGGAATATTGCTCCAGTTGAAAACCTTTCTTAAGAACTGGAGGAGAATTTGATGGGATACAGTGGGGATTCCTGATTTCATAATAATTGGAGGGATCACTCAGGATGAGACAGGTGTGCTGAAAGTCGATAAAGGACCAAAGGTGAGAGCCCCTCAGTATCTATATTGCAAAATCATAATGCCCCATAGTAGAGAAACATTATGGGGAAAATTGCCACAGAAGCAGTGGGAAGGGTGGGTGGGTGGGGATACTCGGGACATTGATGGTGGAAAATGTGCACTGGTGGAGAGATGGGAGTTCTATCATTGAAGGACTGGAACTGAAACATGAAAGTTTTGTAACTGTGTCTCATGGTGATTCAATAAAAAAGAATTATCATTTATAATCCTTCTTTTCTCAACTCAGTGGAGATTTGGTTATCCCTCTCGGAAAGACTGGCAAGCTACCGAGAGTATTCCGCCCGCACGGAAGAGCCTGGCAAGCTATCCGTTGTGTATTCGATATGCCAAAACCAGTAACTACAACTGGTCTTATTCACCTGACCCTGAAGGCTTCACCGACATGGCAGCACTGAGAAGGATGAGAAAGGAGAGGCCGACAAAATCTCAAGGCCGACCTAGGCTGTCACAACGAAGGAAGACAAAAATGATCGTCTGTACTTTCAATGCACGTACGCTAGCATCAGATGCATCCATCAAGGACCTGATGGTACAAGCGCGAATGATCAGGTACGACATCATTGGTCTGACCGAGACAAGAAGGCATGAATCTCACCATACCGTTTTCGACACTGGAGAAGAATTGTTCCTCGGAACATGCGATAAAAGAGGTGTTGGAGGCGTCCGTGTCCTTGTCAACACAAACTTGGCCAAGAGCATTGATTCATTCGAATGCCTAACAACCCGATTCAGACGTTTACATTTGAATAGATGTGGCTCACTGCCTGCAGTTTCTATCTTCGTTGTCTACACACCAACATCTCATTATGATGAAAGAGAAATCGAGAAGTTCTACATGGAGCTAGAGAAGTTCTATAAAGAAGACCACACCTTCTACAAGATCATTGTGGGTGATTTTAATGCCAAGATAGGACCGAGAAGATCAGCTGAAGAACTTCACATCGGGACCCATGGCCTAGAATGGAACGAACAGGGTGAGAGACTGTCTGAGTTCATCATGTCGACCAAGACCATTCATGGTAACTCACAGTTCCAGAAGGCAGAATCTAAACGATGGACATGGGAGTCTCCCGGTGGACGATTCCACAACGAAATAGACCACATCATATTCAATCGACAGTTTTGCCTGACCGATGTCGCTGTTGTCCCAAAATTTCGAATGGGATCGGGCCACCGTCTCCTTCGTGCAAAATTCTACTTCACAGAGCGGGGAGAAAGGGCTGCAAAGTTCAAAAAGAGAACTCCCAGAATGACCACCAACTGGGAACTCTTTGGTACTATTGCGGCAACATGGGAAGATGTCATTGTTGACAACATTGACGAGGAATACGATCGACTGGTTCAGCACCTCCATGAATGTGCGAGGAACGCAAAGAGAGAGATAGCCACAAAAAATTGCCTATCTTCGAAAACTCTTGAGCTAATTCGCCAGCGTGGTTTGGCGCATGCCTCAGGCAACCACAAGCTAACGTCCGAGCTCACAAAGCAGTGCAGAGATGCGATCAAAGAAGACCTCAAAGAGAGAAGAGCAGAAGTACTGGTAGATGCGGCAGAAGCCGGGAAAAGTATTCGTAACGCCCGCCTGTCCTTCGCCAACTATAAGACCAAGATGACTGCCCTCCGATGTCCTGATGGATCCATCACATCCTCCAGAACGGCAATGGAGAAGATTATCTATGACTTCTACTCAAGTCTCTTCGATAGCCATGTCCACTTGCCGACATACCAAATTCCACAGGACGGATATGTCGTTCCCAACGTTCTCCCTTCCGAAATCCGACACGCCATTTCGCTGGTAAAGAAACAAACAGCACCCGGCCCAGACAAGGTCAGACCTGAACACCTGAAGAACCTGCCGTCAGTACTCATCAATACACTGGCTCGGCTCTTCACTCGCTACTTGTCTGAATGCAAGGTTCCATCCCAATGGAAAACCAGCAGGACCGTACTACTGTTCAAGAAGGGAGATATCCATGACATTGGCAACTATCGCCCAATCTGCCTACTGTCTGTCATCTACAAGTTGTTCACTCGAGTCATCCTAAATAGGATTGGCAGAACACTAGATGAAGGACAACCATGCGAGCAAGCCGGGTTCCGCAAAGGATTCAGCACCATCGACCATATCCACACGATAACCAAGCTCATTGAGGTTTCTCGGGAGTTCAAGATGCCGCTCTGTTTAACATTCATTGATTTAAAGAAGGCCTTTGATTCTGTTGAGATGGAAGCGGTCATTGAAGTCTTAGCCAATCAGGGCATTCAAGCCCAATACATCAGGATCCTCCGTGAGCTGTATTGCGGATTCACTACCAGGATCTCACCATTCTACAAAGAAGTGATCGTTGATGTCAAGAGAGGGGTGCGGCAGGGTGATACCATTTCACCGAAACTCTTCAGTGCCACCCTCGAGAACATCATGCGATGACTGGAATGGGAAGGAATGGGAGTGAAAATAGATGGTCGGCAACTACACCACCTCTGCTTTGCTGATGACATTGTTTTAATAACACCAAACATCAGCCAAGCGGCACAAATGCTGGCCGACTTTGACCGTGAGTGTGGAAAGGTAGGACTACAGCTGAATCTCACGAAGACAATGTTTATGAGAAACAGCCTTGTTCCTGATGCCCCATTCGCTCTCAATGGAACGACCATCTCCGAATGCAACAGCTATGTGTACTTAGGTCGAGAGGTCAACATGACAAATGACCTGGCACCCGAGCTGCGCAGGAGGAAGAGAGCGGCTTGGAACGCCTTCAAGAACGTCGAAGAAATAGCTAAGAGGACGAAGAACCTCCGGCTCTGGGCACATCTCTTTGATTCCACTGTTCTTCCTGCATTAACATATGCCTCAGAGACCTGGGCCCTACGCAAACAGGATGAGAATGCTATTCAGGTCTCCCAAAGAAGAATAGAAAGAGCTATGCTTGGAATATCACGTTTCACACAAATGAGAGAACGAATCCGGAGTTCTGACATCCGTCGACGATCAAGGATCAGGGACGCTGTCTCATTTGCCAAGGTGTCGAAAATCAGATGGGCTGGTCACGTAATGAGATTTAAAGACGACCGTTGGACTAGAGCTGTTACTGATTGGATTCCACGGGATGTCAAAAGACCGCGTGGCCGCCCACCTACCAGATGGTCAGACTTCTTTGTCAAGATCATGAACGATCGGTTTGAGGCCCTTCATGTTCCCGGAGCGAACAGATGCCATTGGGCTACACTAGCACGCGACAGGGACAAATGGAGACGTTACTGGCGCCCGCTCGAGCAAATCGATGACTAACAGGAAGTTAAGTGATTAAGTGAATCCTTCTTTTCTCAACTCAGTGGAGATTTGGTTGTTCTCACAATAAATCCTGAGAGAAAAGCGATTACTCTCCAAAAGGCTGTCAGAGAAATGAGAACTTTTGATACCTCTGCGAGTAGTCAATTATCCCAACTTTGTTTTCTGCTCTGCTCCTGCAGAACTCTGCGGACTCAGGCTGATGTAATGGGAAAGTTTCTGAAGTGAACACCTGAGGGGAATTTCATTAAAAAACTTTCCTAAATTGATCCATTTGCAACTCAGACAGTAATTTGTGTGTCCATGGGCACATCGGAAAGTTTCCTGAGCTCAAAGTGACAGGACTCTGGGGACCAAGTCACTAGTGTGTTTTTATAGCCCTGGATTAACACACAGGCATTCAACCGCAGCCTGGCAGAGGGTCCCTCAACGTCGCCAGCCTCAGACTCAGTAAGTACCTCCTGTCTCTGCTCCTGCTTGAAGGAAGAGACAGGGATTTTTCTTTAGAAAATTTTCTTTCCCTTGGATTGGAGAGGTAGAGCAGGGAATAGAGAGTTTGCCTGGCCCGTACCAGCCACGGGTTCCAACATTCTCAATTTTCCATAGGGTTCCACTAGCACTGCCAGGATTGTTTTCTGAATGCAGAGCCAGGAGTAACCTGAGCATCACTAGGTGTGACCCAAAATGACAAAAAAAGGAGAAGAATTTATTTTTCTGATTCTGTTTTTGTGGACACGCTTTCTAATGCTAAGCTCACCTGAGTTCCTATACTCATGATATCCAGGGGTTGGGGTTGATTTCTTCTTTGTTTTGTTTTATGCCTTGAGTCACACCAAGTGATGCTGAGGGGTTACTCCTGTCTCTGCTAGCAGGAATTACTCCTGTTGGTGCATGGGGGATCTTCTGGGATGGTAACTGGTCAGCTGTGTGCAAGACAAGCAGGAATTACTCTGGTCATGTTCAGGGGAGACTGGGAATGGAATCCTGGTTGGCTGTGTGAAAGGCAAGGCCCTACCCACTGTACTATCACTCTATGCCCATCAATTTATGATTTTCTTCTTTGCAGTTTGAACCATATACTTTTTTATAATTTTTATTCTACTGTAATTTCTTTTTAATTTCACTTTGGTTGTTTGGGGGCCACACTGACGGTGCTCAGGACTTACTCCTGGTTCTGTGCTCAGGGATCATTCCTGGTGGGTTCCAGGGACCCTACACAATGCCAGGGATTAATCCCAAACCCACCATGAGCAAGGAAAGCATCCTCTGCACTAGACTATCACTCTGGCCCCTTTTTTGGCTCTTAAACTGCATTTTCATTTAAAGGTATTTTTAAACTTTTAGTGGCATAACTCGTTCTATTAGCAACAGATGCAACAAGTTACTTAGAATGTTATATCCTCACTCATTCACTGACACAGCAACTGTGTTCACCTTTCCACTCTGATTAAACTTTTTTTTTCTGAGTTCACTTTTCTTTTGTTTCTCTTCCCCCCATCTATGCATTTCTCCATGATTTTTTTTTTGCTTTTTGGGTCACAACGATTATGCACAGATGTTACTCTGGCTCATGCAATCAGGAATAACTCCTGGCGGTGCTCGAAGACCATATGGGATGCTGGGAATCAAACCCGGGTCAGCCTCGTTCAAGAGAAACGCCCTACCCACTGTGCTATAGCTCCAGCCCCCTCATTGATTTTTAACTTTTCTACCTAACTCCGCTTTTCGTTTATTTTTCTTAGAGATTATGAGCTAATAACCACAGTATTGGAACTATTGGGGTCGACAGTGCAGGAGGGGGTCTTGCCATGATTGTAGCTGATTCAAGTCTGATCCCCGACAGCTCCTAGGGTCCCTGAGGCAACCAGGAGTGATCCCTGATTACAGAGACAGGAGTAAGCCCTGAGTACTGCTAAGTTTGGTCCCAAAAATAAACAAAAGAAAATTAGAACTATCTTATCTAGTTCTGCTTAATTTATGATTTTAGGGTTGTTTGGGGAATTGTTTTATAAATTTTAGAGTTTTTAATTTTGGTAAGAATTTTCTATCACAATACCAGATGTTCTGATTCATAAATATTTTATGTCTTCAAATGTCTTTTTCTGTCATCCAAAACTATCTTTCTATTATTTAAAATGCTTTGACTGAGAATTTCTTGGACCCATTAGAATATTTTATATGAGTAAGACTGCTGAAAATCCTTTAACTTTGCAACTGTTTTATGACTTGTGTAATCAGAATGATAGTTTTCCTTGGAGGTTTCAATTCTTAACCAATGGAGATCATTCATTAACATTGAATCAAGACATCTAACAATTTATAACTTTCAACATTTATCTTCTCTATTGCTTTATCATACTATTGAAGATATAATGGAATAAAGTGGGCTTATTCATTCTTGATATGTTCATACTTATGACCTACAGTAGTGAGTTTGGCATCTTGTAGATTTTGTTATAATATCTTGGATCAATTGTTTCTCCCTTAATCTTACAATATTTTTGTACTACAAGATTTTTTTGTTCCTCTTGCGGCCAAACCCGGTGATGCTCAGGGTTTACTCCAGCTTTGAGCTCAGGAATTACTCAGGGTGGGGTCCGGCACCATAAGGGATGCCAAGAGCCAAACCCTATCAGCTGTTGCCAGACAAACGCCCTCCCTCTGTGCTATCACTCTAGCCTTGTATGGGTTGTATGATTGGTTGGCTGGATTTACTTTCTGGATCACACCTGGCAATGTTCAGGGGAGACTCTTGCTCTGCACTCAGAAATTACTCCTGGGAGTGCTGTGGGGACTATATGAAAAGCTGGGATCAAATGGGTCGAGCACGTGCAAGGTAAACTGCCTCCCCTCTCCACTCTCACTCCAGTCCTATGTATGAGATGTTTCAATAAACCTGTGCTCATTTGTCATTTGGTAATCTGACTTATTTTGCCCAATCTTAAGTCAATATGTTCATTTGATTCCTAAAGTGAAAAAATTTTAGCATGTTTGTGAATTCCCTAACGGCTTACACTATTTGCCTTATGTTCCTTTTTGCTTTTAGGCCACAGGACTGTGCTCAAGACTTACTCCTGGCTCTGTTCTCAGAGATCCGTCCTGCTGGGGCTCAGGGGACATGTGGGACCAGGGATAGAACCCAGGACAGCAAGGCAAGTATCCTCACGCTGTGCTATTGCTCCAAGCCTTTTGTATGTTATTTGGAAAACACTGTTAATTACTTACCTGCATATTTTTCACTTCATCTAATAATTGACTGAAACAAATTCTTCTTTAAATAATTCTGTGCTCATTTCACTCATGACTATCCCTACTTTGGAAATGTTGTACAAGCTTTGCTTCTATCTTGCTGAAAAATTACATCAACCCAAAGGGAAAAAATGAGTTTATTCTTATTCCTAATGACAATTTTTTCTTTCTTTGCCACTTGTGGTGATGCTCTGGGGCTTCTCCTGGTGCTGCTCTCAGGATTTACTCCTTGCAGTGCCCAGAGAACCATGTGGGATGCTGGAGATTGTACCCAAGCTGGCCTCGTGCTAAGCAAATGCCTAGCCACTGTACTATGGCTTTAATCCAGCCGGGCATTCTAGAGGAAAGGGCAGCTCATATAGAGAAGGGAACACCATATAAAGGGTGTTTGGAGGATCCTCCCAGGAGGGGAGATGCATGTCGAAAGTAAACTATGGACTGGACATGTTTGCCACTCAATGCCTCTTTTGCAGACCACAACACCCAAAAGGAGAGAGAGAACACAGGGGATTGCCCTGCCACAGAGGCAGGGGGGATGGGGGGATGGGGGTGGGTGGGATATTATCCATGGTGGTGGAAAATGGGCACTGGTGTGGGGATGGGTATCTGATCATTGTATAATCGAAACCCAAGCACAAAAAATTGTAAATATACAACTGTACCTAATGGTGTTTCACTCATAAAAATAAATTTAAAAAATTTAAAAAAAATCGGTGTGTAGAGACAGTAGAGCACGGAGGGCGCTTGTTTTACACTGGCTGATCCCCGGAATCCCATAATGTCCCTCAAGCACCACCTAGAATAATTCCTGAATGCAGAGGCCAGGAGTAAACCCTGAGCATCGCTGGGTGTGACCCCAAAATCAAAAACCAAAAATATGGTATCAACAAATCCTGCTAGGTGATTTTGATAACCCTCTAAAAATACTTTTTGGACTAATTCTTTATTTTCTGAAAAATGATAGTGCTTTTGCAGAGTCTATAGAAGTCATGTGTAAGTCACATTCACTCCAGCATCTTGTGACATTTCTCTCAGGTTCACCTTCAAATCTGTTATTTGTACTTTATGCAGGTCTTTATTCAATGTACCACGAAGCGATGGACACAATAGTTCTACAAGACATGATTTTGGGAGTATTATTTTTCTTCCAATTCATATTTGGTTTTACTGGAAATTCGCTATTGCTCATGATATACATGAAAACATTTTTGCAAAGAGCAAAGCCAATAGATTGGATATTTACACACTTAACTTTAGCCAACCTGATGACAGTTTTATTTGCCGGGATTCCGGAATTAATATTTTTCTTTGGAATAAGAAATTTTCTGAACGACACTGGTTGTAAGGCCGTTTTGTTCTTGTCCAGAGTGGGCCGGGGTCTTTCCCTCTGTACCACATCTTTCCTCGGTGTGTTCCAAGCCATCGTGATCACCAACAACCATGCTCAGTGGGCGTGGCTCAAATCAAACATCCACACGTGCATTTCTTCTGCCTTCCTCTTCTTCTGGATACTCAACATGCTCATCTGTAGCCAGGTCATCATTTCCATGAAAGCCCCATTCAACACTACTGGAGTGGGACTAGTTTATAACCAAAAATACTGTATGGCACATGACACAGGGACTCTGGTGGTGTCTGGAATTCTTGGAGGAATGATTTTAAGAGACTTCCTGTGTGTGTCCCTCATGATCTGGACCAGCGTGCACATGGTAAAGTTCCTGTTCAACCATCAGAAGAATGTCCAGCACATCCTTAGGCACAGTCCCTGCCCACCATCCTCTCCAGAGATCAAGGCCACCCACACCATCTTGGTCCAAGTGAGCTGTTTTGGCTTTTTTTACGGGTTCAACTGCTGCCTTACCATTTATATAGTATACAAACGTGAGGTACAAGTGTTAGGAAACATCACTGTTTTTGTCTCTTCCTGCTATTCAGTGATCTGTCCTTTCTTGCTGATAAGAAACCACAGAGGCCCCTTTGCGAACTGCACCTTCTTAAAGAGGAGGAAATCTTCTCCACAAACCACTGCCTTCAGAGACTTGAATACTCTCACACCATCTCTGACACAAAGTGCTCAGGACAGGAAACGTTAAGTGATGTGGGGCTGGAGAGATAGGCTGGAGCACTTGTGTAAGGCACTTTCCTTGCACAGGATCTGCAGCTTGCTAGGAGTGATTTCTGAGTACAGAGCCAGGAGTGCGCCCTGAGCGTCACCAGGTATGACCAGGATGGAAAAGGAAAGTGGAAAGCTGAGACTGAGTGACGTAAAATGAAAGAAAATAACCTCTTAAATGGACATGTCTCCACCTCCACAGCTGACTGTACATACTAGATCAATGAACAGCGAGATGCAATCAAAAACATCATGGAATGACTCACCTGTAGAAGGTTCACATCTGACTGTGCCTTCCAACCAATTTGGCTGCATGCCAGACAAGCACATTACCCTCTATTACGATCGCTCTATGGTCCCCTTAATTTCATTTATATAATAATTCTAAATACTCATCCCTGAGAATATTGAGCTGATTTATGTAATGTGGCACATTCCTCAGTTAATAAAGAGACCAAAGCTGGGTCGCACATGTGCAGGGCAAGTGTTCTAACCCACTGTGTATCTCTCCAAATACATAGACCCATAGCAAGCCCAACTGCTCATAGTAGAGAGGCAATGATTACACACAGCACTGACAAATTACGGGGGGACAGCGCCCCATTCTGGAACTACCAAAAGGCTTTTTTTTCTGTATTTTTGATAGAGCCTATGACCTAATGACCAAAGTAACTGCTGGGGGCGGCAGGTGCAGTGCAGTGGGGAGGGATCTTGTGTGCATGCAGCTGATGCAGGTTCGATCCCCGACAAGACGTAGGGTCCCTGAGCCCACCAGAAGTGACCCCTGAGTTCAGAGCCAGGAGTATGTCCTGAGCACTGCTGAGTGTGGTCCAAAAAATAAACAAAAGAAAATTAGAACTATCTTCTCTAGTTCAGCTTAATTAAAATATTTTAGGGAGAGCCCGGCAAGCTACCGAGAGTATTCGATATGCCAGACACAGTAACAACAAAGTCTCCAATGGAGACGTTACTGGGCCCGCTCGAGCAAATCGACGATCAACGGGAGGGCCTTTACCTTTTAGGGTTGTTTGGGGATTTGTTTTATAAATTTTAGAGTTTTGAATGTTGGTAAGAATTTTCTATCACAATACCAGATGTTCTTATTCATTAATATTTTATGTCTTCAAATGTCTTTTACTGTTCTCCATAGATGGGGCTGAAGCGATAGCATGGCAGGTAGGGCATCTGTCTCGCATGCAGCTGACTCGGGTTCCATTCCCAGCATCCCATATGGTGCCCTGAGCACCACCAGGAGTAATTCCTGAGTGCAGAGGAAGGAGTAACCCCTGTGCATTGCCGGGTGTAACCCCAAAAAGCAAAAAAAATCTTTCTACCATTTTAAATGTTTTTTACCAAGAATTTCCTGAACCAATTAGAATTATTTTATCTGAGGAAGACTGTTGAAAATGCTCTATCTCTGCAACTCTTTTATCACTTGTGTTATCATAGTTTTCCTTGGAGGTTTCAATTATTAACCAATGTAGGTTATTCACTAACAGTGAATCAAGACTTCTGTTTATAATTTTCAACGTTTATCTTCTTTCTTGCTTTATCATACTATTGAAGATACAATGGAATAAAGTGAGCTTATGATAGTTGATATGTTCAGACTTATCTTCATACTCAGGGATTACTTTTGCTGGGTCTCAGGGGATATGTGGTCCAGGGATCGGACCCAAGACAGCTGCATGCAACGCAAGTATCCTCCCACTCTGTTATTGCTGCAGGCCTTTTCCTATGCTATTTTGAATACATTGTTAATTCCTTACATGCATATTTTGTACTTCATTTAATAATTGACAGAAACAAATTCTTCTTTAAATAATCCTGTGCTCGTTTCACTCATGACTGTCCCTACTTTGGAAATGTTGCACAAGCTTTGCTTCTATGTAGCTGAAAAATTACATAAATGCAAAGGGGAAAAGTGAGTTTATTCCTATTTCTAATGACAATTTTTTTTCTTTCTTTGCCACATGTGATACTCAGGGGCTTCTCCTGGTGCTGTATTACTGTATTACTCCTGAATTACTCCTTGCAGTGCCCAGGGAGCCATATGGGATGCTAGAGATTGTACCCAAGCTGGCCTCTTGCAAAGCAAATATCTAGCTGCTGTACTATGGCTTCAACCTGGATGTCAAATTTCTCTATTGCGAGCAGAGTCAGAACGTGTGAGGAAGGCCAAAACCAGAGTGAGAAGTGACGACAAGTGAATGTCATAGGGTGAGGGGGATGGGTACTGAAAATGACTTACCTGAGAATCACACCACCAAAATGGAGCAGGGGGTGGGTTAGGCAGTGCCACAGAGATCAGAAGCTATGGACGGAAGACAGTGATTTGAGCTCAAAGAAATTTTGTGCAGGGAAACTGACAGAGGTTGTAGGTGGATGAGTAGTGTTTCAAAATTGAGTGACTGGGAATCAACTGGAAGTAGGCTTGAGTCAAAGGGAATATTCCAATTCTTGGAGGTATATTTAAGGGGCAGGAAGGAGAGAGACTCACACATTCAAGAAGTGTTTGTGGGTGTGTGTGTGTGTGTCTGTGTGTTTTAATTGAATCACAGTTACAAGCACCTTGGCACTGCATCAAGGCTCACTCCTGGCAGTGCTTGGGGGACCCTGTGGGGACCCTGTGGGATGCTGGGGATCGAACCCAGGTCAATGGCATATATGGCCAGCGACCTCCCCTCTGTGCCATCAAAATGGCCCCCCGGCTGCTGAGAAAAGCCCTTCTACCCGAATAGCTGCATTTGAATCTGGGGTCTGCTCTACTTGGGACCAACAGGTTCTCTCTCTGTGTCTCTGTGTCTCTGTTTCTCTGTCTCTGTCTCTGTCTTTCTCCTTCCTCAGAGCATCAAAAAGACCCTGTTCTAACTTTAAAAGAATGAAGCTATGTGAGGCCGGAGGGCCAGAGAGATAGTTCAGTGGGGAGGCACTTGTCTTGCAAGCAGCTGGTCCAGGTTTGATCCCCAGTAGCCTGTAGGCTCCCACCGACCCACCAAGAGTCAGCCCTGAGCACTGCCAGGTATAGTCTGAAAACAAAATTAATAATAATAATCGTTTGTCTTTGGGTCACACGTAGCAATGCTCAGGGATCACCCCTGGCAGGGCTCTGGGAACCCTCTGAGATACCAGGGATGGAACCCATGTCGACTGTGTGTGAGGCAGGAGTTTCCAGAATTATCAAGCCACCCTGAGGGCAAGAGAGGAGGATGCTGGGTGGTGACAAGCTGGGAGAAGTGGCCCCAAGGGAGCTCGCTTACATTGTCGTCCTTGGGTGTGCTCAGCTTCACTGGGGACATCTGGCAGAATGTGAGGCAGCAGCACTTGGGAATTGCCCCACACAGGCTGAGAGGGAGCCGAGAACCAGGGGCATTGGCCCACCAGCTCCATCCGTTCATCATTGCTTGATTGAAGAGTGTGTGCTGCTGGATCGAACCTTTCCTGACGCCCACAAGCACTCTGGCAGACCCAGATGCCTCCAGTTTCCAGGCTGGGATGGCAAGGCCGTAAGGGCCAGGGCAGGGACTGGGGAGGCAGCTTAGGAGGGGGGGGCAGATGCCTGGCACGTGCGAAGACCGAGTTTTGATCCATGGCACCACGTGTTTCCCACATACAGGTATGGCCCTGGCGTCCACTGACCCCTGTGTCCCCCAGGTGAACCTGCGGCCGCTGGCTTCAGACAGCCCTGCCAGAAGTTCTGCTCCCAGCTGAGACCCATCTGCTTCAGCAGTTGAGTCTCGGGGGTCGGGGAGGGGGGACAGATGGGACACCCCCATGGGGGCACTAATGATGCTGAGGCCTCGAGCCTCCCTAGTTATCTCCTCCTGCAACTGCCTCACGGTCAGACAAGAGGAATCTCCTTCCTTCTTCAGCTCCCAGGAGGACCCCAAATGTCTCCCCTTTGCTCTTGGAGGACAGAGAGGAAGTTTAGCTGGAATTTTAGCACCCCTGCACCCCATATTAAGGACTTAGAGCTCAGAGCTGATAAAGCCCCCCAAAACCTGACTTCGCCCTGTCCCCCCAAAGCTCTGCTGCTTCTGGACCTCCTTGTTGACCACTGGATTCCCTCCTGTCCGACAGAGACTGCTCATTGGCTTCTCCTGACATTTGGGGGAGCTGGCGTGTGTGGAGTCCACGAGTGTAGGAACCGAAGTCTGATTCCAGAAGGAACTGCCCCCCTGGCGGAGCTCTGTGCGCCCCCCTCAGCCCAACTCCTGTCACTTCCCCACTCCTGCCCCCGACCCCCTCCCCCAGTCATAGGGCCAGATCAGGAGGTGTGGACTGGGTGGGGTGGAGTCAGGGTTGGGGGTTGACCCGGACCCCAATGGTGCTACCTTCATTCTCCAGAAATCCATGTGCCAAGAGGAGGCCGCCTCTGGTTCATTCAACTCGCTTACACCCGCCAAGGGCTGGAGGGGATGAGAGAGTCCAGCATCTTCTGTCCCTGCAGTGCCCTGGTGGGACTCGGGTCAGACAATGAACTGTGTCCGGGTGTCCTTGCTGCTGGGGCTCGCCCCACTTACTCTCTCCATGGAAGGATACCCAGTGCACAGTGCTCCAGAGCTAGCTTCCCGAGAGCAAATAGGGTGACACAGGAGAGGCTTGCCTTCCCGCATTACGACGTCACCCACCAACTCGGTTCTAAAGGTCTGCATGTCAGGCGTCCCCACAGCATAGCACCCAAAATTGCTGAGGGTGCCATCTTCCATCCTGAGAGTTTTGGGGTTCCTAGACACATGAGAAGTTCCAAGTCTTCTGTTCTGAGTGGAGAAGGGTGGCAGACGCTAGATTCAATTCCAGCATCTCCCGATGTCTGGGGTGAAGGTAACAGCCGTCAGAGGAACTGGGGGTGGGTTAAGAAGAATTTTACTTAAGTAAGGAAGTAAAGGACCTGTACAAAGAAAACTACAAAACGCTGCTTCTAGAAATAAAAGAGGACGTGAGGAAATGGAAAAAATATCCCCTGTTCATGGATCGGGAGAATTAATGTTGTCAAAATGGCAATACTTCCCAAAGCACTGTACAAATTCAATGCGATCCCTATTAGGATACCTATGACATTCTTCAAAGAAATGGAGCAAACACTCCTGAAATTTATATGGAACAATAGGCCCGCACGAATACCTAAAGCAGTTCTTGGGAATAAGAAAATGGGAGGAATTAACCTCCTGAATCTCAAACTCTACTACAAAGCAGTAATAATTAAAACAGCATGGTACTGGAACAAAGGCAGAGCTGCAGACCTATGGAACAGGGTTGAATATACTGACACCTCCCCTCAAACATATGATCATCTCATCTTTGATAAAGGGACAAGAAATGCGAAGTGGAGAAAGGAAAGCCTTTTTAACAAGTGGTGCTGGCAAAACTCGACGACTATATAGCAAAAAACTGGGCTTAGATCTCTGCCTAACGCCATGTACAAAAGTAAGATCAAAATGGATTAAAGACCTCAACATCAGACCGGAATCCATAAGGTACATTGAAGACAAAGTTGGCCAAACCCTCCATGACATTGAAGCTAATGGTATCTTCAAAGATGTCAGGCCACTGGCCAAGCAAGTGAAAACAGAGATAGACAAATGGGACTATCTTAAACTAAGAAGCTTCTGCACCTCCAAAGAAACAGTGACCAAAATACAAAGACAGTCTACAGAATGGGAAAGGATATTCTCCAAATACACATCCGACAAGGGGTTAATATCAAGGATATACAAAGTGCTGGGTGAACTCCACAAGAAGAAAACATCCAACCTCATCAGAAAGTGGGGCAATAAAATGAACAGAGACTTTCTCAAAGAAGAAATCCGAATGGCTAAAAGGCACATGAGAAAATGCTCTACATCATTAATCATCAGGGAGATGCAGATGAAAACAACAATGAGATATCATTTCATACCACAGAGACTGGCCCACATTCAAAAGAACAAAAGCAACCTGTGTTGGTGCGGGTGTTGTGAGAAAGGGACTCTCCTTCACTGCTGGTGGGAATGCCGACTGGTTAACCCCTTTTGGAAAACAGTATGGACGACTCTCAAAACATTAGAAATTGAGCTCCCATTTGACCCAGCAATACCACTCCTGGGAATATATCCCGGAGAGTCTAAAAAGTATAGTCAAAGTGACATCTGCACTTGTTTGTTCATTGCAGCACTTTTTACAATAGCTAGAATATGGAAATAACCTGAGTGCCCGAGAATACATGACTGGTTAAAGAAACTTTGGTACAGCTACACAATGGAGTACTATGTAGCAGTTAGAAAAAATGAAGTCATGAAATTTACATACAAGTGATACTACATGGAAAATATCTTGCTAAGCGAAATGAGTCAGAAAGAGATGGACAGACATAGAAAGATAGCATTCATCTAGATAACATAAAGTAACAAAATAAGAGACTAACCCCCAAGAGCAGCTGTGATAAATACCAGGTTGTTCACTCCATGGCTCAGAAACCAGCCGCACACTGTAGGGGCAAAGGCAGCTCAGATAGAGAAGGGAACACCAAATAAAGGGTGCTGGAAAGATCCGCCCAGGATGGGAGATGCATGCTGAAAGTAGACTATAGACAGAACATGATTGCCACCCAATGTCTCTTCTGCAGACCACAGCAGTCAAAAGGAGAGATAGAACAAAAGGGTGGGATGGGGGCTGGGAGGGGTGGGAGGGATACTGGCATTGGTAAGGGTGGAGAATGGGCACTGGTGGCGCGATGGGTATTCGCTCATTGTATAACTGAAACCCAAGCAAAACAACTTGTAAGTCTACAACTGTACCTCATGGTGTTTCACTAATAAAAAAATAAATAAAAAATAAAAAATAAAAAAATAAAATAAAATAAAAAGAAGAATTTTAATTCACACAGGAATTAAAGACCTAAGACCAGGCAATCTCCTTCCCTGAAAATTCTAAACACATCACTTCCGCCAAGGAATTTATTTATTTACTTATTTATGTTTAGCTTTTCAGGACACACCCAGTGAGGCTCAGGGGTTACTTCAGGCTCTGCACTCAGGAATTACTCCTGGCGGTGCTTGGGAGACCATGTGGGATGTCCGGGATTGGACCCAGGTTAGCTGAGTGCAAGACAAACACCCTAACCGCTCTGGATCCGAGGATTTTTTTTGGGGGGTGGCGGGCTGCTTGGTGTGGGTCCGTAAGGATCTGGGGACCATTGAATACCTGGGATTGAACCTAGTCAGTTATAAGCAGGGTGAGATTATTTTGTCTTTTTTCTGTTCGCTTTGACAAGAAAAGTTCCGAGCCCACTTTCCTCTATCTGTGACTCGCTCTTTGGAAAGGTTTCCAGTTAGAATCAACCCCACGTGCCATCACCCCAAGTTCTGAGGGTGCCCCAACCCTCTCCTACCAAAGAGATACAGGGATACACCAAGATACAGCTCAAAAACCCCCAAGTTGGGGTGAGGGAATCCTCCAATAAGGGACTGGTGCTGTTTTGGTTGTATTTGGTTTGTTCATGATTTGGGGGCCACAAACTCAGCAACACGCAGAGGTTCTCCTGGCTCTGCACTCAGGAATGACTCCGGCATGATGGTGGGGCTATAAGGAGAGCCAGAGAAAGAACCAGGGTCCTGTGACCGAAAGCCCAGAGCACTAAGCGCTGTTCTCCCAGTGCAGCAACCCAAGCGGCTTGCTTGATCCTTAATGACCCTATACCTAACTTTGAAGCCAAGAAAAGGGCCTGAAAGCTTAAGTGTGGGACAGTCCGGCCGCAGTAGTTGCGTGGAAACGCCACGAGATGGCGCTCTGGGCGTTTCCGTCCCTCCCCAGGCCCTTTTCTCTATAAGAATTTTCCACCCTTGGGTTTGCTCCGGTGTTAAGGATGGGGTCATTAAGGATCAAGCAAGCCGCTTCCACAGGTGCAGTGGTAGGAGAGCTGTACGAGAGCTTTCTTTCACTTGAGTAACCTGGGTTCTACTCCTGCCTTCAGATCTTTGTTGGGTGCTTAGCTGAATCTCCGCGGGGGGTCGAGTGGGTTGCCCTAGCTTTGTCTCTGGACCTGGAGGGGTGCAAAGGATTAAACCTGGCTTGGAAGGAGCAAGGCAAAGTTATTTTCTTACATTCTTTGTTCTCTTCGCTCTGAGCAAGAAAAGTTCTGAACCTACCTCGTGATGTCTGTGATCTGGCACTTTGAATGTTTCCTGTTATGAGCAACCCAAACAACCCAAACCCAAATTTGGCAACCCAAATTTTCTAAGAGTGGGAAATTCTTAAGGAAAAGGGCCTGGGAAGGGACAGAAACTCTCCACACCGCCATCTCGTGGCAATTCGGTGAAACTGCCACGGCCAGACTTTCCCATGCTTAAGATTTCCAGCCCTTCTCTTTGCTTCAATGTTAAGTATGGGGTCATTAAGGATCAAACACACAGCCTAGTGCCCTGGATCGAAAACTGAACTCGGAGGGCACTTGCCTTGTACGGGGCGATCCAGGCTCTATCCCTGCACCCCATACGTTCCCCAGAGCACCATAGGGAGTGATTCCTGAGTGCAGGGCCAGGCTGACCCCCCAAAATCGCCGGGTGTGGTTCCCGAAACACAAACAAACAAAAGCCTTTCACGGAGGATTTCTTCACGCCAAACTTGGGGATGCCGAGCTGAGTCTTGCTTCCACCACCTTCCACCAGGGAAGACCGCGAAGGTGTGGGGACGCCCGGGATGCCCGTTTGCGAAAGGGGCGTAGAGGGAGAGTCGTGCCACAATGCTTGGTTCAATCCCGACACCCGGGTAGCCCCATGCAAGGCAAGCGCCCTCAATGCTTGGTACCGCTGCCCGACCGAGGCGGACTGCTGGATCCTAGTGACCCGCAGGGTAACATGGAAGAGAACCCAAGGGCTGCAAATCTTTAGGCAAAGTCGGGCCGCAGCTCTTCCGCCAATGCACCGCCAGAGGACGCCGTGGGGACGTCTCCCTCCCTCCCCTGGGAGAAGGAGAAATGTAAGACAATAATCTTGCCTTACTCTTTCCAGGCAAGGTTCAATATTCTGCACCCCTTGAGGTCCAGAGACAAAGCTAGGGCAACCCACTTGACCCCCAAAGTGATTCAGCTAAGCACCCCACAAAGATCTGAAGGCTGGAATTGAACCCAATTTACTCAAGTGAAAGAAAGCACTCGCATGCTCTCCTACCACTGCAGCTGTGGAAGCGACTTGTTTGATCCTTAACGACCCTGTACTTAACATTGAAGCAAACCCAAGGGTGAAAAATCTTAGAAAAAGTTGCCTGGGGAGGGACGGAAACGCCCAGAGCGCCATCTCGTGGCGTTTCGACGCAACTACCGCGACCCGGCTTTCCCAAGCTTAAGTCCAGCCCTTTTCTTGGCTTCAAAGTTAGGTCATTAAGGGTCATTAAGGATCAAGCAAGCAGCTTGGGTCGCAAAAGGGGAGCAGAGCGGTTAGGGCTCTGGGCTTGCAATCGCAGGCCCTGGTTCTTTCTCTGGCTCTCCATACAGTCCCACCATCATGCCAGAGTCATTCCTGAGTGCAGAGCCATGAGAACCTCTGCGCGTTGCTGGGGGTGTGGCTCCCAAACCATGAACAAACCAAATAAAACCGTAACAGCACCAGTCCCTTATTGGTGGGTTCTGAGCTGTATCTTGCTGTATCCCTGTATCTTTTTGGTAGAGTAGGATTGGGGCACCATCAGAAGGTGGAGTGATCGCACGTGGTGTTGACTATAACTGGAGACTTTTCCAAAGAGCTGGGTCACAGACAGAGCAAAGGGGGCTCAGCGCTTTTCTTGTTCAAACGGAACAGAACAAAGACAGAATAATCTCACCCTGCTTGTAGCTGACCAGGTTCAATCCCAGATACTCAATGGTCCCCAGAACCCTGCGGGCCCACGCAAATGCAGCCCCCTCCAAAAAATTCCTTGGATCCAGAGCGACAGTACAGCGGGCAGGGCATTTGTCTTGCACACAGCCGACCCGGGTTCCATTTTTGGATGACAGAAAAAGACATTTGAAAACATAAAATATTTATGAATCAGAACATCTGGTATTGTGATAAAAAATTCTTACCACATTGAAAACTCTAAAATTTATAAAACAAATCCCCCAAACAACCCTAAAATCATTTAACTTAGCTGAACTAGGTAAGATAGTTCTAATTTTCTTTTGTTAATATTTTTTACCAGACTGAGCAGTACTCAGGGCTTACTCCTGGCTCTGCTCTCAGGTGTCATTCCTGGTGGGGTCAGGGACCCCCTGAGTTTTCATGAATGGAACCTGCATCTGCTGCATCCACTTTAAGAGCCCTCCCCACTGCACTGTGGCTGCTGCCCCAATAGTTCTAATACTTGGGTTATTAGATCAAAGGATCTAAGAAAAATACATCAAAAAAGGCATTTGGGAGTAAAGTTAAAAATCACTGAGAAATGCATAAAGAGATGGGGAAGAGAAATAATAGAAAAGTGAACTCAGAAAACAAAGTTTAATCTGAGTGGAAATGTGAATAGTGTAGCGGTGTCAGTGAATGAGTGAGGTTGATGTAAACATTCTAAGTAACTTGTTGTATGTGTTATTATAAGAACTAGTTATGCCACCAAAATTTTTTAAAAATACGTTTAAATGAAAATGCAGAATAAGAGCAATAAAAGGGGCCAGATTCCTAGACTAATGGATTGGGAGCTTGACTTGCTTGTGGTGGATTTGGGAGTAATCGCTGGCATCGTAAAGGGTCCCCAGCCCCCACCAGGAGTGATTCCTGGGCACAGAATCAGGAGTAAGGCCCGAGCACTGCTAGTGGGGCCCCCAAACAACCAAAGTTAAATAAAAGGGAAAGTACAGTAGAATAAAAAATATGTGCATCACTTAGTGTGACTCAAAAGCAAAAAACAAACCTAAGAAGAAAAAAAACATATTATTATGACTATAAAGGAATGTGAGTATAAGGAACTCAGGTGTGCTCAGTATTAGAAAGTGTGTCCCACAAATATGGGATCAGGAAAATTAAATTCTTTTTCTTTTTTTTGTCATTTTGGGTCATACCTAGTGATGCTCGGGTTATTCCTGGCTCTGCATTCAGAAAATACTCCTGGCAGTGCTCGGAGGAACCGATGGATCTTGGATCCTGGTCAGCCACGTCCAAGGCAAACTCCTTACCCCCTGCTCTATCTTTTCAGCCCCAGGGAAAGAAAATTTTTCCAAAGAAAACTCCCTGTCTCTTCCTTCCAGCAGTAGCAGAGACAGGGGTTATAGACTGAGTCTGACGCTGGCGAAGTTGACGGGACCCTCTGCCAGCTGCGGGTGAGTGCCTGTGTATTAATCCAGGGCCATGAAAACACACCAGTGACTTGGTCCCCGCAGACTCTGTGACTTTGAGCTCAGGAAACTTTCTGATGTGCCCAAGGACTCACAAATTACTGTCTTTGTGTGACTCTAATCTTCATTTTGATCAAGTTTATGGCTTTTTTGCTATGTGGGTCCCAGCTGGGATGGAGTGGGGATCCCTGAGTTAATGATGGTTGGATGGATCACTCAGGATGAGACATGTGTGCGGAAAGTCAATAAAGGACCAAACGTGATATCCCATCGGTATGTATATTGCAAAATCATAATGCCCAAAAGTAGAGAAAGATTATGGGTAAAATTGCCAAAGAAGCAGTGGGAGGGGTGGGTGGGTGCGGATACTGGGGGCACTGGTGGTGGAAAATGTTCACTGTTGGAGGGATGGGAGTTCTATCATTGTAGGAGTGAAATTCAAACATGAAACTTTTGTGACTGTATCTCGTGGTGATTCAATAAAAAAGGAATTATCATTTATAATCCTTCTTTTCTTAACCCATTGGATATTTGGTTGTTCCCACAATAAATCCTGTGAGAAAAGCGATTACTCTCCAAAAGGCTGTCAGAGCTATTTGATCAGAGAAATGAGAACTTTTGATACCTCTGTGAGTAGTCAATTATCACCAAGTTTTTTTCCTGTTCTGCTCCTGCAGACCTCTGTGTACTCAGGATGATGTCATGGGAAAGTTTCTGAAGTGAACACCTGAGGGGAATTTCATTAAAAACTTTTCTAAATTGATCCATTTGCAATTCAGACAGTAATTTGTGAGTCCATGGGCACATCAGAAAGTTTCCTGAGCTCAAAGTGACAGGGTGTCTGGGGACAAGTCACTGGTGTGTTTTTATAGCCCTGGATTAATACACAGGCATTCACCTGCAGCCTGGCAGAGGGTCCCGTCAACTTTGCCAGCGTCAGACTCAGTAAGTACCTCCTGTCTCTGCTCCTACTTGAGGGAAGAGACAGGGATTTTTCTTTAGAAAAATGTTCTGTTCCTATGGCTGGAGCAGGGGTTCGGAAGGTTCCCTTGCTCCCAGCTGACCCTCGTTCCAACATCCCCAGCATTCCATAAGGTCCCCTGAGCACCGCCAGGAATGTTTCCTGAATGCAGAGAAGGTAGATACCTGAGCATCACCATGTGTGTGAGTTCACAAACTGCTACTGTGATGTGTTTGTGTTCCGTGGACCAGAGCTGCCTCCCTGCCTCCCCAAAGCTCCCCAGCACAGAGACAGAGAGATGGGGAGATGGAGGACCACAGTCTGAGGGTGAAAATGGCCCTTTTAATGCAGAGTTGCTAGCATTCTTATAGAACACCTGATGGGGGATTGAGGTAAGGACATAGGTGTGATTGCTCATTTACATAAATAAACACTGGCAGAGGAAATTCTCTTGGTAGCTCAACTCAAAAAGACACTCTGTCTCCCAGGGACATCTACTTTGCTCTTATCTTTCCCTCTAGTTGTATAAGTTATCAATTCTTGCAATTGTTTGGATGAACACAGCAGGAGACAAAGATCCCAACACTTAGTTCTCTGGGCTCTGAGAGCAAGCAAGGCTTTTACCGTAAATCCCAGACTAAGTCCTCAGGCCAGTTCAGCTTGTCCTTCCCCATGAGGATCCTGTCTCTTAGCTTGTAACAACTTGCATCAGGACCATGCATTTATGCCTTTTAGATGGCCCAGTTCGATACCGGGTGGCTTTGCCATTCACCACGGGTCTATCCCAGTCCCACGGCAGGACCTCCCTTTTGGGGTGTTAGGAACTACAGAAAATGAAGCCTGAATCAGGTAATTAGGACCAAGTAATTATGCCCTGGAGCAGATATATCTCAGAGTCAGTCAACTCCCAAATATTAGAAGCATAGTATTAACGGTCTTTCTGTGTTTAACCAAAGAACTTTGCTCTATAGGGGAGATAGAAAAGCAGGCAGAAATCTACAGCACTTCAGACACAAAGCAGTACAAATACAAAGTTCAGAATTACTGAAAGTTTTGACTTATATGTAATCAAGACTGATTTGGGGCCTGGTGACAAGGAGAGGTAAATTATAAGGGAAAAATTAAGGATAATCTTTAACCAAATTAGAGTTGCCAGCAAGGGCATGTTAAGCTTCTCTGGCGGTTTCTTCCTCCCAGAAAAGGGGGCAATTCACTGATGAAGCCTAAAGCACTTAGGGTTAATATCCAACACAAAGGAAAAGTTGAAGATACACTTTGATAAATTAGGGATGTTAGCAAGGGCATGGGAAGTTTCTCTGGGAGGGGGAAAGGTGTAGGATAGCATTGGTTTGTCCTTTCTGCCTTGCCTCTGGGCCCTAGAGTTTTTGGGTTGCTCCCATCACAGTGCTCCCATTCCCTTGTGTTTATTTGTAACTTCTTTTTTTGTGCTCTGTTACCTTGTAAATATTGTGTTTCTCTTCTCCTTAAGTCCTTTGCATAGTTAATTCAGAGCAATGTCCTTTTTGTATGGGCACAAGAAGACAGTAAATGCTATATTTGTAATGTGGTAGTTAATTGACTCTCAATGATATTTACCACCTGGGCATGTGTTCTCTCAACCTAAGCCTCAGTTGAACTTTCGACCTAGCACCCCCCAAAGCAGGGTCCCCAGGAGAGACTGGATGGACCCAGGGCAAGCAGTGAGCTATGTGCTTGCTACCTTGGCACCAAAATGGGCCTGGCCAAAGTGCCACAATACTTAGCTATAAGTTAAGAGCTCGGACATGGACAAATGCTGTCATGATCCAAAAAGCAATAACTAGATTTAGACCCTGCTAGGGTTAGGAATGATTAATCTGGCCTGAGCACTGTAGTCTGAGTCTGGCAAGATGTTCCCAGGAGAGCTGCCCTACAAGCCTCAGTGCATCTCTTACTGTGTCCATACAAAAATACCTAATATGAAGATGTTCATTAAGATGTAAATTAAGGAGAAGAGGAATAGCCCTAGGTGGTGTTTCAGCCCTTGGGCCTGATGGGCAGTCAGGAATCAACCGGCATGGCCCTTGTTTCCTCCTTCGTCTCATGGCCACCCGGCTGGGGGAGTGGACTGAGACCCCCTGGAACTCGGCAGTGAGAGGGAGAGCCGCCGGGGCCTTCCCTGGCCACCCTCAAAGACTGCACAGAAAGGGTCAGATCCCCAGTGAAGCCTAAGACACTAACGGTTGATATCCAGCAAGTGTGCCCAAAAAGTTAAAGAAAAAATAAATGGAGAATTTGTTATTCCTGATGCTGATTTTCTGGGAAACGCTTTCTTTTTTTTTCCTTTTGTTTTAAATTTTTATTACTGAAACACCATGAGGTACAGTTGTAGACTTACAAATTTTTGTGCTTGGGTTTCAGTTATACAATGATCAAGTACCCATCCCTCCACCAGCGCCCATCCTCCACCACCACCAGTCCCAGTATCCCTCCCACCCCCCATGCCCCCATCCCACCCTACCACTGTGTCGGGGCATTCCCCTCCGTTACCTCTCTCCTTTTGAGTGCTGTGGTTTGCAAAAGGGGCATTGTGTGGCAGTTATGTTCGGTCTATAGTCTACTCTCATCATGCATCTCCCATCCTGGGAGGAACCTCCCAACACCCTTTATTTTGTGCTCCCTTTTCTGGAAAATACATTGTAATGCTAAGCTCACCTGAGTTCCTATACTCACATTCCTTTATACTATGATGTTCTGGGGTTTTTTTCTTCTATATTTTGTTTTTTGCTTTTGAGTCACACCAAGCAATGCTGAGGGGTTACTCCTTCCTCTGCATGCAGGAATTACTCCTGGCGGCGCTTGGGGGATCCTATGGGATGGTAACTGGTCAGCTGCATGCAAAGCAAGGAAAAATTACTGTGGTTGTGCTCAGGGGATACTGGGGATGGAATCCTGGTTGGCAGCGTGAAACACAAGCGCCATCAAATTATGATTTTTTTCCTGCAGTTTCAACCATATACATTGTTATGCTTTGTATTCTTCTGTACTTTCCCTTTTATTTAACTTCGGTTGTTTGGGGGCCACACCAGCGGTGCTGAGGACTTACTCCTGGCTCTGTACTCAGGGATCACTCCGGGTGGGTTCTGGGGACCCTTTACGATGCCGTGAATTAATCCCAAACCCACCACGAGCAAGGCAAGTGCCCTATGCACTGGGTTATCTCTCTGACCCCTTTTGTTGCTCTTAATCTGCGTTTTCATTTCAAAGTATTTTTGAAAACTTTATGGTGGCCAAAACTAGTCCTATTAGTAACACATATACCATTTTTACTAAGAATATTTGCATCCTCATTCATCAATCTTACAGCAATTCTGTTCACCTTTCCACTCTGATTAAACATTGTTTTCTGAGATCACTCTTCTGTTCTTTCTCTTCTACCCACCTTTTCATGTATTTCTCATTAACATTTAACTATTCTCTCATGTGTGTGGCCCCCAAACAACCAAAGTTATGTATTTTCCTTAGATCCTATGATCTAATAAACAAGTCATTAGGATTATTGGGGTCGTCAGCCACAGTGCAGCAGGGAGGGTTCGTGCCATGCATGCGGCTGACACAGGTTCAATCCCTGACAGCTCATAGAGTCCCTGATCCCACCAGCCCTCTGAGCACAGAGCCAGGAGTAAGCCCTGAGTACTGCTGAGTGTGGTTCAAAGACCGAACAAAAGAAAATTAGAAATATCCTATCTACTTCAGCTTAATAAGTGATTTTAGGGTTCTTTGGGGATTTGTTTCATATATTTTAGAGTTTTTCATTTTGGTAAGAAGTTTCTATCACAATACTCTGATTCATAAATATTTTATGCATTCAGATGTCTTTTTCTGTCATCCAACAAAATGTTTCTACGAGTTTAAAAAGTTTTGACGAATAATTTCTTGCACCAATTGCTATTGCTTTATAGTAGTTTTTATGCTGCTAATCCTTTAACTTTTACCTATTGTATTAATTGGGCTGTCATAAGGATATTTTTGTTTGAAGGTTTTGATACTAACCAATGCAGATCATTAATACTGAATGAAGAAATCTAACAATTTATCATTATCAATATTAAGCTTATTTATTTCTTTGTCATATTATTGAAGATATCATGGAATAAATTGAGCTGTGATTGTTGATATTAATACTTAGCGCTGTAGCACTGTCCTCCCGTTGTCCATCGATTTGCTTGAGTGGGCACCAGTAACATTTCCATTCTGAAACTTGTTACTGTTTTTGGCATATCAAAAGCACCTGGGGAGCTTGTCAGGCTCTGCTGTGTGGGTGGGATACTCTTGGTAGCTTGCCGGGCTCTCCGAGAGGGATGGAGGAATCGAACTCAGGTCGGCCTACGTGCAAGTCACACGCCCTACCCTCTGTGCTATCACTCCAGCCCGTTGCTGATTCACATCATCTTGTTATTCGTCGATTGCCTCGAGCAGGCCCCAGTAACGTCTCTTTCATCCTAGCCCTGAGATTATATTCAAGGCTATTTAGGAGAATGAGACCCATCATTGTTACTGGTATTTGGCATATTTGGTACGCCACGGGGAGTTTGCCAGACTCTGCCCTGTGGGCAGTCTACATTCGATAGCCTGCAAGTTTGTCCAAAGTAGTAATGAGACAATAAGATGTCATAAAAAAAGTTTTGATAAGATGTCGCGTGGCCTCGAATGCGGACGCGCGTTTCCGGGATCTGGATTTTATAGTCTCTGAGTCTTGGCCGCTGATGGGATTACACGGCGCCAGGGG
This sequence comes from Sorex fumeus, assembly GCF_029834395.1. Classification (NCBI taxonomy): domain Eukaryota; kingdom Metazoa; phylum Chordata; class Mammalia; order Eulipotyphla; family Soricidae; genus Sorex; species Sorex fumeus. The sequence goes on from NW_026606076.1 coordinate 7,339,569, forward strand.
GCCAGGTGGTGGGTGTGACCCCCGCCTACTGGAATTTGGAGGATCTGGGTGGAAGATGCTCGACTCCAATTCGAGTAGGCTTGGAGGTCTCGGCCCTGGAACCTGCGTGGCTTTGTCCCTCTGCCAGTACCTTCATGTGTGCGGAGAGTGGTCTCAGCATGGTGGTGGCTGGTCCTGGAGGTCTTCGGCTGCCGGAGCCCTGGTCGGGGCGGGGAGGAAAGCTCAACCCGCTCCCCTCCAAGGGGCTCCGGGAAGGAACACCCAGGCGCGGGGGCAGAAGACTGCACTGTTCTCATCCAAGACGAGAACAGTGCTGATTCACACAGGATTTATTTCCGTGGACTCTGACTTTCTATCTGGAGGTTTTAGTGCCCACGCACACCCCTCACGGAGCTAAGAAATTTATCCCAGTACCAAGAAGAACTGGCCACATGCAAGGCAAGTGCCCTACATGCAGTGCTCTCTCTCCGGCCCCTCTAGTTGGATTTTTAACCCTTTCTTTTTTATTGGGCCTTCTGCAACAAGCCATCTGCTCTGGCGCCTGGAGCTAACTGAGAAGCCATCAAGCTTGTCCCTTTACCCACTCTCAGCACACATCTCCCATCCACAGTGATCCCTTCCAGACCTCATTGTCATAGTGGTCCCTTCTCTAACCAACTGCCCTCTCCCCAGCCCAGAGACAGGCTTCCAATCAGCAACTATACGCCTGGCCCTTGGAACTACTGTCATTGTCTTTAGACTTATACCATGTTTTTATATCCCACAAGAGTGCAGTCATTCTGTCCCTGTCCTTTTGAATATTTCACTCAGCATGATACACTCCATATCCACGTATTTAGAAGCAATTTCAGAACTTTATTTTTCTAACAGCTGTATGGTGTGTGGACCAAAGAAGGCTCCAACACAAAGTTGTTTGCTTTGTTTTTCCTCAGTGTTTTTCCCCAGAATTGTATCTCTCGTGTTCATTTTCGGGGCCACACCAGACAATGCTCTAGCCTTCCTCCTGGCTCTGCATACAGAAAAAACTCCTGGCAGTGCTTGGGGCACTAATTGGGATGTAAGGGACCGAACCCACGTTGGCCGCTTACAAGGAAATGCCCTACCCCATGAAAGTTTCTTGAGAAGTTGTGACTCATCGTCGAGAAGTCCATGAAGATAATGTCCAGGATAGATATACTGAGACCTTAACCAAAAAACCTATGAATTCATGGGCACGGCAGGACACTTTGGTAATAATACTAAGTTGTGGGAAATTGACTCCCTAACAGAAACCTCAATGTCGGGGTAGTCCCCTAAGGAAAACAAGTTTAGACCAGAGGGAAGCAGACAGCCATTCCTGGCCAGAATACAATAGCAAATCGTCACAGAATCTAACCTTTAAGGCTGTCACTGATTGTCTATGTGAAATGTAGAGTCTCTGTCTTCATGCATCTGTTAATTGTGCCGTGTCTACTCACCGTGCTGAACGTGTTTGTCTGCTTCAACTGCGGCTCAGATGACAGGAACCAGGAATCTGGAACGATATGGATGAACAAAAGGCCCCTCTTTACACTACCTGTTTGGGTGACCCTAAAGCTTGGGCACTCCTGATGTATTTGTCGCATTTGAGTGACCAGTCTCACTTGTCAGGGCTCTCAAATCAAACCATTTTGGGGCACTGGAGGGAATGAGAGAAATGATTCAGAAGAGAAATTGACAGAATCAGATAGTCTGTGATACTCTAAGACAGGCTCTGCCGAGAGGCCAGAATGATTTCATGTCAAATGGGCATCCAATACTATGATTCAAACTACTTGAAGGAGGCCAGATTGAAGGTACTTTGGTCAGGGCATTTACCGTGCATGTGATGGGAAAGGGTTTGATCCCCAATACGCCATTCGGTGCCCTGAGCACTTCCAGAGCTCATTCCTCAGTGCAGAGCCAGAAGTCATCTTAAGGATCGCCCGATGAGACCCAAAAACCCAAAGAAGAAAAATAAAACTTGAATGATTTTCAATTTCATAGACATATTATGTAAATGTATTAAAGGTGTCAAGTTGAATAGAATCCATTTAAGTTGTATAAGAATAAATATATCTCTATGACATGAAATATACAACTGATTTAAAAATTTTTCAAAAAAATACCAAATTTACTTCACTGAAAATAGTCAACTGGAATAATTTTACAAAAATAGAAAGAAAGGGCAAGAGACATAGTACAGTGTGGAGAGGGCTTGACATTTAATCCCAGGCATCCCATACTGTCCTCCAAGCATGCCAGGAATGATTCCTAAATTCCAAGCTAGGAGTAACTGACAGCCGTTGCTGGCTAGACCCGAAAATCAAAACCAAAATACATGGAAGCAATAACTATTCCTCAGTGATGTCAATAACCCTCTTTAAATTCTTTTTGGAATAATGCTTCATATTTTGAAAAATGACAGCATTTTTCACGTTTTACTGAGCAAGAATATCTTAGACATATTGATGCCAGTGTGTCATGACATTTCCCTCAGGTTCACCAACAAATCTGTTATTTATACCCTCTGCAGGTCTTTACCGAACAAACAAGGAATTGATGGACACAATAGTTCTACAGGAAACGGTTTGGGGAGTATTATTTTTTTTCCAATTCATGATTGGTTTTATTGGAAATTCACTGCTGCTCATGCTGTATGTCAACAGACTTCTGCAAAGAAAGAAGCCAATAGATTGGATATTTACCCACTTAACACTTGCGAACATGATGACAGTTTTATTCTCAGGGGTTCCAGAATTAATATTTTTCGTTAGAATAAGAATTTTTTTAAATGACACTGGTTGTCAGGCAGTTTTGTTCCTGCACAGAGTGGCCCGGGGTCTTTCCCACTGTACCACCTCTTTCCTCAGTGTGTTCCAAGCCATCGTGATCACCAACAACCATGCTCAGTGGGCGTGGCTCAAATCAAACATCTACACGTGCATTTCTTCTGCCTTCCTCTGTTCCTGGGTAGTCAACATGCTAATCTATAGCCGGGTCATCACTGGAGTGAAGGCCCCTTTCAACACTACTGGAATTGAAGGAGTTATTAGCCTAAAATACTGTATGGCACTGAAGGCCCATGTCTCAGAGGCTCTGGAAGCATCTCTATTTCACGGAGGAATGATTTTTAGTGATTTCCTGTGGGTGCTCCTCATGATCTGGACGAGCGTGCACATGGTAAAGTTCCTCTTGAACCATCGCAAGAATGTCCAGCACATCCATAGGCAGAGTCTCTGCCCACAATCCTCTCTGGAGATCAAGGCCACCCACACCATCCTGGTCCAAGTCAGCTGTTTTGTCTTTTTTTACTTGATCAACTGCTGTATTACCGTTTATGTATCATTCAATCATGAGGTACAAGGGTTAGAAAACATCGCTGTTTTTGTCTCTTCCTGCTATCCAATAGTCTGTCCTTTTTTGCTGCTTAAAAATCATAGAGGCCCCTTTCTGATCTGCACCTTTGTAAAGATGAGGAAATCTCCATAGACCACTGCCATCTGAGCTGAATAAGCTCTCACAGCATCTTTGACACAAAGTGCTCAGGATAGAAAAATCCCACTGCAAAGTTTCCATTTTGTGAGGCTGGAGAGATTGCGCAGTGGGTAGGGCACTTGCCTTGCACATGATCTGCATATGTGCAGGGCCAGGAGTTATTTCTAGTTCTGAGCCAGGAATGGGTCCTGAGCATCAGCAGGTGTGACCAGGAGAAAAATGGAGGGTGTGTAAAGATATTTTGTTGTAGAAAAAAGGAAAATAATATCTTATTCGGACGACATATCCAAGTCCACAGGTTACCGTACAGACTGAGATAAATGAACTGTGAGTTAAATAAAACACATTGTAGAAAGTTGCACCTGTAAGTGAAATGTTATTTCCATTATTTCTTGGGAAACGAGAATGGGAAGGTCATCTGGCTATGCTTGGGTCTCCAAACGGGGTTGGCTGCTCTCAAGACAATCACATTACCCTCGATACTATTGCTCCATGCGTCCTTTATTTCATTTATAATATGATTTCAAATATTCACCTTTGAGAGTACTGAAGTGGCTCTGTGGAAACAATGGACGTACTGTGATCCATTCCTCAGGTAATGGTGTGCTGGAGATCAAACCTGGTTACCCATATGCAAGGCAAGTGTTCTATCCCATTGTTTATCTCTCCAACCCTGGAAAAGTCCTCCAATAGAATCATAGTTCAGTAGGGTTTGGGCTTCAGCAGTAGTACAGCTGGTAAGGTAGTTTCCTTGCACAAGCTGACCCTGGTTCAACTCTGGCATCCCATGGGGTCTCCCAAGCAATACCAGGAACAACTTCTGAGTGCAGAGCCAGGAGGAACCCCTGAGAACCGCCAGGTGTGACCTCAAAAGTCAATAAATAGATAAAAGGTTTAAAACAAAAGTGAGATAGTGACAAGAAAGCAATGGAGACATTATTCACTGAGTTCCAAATAATTTTACTGAACGCATAAAACAGGAGTTTATGGAAATCTATAAAAGAGCTCAAATGAAGGTAAGAATCAATTTGTCAGCAGTATAATAAATGTCTCACTCAAGACAAAAGGAAAAGGAAAGAGAGAGCAAGAAGGAAAGTGCCTGGGGTTTGGGACTGGGGGACGGGGCATGGTGGTAGGGAAACAGAAGATCTTCATGGTGGGAAATGTACACTGGGGGAGGAATGGGTGCTCAATCATTGTACGACTGAACCCCAATTATGAACAGCCTTGGAATGATCTTTCTCATGGATATCCAATTTAAAGAAAAACATTTTTAAGTGATGTGGAGTTCACCATTCTTCAAGGAAGTGATCATCGACGTAAAGGGTGAGGTTCGCAGGGGCAATACCAGTTCACCGAAACTCTTCAGTGCCACCCTGGAGAACGTCATTTGACGACTGGAATTGGAAGAAATGGGATGAAGATAGACGGTTGGCAACTACACCACCTCTGCTTCGTTGATGACATCGTTCTTATAACACCAAACATTAGCCAAGATCCTTAAACGTTATTATCAATGTTCAGTTTTTAAAAATTTTCTCAGAGAGATAGGGCACTTTTCTTTATAATATATTTAGTAGCACAACGGTAGGGCATTTGCCCCTGGCAAGCTATCAAGAGTGTCTTACCCGCATGGCAGAGCATGGCAAGCTACCCATGACATATTCAGTATGCCAAACACAGTAACAACAAGTCTCACAATGGAGATGTTACTGGGCCTGCTTGAACAAATCAATGAACAATGGGAGGACAGTTCATTGATATATATATATATATATGTATATATATACATATATATGGTTTAGAGATTCCATTAATATTCAGGATGATTTTTTTAATCCTCAAGAATTTTCATTTTTCCCAGGAGTGATCCTTGAGTGCAGAGCCAGGACTAAACCCTGAGTACTGCTGAGTGTCGTTCAAAAATAAAAATAAATGAAAGAAAATTCGAACTATCTTATCTGGTTATGCTCAGTTAAATGATTTTAGGGTTGTTTGGGGATGCGCCTTATAAATTTTAGAGTTTTTAATTTTGGTGGGATGGGATTACACCATCAGCGGCCAAGACTCAGAGACTATAAAAATCCAGATCCTGGACGAGAACAGTGCAGTCTTTTGCCCCCGCGCCTGGGTGTCCCTCGCCGGGACCCCTTGGAGGGGAGCGGGTCGAGCTTTCCTCCCCGCCCTGACCAGGGCTCCGGCAGCCGAAGACCTCCAGGACCAGCCACCACCATGCTGAGACCACTCTCCGCACACATGAAGGTACTGGCAGAGGGATAAAGCCACGCGGGTTCCGGGGCCGAGACCTCCAAGCCTACTCGAATTGGAGTCGAGCATCTTCCACCCAGATCCTCCAAATTCCAGTAGGCGGGGGTCACACCCACCACCTGGCCCCCTGGCGCCGTGTAATCCCATCAGCGGCCAAGACTCAGAGACTATAAAATCCAGATTCGCGGCCGCGCGACATCTTATCAGAACTTTTCTTTATGACATCTTATTATCTCATTCCTACTTTGGACAAACTTGCAGGCTATCGAATGTAGCCTGTCCACAGGGCAGAGTCTGGCAAACTCCCCGTGGCGTACCAAATATGCCAAATACCAGTAACAATGATGGGTCTCATTCTCCTAAAGAGCCGTGAATATAATCTCAGGGCTAGGATGAAAGAGACGTTACTGGGGCCTGCTCGAGGCAATCGACGAATAACAGGATGATGAAATGAAAATGAAATGAAAAAAGTTTGGTTAGAATTTTCTATTATAATACCAGATGTTCTGATTCATGAAGATTTTATGTGTTCATGTGTCTTTTCTATCATCCAAAAACATCTTTCTATGAGTTTAAAAAGTTTTGACCAAGAATTTCTTAGACCAATTGGAATGATCTTATAGGAGTAATAGTATTGAAAATCCTTTAACTTTGCAACGATTTTGTGGATTGTGTCATCATGAGAGTTTTCTTTTGGAGGTTCCAATTAGTAACTAATTTGAATCATTCATTAATAGTGGATCTCTAACAATTTACAATTTTCAACATTTATCTTTATTTTTTTTATCATACTCTTGAGTATACAATTGAATAAATTGAGTTTTCAAAGACAAGTTGAATGCATGACCAAGAACAGATCTGTACACTGTTCACAATAACCAGAAGCGGGAAACAACTCGAGTGGCCAAACAAACAACTGGATAAAGAAACCGGTACATTTACAAAATGGAATACTATGCAGCTGTTAGGAAAGATGAAATTATGACATTTCCTCATAAGTGGATGGTCATAAGAGTATCATGTTAAGTGAAATGATTCAGAATGCGAGGGACAGACATAGAATGACTACATTCATTTGTGGACTACAAAATAACATATTATGAGGTTGATACCCAAGGACAGTAGAGGCAAGGGCCAGGAAAATTGCTCCGGTTGGAAACCTTTCTTATGAACTGGAGGAGAATTTGATGAGATCAGTGGGGATTCCTGATTTCATAATAAGTGCAGGGATCACTCAGGATGAGACAGGTGTGCTGAAAGTCGATAAAGGACCAAACGTGAGAGCCCCTCAGTATCTATATTGCAAAATCATAATGCCCCATAGTAGAGAAACATTATGGGGAAAATTGCCACAGAAGCAGTGGGAAGGGTGGGTGGGTGGGGATACTCGGGACATTGATGGTGGAAAATGTGCACTGGTGGAGAGATGGGAGTTCTATCATTGAAGGACTGAAACTTAAACATGAAAGTTTTGTGACTGCGTCTCATGGTGATTCAATAAAAAAGAATTATCATTTATAATCCTTCTTTCCTCACCTCAGTGGAGATTTGGTTGTTCTCACAATAAATCCTGAGAGAAAAGCGATTACTCTCCAAAAGGCTGTCAGAGAAATGAGAACTTTTGATACCTCTGCGAGTAGTCAATTATCCCAACTTTGTTTTCTGCTCTGCTCTTGCAGAACTCTGTGGACTCAGGCTGATGTAATGGGAAAGTTTCTGAAGTGAACACCTGAGGGGAATTTCATTAAAAAACTTTCCTAAATTGATCCATTTGCAACTCAGACAGTAATTTGTGTGTCCATGGGCACATCGGAAAGTTTCCTGAGCTCAAAGTGACAGGGTCTCTGGGGACCAAGTCACTGGTGTGTTTTTATAGCCCTGGATTAACACACAGGCATTCACCCGCAGCCTGGCAGAGGGTCCCGTCAACTTCGCCAGCCTCAGACTCAGTAAGTACCTCCTGTCTCTGCTCCTGCTTGAAGGAAGAGACAGGGATTTTTCTTTAGAAAATTTTCTTTCCCTTGGATTGGAGAGGTAGAGCAGGGAATAGAGTGTTTGCCTGGCCCGTACCAGCCACGGGTTCCAACATTCTCAATTTTCCATAGGGTCCCACTAGCACTGCCAGGATTGTTTTCTGAACGCAGAACCAGGAGTAACCTGAGCATCACTAGGTGTGACCCAAAATGACAAAAAAGGGAGAAGAATTTATTTTTCTGATTCTGTTTTTGTGGACACGCTTTCTAACGCTAAGCTCACCTGAGTTCCTATACTCATGATATCCAGGGGTTGGGGTTGATTTCTTCTTTGTTTTGTTTTATGCCTTGAGTCACACCAAGTGATGCTGAGGGGTTACTCCTGTCTCTGCTAGCAGGAATTACTCCTGCTGGTGCATGGGGGACCTTATGGGATGGTAACTGGTCAGCTGTTTGCAAGACAAGCAGGAATTACTCTGGTCGTGTTCAGGGGATACTGGGAATGGAATCCTGGTTGGCTGTGTGAAAGGCAAGGCCCTACCCACTGTACTATCACTCTATGCCCATCAATTTATGATTTTCTTCTTTGCAGTTTGAACCATCTACTTTGTTATAATTTTTATTCTACTGTAATTTCTTTTTAATTTCACTTTGGTTGTTTGGGGGCCACACTGACGGTGCTCAGGGATCATTCCTGGTGGGTTCCAGGGACCCTACACAATGCCAGGGATTAATCCCAAACCCACCATGAGCAAGGAAAGCATCCTCTGCACTAGACTATCACTCTGGCCCCTTTTTTGGCTCTTAAACTGCATTTTCATTTAAAGGTATTTTTAAACTTTTAGTGGCATAACTCGTTCTATTAGCAACAGATGCAACAAGTTACTTAGAATGTTATATCCTCACTCATTCACTGACACAGCAACTGTGTTCACCTTTCCACTCTGATTAAACATTTTTTTTCTGAGTTCACTTTTCTTTTGTTTCTCTTCCCCCCATCTATGCATTTATCCATGATTTTTTTTTTTGCTTTTTGGGTCACAACGATGATGCACAGATGTTACTCTGGCTCATGCAATCAGGAATAACTCCTGGCGGTGCTCGAAGACCATATGGGATGCTGGGAATCAAACCCGGGTCAGCCTCGTTCAAGAGAAACGCCCTACCCACTGTGCTATAGCTCCAGCCCCCTCATTGATTTTTAACTTTTCTCCCTAACTCCGCTTTTCATTTATTTTTCTTAGAGATTATGAGCTAATAACCACAGTATTGGAACTATTGGGGTCGACAGTGCGGGGGGGGTCTTGCCATGAATGTAGCTGATTCAAGTCTGACCCCCGACAGCTCTTAGGGTCCCTGAGGCAACCAGGAGTGATCCCTGATTACGGAGACAGGAGTAAGCCCTGAGTACTGCTAAGTTTGGTCCCAAAAATAAACAAAAGATCATTAGAACTATCTTATCTAGTTCTGCTTAATTTATGATTTTAGGGTTGTTTGGGGAATTGTTTTATAAATTTTAGAGTTTTTAATTTTGGTAAGAATTTTCTATCACAATACCAGATGTTCTGATTCATAAATATTTTATGTCTTCAAATGTCTTTTTCTGTCATCCAAAACTATCTTTCTATTATTTAAAATGCTTTGACTGAGAATTTCTTGGACCCATTAGAATATTTTATATGAGTAAGACTGCTGAAAATCCTTTAACTTTGCAACTGTTTTATGACTTGTGTCCTCAGAATGATAGTTTTCCTTGGAGGTTTCAATTCTTAACCAATGTAGATCATTCATTAACATTGAATCAAGACATCTAACAATTTATAACTTTCAACATATATCTTCTCTATTGCTTTATCATACTATTGAAGATATAATGGAATAAAGTGGGCTTATTCATTCTTGATATGTTCATACTTATGACCTACAGTAGTGAGTTTGGCATCTTGTAGATTTTGTTATAATATCTTGGATCAATTGTTTCTCCCTTAATCTTACAATATTTTTGTACTACAAGATTTTTTTGTTCCTGTTGCGGCCAAACCCGGTGATGCTCAGGGTTTACTCCAGCTTTGAGCTCAGGAATTACTCAGGGTGGGGTCCGGGACCATAAGGGATGCCAAGAGCCAAACCCTATCAGCTGTTGCCAGACAAACGCCCTCCCTCTGTGCTATCACTCTAGCCTTGTATGGGTTGTATGATTGGTTGGCTGGATTTACTTTCTGGATCACACCTGGCAATGTTCAGGGGAGACTCTTGCTCTGCACTCAGAAATTACTCCTGGGAGTGCTGTGGGGACTATATGAAAAGCTGGGATCAAATGGGTCGAACACGTGCAAGGTAAACTGCCTCCCCTCTCCACTCTCACTCCAGTCCTATGTATGAGATGTTTCAATAAACCTGTGCTCATTTGTCATTTGGTAATCTGACTTATTTTGCCCAATCTTAAGTCAATATGTTCATTTGATTCCTAAGGTGAAAAAATTTTAGCATGTTTGTGAATTCCCTAAAGGCTTACACTATTTGCCTTATGTTCCTTTTTGCTTTTAGGCCACAGGACTGTGCTCAAGACTTACTCCTGGCTCTCTGCTCAGGGATCAGTCCTGCTGGGGCTCAGGGGACATGTGGTACCAGGGATAGAACCCAGGACAGCAAGGCAAGTATCCTCACGCTGTGCTATTGCTCCAAGCATTTTGTATGCTATTTTGAAAACACTGTTAATTACTTACCTGCATATATTTTACTTCATCTAATAATTGACTGAAACAAATTCTTCTTTAAATAATTCTGTGCTCATTTCACTCATGACTATCCCTACTTTGGAAATGTTGTACAAGCTTTGCTTCTATCCCGCTGAAAAATTACATCAACCCGAAGGAAAAAGATGAGTTTATTCTTATTCCTAATGACAATTTTTTTCTGTCTTTGCCACTTGTGGTGATGCTCAGGGGCTTCTCCTGGTGCTGCACTCAGGATTTACTCCTTGCAGTGCCCAGGGAACCATGTGGGATCCCGGAGATTATACCCAAGCTGGCCTCGTGCAAACCAAATGCCTAGCCACTGAACTATGGCTTTAATCCCGATAAGAAATATCAATATTGTGAGCAGAATAAGAATGTGGTGAAGCAAGTCAGAACCAGAGTTAGAAGTGACAATAAATGAATGTCAGAGGGTGACGGGGGTGGGTACTGAAGATGGCTTTCCTGAGCACCACACTACCAAAATGGAGCAGGAGTTGGGTTAGGCAGTGCCACAGAGAGTCAGGATCTATGGAGGGAAGACAGTGATTCAGGTTCAGTTAACTTGTCTGCAGGGAAAGCGACAGAGGTTGTGGGTGGATGAGTAGTGTTTCAAAATGAGTGACTGAGAATCAACTGGAAGTAGGCTTGGGATCAAAAGGAACATTTCAATCCTCAGGGGTACATTTAAGGGGCAGAAAGGAGAGAGAATCACACATACAACAGGTTTGTGAGTGTGTTGCATGTGAGTTTTTAATTGAATCACTGTGAGATAAAGTCACAAGCTTTCTAGATGGAATTACAGTCATTCAATACACACATTCCTCAAACAGTGTGCATTTCCCACCACTGATATCCCTAGTCTTACTCCTCTGTCTCTGTATCTGTCTCTGCCTCTGTCTCTTTCTATGTCTTTCTCTCACTCTCTCTGTCTCTCTCCTTTTGAGCATTACAATTTTCAATTCACATACTGAGAGTTCATCCTGTTCGGCCCTTTACCCACTTTCACCACACATCTCCCACCCAGAGCAATCTGTTCCAACCATCATTGTCACAATTCTTCCTTCTCTACCCCAATTGCCTTCTCCTCCAGCCCTGAAACAGGCTTCTTACCATGGACCAATCGTCCTGGCCCGTGTTTCCACTGTCCGTGGTTGTTAAACTTACACTGTGTTTTTTTTTTTTAAATCCCACAAATGAGTGCAGTTGTTCTACGTGTGTCCCTTTCCCTTTGACTTTTTTCATTCTGCATGATACTCTCCATGTCGATCCATTTATCAGCAAATTTCATAGTATCCTTTGTTCTAACAGCTTTATGGTATGTAGACCACTTCAGGCTCATGACCCTTCTCTAGCCTGAATTCCGGCCGTCACACAAAGGGAAAATTGGACCCACAGAATTGGCCTTAGATTTCCTCCTTTGGGTTATTTTTTTTTTTTTGAGGCACCACACCAGGCAAAGCTCAGTGCTTACTCTTGTTCTGCACTCAGAAATCATTCCCAGCAGTGCATGGGGCACCATATGGGATGCGGGGAATGAACCCACATTGCCCACATGCAAGGCAAATGATCTACCCCAGGAAAGCGTTCTTGGGAAGCTGTGACTAATGGTAGAGAAGACGATGAAGATAATATCCAGGACAAATATTAAGACCTACACTGAAACAATCTCCCTATGAATTCATGGAAACTCCAAGAGACCCAGGTCAGAATGGTGAGATGTGTGAAATTCACCCCCTAAAGGAACCCTATGATCGGGATATTAAGAAAAACAAGTTTAGAACAGAGGGAAGCAGACAGACATGTCTAGGACATACTAGATTAGCAAATTGTCACTGAATCTATCCTGTAAGGATGCTGCTGATTGGCCATTTGCAATATCTGGGTCTCTGTCTTCATGCACCCCTTATTGTGCCGTGTCTACTCACAGTGATGAACATGTCTGTCAAGTTAAATGGTGGCTCACTTGAGGGGAACCATCAGGCAGGAGCAATATGGGTGGAAAATGGCGTGTCTGTGTGATCCCTGTTTGAGTGACCCTAAAACTTGGATAGTCCTGAGTTATTTGGCACATTATCTGTGACCAGATTTGCAGAAGTCATTTGCAGAAGAGAAATCTAAAGAATCGGATAGACCTGGGATACTCTAAGCCAGGATCAGGAGAGAGACCAGAATGATGAGATGTAAAATATTGATCCAATAATAGGATTGAAAAGATTGTACGGGGGCTGGAGTGATAGTATATATGGGAGGGCATATTCCGTGCTCATGGCACACCAGGATTCGATCTCCAGCACCCTATAGTGTCCCCAGAGAACCTCCTGGAGTAATTCCTGAGTGCAGAGCCAGAAGTCACTCCTGACCAAGCACCATGACTAATAAACTCAAAGGCAAAACAGATGACTTAAATGATTTTATGTTTCTGGACCATATTCCCAATTACGGAAATGCATTAAAGTTGTCAAGTTAAAAATAATCAATTTAAGTCTCGTATGACTAAAACATAAAATATGTTATCGTTTCAAAATGTTCAACAGGATACAAAGCGAACTTCTCTGAAAACAGTCAACTGAAATCATCCAATAAAAATGGAAAAAATAGGTGTGTAGAGACAGTAGAGGAGGGAAGGCACTTGTTTTACACATGGCTGATCCCCGACATTCCATAAGGTCCCTCAAGCACCACATAGAATAATTCCTGAGGGCAGAGCCAGGAGTAAGCCCTGAGCATCGCTGGGCGTGACCCCAAAATCAAAAACCCAAAATATGGTATCAATAAATCCTGCTTGGTGATATCGAGAACCCTCAAAAAATCTCTATGAACTAATTCTTCATTTTCTGAAAAAATGACAGTGCATTTGCAGAGTCCATTGACGTCAAGTGTAAGTCACATTCACACCAGCATGTCGTGACATTTCTCTCGGGTTCACGTGACAACAAATCTGTTATTTGTACTTTATGCAGGTCTTTATTCAATGTACCACGAAGCGTTGGACACAATAGTTCTACAAGATATGATTTTGGGAGTATTATTTTTCTTCCAATTCATATTTGGTTTTACTGGAAATTCGCTATTGCTCTCGATATACGTGAACATCTTTCTGCAAAGAGCAAAGCCAATAGATTGGATATTTACCCACTTAACTTTAGCCAACCTGATGACAGTTTTATTTGCCGGGATTCCGGAATTAATATTTTTCTTTGGAATCAGAAATTTTCTGAATGACACTGGTTGTAAGGCCGTTTTGTTCTTGTCCAGAGTGGGCCGGGGTCTTTCCCTCTGTACCACATCTTTCCTCAGTGTGTTCCAAGCCATCGTGATCACCAACAACCATGCTGAGTGGGCGTGGCTCAAATCAAACATCCACACGTGCATTTCTTCTGCCTTCCTCTTCTTCTGGATACTCAACATGCTCATCTGTAGCCAGGTCATCATTTCCATGAAAGCCCCATTCAACACTACTGGAGTGGGACTAGTTTATAACCAAAAATACTGTATGGCACATGACACAGGGACTCTGGTGTGTCTGGAATTCTTGGAGGAATGATTTTAAGAGACTTCCTGTGTGTGTCCCTCATGATCTGGACCAGCGTACACATGGTAAAGTTCCTGTTCAACCACCGCAAGAATGTCCAGCACATCCTTAGGCACAGTCTCTGCCCACCATCCTCTCCAGAGATCAAGGCCACCCACACCATCTTGGTCCAAGTGTGCTGTTTTGGCTTTTTTTATGGGTTCAACTGCTGCCTTACCATTTATATAGTATACAAACGTGAGGTACAAGTGTTAGGAAACATCACTGTTTTTCTCTCTTCCTGCTATTCAGTGATCTGTCCTTTCTTGCTGATAAGAAACCACAGAGGCCCCTTTCTGAACTGCACCTTCTTAAAAAGGAGGAAATCTTCTCCACAAACCACTGCCTTCAGAGACTTGAATACTCTCACACCATCTCTGACACAAAGTGCTCAGACAGGAAACGTTAAGTGATGTGGGGCTGGAGAGATAGGCTAGGGCACTTGTGTAGGGCACTTGCCTTGCACAGGATCGGCAGCTTGCTAGGAGTGATTTCTGAGTACAGAGCCAGGAGTGCGCCCTGAGCGTCACCAGGTATGACCAGGATGGAAAAGGAAAGTGGAAAGCTGAGACTGAGAGATGTAAAATGAAAGAAAATAACCTCTTAAATGGACATGTCTCCACCTCCACAGCTGACTGTACATACTAGATCAATGAACAGCGAGATGCAATCAAAAACATCATGGAATGACTCACCTATAGAAGGTTCACATCTGACTGTGCCTTCCAGCCAGGTTGGCTGCATGCCAGACAAGCACATTACCCTCTATTACTATCGCTCTATGGTCCCCTTTATTTCATTTATATAATAATTTTAAGTATTCATCCCTGAGAATATTGAACTGATTTATGTAATGTGGCACATTCCTCAGTTAATAAAGAGACCAAAGCTGGGTCGCACATGTGCAGGGCAAGTGTTCTAACCCACTGTGTATCTCTCCAAATACATAGACCCATAGCAAGCCCAACTGCTCATAGTAGAGAGGCAATGATTACACACAGCACTGACAAATTACGGGGGGACAGCGCCCCATTATGGAACTACCAAAAGGCTTTTTTTTTGTATTTTGATAGAGCCTGTGACCTAATGACCAATGTAACTGCTGGGGGCGGCAGGTGCAGTGCAGTGGGGAGGGATCTTGTGTGCATGCAGCTGATGCATGTTCGATCCCCGACAACACGTAGGGTCCCTGAGCCCACCAGAAGTGACCCCTGAGTTCAGAGCCAGGAGTATGTCCTGAGCACTGCTGAGTGTGGTCCAAAAAATAAACAAAAGAAAATTAGAACTATCTTCTCTAGTTCAGCTTAATTAAAATATTTTAGGGTTGTTTGGGGATTTGTTTTATAAATTTTAGAGTTTTGAATGTTGGTAAGAATTTTCTATCACAATACCAGATGTTCTGATTCATAAATATTTTATGTCTTCAAATGTCTTTTACTGTTATCCATAGATGGGCTGAAGCGATAGCACGGCAGGTAGGGCATCTGCCTTGCATTCAGCTGACTCGGGTCCCATTCCCAGCATCCCATATGTTGCCCTGAGCACCACCAGGAGTAATTCCTGAGTGCAGAGGAAGGAGTAACCCCTGTGCATTGCCGGGTGTAACGCCAAAAAGCAAAAAAAAAAAAAAAAAAACCCAAAAATATCTTTCTACCATTTTAAATGTTTTTTACCAAGAATTTCTTGGACCAATTAGAATTATTTTATCTGAGGAAGACTGTTGAAAATGCTCTATCTCTGCAACTCTTTTATCACTTGTGTTATCATAGTTTTCCTTGGAGGTTTCAATTATTAACCAATGTAGGTCATTCACTAACAGTGAATCAAGACTTCTGTTTATAATTTTCAACGTTTATCATCTTTCTTGCTTTATCATACTATTGAAGATGCAATGGAATAAAGTGAGCTTATGATAGTTGATCCCCTCTCCGAGAGCCCCACAAGCTACCAAGAGTATTCGATATGCCAGACACAGTAACAACAAACTCTCCAATGGAGACGTTACTGGGCCAGCTCGAGCAAATCGATGATCAACGGGAGGGCCTTTACCTTTTACCTTTATGATAGTTGATATGTTCATACTTATCTTCATACTCAGGGATTACTTTTGCTGGGTCTCAGGGGATATGTGGTCCAGGGATCGGACCCAGGACAGCTGCATGCAACGCAAGTATCCTCCCACTGTGTTATTGCTGCAGGCCTTTTCCTATGCTATTTTGAATACATTCTTAATTACTTACATGCATATTTTGTACTTCATTTAATAATTGACAGAAACAAATTCTTCTTTAAATAATCCTGTCCTCGTTTCACTCATGACTGTCCCGACTTTGGAAATGTTGCACAAGCTTTGCTTCTATGTAGCTGAAAAATTCCATAAATGCAAAGGGGAAAAGTGATTTTGTTCCTATTTCTAATGACAATTTTTTTCTTTCTTTGCCACATGTGATACTCAGGGGCTTCTCCTGGTGCTGTATTACTGTATCACTCCTGAATTACTCCTTGCAGTGCCCAGGGAGCCATATGGGATGCTAGAGATTGTACCCAAGCTGGCCTCGTGCAAAGCAAATATCTAGCTGCTGTGGCTATGGCTTCAACCTGGATGTCAAATTTCTCTATTGCGAGCAGAGTCAGAACGTGTGAGGAAGGCCAAAACCAGAGTGAGAAGTGACGACAAGTGAATGTCATAGGGTGAGGGGGATGGGTACTGAAAATGACTTGCCTGAGCATCACACCACCAAAATGGAGCAGGGGGTGGGTTAGGCAGTGCCACAGAGATCAGAAGCTATGGACGGAAGACAGTGATTTGAGCTCAAAGAAATTTTGTGCCGGGAAACTGACAGAGGTTGTAGGTGGATGAGTAGTGTTTCAAAACTGAGTGACTGGGAATCAACTGGAAGTAGGCTTGAGTCAAAGGGAACATTCCAATCCTTGGAGGTATATTTAAGGGGCAGGAAGGAGAGAGACTCACACATTCAACAAGTGTTTGTGGGTGTGTGTGTGTCTGTGTGTTTTCATTGAATCACAGTTACAAGCACCTTGGCACTGCGTCAAGGCTCACTCCTGGCAGTGCTTGGGGGACCCTGTGGGGACCCTGTGGGATGCTGGGGATCGAACCCAGGTCAATGGCATGTATGGCCAGTGGCCTCCCCTCTGTGCCATCAAACTGGCCCCCCGGCTGCTGAGACAAGCCCTTCTACCCGAATAGCTGCATTTGAATCTAGGGTCTGCTCTACTTGGGACCAACAGGTTCTCTCTCTGTGTCTCTGTGTCTCTGTTTCTCTGTCTCTGTCTCTGTCTTTCTCCTTCCTCAGAGCATCTAAAAGACCCTGTTCTAACTTTAAAAGAATGTAGCTATGTGAGGCCGGAGAGCCGGAGAGATAGTTCAGTGTGGAGGCACTTGTCTTGCAAGCAGCTGGTCCAGGTTTGATCCCCGGTAGCCTGTAGGCTCCCACCAACCCACCAGCAGTCAGCCCTGAGCACTGCCAGGTTTAGTCTGCAAACAAAATTAATAATAATCATTTGTCTTTGGGTCACACGTAGCAATGCTCAGGGATCACCCCTGGCAGGGCTCTGGGAACCCTCTGAGATACCAGGGATGGAACCCGTGTCGACTGTGTGTGAGGCAGGAGTTTCCAGAATAATCTAGCCACCCTGAGGGCAAGAGAGGAGGATGGTGGGTGGTGACAAGCTGAGAGAAGTGGCCCCAAGGGAGCTTGCTTACATTGTCGTCCTTGGGTGTGCTCAGCTTCACTGGGGACATCTGGAAGAATGTGAGGCAGGCAGCACTTGGGAATTGCCCCAAACAGGCTGAGAGGGAGCCGAGAACCAGGGGCATTGGCCCACCAGCTCCATCCGTTCATCATTGCTTGAT
The DNA here is from genome assembly GCF_029834395.1 of Sorex fumeus. Taxonomy (NCBI): domain Eukaryota; kingdom Metazoa; phylum Chordata; class Mammalia; order Eulipotyphla; family Soricidae; genus Sorex; species Sorex fumeus. The sequence continues at coordinate 7,357,488 of NW_026606076.1, forward strand.
TGAAGAGTGTGTGCTGGATCGAACCTTTCCTGAAGCCCACAAGCACTCTGGCAGACCTAGATGCCTCCAGTTTCCAGCCTGGGATGGCAAGGCCATAAGGGCCAGGGCAGGGACTGGGGAGGCAGCTTACGGGGGGTGGGGCAGATGCCTGGCACGTGCGAAGACCGAGTTTTGATCCATGGCACCACGTGTTTCCCACATACAGGTATGGCCCTGGCGGCCCTCTAAACCCCTGAGGACTGCTTAGGGAGTTGACGCCCCGAAAAAGGTGCTGGTGGGAGGCACCCAGAGGCTGTGTTCCACTGACCCCCTGTGTCCCCCAGGTGAACCTGCGGCCGCTGGCTTCAGACAGCCCTGCCAGAAGTTCTGCTCCCAGCTGGGACCCATCTGCTTCAGGAGTTGAGTCTCGGGGGTCGGGGAGGGGGGACAGATGGGACACCCCCATGGGAGCACTAATGATGCTGAGGCCTCGAGCCTCCCTAGTTATCTTCTCTGCAACTGCCTCACGGTCAGACAAGAGGAATCTCCTTCCTTCTTCAGCTCCCAGGAGGACCCCAAATGTCTCCCCTCTGCTCTTGGGGGGCAGAGAGGAAGTTTAGCTGGAATTTTAGCACCCCTGCACCCCATATTAAGGACCTAGAGCTCAGAGTTGATAAAGTCCCCCAAAACCTGACTTCGCCCTGTCCCCCCAAAACTCTGCTGCTTCTGGACCTCCTTGTTGACCCCTGGATTCCCACCTGTCCGACAGAGACTGCTCATTGGCTTCTCCTGACATTAGGGGGAGCTGGCGTGTGTGGAGTCCACGAGTGTAGGAACCGAAGTCTGATTCCAGAAGGAACTGCCCCCCTGGCGGAGCTCTGTGCGTCCCCCTCAGCCCAACTCCTGTCACTTCCCCACCCCTGCCTCCGACCCCCTCCCCCAGTCATAGGGCCAGATCAGGAGGTGTGGACTAGGTGGGGTGGAGTCGGGGTTGGGGGTTGACCTGGACCCCAATGGTGCTACCTTCATTCTCCAGAAATCCATGTACCAAGAGGAGGCTGCCTCTGGTTCATTCGACTCGCTTACACCCGCCAAGGGCTGGAGGGGATGAGAGAGTCCAGCATCTTCTGTACCTGCAGTGCCCTGGTGGGACTCGGGTCAGACAATGAACTGTGTCCGGGTGTCCGTGCTGCCTGGGGCTCGCCCCACTTACTCTCTCCATGGAAGGACACCCATTGCACAGTGCTCCAGAGCCAGCTTCCCGAGAGCGAACAGGGTGACACAGGAGAGGCTTGCCTTCCCGCATTACGACGTCACTCACCAACTCGGTTCTAAAGGTCTCCATGTCCGACGTCCCCACAGCATAGCACCTAAAATTGTTGAGGGTGCTATCTTCCATTCTGAGAGTTTTGTGGTTCCTAGACACACGAGAAGTCCCAAGTCTTCTGTTCTGAGTGGAGGAGGGTGGCAGACGCCAGATTCAATTCCAGCATCTCCCGATGTCTGGGGTGAAGGTAACAGCCGTCAGAGGAACTGGGGGTGGGTTAAGAAGAATTTTACTTAACTAAGGAAGTAAAGGACCTGTACAAAGAAAACTACAAAACGCTGCTTCTTGAAATAAAAGAGGAAGTGAGGAAATGTAAAAATATCCCCTGTACATGGATCGGGAGAATTTATGTTGTCAAAATGGCAATACTTCTCAAAGCACTGTACAAATTCAATGCGATACCTATTAGGATACCTACGACATTCTTCAAAGAAATGGAACAAACACTCCTGAAATTTATATGGAACAATAAGCCCGCTCGAATAGCTAAAGCAGTTCTTGGGAAAAAGAAAATGGGAGGAATTAACCTCCTGAATCTCAAACTCTACTACAAAGCAGTAATAATTAAAACAGCATGGTACTGGAACTAAGGCAGAGCTGCAGACCTATGGAACAGGGTTGAATATACCGACACCTCCCCTCAAACATATGATCATCTCATCTTTGATAAAGGGGCAAGAAATGTGAAGTGGAGAAAGGAAAGCCTTTTTATCAAGTGGTGCTGGCAAAACTGGACGACAATATAGCAAAAAACTGGACTTAGATCTCTGCCTAACGCCATGTACAAAAGTAAGATCAAAATGGATTAAAGACCTCAACATCAGACCGGAATACCTAAGGTACATTGAAGACAAAGTTGGCAAAACCCTCCATGACATTGAAGCTAATGGTATCTTCAAAGATGTCACGCCACTGTCCAAGCAAGTGAAAACAGAGATAGACAAATGGGACTATTTTTTTTGTCCTTTAAATACAAATATTTTTATTTATTATGAAAATTTTTTTATCATTTTTTTTATTAGTGAAACACCATGAAGTACACTTATAGACTTATAAATTTTTGTGCTTGGGTTTCAGTTATACAATGATCAAGTACCCATCCATCCACCAGTGCCCATCCTCCCCCGCCACGGGTCCTAGCATTCCTCCCACCCCCCATCCCTCCCCCCCGTCCCACCCTGCCGCTGTGGCAGGGCATTCCCCCTTGTTCTCTCTCTCTTCTTTTGGGTACTGTGTTTTGCCAGAGAGGCATTGAGTGGCAATCATGTTTGGTCTATAGACTACTTTTAGCATGACTCTCCCACCCTGGGAGGGTCTTCACAACACCCTTTATTTGGTGCTCTCTTCTCTATCTGAGCTTCCTTCTCAGCTAGAACGTGTGGGTGGCCTTCAAGTCATGGAGCAAAATTCCTGGTACTAATCTGAGCCATTCCTGGGTGTTAGTCTCCCGTTTTGTTGCTTTAATTTCCCCAGATGAATGCAATCTTTCTGTGTCTATCCCGCTCTTTCTGACTCATTTCGCTTAACATGATACTTTCCATGTAGTACCACTTGTATGTAAATTTCATAACTTCATCTTTTCTAACAGCTACATAGTACTCCACTGTGTAAATGTACCAAAGTTTCTTTAACCAGTCATCTGTTCTCGGGCACTCAGGTTTTTTCCAGATTCTGGCTATTGTAAAGAGTGCTGCAATGAACAAACAATTGCAGATGTCACTTCGACTATACCTTTTTGCCTCTCTGGGATATATTCCCAGGAGTGCTATAGCTGGGTCAAATGGGACATTAAATTCTAATTTTTTGAGAGTCGTCCATACTGTTTTCCAAAAGGGTTGGACCAGCCTGCATTCCCACCAGCAGTGAAGGAGGGTCCCTTTCTCGCCACATCCGCGCCAGCACCTGTTGCTTTTGTTCTTGTGGATGTGGGCCAGTCTCTGTGGTGTGAAATGATATCTCATTGTTGTTTTGATCTGCATCTCTCTGATGATTAGTGATGTAGAGCATTTTCTCATGTGCCTTTTTGCCATTCAGATTTCTTCTTTGCGAAAGTTTCTGTTCATTTCCTCGCCCCATTTTTTGATGGGGTTGGGTGATTTCTTCTTGTGTAGTTTAACCAGTACCTTGTATATCCTTGATATCAACCCCTTGTCAGATGTGTATTTGGTGAATATTCTTTCCCATTCTGTAGGCTGTCTTTGTATTTTGGTCACTGCTTCTTTTGAGGTGCAGAAGCTTCTTAGTTTAAGATAGTCCCATTTGTCTATCTCTGTTTTCACTTGCTTGGCCAGTGGCGTGACATCTTTGAAGATACCACTAACTTCAATATCGTGGAGAGTTTTGCCAACTTTGTCTTCAATAAACATTATGGATTCCGGTCTGATGTTGACGTCATAAATCCATTTCGATCTTACTTTTGTGCATGGCGTTAGGCAGAGATCTGAGCCCACTTTTTTGCATGTAGCCGTCCAGTTTTGCCAGCACAATTTATTAAAGAGGCTTTCCCTGCTCCATTTCACTTTTCTTGCCCCCTTATCGAAGATTAGATGATTATATGTTTGGGAGGAGATGTCAGTATATTCAGCTCTGTTCCATTGGTCTGCAACTCTGCCTTTGTTCCAGTACCATGCTGTTTTGATTATTACTGCTTTGTAGTAGAGCTTGAAGTTAGGTAGGCTGATTCCTCCCAAATGGGACTATTTTAAACTAAGAAGCTTCTGCACCTCAAAAGAAACAGTGACCAAAATACAAAGACAGTCTACAGAATGGGAAATGATATTCTCCAAATACACATCCGACAGGGGGTTGATATCAAGGATATACAAAGTGCTGGGTGAACTCCACAAGAAGAAAACATCCAACCCCATCAAAAAGTGGGGCAATGAAATGAACAGAGACTTTCTCAAAGAAGAAATCCGAATGGCTAAAAGGCACATGAGAAAATGCTCTACATCATTAATCATCAGGGAGATGCAGATGAAAACAACAATGAGATATCATTTCATACCACAGAGACTGGCCCACATTCAAAAGAACAAAAGCAACCTGTGTTGGTGCGGATGTTGTGAGAAAGGGACTCTCCTTCACTGCTGGTGGGAATGCCGACTAGTTAAACCCTTTTGGAAAACAGTATGGACGACTCTCAAAACATTAGAAATTGTGCTCCCATTTGACCCAGCAATACCACTCCTGGGAATATATCCCGGAGAGTCTAAAAAGTATAGTCAAAGTGACATCTGCACTTGTTTGTTCATTGCAGCACTTTTTACAATAGCTAGAATATGGAAAAAACCTGAGTGCCCGAGAATACATGACTGGTTAAAGAAACTTTGGTACAGCTACACAATGGAGTACTATGTAGCAGTTAGAAAAAATGAAGTCATGAAATTTACATACAAGTGATACTACATGGAAAATATCTTGCTAAGCGAAATGAGTCAGAAAGAGAGGGACAGACATAGAAAGATAGCATTCATCTGGTAACATAAAGTAACAAAATAAGAGACTAACACCCAAGAGCAGCTGTGATAAATACCAGGTTGTTCACTCCATGACTCAGAAACTAGCCGCACACTGTAGGGGCAAAGGCAGCTCAGATAGAGAAGGGAACACCAAATAAAGGGTGCTGGAAAGATCCACCCAGGATGGGAGATGCATGCTGAAAGTAGACTATAGACAGAACATGATTGCCACCTAATGTCTCTTCTGCAGACCACAGCAGTCAAAAGGAGAGATAGAACAAAAGGGTGGGATGGGGGCTGGGAGGGGTGGGAGGGATACTGGGATTGGTAAGGGTGGAGAATGGGCACTGGTGGAGGGATGGGTATTCGCTCATTGTATAACTGAAACCCAAGCAAAACAACTTGTAAGTCTACAACTGTACCTCATGGTGTTTCACTAATAAAAAATAAATAAAAAATAAAAAATAAAAAAATAAAATAAAATAAAAAGAAGAATTTTAATTCACACAGGAATAATAGGCCTAAGACAGGCAATCTCCTTCCCTGAAAATTCTAAACACATCTCTTCTGCCAAGGAATTTATTTATTTACTTATTTATGTTTATCTTTTCAGGACACACCCAGTGAGGCTCAGGGGTAACTTCAGCCTCTGCACTCAGGAATTACTCCTGGCGGTGCTTGGGAGACCATGTGGGATGTCCGGGATTGGACCCAGGTTAGCTGAGTCCAAGACAAACACCCTAACCGCTCTGGATCCGAGGATTTTTTTGGGGGGGGCGGGCTGCTTGGTGTGGGTCCATAAGGATCTGGGGACCATTGAATACTTGGGATTGAACCTAGTCAGTTATAAACAGGGTGAGATTATTTTGTCTTTTTTCTGTTTGCTTTGAGAAGAAAAGTTCTGAGCCCACTTTCCTCTATCTGTGACTCGGCTCTTTGGAAAGGTTTCCAGTTAGAATCAACCCCACGTGCCATCACCCCACGTTCTGAGGGTGCCCCAACCCTCTCCTACCAAAGAGATACAGGGATACACCAAGATACAGCTCAGAAAGCCCCAAGTTGGGGTGAGGGAATCCTCCAATAAGGAACTGGTGCTGTTTTGGTTGTATTTGGTTTGTTCATGATTTGGGGGCCACAAACTCAGCAACACGCAGAGGTTCTCCTGGCTCTGCACTCAGGAATGACTCCGGCATGATGGTGGGGCTATAAGGAGAGCCAGAGAAAGAACCAGGGGCCTGTGACCGCAAGCCCAGAGCACTAAGCGCTGTTCTCCCAGTGCAGCAACCCAAGCGGCTTGCTTGATCCTTAATGACCCTATACCTAACTTTGAAGCCAAGAAAAGGGCCTGAAAGCTTAAGTGTGGGACAGTCCGGCCGCAGTAGTTGCGTGGAAACGCCACGAGATGGTGCTCTGGGCGTTTCCGTCCCTCCCCAGGCCCTTTTCTCTATAAGAATTTTCCACCCTTGGGTTTGCTCCGGTGTTAAGGATGGGGTCATTAAGGATCAAGCAAGCCGCTTCCACAGCTGCAGTGGTAGGAGAGCTGTGCGAGTGCTTTCTTTCACTTGAGTAACCTGGGTTCTGCTCCTGCCTTCAGATCTTTGTTGGGTGCTTAGCTGAATCTCCGCGGGGGGTCGAGTGGGTTGCCCTAGCTTTGTCTCTGGACCTGGAGGGGTGCAAAGGATTAAACCTGGCTTGGAAGGAGCAAGGTAAGGTTATTTTCTTACATTTTTTGTTCTCTTCGCTCTGAGCAAGAAAAGTTCTGAACCTACCTCTGTGATCTAGCACTTTGAATGTTTCCTGTTATGAGCAACCCAAACAACCCAAACCCAAATTTGGCAACCCAAATTTTCTAAGAGTGGAAAATTCTTAAGGAAAAGGGCCTGGGAAGGGACAGAAACTCTCCACATCGCCATCTCGTGGCATTTCGGTGAAACTGCCACGGCCAGACTTTCCCATGCTTAAGATTTCCAGCCCTTTTCTTTGCTTCTTCAATGTTAAGTATGGGGTCATTGAGGATCAAACACACAGCCTAGTGCCCTGGATCGAAAACTGAGCTGGGAGGGCACTTGCCTTGTATGGGGCGATCCAGGCTCTATCCCTGCACCCCATCCGTTCCCCAGAGCACCATAGGGAGTGATTCCTGAGTGCAGGGGCAGGGTGAGCCCCCAAAATCGCCGGGTGTGGTTCCCGAAACACAAACAAACAAAAGCCTTTCACGGAGGATTTCTTCACGCAAAACTTGGAGATGCCGAGCTGAGTCTTGCTTCCACCACCTTCCACCAGGGAAGACCGCGAAGGTGTGGGGATGCCCGGGATGCCTGTTTGCGAAAGGGGCGTAGAGGGAGAGTCGTGCCACGCTGCTTGGTTCAATCCCGACACCCGGGTAGCCCCATGCAAGGCAAGCGCCCTCAATGCTTGGTGCCGCTGCACGACCGAGGCGGACTGCTGCATCCTAGTGACTCGCAGGGTAACATGGAAGAGAACCCAAGGGCTGCGAATCTTTAGGCAAAGTCGGGCCGCAGCTCTTCCGCCAATGCACCGCCAGAGGGCGCTGTGTGGACGTCTCCGTCCCTCTCCTGGGAGAAGGAGAAATGTAAGACAATAACCTTGCCTTACTCGTTCCAGGCAAGGTTCAATATTCTGCACCCCTTGAGGTCCCGAGACAAAGCTAGGGCAATCCTCTTGACCCCCAAAGTGATTCAGCTAAGCACCCCACAAAGATCTGAAGGCTGGAATCGAACCCAATTTACTCAAGTGAAAGAAAGCACTCGCATGCTCTCCTACCACTGCACCTGTGGAAGCGACTTGTTTGATCCTTAAGACCCTGTACTTAACATTGAAGCAAACCCAAGGGTGAAAAATCTTAGAAAAAGTTGCCTGGGGAGGGACGGAAACGCCCAGAGCGCCATCTCGTGGCGTTTCGACGCAACTACCGCGACCCGGCTTTCCCACGCTTAAGTCCAGCCCTTTTCTTGGCTTCAAAGTTAGGTCATTAAGGGTCATTAAGGATCAAGCAAGCCGCTTGGGTCGCTGCAGCGGGAGCAGAGCGGTTAGTGCTCTGGGCTTGCAATCGCGGGCCCTGGTTCTTTCTCTGGCTCTCCATACAGTCCCACCATCATGCCGGAGTCATTCCTGAGTGCAGAGCCATGAGAACCTCTGCGCGTTGCTGGGGGTGTGGCTCCCAAACCATGAACAACCCAAATAAAACCATAACAGCCTCAGTCCTTTGAATGCGGGTTTTCTCACCTCACCTTGGTGGGTTCTGAGCTGTATCTTGCTGTATCCCTGACCCCTTTTCTTTGTAGAAGAGGGTTGGGGCATCCTCAGAACGTGGGGTGATGGCACGTGGGGTTGACTATAACTGGAGACCTTTCCAAAGAGCTGGGCCACAGACAGAGCAAAGGGGGCTCAGCGCTTTTCTTGTTCAAACGGAACAGAACAAAGACAAAATAATCTCACCCTGCTTGTAGCTGACCAGGTTCAATCCCAGATACTCAATGGTCCCCAGAACCCTGCGGGCCCACGCAAAAGCAGCCCCCTCCAAAACATTCCTTGGATCCAGAGCGATAGCACAGCGGGCAGGGCATTTGTCTTGCACGCAGCTGAACCGGGTTCCATTTCTGGATGACAGAAAAAGACATTTGAAAACATAAAATATTTATGAATCAGAACATCTGGTATTGTGATAAAAAATTCTTACCACGTTAAAAACTCTAAAATTTATAAAACAAATCCCCAAAACAACCCTAAAATCATTTAACTTAGCTGAACTAGATAAGATAGTTCTAATTTTCTTTTAATTTTTTTACCAGACTGAGCAGTACTCAGGGCTTACTCCTGGCTCTGCTCTCAGGTATCATTCCTGGTGGGGTCAGGGACCCTCTGGGTTGTCATGAATGGAACCTGCATCTGCTGCATCCACTTTAAGAGCCCTCCCCACTGCACTGGGGCTGCCGCCCCAACAGTTCTAATACTTGGGTTATTAGATCAAAGTATCTAAGAAAAATACATCAAAAATACATTTGGGAGTAAAGTTAAAAATCAATGAGAAATGCATAAAGAGATGGGGAAGAGAAATAACAGAAAAGTGAACTCAGAAAACAAAGTTTAATCAGAGTGGAAATGTGCATAGTGTTGTGGTGTCAGTGAATGAGTGAGGCTGATGTAAACATTCTAAGTAACTTGTTGTATGTGTTACTATAAGAACTAGTTATGCCCCCCAAATTTTTTAAAAATATGTTTAAATGAAAATGCAGAATAAGAGCAGTAAAAGGGGCCAGATTCCTAGACTAATGGATTGGGAGCTTGCCTTGCTCGTGGTGGGTTTGGGAGTAATCGCTGGCATCGTACAGGGTCCCCAGTCCCCACCAGGAGTGATTCCTGAGCACAGAATCAGGAATAAGTCCCGAGCACTGCTAGTGGGGCCCCCAAACAACCAAAGTTAAATAAAAGGGAAAGTACAGTAGAATAAAAAATTGTAATAAACTATATGGTTAAAACTGCAGAGAAGAAAACCATAAATTGATGGGGTTAGAGTGATAGTGGGTAGGGTGCTTGCCATTGACACCGTCGACCTGGGTGCCATCCCCAGTGTTCCTTGAGCACGACTGAGTAATTCCTGCTTGCTTTGCACGCAGCTGAGTACCTATCATCCCAGAGGGTCCCACAAGCACCACCAGGAGTAATTCCTGCATGCAGTGTCAGGAGTGCATCACTTAGTGTGACTCAAAAGCAAAAAACAAACCTAAGAAGAAAAAAAAACATATTTTTATGACTATAAAGGAATGTGAGTATAAGGAACTCAGGTGTGCTCAGTATTAGAAAGTGTGTCCCACAAATATGGGATCAGGAAAATTAAATTCTTTTTCTTTTTTTTTTGTCATTTTGGGTCATACCTAGTGATGCTCGGGTTATTCCTGGCTCTGCATTCAGAAAATACTCCTGGCAGTGCTCGGAGGAACCTATGGATCTTGGATCCTGGTCAGCCACGTCCAAGGCAAACTCCTTCCCCCCTGCTCTATCTTTTCAGCCCCAGGGAAAGAAAATTTTTTCAAAGAAAACTCCCTGTCTCTTCCTTCCAGCAGTAGCAGAGACAGGGGTTATAGACTGAGTCTGACGCTGGCATAGTTGACGGGACCCTCTGCCAGCTGCGGGTGAATGCCTGTGTATTAATCCAGGGCCATGAAAACACACCAGTGACTTGGTCCCTGCAGACTCTGTCACTTTGAGCTCAGGAAACTTTCTGATGTGCCCAAGGACTCACAAATTACTGTCTTTGTGTGACTCTAATCTTCATTTTGATCAAGTTTATGGCTTTTTTGCTATGTGGGTCCCAGCTGGGATGGAGTGGGGATCCCTGAGTTAATGATGGTTGGATGGATCACTCAGGATGAGACATGTGTGCTGAAAGTCAATCAAGAGCCAAACGTGATATCCCATCAGTATGTATATTGCAAAATCATTATGCCCAAAAGTAGAGAAAGATTATGAGGAAAATTGCCAAAGAAGCAGTGGGAGGGGTGTGTGGGTGAGGATACTGGGGACACTGGTGGTGGAAAATGTTCACTGTTGGAGGGATGGGAGTTCTATCATTGTAGGACTGAAATTCAAACATTAAAGTTTTGTGACTGTATCTCACGGTAATCCAACTAAAAAGGAATTATCATTTATAATCCTTTTCTTAACTCGGTGGAGATTTGGTTGTTCCCACAATAAATCCCGAGAGAAAAGCGATTACTCTCCAAAAGGCTGTCAGAGCTATTTGATCAGAGAAATGAGAACTTTTGATACCTCTGTGAGTAGTCAATTATCCCCATGTTTGTTTCCTGCTGTGCTCCTACAGACCTCTGTGTACTCAGGATGATGTCATGGGAAAGTTTCTGAAGTGAACACCTGAGGGGAATTTCATTAAAAACTTTTCTAAATTGATCCATTTGCAACTCAGACAGTAATTTGTGAGTCCATGGGCACATCAGAAAGTTTCCTGAGCTCAAAGTGACAGAGTGTCTGGGGACAAGTCACTGGTGTGTTTTTATAGCCCTGGATTAATACACAGGCATTCGACTACAGCCTGGCAGAGGGTCACGTCAACTTCGCCAGCCTCAGACACAGTAAGTACCTCCTGTCTCTGCTCCTGCTTGAAGGAAGAGACAGGGATTTTTCTTTAGAAAAATTTTCTTTCCCTGGGGCTGGAGCAGGGGTTAGGAAGGTTCCCTTGCTCACAGCTGACCCTCGTTCCAACATCCCTGGCATTCCATAGGGTCCCCTGAGCACCGGCAGGAATATTTCCTGAACGCAGAGCAGGTAGATACCTGAGCATCACCATGTGTGTGAGTTCACAAACTGCTACTGTGATGTGTTTGTGTTCCGTGGACCAGAGCTGCCTCCCTGCCTCCCCAGAGCTCCCCAGCACAGAGACAGAGAGATGGGGAGATGGAGGACCACAGTCTGATGGTGAAAATGGCCCTTTTAATGCAGAATTGCTAGCATTCTTATAGAACATCTGAAGGGGGATTCAGGTAAGGACATAGGTGTGATTGCTCATTTACATAAATAAACATTGGCAGAGGAAATTCTCTTGGTAGCTCAACTCAAAAAGACACTCTGTCTCCCAGGGACATCTACTTTGCTCTTATCTTTCCCTCTAGTTGTATAAGTTATCAATTCTTGCAATTGTTTGGATGAACACAGCAGTTGACAAAGATCCCAACACTTAGTTCTCTGGGCTCTGAGAGCAAGCAAGGCTTTTACCGTAAATCCCAAACTAAGTCCTCAGGCCAGTTCAGCATGTCCTTCCCCATGAGGGTCCTGTCTCTTAGTCTGTGACAACTTGCATCAGAACCATGCATTTATGCCTTTTAGATGGCTCAGTTCGATACCGGGTGGCTTTGCCATTCACCACGGGTCCATCCCAGTCCCACGCCAGGACCTCCCTTTTGGGGTCTTAGGAACTACAGCAAATGAAGCCTGAGTCAGGTAATTAGGACCAAGTAATTATGCCCTGGAGCAGATATATCTCAGAGTCAATCAATTCCCAAATATTAGAAGCATCGCATTAACGGTCTTTCTGTGTTTAACCAAAGAACTTTGCTCTATAGGTGAGATAGAAAAGCAGGCAGAAATCTACAGCACTTAAGATACAAAGCAGCACAAATACAAAGTTCGGAATTACCAGAAAGTTTTGACTTATATGTAATCAAGACTGACTTGGGGCCGGGTGACAAGGAGAGGTAAATTTTAAGGGAAAAGTTAAGGATAATCTTTAACCAAATCAGAGTTGCCAAAAAGAGCATGTTATGCTTCTCTGGCAGTTTCTTCCTCCCAGAAAAGGGGGCAATTCACTGATGAAGCCTAAAGCACTTAGGGTTAATATCCAAGACAAAGCAAAGGCTGAAGATAGACTTTAACCAAATTAGGGATGTTAGCAAGGGCATGGGAAGCTTCTCTAGAAGGAGGAAATGTGTAGGATAGCACTGGTTTGTCCTTTTTGCCTTGCCTCTGGGAGCTAGGGTTATTGGGTTGCTCCCATCACAGTGCTCCCATTCCTTTGTGTTTATTTATAACTTCTTTCTTTGTGCTCTGTTAGCTTGTAAATATTGTTTTTCTCTTCTCCTCAATTCCTTTGCAGTGTTAATTCAGAGCAATGTCCTTTTTATAGGGCACAAGAAGACAGTAAATGCTATATTTGTAATGTGGGAGTTAATTGACTCTCAATGATATTTACCACCTGGGCATGTGTTGTCTCAATCTAAGCCTCAGTTGAACTTTCGACCTAGCACCCCCCAAAGCAGGGTCCCCATGAGAGACTGGATGGACCCAGGGCAAGCAGTGAGCTACGTGCTTGCTACCTTGGCACCAAAATGGGCCTGGCCAAAGTGCCACAATACGTAGCTGTAACTTAAGAGCTCGGACACGGACAAATGCTGTCATGATTCAAAAAGCAATAACTAGATTCAGACCCTGCTAGGGTTAGGAATGATTTATCTGGCCTAAGCACTGTAGTCTGAGTCTGTGGCAAGATGTTCCCAGGAGAGCTGCCCTACAAGCCTCAGTGCATCTCTTACTGTGTCCATACAAAAATACCTAATATGAAGATGTTCATTAAGATGTAAATTAAGGAGAAGAGGAATAGCCCTAGGTGGTGTTTCAGCCCTTGAGCCTGATGGGCAGTCAGGAATCAACTGGCATGGCCCTTGTTTCCCCCTCCGTCTGCCCCATGTCACGGGCCACCTGGCTGAGGGAGTGGACTGAGACTCCCAGGAACTCGGTGGTGAGGGGGACAGCCGCTGGGGCCTTCGCTGGCCACTGACAAAGATTATACAGAAAGGGTCAACTGCCTGGTGAAGCCTAAAACACTAACCAGTGTGACCCAAAAAGTTAAAGAAAATAAAATGGAGAATTTATTTTTCCTGATGCTGATTTTGTGGGAAACACTTTCTACCGCTAAGCTCCCCGCAGTTCCTATACTCACATTCCTATATACTCATGATATTCTGGTTTTTTTTTCTTCTTTGTTTTGTTTTTTGCTTTTGAGTCAGACCAAGCAATGCTGAGGGGTTACTCCTTCCTCTGCATGCAGGAACTACTCCTGGTGGCGCTTGCGGTAACCTATGGGATGGTAACTGGTCAGCTGCATGCAAAGCAAGAAAGAATTACCGTGGTTGTGCGCAGGGGATACTGGGGATGGAATCCTGGTTGGCTGCGTGAAACACAAGCACCATCAAATTATGATTTTTTTCCTGCAGTTTCAACCATATAAATTGCTATGCTTTGTATTCTTCTGTACTTTCCCTTTTATTTAACTTTGGTTGTTTGGGGGCCACACCAGCGGTGCTTAGGACTTACTCCTGGCTCTGTACTGAGGGATCACTCCGGGTGGGTTCTGGGGACCCTTTACGATGCAGGGAATTAATCCCAAACCAACGACGAACAAGGCAAGTGCCCTATGCACTGGACTATCTCTCTGACCCTTTTTATTGTTCTTAATCTGCATTTTCATTTAAAAGCATTTTTAAAAAATTTATGGTGGCCATCAATGCCTCTTTTGCAGACCACAACACCCAAAAGGAGAGAGAGAACACAGGGGATTGCCCTGCCACAGAGGCAGGGGGGGATGGGGGGATGGGGGTGGGGGGGATATTATCCATGGTGGTGGAAAATGGGCACTGGTGGAGGGATGGGTATTTGATCATTGTATAATCGAAACCCAAGCACAAAAAATTGTAAATCTACAACTGTACCTCATGGTGTTTCACTAATAAAAAAAAATTTTAAAAAATTTATGGTGGCCAAAATTACTCCTAATATTAACAAATATACCAATTTACTAAGAATATTTACATCTTCATTCATCACTTTTACAGAAACTCTGTTCACCTTTCCACTCTGATTAAACTTTGTTTTCTGATGTTCTCTTTTTTGTTATTGCTCTTCTCCCCAACCCTTCATATATTTCTCACTGACACTTAACTATTCTCTCAAATGCCTTTTTATGTATTTTTCTTAGATCCTATGATCTAATAAACAAGTAATTAGGATTATTGGGGTGTCAGCCACAGTGCAGCACGGAGGGCTCTTGCCGTGCATGCAGCTGATGCAGGTTCAATCCCCGACAGCACAAAGGGTCCCTGATCCCACCTGCCCTCTGAGCACAGAGCCAGGAGTAAGCCCTGAGTACTGCTGAGTGTGGTTCAAAAACCGAACAAAAGAAAATTAGAAATATCCTATCTACTTCAGCTTAATTAAGTGATTTTAGGGTTGTTTGGGGATTTGTTTTATACATTTTAGAGTTTTCATTTTGGTAAGAAGTTTCTATCACAATACCAGAGGCTCTGATTCATAAATATTTTATGCATTCTGATGTCTTTTTCTGTCATCCAACAAAATGTTTCTACGAGTTTAAAAAGTTTTGACGAATAATTTCTTGCACCAATTGCTATTGTTTTATAGTAGTTTTTATGCTGCTAATCCTTTAACTTTTACCTATTGTATTAATTGTATTAATTAACATTTCCAGTCTGAAACTTGTTACTGTTTGGCATAGCAAAAACACCTGGGGAGCTTGTCAGGCTCTGCTGTGTGGGTGGGATACTCTTGGTCGCTTGCCGGGCTCTCTGAGAGGGATGGAGGAATCGAACTCAGGTCGGCCTGCGTGCAAGTCACACGCCCTACCCTCTGTGCTATCACTGCAGCCCGTTGCTGATTCACACAGGATTTATTTCCGTGGACTCTGACTTTCTATCTGGAGGTTTTAGTGCCCACGCACACCCCCCACGGAGCTAAGAAATTTATCCCAGTACCAAGAAGAACTGGCCACATGCAAGGCAAGTGCCCTACATGCAGTGCTCTCTCTCCGGCCCCTCTAGTTGGATTTTTAACCCTTTCTTTTTTATTGGGCCTTCTGCAACAAGCCATCTGCTCTGGCGCCTGGAGCTAACTGAGAAGCCATCAAGCTTGTCCCTTTACCCACTCTCAGCACACATCTCCCACCCACAGTGATCCCTTCCAGACCTAATTGTCATAGTGGTCCCTTCTCTAACCAATTGCCCTCTCCCCAGCCCAGAGACAGGCTTCCAATCAGCAACTATCCTCCTGGCCCTTGGATCTACTGTCATTGCCTTTAGACTTATACCATGTTTTTATATCCCACAAGAGTGCAGTCATTCTGTCCCTGTCCTTTTGAATATTTCACTCAGCATGATACACTCCATATCCACGTATTTAGAAGCAATTTCAGAACTTCATTTTTCTAACAGCTGTATGGCGTGTGGACCAAAGAAGGCTCCAACACAAAGTTGTTTGCTTTGTTTTTCCTCAGTGTTTTTCCCCAGAATTGTATCTCTCGTGTTCATTTTCGGGGCCACACCAGACAATGCTCTCGCCTTCCTCCTGGCTCTGCACACAGAAAAAACTCCTGGCAGTGCTTGGGGCACTAATTAGGATGTGAGGGATCGAACCCACGTTGGCCGCTTACAAGGAAATGCCCTACCCCAGGAAAGTTTCTTGAGAAGTTGTGACTCATCGTCGAGAAGTCCATGAAGATAATGTCCAGGATAGATACTGAGACCTTAACCAAAAAACCTATGAATTCATGGGCACGGCAGGACACTTTGGTAATAATACTAAGTTGTGGGAAATTGACTCCCTAACAGAAACCTCAATGTCGGGGTAGTCCCCTAAGGAAAACAAGTTTAGACCAGAGGGAAGCAGACAGCCATTCCTGGCCAGAATACAATAGCAAATTGTCACAGAATCTATCCTTTAAGGCTGTCACTGATTGTCTATGTGAAATATCAGGTCTCTGTCTTCATGCATCTGTTAATTGTGCCGTGTCTACTCACCGTGCTGAACGTGTTTGTCTGCTTCAACTGCGGCTCAGATGACAGGAACCAGGAATCTGGAACGATATGGATGAACAAAAGGCCCCTCTTTACACTACCTGTTTGGGTGACCCTAAAGCTTGGGCACTCCTGATGTATTTGTCGCATTCGAGTGACCAGTCTCACTGGTCAGGGCTCTCAAATCAAACCATTTTGGGGCACTGGAGGGAATGAGAGAAATGATTCAGAAGAGAAATTGACAGAATCAGATAGTCTGTGATACTCTAAGACAGGCTCTGCCGAGAGGCCAGAATGATTTCATGTCAAATGGGCATCCAATCCTATGATTCAAACTACTTGAAGGGGGCCAGATTGAAGGTACTTTGGTTAGGGCATTTGCCGTGCATGTGATGGGAAAGGGTTCAATCCCCATTACCCCATACGGTGCCCTGAGCACTTCCAGAGGTAATTCCTCAGTGCAGAGCCAGAAGTAATCTTTTTTTTTAATTAATTTATTTATTTATTGAATCACCATGGGAAAGGTTACAAAGCTTTCAGGTTTAGGTCTCAGTCATGCAAATATCAAGCACATTTCCCTTTACCAAAACTTATTTTTTACCATGAAGAACCCCAATAAAACCCCACCCCCCACCCCTCCCAGTCCCTGTGGGGCAGATGAATTCTAGTTAACACTCTATCTGCTTTGATTAGATTCATTGTTTCAATAAAAGATTCACCACTATTATTTAGAGTTTACCAACCCCCCCAAGTCAGACATGCTGACAAAGCATTGTGAAGTGATTTGCTGTCTACAGCTGGGTTCAAGAATTATATGTTGGTTTTGGATTTCTGCTATTTTACTTATTGACCCTGGAAGTATTTCTACTGAAAGTCAGATAGTTAAGAAATTGGTTTTTGTGCTCTGGAGTCGTGGCCGTGCTGGAGAGCCGCTAGTGGGGGGCAACTGGTGGCCTCGGTAGGGCGTGAAGGGCGGACCGAAACACCCCCCTTCCCATGAGGTTTTAGTCGCCCCCAGTCCCCCGGCTCATACCTGCTGTCCACAAGGCTCCCATGCGGCCGCCATCTTTCTTTCCAGAGAGGAGAAGACGACTGGGGCAACACCCTTTCCCCTCCGGACAGACCTGATGGCCTGGATTAACGCATAGTCCGTTCACTTTTCTGCTCCAAGCTGCCGGGTTCTGCATTAAGTCCTTGTGCTTCTGGGGCCGTGGCCGTGCTGGAGAGCCTCTCGTGGGGGGCAACTGGTGACCTCGGTAGGGCATGAAGGACGGACCGGAACGCCCCCTTTCCTATGAGGTTTTAGTCACCCCCACACCCCCCGCTCATACCTGCTGTCCACAAGGCTCCCATGTGGCCGCCATCTTTCTTTCCAGAGAGGAGAAGGCGACTGGGGCAACACCCTTTCCCCTCCGGACAGACCTGATGGCCTGGATTAACGCATAGTCCGTTCACTTTTCTGCTCCAAGCTGTCGGGTTCTGCATTAAGTCCTTGTGCTTCTGGGGCCGTGGCCGTGCTGGAGAGCCGCTCGTGGGGGGCAACTGGCGACCTCGGTAGGGCGTGAAGGACGGACCAGAACGCCCCCCCTTCCCATGAGGTTTTAGTCGCCCCCAGTCCCCCGGCTGATACCTGCTGTCCACAAGGCTCCCATGCAGCCACCATCCTTCTTTCCAGAGAAGAGAGGGCGAATGGGGCAACACCCTTTCTCCTCCAGCAGACTTGATGGCCTGGATTAACGCATGGTCCGTTCACTTTTCTGCTCCAAGCTGCCGGGTTCTGCATTAAGTCCTTGTGCTTCTGGGGCCGTGGCCGTGCTGGAGAGCTGCTCGTGGGGGGCAACTGGTGACCTCGGTAGGGCGTGAAGGACAGACCGGAACGCCCCCCTTCCCATGAGGTTTTAGTTGCCCCCACACCCCCGGCTCATACCTGTGGCCACAAGGCTCCCATGTGGCCGCCATCTTTCTTTCCAGAGGGAGGAGGGTGGAAGGGACCAACACCCTTTCCCCTCCGGGCAGACATGATGGCCTGGATTAACGCATAGTCCTTTCACTTTTCTGCTCCAAGAAGCTGGGTTCTGCATTAAGTCCTTGTGCTTCTGGGGCCGTGGCCGTGCTGGAGAGCCGCTCGCGGGGGGCAACTGGTGACCTCGTTACGGCGTGAAGGACGGACCGGAACGCCCCCTTTCCCATGAGGTTTTAGTCGCCCCCACACCCCCCAAGAGCCAGAAGTAATCTTAAGGATCGCCCGACAAGACCCAAAAACCCAAAGAAGAAAAAAAAAACTTGAATGATTTTCAATTTCATAGACATATTATGTAAATGTATTAAAGGTGTCAAGTTAAATAGAATCCATTTCAGTTGTATAAGACTTAAATATATCTCTATGACATGAAATATACAACTGATTTAAAAATTTTTCAAAAAAATACCAAATTTACTTCACTGAAAATATTCAACTAGAATAATTTTACAAAAATGGAAAAAAAGGCAAGAGACATAGTACAGTGTGGAGAGGGCTTGCCATTTGATCCCAGGCATCCCATACTGTCCTCCAAGCATGCCAGGAATGATTCCTAAATTCCAAGCTAGGAGTAACTGACAGCCGTTGCTGGCTAGACCCGAAAATCAAAACCAAAATACATGGAAGCAATAACTATTCCTCAGTGATGTCAATAACCCTCTTTAAATTCTTTTTGGAATAATGCTTCATATTTTGAAAAATGACAGCATTTTTCACGTTTTACTGAGCAAGAATATCTTAGACATATTGATGCCAGCGTGTCATGACATTTCCCTCAGGTTCACCAACAAATCTGTTATTTATACCCTCTGCAGGTCTTTACCGAACAAACAAGGAATTGATGGACACAATAGTTCTACAGGAAACGGTTTGGGGAGTATTATTTTTTTTCCAATTCATGATTGGTTTTATTGGAAATTCACTGCTGCTCATGCTGTATGTCAACAGACTTCTGCAAAGAAAGAAGCCAATAGATTGGATATTTACCCACTTAACACTTGCGAACATGATGACAGTTTTATTCTCAGGGGTTCCAGAATTAATATTTTTCTTTAGAATAAGAAATTTTTTAAATGAAACTGGTTGTCAGGCAGTTTTGTTCCTGCACAGAGTGGGCCGGGGTCTTTCCCACTGTACCGCATCTTTCCTCAGTGTGTTCCAAGCCATCGTGATCACCAACAACCATGCTCAGTGGGCGTGGCTCAAATCAAACATCTACACGTGCATTTCTTCTGTCTTCCTCTGTTCCTGGGTAGTCAACATGCTGATCTATAGCCAGGTCATAACTGGAGTGAAGGCCCCTTTCAACACTACTGGAATTGAAGGAGTTATTAGCCTAAAATACTGTATGGCCCCGAAGGCCCATGTCTCAGAGGCTCTGGCAGCATCTGTATTTCACGGAGGAATGATTTTTAGTGATTTCCTGTGTGTGCTCCTCATGATCTGGACGAGCGTGCACATGGTAAGGTTCCTCTTGAAGCATCGCAAGAATGTCCAGCACATCCATAGGCACAGTCTCTGCCCACAATCCTCTCTGGAGATCAAGGCCACCCACACCATCCTGGTCCAAGTCAGCTGTTTTGTCTTTTTTTACTGGATCAACTGCTGTATTACCGTTTATGTATCATTCAATCATGAGGTACAAGGGTTAGAAAACATCGCTGTTTTTGTCTCTTCCTGCTATCCAATGGTCTGTCCTTTTTTGCTGCTTAAAAATCATAAAGGCCCCTTTCTGATCTGCACCTTTGTAAAGATGAGGAAATCTCCACAAACCACTGCCATCTGAGCTGAATAACTCTCACAGAATCTTTGACACAAAGTGCTCAGGATAGAAAATTCCCACCGCAAAGTTTCCGTTTTGTGAGGCTGGAGAGATAGCGCAGGGGGTAGGGCACTTGCCTTGCACATGATCTGCATATGTGCAGGGCCAGGACTTATTTCTGAGTTCTGAGCCAGGAATGGGTCCTGAGCATCAGCAGGTGTGACCGGGAGAAAAATGGAGGGTGCGTAAAGATATTTTGTAGTAGAAAAAAAGAAAATAATATCTTATTCGGACGACATATCCAAGTCCACAGCTTACCGTACAGACTGAGATAAATGAACTGTGAGTTAAATAAAGCACATTGTAGAAAGTTGCACCTGTAAGTGAAATGTTATTTCCATTATTTCTTGGGAAACGAGAATGGGAAGCTCATCTAGCTATGCGTGGGTCTCCAACCGGGGTTGGCTGCTCTCAAGACAAGCACATTACCCTCGATCCTATTGCTCCATGCCTCCTTTATTTCATTTATAATATGATTTCAAATATTCACCTTTGAGAGTACTGAAGTGGCTCCCTGGAAACAATGGACGTAGTGTGACCCATTCCTCAGGTAATTGGGTGCTGGAGATCCAAGCTGGTTACCCATATGCAAGGCAAGTGTTCTATCCCATTGTTTATCTCTCCAACCCTGGAAAAGTCCTCCGATAGAATGATAGTGCAGTAGGGTTTGGGCTTCAGCAATAGTACAGCTGGTAAGGTAGTTTCCTTGCACAAGCTGACCCTGGTTCAACTCCGGCATCCCATGGGGTCTCCCAAGCAATACCAGGAACAACTTCTGAGTGCAGAGCCAGGAGGAACCCCTGAGAACCGCCAGGTGTGACCTCAAAAGTCAATAAATAGATAAAAGGTTTAAAACAAAAGTGAGATAGTGACAACAAAGCAATGGAGACATTATTCACTGAGTTCCAAATAATTTTACTGAACGCATAAAACAGGAGTTTATGGAAATCTATAAAAGAGCTCAAATGAAGGTAAGAATCAACTTGTCAGCAGTATAATAAATGTCTCACTCAAGACAAAAGGAAAAGGAAAGAGAGAGCAAGAAGGAAAGTGCCTGGGGTTTGGGACTGGGGGACGGGGCATGGTGGTAGGGAAACAGAAGATCTTCATGGTGGGAAATGTACACTGGGGGAGGAATGGGTGCTCAATCATTGTATGACTGAACCCCAACTATGAACAGCCTTGGAATGATCTTTCTCATGGATATCCAATTTAAAGAAAAACATTTTTAAGTGATGTGGAGTTGACCATTCTTCAAGGAAGTGATCATCGACGTAAAGGGTGAGGTTGGCAGGGGCAATACCAGTTCACCGAAACTCTTCAGTGCCACCCTGGAGAACATCATTTGACGACTGGAATTGGAAGAAATGGGATGAAGATAGACGGTTGGCAACTACACCACCTCTGCTTCGTTGATGACATCGTTCTAATAACACCAAACATTAGCCAAGATCCTTAAACGTTATTATCAATGTTCAGTTTTTAAAAATTTTCTCAGAGAGATAGGGCACTTTTCTTTATAATACATTTAGTAGCACAACAGTAGGGCATTTGCCCCTGGCAAGCTATCGAGAGTGTCTTACCCACATGGCAGAGCATGGCAAGCTACCCGTGACATATTCAGTATGCCAAACACAGTAACAACAAGTCTCACAATGGAGATGTTACTGGGCCTGCTTGAACAAATCGATGAACAATGGGAGGACAGTGCATTGATATATATATACGTATATATATGTGTATTAAAATTTTAATACACATATATAATAATGGAACACACATTAATTATATATTATATATTAATATATATTAATGGAATACACATTAATTTTAATGGAATCTCTAAACCATATATATGTGTATATATATATGGTTTAGAGATTCCATTAAAATTCAGGCTGATTTTTTTAATCCTCAAGAATTTTCATTTTTGCCAGGAGTGATCCTTGAGTGCAGAGCCAGGACTAAACCCTAAGTACTGCTGAGTGTGGTTCAAAAATAAAAATAAATGAAAGAAAATTCGAACTATCTTATCTGGATATGCTCAGTTAAATGATTTTAGGGTTGTTTGGGGATGTGCCTTATAAATTTTAGAGTTTTTAATATTGGTGAGAATTTTCTATTATAATACCAGATATTCTGATTCATGAAGATTTTATGTATTCAAGTGTCTTTTCTATCATCCAAAAACATCTTTTTATGAGTTTAAAAAGTTTTTTTTTAATAATTTATTTATTTATTGAATCACTGTGGGAAAAGTTACAGAGCTTTCGGGTTTAGGTCTCAGTCATGTAGATACCGAACACATTTCCCTTTACCAATACTCATTTTTAACCCCGAACCCCAATAGACCCCCACCTCCCACCCCTCCCAATTCTTGTGAGGCAGATGAGTTCTAGTTAATACTCTATCTACTTTGACTAGATAGATTATTTCGATAGAAGATGCACCATTATTGTTTAGAATTTACGACCCACCCCCCACAATCAGACATGCTGAAACAGCGTTGTGAAATGATTTGCTTTCTATAACTTGGTTTAAGAATAAAATGATGTCGCGCAGCCGCGATAGCGGCCGCCTGGTTTTGAATTTCTGCTATTTTACTTATTGACCCTGGAAGAATTTCTATTAAAAGTTAGCTAGTTAAGAGATTGGTTTCTTTGCCCTGGAGTCGTGGCCGTGCCGGAGAGCCGCTCGTGGGGGGCAGCTGGCGACCTCGGTGGGGCGTGGGGGACGGCCCACAAAGCCCCCCTTCCCATGAGGTCCCCGCCGCTCCCCCGAGCCCGGCTCAAACCTGCTTTCCACAAGGCTCCCATGCGGCCGCCATCTTTCTTTCCAGAGAGGAGCGGGCCGGCCGGTCAACGCCCTTCCCCCTCCGGGCAGGCTTGGTGGCGCGGTTCAACACAAGTCCATTTGCTTTTCTGCTCCAAGCGGCTGGTTCTCTGTGCTAAGTCCTTGTGCCTCCGGGGCCGTGGCCGTGCCGGAGAGCCGCTCGTGGGGGGCAGCTGGCGACCTCGGTGGGGCGTGGGGGACGGCCCACAAAGCCCCCCTTCCCATGAGGTCCCCGCCGCTCCCCCGAGCCCGGCTCAAACCTGCTTTCCACAAGGCTCCCATGCGGCCGCCATCTTTCTTTCCAGCGAGTTTAAAAAGTTTTGACCAAGAATTTCTTAGACCAATTGGAATGATCTTATAGGAGTAATAGTATTGAAAATCCTTTAACTTTGCAACGATTTTGTGGATTGTGTCATCATGATAGTTTTCTTTTGGAGGTTCCAATTAGTAACTAATTTGAATCATTCATTAATAGTGGATCTCTAACAATTTCTAATTTTCAACATTTATCTTTATTTTTTATCATACTCTTGAGGATACAATTGAATAAATCGAGTTTTCAAAGACAAGTTGAATGCATGACCAAGAACAGATCTGTACACTGTTCACAATAACCAGAAGTGGGAAACAACTCGAGTGGCCAAACAAACAACTGGTTAAAGAAACTTTGGTACATTTACAAAATGGAATACTACGCAGCTGTTAGGAAAGATGAAATTATGACATTTCCTCATAAGTGGATAGTCATAAGAGTATCATGTTAAGTGAAATGATTCAGAATGCGAGGGACAGACATAGAATGACTGCATTCATTTGTGGACTATAAAATAACATATTATGAGGTTGATACCCAAGGACAGTAGAGGCATGGGCCAGGAATATTGCTCCAGTTGGAAACCTTTCTTAAGAACTGGAGGAGAATTTGATGGGACACAGTGGGGATTCCTGATTTCATAATAAGTGGAGGGATCACCCAGGATGAGACAGGTGTGCTGAAAGTCAATAAAGGACCAAACGTGATAGCCCCTCAGTATCTATATTGCAAAATCATAATGACCCATAGTAGAGAAACATGGGGAAAATTGCCACAGAAGCAGTGGGAAGGGTGGGTGGGTGGGGATAATGGGGACATTGATGGTGGAAAATGTGCACTGGTGGAGAGATGGGAGTTCTATCATTGAAGGACTGAAACTTAAACATGAAAGTTTTGTGACTGCGTCTCATGTTGATTCAATAAAAAAGAATTATCATTTATAATCCTCCTTTTCTCAACTCAGTGGAGATTTGGTTATCCCTCTCGGAAAGACTGGCAAGCTACCGAGAGTATTCCGCCCGCACGGAAGAGCCTGGCAAGCTATCCGTTGTGTATTCGATATGCCAAAACCAGTAACTACAACTGGTCTCATTCACCTGACCCTGAAGGCTTCACCGACATGGCAGCACTGAGAAGGATGAGAAAAGAGAGGCCGACAAAATCTCAAGGCTGACCTAGGCTGCCACAACGAAGGAAGACAAAAATGATCGTCTGTACTTTCAATGCACGTACGCTAGCATCAGATGCATCCATCGAGGACCTGATGGTACAAGCGCGAATGATCAGGTACGACATCATTGGTCTGACCGAGACAAGAAGGCACGAATCTCACCATGCCGTTTTCGACACTGGAGAAGAATTGTTCCTCGGAACATGCGATAAAAGAGGTGTTGGAGGCGTCGGTGTCCTTGTCAACACAAACTTGGCCAAGAGCATTGATTCATTCGAATGCCTAACAACCCGAATCGGACGTTTACATTTGAATAGATGTGGCTCACTGCCTGCAGTTTCTATCTTCGTTGTCTACACACCAACATCTCATTATGATGAAAGAGAAATCGAGAAGTTCTACATGGAGCTAGAGAAGTTCTATAAAGAAGACCACACCTTCTACAAGATCATTGTGGGTGATTTTAATGCCAAGATAGGACCGAGAAGATCAGCTGAAGAACTTCACATCGGGACCCATGGCCTAGAATGGAACGAACAGGGTGAGAGACTGTCTGAGTTCATCATGTCGACCAAGACCATTCATGGTAACTCACAGTTCCAGAAGGCAGAATCTAAACGATGGACATGGGAGTCTCCCGGTGGACGATTCCACAACGAAATAGACCACATCATATTCAATCGATGGTTTTGCCTGACCGATGTCGCTGTTGTCCCAAAATTTCAAACGGGATCGGACCACCGTCTCCTTCGTGCAAAATTCTACTTCACAGAGCGGGGAGAAAGGGCTGCAAAGTTCAAAAAGAGAACTCCCAGAATGACCACCAACTGGGAACTCTTTGGTACTATTGCGGCAACATGGGAAGATGCCATTGTTGACAACATTGACGAGGAATACGATCGACTGGTTCAGCACCTCCATGAATGTGCGAGGAACGCCAAGAGAGAGATAGCCACAAAAAAATTGCCTATCTTCGAAAACTCTTGAGCTAATTCGCCAGCGTGGTTTGGCGCATGCCTCAGGCAACCACAAGCTAACGTCAGAGCTCACAAAGCAGTGCAGAGATGCGATCAAGGAAGACCTCAAAGAGAGAAGAGCAGAAGTACTGGTAGATGCGGCAGAAGCCGGGAAAAGTATTCGTAACGCCCGCCTGTCCTTCGCCAACTATAAGACCAAGATGACTGCCCTCCGACGTCCTGATGGATCCATCACATCCTCCAGAACGGCAATGGAGAAGATTATCTATGACTTCTACTCAAGTCTCTTCGATAGCCATGTCCACTTGCCGACATACCAAATTCCACAGGATGGATATGTCGTTCCCAACGTTCTCCCTTCCGAAATCCGACACGCCATTTCGTCGGTAAAGAAACAAACAGCACCCGGCCCAGACAAGGTCAGACCTGAACACCTGAAGAACCTGCCGTCAGTACTCATCAATACACTGGCTCGGCTCTTCACTCGCTACTTGTCTGAATGCAAGGTTCCATCCCAATGGAAAACCAGCAGGACCGTACTACTGTTCAAGAAGGGAGATATCCATGACATTGGCAACTATCACCCAATCTGCCTACTGTCTGTCATCTACAAGTTGTTCACTCGAGTCATCCTAAATAGGATTGGCAGAACACTAGATGAAGGACAACCATGCGAGCAAGCAGGGTTCCGCAAAGGATTCAGCAACATCGACCATATCCACACGATAACCAAGCTCATTGAGGTTTCTCGGGAGTTCAAGATGCCGCTCTGTTTAACGTTCATTGATTTAAAGAAGGCCTTTGATTCTGTTGAGACGGAAGCGGTCATTGAAGTCCTAGCCAATCAGGGCATTCAAGCCCAATACATCAGGATCCTCCGTGAGCTGTATTGCGGATTCACTACCAGGATCTCACCATTCTACAAAGAAGTGATCGTTGATGTCAAGAGAGGGGTGCGGCAGGGTGATACCATTTCACCGAAACTCTTCAGTGCCACCCTCGAGAACATCATGCGACGACTGGAATGGGAAGGAATGGGAGTGAAAATAGATGGTCGGCAACTACACCACCTCCGCTTTGCTGATGACATTGTTTTAATAACACCAAACATCAGCCAAGCGGCACAAATGCTGGCCGACTTTGACCGTGAGTGTGGAAAGGTAGGACTACAGCTGAATCTCACGAAGACAATGTTTATGAGAAACAGCCTTGTTCCTGATGCCCCATTCGCTCTCAAAGGAACGACCATCTCCGAATGCAACAGCTATGTGTACCTAGGTCGAGAGGTCAACATGACAAATGACCTGGCACCCGAGCTGTGCAGGAGGAAGAGAGCGGCTTGGAACGCCTTCAAGAACGTTGAAGAAATAGCTAAGAGGACGAAGAACCTCCGGCTCCGGGCACATCTCTTTGATTCCACTGTTCTTCCTGCATTAACATATGCCTCAGAGACCTGGGCCCTACGCAAACAGGATGAGAATGCTATTCAGGACTCCCAAAGAAGAATAGAAAGAGCTATGCTTGGAATATCACGTTTCACTCAAATGAGAGAACGAATCCGGAGTTCTGACATCCATCGACGATCAAGGATCAGGGACGCTGTCTCATTTGCCAAGGTGTCGAAAATCAGATGGGCTGGTCACGTAATGAGATTTAAAGACGACCGTTGGACTAGAGCTGTTACTGATTGGATTCCACGGGATGTCAAAAGACCGCGTGGCCGCCCACCTACCAGATGGTCAGACTTCTTTGTCAAGATCATGACCGATGGGTTTGAGGCCCTTCATGTTCCCGGAGGGAACAGATGCCATTGGGCTACACTAGCACGCGACAGGGACAAATGGAGACGTTACTGGCGCCCGCTCGAGCAAATCGATGACTAACAGGAAGTTAAGTGATTAAGTGAATCCTTCTTTTCTCAACTCAGTGGAGATTTGGTTGTTCTCACAATAAATCCTGAGAGAAAAGCGATTACTCTCCAAAAGGCTGTCAGAGAAATGAGAACTTTTGATACCTCTGCGAGTAGTCAATTATCACAACTTTGTTTTCTGCTCTGCTCCTGCAGAACTCTGCGGACTCAGGCTGATGTAATGGGAAAGTTTCTGAAGTGAACACCTGAGGGGAATTTCATTAAAAAACTTTCCTAAATTGATCCATTTGCAACTCAGACAGTAATTTGTGTGTCCATGGGCACATCGGAAAGTTTCCTGAGCTCAAAGTGACAGGATCTCTGGGGACCAAGTCACTAGTGTGTTTTTATAGCCCTGGATTAACACACAGGCATTCACCCGCAGCCTGGCAGAGGGTCCCTCAACGTCGCCAGCCTCAGACTCAGTAAGTACCTCCTGTCTCTGCTCCTGCTTGAAGGAAGAGACAGGGATTTTTCTTTAGAAAATTTTCTTTCCCTTGGATTGGAGAGGTAGAGCAGGGAATAGAGAGTTTGCCTGGCCCGTACCAGCCACGGGTTCCAACATTCTCAATTTTCCATAGGGTCCCACTAGCACTGCCAGGATTATTTCCAGAATGCAGAGCCAGGAGTAACCTGAGCATCACTAGGTGTGACCCAAAATGACAAAAAAAGGAGAAGAATTTATTTTTCTGATTCTGTTTTTGTGGACACGCTTTCTAATGCTAAGCTCGCCTGAGTTCCTATACTCATGATATCCAGGGGTTGGGGTTGATTTCTTCTTTGTTTTGTTTTATGCCTTGAGTCACACCAAGTGATGCTGAGGGGTTACTCCTGTCTCTGCTAGCAGGAATTACTCCTGCTGGTGCATGGGGGACCTTATGGGATGGTAACTGGTCAGCTGTGTGCAAGACAAGCAGGAATTACTCTGGTCGTGTTCA
Source organism: Sorex fumeus (assembly GCF_029834395.1). Taxonomy (NCBI): domain Eukaryota; kingdom Metazoa; phylum Chordata; class Mammalia; order Eulipotyphla; family Soricidae; genus Sorex; species Sorex fumeus. The sequence continues at coordinate 7,385,573 of NW_026606076.1, forward strand.
GGGGATACTGGGAATGGAATCCTGGTTGGCTGTGTGAAAGGCAAGGCCCTACCCACTGTACTATCACTCTTTGCCCATCAATTTATGATTTTCTTCTTTACAGTTTGAACCATATACTTTGTCATAATTTTTATTCTACTGCAATTTCTCTTTTATTTCACTTTGGTTGTTTGAAAGGGCCACACTGACGGTGCTCAGGACTTACTCCTGGTTCTGTGCTCAGGGATCACTCCTGGTGGGTTGCAGGGACCCTACACAATGCCAGGGATTAATCCCAAACCCACCATGAGCAAGGAAAGCATCCTCTGCACTAGACTATCACTCTGGCCCCTTTTTTGGCTCTTAAACTGCATTTTCATTTAAAGGTATTTTTAAACTTTTAGTGGCATAACTCGTTCTATTAGCAACAGATGGAACAAGTTACTTAGAATGTTATATCCTCACTCATTCACTGACACAGCAACTGTGTTCACCTTTCCACTCTGATTAAACTTTTTTTTTCTGAGTTCACTTTTCTTTTGTTTCTCTTCCCCCCATCTATGCATTTCTCCATGATTTTTTTTTTGCTTTTTGGGTCACAACGATGATGCACAGATGTTACTCTGGCTCATGCAATCAGGAATAACTCCTGGCGGTGCTCGAAGACCATATGGGATGCTGGGAATCAAACCCGGGTCAGCCTCGTGCAAGAGAAACGCCCTACCCACTGTGCTATAGCTCCAGCCCCCTCATTGATTTTTAACTTTTCTCCCTAACTCCGCTTTTCGTTTATTTTTCTTAGAGATTATGAGCTAATAACCACAGTATTGGAACTATTGGGGTCGACAGTGCAGGAGGGGGTCTTGCCATGAATGTAGCTGATTCAAGTCTGATCCCCGACAGCTCTTAGGGTCCCTGAGGCAACCAGGAGTGATCCCTGATTACAGAGACAGGAGTAAGCCCTGAGTACTGCTAAGTTTGGTCCCAAAAATAAACAAAAGAACATTAGAACTATCTTATCTAGTTCTGCTTAATTTATGATTTTAGGGTTGTTTGGGGAATTGTTTTATAAATTTTAGAGTTTTTAATTTTGGTAAGAATTTTCTATCACAATACCAGATGTTCTGATTCATAAATATTTTATGTCTTCAAATGTCTTTTTCTGTCATCCAAAGCTATCTTTCTATTATTTAAAATGCTTTGACCGAGAATTTCTTGGACCCATTAGAATATTTTATATGAGTAAGACTGCTGAAAATCCTTTAACTTTGCAACTGTTTTATGACTTGTGTCCTCAGAATGATAGTTTTCCTTGGAGGTTTCAATTCTTAACCAATGTCGATCATTCATTAACATTGAATCAAGACATCTAACAATTTATAACTTTCAACATTTATCTTCTTTATTGCTTTATCATACTATTGAAGATATAATGGAATAAAGTGGGCTTATTCATTCTTGATATGTTCATACTTATGACCTACAGTAGTGAGTTTGGCATCTTGTAGATTTTGTTATAATATCTTGGATCTATTGTTTCTCCCTTAATCTTACAATATTTTTGTACTACAAGATTTTTTTTGTTCCTCTTGCGGCCAAACTCCGTGATGCTCAGGGTTTACTCCAGCTTTGAGCTCAGGAATTACTCTGGGTGGGGTCCGGCACCATAAGGGATGCCAAGAGCCAAACCCTATCAGCAGTTGCCAGGCAAGCGCCATCCCTCTGTGTTATCACTCTAGCCTTGTCTGGGTTGTATGATTGGTTGGCTGGATTTACATTCTGGGTCACACCTAGCACTATTCAGGGGAGACTCTTGCTCTGCACTCAGAAATTACTCCTGGGAGTGCTGTGGGGAGTATATGAAATGCCGGGATCAAATGCAAGGTAAACTGCTCCCCGCTCCACTCTCACTCCAGTCCTATGTATGAGATGTTTCAATAAACCTGTGCTCATTTGTCATTTGGTAATCTGACTTATTTTGCCCAATCTTAAGTCAATATGTTCATTTCATTCCTAAAGTGAAAAAATTTTAGCATGTCTGTGAATTCCCTAAAGGCTTACACTATTTGCCTTATGTTCCTTTTTGCTTTTAGGCCACAGGACTGTGCTCAAGACTTACTCCTAGCTCTGTTCTCAGAGATCCATCCTGCTGGGGCTCAGGGGACATGTGGTACCAGGGATAGAACCCAGGACAGCAAGGCAAGTATCCTCACGCTGTGCTATTGCTCCAAGCCTTTTGTATGCTATTTGGAAAACACTGTTAATTACTTACCTGCATATTTTTCACTTCATCTAATAATTGACTGAAACAAATTCTTCTTTAAATAATTCTGTGCTCATTTCACTCATGACTATCCCTACTTTGGAAATGTTGTACAAGCTTTGCTTCTATCTCGCTGAAAAATTACATCAACCCAAAGGGAAAAAATGAGTTTATTCTTATTCCTAATGACAATTTTTTTCTTTCTTTGCCACTTGTGGTGATGCTCAGGGGCTTCTCCTGGTGCTGCACTCAGGATTAATCCTTGCAGTGCCCAGGGAACCATGTGGGATGCCGGAGATTGTACCCAAGCTGGCCTCGTGCAAAGCAAATGACTAGCCACTGTACTATGGCTTTAATCCAGATAAGAAACATCAATGTTGTGAGCAGAATAAGAATGTGGTGAGGTAATCCAGAACCAGACTTAGAAGTGACAATAAATGGATGTCAGGGGTTGATGTGGGTGGGGGTACTGAAAATGGCATTCCTGAGCATCACACCACCAAAATGGAGCAGGAGTTGGGTTAGGCAGTGCCACATCGTGTCAGGATCTATGGAGGGAAGGCAGTGATTCAGGTTCAATTTACTTGTCTGCAGGGAAAGCGACAGAGGTTGTGCGTGACTGAGTAGTGTTTCAAAATGAGTGACCGAGAATCAACTGGAAGTAGGTTTGGATTCAGAGAAAACATTTCAATCCTCCTGGGTGTATTTAAGAGGCGAAAACAGAGAGACTCACACAGCAGCATGTTTGTGTGTGTATGCGTATGTGTTTTAACTGAATCTCTGTGAGATAAAGTTAGAAGCTTTCTGAAGGAATTAGTCATTCAATACACCCATTCCTCAACTAGTTTGCTTTTTCCACCACCAATATCCTTAGTCTTTTTCCTCTGTCTCTGTCTCTGCCTCTGTCTCACTCTCTCTCTCACTCTCTCTGTCTCTCTCCTTTTGAGCATTATGATTTGCAATACACATACTGAGAGTTCATCCTTTTTGGCCCATTACCCACTTTCAGCACACATCTCCCACCCAGCGCAATCTGTTCCAACCATCATTGTCATAATTCTTCCTTCTCTATCCCAATTGCCTTCTCCTCCAGCCCTGAGACAGGTTTCTAGCCATGGACCAATCCTTCCGGCCCTTTCTTCTACTGTCCATGATTGTTACACTTACACTCTGTGGTTTTTTTTTTTGAATCCCAAAAATGAGTGCTGTCGTTCTCTGTGTGTCCCTTTCCCTCTGACTTTTTTCACTCTGTGTGATACTCTCCATGTCTATCCATTTATAAGCAAATTTCATAGCATCCTTTTTTCTAATAGCTGTATGGAATGTAGAACACTTCAGGCTCATGACCCTGCTCCAGCCTGAATTCTGGCCCTCACACAAAGGGAAAATTGGAGCCACAGAATTGGCCTGAGATTTCCTCCCTTGGATTATTCATTTTTCTTTTCGTCACACCCCAGGCAATATTCAGGGTATACTCTTGGTCTGCACTCAGAAATCAATCCCAGCAGTGCTTGGGGCACCATATGGGATGCAGGGAACGAACCCACGTTGCCCACATGCAAGGCAAATGCTCTACCCTAAGAAAGAGTTCTTGGGAATTGTGAGTCATGGTAGAGAAGGAGATGAGGACAATATCCAGGAAAAATATTGAGACCTTCACTGAAACAATCTATCTATGAATTCATGGAAACTCCAAGAGACAGGATAGGAATAGTGAGATGTGTGAAATTCATCCTCTAAAGGAACCCCATGATCAGGATAGTCCCCTAAGAAAAACAAGTTTGGACCAGAGGGGAGCAGACAGTCACGTCCAGGCCATAATAGAATAGGAAATTGTCACTGAATCTATCCTTTAAGGGTGCTGCTGATCGGCCGTTTGCAATATCCGGGTCTCTGTGTTCATCCACTGTCCAGTAGCACTCTCCTTCCATTGTTCATCGATTGGCTCGAGTGGCCCAGTAACGTCTTCATTGTGAGATATGTTCTTACTGTGTTTGGCATATCTGAATACATCACAGGTAACTTGCAGGCGCTGCTATGAGGGCAAGTTATTCTCAGTAGCTTGCCGGGCTCTCCAAGAGTGGAGGAGGAATCAAACCCGGCTCGTAAACAAACACCTTACCAATGTGCTATCAATCCAGCCCCTCTGTCTTCATGCAGCCCTTAATTGTGCTGTGTCTACTCACAGTGATGAACATGCCTGTCTAATTCAATGGTGGCTCACATAGGGGCACCAGGAGGCTGGAGCAATATGGGTAGGAAAATGATCTGTCTGTGTGATCCCTGTCTGGGTGACCCTAAAACTTGAATAGTCCTGAGTTATTTGTAACATTATCTGCAACCAGATTTGCAGAAGAGATTTTCAGAAGAGAAATCAGATAGTCCTATGATACTCTAAGAACAGGATCTGGAGAGAGACCGGAATGATGTGACGTAAAATGGTGATACAATAATATTGAAAAGATTGAATGGGGGCCATATATATACACTCATATATGTGAGGGCATTATCCTTGCTCATGGCACACTAGGATTCAATCTCCAGCACCCCATAGAGTCCCCAGAGAGCCTCCTGGCGTACTTCCAGAGTGCAGAGTCAGAAGTTACCCCTGAACATCACCATGACTACAAAACTCAAAGGCAGAACAAATGATTTAAATGATTTTAAGTTTCTGGAACATATTCCAAATTACGCAAATGCATTCAAGTTGTCAAGTTAAAAGTAATCAATTTAAGACTCATATGAATATAACTTCTCTGATATAAAATATATAATCAATTCAAAATATTCAACAAGATACTAAATTTACTTCTCTGAAAATAGTCAACTGAAATAATTCAAGAAAAATGAAAAAAATCGGTGCATAATAAGCCCCCACGAAGAGCTAAAGCAATTCTTGGAAAAAGAAAATGGGAGGAATCAACCTCCCAAACTTCAAACTGTACTACAAAGCAGTAATAATCAAAACAGCATGGTACTGGAACAAAGGCAGAACTGCAGACCAATGGAACAGGATTGAATACACTGACATCCCCCCTCAATCATATGATCATCTAATCTTTGATAAAGGTGCAAGTAATGCGAAGTGGAGTAAGGAAAGCCTCTTTAACAAGTTGTGCTGGCACTACTGGACGGCTACATGCAAAAAAATGGGCTCAGAACTCTGCCTAACACCATGTACAAAAGTAAGATCAAAACGGATTAAAGACCTCAACATCAAACTAGAAACCATAAGGTACATTGAAGACAAAGTTGGCAAAACCCTCCATCACATTGAAGCTAATGGTATCTTCAAAGATGCCACGCCACTGACTGAGCAAGTGAAAACAGAGATAGATAAATGGGATTATCTTAAACTAATAAGCTTCTGCAACTCCAAAGAAACAGTGACCAAAATACAAAGACAGTCTACAGAATGGGAAAGGATATTCGCCGAATACACATCTGACAAGGGGTTGATATCCAGGATATACAAAATACTGGTTAAACTCCACAAGAAGAAAACATCCAACCCCATCAAAAAATGGGGTAATGAAATGAACAGAAACTTTCTCAAAGAAGAAATCCAAATGGCAAAAAAGCACGTGAGAAAATGCTCTACATCATTAATCATCAGGGAGATGCAGATCAAAACCACAATGAGATACCATCTCACACCTCAGAGACTGGCCCACATTCAAAAGAACAAAAGCAACCGATGCTGGCGCGGATGTGGCGAGAAAGGGACACTCCTTCACTGTTGGTGGGAATGTCGACTGGTTCAGCCCTTCTGGAAAACAGTATGGACGATTCTCAAAAAATTAGAAATTGGGCTCCCATTTGATCCAGCAATACCACTCCTGGGAATATATCCCAGAGAGGCAAAAATGTATAGTCGAAGTGACATCTGCACTTGTTTGTTCATTGCAGCACTCTTTACAATAGCCAGAAACTGGAAGAAACCTGAATGCCCAAGAACAGATGACTGGTTAAAGAAACTTTGGTACATCTACACAATGGAGTAGTATGTAGCTGTTAGAAAAGGGATGAAGTCATGAAATTTACATACAAGTGGTACAACATGGAAAGTATCATGCTAAGCGAAATGAGTCAGAAAGAGAGGGATAGACATAGAAAGATTGCATTCATCTGGGGGATATAAAGTAACAAAATATGAGATTAATACCCAAGAATAGCTGAGATCAGCACCAGGAGGATTACTCCATAGCTTAGTGGCCAGCCGGACATTCTAGAGGAAAGGGCAGCTCAGATAGAGAAGGGAACACCATATAAAGGGTGTTTGGAGGATCCTCCCAGGAGGGGAGATGCATGTCGAAAGTAGACTATGGACTGAACATGTTTGCCACTCAATGCCTCTTTTGCAGACCACAACACCCAATAGGAGAGAGAGAACACAGGGGATTGCCCTGCCACAGAGGCAGGGGGGATGGGGGGATGGGGGTGGGTGGGATATTATCCATGGTGGTGGAAAATGGGCGCTGGTGGAGGGATGGGTATCTGATCATTGTATAATCGAAACCCAAGCACAAAAAATTGTAAATCTACAACGGTACCTCATGGTGTTTCACTAATAAAAAAAAATTTAAAAAATAAAAAAAAATCGGTGCATAGAGACAGTAGAGCACGGAGGGCGCTTGTTTTACACTGGCTGATCCCCGGAATACCATAATGTCCCTCAAGCACCACCTAGAATAATTCCTGAATGCAGAGCCAGGAGTAAACCCTGAACATCGCTGGGTGTGACCCCAAAATCAAAAACCAAAAATATGGTATCAACAAATCCTGCTAGGTGATTTTGATAACCCTCTAAAAATACTTTTTGGACTAATTCTTTATTTTCTGAAAAATGATAGTGCTTTTGCAGAGTCTATTGAAGTCATGTGTAAGTCACATTCACACCAGCATCTCGTGACATTTCTCTCAGGTTCACCAACAAATCTGTTATTTGTACTTTATGCAGGTCTTTATTCAATGTACCACGAAGCGATGGACACAATAGTTCTACAAGACATGATTTTGGGAGTATTATTTTTCTTCCAATTCATATTTGGTTTTCCTGGAAATTCGCTCTTGCTCATGATATACATGAAAACATTTTTGCAAAGAGCAAAGCCAATAGATTGGATATTTACCCACTTAACTTTAGCCAACCTGATGACAGTTTTATTTGCCGGGATTCCGGAATTAATATTTTTCTTTGGAATAAGAAATTTTCTGAACGACACTGGTTGTAAGGCCGTTTTGTTCTTGTCCAGAGTGGGCCGGGGCCTTTCCCTCTGTACCACATCTTTCCTCAGTGTGTTCCAAGCCATCGTGATCACCAACAACCATGCTCAGTGGGCGTGGCTCAAATCAAACATCCACACGTGCATTTCTTCTGCCTTCCTCTTCTTCTGGATACTCAACATGCTCATCTGTAGCCAGGTCATCATTTCCATGAAAGCCCCATTCAACACTACTGGAATGGGACTAGTTTATAACCAAAAATACTGTATGGCACATGACACAGGGACTCTGGTGGTGTCTGGAATTCTTGGAGGAATGATTTTAAGAGACTTCCTGTGTGTGTTCCTCATGATCTGGACCAGCGTGCACATGGTAAAGTTCCTGTTCAACCATCGCAAGAATGTCCAGCACATCCTTAGGCACAGTCTCTGCCCACCATCCTCTCCAGAGATCAAGGCCACCCACACCATCTTGGTCCAAGTGAGCTGTTTTGGCTTTTTTTACGGGTTCAACTGCTGCCTTACCATTTCTATAGTATACAAACGTGAGGTACAAGTGTTAGGAAACATCACTGTTTTTGTCTCTTCCTGCTATCCAGTGATCTGTCCTTTCTTGCTGATAAGAAACCACAGAGGCGCCTTTCTGAACTGCATCTTCTTAAAAAGGAGGAAATCTTCCCCACAAACCACTGCCTTCAGAGACTTGAATACTCTCACACCATCTCTGACACAAAGTGCTCAGGACAGGAAACGTTAAGTGATGTGGGGCTGGAGAGATAGGCTGGAGCACTTGTGTAAGGCACTTGCCTTGCACAGGATCTGCAGCTTGCTAGGAGTGATTTCTGAGTACAGAGCCAGGAGCGAGCCCTGAGCGTCACCAGGTATGACCAGGATGGAAAAGGAAAGTGGAAAGCTGAGACTGAGAGATGTAAAATGAAAGAAAATAACCTCTTAAATGGACATGTCTCCACCTCCACAGCTGACTGTACATACTAGATCAATGAACAGCGAGATGCAATAAAAAACATCATGGAATGACTCACCTATAGAAGGTTCACATCTGACTGTGCCTTCCAACCAGGTTGGCTGCATGCCAGACAAGCACATTACCCTCTATTACTATCGCTCTATGCTCCCCTTTATTTCATTTATATAATAATTTTAAATACTCATCCCTGAGAATATTGAACTGATTTATGTAATGTGGCACATTCCTCAGTTAATAAAGAGACCAAAGCTGGGTCGCACATGTGTAGGGCAAGGGTTCTAACCCACTGTGTATCTCTCCAAATACATAGACCCATAGCAAGCCCAACTGCTCATAGTAGAGAGGCAATGATGACACACAGCACCGACAAATTACGGGGGGACAGCGCCCCATTCTGGAAATACCAAAAGGCTTTTTTTTCTGTATTTTTGATAGAGCCTATGACCTAATGACCAAAGTAACTGCTGAGGGCGGCAGGTGCAGTGCAGTGGGGAAGGATCTTGTGTGCATGCAGCTGATGCAGTTTCGATCCCCGACAATACATAGGGTCCCTGAGCCCACCAGAAGTGACCCCTGAGTTCAGAGCCAGGAGTATGTCCTGAGCACTGCTGAGTGTGGTCCAAAAAATAAACAAAAGAAAATTAGAACGATCTACTCTAGTTCAGCTTAATTAAAATATTTTAGGGTTGTTTGGAGATTTGTTTTATAAATTTTAGAGTTTTGAATGTTGTTAAGAATTTTCTATCATAATACCAGATGTTCTGATTCATAAATATTTTATGTCTTCAAATGTCTTTTACTATTCTCCATAGATGTGGCTGAAGCGATAGCACGGCAGGTAGGGCATCTGTCTCGCATGCAGCTGACTCGGGTTCCATTCCCAGCATCCCATATGGTGCCCTGAGCACCACCAGGAGAAATTCCTGAGTGCAGAGGAAGGAGTAACCCATGTGCATTGCCGGGTGTAACCCAAAAAGCAAAAACAAATCTTTCTACCATTTTAAATGTTTTTCACGAAGAATTTCTTGAACCAATTAGAATTATTTTATCTGAGGAAGACTGTTGAAAATGCTCTAGCTCTGCAACTCTTTTATCACTTATGTTATCATAGTTTTCCTTGGAGGTTTCAATTATTAACCAATGTAGGTCATTCACTAACAGTGAATCAAGACTTCTGTTTATAATTTTCAACGTTTATCTTCTTTCTCGCTTTATCATACTATTGAAGATACAATGGAATAAAGTGAGCTTAGGATAGTTGATATGTTCATACTTATCTTCATACTCAGGGGTTACTTTTGCTGGGTCTCAGGGGATATGTGGTACAGGGATCGGACCCAGGACAGCTGCATGCAACGCAAGTATCCTCCCACTGTGTTATTGCTGCAGGCCTTTTCCTATGCTATTTTGAATACATTGTTAATTACTTACATGCATATTTTGTACTTCATTTAATAATTGACAGAAACAAATTCTTCTTTAAATAATCCTGTCCTCGTTTCACTCATGACTGTCCCGACTTTGGAAATGTTGCACAAGCTTTGCTTCTATGTAGCTGAAAAATTACATAAATGCAAAGGGGAAAAGTGAGTTTATTCCTATTTCCATTGACAATTTTTTTCTTTCTTTGCCACATGTGATACTCAGGGGCTTCTCCTGGTGCTGTATTACTGTATTACTCCTGAATTACTCCTTGCAGTGCCCAGGGAGCCATATGGGATGCTAGAGATTGTACCCAAGCTGGCCTCGTGCAAAGCAAATATCTAGCTGCTGTACTATGGCTTCAACCTGGATGTCAAATTTCTCTATTGCGAGCAGAGTCAGAAGGTGTGAGGAAGGCCAAAACCAGAGTGAGAAGTGACGACAAGTGAATGTCATAGGGTGAGGGGGATGGGTACTGAAAATGACTTGCCTGAGCATCACACCACCAAAATGGAGCAGGGGTTGGGTTAGGCAGTGCCACAGAGATCAGAAGCTATGGACGGAAGACAGTGATTTGAGCTCAAAGAAATTTTGTGCAGGGAAACTGACAGAGGTTGTAGGTGGATGCGTAGTGTTTCAAAATGATTGACTGAGAATCAACTGGAAGTAGGCTTGAGTCAAAGGGAACATTCCGATCCTTGGAGGTATATTTAAGGGGCAGGAAGGAGAGAGACTCACACATTCAAGAAGTGTTTGTGGGTGTGTGTGTGTCTGTGTGTTTTAATTGAATCACAGTTACAAGCACCTTGGCACTGCGTCAAGGCTCACTCCTGGCAGTGCTTGGGGGACCCTGTGGGATGCTGGGGATCGAACCCAGGTCAATGGCATATATGGCCAGTGGCCTCCCCTCTGTGCCATCAAACTGGCCCCCGGCTGCTGAGACAAGCCCTTCTACCCGAATAGCTGCATTTGAATCTGAGGTCTGCTCTACTTGGGACCAACAGGTTCTCTCTCTGTGTCTCTGTGTCTCTGTTTCTCTGTCTCTGTCTCTGTCTTTCTCCTTCCTCAGAGCATCAAAAAGACCCTGTTCTAACTTTAAAAGAATGAAGCTATGTGAGGCCAGAGAGCCGGAGAGATAGTTCAGTGGGGAGGCACTTGTCTTGCAAGCAGCTGGTCCAGGTTTGATCCCCGGTAGCCTGTAGGCTCCCACCAACCCACCAGCAGTCAGCCCTGAGCACTGCCAGATATAGTCTACACACAAAATTAATAATAATTGTTTGTCTTCGGGTCACACGTAGTAATGCTCAGGGATCACCCCTGGCAGGGCTCTGGGAACCGTCTGAGATACCAGGGATGGAACCCGTGTCGACTGTGTGTGAGGCAGGAGTTTCCAGAATTATCTAGCCACTCTGAGGGCAAGAGAGGAGGATGGTGGGTGGTGACAAGCTGGGAGAAGTGGCCCCAAGGGAGCTCGCTTACATTGTCGTCCTTGGGTGTGCTCAGCTTCACTGGGGACATCTGGAAGAATGTGAGGCAGCAGCACTTGGGAATTGCCCCACACAGGCTGAGAGGGAGCCGAGAACCAGGGGCATTGGCCCACCAGCTCCATCCGTTCATCATTGCTTGATTGAAGAGTGTGTGCTGGATCGAACCTTTCCTGGAAACCACAAACACTCTGGCACACCCAGCTGCCTCCAGTTTCCAGCCTGGGATGGCAACGCCATAAGGGCCAGGGCAGGGACTGGGGAGGCAGCTCAGGAGGGGGGAGGGGGCAGATGCCTGGCACGTGTGAAGACCGAGTTTTGATCTATGGCACCGCGTGTTTCCCACATACAAGTATGGCCCTGGTGGCCCTCTAAACCCCTGAGCACTGCTTAGGAAGTTGACGCCCCGAAAAAGGTGCTGGTGGGAGGCACCCAGAGGCTGTGTTCCACTGACCCCCTGTGTCCCCCAGGTGAACCTGCGGCCGCTGGCTTCAGACAGCCCTGCCAGAAGTTCTGCTCCCAGCTGGGACCCATCTGCTTCAGCAGTTGGGTCTCGGGGGTCTGGGAGGGGGGACAGATGGGACACCCCCATGGGGACACTAATGATGCTGAGGCCTCGAGCCTCCCTAGTTATCTTCTGCAACTGCCTCACGGTCAGACAAGAGGAATCTCCTTCCTTCTTCAGCTCCCAGGAGGACCCCAAATGTCTCCCCTCTGCTCTTGGGGGCCAGAGAAGAAGTTTAGCTGGAGTTTTAGCACCCCTGCACCCCATATTAAGGACTTAGAGCTCAGAGCTGATAAAGCCCCCCAAAACCTGACTTCGCCCTGTCCCCCCAAAACTCTGCAGCTTCTGGACCTCCTTGTTGACCACTGGATTCCCTCCTGTCCGACAGAGACTGCTCATTGGCTTCCCCTGACATTTGGGGGAGCTGGCGTGTTTGGAGTCCACGAGTGTAGGAACGGAAGTCTGATTCCAGAAGGAACTGCCCCCCTGGCAGAGCTCTGTGCGCCCCCCTCAGCCCAACTCCTGTCACTTCCCCACCCCTGCCTCCTACCCCCTCCCCCAGTCATAGGGCCAGATCCAGAGGTGTGGACTGGGTGGGGTGGAGTCGGGGTTGGGGGTTGACCCGGACCCCAATGGTGCTACCTTCATTCTCCAGAAATCCATGTGCCAAGAGGAGGCTGCCTCTGGTTCATTCGACTTGCTTACACCCGCCAAGGGCTGGAGGGGAGGAGCGAGTCCAGCATCTTCTGTCCTTCTGTCCCTGCAGTGCCCTGGTGGGACTCGGGTCAGGCAATGAACTGTGTCCGGGTGTCTGTGCTGCCTGGGGCTCGCCCCACTTACTCTCTCCATGGAAGGATACCCAGTGCACAGTGCTCCAGAGCCAGCTTCCCGAGAGCGAACAGGGTGACACAGGAGAGGCTTGCCTTCCCGCATTACTATGTCGCCCACCAACTCGGTTCTAAAGGTCTCCATGTCCGACGTCCCCACAGCATAGCACCCAAAATTGCTGTGGGTGCCATCTTCCATCCTGAGAGTTTTGGGGTTCCTAGACACAGGAGAAGTCCCAAGTCTTCTGTTCTGAGTGGAGGAGGGTGGCAGACGCCAGATTCAATTCCGGCATCTCCCGATGTCTGGGGTGAAGGTAACAGCCGTCAGAGGAACTGGGGGTAGGTTAAGAAGAATTTTACTTAACTAAGGAAGTAAAGGACCTGTGCAAAGAAAACTACAAAACGCTGCTTCTTGAAATAAAAGAGGACGTGAGGAAATAGAAAAATATCCCCTGTTCATGGATCGGGAGAATTAATGTTGTCAAAATGGCAATACTACCCAAAGCACTGTACAAATTCAATGCGATCCCTATTAGGATACCTATGACATTCTTCAAAGAAATGGAGCAAACACTCCTGAAATTTATATGGAACAATAAGCCCGCACGAATACCTAAAGCAGTTCTTGGGAAAAAGAATCACTTAATCACTTAATCACTTAACTTCCCGTTAGTCGTCGATTTGCTCGAGCGGGCGCCAGTAACGTCTCCATTTGTCCCTGTCGCGTGCTAGTGTAGCCCAATGACATCTCTTCGCTCCGGGAACATGGAGGGCCTCAAACCGATCGTTCATGACCTTGACAAAGAAGTCTGACCATCTGGTAGGTGGGCGGCCACGCGGTCTCTTGACATCCCGTGGAATCCAATCAGCTCTAGTCCAACGGTCGTCTTTAAATCTCATTACGTGACCAGCCCATCTGATTTTCGACACCTTGGCAAATGAGACAGCGTCCCTGATCCTTGATCGTCGATGGATGTCAGAACTCCGGATTCGTTCTCTCATTTGAGTGAAACGTGATATTCCAAGCATAGCTCTTTCTATTCTTCTTTGGGAGACCTGAATGGCGTTCTCATCTTGTTTGCGTAGGGCCCAGGTCTCTGAGGCATATGTTAATGCAGGAAGAACAGTGGAATCAAAGAGATGTGCCCGGAGCCGGAGGTTCTTCGTCCTCTTAGCTATTTCTTCGACGTTCTTGAAGGCGTTCCAAGCCGCTCTCTTCCTCCTGCGCAGCTCGGGTGCCAGGTCATTTGTCATGTTGACCTCTCGACCTAGGTACACATAGCTGTTGCATTTGGAGATGGTCGTTCCATTGAGAGCGAATGGGGCGTCAGGAACAAGGCTATTTCTCATAAACATTGTCTTCATAAGATTCAGCTGTAGTCCTACCTTTCCACACTCACGGTCAAAGTCGGCCAGCATTTGTGCCGCTTGGCTGATGTTTGGTGTTATTAAAACAATGTCATCAGCAAAGCGGAGGTGGTGTAGTTGCCGACCATCTATCTTCACTCCCATTCCTTCCCATTCCAGTCGTCGCATGATGTTCTCGAGGGTGGCACTGAAGAGTTTCGGTGAAAGGGTATGACCCTGCCGCACCCCTCTCTTGACATCAACGATCACTTCTTTGTAGAATGGTGAGATCCCGGTAGTGAATCCACAATAGAGCTCACGGAGGATCCTGATGTATTGGGCTTGAATGCCCTGATTGGCTAGGGCTTCAATGACCGCTTCCGTCTCAACAGAATCAAAGGCCTTCTTTAAATCAATGAACGTTAAGCAGAGCGGCATCTTGAACTCCCGAGAAACCTCAATGAGTTTGGTTATCGTGTGGATATGGTCTATGGTGCTGAATCCTTTGCGGAACCCTGCTTGCTCACATGGTTGTCCTTCATCTAGTGTTCTGCCAATCCTATTCAGGATGACTCGAGTGAACAACTTGTAGATGACAGACAATAGGCAGATCGGGCGATATTTGCCAATGTCATGGATGTCTCCCTTCTTGAACAGTAGTACGGTCCTGCTGGTTTTCCATTGAGATGGAACCTTGCATTCAGACAGGTAGCGAGTGAAGAGCCGAGCCAGTGTATTGATGAGTACTGACGGCAGGTTCTTCAGGTGTTCAGGTCTGACCTTGTCTGGGCCGGGTGCTGTTTGCTTCTTTACTGACGAAATGGCGTGTCGGATTTCGGAAGGGAGAACGTTGGGAACGACATACCCATCCTGTGGAATTTGGTATGTCGGCAAGTGGACATGGCTATCGAAGAGATTTGAGTAGAAGTCATGGATAATCTTCTCCATTGCCGTTCTGGAGGATGTGATGGATCCATCAGGACGTCGGAGGGCAGTCATCTTGGTCTTATAGTTGGCGAAGGACAGGCGGGCGTTACGAATACTTTTCCCGGCTTCTGCCGCATCTACCATAACTTCTGCTCTTCTCTCTTTGAGGTCTTCCTTGATCGCATCTCTGCACTGCTTTGCGAGCTCGGACGTTAGCTTGCGGTTGCCTGAGGCATGCGCCAAACCACGCTGGCGAATTAGCTCAAGAGTTTTCGAAGATAGGCGACTTTTTGTGGCTATCTCTCTCTTGGCATTCCTCGCACATTCATGGAGGTGCTGAACCAGTCGATCGTATTCCTCGTCAATGTTGTCAACAATGGCATCTTCCCATGTTGCCACAATAGTACCAAGGAGTTCCCAGTTTGTGGTCGTTCTGGGAGTTCTCTTTTTGAGAACACCTACAAGGGTGATTAGAGGTCACCCCAAAAGCCTCTATACCTCTCGGAAAGACTGGGAAAAAGAAAATGGGAGTAATTAAGCTCCTGAATATCAAACTCTACTACAAAGCAGTAATAATTAAAACAGCATGGTACTGGAACAAAGGCAGAGCTGCAGACCTATGGAACAGGGTTGAATATACTGACACCTCCCCTCAAACATATGATCATCTAATCTTTGATAAAGGGGCAAGAAATGCGAAGTGGAGAAAGGAAAGCCTTTTTATCAAGTGGTGCTGGAAAAACTGGACGACTGTATAGGAAAAAACTGGGCTTAGATCTCTGCCTAACGCCATGTACAAAAGTAAGATCAAAATGGATTAAAGACCTCAACATCAGACCGGAATACATAAGGTACATTGAAGACAAAGTTGGCAAAACCCTCCATGATATTGAAGCTAATGGTATCTTCAAAGATGTCACGCCACTGGCCAAGCAAGTGAAAACAGAGATAGACAAATGGGACTATCTTAAACTAAGAAGCTTCTGCAACTCCAAAGAAACAGTGACCAAATACAAAGACAGTCTACAGAATGGGAAAGGATATTCTCCAAATACACATCTGACAAGGGGTTGATATCAAGGATATACAAAGTGCTGGGTGAACTCCACAAGAAGAAAACAACCAACCCCATCAAAAAGTGGGGCAATGAAATGAACAGAGACTTTCTCGAAGAAGAAATCCGAATGGCTAAAAGGCACATGAGAAAATGCTCTACATCATTAATCATCAGGTAGATGCAGATGAAAACAACAATGCGATATCATTTCATACCACAGAGACTGGCCCACATTCAAAAGAACAAAAGCAACCTGTGTTGGTGCAGATGTTGTGAGAAAGGGACTCTCCTTCACTGCTGGTGGGAATGCCGACTGGTTAAACCCTTTTGGAAAACAGTATGGACGACTCTCAAAGCATTAGAAATTGAGCTCCCATTTGACCCAGCAATACCACTCCTGGGAATATATCCCGGAGAGTCTAAAAAGTATAGTCAAAGTGACATCTGCACTTGTTTGTTCATTGCCACACTTTTTACAATAGCTAGAATATGGAAAAACCCTGAGTGCCAGAGAATACATGACTGGTTAAAGAAGCTTTGGTACAGCTACACAATGGAGTACTATGTAGCAGTTAGAAAAAATGAAGTCATGAAATTTACATACAAGTGATACTACATGGAAAATATCTTGCTAAACGAAATGAGTCAGAAAGAGAAGGGCAGACATAGAAAGATAGCATTCATCTGGATAACATAAAGTAACAAAATAAGAGACTAACACCCAAGAGCAGCTGTGATAAATACCAGGTTGTTCACTCCATGGCTCAGAAACCAGCCGCACACTGTAGGGGCAAAGGCAGCTCAGATAGAGAAGGGAACACCAAATAAAGGGTGCTGGAAAGATCCGCCCAGGATGGGAGATGCATGCTGAAAGTAGACTATAGACAGAACATGATTGCCACCCAATGTCTCGTCTGCAGATCACAACAGTCAAAAGGAGAGATAGAACAAAAGGGTGGGATGGGAGCTGGGAGGGGTGGGAGGGATACTGGGATTGGTAAGGGTGGAGAATGGGCACTGGTGGAGGGATGGGTATTTGATCATTGTATAACTGAAACCCAAGCACAACAACTTGTAAGTCTACAACTGTACCTCTTAGTGTTTCACTAATAAAAAATAAATAAAAAATAAATAAAATAAAATAAAATAAAAAGAAGAATTTTAATTCACACAGGAATAATAGGCTAAGACCGGGCAATCTCCTTCTCTGAAAATTCTCAACACATCACTTCTGCCCAGGAATTTATTTATTTACTTATTTATGTTTAGCTTTTCAGGACACACCCAGTGAGGCTCAGGGGTTACTTCAGGCTCTGCACTCAGGAATTACTCCTGGCGGTGCTTGGGAGACCATCTGGGATGTCCGGGATTGGACCCAGGTTAGCTGAGTGCAAGACAAACACCCTAACCGCTCTGGATCCGAGGATTTTTTGGGGGAGGCGGGCTGCTTGGTGTGGGTCCATAAGGATCTGGGGACCATTGAATACCTGGGATTGAACCTAGTCAGCTATAAGCAGGGTGAGATTATTTTGTCTTTTTTCTGTTCGCTTTGACAAGAAAAGTTCTGAGCCCACTTTCCTCTATCTGTGACTCGCTCTTTGGAAAGGTTTCCAGTTAGAATCAACCCCACGTGCCATCACCCCACGTTCTGAGGGTGCCCCAACCCTCTCCTACCAAAGAGATACAGGGATACACCAAGTTACAGCTCAGAAACCCCCAAGTTGGGGTGAGGGAATCCTCCAATAAGGGACTGGTGCTGTTTTGGTTGTATTTGGTTTGTTCATGATTTGGGGGCCACAAACTCAGCAACACGCAGAGGTTCTCCTGGCTCTGCACTCAGGAATGACTCCGGCATGATGGTGGGGCTATAAGGAGAGCCAGAGCAAGAACCAGGGGCCTGTGACCGCAAGGCCAGAGCACTAACTGCTGTTCTCCCAGTGCAGCAACCCAAGCGGCTTGCTTGATCCTTAATGACCCTATACCTAACTTTGAAGCCAAGAAAAGGGCCTGAAAGCTTAAGTGTGGGACAGTCCGGCCGCAGTAGTTGCGTGGAAACGCCACGAGATGGCGCTCTGGGCGTTTCTGTCCCTCCCTAGGCCCTTTTCTCTGTAAGAATTTTCCACCCTTGGGTTTGCTCCGGTGTTAAGGATGGGGTCATTAAGGATCAAGCAAGCCGCTTCCACAGGTGCAATGGTAGGAGAGCTGTGCGAGTGCTTTCTTTCACCTGAGTAACCTGGGTTCTACTCCTGCCTTCAGATCTTTGTTGGGTGCTTAGCTGAATCTCCGCGGGGGGTCGAGTGGGTTGCCCTAGCTTTATCTCTGGACCTCGAGGGGTGCAAAGGATTAAACCTGACTTGGAAGGAGCAAGGCAAGGTTATTTTCTTATATTTTTTGTTCTCTTCGCTCTGAGCAAGAAAAGTTCTGAACCTACCTCGTGATGTCTGTGATCTGGCACTTTGAATGTTTCCTGTTATGAGCAACCCAAACAACCCAAACCCAAATTTGGCAACCCAAATTTTCTAAGAGTGGAAAATTCTTAATGAAAAGGGCCTGGGAAAGGACAGAAACTCTCCACACCGCCATCTCGTGGCCTTTCGGTGAAACTGCCACGGCCCGACTTTCCCATGCTGAAGATTTCCAGCCCTTTCCTTTGCTTCAATGTTAAGTATGGGGTCATTGAGGATCAAACACTCAGCCTAGTGCGGTGGATCGAAAACTGAGCTGGGCGGGCACTTGCCTTGTACGGGGCGATCCAGGCTCTATCCCTGCACCCCATACGTTCCCCAGAGCACCATAGGGAGTGATTCCTGAGTGCAGGGGCAGGGTGAGCCCCCAAAATCGCCGGGTGTGGTTCCCCAAACACAAACAAACAAAAGCCTTTCACGGAGGATTTCTTCACGCAAAACTTGGAGATGCCGAGCTGAGTCTTGCTTCCACCACCTTCGACCAGAGAAGACCGCGGAGTTGTGGGGATGCCCGGGATGCCCGTTATCGAAAGGGGCGTAGAGGGACAGTCGTGCCACGCTGCTTGGTTAAATCCCGACACCCGGGTAGCCCCATGCAAGGCAAGCGCCCTCAATGCTTGGTACCGCTGCACGACCGAGGCGGACTGCTGGATCCTAGTGACCCGCAGGGTAACATGGAAGAGAACCCAAGGGCTGCAAATCTTTAGGCAAAGTCGGGCCGCAGCTCTTCCGCCAATGCACCGCCAGAGGACGCCGTGGGGACGTCTCCGTCCCTCCCCTGGGAGAACGAAAAATGCAAGACAATAACCTTGCCTTACTCTTTCCAGGCAAGGTTCAATATTCTGCACCCCTTGAGGTCCAGAGACAAAGCTAGGCAACCCACTTGACCCCCAAAGTGATTCAGCTAAGCACCCTACAAAGATCTGAAGGCTGGAATCGAACCCAATTTAGTCAAGTGAAAGAAAGCACTCGCATGCTCTCCTACCACTGCACCTGTGGAAGCGACTTGTTTGATCCTTAACGACCCTGTACTTAACATTGAAGCAAACCCAAGGGTGAAAAATCTTAGAAAAAGTTGCCTGGGGAGGGACGGAAACGCCCAGAGCGCCATCTCGTGGCGTTTCGACGCAACTACCGCGACCCGGCTTTCCCACGCTTAAGTCCAGCCCTTTTCTTGGCTTCAAAGTTAGGTCATTAAGGGTCATTAAGGATCAAGCAAGCAGCTTGGGTCTCTGCAGCGGGAGCAGAGTGGTTAGTGCTCTGGGCTTGCAATCGCGGGCCCTGGTTCTTTCTCTGGCTCTCCATATAGTCCCACCATCATGCCGGAGTCATTCCTGAGTGCAGAGCCAGGAGAACCTCTGCGCGTTGCTGGATTTGTGGCTCCCAAACCATGAACAAACCAAACAAAACCATAACAGCCTCAGTCCTTTGAATGCGGGTTTTCTCACCCCAACTTGGTGGGTTCTGAGCTGTATCTTGCTGTATCCCTGACCCCTTTTCTTTGTAGAAGAGGGTTGGGGCATCCTCAGAACGCGGGTTGATGGCACGTGGGGTTGACTGGAGACCTTTCCAAAGAGCTGGGCCACAGACAGAGCAAAGGGGGCTCAGCGCTTTTCTTGTTCAAACGGAACAGAACAAAGACAAAATAATCTCACCCTGCTTGTAGCTGACCAGGTTCAATCCCAGATACTCAATGGTCCTCAGAACCCTGCGGGCCCATGCAAAAGCAGCCCCCTCCAAAAAATTCCTTGTATCCAGAGCGATAGCACAGCGGGTAGGGCATTTGTCTTGCACGCAGCCGACCCGGTTTCCATTTTGGGATGACAGAAAAAGACATTTGAAAACATAAAATATTTATGAATCAGAACATCTGGTATTGTGATAAAAAATTCTTACTACATTAAAAACTCTAAAATTTATAAAACAAATCCCCAAAACAACCCTAAAATCATTTAACTTAGCTGAACTAGATAGGATAGTTCTAATTTTCTTTTGTTAATTTTTTTACCAGACTGAGCAGTACTCAGGTCTTACTCCTGGCTCTGCTCTCAGGTATCATTCCTGGTGTGGTCAGGGACCCTCTGGGCTGTCATGAATGGAACCTGCATCTGCTGCATCCACTTTAAGAGCCCTCCCCACTGCACTGGGGCTGCAGCCCCAACAGTTCTAATACTTGGGTTATTAGATCAAAGGATCTAAGAAAAATACATCAAAAAGGGCATTTGGGAGTAAAGTTAAAAATCAATGACAAATGCATAAAGAGATGGGGAAGAGAAATAACAGAAAAGTGAACTCAGAAAACAAAGTTTAATCAGAGTGGAAATGTGAACAGTGTTGCGGTGTCAGTGAATGAGTGAGGCTGATGTTAACATTCTAAGTAACTTGTTGTATGTGTTACTATAAGAACTAGTTATGCCACCAAAATTTTTTAAAAATACGTTTAAATGAAAATGCAGAATAAGAGCAATAAAAGGGGCCAGATTCCTAGACTAATGGATTGGGAGCTTGCCTTGCTCGAGGTGGGTTTGGGAGTAATCGCTGGCATCGTAAAGGGTCCCGAGCCTCCACCAGGAGTGATTCCTGAGCACAGAATCAGGAGTAAGTCCCGAGCACTGCTAGTGGGGCCCCCAAACAACCAAAGTTAAATAAAAGGGAAAGTACAGTAGAATAAAAAATTGTAACAATATATGGTTAAAACTGCAGAGAAGAAAACCATAAATTGATGGGGTTAGAGTGATAGTGGGTAGGGTGCTTGCCATTGACACCGTCAACCTGGGTGCCATCCCAGTATTCCTTGAGCACGACTGAGTAATTCCTGCTTGCTTTGCACGCAGCTGAGTACCTATCATCCCAGAGGGTCCCCCAAGCACCACCAGGAGTAATTCCTGCATGCAGTGTCAGGAGTGCATCACTTAGTGTGACTCAAAAGCAAAAAACAAACCTAAGAAGAAAAAAAACATATTATTATGACTATAAAGGAATGTGAGTATAAGGAACTCAGGTGTGCTCAGTATTAGAAAGTGTGTCCCACAAATATGGGATCAGGAAAATTAAATTCTTTTTCTTTTTTTTTTTGTCATTTTGGGTCATACCTAGTGATGCTCGGGATATTCCTGGCTCTGCATTCAGAAAATACTCCTGACAGTGCTCGGAGGAACCTATGGATCTTGGATCCTGGTCAGCCACGTCCAAGGCAAACTCCTTACCCCCTGCTCTATCTTTTCAGCCCCAGGGAAAGAAAATTTTTCCAAAGAAAACTCCCTGTCTCTTCCTTCCAGCAGTAGCAGAGACAGGGGTTATAGACTGAGTCTGACGCTGGCGAAGTTGACGGGACCCTCTGCCAGCTGCGGGTGAATGCCTGTGTATTAATCCAGGGCCATGAAAACACACCCGTGACTTGGTCCCTGCAGACTCTGTCACTTTGAGCTCAGGAAACTTTCTGATGTGCCCAAGGACTCACAAATTACTGTCTTTGTGTGACTCTAATCTTCATTTTGATCAAGTTTGTGGCTT
This sequence comes from Sorex fumeus, assembly GCF_029834395.1. Classification (NCBI taxonomy): domain Eukaryota; kingdom Metazoa; phylum Chordata; class Mammalia; order Eulipotyphla; family Soricidae; genus Sorex; species Sorex fumeus. The sequence goes on from NW_026606076.1 coordinate 7,407,575, forward strand.
TTTTGCTATGTGGGTCCCAGCTGGGATGGAGTGGGGATCCCTGAGTTAATGATGGTTGGATGGATCACTCTGGATGAGACATGTGTGCGGAAAGTCAATAAAGGACCAAACATGATATCCCATCGGTATGTATATTGCAAAATCATAATGCCCAAAAGTAGAGAAAGATTATGGGGAAAATTGCCAAAGAAGCAGTGGGAGGGGTGTGTGGGTGCGGATACTGGGGACACTGGTGGTGGAAAATGTTCACAGTTGGAGGGATGGGAATTCTATCATTGTAGGACTGAAATTCAAACATGAAAGTTTTGTGACTGTAACTCACGGTAATCCAATTAAAAAGGAATTATCATTTATAATCCTTTTCTTAACCCACTGGATATTTGGTTGTTCCCACAATAAATCCTGAGAGAAAAGCGATTACTCTCCGAAAGGCTGTCAGAGCTATTTGATCAGAGAAATGAGAACTTTTGATACCTCTGCGAGTAGTCAATTATCCCCAAGTTTGTATCCTGTTCTGCTCCTGCAGACCTCTGTGTACTCAGGATGATGTCATGGGAAAGTTTCTGAAGTGAACACCTGAGGGGAATGTCATTAAAAACTTTTCTAAATTGATCCATTTGCAATTCAGACAGTAATTTGTGAGTCCATGGGCACATCAGAAAGTTTCCTGAGCTCAAAGTGACAGGGTGTCTGGGGACAAGTCACTGGTGTGTTTTTATAGCCCTGGATTAATACACAGGCATTCACCTGCAGCCTGGCAGAGGGTCCCGTCAACTTTGCCAGCATCAGACTCAGTAAGTACCTCCTGTCTCTGCTCCTACTTGAGGGAAGAGACAGGGATTTTTCTTTAGAAAAATGTTCTGTTCCTATGGCTGGAGCAGGGGTTCGGAAGGTTCCCTTGCTCCCAGCTGACCCTCGTTCCAACATCCCCAGCATTCCATAAGGTCCCCTGAGCACCGCCGGGAATGTTTCCTGAATGCAGAGAAGGTAGATACCTGAGCATCACCATGTGTGTGAGTTCACAAACTGCTACTGTGATGTGTTTGTGTTCCGTGGACCAGAGCTGCCTCCCTGCCTCCCCAAAGCTCCCCAGCACAGAGACAGAGAGATGGGGAGATGGAGGACCACAGTCTGAGGGTGAAAATGGCCCTTTTAATGCAGAGTTGCTAGCATTCTTATAGAACACCTGATGGGGGATTGAGGTAAGGACATAGGTGTGATTGCTCATTTACATAAATAAACACTGGCAGAGGAAATTCTCTTGGTAGCTCAACTCAAAAAGACACTCTGTCTCCCAGGGACATCTACTTTGCTCTTATCTTTCCCTCTAGTTGTATAAGTTATCAATTCTTGCAATTGTTTGGATGAACACAGCAGGAGACAAAGATCCCAACACTTAGTTCTCTGGGCTCTGAGAGCAAGCAAGGCTTTTACCGTAAATCCCAGACTAAGTCCTCAGGCCAGTTCAGCTTGTCCTTCCCCATGAGGATCCTGTCTCTTAGCTTGTAACAACTTGCATCAGGACCATGCATTTATGCCTTTTAGATGGCCCAGTTCGATACCGGGTGGCTTTGCCATTCACCACGGGTCTATCCCAGTCCCACGGCAGGACCTCCCTTTTGGGGTGTTAGGAACTACAGAAAATGAAGCCTGAATCAGGTAATTAGGACCAAGTAATTATGCCCTGGAGCAGATATATCTCAGAGTCAGTCAACTCCCAAATATTAGAAGCATAGCATTAACGGTCTTTCTGTGTTTAACCAAAGAACTTTGCTCTATAGGGGAGATAGAAAAGCAGGCAGAAATCTACAGCACTTCAGACACAAAGCAGTACAAATACAAAGTTCAGAATTACTGAAAGTTTTGACTTATATGTAATCAAGACTGATTTGGGGCCTGGTGACAAGGAGAGGTAAATTATAAGGGAAAAATTAAGGATAATCTTTAACCAAATTAGAGTTGCCAGCAAGGGCATGTTAAGCTTCTCTGGCGGTTTCTTCCTCCCAGAAAAGGGGGCAATTCACTGATGAAGCCTAAAGCACTTAGGGTTAATATCCAACACAAAGGAAAAGTTGAAGATACACTTTGATAAATTAGGGATGTTAGCAAGGGCATGGGAAGTTTCTCTGGGAGGGGGAAAGGTGTAGGATAGCATTGGTTTGTCCTTTCTGCCTTGCCTCTGGGCCCTAGAGTTTTTGGGTTGCTCCCATCACAGTGCTCCCATTCCCTTGTGTTTATTTGTAACTTCTTTTTTTGTGCTCTGTTACCTTGTAAATATTGTGTTTCTCTTCTCCTTAAGTCCTTTGCATAGTTAATTCAGAGCAATGTCCTTTTTGTATGGGCACAAGAAGACAGTAAATGCTATATTTGTAATGTGGGAGTTAATTGACTCTCAATGATATTTACCACCTGGGCATGTGTTCTCTCAACCTAAGCCTCAGTTGAACTTTTGACCTAGCACCCCCCAAAGCAGGGTCCCCAGGAGAGACTGGATGGACCCAGGGCAAGCAGTGAGCTATGTGCTTGCTACCTTGGCACCAAAATGGGCCTGGCCAAAGTGCCACAATACTTAGCTATAAGTTAAGAGCTCGGACATGGACAAATGCTGTCATGATCCAAAAAGCAATAACTAGATTTAGACCCTGCTAGGGTTAGGAATGATTAATCTGGCCTGAGCACTGTAGTCTGAGTCTGGCAAGATGTTCCCAGGAGAGCTGCCCTACAAGCCTCAGTGCATCTCTTACTGTGTCCATACAAAAATACCTAATATGAAGATGTTCATTAAGATGTAAATTAAGGAGAAGAGGAATAGCCCTAGGTGGTGTTTCAGCCCTTGGGCCTGATGGGCAGTCAGGAATCAACCGGCATGGCCCTTGTTTCCTCCTTCGTCTCATGGCCACCCGGCTGGGGGAGTGGACTGAGACCCCCTGGAACTCGGCAGTGAGAGGGAGAGCCGCCGGGGCCTTCCCTGGCCACCCTCAAAGACTGCACAGAAAGGGTCAGATCCCCAGTGAAGCCTAAGACACTAACGGTTGATATCCAGCAAGTGTGCCCAAAAAGTTAAAGAAAAAATAAATGGAGAATTTGTTATTCCTGATGCTGATTTTCTGGGAAACGCTTTCTTTTTTTTTTCCTTTTGTTTTAAATTTTTATTACTGAAACACCATGAAGTACAGTTGTAGACTTACAAATTTTTGTGCTTGGGTTTCAGTTATACAATGATCAAGTACCCATCCTTCCACCAGCGCCCATCCTCCACCACCACCAGTCCCAGTATCCCTCCCACCCCCCATGCCCCCATCCCACCCTACCACTGTGTCGGGGCATTCCCCTCCGTTACCTCTCTCCTTTTGAGTGCTGTGGTTTGCAAAAGGGGCATTGTGTGGCAGTTATGTTCGGTCTATAGTCTACTCTCATCATGCATCTCCCATCCTGGGAGGAACCTCCCAACACCCTTTATTTTGTGCTCCCTTTTCTGGAAAATACATTGTAATGCTAAGCTCACCAGAGTTCCTATACTCACATTCCTTTATACTATGATGTTCTGGGTTTTTTTTCTTCTATATTTTGTTTTTTGCTTTTGAGTCACACCAAGCAATGCTGAGGGGTTACTCCTTCCTCTGCATGCAGGAATTACTCCTGGCGGCGCTTGGGGGATCCTATGGGATGGTAACTGGTCAGCTGCATGCAAAGCAAGGAAAAATTACTGTGGTTGTGCTCAGGGGATACTGGGGATGGAATCCTGGTTGGCTGCGTGAAACACAAGCGCCATCAAATTATGATTTTTTTCCTGCAGTTTCAACCATATACATTGTTATGCTTTGTATTCTTCTGTACTTTCCCTTTTATTTAACTTCGGTTGTTTGGGGGCCACACCAGCGGTGCTTAGGACTTACTCCTGGCTCTGTACTCAGGGATCACTCCGGGTGGGTTCTGGGGACCCTTTACGATGCCGTGAATTAATCCCAAACCCACCACGAGCAAGGCAAGTGCCCTATGCACTGGGTTATCTCTCTGACCCCTTTTGTTGCTCTTAATCTGCGTTTTCATTTCAAAGTATTTTTGAAAACTTTATGGTGGCCAAAACTAGTCCTATTAGTAACACATATACCAATTTACTAAGAATATTTGAATCCTCATTCATCACTTTTACAGCAATTCTGTTCACCTTTCCACTCTGATTAAACATTGTTTTCTGAGTTCACTCTTCTGTTCTTTCTCTTCCACCCACCTTTTCATGTATTTCTCATTAACATTTAACTATTCTCTCATGTGTGTGGCCCCCAAACAACCAAAGTTATGTATTTTCCTTAGATCCTATGATCTAATAAACAAGTCATTAGGATTATTGGGGTCGTCAGCCACAGTGCAGCAGGGAGGGTTCGTGCCATGCATGCGGCTGACACAGGTTCAATCCCTGACAGCTCATAGAGTCCCTGATCCCACCAGCCCTCTGAGCACAGAGCCAGGAGTAAGCCCTGAGTACTGCTGAGTGTGGTTCAAAGACCGAACAAAAGAAAATTAGAAATATCCTATCTACTTCAGCTTAATTAAGTGATTTTAGGGTTCTTTGGGGATTTTTTTCATATATTTTAGAGTTTTTCATTTTGGTAAGAAGTTTCTATCACAATACTCTGATTCATAAATATTTTATGCATTCAGATGTCTTTTTCTGTCATCCAACAAAATGTTTCTACGAGTTTAAAAAGTTTTGACGAATAATTTCTTGCACCAATTGCTATTGCTTTATAGTAGTTTTTATGCTGCTAATCCTTTAACTTTTACCTATTGTATTAATTGGGCTGTCATAAGGATATTTTTGTTTGAAGGTTTTGATACTAACCAATGCAGATCATTAATACTGAATGAAGAAATCTAACAATTTATCATTATCAATATTAAGCTTATTTATTTCTTTGTCATATTATTGAAGATATCATGGAATAAATTGAGCTGTGATTGTTGATATTAATACTTAGCGCTGTAGCACTGTCCTCCCGTTGTCCATCGATTTGCTTGAGTGGGCACCAGTAACATTTCCATTCTGAAACTTGTTACTGTTTTTGGCATATCAAAAGCACCTGGGGAGCTTGTCAGGCTCTGCTGTGTGGGTGGGATACTCTTGGTAGCTTGCCGGGCTCTCCGAGAGGGATGGAGGAATCGAACTCAGGTCGGCCTACGTGCAAGTCACACGCCCTACCCTCTGTGCTATCACTCCAGCCCATTGCTGATTCACATCATCTTGTTATTCGTCGATTGCCTCGAGCAGGCCCCAGTAACGTCTCTTTCATCCTAGCCCTGAGATTATATTCAAGGCTATTTAGGAGAATGAGACCCATCATTGTTACCGGTATTTGGCATATTTGGTACGCCACGGGGAGTTTGCCAGACTCTGCCCTGTGGGCAGTCTACATTCGATAGCCTGCAAGTTTGTCCAAAGTAGTAATGAGACGATAAGATGTCATAAAAAAAGTTTTGATAAGATGTCGCGTGGCCTCGAATGCGGACGCGTGTTTCCGGGATCTGGATTTTATAGTCTCTGAGTCTTGGCCGCTGATGGGATTACACGGCGCCAGGGGGCCAGGTGGTGGGTGTGACCCCCGCCTACTGGAATTTGGAGGATCTGGGTGGAAGATGCTCGACTCCAATTCGAGTAGGCTTGGAGGTCTCGGCCCTGGAACCTGCGTGGCTTTGTCCCTCTGCCAGTACCTTCATGTGTGCGGAGAGTGGTCTCAGCATGGTGGTGGCTGGTCCTGGAGGTCTTCGGCTGCCGGAGCCCTGGTCGGGGCGGGGAGGAAAGCTCAACCCGCTCCCCTCCAAGGGGCTCCGGGAAGGAACACCCAGGCGCGGGGGCAGAAGACTGCACTGTTCTCATCCAAGACGAGAACAGTGCTGATTCACACAGGATTTATTTCCGTGGACTCTGACTTTCTATCTGGAGGTTTTAGTGCCCACGCACACCCCCCACGGAGCTAAGAAATTTATCCCAGTACCAAGAAGAACTGGCCACATGCAAGGCAAGTGCCCTACATGCAGTGCTCTCTCTGGCCCCTCTAGTTGGATTTTTAACCCTTTCTTTTTTATTGGGCCTTCTGCAACAAGCCATCTGCTCTGGCGCCTGGAGCTAACTGAGAAGCCATCAAGCTTGTCCCTTTACCCACTCTCAGCACACATCTCCCACCCACAGTGATCCCTTCCAGACCTCATTGTCATAGTGATCCCTTCTCTAACCAACTTCCCTCTCCCCAGCCCAGAGACAGGCTTCCAATCAGCAACTATCCTCCTGGCCCTTGGATCTACTGTCATTGCCTTTAGACTTATACCATGTTTTTATATCCCACAAGAGTGCAGTCATTCTGTCCCTGTCCTTTTGAATATTTCACTCAGCATGATACACTCCATATCCACGTATTTAGAAGCAATTTCAGAACTTCATTTTTCTAACAGCTGTATGGTGTGTGGACCAAAGAAGGCTCCAACACAAAGTTGTTTGCTTTGTTTTTCCGAAGTGTTTTTCCCCAGAATTGTATCTCTCGTGTTCATTTTCGGGGCCACACCAGACAATGCTCTAGCCTTCCTCCTGGCTCTGCATACAGAAATAACTCCTGGCAGTGCTTGGGGCACTAATTGGGATGTAAGGGACAGAACCCACGTTGGCCGCTTACAAGGAAATGCCCTACCCCATGAAAGTTTCTTGAGAAGTTGTGACTCATCGTCGAGAAGTCCATGAAGATAATGTCCAGGATAGATATACTGAGACCTTAACCAAAAAACCTATGAATTCATGGGCACGGCAGGACACTTTGGTAATAATACTAAGTTGTGGGAAATTGACTCCCTAACAGAAACCTCAATGTCGGGGTAGTCCCCTAAGGAAAACAAGTTTAGACCAGAGGGAAGCAGACAGCCATTCCTGGCCAGAATACAATAGCAAATCGTCACAGAATCTAACCTTTAAGGCTGTCACTGATTGTCTATGTGAAATGTAGAGTCTCTGTCTTCATGCATCTGTTAATTGTGCCGTGTCTACTCACCGTGCTGAACGTGTTTGTCTGCTTCAACTGCGGCTCAGATGACAGGAACCAGGAATCTGGAACGATATGGATGAACAAAAGGCCCCTCTTTACACTACCTGTTTGGGTGACCCTAAAGCTTGGGCACTCCTGATGTATTTGTCGCATTTGAGTGACCAGTCTCACTTGTCAGGGCTCTCAAATCAAACCATTTTGGGGCACTGGAGGGAATGAGAGAAATGATTCAGAAGAGAAATTGACAGAATCAGATAGTCTGTGATACTCTAAGACAGGCTCTGCCGAGAGGCCAGAATGATTTCATGTCAAATGGGCATCCAATACTATGATTCAAACTACTTGAAGGGGGCCAGATTGAAGGTACTTTGGTTAGGGCATTTACCGTGCATGTGATGGGAAAGGGTTTGATCCCCAATACGCCATTCGGTGCCCTGAGCACTTCCAGAGCTCATTCCTCAGTGCAGAGCCAGAAGTCATCTTAAGGATCGCCCGATGAGACCCAAAAACCCAAAGAAGAAAAATAAAACGTGAATGATTTTCAATTTCATAGACATATTATGTAAATGTATTAAAGGTGTCAAGTTGAATAGAATCCATTTAAGTTGTATAAGAATAAATATATCTCTATGACATGAAATATACAACTGATTTAAAAATTTTTCAAAAAAATACCAAATTTACTTCACTGAAAATAGTCAACTGGAATAATTTTACAAAAATAGAAAGAAAGGGCAAGAGACATAGTACAGTGTGGAGAGGGCTTGACATTTAATCCCAGGCATCCCATACTGTCCTCCAAGCATGCCAGGAATGATTCCTAAATTCCAAGCTAGGAGTAACTGACAGCCGTTGCTGGCTAGACCCGAAAATCAAAACCAAAATACATGGAAGCAATAACTATTCCTCAGTGATGTCAATAACCCTCTTTAAATTCTTTTTGGAATAATGCTTCATATTTTGAAAAATGACAGCATTTTTCACGTTTTACTGAGCAAGAATATCTTAGACATATTGATGCCAGTGTGTCATGACATTTCCCTCAGGTTCACCAACAAATCTGTTATTTATACCCTCTGCAGGTCTTTACCGAACGAACAAGGAATTGATGGACACAATAGTTCTACAGGAAACGGTTTGGGGAGTATTATTTTTTTTCCAATTCGTGATTGGTTTTATTGGAAATTCACTGCTGCTCATGCTGTATGTCAACAGACTTCTGCAAAGAAAGAAGCCAATAGATTGGATATTTACCCACTTAACACTTGCGAACATGATGACAGTTTTTTTCTCAGGGGTTCCAGAATTAATATTTTTCTTTAGAATAAGAAATTTTTTAAATGACACTGGTTGTCAGGCAGTTTTGTTCCTGCACAGAGTGGGCCGGGGTCTTTCCCAATGTACCACCTCTTTCCTCAGTGTGTTCCAAGCCATCGTGATCACCAACAACCACATTCAGTGGGCATGGCTCAAATCAAACATCTACACGTGCATTTCTTCTGCCTTCCTCTGTTTCTGGGTACTCAACATGCTGATCTATAGCCGGGTCATCACTGGAGTGAAGGCCCCTTTCAACACTACTGGAATTGATGGAGTTATTAGCCTAAAATACTGTATGGCACTGAAGGCCCATGTCTCAGAGGCTCTGGAAGCATCTCTATTTCACGGAGGAATGATTTTTAGTGATTTCCTGTGTGTGCTCCTCATGATCTGGACAAGCGTGCACATGGTAAAGTTCCTCTTGGATCATCGCAAGAATGTCCAGCACATCCATAGGCACAGTCTCTGCCCACAATCCTCTCTGGAGATCAAGGCCACCCACACCATCCTGGTCCAAGTCAGCTGTTTTGTCTTTTTTTACTGGATCAACTCCTGTATTACCGTTTATGTATCATTCAATCATGAGGTACAAGGGTTAGAAAACATCGCTGTTTTTGTCTCTTCCTGCTATCCAATGGTCTGTCCTTTTTTGCTGCTTAAAAATCATAGAGGCCCCTTTCTGATCTGCACCTTTGTAAAGATGAGGAAATCTCCACAAACCACTGCCATCTGAGCTGAATGAACTCTCACAGCATCTTTGACACAAAGTGCTCAGGATAGAAAAATCCCACTGCAAAGTTCCGTTTTGTGAGGCTGGAGAGATAGCGCAGTGGGTAGGGCACTTGCCTTGCATATGATCTGCACATGTGCAGGGCCAGGAGTTATTTCTGAGTTCTGAGCCAGGAATGGGTCCTGAGCATCAGCAGGTGTGACCAGGAGAAAAATGGAGGGTGTGTAAAGATATTTTGTTGTAGAAAAAAAAATAATATCTTATTCGGACGACATATCCAAGTCCACAGCTTACCGTACAGACTGAGATAAATGAACTGTGAGTTAAATAAAACACATTGTAGAAAGTTGCACCTGTAAGTGAAATGTTATTTCCATTATTTCTTGGAAAACGAGAATGGGAAGCTCATCTGGCTATGCTTGGGTCTCCAACCGGGGTTGGCTGCTGTCAAGACAAGCACATTACCCTCGATACTATTGCTCTATGCCTCCTTTATTTCATTTATAATATGATTTCAAATATTCACCTTTGAGAGTACTGAAGTGGCTCTGTGGAAACAATGGACGTACTGTGACCCATTCCTCAGGTAATGGGGTGCTGGAGATCAAAGCTGGTTACCCACATGCAAGGCAAGTGTTCTATCCCACTGTGTATCTCTCCAACCCTGGAAAAGTCCTCCGATAGAATGATAGTGCAGTAGGGTTTGGGCTTCAGCAATAGTACAGCTGGTAAGGTAGTTTCCTTGCACAAGCTGACCCTGGTTCAACTCTGGCATCCCATGGGGTCTCCCAAGCAATTCCAGGAACAACTTCTGAGTGCAGAGCCAGGAGGAACCCCTGAGAACCTCCAGGTGTGACTTCAAAAGTCAATAAATAGATAAAAGGTTTAAAACAAAAGTGAGATAGTGACAACAAAGCAATGGAGACATTATTCACTGAGTTCCAAATAATTTTACTGAACGCATAAAACAGGAGTTTATGGAAATCTATTAAAGAGCTCAAATGAAGGTAAGAATCAATTTGTCAGCAGTATAATAAATGTCTCACTCAGGACAAAAGGAAAAGGAAAGAGAGAGCAAGAAGGAAAGTGCCTGGGGTTTGGGACTGGGGGACGGGGCATGGTGGTAGGGAAACAGAAGATCTTCATGGTGGGAAATGTACACTGGAGGAGGAATGGGTGCTCAATCATTGTACGACTGAACCCCAATTATGAACAGCCTTGGAATGATCTTTCTCATGGATATCCAATTTAAAGAAAAACATTTTTAAGTGATGTGGAGTTCACCATTCTTCAAGGAAGTGATCATCGACGTAAAGGGAGAGGTTCGCAGGGGCAATACCAGTTCACCGAAACTCTTCAGTGCCACCCTGGAGAACGTCATTTGACGACTGGAATTGGAAGAAATGGGATGAAGATAGACGGTTGGCAACTACACCACCTCTGCTTCGTTGATGACATCGTTCTAATAACACCAAACATTAGCCAAGATCCTTAAACGTTATTATCAATGTTCAGTTTTTAAAAATTTTCTCAGAGAGATAGGGCACTTTTCTTTATAATATATTTAGTAGCACAACAGTAGGGCATTTGCCCCTGGCAAGCTATCGAGAGTGTCTTACCCGCATGGCAGAGCATGGCAAGCTACCCATGACATATTCAGTATGCCAAACACAGTAACAACAAGTCTCACAATGGAGATGTTACTGGGCCTGCTTGAACAAATCGATGAACAATGGGAGGACAGAGCATTGATATATATATGTATATATGTGTATTAAAATTTTAATACACATATATATTAATGGAACACACATTAATCATATATTATATATATTAATATATATATTAATGGAATACACATTAATTTTAATGGAATCTCTAAACCATATATATGTGTATATATATATATGGTTTAGAGATTCCATTAAAATTCAGGCTGATTTTTTTAATCCTCAAGAATTTTCATTTTTGCCAGGAGTGATCCTTGAGTGCAGAGCCAGGACTAAACCCTGAGTACTGCTGAGTGTGGTTCAAAAATAAAAATAAATGAAAGAAAATTCGAACTATCTTATCTGGTTATGCTCAGTTAAATGATTTTAGGTGATAGCACAGCGGGTAGGGCGTTCGCCTTACAAGCGGCCAACATGGCCGACCCGAGTTCGATTCCTCCGCCCCTCTTGGAGAGCCCGGCAAGCTACCGAGAGTATTCGATATGCCAGACACAGTAACAACAAAGTCTCCAATGGAGACGTTACTGGGCCCGCTCGAGCAAATCGACGATCAACGGGAGGGCCTTTACCTTTACCTTTACCTTGGGGATGTGCCTTATAAATTTTAGAGTTTTTAATTTTGGTGAGAATTTTCTATTATAATACCAGATGTTCTGATTCATGAAGATTTTATGTATTCATGTGTCTTTTCTATCATCCAAAAACATCTTTCTATGAGTTTAAAAAGTTTTGACCAAGAATTTCTTAGACCAATTGGAATGATTTTATAGGAGTAATAGTATTGAAAATCCTTTAACTTTGCAACGATTTTGTGGATTGTGTCATCATGATAGTTTTCTTTTGGAGGTTCCAATTAGTAACTAATTTGAATCATTCATTAATAGTGGATCTCTAACAATTTATAATTTTCAACATTTATCTTCTTTATTTCTTTATCATACTCTTGAGGATACAATTGAATAAATTGAGTTTTCAAAGACAAGTTGAATGCATGACCAAGAACAGGTCTGTACACTGTTCACAATAACCAGAAGCGAGAAACAACTCGAGTGGCCAAACAAACAACTGGATAAAGAAACTTTGGTACATTCACAAAATGGAATACTATGCAGCTGTTAGGAAAGATGAAATTATGACATTTCCTCATAAGTGGATGGTCATAAGAGCATCATGTTAAGTGAAATGATTCAGAATGCGAGGGACAGACATAGAATGACTACATTCATTTGTGGACTATAAAATAACATATTATGAGGTTGATACCCAAGGACAGTAGAGGCAAGGGCCAGGAAAATTGCTCCAGTTGGAAACCTTTCTTATGAACTGGAGGAGAATTTGATGGGATACAGTGGGGATTCCTGATTTCATAATAATTGGAGGGATCACCCAGGATGAGACAGGTGTGCTGAAAGTCGATAAAGGACCAAACGTGAGAGCCCCTCAGTATCTATATTGCAAAATCATAATGCCCCATAGTAGAGAAACATTATGGGGAAAATTGCCACAGAAGCAGTGGGAAGGGAGGGTGGGTGGGGATACTCGGGACATTGATGGTGGAAAATGTGCACTGGTGGAGAGATGGGAGTTCTATCATTGAAGGACTGGAACTTAAACATGAAAGTTTTGTAACTGTGTCTCATGGTGATTCAATAAAAAAGAATTATCATTTATAATCCTTCTTTTCTCAACTCAGTGGAGATTTGGTTGTTCTCACAATAAATCCTGAGAGAAAAGCGATTACTCTCCAAAAGGCTGTCAGAGAAATGAGAACTTTTGATACTCTGAGAGTAGTCAATTATCCCAACTTTGTTTTCTGCTCTGCTCCTGCAGAACTCTGCGGACTCAGGCTGATGTAATGGGAAAGTTTCTGAAGTGAACACCTGAGGGGAATTTCATTAAAAAACTTTCCTAAATTGATCCACTTGCAACTCAGACAGTAATTTGTGTGTCCATGGGCACATCGGAAAGTTTCCTGAGCTCAAAGTGACAGGATCTCTGGGGACCAAGTCACTGGTGTGTTTTTATAGCCCTGGATTAACACACAGGCATTCACCCGCAGCCTGGCAGAGGGTCCTGTCAACTTCGCCAGCCTCAGACTCATTAAGTACCTCCTGTCTCTGCTCCTGCTTGAAGGAAGAGACAGGGATTTTTCTTTAGAAAATTTTCTTTCCCTTGGATTGGAGAGGTAGAGCAGGGAATAGAGAGTTTGCCTGGCCCGTACCAGCCACGGGTTCCAACATTCTCAATTTTCCATAGGGTCCCACTAGCACTGCCAGGATTATTTCCAGAATGCAGAGCCAGGAGTAACCTGAGCATTACTAGGTAAGACCCAAAATGACAAAAAAAGGAGAAGAATTTATTTTTCTGATTCTGTTTTTGTGGACACGGTTTCTAATGCTAAGCTCACCTGAGTTCCTATACTCATGATATCTAGGGGTTGGGGTTGATTTCTTCTTTGTTTTGTTTTATGCCTTGAGTCACACCAAGTGATGCTGAGGGGTTACTCCTGTCTCTGCTAGCAGGAATTACTCCTGCTGGTGCATGGGGGACCTTCTGGGATGGTAACTGCTCAGCTGTGTGCAAGACAAGCAGGAATTACTCTGGTCGTGTTCAGGGGATACTGGGAATGGAATCCTGGTTGGCTGTGTGAAAGACAAGGCCCTACCCACTGTACTATCACTCTCTCGCCCCATCAATTTATGATTTTCTTCTTTAAAGTTTGAACCATATACTTTGTTATAATTTTTATTCTACTGTAATTTCTCTTTTATTTCACTTTGGTTGTTTGGGGGCCACACTGACAGTGCTCAGGACTTACTCCTGGTTCTGTGCTCAGGGATCACTCCTGGTGGGTTGCAGGGACCCGACACAATGCCAGGGATTAATCCCAAACCCACCATGAGTAAGAAAAGCATCCTCTGCACTAGACTATCACTCTGGCCCCCTTTTTTGGCTCTTAAACTGCATTTTCATTTAAAGGTATTTTTTAAACTCTTAGTGGCATAACTAGTTCTATTAGCAACAGATACAACAAGTTACTTAGAATGTTATATCCTCACTCATTCACTGACACAGCAACTGTGTTCACCTTTCCACTCTGATTAAACTTTTTTTTTCTGAGTTCACTTTACTTTTGTTTCTCTTCCCCCCATCTATGCATTTCTCAATGATTTTTTTTTTGCTTTTTGGGTCACAACGATGATGCACAGATGTTCCTCTGGCTCATGCAATCAGGAATATCTCCTGGCGGTGCTCGAAGACCATATGGGATGCTGGGAATCAAACCCGGGTCAGCCTCCTGCAAGAGAAACGCCCTACCCACTGTGCTATAGCTCCAGCCCCCTCATTGATTTTTAACTTTTCTCCCTAACTCTGCTTTTCGTTTATTTTTCTTAGAGATTATGATCTAATAACCACAGTATTGGAACTATTGGGGGCGACAGTGCAGGAGGGGGTCTTGCCATGAATGTAGCTGATTCAAGTCTGATCCCCGACAGCTCCTAGGGTCCCTGAGGCAACCAGGAGTGATCCCTGATTGCAGAGACAGGAGTAAGCCCTGAGTACTGCTAAGTTTGGTCCCAAAAATAAACAAAAGAACATTAGAACTATCTTATCTAGTTCTGCTTAATTTATGATTTTAGGGTTGTTTGGGGAATTGTTTTATAAATTTTAGAGTTTTTAATTTTGGTAAGAATTTTCTATCACAATACCAGATGTTCTGATTCATAAATATTTTATGTCTTCAAATGTCTTTTTCTGTCATCCAAAACTATCTTTCTATTATTTAAAATGCTTTGACCGAGAATTTCTTGGACCCATTAGAATATTTTATATGAGTAAGACTGCTGAAAATCCTTTAACTTTGCAACTGTTTTATGACTTGTGTCCTCAGAATGATAGTTTTCCTTGGAGGTTTCAATTCTTAACCAATGTCGATCATTCATTAACATTGAATCAAGACATCTAACAATTTATAACTTTCAACATTTATCTTCTTTATTGCTTTATCATACTATTGAAGATATAATGGAATAAAGTGGGCTTATTCATTCTTGATATGTTCATACTTATGACCTACAGTAGTGAGTTTGGCATCTTGTAGATTTTGTTATAATATCTTGGATCAATTGTTTCTCCCTTAATCTTACAATATTTTTGTACTACAAGATTTTTTTTTGTTGCTCTTGCGGCCAAACTCGGTGATGCTCAGGGTTTACTCCAGCTTTGAGCTCAGGAATTACTCTGGGTGGGGTCCGGCACCATAAGGGATGCCAAGAGCCAAACCCTATCAGCAGTTGCCAGGCAAGCGCCATCCCTCTGTGTTATCACTCTAGCCTTGTCTGGGTTGTATGATTGGTTGGCTGGATTTACATTCTGGATCACACTTAGCACTATTCAGGGGAGACTCTTGCTCTGCACTCAGAAATTACTCCTGGGAGTGCTGTGGGGACTATATCAAATGCCGGGATCAAAAGGGTCGAGCACATGCAAGGTAAATGGCCTCCCCGCTCCACTCTCACTCCAGTCCTATGTATGAGATGTTTCAATAAACCTGTGCTCATTTGTTATTTGGTAATCTGACTTATTTTGCCCAATCTTAAGTCAATATGTTCATTTGATTCCTAAAGTGAAAAAATTTTAGCATATTTGTGAATTCCCTAAAGGCTTACACCATTTGCCTTATGTTCCTTTTGGCTTTTAGGCCACAGGACTTTGCTCAAGACTTACTCCTGGCTCTGTTCTCAGAGATCCGTCCTGCTGGGGCTCAGGGAACATGTGGTACCAGGGATAGAACCAAGGACAGCAAGGCAAGTATCCTCACGCTGTGCTATTGCTCCAAGCCTTTTGTATGCTATTTGGAAAACACAGTTAATTACTTACCTGCATATTTTTTACTTCATCTAATAATTGACTGAAACAAATTCTTCTTTAAATAATTCTGTGCTCATTTCACTCATGACTATCCCTACTTTGGAAGTGTTGTACAAGCTTTGCTTCTATCCCGCTGAAAAATTACATCAACCCAAAGGGAAAAAATGAGTTTATTCTTATTCCTAATGACAATTTTTTTCTTTCTTTGCCACTTGTGGTGATGCTCAGGGGCTTCTCCTGGTGCTGCACTCAGGATTTACTCCTTGCAGTGCCCAGAGAACCATGTGGGATGCTGGAGATTGTACCCAAGCTGGCCTCGTGCTAAGCAAATGCCTAGCCACTGTACTATGGCTTTAATCCAGATAAGAAATATCAATGTTGTGAGCAGAATAAGAATGTGGTGAGGTAAGCCAGAACCAGACTTTGAAGTGACAATAAATGAATGTCAGGGGATGATGTGGGTGGGTACTGAAAATGGCTTTCCTGAGCATCACACCATCAAAATGGAGCAGGAGTTGGGTTAGGCAGTGCCACATCGTGTCAGGATCTCTGGAGGGAAGGCAGTGATTCAGGTTCAATTTACTTGTCTGCAGGGAAAGCGACAGAGGTTGTGGGTGACTGAGTAGTGTTTCAAAATGAGTGACGGAGAATCAACTGGAAGTAGGTTTGGATTCAGAGAAAACATTTCAATCCTCCTGGGTGTATTTAAGAGGCGAAAACAGAGAGACTCACACAGCAACATGTTTGTGTGTGTATGCGTATGTGTTTTAATGGAATCTCTGTGAGATAAAGTTAGAAGCTTTCTGAAGGAATTAGTCATTCAATACACCCATTCCTCAACTAGTGTGCTTTTTCCACCACCAATATCCTTAGTCTTTTTCCTCTGTCTCTGTCTCTGCCTCTGTCTCACTCTCTCTCTCTCTCACTCTCTCTGTCTCTCTCCTTTTGAGCATTATGATTTGCAATACACATACTGAGAGTTCATCCTCTTTGACCCATTACCCACTTTCAGCACACATCTCCCACCCAGAGCAATCTGTTCCAACCATCATTGTCATAATTCTTCCTTCTCTATCCCAATTGCCTTCTCCTCCAGCCCTGAGACAGGTTTCTAGCCATGGACCAATCCTCCCGGCCCTTGCTTCTACTGTCCATGATTGTTACACTTACACTCTGTGGTTTTTTTTTTTGAATCCCAAAAATGAGTGCTGTCGTTCTCTGTGTGTCCCTTTCCCTCTGACTTTTTTCACTCTGTGTGATACTCTCCATGTCTATCCATTTATAAGCAAATTTCATAGCATCCTTTTTTCTAATAGCTGTATGGAATGTAGAGCACTTCAGGCTCATGACCCTGCTCCAGCCTGAATTCCGGCCCTCACACAAAGGGAAAATTGGAGCCACAGAATTGGCCTGAGATTTCCTCCCTTGGATTATTCATTTTTCTTTTCGTCACACCCCAGGCAATACTCAGGGTATACTCTTGGTCTGCACTCAGAAATCAATCCCAGCAGTGCTTGGGGCACCATATGGGATGCAGGGAACGAACCCACGTTGCCCACATGCAAGGCAAATGCTCTACCCTAAGAAAGAGTTCTTGGGAATTGTGAATCATGGTAGAGAAGGAGATGAGGACAATATCCAGGAAAAATATTGAGATCTTCACTGAAACAATCTATCTATGAATTCATGGAAACTCCAAGAGACAGGATAGGAATAGTGAGATGTGTGAAATTCATCCTCTAAAGGAACCCCATGATCAGGATAGTCCCCTAAGAAAAACAAGTTTGGACCAGAGGGGAGCAGACAGTCACGTCCAGGCCGTAATAGAATAGCAAATTGTCACTGAATCTATCCTTTAAGGGTGCTGCTGATCGGCCGTTTGCAATATCCGGGTCTCTGTGTTCATCCACTGTCCAGTAGCACTCTCCTTCCATTGTTCATCGATTGGCTCGAGTGGCCCAGTAACGTCTTCATTGTGAGATATGTTCTTACTGTGTTTGGCATATCTGAATAGGTCACAGGTAACTTGCCAGGCACTGCTATGAGGGCGAGTTATTCTCAGTAGCTTGCCGGGCTCTCCAAGAGTGGAGGAGGAATCAAACCCGGCTCGTAAACAAACACCTTACCACTGTGCTATCAATCCAGCCCCTCTGTCTTCATGCAGCCCTTAATTGTGCTGTGTCTACTCACAGTGATGAACATGCCTGTCTAATTCAATGGTGGCTCACATAGGGGCACCAGGAGGCAGGAGCAATATGGGTAGGAAAATGATCTGTCTGTGTGATCCCTGTCTGGGTGACCCTAAAACTTGAATAGTCCTGAGTTATTTGTAACATTATCTGCAAGCAGATTTTCAGAAGAGATTTTCAGAAGAGAAATCAGATAGTCCTATGATACTCTAAGAACAGGATATGGAGAGAGACCAGAATGATGTGATGTAAAATGGTGATACAATAATATTGAAAAGATTGAATGGGGGCCATATATATACACTCATATATGTGAGGGCATTATCCTTGCTCATGGCACACTAGGATTCAATCTCCAGCACCCCATAGAGTCCCCAGAGAGCCTCCTGGCGTACTTCCAGAGTGCAGAGCCAGAAGTTACCCCTGAACATCAGCATGACTAAAAAACTCACAGGCAAAACAAATGACTTAAATGATTTTAAGTTTCTGGAACATATTCCAAATTACGCAAATGCATTCAAGTTGTCAAGTTAAAGTAATCAATTTAAGTCTCATATGAATATAACATCTCTGATATAAAATATATAATCAATTCAAAATATTCAACAAGATACTAAACTTACTTCTCTGAAAATAGTCAACTGAAATAATTCAAGAAAAATGAAAAAAATCGGTGCGTAATAAGCCCCCACGAATAGCTAAAGCAATTCTTGTGAAAAAGAAAATGGGAGGAATAAACCTCCCGAACTTCACACTGTACTACAAAGCAGTAATAATTAAAACAGCATGGTACTGGAACAAAGGCAGAACTGCAGACCAATGGAACAGGGTTGAATACACTGACATCTCCCCTCAATCATATGATCATCTAATCTTTGATAAAGGTGCAAGTAATGTGAAGTGGAGTAAGGAAAGCCTCTTTAACAAATTGTGCTGGCACCACTGGATGGCTACATGCAAAAAAATGGGCTCAGAACTCTGCCTAACACCATGTACAAAAGTAAGATCAAAACGGATTAAAGACCTCAACATCAAACCAGAAAACATAAGGTACATTGAAGACAAAGTTGGCAAAACCCTCCATCACATTGAAGCTAATGGTATCTTCAAAGATGCCATGCCACTGACTGAGCAAGTGAAAACAGAGATAGATAAATGGGACTATCTTAAACTAAGAAGCTTCTGCAACTCCAAAGAAACAGTGACCAAAATACAAAGACAGTCTACAGAATGGGAAAGGATATTCGCCGAATACACATCTGACAAGGGGTTGATATCCAGGATATACAAAATACTGGTTAAACTCCACAAGAAGAAAACATCCAACCCCATCCAAAAATGGGGCAATGAAATGAACAGAAACTTTCTCAAAGAAGAAATCCGAATGGCAAAAAAGCACATGAGAAAATGCTCTACATCATTAATCATCAGGGAGATGCAGATCAAAACCACAATGAGATACCATCTCACACCTCAGAGACTGGCCCACATTCAAAAGAACAAAAGCAACCGATGCTGGCGCAGATGTGGCGAGAAAGGGGCACTCCTTCACTGTTGGTGGGAATGTCCACTGGTTCACCCATTCTGGAAAACAGTATGGACGATTCCCAAAAAATTAGAAATTGAGCTCCAATTTGACCCAGCAATACCACTCCTGGGAATATATTCCAGAGAGGCAAAAATGTATAGTCGAAGTGACATCTGCACTTGTTTGTTCATTGCTGCACTCTTTACAATAGCCAGAAACTGGAAGAAACCTGAATGCCCAAGAACAGATGACTGGTTAAAGAAACTTTGGTACATCTACACAATGGAGTACTATGTAGCTGTTAGAAAAGATGAAGTCATGAAATTTACATACAAGTGGTACAACATGGAAAGTATCATGCTAAGCGAAATGAGTCAGAAAGAGAGGGATAGACATAGAAAGATTGCATTCATCTGGGGGATATCAAGTAACAAAATATGTGATTAATACCCAAGAATAGCTGAAATCAGCACCAGGAGGATTACTCCATAGCTTAGTGGCCAGCCGGGCATTCTAGAGGAAAGGGCAGCTCAGATCGAGAAGGGAACACCATATAAAGGGTGTTTGGAGGATCCTACCAGGAGGGGAGATGCATGTCGAAAGTAGACTATGGACTGAACATGTTTGCCACTCAATGCCTCTTTTGCAGACCACAACACCCAAAAGGAGAGAGAGAACACAGGGGATTGCCCTGCCACAGAGGCAGGGGGGGATGGGGGGATGGGGGTGGGTGGGATATTATCCATGGTGTTGGAAAATGGCACTGGTGGAGGGATGGGTATCTGATCATTGTATAATCGACACCCAAGCACAAAAAATTGTAAATCTACAACTGTACCTCATGGTATTTCACTAATAAAAAAAAATTTAAAAATTAAAAAAAAATCGGTGCATAGAGACAGTAGAGCACGGAGGGCGCTTGTTTTACACGGGCTGATCCCCGGAATCCCATAATGTCCCTCAAGCACCACCTAGAATAATTCCTGAATGCAGAGCCAGGAGTAAACCCTGAACATCGCTGGGTGTGACCCCAAAATCAAAAACCAAAAATATGGTATCAAAAAGTCCTGCTAGGTGATTTTGATAACCCTCTAAAAATACTTTTTGGACTAATTCTTTATTTTCTGAAAAACGATAGTGCTTTTGCAGAGTCTATTGACGTCAAGTGTAAGTCACATTCACACCAACATGTCATGACATTTCTCTCAGGTTCACCAACAAATCTGTTATTTGTACTTTATGCAGGTCTTTATTCAATGTACCACGAAGCGATGGACACAATAGTTCTACAAGACATGATTTTGGGAGTATTATTTTTCTTCCAATTCATATTTGGTTTTACTGGAAATTCGCTCTTGCTCATGATATACATGAAAACATTTTTGCAAAGAGCAAAGCCAATAGATTGGATATTTACCCACTTAACTTTAGCCAACCTGATGACAGTTTTATTTGCCGGGATTCCGGAATTAATATTTTTCTTTGGAATAAGAAATTTTCTGAACGACACTGGTTGTAAGGCCGTTTTGTTCTTGTCCAGAGTGGGCCGGGGTCTTTCCCTCTGTACCACATCTTTCCTCGGTGTGTTCCAAGCCATCGTGATCACCAACAACCATGCTCAGTGGTCGTGGTTCAAGTCAAACAGCCACACGTGCATTTCTTCTGCCTTCCTCTTCTTCTGGATACTCAACATGCTCATCTGTAGCCAGGTCATCATTTCCGTGAAAGCCCCATTCAACACTACTGGAATGGGACTAGTTTATAACCAAAAATACTGTATGGCACATGACACAGGGACTCTGGTGGTGTCTGGAATTCTTGGAGGAATGATTTTAAGAGACTTCCTGTGTGTGTCCCTCCTGATCTGGACCAGCGTGCACATGGTAAAGTTCCTGTTCAACCATCGCAAGAATGTCCAGCACATCCTTAGGCACAGTCTCTGCCCACCATCCTCTCCAGAGATCAAGGCCACCCACACCATCTTGGTCCAAGTGAGCTGTTTTGGCTTTTTTTATGGGTTCAACTGCTGCTTTACCATTTCTATAGTATACAGACGTGAGGTACAAGTGTTAGGAAACATCACTTTTTTTGTCTCTTCCTGCTATCCAGTGATCTGTCCTTTCTTACTGATAAGAAACCACAGAGGCCCCTTTCTGAACTGCACCTTCTTAAAAAGGAGGAAATCTTCTCCACAAACCACTGCCTTCAGAGACTTGAATACTCTCACACCATCTCTGACACAAAGTGCTCAGACAGGAAACGTTAAGTGATGTGGGGCTGGAGAGATAGGCTGGAGCACTTGTGTAAGGCACTTGCCTTGCACAGGATCTGCAGCTTGCTAGGAGTGATTTCTGAGTACAGAGCCAGGAGCGAGCCCCGAGCGTCACCAGGTATGACCAGGATGGAAAAGGAAAGTGGAAAACTGAGACTGAGTGACGTAAAATGAAAGAAAATAACCTCTTAAAAGGACATGTCTCCACCTCCACAGCTGACTGTACATACTAGATCAATGAACAGCGAGATGCAATCAAAAACATCATGGAATGACTCACCTGTAGAAGGTTCACATCTGACTGTGCCTTCCAACCAGGTTGGCTGCACGCCAGACAAGCACATTACCCTCTATTACTATCGCTCTATGCTCCCCTTTATTTCATTTATATAATAAATTTAAATACTCATCCCTGAGAATATTGAACTGACTTATGTAATGTGGCACATTCCTCAGTTAATAAAGAGACCAAAGCTGGGTCGCACATGTGCAGGGCAAGTGTTCTAACCCACTGTGTATCTCTCCCAATACATAGACCCATAGCAAGCCCAACTGCTCATAGTAGAGAGGCAATGATTACACACAGCACCGACAAATTACGGGGGGACAGCGCCCCATTCTGGAACTACCAAAAGGTTTTTTTTTCTGTGTTTTTGATAGAGCCTATGACCTAATGACCAAAGTAATGGCTGGGGGCGGCAGGTGCAGTGCAGTGGGGAGGGATCTTGTGTGCATGCACTTGATGCAGGTTCGATCCCCGACAACACGTAGGGTTCCTGAGCCCACCAGAAGTGACCCCTGAGAGCAGAGCCAGGAATATGTCCTGAGCACTGCTGAGTGTGGTCCAAAAAATAAACAAAAGAAAATTAGAACTATCTTCTCTAGTTCAGCTTAATTAAAATATTTTTGGGTTGTTTGGAGATTTGTTTTATAAATTTTAGAGTTTTGAATGTTGGTGAGAATTTTCTATCACAATACCAGATGTTCTGATTCATAAATATTTTATGTCTTCAAATGTCTTTTACTGTTCCCCATAGATGGGGCTGAAGCGATAGCACAGCAGGTAGGGCATCTGCCTTGCATGCAGCTGACTCGGGTTCCATTCCCAGCATCCCATATGGTGCCCTGAGCACCACCAGGAGTAATTCCTGAGTGTAGAGGAAGGAGTAACCCCTGTGCATTGCCGGGTGTAATGCCAAAAAGCAAAAAAAAAAAAAACCCAAAAATATCTTTCTACCATTTTAAATGTTTTTTACCAAGAATTTCTTGAACCAATTAGAATTATTTTATCTGAGGAAGACTGTTGAAAATGCTCTATCTCTGCAACTCTTTTATCACTTGTGTTATCATAGTTTTCCTTGGAGGTTTCAATTATTAACCAATGTAGGTCATTCACTAACAGTGAATCAAGACTTCTAACTGTTTATAATTTTCAACGTTTATCTTCTTTCTTGCTTTATCATACTATTGAAGATACAATGGAATAAAGTGAGCTTCTGATAGTTGATATGTTCATACTTATCTTCATACTCAGGGATTACTTTTGCTGGGTCTCAGGGGATATGTGGTCCAGGGGTCGGACCCAAGACAGCTGCATGCAACGCAAGTATCCTCCCACTGTGTTATTGCTGCAGGCCTTTTCCTATGCTATTTTGAATACATTGTTAATTACTTACATGCATATTTTGTTCTTCATTTAATAATTGACAGAAACAAATTCTTCTTTAAATAATCCTGTGCTCGTTTCACTCATGACTGTCCCTACTTTGGAAATGTTGCAAAAGCTTTGCTTCTATGTAGCTGAAAAATTCCATAAATGCAAAGGTAAAAAGTGAGTTTATTCCTATTTCTAATGACAATTTTTTTCTTTCTTTGCCACATGTGATACTCAGGGGCTTCTCCTGGTGCTGTATTACTGTATTACTCCTGAATTACTCCTTGCAGTGCCCAGGGAACCATATGGGATGCTAGAGATTGTATCCAAGCTGGCCTCGTGCAAAGCAAATATCTAGCTGCTGTACTATGGCTTCAACCTGGATGTCAAATTTCTCTATTGCGAGCAGAGTCAGAAGGTGTGAGGAAGGCCAAAACCAGAGTGAGAAGTGACGACAAGTGAATGTCATAGGGTGAGGGGGATGGGTACTGAAAATGACTTGCCTGAGCATCACACCACCAAAACGGAGCAGGGGGTGGGTTAGGCAGTGCCACAGAGATCAGAAGCTATGGACGGAAGACAGTGATTTGAGCTCAAAGAAATTTTGTGCAGGGAAACTGACAGAGGTTGTAGGTGGATGAGTAGTGTTTCAAAACGGAGTGACTGGGAATCAACTGGAAGTAGGCTTGAGTCAAAGGGAACATTCCGATCCTTGGAGGTATATTTAAGGGGCAGGAAGGAGAGAGACTCACACATTCAACAAGTGTTTGTGGGTGTGTGTGTGTCTGTGTGTTTTCATTGAATCACAGTTACAAGCACCTTGGCACTGCGTCAAGGCTCACTCCTGGCAGTGCTTGGGGGACCCTGTGGGGACCCTGTGGGATGCTGGGGATCGAACCCAGGTCAATGGCATGTATGGCCAGTGGCCTCCCCTCTGTGCCATCAAACTGGCCCCCCGGCTGCTGAGACAAGCCCTTCTACCCGAATAGCTGCATTTGAATCTAGGGTCTGCTCTACTTGGGACCAACAGGTTCTCTCTCTGTGTCTCTGTGTCTCTGTTTCTCTGTCTCTGTCTCTGTCTTTCTCCTTCCTCAGAGCATCTAAAAGACCCTGTTCTAACTTTAAAAGAATGTAGCTATGTGAGGCCGGAGAGCCGGAGAGATAGTTCAGTGTGGAGGCACTTGTCTTGCAAGCAGCTGGTCCAGGTTTGATCCCCAGAAGCCTGTAGGCTCCCACCAACCCACCAGCAGTCAGCCCTGAGCACTGCCAGGTTTAGTCTGCAAACAAAATTAATAATAATCATTTGTCACACGTAGCAATGCTCAGGGATCACCCCTGGCAGGGCTCTGGGAACCGTCTGAGATACCAGGGATGGAACCCGTGTCGACTGTGTGTGAGGCAGGAGTTTCCAGAATAATCTAGCCACCCTGAGGGCAAGAGAGGAGGATGGTGGGTGGTGACAAGCTGAGAGAAGTGGCCCCAAGGGAGCTTGCTTACATTGTCGTCCTTGGGTGTGCTCAACTTCACTGGGGACATCTGGAAGAATGTGAGGCAGGCAGCACTTGGGAATTGCCCCAAACAGGCTCAGAGAAGGAGCCGAGAACCAGGGGCATTGGCCCACCAGCTCCATCCGTTCATCATTGCTTGATTGAAGAGTGTGTGCTGGATCGAACCTTTCCTGAAGCCCACAAGCACTCTGGCAGACCTAGATGCCTCCAGTTTCCAGCCTGGGATGGCAAGGCCATAAGGGCCAGGGCAGGGACTGGGGAGGCAGCTTACGGGGGGTGGGGCAGATGCCTGGCACGTGCGAAGACCGAGTTTTGATCCATGGCACCACGTGTTTCCCACATACAGGTATGGCCCTGGCGGCCCTCTAAACCCCTGAGCACTGCTTAGGAAGTTGACGCCCCGAAAAAGGTGCTGGTGGGAGGCACCCAGAGGCTGTGTTCCACTGACCCCCTGTGTCCCCCAGGTGAACCTGCGGCCGCTGGCTTCAGACAGCCCTGCCAGAAGTTCTGCTCCCAGCTGGGACCCATCTGCTTCAGGAGTTGAGTCTCGGGGGTCGGGGAGGGGGGACAGATGGGACACCCCCATGGGGGCACTAATGATGCTGAGGCCTCGAGCCTCCCTAGTTATCTTCTCTTCAACTGTCTTACGGTCAGACAAGAGGAATCTCCTTCCTTCTTCAGCTCCCAGGAGGACCCCAAATGTCTCCCCTCTGCTCTTGGGGGGCAGAGAGGAAGTTTAGCTGGAATTTTAGCACCCCTGCACCCCATATTAAGGACTTAGAGCTCAGAGTTGATAAAGTCCCCAAAACCTGACTTCGCCCTGTCCCCCCAAAACTCTGCTGCTTCTGGACCTCCTTGTTGACCCCTGGATTCCCACCTGTCCGACAGAGACTGCTCATTGGCTTCTCCTGACATTAGGGGGAGCTGGCGTGTGTGGAGTCCACGAGTGTAGGAACCGAAGTCTGATTCCAGAAGGAACTGCCCCCCTGGCGGAGCTCTGTGCGTCCCCCTCAGCCCAACTCCTGTCACTTCCCCACCCCTGCCTCCGACCCCCTCCCCCAGTCATAGGGCCAGATCAGGAGGTGTGGACTGGGTGGGGTGGAGTCGGGGTTGGGGATTGACCCGGACCCCAATGGTGCTACCTTCATTCTCCAGAAATCCATGTACCAAGAGGAGGCTGCCTCTGGTTCATTCGACACGCTTACACCCGCCAAGGGCTGGAGGGGATGAGAGAGTCCAGCATCTTCTGTCCCTGCAGTGCGCTGGTGGGACTAGGGTCAGACAATGAACTGTGTCCGGGTGTCCGTGCTGCCTGGGGCTCGCCCCACTTACTCTCTCCATGGAAGGACACCCAGTGCACAGTGCTCCAGAGCCAGCTTCCCGAGAGCGAACAGGGTGACACAGGAGAGGCTTGCCTTCCCGCATTACGACGTCACTCACCAACTCGGTTCTAAAGGTCTCCATGTCCGACGTCCCCACAGCATAGCACCTAAAATTGTTGAGGGTGCTATCTTCCATCCTGAGAGTTTTGGGGTTCCTAGACACACGAGAAGTCCCAAATCTTCTGTTCTGAGTGGAGGAGGGTGGCAGACGCCAGATTCAATTCCAGCATCTCCCGATGTCTGGGGTGAAGGTAACAGCCGTCAGAGGAACTGGGGGTGGGTTAAGAAGAATTTTACTTAACTAAGGAAGTAAAGGACCTGTACAAAGAAAACTACAAAACGCTGCCTCTTGAAATAAAAGAGGACGTGAGGAAATGGAAAAATATCCCCTGTTCATGGATCGGGAGAATTAATGTTGTCAAAATGGCAATACTACCCAAAGCACTGTACAAATTCAATGTGATCCCTATTAGGATACCTATGACATTCTTCAAAGAAATAGAGCAAACACTCCTGAAATTTATATGGAACAATAAGCCCGCTCGAATAGCTAAAGCAGTTCTGGGGAAAAGAAAATGGGAGGAATTAACCTCCTGAATCCCAAACTCTACTACAAAGCAGTAATAATTAAAACAGCATGGTACTGGAACAAAGGCAGAGCTGCAGACCTATGGAACAGGGTTGAATATACTGACACCTCCCCTCAAACATATGATCATCTAATCTTTGATAAAGGGGCAAGAAATGCGAAGTGGAGAAAGGAAAGCCTTTTTAACAAATTGTGCTGGCACCACTGGACGGCTACTTGCAAAAAAAATGGGCTCAGAACTCTGCCTAACAACATGTACAAAAGTAAGATCAAAATGGATTAAAGACCTCTACATCAGACCGGAATACATAAGGTACATTGAAGACAAAGTTGGCAATACCCTCCATGACATTGAAGCTAAGGGTACCTTCAAAGATGTCACGCCACTGGCCAAGCAAGTGAAAACAGAGATAGACAAATGGGACTATCTTAAACTAAGAAGCTTCTGCACCTCCAAAGAAACAGTGACCAAAATACAAAGACAGTCTACAGAATGGGAAAGGATATTCTCCAAATACACATCCGACAAGGGGTTAATATCAAGGATATACAAAGTGCTGGGTGAACTCCACAAGAAGAAAACATCCAACCTCATCAGAAAGTGGGGCAATAAAATGAACAGAGACTTTCTCAAAGAAGAAATCCGAATGGCTAAAAGGCACATGAGAAAATGCTCTACATCATTAATCATCAGGGAGATGCAGATGAAAACAACAATGAGATATCATTTCATACCACAGAGACTGGCCCACATTCAAAAGAACAAAAGCAACCTGTGTTGGTGCGGGTGTTGTGAGAAAGGGACTCTCCTTCACTGCTGGTGGGAATGCCGACTGGTTAACCCCTTTTGGAAAACAGTATGGACGACTCTCAAAACATTAGAAATTGAGCTCCCATTTGACCCAGCAATACCACTCCTGGGAATATATCCCGGAGAGTCTAAAAAGTATAGTCAAAGTGACATCTGCACTTGTTTGTTCATTGCAGCACTTTTTACAATAGCTAGAATATGGAAATAACCTGAGTGCCCGAGAATACATGACTGGTTAAAGAAACTTTGGTACAGCTACACAATGGAGTACTATGTAGCAGTTAGAAAAAATGAAGTCATGAAATTTACATACAAGTGATACTACATGGAAAATATCTTGCTAAGCGAAATGAGTCAGAAAGAGATGGACAGACATAGAAAGATAGCATTCATCTAGATAACATAAAGTAACAAAATAAGAGACTAACCCCCAAGAGCAGCTGTGATAAATACCAGGTTGTTCACTCCATGGCTCAGAAACCAGCCGCACACTGTAGGGGCAAAGGCAGCTCAGATAGAGAAGGGAACACCAAATAAAGGGTGCTGGAAAGATCCGCCCAGGATGGGAGATGCATGCTGAAAGTAGACTATAGACAGAACATGATTGCCACCCAATGTCTCTTCTGCAGACCACAGCAGTCAAAAGGAGAGATAGAACAAAAGGGTGGGATGGGGGCTGGGAGGGGTGGGAGGGATACTGGCATTGGTAAGGGTGGAGAATGGGCACTGGTGGCGCGATGGGTATTCGCTCATTGTATAACTGAAACCCAAGCAAAACAACTTGTAAGTCTACAACTGTACCTCATGGTGTTTCACTAATAAAAAAATAAATAAAAAATAAAAAATAAAAAAATAAAATAAAATAAAAAGAAGAATTTTAATTCACACAGGAATAATAGGCCTAAGACAGGCAATCTCCTTCCCTGAAAATTCTAAACACATCTCTTCTGCCAAGGAATTTATTTATTTACTTATTTATGTTTATCTTTTCAGGACACACCCAGTGAGGCTCAGGGGTAACTTCAGCCTCTGCACTCAGGAATTACTCCTCGCGGTGCTTGGGAGACCATGTGGGATGTCCGGGATTGGACCCAGGTTAGCTGAGTCCAAGACAAACACCCTAACTGCTCTGGATCCGAGGATTTTTTTTGGGGGGGGCGGGCTGCTTGGTGTGGGTCCATAAGGATCTGGGGACCATTGAATACTTGGGATTGAACCTAGTCAGTTATAAACAGGGTGAGATTATTTTGTCTTTTTTCTGTTTGCTTTGAGAAGAAAAGTTCTGAGCCCACTTTCCTCTATCTGTGACTCGGCTCTTTGGAAAGGTTTCCAGTTAGAATCAACCCCACGTGCCATCACCCCACGTTCTGAGGGTGCCCCAACCCTCTCCTACCAAAGAGATACAGGGATACACCAAGATACAGCTCAGAAACCCCCAAGTTGGGGTGAGGGAATCCTCCAATAAGGGACTGGTGCTGTTTTGGTTGTATTTGGTTTGTTCATGATTTGGGGGCCACAAACTCAGCAACACGCAGAGGTTCTCCTGGCTCTGCACTCAGGAATGACTCCGGCATGATGGTGGGGCTATAAGGAGAGCCAGAGAAAGAACCAGGTGCCTGTGTTCGCAAGCCCAGAGCACTAAGCGCTGTTCTCCCAGTGCAGCAACCCAAGCAGCTTGCTTGATCCTTAATGACCCTATACCTAACTTTGAAGCCAAGAAAAGGGCTGGAAAGCTTCAGTGTGGGACAGTCCGGCCGCAGTAGTTGCGTGGAAACGCCACGAGATGGCGCTCTGGGCGTTTCCGTCCCTCCCCAGGCCCTTTTCTCTATAAGAATTTTCCACCCTTGGGTTTGCTCCGCTGTTAAGGATGGGGTCATTAAGGATCAAGCAAGCCGCTTCCTCAGGTGCAGTGGTAGGAGAGCTGTGCGAGTGCTTTCTTTCACTTGAGTAACCTGGGTTCTACTCCTGCCTTCAGATCTTTGTTGGGTGCTTAGCTGAACCTCTGCCGGGGGTCGAGTGGGTTGCCCTAGCTTTGTCTCTGGACCTGGAGGGGTGCAAAGGATTAAACCCGGCTTGGAAGGAGCAAGGCAAGGTTATTTTCTTACATTCTTTGTTCTCTTCGCTCTGAGCAAGAAAAGTTCTGAACCTACCTCGTGATGTCTGTGATCTGGCACTTTGAATGTTTCCTGTTATGAGCAACCCAAACAACCCAAACCCAAATTTGGCAACCCAAATTTTCTAAGCGTGGTAAATTCTTAAGGAAAAGGGCCTGGGAAGGGACAGAAACTCTCGACACCGCCATCTCGTGGCCTTTCGGTGAAACTGCCACGGCCCGACTTTCCCACGCTTAAGATTTCCAGCCCTTTTCTTTGCTTCAATGTTAAGTATGGGGTCATTAAGGATCAAACACACAGCCTAGTGCCCTGGATCGAAAACTGAGCTGGGAGGGCACTTGCCTTGTACGGGGCGATCCAGGCTCTATCCCTGCGCCCCATACGTTCCCCAGAGCACCATAGGAAGTGATTCCTGAGTGCAGGGGCAGGGTGAGCCCCCAAAATCGCCGGGTGTGGTTCCCGAAACACAAACGAACAAAAACCTTTCACGGAGGATTTCTTCACGCCAAATTTGGGGATGCCGAGCTGAGTCTTGCTTCCACCACCTTCCACCAGGGAAGACGGCGAAGGTGTGGGGATGCCCTGGATGCCCATTTGCGAAAGGGGCGTAGAGGGAGTGTCCGCCACGCTGCTTGGTTCAATCCCGACACCCGGGTAGCCCCATGCAAGGCAAGCGCCCTCAATGCTTGGTACCGCTGCACGACCGCGGCGGACTGCTGGATCCTAGTGACCCGCAGGGTAACATGGAAGAGAACCCAAGGGCTGCAAATCTTTAGGCAAGTCGGGCCGCAGCTCTTCCGCCAATGCACCGCCAGAGGACTCCGCGGGGACGTCTCCGTCCCTCCCCTGGGAGAAGGTGAAATGTAAGACAATAACCTTGCCTTACTCGTTCCAGGCAAGGTTCAATATTCTGCACCCCTTGAGGTCCAGAGACAAAGCTAGGGCAATCCTCTTGACCCCCAAAGTGATTCAGCTAAGCACCCCACAAAGATCTGAAGGCTGGAATCGAACCCAATTTACTCAAGTGAAAGAAAGCACTCGCATGCTCTCCTACCACTGCACCTGTGGAAGCGACTTGTTTGATCCTTAAGACCCTGTACTTAACATTGAAGCAAACCCAAGGGTGAAAAATCTTAGAAAAAGTTGCCTGGGGAGGGACGGAAACGCCCAGAGCGCCATCTCGTGGCGTTTCGACGCAACTACCGCGACCCGGCTTTCCCACGCTTAAGTCCAGCCCTTTTCTTGGCTTCAAAGTTAGGTCATTAAGGGTCATTAAGGATCAAGCAAGCCGCTTGGGTCGCTGCAGCGGGAGCAGAGCGGTTAGTGCTCTGGGCTTGCAATCGCGGGCCCTGGTTCTTTCTCTGGCTCTCCATACAGTCCCACCATCATGCCGGAGTCATTCCTGAGTGCAGAGCCATGAGAACCTCTGCGCGTTGCTGGGGGTGTGGCTCCCAAACCATGAACAACCCAAATAAAACCATAACAGCCTCAGTCCTTTGAATGCGGGTTTTCTCACCTCACCTTGGTGGGTTCTGAGCTGTATCTTGCTGTATCCCTGACCCCTTTTCTTTGTAGAAGAGGGTTGGGGCATCCTCAGAACGTGGGGTGATGGCACGTGGGGTTGACTATAACTGGAGACCTTTCCAAAGAGCTGGGCCACAGACAGAGCAAAGGGGGCTCAGCGCTTTTCTTGTTCAAACGGAACAGAACAAAGACAAAATAATCTCACCCTGCTTGTAGCTGACCAGGTTCAATCCCAGATACTCAATGGTCCCCAGAACCCTGCGGGCCCACGCAAAAGCAGCCCCCTCCAAAACATTCCTTGGATCCAGAGCGATAGCACAGCGGGCAGGGCATTTGTCTTGCACGCAGCTGAACCGGGTTCCATTTCTGGATGACAGAAAAAGACATTTGAAAACATAAAATATTTATGAATCAGAACATCTGGTATTGTGATAAAAAATTCTTACCACGTTAAAAACTCTAAAATTTATAAAACAAATCCCCAAAACAACCCTAAAATCATGTACGTTAGCTGAACTAGATAAGATAGTTCTAATTTTCTTTTGTTAATTTTTATTACCAGACTGAACAGTACTCAGGGCTTACTCCTGGCTCTGCTCTCAGGTGTCATTCCTGGTGGGGTCAGGGACCCTCTGGGCTGTCATGAATGGAACCTGCATCTGCTGCATCCACGGTAAGAGCCCTCCCCACTGCACTGTGGCTGCTGCCCCAATAGTTCTGATACTTGGGTTATTAGATCAAAGTATCTAAGAAAAATACATCAAAAAGGGCATTTGGGAGTAAAGTTAAAAATCAATGAGAAATGCATAAAGAGATGGGGAAGAGAAATACAGAAAAGTGAACTCAGAAAACAAAGTTCAATCAGAGTGGAAATGTGAACAGTGTTGCGGTGTCAGTGAATGAGTGAGGCTGAGGTAAACATTCTAAGTAACTTGTTGTTTGTGTTACTATAAGAACTAGTTATGCCCCCAAAATTTTTAAAAAATACGTTTAAATGAAAATGCAGAATAAGAGCAATAAAAGGGGCCAGATTCCTAGACTAATGGATTGGGAGCTTGCCTTGCTCGTGGTGGGTTTGGGAGTAATCGCTGGCATCGTAAAGGGTCCCCAGACCCCACCAGGAGTGATTCCTGAGCACAGAATCAGGAGTAAGGCCCGAGCACTGCTAGTGGGGCCCCCAAACCACCAAAGTTAAATAAAAGGGAAAGTACAGCAGAATAAAAATTGTAACAATATATGGTTAAAACTGCAGAGAAGAAAACCATAAATTGATGGGGTTAGAGTGATAGTGGGTAGGGTGCTTGCCATTGACACAGCCGACCTGGGTGCCATCCCCAGTGTTCCTTAAGCACGACTGAGTAATTCCTGCTTGCTTTGCACTCAGCTGAGTACGTATCATCGCAGAGGGTCCCACAAGCACCACCAGGAGTAGTTCCTGCATGCAGTGTCAGGAGTGCATCACTTAGTGTGACTCAAAAGCAAAAAACAAACCTAAGAAGAAAAAAAACACATTATTATGTCTATAAAGGAATGTGAGTATAAGGAACTCAGGTGTGCTCAGTATTAGAAAGTGTGTCCCACAAATATGGGATCAGGAAAATTAAATTCTTTTTCTTTTTTTTTTTTTGTCATTTTGGGTCATACCTAGTCATTCTTGGATTATTCCTGGCTCTGCATTCAGAAAATACTCCTGACAGTGCTCGGAGGAACCTATGGATCTTGGATCCTGGTCAGCCACGTCCAAGGCAAACTCTTTACCCCCTGCTCTATCTCTTCAGACCCAGGGGAAGAAAATTTTTCCTAAGAAAACACCCTGCCTCTTCCTTCCAGCAGTAGCAGAGACAGGGGTTATAGACTGAGTCTGACGCTGGCGAAGTTGACGGGACCCTCTGCCAGCTGCGGGTGAATGCCTGTGTATTAATCCAGGGCCATGAAAACACACCAGTGACTTGGTCCCTGCAGACTCTGTCACTTTGAGCTCGGGAAACTTTCTGATGTGCCCAAGGACTCACAAATTACTGTCTTCGTGTGACTCTAATCTTCATTTTGATCAAGTTTGTGGCTTTTTTGCTGTGTGGGTCCCAGCTGGGATGGAGTGAATATCCCTGAGTTAATGATGGTTGGATGAATCACTCAGGATGAGACATGTGTGCTGAAAGTCAATCAAGAGCCAAACGTGATATCCCTTCAGTATGTATATTGCAAAATCATAATGCCCAAAAGTAGAGAAAGATTATGGGGAAAATTGCCAAAGAAGCAGTGGGAGGGGTGGGTGGGTGCAGATACTGAGGACACTGGTGGTGGAAATTGTTCACTGTTGGAGGGATGGGAATTCTATCATTGTAGGACTGAAATTCAAACATGAAAGTTTTGTGACTATCTCGTGGTGATTCAATAAAAAAAGAATTATAATTTTTAATCATTCTTTTCTGAACTCGCTGGATATTTGGTTGTTCCCACAATAATTCCTGAGAGAAAAGCGATTACTCTCCAAAAGGCTGTCAGAGCTATATGATGAGAGAAATGAGAACTTTTGATACCTCTGCGGGTAGTCAATTATCACCAAGTTTGTTTCCTGCTATGCACGTGCAGACCTCTGTGTACTCAGGATGATGTAATGGGAAAGTTTCTGAAGTGAACACCTGAGGGGAATGTCATTAAAAACTTTTCTAAATTGATCCATTTGCAACTCAGACAGTAATTTGTGAGTCCATGGGCACATCAGAAAGTTTCCTGAGCTCAAAGTGACAGAGTGTCTGGGGACAAGTCACTGGTGTGTTTTTATAGCCCTGGATTAATACACAGGCATTCGACTACAGCCTGGCAGAGGGTCACGTCAACTTCGCCAGCCTCAGACACAGTAAGTACCTACTGTCTCTGCTCCTGCTTGAAGGAAGAGACAGGGATTTTTCTTTAGAAAAATTTTCTGTTCCTATGGCTGGAGCAGGGGTTAGGAAGGTTCACTTGCTCACAGCTGACCCTCGTTCCAACATCCCTGGCATTCCATAGGGTCCCCTGAGCACCGGCAGAAATATTTCCTGAACGCAGAGCAGGTAGATACCTGAGCATCACCATGTGTGTGAGTTCACAAACTGCTACTGTGATGTGTTTGTGTTCCGTGGACCAGAGCTGCCTCCCTGCCTCCCCAGGGCTCCCCAGCATAGAGAAGAGAGATGGGGAGATGGAGGACCACAGTCTGAGGGTGAAAATTGCCCTTTTAATGCGGAGTTGCTAACATTCTTATAGAACATCTGAAGGGGGATTGAGGTAAGGACATAGGTGTGATTGCTCATTTACATAAATAAACATTTGGCAGAGGAAATTCTCTTGGTAGCTCAACTCAAAAAGACACTCTGTCTCCCAGGGACATCTACTTTGCTCTTATCTTTCCTTCTAGTTGTATAAGTTATCAATTCTTGCAATTGTTTGGATGAACACAGCAGGAGACAAAGATCCCAACACTTAGTTCTCTGGGCTCTGAGAGCAAGCAAGGCTTTTACCGTAAATCCCAGACTAAGTCCTCAGGCCAGTTCAGCTTGTCCTTCCCCATGAGGGTCCTGTCTCTTAGTCTGTGACAACTTGCATCAGGACCATGCAGTTATGCCTTTTAGATGGCCCAGTTCGATACCGGGTGGCTTTGCCATTCACCACGGGTCCATCCCAGTCCCACGGCGGGACCTCCCTTTTGGGGTGTTAGGAACTACAGAAAATGAAGCCTGAATCAGGTAATTAGGCCCAAGTAATTTTGCCCTGGAGCAGATATATCTCAGAGTCAGTCAACTCCCAAATATTAGAAGCATAGCATTAACGGTCTTTCTGTGTTTAACCAAAGAACTTTGCTCTATAGGGGAGATAGAAAAGCAGGCAGAAATCTACAGCACTTCAGATACAAAGCAGTACAAATACAAAGTTCAGAATTACTGAAAGTTTTGACTTATATGTAATCAAGACTGATTTGGGGCCTGGTGACAAGGAGAGGTAAATTTTAAGGGAAAAGTTAAGGATAATCTTTAACCAAATTAGAGTTGCCAGCAAGGGCATGTTAAGTTTCTCTGGTGGTTTCTTCCTCCCAGAAAGGGGGCAATTCACTGATGAAGCCTAAAGCACTTAGGGTTAATATCCAACACAAAGGAAAAGTTGAAGATACACTTTGATAAATTAGGGATGTTAGCAAGGGCATGGGAAGTTTCTCTGGGAGGGGGAAAGGTGTAGGATAGCATTGGTTTGTCCTTTCTGCCTTGCATCTGGGCCCTAGAGTTTTTGGGTTGCTCCCATCACAGTGCTCCCATTCCTTTGTGTTTATTTGTAACTTCTTTCCTTGTGCTTTGTTACCTTGTAAATATTGTTTTTCTCTTCTCCTTAAGTCCTTTGCATAGTTAATTCAGAGCAATGTCCTTTTTGTATGGGCACAAGAAGACAGTAAATGCTCTATTTGTAATGTGGGAGTTAATTGTCTCTCAATGATATTTACCACCTGGGCATGTGTTCTCTCAACCTAAGCCTCAGTTGAACTTTCGACCTAGCACCCCCCAAAGCAGGGTCCCCAGGAGAGACTGGATGGACCCAGGGCAAGCAGTGAGCTATGTGCTTGCTACCTTGGCACCAAAATGGGCCTGGCCAAAGTGCCACAATACTTAGCTATAAGTTAAGAGCTCGGACATGGACAAATGCTGTCATGATCCAAAAAGCAATAACTAGATTCAGACCCTGCTAGGTTTAGGAATGATTAATCTGGCCTGAGCACTGTAGTCTGAGTCTGGCAAGATGTTCCCAGGAGAGCTGCCCTACAAGCCTCAGTGCATCTCTTACTGTGTCCATACAAAAATACCTAATATGAAGATGTTCATTAAGATGTAAATTAAGGAGAAGAGGAATAGCCCTAGGTGGTGTTTCAGCCCTTGGGCCTGATGGGCAGTCAGGAATCAACCGGCATGGCCCTTGTTTCCTCCTTCGTCTCATGGCCACCCGTCTGGGGGAGCGGACTGAGACCCCCAGGAACTCGGCAGTGAGAGGGAGAGCCGCCGGGGCCTTCCCTGGCCACCCTCAAAGACTGCACAGAAATTGTCAGTTCCCCAGTGAAGCCTAAGACACTAACGGTTGATATCCAGCAAGTGTGTCCCAAAAAGTTAAAGGAAAAAATAAATGGAGAATTTGTTATTCCTGATGCTGATTTTCTGGGAAACGCTTTCTTTTTTTTCTTTTTGTTTTAAATTTTTATTACTGAAACACCATGAGGTACAGTTGTAGACTTAACAAATTTTTGTGCTTGGGTTTCAGTTATACAATGATCAAGTACCCATCCCTCCACCAGCGCCCATCCTCCACCACCACCAGTCCCAGTATCCCTCCCACCCCCCATACCCCCATCCCACCCTACCACTGTGTCGGGGCATTCCCCTCCGTTACCTCTCTCCTTTTGAGTGCTGTGGTTTGCAAAAGGGGCATTGAGTGGCAGTTATGTTCGGTCTATAGTCTACTTTCATCATGCATCTCCCATCCTGGGAGGAACCTCCCAACACCCTTTATTTTGTGCTCCCTTTTCTGGAAAATACATTGTAATGCTAAGCTCACCTGAGTTGCTATACTCACATTCCTTTATACTATGATGTTCTGGGTTTTTTTCTTTTATATTTTGTTTTTTGCTTTTGAGTCACACCAAGCAATGCTGAGGGGTTACTCCTTCTCTGCATGCAGGAATTACTCCTGGCGGCGCTTGGGGTATCCTATGGGATGGTAACTGGTCAGCTGCATGCAAAGCAAGGAAAAATTACTGTGGTTGTGCTCAGGGGATACTGGGGATGGAATCCTGGTTGGCTGCGTGAAACACAAGCGCCATCAAATTATGATTTTTTTCCTGCAGTTTCAACCATATAAATTGTTATGCTTTGTATTCTTCTGTACTTTCCCTTTTATTTAACTTCGGTTGTTTGGGGGTCACACCAGCGGTGCTTAGGACTTACTCCTGGCTCTGTACTCAGGGATCACTCTGGGTGGGTTCTGGGGACCCTTTACGATGCCGTGAATTAATTCCAAACCCACCACGAGCAAGGCAAGTGCCCTATGCACTGGGTTATCTCTCTGACCCATTTTGTTGCTCTTAATCTGCGTTTTCATTTCAAAGTATTTTTGAAAACTTTATGGTGGCCAATGATAGCACAGCGGTAGGGCGTTTGCCTTGCATGCAGCCAACATGGCTGACCCGAGTTCGATTACTCTGCCCCTCTCGGAGAGCCCGGCAAGCTACCGAGAGTATCTCGCCCGCACGGCAGAGCCTGGCAAGCTCCCCGTGATGTATTCGATATGCCAAACACAGGAACAACAAAGTCTCCAATGGAGACGTTACTGGGCCCACTCGAGCAAATCGATGATCAACGGGAGGGCCTTTACCTATGGTGGCCAAAACTAGTCCTATTAGTAACACATATACCAATTTACTAAGAATATTTGCATCCTCATTCATCACTTTTACAGCAATTCTGTTCACCTTTCCACTCTGATTAAACATTGTTTTCTGAGTTAACTCTTTTGTTATTTCTCTTCTACCCACCTTTTCATGTATTTCTCATTAACATTTAAGTATTCTCTCATGTGTGTGGCCCCCAAACAACCAAAGTTATGTATTTTCCTTAGATCCTATGATCTAATAAACAAGTCATTAGGATTATTGGGGTCGCCAGCCACAGTGCAGCAGGGAGGGTTCATGCCATGCATGCAGCTGACACAGGTTCAATCCCTGTCAGCTCCCAGGGTCCTTGATCCCACCAACCCACTGAGCACAGAGCCAGGCGTAATCCTTGAGTACTGCTGAGTGTGGTCCAAAAACTGAACTAAAGAAAATTAGAAATATCCTATCTACTTCAGCTTAATTAAGTGATTTTAGGGTTGTTTGGGAATTTGTCTCATAAATTTTAAAGTTTTTCATTTTGGTAAGAAGTTTCTATCTCAATACCAGAGGCTCTGTTCATAAATATTTTATGCATTCAGATGTCTTTTTCTGTCATCCAACAAAATGTTTCTACGAGTTTAAAAAGTTTTGACCAACAATTTCTTGCACCAATTGCTATTGTTTTATAGTAGTTTTTATGCTGCTAATCCTTCAACTTTTACCTATTGTATTAATTGTGCTGTCATAATGATATTTTTGTTTGAAGGTTTCGATACTAACCAATGCAGATCATTAATAATGAATGAAGAAATCTAACAATTTATCATTATCAATATTAAGCTCTTTTATTTCTTTGTCATATTATTGAAGATATCATGGAATAAAGTGAGCTGTGATTGTTGACATTAATACTTAGCGCTGTAGCACTGTCCTCCCGTTGTCCATCGATTTGCTTGAGCGGGCACCAGTAACATTTCCATTCTGAAACTTGTTACTGGTTTTGGCATATCAAAAACACGTGGGCAGCTTGTAAGGCTCTGCCATGAGGGCAGGATACTCTTGGTATCTTGCCGGGCTCTCCAAGAGGGATGGAGGAGGGAGGGATGGGGGTGGGAGGGATATTATCCATGGTGGTGGAAAATGGGCACTGGTGGAGGGATGGGTATTTGATCATTGCATACTCGAAACCCAAGCACAAAAAATTGTAAATCTACAACTGTACCTCATGGTTTTTCTCTAAAAATAAAAAATAAAATAAAAAAAAGAGGGATGGAGGAATCGAACCCAGGTCGGCCTGCATGCAAGGCAAACGCCCTACCCTCTGTGCTATCACTCCAGCCCGTTGCTGATTCAAAAAGGATTTATTTCTCTGGACTCCAACTTTCTATCTGGAAGTTTTAGTGCCCACCCACACCCCCCAACGAGCTAAGAAATTTATCCCAGTACCAAAAAGAACTGGCCACATGCAAGTCAAGTGCCCTACACACAGTGCTCTCTCTCTCTCTCTCTCTCTCTCTCTCTCTCTCTCTGGCCACTTTAGCTGGATTTTCCCCCATTTCTCTTTTATTGGGCCTTCTGCAACAAGCCATCTGCTCCAGCACCCGGAGCTAACTGAGAAGCCATTGTGCGTGTCCCTTTACCCACTCTCAGCACACATCTCCCATCCACAATG
This sequence comes from Sorex fumeus, assembly GCF_029834395.1. NCBI lineage: Eukaryota > Metazoa > Chordata > Mammalia > Eulipotyphla > Soricidae > Sorex > Sorex fumeus. The sequence goes on from NW_026606076.1 coordinate 7,446,883, forward strand.
ATCCCTTCCAGGCCTCATTATCATAGTGGTCCCTTCGATAACCAACTGCCCTCTGCCCTGCCCTGAGACAGGCTTCCAATCAGCAACCATCCTCCTGGCCCTTGGATCTACTGTCCTTGGCTGTGAGACTTATGCCATGTTTTTATGTCCCACTAGAGTGCAGTCATTCTGTTTCTGTCCTTTTGAATATTCCTCTCAGCATGATATTCTCCATATCCACGTATTTGTAAGCAATTTCAGAACTTCATTTTTCTGAGAGCTGTATGGTGTGTGGGCCAAAGAAGGCTCCTCTGCCTTCTCCTGCTGAAGTCCGGCCGCAACACAAAGTTGTTTGCTTTGTGTTTTTCCTCAGAATCGTCTCCCTCATATTTGTTTTGGGGGCCACCCCAGAAAATGCTCTAGTCTTACTCCCGGCTCTGCGCACAGGAATCACTCCTGGCAGTGTGTGAGACACCAATTGGGATGTGGGGGATCGAGCCCACGTTGGCTGCATACAAGGAAATGCTCTACCCCATGAAAGTTGCTCGAGAAGTTGTGACTCATCATAGAGAACTACATGAAGATAATGTCCAGGAAAGATACTGAGACCTTAACCAAAATCCGTATGAATTCATGGACATGGCAGGAGACTTTGGTAATGTTGGAATATAGTTCCAAATATTTTAGGCTTTGCCGGGAGGGGAAAGGGTTTTGGCCCGCTCGCCCGCTCCTCTCTGGAAAGAAAGATGGTGGCCGCACGGGAGCCTTGTGGACAGCAGGCTTGAGCCGGGGGTGGTGGGAGCGGCAGGGACCTCATGGGAAGGGGGGCGTAATGGGCCGTCCTTCACGCCCGACCGAGGTTGCCAGCTGCCCCCCACGAGTGTCTCTCCGGCACGGCCACGGCCCCAGAGCACAGAAACCAATCTCTTAACTATCTAACTTTTAATAGAAATTCTTCCAGGGTTAATAAGTAAAATAGCAGAAATCCAAAACCACGCGGCCACAATAGCAGCCGCGTGACATCATTTTATTCTTAAACCAAGTTGTAGAAAGCAAATCATTTGACAACGCTGTTTCAGCATGTCTGATTGGGGGGGGGGGGAGTCGTAAACTCTAAACAATAATTGTGAATCTTCTATCGAAACAATGTATCTAGCCAAAGTAGATAGAGTATTAACTAGAACTAATCTGCCTCACAGGAATTGGGAGGGGTGGGAGGTGGGGTTCTATTGGGGTTCGCGGTTTAAAATAAGTATTGGTAAAGGGAAATGTGTTTGATATTTACATGACTGAGACCTAAACCGAAAAGCTCTGTAACTTTTCCCACAGTGATTCAATAAATAAATAAATTATAAAAAAATATTTTAGGCTTAATATTGGTTTGCCATTTCTCCCTTTCCATGAGAAACTCAGGTTTATTACAGTGCTCCTGAGGCACTTCCATTCCATTGTGTTTATCTGTAAACTCTCCCCTATGCTCTCCTCCTCAACCAGTTAATCAGCTCTTCCTCTAGTCAGAATCTGTTAATTATTTTTGAGGTCAGATCTTTCTAGGACACTGGAATTGTATTGTAAGTTAATATTATCGTTCTCATCTCCTGTGTCTTTTGAATAGTTTACTGTCGAGCAATGCCCTTTTTTGCATAGATGCAGGAAGAACATTAACATTATGCTTTGTAACTTAGGATTTAACTGGCTTTGAATATTATTCACTCCCAGGCATCTGCTTTCTTGTCTTAAGCCTCAGTTACCCTTTGTTCCTGACACCCCAGAAGCAAGGTCCCGATGAGGGACTGAATGGATCCAGGGCAAGCAGTGAGGTACCCTGGCATCGAAATGAGCCGGGCCAAAGTGCCACAATTCTGAACTATAAGTTAAGAGCTTGGTCATAGACAAATGCTGTCATAATCCAAAAGTAACAATGAGACTAGGACCCTGCTAGGGATAGGAAAGTCTTTCTGGCCTAAGCACTGTAGTCTGAGACTGAGATGGCCCTAGGAGAGCAATTCCTTAAGTTTAAGGTATTTCTTACTGTATCCATACAAAATGATTTATATTATATATGCTTATATGTTTGTTGGACAAGGAGAGGAGAAACACAACCAGGGGATTCCGCTCTAGGGTGGGTTGATCTGATAATGAGAATCTGTCCTAGAAGCGGCTCTCCCTGAGGGAAAGAATTCTACCCCTATTGATTGTGACTGTACCTATGTGTTATTGTTACCCCAATTCTTCATGCTGGGGGATATAATGAAACTATATAAAGAATGGGCAAGGGGAGGCAGAGGAGAGAGACAGGAATGAATGGAGAAAGAATTGGAATAAACTGCAAATAAGACCAACCAGCCTGGCCCTCCTTCCTTCCTTTACCTGCCCATCGCCATCGACCTCCTGGGGTGGGGGAAGAGGTGTGAGACCACCCAACCCAGGTGGCAGGTGAGATAGAGCCGCCACTGCTGCTGTCTTTTTTGAATTTACACAGGTAATGAATACTAAGTTGTGGGAAATTTACCCCCTAACAGAAACCTCAATGTCGGGGTAGTCCCCTAAGAAAAACAAGTTTAGACCAGAAGGAAGCAGACAGCCATTCCTGGCCAGAATAGAATAGCAAATTGTCACAGAATCTATCATTTAAGGCTGTCACTGATTGTCTATGTGAAATATCAGGTCTGTCTTCATGCACCCCTTAATTGTGCCGTGTCTACTCGTAGTGCTGAACATGTTTGTCAGCGGCTCACATGACAGGAACCAGGATGCTGGAGCGATTTGGATGAACAAAAGGACGCCCTTTACACTACTGGTTTCGGTGACTCTAAAGCTTGGGCACTCCTAATGTATTTGTCGCATTCGATGTGACCAGTCTCACTGGTCAGGGCTCTCAAATCAAACCATTTTGGAGCACTGGACGGAATGATTGAAAAGACTCAGAAAAGAAATCAACAGAATCAGATACTCTGTGATACTCTAAGACAGGATCGGGGGAGAGGCCAGAATGATTTCATGTAAAATGGGCATCCAATACTGTGATTCAAACAACTTGAAAGGGGCCAGAGTGAAGGTACATTGGTTAGGGCATTTGCCGTGCTTGTGATGAGAAAGGGTTCGATCCCTAATACCCCATACGGTTCCCTGAGCACCTCCAGAGGTCATTCCTCAGTGCGGAGCCAGAAGTCATCTTAAGGATCGCCCGATGAGACCCGAAAACCCAAAGAAGAAAAATAAAACTTGAATGGTTTTCAATTTCATAGACATATTATGTAAATGTATTAAAGGTGTCAAGTTAAATAGAATCCATTTAAGTTGTATAAGACTTAAATATATCTCTATGACATGAAATATACAACTGATTTAAAAATTTTTCAAAAAAAAATACCAAATTTACTTCACTGAAAATAGTCAGCTGGAATAATTTTACAAAAATAGAAAAAAAAGGGCAAGAGACATAGTACAGTGTGGAGAGGGCTTGCCATTTGATCCCAGGCATCCCATACTGTCCTCCAAGCATGCCAGGAATGATTCCTAAATTCCGAGCTAGGAGTAACTGACAGCCGTTGCTGGCTAGACCCGAAAATCAAAACCAAAATACATGGAAGCAATAACTATTCCTCAGTGATGTCAATAACCCTCTTAAAATTCTTTTCGGAATAATGCTTCATATTTTGAAAAATGACATCATTTTTCACGTTTTACTGAGCAAGAATATCTTAGACATATTGATGCCAGCGTGTCATGACATTTCCCTCAGGTTCACCAACAAATCTGTTATTTATACTTTCTGCAGGTCTTTACCGAACGAACAAGGAATTGATGGACACAATAGTTCTACAGGAAAAGGTTTGGGGAGTATTATTTTTTTTCCAATTCGTGATTGGTTTTATTGGAAATTCACTGCTGCTCATGCTGTATGTCAACAGACTTCTGCAAAGAAAGAAGCCAATAGATTGGATATTTACCCACTTAACACTTGCGAACATGATGACAGTTTTATTCTCAGGGATTCCGAAATTAATATTTTTCGTTAGAATAAGAAATTTTTTAAATGACACTGGTTGTCAGGCAGTTTTGTTCCTGCACAGAGTGGGCCGGGGTCTTTCCCACTGTACCGCATCTTTCCTCAGTGTGTTCCAAGCCATCGTGATCACCAACAACCATGCTCAGTGGGCGTGGCTCAAATCAAACATCTACACGTGCATTTCTTCTGCCTTCCTCTGTTTCTGGGTACTCAACATGCTGATCTATAGCCGGGTCATCACTGGAGTGAAGGCCCCTTTCAACATTACTGGAATTGAAGGAGTTATTAGCCTAAAATACTGTATGGCACCGAAGGCCCATGTCTCAGAGGCTCTGGAAGCATCTCTATTTCACGGAGGAATGATTTTTAGTGATTTCCTGTGTGTGCTCCTCATGATATGGACAAGCGTGCACATGGTAAAGTTCCTCTTGAACCATCGCAAGAATGTCCAGCACATCCATAGGCACAGTCTCTGCCCACAATCCTCTCTGGAGATCAAGGCCACCCACACCATCCTGGTCCAAATCAGCTGTTTTGTCTTTTTTTATTGGATCAACTGCTGTATTACCGTTTATGTATCATTCAATCATGAGGTACAAGGGTTAGAAAACATCGCTGTTTTTGTCTCTTCCTGCTATCCAATAGTCTTTCCTTTTTTGCTGCTTAAAAATCATAGAGGCCCCTTTCTGATCTGCACCTTTGTAAAGATGAGGAAATCTCCATAGACCACTGCCATCTGAGCTGAATAAGCTCTCACAGCATCTTTGACACAAAGTGCTCAGGATAGAAAAATCCCACTGCAAAGTTTCCATTTTGTGAGGCTTAGAGAGATTGCGCAGTGGGTAGGGCACTTGCCTTGCACATGATCTGCATATGTGCAGGGCCAGGAGTTATTTCTAGTTCTGAGCCAGGAATGGGTCCTGAGCATCAGCAGGTGTGACCAGGAGAAAAATGGAGGGTGTGTAAAGATATTTTGTTGTAGAAAAAAGGAAAATAATATCTTATTCGGACGACATATCCAAGTCCACAGCTTACCGTACAGACTGAGATAAATGAACTGTGAGTTAAATAAAACACATTGCAGTAAGTTGCACCTGTAAGTGAAATGTTATTTCCATTATTTCTTGGGAAATGAGAATGGGAAGCTCATCTGGCTAAGCTTGGGTCTCCAACCGGGGTTGGCTGCTCTCAAGACAAGCACATTACCCTCGATACTATTGCTCCATGCTTCCTTTATTTCATTTATAATATGATTTCAAATATTCACCTTTGAGAGTACTGAAGTGGCTCTGTGGAAACAATGGACGTAGTGTGACCCATTCCTCAGGTAATGGGGTGCTGGAGATCAAACCTGGTTACCCATATGCAAGGCAAGTGTTCTATCCCATTGTTTATCTCTCCAACCCTGGAAAAGTCCTCCGATAGAATCATAGTTCAGTAGGGTTTGGGCTTCAGCAATAGTACAGCTGGTAAGGTAGTTTCCTTGCACAAGCTGACCCTGGTTCAACCCCGGCATCCCATGGGGTCTCCCAAGCAATACCAGGAACAACTTCTGAGTGCAGAGCCAGGAGGAACCCCTGAGAACCGCCAGGTGTGACCTCAAAAGTCAATAAATAGATAAAAGGTTTAAAACAAAAGTGAGATAGTGACAACAAAGCAATGGAGACATTATTCACTGAGTTCCAAATAATTTTACTGAACGCATAGAACAGGAGTTTATGGAAATCTATAAAAGAGCTCAAATGAAGGTAAGAATCAATTTGTCAGCAGTATAAGAAATGTTTCACTCAAGACAAAAGGAAAAGGAAAGATAAAGCAAGAAGGAAAGTGCCTGGGGTTTGGGACTGGGGGACGGGGCATGGTGGTTGGGAAACAGAAGATCTTCATGGTGGGAAATGAACACTGGAGGAGGAGTGGGTGCTCAATCATTGTACGACTGAACCCCAATTATGAACAGCCTTGATCTTTCTCATGGATATCCAATTTAAAGAAAACATTTTTAAGTGATGTGGAGTTCACCATTCTTCAAGGAAGTGATCATCGACGTAAAGGGAGAGGTTCGCAGGGGCAATACCACTTCACCGAAACTCTTCAGTGCCACCCTGGAGAACGTCATTTGACGACTGGAATCGGAAGAAATGGGATGAAGATAGACGGTTGGCAACTACACCACCTCTGCTTCGTTGATGACGTAGTTCTAATAACACCAAACATTAGCCAAGATCCTTAAACGTTATTATCAATGTTCAGTTTTTAAAAATTTTCTCAGAGAGATAGGGCACTTTTCTTTATAATATATTTAGTAGCACAACAGTAGGGCATTTGTCCCTGGCAAGCTATCGAGAGTGTCTTACCCGCATGGCAGAGCATGGCAAGCTACCCGTGACATATTCAGTATGCCAAACACAGTAACAACAAGTCTCACAATGGAGATGTTACTGGGCCTGCTTGAACAAATCGATGAACAATGGGAGGAGAGTGCATTGATATATATATGCATATATATACATATATATGGTTTAGAGATTCCATTAATATTCAGGCTGATTTTTTTAAGGTTGATATTTCCTTTTATTATTTTTTTTAAATTTATTTATTTATTGAATCACTGTGGGAAAAGTTACAGAGCTTTCAGGTTTAGGTCTCAGTCATGTAAATATCAAACACATTTCCCTTTACCAATACTTATTTTTAACCCCGAACCCCAATAGACCCCCACCTCCCGCCCCTCCCAATTCTTGTGAGGCAGATGAATTCTAGTTAATACTCTATCTACTTTGACTAGATAGATTGTTTCGATAGAAGATGCACAATTATTGTTTAGAGTTTACGACCCACCCCCCACAATCAGACATGCTGAAACAGCGTTGTGAAATGATTTGCTTTCTACAACTTGGTTTAAGAATAAAAAGATGTCTGAATTGAATTGAATTTCTGCTATTTTACTTATTGACCCTGGAAGAATTTCTATTAAAAGTTAGGTAGTTAAGAGATTGGTTTCTGGCTCCAAGCGGCTGGTTCTCTGTGCTAAGTCCTTGTGCCTCCCGGGCCGTGGCCGTGCCGGAGAGCCGCTCGTGGGGGGCAGCTGACGACCTCGGTGGGGCGTGGGGGACGGCCCACAAAGCCCCCCTTCCCATGAGGTCCCTGCCGCTCCCGCCCACCCCGGCTCAGACCGGCTGTCCACAAGGCTCCCGTGCGGCCGCCATCTTTCCAGGCTGATTTTTTTAATCCTCAAGAATTTTCATTTTTGCCAGGAGTGATCCTTGAGTGCAGAGCCAGGAGTAAACCCTGAGTACTGCTGAGTGTGGTTCAAAAATAAAAATAAATGAAAGAAAATTCGAACTATCTTCTCTGGTTAGGCTCAGTTAAATGATTTTAGGGTTGTTTGGGGATGCGCCTTATAAATTTTAGAGTTTTTAATTTTGGTGAGAATTTTCTATTATAATACCAGATGTTCTGATTCATGAAGATTTTATGTATTCATTTGTCTTTTCTATCATCCAAAAATATCTTTCTATGAGTTTAAAAAGTTTTGACCAAGAATTTCTTAGACCACTTGGAATGATTTTATAGGAGTAATAGTATTGAAAATCCTGTAACTTTGCATCGATTTTGTGGATTGTGTCATCATGATAGTTTTCTTTTGGAGGTTCCAATTAGTAACTAATTTGAATCATTCATTAATAGTGGATCTCTAACAATTTATAATTTTCAACATTTATCTTTATTTTTTTATCATACTCTTCAGTATACAATTGAATAAATTGAGTTTTCAAAGAAAAGTTGAATGCATAACCAAGAACAGATCTGTACACTATTCACAATAACCAGAAGCGGGAAACAATTCGAGTGGCCAAACAAACAACTGGTTAAAGAAACTTTGGTACATTTACAAAATGGAATACTACGCAGCTGTTAGGAAAGACGAAATTATGACATTTCCTTATAAGTGGATGGTCATGAGAGTATCATGTTAAGTGAAATGATTCAGAATGCGAGGGACAGACATAGAATGATTGCATTCATTTGTGGACTATAAAATAACATATTATGAGGTTGATACCCAAGGACAGTAGAGGCAAGGGCCAGGAAAATTGCTCCAGTTGGAAACCTTTCTTATGAACTGGAGGAGAATTTGATGGGATACAGTGGGGATTCCTGATTTCATAATAAGTGGAGGGATCACCCAGGATGAGACAGGTGTGCTGAAAGTCGATAAAGGACCAAACGTGAGAGCCCCTCAGTATCTATATTGCAAAATCATAATGCCCCATAGTAGAGAAAGATTATGGGGAAAATTGACACAGAAGCAGTGGGAAGGGTGGGTGGGTGGGGATACTCGGGACATTGATGGTGGAAAATGTGCACTGGTGGAGAGATGGGAGTTCTATCATTGAAGGACTGGAACTTAAACATGAAAGTTTTGTGACTGCGTCTCATGGTGATTCAATAAAAAAGAATTATCATTTATAATCCTTCTTTTCTCAACTCAGTGGAGATTTGGTTGTTCTCACAATAAATCCTGAGAGAAAAGCGATTACTCTCCAAAAGGCTGTCAGAGCTATTTGATCAGAGAAATGAGAACTTTTGATACCTCTGCGAGTAGTCAATTATCCCAACTTTGTTTTCTGCTCTGCTTCTGCAGAACTCTGTGGACTCAGGCTGATGTAATGGGAAAGTTTCTGAAGTGAACACCTGAGGGGAATTTCATTAAAAAACTTTCCTAAATTGATCCACTTGCAACTCAGACAGTAATTTGTGTGTCCATGGGCACATCGGAAAGTTTCCTGAGCTCAAAGTGACAGGGTCTCGGGGACCAAGTCACTGGTGTGTTTTTATAGCCCTGGATTAACACACAGGCATTCACCCGCAGCCTGGCAGAGGGTCCTGTCAACTTCGCCAGCCTCAGACTCAGTAAGTACCTCCTGTCTCTGCTCCTGCTTGAAGGAAGAGACAGGGATTTTTCTTTAGAAAATTTTCTTTCCCTTGGATTGGAGAGGTAGAGCAGGGAATAGAGAGTTTGCCTGGCCCGTACCAGCCACGGGTTCCAACATTCTCAATTTTCCATAGGGTCCCACTAGCACTGCCAGGATTATTTCCTGAATGCAGAGCCAGGAGTAACCTGAGCATCACTAGGTGTGACCCAAAATGACAAAAAAAGGAGAAGAATTTATTTTTCTGATTCTGTTTTTGTGGACACGCTTTCTAATGCTAAGCTCACCTGAGTTCCTATACTCATGATATCCAGGGGTTGGGGTTGATTTCTTCTTTGTTTTGTTTTATGCCTTGAGTCACACCAAGTGATGCTGAGGGGTTACTCCTGTCTCTGCTAGCAGGAATTACTCCTGCTGGTGCATGGGGGACCTTATGGGATGGTAACTGGTCAGCTGTGTGCAAGACAAGCAGGAATTACTCTGGTCGTGTTCAGGGGATACTGGGAATGGAATCCTGGTTGGCTGTGTGAAAGGCAAGGCTTTACCCACTGTACTATCACTCTATGCCCATCAATTTATGATTTTCTTCTTTACAGTTTTAACCATATACTTTGTTATAATTTTTATTCTACAGTAATTTCTCTTTTATTTCACTTTGGTTGTTTGGGGGGCCACACTGATGGTGCTCAGGACTTACTCCTGGTTCTGTGCTCAGGGATCACTCCTGGTGGGTTGCAGGGACCCTACACAATGCCAGGGATTAATCCCAAACCCACCATGAGCAAAGAAAGCATCCTCTGCACTAGACTATCACTCTGGCCCCTTTTTTGGCTCTTAAACTGCATTTTCATTTAAAGGTATTTTTAAACTTTTGGTGGCATAACTTGTTCTATTAGCAACAGATACAACAAGTTACTTAGAATGTTATATCCTCACTCATTCACTGACACAGCAACTGTGTTCACCTTTCCACTCTGATTAAACTTTTTTTTTTCTGAGTCCACTTTTCTTTTGTTTCTCTTCCCCCCATCTATGCATTTCTCCATGATTTTTTTTTTGCTTTTTGGGTCACAACGATGATGCACAGATGTTACTCTGGCTCATGCAATCAGGAATAACTCCTGGCAGTGCTCGAAGACCATATGGGATGCTGGGAATCAAACCCGGGTCAGCCTCGTGCAAGAGAAACGGCCTACCCACTGTGCTATTGCTCCAGCACCCTCAATGATTTTTAACTTTTCTCCCTAGATCCCCTTTTCGTGTATTTTTCTTAGAGACTATGATCTAATAACCACAGTATTGGAACTATTGGGGGCGATAGTGCAGGAGGGGCGCTTGCCATGAATGTAGCTGATTCAAGTCTGATCCCCGACAGCTCCTAGGGTCCCTGAGGCAACCAGGAGTGATCCCTGATTGCAGAGACAGGAGTAAGCCCTGAGTACTGCTAAGTTTGGTCCCAAAAATAAACAAAAGAACATTAGAACTATCTTATCTAGTTCAGCTTAATTTATGATTTTAGGGTTGTTTGGGGAATTGTTTTATAAATTTTAGAGTTTTTAATTTTGGTAAGAATTTTCTATTACAATACTAGATGTTCTGATTCATAAATATTTTATGTCTTCAAATGTCTTTTTCTGTCATCCAAAACTATCTTTCTATTATATAAAATGCTTTGACCGAGAATTTCTTGGACCCATTAGAATATTTTATATGAGTAAGACTGCTGAAAATCCTTTAACTTTGCAACTGTTTTATGACTTGTGTCCTCAGAATGATAGTTTTCCTTGGAGGTTTCAATTCTTAACCAATGTCGATCATTGATTAACATTGAATCAAGACATCTAACAATTTATAACTTTCAACATTTATCTTCTTTATTGCTTTATCATACTATTGAAGATATAATGGAGTAACGTGGGCTTATTCATTCTTGATATGTTCATACTTGATGATCTCTGGATCCTGGCCGTTGTTGGAGTTACACGGCAGTTGGTGGGTGTAACTGTCTAGTTACTGGCAGGTCCAGTCCCAAACTGTGCAGGCTTGGAGATCTCAGCCCCGGGTCCCACACACCTGGGTTCCTCTGTCAGTTCTTTTATGCGTGAGGCTCATCCAAGTGTGTGGAGAGTGGTCCCAGCATGGCCTTGGCTGGGCCTCAGTGGTCTTCAGCTGTTGGGCCCTGGTGGAGACAGTCAGGCATAGGGTAGGAGACTCTGCCTTGTTCTCTCCCAGGAGCTGAGTGTGATGATCTCTGGATCCTGGCCGTTGTTGGATCCTGCTAGGGGATTTTGATAACCCTCTAAAAATACTTTTTGGACTAATTCTTTATTTTCTGAAAAATGATAGTGCTTTGGCAGAGTCTATTGACGTCAAGTGTAAGTCACATTCACACCAGCATGTCATGACATTTCTCTCAGGTTCACCAACAAATCTGTTATTTGTACTTTATGCAGGTCTTTATTCAATGTACCACGAAGCGATGGACACAATAGTTCTACAAGATATGATTTTGGGAGTATTATTTTTCTTCCAATTCATATTTGGTTTTAGTGGAAATTCGCTATTGCTCATGATACACATAAACACCTTTCTGCAAAGAGCAAAGCCAATAGATTGGATATTTACCCACTTAACTGTAGCCAACCTGATGACAGTTTTACTTGCCGGGATTCCGGAATTAATATTTTTCTTTGTAATAAGAAATTTTCTGAAAGACACTGGTTGTAAGGCCGTTTTGTTCTTGTCCAGAGTGGGCCGGGGCCTTTCCCTCTGTACCACATCTTTCCTGAGTGTGTTCCAAGCCATCGTGATCACCAACAACCATGCTCAGTGGGCGTGGTTCAAGTCAAACAGCCACACGTGCATTTCTTCTGCCTTCCTCTTCTTCTGGATACTCAACATGCTCCTCTGTAGCCAGGTCATCATTTCCATGAAAGCCCCATTCAACACTACTGGAATGGGACTGGTTTATAACCAAAAATACTGTATGGCACATGACACAGGGACTCTGGTGGTGTCTGGAATTCTTGGAGGAATGATTTTAAGAGACTTCCTGTGTGTGTCCCTCCTGATCTGGACCAGCGTGCACATGGTAAAGTTCCGGTTCAACCATGGCAAGAATGTCCAGCACATCCTTAGGCACAGTCTCTGCCCACCATCCTCTCCAGAGATCAAGGCCACCCACACCATCTTGGTCCAAGTGAGCTGTTTTGGCTTTTTTTACGGGTTCAACTGCTGCCTTACCATTTCTATAGTATACAAACGTGAGGTACAAGTGTTAGGAAACATCACTGTTTTTGTCTCTTCCTGCTATCCAGTGATCTGTCCTTTCTTGCTGATAAGAAACCACAGAGGCCCCTTTGCGAACTGCACCTTCTTAAAGAGGAGGAAATCTTCTCCACAAACCACTGCCTTCAGAGACTTGAATACTCTCACACCATCTCTGACACAAAGTGCTCAGGACAGGAAACGTTAAGTGATGTGGGGCTGGAGAGATAGGCTGGAGCACTTGTGTAAGGCACTTGCCTTGCACAGGATCTGCAGCTTGCTAGGAGTGATTTCTGAGTACAGAGCCAGGAGTGCGCCCTGAGCGTCACCAGGTATGACCAGGATGGAAAAGGAAAGTGGAAAGCTGAGACTGAGTGACGGAAAATGAAAGAAAATAACCTCTTAAATGGACATGTCTCCACCTCCACAGCTGACTGTACATACTAGATCAATGAACAGCGAGATGCAATAAAGAACATCATGGAATGACTCACCTATAGAAGGTTCACATCTGACTGTGCCTTCCAGCCAGGTTGGCTGCATGCCAGACAAGCACATTACCCTCTATTACGATCGCTCTATGGTCCCCTTTATTTCATTTATATAATAATTCTAAATACTCATCCCTGAGAATATTGAACTGATTTATGTAATGTGGCACATTCCTCAGTTAATAAAGAGACCAAAGCTGGGTCGCACATGTGCAGGGCAAGTGTTCTAACCCACTGTGCATCTCTCCCAATACATAGACACATAGCAAGCCCAACTGCTCATAGTAGAGAGGCAATGATTACACACAGCACTGACAAATTACGGGGGGACAGCGCCCCATTCTGGAACTACCAAAAGGCTTTTTTTCTGTATTTTTGATAGAGCCTATGACCTAATGACCAAAGTAACTGCTGGGGGCGGCAGGTGCAGTGCAGTGGGGAGGGATCTTGTGTGCATGCAGCTGATGCAGGTTCGATCCCCGACACCACGTAGGGTCCCTGATCCCACCAGAAGTGACCCCTGAGTTCAGAGCCAGGAGTATGTCCTGAGCACTGCTGAGTGTGGTCCAAAAAATAAACAAAAGAAAATTAGAACTATCTTCTCTAGTTCAGCTTAATTAAAATATTTTAGGGTTGTTTGGGGATTTGTTTTATAAATTTTAGAGTTTTGAATGTTGGTAAGAATTTTCTATCACAATACCAAATATTCTGATTCATAAATATTTTATGTCTTCAAATGTCTTTTACTGTTCTCCATAGATGGGGCTGAAGCGATAGCATGGCAGGTAGGGCATCTGCCTTGCATGCAGCTGACTCGGGTTCCATTCCCAGCATCCCATATGGTGCCCTGAGCACCACCAGGAGTAATTCCTGAGTGTAGAGGAAGGAGTAACCCCTGTGCATTGCCGGGTGTAACCCAAAAAGGAAAAAAGAATCTTTCTACCATTTTAAATGTTTTTTACCAAGAATTTCTTGAACCAATTAGAATTATTTTATCTGAGGAAGACTGTTGAAAATGCTCTAGCTCTGCAACTCTTTTATCACTTGTGTTATCATAGTTTTCCTTGGAAGTTTCAATTATTAACCAATGTAGGTCATTCACTAACAGTGAATCAAGACTTCTAACTGTTTATAATTTTCAACGTTTATCTTCTTTCTTGCTTTATCATACTATTGAAGATACAATGGAATAAAGTGAGCTTATGATAGTTGATATGTTCATACTTATCTTCATACTCAGGGATTACTTTTGCTGGGTCTCAGGGGATATGTGGTCCAGGGATCGGACCCAGGACAGCTGCATGCAACGCAAGTATCCTCCCACTGTGTTATTGCTGCAGGCCTTTTCCTATGCTATTTTTAATACATTGTTAATTACTTACATGCATATTTTGTACTTCATTTGATAATTGACAGAAACAAATTCTTCTTTAAATAATCCTGTGCTCGTTTCACTCATGACTGTCCCTACTTTGGAAATGTGGCACAAGCTTTGCTTCTATGTAGCTGAAAAATTACATAAATGCAAAGGGGAAAAGTGAGTTTATTCCTATTTCTAATGACAATTTTTTTCTTTCTTTGCCACATGTGATACTCAGGGGCTTCTCCTGGTGCTGTATTACTGTATTACTCCTGAATTACTCCTTGCAGTGCCCAGGGAGCCATATGGGATGCTAGAGATTGTACCCAAGCTGGCCTCGTGCAAAGCAAATATCTAGCTGCTGTACTATGGCTTCAACCTGGATGTCAAATTTCTCTATTGCGAGCAGAGTCAGAAGGTGTGAGGAAGGCCAAAACCAGAGTGAGAAGTGACGACAAGTGAATGTCATATGGTGAGGGGGATGGGTACTGAAAATGACTTGCCTGAGCATCACACCACCAAAATGGAGCAGGGGGTGGGTTAGGCAGTGCCACAGAGATCAGAAGCTATGGACGGAAGACAGTGATTTGAGCTCAAAGAAATTTTGTGCAGGGAAACTGACAGAGGTTGTAGGTGGATGAGTAGTGTTTCAAAACGGAGTGACTGGGAATCAACTGGAAGTAGGCTTGAGTCAAAGGGAACATTCCAATCCTTGGAGGTATATTTAAGGGGCAGGAAGCAGTCTTCTGCCCCCGCGCCTGGCTGTTCCTCGCCGGAGCCCCTTGGAGGGGAGCGGGTTGAGCTTTCCTCCCCCCGCCCCGACCAGGGCTCCGACAGCCGAAGACCTCCAGGACCAGCCACCACCATGCTGAGACCACTCTCCGCACACATGAAGGTACTGGCAGAGGGACAAAGCCACGCGGGTTCCGGGGCCGAGATCTCCAAGCCTACTCGGATTGGAGTCGAGCATCCTCCACCCAGATCCTCCAAATTCCAGTAGGCGGGGGTCACACCCACCACCTGGCCCCCTGGCGCCGTGTAATCCCATCAACGGCCAAGACTCAGAGGCTATAAAATCCAGCTCCGGAACTGCGCGGCCGCATTTGCGGCCGCGCAGCATCTTATCAAAACATCTTTTTATGACATCTTATTATCTCATTCCTACTTTGGACAAACTTGTAGGCTATGGAATGTAGCCTGCCCACAGGGCAGAGTCTGGCAAACTCCCCGTGGCGTACCAAATATGCCAAATACCAGTAACAATGATGGGTCTCTTTCTCCTAAAGAGCCTTGAATATAATCTCAGGGCTAGGATGAAAGAGACGTTACTGGGGCCTGCTCGAGGCAATCGACGAATAACAGGATGATGAAATGAAATGAAATGAAGGAGAGAGACTCACACATTCAACAAGTGTTTGTGGGTGTGTGTGTGTGTGTGTGTCTGTGTGTTTTAATTGAATCACAGTTACAAGCACCTTGGCACTGCGTCAAGGCTCACTCCTGGCAGTGCTTGGGGGACCCTGTGGGAACCCTGTGGGATGCTGGGGATGGAACCCAGGTCAATGGCATATATGGCCAGCGGCCTCCCCTCTGTGCCATCAAACTGCCCCCCCCCCCCGGCTGCTGAGAAAAGCCCTTCTACCCGAATAGCTGCATTTGAATCTGGGGTCTGCTCTACTTGGGACCAACAGGTTCTCTCTCTGTGTCTCTGTGTCTCTGTTTCTCTGTCTCTGTCTCTGTCTTTCTCCTTCCTCAGAGCATCAAAAAGACCCTGTTCTAACTTTAAAAGAACGAAGTTATGTGAGGCCGGAGGCCCGGAGAGATAGTTCAGTGGGGAGGCACTTGTCTTGCAAGCAGCTGGTCCAGGTTTGATCCCCGGTAGCCTGTAGGCTCCCACCAACCCACCAGGAATCAGCCCTGAGCACTGCCAGGTATAGTCTGCAAGCAAAATTAATAATAATAATTGTTTGTCTTTGGGTCACACGTAGCAATGCTCAGGGATCACCCCTGGCAGGGCTCTGGGAACCCTCTGAGATACCAGGGATGGAACCCGTGTCGACTGTGTGTGAGGCAGGAGTTTCCAGAATTACCTAGCCACCCTGAGGGCAAGAGAGGAGGATGGTGGGTGGTGACAAGCTGGGAGAAGTGGCCCCACGGGAGCTCGCTTACATTGTCATCCTTGGGTGTGGTCAGCTTCACTGGGGACATCTGGAAGAATGTGAGGCAGGCAGCACTTGGGAATTGCCCCACACAGGCTGAGAGGGAGCCGAGAACCAGGGGCATTTGCCAACCAGCTCCATCCGTTCATCATTGCTTGATTGAAGAGTGTGTGCTGGATCGAAACTTTCCTGGAAACCACAAACACTCTGGCAGACCCAGATGCCTCCAGTTTCCAGCCTGGGATGACAAGGCCATAAGGGCCAGGGCAGGGACTGGGGAGGCAGCATGCGGGGGGGGGGGGGGGCAGATGCCTGGCATGTGCGAAGACCGAGTTTTGATCCATGGCACCACGTGTTTCCCACATACAGGTATGGCCCTGGCGGCCCTCTAAATCCCTGAGCACTGCTTAGGAAGTTGACGCCCCAAAAAAGGTGCTGGTGGGAGGCACACAGAGGCTGTGTTCCACTGACCCCCTGTGTCCCCCAGGTGAACCTGCGGCCGCTGGCTTCAGACAGCCCTACCAGAAGTTCTGCTCCCAGCTGGGACCCATCTGCTTCAGCAGTTGAGTCTCGGGGGTTGGGGAGGGGGGACAGATGGGACACCCCCATGGGGGCACTAATGATGCTGAGGCCTCGAGCCTCCCTAGTTATCTTCTCCTGCAACTGCCTTACGGTCAGACAAGAGGAATCTCCTTCCTTCTTCAGCTCCCAGGAGGACCCCAAATGTCTCCCCTCTGCTCTTGGGTGGCAGAGAGGAAGTTTAGCTGGAATTTTAGCACCCCTGCACCCCATATTAAGGACTTAGAGCTCAGAGCTGATAAAGCCCCCCAAAACCTGACTTCGCCCTGTCCCCCCAAAACTCTGCTGCTTCTGGACCTCCTTGTTGACCACTGGATTCCCTCCTGTCCGACAGAGACTGCTCATTGGCTTACCCTGACATTTGGGGGAGCTGGCGTGTGTGGAGTCCACGAGTGTACAAACCGAAGTCTGATTCCAGAAGGAACTGCCCTCCTGGCGGAGCTCTGTGCGTCCCACTCAGCCCAACTCCTGTCACTTCTCCACCCCTGCCTCCGACCCCCTCCCCCAGTCATAGGGCCAGATCAGGAGGTGTGGACTGGGTGGGGTGGAGTCGGGGTTGGGGGTTGACCCGGACCCCAATGGTGCTACCTTCATTCTCCAGAAATCCATGTGCCAAGAGGAGGCTGCCTCTGGTTCATTCGACTCGCTTACACCCGCCAAGGGCTGGAGGGGATGAGAGAGTCCAGCATCTTCTGTCCTTCTGTCCCTGCAGTGCCCTGGTGGGACTCGGGTCAGACAATGAACTGTGTCCGGGTGTCCGTGCTGCTGGGGCTCGCCCCACTTACTCTCTCCATGGAAGGACACCCAGTGCACAGTGCTCCAGAGCCAGCTTCCCGAGAGCGAACAGGGTGACACAGGAGAGGCTTGCCTTCCCGCATTACGACGTCACCCACCAACTCGGTTCTAAAGGTCTCCATGTCCGACGTCCCCACAGCATAGCACCCAAAATTGCTGAGGGTGCCATCTTCCATCCTGAGAGTTTTGGGGTTCCTAGACACATGAGAAGTCCCAAGTCTTCTGTTCTGAGTGGAGGAGGGTGGCAGACGCCAGATTCAATTCCAGCATCTCCCAATGTCTGGGGTGAAGGTAACAGACATCAGAGGAACTGGGGGTGGGTTAAGAAGAATTTTACTTAACTAAGGAAGTAAAGGACCTGTACAATGAAAACTACAAAACGCTGCTTATTGAAATAAAAGAGGACGCGAGGAAATGGAAAAATATCCCCTGTTCATGGATCGGGAGAATTAATGTTGTCAAAATGGCAATACTTCCCAAAGCACTGTACAAATTCAATGCGATCCCTATTAGGATACCTATAACATTCTTCAAAGAAATGGAGCAAACACTCCTGAAATTTATATGGAACAGTAAGCCCGCTCGAATAGCTAAAGCAGTTCTTGGGAAAAAGAAAATGGGAGGAATTAACCTCCTGAATCTCAAACTCTACTACAAAGCAGTAATAATTAAAATAGCATGGTACTGGAACAAAGGCAGAGCTGCAGACCTATGGAACAGGGTTGAATATACTGACACGTCCCCTCAAACATATGATCATCTAATCTTTGATAAAGGGGCAAGAAATGCGAAGTGGAGAAAGGAAAGCCTTTTTAAAAAGTGGTGCTGGCAAAACTGGACGACTATATAGCAAAAAACTGGGCTTAGATCCCTGCCTAACGCCATGTACAAAAGTAAGATCAAAATGGATTAAAGACCTCAACATCAGACCGGAATACCTAAGGTACATTGAAGACAAAGTTGGCAAAACCCTCCATGACATTGAAGCTAATGGTATCTTCAAAGATGTCACGCCACTGGCCAAGCAAGTGAAAACAGAGATAGACAAATGGGACTATCTTAAACTAAGAAGCTTCTGCACCTCCAAAGAAACAGTGACCAAAATACAAAGACAGTCTACACAATGGGAAAGGATATTCTCCAAATACACATCCGACAGGGGGTTGATATCAAGGATATACAAAGTGCTGGGTGAACTCCACAAGAAGAAAACATCTAACCCCATCAAAAAGTGGGGCAATGAAATGAACAGAGACTTTCTCAAAGAAGAAATCCGAATGGCTAAAAGGCACATGAGAAAATGCTCTACATCATTAATCATCAGGGAGATGCAGATGAAAACAACAATGAGATATCATTTCATACCACAGAGACTGGCCCACATTCAAAAGAATAAAAGCAACCTGTGTTGGTGCGGATGTTGTGAGAAAGGGACTCTCCTTCACTGCTGGTGGGAATGCCAACTGGTTAAACCCTTTTGGAAAACAGTATGGACGACTCTCCAAAAATTAGAATTTGATCTCCTATTTGATCCAGCAATACCACTCCTGGGAATATATCCCGGAGAGTCTAAAAAGTATAGTCAAAGTGACATCTGCACTTGTTTGTTCATTGCAGCACTTTTTACAATAGCTAGAATATGGAAATAACCTGAGTGCCCGAGAATACATGACTGGTTAACGAAACTTTGGTACAGCTACACAATGGAGTGCTATGTAGCAGTTAGAAAAAATGAAGTCATGAAATTTACATACAAGTGATACTACATGGAAAATATCTTGCTAAGCGAAATGAGTCAGAAAGAGAGGGGCAGACATAGAAAGATAGCATTCATCTGGATAACATAAAGTAACAAAATAAGAGACTAACACCCAAGAGCAGCTGTGATAAATACCAGGTTGTTCACTCCATGGCTCAGAAACCAGCCGCAGACTGTAGGGGCAAAGGCAGCTCAGATAGAGAAGGGAACACCAAATAAAGGGTGCTGGAAAGATCTGCCCAGGATGGGAGATGCATGCTGAAAGTAGACTATAGACAGAACATGATTGCCACCCAATGTCTCTTCTGCAGAGCACAGCAGTCAAAAGGAGAGATAGAACAAAAGGGTGCGATGGGAGCTGGGAGGGGTGGGAGGGATACTGGGATTGGTAAGGGTGGAGAATGGGCACTGGTGGAGGGATGGTTATTCACTCATTGTATAACTGAAACCCAAGCACAACAACTTGTATATCTACAAGTGTACCTCATGGTGTTTCACTAATAAAAAATAAATAATAAATAAATAAATAAAATAAAATAAAAAGAAGAATTTTAATTCACACAGGAATAATAGGCTAAGACCGGGCAATCTCCTTCCCTGAAAATTCTCAACACATCACTTCTGCCAAGGAATTTATTTATTTACTTATTTATGTTTAGCTTTTCAGGACACAACCAGTGAGGCTCAGGGGTTACTTCAGCCTCTGCACTCAGGAATTACTCCTGGCGGTGCTTGGGAGACCATCTGGGATGTCCGGGATTGGACCCAGGTTAGCTGAGTGCAAGACAAACACCCTAACCGCTCTGGATCCGAGGATTATTTTGGGGGGTGGCGGGCTGCTTGGTGTGGGTCCGTAAGGATCTGGGGACCATTGAATACCTGGAATTGAACCTAGTCAGCTATAAGCAGGGTGAGATTATTTTGTCTTTTTTCTGTTCACTTTGACAAGAAAAGTTCTGAGCCCACTTTCCTCTATCTTTGGAAAGGTTTCCAGTTAGAATCAACGCCACGTGCCATCACCCCACGTTCTGAGGGTGCCCCAACCCTCTCCTACCAAAGAGATACAGGGATACACCAAGATACAGCTCAGAAACCCCCAAGTTGGGGTGAGGGAATCCTCCAATAAGGGACTGGTGCTGTTTTGGTTGTGTTTGGTTTGTTCATGATTTGGGGGCCAGAAACTCAGCAACACGCAGAGGTTCTCCTGGCTCTGCACTCAGGAATGACTCCGGCATGATGGTGGGGCTGTAAGGAGAGCCAGAGAAAGAACCAGGGGCCTGTGACCGCAAGGCCAGAGCACTAACTGCTGTTCTCCCAGTGCAGCAACCCAAGCGGCTTGCTATACCTAACTTTGAAGCCAAGAAAAGGGCTGGAAAGCTTAAGTGTGGGACAGTCCGGCCGCAGTAGTTGCGTGGAAACGCCACGAGATGGTGCTCGGGGCGTTTCCGTACCTCCCCAGGCCCTTTTCTCTATAAGAATTTTCCACCCTTGGGTTTGCTCCGGTGTTAAGGATGGGGTCATTAAGGATCAAGCAAGCCGCTTCCACAGGTGCAGAGGTAGGAGAGCTGTGCGAGTGCTTTCTTTCACTTGAGTAACCTGGGTTCTACTCCTGCCTTCAGATCTTTGTTGGGTGCTTAGCTGAATCTCTGCGGGGGGTCGAGAGGGTTGCCCTAGCTTTGTTTCTAGACCTCGAGGGGTGCAAAGGATTAAACCTGGCTTGGAAGGAGCAAGGTAAGGTTATTTTCTTACATTTATTGTTCTCTTCGCTCTGAGCAAGAAAAGTTCTGAACCTACCTCGTGATGTCTGTGATCTGGCACTTTGAATGTTTCCTGTTATGAGCAACCCAAACAACCCAAACCCAAATTTGGCAACCCAAATTTTCTAAGACTGGAAAATTCTTAATGAAAAGGGCCTGGGAAGGGACAGAAACTCTCCACACCGCCATCTCGTGGCATTTCGGCGGAACTGCCACGGCCCGACTTTCCCACGCTTAAGATTTCCAGCCCTTTTCTTTGCTTCAATGTTAAGTATGGGGTCATTAAGGATCAAACACACAGCCTAGTGCCCTGGATCGAAAACTGAGCTGGGAGGGCACTTGCCTTGTACGGGGCGATCCAGGCTCTCTCCCTGCACCCCATACGTTCCCCAGAGCACCATAGGGAGTGATTCCTGAGTGCAGGGGCCTGGGTGACCCCCCAAAATCGCCGGGTGTGGTTCCCGAAACACAAACAAACAAAAGCCTTTCACGGAGGATTTCTTCACGCCAAACTTGGAGATGCCGAGCTGAGTCTTGCTTCCACCACCTTCCACCAGGGAAGACCGCGAAGGTGTGGGGATGCCCGGGATGCCCGTTTGCGAAAGGGGCGTAGAGGGAGAGTCGTGCCACGCTGCTTGGTTCAGTCCTGACACCCGGGTAGCCCCATGCAAAGCAAGTGCCCTCAATGCTTGGTACCGCTGCACGACCGAGGCGGACTGCTGGATCCTAGTGACCCGCAGGTAACATGGAAGAGAACCCAAGGGCTGCAAATCTTTAGGCAAAGTCGGGCCGCAGCTCTTCCGCCAATGCACCGCCAGAGGACGCCGTGGGGACGTCTCCGTCCCTCCCCTGGGAGAACGAAAAATGCAAGACAATAACCTTGCCTTACTCTTTCCAGGCAAGGTTCAATATTCTGCACCCCTTGAGGTCCAGAGACAAAGCTAGGGCAACCCACTTGACCCCCAAAGTGATTCAGCTAAGCATCCCACAAAGATCTGAAGGCTGGAATCGAACCCAATTTACTCAAGTGAAAGAAAGCACTCGCATGCTCTCCTACCACTGCACCTGTGGAAGCGACTTGTTTGATCCTTAACGACCCTGTACTTAACATTGAAGCAAACCCAAGGGTGAAAAATCTTAGAAAAAGTTGCCTGGGGAGGGACGGAAACGCCCAGAGCGCCATCTCGTGGCGTTTCGACGCAACTACCGCGACCCGGCTTTCCCATGCTTAAGTCCAGCCCTTTTCTTGGCTTCAAAGTTAGGTCATTAAGGGTCATTAAGGATCAAGCAAGCAGCTTGGGTCGCTGCAGCGGGAGCAGAGTGGTTAGTGCTCTGGGCTTGCAATCGCGGGCCCTGGTTCTTTCTCTGGCTCTCCATGCAGTCCCACCATCATGCCGGAGTCATTCCTGAGTGCAGAGCCAGGAGAACCTCTGCGCGTTGCTGGGGGTGTGGCTCCCAAACCATGAACAAACCAAATAAAACCATAACAGCCTTAGTCCTTTGAATGCGGGTTTTCTCATCCCAACTTGGTGGGTTCTGAGCTGTATCTTGCTGTATCCCTGACCCCTTTTCTTTGTAGAAGAGGGTTGGGGCATCCTCAGAACGTGGGGTGATGGCACGTGGGGTTGACTATAACTGGAGACCTTTCCAAAGAGCTGGGCCACAGACAGAGCAAAGGGGGCTCAGCGCTTTTCTTGTTCAAACGGAACAGAACAAAGACAAAATAATCTCACCCTGCTTGTAGCTGACCAGGTTCAATCCCAGATACTCAATGGTCCCCAGAACCCTGCGGGCCCACGCAAAAGCAGCCCCCTCCAAAAAATTCCTTGGATCCAGAGCGATAGCACAGCGGGCAGGGCATTTGTCTTGCAAGCAGCCGACCCGGGTTCCATTTTTGGATGACAGAAAAAGACATTTGAAAACAAAAAATATTTATGAATCAGAACATCTGGTATTGTGATAAAAAATTCTTACCACATTAAAAACTCTAAAATTTATAAAACAAATCCCCAAAACAACCCTAAAATCATTTAACTTAGCTGAACTAGGTAAGATAGTTCTAATTTTCTTTTGTTAATATTTTTTACCAGACTGAGCAGTACTCAGGGCTTACTCGTGGCTCTGCTCTCAGGTATCATTCCTGGTGGGGTCAGGGACCCTCTGGGCTGTCATGAATGGAACCTGCATCTGCTGCATCCACGGTAAGATCCCTCCCCACTGCACTGTGGCTGCTGCCCGAACAGTTCTAATACTTGGGTTATTAGATCAAAGGATCTAAGAAACATACATCAAAAAGGGCATTTGGGAGTAAAGTTAAAAATCAATGAGAAATGCATAAAGAGATGGGGAAGAGAAATAACAGAAAAGTGAACTCAGAAAACAAAGTTTAATCAGAGTGGAAATGTGAACAGTGTTGCGGTGACAGTGAATGAGTGAGGCTGATGTAAACATTCTAAGTAACTTGTTGTATGTGTTACTATAAGAACTAGTTATGCCCCCCAAATTTTTTAAAAATACGTTTAAATGGAAATGCAGAATAAGAGCAATAAAAGGGGCCAGATTCATAGAATAATGGATTGGGAGCTTGCCTTGCTCGTGGTGGGTTTGGGAGTAATCACTGGCATCGTAAAGGGTTCCCAGCCCCCACCAGGAGTGATTCCTGAGCACAGAATCAGGAGTAAGTCCAGAGCACTGCTAGTGGGGCCCCCAAACAACCAAAGTTAAATAAAAGGGAAAGTACAGTAGAATAAAAATTGTAATAAAATATATGGTTAAAACTGCAGAGAAGAAAACCATAAATTGATGGGGTTAGAGTGATAGTGGGTAGGGTGCTTGCCATTGACACAGCCGACCTGGGTGCCATCCCCAGTATTCCTTGAGCACGACTGAGTAATTCCTGCTTGCTTTGCACGCAGCTGAGTACCTATCATCCCAGAGGGTCACCCAAGCACCACCAGGAGTAATTCCTGCATGCAGTGTCAGGAGTGCATCACTTAGTGTGACTCAAAACAAAAAACAAACCTAAGAAGAAAAAAAACACATTATTATGACTATAAAGGAATGTGAGTATAAGGAACTCAGGTGTGCTCAGTATTAGAAAGTGTGTCCCACAAATATGGGATCAGGAAAATTAAATTCTTTTTCTTTTTTTTTTTTGTCATTTTGGGTCATACCTAGTCATTCTCGGATTATTCCTGGCTCTGCATTCAGAAAATACTCCTGACAGTGCTCGGAGGAACCTATGGATCTTGGATCCTGGTCAGCCACGTCCAAGGCAAACTCCTTCCCCCCTGCTCTATCTTTTCAGCCCCAGGGAAAGAAAACTTTTCCAAAGAAAACTCCCTGTCTCTTCCTTCCAGCAGTAGCAGAGACAGGGGTTATAGACTGAGTCTGACGCTGGAGAAGTTGACGGGACCCTCTGCCAGCTGCGGGTGAATGCCTGTGTATTAATCCAGGGCCATGAAAACACACCAGTGACTTGGTCCCTACAGACTCTGTCACTTTGAGCTCAGGAAACTTTCTGATGTTCCCAAGGACTCACAAATTACTGTCTTTGTGTGACTCTACTCTTCATTTTGATCAAGTTTATGGCTTTTTTGCTATGTGGGTCCCAGCTGGGATGGAGTGGGGATCCCTGAGTTAATGATGGTTGGATGGATCACTCAGGATGAGACATGTGTGCTGAAAGTCAATCAAGAGCCAAACGTGATATCCCACCAGTATGTATATTGCAAAATCATAATGCCCAAAAGTAGAGAACAATTATGGGGAAAATTGCCAAAGAAGCAGTGGGAGGGGTGTGTGGGTGCGGATACTGGGGACACTGGTGGTGGAAAATGTTCACTGTTGGAGGGATGGGAGTTCTATCATTGTAGGACTGAAATTCAAACATGAAAGTTTTGTGACTGTATCTCACGGTAATCCAATTAAAAAGGAATTATCACTTATAATCCTTCTTTTCTTAAACCATTGGATATTTGGTTGTTCCCACAATAAATCCTGAGAGAAAAGCGATTACTCTCCAAAAGGCTGTCAGAGCTATTTGATCAGAGAGATGAGAACTTTTGATACCTCTGCGAGTAGTCAATTATCCCCAAGTTTGTTTCCTGTTCTGCTCCTGCAGACCTCTGTGTACTCAGGATGATGTCATGGGAAAGTTTCTGAAGTGAACACCTGAGGGGAATGTCATTAAAAACTTTTCTAAATTGATCCATTTGCAACTCAGACAGTAATTTGTGAGTCCATGGGCACATCAGAAAGTTTCCTGAGCTCAAAGTGACAGGGTGTCTGGGGACAAGTCACTGGTGTGTTTTTATAGCCCTGGATTAATACACAGGCATTCACCTGCAGCCTGGCAGAGGGTCTTGTCAACTTCGCCAGCGTCAGACTCAGTAAGTACCTCCTGTCTCTGCTCCTGCTTGAAGGAAGAGACAGGGATTTTTCTTTAGAAAAATTTTCTTTCCCTGGGGCTGGAGCAGGGGTTCGGAAGGTTCCCTTGCTCACAGCTGACCCTCGTTCCAACATCCCCAGCATTCCATAAGGTCCCCTGAGCACTGCCAGGAATATTTCCTGAATGCAGAGCAGGTAGATACCTGAGCATCACCATGTGTGTGAGTTCACAAACTGCTACTGTGATGTGTTTGCGTTCCGTGGACCAGAGCTGCCTCTCTGCCTCCCCAGAGCTCCCCAGCACAGAGACAGAGAGATGGGGAGATGGAGGACCACAGTCTGATGGTGAAAATGGCCCTTTTAATGCGGAGTTGCTAGCATTCTTATAGAACATCTGATGGGAGACTGAGGTAAGGCCAAAGATGTGATTGCTCATTTACATGAATAAACATTTGGCAGAGGAAATTCTCTTGGTAGATCAACTCAAAAAGACAGTCTGTCTCCCAGGGACATCTACTTTGCTCTTATCTTTCCCTCTAGTTGTATAAGTTATCAATTCTTGCAATTGTTTGGATGAACACAGCAGGAGACAAAGATCCCAACACTTAGTTCTCTGGCTCTGAGACCAAGCAAGGCTTTTACCGTAAATCCCAGACTAAGTCCTCAGGCCAGTTCAGCATGTCCTTCCCCATGAGGATCCTGTCTCTTAGCTTGTAACAACTTGCATCAGGACCATGCATTTATGCCTTTTAGATGGCCCAGTTTGATACCGGGTGGCTTTGCCATTCACCACAGGTCCATCCCAGTCCCACGGCAGGACCTCCCTTTTGGGGTGTTAGGAACTACAGCAAATGAAGCCTGAGTCAGGTAATTAGGACCAAGTAATTATGCCCTGGAGCAGATATATCTCAGAGTCAATCAACTCCCAAATATTAGAAGCATAGCATTAACGGTCTTTCTGTGTTTAACCAAAGAACTTTGCTCTATAGGGGAGATAGAAAAGCAAGTAGAAATCTACAGCACGTCAGATACAAAGCAGTGCAAATACAAAGTTCAGAATTACCAGAAAGTTTTGACTTATATGTAATCAAGACTGACTTGGGGCCTGGTGACAAGGAGAGGTAAATTTTAAGGGAAAAGTTAAGGATAATCTTTAACCAAATCAGAGTTGCCAAAAAGAGCATGTGAAGCTTCTCTGGCAGTTTCTTCCTCCCAGAAAAGGGGGCAATTCACTGATGAAGCCTAAAGCACTTAGGGTTAATATCCAAGACAAAGCAAAGGCTGAAGATAGACTTTAACCAAATTAGGGATGCTAGCAAGGGCATGGGAAGCTTCCCTAGAAGGAGGAAAGGTGTAGGATTGCACTGGTTTGTCCTTTTTGCCTTGCCTCTGGGAGCTAGGGTTATTGGGTTGCTCCCATCACAGTGCTCCCATTCCCTTGTGTTTATTTGTAACTTCTTTCCTTGTGCTCTGTTACCTTGTAAATATTGTTTTTCTCTTCTCCTTAAGTCCTTTGCATAGTTAATTCAGAGCAATGTCCTTTTTGTATGGGCACAAGAAGACAGTAAATGCTCTATTTGTAATGTGGGAGTTAATTGACTCTCAATGATATTTACCACCTGGGCATGTGTTCTCTCAACCTAAGCCTCAGTTGCACTTTCGACCTAGCACCCCCAAAAGCAGGGTCCCCACAAGAGACTGAATGGACCCGGGGCAAGCAGTGAGCTATGTGCTTGCTACCTTGGCACCAAAATGGGCCTGGCCAAAGTGCCACAATACTTAGCTGTAAGTTAAGAGCTCGGACATGGACAAATGCTGTCATGATACAAAAAGCAATAACTAAATTCAGACCCTGCTAGGGTTAGGAATGATTAATCTGGCCTGAGCATTGTAGTCTGAGTCTGTGGCAAGATGTTCCCCGGAGAGCTGCCCTACAAGCCTCAGTGCATCTCTTACTGTGTCCATACAAAAATAACTAATATGAAGATGTTCATTAAGATGTTAATTAAGGAGAAGAGGATACCCCTAGGTGGTGTTTCAGCCCTTGAGCCTGATGGGCAGTCAGGAATCAACCGGCATGGCCCTTGTTTCCCCCTCCGTCTGCCCCATGTCACGGGCCACCAGCTGAGGCAGTGGACTGAGACTCCCAGGAACTCGGTGGTGAGGGGTACAGCCGCTGGGGCCTTCGCTGGCCACTGACAAAGATTATACAGAAAGGGTCAACTGCCTGGTGAAGCCTAAAACACTAACCAGTGTGACCCAAAAAGTTAAAGAAAATAAAATGGAGAATTTATTTTTCCTGATGCTGATTTTGTGGGAAACACTTTCTAACGCTAAGCTCCCCGGAGTTCCTATACTCACATTCCTATATACTCATGATATTCTGTTTTTTTTTCTTCTTTGTTTTGTTTTTTGCTTTTGAGTCAGACCAAGCAATGCTGAGGGGTTACTCCTTCCTCTGCATGCAAGAATTACTCCTGGTGGCGCTTGCGGTAACCTATGGGATGGTAACTGGTCATCTGCATGCAAAGCAAGGAAGAATTACTGTGGTTGTGCGCAGGGGATACTGGGGATGGAATCCTGGTTGGCTGCGTGAAACACAAGCGCCATCAAATTATGATTTTTTTCCTGCAGTTTCAACCATATAAATTGTTATATGTATAATTTATATAACAATATAATTTATATTGTTATATAAATTGTATTCTACTGTACTTTCCCTTTTATTTAACTTCGGTTGTTTGGGGACCACACCAGCGGTGCTTAGGACTTACTCCTGGCTCTGTACTCAGGGATCACTCCGGGTGGGTTCTGGGGACTCTTTACGATGCCGTGAATTAATCCCAAACCCACCACGAGCAAGGCAAGTGCCCTATGCACTGGACTATCTCTCCGACCTCTTTTGTTGCTCTTAATCTGCATTTTTACTTAAAAGTATTTTTTAAAACTTTATGGTGGCCAAAACTAGTACTAATAGTAACACATATACTAATTTACTAAGAATATTTACTTCCTCATTCATCACTTTTAAAGCAATTCTGTTCACCTTTCCACTCTGACTAAACATTGTTTTCTGAGTTCACTCTTCTGTTATTTCTCTTCTACCCACCTTTTCATGTATTTCTCATTAACATTTAACTATTCTCTCATGTGTGTGGCCCCCAAACAACCAAAGTTATGTATTTTCCTTAGATCCTATGATCTAATAAACATGTCATTAGGATTATTGGGGTCATCAGCCACAGTGCAGCAGGGAGGGATCTTGCCGTGCATGCAGCTGAATCAGGTTCAATCCTCGACAGCCCGTAAGGTCCCTGATCCAACCAGCCCACTGAGCACAGAGCCAGGAGGAAGCCCTGAGTACTGCTGAGTGTGGTCCAAAAACTGAACTAAAGAAAATTAGAAATCTCCTATCTACTTCAGCTTAATTAAATGATTTTAGGGTTGTTCGGGGTTTTGTTTTATAAATTTTAGAGCTTTTCATTTTGGTTAGAAGTTTCTATCACAATACCAGATGCTAGGATTCATAAATATTTTATGCATTTAGATGCCTTTTTCTGTCATCCAACAAAATGTTTCTACCAGTTTAAAAAGTTTTGTTTTTTTTAATTTTTTTCTTTTTGGGTCAGACCTGGAGATGCACAGGGGTTTCTCCTGGCTCTGCACCCAGGAACCACCCCTGATGGTGCTCAGGGGTCCATATGGGATGCTGGGAATCGAACCCGAGTCGGCCGCGTGCAGGGCAAACACCCTACCCGCTGTGCTATCACTCCAGCCTCGAGTTTAAAAAGTTTTGACCAACAGTTTCTTGCACCAATTGATATTGTTTTATAGTAGTTTTTATGCTGCTAATCCTTTAACTTTTAGCTATTGTATTAATTGTGCTGTCATAATGATATTTTTGTTTGAAGTTTTTGATAGTATCCAATGCAGGTCATTAATATTGAATGAAGAAATCTAACAATTTATCATGATCAATATTAAGCTTCTTTATTTCTTTATCATTTTATTGAAGATATCATGGAATAAAGTGAGCTGTGATTGTTGATATTAATACTTAGCGCTGTAACACTGTCCTCCTGTTGTTCATTGGTTTGCTTGAGCAGGCAACCAGTAACATTTCCATTGTGAGACTTGTTACCATTTTTGGCATATTGAATACGCCACAAGGAGCTTGTCAGGCTCTGTCGTGTGGGTAAGATACTCTCGGAAGCTTGCCGGGCTCTCCAAGAGGGATGGAGGAATTGAACCCAGGTCGGCCGCATGTAAGGCAAAGGCACTACCCTCTGTGCTATAAGTCCAGCCCGTTGCTGACTCATGCAGGATTTATTTTCCTGGACTCCAACTTTCTATCTGGAAGTGTTGGTGCCCACCCCTACCCCTCACCAAGCTAAGAAATTTATCCCAGTATCAAGAAGAACTGGCCACATGCAAGTCAAGTGCCCTACACGCAGTACTCTCTCTCCGGCCCCTCTATTTGGATTTCCCCCCTTTCTCTTTTATTGGGCCTTCTGCAACAAGCCATCTGCTCCGGCGCCTGGAGCTAACTGAGAACCCATTGTGTGTGTCCCTTTACCCACTCTCAGCACACATCTCCCACCCACAGTGATCCCTTCCAGGCTTCATTGTCATAGTGGTCCCTTCTCTAACCAACTACCGTCTCCCCAGCCCTGAGACAGGCTTCCAATCAGCAACCATCCTCCTGGCCCTTGGATCTACTGTCCTTGGCTGTGAGACTTATACCATGTTGTTATATCCCACAAGAGTGCAGTTATTCTGTCCCTGTCCTTTTGAATATTTCTCTCAGCATGATGCTCTCCATATATATGTATTCATAAGCAATTTCAGAACTTCATTTTTCTAACAGCTGTATGGTTTGTGGACCAAAGAAGCCTCCTCTGCCTCCTTCAGCAGAAGTTCGGCCGCAACACAAAGTTGTTTGCTTTGTGTTTTTCCTCAGTTTTCCCCCAGAATTGTCTCCCTCATGTTTGTTTTGGGGCCACCCCAGAAAATCCTCTAGTCTTACTCCCGGCTCTGCGCACAGGAATCACTCCTGGCAGTGCGTGAGGCACCAAGTGGGATGTGGGGGATCGAACCCACGTTGGCTGCATACAAGGAAATGCTCTACCCCATGAAAGTTGCTCGAGAAGTTGTGACTCATCATAGAGAACTACATGAAGATAATGTCCAGGAAAGATACTGAGAACTTAACCAAAATCCGTATGAATTCACGGACATGGCAGGAGACTTTGGTAATGTTGGAATATAGCTCCAAATATTTTAGGCTTTAATATTGGTTTGCCTTTTTCCCCTTGCCAGGAGAAACTCATGTTTATTACAGTGCTCCTGAGGCACTTCCATTCCATTGTGTTTATCTGTAAACTCTTCCCTATGCTCTCCTCCTCAACCAGTTAATCAGCTCTTCCTCTAATCAGAATCTGTTAATTATTTTTAAGAGCAGATCCTTCTAGGACACTGGAATTGTATAGTAAGTTAATATTATCTTTCTCCTCTCCTATGTCTTTTGAATAGTTTACTTTAGAGCAATGCCCTTTTTTGCATAGATGCAGGAAGAACATTAACATTATGCTTTGTAACTTAGAATTTAACTGGCTTTGAATATTATTCACTCCCAGGCATCTGCTTTCTTGACTTAAGCCTCAGTTACCCTTAGTTCCTGACACCCCAGAAGCAGGGTCCCGACGAGGGACTGAATGGATCCAGGGCAAGCAGTGAGGTACCCTGGCATCGAAATGAGCCGGGCCAAAGCGCCACAATTCTTAACTATAAGTTAAGAGCTTGGTCATAGACAAATGCTGTCATAATCCAAAAGTAACAATGAGACTAGGACCCTGCTAGGGATAGGAAAGTCTTTCTGGCCTGAGCACTGTAGTCTGAGACTGAGATGGCCCTAGGAGAGCAATTCCTTAAGTTTAAGGTATTTCTTACTGTATCCATACAAAATGATTTATATTATATATGCTTATATGTTTGTTGGACAAGGAGAGGAGAAACACAACCAGGGGATTCCGCTCTAGGGTGGGTTGATCTGATAATGAGAATCTGTCCTAGAAGCGGCTCTCCCTGAGGGAAAGAATTCTACCCCTATTGATTGTGACTGTACCTATGTGTTATTGTTACCCCAATTCTTCATGCTGGGGGATATAATGAAACTATATAAAGAATGGGCAAGGGGAGGCAGAGGAGAGAGACAGGAATGGATGGATAAAGAATTGGAATAAACTGCAACTAAGACCAACCAGCCTGGCCCTCCTTCCTTCCTTTACCTGCCCATCACCATCGACCTCCTGGGGTGGGGGAAGAGGTGTGAGACCACCCAACCCAGTGGCAGGTGAGATAGAGCCGCCGCTGCTGCTGTCTTTTTTGAATTTACATAGGTAATGAATACTAAGTTGTGGGAAATTGACCCCCTAACAGAAACCTCAATGTCGGGGTAGTCCGCTAAGGAAAACAAGTTTAGACCAGAGGGAAGCAGACAGCCATTCCTGGCCAGAATACAATAGCAAATCGTCACAGAGTCTATCCTTTAAGGCTGTCACTGATTGTCCATGTGAAATATCGGGTCTCTGACTTCACGCACCCCTTAATTGTGCCGTGTCTACTCACAGTGCTGAACGTGTTTGTCAGCTTCAACAGCAGCTCACATGACAGGAAACAGGATGCTGGAATGATATGGATGAACAAAAGGACGCCCTTTACACTGCAGGTTGGGGGACCCTAAAGCTTGGGCACTCTTGATGTATTCGTCGCATTCGATGTGACCAGTCTCACTGGTCAGGGTTCTCATATCAAAACATTTTGGAGCACTGGAGGGAATGAGAGAAATGGTTCAGAAGAGAATTTTACAGAATCAGATAGTCTGTGATACTCTAAGACAGGCTCTGCGGAGAGGCCAGAATGATTTCATGTCAAATGGGCATCCAATCCTATGATTCAAACTACTTGAAGGGGGCCAGATTGAAGGTACATTGGGTAGGGCATTTGCTGTGCCTGTGATGGGAAAGGGTTCGATCCCCATTACCCCATATGGTGTCCTGAGCACCTCCAGAGGTAATTCCCCAGTGCAGAGCCAGAAGTAATCTTCAGGATCGCCCAATGAGACCTGAAAAAACAAAGAAGAAAAACAAACTTGAATGGTTTTCAATTTCATAGACATATTATGTAAATGTATTAAAGGTGTCAAGTTAAATAGAATCCATTTAAGTTGTATAAGACTTAAATATATCTCTATGACATGAAATATACAACTGATTTAACAATTTTTCAAAAAAATACCAAATTTACTTCACTGAAAATAGTCAACTGGAATAATTTTACAAAAATGGGAAAAAAGGGCAAGAGACATAGTACAGTGTGGAGAGGGCTTGCCATTTGATCCCAGGCATCCCATACTGTCCTCCAAGCACGCCAGTAATGATTCCTAAATTCCAAGCTAGGAGTAACTGACAGCCGTTGCTGGCTAGACCCGAAAATCAAAACCAAAATACATGGAAGCAATAACTATTCCTCAGTGATGTCAATAACCCTCTTTAAATTCTTTTTGGAATAATGCTTCATATTTTGAAAAATGACAGCATTTTTCACGTTTTACTGAGCAAGAATATCTTAGACATATTGATGCCAGCTTGTCATGACATTTCCCTCAAATTCACCAACAAATCTGTTATTTATATTTTCTGCAGGTCTTTACCGAACGAACAAGGAATTGATGGACACAATAGTTCTACAGGAAACGGTTTGGGGAGTATTATTTTTTTTCCAATTCATGATTGGTTTTATTGGAAATTCACTGCTGCTCATGCTGTATGTCAACAGACTTCTGCAAAGAAAGAAGCCAATAGATTGGATATTTACCCACTTAACACTTGCGAACATGATGACAGTTTTATTCTCAGGGGTTCCAGAATTAATATTTTTCGTTAGAATAAGAAATTTTTTAAATGACACTGGTTGTCAGGCAGTTTTGTTCCTGCACAGAATGGGCCGGGGTCTTTCCCTCTGTACCACCTCTTTCCTCAGTGTGTTCCAAGCCATCGTGATCACCAACAACCACATTCCTTGGGCGTGGCTTAAATCAAACATCTACACGTGCATTTCTTCTGCCTTCCTCTGTTCCTGGGTAGTCAACATGTTGATCTATAGCCGGGTCATCACTGGAGTGAAGGCCCCTTTCAACACTACTGGAATTGAAGGAGTTATTAGCCTAAAATACTGTATGGCACTGAAGGCCCATGTCTCAGAGGCTCTGGAAGCATCTCAATTTCACGGAGGAATGATTTTTAGTGATTTCCTGTGTGTGCTCCTCATGATCTGGACGAGCGTGCACATGGTAAAGTTCCTCTTGAACCATCGCAAGAATGTCCAGCACATCCATAGGCACAGTCTCTGCCCACAATCCTCTCTGGAGATCAAGGCCACCCACACCATCCTGGTCCAAGTCAGCTGTTTTGTCTTTTTTTACTGGATCAACTGCTGTATTACCGTTTATGTATCATTCAATCATGAGGTACAAGGGTTAGAAAACATCGCTGTTTTTGTCTCTTCCTGCTATCCAATGGTCTGTCCTTTTTTGCTGCTTAAAAATCATAGAGGCCCCTTTCTGATCTGCACCTTTGTAAAGATGAGGAAATCTCCACAAACCACTGCCATCTGAGCTGAATAAACTCTCACAGCATCTTTGACACAAAGTGCTCAGGATAGAAAAATCCCACTGCAAAGTTTCCGTTTGGTGAGGCTGGAGAGATTGCGCAGTGGGTAGGGCACTTGCCTTGCACATGATCTGCATATGTGCAGGGCCAGGAGTTATTTCTGAGTTCTGAGCCAGGAATGGGTCCTGAGCATCAGCAGGTGTGACCAGGAGAAAAATGGAGGGTGTGTAAAGATATTTTGTTGTAGAAAAAAAGAAAATAATATCTTATTTGGATGACATATCCAAGTCCACAGCTTACCATACAGACTGAGATAAATGAACTGTGAGTTAAATAAAACACATTGTAGAAAGTTGCACCTGTAAGTGAAATGTTATTTCCATTATTTCTTGGGAAATGAGAATGGGAAGCTCATCTGGCTATGCTTGGGCCTCCAACCGGGGTTGGCTGCTCTCAAGACAAGCACATTACCCTCGATACTATTGCTCCATGCCTCCTTTATTTCATTTATAATATGATTTCAAATATTCACCTTTGAGAGTACTGAAGTGGCTCCCTGGAAACAATGGACGTAGTGTGACCCATTCCTCAGGTAATTGGGTGCTGGAGATCAAACCTGGTTACCCATATGCAAGGCAAGTGTTCTATCCCACTGTTTATCTCTCCAACCCTGGAAAAGTCCTCCGATAGAATCATAGTTCAGTAGGGTTTGGGCTTCAGCAGTAGTACAGCTGGTAAGGTAGTTTCCTTGCACAAGCTGATCCTGGTTCAACTCTGGCATCCCATGGGGTCTCCCAAGCAATACCAGGAACAACGTCTGAGTGCAGAGCCAGGAGGAACCCCTGAGAACCGCCAGGTGTGACCTCAAAAGTCAATAAATAGATAAAAGATTTAAAACAAAAGTGAGATAGTGACAACAAAGCAATGGAGACATTATTCACTGAGTTCCAAATAATTTTACTGAACGCATAAAACAGGAGTTTATGGAAATGTATAAAAGAGCTCAAATGAAGGTAAGAATCAATTTGTCAGCAGTATAATAAATGTCTCACTCAAGACAAAAGGAAAAGGAAAGAGAGAGCAAGAAGGAAAGTGCCTGGGGTTTGGGACTGGGGGACAGGGCATGGTGGTTGGGAAACAGAAGATCTTCATGGTGGGAAATGTACACTGGGGGAGGAATGGGTGCTAAATCATTGTACGACTGAACCCCAATTATGAACAGCCTTGGAATGATCTTTCTCATGGATATCCAATTTAAAGAAAAACGTTTTTAAGTGATGTGGAGTTCACCATTCTTCAAGGAAGTGATCATCGACGTAAAGGGAGAGGTTCGCAGGGGCAATACCAGTTCACCGAAACTCTTCACTGCCAGCCTGGAGAACGTCATTTGACGACTGGAATTGGAAGAAATGGGAGTGAAGATAGACGGCAACTACACCACCTCTGCTTCGTTGATGACATCGTTCTAATAACACCAAACATTAGCCAAGATCCTTAAACGTTATTATCAATGTTCAGTTTTTAAAAATTTTCTCAGAGAGATAGGGCACTTTTCTTTATAATGTATTTAGTAGCACAACAGTAGGGCATTTGCCCCTGGCAAGCTATCGAGAGTGTCTTACCCACATGGCAGAGCATGGCAAGCTACCCGTGACATATTCAGTATGCCAAACACAGTAACAACAAGTCTCACAATGGAGATGTTACTGGGCCTGCTTGAACAAATCGATGAACAATGGGAGGACAGTTCATTGATATATATATGTATATATATATACATATATACATATATATAAGGCTTAGAGATTCCATTAATATTCAGGCTGATTTTTTTAATCCTCAAGAATTTTCATTTTTGCCAGGAGTGATCCTTGAGTGCAGAGCCAGGACTAAACCCTGAGTACTGCTGAGAGTGGTACAAAAATAAAAATAAATGAAAGAAAATTCGAACTATCTTATCTGGTTATGCTCAGTTAAATGATTTCAGGGTTGTTTGGGGATGCACCTTATAAATTTTAGAGTTTTTAATTTTGGTGAGAATTTTCTATTATAATACCAGATGTTCTAATTCATGAAGATTTTATGTATTCATGTGTCTTTTCTATCATCCAAAAACATCTTTCTATGAGTTTAAAAAGTTTTGACCAAGAATTTCTTAGACCAATTGGAATTATTTTATAGGAGTAATAGTATTGAAAATCCTTTAACTTTACAACGATTTTGTGGATTGTGTCATCATGAGAGTTTTCTTTTGGAGGTTCCAATTAGTAACTAATTTGAATCATTCATTAATAGTGGATCTCTAACAATTTATAATTTTCAACATTTATCTTCTTTATTTCTCTATCATACTCTTGAGGATACAATTGAATAAATTGAGTTTTCAAAGACAAGTTGAATGCATGACCAAGAACAGATCTGTACACTGTTCACAATAACCAGAAGCGGGAAACAACTCGAGTGGCCAAACAAACAACTGGATAAAGAAACTTCGGTACATTCACAAAATGGAATAGTACGCAGCTGTTAGGAAAGATGAAATTATGACATTTCCTCATAAGTCATAAGAGTATCATGTTAAGTGAAATGATTCAGAATGCGAGGGACAGACATAGAATAACTACATTCATTTGTGGACTATAAAATAACATATTATGAGGTTGATACCCAAGGACAGTAGAGGCAAGGGCCAGGAAAATTGCTCCAGTTGGAAACCTTTCTTATGAACTGGAGGAGAATTTGATGGGATACAGTGGGGATTCCTGATTTCATAATAAGTGCAGGGATCACTCAGGATGAGACAGGAGTGCTGAAAGTCGATAAAGGACCAAACGTGAGAGCCCCTCAGTATCTATATTGCAAAATCATAATGCCCCATAGTAGAGAAAGATTATGGGGAAAATTGCCACAGAAGCAGTGGGAAGGGTGGGTGGGTGGGGATACTCGGGACATTGATGGTGGAAAATGTGCACTGGTGGAGAGATGGGAGTTCTATCATTGAAGGACTGAAACTTAAACATGAAAGTTTTGTAACTGTGTCTCATGGTGATTCAATAAAAAAGAATTATCATTTATAATCCTTCTTTTCTCAACTCAGTGGAGATTTAGTTGTTCTCACAATAAATCCTGAGAGAAAAGCGATTACTCTCCAAAAGGCTGTCAGAGCTATTTGATCAGAGAAATGAGAACTTTTGATACTCTGAGAGTAGTCAATTATCCCAACTTTTTTTTCTGCTCTGCTCCTGCAGAAGTCTGTGGACTCAGGCTGATGTAATGGGAAAGTTTCTGAAGTGAACACCTGAGGGGAATTTCATTAAAAAACTTTCCTAAATTGATCCATTTGCAACTCAGACAGTAATTTGTGTGTCCATGGGCACATCGGAAAGTTTCCTGAGCTCAAAGTGACAGGGTCTCTGGAGACCAAGTCACTGGTGTGTTTTTATAGCCCTGGATTAACACACAGGCATTCACCTGCAGCCTGGCAGAAGGTCCCGTCCACCTCGCCAGCCTCAGACTCAGTAAGTACCTCCTGTCTCTGCTCCTGCTTGAAGAGACAGGGATTTTTCTTTAGAAAATTTTCTTTCCCTTGGATTGGAGAGGTAGAGCAGGGAATAGAGAGTTTGCCTGGCCCGTACCAGCCACGGGTTCCAACATTCTCAATTTTCCATAGGGTCCCACTAGCACTGCCAGGATTATTTCCTGAATGCAGAGCCAGGAGTAACCTGAGCATCACTAGGTGTGACCCAAAATGACAAAAAAAAAAGGAGAAGAATTTATTTTTCTGATTCTGTTTTTGTGGACACGCTTTCTAATGCTAAGCTCACCTGAGTTCCTATACTCATGATATCCAGGGGTTGGGGTTGATTTCTTCTTTGTTTTGTTTTATGCCTTGAGTCACACCAAGTGACGCTGAAGGGTTACTCCTGTCTCTGCTAGCAGGAATTACTCCTGCTGGTGCATGGGGGACCTTATGGGATGGTAACTGGTCAGCTGTGTGCAAGACAAGCAGGAATTACTCTGATCGTGTTCAGGGGATACTGGGAATGGAATCCTGGTTGGCTGTGTGAAAGGCAAGGCCCTACCCACTGTACTATCACTCTATGCCCATCAATTTATGATTTTCTTCTTTACAGTTTGAACCATATACTTTGTTATAATTTTTATTCTACTGTAATTTCTCTTTTATTTCACTTTGGTTGTTTGGGGGCCACACTGACGGTGCTCAGGACTTACTCCTGGTTCTGTGCTCAGTGATCACTCCTGGTGGGTTGTAGGGACCCTACACAATGCCAGGGATTAATCCGAAACCCACCATGAGCAAGGAAAGCATCCTCTGCACTAGACTATCACTCTGGCTCCTTTTTTGGCTCTTAAACTGCATTTTCATTTAAAGGTATTTTTAAACTTTTGGTGGCATAACTCGTTCTATTAGCAACAGATACAACAAGTTACTTAGAATGTTATATCCTCACTCATTCACTGACACAGCAACTGTGTTCACCTTTCCAATCTGATTAAACTTTTTTTTCTGAGTTCACTTTTCTTTTGTTTCTCTTCCCCCATCTATGCATTTCTCAATGATTTTTTTTTTGCTTTTTGGGTCACAACGATGATGCACAGATGTTACTCTGGCTCATGCAATCAGGAATAACTCCTGGCGGTGCTCGAAGACCATATGGGCTGCTGGGAATCAAACCCGGGTCAGCCTCGTGCAAGAGAAATGCCCTACCCACTGTGCTATAGCTCCAGCCCCCTCATTGATTTTTAACTTTTCTCTCTAACTCCCCTTTTCGTGTATTTTTCTTAGAGGCTATGATCTAATAACCATAGTATTGGAACTATTGCGGGCGACAGTGCAGGGGGGGGGGTGTCTTGCCATGAATGTAGCTGATTCAAGTCTGATCCCCGACAGCTCCTAGGGTCCCTGAGGCAACCAGGAGTGATCCCTGATTGCAGAGACAGGAGTAAGCCCTGAGTACTGCTAAGTTTGGTCCCAAAAATAAACAAAAGAAAATTAGAACTATCTTATCTAGTTCTGCTTAATTTATGATTTTAGGGTTGTTTGGGGAATTGTTTTATAAATTTTAGAGTGTTTAAATTTGGTAAAAATTTTCTATCACAATACCAGATGTTCTGATTCATAAATATTTTATGTCTTCAAATGTCTTTTTCTGTCATCCAAAGCTATCTTTCTATTATTTAAAATGCTTTGACCGAGAATTTCTTGGACCCATTAGAATATTTTATATGAGTAAGACTGCTGAAAATCCTTTAACTTTGCAACTGTTTTATGACTTGTGTCTTCAGAATGATAGTTTTCCTTGGAGGTTTCAATTCTTAACCAATGTAGATCATTCATTAACATTGAATCAAGACATCTAACAATTTATAACTTTCAACATTTATCTTCTCTATTGCTTTATCATACTATTGAAGATATAATGGAATAAAGTGGGCTTATTCATTCTTGATATGTTCATACTTATGACCTACAGTAGTGAGTTTGGCATCTTGTAGATTTTGTTATAATATCTTGGATCTATTGTTTCTCCCTTAATCTTACAATATTTTTGTACTACAAGATTTTTTTTGTTCCTCTGGCAGCCAAACTCGGTGATGCTCAGGGTTTACTCCAGCTTTGAGCTCAGGAATTACTCAGGGTGGGGTCCGGCACCATAAGGGATGCCAAGAGCCAAACCCTATCAGCTGTTGCCAGGCAAACGCCCTCCTTCTGTGCTATCACTCTAGCCTTGTATGGGTTGTATGATTGGTTGGCTGGATTTACTTTCTGGATCACACCTGGCAATGTTCAGGGGAGACTCTTGCTCTGCACTCAGAAATTACTCCTGGGAGTGCTGTGGGGACTATATGAAATGCTGGGATCAAATGGGTCGAGCACATGCAAGGTAAACGGCCTCCCCGCTCCACTCTCACTCCAGTCCTATGTATTAGATGTTTCAATCAACCTGTGCTCATTTGTCATTTGGTAATCTGACTTATTTTGCCCAATCTTAAGTCAATATGTTCATTTGATTCCTAAAGTGAAAAAATTTTAGCTTGTTTGTGAATTCCCTAAAGGCTTACACTTTTTGCCTTATGTTCCTTTTTGCTTTTAGGCCACAGGACTTTGCTCAAGACTTACTCCTGGCTCTGTGCTCAGGGATCAGTCCTGCTGGGGCTCAGGGGACATATGGTACCAGGGATCGAACCCAGGACAGCAAGGCAAGTATCCTCCCGCTGTGCTATTGCTCCAAGCCTTTCGTATGCTTTTTGGAAAACACTGTTAATTACTTACATGCATATTTTTTACTTCATCTAATAATTGACTGAAACAAATTCTTCTTTAAATAATCCTGTGCTCATTTCACTCATGACTGTCCCTACTTTGGAAATGTTGTACAAGCTTTGCTTCTATCCCGCTGAAAAATTACATCAACCCAATGGAAAAAGATGAGTTTATTCCCATTCCTAATGACAATTTTTTTTCTTTCTTTGCCAATTGTGGTGATGCTCAGGCGTTTCTCCTGGTGCTGCACTCAGGATTTACTCCTTGCAGTGCCCAGGGAACCATGTGGGATGCCGGAGATTGTACGCAAGCTGGCGTCGTGCAAAGCAAATGCCTAGCCACTGAACTATGGCTTTAATCCAGATAAGAAATATCAATATTGTGAGCAGAATAAGAATGTGGTGAAGCAAGTCAGAACCAGAGTTAGAAGTGACAATAAATGAATGTCAGAGGGTGACAGGGGTGGTTACTGAAGATGGCTTTCCTGAGCACCACACTACCAAAATGGAGCAGGAGTTGGGTTAGGCAGTGCCACAGAGAGTCAGGATCTATGGAGGGAAGACAGTGATTCAGGATCAGTTAACTTGTCTGCAGGGAAAGCGACAGAGGTTGTGGGTGGATGAGTAGTGTTTCAAAATGAGTGACTGAGAATCAACTGGAAGTAGGCTTGGGATCAAAAGGAACATTTCAATCCTCAGGGGTACATTTAAGGGGCAGAAAGGAGAGAGAATCACACATACAACAGGTTTGTGAGTGTGTTGCATGTGAGTTTTTAATTGAATCACTGTGAGATAAAGTCATAAGCTTTCTTGATGGAATTACAGTCATTCAATACACACATTCCTCAAACAGTGTGCATTTCCCACCACTGATATACCTAGTCTTACTCCTCTTTCTCTGTTTCTGCCTCTGTCTCTCTCTATGTCTCTCTCTCACCCTCTCTGTCTCTCTCCTTTTGAGCATTACAATTTTCAATTCAAATACTGAGAGTTCATCCTGTTCGGCCCTTTACCCACTTTCAGCACACATCTCCCACCCAGAGCAATCTGTTCCAACCATCATTGTCATAATTCTTCCTTCTCTACCCCAATTGCCTTCTCCTCCAGCCCGGAAACAGGCTTCTAACCATGGACCAAACGTCCTGGCCCTTGTTTCTACTGTCCGTGGTTGTTAAACTTACACTGTGTTTTTTTTTTTTTTAAATCCCACAGATGAGTGCAGTTGTCCTACGTGTGTCCCTTTCCCTTTGACTTTTTTCATTCTGCATGTTACTCTCCATGTCTATCCATTTACAAGCAAATTTCATAGTATCCTTTGTTCTAACAGATTATTGGTATGTAGACCACTTCAGGCTCATGATCCTTCTCTAGCCTGAATTCCGGCCATCACACAAAGGGAAAATTGGACCCACAGAATTGGCCTGAGATTTCCCCCTTTGGGTTATTTTTTTTTGAGGCACCACACCAGGCAAAGTTCAGTGCTTACTCTTGTTCTGCACTCAGAAATCATTCCCAGCAGTGCATGGGGCACCATATGGGATGCGGGGAACGAGCCCATGTTGCCCACATGCAAGGCAAATGATCTACCCCAGGAAAGCGTTCTTGGGAAGCTGTGACTAATGGTAGAGAAGACGATGAAGATAATATCCAGGACAAATATTAAGACATACACTGAAACAATCTCCCTATGAATTCATGGAAACTCCAAGAGACCCAGGTCAGAATGGTGAGATGTGTGAAATTCACCCCCTAAAGGAACCCTATGATCGGGATATTAAGAAAAACAAGTTTAGAACAGAGGGAAGCAGACAGACATGTCTAGGACATACTAGATTAGCAAATTGTCACTGAATCTATCCTGTAAGGATGCTGCTGATTGGCCATTTGCAATGTCTGGGTCTCTGTCTTCATGCACCCCTTATTGTGCCGTGTCTACTCACAGTGATGAACATGTCTGTCAAGTTCAATGGTGGCTCACTTGAGGGGAACCAGCAGGCAGGAGCAATATGGGTGGAAAATGGCGTGTCTGTGTGATCCCTGTTTGAGTGACCCTAAAACTTGGATAGTCCTGAGTTATTTGGCACATTATCTGTGACCAGATTTGCAGAAGTCATTTGCAGAAGAGAAATCTAAAGAATCGGATAGTCCTGGGATACTCTAAGCCAGGATCAGGAGAGAGACCAGAATGATGAGATGTAAAATGTTGATCCAATAATAGGATTGAAAAGATTGTACGGGGGCTGGAGTGATAGTATATATGGGAGGGCATTTTCCATGCTCATGGCACACCAGGATTCGATCTCCAGCACCCTATAGTGTCCCCAGAGAACCTCCTGGAGTAATTCCTGAGTGCAGAGCCAGAAGTCACTCCTGACCAAGCACCATGACTAATAAACTCAAAGGCAAAACAGATGACTTAAATGATTTTATGTTTCTGGACCATATTCCCAATTACGGAAATTTATTAAAGTTGTCAAGTTAGAAATAATCAATTTAAGTCTCGTATGACTAAAATATAAAATATGTAATCGATTCAAAATGTTCAACAGGATACAAAGTGAACTTCTCTGAAAACAGTCAACTGAAATCATCCAATAAAAATGGAAAAAAATAGGTGTGTAGAGACAGTCGAGGAGGGAAGGCACTTGTTTTACACATGGCTGATCCCCGACATTCCATAAGGTCCCTCAAGCACCACCTAGAATAATTCCTGAATGCAGAGCCAGGAGTAAACCCTGAACATCGCTGGTTGTGACCCAAAAATCAAAAACCAAAAATATGGTATCAACAAATCCTGCTAGGTGATTTTGATAACCCTCTAAAAATACTTTTTGGACTAATTCTTTATTTTCTGAAAAATGATAGTGCTTTTGCAGAGTCTATTGAAGTC
Source organism: Sorex fumeus (assembly GCF_029834395.1). Classification (NCBI taxonomy): domain Eukaryota; kingdom Metazoa; phylum Chordata; class Mammalia; order Eulipotyphla; family Soricidae; genus Sorex; species Sorex fumeus. Next base: position 7,490,208 of record NW_026606076.1, read on the forward strand.
ATGTGTAAGTCACATTCACACCAGCATCTTGTGACATTTCTCTCAGGTTCACCTTCAAATCTGTTATTTGTACTTTATGCAGGTCTTTATTCAATGTACCACGAAGCGATGGACACAATAGTTCTACAAGATATGATTTTGGGAGTATTATTTTTCTTCCAATTCACATTTGGTTTTACTGGAAATTCGCTATTGCTCATGATACACATAAACACCTTTCTGCAAAGAGCAAAGCCAATAGATTGGATATTTACCCACTTAACTTTAGCCAACCTGATGACAGTTTTATTTGCCGGGATTCCGGAATTAATATTTTTCTTTGGAATAAGAAATTTTCTGAACGACACTGTTTGTAAGGCCATTTTGTTCTTGTCCAGAGTGGGCCGGGGTCTTTCCCTCTGTACCACATCTTTCCTCAGTGTGTTCCAAGCCATCGTGATCACCAACAACCATGCTCAGTGGGCGTGGTCCAAATCAAACATCCACACGTGCATTTCTTCTGCCTTCCTCTTCTTCTGGATACTCAACATGCTCATCCATAGCCAGGTCATCATTTCCATGAAAGCCCCATTCAACACTACTGGAGTGGGACTAGTTTATAACCAAAAATACTGTATGGCACATGACACAGGGACTCTGGTGGTGTCTGGAATTCTTGGAGGAATGATTTTAAGAGACTTCCTGTGTTTGTCCCTCCTGATCTGGTCCAGCGTGCACATGGTAAAGTTCCTGTTCAACCACCGCAAGAATGTCCAGCACATCCTTAGGCACAGTCTCTGCCCACCATCCTCTCCAGAGATCAAGGCCACCCACACCATCTTGGTCCAAGTGAGCTGTTTTGGCTTTTTTTACGGGTTCAACTGCTGCCTTACCATTTATATAGTATACAAACGTGAGGTACAAGTGTTAGGAAACATCACTGTTTTTTGTCTCTTCCTGCTATCCAGTGATCTGTCCTTTCTTGCTGATAAGAAACCACAGAGGCCCCTTTGCGAACTGCACCTTCTTAAAGAGGAGGAAATCTTCTCCACAAACCACTGCCTTCAGAGACTTGAATACTCTCACACCATCTCTGACACAAAGTGCTCAGACAGGAAACGTTAAGTGATGTGGGGCTGGAGAGATAGGCTAGGGCACTTGTGTAGGGCACTTGCCTTGCACAGGATCTGCAGCTTGCTAGGAGTGATTTCTGAGTACAGAGCCAGGAGTGCGCCCTGAGCGTCACTAGGTATGACCAGGATGGAAAAGGAAAGTGGAAAGCTGAGACTGAGAGATGTAAAATGAAAGAAAATAACCTCTTTAATGGACATGTCTCCACCTCCACAGCTGACTGTACATACTAGATCAATGAACAGCGAGATGCAATAAAGAACATCATGGAATGACTCACCTATAGAAGGTTCACATCTGCCTGTGCCTTCCAGCCAGGTTGGCTGCATGCCAGACAAGCACATTACCCTCTATTACTATCACTCTATGGTCCCCTTTATTTCATTTATATAATAATTTTAAGTATTCAGCCCTGAGAATATTGAACTGATTTATGTAATGTGGCACATTCCTCAGTAAATAAAGAGACCAAAGCTGGGTCGCACATGTGCAGGGCAAGTGTTCTAACCCACTGTGTATCTCTCCCAATACATAGACCCATAGCAAGCCCAACTGCTCATAGTAGAGAGGCAATGATTACACACAGCACCGACAAATTACGGGGGGACAGCGCCCCATTCTGGAACTACCAAAAGGCTTTTTTTTCTGTATTTTTGATAGAGCCTATGACCTAATGACCAAAGTAACTGCTGAGGGCGGCAGGTGCAGTGCAGTGGGGAGGGATCTTGTGTGCATGCAGCTGATGCAGGTTCGATCCCCGACAACACGTAGGGTCCCTGAGCCCACCAGAAGTGACCCCTGAGTGCAGAGCCAGGAGTATGTCCTGAGCACTGCTGAGTGTGGTCCAAAAAGTAAACAAAAGAAAATTAGAACTATCTTCTCTAGTTCAGCTTAATTAAAATATTTTAGGGTTGTTTGGGGATTTGTTTTTATAAATTTTAGAGTTTTGAATGTTGGTAAGAATTTTCTATCACAATACCAGATGTTCTGATTCATAAATATTTTATGTCTTCAAATGTCTTTTACTGTTCTCCATAGATGGGGCTGAAGCGATAGCACGGCAGGTAGGGCATCTGCCTTCATGCAGCTGACTCGGGTTCCATTCCCAGCATCCCATATGGTGCCCTGAGCACCACCAGGAGTCATTCCTGAGTGCAGAGGAAGGAGTAACCCCTGTGCATTGCCGGGTGTAACCCCAAAAAGCAAAAAAAAATCTTTCTACCATTTTAAATGTTTTTTACCAAGAATTTCTTGAACCAATTAGAATTATTTTATCTGAGGAAGACTGTTGAAAATGCTCTAGCTCTGCAACTCTTTTATCACTTATGTTATCATAGTTTTCCTTGGAGGTTTCAATTATTAACCAATGTAGGTCATTCACTAACAGTGAATCAAGACTTCTGTTTATAATTTTCAACGTTTATCTTCTTTCTTGCTTTATCATACTATTGAAGATACAATGGAATAAAGTGAGCTTATGATAGTTGATATGTTCATACTTATCTTCATACTCAGGGGTTACTTTTGCTGGGTCTCAGGGGATATGTGGTACAGGGATCGGACCCAGGACAGCTGCATGCAACGCAAGTATCCTCCCAGTGTGCTATTGCTGAGGGCCTTTTCCTATGCTATTTTGAATACATTGTTAATTACTTACATGCATATTTTGTACTTCATTTAATAATCTACAGAAACAAATTCTTCTTTAAATAATCCTGTGCTCGTTTCACTCATGACTGTCCCTACTTTGGAAATGTGGCACAAGCTTTGCTTCTATGTAGCTGAAAAATTACATAAATGCAAGGGGGAAAAGTGAGTTTATTCCTATTTCTATTGACAATTTTTTTTCTTTGCCACATGTGATACTCAGGGGCTTCTCCTGGTGCTGTATTACTGGATTACTCCTGAATTACTCCTTGCAGTGCCCAGGGAATCATATGGGATGCTAGAGATTGTACCCAAGCTGGCCTCGTGCAAAGCAAATATCTAGCTGCTGTACTATGGCTTCAACCTGGATGTCAAATTTCTCTATTGCGAGTAGAGTCAGAAGGTGTGAGGAAGGCCAAAACCAGAGTGAGAAGTGACGACAAGTGAATGTCATAGGGTGAGGGGGATGGGTACTGAAAATGACTTGCCTGAGCATCACACCACCAAAATGGAGCAGGGGGTGGGTTAGTCAGTGCCACAGAGATCAGAAGCTATGGACGGAAGACAGTGATTTGAGCTCAAAGAAATTTTGTGCAGGGAAACTGACAGAGGTTGTAGGTGGATAAGTAGTGTTTCAAAATGATTGACTGAGAATCAACTGGAAGTAGGCTTGAGTCAAAGGGAACATTCCGATCCTTGGAGGTATATTTAAGGGGCAGGAAGGAGAGAGACTCACACATTCAAGAAGTGTTTGTGGGTGTGTGTGTGTCTGTGTGTTTTAATTGAATCACAGTTACAAGCACCTTGGCACTGCGTCAAGGCTCACTCCTGGCAGTGCTTGGGGGACCCTGTGGGGACCCTGTGGGATACTGGGGATCGATCCCCGGTCAATGGCATATATGGCCAGCGGCCTCCCCTCTGTGCCATCAAACTGACCCCCTGGCTGCTGAGACAAGCCCTTCTACCCAAATAGCTGCATTTGAATCTGGGGTCTGCTCTACTTGGGACCAACAGGTTCTCTCTCTGTGTCTCTGTGTCTCTGTTTCTCTGTCTCTGTCTCTGTCTTTCTCCTTCCTCAGAGCATCTAAAAGACCCTGTTCTAACTTTAAAAGAATGAAGCTATGTGAGGCCGGAGGGCCGGAGAGATGGTTCAGTGGGGAGGCACTTGTCTTGCAAGCAGCTGGTCCAGGTTTGATGCCCGGTAGCCTGTAGGCTCCCGCCAACCCACCAGGAGTCAACGCTGAGCACTGCCAGGTATAGACTGCAAACAAAATTAATAATAATAATCGTTTGTCTTTGGGTCACACGTAGCAATGCTCAGGGATCACCCCTGGCAGGGCTCTGGGAACCCTCTGAGATACCAGGGATGGAACCCGTATCGACTGTGTGTGAGGCAGAAGTTTCCAGAATTATCTAGCCACCCTGAGGGCAAGGGAGGAGGATGGTGGGTGGTGACAAGCTGGGAGAAGTGGCCCCAAGGGAGCTCGCTTCATTGTCGTCCTTGGGTGTGCTCAGCTTCACTGGGGACATCTGGAAGAATGTGAGGCAGCAGCACTTGGGAATTGCCCCACACAGGCTGAGAGGGAGCCGAGAACCAGGGGCATTTGCCCACCAGCTCCATCCGTTCATCATTGCTTGATTGAAGAGTGTGTGCTGGATCGAACCTTTCCTGGAAACCACAAACACTCTGGCACACCCAGCTGCCTCCAGTTTCCAGCCTGGGATGGCAAGGCCATAAGGGCCAGGGAAGGGACTGGGGAGGCAGCTAAGGAGGGGGGGCAGATGCCTGGCACTTGCGAAGACCGAGTTTTGATCCATGGCACCACGTGTTTCCCACATATAGGTATGGCCCTGGCGGCCCTCTAAACCCCTGAGCACTTCTTAGGAAGTTGACGCCCCAAAAAAGGTGCTGGTGGGAGGCACCCAGAGGCTGTGTTCCACTGACCCCCTGTGTCCCCCAGGTGAACCTGCGGCCGCTGGCTTCAGACAGCCCTACCAGAAGTTCTGCTCCCAGCTGGGACCCATCTTCTTCAGCAGTTGAGTCTCGGGGGTCGGGGAGGGGGGACAGATGGGACACCCCCATGGGGGCACTAATGATGCTGAGGCCTCGAGCCTCCCTAGTTATCTTCTGCAACTGCCTCACGGTCAGACAAGAGGAATCTCCTTCCTTCTTCAGCTCTCAGAAGGACCCCAAATGTCTCCCCTCTGCTCTTGGGGGCCAGAGAAGAAGTTTAGCTGGAATTTTAGCAGCCCTGCACCCCATATTAAGGACTTAGAGGTCAGATCTGATAAAGCCCACCAAAAGCTGACTTCGCCCTGTCCCCCCAAAACTCTGCTGCTTCTGGACCTCCTTGTTGACCACTGGATTCCCTCCTGTCTGACAGAGACTGCTCATTGGCTTACTCTGACATTTGGGGGTGCTGGCGTGTTTGGAGTCCACGAGTGCAGGAACAGAAGTCTGATTCCAGAAGGAACTGCCCCCCTGGTGGAGCTCTGTGCGCCCCCCTCAGCCCAACTCCTGTCACTTCCCCACCCCTGCTCCGACCCCCTCCCCCAGTCAAAGGGCCAGATCAGGAGGTGAGGACTGGGTGGGGTGGAGTCGGGGTTGGGGGTTGACCCGGACCCCAATGGTGCTACCTTCATTCTCCAGAAATCCATGTGCCAAGAGGAGGCCCCCTCTGGTTCATTCGACTCCTTTACACCCGCCAAAGGCTGGAGGGGATGAGAGAGTCCAGCATCTTCTGTCCCTGCAGTGCCCTGGTGGGACTCGGGTCAGACAATGAACTGTGTCCGGGTGTCCGTGCTGCCTGGGGCTCGCCCCACTTACTCTCTCCATGGAAGGACACCCAGTGCACAGTGCTCCAGAGCCAGCTTCCCGAGAGCGAACAGGGTGACACAGGAGAGGCTTGCCTTCCCGCATTACGACGTCACCCACCAACTCGGTTCTAAAGGTCTCCATGTCCGACGTCCCCACAGCATAGCACCTAAAATTGTTGAGGGTGCTATCTTCCATCCTGAGAGTTTTGGGGTTCCTAGACACACGAGAAGTCCCAAGTCTTCTGTTCTGAGTGGAGGAGGGTGGCAGACGCCAGATTCAATTCCAGCATCTCCCGATGTCTGGGGTGAAGGTAACAGCCGTCAGAGGAACTGGGGGTGGGTTAAGAAGAATTTTACTTAACTAAGGAAGTAAAGGACCTGTACAAAGAAAACTACAAAACGCTGCTTCTTGAAATAAAAGAGGAAGTGAGGAAATGTAAAAATATCCCCTGTACATGGATCGGGAGAATTTATGTTGTCAAAATGGCAATACTTCTCAAAGCACTGTACAAATTCAATGCGATACCTATTAGGATACCTACGACATTCTTCAAAGAAATGGAACAAACACTCCTGAAATTTATATGGAACAATAAGCCCGCTCGAATAGCTAAAGCAGTTCTTGGGAAAAAGAAAATGGGAGGAATTAACCTCCTGAATCTCAAACTCTACTACAAAGCAGTAATAATTAAAACAGCATGGTACTGGAACTAAGGCAGAGCTGCAGACCTATGGAACAGGGTTGAATATACTGACACCTCCCCTCAAACATATGATCATCTCATCTTTGATAAAGGGGCAAGAAATGTGAAGTGGAGAAAGGAAAGCCTTTTTATCAAGTGGTGCTGGCAAAACTGGACGACAATATAGCAAAAAACTGGACTTAGATCTCTGCCTAACGCCATGTACAAAAGTAAGATCAAAATGGATTAAAGACCTCAACATCAGACCGGAATACATAAGGTACATTGAAGACAAAGTTGGCAAAACCCTCCATGACATTGAAGCTAATGGTATCTTCAAAGATGTCACGCCACTGTCCAAGCAAGTGAAAACAGAGATAGACAAATGGGACTATTTTTTTTGTCCTTTAAATACAAATATTTTTATTTATTATGAAAATATTTTTTTATCATTTTTTTATTAGTGAAACACCATGAAGTACACTTATAGACTTATAAATTTTTGTGCTTGGGTTTCAGTTATACAATGATCAAGTACCGATCCATCCACCAGTGCCCATCCTCCCCCGCCACGGGTCCTAGCATTCCTCCCACCCCCCATCCCTCCCCCCCGTCCCACCCTGCCGCTGTGGCAGGGCATTCCCCCTTGTTCTCTCTCTCTTCTTTTGGGTACTGTGTTTTGCCAGAGAGGCATTGAGTGGCAATCATGTTTGGTCTATAGACTACTTTTAGCATGACTCTCCCACCCTGGGAGGGTCTTCACAACACCCTTTATTTGGTGCTCTCTTCTCTATCTGAGCTTCCTTCTCAGCTAGAACGTGTGGCTGGCCTTCAAGTCATGGAGCAAAATTCCTGGTACTAATCTGAGCCATTCCTGGGTGTTAGTCTCCCGTTTTGTTGCTTTAATTTCCCCAGATGAATGCAATCTTTCTGTGTCTATCCCGCTCTTTCTGACTCATTTCGCTTAACATGATACTTTCCATGTAGTACCACTTGTATGTAAATTTCATAACTTCATCTTTTCTAACAGCTACATAGTACTCCACTGTGTAAATGTACCAAAGTTTCTTTAACCAGTCATCTGTTCTCGGGCACTCAGGTTTTTTCCAGATTCTGGCTATTGTAAAGAGTGCTGCAATGAACAAACAATTGCAGATGTCACTTCGACTATACCTTTTTGCCTCTCTGGGATATATTCCCAGGAGTGCTATAGCTGGGTCAAATGGGACATTAAATACTAATTTTTTGAGAGTCGTCCATACTGTTTTCCAAAAGGGTTGGACCAGCCTGCATTCCCACCAGCAGTGAAGGAGGGTCCCTTTCTCGCCACATCCGCGCCAGCACCTGTTGCTTTTGTTCTTGTGGATGTGGGCCAGTCTCTGTGGTGTGAAATGATATCTCATTGTTGTTTTGATCTGCATCTCTCTGATGATTAGTGATGTAGAGCATTTTCTCATGTGCCTTTTTGCCATTCAGATTTCTTCTTTGCGAAAGTTTCTGTTCATTTCCTCGCCCCATTTTTTGATGGGGTTGGGTGATTTCTTCTTGTGTAGTTTAACCAGTACCTTGTATATCCTTGATATCAACCCCTTGTCAGATGTGTATTTGGTGAATATTCTTTCCCATTCTGTAGCCTGTCTTTGTATTTTGGTCACTGTTTCTTTTGAGGTGCAGAAGCTTCTTAGTTTAAGATAGTCCCATTTGTCTATCTCTGTTTTCACTTGCTCGGACAGTGGCGTGACATCTTTGAAGATACCACTAACTTCAATATCGTGGAGAGTTTTGCCAACTTTGTCTTCAATAAACATTATGGATTCCGGTCTGATGTTGAGGTCATAAATCCATTTCGATCTTACTTTTGTGCATGGCGTTAGGCAGAGATCTGAGCCCACTTTTTTGCATGTAGCCGTCCAGTTTTGCCAGCACAATTTATTAAAGAGGCTTTCCCTGCTCCATTTCACTTTTCTTGCCCCCTTATCGAAGATTAGATGATTATATGTTTGGGAGGAGATGTCAGTATATTCAGCTCTGTTCCATTGGTCTGCAACTCTGCCTTTGTTCCAGTACCATGCTGTTTTGATTATTACTGCTTTGTAGTAGAGCTTGAAGTTAGGTAGGCTGATTCCTCCCAAATGGGACTATTTTAAACTAAGAAGCTTCTGCACCTCAAAAGAAACAGTGACCAAAATACAAAGACAGTCTACAGAATGGGAAATGATATTCTCCAAATACACATCCGACAGGGGGTTGATATCAAGGATATACAAAGTGCTGGGTGAACTCCACAAGAAGAAAACATCCAACCCCATCAAAAAGTGGGGCAATGAAATGAACAGAGACTTTCTCAAAGAAGAAATCCGAATGGCTAAAAGGCACATGAGAAAATGCTCTACATCATTAATCATCAGGGAGATGCAGATGAAAACAACAATGAGATATCATTTCATACCACAGAGACTGGCCCACATTCAAAAGAACAAAAGCAACCTGTGTTGGTGCGGATGTTGTGAGAAAGGGACTCTCCTTCACTGCTGGTGGGAATGCCGACTGGTTAAACCCTTTTGGAAAACAGTATGGACGACTCTCAAAACATTAGAAATTGTGCTCCCATTTGACCCAGCAATACCACTCCTGGGAATATATCCCGGAGAGTCTAAAAAGTATAGTCAAAGTGACATCTGCACTTGTTTGTTCATTGCAGCACTTTTTACAATAGCTAGAATATGGAAAAAACCTGAGTGCCTGAGAATACATGACTTGTTAAAGAAACTTTGGTACAGCTACACAATGGAGTACTATGTAGCAGTTAGAAAAAATGAAGTCATGAAATTTACATACAAGTGATACTACATGGAAAATATCTTGCTAAGCGAAATGAGTCAGAAAGAGAGGGACAGACATAGAAAGATAGCATTCATCTGGTAACATAAAGTAACAAAATAAGAGACTAACACCCAAGAGCAGCTGTGATAAATACGAGGTTGTTCACTCCATGACTCAGAAACTAGCCGCACACTGTAGGGGCAAAGGCAGCTCAGATAGAGAAGGGAACACCAAATAAAGGGTGCTGGAAAGATCCACCCAGGATGGGAGATGCATGCTGAAAGTAGACTATAGACAGAACATGATTGCCACCTAATGTCTCTTCTGCAGACCACAGCAGTCAAAAGGAGAGATAGAACAAAAGGGTGCGATGGGGCTGGGAGGGGTGGGAGGGATACTGGGATTGGTAAGGGTGGAGAACGGGCACTGGTGGAGGGATGGGTATTCGCTCATTGTATAACTGAAACCCAAGCACAACAACTTGTAAGTCTACAACTGTACCTCATGGTGTTTCACTAATAAAAAATAAATAAGAAAATAAAAAATAAAAAAATAAAATAAAATAAAAAGAAGAATTTTAATTCACACAGGAATAATAGGCCTAAGACAGGCAATCTCCTTCCCTGAAAATTCTAAACACATCACTTCTGCCCAGGAATTTATTTATTTACTTATTTATGTTTAGCTTTTCAGGACACACCCAGTGAGGCTCAGGGGTTACTTCAGGCTCTGCACTCAGGAATTACTCCTGGCGGTGCTTGGGAGACCATCTGGGATGTCCGGGATTGGACCCAGGTTCGCTGAGTGCAAGACAAACACCCTAACCGCTCTGGATCCGAGGATATTTTTTGGGGGTGAGGGCTGCTTGGTGTGGGTCCATAAGGATCTGGGGACCATTGAATACCTGGGATTGAACCTAGTCGGCTATAAGCAGGGTGAGATTATTTTGTCTTTTTTCTGTTCGCTTTGACAAGAAAAGTTCTGAGCCCACTTTCCTCTATCTGTGACTCGCTCTTTGGAAAGGTTTCCAGTTAGAATCAACCCCACGTGCCATCACCCCACGTTCTGAGGGTGCCCCAACTCTTTCCTACCGAAGAGATACAGGGATACACCAAGATACAGCTCAAAAACCCCCAAGTTGGGGTGAGGGAATCCTCCAATAAGGGACTGGTGCTGTTTTGGTTGTATTTGGTTTGTTCATGATTTGGGGGTCACAAACTCAGCAACACACAGAGGTTCTCCTGGCTCTGCACTCAGGAATGACTCCGGCATGATGGTGGGGCTATAAGGAGAGCCAGAGAAAGAACCAGGGGCCTGTGACCGCAATCCCAGAGCACTAAGCGCTGTTCTCCCAGTGCAGCAACCCAAGCGGCTTGCTTGATCCTTAATGACCCTATACCTAACTTTGAAGCCAAGAAAAGGGCCTGAAAGCTTAAGTGTGGGACAGTCCGGCCGCAGTAGTTGCGTGGAAACGCCAGGAGATGGCGCTCTGGGCGTTTCCGTCCCTCCCCAGGCCCTTTTCTCTATAAGAATTTTCCACCCTTGGGTTTGCTTCCGTGTTAAGGATGGGGTCATTAAGGATCAAGGCAGCCGCTTCCACAGGCGCAGTGGTAGGAGAGCTGTGCGAGTGCTTTCTTTCACTTGAGTAACCTGGGTTCTACTCCTGCCTTCAGATCTTTGTTGGGTGCTTAGCTGAATCTCCGCGGGGGGTCGAGTGGGTTGCCCTAGCTTTGTCTCTGGACCTGGAGGGGTGCAAAGGATTAAACCTGGCTTGGAAGGAGCAAGGCAAGGTTATTTTCTTACATTTTTTGTTCTCTTCGCTCTGAGCAAGAAAAGTTCTGAACCTACCTCGTGATGTCTGTGATCTGGCACTTTGAATGTTTCCTGTTATGAGCAACCCAAAGAACCCAAACCCAAATTTGGCAACCCAAATTTTCTAAGAGTGGAAAATTCTTAAGGAAAAGGGCCTGGGAAGGGACAGAAACTCTCCACACCGCCATCTCGTGGCATTTCGGTGAAACTGCCACGGCCCGACTTTCCCATGCTGAAGATTTCCAGCCCTTTTCTTTGCTTCAATGTTAAGTATGGGGTCATTAAGGATCAAACACACAGCCTAGTGCCCTGGATCGAAAACTGAGCTGGGAGGGCACTTGCCTTGTACGGGGCGATCCAGGCTCTATCCCTGCACCCCATACGTTCCCCAGAGCACCATAGGGAGTGATTCCTGAGTGCAGGGGCAGGGTGACCCCCCAAAATCGCCGGGTGTGGTTCCCCAAACACAAACAAACAAAAGCCTTTCACGGAGGATTTCTTCACGCCAAACTTGGGGATGCCGAGCTGAGTCTTGCTTCCACCACCTTCCACCAGGGAAGACCGTGAAGGTGCGGGGATGCCCGGGATACCCGTTTGCGAAAGGGGCGTAGAGGGAGAGTCGTGCCACGCTGCTTGGTTCAGTCCCGACACCCGGGTAGCCCCATGCAAGGCAAGCGCCCTCAATGCTTGGTACCGCTGCACGACCGAGGCGGACTGCTGGATCCTAGTGACCCGCAGGGTAACATGGAAGAGAACCCAAGGGCTGCAAATCTTTAGGCAAAGTCGGGCCGCAGCTCTTCCGCCAATGCACCGCCAGAGGACGCCACGGGGACGTCTCCGTCCCTCCCCTGGGAGAAGGAGAAATGTAAGACAATAACCTTGCCTTACTCGTTCCAGGCAAGGTTCAATATTCTGCACCCCTTGAGGTCCAGAGACAAAGCCAGGGCAACCCACTTGACCCCCAAAGTGATTCAGCTAAGCACCCCACAAAGATCTGAAGGCTGGAACCGAACCCAATTTACTTAAGTGAAAGAAAGCACTCGCATGCTCTCCTACCACTGCACCTGTGGAAGCGACTTGTTTGATCCTTAAGGACCCTGTACTTAACATTGAAGCAAACCCAAGGGTGAAAAATCTTAGAAAAAGTTGCCTGGGGAGGGACGGAAACGCCCAGAGCGCCATCTCGTGGCGTTTCGGCGCAACTACCGCGACCCGGCTTTCCCACGCTTAAGTCCAGCCCTTTTCTTGACTTCAAAGTTAGGTCATTAAGGGTCATTAAGGATCAAGCAAGCAGCTTGGGTCGCTGCAGCGGGAGCAGAGTGGTTAGTGCTCTGGGCTTGCAATCGCGGGCCCTGGTTCTTTCTCTGGCTCTCCATGCAGTCCCACCATCATGCCGGAGTCATTCCTGAGTGCAGAGCCATGAGAACCTCTGCTCGTTGCTGGGGGTGTGGCTCCCAAACCATGAATAAACCAAATAAAACCATAACAGCCTCAGTCCTTTGAATGCGGGTTTTCTCACCTCACCTTGGTGGGTTCTGAGCTGTATCTTGCTGTATCCCTGACCCCTTTTCTTTGTAGAAGAGGGTTGGGGCATCCTCAGAAAGTGGGGTGATGGCACGTGGGGTTGACTATAACTGGAGACCTTTCCAAAGAGCTGGGCCACAGACAGAGCAAAGGGGGCTCAGCGCTTTTCTTGTTCAAACTGAACAGAACAAAGACAGAATAATCTCACCCTGCTTGTAGCTGACCAGGTTCAATCCCAGATACTCAATGGTCCCCAGAACCCTGCGGGCCCACGCAAAAGCAGCCCCCTCCAAAAAATTCCTTGGATCCAGAGCGACAGTACAGCGGGCAGGGCATTTGTCTTGCACGCAGCCGACCCGGGTTCCATTTTTGGATGACAGAAAAAGACATTTGAAAACATAAAATATTTATGAATCAGAACATCTGGCATTGTGATAAAAAATTCTTACCACATTGAAAACTCTAAAATTTATAAAACAAATCCCCCAAACAACCCTAAAATCATTTAACTTAGCTGAACTAGGTAAGATAGTTCTAATTTTCTTTTGTTAATATTTTTTACCAGACTGAGCAGTACTCAGGGCTTACTCGTGGCTCTGCTCTCAGGTATCATTCCTGGTGGGGTCAGGGACCCTCTGGGCTGTCATGAATGGAACCTGCATCTGCTGCATCCACGGTAAGAGCCCTCCCCACTGCACTGTGGCTGCTGCCCCAATAGTTCTGATACTTGGGTTATTAGATCAAAGTATCAAAGAAAAATACATCAAAAAGGGCATTTGGGAGTAAAGTTAAAAATCAATGAGAAATGCATAAAGAGATGGGGAAGAGAAATAACAGAAAAGTGAACTCAGAAAACAAAGTTTAATCAGAGTGGAAATGTGAACAGTGTTGCGGTGTCAGTGGATGAGTGAGGCTGATGTAAACATTCTAAGTAACTTGTTGTATGTGTTACTATAAGAACTAGTTATGCCCCCCAAAATTTTTTAAAAATACGTTTCAATGAAAATGCAGAATAAGAGCAATAAAAGGGGCCAGATACCTAGACTAATGGATTGGGAGCTTGCCTTGCTCGTGGTGGGTTTGGGAGTAATCGCTGGCATCGTAAAGGGTCCCCAGCCCCCACCAGGAGTGATTCCTGAGCACAGAATCAGGAGTAAGTCCCGAGCACTGCTAGTGGGGCCCCCAAACAACCAAAGTTAAATAAAAGGGAAAGTACAGTAGAATAAAAAATTGTAACAAAATATATGGTTAAAACTGCAGAGAAGAAAACCATAAATGGATGTGGCTAGAGTGATAGGGGGTAGGGTGCTTGCCATTGACACAGCCGACCTGGGTGCCATCCCCAGTATTCCTTGAGCACGACTGAGTAATTCCTGCTTGCCTTGCATGCAGCTGCGTACTATCATCCCAGAGAGTCCCCCAAGCACCACCAGGAGTAATTCCTGCATGCAGTGTCAGGAGTGCATCACTTAGTGTGACTCAAAAGCAAAAAACAAACCTAAGAAGAAAAAATATATATTATTATGACTATAAAGGAATGTGAGTATAAGGAACTCAGGTGTGCTCAGTATTAGAAAGTGTGTCCCACAAATATGGGATCAGGAAAATTAAATTCTTTTTCTTGTTTTTTTGTCATTTTGGGTCATACCTAGTGATGCTCGGATTATTCCTGGCTCTGCATTCAGAAAATACTCCTGGCAGTGCTCGGAGGAACCGATGGATCTTGGATCCTGGTCAGCCACGTCCAAGGCAAACTCCTTCCCCCCTGCTCTATCTTTTCAGCCCCAGGGAAAGAAAATTTTTCCAAAGAAAACTCCCTGTCTCTTCCTTCCAGCAGTAGCAGAGACAGGGGTTATAGACTGAGTCTGACGCTGGCGAAGTTGACGGGACCCTCTGCCAGCTGCGGGTGAATGCCTGTGTATTAATCCAGGGCCATGAAAACACACCAGTGACTTGGTCCCTGCAGACTCTGTCACTTTGAGCTCAGGAAACTTTCTGATGTGCCCAAGGACTCACAAATTACTGTCTTTGTGTGACTCTAATCTTCATTTTGATCAAGTTTATGGCTTTTTTTGCTATGTGGGTCCCACCTGGGATGGAGTGGGGATCCCTGAGTTAATGATGGTTGGATGGATCACTCAGGATGAGACATGTGTGCTGAAAGTCAATCAAGAGCCAAACGTGATATCCCATCAGTATGTATATTGCAAAATCACAATGCCCAAAAGTAGAGAAAGATTATGAGTAAAATTGCCAAAGAAGCAGTGGGACAGGTGTGGGTGCGGATACTGGGGACACTGGTGGTGGAAAATGTTCACTGTTGGAGGGATGGGAGTTCTATCATTGTAGGAGTGAAATTCAAACATGAAAGTTTTGTGACTGTAACTCACGGTAATCCAATTAAAAAGGAATTATCATTTATAATCCATCTCTTAACCCACTGGATATTTGGTTGTTCCCACAATAAATCCTGAGAGAAAAGCGATTACTCTCCAAAAGGCTGTCAGAGCTATTTGAGCAGAGAAATGAGAACTTTTGATACCTCTGCGAGTAGTCAATTATCCCCAAGTTTGTTTCCTGCTATGCTCCTGCAGACCTCTGTGTACTCAGGATGATGTCATGGGAAAGTTTCTGAAGTGAACACCTGAGGGGAATGTCATTAAAAACTTTTCTAAATTGATCCATTTGCAACTCAGACAGTAATTTGTGAGTCCATGGGCACATCAGAAAGTTTCCTGAGCTCAAAGTGAGAGGGTGTCTGGGGACAAGTCACTGGTGTGTTTTTATAGCCCTGGATTAATACACAGGCATTCACCTGCAGCCTGGCAGAGGGTCCCGTCAACTTCGCCAACCTCAGACTCAGTAAGTACCTACTGTCTCTGCTCCTGCTTGAAGGAAGAGACAGGGATTTTTCTTTAGAAAAATGTTCTGTTCCTATGGCTGGAGCAGGGGTTAGGAAGGTTCCCTTGCTCACAGATGACCCTCGTTCCAACATCCTCAGCATTCCATAGGGTCCCCTGAGCATTGCCGGGAATATTTCCTGAATGCAGAGCATGTAGATACCTGAGCATCACCATGTGTGTGAGTTCACAAACTGCTACTGTGATGTGTTTGTGTTCCGTGGACCAGAGCTGCCTCCCTGCCTCCCCAGAGCTCCCCAGCACAGAGACAGAGAGATGGGGAGATGGAGGACCACAGTCTGATTGTGAAAATGGCCCTTTTAATGCGGAGTTGCTAGCATTCTTATAGAACATCTGAAGGGGGATTGAGGTAAGGACATAGGTGTGATTGCTCATTTACATAAATAAACATTTGGCAGAGGAAATTCTCTTGGTAGCTCAACTCAAAAAGACACTCTGTCTCCCAGGGACATCGACTTTGCTCTTATCTTTCCCTCTAGTTGTATAAGTTATCAATTCTTGCAATTGTTTGGATGAACACAGCAAGAGACAAAGATCCCAACACTTAGTTCTCTGGGCTCTGAGAGCAAGCAAGGCTTTTACCGTAAATCCCAGACTAAGTCCTCAGGCCAGTTCAGCTTGTCCTTCCCCATGAGGGTCCTGTCTCTTAGCTTGTAACAACTTGCATCAGGACCATGCATTTATGCCTTTTAGATGGCCCAGTTTGATACCGGGTGGCTTTGCCATTCACCACGGGTCCATCCCAGTCCCACGGCGGGACCTCTCTTTTGGGGTGTTAGGAACTACAGCAAATGAAGCCTGAATCAGGTAATTAGGACCAAGTAATTATGCCCTGGAGCAGATATATCTCAGAGTCAATCAACTCCCAAATATTAGAAGCATAGTATTAACGGTCTTTCTGTGTTTAACCAAAGGACTTTGCTCTATAGGGGAGATAGAAAAGCAGGTAGAAATCTACAGCACTTCAGATACAAAGCAGTACAAATACAAGTTCAGAATTACTGAAAGTTTTGACTTATATGTAATCAAGACTGACTTGGGGCCTGGTGACAAGGAGAGGTAAATTATAAGGGAAAAGTTAAGGCATAATCTTTAACCAAATTAGAGTTGCCAAAAAGAGCATGTTAAGCTTCTCTGGCAGTTTCTTCCTCCCAGAAAAGGGGGCAATTCACTGAAGAAGCCTAAAGCACTTAGGGTTAATATCCAAGACAAACAAAGGCTGAAGATAGACTTTAACCAAATTAGGGATGCTAGCAAGGGCATGGGAAGCTTCCCTAGAAGGAGGAAAGGTTTAGGATAGCACTGGTTTGTCCTTTTTGCCTTGCCTCTGGGAGCTAGGGTTATTGGGTTGCTCCCATCACAGTGCTCCCATTCCCTTGTGTTTATTTGTAACTTCTTTCCTTGTGCTCTGTTACCTTGTAAATATTGTTTTTCTCTTCTCCTTAAGTCCTTTGCATAGTTAATTCAGAGCAATGTCCTTTTTGTATGGGCACAAGAAGACAGTAAATGCTCTATTTGTAATGTGGGAGTTAATTGACTCTCAATGATATTTACCACCTGGGCATGTGTTCTCTCAACCTAAGCCTCAGTTGCACTTTCGACCTAGCACCCCCAAAAGCAGGGTCCCCACAAGAGACTGAATGGACCCGGGGCAAGCAGTGAGCTATGTGCTTGCTACCTTGGCACCAAAATGGGCCTGGCCAAAGTGCCACAATACTTAGCTGTAAGTTAAGAGCTCGGACATGGACAAATGCTGTCATGATACAAAAAGCAATAACTAGATTCAGACCCTGCTAGGGTTAGGAATGATTAATCTGGCCTGAGCACTGTAGTCTGAGTCTGTGGCAAGATGTTCCCCGGAGAGCTGCCCTACAAGCCTCAGTGCATCTCTTACTGTGTCCATACAAAAATAACTAATATGAAGATGTTCATTAAGATGTAAATTAAGGAGAAGTGGATACCCCTAGGTGGTGTTTCAGCCCTTGAGCCTGATGGGCAGTCAGGAATCAACCGGCATGGCCCTTGTTTCCTCCTCTGTCTGCCCCATGTCATGGGCCACCTGGCTGCGGAAGCGGACTGAGACCCCCAGGAACTCGGTGGTGAGGGGGACAGCTGCTGGGGCCTTTGCTGGCCACCGACAAAGATTATACAGAAAGGGTCAACTGCGTGGTGAAGCCTAAGACACTAACCAGTGTGACCCAAAAAGTTAAAGAAAAAAAATGGAGAATTTGTTTTTCCTGATGCTGATTTTGTGGGAAACACTTTCTAACGCTAAGCTCACCGGAGTTCCTATACTCACATTCCTATATACTCATGATATTCTGTTTCTTTTTTCTTCTTTGTTTTGTTTTTTGCTTTTGAGTCAGACCAAGCAATGCTGAGGAGTTACTTCTTCCTCTGCATGCAGGAATTACTCCTGGTGGTGCTTGCGGTAACCTATGGGATGGTAACTGGTCAGCTGCATGCAAAGCAAGGAAGAATTACTGTGGTCGTGCTCAGTGGATACTGGGGATGGAATCCTGGTTGGCTGCGTGAAACACAAGCGCCATCAAATTATGATTTTTTTCCTGCAGTTTCAACCATATAAATTGTTATATGTATAATTTATATAACAAAATAATTTATATTGTTATATTGTTTATATTGTTATATTGTTATATAAATTGTATTCTACTGTACTTTCCCTTTTATTTAACTTCGGTTGTTTGAGGACCACACCAGCGGTGCTCAGGACTTACTCCTGGCTCTGTACTCAGGGATCACTCCGGGTGGGTTCTGGGGACTCTTTACGATGCCGTGAATTAATCCCAAACCCCCCACGAGCAAGGCAAGTGCCCTATGCACTGGACTATATCTCTGACCTCTTTTGTTGCTCTTAATCTGCATTTTCACTTAAAAGTATTTTTTAAAACTTTATGGTGGCCAAAACTAGTCCTAATAGTAACACATATACCAATTTACTAAGAATATTTACTTCCTCATTCATCACTTTTACAGCAATTCTGTTCACCTTTCCACTCTGACTAAACATTGTTTTCTGAGTTCACTCTTCTGTTCTTTCTCTTCTACCCACCTTTTCATGTATTTCTCATTAACATTTAACTATTCTCTCATGTGTGTGGCCCCCAAACAACCAAAGTTATGTATTTTCCTTAGATCCTATGATCTAATAAACAAGTCATTAGGATTATTGGGGTCGTCAGCCACAGTGCAGCAGGGAGGGTTCGTGCCATGCATGCGGCTGACACAGGTTCAATCCCTGACAGCTCATAGGGTCCCTGATCCCACCAGCCCACTGAGCACAGAGCCAGGAGTAATCCCTGAATACTGCTGAGTGTGGTCCAAAAACTGAACTAAAGAAAATTAGAAATATCCTATCTACTTCAGCTTAATTAAATGATTTTAGGGTTCTTTGGGGATTTGTTTCATAAATTTTAGAGTTTTTCATTTTGGTAAGAAGTTTCTATCACAATACCAGAGGCTCTGATTCATAAATATTTTATGCATTCAGATGTCTTTTTCTGTCATCCAACAAAATGTTTCTATGAGTTTAAAAAGTTTTGATGAATAATTTCTTGCACCAATTGCTATTGTTTGATAGTAGTTTTTATGCTGCTAATCTTTTAACTTTTACCTATTGTATTAATTGGGCTGTCATAAAGATATTTTTGTTTGAAGGTTTCGATACTAACCAATGTAGATCATCAATCCTGAATGAAGAAATCTAACAATTTATCATTATCAATATTAAGCTTACTTATTTCTTTGTCATAGTATTGAAGATATCATGGAATAAATTGAGCTGTGATTGTTGATATTATTACTTAGCGCTGTAGCACTGTCCTCCCATTGTCCATCGATTTGCTCGAGCGGGCACCAGTTACATTTCCATTCTGAAACTTGTTACTGTTTTTGGCATATCAAAAACACCTGGGGAGCTTGTCAGGCTCTGCTGTGTGGGTGGGATACTCTTGGTAGCTTGCCGGGCTCTCCGAGAGGGATGGAGGAATCGAACTCTGGTCGGCCTGCGTGCAAGTCACACGCCCTACCCTCTGTGCTATCACTCCAGCCCGTTGCTGATTCACACAGGATTTATTTCCGTGGACTCTGACTTTCTATCTGGAGGTTTTAGTGCCCACGCACACCCGCCACGGAGCTAAGAAACTTATCCCAGTACCAAGAAGAACTGGCCACATGCAAGGCAAGTGCCCTACATGCAGTGCTCTCTCTCCGGCCCCTCTAGTTGGATTTTTAACCCTTTCTTTTTTATTGGGCCTTCTGCAACAAGCCATCTGCTCTGGCGCCTGGAGCTAACTGAGAAGCCATCAAGCTTGTCCCTTTACCCACTCTCAGCACACATCTCCCACCCACAGTGATCCCTTCCAGACCTCATTGTCATAGTGGTCCCTTCTCTAACCAACTGCCCTCTCCAGCCCAGAGACAGGCTTCCAATCAGCAACTATCCTCCTGGCCCTTGGATCTACTGTCATTGCCTTTAGACTTATACCATGCTTTTATATCCCACAAGAGTGCAGTCATTCTGTCCCTGTCCTTTTGAATATTTCACTCAGCATGATACTCTCCATATCCACATATTTATAAGCAATTTCAGAACTTCATTTTTCTAACAGCTGTATGGCGTGTGGACCAAAGAAGGCTCCAACACAAAGTTGTTTGCTTTGTTTTCCCTCAGTGTTTTTCCCCAGAATTGTATCTCTCGTGTTCATTTTCGGGGCCACACCAGACAATGCTCTCGCCTTCCTCCTGGCTCTGCACACAGAAATAACTCCTGGCAGTGCTTGGGGCACTAATTAGGATGTGAGGGATCGAACCCACGTTGGCCGCTAACAAGGAAATGTCCTACCCCAGGAAAGTTTCTTGAGAAGTTGTGACTCATCGTCGAGAAGTCCATGAAGATAATGTCCAGGATAGATACTGAGACCTTAACCAAAAAACCTATGAATTCATGGGCACGGCAGGACACTTTGGTAATAATACTAAGTTGTGGGAAATTGACTCCCTAACAGAAACCTCAATGTCGGGGTAGTCCCCTAAGGAAAACAAGTTTAGACCAGAGGGAAGCAGACAGCCATTCCTGGCCAGAATACAATAGCAAATCGTCACAGAATCTATCCTTTAAGGCTGTCACTGATTGTCTATGTGAAATGTAGAGTCTCTGTCTTCACGCATCTGTTAATTGTGCCGTGTCTACTCACCGTGCTGAACGTGTTTGTCTGCTTCAACTGCGGCTCAGATGACAGGAACCAGGAATCTGGAACGATATGGATGAACAAAAGGCCCCTCTTTACACTACCTGTTTGGGTGACCCTAAAGCTTGGGCACTCCTGATGTATTTGTCGCATTTGAGTGACCAGTCTCACTGGTCAGGGCTCTCAAATCAAACCATTTTGGGGCACTGGAGGGAATGAGAGAAATGATTCAGAAGAGAAATTGACAGAATCAGATAGTCAGTGATACTCTAAGACAGGCTCTGCGGAGAGGCCAGAATGATTTCATGTCAAATGGGCATCTAATACTATGATTCAAACTACTTGAAGGGGGCCAGATTGAAGGTACTTTGGTTAGGGCATTTGCCGTGCATGTGATGGGAAAGGGTTTGATCCCCAATACGCCATACGGTGCCCTGAGCACTTCCAGAGGTCATTCCTCAGTGCAGAGCCAGAAGTCATCTCAAGGATCGCCCGATGAGACCCAAAAACCCAAAGAAGAAAAATAAAACTTGAATGATTTTCAATTTCATAGACATATTATGTAAATGTATTAAAGGTGTCAAGTTGAATAGAATCCATTTAAGTTGTATAAGAATAAATATAACTCTATGACATGAAATATACAACTGATTTAAAAATTTTTCAAAAAAATACCAAATTTACTTCACTGAAAATAGTCAACTGGAATAATTTTACAAAAATAGAAAGAAAGGGCAAGAGACATAGTACAGTGTGGAGAGGGCTTGCCATTTAATCCCAGGCATCCCATACTGTCCTCCAAGCATGCCAGGAATGATTCCTAAATTCCAAGCTAGGAGTAACTGACAGCCGTTGCTGGCTAGACCCGAAAATCAAAACCAAAATACATGGAAGCAATAACTATTCCTCAGTGATGTCAATAACCCTCTTTAAATTCTTTTTGGAATAATGCTTTATATTTTGAAAAATGACAGCATTTTTCACGTTTTACTGAGCAAGAATATCTTAGACATATTGATGCCAGCGTGTCATGACATTTCCCTCAGGTTCACCAACAAATCTGTTATTTATACTTTCTGCAGGTCTTTACCGAACGAACAAGGAATTGATGGACACAATAGTTCTACAGGAAACGGTTTGGGGAGTATTATTTTTTTTCCAATTCGTGATTGGTTTTATTGGAAATTCACTGCTGCTCATGCTGTATGTCAACAGACTTCTGCAAAGAAAGAAGCCAATAGATTGGATATTTACCCACTTAACACTTGCGAACATGATGACAGTTTTATTCTCAGGGGTTCCAGAATTAATATTTTTCGTTAGAATAAGAATTTTTTTAAATGACACTGGTTGTCAGGCAGTTTTGTTCCTGCACAGAGTGGGCCGGGGTCTTTCCCTCTGTACCACATCTTTCCTCAGTGTGTTCCAAGCCATCGTGATCACCAACAACCATGCTCAGTGGGCGTGGCTCAAGTCAAACATCTACACGTGCATTTCTTCTGCCTTCCTCTGTTTCTGGGTACTCAACATGCTGATCTATAGCCGGGTCATCACTGGAGTGAAGGCCCCTTTCAACACTACTGGAATTGATGGAGTTATTAGCCTAAAATACTGTATGGCACTGAAGGCCCATGTCTCAGAGGCTCTGGAAGCATCTCAATTTCACGGAGGAATGATTTTTAGTGATTTCCTGTGTGTGCTCCTCATGATCTGGACAAGCGTGCACATGGTAAAGTTCCTCTTGAATCATCGCAAGAATGTCCAGCACATCCATAGGCACAGTCTCTGCCCACAATCCTCTCTGGAGATCAAGGCCACCCACACCATCCTGGTCCAAGTCAGCTGTTTTGTCTTTTTTTACTGGATCAACTGCTGTATTACCGTTTATGTATCATTCAATCATGAGGTACAAGGGTTAGAAAACATCGCTGTTTTTGTCTCTTCCTGCTATCCAATGGTCTGTCCTTTTTTGATGCTTAAAAATCATAGAGGCCCCTTTCTGATCTGCACCTTTGTAAAGATGAGGAAATCTCCATAGACCACTGCCATCTGAGCTGAATAAGCTCTCACAGCATCTTTGACACAAAGTGCTCAGGATAGAAAAATCCCACTGCAAAGTTTCCATTTTGTGAGGCTTAGAGAGATTGCGCAGTGGGTAGGGCACTTGCCTTGCACATGATCTGCATATGTGCAGGGCCAGGAGTTATTTCTAGTTCTGAGCCAGGAATGGGTCCTGAGCATCAGCAGGTGTGACCAGGAGAAAAATGGAGGGTGTGTAAAGATATTTTGTTGTAGAAAAAAGGAAAATAATATCTTATTCGGACGACATATCCAAGTCCACAGCTTACCGTACAGACTGAGATAAATGAACTGTGAGTTAAATAAAACACATTGCAGTAAGTTGCACCTGTAAGTGAAATGTTATTTCCATTATTTCTTGGGAAATGAGAATGGGAAGCTCATCTGGCTAAGCTTGGGTCTCCAACCGGGGTTGGCTGCTCTCAAGTCAAGCACATTACCCTCGATACTATTGCTCCATGCCTCCTTTATTTCATTTATAATATGATTTCAAATATTCACCTTTGAGAGTACTGAAGTGGCTCTGTGGAAACAATGGACGTAGTGTGACCCATTCCTCAGGTAATGGGGTGCTGGAGATCAAACCTGGTTACCCATATGCAAGGCAAGTGTTCTATCCCATTGTTTATCTCTCCAACCCTGGAAAAGTCCTCCGATAGAATCATAGTTCAGTAGGGTTTGGGCTTCAGCAATAGTACAGCTGGTAAGGTAGTTTCCTTGCACAAGCTGACCCTGGTTCAACCCCGGCATCCCATGGGGTCTCCCAAGCAATACCAGGAACAACTTCTGAGTGCAGAGCCAGGAGGAACCCCTGAGAACCGCCAGGTGTGACCTCAAAAGTCAATAAATAGATAAAAGGTTTAAAACAAAAGTGAGATAGTGACAAGAAAGCAATGGAGACATTATTCACTGAGTTCCAAATAATTTTACTGAACGCATAGAACAGGAGTTTATGGAAATCTATAAAAGAGCTCAAATGAAGGTAAGAATCAATTTGTCAGCAGTATAATAAATGTCTCACTCGGGACAAAAGGAAAAGGAAAGAGAAAGCAAGAAGGAAAGTGCCTGGGGTTTGGGACTGGGGGACGGGGCATGGTGGTTGGGAAACAGAAGATCTTCATGGTGGGAAATGAACACTGGAGGAGGAATGGGTGCTCAATCATTGTACGACTGAACCCCAATTATGAACAGCCTTGATCTTTCTCATGGATATCCAATTTAAAGAAAACATTTTTAAGTGATGTGGAGTTCACCATTCTTCAAGGAAGTGATCATCGACGTAAAGGGAGAGGTTCGCAGGGGCAATACCACTTCACCGAAACTCTTCAGTGCCACCCTGGAGAACGTCATTTGACGACTGGAATCGGAAGAAATGGGATGAAGATAGACGGTTGGCAACTACACCACCTCTGCTTCGTTGATGACGTAGTTCTAATAACACCAAACATTAGCCAAGATCCTTAAACGTTATTATCAATGTTCAGTTTTTAAAAATTTTCTCAGAGAGATAGGGCACTTTTTTTATAATATATTTAGTAGCACAACAGTAGGGCATTTGTCCCTGGCAAGCTATCGAGAGTGTCTTACCCGCATGGCAGAGCATGGCAAGCTAACCGTGACATATTCAGTATGCCAAACACAGTAACAACAAGTCTCACAATGGAGATGTTACTGGGCCTGCTTGAACAAATCGATGAACAATGGGAGGAGAGTGCATTGATATATATATGCATATATATACATATATATGGTTTAGAGATTCCATTAATATTCAGGCTGATTTTTTTAAGGTTGATATTTCCTTTTATTATTTTTTTAAATTTATTTATTTATTGAATCACTGTGGGAAAAGTTACAGAGCTTTCAGGTTTAGGTCTCAGTCATATAAATATCAAACACATTTCCCTTTACCAATACTTATTTTTAACCCCGAACCCCAATAGACCCCCACCTCCCGCCCCTCCCAATTCTTGTGAGGCAGATGAATTCTAGTTAATACTCTATCTACTTTGACTAGATAGATTGTTTCGATAGAAGATGCACAATTATTGTTTAGAGTTTACGACCCACCCCCCACAATCAGACATGCTGAAACAGCGTTGTGAAATGACTTGCTTTCTACAACTTGGTTTAAGAATAAAAAGATGTCTGAATTGAATTGAATTTCTGCTATTTTACTTATTGACCCTGGAAGAATTTCTATTAAAAGTTAGGTAGTTAAGAGATTGGTTTCTGGCTCCAAGCGGCTGGTTCTCTGTGCTAAGTCCTTGTGCCTCCGGGGCCGTGGCCGTGCCGGAGAGCCGCTCGTGGGGGGCAGCTGACGACCTCGGTGGGGCGTGGGGGACGGCCCACAAAGCCCCCCTTCCCATGAGGTCCCTGCCGCTCCCGCCCACCCCGGCTCAGACCGGCTGTCCACAAGGCTCCCGTGCGGCCGCCATCTTTCCAGGCTGATTTTTTTAATCCTCAAGAATTTTCATTTTTGCCAGGAGTGATCCTTGAGTGCAGAGCCAGGAGTAAACCCTGAGTACTGCAGAGTGTGGTTCAAAAATAAAAATAAATGAAAGAAAATTCGAACTATCTTCTCTGGTTATGCTCAGTTAAATGATTTTAGGGTTGTTTGGGGATGCGCCTTATAAATTTTAGAGTTTTTAATTTTGGTGAGAATTTTCTATTATAATACCAGATGTTCTGATTCATGAAGATTTTATGTATTCATGTGTCTTTTCTATCATCCAAAAACATCTTTCTATGAGTTTAAAAAGTTTTGACCAAGAATTTCTTAGACCAATTGGAATGATTTTATAGGAGTAATAGTATTGAAAATCCTTTAACTTTGCAATGATTTTGTGGATTGTGTCATCATGATAGTTTTCTTTTGGAGGTTCCAATTAGTAACTAATTTGAACCATTCATTAATAGTGGATCTCTAACAATTTATAATTTTCAACATTTATCTTTATTTTTTTATCATACTCTTCAGTATACAATTGAATAAATTGAGTTTTCAAAGAAAAGTTGAATGCATAACCAAGAACAGATCTGTACACTATTCACAATAACCAGAAGCGGGAAACAATTCGAGTGGCCAAACAAACAACTGGTTAAAGAAACTTTGGTACATTTACAAAATGGAATACTACGCAGCTGTTAGGAAAGATGAAATTATGACATTTCCTTATAAGTGGATGGTCATAAGAGTATCATGTTAAGTGAAATGATTCAGAATGCGAGGGACAGACATAGAATGATTGCATTCATTTGTGGACTATAAAATAACATATTATGAGGTTGATACCCAAGGACAGTAGAGGCAAGGGCCAGGAATATTGCTCCAGTTGGAAACCTTTCTTATGAACTGGAGGAGAATTTGATGGGATACAGTGGGGATTCCTGATTTCATAATAAGTGGAGGGATCACTCAGGATGAGACAGGTGTGCTGAAAGTCGATAAAGGACCAAACGTGAGAGCCCCTCAGTATCTATATTGCAAAATCATAATGCCCCATAGTAGAGAGAGATTATGGGGAAAATTGCCACAGAAGCAGTGGGGAGGGTGGGTGGGTGGGGATACTCGGGACATTGATGGTGGAAAATGTGCACTGGTGGAGAAATGGGAGTTCTATCATTGAAGGACTGGAACTTAAACATGAAAGTTTTGTAACTGTGTCTCATGGTGATTCAATAAAAAAGAATTATCATTTATAATCCTCCTTTTCTCAACTCAGTGGAGATTTGGTTGTTCTCACAATAAATCCTGAGAGAAAAGCGATTACTCTCCAAAAGGCTGTCCGAGAAATGAGAACTTTTGATACCTCTGCGAGTAGTCAATTATCCCAACTTTGTTTTCTGCTCTGCTCCTGCAGAACTCTGCGAACTCAGGCTGATGTAATGGGAAAGTTTCTGAAGTGAACACCTGAGGGGAATTTCATTAAAAAACTTTCCCAAATTGATCCATTTGCAACTCAGACAGTAATTTGTGTGTCCATGGGCACATCGGAAAGTTTCTTGAGCTCAAAGTGACAGGATCTCTGGGGACCAAGTGACTGGTGTGTTTTTATAGCCCTGGATTAACACACAGGCATTCACCCGCAGCCTGGCAGAGGGTCCCGTCAACTTCGCCAGCCTCAGACTAAGTAAGTACCTCCTGTCTCTGCTCCTGCTTGAAGGAAGAGACAGGGATTTTTCTTTAGAAAATTTTCTTTCCCTTGGATTGGAGAGGTAGAGCAGGGAATAGAGAGTTTGCCTGGCCCGTACCAGCCACGGGTTCCAACATTCTCAATTTTCCATAGGGTCCCACTAGCACTGCCAGGATTATTTCCTGAATGCAGAGCCAGGAGTAACCTGAGCATCACTAGGTGTGACCCAAAATGACAAAAAAAGGAGAAGAATTTATTTTTCTGATTCTGTTTTTGTGGACACGCTTTCTAACGCTAAGCTCACCTGAGTTCCGATACTCATGATATCCAGGGGTTGGGGTTGATTTCTTCTTTGTTTTGTTTTATGCCTTGAGTCACACCAAGTGATGCTGAGGGGTTACTCCTGTCTCTGCTAGCAGGAATTACTCCTGCTGGTGCATGGGGGACCTTATGGGATGGTAACTGGTCAGCTATGTGCAAGACAAGCAGGAATTACTCTGGTCGTGTTCAGGGGATACTGGGAATGGAATCCTGGTTGGCTGTGTGAAAGGCAAGGCCCTACCCACTGTACTATCACGCTATGCCCATCAATTTATGATTTTCTTCTTTACAGTTTGAACCATATACTTTGTTATAATTTTTATTCTACTGTAATTTCTCTTTTATTTCACTTTGGTTGTTTGAAAGGGCCACACTGACGGTGCTCAGGACTTACTCCTGGTTCTGTGCTCAGGGATCACTCCTGGTGGGTTGCAGGGACCCTACACAATGCCAGGGATTAATCCCAAACCCACCATGAGCAAGAAAAGCATCCTCTGCACTAGACTATCACTCTGGCCCCTTTTTTGGCTCTTAAACTGCATTTTCATTTAAAGGTATTTTTTAAACTTTTAGTGGCATAACTAGTTCTATTAGCAACAGATACAACAAGTTACTTAGAATGTTATATCCTCACTCATTCACTGACACAGCAACTGTGTTCACCTTTCCACTCTGATTAAACTTTTTTTTTCTGAGTTCACTTTTCTTTTGTTTCTCTTCCCCCCATCTATGTATTTCTCAATGATTTTTGTTTTTTGCTTTTTGGGTCACAACGATGATGCACAGATGTCACTCTGGCTCATGCAATCAGGAATAACTCCTGGCAGTGCTCGAAGACCATATGGGATGCTGGGAATCAAACCCGGGTCAGCCTCGTGCAAGAGAAACGCCCTACCCACTGTGCTATAGCTCCAGCCCCCTCATTGATTTTTAACTTTTCTCCCTAACTCCGCTTTTCGTTTATTTTTCTTAGAGATTATGATCTAATAACCACAGTATTGGAACTATTGGGGGCGACAGTGCAGGAGGGGGTCTTGCCATGAATGTAGCTGATTCAAGTCTGATCCCCGACAGCTCCTACGGTCCCTGAGGCAACCAGGAGTGATCCCTGATTGCAGAGACAGGAGTAAGCCCTGAGTACTGCTAAGTTTGGTCCCAAAAATAAACAAAAGAACATTAGAACTATCTTATCTAGTTCTGCTTAATTTATGATTTTAGGGTTGTTTGGGGAATTGTTTTATAAATTTTAGAGTTTTTAATTTTGGTAAGAATTTTCTATCACAATACCAGATGTTCTGATTCATAAATATTTTATGTCTTCAAATGTCTTTTTCTGTCATCCAAAACTATCTATTATTTAAAATGCTTTGACCGAGAATTTCTTGGACCCATTAGAATATTTTATATGAGCAAGACTGCTGAAAATCCTTTAACTTTGCAACTGTTTTATGACTTGTGTCCTCAGAATGATAGTTTTCCTTGGAGGTTTCAATTCTTAACCAATGTCGATCATTCATTAACATGGAATCAAGACATCTAACAATTTATAACTTTCAACATTTATCTTCTTTATTGCTTTATCATACTATTGAAGATATAATGGAATAAAGTGGGCTTATTCATTCTTGATATGTTCATACTTATGACCTACAGTAGTGAGTTTGGCATCTTGTAGATTTTGTTATAATATCTTGGATCAATTGTTTCTCCCTTAATCTTACAATATTTTTGTACTACAAGATTTTTTTTGTTCCTCTTGCGGTCAAACTCGGTGATGCTCAGGGTTTACTCCAGCTTTGAGCTCAGGAATTACTCAGGGTGGGGTCCGGCACCATAAGGGATGCCAAGAGCCAAACCCTATCAGCAGTTGCCAGGCAAGCGCCATCCCTCTGTGTTATCACTCTAGCCTTGTCTGGGTTATATGATTGGTTGGTTTGGATTTACATTCTGGATCACACCTAGCAATATTCAGGGGAGACTCTTGCTCTGCACTCAGAAATTACTCCTGGGAGTGCTGTGGGGCGTATATGAAATGCCGGGATCAAATGGGTCGAGCACGTGCAAGGTAAACGGCCTCCCTGCTCCACTCTCACTCCAGTCCTATGTATGAGATGTTTCAATAAACCTGTGCTCATTTGTCATTTGGTAATCTGACTTATTTTGCCCAATCTTAAGTCAATATGTTCATTTGATTCGTAAAGTGAAAAAATTTTAGCTTGTTTGTGAATTCCCTAAAGGCTTACACTTTTTGCCTTATGTTTCTTTTTGCTTTTAGGACACAGGACTGTGCTCAAGACTTACTCCTGGCTCTCTGCTCAGGGATCAGTCCTGCTGGGGCTCAGGGGACATATGGTACCAGGGATAGAATCCAGGACAACAAGGCAAGTATCCTAACGCTGTGCTATAGCTCCAAGCCTTTTGTATGCTATTTGGAAAACACTGTTAATTACTTACCTGCATATTTTTCACTTCATCTAATAATTGACTGAAACAAATTCTTCTTTAAATAATTCTGTGCTCATTTCACTCATGACTGTCCCTACTTTGGAAATGTTGTACAAGCTTTGCTTCTATCTTGCTGAAAAATTACATCAACCCAAAGGAAAAAGATGAGTTTATTCCCATTCCTAATGACAATTTTTTTCTTTCTTTGCCACTTGTGGTGATGCTCAGGGGCTTCTCCTGGTGCTGCACTCAGGATTTACTCCTTGCAGTGCCCAGGGAACCATGTGGGATGCCGGAGATTGTACCCAAGCTGGCCTCGTGCAAAGCAAATGCCTAGCCACTGAACTATGGCTTTAATCCAGATAAGAAATAACAATATTGTGAGCAGAATAAGAATTTGGTGATGCAAGTCAGAACCAGAGTTAGAAGTGACAATAAATGAATGTCAGAGGGTGACGGGGGTGGGTACTGAAGATGGCTTTCCTGAGCATCACACCACCAAAATGGAGCGGGAGTTGGGTTAGGCAGTGCCACAGAGAGTCAGGATCTATGGAGGGAAGAGAGTGATTCAGGTTCAGTTAACTTGTCTGCAGGGAAAGCGACAGAGGTTGTGGGTGGATGAGTAGTGTTTCAAAATGAGTGACCGAGAATCAACTGGAAGTAGGTTTGGATTCAGAGAAAACATTTCAATCCTCCTGGGTGTATTTAAGAGGCGAAAACAGAGAGACTCACACAGCAACATGTTTGTGTGTGTATGCGTATGTGTTTTAATTGAATCTCTGTGAGATAAAGTTAGAAGCTTTCTGAAGGAATTAGTCATTCAATACACCCATTCCTGAACTAGTGTGCTTTTTCCACCACCAATATCCTTAGTCTTTCTCCTCTGTCTCTGTCTCTGCCTCTGTCTCACTCTCTCTCTCTCTCACTCTCTCTGTCTCTCTCCTTTTGAGCATTATGATTTGCAATACACATACTGAGAGTTCATCCTCTTTGGCCCATTACCCACTTTCAGCACACATCTCCCACCCAGAGCAATCTGTTCCAACCATCATTGTCATAATTCTTCCTTCTCTATCCCAATTGCCTTCTCCTCCAGCCCTGAGACAGGTTTCTAGCCATGGACCAATCCTCCCGGCCCTTGCTTCTACTGTCCATGATTGTTACACTTACACTGTGTGTTTTTTTTTTGAATCCCAAAAATGAGTGCAGTCGTTCTCTGTGTGTCCCTTTCCCTCTGACTTTTTTCACTCTGTGTGATACTCTCCATGTCTATCCATTTATAAGCAAATTTCATAGCATCCATTTTTCTACTAGCTGTATGGAATGTAGACCACTTCAGGCTCATGACCCTGCTCCAGCATGAATTTTGGCCCTAACACAAAGGGAAAATTGGAGCCACAGAATTGGCCTGAGATTTCCTCCCTTGGATTATTCATTTTTCTTTTCGTCACACCCCAGGCAATACTCAGGGTATACTCTTGGTCTGCACTCAGAAATTAATCCCAGCAGTGCTTGGGGCACCATATGGGATGCAGGGAACGAACCCACGTTGCCCACATGCAAGGCAAATGCTCTACCCTAAGAAAGAGTTCTTGGGAATTGTGAGTCATGGTAGAGAAGGAGATGAGGACAATATCCAGGAAAAATATTGAGACCTTCACTGAAACAATCTATCTATGAATTCACGGAAACTCCAAGAGACTGTATAGGAATAGTGAGATGTGTGAAATTCATCCTCTAAAGGAACCCCATGATCAGGATAGTCCCCTAAGAAAAACAAGTTTGGACCAGAGGGGAGCAGACAGTCACGTCCAGGCCATAATAGAATAGCAAATTGTCACTGAATCTATCCTTTAAGGGTGCTGCTGATCGGCCGTTTGCAATATCCGGGCCTCTGTGTTCATCCACTGTCCAGTAGCACTCTCCTTCCATTGTTCATCGATTGGCTCGAGTGGCCCAGTAACGTCTTCATTGTGAGATATGTTCTTACTGTGTTTGGCATATCTGAATACGTCACAGGTAACTTGCCAGGTGCTGCTATGAGGGCGAGTTATTCTCAGTAGCTTGCCGGGATCTCCAAGAGTGGAGGAGGAATCAAACCCGGCTCGTAAACAAACACCTTACCGCTGTGCTATCAATCCAGCCCCTCTGTCTTCATGCAGCCCTTAATTGTGATGTGTCTACTCACAGTGATGAACATGTCCGTCTAATTCAATGATGGCTCACATAGGGGCAACAGGAGGCTGGAGCAATATGGGTAGGAAAATGATCTGTCTGTGTGATCCCAGTCTGGGTGACCCTAAAACTTGAATAGTCCTGAGTTATTTGTAACATTATCTGCAACCAGATTTGCAGAAGAGATTTTCAGAAGAGAAATCAGATAGTCCTATGATACTCTAAGAACAGAATCCGGAGAGAGACCAGAATGATGTGATGTAAAATGGTGATACAATAATATTGAAAAGATTGAATGTGGGACATATATATACACTCATATATGTGATGGCATTATCCTTGCTCATGGCACACTAGGATTCAATCTCCAGCACCCCATAGAGTCCCCAGAGAACCTCCTGGTGTACTTCCAGAGTGTAGAGCCAGAAGTTACCCCTGAACATCACCATGACTAAAAAACTCAATGGCAAAATAAATGACTTAAATGATTTTAAGTTTCTGGAACATATTCCAAATTACGCAAATGCATTCAAGTTGTCAAGTTAAAAGTAATCAATTTAAGTCTCATATGAATATAACTTCTCTGATATAAAATATATAATCAATTCAAAATATTCAACAAGATACTAAATTTACTTCTCTGAAAATAGTCAACTGAAATAATTCAAGAAAAATGAAAAAAATCGGTGCGTAATAAGCCCCCACGAATAGCTAAAACAATTCTTGGGAAAAAGAAAATGGGAGGAATCAACCTCCCGAACTTCAAACTGTACTACAAAGCAGTAATAATTAAAACAGCATGGTACTGGAACAAAGGCAGAACTGCAGACCAATGGAACAGGGTTGAATACACTGACATCTCCCCTCAATCATATGATCATCTAATCTTTGATAAAGGTGCAAGTAATGTGAAGTGGAGTAAGGAAAGCCTCTTTAACAAATGGTTCTGGCACCACTGGACGGCTACGTGCAAAAAAATGGGCTCAGAACTCTGCCTAACACCATGTACAAAAGTAAGATCAAAATGGATTAAAGACCTCAACATCAAACCAGAAACCATAAGGTACATTGAAGACAAAGTTGGCAAAACCCTCCATGACATTGAAGCTAATGGTATCTTCAAAGATGCCACGCCACTGACTGAGCAAGTGAAAACAGAGATAGATAAATGGGACTATCTTAAACTAAGAAGCTTCTGCACCTCCAAAGAAACAGTGACCAAAATACAAAGACAGTCTACAGAATGGGAAAGGATATTCGCTGAATACACATCTGACAAGGGGTTGATATCCAGGATATACAAAATACTGGTTAAACTCCACAAGAAGAAAACATCCAACCCCATCCAAAAATGGGGCAATGAAATGAACAGAAACTTTCTCAAAGAAGAAATCCGAATGGCAAAAAAGCACATGAGAAAATGCTCTACATCATTAATCATCAGGGAGATGCAGATCAAAACCACAATGAGATACCAGCTCACACCTCAGAGACTGGCCCACATTCAAAAGAACAAAAGCAACCGATGCTGGCACGGATGTGGCGAGAAAGGGACACTCCTTAACTGTTGGTGGGAATGTCCACTGGTTCAGCCCTTCTGGAAAACAGTATGGACGATTCTCAAAAAATTAGAAATTGAGCTCCCATTTGACCCAGCAATACCACTCCTGGGAATATATCCCAGAGAGGCAAAAATGTATAGTCGAAGTGATATCTGCACTTGTTTGTTCATTGCAGCACTCTTTACAATAGCCAGAAACTGGAAGAAACCTGAATGCCCAAGAAAAGATGACTGGTTAAAGAAACTTTGGTACATCTACACAATGGAGTACTATGTAGCTCTTAGAAAAGATGAAGTCATGAAGTTTACATACAAGTGGTACAACATGTTAAGTATCATGCTAAGCGAAATGAGTCAGAAAGAGAGGGATAGACATAGAAAGATTGCATTCATCTGGGGGATATAAAGTAACAAAGTATGAGATTAATACCCAAGAATAGCTGAGATCAGCACCAGGAGGATTACTCCATAACTTAGAGGCCAGCCGGGTATCCTAGAGGAAAGGGCAGTTCAGATAGAGAAGGGAGCACCAAATAAAGGATGTTTGGAGGATCCTCCCAGGAGGGGAGATGCCTGTCGAAAGTAGACTATGGACTGAACATGTTTGCCACTCAATGCCTCTTTTGCAGACCACAACACACAAAAGGAGAGAGAGAACACAGGGGATTGCCCTGCCACAGAGGCAGGGGGGATGAGGGGATGGGGGTGGGAGGGATATTATCCATGGTGGTGGAAAATGGGCACTGGTGGAGGGATGGGTATCTGATCATTGTATAATTGAAACCAAAGAACAAAACATTCTAAATCTACAACTGTAAAAAAAATAAAATAAAGAGGAAAAAAAGCAAAAAAATGGATTAAAGACCTCAACATCAAACCAGAATCCATAAGGTACATTGAAGACAAAGTTGGCAAAACCCTCCATGACATTGAAGCTAATGGTATCTTCAAAGATGCCACGCCACTGACTGAGCAAGTGAAAACAGAGATAGATAAATGGGACTATCTTAAACTAAGAAGCTTCTGCACCTCCAAAGAAACAGTGACCAAAATACAAAGACAGTCTACAGAATGGGAAAGGATATTCGCTGAATACACATCTGACAAGGGGTTGATATCCAGGATATACAAAATACTGGTTAAACTCCACAAGAAGAAAACATCCAACCCCATCCAAAAATGGGGCAATGAAATGAACAGAAACTTTCTCAAAGAAGAAATCCGAATGGCAAAAAAGCACATGAGAAAATGCTCTACATCATTAATCATCAGGGAGATGCAGATCAAAACCACAATGAGATACCAGCTCACACCTCAGAGACTGGCCCACATTCAAAAGAACAAAAGCAACCGATGCTGGCACGGATGTGGCGAGAAAGGGACACTCCTTAACTGTTGGTGGGAATGTCCACTGGTTCAGCCCTTCTGGAAAACAGTATGGACGATTCTCAAAAAATTAGAAATTGAGCTCCCATTTGACCCAGCAATACCACTCCTGGGAATATATCCCAGAGAGGCAAAAATGTATAGTCGAAGTGATATCTGCACTTGTTTGTTCATTGCAGCACTCTTTACAATAGCCAGAAACTGGAAGAAACCTGAATGCCCAAGAAAAGATGACTGGTTAAAGAAACTTTGGTACATCTACACAATGGAGTACTATGTAGCTCTTAGAAAAGATGAAGTCATGAAATTTACATACAAGTGGTACAACATGGAAAGTATCATGCTAAGCGAAATGAGTCAGAAAGAGAGGGATAGACATAGAAAGATTGCATTCATCTGGGGGATATAAAGTAACAAAGTATGAGATTAATACCCAAGAATAGCTGAGTTCAGCACCAGGAGGATTACTCCATAACTTAGAGGCCAGCCGGGTATCCTAGAGGAAAGGGCAGTTCAGATAGAGAAGGGAGCACCAAATAAAGGATGTTTGGAGGATCCTCCCAGGAGGGGAGATGCCTGTCGAAAGTAGACTATGGACTGAACATGTTTGCCACTCAATGCCTCTTTTGCAGACCACAACACCCAAAAGGAGAGAAAGAGAACACAGGGGATTGCGCTGCCACAGAGGCAGGGGGGATGGGTGGATGGGGGTGGGTGGTATATTATCCATGGTGGTGGAAAATGGGCACTGGTGGAGGGATGGGTATCTGATCATTGTATAATCGAAACCCAAGCACAAAAAATTGTAAATCTACAACTGTACCTCATGCTGTTTCACTAATAAAAAAAAATTTAAAAAATTTAAAAAAAATCGGTGCGTAGAGACAGTACAGCACGGAGGGCGCTTGTTTTACACGGGCTGATCCCCGGAATCCCATAATGTCGCTCAAGCAACACCTAGAATAATTCCTGAATGCAGAGCCAGGAATAAACCCTGAACATCACTGGGTGTGACCCCAAAATCAAAAACCAAAAATATGGTATCAACAAATCCTGCTAGGTGATTTTGATAACCCTCTAAAAATACTTTTTGGAATAATTCTTCATTTTCTGAAAAATGATAGTGCTTTTGCAGAGTCTATTGACGTCAAGTGTAAGTCACATTCACACCAGCATGTCATGACATTTCTCTCAGGTTCACCAACAAATCTGTTATTTGTACTTTATGCAGGTCTTTATTCAATGTACCACGAAGTGATGGACACAATAGTTCTACAAGACATGATTTTGGGAGTATTATTTTTCTTCCAATTCATATTTGGTTTTACTGGAAATTCGCTATTGCTCTCGATATACGTGAACATCTTTCTGCAAAGAGCAAAGCCAATAGATTGGATATTTACCCACTTAACTTTAGCCAACCTGATGACAGTTTTATTTGCCGGGATTCCGAAATTAATATTTTTCTTTGGAATAAGAAATTTTCTGAACGACACTGGTTGTAAGGCCGTTTTGTTCTTGTCCAGAGTGGGCCGGGGTCTTTCCCTCTGTACCACATCTTTCCTCAGTGTGTTCCAAGCCATCGTGATCACCAACAACCATGCTCAGTGGGCGTGGCTCAAATCAAATATCCACACGTGCATTTCTCCTGCCTTCCTCTTCTTCTGGATACTCAACATGCTCATCTGTAGCCAGGTCATCATTTCCATGAAAGCCCCATTCAACACTACTGGAGTGGGACTAGTTTATAACCAAAAATACTGTATGGCACATGACACAGGGGCTCTGGTGGTGTCTGGAATTCTTGGAGGAATGATTTTAAGAGACTTCCTGTGTGTGTCCCTCCTGATCTGGACCAGCGTGCACATGGTAAAGTTCCTGTTCAACCATCGCAAGAATGTCCAGCACATCCTTAGGCACAGTCTCTGCCCACCATCCTCTCCAGAGATCAAGGCCACCCACACCATCTTGGTCCAAGTGAGCTGTTTTGGCTTTTTTTATGGGTTCAACTGCTGCCTTACCATTTATATAGTATACAAACGTGAGGTACAAGTGTTAGGAAACATCACTGTTTTTGTCTCTTCCTGCTATCCAGTGATCTGTCCTTTCTTGCTGATAAGAAACCACAGAGGCCCCTTTGCGAACTGCACCTTCTTAAAGAGGAGGAAATCTCTACAAACCACTGCCTTCAGAGACTTGAATACTCTCACACCATCTCTGACACAAAGTGCTCAGGACAGGAAACGTTAAGTGATGTGGGGCTGGAGAGATAGGCTGGAGCACTTGTGTAAGGCACTTGCCTTGCACAGATCTGCAGCTTGCTAGGAGTGATTTCTGAGGACAGAGCTAGGAGCGAGCCCTGAGCGTCACCAGGTATGACCAGGATGGAAAAGGAAAGTGGAAAGCTGAGACTGAGTGATGTAAAATGAAAGAAAATAACCTCTTAAATGGACATGTCTCCACCTCCACAGCTGACTGTACATACTAGATCAATGAACAGCGAGATGCAATAAAAAACATCATGGAATGACTCCCCTATAGAAGGTTCACATCTGACTCTGCCTTCCAACCAGGTTGGCTGCATGCCAGACAAGCACATTACCCTCTATTACTATCGCTCTATGGTCCCCTTTATTTCATTTATATAATAATTTTAAGTATTCAGCCCTGAGAATATTGAACTGATTTATGTAATGTGGCACATTCCTCAGTTAATAAAGAGACCAAAGCTGGGTCGCACATGTGCAGGGCAAGGGTTCTAACCCGCTGTGTATCTCTCCCAATACATAGACCCATAGCAAGCCCAACTGCTCATAGTAGAGAGGCAATGATTACACACAGCACTGAAAAATTACGGGGGGACAGCGCCCCATTCTGGAACTACCAAAAGGCTTTTTTTTCTGTATTTTTGATAGAGTCTATGACCTAATGACCAAAGTAACTGCTGGGGGCGGCAGGTGCAGTGCAGTGGGGAGGGATCTTGTGTGCATGCAGCTGATGCAGGTTCGATCCCCGACAACACGTAGGGTTCCTGAGCCCACCAGAAGTGACCCCTGAGAGCAGAGCCAGGAATATGTCCTGAGCACTGCTGAGTGTGGTCCAAAAAATAAACAAAAGAAAATTAGAACTATCTTCTCTAGTTCAGCTTAATTAAAATATTTTAGGGTTGTTTGGAGATTTGTTTTATAAATTTTAGAGTTTTGAATGTTGTTAAGAATTTTCTATCATAATACCAGATGTTCTGATTCATAAATATTTTATGTCTTCAAATGTCTTTTACTATTCTCCATAGATGTGGCTGAAGCGATAGCACGGCAGGTAGGGCATCTGTCTCGCATGCAGCTGACTCGGGTTCCATTCCCAGCATCCCATATGGTGCCCTGAGCACCACCAGGAGAAATTCCTGAGTGCAGAGGAAGGAGTAACCCATGTGCATTGCCGGGTGTAACCCAAAAAGCAAAAACAAATCTTTCTACCATTTTAAATGTTTTTCACGAAGAATTTCTTGAACCAATTAGAATTATTTTATCTGAGGAAGACTGTTGAAAATGCTCTAGCTCTGCAACTCTTTTATCACTTATGTTATCATAGTTTTCCTTGGAGGTTTCAATTATTAACCAATGTAGGTCATTCACTAACAGTGAATCAAGACTTCTGTTTATAATTTTCAACGTTTATCTTCTTTCTCGCTTTATCATACTATTGAAGATACAATGGAATAAAGTGAGCTTAGGATAGTTGATATGTTCATACTTATCTTCATACTCAGGGGTTACTTTTGCTGGGTCTCAGGGGATATGTGGTACAGGGATCGGACCCAGGACAGCTGCATGCAACGCAAGTATCCTCCCACTGTGTTATTGCTGCAGGCCTTTTCCTATGCTATTTTGAATACATTGTTAATTACTTACATGCATATTTTGTACTTCATTTAATAATTGACAGAAACAAATTCTTCTTTAAATAATCCTGTCCTCGTTTCACTCATGACTGTCCCGACTTTGGAAATGTTGCACAAGCTTTGCTTCTATGTAGCTGAAAAATTACATAAATGCAAAGGGGAAAAGTGAGTTTATTCCTATTTCCATTGACAATTTTTTTCTTTCTTTGCCACATGTGATACTCAGGGGCTTCTCCTGGTGCTGTATTACTGTATTACTCCTGAATTACTCCTTGCAGTGCCCAGGGAGCCATATGGGATGCTAGAGATTGTACCCAAGCTGGCCTCGTGCAAAGCAAATATCTAGCTGCTGTACTATGGCTTCAACCTGGATGTCAAATTTCTCTATTGCGAGCAGAGTCAGAAGGTGTGAGGAAGGCCAAAACCAGAGTGAGAAGTGACGACAAGTGAATGTCATAGGGTGAGGGGGATGGGTACTGAAAATGACTTGCCTGAGCATCACACCACCAAAATGGAGCAGGGGTTGGGTTAGGCAGTGCCACAGAGATCAGAAGCTATGGACGGAAGACAGTGATTTGAGCTCAAAGAAATTTTGTGCAGGGAAACTGACAGAGGTTGTAGGTGGATGCGTAGTGTTTCAAAATGATTGACTGAGAATCAACTGGAAGTAGGCTTGAGTCAAAGGGAACATTCCGATCCTTGGAGGTATATTTAAGGGGCAGGAAGGAGAGAGACTCACACATTCAAGAAGTGTTTGTGGGTGTGTGTGTGTCTGTGTGTTTTAATTGAATCACAGTTACAAGCACCTTGGCACTGCGTCAAGGCTCACTCCTGGCAGTGCTTGGGGGACCCTGTGGGATGCTGGGGATCGAACCCAGGTCAATGGCATATATGGCCAGTGGCCTCCCCTCTGTGCCATCAAACTGGCCCCCGGCTGCTGAGACAAGCCCTTCTACCCGAATAGCTGCATTTGAATCTGAGGTCTGCTCTACTTGGGACCAACAGGTTCTCTCTCTGTGTCTCTGTGTCTCTGTTTCTCTGTCTCTGTCTCTGTCTTTCTCCTTCCTCAGAGCATCAAAAAGACCCTGTTCTAACTTTAAAAGAATGAAGCTATGTGAGGCCAGAGAGCCGGAGAGATAGTTCAGTGGGGAGGCACTTGTCTTGCAAGCAGCTGGTCCAGGTTTGATCCCCGGTAGCCTGTAGGCTCCCACCAACCCACCAGCAGTCAGCCCTGAGCACTGCCAGATATAGTCTACACACAAAATTAATAATAATTGTTTGTCTTCGGGTCACACGTAGTAATGCTCAGGGATCACCCCTGGCAGGGCTCTGGGAACCGTCTGAGATACCAGGGATGGAACCCGTGTCGACTGTGTGTGAGGCAGGAGTTTCCAGAATTATCTAGCCACTCTGAGGGCAAGAGAGGAGGATGGTGGGTGGTGACAAGCTGGGAGAAGTGGCCCCAAGGGAGCTCGCTTACATTGTCGTCCTTGGGTGTGCTCAGCTTCACTGGGGACATCTGGAAGAATGTGAGGCAGCAGCACTTGGGAATTGCCCCACACAGGCTGAGAGGGAGCCGAGAACCAGGGGCATTGGCCCACCAGCTCCATCCGTTCATCATTGCTTGATTGAAGAGTGTGTGCTGGATCGAACCTTTCCTGGAAACCACAAACACTCTGGCACACCCAGCTGCCTCCAGTTTCCAGCCTGGGATGGCAACGCATAAGGGCCAGGGCAGGGACTGGGGAGGCAGCTCAGGAGGGGGGAGGGGGCAGATGCCTGGCACGTGTGAAGACCGAGTTTTGATCTATGGCACCGCGTGTTTCCCACATACAAGTATGGCCCTGGTGGCCCTCTAAACCCCTGAGCACTGCTTAGGAAGTTGACGCCCCGAAAAAGGTGCTGGTGGGAGGCACCCAGAGGCTGTGTTCCACTGACCCCCTGTGTCCCCCAGGTGAACCTGCGGCCGCTGGCTTCAGACAGCCCTGCCAGAAGTTCTGCTCCCAGCTGGGACCCATCTGCTTCAGCAGTTGGGTCTCGGGGGTCTGGGAGGGGGGACAGATGGGACACCCCCATGGGGACACTAATGATGCTGAGGCCTCGAGCCTCCCTAGTTATCTTCTGCAACTGCCTCACGGTCAGACAAGAGGAATCTCCTTCCTTCTTCAGCTCCCAGGAGGACCCCAAATGTCTCCC
Source organism: Sorex fumeus (assembly GCF_029834395.1). NCBI lineage: Eukaryota > Metazoa > Chordata > Mammalia > Eulipotyphla > Soricidae > Sorex > Sorex fumeus. Next base: position 7,530,955 of record NW_026606076.1, read on the forward strand.
CTCTGCTCTTGGGGGCCAGAGAAGAAGTTTAGCTGGAGTTTTAGCACCCCTGCACCCCATATTAAGGACTTAGAGCTCAGAGCTGATAAAGCCCCCCAAAACCTGACTTCGCCCTGTCCCCCCAAAACTCTGCAGCTTCTGGACCTCCTTGTTGACCACTGGATTCCCTCCTGTCCGACAGAGACTGCTCATTGGCTTCCCCTGACATTTGGGGGAGCTGGCGTGTTTGGAGTCCACGAGTGTAGGAACGGAAGTCTGATTCCAGAAGGAACTGCCCCCCTGGCAGAGCTCTGTGCGCCCCCCTCAGCCCAACTCCTGTCACTTCCCCACCCCTGCCTCCTACCCCCTCCCCCAGTCATAGGGCCAGATCCAGAGGTGTGGACTGGGTGGGGTGGAGTCGGGGTTGGGGGTTGACCCGGACCCCAATGGTGCTACCTTCATTCTCCAGAAATTCATGTGCCAAGAGGAGGCTGCCTCTGGTTCATTCGACTTGCTTACACCCGCCAAGGGCTGGAGGGGAGGAGCGAGTCCAGCATCTTCTGTCCTTCTGTCCCTGCAGTGCCCTGGTGGGACTCGGGTCAGGCAATGAACTGTGTCCGGGTGTCTGTGCTGCCTGGGGCTCGCCCCACTTACTCTCTCCATGGAAGGATACCCAGTGCACAGTGCTCCAGAGCCAGCTTCCCGAGAGCGAACAGGGTGACACAGGAGAGGCTTGCCTTCCCGCATTACTATGTCGCCCACCAACTCGGTTCTAAAGGTCTCCATGTCCGACGTCCCCACAGCATAGCACCCAAAATTGCTGTGGGTGCCATCTTCCATCCTGAGAGTTTTGGGGTTCCTAGACACAGGAGAAGTCCCAAGTCTTCTGTTCTGAGTGGAGGAGGGTGGCAGACGCCAGATTCAATTCCGGCATCTCCCGATGTCTGGGGTGAAGGTAACAGCCGTCAGAGGAACTGGGGGTAGGTTAAGAAGAATTTTACTTAACTAAGGAAGTAAAGGACCTGTGCAAAGAAAACTACAAAACGCTGCTTCTTGAAATAAAAGAGGACGTGAGGAAATAGAAAAATATCCCCTGTTCATGGATCGGGAGAATTAATGTTGTCAAAATGGCAATACTACCCAAAGCACTGTACAAATTCAATGCGATCCCTATTAGGATACCTATGACATTCTTCAAAGAAATGGAGCAAACACTCCTGAAATTTATATGGAACAATAAGCCCGCACGAATACCTAAAGCAGTTCTTGGGAAAAAGAATCACTTAATCACTTAATCACTTAACTTCCCGTTAGTCGTCGATTTGCTCGAGCGGGCGCCAGTAACGTCTCCATTTGTCCCTGTCGCGTGCTAGTGTAGCCCAATGACATCTCTTCGCTCCGGGAACATGGAGGGCCTCAAACCGATCGTTCATGACCTTGACAAAGAAGTCTGACCATCTGGTAGGTGGGCGGCCACGCGGTCTCTTGACATCCCGTGGAATCCAATCAGCTCTAGTCCAACGGTCGTCTTTAAATCTCATTACGTGACCAGCCCATCTGATTTTCGACACCTTGGCAAATGAGACAGCGTCCCTGATCCTTGATCGTCGATGGATGTCAGAACTCCGGATTCGTTCTCTCATTTGAGTGAAACGTGATATTCCAAGCATAGCTCTTTCTATTCTTCTTTGGGAGACCTGAATGGCGTTCTCATCTTGTTTGCGTAGGGCCCAGGTCTCTGAGGCATATGTTAATGCAGGAAGAACAGTGGAATCAAAGAGATGTGCCCGGAGCCGGAGGTTCTTCGTCCTCTTAGCTATTTCTTCGACGTTCTTGAAGGCGTTCCAAGCCGCTCTCTTCCTCCTGCGCAGCTCGGGTGCCAGGTCATTTGTCATGTTGACCTCTCGACCTAGGTACACATAGCTGTTGCATTTGGAGATGGTCGTTCCATTGAGAGCGAATGGGGCGTCAGGAACAAGGCTATTTCTCATAAACATTGTCTTCATAAGATTCAGCTGTAGTCCTACCTTTCCACACTCACGGTCAAAGTCGGCCAGCATTTGTGCCGCTTGGCTGATGTTTGGTGTTATTAAAACAATGTCATCAGCAAAGCGGAGGTGGTGTAGTTGCCGACCATCTATCTTCACTCCCATTCCTTCCCATTCCAGTCGTCGCATGATGTTCTCGAGGGTGGCACTGAAGAGTTTCGGTGAAAGGGTATGACCCTGCCGCACCCCTCTCTTGACATCAACGATCACTTCTTTGTAGAATGGTGAGATCCCGGTAGTGAATCCACAATACAGCTCACGGAGGATCCTGATGTATTGGGCTTGAATGCCCTGATTGGCTAGGGCTTCAATGACCGCTTCCGTCTCAACAGAATCAAAGGCCTTCTTTAAATCAATGAACGTTAAGCAGAGCGGCATCTTGAACTCCCGAGAAACCTCAATGAGTTTGGTTATCGTGTGGATATGGTCTATGGTGCTGAATCCTTTGCGGAACCCTGCTTGCTCACATGGTTGTCCTTCATCTAGTGTTCTGCCAATCCTATTCAGGATGACTCGAGTGAACAACTTGTAGATGACAGACAATAGGCAGATCGGGCGATATTTGCCAATGTCATGGATGTCTCCCTTCTTGAACAGTAGTACGGTCCTGCTGGTTTTCCATTGAGATGGAACCTTGCATTCAGACAGGTAGCGAGTGAAGAGCCGAGCCAGTGTATTGATGAGTACTGACGGCAGGTTCTTCAGGTGTTCAGGTCTGACCTTGTCTGGGCCGGGTGCTGTTTGCTTCTTTACTGACGAAATGGCGTGTCGGATTTCGGAAGGGAGAACGTTGGGAACGACATACCCATCCTGTGGAATTTGGTATGTCGGCAAGTGGACATGGCTATCGAAGAGATTTGAGTAGAAGTCATGGATAATCTTCTCCATTGCCGTTCTGGAGGATGTGATGGATCCATCAGGACGTCGGAGGGCAGTCATCTTGGTCTTATAGTTGGCGAAGGACAGGCGGGCGTTACGAATACTTTTCCCGGCTTCTGCCGCATCTACCATAACTTCTGCTCTTCTCTCTTTGAGGTCTTCCTTGATCGCATCTCTGCACTGCTTTGCGAGCTCGGACGTTAGCTTGCGGTTGCCTGAGGCATGCGCCAAACCACGCTGGCGAATTAGCTCAAGAGTTTTCGAAGATAGGCGACTTTTTGTGGCTATCTCTCTCTTGGCATTCCTCGCACATTCATGGAGGTGCTGAACCAGTCGATCGTATTCCTCGTCAATGTTGTCAACAATGGCATCTTCCCATGTTGCCACAATAGTACCAAGGAGTTCCCAGTTTGTGGTCGTTCTGGGAGTTCTCTTTTTGAGAACACCTACAAGGGTGATTAGAGGTCACCCCAAAAGCCTCTATACCTCTCGGAAAGACTGGGAAAAAGAAAATGGGAGTAATTAAGCTCCTGAATATCAAACTCTACTACAAAGCAGTAATAATTAAAACAGCATGGTACTGGAACAAAGGCAGAGCTGCAGACCTATGGAACAGGGTTGAATATACTGACACCTCCCCTCAAACATATGATCATCTAATCTTTGATAAAGGGGCAAGAAATGCGAAGTGGAGAAAGGAAAGCCTTTTTATCAAGTGGTGCTGGAAAAACTGGACGACTGTATAGGAAAAAACTGGGCTTAGATCTCTGCCTAACGCCATGTACAAAAGTAAGATCAAAATGGATTAAAGACCTCAACATCAGACCGGAATACATAAGGTACATTGAAGACAAAGTTGGCAAAACCCTCCATGATATTGAAGCTAATGGTATCTTCAAAGATGTCACGCCACTGGCCAAGCAAGTGAAAACAGAGATAGACAAATGGGACTATCTTAAACTAAGAAGCTTCTGCAACTCCAAAGAAACAGTGACCAAATACAAAGACAGTCTACAGAATGGGAAAGGATATTCTCCAAATACACATCTGACAAGGGGTTGATATCAAGGATATACAAAGTGCTGGGTGAACTCCACAAGAAGAAAACAACCAACCCCATCAAAAAGTGGGGCAATGAAATGAACAGAGACTTTCTCGAAGAAGAAATCCGAATGGCTAAAAGGCACATGAGAAAATGCTCTACATCATTAATCATCAGGTAGATGCAGATGAAAACAACAATGCGATATCATTTCATACCACAGAGACTGGCCCACATTCAAAAGAACAAAAGCAACCTGTGTTGGTGCAGATGTTGTGAGAAAGGGACTCTCCTTCACTGCTGGTGGGAATGCCGACTGGTTAAACCCTTTTGGAAAACAGTATGGACGACTCTCAAAGCATTAGAAATTGAGCTCCCATTTGACCCAGCAATACCACTCCTGGGAATATATCCCGGAGAGTCTAAAAAGTATAGTCAAAGTGACATCTGCACTTGTTTGTTCATTGCCACACTTTTTACAATAGCTAGAATATGGAAAAACCCTGAGTGCCAGAGAATACATGACTGGTTAAAGAAGCTTTGGTACAGCTACACAATGGAGTACTATGTAGCAGTTAGAAAAAATGAAGTCATGAAATTTACATACAAGTGATACTACATGGAAAATATCTTGCTAAACGAAATGAGTCAGAAAGAGAAGGGCAGACATAGAAAGATAGCATTCATCTGGATAACATAAAGTAACAAAATAAGAGACTAACACCCAAGAGCAGCTGTGATAAATACCAGGTTGTTCACTCCATGGCTCAGAAACCAGCCGCACACTGTAGGGGCAAAGGCAGCTCAGATAGAGAAGGGAACACCAAATAAAGGGTGCTGGAAAGATCCGCCCAGGATGGGAGATGCATGCTGAAAGTAGACTATAGACAGAACATGATTGCCACCCAATGTCTCGTCTGCAGATCACAACAGTCAAAAGGAGAGATAGAACAAAAGGGTGGGATGGGAGCTGGGAGGGGTGGGAGGGATACTGGGATTGGTAAGGGTGGAGAATGGGCACTGGTGGAGGGATGGGTATTTGATCATTGTATAACTGAAACCCAAGCACAACAACTTGTAAGTCTACAACTGTACCTCTTAGTGTTTCACTAATAAAAAATAAATAAAAAATAAATAAAATAAAATAAAATAAAAAGAAGAATTTTAATTCACACAGGAATAATAGGCTAAGACCGGGCAATCTCCTTCTCTGAAAATTCTCAACACATCACTTCTGCCCAGGAATTTATTTATTTACTTATTTATGTTTAGCTTTTCAGGACACACCCAGTGAGGCTCAGGGGTTACTTCAGGCTCTGCACTCAGGAATTACTCCTGGCGGTGCTTGGGAGACCATCTGGGATGTCCGGGATTGGACCCAGGTTAGCTGAGTGCAAGACAAACACCCTAACCGCTCTGGATCCGAGGATTTTTTGGGGGAGGCGGGCTGCTTGGTGTGGGTCCATAAGGATCTGGGGACCATTGAATACCTGGGATTGAACCTAGTCAGCTATAAGCAGGGTGAGATTATTTTGTCTTTTTTCTGTTCGCTTTGACAAGAAAAGTTCTGAGCCCACTTTCCTCTATCTGTGACTCGCTCTTTGGAAAGGTTTCCAGTTAGAATCAACCCCACGTGCCATCACCCCACGTTCTGAGGGTGCCCCAACCCTCTCCTACCAAAGAGATACAGGGATACACCAAGTTACAGCTCAGAAACCCCCAAGTTGGGGTGAGGGAATCCTCCAATAAGGGACTGGTGCTGTTTTGGTTGTATTTGGTTTGTTCATGATTTGGGGGCCACAAACTCAGCAACACGCAGAGGTTCTCCTGGCTCTGCACTCAGGAATGACTCCGGCATGATGGTGGGGCTATAAGGAGAGCCAGAGCAAGAACCAGGGGCCTGTGACCGCAAGGCCAGAGCACTAACTGCTGTTCTCCCAGTGCAGCAACCCAAGCGGCTTGCTTGATCCTTAATGACCCTATACCTAACTTTGAAGCCAAGAAAAGGGCCTGAAAGCTTAAGTGTGGGACAGTCCGGCCGCAGTAGTTGCGTGGAAACGCCACGAGATGGCGCTCTGGGCGTTTCTGTCCCTCCCTAGGCCCTTTTCTCTGTAAGAATTTTCCACCCTTGGGTTTGCTCCGGTGTTAAGGATGGGGTCATTAAGGATCAAGCAAGCCGCTTCCACAGGTGCAATGGTAGGAGAGCTGTGCGAGTGCTTTCTTTCACCTGAGTAACCTGGGTTCTACTCCTGCCTTCAGATCTTTGTTGGGTGCTTAGCTGAATCTCCGCGGGGGGTCGAGTGGGTTGCCCTAGCTTTATCTCTGGACCTCGAGGGGTGCAAAGGATTAAACCTGACTTGGAAGGAGCAAGGCAAGGTTATTTTCTTATATTTTTTGTTCTCTTCGCTCTGAGCAAGAAAAGTTCTGAACCTACCTCGTGATGTCTGTGATCTGGCACTTTGAATGTTTCCTGTTATGAGCAACCCAAACAACCCAAACCCAAATTTGGCAACCCAAATTTTCTAAGAGTGGAAAATTCTTAATGAAAAGGGCCTGGGAAAGGACAGAAACTCTCCACACCGCCATCTCGTGGCCTTTCGGTGAAACTGCCACGGCCCGACTTTCCCATGCTGAAGATTTCCAGCCCTTTCCTTTGCTTCAATGTTAAGTATGGGGTCATTGAGGATCAAACACTCAGCCTAGTGCGGTGGATCGAAAACTGAGCTGGGCGGGCACTTGCCTTGTACGGGGCGATCCAGGCTCTATCCCTGCACCCCATACGTTCCCCAGAGCACCATAGGGAGTGATTCCTGAGTGCAGGGGCAGGGTGAGCCCCCAAAATCGCCGGGTGTGGTTCCCCAAACACAAACAAACAAAAGCCTTTCACGGAGGATTTCTTCACGCAAAACTTGGAGATGCCGAGCTGAGTCTTGCTTCCACCACCTTCGACCAGAGAAGACCGCGGAGTTGTGGGGATGCCCGGGATGCCCGTTATCGAAAGGGGCGTAGAGGGACAGTCGTGCCACGCTGCTTGGTTAAATCCCGACACCCGGGTAGCCCCATGCAAGGCAAGCGCCCTCAATGCTTGGTACCGCTGCACGACCGAGGCGGACTGCTGGATCCTAGTGACCCGCAGGGTAACATGGAAGAGAACCCAAGGGCTGCAAATCTTTAGGCAAAGTCGGGCCGCAGCTCTTCCGCCAATGCACCGCCAGAGGACGCCGTGGGGACGTCTCCGTCCCTCCCCTGGGAGAACGAAAAATGCAAGACAATAACCTTGCCTTACTCTTTCCAGGCAAGGTTCAATATTCTGCACCCCTTGAGGTCCAGAGACAAAGCTAGGCAACCCACTTGACCCCCAAAGTGATTCAGCTAAGCACCCTACAAAGATCTGAAGGCTGGAATCGAACCCAATTTAGTCAAGTGAAAGAAAGCACTCGCATGCTCTCCTACCACTGCACCTGTGGAAGCGACTTGTTTGATCCTTAACGACCCTGTACTTAACATTGAAGCAAACCCAAGGGTGAAAAATCTTAGAAAAAGTTGCCTGGGGAGGGACGGAAACGCCCAGAGCGCCATCTCGTGGCGTTTCGACGCAACTACCGCGACCCGGCTTTCCCACGCTTAAGTCCAGCCCTTTTCTTGGCTTCAAAGTTAGGTCATTAAGGGTCATTAAGGATCAAGCAAGCAGCTTGGGTCTCTGCAGCGGGAGCAGAGTGGTTAGTGCTCTGGGCTTGCAATCGCGGGCCCTGGTTCTTTCTCTGGCTCTCCATATAGTCCCACCATCATGCCGGAGTCATTCCTGAGTGCAGAGCCAGGAGAACCTCTGCGCGTTGCTGGATTTGTGGCTCCCAAACCATGAACAAACCAAACAAAACCATAACAGCCTCAGTCCTTTGAATGCGGGTTTTCTCACCCCAACTTGGTGGGTTCTGAGCTGTATCTTGCTGTATCCCTGACCCCTTTTCTTTGTAGAAGAGGGTTGGGGCATCCTCAGAACGCGGGTTGATGGCACGTGGGGTTGACTGGAGACCTTTCCAAAGAGCTGGGCCACAGACAGAGCAAAGGGGGCTCAGCGCTTTTCTTGTTCAAACGGAACAGAACAAAGACAAAATAATCTCACCCTGCTTGTAGCTGACCAGGTTCAATCCCAGATACTCAATGGTCCTCAGAACCCTGCGGGCCCATGCAAAAGCAGCCCCCTCCAAAAAATTCCTTGTATCCAGAGCGATAGCACAGCGGGTAGGGCATTTGTCTTGCACGCAGCCGACCCGGTTTCCATTTTGGGATGACAGAAAAAGACATTTGAAAACATAAAATATTTATGAATCAGAACATCTGGTATTGTGATAAAAAATTCTTACTACATTAAAAACTCTAAAATTTATAAAACAAATCCCCAAAACAACCCTAAAATCATTTAACTTAGCTGAACTAGATAGGATAGTTCTAATTTTCTTTTGTTAATTTTTTTACCAGACTGAGCAGTACTCAGGTCTTACTCCTGGCTCTGCTCTCAGGTATCATTCCTGGTGTGGTCAGGGACCCTCTGGGCTGTCATGAATGGAACCTGCATCTGCTGCATCCACTTTAAGAGCCCTCCCCACTGCACTGGGGCTGCAGCCCCAACAGTTCTAATACTTGGGTTATTAGATCAAAGGATCTAAGAAAAATACATCAAAAAGGGCATTTGGGAGTAAAGTTAAAAATCAATGACAAATGCATAAAGAGATGGGGAAGAGAAATAACAGAAAAGTGAACTCAGAAAACAAAGTTTAATCAGAGTGGAAATGTGAACAGTGTTGCGGTGTCAGTGAATGAGTGAGGCTGATGTTAACATTCTAAGTAACTTGTTGTATGTGTTACTATAAGAACTAGTTATGCCACCAAAATTTTTTAAAAATACGTTTAAATGAAAATGCAGAATAAGAGCAATAAAAGGGGCCAGATTCCTAGACTAATGGATTGGGAGCTTGCCTTGCTCGAGGTGGGTTTGGGAGTAATCGCTGGCATCGTAAAGGGTCCCGAGCCTCCACCAGGAGTGATTCCTGAGCACAGAATCAGGAGTAAGTCCCGAGCACTGCTAGTGGGGCCCCCAAACAACCAAAGTTAAATAAAAGGGAAAGTACAGTAGAATAAAAAATTGTAACAATATATGGTTAAAACTGCAGAGAAGAAAACCATAAATTGATGGGGTTAGAGTGATAGTGGGTAGGGTGCTTGCCATTGACACCGTCAACCTGGGTGCCATCCCAGTATTCCTTGAGCACGACTGAGTAATTCCTGCTTGCTTTGCACGCAGCTGAGTACCTATCATCCCAGAGGGTCCCCCAAGCACCACCAGGAGTAATTCCTGCATGCAGTGTCAGGAGTGCATCACTTAGTGTGACTCAAAAGCAAAAAACAAACCTAAGAAGAAAAAAAACATATTATTATGACTATAAAGGAATGTGAGTATAAGGAACTCAGGTGTGCTCAGTATTAGAAAGTGTGTCCCACAAATATGGGATCAGGAAAATTAAATTCTTTTTCTTTTTTTTTTTGTCATTTTGGGTCATACCTAGTGATGCTCGGGATATTCCTGGCTCTGCATTCAGAAAATACTCCTGACAGTGCTCGGAGGAACCTATGGATCTTGGATCCTGGTCAGCCACGTCCAAGGCAAACTCCTTACCCCCTGCTCTATCTTTTCAGCCCCAGGGAAAGAAAATTTTTCCAAAGAAAACTCCCTGTCTCTTCCTTCCAGCAGTAGCAGAGACAGGGGTTATAGACTGAGTCTGACGCTGGCGAAGTTGACGGGACCCTCTGCCAGCTGCGGGTGAATGCCTGTGTATTAATCCAGGGCCATGAAAACACACCCGTGACTTGGTCCCTGCAGACTCTGTCACTTTGAGCTCAGGAAACTTTCTGATGTGCCCAAGGACTCACAAATTACTGTCTTTGTGTGACTCTAATCTTCATTTTGATCAAGTTTGTGGCTTTTTTGCTATGTGGGTCCCAGCTGGGATGGAGTGGGGATCCCTGAGTTAATGATGGTTGGATGGATCACTCTGGATGAGACATGTGTGCGGAAAGTCAATAAAGGACCAAACATGATATCCCATCGGTATGTATATTGCAAAATCATAATGCCCAAAAGTAGAGAAAGATTATGGGGAAAATTGCCAAAGAAGCAGTGGGAGGGGTGTGTGGGTGCGGATACTGGGGACACTGGTGGTGGAAAATGTTCACAGTTGGAGGGATGGGAATTCTATCATTGTAGGACTGAAATTCAAACATGAAAGTTTTGTGACTGTAACTCACGGTAATCCAATTAAAAAGGAATTATCATTTATAATCCTTTTCTTAACCCACTGGATATTTGGTTGTTCCCACAATAAATCCTGAGAGAAAAGCGATTACTCTCCGAAAGGCTGTCAGAGCTATTTGATCAGAGAAATGAGAACTTTTGATACCTCTGCGAGTAGTCAATTATCCCCAAGTTTGTATCCTGTTCTGCTCCTGCAGACCTCTGTGTACTCAGGATGATGTCATGGGAAAGTTTCTGAAGTGAACACCTGAGGGGAATGTCATTAAAAACTTTTCTAAATTGATCCATTTGCAATTCAGACAGTAATTTGTGAGTCCATGGGCACATCAGAAAGTTTCCTGAGCTCAAAGTGACAGGGTGTCTGGGGACAAGTCACTGGTGTGTTTTTATAGCCCTGGATTAATACACAGGCATTCACCTGCAGCCTGGCAGAGGGTCCCGTCAACTTTGCCAGCATCAGACTCAGTAAGTACCTCCTGTCTCTGCTCCTACTTGAGGGAAGAGACAGGGATTTTTCTTTAGAAAAATGTTCTGTTCCTATGGCTGGAGCAGGGGTTCGGAAGGTTCCCTTGCTCCCAGCTGACCCTCGTTCCAACATCCCCAGCATTCCATAAGGTCCCCTGAGCACCGCCGGGAATGTTTCCTGAATGCAGAGAAGGTAGATACCTGAGCATCACCATGTGTGTGAGTTCACAAACTGCTACTGTGATGTGTTTGTGTTCCGTGGACCAGAGCTGCCTCCCTGCCTCCCCAAAGCTCCCCAGCACAGAGACAGAGAGATGGGGAGATGGAGGACCACAGTCTGAGGGTGAAAATGGCCCTTTTAATGCAGAGTTGCTAGCATTCTTATAGAACACCTGATGGGGGATTGAGGTAAGGACATAGGTGTGATTGCTCATTTACATAAATAAACACTGGCAGAGGAAATTCTCTTGGTAGCTCAACTCAAAAAGACACTCTGTCTCCCAGGGACATCTACTTTGCTCTTATCTTTCCCTCTAGTTGTATAAGTTATCAATTCTTGCAATTGTTTGGATGAACACAGCAGGAGACAAAGATCCCAACACTTAGTTCTCTGGGCTCTGAGAGCAAGCAAGGCTTTTACCGTAAATCCCAGACTAAGTCCTCAGGCCAGTTCAGCTTGTCCTTCCCCATGAGGATCCTGTCTCTTAGCTTGTAACAACTTGCATCAGGACCATGCATTTATGCCTTTTAGATGGCCCAGTTCGATACCGGGTGGCTTTGCCATTCACCACGGGTCTATCCCAGTCCCACGGCAGGACCTCCCTTTTGGGGTGTTAGGAACTACAGAAAATGAAGCCTGAATCAGGTAATTAGGACCAAGTAATTATGCCCTGGAGCAGATATATCTCAGAGTCAGTCAACTCCCAAATATTAGAAGCATAGCATTAACGGTCTTTCTGTGTTTAACCAAAGAACTTTGCTCTATAGGGGAGATAGAAAAGCAGGCAGAAATCTACAGCACTTCAGACACAAAGCAGTACAAATACAAAGTTCAGAATTACTGAAAGTTTTGACTTATATGTAATCAAGACTGATTTGGGGCCTGGTGACAAGGAGAGGTAAATTATAAGGGAAAAATTAAGGATAATCTTTAACCAAATTAGAGTTGCCAGCAAGGGCATGTTAAGCTTCTCTGGCGGTTTCTTCCTCCCAGAAAAGGGGGCAATTCACTGATGAAGCCTAAAGCACTTAGGGTTAATATCCAACACAAAGGAAAAGTTGAAGATACACTTTGATAAATTAGGGATGTTAGCAAGGGCATGGGAAGTTTCTCTGGGAGGGGGAAAGGTGTAGGATAGCATTGGTTTGTCCTTTCTGCCTTGCCTCTGGGCCCTAGAGTTTTTGGGTTGCTCCCATCACAGTGCTCCCATTCCCTTGTGTTTATTTGTAACTTCTTTTTTTGTGCTCTGTTACCTTGTAAATATTGTGTTTCTCTTCTCCTTAAGTCCTTTGCATAGTTAATTCAGAGCAATGTCCTTTTTGTATGGGCACAAGAAGACAGTAAATGCTATATTTGTAATGTGGGAGTTAATTGACTCTCAATGATATTTACCACCTGGGCATGTGTTCTCTCAACCTAAGCCTCAGTTGAACTTTTGACCTAGCACCCCCCAAAGCAGGGTCCCCAGGAGAGACTGGATGGACCCAGGGCAAGCAGTGAGCTATGTGCTTGCTACCTTGGCACCAAAATGGGCCTGGCCAAAGTGCCACAATACTTAGCTATAAGTTAAGAGCTCGGACATGGACAAATGCTGTCATGATCCAAAAAGCAATAACTAGATTTAGACCCTGCTAGGGTTAGGAATGATTAATCTGGCCTGAGCACTGTAGTCTGAGTCTGGCAAGATGTTCCCAGGAGAGCTGCCCTACAAGCCTCAGTGCATCTCTTACTGTGTCCATACAAAAATACCTAATATGAAGATGTTCATTAAGATGTAAATTAAGGAGAAGAGGAATAGCCCTAGGTGGTGTTTCAGCCCTTGGGCCTGATGGGCAGTCAGGAATCAACCGGCATGGCCCTTGTTTCCTCCTTCGTCTCATGGCCACCCGGCTGGGGGAGTGGACTGAGACCCCCTGGAACTCGGCAGTGAGAGGGAGAGCCGCCGGGGCCTTCCCTGGCCACCCTCAAAGACTGCACAGAAAGGGTCAGATCCCCAGTGAAGCCTAAGACACTAACGGTTGATATCCAGCAAGTGTGCCCAAAAAGTTAAAGAAAAAATAAATGGAGAATTTGTTATTCCTGATGCTGATTTTCTGGGAAACGCTTTCTTTTTTTTTTCCTTTTGTTTTAAATTTTTATTACTGAAACACCATGAAGTACAGTTGTAGACTTACAAATTTTTGTGCTTGGGTTTCAGTTATACAATGATCAAGTACCCATCCTTCCACCAGCGCCCATCCTCCACCACCACCAGTCCCAGTATCCCTCCCACCCCCCATGCCCCCATCCCACCCTACCACTGTGTCGGGGCATTCCCCTCCGTTACCTCTCTCCTTTTGAGTGCTGTGGTTTGCAAAAGGGGCATTGTGTGGCAGTTATGTTCGGTCTATAGTCTACTCTCATCATGCATCTCCCATCCTGGGAGGAACCTCCCAACACCCTTTATTTTGTGCTCCCTTTTCTGGAAAATACATTGTAATGCTAAGCTCACCAGAGTTCCTATACTCACATTCCTTTATACTATGATGTTCTGGGTTTTTTTTCTTCTATATTTTGTTTTTTGCTTTTGAGTCACACCAAGCAATGCTGAGGGGTTACTCCTTCCTCTGCATGCAGGAATTACTCCTGGCGGCGCTTGGGGGATCCTATGGGATGGTAACTGGTCAGCTGCATGCAAAGCAAGGAAAAATTACTGTGGTTGTGCTCAGGGGATACTGGGGATGGAATCCTGGTTGGCTGCGTGAAACACAAGCGCCATCAAATTATGATTTTTTTCCTGCAGTTTCAACCATATACATTGTTATGCTTTGTATTCTTCTGTACTTTCCCTTTTATTTAACTTCGGTTGTTTGGGGGCCACACCAGCGGTGCTTAGGACTTACTCCTGGCTCTGTACTCAGGGATCACTCCGGGTGGGTTCTGGGGACCCTTTACGATGCCGTGAATTAATCCCAAACCCACCACGAGCAAGGCAAGTGCCCTATGCACTGGGTTATCTCTCTGACCCCTTTTGTTGCTCTTAATCTGCGTTTTCATTTCAAAGTATTTTTGAAAACTTTATGGTGGCCAAAACTAGTCCTATTAGTAACACATATACCAATTTACTAAGAATATTTGAATCCTCATTCATCACTTTTACAGCAATTCTGTTCACCTTTCCACTCTGATTAAACATTGTTTTCTGAGTTCACTCTTCTGTTCTTTCTCTTCCACCCACCTTTTCATGTATTTCTCATTAACATTTAACTATTCTCTCATGTGTGTGGCCCCCAAACAACCAAAGTTATGTATTTTCCTTAGATCCTATGATCTAATAAACAAGTCATTAGGATTATTGGGGTCGTCAGCCACAGTGCAGCAGGGAGGGTTCGTGCCATGCATGCGGCTGACACAGGTTCAATCCCTGACAGCTCATAGAGTCCCTGATCCCACCAGCCCTCTGAGCACAGAGCCAGGAGTAAGCCCTGAGTACTGCTGAGTGTGGTTCAAAGACCGAACAAAAGAAAATTAGAAATATCCTATCTACTTCAGCTTAATTAAGTGATTTTAGGGTTCTTTGGGGATTTTTTTCATATATTTTAGAGTTTTTCATTTTGGTAAGAAGTTTCTATCACAATACTCTGATTCATAAATATTTTATGCATTCAGATGTCTTTTTCTGTCATCCAACAAAATGTTTCTACGAGTTTAAAAAGTTTTGACGAATAATTTCTTGCACCAATTGCTATTGCTTTATAGTAGTTTTTATGCTGCTAATCCTTTAACTTTTACCTATTGTATTAATTGGGCTGTCATAAGGATATTTTTGTTTGAAGGTTTTGATACTAACCAATGCAGATCATTAATACTGAATGAAGAAATCTAACAATTTATCATTATCAATATTAAGCTTATTTATTTCTTTGTCATATTATTGAAGATATCATGGAATAAATTGAGCTGTGATTGTTGATATTAATACTTAGCGCTGTAGCACTGTCCTCCCGTTGTCCATCGATTTGCTTGAGTGGGCACCAGTAACATTTCCATTCTGAAACTTGTTACTGTTTTTGGCATATCAAAAGCACCTGGGGAGCTTGTCAGGCTCTGCTGTGTGGGTGGGATACTCTTGGTAGCTTGCCGGGCTCTCCGAGAGGGATGGAGGAATCGAACTCAGGTCGGCCTACGTGCAAGTCACACGCCCTACCCTCTGTGCTATCACTCCAGCCCATTGCTGATTCACATCATCTTGTTATTCGTCGATTGCCTCGAGCAGGCCCCAGTAACGTCTCTTTCATCCTAGCCCTGAGATTATATTCAAGGCTATTTAGGAGAATGAGACCCATCATTGTTACCGGTATTTGGCATATTTGGTACGCCACGGGGAGTTTGCCAGACTCTGCCCTGTGGGCAGTCTACATTCGATAGCCTGCAAGTTTGTCCAAAGTAGTAATGAGACGATAAGATGTCATAAAAAAAGTTTTGATAAGATGTCGCGTGGCCTCGAATGCGGACGCGTGTTTCCGGGATCTGGATTTTATAGTCTCTGAGTCTTGGCCGCTGATGGGATTACACGGCGCCAGGGGGCCAGGTGGTGGGTGTGACCCCCGCCTACTGGAATTTGGAGGATCTGGGTGGAAGATGCTCGACTCCAATTCGAGTAGGCTTGGAGGTCTCGGCCCTGGAACCTGCGTGGCTTTGTCCCTCTGCCAGTACCTTCATGTGTGCGGAGAGTGGTCTCAGCATGGTGGTGGCTGGTCCTGGAGGTCTTCGGCTGCCGGAGCCCTGGTCGGGGCGGGGAGGAAAGCTCAACCCGCTCCCCTCCAAGGGGCTCCGGGAAGGAACACCCAGGCGCGGGGGCAGAAGACTGCACTGTTCTCATCCAAGACGAGAACAGTGCTGATTCACACAGGATTTATTTCCGTGGACTCTGACTTTCTATCTGGAGGTTTTAGTGCCCACGCACACCCCCCACGGAGCTAAGAAATTTATCCCAGTACCAAGAAGAACTGGCCACATGCAAGGCAAGTGCCCTACATGCAGTGCTCTCTCTGGCCCCTCTAGTTGGATTTTTAACCCTTTCTTTTTTATTGGGCCTTCTGCAACAAGCCATCTGCTCTGGCGCCTGGAGCTAACTGAGAAGCCATCAAGCTTGTCCCTTTACCCACTCTCAGCACACATCTCCCACCCACAGTGATCCCTTCCAGACCTCATTGTCATAGTGATCCCTTCTCTAACCAACTTCCCTCTCCCCAGCCCAGAGACAGGCTTCCAATCAGCAACTATCCTCCTGGCCCTTGGATCTACTGTCATTGCCTTTAGACTTATACCATGTTTTTATATCCCACAAGAGTGCAGTCATTCTGTCCCTGTCCTTTTGAATATTTCACTCAGCATGATACACTCCATATCCACGTATTTAGAAGCAATTTCAGAACTTCATTTTTCTAACAGCTGTATGGTGTGTGGACCAAAGAAGGCTCCAACACAAAGTTGTTTGCTTTGTTTTTCCGAAGTGTTTTTCCCCAGAATTGTATCTCTCGTGTTCATTTTCGGGGCCACACCAGACAATGCTCTAGCCTTCCTCCTGGCTCTGCATACAGAAATAACTCCTGGCAGTGCTTGGGGCACTAATTGGGATGTAAGGGACCGAACCCACGTTGGCCGCTTACAAGGAAATGCCCTACCCCATGAAAGTTTCTTGAGAAGTTGTGACTCATCGTCGAGAAGTCCATGAAGATAATGTCCAGGATAGATATACTGAGACCTTAACCAAAAAACCTATGAATTCATGGGCACGGCAGGACACTTTGGTAATAATACTAAGTTGTGGGAAATTGACTCCCTAACAGAAACCTCAATGTCGGGGTAGTCCCCTAAGGAAAACAAGTTTAGACCAGAGGGAAGCAGACAGCCATTCCTGGCCAGAATACAATAGCAAATCGTCACAGAATCTAACCTTTAAGGCTGTCACTGATTGTCTATGTGAAATGTAGAGTCTCTGTCTTCATGCATCTGTTAATTGTGCCGTGTCTACTCACCGTGCTGAACGTGTTTGTCTGCTTCAACTGCGGCTCAGATGACAGGAACCAGGAATCTGGAACGATATGGATGAACAAAAGGCCCCTCTTTACACTACCTGTTTGGGTGACCCTAAAGCTTGGGCACTCCTGATGTATTTGTCGCATTTGAGTGACCAGTCTCACTTGTCAGGGCTCTCAAATCAAACCATTTTGGGGCACTGGAGGGAATGAGAGAAATGATTCAGAAGAGAAATTGACAGAATCAGATAGTCTGTGATACTCTAAGACAGGCTCTGCCGAGAGGCCAGAATGATTTCATGTCAAATGGGCATCCAATACTATGATTCAAACTACTTGAAGGGGGCCAGATTGAAGGTACTTTGGTTAGGGCATTTACCGTGCATGTGATGGGAAAGGGTTTGATCCCCAATACGCCATTCGGTGCCCTGAGCACTTCCAGAGCTCATTCCTCAGTGCAGAGCCAGAAGTCATCTTAAGGATCGCCCGATGAGACCCAAAAACCCAAAGAAGAAAAATAAAACGTGAATGATTTTCAATTTCATAGACATATTATGTAAATGTATTAAAGGTGTCAAGTTGAATAGAATCCATTTAAGTTGTATAAGAATAAATATATCTCTATGACATGAAATATACAACTGATTTAAAAATTTTTCAAAAAAATACCAAATTTACTTCACTGAAAATAGTCAACTGGAATAATTTTACAAAAATAGAAAGAAAGGGCAAGAGACATAGTACAGTGTGGAGAGGGCTTGACATTTAATCCCAGGCATCCCATACTGTCCTCCAAGCATGCCAGGAATGATTCCTAAATTCCAAGCTAGGAGTAACTGACAGCCGTTGCTGGCTAGACCCGAAAATCAAAACCAAAATACATGGAAGCAATAACTATTCCTCAGTGATGTCAATAACCCTCTTTAAATTCTTTTTGGAATAATGCTTCATATTTTGAAAAATGACAGCATTTTTCACGTTTTACTGAGCAAGAATATCTTAGACATATTGATGCCAGTGTGTCATGACATTTCCCTCAGGTTCACCAACAAATCTGTTATTTATACCCTCTGCAGGTCTTTACCGAACGAACAAGGAATTGATGGACACAATAGTTCTACAGGAAACGGTTTGGGGAGTATTATTTTTTTTCCAATTCGTGATTGGTTTTATTGGAAATTCACTGCTGCTCATGCTGTATGTCAACAGACTTCTGCAAAGAAAGAAGCCAATAGATTGGATATTTACCCACTTAACACTTGCGAACATGATGACAGTTTTTTTCTCAGGGGTTCCAGAATTAATATTTTTCTTTAGAATAAGAAATTTTTTAAATGACACTGGTTGTCAGGCAGTTTTGTTCCTGCACAGAGTGGGCCGGGGTCTTTCCCAATGTACCACCTCTTTCCTCAGTGTGTTCCAAGCCATCGTGATCACCAACAACCACATTCAGTGGGCATGGCTCAAATCAAACATCTACACGTGCATTTCTTCTGCCTTCCTCTGTTTCTGGGTACTCAACATGCTGATCTATAGCCGGGTCATCACTGGAGTGAAGGCCCCTTTCAACACTACTGGAATTGATGGAGTTATTAGCCTAAAATACTGTATGGCACTGAAGGCCCATGTCTCAGAGGCTCTGGAAGCATCTCAATTTCACGGAGGAATGATTTTTAGTGATTTCCTGTGTGTGCTCCTCATGATCTGGACAAGCGTGCACATGGTAAAGTTCCTCTTGGATCATCGCAAGAATGTCCAGCACATCCATAGGCACAGTCTCTGCCCACAATCCTCTCTGGAGATCAAGGCCACCCACACCATCCTGGTCCAAGTCAGCTGTTTTGTCTTTTTTTACTGGATCAACTCCTGTATTACCGTTTATGTATCATTCAATCATGAGGTACAAGGGTTAGAAAACATCGCTGTTTTTGTCTCTTCCTGCTATCCAATGGTCTGTCCTTTTTTGCTGCTTAAAAATCATAGAGGCCCCTTTCTGATCTGCACCTTTGTAAAGATGAGGAAATCTCCACAAACCACTGCCATCTGAGCTGAATGAACTCTCACAGCATCTTTGACACAAAGTGCTCAGGATAGAAAAATCCCACTGCAAAGTTCCGTTTTGTGAGGCTGGAGAGATAGCGCAGTGGGTAGGGCACTTGCCTTGCATATGATCTGCACATGTGCAGGGCCAGGAGTTATTTCTGAGTTCTGAGCCAGGAATGGGTCCTGAGCATCAGCAGGTGTGACCAGGAGAAAAATGGAGGGTGTGTAAAGATATTTTGTTGTAGAAAAAAAAAATAATATCTTATTCGGACGACATATCCAAGTCCACAGCTTACCGTACAGACTGAGATAAATGAACTGTGAGTTAAATAAAACACATTGTAGAAAGTTGCACCTGTAAGTGAAATGTTATTTCCATTATTTCTTGGAAAACGAGAATGGGAAGCTCATCTGGCTATGCTTGGGTCTCCAACCGGGGTTGGCTGCTGTCAAGACAAGCACATTACCCTCGATACTATTGCTCTATGCCTCCTTTATTTCATTTATAATATGATTTCAAATATTCACCTTTGAGAGTACTGAAGTGGCTCTGTGGAAACAATGGACGTACTGTGACCCATTCCTCAGGTAATGGGGTGCTGGAGATCAAAGCTGGTTACCCACATGCAAGGCAAGTGTTCTATCCCACTGTGTATCTCTCCAACCCTGGAAAAGTCCTCCGATAGAATGATAGTGCAGTAGGGTTTGGGCTTCAGCAATAGTACAGCTGGTAAGGTAGTTTCCTTGCACAAGCTGACCCTGGTTCAACTCTGGCATCCCATGGGGTCTCCCAAGCAATTCCAGGAACAACTTCTGAGTGCAGAGCCAGGAGGAACCCCTGAGAACCTCCAGGTGTGACTTCAAAAGTCAATAAATAGATAAAAGGTTTAAAACAAAAGTGAGATAGTGACAACAAAGCAATGGAGACATTATTCACTGAGTTCCAAATAATTTTACTGAACGCATAAAACAGGAGTTTATGGAAATCTATTAAAGAGCTCAAATGAAGGTAAGAATCAATTTGTCAGCAGTATAATAAATGTCTCACTCAGGACAAAAGGAAAAGGAAAGAGAGAGCAAGAAGGAAAGTGCCTGGGGTTTGGGACTGGGGGACGGGGCATGGTGGTAGGGAAACAGAAGATCTTCATGGTGGGAAATGTACACTGGAGGAGGAATGGGTGCTCAATCATTGTACGACTGAACCCCAATTATGAACAGCCTTGGAATGATCTTTCTCATGGATATCCAATTTAAAGAAAAACATTTTTAAGTGATGTGGAGTTCACCATTCTTCAAGGAAGTGATCATCGACGTAAAGGGAGAGGTTCGCAGGGGCAATACCAGTTCACCGAAACTCTTCAGTGCCACCCTGGAGAACGTCATTTGACGACTGGAATTGGAAGAAATGGGATGAAGATAGACGGTTGGCAACTACACCACCTCTGCTTCGTTGATGACATCGTTCTAATAACACCAAACATTAGCCAAGATCCTTAAACGTTATTATCAATGTTCAGTTTTTAAAAATTTTCTCAGAGAGATAGGGCACTTTTCTTTATAATATATTTAGTAGCACAACAGTAGGGCATTTGCCCCTGGCAAGCTATCGAGAGTGTCTTACCCGCATGGCAGAGCATGGCAAGCTACCCATGACATATTCAGTATGCCAAACACAGTAACAACAAGTCTCACAATGGAGATGTTACTGGGCCTGCTTGAACAAATCGATGAACAATGGGAGGACAGAGCATTGATATATATATGTATATATGTGTATTAAAATTTTAATACACATATATATTAATGGAACACACATTAATCATATATTATATATATTAATATATATATATTAATGGAATACACATTAATTTTAATGGAATCTCTAAACCATATATATGTGTATATATATATATGGTTTAGAGATTCCATTAAAATTCAGGCTGATTTTTTTAATCCTCAAGAATTTTCATTTTTGCCAGGAGTGATCCTTGAGTGCAGAGCCAGGACTAAACCCTGAGTACTGCTGAGTGTGGTTCAAAAATAAAAATAAATGAAAGAAAATTCGAACTATCTTATCTGGTTATGCTCAGTTAAATGATTTTAGGTGATAGCACAGCGGGTAGGGCGTTCGCCTTACAAGCGGCCAACATGGCCGACCCGAGTTCGATTCCTCCGCCCCTCTTGGAGAGCCCGGCAAGCTACCGAGAGTATTCGATATGCCAGACACAGTAACAACAAAGTCTCCAATGGAGACGTTACTGGGCCCGCTCGAGCAAATCGACGATCAACGGGAGGGCCTTTACCTTTACCTTTACCTTGGGGATGTGCCTTATAAATTTTAGAGTTTTTAATTTTGGTGAGAATTTTCTATTATAATACCAGATGTTCTGATTCATGAAGATTTTATGTATTCATGTGTCTTTTCTATCATCCAAAAACATCTTTCTATGAGTTTAAAAAGTTTTGACCAAGAATTTCTTAGACCAATTGGAATGATTTTATAGGAGTAATAGTATTGAAAATCCTTTAACTTTGCAACGATTTTGTGGATTGTGTCATCATGATAGTTTTCTTTTGGAGGTTCCAATTAGTAACTAATTTGAATCATTCATTAATAGTGGATCTCTAACAATTTATAATTTTCAACATTTATCTTCTTTATTTCTTTATCATACTCTTGAGGATACAATTGAATAAATTGAGTTTTCAAAGACAAGTTGAATGCATGACCAAGAACAGGTCTGTACACTGTTCACAATAACCAGAAGCGAGAAACAACTCGAGTGGCCAAACAAACAACTGGATAAAGAAACTTTGGTACATTCACAAAATGGAATACTATGCAGCTGTTAGGAAAGATGAAATTATGACATTTCCTCATAAGTGGATGGTCATAAGAGCATCATGTTAAGTGAAATGATTCAGAATGCGAGGGACAGACATAGAATGACTACATTCATTTGTGGACTATAAAATAACATATTATGAGGTTGATACCCAAGGACAGTAGAGGCAAGGGCCAGGAAAATTGCTCCAGTTGGAAACCTTTCTTATGAACTGGAGGAGAATTTGATGGGATACAGTGGGGATTCCTGATTTCATAATAATTGGAGGGATCACCCAGGATGAGACAGGTGTGCTGAAAGTCGATAAAGGACCAAACGTGAGAGCCCCTCAGTATCTATATTGCAAAATCATAATGCCCCATAGTAGAGAAACATTATGGGGAAAATTGCCACAGAAGCAGTGGGAAGGGAGGGTGGGTGGGGATACTCGGGACATTGATGGTGGAAAATGTGCACTGGTGGAGAGATGGGAGTTCTATCATTGAAGGACTGGAACTTAAACATGAAAGTTTTGTAACTGTGTCTCATGGTGATTCAATAAAAAAGAATTATCATTTATAATCCTTCTTTTCTCAACTCAGTGGAGATTTGGTTGTTCTCACAATAAATCCTGAGAGAAAAGCGATTACTCTCCAAAAGGCTGTCAGAGAAATGAGAACTTTTGATACTCTGAGAGTAGTCAATTATCCCAACTTTGTTTTCTGCTCTGCTCCTGCAGAACTCTGCGGACTCAGGCTGATGTAATGGGAAAGTTTCTGAAGTGAACACCTGAGGGGAATTTCATTAAAAAACTTTCCTAAATTGATCCACTTGCAACTCAGACAGTAATTTGTGTGTCCATGGGCACATCGGAAAGTTTCCTGAGCTCAAAGTGACAGGATCTCTGGGGACCAAGTCACTGGTGTGTTTTTATAGCCCTGGATTAACACACAGGCATTCACCCGCAGCCTGGCAGAGGGTCCTGTCAACTTCGCCAGCCTCAGACTCATTAAGTACCTCCTGTCTCTGCTCCTGCTTGAAGGAAGAGACAGGGATTTTTCTTTAGAAAATTTTCTTTCCCTTGGATTGGAGAGGTAGAGCAGGGAATAGAGAGTTTGCCTGGCCCGTACCAGCCACGGGTTCCAACATTCTCAATTTTCCATAGGGTCCCACTAGCACTGCCAGGATTATTTCCAGAATGCAGAGCCAGGAGTAACCTGAGCATTACTAGGTAAGACCCAAAATGACAAAAAAAGGAGAAGAATTTATTTTTCTGATTCTGTTTTTGTGGACACGGTTTCTAATGCTAAGCTCACCTGAGTTCCTATACTCATGATATCCAGGGGTTGGGGTTGATTTCTTCTTTGTTTTGTTTTATGCCTTGAGTCACACCAAGTGATGCTGAGGGGTTACTCCTGTCTCTGCTAGCAGGAATTACTCCTGCTGGTGCATGGGGGACCTTCTGGGATGGTAACTGCTCAGCTGTGTGCAAGACAAGCAGGAATTACTCTGGTCGTGTTCAGGGGATACTGGGAATGGAATCCTGGTTGGCTGTGTGAAAGACAAGGCCCTACCCACTGTACTATCACTCTCTCGCCCCATCAATTTATGATTTTCTTCTTTAAAGTTTGAACCATATACTTTGTTATAATTTTTATTCTACTGTAATTTCTCTTTTATTTCACTTTGGTTGTTTGGGGGCCACACTGACAGTGCTCAGGACTTACTCCTGGTTCTGTGCTCAGGGATCACTCCTGGTGGGTTGCAGGGACCCGACACAATGCCAGGGATTAATCCCAAACCCACCATGAGTAAGAAAAGCATCCTCTGCACTAGACTATCACTCTGGCCCCCTTTTTTGGCTCTTAAACTGCATTTTCATTTAAAGGTATTTTTTAAACTCTTAGTGGCATAACTAGTTCTATTAGCAACAGATACAACAAGTTACTTAGAATGTTATATCCTCACTCATTCACTGACACAGCAACTGTGTTCACCTTTCCACTCTGATTAAACTTTTTTTTTCTGAGTTCACTTTACTTTTGTTTCTCTTCCCCCCATCTATGCATTTCTCAATGATTTTTTTTTTGCTTTTTGGGTCACAACGATGATGCACAGATGTTCCTCTGGCTCATGCAATCAGGAATATCTCCTGGCGGTGCTCGAAGACCATATGGGATGCTGGGAATCAAACCCGGGTCAGCCTCCTGCAAGAGAAACGCCCTACCCACTGTGCTATAGCTCCAGCCCCCTCATTGATTTTTAACTTTTCTCCCTAACTCTGCTTTTCGTTTATTTTTCTTAGAGATTATGATCTAATAACCACAGTATTGGAACTATTGGGGGCGACAGTGCAGGAGGGGGTCTTGCCATGAATGTAGCTGATTCAAGTCTGATCCCCGACAGCTCCTAGGGTCCCTGAGGCAACCAGGAGTGATCCCTGATTGCAGAGACAGGAGTAAGCCCTGAGTACTGCTAAGTTTGGTCCCAAAAATAAACAAAAGAACATTAGAACTATCTTATCTAGTTCTGCTTAATTTATGATTTTAGGGTTGTTTGGGGAATTGTTTTATAAATTTTAGAGTTTTTAATTTTGGTAAGAATTTTCTATCACAATACCAGATGTTCTGATTCATAAATATTTTATGTCTTCAAATGTCTTTTTCTGTCATCCAAAACTATCTTTCTATTATTTAAAATGCTTTGACCGAGAATTTCTTGGACCCATTAGAATATTTTATATGAGTAAGACTGCTGAAAATCCTTTAACTTTGCAACTGTTTTATGACTTGTGTCCTCAGAATGATAGTTTTCCTTGGAGGTTTCAATTCTTAACCAATGTCGATCATTCATTAACATTGAATCAAGACATCTAACAATTTATAACTTTCAACATTTATCTTCTTTATTGCTTTATCATACTATTGAAGATATAATGGAATAAAGTGGGCTTATTCATTCTTGATATGTTCATACTTATGACCTACAGTAGTGAGTTTGGCATCTTGTAGATTTTGTTATAATATCTTGGATCAATTGTTTCTCCCTTAATCTTACAATATTTTTGTACTACAAGATTTTTTTTTGTTGCTCTTGCGGCCAAACTCGGTGATGCTCAGGGTTTACTCCAGCTTTGAGCTCAGGAATTACTCTGGGTGGGGTCCGGCACCATAAGGGATGCCAAGAGCCAAACCCTATCAGCAGTTGCCAGGCAAGCGCCATCCCTCTGTGTTATCACTCTAGCCTTGTCTGGGTTGTATGATTGGTTGGCTGGATTTACATTCTGGATCACACTTAGCACTATTCAGGGGAGACTCTTGCTCTGCACTCAGAAATTACTCCTGGGAGTGCTGTGGGGACTATATCAAATGCCGGGATCAAAAGGGTCGAGCACATGCAAGGTAAATGGCCTCCCCGCTCCACTCTCACTCCAGTCCTATGTATGAGATGTTTCAATAAACCTGTGCTCATTTGTTATTTGGTAATCTGACTTATTTTGCCCAATCTTAAGTCAATATGTTCATTTGATTCCTAAAGTGAAAAAATTTTAGCATATTTGTGAATTCCCTAAAGGCTTACACCATTTGCCTTATGTTCCTTTTGGCTTTTAGGCCACAGGACTTTGCTCAAGACTTACTCCTGGCTCTGTTCTCAGAGATCCGTCCTGCTGGGGCTCAGGGAACATGTGGTACCAGGGATAGAACCAAGGACAGCAAGGCAAGTATCCTCACGCTGTGCTATTGCTCCAAGCCTTTTGTATGCTATTTGGAAAACACAGTTAATTACTTACCTGCATATTTTTTACTTCATCTAATAATTGACTGAAACAAATTCTTCTTTAAATAATTCTGTGCTCATTTCACTCATGACTATCCCTACTTTGGAAGTGTTGTACAAGCTTTGCTTCTATCCCGCTGAAAAATTACATCAACCCAAAGGGAAAAAATGAGTTTATTCTTATTCCTAATGACAATTTTTTTCTTTCTTTGCCACTTGTGGTGATGCTCAGGGGCTTCTCCTGGTGCTGCACTCAGGATTTACTCCTTGCAGTGCCCAGAGAACCATGTGGGATGCTGGAGATTGTACCCAAGCTGGCCTCGTGCTAAGCAAATGCCTAGCCACTGTACTATGGCTTTAATCCAGATAAGAAATATCAATGTTGTGAGCAGAATAAGAATGTGGTGAGGTAAGCCAGAACCAGACTTTGAAGTGACAATAAATGAATGTCAGGGGATGATGTGGGTGGGTACTGAAAATGGCTTTCCTGAGCATCACACCATCAAAATGGAGCAGGAGTTGGGTTAGGCAGTGCCACATCGTGTCAGGATCTCTGGAGGGAAGGCAGTGATTCAGGTTCAATTTACTTGTCTGCAGGGAAAGCGACAGAGGTTGTGGGTGACTGAGTAGTGTTTCAAAATGAGTGACGGAGAATCAACTGGAAGTAGGTTTGGATTCAGAGAAAACATTTCAATCCTCCTGGGTGTATTTAAGAGGCGAAAACAGAGAGACTCACACAGCAACATGTTTGTGTGTGTATGCGTATGTGTTTTAATGGAATCTCTGTGAGATAAAGTTAGAAGCTTTCTGAAGGAATTAGTCATTCAATACACCCATTCCTCAACTAGTGTGCTTTTTCCACCACCAATATCCTTAGTCTTTTTCCTCTGTCTCTGTCTCTGCCTCTGTCTCACTCTCTCTCTCTCTCACTCTCTCTGTCTCTCTCCTTTTGAGCATTATGATTTGCAATACACATACTGAGAGTTCATCCTCTTTGACCCATTACCCACTTTCAGCACACATCTCCCACCCAGAGCAATCTGTTCCAACCATCATTGTCATAATTCTTCCTTCTCTATCCCAATTGCCTTCTCCTCCAGCCCTGAGACAGGTTTCTAGCCATGGACCAATCCTCCCGGCCCTTGCTTCTACTGTCCATGATTGTTACACTTACACTCTGTGGTTTTTTTTTTTGAATCCCAAAAATGAGTGCTGTCGTTCTCTGTGTGTCCCTTTCCCTCTGACTTTTTTCACTCTGTGTGATACTCTCCATGTCTATCCATTTATAAGCAAATTTCATAGCATCCTTTTTTCTAATAGCTGTATGGAATGTAGAGCACTTCAGGCTCATGACCCTGCTCCAGCCTGAATTCCGGCCCTCACACAAAGGGAAAATTGGAGCCACAGAATTGGCCTGAGATTTCCTCCCTTGGATTATTCATTTTTCTTTTCGTCACACCCCAGGCAATACTCAGGGTATACTCTTGGTCTGCACTCAGAAATCAATCCCAGCAGTGCTTGGGGCACCATATGGGATGCAGGGAACGAACCCACGTTGCCCACATGCAAGGCAAATGCTCTACCCTAAGAAAGAGTTCTTGGGAATTGTGAATCATGGTAGAGAAGGAGATGAGGACAATATCCAGGAAAAATATTGAGATCTTCACTGAAACAATCTATCTATGAATTCATGGAAACTCCAAGAGACAGGATAGGAATAGTGAGATGTGTGAAATTCATCCTCTAAAGGAACCCCATGATCAGGATAGTCCCCTAAGAAAAACAAGTTTGGACCAGAGGGGAGCAGACAGTCACGTCCAGGCCGTAATAGAATAGCAAATTGTCACTGAATCTATCCTTTAAGGGTGCTGCTGATCGGCCGTTTGCAATATCCGGGTCTCTGTGTTCATCCACTGTCCAGTAGCACTCTCCTTCCATTGTTCATCGATTGGCTCGAGTGGCCCAGTAACGTCTTCATTGTGAGATATGTTCTTACTGTGTTTGGCATATCTGAATAGGTCACAGGTAACTTGCCAGGCACTGCTATGAGGGCGAGTTATTCTCAGTAGCTTGCCGGGCTCTCCAAGAGTGGAGGAGGAATCAAACCCGGCTCGTAAACAAACACCTTACCACTGTGCTATCAATCCAGCCCCTCTGTCTTCATGCAGCCCTTAATTGTGCTGTGTCTACTCACAGTGATGAACATGCCTGTCTAATTCAATGGTGGCTCACATAGGGGCAGCAGGAGGCTGGAGCAATATGGGTAGGAAAATGATCTGTCTGTGTGATCCCTGTCTGGGTGACCCTAAAACTTGAATAGTCCTGAGTTATTTGTAACATTATCTGCAAGCAGATTTTCAGAAGAGATTTTCAGAAGAGAAATCAGATAGTCCTATGATACTCTAAGAACAGGATATGGAGAGAGACCAGAATGATGTGATGTAAAATGGTGATACAATAATATTGAAAAGATTGAATGGGGGCCATATATATACACTCATATATGTGAGGGCATTATCCTTGCTCATGGCACACTAGGATTCAATCTCCAGCACCCCATAGAGTCCCCAGAGAGCCTCCTGGCGTACTTCCAGAGTGCAGAGCCAGAAGTTACCCCTGAACATCAGCATGACTAAAAAACTCACAGGCAAAACAAATGACTTAAATGATTTTAAGTTTCTGGAACATATTCCAAATTACGCAAATGCATTCAAGTTGTCAAGTTAAAGTAATCAATTTAAGTCTCATATGAATATAACTTCTCTGATATAAAATATATAATCAATTCAAAATATTCAACAAGATACTAAACTTACTTCTCTGAAAATAGTCAACTGAAATAATTCAAGAAAAATGAAAAAAATCGGTGCGTAATAAGCCCCCACGAATAGCTAAAGCAATTCTTGTGAAAAAGAAAATGGGAGGAATAAACCTCCCGAACTTCACACTGTACTACAAAGCAGTAATAATTAAAACAGCATGGTACTGGAACAAAGGCAGAACTGCAGACCAATGGAACAGGGTTGAATACACTGACATCTCCCCTCAATCATATGATCATCTAATCTTTGATAAAGGTGCAAGTAATGTGAAGTGGAGTAAAAAAAGACCCTGTTCTAACTTTAAAAAAGACCCTGTTCTAACTTTAAAAGAACGAAGTTATGTGAGGCCGGAGGCCCGGAGAGATAGTTCAGTGGGGAGGCACTTGTCTTGCAAGCAGCTGGTCCAGGTTTGATCCCCGGTAGCCTGTAGGCTCCCACCAACCCACCAGGAATCAGCCCTGAGCACTGCCAGGTATAGTCTGCAAGCAAAATTAATAATAATAATTGTTTGTCTTTGGGTCACACGTAGCAATGCTCAGGGATCACCCCTGGCAGGGCTCTGGGAACCCTCTGAGATACCAGGGATGGAACCCGTGTCGACTGTGTGTGAGGCAGGAGTTTCCAGAATTACCTAGCCACCCTGAGGGCAAGAGAGGAGGATGGTGGGTGGTGACAAGCTGGGAGAAGTGGCCCCACGGGAGCTCGCTTACATTGTCATCCTTGGGTGTGGTCAGCTTCACTGGGGACATCTGGAAGAATGTGAGGCAGGCAGCACTTGGGAATTGCCCCACACAGGCTGAGAGGGAGCCGAGAACCAGGGGCATTTGCCAACCAGCTCCATCCGTTCATCATTGCTTGATTGAAGAGTGTGTGCTGGATCGAAACTTTCCTGGAAACCACAAACACTCTGGCAGACCCAGATGCCTCCAGTTTCCAGCCTGGGATGACAAGGCCATAAGGGCCAGGGCAGGGACTGGGGAGGCAGCATGGGGGGGGGGGGGCAGATGCCTGGCATGTGCGAAGACCGAGTTTTGATCCATGGCACCACGTGTTTCCCACATACAGGTATGGCCCTGGCGGCCCTCTAAATCCCTGAGCACTGCTTAGGAAGTTGACGCCCCAAAAAAGGTGCTGGTGGGAGGCACACAGAGGCTGTGTTCCACAGACCCCTGTGTCCCCCAGGTGAACCTGCGGCCGCTGGATTCAGACAGCCATACCAGAAGTTCTGCTCCCAGCTGGGACCCATCTGCTTCAGCAGTTGAGTCTCGGGGGTTGGGGAGGGGGGACAGATGGGACACCCCCATGGGGGCACTAATGATGCTGAGGCCTCGAGCCTCCCTAGTTATCTTCTCCTGCAACTGCCTTACGGTCAGACAAGAGGAATCTCCTTCCTTCTTCAGCTCCCAGGAGGACCCCAAATGTCTCCCCTCTGCTCTTGGGTGGCAGAGAGGAAGTTTAGCTGGAATTTTAGCACCCCTGCACCCCATATTAAGGACTTAGAGCTCAGAGCTGATAAAGCCCCCCAAAACCTGACTTCGCCCTGTCCCCCCAAAACTCTGCTGCTTCTGGACCTCCTTGTTGACCACTGGATTCCCTCCTGTCCGACAGAGACTGCTCATTGGCTTACCCTGACATTTGGGGGAGCTGGCGTGTGTGGAGTCCACGAGTGTACAAACCGAAGTCTGATTCCAGAAGGAACTGCCCTCCTGGCGGAGCTCTGTGCGTCCCACTCAGCCCAACTCCTGTCACTTCTCCACCCCTGCCTCCGACCCCCTCCCCCAGTCATAGGGCCAGATCAGGAGGTGTGGACTGGGTGGGGTGGAGTCGGGGTTGGGGGTTGACCCGGACCCCAATGGTGCTACCTTCATTCTCCAGAAATCCATGTGCCAAGAGGAGGCTGCCTCTGGTTCATTCGACTCGCTTACACCCGCCAAGGGCTGGAGGGGATGAGAGAGTCCAGCATCTTCTGTCCTTCTGTCCCTGCAGTGCCCTGGTGGGACTCGGGTCAGACAATGAACTGTGTCCGGGTGTCCGTGCTGCTGGGGCTCGCCCCACTTACTCTCTCCATGGAAGGACACCCAGTGCACAGTGCTCCAGAGCCAGCTTCCCGAGAGCGAACAGGGTGACACAGGAGAGGCTTGCCTTCCCGCATTACGACGTCACCCACCAACTCGGTTCTAAAGGTCTCCATGTCCGACGTCCCCACAGCATAGCACCCAAAATTGCTGAGGGTGCCATCTTCCATCCTGAGAGTTTTGGGGTTCCTAGACACATGAGAAGTCCCAAGTCTTCTGTTCTGAGTGGAGGAGGGTGGCAGACGCCAGATTCAATTCCAGCATCTCCCAATGTCTGGGGTGAAGGTAACAGACATCAGAGGAACTGGGGGTGGGTTAAGAAGAATTTTACTTAACTAAGGAAGTAAAGGACCTGTACAATGAAAACTACAAAACGCTGCTTATTGAAATAAAAGAGGACGCGAGGAAATGGAAAAATATCCCCTGTTCATGGATCGGGAGAATTAATGTTGTCAAAATGGCAATACTTCCCAAAGCACTGTACAAATTCAATGCGATCCCTATTAGGATACCTATAACATTCTTCAAAGAAATGGAGCAAACACTCCTGAAATTTATATGGAACAGTAAGCCCGCTCGAATAGCTAAAGCAGTTCTTGGGAAAAAGAAAATGGGAGGAATTAACCTCCTGAATCTCAAACTCTACTACAAAGCAGTAATAATTAAAATAGCATGGTACTGGAACAAAGGCAGAGCTGCAGACCTATGGAACAGGGTTGAATATACTGACACGTCCCCTCAAACATATGATCATCTAATCTTTGATAAAGGGGCAAGAAATGCGAAGTGGAGAACGGAAAGCCTTTTTAACAAGTGGTGCTGGCAAAACTGGACGACTATATAGCAAAAAACTGGGCTTAGATCTCTGCCTAACGCCATGTACAAAAGTAAGATCAAAATGGATTAAAGACCTCAACATCAGACCGGAATACCTAAGGTACATTGAAGACAAAGTTGGCAAAACCCTCCATGACATTGAAGCTAATGGTATCTTCAAAGATGTCACGCCACTGGCCAAGCAAGTGAAAACAGAGATAGACAAATGGGACTATCTTAATCTAAGAAGCTTCTGCACCTCCAAAGAAACAGTGACCAAAATACAAAGACAGTCTACAGAATGGGAAAGGATATTCTCCAAATACACATCTGACAAGGGGTTGATATCAAGGATATACAAAGTGCTGGGTGAACTCCACAAGAAGAAAACATCCAACCCCATCAAAAAGTGGGGCAATGAAATGAACAGAGACTTTCTCAAAGAAGAAATCCGAATGGCTAAAAGGCACATGAGAAAATGCTCTACAACATTAATCATCAGGGAGATGCAGATGAAAACAACAATGAGATATCATTTCATACCACAGAGACTGGCCCACATTCAAAAGAACAAAAGCAACCTGTGTTGGTACGGATTTTGTGAGAAAGGGACTCTCCTTCACTGCTGGTGGGAATGCCGACTGGTTAAACCCTTTTGGAAAACAGTATGGACGACTCTCAAAATATTAGAAATTGAGCTCCCATTTGATCCAGCAATACCACTCCTGGGAATATATCCCGGAGAGTCTAAAAAGTATAGTCAAAGTGACATCTGCACTTGTTTGTTCATTGCAGCACTTTTTACAATAGCTAGAATATGGAAAAAACTTGAGTGCCCGAGAATAAATGACTGGTTAAAGAAACTTTGGTACAGCTACACAATGGAGTACTATGAAGCAGTTAGAAAAAATGAAGTCATGAAATTTACATACAAGTGATACTACATGGAAAATATCTTGCTAAGCGAAATGCGTCAGAAAGAGAGGGACAGACATAGAAAGATAGCATTCATCTGGATAACATAAAGTAACAAAATAAGAGACTAACACCCAAGAGCAGCTGTGATAAATACCAGGTTGTTCACTCCATGGCTCAGAAACCAGCCGCACACTGTAGGGGCAAAGGCAGCTCAGATAGAGAAGGGAACACCAAATAAAGGGTGCTGGAAAGATCCGCCCAGGATGGGAGATGCATGCTGAAAGTAGACTATAGAGAGAACATGATTGCCACCCAATGTTTCTTCTGCAGACCACAGGAGAGATAGAGATAGAGAGAGTCAAAAGGAGAGATAGAACAAAAGGGTGGGATGGGGGCTGGGAGTGGTGGGAGGGATACTGGCATTGGTAAGGGTGGAGAATGGGCACTGGTGGAGGGATGGGTATTCGCTCATTGTATAACTGAAACCGAAGCACAACAACTTGTAAGTCTACAACTGTACCTCTTAGTGTTTCACTAATAAAAAATAAATAAAAATTAAAAAATATAAAATAAAATAAAAAGAAGAATTTTAATTCACACAGGAATTAAAGACCTAAGACCGGGCAATCTCCTTCCCTGAAAATTCTAAACACATCACTTCTGCCAGGAATTTATTTATTTACTTATATATGTTTAGCTTTTCAGGACACACCCAGTGAGGCTCAGGGGTTACTTCAGGCTCTGCACTCAGGAATTACTCCTGGCGGTGCTTGGGAGACCATCTGGGATGTCCGGGATTGGACCCAGGTTAGCTGAGTGCAAGACAAACACCCTAACCGCTCTGGATCCCAGGATTTTTTTTGGGAGGGGGGGGCGGGCTGCTTGGTGTGGGTCCATAAGGATCTGAGGACCATTGAATACCTGGGATTGAACCTAGTCAGTTATAAGCAGGGTGAGATTATTTTATCTTTTT
The DNA here is from genome assembly GCF_029834395.1 of Sorex fumeus. Taxonomy (NCBI): domain Eukaryota; kingdom Metazoa; phylum Chordata; class Mammalia; order Eulipotyphla; family Soricidae; genus Sorex; species Sorex fumeus. The sequence continues at coordinate 7,564,167 of NW_026606076.1, forward strand.
TCTGTTTGCTTTGACAAGAAAAGTTCTGAGCCCACTTTCCTCTATCTGTGACTCGGCTCTTTGGAAAGGTTTCCAGTTAGAATCAACGCCACGTGCCATCACCCCACGTTCTGAGGGTGCCCCAACCCTCTCCTACCAAAGAGATACAGGGATACACCAAGATACAGCTCAGAGACCCCCAAGTTGGGGTGAGGGAATCCTGCAATAAGGGACTGGTGCTGTTTGGGTTGTATTTGGTTTGTTCATGATTTGGGGGCCACAAACTCAGCAACACGCAGAGGTTCTCCTGGCTCTGCACTCAGGAATGACTCCGGCATGATGGTGGGGCTATAAGGAGAGCCAGAGCAAGAACCAGGGGCCTGTGACCGCAAGCCCAGAGCACTAAGCGCTGTTCTCCCAGTGCAGCAACCCAAGCAGCTTGCTTGATCCTTAATGACCCTATACCTAACTTTGAAGCCAAGAAAAGGGCCGGAAAGCTTAAGTGTGGGACAGTCCGGCCGCAGTAGTTGCGTGGAAACGCCACGAGATGGTGCTCTGGGTGTTTCCGTCCCTCCCCAGGCCCTTTTCTCTATAAGAATTTTCCACCCTTGGGTTTGCTCCGGTGTTAAGGATGGGGTCATTAAGGATCAAGCAAGCCGCTTCCACAGGTGCAGTGGTAGGAGAGCTATGCGAGTGCTTTCTTTCACTTGAGTAACCTGGGTTCTACTCCTGCCTTCAGATCTTTGTTGGGTGCTTAGCTGAATCTCCGCGGGGGGTCGAGTGGGTTGTCCTAGCTTTGTCTCTGGACCTCGAGGGGTGCAAAGGATTAAACCTGGCTTGGAAGGAGCAAGGTAAGGTTACTTTCTTACATTTTTTGTTCTCTTCGCTCTGAGCAAGTAAAGTTCTGAACCTACCTCGCGATGTCTGTGATCTGGCACTTTGAATGTTTCCTGTTATGAGCAACCCAAACAACCCAAACCCAAATTTGGCAACCCAAATTTTCTAAGAGTGGAAAATTCTTAAGGAAAAGGGCCTGGGAAGGGACAGAAACTCTCCACACCGCCATCTCGTGGCCTTTCGGTGAAACTGCCACGGCCCGGCTTTCCCAGGCTTAAGATTTCCAGCCCTTTTCTTTGCTTCAATGTTAAGTATGGGGTCATTGAGGATCAAACACACAGCCTAGTGCCGTGGATCGAAAACTGAGCTGGGAGGGCACTTGCCTTGTACGGGGCGATCCAGGCTCTATCCCTGCACCCCATACGTTCCCCAGAGCACCACAGGGAGTGATTCCTGAGTGCAGGGGCAGGGTGACCCCCCAAAATCGCCAGGTGTGGTTCCCGAAACACAAACAAACAAAAACCTTTCACGGAGGATTTCTGCACGCCAAACTTGGAGATGCCGAGCTGAGTCTTGCTTCCACCACCTTCCACCAGGGAAGACCGCGAAGGTGTGGGGATGCCCGGGATGCCTGTTTGCGAAAGGGGCGTAGAGGGAGAGTCGTGCCACGCTGCTTGGTTCAATCCCGACACCCGGGTAGCCCCATGCAAGGCAAGCGCCCTCAATGCTTGGTACCGGTGCACGACCGAGGCGGACTGCTGGAGCCTAGTGACCCGCAGGGTAACATGGAAGAGAACCCAAGGGCTGCATATCTTTAGGCAAAGTCGGGCCGCAGCTCTTCCGCCAATGCACCGACAGAGGACGCCGTGGGGACGTCTCCGTCCCTCCCCTGGGAGAACGAGAAATGTAAGACAATAACCTTGCCTTACTCTTTCCAGGCAAGGTTCAATATTCTGCACCCCTTGAGGTCCAGAGACAAAGCTAGGGCAATCCTCTTGACCCCCAAAGTGATTCAGCTAAGCACCCCACAAAGATCTGAAGGCTGGAATCGAACCCAATTTACTCAAGTGAAAGAAAGCACTCGCATGCTCTCCTACCACTGCACCTGTGGAAGCGACTTGTTTGATCCTTAAGGACCCTGTACTTAACATTGAAGCAAACCCAAGGGTGAAAAATCTTAGAAAAAGTTGCCTGGGGAGGGACGGAAACGCCCAGAGCGCCATCTCGTGGCGTTTCGAAGCAACTACCGCGACCCGGCCCTCCCACGCTTAAGTCCAGCCCTTTTCTTGGCTTCAAAGTTAGGTCATTAAGGGTCATTAAGGATCAAGCAAGCCGCTTGGGTCGCTGCAGCGGGAGCAGAGCGGTTAGTGCTCTGGGCTTGCAATCGCAGGCCCTGGTTCTTTCTCTGGCTCTCCATACAGTCCCACCATCATGCCGGAGTCATTCCTGAGTGCAGAGCCAGGAGAACCTCTGCGCGTTGCTGGGGGTGTGGCTCCCAAACCATGAACAAACCAAATAAAACCAAAACAGCCTCAGTCCTGTGAATGCGGGTTTTCTCACCCCAACTTGGTGGGTTCTGAGCTGTATCTTGCTGTATCCCTGACCCCTTTTCTTTGTAGAAGAGGGTTGGGGCATCCTCAGAACGTGGGGTGATGGCACGTGGGGTTGACTATAACTGGAGACCTTTCCAAAGAGCTGGGTCACAGACAGCGCAAAGGGGGCTCAGCGCTTTTCTTGTTCAAACTGAACAGAACAAAGACAGAATAATCTCACGCTGCTTGTAGCTGACCAGGTTCAATCCCAGATACTCAATGGTCCCCAGAACCCTGCGGGCCCACGCAAAAGCAGCCCCCTCCAAAAAATTCCTTGGATCCAGAGCGATAGCACAGCGGGCAGGGCATTTGTCTTGCATGCAGCCGACGCGGGTTCCATTTTTGGATGACAGAAAAAGACATTTGAAAACATAAAATATTTATGAATCAGAACATCTGGTATTGTGATAAAAAATTCTTACCACATTAAAAACTCTAAAATTTATAAAACAAATCCCCAAAACAACCCTAAAATCATTTAACTTAGCTGAACTAGATAAGATAGTTCTAATTTTCTTTTGTTAATTTTTTTACCAGACTGAGCAGTACTCAGGGCTTACTCCTGGCTCTGCTCTCAGGTGTCATTCCTGGTGGGGTCAGGGACCCTCTAGGTTGTCATGAATGGAACCTGCATCTGCTGCATCCACGGTAAGAGCCCTCCCCACTCCACTGGGGCTGCCGCCCCAACAGTTCTAATACTTGGGTTATTAGATCAAAGGATCTAAGAAAAATACATCAAAAAGGGCATTTGGGAGTAAAGTTAAAAATCAATGAGAAATGCATAAAGAGATGGGGGAAGAGAAATAACAGAAAAGTGAACTCAGAAAACAAAGTTTAATCTGAGTGGAAATGTGAATAGTGTAGCGGTGTCAGTGAATGAGTGAGGCTGATGTAAATATTCTAAGTAACTTGTTGTATGTGTTACTATAAGAACTAGTTATGCCACCAAAAGTTTTTTAAAAATATGTTTAAATGAAAATGCAGAATAAGAGCAATAAAAGGGGCCAGATTCATAGACTAATGGATTGGGAGCCTGCCTTGCTCGTGGTGGGTTTGGGAGTAATCGCTGGCATCGTAAAGGGTCCCCAGCCTCCACCAGGAGTGATTCCTGAGCACAGAATCAGCAGTAAGTCCAGAGCACTGCTAGTGGGGCCCCCAAACAACCAAAGTTAAATAAAAGGGAAAGTACAGTAGAATAAAAAATTGTAACAAAATATCTGGTTGAAACTGCAGAGAAGAAAACCATAAATTGATGGGGCTAGAGTGATCGTGGGTAGGGTGCTTGCCATTGACACAGCCGACCTGGGTGCCATCCCCAGTTTTCCTTGAGCACAACTGAGTAATTCCTGCTTGCCTTGCACGCAGCTGAGTACCTATCATCCCAGGGGGTCCCCCAAGCACCACCAGGAGTAATTCCTGCATGCAGTGTCAGGAGTGCATCACTTAGTGTGACTCAAAAGCAAAAAACAAACCTAAGAAGAAAAAATATATATTATTATGACTATAAAGGAATGTGAGTATAAGGAACTCAGGTGTGCTCAGTATTAGAAAGTGTGTCCCACAAATATGGGATCAGGAAAATTAAATTCTTTTTCTTGTTTTTTTGTCATTTTGGGTCATACCTAGTGATGCTCCGGTTATTCCTGGCTCTGCATTCAGAAAATACTCCTGGCAGTGCTCGGAGGAACCGATGGATCTTGGATCCTGGTCAGCCACGTCCAAGGCAAACTCCTTCCCCCCTGCTCTATCTTTTCAGCCCCAGGGAAAGAAAATTTTTCCAAAGAAAACTCCCTGTATCTTCCTTCCAGCAGTAGCAGAGACAGGGGTTATAGACTGAGTCTGACGCTGGCGAAGTTGACGGGACCCTCTGCCAGCTGTGGGTGAACGCCTGTGTATTAATCCAGGGCCATGAAAACACACCAGTGACTTGGTCCCTGCAGACTCTGTCACTTTGAGCTCAGGAAACTTTCTGATGTGCCCAAGGACTCACAAATTACTGTCTTTGTGTGACTCTAATCTTCATTTTGATCAAGTTTGTGGCTTTTTTGCTATGTGGGTCCCAGCTGGGATGGAGTGGGGATCCCTGAGTTAATGATGGTTGGATGGATCACTCTGGATGAGACATGTGTGCGGAAAGTCAATAAAGGACCAAACATGATATCCCATCGGTATGTATATTGCAAAATCATAATGCCCAAAAGTAGAGAAAGATTATGGGGAAAATTGCCAAAGAAGCAGTGGGAGGGGTGTGTGGGTGCGGATACTGGGGACACTGGTGGTGGAAAATGTTCACAGTTGGAGGGATGGGAATTCTATCATTGTAGGACTGAAATTTAAACATGAAAGTTTTGTGACTGTAACTCACGATAATCCAATTAAAAAGGAATTATCATTTATAATCCTTTTCTTAACCCACTGGATATTTGGTTGTTCCCACAATAAATCCTGAGAGAAAAGCGATTACTCTCCAAAAGGCTGTCAGAGCTATACGATCAGAGAAATGAGAACTTTTGATACCTCTGCGAGTAGTCAATTATCCCCAAGTTTGTATCCTGTTCTGCTCCTGCAGACCTCTGTGTACTCAGGATGATGTCATGGGAAAGTTTCTGAAGTGAACACCTGAGGGGAATGTCATTAAAAACTTTTCTAAATTGATCCATTTGCAACTCAGACAGTAATTTGTGAGTCCATGGGCACATCAGAAAGTTTCCTGAGCTCAAAGTGATAGGGTGTCTGGGGACAAGTCACTGGTGTGTTTTTATAGCCCTGGATTAATACACAGGCATTCACCTGCAGCCTGGCAGAGGGTCCCGTCAACTTTGCCAGCGTCAGACTCAGTAAGTACCTCCTGTCTCTGCTCCTACTTGAGGGAAGAGACAGGGATTTTTCTTTAGAAAAATTTTCTTTCCCTGGGGCTGGAGCAGGGGTTCGGAAGGTTCCCTTGCTCACAGCAGACCCTCGTTCCAACATCCCCAGCATTCCATAAGGTCCCCTGAGCACCGCCAGGAATATTTCCTGAATGCAGAGCAGGTAGATACCTGAGCATCACCATGTGTGTGAGTTCACAAACTGCTACTGTGATGTGTTTGTGTTCCGTGGACCAGAGCTGCCTCCCTGCCTCTCCAGAGCTCCCCAGCACAGAGACAGAGAGATGGGGAGATGGAGGACCACAGTCTGATGGTGAAAATGGCACTTTTAATGCAGAGTTGCTAGCATTCTTATAGAACATCTGAAGGGGGATTGAGGTAAGGACATAGGTGTGATTGCTCATTTACATAAATAAACACTGGCAGAGGAAATTCTCTTGGTAGATCAACTCAAAAAGACACTCTGTCTCCCAGGGACATCTACTTTGCTCTTATATTTCCCTCTAGTTGTATAAGTTATCAATTCTTGCAATTGTTTGGATGAACACAGCAGGAGACAAAGATCCCAACACTTAGTTCTCTGGGTTCTGAGAGCAAGCAAGCCTTTTACCGTAAATCCCAGACTAAGTCCTCAGGCCAGTTCAGCATGTCCTTCCCCATGAGGGTCCTGTCTCTTAGTCTGTGACAACTTGCATCAGAACCATGCATTTATGCCTTTTAGATGGCCCAGTTCGATACCGGGTGGCTTTGCCATTCACCACGGGTTCATCCCAGTCCCACGGCAGGACCTCCCTTTTGGGGTGTTAGGAACTACAGCAAATGAAGCCTGAGTCAGGTAATTAGGACCAAGTAATTTTGCCCTGGGCTGGAAAGACAGCACAGCGGGTAGGGTGTTCGCCTTACAAGCGGCCAACATGGCCGACCCGAGTTCGATTCCTCCGCCCCTCTCTGAGAGCCCGGCAAGCTACCGAGAGTATTCGATATGCCAGACACAGTAACAACAAAGTCTCCAATGGAGAGGTTACTGGGCCCGTTCGAGCAAATCGATGATCAACGGGAGGGCCTTTACCTTACCTTTACCTAATTTTGCCCTGGAGTAGATATATCTCAGAGTCAATCAACTCCCAAATATAAGAAGCATAGCATTAATGGTCTTTCTGTGTTTAACCAAAGGACTTTGCTCTATAGGGGAGATAGAAAAGCAGGTAGAAATCTACAGCACTTCAGATACAAAGCAGTACAAATACAAAGTTCAGAATTACCAGAAAGTTTTGACTTATATGTAATCAAGACTGACTTGGGGCCTGGTGACAAGGAGAGGTAAATTATAAGGGAATAGTTAAGGCATAATCTTTAACCAAATTAGAGTTGCCAAAAAGAGCATGTTAAGCTTCTCTGGCAGTTTCTTCCTCCCAGAAAAGGGGGCAATTCACTGATGAAGCCTAAAACACTTAGGGTTAATCTCCAACACAAAGGAAAAGTTGAAGATACACTTTGATAAATTAGGGATGTTAGCAAGGGCATGGGAAGCTTCTCTGGCAGGGGGAAAGGTGTAGGATAGCATTGGTTTGTCCTTTCTGCCTTGCCTCTGGGCGCTAGAGTTTTTGGGTTGCTCCCATCACAGTGCTCCCATTCCCTTGTGTTTATTTGTAACTTCTTTCTTTGTGCTCTGTTACCTTGTAAATATTGTTTTTCTCTTCTCCTTAAGTCCTTTGCATAGTTAATTCAGAGCAATGTCCTTTTTGTATGGGCACAAGAAGACAGTAAATGCTCTATTTGTAATGTGGGAGTTAATTGACTCTCAATGATATTTACCACCTGGGCATGTGTTCTCTCAACCTAAGCCTCAGTTGCACTTTCGACCTAGCACCCCCAAAAGCAGGGTCCCCACGAGAGACTGGATAGACCCGGGGCAAGCAGTGAGCTATGTGCTTGATACCTTGGTACCAAAATGGGCCTGGCCAAAGTGCCACAACACTTAGCTGTAAGTTAAGAGCTCGGACATGGACAAATGCTGTCATGGTACAAAAAGCAATAACTAGATTCAGACCCTGCTAGGATTAGGAATGATTAATCTGGCCTGAGCACTGTAGTCTGAGTCTGTGGCAAGATGTTCCCAGGAGAGCTGCCCTACAAGCCTCAGTGCATCGCTTACTGTGTCCATACAAAAATACCTAATATGAAGATGTTCATTAAGATGTTAATTAAGGAGAAGAGGAATAGCCCTAGGTGGTGTTTCAGCCCTTGAGCCTGATGGGCAGTCAGGAATCAACCGGCATGGCCCTTGTTTCCCCCTCCGTCTGCCACATGTCACAGGCCACCAGCTGAGGGAGTGGACTGAGACTCCCAGGAACTCAGTGGTGAGGGGTACAGCCGCTGAGGCCTTCGCTGGCCACCGACAAAGATTATACAGAAAGGGTCAACTGCCTGGTGAAGCCTAAGACACTAATCAGTGTGACCCAAAAAGTTAAAGAAAAAAAAAATGGAGAATTTATTTTTCCTGATGCTGATTTTTGGGATTACACGGCGCCAGGGGGCCAGGTGGTGGGTGTGACCCCCGCCTACTGGAATTTGGAGGATCTGGGTGGAAGATGCTCGACTCCAATTCGAGTAGGCTTGGAGGTCTCGGCCCCGGAACCCGCGTGGCTTTGTCCCTCTGCCAGTACCTTCAGGTGTGCGGAGAGTGGTCTCAGCATGGTGGTGGCTGGTCCTGGAGGTCTCCGGCTGCCGTAGCCCTGGCCGGGGCCGGGAGGAAAGCTCAACCCACTCCCCTCCAAGGGACTCCGGGAAGGAACACCGAGGCGCGGGGGCAGAGACTGCCCCTGGCGCCGTGTAATCCCATCAGCGGCCAAGACTCAGAGACTATAAAATCCAGATCCCGGACGAGAGCAGTGCAGTCTCTGCCCCCGCGCCTGGGTGTTCCTTCCCGGAGTCCCTTGGAGGGGAGCGGGTTGAGCTTTCCTCCCCGCCCCGGCCAGGGCTACGGCAGCAAGAGACCTCCAGGACCAGCCACCACCATGCTGAGACCACTCTCCGCACACCTGAAGGTACTGGCAGAGGGACAAAGCCACGCGGGTTCCGGGGCCGAGACCTCCAAGCCTACTCGAATTGGAGTCGAGCATCTTCCACCCAGATCCTCCAAATTCCAGTAGGCGGGGGTCACACCCACCACCTGGCCCCCTGGCGCCGTGTAATCCCATCAGCGGCCAAGACTCAGAGACTATAAAATCCAGATCCCGGACGAGAGCAGTGCAGTCTCTGCCCCCGCGCCTCGGTGTTCCTTCCCGGAGTTCCTTGGAGGGGAGCGGGTTGAGCTTTCCTCCCCGCCCCGGCCAGGGCTCCGGCAGCCGGAGACCTCCAGGACCAGCCACCACCATGCTGAGACCACTCTCCGCACACCTGAAGGTACTGGCAGAGGGACAAAGCCACGAGGGTTCCGGGGCCGAGACCTCCAAGCCTACTCGAATTGGAGTCGAGCATCTTCCACCCAGATCCTCCAAATTCCAGTAGGCGGGGGTCACACCCACCACCTGGCCCCCTGGCGCCGTGTAATCCCATCAGCGGCCAAGAATCAGAGACTATAAAATCCAGATCCCGGACGAGAGCAGTGCAGTCTCTGCCCCCGCGCCTCGGTGTTCCTTCCCGGAGTCCCTTGGAGGGGAGCGGGTTGAGCTTTCCTCCCCGCCCCGGCCAGGGCTACGGCAGCCGGAGACCTCCAGGACCAGCCACCACCATGCTGAGACCACTCTCTGCACACCTGAAGGTACTGGCAGAGGGACAAAGCCACGCGGGTTCCGGGGCCGAGACCTCCAAGCCTACTCGAATTGGAGTCGAGCATCTTCCACCCAGATCCTCCAAATTCCAGTAGGCGGGGGTCACACCCACCACCTGGCCCCCTGGCGCCGTGTAATCCCATCAGCGGCCAAGACTCAGAGACTATAAATTCCAGATCCCGGACGAGAGCAGTGCAGTCTCTGCCCCCGCGCCTCGGTGTTCCTTCCCGGAATCCCTTGGAGGGGAGCGGGTTGAGCTTTCCTCCCCGCCCCGGCCAGGGCTACGGCAGCCGGAGACCTCCAGGACCAGCCACCACCATGCTGAGACCACTCTCTGCACACCTGAAGGTACTGGCAGAGGGACAAAGCCACGCGGGTTCCGGGGCCGAGACCTCCAAGCCTACTCGAATTGGAGTCGAGCATCTTCCACCCAGATCCTCCAAATTCCAGTAGGCGGGGGTCACACCCACCACCTGGCCCCCTGGCGCCGTGTAATCCCATCAGCGGCCAAGACTCAGAGACTATAAAATCCAGATCCCGGACGAGAGCAGTGCAGTCTCTGCCCCCGCGCCTCGGTGTTCCTTCCCGGAGTCCCTTGGAGGGGAGCGGGTTGAGCTTTCCTCCCCGCCCCGGCCAGGGCTACGGCAGCCGGAGACCTCCAGGACCAGCCACCACCATGCTGAGACCACTCTCCGCACACCTGAAGGTACTGGCAGAGGGACAAAGCCACGAGGGTTCCGGGGCCGAGACCTCCAAGCCTACTCGAATTGGAGTCGAGCATCTTCCACCCAGATCCTCCAAATTCCAGTAGGCGGGGGTCACACCCACCACCTGGCCCCCTGGCGCCGTGTAATCCCATCAGCGGCCAAGAATCAGAGACTATAAAATCCAGATCCCGGACGAGAGCAGTGCAGTCTCTGCCCCCGCGCCTCGGTGTTCCTTCCCGGAGTCCCTTGGAGGGGAGCGGGTTGAGCTTTCCTCCCCGCCCCGGCCAGGGCTACGGCAGCCGGAGACCTCCAGGACCAGCCACCACCATGCTGAGACCACTCTCTGCACACCTGAAGGTACTGGCAGAGGGACAAAGCCACGCGGGTTCCGGGGCCGAGACCTCCAAGCCTACTCGAATTGGAGTCGAGCATCTTCCACCCAGATCCTCCAAATTCCAGTAGGCGGGGGTCACACCCACCACCTGGCCCCCTGGCGCCGTGTAATCCCATCAGCGGCCAAGACTCAGAGACTATAAATTCCAGATCCCGGACGAGAGCAGTGCAGTCTCTGCCCCCGCGCCTCGGTGTTCCTTCCCGGAATCCCTTGGAGGGGAGCGGGTTGAGCTTTCCTCCCCGCCCCGGCCAGGGCTACGGCAGCCGGAGACCTCCAGGACCAGCCACCACCATGCTGAGACCACTCTCTGCACACCTGAAGGTACTGGCAGAGGGACAAAGCCACGCGGGTTCCGGGGCCGAGACCTCCAAGCCTACTCGAATTGGAGTCGAGCATCTTCCACCCAGATCCTCCAAATTCCAGTAGGCGGGGGTCACACCCACCACCTGGCCCCCTGGCGCCGTGTAATCCCATCAGCGGCCAAGACTCAGAGACTATAAAATCCAGATCCCGGACGAGAGCAGTGCAGTCTCTGCCCCCGCGCCTCGGTGTTCCTTCCCGGAGTCCCTTGGAGGGGAGCGGGTTGAGCTTTCCTCCCCGCCCCGGCCAGGGCTACGGCAGCCGGAGACCTCCAGGACCAGCCACCACCATGCTGAGACCACTCTCTGCACACCTGAAGGTACTGGCAGAGGGACAAAGCCACGCGGGTTCCGGGGCCGAGACCTCCAAGCCTACTCGAATTGGAGTCGAGCATCTTCCACCCAGATCCTCCAAATTCCAGTAGGCGGGGGTCACACCCACCACCTGGCCCCCTGGCGCCGTGTAATCCCATCAGCGGCCAAGACTCAGAGACTATAAAATCCAGATCCCGGACGAGAGCAGTGCAGTCTCTGCCCCCGCGCCTCGGTGTTCCTTCCCGGAGTCCCTTGGAGGGGAGCGGGTTGAGCTTTCCTCCCCGCCCCGGCCAGGGCTACGGCAGCCGGAGACCTCCAGGACCAGCCACCACCATGCTGAGACCACTCTCTGCACACCTGAAGGTACTGGCAGAGGGACAAAGCCACGCGGGTTCCGGGGCCGAGACCTCCAAGCCTACTCGAATTGGAGTCGAGCATCTTCCACCCAGATCCTCCAAATTCCAGTAGGCGGGGGTCACACCCACCACCTGGCCCCCTGGCGCCGTGTAATCCCATCAGCGGCCAAGACTCAGAGACTATAAAATCCAGATCCCGGACGAGAGCAGTGCAGTCTCTGCCCCCGCGCCTGGGTGTTCCTTCCCGGAGTCCCTTGGAGGGGAGCGGGTTGAGCTTTCCTCCCCGCCCCGGCCAGGGCTACGGCAGCCGGAGACCTCCAGGACCAGCCACCACCATGCTGAGACCACTCTCCGCACACCTGAAGGTACTGGCAGAGGGACAAAGCCACGCGGGTTCCGGGGCCGAGACCTCCAAGCCTACTCGAATTGGAGTCGAGCATCTTCCACCCAGATCCTCCAAATTCCAGTAGGCGGGGGTCACACCCACCACCTGGCCCCCTGGCGCCGTGTAATCCCATCAGCGGCCAAGACTCAGAGACTATAAAATCCAGATCCCGGACGAGAGCAGTGCAGTCTCTGCCCCCGCGCTTCGGTGTTCCTTCCCGGAGTCCCTTGGAGGGGAGCGGGTTGAGCTTTCCTCCCCGCCCCGGCCAGGGCTACGGCAGCCGGAGACCTCCAGGACCAGCCACCACCATGCTGAGACCACTCTCCGCACACCTGAAGGTACTGGCAGAGGGACAAAGCCACGCGGGTTCCGGGGCCGAGACCTCCAAGCCTACTCGAATTGGAGTCGAGCATCTTCCACCCAGATCCTCCAAATTCCAGTAGGCGGGGGTCACACCCACCACCTGGCCCCCTGGCGCCGTGTAATCCCATCAGCGGCCAAGACTCAGAGACTATAAAATCCAGATCCCGGACGAGAGCAGTGCAGTCTCTGCCCCCGCGCCTGGGTGTTCCTTCCCGGAGTCCCTTGGAGGGGAGCGGGTTGAGCTTTCCTCCCAGCCCCGGCCAGGGCTACGGCAGCCGGAGACCACCAGGACCAGCCACCACCATGCTGAGACCACTCTCCGCACACCTGAAGGTACTGGCAGAGGGACAAAGCCACGCGGGTTCCGGGGCCGAGACCTCCAAGCCTACTCGAATTGGAGTCGAGCATCTTCCACCCAGATCCTCCAAATTCCAGTAGGCGGGGGTCACACCCACCACCTGGCCCCCTGGCGCCGTGTAATCCCATCAGCGGCCAAGACTCAGAGACTATAAAATCCAGATCCCGGACGAGAGCAGTGCAGTCTCTGCCCCCGCGCCTGGGTGTTCCTTCCCGGAGTCCCTTGGAGGGGAGCGGGTTGAGCTTTCCTCCCCGCCCCGGCCAGGGCTACGGCAGCCGGAGACCTCCAGGACCAGCCACCACCATGCTGAGACCACTCTCCGCACACCTGAAGGTACTGGAAGAGGGACAAAGCCACGCGGGTTCCGGGGCCGAGACCTCCAAGCCTACTCGAATTGGAGTCGAGCATCTTCCACCCAGATCCTCCAAATTCCAGTAGGCGGGGGTCACACCCACCACCTGGCCCCCTGGCGCCGTGTAATCCCATCAGCGGCCAAGACTCAGAGACTATAAAATCCAGATCCCGGACGAGAGCAGTGCAGTCTCTGCCCCCGCGCCTGGGTGTTCCTTCCCGGAGTCCCTTGGAGGGGAGCGGGTTGAGCTTTCCTCCCCGCCCCGGCCAGGGCTACGGCAGCCGGAGACCTCCAGGACCAGCCACCACCATGCTGAGACCACTCTCCGCACACCTGAAGGTACTGGCAGAGGGACAAAGCCACGCGGGTTCCGGGGCCGAGACCTCCAAGCCTACTCGAATTGGAGTCGAGCATCTTCCACCCAGATCCTCCAAATTCCAGTAGGCGGGGGTCACACCCACCACCTGGCCCCCTGGCGCCGTGTAATCCCATCAGCGGCCAAGACTCAGGACTATAAAATCCAGATCCCGGAGTAGAGCAGTGCAGTCTCTGCCCCCGCGCCTGGGTGTTTCTTCCCGGAGTCCCTTGGAGGGGAGCGGGTTGAGCTTTCCTCCCCGCCCCGGCCAGGGCTACGGCAGCCGGAGACCTCCAGGACCAGCCACCACCATGCTGAGACCACTCTCCGCACACCTGAAGGTACTGGCAGAGGGACAAAGCCACGCGGGTTCCGGGGCCGAGACCTCCAAGCCTACTCGAATTGGAGTCGAGCATCTTCCACCCAGATCCTCCAAATTCCAGTAGGCGGGGGTCACACCCACCACCTGGCCCCCTGGCGCCGTGTAATCCCATCAGCGGCCAAGACTCAGAGACTATAAAATCCAGATCCCGGACGAGAGCAGTGCAGTCTCTGCCCCCGCGCCTGGGTGTTCCTTCCCGGAGTCCCTTGGAGGGGAGCGGGTTGAGCTTTCCTCCCCGCCCCGGCCAGGGCTACGGCAGCCGGAGACCTCCAGGACCAGCCACCACCATGCTGAGACCACTCTCCGCACACCTGAAGGTACTGGCAGAGGGACAAAGCCACGCGGGTTCCGGGGCCGAGACCTCCAAGCCTACTCGAATTGGAGTCGAGCATCTTCCACCCAGATCCTCCAAATTCCAGTAGGCGGGGGTCACACCCACCACCTGGCCCCCTGGCGCCGTGTAATCCCATCAGCGGCCAAGACTCAGAGACTATAAAATCCAGATCCCGGACGAGAGCAGTGCAGTCTCTGCCCCTGCGCCTGGGTGTTCCTTCCCGGAGTCCCTTGGAGGGGAGCGGGTTGAGCTTTCCTCCCCGCCCCGGCCAGGGCTACGGCAGCCGGAGACCTCCAGGACCAGCCACCACCATGCTGAGACCACTCTCCGCACACCTGAAGGTACTGGCAGAGGGACAAAGCCACGCGGGTTCCGGGGCCGAGACCTCCAAGCCTACTCGAATTGGAGTCGAGCATCTTCCACCCAGATCCTCCAAATTCCAGAAGGCGGGGGTCACACCCACCACCTGGCCCCCTGGCGCCGTGTAATCCCATCAGCGGCCAAGACTCAGAGACTATAAAATCCAGATCCCGGACGAGAGCAGTGCAGTCTCTGCCCCCGCGCCTGGGTGTTCCTTCCCGGAGTCCCTTGGAGGGGAGCGGGTTGAGCTTTCCTCCCCGCCCCGGCCAGGGCTACGGCAGCCGGAGACCTCCAGGACCAGCCACCACCATGCTGAGACCACTCTCCGCACACCTGAAGGTACTGGCAGAGGGACAAAGCCACGCGGGTTCCGGGGCCGAGACCTCCAAGCCTACTCGAATTGGAATCGAGCATCTTCCACCCAGATCCTCCAAATTCCAGTAGGCGGGGGTCACACCCACCACCTGGCCCCCTGGCGCCGTGTAATCCCATCAGCGGCCAAGACTCAGAGACTATAAAATCCAGATCCCGGACGAGAGCAGTGCAGTCTCTGCCCCCGCGCCTGGGTGTTCCTTCCCGGAGTCCCTTGGAGGGGAGCGGGTTGAGCTTTCCTCCCCGCCCCGGCCAGGGCTACGGCAGCCGGAGACCTCCAGGACCAGCCACCACCATGCTGAGACCACTCTCCGCACACCTGAAGGTACTGGCAGAGGGACAAAGCCACGCGGGTTCCGGGGCCGAGACCTCCAAGCCTACTCGAATTGGAGTCGAGCATCTTCCAACCAGATCCTCCAAATTCCAGTAGGCGGGGGCCACACCCACCACCTGGCCCCCTGGTGCCGTGTAATCCCATCAGCGGCCAAGACTCAGAGACTATAAAATCCAGATCCCGGACGAGAGCAGTGCAGTCTCTGCCCCCGCGCCTGGGTGTTCCTTCCCGGAGTCCCTTGGAGGGGAGCGGGTTGAGCTTTCCTCCCCGCCCCGGCCAGGGCTACGGCAGCCGGAGACCTCCAGGACCAGCCACCACCATGCTGAGACCACTCTCCGCACACCTGAAGGTACTGGCAGAGGGACAAAGCCACGCGGGTTCCGGGGCCGAGACCTCCAAGCCTACTCGAATTGGAGTCGAGCATCTTCCTCCCAGATCCTCCAAATTCCAGTAGGCGGGGGTCACACCCACCACCTGGCCCCCTGGCGCCGTGTAATCCCATCAGCGGCCAAGACTCAGAGACTATAAAATCCAGATCCCGGACGAGAGCAGTGCAGTCTCTGCCCCCGCACCTGGGTGTTCCTTCCCGGAGTCCCTTGGAGGGGAGCGGGTTGAGCTTTCCTCCCCGCCCCGGCCAGGGCTACGGCAGCCGGTGACCTCCAGGACCAGCCACCCCCATGCTGAAACCACTCTCCGCACACCTGAAGGTACTGGCAGAGGGACAAAGCCACGCGGGTTCCGGGGCCGAGACCTCCAAACCTACTCGAATTGGAGTCGAGCATCTTCCACCCAGATCCTCCAAATTCCAGTAGGCGGGGGTCACACCCACCACCTGCCCCTGGCGCCGTGTAATCCCATCAGCGGCCAAGACTCAGAGACTATAAAATCCAGATCCCGGACGAGAGCAGTGCAGTCTCTGCCCCCGCGCCTGGGTGTTCCTTCCCGGAGTCCCTTGGAGGGGAGCGGGTTGAGCTTTCCTCCCCGCCCCGGCCAGGGCTACGGCAGCCGGAGACCTCCAGGACCAGCCACCACCATGCTGAGACCACTCTCCGCACACCTGAAGGTACTGGCAGAGGGACAAAGCCACGCGGGTTCCGGGGCCGAGACCTCCAAGCCTACTCGAATTGGAGTCGAGCATCTTCCACCCAGATCCTCCAAATTCCAGTAGGCGGGGGTCACACCCACCACCTGGCCCCCTGGCGCCGTGTAATCCCATCAGCGGCCAAGACTCAGAGACTATAAAATCCAGATCCCGGACGAGAGCAGTGCAGTCTCTGCCCCCGCGCCTGGGTGTTCCTTCCCGGAGTCCCTTGGAGGGGAGCGGGTTGAGCTTTCCTCCCCGCCCCGGCCAGGGCTACGGCAGCCGGAGACCTCCAGGACCAGCCACCACCATGCTGAGACCACTCTCCGCACACCTGAAGGTACTGGCAGAGGGACAAAGCCACGCGGGTTCCGGGGCCGAGACCTCCAAGCCTACTCGAATTGGAGTCGAGCATCTTCCACCCAGATCCTCCAAATTCCAGTAGGCGGGGGTCACACCCACCACCTGGCCCCCTGGCGCCGTGTAATCCCATCAGCGGCCAAGACTCAGAGACTATAAAATCCAGATCCCGGACGAGAGCAGTGCAGTCTCTGCCCCCGCGCCTCGGTGTTCCTTCCCGGAGTCCCTTGGAGGGGAGCGGGTTGAGCTTTCCTCCCCGCCCCGGCCAGGGCTACGGCAGCCGGAGACCTCCAGGACCAGCCACCACCATGCTGAGACCACTCTCTGCACACCTGAAGGTACTGGCAGAGGGACAAAGCCACACGGGTTCCGGGGCCGATACCTCCAAGCCTACTCGAATTGGAGTCGAGCATCTTCCACCCAGATCCTCCAAATTCCAGTAGGCGGGGGTCACACCCACCACCTGGCCCCCTGGCGCCGTGTAATCCCATCAGCGGCCAAGACTCAGAGACTATAAAATCCAGATCCCGGACGAGAGCAGTGCAGTCTCTGCCCCCGCGCCTCGGTGTTCCTTCCCGGAGTCCCTTGGAGGGGAGCGGGTTGAGCTTTCCTCCCCGCCCCGGCCAGGGCTACGGCAGCCGGAGACCTCCAGGACCAGCCACCACCATGCTGAGACCACTCTCTGCACACCTGAAGGTACTGGCAGAGGGACAAAGCCACGCGGGTTCCGGGGCCGAGACCTCCAAGCCTACTCGAATTGGAGTCGAGCATCTTCCACCCAGATCCTCCAAATTCCAGTAGGCGGGGGTCACACCCACCACCTGGCCCCCTGGCGCCGTGTAATCCCATCAGCGGCCAAGACTCAGAGACTATAAAATCCAGATCCCGGACGAGAGCAGTGCAGTCTCTGCCCCCGCGCCTGGGTGTTCCTTCCCGGAGTCCCTTGGAGGGGAGCGGGTTGAGCTTTCCTCCCCGCCCCGGCCAGGGCTACGGCAGCCGGAGACCTCCACGACCAGCCACCACCATGCTGAGACCACTCTCCGCACACCCGAAGGTACTGGCAGAGGGACAAAGCCACGCGGGTTCCGGGGCCGAGACCTCCAAGCCTACTCGAATTGGAGTCGAGCATCTTCCACCCAGATCCTCCAAATTCCAGTAGGCGGGGGTCACACCCACCACCTGGCCCCCTGGCGCCGTGTAATCCCATCAGCGGCCAAGACTCAGAGACTATAAAATCCAGATCCCGGACGAGAGCAGTGCAGTCTCTGCCCCCGCGCCTGGGTGTTCCTTCCCGGAGTCCCTTGGAGGGGAGCGGGTTGAGCTTTCCTCCCCGCCCCGGCCAGGGCTACGGCAGCCGGAGACCTCCAGGACCAGCCACCACCATGCTGAGACCACTCTCCGCACACCTGAAGGTACTGGCAGAGGGACAAAGCCACGCGGGTTCCGGGGCCGAGACCTCCAAGCCTACTCGAATTGGAATCGAGCATCTTCCACCCAGATCCTCCAAATTCCAGTAGGCGGGGGTCACACCCACCACCTGGCCCCCTGGCGCCGTGTAATCCCATCAGCGGCCAAGACTCAGAGACTATAAAATCCAGATCCCGGACGAGAGCAGTGCAGTCTCTGCCCCCGCGCCTGGGTGTTCCTTCCCGGAGTCCCTTGGAGGGGAGCGGGTTGAGGTTTCCTCCCCGCCCCGGCCAGGGCTACGGCAGCCGGAGACCTCCAGGACCAGCCACCACCATGCTGAGACCACTCTCCGCACACCTGAAGGTACTGGCAGAGGGACAAAGCCACGCGGGTTCCGGGGCCGAGACCTCCAAGCCTACTCGAATTGGAGTCGAGCATCTTCCACCCAGATCCTCCAAATTCCAGTAGGCGGGGGTCACACCCACCACCTGGCCCCCTGGCGCCGTGTAATCCCATCAGCGGCCAAGACTCAGAGACTATAAAATCCAGATCCCGGACGAGAGCAGTGCAGTCTCTGCCCCCGCGCCTGGGTGTTCCTTCCCGGAGTCCCTTGGAGGGGAGCGGGTTGAGCTTTCCTCCCCGCCCCGGCCAGGGCTACGGCAGCCGGAGACCTCCAGGACCAGCCACCACCATGCTGAGACCACTCTCCGCACACCTGAAGGTACTGGCAGAGGGACAAAGCCACGCGGGTTCCGGGGCCGAGACCTCCAAGCCTACTCGAATTGGAGTCGAGCATCTTCCACCCAGATCCTCCAAATTCCAGTAGGCGGGGGTCACACCCACCACCTGGCCCCCTGGCGCCGTATAATCCCATCAGCGGCCAAGACTCAGAGACTATAAAATCCAGATCCCGGAGGAGAGCAGTGCAGTCTCTGCCCCCGCGCCTGGGTGTTCCTTCCCGGAGTCCCTTGGAGGGGAGCGGGTTGAGCTTTCCTCCCCGCCCCGGCCAGGGCTACGGCAGCCGGAGACCTCCAGGACCAGCCACCACCATGCTGAGACCACTCTCCGCACACCTGAAGGTACTGGCAGAGGGACAAAGCCACGCGGGTTCCGGGGCCGAGACCTCCAAGCCTACTCGAATTGGAGTCGAGCATCTTCCACCCAGATCCTCCAAATTCCAGTAGGCGGGGGTCACACCCACCACCTGGCCCCCTGGCGCCGTGTAATCCCATCAGCGGCCAAGACTCAGAGACTATAAAATCCAGATCCCGGACGAGAGCAGTGCAGTCTCTGCCCCCGCGCCTGGGTGTTCCTTCCCGGAGTCCCTTGGAGGGGAGCGGGTTGAGCTTTCCTCCCCGCCCCGGCCAGGGCTACGGCAGCCGGAGACCTCCAGGACCAGCCACCACCATGCTGAGACCACTCTCCGCACACCTGAAGGTACTGGCAGAGGGACAAAGCCACGCGGGTTCCGGGGCCGAGACCTCCAAGCCTACTCGAATTGGAGTCGAGCATCTTCCACCCAGATCCTCCAAATTCCAGTAGGCGGGGGTCACACCCACCACCTGGCCCCCTGGCGCCGTGTAATCCCATCAGCGGCCAAGACTCAGAGACTATAAAATCCAGATCCCGGACGAGAGCAGTGCAGTCTCTGCCCCCGCGCCTGGGTGTTCCTTCCCGGAGTCCCTTGGAGGGGAGCGGGTTGAGCTTTCCTCCCCGCCCCGGCCAGGGCTACGGCAGCCGGAGACCTCCAGGACCAGCCACCACCATGCTGAGACCACTCTCCGCACACCTGAAGGTACTGGCAGAGGGACAAAGCCACGCGGGTTCCGGGGCCGAGACCTCCAAGCCTACTCGAATTGGAGTCGAGCATCTTCCACCCAGATCCTCCAAATTCCAGTAGGCGGGGGTCACACCCACCACCTGGCCCCCTGGCGCCATGTAATCCCATCAGCGGCCAAGACTCAGAGACTATAAAATCCAGATCCCGGACGAGAGAAGTGCAGTCTCTGCCCCCGCACCTGGGTGTTCCTTCCCGGAGTCCCTTGGAGGGGAGCGGGTTGAGCTTTCCTCCCCGCCCCGGCCAGGGCTACGGCAGCCGGAGACCTCCAGGACCAGCCACCACCATGCTGAGACCACTCTCCGCACACCTGAAGGTACTGGCAGAGGGACAAAGCCACGCGGGTTCCGGGGCTGAGACCTCCAAGCCTACTCGAATTGGAGTCGAGCATCCTCCACCCAGATCCTCCAAATTCCAGTAGGCAGGGGTCACACCCACCACCTGGCCCCCTGGCGCCGTGTAATCCCATCAGCGGCCAAGACTCAGAGACTATAAAATCCAGATCCCGGACGAGAGCAGTGCAGTCTCTGACCCCGCGCCTGGGTGTTCCTTCCCGGAGTCCCTTGGATGGGAGCGGGTTGAGCTTTCCTCCCCGCCCCGGCCAGGGCTACGGCAGCCGGAGACCTCCAGGACCAGCCACCACCATGCTGAGACCACTCTCCGCACACCTGAAGGTACTGGCAGAGGGACAAAGCCACGCGGGTTCCGGGGCCGAGACCTCCAAGCCTACTCGAATTGGAGTCGAGCATCTTCCACCCAGATCCTCCAAATTCCAGTAGGCGGGGGTCACACCCACCACCTGGCCCCCTGGCGCCGTGTAATCCCATCAGCGGCCAAGACTCAGAGACTATAAAATCCAGATCCCGGACGAGAGCAGTGCAGTCTCTGCCCCCGCGCCTGGGTGTTCCTTCCCGGAGTCCCTTGGATGGGAGCGGGTTGAGCTTTCCTCCCCGCCCCGGCCAGGGCTACGGCAGCCGGAGACCTCCAGGACCAGCCACCACCATGCTGAGACCACTCTCCGTACACCTGAAGGTACTGGCAGAGGGACAAAGCCACGCGGGTTCCGGGGCCGAGACCTCCAAGCCTACTCGAATTGGAGTCGAGCATCTTCCACCCAGATCCTCCAAATTCCAGTAGGCGGGGGTCACACACACCACCTGGCCCCCTGGCGCCGTGTAATCCCATCAGCGGCCAAGACTCAGAGACTATAAAATCCAGATCCCGGACGAGAGCAGTGCAGTCTCTGCCCCCGCGCCTGGGTGTTCCTTCCCGGAGTCCCTTGGAGGGGAGCGGGTTGAGCTTTCCTCCCCGCCCCGGCCAGGGCTACGGCAGCCGGAGACCTCCAGGACCAGCCTCCACCATGCTGAGACCACTCTCCGCACACCTGAAGGTACTGGCAGAGGGACAAAGCCACGCGGGTTCCGGGGCCGAGACCTCCAAGCCTACTCGAATTGGAGTCGAGCATCTTCCACCAGATCCTCCAAATTCCAGTAGGCGGGGGTCACACCCACCACCTGGCCCCCTGGCGCCGTGTAATCCCATCAGCGGCCAAGACTCAGAGACTATAAAATCCAGATCCCGGACGAGAGCAGTGCAGTCTCTGCCCCCGCGCCTGGGTGTTCCTTCCCGGAGTCCCTTGGAGGGGAGCGGGTTGAGCTTTCCTCCCCGCCCCGGCCAGGGCTACGGCAGCCGGAGACCTCCAGGACCAGCCACCACCATGCTGAGACCACTCTCCGCACACCTGAAGGTACTGGCAGAGGGACAAAGCCACGCGGGTTCCGGGGCCGAGACCTCCAAGCCTACTCGAATTGGAGTCGAGCATCTTCCACCCAGATCCTCCAAATTCCAGTAGGCGGGGGTCACACCCACCACCTGGCCCCCTGGCGCCGTGTAATCCCATCAGCGGCCAAGACTCAGAGACTATAAAATCCAGATCCCGGACGAGAGCAGTGCAGTCTCTGCCCCCGCGCCGGGGTGTTCCTTCCCGGAGTCCCTTGGAGGGGAGCGGGTTGAGCTTTCCTCCCCGCCCCGGCCAGGGCTACGGCAGCCGGAGACCACCAGGACCAGCCACCACCATGCTGAGACCACTCTCCGCACACCTGAAGGTACTGGCAGAGGGACAAAGCCACGCGGGTTCCGGGGCCGAGACCTCCAAGCCTACTCGAATTGGAGTCGAGCATCTTCCACCCAGATCCTCCAAATTCCAGTAGGCGGGGGTCACACCCACCACCTGGACCCCTGGCGCCGTGTAATCCCATCAGCGGCCAAGACTCAGAGACTATAAAATCCAGATCCCGGACGAGAGCAGTGCAGTCTCTGCCCCCGCGCCTGGGTGTTCCTTCCCGGAGTCCCTTGGAGGGGAGCGGGTTGAGCTTTCCTCCCCGCCCCGGCCAGGGCTACGGCAGCCGGAGACCTCCAGGACCAGCCACCACCATGCTGAGACCACTCTCTGCACACTTGAAGGTACTGGCAGAGGGACAAAGCCACGCGGGTTCCGGGGCCGATACCTCCAAGCCTACTCGAATTGGAGTCGAGCATCTTCCACCCAGATCCTCCAAATTCCAGTAGGCGGGGGTCACACCCACCACCTGGCCCCCTGGCGCCGTGTAATCCCATCAGCGGCC
Source organism: Sorex fumeus (assembly GCF_029834395.1). Taxonomy (NCBI): domain Eukaryota; kingdom Metazoa; phylum Chordata; class Mammalia; order Eulipotyphla; family Soricidae; genus Sorex; species Sorex fumeus. The sequence goes on from NW_026606076.1 coordinate 7,586,250, forward strand.
AAGACTCAGAGACTATAAAATCCAGATCCCGGACGAGAGCAGTGCAGTCTCTGCCCCCGCGCCTCGGTGTTCCTTCCCGGAGTCCCTTGGAGGGGAGCGGGTTGAGCTTTCCTCCCCGCCCCGGCCAGGGCTACGGCAGCCGGAGACCTCCAGGACCAGCCACCACCATGCTGAGACCACTCTCTGCACACCTGAAGGTACTGGCAGAGGGACAAAGCCACGCGGGTTCCGGGGCCGAGACCTCCAAGCCTACTCGAATTGGAGTCGAGCATCTTCCACCCAGATCCTCCAAATTCCAGTAGGCGGGGGTCACACCCACCACCTGGCCCCCTGGCGCCGTGTAATCCCATCAGCGGCCAAGACTCAGAGACTATAAAATCCAGATCCCGGACGAGAGCAGTGCAGTCTCTGCCCCCGCGCCTGGGTGTTCCTTCCCGGAGTCCCTTGGAGGGGAGCGGGTTGAGCTTTCCTCCCCGCCCCGGCCAGGGCTACGGCAGCCGGAGACCTCCAGGACCAGCCACCACCATGCTGAGACCACTCTCCGCACACCTGAAGGTACTGGCAGAGGGACAAAGCCACGCGGGTTCCGGGGCCGAGACCTCCAAGCCTACTCGAATTGGAGTCGAGCATCTTCCACCCAGATCCTCCAAATTCCAGTAGGCGGGGGTCACACCCACCACCTGGCCCCCTGGCGCCGTGTAATCCCATCAGCGGCCAAGACTCAGAGACTATAAAATCCAGATCCCGGACGAGAGCAGTGCAGTCTCTGCCCCCGCCCCTGGGTGTTCCTTCCCGGAGTCCCTTGGAGGGGAGCGGGTTGAGCTTTCCTCCCCGCCCCGGCCAGGGCTACGGCAGCGGGAGACCTCCAGGACCAGCCACCACCATGCTGAGACCACTCTCCCCACAACTGAAGGTACTGGCAGAGGGACAAAGCCACGCGGGTTCCGGGGCCGAGACCTCCAAGCCTACTCGAATTGGAGTCGAGCATCTTCCACCCAGATCCTCCAAATTCCAGTAGGCGGGGGTCACACCCACCACCTGGCCCCCTGGCGCCGTGTAATCCCATCAGCGGCCAAGACTCAGAGACTATAAAATCCAGATCCCGGACGAGAGAAGTGCAGTCTCTGCCCCCGCGCCTGGGTGTTCCTTCCCGAAGTCCCTTGGAGGGTAGCGGGTTGAGCTTTCCTCCCCGCCCCGGCCAGGACTACGGCAGCCGGAGACCTCCAGGACCAGCCACCACCATGCTGAGACCACTCTCCGCACACCTGAAGGTACTGGCAGAGGGACAAAGCCACGCGGGTTCCGGGGCCGAGACCTCCAAGCCTACTCGAATTGGAGTGGAGCATCTTCCACCCAGATCCTCCAAATTCCAGTAGGCGGGGGTCACACCCACCACCTGGCCCCCTGGCGCCGTGTAATCCCATCAGCGGCCAAGACTCAGAGACTATAAAATCCAGATCCCGGACGAGAGCAGTGCAGTCTCTGCCCCCGCGCCTGGGTGTTCCTTCCCAGAGTCCCTTGGAGTGGAGCGGGTTGAGCTTTCCTCCCCGCCCGGCCAGGGCTACAGCAGCCGGAGACCTCCAGGACCAGCCACCACCATGCTGAGACCACTCTCCGCACACCTGAAGGTACTGGCAGAGGGACAAAGCCACGCGGGTTCCGGGGCCGAGACCTCCAAGCCTACTCGAATTGGAGTCGAGCATCTTCCACCCAGATCCTTCAAATTCCAGTAGGCGGGGGTCACACCCACCACCTGGCCTCCTGGCGCCGTGTAATCCCATCAGCGGCCAAGACTCAGAGACTATAAAATCCAGATCCCGGACGAGAGCAGTGCAGTCTCTGCCCCCGCGCCTGGGTGTTCCTTCCCGGAGTCCCTTGGAGGGGAGCGGGTTGAGCTTTCCTCCCCGCCCCGGCCAGGGCTACGGCAGCCGGAGACCACCAGGACCAGCCACCACCATGCTGAGACCACTCTCCGCACACCTGAAGGTACTGGCAGAGGGACAAAGCCACGCGGGTTCCGGGGCCGAGACCTCCAAGCCTACTCGAATTGGAGTCGAGCATCTTCCACCCAGACCCTCCAAATTCCAGTAGGCGGGGGTCACACCCACCACCTGGCCCCCTGGCGCCGTGTAATCCCATCAGCGGCCAAGACTCACAGACTATAAAATCCAGATCCCGGACGAGAGCAGTGCAGTCTCTGCCCCCGCGCCTGGGTGTTCCTTCCCGGAGTCCCTTGGAGGGGAGCGGGTTGAGCTTTCCTCCCCGCCCCGGCCAGGGCTACGGCAGCCGGAGACCTCCAGGACCAGCCACCACCATGCTGAGACCACTCTCCGCACACCTGAAGGTACTGGCAGAGTGACAAAACCACGCGGGTTCCGGGGCCGAGACCTCCAAGCCTACTCGAATTGGAGTCGAGCATCTTCCACCCAGATCCTCCAAATTCCAGTAGGCGGGGGTCACACCCACCACCTGGCCCCCTGGCGCCGTGTAATCCCATCAGCGGCCAAGACTCAGAGACTATAAAATCCAGATCCCGGACGAGAGCAGTGCAGTCTCTGCCCCCGCGCCTGGGTGTTCCTTCCCGGAGTCCCTTGGAGGGGAGCGGGTTGAGCTTTCCTCCCCGCCCCGGCCAGGGCTACGGCAGCCGGAGACCTCCAGGACCAGCCACCACCATGCTGAGACCACTCTCTGCACACCTGAAGGTACTGGCAGAGGGACAAAGCCACGCGGGTTCCGGGGCCGAGACCTCCAAGCCTACTCGAATTGGAGTCGAGCATCTTCCACCCAGATCCTCCAAATTCCAGTAGGCGGGGGTCACACCCACCACCTGGCCCCCTGGCGCCGTGTAATCCCATCAGCGGCCAAGACTCAGAGACTATAAAATCCAGATCCCGGACGAGAGCAGTGCAGTCTCTGCCCCCGCGCCTGGGTGTTCCTTCCCGGAGTCCCTTGGAGGGGAGCGGGTTGAGCTTTCCTCCCCGCCCCGGCCAGGGCTACGGCAGCCGGAGACCTCCAGGACCAGCCACCACCATGCTGAGACCACTCTCCGCACACCTGAAGGTACTGGCAGAGGGACAAAGCCACGCGGGTTCCGGGGCCGAGACCTCCAAGCCTACTCGAATTGGAGTCGAGCATCTTCCACCCAGATCCTCCAAATTCCAGTAGGCGGGGGTCACACCCACCACCTGGCCCCCTGGCGCCGTGTAATCCCATCAGCGGCCAAGACTCAGAGACTATAAAATCCAGATCCCGGACGAGAGCAGTGCAGTCTCTGCCCCCGCGCCTGGGTGTTCCTTCCCGGAGTCCCTTGGAGGGGAGCGGGTTGAGCTTTCCTCCCCGCCCCGGCCAGGGCTACGGCAGCCGGAGACCTCCAGGACCAGCCACCACCATGCTGAGACCACTCTCCGCACACCTGAAGGTACTGGCAGAGGGACAAAGCCACGCGGGTTCCGGGGCCGAGACCTCCAAGCCTACTCGAATTGGAGTCGAGCATCTTCCACCCAGATCCTCCAAATTCCAGTAGGCGGGGGTCACACCCACCACCTGGCCCCCTGGCGCCGTGTAATCCCATCAGCGGCCAAGACTCAGAGACTATAAAATCCAGATCCCGGACGAGAGCAGTGCAGTCTCTGCCCCCGCGCCTGGGTGTTCCTTCCCGGAGTCCCTTGGAGGGGAGCGGGTTGAGCTTTCCTCCCCGCCCCGGCCAGGGCTACGGCAGCCGGAGACCACCAGGACCAGCCACCACCATGCTGAGACCACTCTCCGCACACCTGAAGGTACTGGCAGAGGGACAAAGCCACGCGGGTTCCGGGGCCGAGACCTCCAAGCCTACTCGAATTGGAGTCGAGCATCTTCCACCCAGATCCTCCAAATTCCAGTAGGCGGGGGTCACACCCACCACCTGGCCCCCTGGCGCCGTGTAATCCCATCAGCGGCCAAGACTCAGAGACTATAAAATCCAGATCCCGGACGAGAGCAGTGCAGTCTCTGCCCCCGCACCTGGGTGTTCCTTCCCGGAGTCCCTTGGAGGGGAGCGGGTTGAGCTTTCCTCCCCGCCCCGGCCAGGGCTACGGCAGCCGGAGACCTCCAGGACCAGCCACCACCATGCTGAGACCACTCTCCGCACACCTGAAGGTACTGGCAGAGGGACAAAGCCACGCGGGTTCCGGGGCCGAGACCTCCAAGCCTACTCGAATTGGAGTCGAGCATCTTCCACCCAGATCCTCCAAATTCCAGTAGGCGGGGGTCACACCCACCACCTGGCCCCCTGGCGCCGTGTAATCCCATCAGCGGCCAAGACTCAGAGACTATAAAATCCAGATCCCGGACGAGAGCAGTGCAGTCTCTGCCCCCGCGCCTGGGTGTTCCTTCCCGGAGTCCCTTGGAGGGGAGCGGGTTGAGCTTTCCTCCCCGCCCCGGCCAGGGCTACGGCAGCCGGAGGCCTCCAGGACCAGCCACCACCATGCTGAGACCACTCTCCGCACAACTGAAGGTACTGGCAGAGGGACAAAGCCACGCGGGTTCCGGGGCCGAGACCTCCAAGCCTACTCGAATTGGAGTCGAGCATCTTCCACCCAGATCCTCCAAATTCCAGTAGGCGGGGGTCACACCCACCACCTGGCCCCCTGGCGCCGTGTAATCCCATCAGCGGCCAAGACTCAGAGACTATAAAATCCAGATCCCGGACGAGAGCAGTGCAGTCTCTGCCCCCGCGCCGGGGTGTTCCTTCCCGGAGTCCCTTGGAGGGGAGCGGGTTGAGCTTTCCTCCCCGCCCCGGCCAGGGCTACGGCAGCCGGAGACCACCAGGACCAGCCACCACCATGCTGAGACCACTCTCCGCACACCTGAAGGTACTGGCAGAGGGACAAAGCCACGCGGGTTCCGGGGCCGAGACCTCCAAGCCTACTCGAATTGGAGTCGAGCATCTTCCACCCAGATCCTCCAAATTCCAGTAGGCGGGGGTCACACCCACCACCTGGACCCCTGGCGCCGTGTAATCCCATCAGCGGCCAAGACTCAGAGACTATAAAATCCAGATCCCGGACGAGAGCAGTGCAGTCTCTGCCCCCGCGCCTGGGTGTTCCTTCCCGGAGTCCCTTGGAGGGGAGCGGGTTGAGCTTTCCTCCCCGCCCCGGCCAGGGCTACGGCAGCCGGAGACCTCCAGGACCAGCCACCACCATGCTGAGACCACTCTCTGCACACTTGAAGGTACTGGCAGAGGGACAAAGCCACGCGGGTTCCGGGGCCGATACCTCCAAGCCTACTCGAATTGGAGTCGAGCATCTTCCACCCAGATCCTCCAAATTCCAGTAGGCGGGGGTCACACCCACCACCTGGCCCCCTGGCGCCGTGTAATCCCATCAGCGGCCAAGACTCAGAGACTATAAAATCCAGATCCCGGACGAGAGCAGTGCAGTCTCTGCCCCCGCGCCTCGGTGTTCCTTCCCGGAGTCCCTTGGAGGGGAGCGGGTTGAGCTTTCCTCCCCGCCCCGGCCAGGGCTACGGCAGCCGGAGACCTCCAGGACCAGCCACCACCATGCTGAGACCACTCTCTGCACACCTGAAGGTACTGGCAGAGGGACAAAGCCACGCGGGTTCCGGGGCCGAGACCTCCAAGCCTACTCGAATTGGAGTCGAGCATCTTCCACCCAGATCCTCCAAATTCCAGTAGGCGGGGGTCACACCCACCACCTGGCCCCCTGGCGCCGTGTAATCCCATCAGCGGCCAAGACTCAGAGACTATAAAATCCAGATCCCGGACGAGAGCAGTGCAGTCTCTGCCCCCGCGCCTGGGTGTTCCTTCCCGGAGTCCCTTGGAGGGGAGCGGGTTGAGCTTTCCTCCCCGCCCCGGCCAGGGCTACGGCAGCCGGAGACCTCCAGGACCAGCCACCACCATGCTGAGACCACTCTCCGCACACCTGAAGGTACTGGCAGAGGGACAAAGCCACGCGGGTTCCGGGGCCGAGACCTCCAAGCCTACTCGAATTGGAGTCGATCATCTTCCACCCAGATCCTCCAAATTCCAGTAGGCGGGGGTCACACCCACCACCTGGCCCCCTGGCGCCGTGTAATCCCATCAGCGGCCAAGACTCAGAGACTATAAAATCCAGATCCCGGACGAGAGCAGTGCAGTCTCTGCCCCCGCGCCTGGGTGTTCCTTCCCGGAGTCCCTTGGAGGGGAGCGGGTTGAGCTTTCCTCCCCGCCCCGGCCAGGGCTACGGCAGCCGGAGACCTCCAGGACCAGCCACCACCATGCTGAGACCACTCTCCGCACACCTGAAGGTACTGGCAGAGGGACAAAGCCACGCGGGTTCCGGGGCCGAGACCTCCAAGCCTACTCGAATTGGAGTCGAGCATCTTCCACCCAGATCCTCCAAATTCCAGTAGGCGGGGGTCACACCCACCACCTGGCCCCCTGGCGCCGTGTAATCCCATCAGCGGCCAAGACTCAGAGACTATAAAATCCAGATCCCGGACGAGAGCAGTGCAGTCTCTGCCCCCGTGCCTGGGTGTTCCTTCCCGGAGTCCCTTGGAAGGGAGCGGTTTGAGCTTTCCTCCCCGCCCCGGCCAGGGCTACGGCAGCCGGAGACCTCCAGGACCAGCCACCACCATGCTGAGACCACTCTCCGCACACCTGAAGGTACTGGCAGAGGGACAAAGCCACGCGGGTTCCGGGGCCGAGACCTCCAAGCCTACTCGAATTGGAGTCGAGCATCTTCCACCCAGATCCTCCAAATTCCAGTAGGCGGGGGTCACACCCACCACCTGGCCCCCTGGCGCCGTGTAATCCCATCAGCGGCCAAGACTCAGAGACTATAAAATCCAGATCCCGGACGAGAGCAGTGCAGTCTCTGCCCCCGCGCCTGGGTGTTCCTTCCCGGAGTCCCTTGGAGGGGAGCGGGTTGAGCTTTCCTCCCCGCCCCGGCCAGGGCTACGGCAGCCGGAGACCTCCAGGACCAGCCTCCACCATGCTGAGACCACTCTCCGCACACCTGAAGGTACTGGCAGAGGGACAGAGCCACGCGGGTTCCGGGGCCGAGACCTCCAAGCCTACTCGAATTGGAGTCGAGCATCTTCCACCCAGATCCTCCAAATTCCAGTAGGCGGGGGTCACACCCACCACCTGGCCCCCTGGCGCCGTGTAATCCCATCAGCGGCCAAGACTCAGAGACAATAAAATCCAGATCCCGGACGAGAGCAGTGCAGTCTCTGCCCCCGCGCCTGGGTGTTCCTTCCCGGAGTCCCTTGGAGGGGAGCGGGTTGAGCTTTCCTCCCCGCCCCGGCCAGGGCTACGGCAGCCGGAGACCTCCAGGACCAGCCACCACCATGCTGAGACCACTCTCCGCACACCTGAAGGTACTGGCAGAGGGACAAAGCCACGCGGGTTCCGGTGCCGAAACCTCCAAGCCTACTCGAATTGGAGTCGAGAATCTTCCACCCAGATCCTCCAAATTCCAGTAGGCGGGGGTCACACCCACCACCTGGCCCCCTGGCGCCGTGTAATCCCATCAGCGGCCAAGACTCAGAGACTATAAAATCCAGATCCCGGACGAGAGCAGTGCAGTCTCTGCCCCCGCGCCTGGGTGTTCCTTCCCGGAGTCCCTTGGAGGGGAGCGGGTTGAGCTTTCCTCCCCGCCCCGGCCAGGGCTACGGCAGCCGGAGACCACCAGGACCAGCCACCACCATGCTGAGACCACTCTCCGCACACCTGAAGGTACTGGCAGAGGGACAAAGCCACGCGGGTTCCGGGGCCGAGACCTCCAAGCCTACTCGAATTGGAGTCGAGCATCTTCCACCCAGATCCTCCAAATTCCAGTAGGCGGGGGTCACACCCACCACCTGGCCCCCTGGCGCCGTGTAATCCCATCAGCGGCCAAGACTCAGAGACTATAAAATCCAGATCCCGGACGAGAGCAGTGCAGTCTCTGCCCCCGCGCCTGGGTGTTCCTTCCCGGAGTCCCTTGGAGGGGAGCGGGTTGAGCTTTCCTCCCCGCCCCGGCCAGGGCTACGGCAGCCGGAGACCTCCAGGACCAGCCACCACCATGCTGAGACCACTCTCTGCACACCTGAAGGTACTGGCAGAGGGACAAAGCCACGCGGGTTCCGGGGCCGAGACCTCCAAGCCTACTCGAATTGGAGTCGAGCATCTTCCACCCAGATCCTCCAAATTCCAGTAGGCGGGGGTCACACCCACCACCTGGCCCCCTGGCGCCGTGTAATCCCATCAGCGGCCAAGACTCACAGACTATAAAATCCAGATCCCGGACGAGAGCAGTGCAGTCTCTGCCCCCGCGCCTCGGTGTTCCTTCCCGGAGTCCCTTGGAGGGGAGCGGGTTGAGCTTTCCTCCCCACCCCGGCCAGGGCTACGGCAGCCGGAGACCTCCAGGACCAGCCACTACCATGCTGAGACCACTCTCTGCACACCTGAAGGTACTGGCAGAGGGACAAAGCCACGCGGGTTCCGGGGCCGAGACCTCCAAGCCTACTCGAATTGGAGTCGAGCATCTTCCACCCAGATCCTCCAAATTCCAGTAGGCGGGGGTCACACCCACCACCTGGCCCCCTGGCGCCGTGTAATCCCATCAGCGGCCAAGACTCAGAGACTATAAAATCCAGATCCCGGACGAGAGCAGTGCAGTCTCTGCCCCCGCGCCTCGGTGTTCCTTACCGGAGTCCCTTGGAGGGGAGCGGGTTGAGCTTTCCTCCGCGCCCCGGCCAGGGCTACGGCAGCCGGAGACCTCCAGGACCAGCCACCACCATGCTGACACCACTCTCTGCACACCTGAAGGTACTGGCAGAGGGACAAAGCCACGCGGGTTCCGGGGCCGAGACCTCCAAGCCTACTCGAATTGGAGTCGAGCATCTTCCACCCAGATCCTCCAAATTCCAGTAGGCGGGGGTCACACCCACCACCTGGCCCCCTGGCGCCGTGTAATCCCATCAGCGGCCAAGACTCAGAGACTATAAAATCCAGATCCCGGACGAGAGCAGTGCAGTCTCTGCCCCCGCGCCTCGGTGTTCCTTCCCGGAGTCCCTTGGAGGGGAGCGGGTTGAGCTTTCCTCCCCGCCCCGGCCAGGGCTACGGCAGCCGGAGACCTCTAGGACCAGCCACCACCATGCTGAGACCACTCTCTGCACACCTGAAGGTACTGGCAGAGGGACAAAGCCACGCGGGTTCCGGGGCCGAGACCTCCAAGCCTACTCGAATTGGAGTCGAGCATCTTCCACCCAGATCCTCCAAATTCCAGTAGGCGGGGGTCACACCCACCACCTGGCCCCCTGGCGCCGTGTAATCCCATCAGCGGCCAAGACTCAGAGAGTATAAAATCCAGATCCCGGACGAGAGCAGTGCAGTCTCTGCCCCCGCGCCTGGGTGTTCCTTCCCGGAGTCCCTTGGAGGGGAGCGGGTTGAGCTTTGCTCCCCGCCCCGGCCAGGCCTACGGCAGCCGGAGACCTCCAGGACCAGCCACCACCATGCTGAGACCACTCTCCGCACACCTGAAAGTACTGGCAGAGGGACAAAGCCACGCGGGTTCCGGGGCCGAGACCTCCAAGCCTACTCGAATTGGAGTCGAGCATCTTCCACCCAGATCCTCCAAATTCCAGTAGGCGGGGGTCACACCCACCACCTGGCCCCCTGGCGCCGTGTAATCCCATCAGCGGCCAAGACTCAGAGACTATAAAATCCAGATCCCGGACGAGAGCAGTGCAGTCTCTGCCCCCGCGCCTGGGTGTTCCTTCCCGGAGTCCCTTGGAGGGGAGCGGGTTGAGCTTTCCTCCCCGCCCCGGCCAGGGCTACGGCAGCCGGAGACCTCCAGGACCAGCCACCACCATGCTGAGACCACTCTCCGCACACCTGAAGGTACTGGCAGAGGGACAAAGCCACGCGGGTTCCGGGGCCGAGACCTCCAAGCCTACTCGAATTGGAGTCGAGCATCTTCCACCCAGATCCTCCAAATTCCAGTAGGCGGGGGTCACACCCACCACCTGGCCCCCTGGCGCCGTGTAATCCCATCAGCGGCCAAGACTCAGAGACTATAAAATCCAGATCCCGGACGAGAGCAGTGCAGTCTCTGCCCCCGCGCCTGGGTGTGCCTTCCCGGAGTCCCTTGGAGGGGAGCGGGTTGAGCTTTCCTCCCCGCCCCGGCCAGGGCTACGGCAGCCGGAGACCTCCAGGACCAGCCACCACCATGCTGAGACCACTCTCCGCACACCTGAAGGTACTGGCAGAGGGACAAAGCCACGCGGGTTCCGGGGCCGAGACCTCCAAGCCTACTCGAATTGGAGTCGAGCATCTTCCACCCAGATCCTCCAAATTCCAGTAGGCGGGGGTCACACCCACCACCTGGCCCCCTGGCGCCGTGTAATCCCATCAGCGGCCAAGACTCAGAGACTATAAAATCCAGATCCCGGACGAGAGCAGTGCAGTCTCTGCCCCCGCGCCTGGGTGTTCCTTCCCGGAGTCCCTTGGAGGGGAGCGGGTTGAGCTTTCCTCCCCGCCCTGGCCAGGGCTACGGCAGCCGGAGACCTCCAGGACCAGCCACCACCATGCTGAGACCACTCTCCGCACACCTGAAGGTACTGGCAGAGGGACAAAGCCACGCGGGTTCCGGGGCCGAGACCTCCAAGCCTACTCGAATTGGAGTCGAGCATCTTCCACCCAGATCCTCCAAATTCCAGTAGGCGGGGGTCACACCCACCACCTGGCCCCCTGGCGCCGTGTAATCCCATCAGCGGCCAAGACTCAGAGACTATAAAATCCAGATCCCGGACGAGAGCAGTGCAGTCTCTGCCCCCGCGCCTCGGTGTTCCTTCCCGGAGTCCCTTGGAGGGGAGCGGGTTGAGCTTTCCTCCCCGCCCCGGCCAGGGCTACGGCAGCCGGAGACCTCCAGGACCAGCCACCACCATGCTGAGACCACTCTCTGCACACCTGAAGGTACTGGCAGAGGGACAAAGCCACGCGGGTTCCGGGGCCGAGACCTCCAAGCCTACTCGAATTGGAGTCGAGCATCTTCCACCCAGATCCTCCAAATTCCAGTAGGCGGGGGTCACACCCACCACCTGGCCCCCTGGCGCCGTGTAATCCCATCAGCGGCCAAGACTCAGAGACTATAAAATCCAGATCCCGGACGAGAGCAGTGCAGTCTCTGCCCCCGCGCCTGGGTGTTCCTTCCCGGAGTCCCTTGGAGGGGAGCGGGTTGAGCTTTCCTCCCCGCCCCGGCCAGGGCTACGGCAGCCGGAGACCTCCAGGACCAGCCACCACCATGCTGAGACCACTCTCCGCACACCTGAAGGTACTGGCAGAGGGACAAAGCCACGCGGGTTCCGGGGCCGAGACCTCCAAGCCTACTCGAATTGGAGTCGAGCATCTTCCACCCAGATCCTCCAAATTCCAGTAGGCGGGGGTCACACCCACCACCTGGCCCCCTGGCGCCGTGTAATCCCATCAGCGGCCAAGACTCAGAGACTATAAAATCCAGATCCCGGACGAGAGCAGTGCAGTCTCTGCCCCCGCGCCTGGGTGTTCCTTCCCGGAGTCCCTTGGATGGGAGCGGGTTGAGCTTTCCTCCCCGCCCCGGCCAGGGCTACGGCAGCCGGAGACCTCCAGGACCAGCCACCACCATGCTGAGACCACTCTCCGCACACCTGAAGGTACTGGCAGAGGGACAAAGCCACGCGGGTTCCGGGGCCGAGACCTCCAAGCCTACTCGAATTGGAGTCGAGCATCTTCCACCCAGATCCTCCAAATTCCAGTAGGCGGGGGTCACACCCACCACCTGGCCCCCTGGCGCCGTGTAATCCCATCAGCGGCCAAGACTCAGAGACTATAAAATCCAGATCCCGGACGAGAGCAGTGCAGTCTCTGCCCCCGCGCCTGGGTGTTCCTTCCCGGAGTCCCTTGGAGGGGAGCGGGTTGAGCTTTCCTCCCCGCCCCGGCCAGGGCTACGGCAGCCGGAGACCTCCAGGACCAGCCACCACCATGCTGAGACCACTCTCCGCACACCTGAAGGTACTGGCAGAGGGACAAAGCCACGCGGGTTCCGGGGCCGAGACCTCCAAGCCTACTCGAATTGGAGTCGAGCATCTTCCACCCAGATCCTCCAAATTCCAGTAGGCGGGGGTCACACCCACCACCTGGCCCCCTGGCGCCGTGTAATCCCATCAGCGGCCAAGACTCAGAGACTAAAAAATCCAGATCCCGGACGAGAGCAGTGCAGTCCCTGCCCCCGCGCCTGGGTGTTCCTTCCCGGAGTCCCTTGGAGGGGAGCGGGTTGAGCTTTCCTCCCCACCCCGGCCAGGGCTACGGCAGCCGGAGACCTCCAGGACCAGCCACCACCATGCTGAGACCACTCTCCGCACACCTGAAGGTACTGGCAGAGGGACAAAGCCACGCGGGTTCCGGGGCCGAGACCTCCAAGCCTACTCGAATTGGAGTCGAGCATCTTCCACCCAGATCCTCCAAATTCCAGTAGGCGGGGGTCACACCCACCACCTGGCCCCCTGGCGCCGTGTAATCCCATCAGCGGCCAAGACTCAGAGACTATAAAATCCAGATCCCGGACGAGAGCAGTGCAGTCTCTGCCCCCGCGCCTGGGTGTTCCTTCCCGGAGTCCCTTGGAGGGGAGCGGGTTGAGCTTTCCTCCCCGCCCCGGCCAGGGCTACGGCAGCCGGAGACCTCCAGGACCAGCCACCACCATGCTGAGACCACTCTCTGCACACCTGAAGGTACTGGCAGAGGGACAAAGCCACGCGGGTTCCGGGGCCGAGACCTCCAAGCCTACTCGAATTGGAGTCGAGCATCTTCCACCCAGATCCTCCAAATTCCAGTAGGCGGGGGTCACACCCACCACCTGGCCCCCTGGCGCCGTGTAATCCCATCAGCGGCCAAGACTCAGAGACTATAAAATCCAGATCCCGGACGAGAGCAGTGCAGTCTCTGCCCCCGCGCCTGGGTGTTCCTTCCCGGAGTCCCTTGGAGGGGAGCGGGTTGAGCTTTCCTCCCCGCCCCGGCCAGGGCTACGGCAGCCGGAGACCTCCAGGACCAGCCACCACCATGCTGAGACCACTCTCCGCACACCTGAAGGTACTGGCAGAGGGACAAAGCCACGCGGGTTCCGGGGCCGAGACCTCCAAGCCTACTCGAATTGGAGTCGAGCATCTTCCACCCAGATCCTCCAAATTCCAGTAGGCGGGGGTCACACCCACCACCTGGCCCCCTGGCGCCGTGTAATCCCTTCAGCGGCCAAGACTCAGAGACTATAAAAAACAGATCCCGGACGAGAGCAGTGCAGTCTCTGCCCCCGCGCCTGGGTGTTCTTTCCCGGTGTCCCTTGGAGGGGAGCGGGTTGAGCTTTCCTCCCCACCCCGGCCAGGGCTACGGCAGCCGGAGACCTCCAGGACCTGCCACCACCATGCTGAGACCACTCTCCGCACACCTGAAGGTACTGGCAGAGGGACAAAGCCACGCGGGTTCCGGGGCCGAGACCTCCAAGCCTACTCGAATTGGAGTCGAGCATCTTCCACCCAGATCCTCCAAATTCCAGTAGGCGGGGGTCACACCCACCACCTGGCCCCCTGGCGCCGTGTAATCCCATCAGCGGCCAAGACTCAGAGACTATAAAATCCAGATCCCGGACGAGAGCAGTGCAGTCTCTGCCCCCGCGCCTGGGTGTTCCTTCCCGGAGTCCCTTGGAGGGGAGCGGGTTGAGCTTTCCTCCCCGCCCTGGCCAGGGCTATGGCAGCCGGAGACCTCCAGGACCAGCCACCACCATGCTGAGACCACTCTCCGCACACCTGAAGGTACTGGCAGAGGGACAAAGCCACGCGGGTTCCGGGGCCGAGACCTCCAAGCCTACTCGAATTGGAGTCGAGCATCTTCCACCCAGATCCTCCAAATTCCAGTAGGCGGGGGTCACACCCACCACCTGGCCCCCTGGCGCCGTGTAATCCCATCAGCGGCCAAGACTCAGAGACTATAAAATCCAGATCCCGGACGAGAGCAGTGCAGTCTCTGCCCCCGCGCCTCGGTGTTCCTTCCCGGAGTCCCTTGGAGGGGAGCGGGTTGAGCTTTCCTCCCCGCCCCGGCCAGGGCTACGGCAGCCGGAGACCTCCAGGACCAGCCACCACCATGCTGAGACCACTCTCTGCACACCTGAAGGTACTGGCAGAGGGACAAAGCCACGCGGGTTCCGGGGCCGAGACCTCCAAGCCTACTCGAATTGGAGTCGAGCATCTTCCACCCAGATCCTCCAAATTCCAGTAGGCGGGGGTCACACCCACCACCTGGCCCCCTGGCGCCGTGTAATCCCATCAGCGGCCAAGACTCAGAGACTATAAAATCCAGATCCCGGACGAGAGCAGTGCAGTCTCTGCCCCCGCGCCTGGGTGTTCCTTCCCGGAGTCCCTTGGAGGGGAGCGGGTTGAGCTTTCCTCCCCGCCCCGGCCAGGGCTACGGCAGCCGGAGACCTCCAGGACCAGCCACCACCATGCTGAGACCACTCTCCGCACACCTGAAGGTACTGGCAGAGGGACAAAGCCACGCGGGTTCCGGGGCCGAGACCTCCAAGCCTACTCGAATTGGAGTCGAGCATCTTCCACCCAGATCCTCCAAATTCCAGTAGGCGGGGGTCACACCCACCACCTGGCCCCCTGGCGCCGTGTAATCCCATCAGCGGCCAAGACTCAGAGACTATAAAATCCAGATCCCGGACGAGAGCAGTGCAGTCTCTGCCCCCGCGCCTGGGTGTTCCTTCCCGGAGTCCCTTGGATGGGAGCGGGTTGAGCTTTCCTCCCCGCCCCGGCCAGGGCTACGGCAGCCGGAGACCTCCAGGACCAGCCACCACCATGCTGAGACCACTCTCCGCACACCTGAAGGTACTGGCAGAGGGACAAAGCCACGCGGGTTCCGGGGCCGAGACCTCCAAGCCTACTCGAATTGGAGTCGAGCATCTTCCACCCAGATCCTCCAAATTCCAGTAGGCGGGGGTCACACCCACCACCTGGCCCCCTGGCGCCGTGTAATCCCATCAGCGGCCAAGACTCAGAGACTATAAAATCCAGATCCCGGACGAGAGCAGTGCAGTCTCTGCCCCCGCGCCTGGGTGTTCCTTCCCGGAGTCCCTTGGAGGGGAGCGGGTTGAGCTTTCCTCCCCGCCCCGGCCAGGGCTACGGCAGCCGGAGACCTCCAGGACCAGCCACCACCATGCTGAGACCACTCTCCGCACACCTGAAGGTACTGGCAGAGGGACAAAGCCACGCGGGTTCCGGGGCCGAGACCTCCAAGCCTACTCGAATTGGAGTCGAGCATCTTCCACCCAGATCCTCCAAATTCCAGTAGGCGGGGGTCACACCCACCACCTGGCCCCCTGGCGCCGTGTAATCCCATCAGCGGCCAAGACTCAGAGACTAAAAAATCCAGATCCCGGACGAGAGCAGTGCAGTCCCTGCCCCCGCGCCTGGGTGTTCCTTCCCGGAGTCCCTTGGAGGGGAGCGGGTTGAGCTTTCCTCCCCACCCCGGCCAGGGCTACGGCAGCCGGAGACCTCCAGGACCAGCCACCACCATGCTGAGACCACTCTCCGCACACCTGAAGGTACTGGCAGAGGGACAAAGCCACGCGGGTTCCGGGGCCGAGACCTCCAAGCCTACTCGAATTGGAGTCGAGCATCTTCCACCCAGATCCTCCAAATTCCAGTAGGCGGGGGTCACACCCACCACCTGGCCCCCTGGCGCCGTGTAATCCCATCAGCGGCCAAGACTCAGAGACTATAAAATCCAGATCCCGGACGAGAGCAGTGCAGTCTCTGCCCCCGCGCCTGGGTGTTCCTTCCCGGAGTCCCTTGGAGGGGAGCGGGTTGAGCTTTCCTCCCCGCCCCGGCCAGGGCTACGGCAGCCGGAGACCTCCAGGACCAGCCACCACCATGCTGAGACCACTCTCTGCACACCTGAAGGTACTGGCAGAGGGACAAAGCCACGCGGGTTCCGGGGCCGAGACCTCCAAGCCTACTCGAATTGGAGTCGAGCATCTTCCACCCAGATCCTCCAAATTCCAGTAGGCGGGGGTCACACCCACCACCTGGCCCCCTGGCGCCGTGTAATCCCATCAGCGGCCAAGACTCAGAGACTATAAAATCCAGATCCCGGACGAGAGCAGTGCAGTCTCTGCCCCCGCGCCTGGGTGTTCCTTCCCGGAGTCCCTTGGAGGGGAGCGGGTTGAGCTTTCCTCCCCGCCCCGGCCAGGGCTACGGCAGCCGGAGACCTCCAGGACCAGCCACCACCATGCTGAGACCACTCTCCGCACACCTGAAGGTACTGGCAGAGGGACAAAGCCACGCGGGTTCCGGGGCCGAGACCTCCAAGCCTACTCGAATTGGAGTCGAGCATCTTCCACCCAGATCCTCCAAATTCCAGTAGGCGGGGGTCACACCCACCACCTGGCCCCCTGGCGCCGTGTAATCCCTTCAGCGGCCAAGACTCAGAGACTATAAAAAACAGATCCCGGACGAGAGCAGTGCAGTCTCTGCCCCCGCGCCTGGGTGTTCTTTCCCGGTGTCCCTTGGAGGGGAGCGGGTTGAGCTTTCCTCCCCACCCCGGCCAGGGCTACGGCAGCCGGAGACCTCCAGGACCTGCCACCACCATGCTGAGACCACTCTCCGCACACCTGAAGGTACTGGCAGAGGGACAAAGCCACGCGGGTTCCGGGGCCGAGACCTCCAAGCCTACTCGAATTGGAGTCGAGCATCTTCCACCCAGATCCTCCAAATTCCAGTCGGCGGGGGTCACACCCACCACCTGGCCCCCTGGCGCCGTGTAATCCCATCAGCGGCCAAGACTCAGAGACTATAAAATCCAGATCCCGGACGAGAGCAGTGCAGTCTCTGCCCCCGCGCCTGGGTGTTCCTTCCCGGAGTCCCTTGGAAGGGAGCGGGTTGAGCTTTCCTCCCCGCCCCGGCCAGGGCTACGGCAGCCGGAGACCACCTGGACCAGCCACCACCATGCTGAGACCACTCTCCGCACACCTGAAGGTACTGGCAGAGGGACAAAGCCACGCGGGTTCCGGGGCCGAGACCTCCAAGCCTACTCGAATTGGAGTCGAGCATCTTCCACCCAGATCCTCCAAATTCCAGTAGGCGGGGGTCACACCCACCACCTGGCCCCCTGGCGCCGTGTAATCCCATCAGCGGCCAAGACTCAGAGACTATAAAATCCAGATCCCGGACGAGAGCAGTGCAGTCTCTGCCCCCGCGCCTGGGTGTTCCTTCCCGGAGTCCCTTGGAGGGGAGCGGGTTGAGCTTTCCTCCCCGCCCCGGCCAGGGCTACGGCAGCCGGAGACCTCCAGGACCAGCCACCACCATGCTGAGACCACTCTCCGCACACCTGAAGGTACTGGCAGAGGGACAAAGCCACGCGGGTTCCGGGGCCGAGACCTCCAAGCCTACTCGAATTGGAGTCGAGCATCTTCCACCCAGATCCTCCAAATTCCAGTAGGCGGGGGTCACACCCACCACCTGGCCCCCTGGCGCCGTGTAATCCCATCAGCGGCCAAGACTCAGAGACTATAAAATCCAGATCCCGGACGAGAGCAGTGCAGTCTCTGCCCCCGCGCCTGGGTGTTCCTTCCCGGAGTCCCTTGCAGGGGAGCGGGTTGAGCTTTCCTCCCCGCCCCGGCCAGGGCTACGGCAGCCGGAGACCTCCAGGACCAGCCACCACCATGCTGAGACCACTCTCCGCACACCTGAAGGTACTGGCAGAGGGACAAAGCCACGCGGGTTCCGGGGCCGAGACCTCCAAGCCTACTCGAATTGGAGTCGAGCATCTTCTACCCAGATCCTCCAAATTCCAGTAGGCGGGGGTCACACCCACCATCTGGCCCCCTGGCGCCGTGGTATCCCATCAGCGGCCAAGACTCAGAGACTATAAAATCCAGATCCCGGACGAGAGCAGTGCAGTCTCTGCCCCCGCGCCTGGGTGTTCCTTCCCGGAGTCCCTTGGAGGGGAGCGGGTTGAGCTTTCCTCCCCGCCCCGGCCAGGGCTACGGCAGCCGGAGACCACCAGGACCAGCCACCACCATGCTGAGACCACTCTCCGCACACCTGAATGTACTGGCAGAGGGACAAAGCCACGCGGGTTCCGGGGCCGAGACCTCCAAGCCTACTCGAATTGGAGTCGAGCATCTTCCACCCAGATCCTCCAAATTCCAGTAGGCGGGGGTCACACCCACCACCTGGCCCCCTGGCGCCGTGGTATCCCATCAGCGCCCAAGACTCAGAGACTATAAAATCCAGATCCCGGACGAGAGCAGTGCAGTCTCTGCCCCCGCACCTGGGTGTTCCTTCCCGGAGTCCCTTGTAGGGGAGCGGGTTGAGCTTTCCTCCCCGCCCCGGCCAGGGCTACGGCAGCCGGAGACCTCCAGGACCAGCCACCACCATGCTGAGACCACTCTCCGCACACCTGAAGGTACTGGCAGAGGGACAAAGCCACGCGGGTTCCGGGCCCGAGACCTCCAAGCCTACTCGAATTGGAGTCGAGCATCTTCCACCCAGATCCTCCAAATTCCAGTAGGCGGGGGTCACACCCACCACCTGGCCCCCTGGCGCCGTGTAATCCCATCAGCGGCCAAGACTCAGAGACTATAAAATCCAGATCCCGGACGAGAGCAGTGCAGTCTCTGCCCCCGCGCCTGGGTGTTCCTTCCCGGAGTCCCTTGGAGGGGAGCGGGTTGAGCTTTCCTCCCCGCCCCGGCCAGGGCTACGGCAGCCGGAGACCTCCAGGACCAGCCACCACCATGCTGAGACCACTCTCCGCACACCTGAAGGTACTGGCAGAGGGACAAAGCCACGCGGGTTCCGGGGCCGAGACCTCCAAGCCTACTCGAATTGGAGTCGAGCATCTTCCACCCAGATCCTCCAAATTCCAGTAGGCGGGGGTCACACCCACCACCTGGCCCCCTGGCGCCGTGTAATCCCATCAGCGGCCAAGACTCAGAGACTATAAAATCCAGATCCCGGACGAGAGCAGTGCAGGCTCTGCCCCCGCGCCTGGGTGTTCCTTCCAGGAGTCCCTTGCAGGGGAGCGGGTTGAGCTTTCCTCCCCGCCCCGGCCAGGGCTACGGCAGCCGGAGACCTCCAGGACCAGCCACCACCATGCTGAGACCACTCTCCGCACACCTGAAGGTACTGGCAGAGGGACAAAGCCACGCGGGTTCCGGGGCCGAGACCTCCAAGCCTACTCGAATTGGAGTCGAGCATCTTCCACCCAGATCCTCCAAATTCCAGTAGGCGGGGGTCACACCCACCACCTGGCCCCCTGGCGCCGTGTAATCCCATCAGCGGCCAAGACTCAGAGACTATAAAATCCAGATCCCGGACGAGAGCAGTGCAGTCTCTGCCCCCGCGCCTGGGTGTTCCTTCCCAGAGTCCCTTGGAGGGGAGCGGGTTGAGCTTTCCTCCCCGCCCCGGCCAGGGCTACGGCAGCCGGAGACCACCAGGACCAGCCACCACCATGCTGAGACCACTCTCCGCACACCTGAAGGTACTGGCAGAGGGACAAAGCCACGCGGGTTCCGGGGCCGAGACCTCCAAGCCTACTCGAATTGGAGTCGAGCATCTTCCACCCAGATCCTCCAAATTCCAGTAGGCGGGGGTCACACCCACCACCTGGCCCCCTGGCGCCGTGTAATCCCATCAGCGGCCAAGACTCAGAGACTATAAAATCCAGATCCCGGACGAGAGCAGTGCAGTCTCTGCCCCCGCGCCTGGGTGATCCTTCCCGGAGTCCCTTGGAGGGGAGCGGGTTGAGCTTTCCTCCCCGCCCCGGCCAGGGCTACGGCAGCCGGAAACCTCCAGGACCAGCCACCACCATGCTGAGACCACTCTCCGCACACCTGAAGGTACTGGCAGAGGGACAAAGCCACGCGGGTTCCGGGGCCGAGACCTCCAAGCCTACTCGAATTGGAGTCGAGCATCTTCCACCCAGATCCTCCAAATTCCAGTAGGCGGGGGTCACACCCACCACCTGGCCCCCTGGCGCCGTGTAATCCCATCAGCGGCCAAGACTCAGAGACTATAAAATCCAGATCCCGGACGAGAGCAGTGCAGTCTCTGCCCCCGCGCCTGGGTGTTCCTTCCCGGAGTCCCTTGGAGGGGAGCGGGTTGAGCTTTCCTCCCCGCCCCGGCCAGGGCTACGGCAGCCGGAGACCTCCAGGACCAGCCACCACCATGCTGAGACCACTCTCCGCACACCTGAAGGTACTGGCAGAGGGACAAAGCCACGCGGGTTCCGGGGCCGAGACCTCCAAGCCTACTCGAATTGGAGTCGAGCATCTTCCACCCAGATCCTCCAAATTCCAGTAGGCGGGGGTCACACCCACCACCTGGCCCCCTGGCGCCGTGGTATCCCATCAGCGGCCAAGACTCAGAGACTATAAAATCCAGATCCCGGACGAGAGCAGTGCAGTCTCTGCCCCCGCGCCTGGGTGTTCCTTCCCGGAGTCCCTTGGAGGGGAGCGGGTTGAGCTTTCCTCCCCGCCCCGGCCAGGGCTACGGCAGCCGGAGACCACCAGGACCAGCCACCACCATGCTGAGACCACTCTCCGCACACCTGAAGGTACTGGCAGAGGGACAAAGCCACGCGGGTTCCGGGGCCGAGACCTCCAAGCCTACTCGAATTGGAGTCGAGCATCTTCCACCCAGATCCTCCAAATTCCAGTAGGCGGGGGTCACACCCACCACCTGGCCCCCTGGCGCCGTGTAATCCCATCAGCGGCCAAGACTCAGAGACTATAAAATCCAGATCCCGGACGAGAGCAGTGCAGTCTCTGCCCCCGCGCCTGGGTGTTCCTTCCCGGAGTCCCTTGGAGGGGAGCGGGTTGAGCTTTCCTCCCCGCCCCGGCCAGGGCTACGGCAGCCGGAGACCACCACGACCAGCCACCACCATGCTGAGACCACTCTCCGCACACCTGAAGGTACTGGCAGAGGGACAAAGCCACGCGGGTTCCGGGGCCGAGACCTCCAAGCCTACTCGAATTGGAGTCGAGCATCTTCCACCCAGATCCTCCAAATTCCAGTAGGCGGGGGTCACACCCACCACCTGGCCCCCTGGCGCCATGTAATCCCATCAGCGGCCAAGACTCAGAGACTATAAAATCCAGATCCCGGACGAGAGCAGTGCAGTCTCTGCCCCCGCGCCTGGGTGATCCTTCCCGGAGTCTCTTGGAGGGGAGCGGGTTGAGCTTTCCTCCCCGCCCTGGCCAGGGCTACGGCAGCCGGAAACCTCCAGGACCAGCCACCACCATGCTGAGACCACTCTCCGCACACCTGAAGGTACTGGCAGAGGGACAAAGCCACGCGGGTTCCGGGGCCGAGACCTCCAAGCCTACTCGAATTGGAGTCGAGCATCTTCCACCCAGATCCTCCAAATTCCAGTAGGCGGGGGTCACACCCACCACCTGGCCCCCTGGCGCCGTGTAATCCCATCAGCGGCCAAGACTCAGAGACTATAAAATCCAGATCCCGGACGAGAGCAGTGCAGTCTCTGCCCCCGCGCCTGGGTGTTCCTTCCCGGAGTCCCTTGCAGGGGAGCGGGTTGAGCTTTCCTCCCCGCCCCGGCCAGGGCTACGGCAGCCGGAGACCTCCAGGACCAGCCACCACCATGCTGAGACCACTCTCCGCACAACTGAAGGTACTGGCAGAGGGACAAAGCCACGCGGGTTCCGGGGCCGAGACCTCCAAGCCTACTCGAATTGGAGTCGAGCATCTTCCACCCAGATCCTCCAAATTCCAGTAGGCGGGGGTCACACCCACCACCTGGCCCCCTGGCGCCGTGGTATCCCATCAGCGGCCAAGACTCAGAGACTATAAAATCCAGATCCCGGACGAGAGCAGTGCAGTCTCTGCCCCCGCGCCTGGGTGTTCCTTCCCGGAGTCCCTTGGAGGGGAGCGGGTTGAGCTTTCCTCCCCGCCCCGGCCAGGGCTACGGCAGCCGGAGACCACCAGGACCAGCCACCACCATGCTGAGACCACTCTCCGCACACCTGAAGGTACTGGCAGAGGGACAAAGCCACGCGGGTTCCGGGGCCGAAACCTCCAAGCCTACTCGAATTGGAGTCGAGCATCTTCCACCCAGATCCTCCAAATTCCAGTAGGCGGGGGTCACACCCACCACCTGGCCCCCTGGCGCCGTGTAATCCCATCAGCGGCCAAGACTCAGAGACTATAAAATCCAGATCCCGGACGAGAGCAGTGCAGTCTCTGCCCCCGCGCCTGGGTGTTCCTTCCCGGAGTCCCTTGGAGGGGAGCGGGTTGAGCTTTCCTCCCCGCCCCGGCCAGGGCTACGGCAGCCGGAGACCTCCAGGACCAGCCACCACCATGCTGAGACCACTCTCCGCACACCTGAAGGTACTGGCAGAGGGACAAAGCCACGCGGGTTCCGGGGCCGAGACCTCCAAGCCTACTCGAATTGGAGTCGAGCATCTTCCACCCAGATCCTCCAAATTCCAGTAGGCGGGGGTCACACCCACCACCTGGCCCCCTGGCGCCGTGGTATCCCATCAGCGCCCAAGACTCAGAGACTATAAAATCCAGATCCCGGACGAGAGCAGTGCAGTCTCTGCCCCCGCGCCTGGGTGTTCCTTCCCGGAGTCCCTTGGAGGGGAGCGGGTTGAGCTTTCCTCCCCGCCCCGGCCAGGGCTACGGCAGCCGGAGACCACCAGGACCAGCCACCACCATGCTGAGACCACTCTCCGCACACCTGAAGGTACTGGCAGAGGGACAAAGCCACGCGGGTTCCGGGGCCGAGACCTCCAAGCCTACTCGAATTGGAGTCGAGCATCTTCCACCCAGATCCTCCAAATTCCAGTAGGCGGGGGTCACACCCACCACCTGGCCCCCTGGCGCCGTGGAATCCCATCAGCGGCCAAGACTCAGAGACTATAAAATCCAGATCCCGTACGAGAGCAGTACAGTCTCTGTCCCCGCGCCTGGGTGTTCCTTCCCGGAGTCCCTTGGAGGGGAGCGGGTTGAGCTTTCCTCCCTGCCCCGGCCAGGGCTACGGCAGCCGGAGACCTCCAGGACCAGCCACCACCATGCTGAGACCACTCTCCGCACACCTGAAGGTACTGGCAGAGGGACAAAGCCACGCGGGTTCCGGGGCCGAGACCTCCAAGCCTACTCGAATTGGAGTCGAGCATCTTCCACCCAGATCCTCCAAATTCCAGTAGGCGGGGGTCACACCCACCACCTGGCCCCCTGGCGCCGTGTAATCCCATCAGCGGCCAAGACTCAGAGACTATAAAATCCAGATCCCGGACGAGAGCAGTGCAGTCTCTGCCCCCGCGCCTGGGTGTTCCTTCCCGGAGTCCCTTGGAGGGGAGCGGGTTGAGCTTTCCTCCCCGCCCCGGCCAGGGCTACGGCAGCCGGAGACCTCCAGGACCAGCCACCACCATGCTGAGACCACTCTCCGCACACCTGAAGGTACTGGCAGAGGGACAAAGCCACGCGGGTTCCGGGGCCGAGACCTCCAAGCCTACTCGAATTGGAGTCGAGCATCTTCCACCCAGATCCTCCAAATTCCAGTAGGCGGGGGTCACACCCACCACCTGGCCCCCTGGCGCCGTGTAATCCCATCAGCGGCCAAGACTCAGAGACTATAAAATCCAGATCCCGGACGAGAGCAGTGCAGTCTCTGCCCCCGCGCCTGGGTGTTCCTTCCCGGAGTCCCTTGGAGGGGAGCGGGTTGAGCTTTCCTCCCCGCCCCGGCCAGGGCTACGGCAGCCGGAGACCTCCAGGACCAGCCACCACCATGCTGAGACCACTCTCCGCACACCTGAAGGTACTGGCAGAGGGACAAAGCCACGCGGGTTCCGGGGCCGAGACCTCCAAGCCTACTCGAATTGGAGTCGAGCATCTTCCACCCAGATCCTCCAAATTCCAGTAGGCGGGGGTCACACCCACCACCTGGCCCCCTGGCGCCGTGTAATCCCATCAGCGGCCAAGACTCAGAGACTATAAAATCCAGATCCCGGACGAGAGCAGTGCAGTCTCTGCCCCCGCGCCTGGGTGTTCCTTCCCGGAGTCCCTTGGAGGGGAGCGGGTTGAGCTTTCCTCCCCGCCCCGGCCAGGGCTACGGCAGCCGGAGACCTCCAGGACCAGCCACCACCATGCTGAGACCACTCTCCGCACACCTGAAGGTACTGGCAGAGGGACAAAGCCACGCGGGTTCCGGGGCCGAGTCCTCCAAGCCTACTCGAATTGGAGTCGAGCATCTTCCACCCAGATCCTCCAAATTCCAGTAGGCGGGGGTCACACCCACCACCTGGCCCCCTGGCGCCGTGTAATCCCATCAGCGGCCAAGACTCAGAGACTATAAAATCCAGATCCCGGACGAGAGCAGTGCAGTCTCTGCCCCCGCGCCTGGGTGTTCCTTCCCGGAGTCCCTTGGAGGGGAGCGGGTTGAGCTTTCCTCCCCGCCCCGGCCAGGGCTACGGCAGCCGGAGACCTCCAGGACCAGCCACCACCATGCTGAGACCACTCTCCGCACACCTGAAGGTACTGGCAGAGGGACAAAGCCACGCGGGTTCCGGGCCCGAGACTTCCAAGCCTACTCGAATTGGAGTCGAGCATCTTCCACCCAGATCCTCCAAATTCCAGTAGGCGGGGGTCACACCCACCACCTGGCCCCCTGGCGCCGTGTAATCCCATCAGCGGCCAAGACTCAGAGACTATAAAATCCAGATTCCGGAACCGCGCGGCCGCATTCGCAGCCGCGCGACATCTTATCAGAACTTTTCTTTATGACATCTTATTATCTGATTCCTACTTTGGACAAACTTGCAGGCTATCGAATGTAGCCTGCCCACAGGGCAGAGTCTGTCAAACTCCCCGTGGCCTACCAAATATGCCAAATACCAGTAACAATGATGGGTCTCATTCTCCTAAAGAGCCGTGAATATAATCTCAGGGCTAGGATGAAAGAGACGTTACTGGGGCCTGCTCGAGGCAATCGACGGTTAACAGCATGATGAAATGAAATGAAATGAAAATGACCTTCAAGCCCTGCTGAGCAGAGACCCATGTGAAAGCTCTGAGCACAGCTGGGTGTGGCCACTAAATAAATAAAAACACAAAACAATGCCAGTCTGATAAGTATGCAGATATGTCAGGTCACTCAGGAAAGGAAATAATTAGAATGTAAGCTCATTGCATAGTCCATTTCACATAGTTAGATAAAAACCCTCAGAAAGAAGACAGCAGGGTACAGAAGTCTAATGCATGACTGTTCCTGTTCAAGGTAATGTTTTAACACATTCATAGGTCCGAGTCTCCTTCACTTGCAGGAGAACATCAGCATGATAAAATAGCTTTAGGGTCACTAATGCCACCCAACCTCAAATAGACAACACTGTATTCATCACTTCAATTAGTTACAAAGATCTTTGGACATTTGTTCTATTTTACCAAAAGAAGATTAAACTAACTCCCTTCTTTACCTTTTTTCCTCTATTCATCTCTTTGCATTGCCAACATTGATTCCTATGTTTCTTATTTCATAATCACTCACCCTAAGCAGCACGTTAATCAGTGGATTAATTCACCATCTGAAAAATATTAAAATATTGATTGTAAATATCTGGACTAGGTGGGATGGCTCTCCGGTACCCTCTGATTCTCTCTGACTTCCTCCTGCAGCATCTATAGGACATGAGGCTTCACTGAGGTGGAAACACAGATTCCTGCCTATCAGCTGGCAGAGACGAGTTGAGATAGCACAATAGAAAGAGACTCAGGACTGCAAAGCCACCAGTCTTGCCTGCTCTGAGCTCAACATGCTGGGACGCCGAGAAGAAGAGATACTTAATGCTCCTGGGTCTGCTCATTAAGCCTCCTTTCCTTGCTTGCTCCAACCCCTGCAAGCATGATATTCCTCTGGGATGCTGGTCTGGACAGGATGGAAATTTCCTGCCGGTACTAGGTTTCCCAAAAGGTCTTGTTAAGTGTCAGGTGAATTCTGTGGTAATTTAGCACAATGAAGCCAATTATCTGACATCTTCAACCTCCATGCAGTGGGTCCATTGAAGAGAATGAGTCAGACAACACACAAGGACTGTCCAAGCTTAAAGTGCCCTGAGCAGCCCTCGTGAGATCAGAGACTGGCCACTTATTCAGCCCCATATCCCTCCCCCCCACCCCAGCTCCCAGCCAGAGAGTATTTACTTGAGTTGACAAAGTCATTTAGGGCGGTGAGTGAGCACGTCAGAATCCAATGGGTACATGAAGTGCAGAGTCTTGAGTAGTTCCTGTAGTCAGTCAGCAGGCAGCCTTCAAATGTAGAGTAGCCAAGACAGTATCCTACTCTTTTCTTTATACTTCCAAGGAGCAGTTAAGATTCTCCTTATGGAGGAGACAGTCATAGAGCAAGAGGAAAGGATCCCAGCCAGAGGAGTACCCCCTGAGAGAACAATTGAAAACCAAAACATTAAATCATCAGGAACCTGATTGAGTTCCCAGAAATAATGAGGAAATTTTATATCTGGACAGAAGAACAGCCACAAAACCACAAATATTTCTTGAAAAGAAATTGAAAAACTTGGGATCTGGACCCTAGAATGAAGGTCTCATAGAATGGGGGTGGTTCATGATTACTGTAGTTGGAAGGGTGGTAGATGGCCACAGAGCAGTCATAGGCCATCCCAACCAAGAGGGCTGGGACCCAATTCTAGACATCTCCATAATGCACACACCCCTTTACACCCAGGATAACTGATGCTTTGATGAAAAGTCTTGGGGACCACAATCTTGACTTTGTGACACTTTTGACAAATAATGAATGGGGTCCTTAAAAGGAAATTCTTCAGGGCTATGAATTCCTGATCGATTATTCATGATGAAATCTGAAACTATTTGTCCCAGAAGATGGTAGGAAGGAGTAGATATTTGTCCGCCCCAGACTGAGGAGTACCAAGGAAAACCAAGTCCCACCTAGCTCTTGTTGCACAAGCTGAAGGATTGTTTATCTCCTTCCATCTGCTCTTGGGAATTCACAGCAATTTAATTTAAAAGAAGAATATTTTATTTTATATTTTGCTTTTTTTAAAAATCACATCCTGCGATGCTCAGGGGTTACTTCTGGCTCTGCAATCAGGAATTACTCCTGGCAGTACTGGAGGGACCATATTGGAATACAGGGATCAAACCCAGGTTGGCCACGTGCAAGGCAAACACTTTACCTGCTGTACTATCACTCAGCCCAAAAGAAGAATAATTCAACACATAAGCGATAGTACAATTTGTAGAGCACTTGCCTTGCATGCAGCAGACCCTGAGTTAATCCATGGCACCATGTATGGTCCCCTTCACCTGCCAGAATTAATCCCTGAGCAGAGAATCAAGAATAAGCCTTGAGCAACCTGGGCGCAGCAACCAAAAAAATATATCTCAACAAACAGAGATAATTTTGTGGGGAGAAAAGTCAGAGGGGAACATCAGGTCTTGCCTTGTACACAGTGACCCTGGTTCTATCCCCAGCACCCCACAAGGTCTTTTGAGCATCATCAGGAGTGAGTGCAGAGCCAGGAGTAACCAACCCCTCAGCGTCACCAGATATGAGACCTCAAACAAAACAAATAACAAATAAAATTAAAAAGGAAAACAGCCACCTGATTGTTAAATGTCTCATTTTTTGAGAGAACATAATTTATTTTTAATTTGGTCGCTTTGCCATATAAAATACTCTGCAATGGAGGATCCACAGAGTCTCTGTCAGACAGGAAGTTCATGCCTAACAACCCACGGATGTGTCCTTCGCAAGGAGGGAGACAGTTTGACAGTCTAGCTCATTCCCACCTGGGAATCCCGTTTTACAAGACAGCATTACTTGTTTGCATTGTGTGCTTCTCTGGCATAGTGATACCACCGAGCATTGCTCAATCCAAATCTTCCTCATCTACTAGGAAACACATCAAACATGCCCTTCCTCAAAATAAGATGATGCTTCACAAGACCCTTCAATGATCACGACATCCCTACACTCACATTAGCTGCAAAGATCGTTTGTTCTTCTGCTCCACTTTTGCTGTAAGAACATTTAAGCTCCGTTCCTTCCTATAGCTTTCTTTCCAGTTATTTAGTTATTTACATTGCCCTCCTTTGTGGCATACTTAGCAATCATTTCTAGTTGGATTTCAGAAACAGGCCTGAATTAATCCTGGGGTCATCAGGTAAAAGTGATCTCTGCCCCGGTTCTGGCTAGATGGGTTTTCAGTGCTGGTGGGGAAACACTATAGTTTCACACTCCGCCTTTCTGTTGCATCAATGTGACATCTGGGATCATCTGGAGAGTAATGGTGAGGTGAAGACTTCAAGTAGCTGCAAAAGAATGAACTCTGATCCCTGTCTAATGCCAGGAAAAAGTCAGATCAAAGTGGATTAAAGAAATCAATATCAGATATGAATCCATAACGTACATGGAGGAAAATGTAAGCACAACCCTCCATGACATTAAAGCTGAAAGCATCTTTCAGGATGAAACACCACTGACCAAGCAAGTGAAAACAAACATAAACAAATGGGACTACATCAAACTAAGAGGCTTCTGCACTTCAAAAGAAACAGGGACAGAGATTGCCCACAGAATGGGAAAGAATATTTACCCAATACCCATCTATAAGGGATAAATATCCAGGATATACAAGACACTAGTAGAATTGTACAAGAAAAAAACCTCCAAGCCCATCAAAATATGGGGAGAAGAAATGAACAGAAGCTTTCTCAAGAAATAAATACAAATGGCTAAAAGGCACATTAAAAAAAACTCCACATCACTAATCATCAGGGATTTGCAAATCAAAACAATAATGATATATCATCTCACACCACAGAGACTGGCACACATTCAAAGGAATAAAAGCAACCAGTGCTGGTGTGAATGTGGGGGAAAAGGGACACTCTTTCACTGTTGGTAGGAATGCTGACTGGTCTAGCCTTTCTGGAAAACAATATGGGCATTCCTTCAAAAATTAAATATTGAGTTTTCATATGACCCCACAATAATACTTCTGGGAATATATCTCAAGGATGTAAAAAAGCACAGTAGAAATAATATCTGTACCTATATGTTCATTGCAGCACTGTTCACAATAGCCAAAATCTGGAAACATCCCGAGTGCCCGAGAACAGATGACTGGTTAAAGAAAAACTTGGTACATCTATACAATGGAATAGTATGCAGCTGTTAGGAGAGATGAAGTCATGAAATTTGCTTATAAGTGGATAGACTTGGAGAATATCATGCTAAGTGAAATGAGTCAGAAAGAGAGGGACAGACATAGAAGGACTGCACTCATTTGTGGAGTGTAAAATTACAAAAACATGAGACTGACAGTCAAGGAGAGTAGACACAAGAGTTGGGAGGACTGCTCCATAGTTGGAAGCCTGCCTTACGAGTAGGGGGAGAAGGCACCTGGAATAGAGAAGGGATCACTAAGAAAATGATGGTTGGAGGGATCGGTTGGGATGCAAGATGTGTGCTGAAAGTAGATACATAACCAAACATGAAAACCTCTCAGTATATGTATTGGAAACTCTTAACGCCCAAAAGTTTAAAGAGCATATGGGGGAAATTGTTTGCCATGTAGGCAGGGGGAGGAGGGGAGAGGAGGGGTATACTGGGGAGGTTGGTGGTGGAAAATGTGCACTGGTGGAGAGATTTGTGTTTGATCATTGTATGAAAGTAACTTGTAACTGTATCTCACAGTGGTTCAATAAAATAAAATAAATAAATATAAGAAAAGTAGAAAAGAAAAAAAAAGACTGTAGCAATGCAAGCTGAAAGTCTTTTGTCAGAACATTGTGGGAACTGCAGACGATTGTGGCAAGAGGAGTAGGCCATCACAGTCAGGAGCAAGTTGTCCAAAACTCCAAAGAATTAAAAAAAAATCTGGGTGAGGCACCCCTCATAGGAGATGGTTCTGCTCTGTGTGCTTATACTTATGCCTGCTCAGTGCTCAGGGTACCATATGTGATTCAAGTAATTGAACCAGGTTGGGCACATGTCATAATTATAAAAAGGGACCCCCTGAACGACAACCAGGTGTTACTGGAAATGAATGGGAATAAATGTTTATCCCTTGTCCAGTGCTTCTGTGGACACATTGTGATTCTAAAACCCAATATTTGTCAGACTCCCTAGTAATTTAACCTTAAATCAGGAGGTTTTCCATTTTCACATATCTACAAAGAGGCATCAATTTTGTGTATGGTGTGGCCAGTTCACTCTCCTTCTATGAAAAAGAAAATGCAGAAAGTAGTGATCAACATAAGCCTTACACACGTATAGGCAACAGTTGGAAGTTTTCAGGGGAAGAAAATTCAATAAAATATCTTTTTATAGGGAAGCCGATACTTCATCCCCCCAAAAATATTATAAATAGGGAAGCCTATACTTCATCCCAGTGAACAAGTTTCCTTTTGTGTGGTCACCTATCTTCCATGTTCATTGATTAATTTTATTTATGTATGTATTTATTTTGTATTGGGACTTTGGAACCACATGTTCATTTATTAATTTTATTTATTATTGTATTTTTATTTTATATTGGAACTTTGGGACCACACTTGCCTGTTCTCAGTGGCAATTCCTGGCTCTGTGCTCAGGAGTAATCCCTGGTGGTGGTTCAGGGGAACATAAACAGTGTTGGGGATAGAAACCAGGATTAGTGGGATGCAAGACAATAGCCTTAACTCTTTACTATATCTTTGCCCCTTCATACTTTAATGAGTAGATTAACAAATGAATTTCCTAGTTACACAGAATATAATTCCAAGCTCTGCTTTATTATATGTAAGATTTATCTGATGCTAAATTTTATTATACTTAATTAAATAAGTATAATCAAGTTTCTATATACATGGGACATTGGAAATATGTATATCTTTCCAGTGACACTCCAAGGCACTCTGAAGACAGCCCTGATTAACACAGAAGAATCTGACTCTCTGACCTGAACATATGATGTCTACACACCAGAAAGTACAGTAAGTCAGGGTAAATGTTGCCCATCAACGGGAAAATGAAGTAGGTTTCATACAGGTTTTTTTTTGTGAAGCCTCACACCTCAAATTATCATAGTAAAATCAATATAGACTATGAATAAATTGTTTTTTCTTAGAAATGAAGTTTTTTTAACTTAGAAATTTATTGAGGCAAAATGAGTTTACAAATGTGTGAATGCTGTATGTTTTGACCAGTGTTACCACATCAGGATCACCAGAAAGTGGTGATAATCCTCCACCACCTACAATGTCTAAGATCCTTCCCTGAGGATAAAGTATTCCAAAATCAATTTGACACAAGTGGTGGTGGGGGGGGGAAGGGCAGCTAGGAGAGAGAAGGGACCACTATGCCAAAGAGAGTTGGATAGGATCACCTGGAGAAGAACTGAATGGTCAAAGTAGGTAAAGGGACAAACATAATAACCTTTTAGTGCCTTTATTGCAAACTATAATGCCTAAAAGAAAACAGAAAGAGCCAGAGAGAAAGAAGAAAAGCACCTGCCATAGAGGTAGGCTCGGGGGAGGGAGGCAGGAGGAAACTGGGTACAGTGATGAAGGGACGGGTGATCAAACATTTTATGACTGAAACCCAATCAAAAACAACTTTGTAACTGTGTATCTCATGGTGATTCCATTAAAAACACATATATTTATATATACATACATGTATATAAAATAATACACATACTAATATAATTGATGGCTGGAGCAATAGCACAGCAGGTAGGGCATTTGCCTTGCATGCAGTCCACCCGGCCAACCCCAGTTTGATTCCTCCGCCCCTCTTGAGGAGCCCGGCAAGCTACTGAATGTATCTCGCCCACATGGCAAAGCCTGGCAAGCTCCCCATGATGTATTCGGTATGCCAAACACAGTAATAATGAGTCCCACAATGGAGATGTTACTGGGCCTGCTCAAGCAAATCGATGATCAACGGGAGGACAGTGCTACAGTGCTATAGTGCTTTTAAATATGGGCACCTAAGGTCAAAGAATAAAGTTAACTTAAATTGTAATTTAATGAAAAAGTAAAAAAACTCATGTTATTAAATTAAAAAAAACTGTTCCATAGTATTCTATATAAGTCACAATGAACATGAGAATTCCAAATATTTTAGGTTCATATGGGAATACATTAGAGGGAATAGGTATAGACCTGTTAAAAAGATTTTCATACTAAGAAAGCAGAGAACAGACAATCAAATAAAATTATGAGAAGTGCCAGCAAGAAATAAATAAAGCAAGTCTCATTGCACAGGGATCAAAAATATCATACTTGTCTGGCTGTCAAGAAGTGAGTGTTAATAAGAACCTAAGTACAAGTGCTCAACCAAAGTAGCCAATAGGAAAATACAAATTAAAAAAATGAATAGCTAAACAAAAAATACTTTGAAAATGATACTACAGTTTATAAAGACTGTGAAACAGCTGAAATCCTCAATATTGCTCTTTGAAACTATTTTGGAAAACTCATTGACAATATCCACTAAAATGAAAAAGTGGGTGGGCATGGTGTTTTTAGTATGCTGTGTGTAGTTTTTTGTTTGGTTTTGGGCCATACCAGGTATGGCTCAGAGGTTACTTCTGGATCTGCACTCAGGAATTACTCCTGGCAGTGCTCAGGGAACCATATGGGATGCCAGAGACTAAACCAGGCTCGACCATATGCAAGTTAAATGCCCTACCTATTGGACTATGGGTGTATGTAGTTTTAAACTGCATGTTGGCAAGTGTGTTAGAGTATTTATAAATAAACATAAAAGATATTTTAAAAAAAGAGTGTTAACGGGACAGAGAAATTGCTCCATAGCTGGAAGCCTGCCTCATGAACAAAGGGGAGAAGGCAGCTGGAATAGAGAAAAAGAAAAAGATGGCTGGAGGAATCGGTCGGAATGGGAGATGTGTGCAGAAAGTAGATAAAGGACCAAACATGATAACCTCTCAGTGTCTGTATTGCAAACTGTAATGCCCAAAAGTAGAGACAGATTATGGGAAATCATGTCTGCCATGGAGGCAGGGGAAGTGTGGGAAAGGGGGGGTATACCGGGGATATTGGTGTTGGGGAACCTGCACTGGTGGAGGAATGGGTCATTGTGTGATTGTAACCCAAACATGAAAGCTTGTAACTATCTCATGGTGATTCAATAAAATTTTTTTTTAAAGTGAGTTACGGAAATTACGGAACCAAATTCATTCTTAGGAATCATGTCCTATCGTTGTTTTCTTCCCAGTGAGATTCTTCAGAGCCCTCTTGATGTCTTTGTTCCGGAGACTGTAGATGAAAGGGTTCAGCATGGGGGTGACCACCGTGTACATCACCGAGGCGATTGCACTCGACTGGGAGTTCCGGGTCACTGCAGAGCTCAGGTACACACTTAGGGCCGTAAAGTAGAACAAGCAGACCACGGAAAGGTGGGATGCACAGGTGGAAAAGGCTTTATACTTCCCCTGAGCCGAGGAGATTCGGCGGATGGAGGAAACGATCTTAGTGTAGGAATAAATGATCCCAGTGAAGGCACCTCCGGCCAGCAGCAATGCTGCCACATACATGACTATGTCATTGACAAACGTTTCTGAGCAGGCCAGGTGGATCACCTGGTTGAATTCACAGAAAAAGTGCGGGATCTCCACATCTGTGCAGAAGGACAGCCACAGCACCGTCAAACTTTCGACCACAGAGTCCAGAATGCTAAGAATCCAGCACAGCAGAAGCAGCAGCCCACAGACCCGGGGATTCATGATGACCGTGTAGTGTAGGGGATGGCAGATGGCCACAAAGCGGTCATAAGCCATCACAGCTAGAAGACAATTGTCCATAACAACAAACAGGAGGAAAAAGTACATCTGGGTGATGCAGTCTGCATAGCTGATGGCTTTCCTGTGTGTCTGAATGTTCACCAGCATCTTTGGGATGGTGGTGGAGGTGAAGCAGATGTCAACAAAGGACAGGTTGGACAGGAAGAAGTACATGGGCGTGTGGAGGTGGGGGTCTGAGCTGACGGCCAGGATGATGAGCAGGTTCCCCAGCACGGTGATCAGGTACATGGACAGGAAAAGCACAAAGATGAGGGGCTGCAGCTCTGGATCCTCAGAAAATCCTAAGAGAAAAAATTCTGTAATTCCTGTAAGGTTCTCGGCATCCATGAGGTGGAAAGCCCTAGAAGGATTGAGCAGAAACTCATGATGATTTCTCAAATTACTTCTATATTTTTATATGGACTGAGGCAATATGGAATTACAAAACAAATATGTTTCAGATGTATGATTTTAAACCCTTTTTAAATAGTTATGGACACTGCATGACTACTAGAGATATAATTTACTTTACAATTTACTTTATTTTATTTATATATATTTTTTTGTTTTTTGGGTCACACCTGGCAATGCTCAGGGGTTACTCCTGGCTCTGCACTCAGTAATTACTCCTGGTGGTGCTCAGGGGCCATATAGGATGTTGGGGATTGAATCTGGGTCGGTCGTGTGGCAAATACACTACCCATTGTACTATCAGTCAGGCCCAGAGATATTATTTATATAGGGTGTGAACTACTAACATTTGAAGCCAAAACTATCCCCATTGCATGGGTATAGGTACCTATTCCCTTTAGCACCCCTGTATATGATTTTGTCCTCATTTCAGCTTGTTCCCAAGACAATATTGATCAAAGCATGTTTACAGCAATTTCTCAGGCATTTGAGCAACACTAAGCAAGTTAAGACAATATTTCAGATACTACTCAGGGCATACCTATGGGATGCAGGAAATCCTCTGGTGAAAGGTGTTACAATTGTTATGTACCAAATGTGCTTTAATTATTATGTTAAAGTTCTTTGTTGTCATCTTTTATAATATCACATAATTAAGGACAGCAACAACCTCATGGTCAATTAGTTCAAGAAAACATCATTCATGCACTCTTGGGCCCTGAATAATCAGAGCATCTCTGTACTGACTCTGTCTATACCCTGGGATTTATGGCAAGCATTTGTGTGCTGGGGAGGTTTGTGGAAAACGGTGCCCTGCCTCTGAGCTCTATAAAGAGACAACTGGCTCCCATAAAATGTATAGCTGGCTGTAACTGTATTTTGTCTTCTTTGTTTTCTGTGACACACCTGGTGATGCTCAGGGGTTACTCCTGGTTCTGCATTCAAGACTTACTCCTGGCGGGTTTGGGGGACCCTATCGGATATTGGGGCTCCAATCTAGGTTGGCCACACACAAGGCAAGCACCCTTCACACTGTGAGGTGGGTATCACTGCAGACATTTTTTTGAATGTATGTCTACAAACCATGTCCTCTTTGAAATATAAGTAAAAACTGTAGTTAATTTTTTATGACTCATCTTGAAACTTTGGAGTGTAGTTTTAAAGCATAAATGCAGCATTGGCCTTTGAATCCTTTGTTAAGTGGGTTAGATTCCCATGGCCCTTGACAATTCCTGGGCCCATGAGGATGAACTAAGCTTATTTCTGACTCTCCTTCTATCTCCCAGCTCACTCATTGAATGATGATAAATTTAGACATGATGCAATAAAAAAAGGGAAAGTTTTAAAGAGAAACTAGACATTGAGGGTGATTCGACCAATTAGGTGAGACCAGTCATTAGGTGACATTGAATTAGAGATCAGAAAGTGTGGTACAAGCAGGCTGTTATTTGCAAAAAAAAAAATCTGCTTGGAGGCAGAACCCCTACGGTTAATGCTGGGAGGGAGAAGCTTGTTTCAGGGAGATTGGACTAGAGCTGAGCAGGAGGGAGCATGATGCAGGAAGGCATAATGGAATGTTCCAGAAAGGAGATGGTCTCTGTATCTCTGCGGCATTTTCAAGGAGAGACACTTCCCCACCTCTGGCTCCTCTTCAACAATATTAATTTTGTTGTGAAAGAGCATCTCATGACTCCTGAGTGCTGCCTGTTGAGTGATTTCCTGTCTTTGCAATGCAAGAGTCAGCTTGGCAGTTACAAGAACCCAGTTCTCTGCCATGGGGAAGCTTCCCAGTCATGTATTTGTGTCTCTGCATGTGCTCACCCACAAATATATCACAGACATAATACATGTCAACTCATTCTGAAATTACACACCAGATCAAGTCATGAGTCTTAAAAACAACTACAGTGAACAAGATGTAGTGAACCATTGAAAACTACCTCTGACAAGATATTAATCTGAATGGTGTCCACATGGCCAAGTACAGGTGAGCTCTCATCAAAGAGGAATGGTTTCCAACTGATTGCTAATGCTATACAACTTTTAGAAATATTGTTAATCTCAAAAGGCCCAAAGAAAATTAAGAATAAACAGAGATGTGGAAACAAAGAGAAAACACATGTGAAGGATGATTGCTTTGGAACAAGGATGCGTGTGAACATTTCTATACATCAAGAATTTCTATATGGAAAAAATGTATATATATAGTAGAAGAATAACATGCATGGCTAGGGAAAACAGGAGTTAGGAAGACTGGTCAATGGTTGGAACTAACCATAAGTGTGTGGAGGACTGAGCGTAGGTAAGATAGAGAAGAGACCACTATGACAATAATAGCTGGGAAGGATCACGCTGGACAAGAGCTGAGGGTTAAAAGTAAGTAAAGGATATTCTGGATAACCTTTCAGTATCAATATTGCAAACCACAGTGCCCAAAAGGGGAGGGAGAGAGAGAGAGAGAGAGAGAGAGAGAGAGAGAGAGAGAGAGAGAGAGAGAGAGAGAGAGAGAGAAGAAAAGCACCTGCCATAGAGGCAGGCAGGGCTGAAATGTGGAAGGTGATGGGAGGGAATCTGGGGACACTGGTGCTGGGAAATGTACACTGGTGGAGGGATGGGTGTTGGAACATTGTATGACTGAAATCCAATCATGAAAAGTTTTATAAATAAATCAATAAAATGAGGTGGAAAAAAAGAATTTCTAATGAAGGCTATGGAAGTGACAGATCATAGAAAAATCATAATTGACTTTGAAAATTAATAAAGTAGTACATATCTATGTTTCTTTTCTTTTCTTTTTTTTTTTTTGGCTTCTTGGGTCACACCAGCAATGTAAAGGGGTTACTCCTGGCTCTGCACTCAAGATTTATGCCTGGAGGTTCTGTGAGGACCATATGGGATGCTAGGAATTGAACCCAGGTCGGCCACATGCAAGGCAAATGCCCTACCCACTGTACTATCACTCCAGCCCCTGTATACATCCTTTTTAACAGTCCTACAAATATAAGAATATAATGAAAACTGAACAAAAGTGAACAATCCAAAAGCTGTCATTGTTTTGTTTGAGGTGAATGGCACATAAAACAAACATCATTCCTTGATGCTTTCATTATGCTAAAGTCAAAGACCCAATGGGCTATTGATAGGCAAGACAAGATACACAAGGTACTTTCCCTGCAGGTGGTCAACAGGGTTTGGATGCCCGGCTGCCACATGACCTTCAAGCCCTGCTGACCAGAGATCCAAGAGGAAGCTCTGAGCACAGCTGGGTGTGGCCCCTAAACAAATAAAAACACAAAACAATAGACTAGTCTGATAAGCATGCAGATATGTCTGGTCACTCAGGAAAGGAAATAATTAGAATGTAAGCTCATTGCATAGTCCCTTTCACACAGTCAGATAAAAACCCTCAGAGAGAAGATGGCGGGGTACAGGTGTCTAGTGCATGACTGTTCCTGTTCAAGGTAATATTTTCACATATTCTTTAAGTCTAGGTCTCATTCACTTACAGAACATCACAATGAAAAATATAGTTATAGGGTCACTGTAAGATAACATTAGTTTGTCCTTTCTCTCTTGCCACATGGAGCTTAGGTTTATCACGTTACACCCATCATAGTGCTCCCAAGTCACTCCCACTCCTCTGTGTTTATCTGTAACCTCTTTTCCGTGCTCTCTTCCCTAACCAGTCTATCACCCTTTCCCCATAATCAGACTCTATTAACTTGTAAGGTCAGATCCTTCTAAGGACACTTCACTTGTATTCATGAGTGAAATATTGCCTTTCTCCTCTCCTTATGTCTTTTACATGGTTTACTTTAAAGCAATGGCCTTTTTGTATAGACACAGAAAGACAGTTAATATTACACTTTTGCAACTTAGGAGTTATTTGACCCCAAATAATATTCACTCCTGGGCATCTTCTTTCTCAACTTAAGCCTCAGTTGCTCTTACTTCCTAGCACCCCAAAAGCAGAGTCCCGATGAGGGGTTGAATGGACCCAGGGCAAGCTGTGAGCTACCCTGACATCAAAATGGGCAGGGACAAAGAGCCACAATACTTAACTATAAGTTAAGGGCATAGTCATGGACAAATTCTGTCATGATCCAAAAAGTAACAATGAGATTAGTATCCTACTAGGGATAGGAAAGACTAATCTGGCCTGAGCACTGTAGTCTGAGATTTATAGTGAGATGACCCGAGGAGATCAATCCTATAAGTTTAAAGTATCTCTTACTGTGTCCATACAAAACGACTAATATTAAGAATGTTTGTATATTTTTTGGACTAAGGAGAGGAGGAACACACCCAAAGATGGAATTTCAATCTTGGGTGGGTCGTGCTACTGCATGAGAATCTGTCCTAGAAGAAGCTTCTCCTGAGGGAAGGACTTTACGTTTGTTGATTGTATAACCACACATATGTGTAATTATGACCCCAACTGCTCATGATTTGGGATTTAACTAAGGCTGTAAGAATGGGCTGGGGGAACTGTTTACAATAGCCAG
The DNA here is from genome assembly GCF_029834395.1 of Sorex fumeus. Taxonomy (NCBI): domain Eukaryota; kingdom Metazoa; phylum Chordata; class Mammalia; order Eulipotyphla; family Soricidae; genus Sorex; species Sorex fumeus. The sequence continues at coordinate 7,625,002 of NW_026606076.1, forward strand.
AATCTGGAAAAAACCTGAGTGCCCGAGAACAGATGACTGGTTAAAGAAACTTTGGTACATCTACACTATGGAGTACTATGTAGCTGTTAGAAAACATGAAGTCATGAAATTTACATAAAAGTGGTACTACATGGAAAGTATCATGCTAAGCGAAATGAGTCAGAAAGAGAGGGACAGACATAGAAAGATTGCATTCATCTGGGGAACATAAAGTAACAAAACAGGAGACTAATACCCAAGAATAGCCGAGATAAGTACCAGGAGGTTCATGGTTTGGAGGCCAGCCACACATGCTAGGAGAAAAGGCAGCTTAGATAGAGAAGGAGGCATCAAAGCATCAAAAAGCATCAAAGGTGTTCGAAGGATCCTCCCAGGATGAGAGATGCATACTGAAAGTAGACTATAGACCGAACATGATTGCCACTCACTGCCTCTTTTGCAAACCACAGCACCCAATAGGAGAGAGAGAACAAAAGGAAATGCCCTACCACAGAGGTAACCTGGGTTTGGATGCCCGGCTGCATCCAAAAAAATAAATAAGTAAAAATAAAATAAAATAAAATGATTTGGATGGGGGGTGGGGGGAGGGATATTGGGATGGAAGTCAATGGTGGTGGAAAATGGGCACTGGTGGAGGGATGGATACTCGATCATTGTATAATTGAAACCTAAGCACAAAAATTTTTAAGTCTACAACTGTACCTCATGGTGTTTCACTAATAAGAATTCTGTATTACTGTATCACTGTCCTCCCGTTGTTCATCGATTTGCTCAAGCGGGCCCAGTAACGTCTCCATTGTGAGACTTGTTGTTACTGTGTTTGGCATATTGAATACGCCACGGGTAGCTTGTCAGGCTTTGCCGTGCAACCGAGATACTCTCGGTAGCTTGCCAGGCTCTCCAAGAGGGGCAGAGGAATCGAACCAGGCTCTACCGGGCTGGCTGCACGCAAGGCAAACGCCCTACAGCTGTGATATCGCTCCAGCCCAAATAAAAATAAAAACTAAAAAAAATAAATAAAAATAAAATAAAATAAGAGTGAGCTGGGGGAGACAGAAGCAGGAAGGAGAGGTATGAAGAAGTATGAAGGATCCAAGAGGAGGATGAGGGGAATAGGGGAAGGGGAAGATCCAAAGAATAATCAGAGGAGAATGGAGATGAGATTGGAATAAACTGCAACTGATACCAACCAGCCTGGTCCTCGGTCTCTCCTTCATCCACCCATCGCCATTTGCCACCCCAGAGTGGGGGAAGCAGCGCGAGACCACCAAACACAGGCAGCAAGAGAAAGCTGCCACAGGCTTTTCTCATTTTATTCTTTGAATATACAGATCACTACCTGCCCCCCAATAGACAACACCATATTCATCCTTTTCAATTAGTTACAAAGATCTTTGGACATTTGTTCTATTTTACCGGAAGAATTTTAAACCAAATTCCTTCTTTTCCCTTTTTCCTCTATTCATCTCATCATTTCAGTACCAGCATTGAACCCTGTGTTTCTTATTCCATAATCACTTACCTTCTGCTCACCCTAAGTAGCACGTTAATCAGTGGATTAATTCACCATCCGAAAAACATTAAAATATCGATCACAAATATCTGGGCTAGGTGGGATGGCTCTCCGGTGCCCTCTGATTCTCTCTGACTTTCTCCTACAGCGTCTACTGGACATGTGGCTTCACTGAGGTGGAAACACAGATTCCTGCCTGGCGGCTGGTGGAGACGAGTCGAGATAGGACAGTGGAAGGAGACTCAGGACTGCAAAGCCACCAGTCTTGCCTGCTCTGAGCTCAACATTCTGGGACGCCGAGAAGAAGAGATACTTAATGCTCCTGGGTCTGCTCATTAAGCCTCCTTTCCTTGCTTGCTCCAACCCCTGTGAGCATGATATTCCTCTGGGATGCTGGTCTGGACAGGATGGAAATTTCCTGCCGGTACTAGGTTTTCCAGAAGGTCTTGTTAAGTGTCAGGTGAATTCTGTGGCAATTTAGCACAATGAAGCCAATTATCGGACATCTTCAACCTCCATCCAGTGGGATCCATTGAAGGGAATGAGGCAGACACACACTAGGACTATCCAAGCTTAAGGTCCCCTGAGCAGCCCTCAGTGAGCTCAGAGACTGGCCACTTATTCAGCCCCATAATTCTCCCCTCCCCTGGCTCCCAGCCAGAGAGTCTTTACCTGAGTTGACAGAGTCATTCAGGGTGGTGAGTGAGCACATCAGAATCCACAGGAAGTACAGAGTCTCAAGTTGTTCCTGTAGCCAATCAGCAGGCACCCTTCAAATGCCAAGACAATATCCTACTCTTTTCTTTTCTTTATACTTCCCCGGAGCAGTTAAGATTCTCTTTATGAAGGAGACAGTCATAGAGTGAGAATAAAGGATCCCAGTCAAACGGGTGCCCCCCAGGAACACAGTTGAAAACCAAATCATGAAATCATCAGGATCCTGTTTGAATTCCCAGAAATAATGAGGAATTTTTACATCTGGACAGAAGAACAGTCACAAAATCACAGAGATTTCTAAAAAGGAATTGGGACAATTGGGATCTGGACCCTAAAACGAGAATCTCACAAAACCGAGGGTTCATGATGACTGTAGTTATAGGCCATCCCAGCCAAGGGGGCTGGAAACCAATTCTAGACATCTCCATAATGAATACACCCCTCTACACTTATGAAAATCGATACTTTGATGAAAGATCTTGGGGACCACAATCTTGACTTTGTGACACTTTTGACAAATAATGAATGGGGACGTCAGAAAGAAAATTCTTCAGGGCCATGAATTCCTGATTGATTATCCATTACAGAATCTGAAGCTATCTGTCCCAGAAGATGGTAGGAAGAAGTAGATATTGTGTCCTCTCTAGACAGAGGAGTACCAAGGAAAACCAAGTCCCACATAGCCCTTGATGCACAAGCCAAAGAACCTGGCACAGAAGTGTGTTTATCTCCTTCCATCTGCTCTGGGGGGATGATTTTCTCCTTTCATTCCAACTTCAAAGCTAATTTCTTTCAAGTTCTCTTCACTCCTGAGTTCTCTTTCAAACTCTCCTAACTCATCTAATACTAAAATCCTGGCACCTTATCAAAACTGTGAGTAAACTTCCTAATGCCTGAAGACTATTTCAGAAATCCAGAGCAGAGATGGTTTCCATCTATAGAGCAAAATTGGCTTGTGCTGGATCCTTGCCCAGAGCCTAAAAAAAAATCATGGAGGAGCTATAGGAATAGGATGTAACAATTCACAGCTGACCCAATACATCAGGCCGGGAGTACATTTGATCATGTTCCACCATGTAATCTCATTGCCTTAAGACTAGGACAGATTATGCAGCATTAACTAAGTAACATAAACAAAGAAAATAAAAATAAAGGCGATTATAATAAACCCATGTCTTTCGTTTTGGATTCCATTCTTATTGGGGGTCACAATCCGTGACCCTATATTATTCAGGTTTAAGGATGATAACTGTATTAACAAGTGATTTACTGTGGTTCTATTCCAGGGCACTGGGAGACATTTGGGAACATGTTTGTACAGAAAAGGGCAACCTAAATAATATATTGAGAGGAAATTCAGCAATTCCTGTGAGACATCTTTGAATCAATGCTAATAAAAAATTAGGAAATTCCTGGGGATGAAATAGACATCTAGAGAGTGTTGATGTCATTCCAACTTCCCTTTTGTACTGACCATAAAAATCTGGAAATAGGAAATGACTGATTTCGAGAAATAGCACATTTGCAGGCATCGCTCAATATCTTGAATTAGTAATAAAGTATAGATCGAGTTCTTCCTTAAGAAATAAAGACCATCTGGAGAAGAATGGGCACTGGTGGAGGGATGGGTAAATGATCATTGTATGACTGAAATGCAAACCTGAAAGTTCATAAGTTTGTAACTATACCTCATGGTGATTCACTAATAATAAATAAATAAAAAGAAAGAAAGAAAGACCATCACCTGTGGAAGTCATTTTCTAGACACCAAGTGTAGATGAGAGCATGAAAGCCATTGTTGCATAGGAATAAGGTGATTGATTCATCTATTTTATCATCGTTTAGATCAATTCTCTAAGACCATACTAGAACAAACCTATCCAGTAGTTTGGCATCATTATATGCAAACACACTTATGGAATGAACAATTTTTGATAAGCAGGAACTGAGGAAGGTCAGAGGACATCATGCTGAGTGAGAAATAAATACAAGAGATCATTATTAAAAATAACATGTCATGGAAACAGTAGTATGTTAAGTCTATTATCAATAAACATGTTAATGTGATGAAGTGTGTAGAGTGATGGACTGAAAGAATGAGCAATTAAAATGAAGTGAAAGTGGTGTAAGATCACTAAGTGCAAGAATTAATACAAGAGCATTCAGCCGAAGAGAAAAACAACATGGAGGGCGGGATCCACAGATCCCAAAGGGGAAAAAAACCCCAAAAAACCAGGTTCCAAAAAGAGCCGAGATCATCGGGAAGCCCCAGATGGGGTAGGTACCGCATCCCGCCTCCCCCAGATGGAACCCCGGTGACCAGAAGCCTCTACAACCACAGCTCGAGTATGCGGGAACTTGGACTTTTCCTCAAATCTGCCGGGACTACAACTCCCAGGTAACCTCAGATTCCGGAAGTCACACCCACAGCCCGCCCCCCAGCGCCATATTTACAGCATTCAGCCGAAGAGAAAGACAACATGGAGGGCGGGATCCACAGATCCCGAAGGGAAAAAAAAAACAGGTTCCAAAAAGAGCCAAGATCATCGGGAAGCCCCAGATGGGGTAGGTACCGCATCCCGCCTCCCCCAGATGGAACCCCGGTGACCAGAAGCCTCTACAACCACGGCTCGAGTATGCAGGAACTAGGACTTTTCCTCAAAACCACATCGACATCTCTCTATATACAAAGTGATCCATGGGAAGTAAACCACCCAATGTTGCTCCTGAAAATCATAGTTAAGTTTGGAGCACGGGCACAGCCCCAGAAACACAAGGACTTAATGCATAACCCAGCAGCTTGGAGTAGAAAAGTGAACGGGCTATGCGTTAATCCAGGCCATCGTGAATGTCCGGAGGGGAAAGGGTGTTGCCCCAGTCGCCCTCTCCTCTCTGGAAAGAAAGATGGCGGCCACATGGGAGCCTTGTGGACAGCAGGTATGAGCCGGGGGTGTGGGGGCGACTAAAACCTCATGGGAAAGGGGGCGTTCCGGTCCGTCCTTCACGCCCTACCGAGGTCACCAGTTGCCCCCCGCGAGCGGCTCTCCAGCACGGCCATGGCCCCAGAAGCACAAGGACTTAATGCAGAACCCGGCAGCTTGGAGCAGAAAAGTGAAAGGACTATGCGTTAATCCAAGCCATCAGGTCTGCCCAGAGGGGAAAGGGTGTTGTTCCCTTCCACCCTCCTCCCTCTGGAAAGAAGGATGGCGGCTGCATGGGAGCCTTGTGGACAGCAGGTATGAGCCGGGGGAGTGGGGGCGACTAAAACCTCATGGGAAGGGTGGCGTTCCGGTCCGTCCTTCACGCCCTACCGAGGTCACCAGTTGCCCCCCACGAGCGGCTCTCCAGCACGGCCACGGCCCCAGAAGCACAAGGACTTAATGCAGAACCCAGCAGCTTGGAGCAGAAAAGTGAAAGGACTATGCGTTAATCCAGGCCATCATGTCTGCCTGGAGGGGAAAGGGTGTTGCTCCCTTCCACCCTCCTCCCTCTGGAAAGAAAGATGGCGGCCACATGGGAGCCTTGTGGACAGCAGGTATGAGCCGGGGGTGTGGGGGCAACTAAAACCTCATGGGAAGGGGGGCGTTTCGGTCCGTCCTTCACGCCCTACCGAGGTCACCAGTTGCCCCCCACGAGCGGCTCTCCAGCACAGCCACAGCCCCAGAAGCACAAGGACTTAATGCAGAACCCAGCAGCTTGGAGCAGAAAAGTGAAAGGACTATGCGTTAATCCAGGCCATCATGTCTGCCTGGAGGGGAAAGGGTGTTGGTCCCTTCCGCCCTCCTCCCTCTGGAAAGAAAGATGGCGGCCACATGGGAGCCTTGTGGACAGCAGGTATGAGCCGGGGGTGTGGGGGCGACTAAAACCTCATGGGAAGGGGGGCGTTCCGGTCCATCCTTCACGCCCTACCGAGGTCACCAGTCACCCCCCACGAGCGGCTCTCCAGCACAGCCACGGCCCCAGAAGCACAAGGACTTAATGCAGAACCCGGCAGCTTGGAGCAGAAAAGTGAAAGGACTATGCGTTAATCCAGGCCATCAGGTCTGTCCGGAGGGGAAAGGGTGTTGCCCCAATCGCCTTCTCCTCTCTGGAAAGAAAGATGGCGGCTGCATGGGAGCCTTGTGGACAGCAGGTATTAGCCGGGGGACTGGGGGCGACTAAAACCTCATGGGAAGGGGGGCGTTTCGGTCCGCCCTTCACGCCCTACCGAGGCCACCAGTTGCCCCCCAGTAGCGGCTCTCCAGCACGGCCACGACTCCAGAGCACAGAAACCAATTTCTTAACTATCTGACTTTCAGTAGAAATACTTCCAGGGTCAATAAGTAAAATAGCAGAAATCCAAAACCAACATATAATTCTTGAACCCAGCTGTAGAAAGCAAATCACTTCACAATGCTTTGTCAGCATGTCTGATTTGGGGGGGGGGGGTAAACTCTAAATAATAGTGGTGAATCTTTTATTGAAACAATGAATCTAATCAAAGCAGATAGAGTGTTAACTAGAATTCATCTGCCCCACAGGGACTGGGAGGGGTGGGGGGTGGGGTTTTATTGGGGTTCTTCATGGTAAAAAATAAGTTTTGGTAAAGGGAAATGTGCTTGATATTTGCATGACTGAGACATAAACCTGAAAGCTTTGTAACCTTTCCCATGGTGATTCAATAAATAAATAAATAAATAAAAAAAAAAGAATTAATACAAGTGACTTAGATGCCAGGTATATCTTGTTCAGAAAAGTAGAAAACCTATACAATTCTTTCATTTTTCTTCCATTAAATTAAAAGCAAAACTTTGAGATGATTTATGTGGCTGTTGACAAATAACTCTTATATTTCTTTTTTAATTTTTTTTATTTTATAAGGTAGTTCACAATATTTGATTACATTTAATATTCAAACACCAATTCCACCACCATTATACCTTCCCACTATCATATTTCAGATATTTCCATCCCGAACCCCAATCCCTGTCCCAAAGCAGAACGAAAATAAGATATTTTGTATTGTTTGTTATGAAAACCACTGAAAATACTACAAAAATAGTGTTCTTAGAAGAAAGAGTGTGAAGATTGTTCTATTTCAACAGGGGCCATTAAGACCTATAAGAGATCACTATGAAGAATAACTCTTAGACTTGATGCTGCCCAATCAATCATGATTTATTGCAAAAATGTTTCTGTCAAGATGACCCAGAGGCATGTAGAAAATATTCATTTTCACCTATTTTCAGGTAGATGCAAATTACAACAGCAATAAGATATCACTTCACACCAATAAAAATCCTACATTAAAAAAAAGATGGCAGGGCGAGAGAGTTAATATAGCAACGTAAAGCATTTGCCTTACATGTGGCTGACGTTGGTTCGATCACCAGCATCCGAAATGACCCCCCAGCACTGCCAGGAGTAATTCCTAAGTGCTGAGCCAGAGATAGCCCCTGAACATCGCTGGGTATGCTTCCTTCACCTGCCAAAATAATAAAAATTTTTAAAAGATGGCTAATTCAGAGAGCATTGTTGCTGGAAGGTGGTGAGAAAGAATCCCTCACTCACCATTGGTGAGGATTTTAGTCTAAAAGGAAAACAGCATGGAGACTTATCCACAAATTAAAACAAACACACCTATAGGGTCCTATGATTCCAGTCCTTGGCTCCCATCCCAAGAAAATCAAAACATTAATTTGAATGTCTTTACACACTGTGGTCATGAGTGTGCTATTTCAAATACAAGATCTGATATCAACCCAAATGTCCAATGACAGATGAGTGATAAAGAAATTGTGGGGGTTGATGAGATAGCACAGTGGGTAGGGTGTTTACCTTGCATGCAACTGACCTGGGTTCAATTCCCAGCCCATATGGTCCCCCGAGCACTGCCAGGAGTAATTTCTGAGTGCATGAGCCAGGAGTAACCACTGTACATTGTCATGTGTGACCCAAAAAGAAAAAAAATGTGGCTTAAGTACATAATGAAGTACTTCTCAATGATATAAGAAAGGGTGAAATCTTGCTCTTTGCTCCAACTCAGATGAAACTTGAGGGGATCGTGGGAAGTGAAACAAGTTATAAGTAGAAGGAGAAAAGCTGATGCTCTCATATGTGGCATATAAAGAAATAAAACAAAGACAGTGTCTGGTGATTGCAGGAGCCCCCCACCATTTGACATCAGGAATTGAGGTTATCATGTGCAGGGGGATAGGAGGTGAGGGATGGGGTGGGAAGTGATGCAGCAATTGTGGCTTCATGACCATATTGGAGGTGGAGGTATAGCCACTTTGTGCACTGAAATTCTAAGTGTTAACACTATCGTTAACTTTCTAACAATTAATATTACAAATATTTCTCTCCTGTCACTGTCACTGTCCTCCCGTTGTTCATTGATTTGCTCAAGCGGGCCCAGTAACATTGTGAGACTTGTTACTGTGTTTGGCATATCGAATACATCACAGGTAGCTTCAACAACAGGGGAAATGTTGAAAGAGTAGAAAAGCAGCAGGAGAAATCCCTGAGCACAGCCAGCTGTGGTTCAAGATAATAAAGTTTTCATATAGCTGAAAAGAGAAGTAAAGTAAAGTAAAGTAAAGGCCCTCCCGTTGATCATCGATTTGCTCGAGTGGGCCCAGTAACGTCTCCATTGGAGACTTTGTTGTTACTGTGTTTAGCATATCAAATACGTCACGGGGAGCTTGCAAGGCTCTGCCGTGCGGGCGAGATACTCTCGGTAGCTTGCTGGGCTCTCGAGAGGGGCGGAGGAATCGAACTCGGGTCAGCCATGTTGGCTGCGTGCAAGGCAAACGCCCTACCGCAGTGCTATCGCTCCAGCCTGGAAAAGAGAAGATAATTTGTTTTTGTGGATTTTTTTTTTTTGCTTTTTGCTTTTTGGGTCACACCCAGCGATACTCAGGGGCTACTCCTGGCTCTGCACTCAGGAATTATTCCTGGCGGAATTTGGGGGACCATAAGGGATGCTGGGAATTGAACCCGGGTTAGCTGTATGCAAGGCAAATGCCCTACCCGCTGTGCTATCGCTCCTCCTTGATAATTTTTTTTTAACAAAAGAAACCCTCAGGAAAAAAAATGTAATAAATCCAATATTCACACTCTGGTCCTCTGGTTTTTTAAGTAAAGGGTTTTTATCATGTTCCCAAGTAAAAAGTAAATAAATTTAAACTGAGTAACTTTCTCTGTCTTTTAATTTAAAAAAGATTTTTTGGTTGTTGAAATTTAGGCACTGCCGCCCCCCAGAGCCATCTTTACAGCACACAGCTGTACAGAGAGAAGAAGTGATGTAGGCAGGTAGATAGGGAAAGGCTCTCTGCAATGAAACAAAGTCTCATAGAAGAAGAATTCTAGGACCAACCCACCCTGTGGAGACAGAGAATAAGGACTTGATAAGACCATCCCCAGACCCTGAAGATATGGGCCTCCTCCCCATGAAATTCCTCCTTTCCGAGAACCCCCCTTTCAATCCGGTTGACTCCAGCGACCCAGCCCCAAGGAGATTCCAGGACATTCCAAGTCAGATGATTCTCGAACCCCTTTTCAATCCGGTTGACTCCAGCGACCCAGCCCCAAGGAGATTCCAGGACATTCCAAGTCAGATGATTCTCGAACCCCCTTTCAATACGGTTGACTCCAGCGACTCAGCCCCAAGGAGATTCCAGAACATTCCGAGTCAGAAGGATCTATAAGAACCAGCTCGAGAGCCCACTTGGCGCTCTCTCCACCCTCGGAGAAGCCCACGCGTTCCCTCTGGACGCGTTACTCTCTCTCTCTCTTACTCTCCATTCCCCCGCTTATCTGCTTATCCCTTTCTCTGCCTCTCCAAAAGCCTCCAAATAAAACCTGTTACTTCACTGCTCGTCTACTCCTGAAATTCTTTTCTGCGAGCGAGACAAGAACCCCAGAAACCTCAGGTAAGGCTTGGGACTGGTCTCTCCTTTCCTGCGAAGAGCAAATTCTCGCCCCAGCTTGAGTCCGTGGCTCCCCGAGCAATCGGGTGGTGGGGATTAACTCCCGTGCCAAGAAGATCAAGCGGACTTCAGGTGTGGCTTGACGGCCACCTTGTGGGGCTGGCGGGGCTTAGGCCCGTGCCGAGCAGGTGCTCACTGCAGACTTTACCGGTCCTAGCCTACCCAGGGTTCCTGGTGGCAGAGGCGGGTGGGGAGAAAGTGGCTGTCTTTCTCCTCCCCACTTCACATAAGTCACCCGTGGGGCCCACCGACATCAGAAGGACCACATGGAGGGCTGGCTCCACAGCTTCTGTAGAAGAAACCAGGTTCCAAAAAGAGCCGAGATCCCCGGGAAGTCCCAGATGGGGTAGGTGCCGCATCCCGCCTCCCCCAGGTGGAACCCCGGTGTCCAGAAGCCTCCACAAGCATAGCTCGAGTATGTGGGAACTAGGACTTTTCCTCCAAACCTACAAGATGGCATAAGCGGCCGCGCGACATCTCTGTATATACAAAGTGATCAATGGGAAGTAAATCACCCAACGTTTCTCCCTAAAAATCAGAGTTAAGTTTGGAGCACGGCCACAGCCCCAGAAGCACAAGGACTTAATGCAGAACCCAGAAGCTTGGAGCAGAAAAGTGAACGGACTATGCGTTAATCCAGGCCATCATGTCTGCCTGGAGGGGAAAGGGTGTTGCCCCATTGCGGGAGGGGGCTCGCAAACCACTCTCCGACCCGTGGAGGTGGCCCTAGGATCCGTAGGTGCAGGGAAGGACCGACTGAGTGAACACAAGACACAAGAGACAGAGTATAGTTTAGAAATAGAGAGAAAAAGGGACAGCACTTTATTGAGGGATACAGGCTGTTTATATAGGGTCCGGGCAGCTCAGTCAGGAGCAGAAGCAATATAACCATATATGGTAAGGTCAGCAACAAGAGCTTTACCTAACATTCAAGGTAGACATTTGTACATCAAAGGGTCTTGTGGCAGAAGGTGCATCCTGAGCTTTACATTTGTATATCAAAGGACCTTATGGCAGTAGGTGTATCCTGAGCTTTACATTTGTATATCAAAGGGTCTTAGGGAGTAGATGCATCCTGGAGGTTACTATAGATAAGGCCAGATAAGCTGTCAGCCTGATGTGTGGCTATAGATCAGGTATCCGCTGAGATCAGGAAGTCCTGGGAGACTGTCACCAATGTCTGTCCCAAGCAGTTCCTAGCATGGGAACCACGGTCAGGGTCTATGAGAGGGCTCTTGGCTTCCCACACCCCATTCGCCCTCTCCTCTCTGGAAAGAAAGATGGTGGCCGCGTGGGAGCCTTGTGGACGGCAGGTATGAGCCGGGGCAGCGGGGGCGACAAAAACCTCATGGGAAGGAGGGCGTTCCAGTCCGTCCTTCACGCCCTACCGAGGTCACCAGTTGCCCCCCACGAGCGGCTCTCCAGCACGGCCACGGCCCCAGAAGCACAAGGACTTAATGCAGAACCCAGCAGCTTGGAGCAGAAAAGTGAAAGGACTATGCGTTAATCCAGGCCATCAGGTCTGCCCAGAGGGGAAAGGGTGTTGTTCCCTTCCACCCTCCTCCCTCTGGAAAGAAGGATGGCGGCTGCATGGGAGCCTTGTGGACAGCAGGTATGAGCCGGGGGAGTGGGGGCGACTAAAACCTCATGGGAAGGGTGGCGTTCCGGTCCGTCCTTCACGCCCTACCGAGGTCACCAGTTGCCCCCCACGAGCGGCTCTCCAGCACGGCCACGGCCCCAGAAGCACAAGGACTTAATGCAGAACCCAGCAGCTTGGAGCAGAAAAGTGAAAGGACTATGCGTTAATCCAGGCCATCATGTCTGCCTGGAGGGGAAAGGGTGTTGCTCCCTTCCGCCCTCCTCCCTCTGGAAAGAAAGATGGCGGCCTCATGGGAGCCTTGTGGACAGCAGGTATGAGCCGGGGCTGCGAGGGCGACAAAAACCTCATGGGAAGGGAGGCATTCCAGTCCGTCCTTCACGTCCTACCGAGGTCACCAGTTGCCCCCCATGAGCGGCTCTCCAGCACGACCTCGGCCCCAGAAGCACAAGGACTTAATGCAGAACCCAGCAGCTTGGAGCAGAAAAGTGAACGGACTATGCACAATGCGTTAATCCAGGCCATCATGTCTGCCCAGAGGGGAAAGGGTTTTGCCCCATTCGCCCTCTCCTCTCTGGAAAGAAGATGGCGGCCACATGGGCGCCTTGTGGAGAGCAGGTGTGAGCCGGTGGTGCGGGGACGACAAAAACCTCATGGGAAGGGGGGCGTTCCGGTCCGTCCTTCACGCCCTACCGAGGTCACCAGTTGCCCACCACGAGCGGCTCTCCAGCACGGCCACGGCCCCAGAAGCACAAGGACTTACTTAATGCAGAACCCAGCAGCTTGGAGCAGAAGAGTGAACGGACTATGCGTTAATCCAGGCCATCATATCTGCCCGGAGAGGAAAGGTTGTTGCCCCATTCGCCCTCTCCTCTCTGGAAAGAAGATGGCGGCCACATGGGTGCCTTGTGGAGAGCAGGTGTGAGCCGGGGGTGTGGGGGCGACTAAAACCTCATGGGAAGGGGGGCGTTCCAGTCCGTCCTTCATGCCCTACCGAGGCCGCCAGTTGCCCCCCACGAGTGGCTCTCCAGCACGGCCACGACTCCAGAGCACAGAAACCAATCTCTTAAGTATCTGACTCTCAGTAGAAATACTTCCAGGGTTAATTAGCAAAATAGCGGAAATCCAAAACCAACATTTAATTCTTGAAACCAGCTGTAGAAAGCGAATCACTCCACAATGCTTTCTCAGCATGTCTGATTTGGGGGGAGGGGGTAAACTCTAAATAATAGTGGTGCATCTTTTATTAAACAATGAATCTAATCAAAGCAGATAGAGTGTCAACTAGAATTCCTCTGCCTCGCAGGCATTGGGAGGGATGGGGGGTGGGGTTTTATTGGGGTTCTTCGTGGTAAAAATAAGTATTGGTAAAGGGAAAGGTGTTTGATATTTGCATGACTGAGACCTAAACCTGAAAGCTTTGTAACTTTTCCCACAGTGATTCAATAAATAAATAAAAATAAATAAATATAAAAAAAAGAAATTTAGGCACTAGTGGTATACAAAATCTATCAATAATGAACTTTCAAACATATCATGTTCCATCTTCATTATTGACATGAATGTCAGGGTTCCCCCACGAATGTCCTCAGCTTCCTTTTTTTTTTTTTAACTTTTTTGGTCATACCTCGCAATGCACTGTGGTTACTCCTGGCTCATGCACTCAGGAATTACTCCTGGCAGTACTAAAGGGACCAATATGGGATGCTGGGAATTGAACCCAGGTCAGCCGTGTGCAAGGTAAACACCCTACCCGCTATGCTATTGCTCCAGCCCCTGTCCTCAGATTCTATACCCCACTCCTCGCCTCTGTGACAGGCACATTTTACAGTTTATTTGCTTACTTTATTTTACAGTTTATTTGCTTACTTTTCGGGGCTAGAGTGATAGCACAGCGGTAGGGCGTTTGCCTTGCACGCAGCCAACATGGCCGACCCGAGTTCAATTCCTCCGCCCCTCTCGGAGAGGCCGCCAAGCTACCGAGAGTATCTCGCCCGCACGGCAGAACCTAGCAAGCTCCCCGTGACATATTCGATATGCCAAACACAGTAACAACAAAGTCTCCAATGGAGACGTTACTGGGCCCACTTCAATGGGAGGGCCTTTGATTTGATTTTGATTGCTTACTTTACTTTGATTTGGGGGACACAATGGCGATGCTCAAAGTTTACTCCTGGCTCTGCAGTCAGGAATCACTCCTGATTATGCTTGAGGAACCATATGGGATGCCGGGAATCAAACCCATGTCAACCACATGCAAAGAAAATGCATTAGCCAATATACTATCTTTTTAGCCCGCATAACAAAGTTTAATCATTGTCATTTGGGTCTCGAGCTTACATTTTGATTTGACAGATCACAATTTCTTATTCTCAGGATTTGAGCCCTGAAATGATTCAGTTCACCAATTCTAGGACATGTGCCGTTTTCACTGTTTCTTCCCAAGGAGACTTGTTAGAGCACCCTTGATATCTTTGTTCCTGAGACTGTAGATGAATGGGTTCAGCATGGGGGTGACCACCGTGTACATCACCGAGGCGATTGTATTGCGTTGTGAGTTCTGGGTCACAGCAGAGCTCAGGTACACGCCTAGGGAAGTGCCATAAAACAAGGAGACCACAGAGAGGTGAGACGCACACGTGGAAAACGCTTTATACTTCCCCTGCGCTGAGGAGAGTTCACGTATGGAGGATACGATCTTAGAGTACGAGTAAAGGATCCCAGCAAAGGGACCAACCCCAAAGAGCGCAGCCGAAATATACATTGCCACATAACTAAGAAAAGTGTCAGAACAAGCTAGATGGACCACTTGATTGAGCTCACAGAAAAAGTGAGGAATTTCCACCTGCGCACAGAAGGACAGTGTCAGAACCATGAGGATTTCTAACAAGGAATCCAGGGCACTCATGGTCCAAGAAAGCAGAAGCAGATGCCCACAGAGCTGGGGGTTCATGATGACCGTGTAGTGCAGGGGATGGCAGATGGCCACATAGCGATCATAGGCCATTGCTGTCAATATAAGAATGTCCACTGCTGCAAAGAGTATGAAGAGATACATCTGGGTGATGCAACCCTCATAAGAGATAACTTTGCTGTGAATCTGGATGTTCACCAGCATCTTGGGGATGGTGGTGGAGGTGAAGCAGATGTCCACAAAGGACAGGTTGGACAGGAAGAAGTACATGGGTGTGTGGAGGTGGGGGTCTGAGCTGACGGCCAAGATGATAAGCAGGTTCCCCAGCACAGTGGCCAAGTACATGGAGAGGAAAAGGTAAAAAATGAGAGGCTGCAGTTCCGGCTCCTCTGAGAATCCCAGAAGAAGAAATTCTGTAATTCCTGTCAAGTTTCCTGGTTCCATGTGCTGGAGAAGCCTAAAAGTTTTGGGTCAAGATACACAATTACTATCCTATGTGACAGGCATGTGTGACTTAAGATTTTGCATTTTTTTCATTTTTAATTATTTACTTTTTAAATTGAATCACAGTGAGATACAGAGTTACAAGGTTGTTCATGATTCTGTTTCAGTTGTACTGTTCTAACACCCATCCCTTCACCAGTGTACACTATGCTACTTCCAACACTCAGTTCTTGTCCAGAGTAATCATTTCCAACTATTATTGTCATGCTGGTTAAACAAAGGAAGGAGGATTGGTTGAAAGATTGCTACCAGAGTGTCAGGGACAAAGGGCAGTTAGAATAGGGAAGGGAACAGTATGACTTAGGTTCTTGTATTAATGTTTTCTTGGTGTCACATCGAACTGTAGGACTGTGGATGAAGAAAGCTCTGTAGTGATTCTCTGGACAGATGACTCTCTTCAGGCCTGGTAGAATATTCTCTGTGCTTGGAGAATATTCAGAACAAAACTCTGCTCTTACCTATCCTATTGTAGGCTTGCTGCAAAAACGACAGGCTGGTGTTTGCAGAAAATATCCCTCTTTTTGTTGGAAGCACAATCTTAACTCAGTCACACAAATATTCCTTTGATTGGGTGCATTTATCATTTTTTAAAAAAAAATTTGGTCTTGCCCACTATTGTACCAAAAGTAGTACACATTTGTTTGGTTTTAATGTACATGCTTGTATTGTCTTATATAAGGGCTTAAATGGCTCCAGGGTGAAATACAACAATCTTCACACACTTTCCTCTTATGGTGGTGGAAGGTGCACAGTGGTGGGATTTGTTTTTGAATATTATCTGTAATGAACTATTGTGAACAACTTTTTTTTCTTTTTGGGTTATACCCGAAGATGCACAAGGGTTACTCCTGGCTCTGCACTCAGGAATTACTCCTGGCGGTGCTCGGGGGACCATATGGGATGCTGGGAATTGAACCTGGGTCAGCCGTTTGCAAGACAAACGCCCTACCCGCTGTGCTATTGCTCCAGCCCTTATTGTGAACAACTTTATAAAAATAAAAAATATATCACAGATCATCCTGTTATTCGTCGATTGCCTCGAGCAGGCCCCAGTAATGTCTCCTTCATCCTAGCCCTGAGATTATATTCAAGGCTCTTTAGGAGAATGAGACCCATCATTGTTACTGGTATTTGGCATACTGGGTACGACACAGGGAGTTTGCCAGACTCTGCCGTGTGGGCAGGTTACATTCGGTAGCCTGCCAGTTTGTCAAAGTAGGAATGAGATGTCATAATAAGATGTCCGGTTCCGGGATCTGGTTTTTGTAGTCTGAGTCTTGGCCGCTGATGGGATTACACGGCGCCAGGGGGCCTGTTGGTGGGTGTGACCCCCGCCTATTGGAATTTGGAGGATTTGGGTGGAGGATGCTCAACTCCAATCCGAGTAGGCTTGGAGATCTCGGCCCCGGAACCCATGTGGCTTTGTCCCTCTGCCGGTACCTTCAGGTGTGCGGAGAGTGGTCTCAGCATGGTGGTGTCTGGTCCTGGAGGTCTTTGGCTGCTGGAGCCCTGGTCTGGGCGGGGAGGAAAGCTCAACCCGCTCCCTCCAAGGGGCCCTGGCGAGGAATAGCCAGGCGCGGGGGCAGGAGACTGCACTGTTCTCCCTCCGGGATCTGGTTTTTATAATCTCTGAGTCTTGGCCACTGATGGGATTACACGGTGCCAGGGGGCCAGTCTCCTGCCCCCGCGCCTGGCTATTCCTCACCGGGGCCCTTTGGAGGGAACGGGTTGAGCTTTCCTCCCCCGTCCCGACCAGGGCTCCGGCAGCCGAAGACCTCCAGGACCAGACACCACCATGCTGAGACCACTCTCCGCACACCTGAAGGTACCGGCAGAGGGACAAAGCCACGTGGGTTCCGGGGCCGAGATCTCCAAGCCTACTCGGATTGGAGTCGAGCATCCTCCACCCAGATCCTCCAAATTCCAGTAGGCAGAGGTCACACCCACCAACTGGCCCCCTGGCGCCGTGTAAAAAATATATATAAGTAAATAAAATACAAGCAGGAAGCAATTTTAAAAAGAGGCAAAACCAAAAAATAAACAAATACGTAAAATAAAATTTGGTCTTTCCCTGGCAGTGCTTGGGGCTTACTTCTGGGTCTATGCTCAGGGGTTACTCCTAGTGCGCTTGGGGAACTAGGTGGGGTGCTGGGGATCAGCACCCAAAACTGTGCTGCCCAAAACCCGCTTTGGGCACATGCGAAGTCAGCACCCTACAAGCTGTACCATCTCTCCAGCCCTTAAACTTTTTTATATAATAAAAGACCCTCAAAGCCTGTCATCCATGATACATTATGACCATCAAAGTAATCAACTAGCATCGTACTGGTGGCTCAAAGTCAAGTTCACATTGAGATACAAGGAAACTGGAAAAGAAAAATTCAGGTAGAAGCTCAAATTTCATGTTCTATGAAGATGCATGAACTCAAATATGCAAGGAAAATAGAAAGGTGACCTATAGTCAGATGTCAAGGAGAATGGTTTCTGTGATGGTAGAATATCAGGCAGCTTTGAGAAACAGATCAATAGACCAAAAGAAAGTTAATAAAGAGAGGCATGAAAAGAAATAGAAAATGTTGGGGCTGGAGTGATAGCACAGCAGGTAGGGCCTTTGCCTTGCACGCAGCCAACCTGGGTTCGATTCCCAGCATCCCATATGGTCCCCCAAGCACCGCCAGGAGTAATTCCTGAGTGCAGAGCTAGGAGTAACCCCTGAGCATTGCCAGATGTGACCCAGAAAGCAAAAAAAGAAAAAAGAAAAGAAACAGAAAATGTGATGAAGGGTGATTACTCGGAAGTATTTATATGGTGAACTTTCACTTTGCTTTTAGTTATCTATTATTTATTTATTATTATTGAGTCACCATGAGATACAGTTACAAACTTTCATATTTGAGTTTCAATCATACAGTGATCAAACACCCATCCCTCCACCAATAAACACTCCTCACCACCAATGTCCCCAGTATATCCCCCCCCCCCCTGTTTCCAACCCTCCCACTGCCTCCATGGAAGACAATTTCTCCCATAATCTTTCTCTAGTTTTGGGCATTATGGTTTGCAATGCAGATACTGAGAGGTTATCATGTTTGGTCCTTTATCTACTTTTAGCACACATCTCCCATCCCAATGGATTCCTCCAACCATCATTGACTTAGTGATCCCTTCTCTATTCCAGCTGCCTTCTCTCCCAGCTCATGAGGCAGGATTCCAATTATGGGATAATATTCCTGGCCCTTGTGTCTACTGTCCTTGGGTGTCCGTCTCATATTATGTTATTTTATATTCCACAAATGTCACTTTGCTTTTAAAGCAAGGATATCTCTCAGAATATTAAGGTGTATGACTAATTCTTTCAACTGAAACAAACTCCCCAAGATATAAAAAGAGGGTCCCAACTGACTCTAAAAAACTAGTAAAACTTCACATATCCCCCCCGATATAACTGTATATGCATAAATGAGTTTAATGGAAACAACATAAAAGCTGTCATTGTTTTGAATAAATCCATGAAAAACAGGAGCAAAACCATTGTTTTCCCATCATACTAAGCAAATGGCTCAAGAAACAGTTTACATGAAAAAAAATAGACATGTGTCTCAGTATGCAAATATGTCTGGACATGCGGAAAATGAATTAATTAGAAAATAAAACTTGTTAGCACATCCTTTTCCATGTCCATACTTTTCTCTCTCATGAACACCTTCATGAGTGGATACCACAGTATGTACTGTCTGTTATTGCAGATTTGTTCACACATTATTTTTATCTGGGTCTTTCTTGTATACAGATAGTCAAGTGCAATGTTCACACTACTCATTGAGAATCAGTGTTCACAGGATAGCCCCGGATATCAACTGCAATATTTACACATTTCTGTTAAATTCAAAGATCTTTGGACTTCCACTTTTCCTGAAAAATGACACTCATTTTCCTCTTCTACTTTACACTGTATTATTATCACGTAATTACCAGAATTGACTTCTGTATTGTTTCTTAAATAATCACTTGCATTTTGGTTATTAAAAATAATATGTATAAATATGAGACTGACACCCAAGGACAGTAGACACAAGGGCCAGGAATATTGCTCCATAGTTGGATACCTGTCTCATGAGCTGGGAGAGAAGGCAGCTGGAATAGAGAAGGGATCACTAAGTCAATGATGGTTGAAGGAATCATTTGGGATGGGAGATATGTGTGGAAAGTAGATAAAGAATCAAACGTGACGGCCTCTCAGCATCTATATTGTAAACCATAATGCCCCAAAGCAGAGACAGACTATTGGGGTAAATTGTCTGCCATAAAGGCAGGGGGAGGGTTGGAAAGGAGGGGAGTTATACTGGGGATATTGGTGGTGGAGAATGTGCACTGATGGATGGATGGATGTTTGGTCATTGTATGACTGAAACTCAAAAATGAAATTTTTGTAACTGTATCTAATGGTGATTCAATTAAAAAATAATGTATAGGGGCTGGAGCAATAGCACAGCGGGTAGGGCGTTTGCCTTGCATGCGGCCAACCTGAGTTCAATTCCCAGCATCCCATATGGTCCCCTGAGCACCGCCAGGAGTAATTCCTGAGTGCAAAACCAGGAGTAACTCCTGAGCATTGCCAGGTGTGACCCAAAAAGCAAAAAAAAAAAATGTATATATTGTTTTACATACATATTATTTCTAAAATCGTATGTATAAATATACTATATGCATATGCAATATACTAAATTATAATATACTATGATATATACTTATAATATAAAAAGGTAAAGGCCCTCCCGTTGATCGTCGATTTGCTTGAGCGGGCCCAGTAACGTCTCCATTGGAGACTTTGTTGTTACTGTGTCTGGCATATCGAATACTCTCGGTAGCTTGCCGGGCTCTCCCAGAGGGGCGGAGGAATCGAACTCGGGTCGGCCATGTTGGCCGCTTGTAAGGCGAACGCCCTACCCGCTGTGCTATCGCTCCAGCCCACTTATAATATAAATAATAAAATATTTTATATGCATATTTTACATTATATATTATTTTTAATATATATATAAAATACTCAACTCTAAAACACACACTCTGCTATCTGAGCTAGGCTGGTAATTCTTAGGTGGCCTGAGGTAAATGTTCTTGCCTTTCGTTTTGTCAAACAAGCATCTATAGAATCTACATGACATTTCAACTCATCTGGGTAGGATTTCTGAGCAATGCCAAATTTCTGGATCCTATTATGAAACCTTCCAGCTGAGTTGGCTAAGTATCCCTGAGGGGATCCTGGGCTCCCCATGAGGTCCTCAGGTGATCTCCTCAATAATTGAAGGGACAGTTGGGTTTAGGAAAACGTGCATAGACTGCAGGGGCTATGGAAATAGCAGGCAAATCCAAACAGGGGCCTCTGTCAGCAATCATTTGTGAGATGTAAAGAAATCTAGATCACAACAGTCAACTTTGCAAAATCCTCTGAATCACACCTTGTGAATGGATTTTCACGCCATTTTCAGGGGCTACCTTAACTATCGGGGCCGATTTGTGAAGTCTGAATGTTGGAGAAACCATTTGAAGATGGCACTAAAAGCATAAATGCTCTATCATCCTGGGGCTATTGATCCTCTGTCCAAGTCACACTCTGGTGGCTTCTGTCCTGTGACCTGGGAACGTTCAGAGCATCCCCAGACCCCACCCATCTGTTCCAGTATTGCTGATGAAATATCTGTGGAAATTTCCCAGAACTTTCTATGGAACATATTCACCCAGGGTAGAAATTAGATCTTTTCTTAATTGTGAAATAAATATTTTGTGACTTGGCATATTTACCAATTCTGTAAGCCTTATGAAAGACCACAAAAGGTATATATTGTTGCCATACTACGAACTATCATGAAGTATCTTAGACATAAATGAAAAGTTATTAATTGATGCCTGGGCTAAACAACCAGCCCAGTGAAGAGTGGGGCTGGTACTTTAGAGGGAGCCTCATTAATTCTGAGGGAGAAGGAAAGAGAGAAAATGTGGAAAAGATCCTGCCATATAGAAACTCTACTGCCCCTCCTAGAATGCGGGATATCTTTATCTCTAACGAGACCTCAGGGAAGCAGCCTTGCTGATCATTCTCTGTGACAGGTGTCTTTCACTCCCCGCAGAGGCTGCCTGACAGCTGAACTCACCTGGGTGCAATCCAAGAGGAAGCCTCTGAGTGCAAACAGATTCCTCCCTGCAAGTTTGATGGTGCAGTCTGGACTTCAGACAAGGCAGCAGGAAGGAGAGGAAGCTTCGTTCCACGGACACATTCAGGACTGCAAAAGCATCATCCAGGCCCCATGCATCGCCAGAGTGAACACGCAAGGGACCAAGCAGAGGAGTATTTACAGCTGCTGTGTTGGCTCATTAGCCTGTTTCCTTTCTACTCCAGCCTCTGAGAGCGCCCGTTCCCCAAGGGTCACTGGTCCACACAGGATGGAAATTTTCTGCAGGGGCTCAGGTGCCAGGAGAGTGTGTTAGGAGTCAGGTGTAACCAACTGTTTCCTCCTCCCTGAGCCCCTGATTCACTGAGGGGTCATCTCCCAGGACTGTCCCAACCCTGGGTCAGATCACAATGAAGTGGGACGTGGCTCTTAGCGAAGGTCCCTGCATCTTCAGTGCATCCGTACAGTGCAGACACAACCCCTGAGATTAGCAGAGATGGACCCCACAGCCCTTCACTTGGTGTCACTTTTGCCAAACCAAGGAGGAATTTCACATTTACATGAGAAGTTAATAAATGTCACTGGATCCCAACTAATGACCTAGAGAGATACTCATGTAAAAACCTAATCATATATAGAAAATTCAATAAGTAGATATTAATTCATTATTGAAAATGTCTGAAATCATTAGCGAGTAGGAGTAAACATAACTTTATCCTGTGTTTTTGTTTGTTTTTTGGATTTTGTTTATTGGTGATGCTCAGGTCTTACTCATGGCTCTGCACTCAGCGATCACTCATGGAGGACTTGAGGGACCATATTGGGTACCAGGGATCAACCTCAGGTCAGCTGAGTGCAACCTGCTATAGTATATCTCAGGCTTCAACTTTCTTACTGCCGCAGAGGGCAATTATAAGCGCCATTTTCAGAATTTGTTTTGACCTTAATTGTTTCATGGGATAGATCATAATTTTCCCTGCATGTAGCAAAATTCCACAGCTCATCAAGCAAACACCTAGAGTTATTCACCAAAAAAGTCAAATGGAGAACGTCAGGAAACATTCAGATCGGCCCTTCTCCAAGTCCCTTTTCTGCAGGCATCAAGGTCACAGGCAGATACTGACTCAGCAGATGGTTCCTGAAACCAGAATCCCACGATTCCTGTGTGATTCTGGGGCTGCAGGTCCGGGTCTAACATCCACTCTATGTGTAGAACCCCGTTCTGTGGGGTTGTAAGGGACATATTTCAGAAGTGGAGCTCAGGGAGATTACATTTGACTTAGATGTGTAAACTGTGGACTAGAGAGAACCCGGACAATCAGTATCTCTCCTCACACTCTGGGTACTGGGTCTCCGACAGAGCTGGCAGCTCCCTTGGGAGTACTTGACCCTTTTTTCCCCAAGTAACATATTTATCATTTTTTATACTTATTTTTTTTAATGAATTACTGTGAGGTACAGTTACAGACTTACAAACTTTCATAATTACATTCCAGTCATAAATGATCCCTCCACCAGAGAGTATTTGGCAATTTTTTTTTCTTTTTGGGTCACACCCAACGATGCTCAGAGGTGACACTTGGCTTTGTACTCAGGAATCACTCCTGGTGGTGCTCAGGGGACCATATGGGATGCTGGAAGTAGAACCCGGGTTGGCCACGTGCAAGGCAAATGCCCTACCTGCTGTACTATCACTCCAGCCCCTACTTGGGGCAATTTTTGTGCAGTAAACATCCCTAACACACAGCTTACGCTATCTCCAAGCTTGAGCATAACTCAAAGCTCACAATTACCCATATCAAATATGAAGTTGAGGTCAGGAATTCCAAACCAATAAATAACTCATGATTCAAAATTTCTGCCTCAGGATAATAAGGTCCAGAGAACGGGCTGAACAGACCACACTGAAGAGACTAGTCTTTGAGAAAGCCCATTCCAAAGACATTTGTCCTGATTTACTAAGGAACTTGAATGTGTTAAAGTCTAGCCAGGATTGATTAAGAGATTTATTCAATGACAAACAATGTTGTTCTTCTCTTTTTCATGATTACTGGTTTGAAGCAATAAATATTTTATGTATAGGACAGTCAAGGCTCTGTCTATGAGGTGGTTAATTTTTAATGGTGCAGTAAACGTCCCTAAGCCTGAACCCAGGCTTTTGCAGAAGTTTACAGGGGGGCAGAAGTTTACAGGGAGCTGCTGTCACAGGCATTAGAGTTTGCTTGAGGCCGTTTACTCAGAATCCTCTTAGTTGTTGAGAAAGCCAGAGAAAGCCCATTGTGAACAAAGCAAAGAATCAAGTTTGGGGGCCCGAGAGACAGTACAGTGGGAGGGAGCCTGGGTTCGATCCCCAGCATCCCATATAGTTCCCCAAGTAACCGTCAGGAGTATTCCTGCGGCAAAGCCAGAAGGAACCCCTGAGCATTGCAGATGTGACCCAAAAAAAGCAAAAAAAAAAAAAGAAGAAAGAAACACATTTGTCAGCAGCACCGCTCCCCTGACGCAGAAATAGTGACTCTGGCAGACACGCTAGACATGAACCAAAGACCCAGGATCCTAGACCCATGAGCTTGATACATAATCTCTGCACATGAGACATGGACCAAAGACCCAGGGTCCTAGACCTATGAGCTTGATACATGATCTCTGTAAGCAGAGTGAGTTCAGTGATATAAATGTAGACATGTATATATAATTTTCCCAGGAAAGGAAAAATATGGTATCAAAGTTTCCATTTTTGAAAAATTATAAAAAGTGCTTGGTTGTGAAATAAATCCTTTTCTTTGATTGTATTCTACTTGGTCACTAGTCTTTATTGAAACTGATGTCACTGGACCTCACAAGGCTTATGTGAGGCGGGATGAAGAGGGATGGTCACTTTCTCCCAACCCACCTCTGCCACCCCAGGACCCACTGAGAAGTAGGACTGATAAAGTCTGTGATGAGCCCCAGTTCAGCATACCCCCACCCACCCACCCCTGCCAGCCCCACCAGGTGTCCATCAAGCCACACCTGATGTCCGCTTAGTCTTTTAGCACGGGAGTTGATCCCCGCCATCTCATTTCTCAGGGAGTCACAGACTCAGGTTGGAGTGAGGATTTGCTCTTTGCAGAAAAGTCAGTCCCAGGCCTTACCCAGGGTTTCAGGGTTCTTGTTTCACATTGCAGAAAAGAATTTCAGGAGTAGACAAGCAGTGAAGTGAAACAGATTTTATTTGGATTTTTTTTTAGGAAGAGGAAGGAGAAAGAGAGAGAGAGAAAATGGGAGAGTAGTGTAATGCACTCAAGCAAGAGCAGGGAGGATTCCCCAAAGGCGGAGAAGCCTTGAGTGGCCTTGAAGGCATATGCCTATTCTCAGGGGTGCCTTGGTCTGGTGGAGGAGGGGTTTGAACAGGTATTGTCATAAGGGACAGCTTTGAAACTTCCTGTGAATCTCCCTCAAGTCTTTTTTTTTTTTTTTGCTTTTTTTTGGTTCATACCCGCGATGTGACAGGGATTACTCCTGGCTCTGCACTCAGGAATTACTCTGGACAGTGCTCAGGGGACCATATGGGATACTGGGAATCAAACCCGGGTTGGCCGCGTGCAAGGCAAATGCCCTACCCGCTGTGCTATTGCTCCAGCCCCTCTCCTTCAAGTCTGATTGCAGTTCCTGTCTCTACTGAAGTCTGTCACCTCCATAGGGGTCCGGCCTTTTCTGGGTCTGTTACTGGCACCAGGTGAACCAGATGAACCTCAGTTTCTATTGGTTTTTGCAGCTTCAGGGCTATTGAATATTATTACTTCCCAGGAAATTCACTGTCATTGCCTTGGGAGGAGGCCTTCCGTATCTACCTGACTACCTACATCATATTCTCCCCCTAGAGATTTCACCACCTTAAACCTTTAAGAGGAATATAGTTGAAGTTCCATCTCCTGGAGCTGCCTCATGCTGACAAAGGAACTGCAAACCTGCCTGCACAAGGGGTGAAATTTCATGCTACCTGAGTTTTTAATGGGCCCCAGACAACGAACTGGGTGGGTTCCTGAAGTTATAAACACTTTAAAGGAAAAGATCAGACCAATTAGACTGAGGCATGTCACCTTGAAATGATTAGATCTAGGAGGAGAAGGTTCTCTCTAACCTAGTAAGGGAAGAGTGTTCTGCAACATTTGCCAACACTCTGACCGAGATGTTAAGTTAAGGCAATAGAAATGGAAACAAATAATGAATGCCGTACCTATCCCTATGATTATAAGAATGAAAAGGAATAATTTCTTTAGCCATGTCCACCCTCCTCCAAATCACCAATCAATCCAGTCCCACAGACTTGGAGAAGAGTCCTCAAAAGACTTGTGTCTGTGTTGTCATCTAGAAAGTTAGATACATTTGCAGTATAGTCTGGAATGTACACACAGCATCCAGTTTTTTTTTAAATTTAACTTTTATTTTTTATTTTAATGCCATAGAGGCAAGGGAGGCTTGGAAAGGGGTGGTGGCAGTGGTTTAATACTGGGGAAGTTGGTGGTGGAGAGTGTGCACTGGTGGAGGGGTGGGTGTTCAATCATTGTATGACTGAAACTCAAACATGAAAGTTTTGTAACTGTATCTCACAGTGATTCAATAAAAAATAAAATAAAAATCCTCCCTCCTTCCAAATGGCCACATGTGCATGTAAGACTAAGAAGGACTATTTATTTAGTTACAAAACTTTCATGTTTGAGTTTCAGTCATACAATGATCGAACACCCATCCCTCCACCAGCGCACATTCTCCGCTACCAATGTCCCCAGTATACTCCCCCCCTTTCAAGCCCTCCCTCTGCCTCTATAGCAGACAATTTCCCCCATACTCTCTACTTTTGGGCATTATGGTTTGCAATATAGATACTGAGAGGCTATCATGTTTGCTACTTTCAGCACACATCTCCCATCCCTAATGATTCCTCCAACCATCATTGACTTAGTGATCCCTTCTCTATCCCAGCTGCCCTCTCCCCTAGCTCATGAGGTAGGCTTAAGAAGGCATATTTATATTCAGTGATGTTTACTCTCAGCTCTTCAGCCAATTGAGAGCCTTGGGTATGAGCAATTAATTCTGTATTTTGGGCAGAGTACTCGCTGGCAAGGCTTTGGTTTCCACCATCCTGGTCAGACTGACGATAGAATACAGCTTTCTAAGCTCCTTCATGGACTAGGCTGCTAGCATCAGTAAACCAAGTTGCACCTGGGTTGTCCAGGGCTGCCTCCTTTAAATCAGCCTGGTAAAGGGGCTGGAGCGATAGCACAGCAGGTAGGGCATTTGCCTGGCACATGGCCGACCAAGGTTTGATCCCCGGCATCCCATGTGGCCCCTTAAGCACTGCCAGGAGTAAGCCCTGAGCATCACTGGGTGTGACCCAAAAAGAAAAAATAAATAATAAAGAAATCAGCCTGGTAGAAAACATTTGTTTCATCAGCTCCACATACTTGTGATCTCAAGTCTCATGGGTTTCCTCAGGGAGAGGAATAAAGCTTGCTGGACATGTCCTAAGGATCACTTCTGGAGAATATAAAAGCAGAGCTTGGTAATTTTCCAGTCTCCCACCTGTCAGCCATCAACGGCCTTCCAGCACACTCTGGATCTTATGGGGAGTCAGAACCTCCAGCCGTTTTCCTAGAGCAAGCGTATGGATTCCTCTACTATAAGACCAGTTGCCGCTATTGCTCGAAGGTATCCGGGCCAACCTGGGTCACACTGCACGTGAGTCTGCTGAGAGTGTGATGTCGGTGGGTCCCATAGGTGGTTTATGTGAAGCAGGTTGGAGAAAGACGGTCACTCTCTCCCCATCCGCCTCTGCCACCTGGGACCCAGGGTTACTGGGTTCTTGTCTCACCCCCGGAGAAAAGAATTTCAGGAGTAGACAAGCAGTGAAATTTTAAAAAAAAGTTTTATTTGGAGGTTTTGGAGGGGAGGGAGGGGGTTAGGGAAAGTTGAAGAGACAGAGGAAGGGGGAGGGGGAAAGGGAGAGAAGAGGGGAGAGGCACCCAAGAGAGAGTGCCGGCTTCCCCCAAAAAGGAGAATCCTAAATAGCCTTTATGATTGACTTTTATATGCATATTCTTAAATTAATAAAAATTAAAGGCCCTCCCGTTGATCATCGATTTGCTCGAGCGGGCCCAGTAACGTCTCCATTGGAGACTTTGTTGTTACTGTGTTTGGCATATCGAATACGTCACGGGGAGCTTGCCAGGCTCTGCCGTGCGGGCGAGATACTCTCGGTAGCTTGCCGGGCTCTCTGAGAGGGGCGGAGGAATCAAACTCCGGTTGGCCATGTTGGCTGCGTGCAAGGCAAATGCCCTACCGCTGTGCTATCGCTCCAGCCCCCATGCATATTCTTAGGGATGCCTTAATCTGGAGTCTTCTGACAGAGGTGAGGGTTGATCAGCTTTTATATCAAAGGAACATCTTTGAAGTTTCTGGTGAATCTAAGTTTAAGTCCTTAATTGTGTCTCTCTGCTGAAGTTTGCCATCTCTGCAGGGTGTCCAGCCTCCTCAGGCCTTGGTTCCTGTTTTCTGCAAGGTCGGCTTTTGCAACTTCTGGGCTATTACTTCCCAGGAAATTTTCTGCCGTTGCCTTGGAAGGGGTCCTTCCCATCTGCCTGCCTGCCTACATCAAGTGTTCCAGGAGATTGGCCAAGGACAGAGTAGGTGGCTACCGTATCAATCAAAAAATCGATATCCCTACCCGCAACATCAAAGGTAACCCAAGGCCCAACGTTTGTAATCACCACGTTGGAGTCAGGAGCCAGGGATGACCTCAGGCCTCTCCCATAGTTGAAGCTCTGCTCTCTGGAATGGCGCTTCTGGAATCTTCCAGCTGCGGATCTGCCTCTAGGGTCACCTTGAGATCTCAGGACCCCCTGGACAGCAGCTGCTATCAACTGAGCCTGGTGTTGTCGTTTAAGCCGACCTCTTTGGGCTTTCTTGGCTTTCTCCAACTGCTCTCGGTTGTAACATACACTGCAAGCAACCGCAACAAGCTGGCTTAGAGGGGTGTGGGGTCCTACGGCTGACCGTTAAAGTTTCCTCCTTATGTCAAAGGCACTCTGATTTAAAAAGGAAGCGGCTATCAGGATTCTTCCCTCCTCAGACTGGGGATCTGTGTTTGTATATTTCCTCATTGCCTCTACCAACCTTTCCCGAAATTGGTAAGGATTTTCATCTTTCTCCTGCGTAACTTCCCTCAGCTTGTCAAAATTAACAGCCTGAGTGACGCACCTTTTCATCCCTGATATTAAACAGTTAATCATGAGATCTCGCCTTTTCCTGCCTGCTGGGGTTTGATAATCGCATTCCGGGTCTGCTAAGGGAACCGCTGTGAAACCCACGGGGTAATCCGGGTCTGCAGTCCTGAGTTCATCTGCATAGGCCTGTGCAGCGGTTATAATCTGTTGCTTTTCTTCTGGGGTGCAACAGCTGGACAGGAGTACGTGTACATCATCCCAGGTGAGCTCAAAAGTGTAGGTGAGGGCCCTAAATTCCTCTGTAAACTTTGAAGGCTCCTCCCCAAAATGCCCAAGCTGTTGTTTGCAGCAGTGAAGGTCACTCATTGAAAAGGGCACAGGACCCTTCACTAGGCCTGCCTCTCTGTTCGGCACTTTCCTTACGGGAAACATCTGGACCGGTTTATCATGTTTAGGATGATAGGGGGCACCGCTCTGCGTGCACTTTACCGGGCTGGCATCCAGTGAAGAGGGGCACGCCGGAGCCGCTTTGGAGTGGCAGCAGGCTCCTCTGTAGACACAATCTTCTGCACTAGCCTCATCCTCCGAGGGGGAGTTACACGCCGGAGCTGCTTTCCGCGCATGAGCACCGGGAACTCTCCTACTAGCACCCCCCTCTTCCGAGGAGGGGCTGCCCTCCTGAGCTGCTTGAAGATCATAGTGGGCTTTCCCGCTTGTACTTTTTTCTGAACTCCTTTCCTCTAAGGGGGGGACAGAATGCTGTCGGACTGCCAAGTCTGGAAGCCTTGAACTAAAAGGCATCTGAATTGCCGGGTGTGACTTTGGAAGGAGACAGAGCTCATTGGGGCCAAGCAGAGCCCGTGAGATTGAAGCATGCTCAGCAGGGGGCGGAGTCACGGGAGGAGGCGGGGTCCGGGGAGAAGGCGAAGTCAGAGGCGGAGTCGCAGTCACACCCTCCAGCGGGGCTGGAACCTCCCCTGCTCCAGAACGTGCAGTTTGTGGGGAGTTTAACACCAAAATATCATCTCTAGGGTATGGTTCTGCTTCTGAGACGTGCGCGTAGCGGATGCGACAGCTCTTTTTATTCTCTGAATCCTGATAGAGTGCCATGAAGGCTTGGACATAGGAGATTTCATCCCACTTCTTTTGCTTCTTGCAAAAACGATCTAACTGCAAAATGTCCTGGTAATGCAAGCTGCCATACACTGCCACCTTTGCCCGTGCTCTAGTTTATACTCAGGCCATGTGATGTTACAGAGGTCAACAAGACGCTCCTTATTTAAACTATCTAATCGGAAGCTCTTCCGATGTTTTAATAAGCAACCCAAAGGGGAATCTTTGGGGATTGAATTAGAATTGCCCATATTTCCTGAGTGCCACCTATAAAAAAGAAAAAAAAAAGAGGATGGTTCCTTGGCAAATGTTTCTCTTGATCTCTTTAATATCTCCCACGGGGCTTTGTCCCCTGGTGGCTAGAGTGTTGTGACTTTAACAGGGGGTCCAGCGCGAACATAACCACAACTGCATATCTGCCTAGCCTGAATCTAAGAATCATGAGCCAAGACGGTTCCAATCGGTGATCTCTGAGCTACCCCAGACATCCC
This sequence comes from Sorex fumeus, assembly GCF_029834395.1. Lineage (NCBI taxonomy): Eukaryota > Metazoa > Chordata > Mammalia > Eulipotyphla > Soricidae > Sorex > Sorex fumeus. The sequence goes on from NW_026606076.1 coordinate 7,655,196, forward strand.
TGGGGCTTCCCAATCGTCCACCCCCTCCAGGGCAGTATTGCCATGGGTTTTGGGAAACCTTGCTACTTAGAAGGGGAACAGAGAAAAAGTTCTGGCTTTCTTAGCTTAGTCTCCACTGCCTTTATTTTTTTTTTCTTTTTAGGTCACACTCTTCGATGCACAGGGGTTACTCCTGGTGGTGCTTGGGGACCATATGGGATGCTGGGAATCGAATTTCGGTCAGAGGGGGACAAGGCAAATGCCCTACCCGCTGCGCTATCGCTCCAGCCCCTGCCTTTTACTTTTTTTTTTTTTTTGTCTTAAATTGCCTAGAGTGAAACCACCTGGCTGCCGTCATTAGCATTTAAATTGGCCTCTGGCTGATCTCTAGTTTGACTGAGACTAAAGTGGGGAAAGGATTTCTGCTTGGTTGTTGATATCCTGGTTTTAACATCCCAGAATCTTTTCACTAGTGGGTTTTCCTCCCATCTCTCCCAGAATGAACGGTGAGGTTGATGCAGGCAGGCAAGCAGGCAGCTAGGGAAGGCCCCCTCGCCAGTCGTGGCAGTAAATTTCCTGGGAATAGCTCTGAAGTTGCAAAGGCCAGTCCTGTAGAAAACAGGGACTAAGGCCTGATAAGATCCACTCCTATTTACATACCCAGAAAAGCTCCTGCAGAAACAAAAGGCCAGGAGAGGAATTTCAAAGACCATCACCACTCCCAACCTCCTTAGCAACCTCCTTAGCAACGGTCTTTGACCTAGGTAGAAGCCCCACATCCGGACAGGTTGGAGGAACCTATTAAGGCCACTTTTTTTTTCTTTTTGGGTCCCATCCGGCGATGCACGGGGTTACTCCTGGCTCTGCACTCAAGAACTACTACTGGCGGTGCTCAGGGGACCATATGGGATGCTGGGAATCAAACCTGGGTTTGCTGCGTGCAAGGTAAATGCCCTACCCGCTGTGCTCCAGCCTCTATAAAGGCCACTTTGAACAAAGAGAGGGCACACAAGATGCTGCCGGAGCCCATGTGGCCGAGCACATGTGACTGAGCACATGTGTCGCCTGCATCTCCCCTCTTAAGATGTGGACTTTCATACTTTCCTGTCTAATGCTGGGATGTGTGTAGGGGCTCTCTCCGCCCTTGGAGAAGACCGCATTCTCTCTTGAGCACGTTCTCTTCACTCTCTCCCACTTTCTCTCCCTCCTTCCCTTCAAAACCTCCAAGTAAAACCTATTTTACTTTATTGCTTGTCTACTTCTGAAATTTGTTTCTGCAAGGCGAGACAAGATCCCAGTAACCCTGGGTCCTGGGTGGCAGAGGCAGATTGGGAGAAAGTGACCGTCTTTCTCCTCCCCGCTTCACATAAGCCACCCATGGGGCTCACCGACATCAATGTGAGACTGACGAAGGAGGGGTGCCTCCTTCATGGAGACCATTCTTTGCTTTGCCTGGCTAGTGGAGGGCTTAGCCATAATGGCTCAGCGCTCTGACTTGCAACCGGCACCTATGCCAGTGCCACCCTCAACTGCACATGTCCTCCGTGGAATCGCAGGCAGCCCACTTGAGCTCCGTGACTTAGAGGGACTTTAAGAGTGCCAGGTCGTGGAGCCACAAAATCACGCCTGATAGGAGGACCTCACATTCACACAGAGGTTATCACATTCCTCCCCCAATCCCTCTAAGGATTTCCAAGGGAGCATACCTCCACAGCAGATTTTTCACAGATTACCTCCTTCCTCATGGGATTCTTCACTGCAGATGTGCTTTTGTAGTCACCAAACTGATGTCGGTGGACCCCACGGGTGGCTCACGTGAGGCGGGGAGGAGAGAGACGGTCACTTTCTCCCTATCCGCCTCCACCACTTCCAGGCTCCACTGGGAAGACTGGGACTGACAAAGTCTGTGACGCCCCTGCTCCTCCCCGGCCAGAGCCCCGACAGCTCCACCAAGTGGCCATCAAGCCATACCTGATGCCTGTTCTGTCTTTTAGACACAGAAGTTGAGCCCCACCACCTGATTTCTCCGGGAGTCACAAACTCAGGTTGGAGCAAGGATTTGCTCTTTGCAGAAGTCAGTCCAGGCCTTATCCAGGGCTGGGGGTTCTTTTCTCACCTCCCAGTAGAGAATTTCAGGAGTAGACAAGCAGTAAAGTAAAACAGATTTTATTTGGAGCTTTTTAGGAAAAGGAAGGAGGGAGAGAAAGCGGGAGAAAGAGTAATGCACTCAAGAGGGAATGCGGGTTTCCCCAAAGCAGAGAAGCTTTGAGTGGCCTTGAAGACGGGCTTTCATATTCTTATTCTCACGGGTGCCTTGTTCTGGAGTTCTGGAGTTTTCTGCTGGAGGTGGGGTTTGATCAGGTATTGTCATAAAAGAACCGCTTCAATCTCCTTCAAGTCTTTGATTGCAGTTCCTGTCTATGCGCAATTCTGTTACCTCCTTAGGGGTCCAGCCATCTCTAGGTCTCTTATTGGCACCAGCCAGGTGAAGCCTCAGTTCCTGTTGGTTTTTGCAGTTTCAAGGGTATTGGATATTATTACTATGCAGGAAATTCACTGCCATTTCCTTGGAAGAGAGCCTTCCCTATCTACCGGCCTGCCTACGACAAAATCCTACACCTGCTTAATAAGTGAGTACTTAAGTCTTTTAAGAATGAAGTGCTCTTAAGAAATCTATTTTTTTTAGGAATTGTAAACACTGCTTGGTTGTTAGATATATTCTTTTTTTCCCCAGTTGTATTACACCTTGTGACTAATCGTTAGGGAAGCCCTCTCCCCCCTCCCCCCCCCCCCCACCACACACACTCTCACACAGGCACGCATATGGCAATGAAATTTCTGGAAAGTAATAAAGCCACCAGTCCTAAGTCTGACCCACCTTGTGGATACAGAAAGCAGGGACTGATAAGACCATCTCCAGCAACTGACCCTGAGGAGACTGGACCCCTCCCTACAGAAAGAGCCTGAAGGGATTTACATGAGACCCCTTCCTTTAATCTATTTAACCCTCAGCTAGCCCAGATCGGAGAAGGCTGGACACTCTGAAAGAAGATACAGCTGGAGCAAAGGTCAAGAAAAGGAGATTCAGAGATGACCACTCCCAACTCTACCCTCTTAACAACAACCCTAGCAACGGACTCTTACCTAGCTAGAAAGCACCACTTTGGGGCGGCTTGGGAAAACCCTAAAAAAGCCACCTTGAACAGAGGGAGGGTGTGCATATGCTGCCCGAGCCCATGTGCTGCTTGTGGCTATGTGTTCAAGCACATGTGTCACCCGCATCTCCCTTCTTGTGGACTTTCCTGTCTAATGCTGGGGGTATGTGTGTAAAGGTTCTCTCCGTCCTTGGGGGAGCCCACATTCTCCCTTGAGTGCGTTATTCTCACTCACTCACTTTCCCTCCTTCCTCACCTTCAAAAACCTTCAATTAAAATCTATTTTACTTTACTGCTCATCTGCTCCTGAAATTCCTTTCTGCGAGGCACAACAAGAATCTGATACCCTGGAACTAATTTTTCTTTCCTGCAAAGAGCAATTTCTTGCTCCAACCTGAGTCCGTGGCTCCCTCAGGAGTTAGGTGTTGGGGATCAACTCCCATGCCAAGAGGACCAAGAGGGCATCAGGTGTGGCTTGTCAGCCACCTGGTGAGGCTAATGGGGCCCTGACCGGTTCGGTGTAGGGGCTCATCATCGAAGACTTTACCAGTCCTAGTCTTCCCAGCTGAGTCTGTGGGTGGCAGGCGCAGATCAGGAGAAAGTGTCTCTCTTCCCTGTCTCACAAAAGCTACCTGTGGGGACTACTGACATAATTTTAATAACAGTTTGCATTTAACAAATATGTAAGTCTTTTAAGAATGAAGTGGATTGTGTGTGTGTGTATGTGTGTGTGTGTCACACCCAGCGATGCTGGGGGCTCTTGGCTCTGTGCTCAGAAATTACTCCTGGCAGTGCTTGGGGGACCACATGGGACGCTGGGAATCGAACCCGTATTGGCCATGTGCAAGGCAAACTCCCTACCCACTGTGCTATCGCTCCAGCCCCAGAATAAAGTGTTCTTAAGAAATCCAGGACTGGAGAGACAGTACATCAGGTAGGACATTCTCCTTGCACATGGGCAACCTATGTTCGATCCTCAGCATCCCATAAGGTCCCCCAGCACTGCCAGGAGTAATTTCTGAGTGAAGAGTCAGGAACAACCCCTGAGCAATGCTGGGTGTGACCCAAAGAGGAAAAAAAAATCCATGTATGGGCCTGGGAGATAGTTCAGCAAGTGATGTAGGTAGACAGGTAGATAGGAAAGGACCTGCCATGGCAATAGAATTCCTAGGAGTAGGAAAAATCACCTAGCCCTACAGTGACCTGACCCAGCTGTGAACACAGGAACTAAGGCCTGATAAGACCTTGACCTGTCACTCCATGATATTTTATGATCATCAAAGTAACCAACCAGCGTCGTACTAGTGGCTCAGAGTCAATTTCATATTGAGATCCAAGGAAACCGGAAAAGAAGAATTTATCTAGAAGCTCTAGTTTCATATTCTATGAAGATGCACAGACTCAAATATGCAAGGAAAATAGAAAGGTGATCTGTAGTCAAATGTCAAGGAGAATGGTTTCTATGATGATAAGATATCAGGCAGTATTGAGAAAGAGATCTAATCCCCAAAGGGCAAAAGAAATGTAAGAATAAGAGATATGTGCAAAGAAAAAGAAAATACGTACAAAGGGTGATTCATCAAAAGTATGTGGGTGAGGGGCTGGAGTGACAGGACAGCAGGAATGGTGTTTGCCTTGCACACAGCTGACCCAGGTTTGATCCCCGGCATCCTATAGGATTGATTTCCCAAGAACCACCGGGAGTCATTTCTGAGTACAGAGCCGGAAGTAACCCCTGAGCATAGCCAGGTGTGACCCAAACCCAAAACTTAAAAGAAAGAAGCGTGTGAGTGAACCTTTAAAAATGTTTGTTTTAAAGGAAGTATATGTCTGTGAAAATTATTTTTTAATTGTTTATTGAATCATCATGAGATAGTTACAAAACTTTTGTAATTGAGTTTCAGTCGTACAATGTTCCAACACCCATTCTCCAACCAGTGTACATTTTCCACCACCAATATTTCCTGTATCACCTCCCACCAATGCCCCCACACCCCAGCCTGCCTCTGCCTCTATGGCAGGTACTTTTCTTCTCTCTCTCTCTCTCTCTCTCTCTCTCTCTCTCTCTCTCTCTCTCTCTCTCTCTCTCCCCCATCCCTCTCCTTTGGGGCATTCTGATTTGTAATGCAGATACTGAGAGACCATCATGTTTGTTCCTTTACCCACTTTCAGCACCATCTCCCATCCAGAGCGATACCTTCCAACCATCTTTGTCATAATGGCCCCCTCTCTGTTCCAACTGCCATCTCCCCCAGCCCTTGAGGCCGGCTTTCAACCATGGGTAATTTGTTCTAACCCTTTTTTCTATTGTCCTTGGGTGTTAGTCTCATACTATGTTTTATTTTTTTATATCCCTCATATGAGTACAGTCACTCTATGTCTGTCCTTCTCCTTCTGACTTATTTCACTAAGTATGATAATCTCTATGTCCATCCATTTATAAGCAAATTTTATAACTTCATTTTTTCCTAAAAGCTGTATAAAATTCCATTGTGTGGATATACTATAGTTTCTTTAACCAGTCTGTTCTTGTGTGTTTTTGCATCCCGGGGGTATATTCCCATATGGAAGCACAATTTCTACTTTTTTGAAGAATGCCCATATTGCTTTCCAAAAAGACCGGATCAGTCAACATTCCCACCAACAATGAATAAGAGTCCCTTTTTCCCTGCATCAGCACCAGCACTGATTGTTCTTTTTTTTTTTTTGATGTGTGCCAATCTCTGTGGTGTAAGATGATAGCTCATTGCTGTTTTGATTTGCATCTCCCTGATGATTAGTGATGTAGAGCATTTTTGCATGTGCCTTTTGGCCATTTGTATTTCTTTGAGAAAGTTTCTGTTCATTACTTCTCCCCATTCTTTGATGGGGTTGGAGGTTTTTTCTTATAAAGTTCTACCAGTGCCCTATATATCTTGGAGATGAACCCCTTAACTGATAGGTACTGGGTAAATAATTTTTCCCATTCCATGGGCTGTCTCTGTATCTTGATCACTGTTTCTTTTGAGGTGCAGAAGCTTCTTAGCTTAAAAATATTAAATTTATCAATTCTTTCAAGTAACACACCCCACCAAACATACACACATGGAGTAAGAGTGTCTTAATTGACCCTGAAAAATATAACTGCACATGCTTAAATTAGCCACATGGAAACAGATAATATGAACACTGTATTGTTTTGAATGAGTCCATGCAAAGAAGGAGCAAAATTACCATTTAACAATCACTGTCACTGTCCTCCCGTTGTTCATCGATTTGCTTGAGCAGGCCCAGTAATGTTTCTATTGTGAGACTTGTTACTGTGTTTGGCATATCGAATAGATCACGAGTAGCTTGTCAGGCTTTGCCATGCAGGCAAGATACTCTCAGTAGCTTGCCGGACTCTCCGAGAGGGGTGGAGGAATTGAAACTGGGTCGGCCTGGTCGGCTGCTTGCAAGGCAAATGCCCTACTGGCATTTAACAATATTTTTAATAATTTAAAAATTATTAAAGGTAAAGGCCCTCCCGTTGATCGTCGATTTGCTCGAGCGGGCCCAGTAACGTCTCCATTGGAGACTTTGTTGTTACTGTGTCTGGCATATCGAATACTCTCGGTAGCTTGCCGGGCTCTCCTAGAGGGGCGGAGGAATCGAACTCGGGTCGGCCATGTTGGCCGCTTGTAAGGCGAATGCCCTACCCGCTGTGCTATCGCTCCAGCCCTGGAGCGATAGCACAGAGGGCTGGAGCGATAGCACAGCGGTAGGGCGTTCGCCTTACAAGCGGCCAACATGGCCGACCCAAGTTCGATTCCTCCGCCCCTCTCAGAGAGCCCGGCAAGCTACCGAGAGTATTCGATATGCCAGACACAGTAACAACAAAGTCTCCAATGGAGACGTTACTGGGCCCGCTCGAGCAAATCGACGATCAACGGGAGGGCCTTTACAAAAATTATTAAAATAATTATAACTATTATAACTAATGTTAACATCCCACCCCCCCAGGCTGGAGCAATAGCACAGCGGGTAGGATGTTTGTCTTGCAAGCAGCCAACCCGGGTTCGATTCCTCTGCCCTCTCGAAGAGCCCAGCAAGCTACCAAGAGTATCTTGCCCCTACAGCAGAGCCTGGCAAGCTACCCATGACGTATTCAATATGCCAAAAACAGTAACAACAAGTCTCACAATTTGTTGTGAGACATTACTGTTGCCCGCTTGAGCAAATCAATGAACAACCGGAGGACAGTGCTACAGTGCTATTATTAACCCCATCACACTAAGCAAATGACTCAAGAGACAATTTACATGTATAATAGACATTGTCTCAATAGACTGATATGTTTTGTCACATAGGATATAAAAAATTTTAAATTAAAACTCTTTAGCACATCTCTTTCTACTTAATAGTTGGGTTTTATTTATTTATTTATTGGCGGGGGGGTGGGCAGTGGTTAACCTGATGTTGCTCAGTGCTTACTCCTGACTCTGTGCTCAGGAATCTTTGCTGGTTATATTCATGGGACCACATGGTTAAAGGACATCAAACTGGGATCAGTTCAGTGAAAGACAAATGCCCTCTCTGAAATGCTGTCTGAAAGACAATTGTCCTCTCTGCTATGTTATCATTCCGGCCCCTTCACTTTCATAGTTTTCTTTCTCATGAATATCATCACGAGTGGATACCATAGTACAAACTGTTATTGTAGATATGTTCATATATTTCTAGACTGGGTATTTCTCAGGGCTAGGCACTGCATTATAAAAATCACAATGTGTTTTCACAGGATAGCCCAAGAAATCAATTGCAAGATTTCCACACTTTAATTCATTCAAAGATATTTGGACTTTATTTCTACTTTTACTGGAAACATCCTATACCCATTTAACAAGTGAGTATGTCGGTCTTCTAAAATAAAGTGTTCTTAAGAAATCCATGTTTTAGGGGCTGGAGCGATAGCACAACGGGTAGGGCATTTGCCCTGCTCACAACCGACCCAGGTTCAAAATCCCAGCATCCCATATGGTCTCCCCTGACCCCGTCAGGGGTAATTCCTGAGTGCAGAGCCAGGAATAACCCCTGTTCATCTCCAGGTGTGACCCAAAAAGCAAAAAAAAAAAAAATCCATGTTTTGGCCAGAAAGATAGGTCAGCTTATGGTAATTTCTCTTGCACTCTTGCATGTGGCTGACTCAGGTTCAATCCCTGGCACCTGATATGGTCCCCTGAGCTTTCCAGGAGTGATCCCTGAGTGCAGAGTTAGGAGTAAGCCCTGAGCACAACAATTTATGGCCCCAAACAAACAAAAGTTCTATGTGATTCTAATCACAGAGTAATTTTCAAATATCTCATAAGAAATATATGAAAAATATTTTTGAGCTAAGAATAAATTATGAAAAATAAATCTTTATTCCAAAGAAAGCAGAAAAAGGATAAAGTATTCATGTAGCTATAAAGAGAAGATAATTTTTTTAACATAAAGCAATGCTAGAATTAAAAATACAAGTCATATATCCACACTGGTTTCTTAAATAAAGAATTTTTATTAGGTGCTCAAAGGGGGAAAAAAAGTAAAATTAGGAGCTTTCTGCATCTTCTAATTTAAAACTGTTCTTGGTTGTTATTTAGGCACAAGTGGTTTACAAACCCTCAACAATAGAATTTCCACCTACAAGACCAACCTGTGTCAGGTCCCCCCACCAAAGCCCCAGATTCCCTTCCCGTTCCCTCTTTTCCTTAATAAGCACATTTTAAAGTTGAATCACTGTCATTTGGGTCCCACGGTTGAACTCTGACTTAATAGACCACAATTTCTTGTGTCAGAACTTGAGTCCTGAAATGATGCAGTTCACCAGTACTAGGACAAGTGCGGTTTCATAGTTTCTTCCCAAGGAGACGTGTCAGAGTGCCCTTGATGTCTTTGTTCCTGAGACTGTAGATGAAGGTGTTCAACATGGGGGTGGCTATGGTGTAAGCCACGGAGGCGATTGCATTGCGCTGTGAGTTCTGGGTCACAGTAGAGCTGAGGTACATACCTAGGGCTGTGCCGTAAAACAAGCAGACCACGGAGAGGTGAGATGCACAGGTGGAAAAGGCTTTGAACTTCCCCTGAGCTGAGGAGATTCTGCAGATGGAGGAAACAATCTTAGAGTAAGAATAAAGGATCCCAGAGAAGGGACCAACCCCACAGAACGCCGCTGACAAATACATCATCAAGTCACTAAAAAAAAGTGTCGGAACAAGCTAGATGGACCACTTGATTGAGTTCACAGAAAAAGTGAGGGATTTCCACACGTGCACAGAAGGACAGTGGCAACACCATGAGGATTTCTAACAAGGAATCCAGGGCACACATAATCCAGGAAAGCAGAAGAAGCAGTCCACAGAGCTGGGGATTCATGATGACCGTGTAGTGCAGGGGATGGCAGATGGCCACATAGCGGTCATAGACCATTGCTGTCAATATAAAGGTGTCCAATCCTCCAAACAGTATGTAAAAGTACATCTGGGCAACGCATCCCGCATAGGTGATGGCCTTTCTCTGTGTCTGGATGTTCAGCAGCATCTTGGGGACAGTGGTAGAGATGAAGCAGATGTCCGCAAAGGACAAGTTGGACAGGAAGAAGTACATGGGCGTGTGGAGGTGGGGGTCTGAGCTGACGGCCAGGATGAGGAGCAGGTTCCCCAGAACAGTGATCAGATATATGGACAGGAAAAGGTAAAAGATGAGAGGCTGCAGTGCTGGTTCCTCTGAGAATGCTAGAAGAAGAAATTCTGTAATTCCTGTCAGGTTTTCTGGTTCCATGTGGTGGAGAAGACTGTGAGTGGTTAGTCAAGATCCATGCTCATTTTAAAAGTGACAAAGTGACAGGCATGACTTAGGTTTCTGTATTAATTTTTTTTTGGTCACATTGACTTGCAAGACTGTGGATAAAGTAAGCTACACAGAGAAAAATAGAGAAATTTCTTAGTTCTGGTTTCCTCACTCTCAGCACTGTGAGTCTCTGGACAGGTCACTCTACTAGGAGCAGCCGGGGTCTCTTTATGCCTTAGAGAATATTCAGAGCAAATCTTATTTGAGGCTTGGAGCATTTTTTTTTTTTTTGCCGACAGTGTTCAGGGGAAATATTCCCCGTTGCTTTGAAAAGACAATTTTAATTCTATTCAAGCTAACATTTTGTTGGATTTGTGAATTTATAACTAACAAAATAGTTTGTTTGGGGGCTGGAGCGATAGCATAGTGGGTAGGACATTTGCCTTGCACACAGCCGACCCAGGTTCGATTCCTCTGTCCTTCTTGGAGAGCCCGGCAAGCTATCTAAAGTATCCTGCCCACATGGCAGAGCCTGGCAAGCTACCCGTGGCATATTCGATATGCCAAAAATAGTAACAACATGTCTCACTTTGTGCTCCTGGAGTGAGCAAATGTCATTGAGCTACACTAGCATGCAACAGGGATGAATGGAGACGCTACTGGTGTCCACTCAAGCAAATCCATAAACAACAGGATGACAGTGCTACAGTGCAGTGCTACACCTGGCAGTTCTCTGGGCTTACTTCCAGGTCTGCACTCAGGAATCATTTCTGGTAGGTCTCTGGAGACCCAATGGTGTGCTGGGGATCAAACTCTGGCTATCCATGTATAAATAAGTGCCCTCCCCACTATACCATCTCTCTAGTCTCTATAATATTTACAAATCTAATAAAAGGTGATAATATCTGTCTCTATGATATATTATGCACCATTTAAGCAATCAAGCATCATCATAGAACACGAACGGTCACGGTCCTCCCACTGTTCATCAATTTGCTCGAGTGGGCCCAGTAACATCTCCATCATGAGACTTGTTGTTAATGTGTTTGGCATATCAAATACGTCACAGGTGGCTTGCCAGGCTCTGCCGGAGCGATAGCATCATAGAGCAAAGTTCCAGGAAATTGAAAAAGAATTCATATAGAAGTTCTAGTTTCATGTTTACAAAGCTACCTGGACTGAAGTAACCGAGAAAAATATAAATGTAATCTGTAGTTGAAGCATTTGCCATGCAGATAGGGAAAGGGTTTCTCCTCTCCATGACAATGAGTTCTTGGGAAGTAATAAAGTCAACTAGCCCTCCGGTTGCCAGACACAGGAGCTAAAGCCTGCTAGGACCTTTACCCGAAGCCAACACAGACCCAGAGAAGGCTCTACCCCTCCTGTGTATTCACACAGTATGTGTGGATGTTGTGACTACGTATGTAGCCCAGAGATGCCTCCCCAGTCCTCCCCAGACCAGCAGATAGACAGAGAGACAGAGAGATGGGGGACCACAGCTTGATGGTGAAAATGGCCTATTTAATGCAGAGCTGCTAGCATACTTATTAGAACATCTGAGGGGACTTGAGGTAAGGACATAGGTGTGAATGATCATTTACATAGATAAATACTTGCAGGAGGAAATTCTCTTGGGGAGATTAACTCAAGGAGACTCTCTCAGGGATCTCTACTTTTATATTTCCCTTTAATCATATATGTTATCAATATTTGCTGTGTTAGAATAAACACAGTAAGAGACAAAGATTCCAACATGTAGTTCTCTGGGCTCTGAGAGCAATCAAGACTTACATAAACCCCAGACTAAATCTCCTAAGGCCAGTTCAACTTGTTTTTCCCTAGGGGGTCCTCTCCCTTAAGTCATAACAGCTTGCATGAAGACCATTCATTATGCTTTCTAGACTGTCCCATTTTAATGCTGGCGTAGCTTCGCCACTCACCCAGGTCCATCCCAGTTCCACAGTGCGACCTTCCTTTTGGGGTGTTAGGAACTATAGTAACTGAAGCCTAAGTCAAGTGATTATGACCAATGACCAGGAGTAGATATATTTCAGAGTCAATCAACTCCCAAATATTAGAAGCATAGTGTTAATGGTCTTTCTGGGTTTAACCAAAGAACATGGCTCTATAGTAAAATATAAAAAGGCTATAGGGAAAATAGAAAAAGCAAGTAAAATACACATCACTTGAAATACACTTGAAATACAGATAAAATACACATCACTTGAAATACACTTGAAATACAAATACACTTGAAATACAAAGCACTACAAGTATAAATACAAAGTTCAGAATCACCAGAAGTTTTGGCTTATACATAATCAAGACTGACTTGGGGAACTGTGACAATGAGAGGTAAAATGCAAAGGAAAGGTGAAAGATAAACTAACTAAAGTGAAAGGTGAAAGGTCAACTAAAGTAAGTTTCTCTGGGAGGAGGAAAGGGGGCAATTCACTAATAAAACCTAAAGCACTTAGGTTTATTGTCCAACACCTCTGAGAGAAGCTCCAGCAAGAACAAAGACCAGCAAAGGAATATCAAACAAGACCATCCACTCCGCCCAATTCTACCAATTGGCAAGCACCCTAGCAATGGACTTACCTGGATAGAAAGCCCCAGGTGGGCCAGTCTGGAAGAAACACTGTAAAAGCCACCTTAAATAAAGGAAGCATGCACATGTGCCACCAAGCACTTCCTGCTGAGTGCATATGGTGCTCGAGAGCACATGTTACCTACGTTCCCCTTGGCAGATGTAGACTTTCATACTGTAATACTGGAACGTGTCCTGGGGCTTCCTTGCCACTCTGGAGAAATTTACATTCTCTCTCAAATGCATTATTCTACATTCCCACCCCCTTACAACCTTCCTAATAAAACCTGATATACTTCACTCCCTGTCTATTGAAATTCTTCCCTACCTGGGTAAGCTGTAGGATTGACCTTCCTTGCCTGAAAAGGGCAAGGCTCACAACTGACTCTTAGCCCTACGTTTCCCCCGCCATTCCCAGGGTGGCAGAGTGGGTAGAGAGAAAGTCGTAGATTCCTTCTTGAGGCTGCTACCTCTCTCCTCCCCCCCATCTCATAAGTCACCTGGGAACCTCCCAGTGGCTTCGTAGTCAAATGTTAAGGAGAATGGTTTCTATGATAGGGGAATATTATGCAATGTTGAGAAATAGCACTACTCCCAAAAGGCTGGAGAAATGTAAGAATGGAGAGAGATGTGAAAAGAAAGAGAAAATGTCTATGAAGAGTGAAAAGTAAGTATGAGAGTGGACCTTCACTTTGCCTTTATTTATTTATTTATTTATTTATTTATTTATTTTGCTTTTGAGGTCACACCCAGGGTTGCACAGGGGTTACTCTTGGCTCATGCACTCAGGAATTACTCCTGGCAGTGCTCGGGGGACTACATGGGATGCTGGGAATCCAAACCTGGTTAGGCGTGTGCAAGGCAAACGCCCTACCCACTGTGCTATTTTGCTCCAGCCTCTCACTTTGCCTTTAAAGCAGGGGTATTTCTGTGAAAAATATTAAAGTGACTGCTCATTTCTTTCAATTAAGACATGGACCCAATAAGGATCTTCATGGACAGAAATAGTCACATTTTGTGCATTCACCCTGATATAACTGTCCATGCATATATTAGCTAAATGGAATCAAATGACATGAGAACTGTCACTGTCACTTCAGGAAAAACAGGAACAAAATCATTGTTCCCCATCACACTAATTAAAATAACTCGAGACAATTTCTGTGAAAAATTGACCTGTGTCTCAGAGTGCATATATGTTTAGTGACAGGGGAGGTGAAATAATTATAAAATAAAGCTCTTAACACATCTATTTCCACGCATATACTTTTATTTGGCATGAATATCTTCATGAATGGACATCATGGTATTAACGATCTGTTTTTGAAGATCTGTTCACACATTTCTTTGTCTGGATTTTTCTCTTGCATAGGCAAACATACTCAAGTGTACTGTATTCCAATAAATACAGAAATGTGTACACAGGATAACCCCTGACTTCAAAGGCAATATTTACACACCTCTATTAATGTTAAAGATATTTGAACTTTATTGCAACTTTTGCTGGTAAATCACAACCCTCCAGTTCTTCTTCTACTTCACCCAATGTTAATATAATTGCCCAAATTGACCCCTGAATCGCTTTCTCAATTATTCCTTATCTTTTGGTCATTATAAGTAATACGTAATTTATGTGTGAATTGAAGAATAGCCCCTAAAATATTGAGACTATCATCTGGGCTAGGCTGGTTATTCCTAGGTTATTCTCAGGTAGATGCCCTAAACTTTTCTTCACTCTGACCTTATTTTGCTGAGGACACATGAAATGTGAACTTACCTAGGTAAGGTGTCTGGAAGGAGATCCCTGAGTGTTTCCAAAATCCTTCTGGGGAAGTTTCTTCTGGAGACTGAAACCCAAACAAGACAGCAGGAAGGAGGGAAGGTTGGGGAGCCCCAGACAAATGCAGAACTCAGAGATCAACAACCATGTCCACATACTCCAGAGAAAACAAGCCGAGGAACCCCAAAGAGGTGATATTTACCGCTCCCTGTGTTTGCTCATTAAGCCCTGTTTACTGTCTCACTCCAACCTCTGAGAGCATGATTGCCCCATGGGACACTAGTCTGGACAGAATGGAAGTTTCCAGTTTTCCAGGAGACCTTGTGAATAAACACCTGCTATAAACACTTGATAACTCCACCTTTGCATCTCCTGATTTACACTCACCACCCATCAATTAAACTAAACCCAACTTACAGATTCCAAGAGCCAACAGTGGCTAATCAGTCTTGGCTAAGTTCCCTGCATTTTCAAAGCCCTAGTGATAGGACTCAGCCTATGAGGTCTCTAGAGAGTGTCAATGCCCAGGATAACAAAGAAGATTGTGCTACTTTAATGAAAAACCTTTGAAATCATATTCTTGGTCAGGGCTCAATTTTGTCAAATTAATGAGGATTTTCACATGTATATTAGAAGTGGAGAGCAATCTTTTAGAAAATAATTGTGACACTTGTTACTGTGTTTGGCATATCAAATGCATCACGGGTAGCTTGCCAGGCCTGCTCGAGCAAATCGATGAACAACGGGAGGACAGTGACAGTGACAGTGACAGTGACAGAAAAGAATTAGCGAACAACATGGGCGAATCTACAAAACGTTATGCTCAAAAAAACTAGATTACAAAATGCCACATTTTACAAGAGCCCATTCATATGAAATGTCCAGAAAGGTCAAATGTGTATAGACAGAAAGCAATGTTGTGGTGTTGGGGTGTGGGAGCAAGACAGATTGGGAGAGGTACGGGTCACTTGGGAGAATGATTCAGTGTTCTGAAATTAGCAATGATGGGGGTACAGGGTTTTGAATATACTAAACTCCACTGAGCTGTAGACCTTAAAATCAAGGTAAGGCTAAATTTTATCTCAAATCAAATCATTGTATCACTGTCATCCTGTTGTTCATTGATTTCCTCGAGCAGGCACCAGTAACGTCTCCTTCATCCTAGCCCTGAGATTTTAAAAAATGCCACATTCGAGGCTCTTTCAGGGTCAGGAGAATGAGACCCATCATTGTTACTGGTTTTTGGCATATTGAATACTCCACGGGGAGTTTGTCAGACTCTGCCGTGTGGGCAGGATACTTTTGGTAGCCTGTCAGGTTCTCCAGAGTAAGAACTAGAAAATAAGATAATAAGGTGGTTCCTTCATGTGTGAGGCTCGTCCGAACATGTGTAGAGTGGTCTTAAGCATGTCTGTGGCTGGAACCGGAGGTCTTCAGCTGCCGGGGCTCTGCTCAGGGTGGGGAGAGAAACTCAACCCACCCTCCTCCAAGGGATCCTGGTGAGGACAGCCAGGCACGGAGGCAGGAGACTCTGCGCTGTTCTCTTCTGGGAGCTGGGTTTTATAGTGTCTGGGTCTTGGCCGTTGATGGGATTACTCAAACCAAATATACTTGAATTTTTTAAAATTATTTTTCTAGTCTTTAAATTAGTGTTTTGACTATTTTTTTCTTTTTGGGTCACACCTGGCAATGCACAGGGGTTACTCTTGGCTCATACACTCAGGAATTACTCCTGGCGGTGCTCAGAGAACCCTATAGGATGCTAGGAATCGAACCTAGGTCAGCCACGTGCAAGGTAAACGTCCTACCCGCTGTGCTACCGCTCCAGCTCCACTGTGTTTTGACTTTTTAATTGTTAAATTAAATAAAAATTTAAGTGTAAAGAGAAAAAAGGAAAGAAAAGAATTAGCAAAAACTAATTAGACAAAAACTTAGCTGGACTTGTAAAGAAAAGATAAAACTCAGATAAGGTGCATCAGAGATGACAGGGGAGGAAGTTTAACACGTATTTCAGAAGGAGAAGAGATTATAAGCCATTATTATGACTACATTTATGTCTCCAATCTGGGGGATCTGCAGTCTGAATCAGGAGGCCACAGAAAACTCGAACAGCCCAATCAGGAGTAAGGGAATTGTTACTGTGTGAAAATATCCACACACTCACAAAAGTAAAAATATCCACCTAACGAAATCCAATCCGGACAGGTTCACTAATGAATTATATCAAGCTTCAGGGAAAACCTATTGCCTAAAGTTCTTAAGCTGGTCTAAATATCAGCCAAGAAAAAGAAATCAAAAGCATCTAAATTAGAAAAGAAATTAAAGCTGTGGTTTTACTATGAATAGATGACCTGATAGTATATATTTACTCTCTCTCTATATATATAGAGAGAGTAAATATCTCTAATATTTTATAAGTAGCATCCAATTATCTGCCCAAAGTTATAAGAGAGGGAAGGGATGGGCATTACTGGAATTCTCAGGATTTTTCAAGAGTCCCTAGGAAGGCTGCCCTTGCCCCAGTCTCCTGAGTTCCACTGCAGGGGGATTCACACACATACACACACACACACACACACACACACACACACGCATGCACGCACGCATGCACGTATGCACACACATTCATATACACACACAAAGAAAACCTCATAAATACACAAAACCAAAAACCAAATAAAAGTTAAAGATATAAGAAATGCAGTTTAAAATTATGTTTTATCATGTTTACTACTTCTCTGACTATAAAATTATTAAATTATTCATATTTGTGCTATGCATCAATTCCACACAAAAATCCGCCTTTGATAACCATTTTCCCAGTGACTCCAGCAAGCATGACAGACAAGAACCAGCTAAGACACAAGTTTCTGGTGAGCAGATTAAGCCCCTGAACTCGAAATATGGTCTGCATATCAGGAAGAGCAATGAAGTCAGGATCACACACATATATGTGGCACAAAATGAGAAACTGTTCAATCTTCTACTTTTAGGAAACCACACAGTGGCTAGTTTGCAAACAGTCCTCTTTGTTTCAGTAAGATCCCACTTTGGGGCAAATCTTTCGGTAAATCTGCCTCTCCCAATTATCATGGTAAACTTTTTAACCTTTGAGAATCAGTTGTTCATAGGAATCCCATGAAGTTCAGGATGTAAATGAGGATTTCTAAATCATTCAGATCCCAGGCTGGAAATTCATTTGAGAGAGTCAGCACAGCCCAGGGGGACAAAAGTCTTTCATATCAAAGAGAAAAGAAATGAATGGAGTTTGTTGTACAGATTGTCAGGAAAGTTGCACACAATTTAGAAGAAATGAAAACTTCAGGAATCAATAAACGTATCAAGTCCCATTTCCCGCTCTGATTGAGAGAGATCTCAATGCCAGCTTCTCATGATTTGATTCTGAATTGACATGCATTTGCCCCTTTACTTTTTCTTCCCAGTCAGATTTTCCAGAGCGCCCTTGATGTCTTTGTTCCTGAGGCTGTAGATAAAGGGGTTCAGCATGGGGGTGATCACGGTGTAAATCATGGAGGCAATGGTAGTGCGTTGTGAATTCTGAGTCACAGCAGAGCTCAGGTACACACCGGTGGATGTGCCGTAAAACAAGGAGACCACGGAGAGGTGAGACACACACGTGGAAAACGCTTTATAGTTGTCCTGTGCTGAGGAGATTCTGTGGATGAAGGAAACAATCTTAGAGTAAGAATAAAGGATCCCAGAGAAAGGACCAACCCCCAGGAGCACTGCTGACAAATACGTCACCAAGTCACTAAAAAAAGTGTCAGAACAAGCTAGATGGACCACTTGATTGAGTTCGCAGAAAAAGTGAGGAATTTCCACGCGTGCACAGAAGGACAGTGGCAACACCATGAGGATTTCTAACAAGGAATCCAGGATACTCATGGTCCAGCACACCAGAAGCAGCTGCCTACAGAGCCTGGGGTTCATGATGATGGTGTAATGCAGGGGGTGACAGATGGCCACATAGCGGTCAATGGCCATCACAGTCAATATAAAGTTGTCCAGTCCTCCAAACAGCATGTAAAAGTACATCTGGGTGACGCAGCCTTCATAGGTTTGCTTTCATTGCTTTGCTGTGTGTTGGATGTTCACCAGCATTCTGGTGACGGTGGTGGAGGTGAAGCAGATGTCCACGAAGGACAGGTTAGAAATGAAGAAGTACATGGGCGTGTGGAGGCGAGGGTCTGAGCTGACGGCCAGGATGAGGAGCAGGTTCCCCAGCACAGTGATCAGGTACATGGACAGGAAAAGGTAAAAGATGAGGGGCTGGAGCAATAGCACAGCAGGTAGGGTGTTTGCCTTGCACGCAGCCGACCTGTGTTTGATTCCCAGCATCCCATATGGTCCCCTGAGCGCTGCCAGGAGAATTCCTGAGTGCAGAGCCAGGAATAACCCCTGTGCATTGCCGGGTGTGACCCAAAAAGCAAAAAAATAAAAATAAATAAAAGATGAGAGGCTGCAGTTCTGGTTCCTCTGAGAATCCTAGAAGAAGAAATTGTGTAATTCTTGTCAGTTTTCCTGGTTCCAGGTGCTGGAGAAGCCTGTGAGGGTTTAGTCAAGATCCCTGATTGTTTCCAAAGTGACAGGCATGACTTAGTTTTTTGTGTTTGTGTTTTCTTGTGATCACTTTGGCTTGCAGGACTGTGGATGAAGCAAGCTGCACAGAGAAAAATAGAGAATTTTCTTAGCTCTGGTTTCCTTGCTCTCAGCACTGAGTCTCTGGACAGGTCATTCTCCTAGGACCCGTGGTCTCTTTGGGCCTTGGAGAAGACTCAGAGCAAATCCTTTTTGAGGCTTGCAGCAAAACTTTCTATGCTGGCAGCCCAGTGCTTAGAGAAAACATTTCCCTTTGCCTTGAAGGACATTTTGAACTCTGTCAGGCAAACGTTTTACTGGATTTGTGGATTTATAATTAACGAAATGCTTTTTGGCCACAGCTGGAAGTTCTCTGGGCTTAGTCCCAGGTTTGCACTCAGGAATCACTCCTGGTGGGGCTCTGTGTGCTGGGGAATCAAACCCTGCTTGGCCATGTCAAAGCAAGGCTTACCCACTGCTTACCCTCTCTACAATCTCTCTGGTCTCTATGGGCTGGAGCAATAGCACAGCGGTAGGGCGTTTGCCTTGCACGCAGCCAACATGGCCGACCCGAGTTCGATTCCTCCGCCCCTCTCGGAGAGCCCGGCAAGCTACCGAGAGTATCTCGCCCGCACGGCAGAGCCTGGCAAGCTCCCTGTGACGTATTTGATATGCCAGACACAGTAACAACAAAGTCTCCAATGGAGACGTTACTGGGCCTGCTCGAGCAAATCGATACTTTTTACAAATACAATAAAAGAATATCATATCTGCCTCTTCACAATATAGTATGCACCATCTAAGTGACCAAGCAGTGTCATACCAGTGGCTTAGGGCCATTGGAAATGAAAGTGATATATGCAGGTAGATAGGAAAGGGCCTGTGGCAATGGTACTTCTGGGAAGTCATGAAACCAAAAACCCCAATGCTAAAAAAGCCCACCTTTGGGGCACAGGAACTGAGGTCTGATAAGACTTTACCTGGACCCAACATAACCTTGAAAGGCTGAATACCCATCCCCTCTGATAGGAGCTCCAGCAGAAACAAAGGCCAGGAAAAGAATTTCGAAGAATACATTTCTTTTTTTCTTTTTGGGTTACACCCTGCGATGCATAGGGGTTACCCCTGGCTCTGCACTCAAGAATTACTCCTGGCGATGCTCAGGGGACCATATGAGATGCTGAGAATCAAAACCGGGTCGGCCGCATGCAAGGCAAATGCCCTACCCACTGTGCAATCGCTCCACCTCCCCAAAGAGTACCACTGACTTGTCCCAAATCTACCTCCTTGGCAACAATCCTAGCACCAGAACTCTTGCCTAGGTAGAGGCCACTTGTGGGGCAGATTGGGGAAAACCTTATAAATCCACCTTGAACAAAGGAAATGAACGCAGATGCTGCCAGAGCCATTGTGCTGCTTGTGGCCACATGGCTGAGCAGATGCAGTGCCTGAGCACATCTGTCGCTGGCACCTCCCCTCTAGAGATGTGTCTGGGGCTCTAACTGTCCTTGAAGAAGCCCTCATTTTCTCTTGAGTATGTAACTCTCTTCCATTCCCTTCCCCCCCTTCCTCAAAATCTCCAGATAAAAATCTATTTTTACTTCACTGCTATCTACTCCTGAAATTGTTTTCTGTGAGAATAAGACAAAGACCTATAAGGCTAGGACTGACTTTCCTGCAAAGAGCAGTTCCTCACTCCAGCCTGAGTCTGCATCTCCCTGAGAAATTGGATGGTGGGGATCAACTCCCAGGCTAAGAAGACTAAAAGGACGTCAGGTGTGGCTTGATGGTCACCTAGTGAGGCTGGCAGGGCTCTGGCCCAAACCATGCAGGGGCTAATCCACAGACTTTATCAGTCCTAGACTTCCCAGACAATCTCTGGGTGGCAGAGGTGGATTGGGAGAAAGTTGGAATGGGCCATCTCTCCCCTCTCTGCCTCACCTAAGTCACTTTTCCTCCTCCCAGAGAAGCTTAGCATGCTCTTGCTAGCAACCCTAATTTAGTTAAAGTTTATCTTTAACGTGTGAAGAAAGTAGATAAAGGACCAAATATGATGACCTCTCAGTGTCTGTATTGCAAATCACAATGCCCAAAAGTAGGGAGAGATTATGGGAATAATGTCTGCCATGGAGGCAGGGGGAGGGTGGGAAAGCGGAGGTATACTGAGGTGGTGTGGAATGTGCACTGGTGGAGGGATGGGTGTTTGATCATTGTGTGATTGTAACCCAAACATGAAAACTTGTAACTATCTCACGATGATTCAATAAAATAACAAATAAATAAATAAATAACGTTTATCTTTAACCTTTCCTTTGTATTTTACCTTTCATTGTCTTATTTCCCCAAGTCTATCTTTTTTGGGGGGTGTCACAACCGGTGATGCACAGGAGTTATTCCTGGCTCTGCACTCAGGAATTACTCCTGGCAGTGCCCAGGAGATCATATGGGTTGCTGGGAATCGAACCCAGGTCAGCCGCATGCAAAGCAAACGCCCTACCCGCTATGCTATCTCCAGCTCCTCCCCAAGTCAATCTGATTTCTCATAAGCCAAAAATTTCTCGTAATTCTGAACTTTGTATTTGTACTGCTTTGTATTTCAAGTGATGTGTATTTGTACCTGATTTTCTAGTTGCCATGACTAGAAAAATTTTTTTATATTTTTATATTTTATTGTAGAGCGATATTGTTTGGTTAAACACAGAAAGACCATCAGTGCTATGCTTGTAATATTTGGGAGTTGATTGACTCTGAAATAGCTCTGCTCCTGGGCATAATTACTTGATTCAGGCTTCAGTTACTATAGTTCCTAACACCCCAAAAGGGACATCCCGCCATGGGAACTGAGTGACCCAGAGCAAGTGGCAAAACTATCCCAGCATTGAAATGGGACAGTCTAGAAATTATAAATGCATAGTAAAATGCAAGCTGTTATGACTTAAGAGATAGGAGCCACAGTGGGAATGACAGGCTGAACTTTCCTGAGGACTTAGTCTGGGATTTACAGTAAAAGCCTCGCTTGCTCTCAGAGCCCAGAGAACTAAGTGTTGGGATCTTTGTCTCTTATTGTGTTTATTCAAACAACAGCAGGTATTGATAACATATATGGTTAGAGGAAAAGATAAAAAAAAATCAACAGAGGTCCATGAGAGACTGTCTCCTTGAGTTAATCTCCCCAAAAGAATTTCTTCCTGCAAATGTTTATCTATGTAAATGATCAATCACACCTATGTCCTTACCTCAAGCCCTCTCAGATGTTCTATAAGTATACTAGCAACTCTGCATTAAACAGGCCATTTTCACCATCAGACTGTGGTCCCCATCTCCCCATTTCTCTGTCTCTCTGTTGGGGAGGCCTGGGGAGGTGGGAGGCAGCTCTGGGCCACTAAATGCACACAAGTCTTCACAGTAGTAGTCCTCTCATTTTACTTTGTGAACTCACACCCTCTGACTTCATTATAAAGTGACACTCACGATGAGCACAGCCTTTCCAGGTCATGTGCCATTGTCTTGCACATCAGTCCCTGGAGAGAGCATGATGCACTTCACCAAGTGCTGTTCCATATGCTGTTCCATGCTCATATTGTTCAAACAGTTCTTAACTGAGTGTATCTCACAGGTAAACAGACCCAAATATGCTGCATCTGAATGATAACAGAGATGAGTTCCCTGTGCAGCCAACATGGCTTATAGACTTTCATTCATTATTACTACAGCTACTTTAACAGAAAGAATTTTATTTCTTGTCATTCGTTTTGATTTCAGTTGATTTTTTTTAAGTGTTATTGTTGTTTTGGGGTCAACCGGTGCTGCTTAGGGCATACTTCTGGCCCTGAGCTCAAGAATGATTCTTGGCGGTGCTTTTGAACCCCATGGGATGCCAAAGATCAAACCAGAGTCAGTCATATCCAAGACAAGATCCCTACCTGCTGAACGATGGCTCTGGCCCCAATTATAATTATAATAACATATATTAGAAATAGAAAGGTTTACTGTTAAGAAAAATGGAAAGGAAAAGAAATTCCCCAGCTGGGACCTCAGTTTGTTTTTTTCAGTTCTGGAGCTACATTCAGTGGTCCTGGGAGGCACTCTTGTCTCAGTGCTCAGGGGTCTGTCACTGTCACTGTCTTCCCGTTGTTCATGGATTTGCTCAAGCGGGCTGAGTAACATCTCAATTGTGAGACTTTGTTGTTACTGTGTTTGGCATATCGAATACATCACGGGTAGCTTGCCAGGCTTTGCTGTGCAGGCGAGATGCTCTCGATAGCTTGCCAGGCTCTCCAAGAGGGGCGGAGGAATCAAACTCGGGTTGGCCATGTTGGCTGCGTGCAAGGCAAACGCCCTACCCGCTGTGCTATCGCTCAGGGGTCACACCTGGCAAGCTCAGGAGACCCTATGGGGGACCAGAGATCTGATCCAGGTAGGCGTCATTCAAGGCAACTGCCCTCACAGTGTACTAAGGCTCCAACCCCTATTTTATTGTTGTTCTTTTTGTTATTATAGGTAAAAAAAAAGTTGTAATGTAATGAATATAGCACTATAGCATTGCACTGTCCTCCCATTGTTCATCGATTTGCTCGAGCAGGCACCAGTAATGTCTCACAACAAATTGTGAGATTTGTTACTGTTTTTGGCATATCCAATATGCCATGGGGAGCTTGCCAGGCTTTGCCATGTGGGCAAGATACTCTCGGTAGCTTGCCGGGTTATCTAAGAGGCGTGTAGGAATCGAACCCCGGCTATCCCTGTGCCAGGCAAACGCCCGTAATGAATATAATATATATATTATATATATACACACATATATATGTGGGCTGGAACTATAGCATAATGGGTAGGGTGATTGCCTTGCATGCGGCTGACATGGCCGACCCAAGTTCAATTTCTCTGCCCCTTTCAGAGAGCCTGGCAAGCTACCAAGAGTATCTCACCCGCTGGCAAAGCCTGGCAAGCTACCTGTGACGTATTCCATATGCCAAACACAGTAACAAGTCTCACAATGTTACTGGGCCTGCTCGAGCAAATCGATGAACAACAGGAGGACAGTGACAGTGATTATATATATAATGAAATATAATGAAGTCAGAATGTAAAAGGAAAAGAAACATCATGGTGGTGGGTTTTAGTTCATTATTCAGTTTGGGGGCTACACCTAGAAATGCTGGGAGGCACTCCTGGCTCAGTGTTCAGGGTCACTCCCAGCCCTGCTTAGCAGACCGTGTGATGTGGGAGGTTAAGCCTGGGTCTCCACATGCAAAGCACATGCTTCACTCCTTTAAGAAACCTCCTCAGTCCTGGGCCATTGTGAATCTCTATCCCGTCTTCTGCGTTTCCCTCAGCCATTCTATTTTCTAATAGCTTACCTTTGGGTCACCCTAAGTAATAACCACATAGGTTAGTTAAATCATTCAAGATATCCATAAAGGCCATGAACTGTGCATTCTGGCATCCTTCCGAGGCAGGCAGTGGTCTCACCTTTCATTCTCTCCCACCTTCCCCTGCATCATTTACATCACATTCCTTTTCTTTATTACTGTGGTATTTACTAACGTTCATGGAGCTAAAGGGAACCCCCGAGTGGAAACCCAAATTCCTCCCTAGGTGCTTGAGGATAGAGTTGGTAGCCTGATGGGCCATCAGGAAGGATGCAAACCTGGCTTCCCCCAACACACTCAAGATGCCACAGCAGCGATCTTGTCCTGACCAGTCCAGGCTAACCCAACTGAAGAGCTGACCAGAGCAGGAGATATTTACAGCCTTCTCGAGTCTGCTCATTAATCCCTGCTTCATTTCTTACTCAACCTCTGAGACACCACTTCCCTGTGGGAGGCTGGCCTGGGCAGGATGGAAATTTCCTGCAGGTAGGGGCTATTCTAGGAGGTCTTGTTAGAAGTCAGGTGTGTGGAGTTATCAGGGCTACCCCTTGAGTCTCCCAATTGACAGAGATGGCACCTCCCATTCATTGGCATCTAACCCACAGAAGCACTACAAATTTTGTCTACCTATCCACTATAGTTTTTAAAAAACTGAATATCACTTTCTTCATGGCTTAACATGGACAAAATAGTTTATATTAAAATTCAACTTCATCATAGAAAATCTAACAATGTGTGTAGATTCTTTGCTGGAAGAGAGAATGTCCCATTCTGATCGTGTTCCTGAACTCTTGATGAAGAAAAGGTCTCTGGAAATTATAGTTGTATTGCATACAACTATAATTCCATACCCAGTGAGGGTCACTGAGGCCAAGTAGGAGAGATGGACATATAGCTCAAGTTTAGACAATGAGAGCTGTAAGCAAGCAAGATAATCCCTGTTAGAATTAACTAAGTAAGTAAACTCTAAGTAAACGATGCTGCTCATTGCTCATCACCCTCTGGACAAGGCTATGAAATACCCCAGTCTTTTTTCCAAGTTATCTGTTAACTCCTAAAGAATGCCCTACAATGGCCCTGGGATGGGCGCCAGGGAAAGGTGAGACTCAACTAATAAATTAAGCCAAAAATATCTCTAAGGACTGCCAAGGCCAGCTTGCTGGACAGTCACTAGGTGTCCTTCATTTTCTGGACCTCTGGAGAGCTGAAGATATTGGGGACTAGACAGATGAAACACACAGACAGGATGAGGAGTTGGTGGGGCTTTGAAACAGAATGCTGATTCCCTGGGGTGGAAGGCTGCCCTGGAAGGGACCCTGGGTCTACTTTATTTTATCTATTTATTAATTTTAATATAGAAGCACTGAAACTGATTGAATTGCGTGTGAACTCCACATTACTTTTTGTTTTAATTTTTTAATTTTATAAGTTAGTTCACAATGCTTGACTACATTCAATATTCAAACACCAATCCCACGACCATTACACCTTCCCACCACCAAATTAGGGATTTTCCATCCCAAGCCCCAATCCCTGTCCCAAAACACAACATAAATAGTATATTTAATATTATCTGTTATGAATAACTGCTGAACATGCTTACAAAAAAAGTGTTTATATAGGAAACAGTGTGAAGATTGTCCTATTTTGACAGGAACTATTAAGACATTCTATAGTATATCAATAACATGCTATTAAAGTTTGGGTGATGTGAGCTTTGGTATATATCTGAAAATATTTATATATATATATTTTTTACACCCACCAACTGCCATCGTTGCCATGTAATCCCACCACCAGCCAAGACCCAGAGACTATAAAACCCAGCTCCTTCAAGAGAACAGCACAGTCTCCTGCCCCCGTGCCTGGCTGTTCTCACTGAGGCCCCTTGGAGAGGGGCGGGTTGAGCTTCCCTCCCCACCCCGAGCAGAGCCCCAGCAGCCGAAGACCTCCGGAACCAGCCACAATCATGCTGAAACCATTCTTCACATGTTCGGATGAGCCTCACGCATGAAGGAAACAAACAGAGGAACCCAGGCATGCGAGACCCGGGGCTGAGATCTCCAAGCCTGCTTGAATTGGGACTGGGCCTCCTCTAAACAGATCCCCCATCTTCCAGTAGGTAGGCATTACACCCACCAACTGCCCCTGGCGCTGTGTAATCCCATCAACAGCCAAGACTCAGAGACTATAAAACCCAGGTCCCGGAAGCATGTGGCAGCATTTGTGGCCACACGACATCTTATTATCTAGTTCTTACTCTGGAGAACCCAGCAGGCTACCAAAAGTATCCTGCCCCCACGGCAGAGTCTGGCAAACTCCCTGTGGCATATTCAATATGCCAAAAACTAGTAACAATGATGGGTCTCATTTCCCTGACCTGAAAGAGCCTCGAATGTGGCACTTCCTAAAATCTCAGGGCTAGGGTGAAGGAGACGTTACTGGTACCTGTTTGAGGAAATGGATGAACAACAGGATGACAGTGATACAGTGATATATTTCCCTCTATTATTTGTTGCTTACTATCTGAACCCCATGAAATGTGGTGTGGTAATTATGGATAATGAGAGTGTTTTATGATGTGCTGCGCAGCTGCAAAAGTGGCCGCACGGTCCAGGAATATGTTTACTCTTTTGTGAGGCTTAGCCCAAGCACGTGGGGAGTGGCCTTGAACAAGGCAGTGGTTGGGTTGTGGAGGTTTTTGGCTACTGGGTCTGAGTCACTTGGGGTGGGGAGGGCTCTCACCCGTCCCCCTCTGGGGAGCCCCATGTGAAACAGCCCAGCATGGAGTCCGGTGGCATGGTTATGATGTCCTCATGTTATTCTCCCTTTCGGGAGAAGCAGTTGTGTGATCTGCACAGTGTCTGATCTCCACATTACTTTTCTTTTAATTCTATTCTGAATGTTAATTTTATTTTATTGTTTTATTATTCCCCCCCCTTTTTTGATTCATCATGAGATACAGTTACAAAGCTTTCATGTTTGAGCTTCAATCATACAATCATCAAACACCCATCCCTTCACCAGTGCCCATTTTCCACTGCCAAAATCCCCAGTCTTACCACCACCTTCCACCCCTATTCCAAGCCTTCCCTTGCCTGTGTTGAGCTTATATAGCTGGGCCAGAGGTGGTTTGTGGGTGTGTCTCCCACATACCTAACTTTTAACCATTTAACTTTTTGCTAAACTTGATCCCAAGTTGTTGGGGTCCGGCCAAAGGCACAGTGGCAATTTGGAAATATCAGGAAGTCTGAAGGCACCATCAGCCTGCTGATGTACTCGCCCCCGCCCACCAGGTACAGGTTGACCTGCTGGTGACACCATACCCCTTCCTGTGACTACTTTATATCTGCCCTCCTTCACTGAAGAATCTTTCTTGGATAGTGCCATCTAAAATGATGTTTGTCCTGGTAGACTCAAGATTTTGGATGGGTAAGTTCTAGCCCAAGGAGATTAAAGATAGTTAGGCCTTTGACCTAAGAATGTTGTTCTTCTGATGAAGAACAACATTAATAATTATTGACTCTCATCAATAAATACTGTATATGGAGGTCAGTAGGGGCTTGTAGTCTGAGACTCTAAGGCCTCTGGCCCCGCTGTCTCTCTCTGTCTCCCTCTATCTCTCTGTCTCTTTGTCTCTGTATCTCTGTCTCTATATCTCTGTTTTTCCGTCTGTCTGTCTTTCTGTGTCTCTCCTCTCTCTTTCTCTCTCTCTCCCTCTCTCTCTCTCTGTCTGTCTCTATCTCTCTCTGTCTCTCCTTCAGACCTATTCATCAGGGCCTGGTCCCTGGCAGAATTTTGAAGCAAGCAGTTACCATATGTCTTATATAGACTTTACATGATGTTGTTTACTCAAAATCTTTATAGTCTTTGATTAAAACCAGAGATAGTCCACTGTGAACAAAGAAAAAAGTCACGATTGCCAAGAGTATTGGAAGTCTGAAGCAGATAGAGTGACTCTGGTAGATGAGAGAGATGTGGACTGGAGGAGACCCGGATCCTAGTGAGGAGATTAGATCCATGACCTTGAGAACTGATGTCTACACAACAGGAAGCAGAGTGAATCAATGACACACCTATGGAAAATCAACAGCATGATTTTCCCCAAAAGGAAAAATATGGAATTAAATTTTCCATTTTTATAAAATTATAGAAAGTTCCTGGTTGTGAAATATATCTCTTTTCTTTAGTTGTATTACACCTTGTCACTAGTCTATTGGCAACACCCTACACTCATTTCAAAAGGGAGCGTGCAGGTCATTGAAGAACAAAGTGTTTCTAAGAAATCCATATGTGGGTCAGAGAGATAGTACAATTGGCTGGGTTGCCTTGCATGTGGCTGACCTGGGTTAGATTCCCAGCACCCTACATGGTCCCCAGAGACTATCAGGAGTGACACCTCAGTGCAGACATGGGAGTAAATCTTGAGCACGGCCAGGTGTACCCCCTCCCCCCGAATTCCATGTTGTCATAATTCAATGTTAATTTCCCAGTATTTCATAAAAATGGCATCATCTATATTTGAAATCTAAGAATAGATTGGAAAATATAGATCTGTACCTCAAAGAGAGGAGAGATGGAGGGTAAAGTCTTCATATATCTATCAAGAGAAGATAAAAATTTAACAGAAGGGAAATGGTCTATACTCAGATTTTTTAAATTAAGAATTTTTAATACACGGCTAGATATAAGAAACAAAGAAAGAAAAGTTAGTCTCTTTCTCTTCCTTGTCATTTAAAAGATTTTTTTTGAAATTTGGTGCCATTGGGTTTACAAGGCCATCAACAATAGAGTTTCAGGCATAAAATACTTCACCTCCAAGAACAACATTGACACCCCGCCAATGCCCCAGGTTACTTTCCTGACCCCTCATCTCCTTAACAGACAAACTTTAAAGTTGGATCGTTGCCATTTGTGTAGCATGCTGACACTGATTTAATGGACCACAATTTCTTATTCTCAAGATTTGAGCTCTGAATTGATGCAGTTAACCAGTACAGAAAAAGTTCCGTTTCATTGTTTCTTCCCAAAGAGACATGACAGAACACCCTTGATTTCTTTGTTCTGGAGGCTGTAGATGAAGGGGTTCAGCATGGGGGTGATCACGGTGTAAGTCACGGAGGCAATTGTAGTACTCTGTGAGTTCTCTGTCACAGCAGTGCTCAGGTACACACCTAGGACTGTGCCATAAAACAAGGAGACCACGGAGAGGTGAGACGCGCAGGTGGAAAAGGCTTTAAACTTGCCCTGAGCTGAGGAGATTCTGCGGATGGAGGAAACAATCTTAGAATAAGAGTAAAGGATGCCAGCGAAGGGACCAACCCCTAGGAGCACAGTTGACAAATACATCACCAAGTCACTAAAAAAAGTGTCAGAACAAGCTAGGTGGACCACTTGATTGAGTTCGCAGAAAAAGTGAGGAATTTCCACGCGTGCACAGAAGGACAGTGGCAACACCATGAGGATTTCTAACAAGGAATCCAGGGTACTCATGGTCCAGCACACCAGGACCAACAGCCCACACAGCCGGGGGTTCATGATGACCGTGTAATGCAGGGGGTGGCAGATGGCCACAAAGCAGTCATAGGCCATCACTGTCAGGATTAAATCATCCAGGCTTCCGAAGGCAATGAAAAAGTATATCCGGGTGAGGCAGCCTTCATAGGTGATGGCCTTGCTGTGTGTCTGGATGTTCACCAGCATCTTGGGGATGGTGGTGGAGGTGAAGCAGATCTCCACAAGGGACAGGTTGGGCAGGAAGAAGTACATGGGCGTGTGGAGGTGGAGGTCTGAGCGGACAGCCAGGATAAGGATCAGGTTCCCCAGCACAGTGATCAGGTACATGAAAAGGAAAAGCACAAAGATGAGGGGCTGATCTTCTGGTTCCTCAGAAAATCCTAGAAGAAGAAATTCTCTATTTCTGGTCACATTCCCAGATTCCATGAAGTGGATAGGTCTAAAGGCAAAGCATATGATTGTTTTTCATGTACACAGCATTACAAACATTTAAAAAAAATTATTGAGGTTATGCTAGATTACAAACATTACTACATTCAAAAGAAAAAATTCATTCTTTAAAATATACGGACGTCTTTATACAAACTCTAGAAATTAACTTTATCCTATGAATATACCTTGTTTCTCTAGGGATTCTTTTTCAGCATTTCAACAAGGAGGAGGAGGAGGAGGAGGAGGAGGAGGAGGAGGACAAGGAGGAGAAGGAGGAGGAGGGGTAAGTGTGGAAAGCCAAGAGCCCTCTCATAGACCCTGGCCATGGTTCCCATGTTAGGAACTGCTTGGGACAGACATTGGTGACAGTCTCCCAGGACTTCCTGACCTCAGTGGATGCCTGATCTATAGCAAATAACATCAGGCTGACAGTTATCTTATCTGGTCTTATCTATAGTAACCTCCAGGATGCATCTACTGCCCTAAGACCCTTTGATATACAAATGTGAAGCTCAGGATGCACCTACTGCCATAAGATCCTTTGATGTACAAATGTCTACCTTGAATGTTAGGTAAAGCTCTTGTTGCTGACCTTACCATATATGGTTATATTGCTTCTGCTCCTGACTGAGCTGCCCCGACCCTATATAAACAGCCTGAATCCCTCAATAAAGCCTGTCCCTTTTTCTCTCTATTTCTAAACAATACTCTGTCTCTTGTGTCTTGTGTTCATTCGGTTGCTCCTTCCCTGCACCTACGGATCCTAGGGCCACCTCCGGGGGCCGGAGAGTGGTTTTGTGGGCCCTCCGCAGGGAAGAAGAGGAGAAGAAGGAGGAGGAGAGGGAGGAGGACAAGGAGGAGCATGACGAGGATAAGAAGAAGGAGGAGAAGGAGGAGGAGAAGGAGGAAGACTAGAAGGAGGAGGAGGAAGAGGAGGAGGAGGAGGATGAGGAGGAGGAGGAGGAGGAGGAAGAGGCTCTGTAAACAACAGAGCCAACAATACTGCAAGCAAGAGATCCAAACTACAGCAATCAAACTTAAAAATGTACCTGTCAAGGAGGCAAATGTGGGGTGGGGAGAAACCTGGGGATATTGATGGAGGGAAGCGGACACTGGTGGTGAGATGGTGTTGGACCATCATATGCCTGAAACTATTATGAATAACTATGAATGATACATGGGTTGGGTTAGAATTCTAATAGCAAAGAGCAGGTAACTCTTTGGCAGGATTGTGAAGAGGTACACATTGGATTAACAATTTGAAGATATTTCACATCTATACAGTGGAGTACTCTGTAGCTGTTAGAAAAGATGAAGTCATGAAATTTACATACAATTGGTACTACATAGAAAGTATCATGTTAAGCGAAATAAGTCAGAAAGAGAGGAATAGACATAGAAAGATTGCATTCATCTGGGGAACATAAAGTAACAAAATAGGAGACTAACACCCAAGAGTGGCCGAGATTAGTACCAGGAATTTGCTCCATGGCTTGGAGGCCAGCCACACATGCTAGGGGAAAAGGGAGCTCAGATAGAGAAAGGAGCACCAAATAAAGGGTGTTGGGAGGATCCTCCCAGGATGGGAGATGCATGCTGAAAGTAGATTATAGACCAAACACGATTGCCACTCAATGCCTCTTTTGCAAACCACAACACCCCAAAAGAGAGAGAGAACAAAAGGGAATAACCCTGCCACAGAGGCAGGGTGGGATGGGGGGATGGGGGGTGGGAGGGATACTGGGACCCGTGGTGGTGGAAAATGGACACTGGTGGAGGGATGACTGTTTGGTCATTGTACAATTGAAACCCAAGCACAAAAATTTGTAAATCTTCAATTCTACCTCATGGTGTTTCATTAACAAAAATTTTTTTAAATGTAAATGATGGAGAATGGGCACTGGTGGAGGGATGGGTACTGGATCATTGTATAACTGAAACCCAAGCACAAAAATTTGTAAGTCTACAACTGTACCTCATGGTGTTTCACTAAGAAAAGGTAAAGGTAAAGGCCCTCCCGTTGATCGTCGATTTGCTCGAGCGGGCCCAGTAACGTCTCCATTGGAGACTTTGTTGTTACTGTGTCTGGCATATCGAATACTCTCGGTAGCTTGCCGGGCTCTCCGAGAGGGGCGGAGGAACCGAACTCGGGTCGGCCAAGTTGGCCGCTTGTAAGGCGAACGCCCTACCCGCTGTGCTATCGCTCCAGCCCTAAGAAAAATTTTTAAAAAATGAAGATATTTTAATGTTAACAATAAATTTCTCAGTTTTTAGGGCAACTGAATCTCTATCTTGATCACACTTGGGAACCTGGAGGATGATCAGAGCATCCCTAGCTTCCACCCACTCTCCGTAATATTGCAACTAAAAAGCTCTAGGAATCGCCCCTCCCTTTTCTCTCTGAACATAATCAATCTGGAAAAAAAAACCATTTTAGTCAACAAACTATTTGGCTGTATTGGCAAATATGTAATATTTGTAACCCCCCTTAAAACATCATCAAATGTCTGACTTCCATACCAGGAACTAATATGGGTTATCTAAAGGTAAAAGGTAAAGGCCCTCCCGTTGTTCATTGATTTGCTCGAGCGGGTCCAGTAACTTCTCCATTGGAGACTTTGTTGTTACTGTGTTTGGCATATCAAATACGTCACAGGGAGCTTGCCAGGCTCTGCCGTGCGGGCGAGATACTCTCGGTAGCTTGCCGGGCTCTCCGAGAGGGGCGGAGGAATCGAACTCGCATCAGCCATGTTGGCTGCGTGCAAGGCAAACGCCCTACCGCTGTGCTATCGCTAGGTGGAGGCGTGGGGGGGGGGAGGGTTATCTAAATAATAAATAAATCCAATTGCACCTGGGGTTTAGATGGACATTCATTCTTTTTGTTTTGGGGCCACAGCCTGCTGTACTCGGGACTTTCTCCTCACTCTACTAAGGGATCCCTGCTGGTGAGGCTCACTGAACCTAGGCTGGCTGTGAGACCACTGCTTGTCTCGGATGGATGCCAGGATGCACAGATAAATGTCTGTGTCAGATAAAGCATGAGCACTTCCCACTGTTCTTATCTCTCTGGCCAGAGGGAAATTCATTCTGAGTGCTAGGAAAGGAAAGAAGGTGGTAAGTGAGGTGCCATCCCTCAGCTGTAGGGAGGACACAAAAACTAAACAATGCTAATGATACTTGAATGCAAGGAGCTGGAGCAAAAAATAGCACAGCGGGGAGGGCGTTTGCCTTGCACGTGGCCGACCCAGGTTTGATTCCCAGAATCCCATATGGTCCCCTGAGCACCACCAGGGGTAATTCCTGAGTTCAGAGCCAGGAGTGACCCCTGTGCATCGCCGGGTGTGACCCCAAAAGAAAAAAAATAGAAGCACCAAGATTTCAGCTTATCTTTCCATTTTGGGGAGGCACTCCTGGCTCAGTGCTCAGGGTCATTTCTGCATTTCCCTCAGACCCTCTACTTTCACTGAATGCAGTCTTACCTTTGGGTCTCTGCAAGTAATGCATCAATTTTGATTAGTCAAATCATCATCCAGAGCATCCACAAAAGCCATTATCTGTGCATCCTGGCATCCATCCGAGACAAGCAGTGTTCTCACTTTTCATTCTCTCCCACCTTCCCCTGCATCATTTACACCATGCGCATTTACGGCATCACTGCAGTGTTTACTCACCTGAGTGAGGCTGCAAGAAAAATACTGAGTGGAAACCCAAATTACTCCTTAAATGGTTGAAGATGGAGATGGTAGCCGGCTGGATCAGCAGGAAGGATGCAAACTTGGCTTCCCGCAACACACTCACAATTCCAACACACTCACAATTCCACAGCAATTCTATCCTGAGCAGCCCAGGCTGAACCAACTGAAGAGCTGAGCAGAACAGGAGATATTTACAGCCTCCCCGACTCTGCTCATTAATCCCCGTTTCATTTCTTACTTGACCTCTGAGACCATTTCCCTGTGGGAGGCTGGCCTGGGCAGGATGGAGATTTCCCACCGATAGGAGATATTCTAAGAGGTCTTGTTAGAAGTCAGGTGTATGGAATCATCAAGGCTATCCTTTGTGTTTCCTGATGGATAGAGATGTCACCTTCAATTCGTTGGTATCTCACCCATGGGAGCACTAGAAGTGTCATATATGTATCCACTTTGATTTTTGAGAAGGCTAAATTTCAGTTACTTATTTATGTATTTTTATTTTATTTTATTTGCTTTTTGGGTCATACCCAGCGATGCTCAGGTGTTAGTCCTGGTTCTGCACTCAGGAATTACTCCTGGCAGTGCTCGGGGGACCATATGGGATGCTGGGAATCGAACAAGGGTCAGCCGCGTGCATGGCAAATGCCCAACCCGCTGTGCTATCTCTCCAGGCCCTAAATTTCAGTTTTTTAATGCATTCATTTTACATAACATAGACAAAATATTTTATATTAAAATTCAACTTCATCAGAGAAATCCTTAGTTATGTGTGGGATGTGTGCACCCTCTGCTGGTAGGGAGCATCCCTGATTATTTTCATTTTCTTGAGTTTTTCAGGAGGAAGGGTCTCTGGAAATTAGCAGAGGTGTTGCACCCTACCTTCTCCCAAATTTAGTGAGGGCCACCAAGGTCAAATAGAGAGATGGACAAACAGCTTTTGTATTACTCCCTGTGCACTGCATGGTGGGAGGCGGTCTCAAATCCTTGACTCGTGAATCAAAGACAGCAATGACATTGATACCCTAGAACTTCCTTCCGGTGTGTCAGTTAAGCGCATACAAGATGAACTGCAACCCACAGTGAAACAGTCATTGCGCATCCTGTCCAGCTTTCAAAGGGAACAAGACATGGTTACACTGTTCAGGGTGGAGGAGCACATAGAGCATTCCTCAATTTTCACCACCCCATCAAACTGTTCATATGGTAACTCAAACTGGGCTGAGTATCCAAATTTAATATCAGTTGCTTCCTGTCTGCATCCCACACCCTTGGTGCGGAAATCCCCTGAATAAAGAGAAATCAAATGCATAAGAGGAACTTGGGGAAAAAGCAATTAGAAAAGGGGGACATACTAAGCTTTCCCACAGTCCAGGGAAGTCCCCTGTCTTGGGAACAGAAAACGAAGTTGGGAAAATGAAGAATACTGGCTGATTTGAGAAAAAGTGGTGCTATAATTCAATCCATGGGATCTTTCCAGCCTGCAGGGGTTGGTCATATGGTTATTGATTTAAGGGGCTGTTTCTTTACCACAACTCAAGCAGGAAAAAATAAGGAGTAGTTTGCATTTACCATTCCAGTGCTAAATGGATCAGAGGCAGCCAGAAGCCAGTGAAGGGTCCTGTCTGAAGGCATGTTAAACAGTCCTAGCATTTGTCAGCATTTTGTTGGCCTGGTCTTCCAGGAACCTGTCCCCTTTGCTTCACTGGTCCATTGTATGGATGGGATCTTAGGAGGTACCCAATCCCCCTCCCTGCAAATGAACAGCTAACAGCTATTATTTCAGTATTAAAAGAACAAAGGGCTGAGAGAGGGTTTTGCATAGCCCCTCATAAAATTCAGATATCCAATTCAGTATCTTGTTTATTTATTAATAGGAATGGAAAATCAGGCCAGCAAAAGGCTAAATTATAATTGATGACTTAAATGGCTTTCAAAAATGACTAGGAGATAGAAATTGGTCATGTGGCCTCCTTTGGAGTCCCTACGAAAGGGCTAAGTCTTATAGTTAACATTTTAGAAGGGACCTTAGTTTGATTAGGCTTCTTCACTACTTGACCCTAACCCCTAAATTAGAATTAGAACAGAGGCCACCCTTGTGTTCTGGAAGCACAGTTAGAGAATGTCCTAAGCCCCAGGCCCCAGATAAGAGCATTAGTTTGTCTCTCTTCCTCTTTTTTTCTCTCTTCTTCCCCTTCCTCAAAATCTCCATGTAAAATCTATTTTTACGGGCCGGAGTGATAGCACAGCAGGGAGGGCGGTTGCCTTGCATGTGGCTGACCCGAGTTCAATTCCCGGCATCCCATATGGTTACCTGAGCAACGCTATGAGTAATTCCTCTGTAGAACCAGGAGTGACCCCAAGCATCTGAGTAATTCCTGAGTGCAGAGCCAGGAGTAACCCCAAGCATCTCTGGGTGTGACCCAAAAAATTAAAAGATAAAAAATTAATTTAAAAAAATCTATTTTCACCTCACTGCTGTCTACTCCTGAGATTCTTTCCTGTAATATAGGACAAAGTACCTGGAAACCCTGGGTGAGGCTTAGGACTGACTTTCCTTTCCTGCAAAGAGTGATTCCTCGCTCCAGCCTCAGTCCACAGCTCCCCAAGAAATCTGGTGGTGGGGATCAACTTCCGTGTGGAGAAGATCAAGTGAATGTCTGGTGTGGCTTGACGGCCACCTGGTGGGGCTGGCAGGTGTGGGAGGGGGTGATGTCTGGCTCACGCCAAGCAGGGGCTCATCGCAGACTTTATCAGTCCTAGTCTTCCCAGCTGAGTCTGGGGGTTGCAGAGGCGGATCGGGAGAAAGTGAGCACCTCTCACCTCCCCGCCTCACATAAACCGACTTAAACAGTGAGTAAAGGGACAAACATAATAACCTTTCAGTACCTGTACTGCAAACTATAATGTCTTGAAGGGAGAGAGAGAGAGAGAGTGGGAGAGAGAGAGAGAGAGACAGACAGACAGACAGAGACAGAGAGACAGAGAGACAGAGAGAGACAGAGATAGAGACAGAGACACAGTCGGAAAACAGAAGTGCCTACCATAGAGGGAGATTGAGGGGACAGTTGGTGGCATGGAAGCTGGGGACATCAGTGCTGGGAAATGTACACTGGTGAAGCAATAGGTGTTGGAACACTGACTGACTGAACTCCAGTCATAAAGAGCTTTGTAAGGAACTCTCTCACAGTGATTCAATTATAAAAATTTAAAAATATATCCATCACCTTTTAAAAAGACAGCTAAAGGATCAGAGAGATAAATAAAAAATAGTTATAAGACACTTGCCTTGCATGTGGCCAACTTGGATTGGATCCCAAGCACCACACATGGTCCTTTGAGCACTGCTGGGAATGAGTCCTGAGCACAGAAGAAAGAACCAATCCTGAGAACCACCAAATGAGGCCTCGAAACCAAAAAATTTTAAAAATAGAGAACTAAAATGTAACTGATGCATGGAATGAAATAAAAGGAATGGAATATTCTAATCCATCCATCATTATTTGTGATTCATGAAAACACAGTGCTGAATGTGATGCAGGCAGGCAGGCAGATAGGGAAGGCCCCTCCCAAGGAATGGCAATAAATTTTCTGGAAAGTAATAGCTCTGACCTCCTGGAGAACTGGTGTCAGTCTGTAACAGACCCTGAGGAAGCTGGACCCCTGCAGAGATGACAGCAGCAGAATTAGAGACCAATTAAGGTCCTGAAAGATATTCACCAGAAACTCCAAAGCTGTTCCTTTGACACCTGACCACCCCCCACCTCTGTCAGAAAAACTCCAGACAAAGGCATCCTTAAGAATACCAGCATATAAACACCAGTCTTAAAGGTCATTTCAAGGCTTCTCAACCTTTGAGGAACTCTCTCTCTCTCTCTCTCTCCTCTCTCTCTCTCTCTCTGTTTCTCTCTCCCCTCCCCTTCAAAACCTCCAAATGAAAACTCTTTTACTTCACCGCTTGTCTACTCCTGAAATTCTTTTCTGCAATGTGAGACAAGAACCCAGTAACCCTGAGTCTCAGGTGGCAGAGGCGGATCGGGAGAAAGTTTTTCTCCTCCCCACTTCACATGAGTCACCGCGTGGGGCCCACTGATATCAAATGGAATAAGCCAGACACATATGGATAATATTATATGATTGCAATCATAGGCAATACAATATCCACCACAATTAGATCTATGGTGGTATAAGAGGCTTAAAATTACCTGGGTTGAAGCAAGTGATAGAAAAATCATTAATTCATTAGAGCAGAATTTCTCTTTAGCTGATGGACAGACATGCCTGCTAATAATAGTGGCGATCCTTGGGACAAGTTATGAGTATGCTTAATGCCACTGAAGATGCATTGAGAATAAAATAGTTAAAACGTGTGAAATTTTAGATTGCATCTATTTTATCACAACTAGGACCACACAATAGAATCACAACAAACTCTGACTCATTTGATGCTTCACAAATTAGTTTTTCTAAAAGAATCTTGAGAGAGGCCAGTGTCCTGGGGGGGAAAAAATCTCAGGAAATTTTGGAAAAGAAAATTATCCTCTCCTAAAAATCACATAGGACATAAAAAAAATTGACATCAGTCATTAAGAACCGCTGTTATGAAAATAGATATGGTGAACTGACAATTTCAGCTCTTCCTCTCTGCTCCGTTCCCTATTCTTTTTTATACAGTTTTTTTTCTTTTTGGGTTACACTTGGGGACGTTCAGGGGTTATTCCTGGCTTTTCTCTCAGGAATTACTCCTGGCAGTGCTCCTTGGGGGACCATATGGAATGCTGGGAATCAAATCCGGGTCGGCCATGTGCAAGGCAAATGTGCTATCGTTCCAGCCCCTCTTCTCTATTCTTGAAAGCATAAAATGACAATCACATCTGAGTATTTTCTTTCTAATTAGATATGATTATTGAGATATTTACCAAACGTTGACAGAGAAGATTCTAAAGGCGTAAAGGAGGCACCTGCCCAATATAATCTGTTCTGCTTTCTGCAAGGTTAGAAAAGGCTTAGGTAATATATTTAGAATGAGTGGAGGAAATTTCTGTACCAGCAGTGTGAAGGGTATTAAACATGCAGTTGCATGTCAGTTCTCCAACAACTGCTCATCTACCCACATGGTGTATTTGGGACAAAACCTCATGGGATGAGTTTCTTGCCACCTGGGATTCAGAAAACATAGCATGCATGACAAGTGCCCTGCCATTCACTGTGTGCTCTTTCTGGCCCCTGCAAACCTTTGAAACTGCAGTTTGTACTTCTGGCTCAGGTTTGCACCGGGAGGTCCCAGGTGCCAGCAGCCCTGCCTGGACCTCTACCAGCTGGCCCTCATCCCTGTTTCCTGTCTGTATTCTTCTCATAAGGTTCACAGTACTTATATAAACTTTGAATTCCTGGGGTCAGTGATAGGCCAGGAGTGCAGGCCCTGGCCATGCAAGCAGCCTACCACACGGTACAATCTCCTGCACAACGCAGGATTCCTCAAGCACCACCTGGGAGAGCCCAAAGATCTGCCACCTGTGGCTCCAAAACCCAAGTCTGACCTGCATTCTCCAAAACTGGCTGGTGGAGGTTGACTCGTGAGCAAAAACTTTTTTTTTCTGGTCATACCCTGTGGTTGCTGCTTTTGGTACCCAGTGTGGAGCCAGGGACTGAACCCAGGTCAGCTGTGTACAAGGTCCATACCCTACCAGACTATAGT
This sequence comes from Sorex fumeus, assembly GCF_029834395.1. Classification (NCBI taxonomy): domain Eukaryota; kingdom Metazoa; phylum Chordata; class Mammalia; order Eulipotyphla; family Soricidae; genus Sorex; species Sorex fumeus. The sequence continues at coordinate 7,694,796 of NW_026606076.1, forward strand.
TCTGACACCTAAATTTATTTTTGGTTTACCCTTGGCTCTGTTGTCATTGATCGCTCTAGGTTTGGGGATCCTGTCGGGTGATGGGGATTGAACCCTTGTCAGCTGTGTGCCAGACAAGCACCTTGGGATCTGTGCTATCTCTGTAGCCATCAGAAAAATGCTTTTATGCTGGGAAAAGTCCGGAAAGTTGTGTTCTTTTTTCTGATTAACTACACAATTCACTTTTTACTTGTGTGTTTTTGTTTCGGGGCCACAGCCAGCAGTACTCTGGGTACTGGAGTCACCTGACCCTGCACTCAGGAGTCCCTCCAGGGGATTCTATGGGATGTGGGGGATTAAACCAGAGTCAGCTGCGTTCAAGGCAAGTTCCCTCCCCAATATGCTGTTGCTCTGGCTCGGGATCTAAGTCTTCTCTCTTCCATTATATTTCTGTTTAGATATCATAACATTTTCAGTTCAAGTGGATCTATGACCTGTGAAATAGGAGAGCAGGTCAGCTATTTACCCTGCCCTCCCTGAGAGCAATTTCAGACTCCAAAGCAGAAACTTCTGGTCAGGATTCTGGGGTTTGTGCACCTCTCTCATGCTCACATCTCTAGATCTTTGCATGGAGCTTCCTGCAGATTCTCGGGAATTATAGATGAGAGAATATGATGTCGCGCTGTCTAACACACTGTCCACAGGGAGGACGAAAGTGACAAGATGATATGTTGCAGTGACAGGAGCGCATAGGCCTTCAGGGCTGACTGTTTCTAGAGTTGTTTCAGGAGGGAGCACTGGCTCTACTGTTTTTGAGGCTGCTTTTGTCCTTGTTTATTTGTTTTGTTGTATTTGGGTTTGGATCATACTCCACTGAGGAGTACTCCCAACTTAGTGCTCAAGATTTACTGCTGTCAGGTCTCATACTCTGTGGTGCCGCAGATCCAAGACTGTCTTCTTTGGCTTTGTTCTATTTGGGAAGGTTGGGAACCACACCTAATGATTCTTGGGGTTTCTCCTTGTTCTGCGCTCCAGCATTGCCCCTGGCAGTGCTTGGGGGACCATATGGAATGCCAGGATCACCAACCCTATCCACTCTTCATTCAGATTTATTTTTGTGCCACGGTAGAGGTGCTTAGGCCTTCCTCTTGCTCTCTGCTCTGGATTCACCTTTAAAGGGCATAAGATCACCCAGGCCACATGGCCCCATATGTGCCCTATCAGCTATAGTGACTCAGGAACGGATATGTGTTTCTTCTGTTTTGTCCTTCCCGCTCTGGAGAGCCTCACCTGCTCAGTCACACAGTCTCACGTTCACTTGCTGCTTTGTGTGCAGTTCTGGGCATGCGCCAGTAGCAGGGAGATGGAGCAGAGGATCTTTGGGTCTGCAGAAGTGTTGGGGGTCAGGTCACTTTTGCCTGCTTTGAGAGGAATTTGGGGCAGCCCTGAACTTGAGTTCAGAGTCCTCTAGGCACAAATGTCCACACACAACTTTGAGTTGCTCACTGGACATTGAGTGTCCCCTTCTCATCCCTAGTGATTATGGGCTCTCGGGGTTGGGTTTTTTGTGTTCAGTATTTTGGTCCAACCCCATCATTGCTTTAAAAAACTTTTTTTTTTAAATTTTACATTATTTTTATAAAGTAGTTCACAAATTTGATTACATTTAATATTCGAGCTCCAATCCCACCACCATTACACCTTCCCACCACCATATTTTGGATGTTTCCATCCTGTATCCCAACCCCTGCCCCAAAGCACAACCAAAATAATTTATTTTGTATTGTTTCTTATGAATAAACCACTGAAAATTCTCCAAAAAACTTTCGTTAGAGGAGAGAGTGTAAAGATTGTTGTATTTCACCCAGGGGCCATTAAGCCTTTTTATAAGCAATTACTAATATGTCATTAAGGGTTGAGTCTTGTGTGCTTATCTCTCTCTCTATATATATATATGTAAAAATATGTTTCCCTCTAAGATTGGTTGCCTTCTACTTTAATTAGCCTCCTATTTTGTTACTTTATGTTCCCCAGATGAATTCAATCTTTCTATGTCTATGCCCCTCTTTCTGACTCATTTCGCTTAACATGATACTTTCCATGTAGTACGACTTGTATGTAAATTTCATGACTTCATCTTTTCTAACAGCTACATAGTACTCCATTGTGTAGATGTACCAAAGTTTCTTTAACCAGTCATCTGTTCTCCGGCATTCAGGTTTTTTCCAGATTCCAGCTATTGCAAACAGTGCTTCAATGAACAAACAAGTGCAGATGTCACTTCGACTATACTTCTTTGCCTCTCGGGGATATATTCCCAGGAGTGGTATTGCTGGGTCATGGTCTGAAAAGATTTTTGATACTATTTCTATCTTCCTGATTCTATTGAGGTATGTTTTCTGTCCTAGCACATGGTCTATTTTGAAAAATGTTCCGTGCGCACTGGAGAAGAATGTGTATTCTTTCTTTTTGGGTTGTAAAGCCCTTTGTAGGTCTATAAGCCCTTTCTCTTGTATTTCTTCTTTCAAAGCCAATGTTTCCTTGCTGAGTTTTGTTTATGTTGATCTATCCAGAGGTGATAAGGAGATGTTGAAGACTCCAGCTAGTATTGTGTTGCTAGCAATGTCCTCCTTAAAATCTCTTAGAAGTTGTTTTAAATATTTAGTTGTTCCAATGTCATTTAGGTTTGCCAAGCTTTTCACAGCAATCCTCCCCAGGGCCCTTCCCTTTTCTGTGGGATACTTTGGACTCTGAGGACCATAGAGATGTCCTCAAGCTGTACTGCCTGGTTAAGGATGTTACATCCGAAGAATTCTTACATTGTGTATTGTATTTGGTTTCAGAACTCAAAGGATGGCTTCAGGATTTGGGAACTCAGTCACCGAGTATGAGTGAGCTGGTAAGATTTGCAAGTTTGGAATCAGTATTATAATACTAATGGAAAATGTCAGTGGACCAGCATGTTATTTTTAAAGTGCAGGGCCGGGAATGGTCGGGAGGAAATTCAGAGTATGATGCTTGAGGTCGAGGACCCTTATCTTCACTGGGTGCTGACATCTCTGCTCAAAACCTAAAGTAAATTGTAGTATGTTTCATGTAAATGCCGTGTTTTTTTCATTTGATCGAAAGTATCTACAAATAGTAATCATGAAAAGACCTTGTCTTTTAAACTGGTCTATCCACATTGCTCCATGTGTTTCCCAGAGACCTACAGGGAATAATCCCTGAGCACTGCATGGTGTACCCCCGCCCCCAAATGAAAACAAAAAACAGAAGAGAAAAAGTCATTGATCCTGAAAAGAATTTTGCCTGTGGTGAGATGTTTTCAATGGCCCCTGTGGTCAGTCTCAGCAGTGTGGGATGCATTTCTTCACAAATGCTTTCCGGGCTCTACTCCACATTGAGTGAGAACTGAACCCAGAGTTTAGTGTGTTTTATTTTTCTCTGAAATCTGGTGCATCAGTTTTCTGTGGAGGAAGTTATTTGTGCTTGTTCATTGAGTTAAAAAAATTTAACAAATTAATGGCCCTTCATTCATCAATTTTCCATGTGTGTCTTACAGAAACATTAGGTTAGTCCATGGTAATGCCATCCAGTTTTCAGGAATTGCATTGGTGTCTTGCAAGTGTTAGAAATCAATTTGCAGGTATCAATTTCATTTGACGTGGAGACTATAAGGCATAGAATGAAAATTGGAATCCTCTGCTATTCTACAGTGAAGCAGCCAGCCCGAGTGGAATGTCTCTGACCCTTCACACTGTGAAAAAGTCTCGAGTGTGCATTTGTGCCCTCAGTCATACGGGGATGCCAAGACAAGCAGGATGGCCTCTGAGGGTGATCAGAATGGAGAGAGCAACCTCACTGTGAAGAATCCCTCCCCTGGGAAAAGTTTCACACAGTATGTTCTTCTCGGTCCACGGACACAAACCCCAAAATTGGGGCAGTCCCTAGAATGTGGGAGAGGAGCACTGTTTATAGTGAGCCCTTCACACCGAAAGGTCCACAAGCAAAGTCACCAAGGATTGACCCTGTCCAAGAGTAAGGAATGTGGGGGAGCTTCCCCATATTACCAGGACCGTGATATTCCCTTAGAACCCCACAATCGACAGAATCCCCAGGAGTGTCAGCAGCAAGGCCATGGTTTGAATCCAGCATCACTCCTTTGTGATGGCATGAACATCCACACTGGAGGGAAACCACATACATGTAAGGACTGTGCGATGTCCTTCATTCAACCCTCAGACCTCTTAAAATTTATACTGGAGAGAAAGCATATGTGTGTGAGCAATGTGGGAAGGTCTTTGATTGCTCCTCACACCTTTCTAGACACAGGAAAAATCATACTGGAGAGAAATGTCATAAATATAAGGCACGTGCAAAGGCCTTCACTCGATCTTCAACCCTTACAGGGCATATGAAATCTCATACTGAATAGAGGCCTCATATATGTAAGGATTGTGTGAAAGCCTATATTTATTCCTCAGAACTTACTTGGCATATGAGGATTCACAATGGAGAGAAGCCTTATTGATGTGAGGTATGTGGGAAGGCGTTTGTTAATTCCTCAAGACTTACCTGTCATATGAGAATTCACACTGGATAGAGACCTTATGTTTGTAAGGAATGTGGGATGGCCTTTGTTGAATCCTCAGGCCTTACTCGACATATGAGAAGTCACACTGGAGAGAGACCTTTTGTTTGTAAGGAGTGTGGGAAGGCCTTTGTTTCTTCCTCAAACCTTACTGATCATGTGAGAATTCACACTGGAAAGAAACCTTTTGTTTGTAAGGAATGTGGGAAGGCCTTTGTGTTACTTTTTCGTCTTAGGAGACATCATAAAATTCATATTAGATAACTCAATCCCCTAATAACAATGTTCAAAGTCAAAACAGGCCCCTTTGTTAAAGCCTATTGTGTTTGGACCATGAGATGCTGTGCTACAAAAGTGCAGCCAGGAAGGAAATAATACTGGAAGTGTGTAATAAAGTTTCTGTGATGTCAATCTATAAGGGAAAGTATATGCAGCATTTGCACTTGATGTGTATGTTAACATGTACTTTTCAGATCTTCTGGTGAAAGCCGGAGGAATGTGAATTAAAAAGCAAAAAATAAATCCCTTTTGCTCAGGGCTGTCAAGGCTCACCACTGTCTCATTCTTTGCTGTGACTCTGGCTTGACATTTTTTTTGCTTTTGGTTCACACCAAGCGATGCTCAGGGGTTACTCCTGCCTCTACAATCAATAATTACTCTTGGTGGTTTCTCGGTACCATATGGGATGGCAGGGATTAAAACTGGGCCGGCCCTATGCAAGGAAAAAGCTCTCTCCCCGGACTATCACTCCAACCCCTGTGACTTGGCTTTGAGGCCCTTGGTTTGGGCGATTATGGCAGAGAAACACTCACACCCACGTTCTTCAGGGCTTCCTGATTCATGTTCTTCGGAGCCACACCCAGCTGAGCCCTTTTCCTGGCTCTCAGCTCATGCAGCCATACCTGGGGGACTCCATCATTATGGGGTACTTGGCTGGAATCCAGGTGGGCCATTTGTGGTTTGCGGTCGTGGTCGTGGCGGCGGCGGCGACGTGGAGCACTCTGGGAGTTGTGGTCCACCTACCCTCTCCGGCTCTACAGTGGCGGCCTAGCAGGAAGACGGACTCTGACTCGAAACCGGTTAGACCAGAACAGGCACGCCTGGCTTTCGATCCCACCCCTACCCCCACCCCCACCCCCACCCCAAGAAATCAATAAATCAACCCATAAATCGATCATTCGTGTAGTCCGAGTCATCATCCACGCCGCCAGGGGTTGGTTGGGGAGAGGGGGAGTCTCTGGAGGGGGTTGGGAGGGAGGAATCCCAGAGGTTTCCTTTCTCGAGAAGAACTCCGAGGGAGTTCTGCGTGGGAGGCCGACTCCTATTTGGGTCCAAAGGGGAGTGAGATGGCATTCTGAATTCAAGAAACAAACGGGACCTACCTGACCTGACTGATGGATTGTCCATGAATGAGTTCATGGAAGGGCGAGGGGCGGGGGGGGGGCAAGGGGGGGCGAGGAGGCGAGCGCGTGGCCCGGGGAACGGTGCCATGGGGCTTTAGCATAGAGCACTTTCCCTGGGAGGCGGAGAGTGTGGCACCAGGAGAAGAGGCCCAAGCTAAGTGACTGCGACAGGCCCTTGAACACTGCACCCCGATTTCAAGGGACGGGCATTCCTTCCTGTCTTTGGTGACGACACCCACTTCATGCTTCCTCCCTACCGGTACCTCACTCACGCAGCTTTTCTATTTTGCAAAGAAAAAAAAAACTTTTCTATTTTGTCCTGTCTGTACTCAGGATGTGCTCTTGTGCCGGCTGGCTTTTCCTCTTTTTTTTTTTTTTTAAATAAATTTTTTCACGATGGATCACCGGGAGGCACAGGGACAGACTGACAAACTTTCGTGCTCCTGGGTCCGTCAGACCATGACCCGGGAGGGAGTGAGTGCATACCCGTCCGTCCACCCGTGCCGTGGCTCCACCAGCAAGATCCAGATCCAGGCCCTGCTTTTCTCTTTGGTCCTGTTGGCGCTCGGGATGTACTCTTTGGCTGGCTGACCGGCTGGCTGGCTTCTCTCTCTCTCTCTCTCTCTCTCTCTCTCTCATAAATCTATTTTTTAAATAAATCTTTTATATATATATATATATTTCTCTTTTTGGTCCTGTCGGTACCTCCTCAGGATGTACTCTTTTCCTTGCCGGCTTGCTGGCTGGCCGGCTGGCTGGCTGACTGGCTGGCTTTCCTCTTTCTTTTTTTTTTTTTTTTAAATTTTTTTCACGAAGGGACAAGCTTGAGGGACAGGGACAGATTGACAAACTTTCGTGCTCACGTGTCTGCTTTACCATGATCGTCGACATACCATCATCCAGTACCCATCCCTCCACCCATGCCCATGCTCCACCACCCCTATCCAGGCCCTGCTTCTCTATTTTGTTCTGTTGGTGTTCAGGGTGGACTCTGTCACTCACTTGCTTGTTTGTTGCTTGCTTGTTGGCTGGCTAGCTTGCTGGCTTGCTAGCTTGCTAGCTTGCTAGCTTGCTTGCTTGCTTGCTCGCCCGCTCGCTCGCTCTCTTTGTTGACTTTGCTGGCTTGCTTATTGACATGAACTCACTTTTCTTTTTTTTTTAAATGTAGTCATTATTTTTTTGGACAAACCGGCAGGCTACCGAATGTCATCTGCCCACACGGCAGAGTCTGGCAAACTCCCTGTGGCGTACTCAATATGCCAAATACCAGTCACAAGGATGGGTCTCATTCTCCACTGCCCCTATCCAGGCCCTGCTTGCTCCTCTATTTGGTTCTGTCGGTGTTCAGGGTGGACTTTGTCACTCGCTTGCTTGTTTGTTGCTTGCTTGCTGGCTTGCTGGCTGGCTGGCTGGCTGGCTCTGCTGGCTTTGCTGGCTTGCTTATTGACATGAACTCACGTATTTTTTTTAATGTAGTCATTATTACACGATTCATGAGTCAGGATGCACTCTTTTCCTTGCTGGCTTGCTGGCTGGCTGGCTGGCTGGCTGGCTGGCTGGCTGGCTCTGCTGGCTTTGCTGGCTTGCTTATTGACATGAACTCACGTATTTTTTTTAATGTAGTCATTATTACACGATTCCATGAGTCAGGATGCACTCTTTTCCTTGCTGGCTTGCTGGCTGGCTGGCTGGCTGGCTGGCTCTGCTGGCTCTGCTGGCTTGCTTATTGACATGTACTCACGTATTTTTTTTAATGTAGTCATTATTACACGATTCCATGAGTCAGGATGTACTCTTTTCCTTGCCGGCTTGCTGGCTGGCTGGTCGGCTGGCTTTCCTCTTTTTCTTTTTTTTTATATAATTTTTTTAATAATTTTTTTTTCCACGATGGATCACCGGGAGGCACAAGGACAGACTGACAAACTTTCGTGCTCCCGGGTTTGTCAGACCATGACCCCGGGAGTGAGTGAGTACCCGTCCGTCCACCCATGCCCGTGCTCCACCAGCAAGATCCAGGCCCTCCCTGCTTTCCTCTTTGGTCCTGTCAGCGCTCAGGATGTACTGTTTGGCTGGCCGGCTGGTTTCTCTCTCTCTCTCTCTCTCTCTCTCTCTCTCTCTCTCTCATCTATTTCTTTAATAAATCTTTTTTTTAATACATAATTTTCTTTTTGGTCCTGTCGCTACCTCCTCAGGATGTACTCTTTTCCTTGCCAGCTTGCTGGCTGGCCGGCTGGCTGGCTTTCCTCTTTTTTTTTTTTAATTTTTTCGCGAAGGGACAAGCTTGAGGGACAGGGACAGACTGACAAACTTTCGTGCTCACGTGTCTGTCCTACCATGATCGTCGACATACCATCATCCAGTACCCATCTCTCCACCCGTGCCCATGCTCCACCGCCCCTATCCAGGCCCTGCTTCTCTATTTTGTTCTGTTGGTGTTCAGGGTGGACTCTGTCTTTCGCTTGCTTGTTGCCTGCTTGTCGGCTAGCTTGCTAGCTTGCTAGCTTGCTTTTGCTTGCTTGCTTGCTTGCTCGCTCACTCGCTCGCTCGCTCTGCTGGCTTTGCTGACTTGCTTATTGACATGAACTCACTTTTTTTTTTAAATGTAGTCATTAATTTTTGGACAAACCGGCAGGCTACCGAATGTCATCTGCCCACACGGCAGAGTCTGGTAAACTCCCCGTGGCATACCCAATATGCTAAATACCAGTCACAAGGATGGGTCTCATTCTCCTAAGCCTGACACAGCCTTGAATATGGCACTTTTTAAAAATCTCAGGCTGGGGCCTGCTCAAGGCAAGCGAGCAAGCTTGCTTGCTCGCTTGCCTGCTTGCTTTCTTTCTTTCTTTCTTTCTTTCTTTCTTTCTTTCTTTCTTTCTTTCCTTTTTCATTGTCGAATTATTTTATCTCATTTTATTTTTTTCGAAGGACATGCCAATGGACTCATAGAAACAAACTTCAGGCAAAGGTTGGGGAGAATAATCAGTCACACTCATACTCTAAGTCTTGGAATCAAAGGGCACATGCTTTTGCTTTCTTTGGCTTGCTTTTGCTGCAAGTGTGTGTTGGGGGTGGGGGGGCGGCGAGGGGGGGGGAATGAAAGCCAGTGCCGGCAATTAAGCTGAAGCCTCCCTTTTTAAATCTACCTGAGATGCTTGCAGGACTTTCCTAGGAAACCCCCTCCCGAATTCTCTAGCCGGAGGGTGGCGGGGGGGGGGGCGGGGGGGGGGGGCACTTTTCGGGTGGGGGTGGCGGTGGGTGAGAGAAGGAGAACGAGAAAGAGAATGGACACGAATGAATGGACACGGCGGGGAGGGGAGGGGAGGGGAGGAGAGGGGAGGGGAAGGCGGTGGGAACCATCTCGGTGGGCGGTGCCCGTGGCCGTGGCGGCCCCAGAGCTTCCCGGGAGTTGTGGTCCTTGAACCAGGGTTTTGGTTTCATTTTCCTTCAAAAAAATCAATCAATCAATCAATCAATCAATCAATCACAAAGATCCGTGTCATCAGAGGCCAGAGGGAACCTGACTCCAAGCCGGCGGGCTCGGTCGCCCCGGGGTTCCGGCGGCTCCCCGGCTCCCGCCATTCCGCCCCGCCCCGCCCCCTCCGGCCCCCCCACGACCGTCCAGCCCGCCTGGAGGGTGAGGGCGGGGGAAGAGGAAGAGATGCCGCTCTCTGTCGGTATCTTACTTGGAGATAAGATCTGCTAAGCGCTCTTGGGTGGGTGTAGGCTTTGGACACGCACCTCAGAGGTGGGGTTGGAATGGGAGGTGGTAGGGTGGGTGACCTCTTTCAGCTTGTCGCTGGTGGGCGGGGGAGGGGAGCAGGAGAAAGGGGAGCAAGAGAAAGAGAAAACCGCGGCTCGGGAGAAAACTCCTCGCTCCTTCCTGGGCACTTCAAGAAACAGCCTTCCTGGAGGCCAAATCAATCCTCCTTGACTCTGCGGCCCTGGTTTTCTCTATGTAAAGACACGCTCCCTCTGCCCCCTCCACCCCCCCCCCGCCTCCCCCTCCCCCGTGGGCTGATCAAGTGACACAAAGCCTGGGGAGAGGTGGGGCGCGGGGGGGGGGAGGGTGGGGGGGCGAGGGCGATGGTGGTGGTGGTGGTGGTGAAGGAACTTTGGTGAAGATGCAGTAGCTTCAAAGTACTGTGAACAGAAAACACGAATTATTGGTAAAATTCCCCGGGGGTTGGGGGGGGGAAGGAAACCATGGCACTTTTTTTTTTAAATTTTATTGACCCACCTGTGAGATCTTTACAAGCTTTCATGTTTGGGGGACAGTCACACAATGATCAAACACCCATCCCTCCACCAGTGCACATTTCCCACCACCAATATCCCGGGCATTATAACCCCGCCTACATACACACACACACACACACACACACACACACACACACACACAGGCACACACCCTCCCCCTGCCTCCCTGCCTCTGTGGCAGACACATATTCCCCATTCTCTCTCCCTCTCCCTCTCCCTCTCCCTCTCCCTCTCCCTCTCCCTCTCCCTCTCCCTCTCCCTCTCCCTCTCCCTCTTCCTCTCCCTCTCCCTCTCCCTCTTCCTCTCCCTCTCCCTCTTCCTCTCCCCTCTTTTCGGGGTTTATGCTTTGCAATACAGACACTGAGAGTTCATCATGTTTGGCCCTTTTTCTACTTTCAGCACACATCTCTCCATCCCGACCGGTTCCTCGAGCCTCGAGCCATCATTTTCTTCGGGATCCAAGATCCTTCATACCCAATAGGCCAAATACCAGTCATAAGGATGGGTCTCATTCTCCACCGCCCCTATCCAGTCCCTGCTTGCTCCTCTGTCGACTCTGTCGCTCGCTTGCTTGTTGCCTGCTTGCTTGTCGGCTAGCTTGCTTGCTTGCTTGCTTGCTTGCTTGCTGTGCTGGCTTTGCTGGCTTGCTTATTGACATGAACTCACTTTTTTTTTTAAACGTAGTCATTATTTTTTGGACAAACCGGCAGGCTACCTAATGTCATCTGCCCACACGGCAGAGTCTGGCAAACTCCCCGTGGCGTACCCAATATGCCAAATACCTGTCACAAGGATGGGTCTCATTCTCCACCACCCCTATCCAGTCCCTGCTCCTCTATTTTGGTTCTGTTGGTGGTCAGGGTGGACTCTGTCGCTCGCTTGCTTGTTGCCTGCTTGCTTGCTTGCTTGCTTGCTCTGCTGGCTTTGCTGGCTTGCTTATTGACATGAACTCACTTTTTTTTAAAATGTAGTCATTATTTTTTGTAGTCTCATTCTCCTAAGCCTGAAACAGCCTTGAATAGGGCACTGTTTCAAAATCTCAGGGTGGGGCCTGCTCCAGGCAAGCGACGAACAACAGGTGGTCGTGGTCGTATTCATTATTTATTTAAATAAATACTTACTCTTTCTTGCTGAATGAGTGATTTCCATGACCCCTTGGAGTGCCAGGGACCGAACCTGGGTCCACAGCCACCCAAGGCCAGCCATACTCACGCCAAGCAGCTCGCCTTTCCATGGACTGAGAAGTCTCCATACTGGCTCCACCAGGCTGAAACAGACATCATTCGGACCAGCAGCGAATTCTCCAAATCCTTTTCGTGTCCCTATTCCCTATTCACGGCCGTGAGGGAGGGAATAGGGACACGAAAAGGATTTGGAGGGTTTGCGGGATTTGGAGGCTGGAGCGCTAGCAAAGCGGCAGGACATTTCCCTGCCACTCAAGCCGCAGCGGGGGCCCGCCTGCCTTGCCGGCTTCAACTCCTCCGCCCCTCCCCCCAGGGAGAACGTGCCACCTCGACAGGCACCCCTGTCAAGAGAAACTTCCCTTCTCTCTTCCAGCTGCCTTCTCCCCTTGGCTCATGAGGCAGGCTTCCAGCTAGGGAGCAATTTTTTCGTGCCGGCCGGCAGGCTGGCCGGCCGGCCGTGTATGTATCTGCTCTCCTTAGGTGTGAGCCTCATGGGATGTGGTTGGACACTCCACCCACGAGTGCAGTCCTTCTCCGGCTGTCCCTCTCTTTCTGACTCATTTCACTTAGCATGCGACGCGCTGCGCGTCTATCCACGGACTCGTACTCTTTTTGCTGGCCCGCTCGCTCGCTCGCTGGCTCGCTCGCTTCCATGCTTGCTTGCTTCCTTCTTTGCTTTTGCTTGCTTGCTTGCTCGCTTATGGTTGCTTGTTTAACTTTTTATACATACGTACACACGTACGTACGTACGTACATATGTATGCGTGTATACTATATATGTGTACATATATATATTTTTATAAATGTCTTGAATGAATCGCCATGAGGTACAGGGACAAAGTGACAAAACTTTCTTCCCTCCCCATCCCTCCGTCTTCCCTCCGTGTCCATCTCCAGAGATTCCAAACGGGGTCACGGGGTGCAAGCTGCCCATAGTTCACGTGTGGCACAGGTGCCTGACTTGACTCCCGTTCTATTTTTTTTCTGCCATCCGGACCCGGACCCCTCGGCTATGTCCCCAGCCTCACGTGTCCCTTAGGTTCGTGGTGTCGCGTCTCCATCTCGAGGTCGTTTTAAAACGCGTTAAGCCACGTGAAACACGCACTCGCGCAGGCACGCACCCACCCACTCACTCACGCCTGCCCACCCCGCAACATCACCGCTTCACAGTGACCAATTTGGGAAATGTTGAAGAGAAACGAGTGGGTGGTCGTGTGCTCTCTCGATGTGGGCGCCGCCGCGCCACACTGCACAACGTCCTGCGTTTAGCTTCGCGAATGGCTACGACTAGGGTGTGCTCGTTCCCGAGGGTGCCCGGTCGCCCGAGAGGGCCACGGTGCCAGATCCTGTGAGCGCGTCAGGGCGGTGGTCGTCGCGGGTGTCTCCGGAGGCCGCGGTGCTGTTCTCCGTCCCCTCGCCGTCTCTCCGCGCCACCGCTGCCGGGGGTCGTGGCGGCGTCACACACTCGGGGGTCCCCCCCACCGCCGACTCCGGTCAGTGGGGGGGGTGTCGGGCAGCGTCGTCTACCCCCTCCCCCGTCGGGCCGCGCGTCTCGCTGCCCGCGGGGTCTCAAGCGGGTGCCCGGTCCCACAGTCGTGTGGCGGCAACAGGCCCATGCCCGCCCGCGTCTCGTCTCCTCCTTCCCCGCGCGCCCGCGGCGTTCCTCGTGCCGCCGCGCGTCTCCCCGCGCCGGGTTTGCTCGCGCTTTGGCTTCCCGCCGGGCCGGCCGTGTCGCAGGGCGGTGTTGGTCCCTCCGTCCCGCTCTCCCCCGCCCCCGCCCGCCCCCGTCCGCGTCCTCGTCCCGCGCCCATCCGTCCATCGCTCTGGCGGCTGGCGGCGGCGCGGGGTCGGCCGCGGTTCGGGGAGGAGGGGAGGTGTGTGGGGGGGCGACGTTCGGGCGGGGGGTTCTCCTGTCTCCACCCCTGACCGACCGACCGCCGGCGGGGCTCGCTCGCGCATCTCCTCCTACCTGGTTGATCCTGCCAGTAGCATATGCTTGTCTCAAAGATTAAGCCATGCATGTCTAAGTACGCACCGCCGGTACAGTGAAACTGCGAATGGCTCATTAAATCAGTTATGGTTCCTTTGGTCGCTCGCTCCTCTCCTACTTGGATAACTGTGGTAATTCTAGAGCTAATACATGCCTACGGGCGCTGACTCCCTTCGCGGGGGGGGTGGGGGGGGGAATGCGTGCATTTATCAGATCAAAACCAACCCGGTCAGCCTCCCTTCGGGGCGGGCGCCGGCGGCTTTGGTGACTCTAGATAACCTCGGGTCGATCGCATGCCCCCCGTGGTGGCAACGACCCATTCGAATGTCTGCCCTATCAACTTTCGATGGTAGTCGCCGTGCCTACCATGGTGACCACGGGTGACGGGGAATCAGGGTTCGATTCCGGAGAGGGAGCCTGAGAAACGGCTACCACATCCAAGGAAGGCAGCAGGCGCGCAAATTACCCACTCCCGACCCGGGGAGGTAGTGACGAAAAATAACAATACAGGACTCTTTCGAGGCCCTGTAATTGGAATGAGTCCACTTTAAATCCTTTAATGAGGATCCATTGGAGGGCAAGTCTGGTGCCAGCAGCCGCGGTAATTCCAGCTCCAATAGCGTATTTTAAAGTTGCTGCAGTTAAAAAGCTTGTAGTTGGATCTTGGGAGCGGGCGGGTGGTCCGCGGCGAGGCGAGCCACCGCCCGTCCCCACCCCTTGCCTCTCGGCGCCCCCTTGATGCTCTTAGCTGAGTGTCCCGCGGGGCCCAAAGCGTTTACTTTGAAAAAATTAGAGTGTTCAAAGCAGGCCCAAGCTGCCTGGATACCGCAGCTAGGAATAATGGAATAGGACCGCGGTTCTATTTTGTTGGTTTTCGGAACTGAGGCCATGATTAAGAGGGACGGCCGGGGGCATTCGTATTGCGCCGCTAGAGGTGAAATTCTTGGACCGGCGCAAGACGGACCAGAGCAAAAGCATTTGCCAAGAATGTTTTCATTAATCAAGAACGAAAGTCGGAGGTTCGAAGACGATCAGATACCGTCATAGTTCCGACCATAAACGATGCCGACTGGCGATGCGGCGGCGTTATTCCCATGACCCGCCAGGCAGCTTCCGGGAAACCAAAGTCTTTGGGTTCAGGGGGAGTATGGTTGCAAAGCTGAAACTTAAAGGAATTGATGGAAGGGCACCACCAGGAGTGGAGCCTGCGGCTTAATTTGACTCAACACGGGAAACCTCACCTGGCCCGGACACGGACAGGATTGACAGACTGATAGCTCTTTCTCGATTCCGTGGGTGGTGGTGCATGGCCGTTCTTAGTTGGTGGAGCGATTTGTCTGGTTAATTCTGATAACGAACGAGAGTCTGGCATGCTAACTAGTTACGCGACCCCCGAGCAGTCGGCGTCCCCCAACTTCTTAGAGGGACAAGTGGCGTTCAGCCACCCGAGATTGAGCAATAACAGGTCTGTGATGCCCTTAGATGTCCGGGGCTGCATGCGCGATACACTGACTGGCTCAGCATGTGCCTACCCTACGCCAGCAGGCGCGCGTAACCCGTTGAACCCCATTCGTGATGGGGATCGGGGATTGCAATTATTCCCCATGAACGAGGAATTCCCAGTAAGTGCGGGTCATAAGCTTGCGTTGATTAAGTCCCTGCCCTTTGTACACACCGCCCGTCACTACTACCGATTGGATGGTTTAGTGAGGCCCTCGATTCGGCCCCGCCGGGGTCGGCCCACGGCCCTGGCGGAGCGCTGAGAAGACTGTCGAACTTGACTATCTAGAGGAAGTAAAAGTCGTAACAAGGTTGCCGTAGGTGAACCTGCGGAAGGATCATTAACGGCCGTCCGGTCGAGCTCGTCTGGAGCTTGCTCCGGCCCTCTCTTCCCTGTGTGGCGCGGGGCCCCCCCCCGGGAGGAGGAGGAGCAGTGGGTTGGGGTCCGTCCCTGGTCCCACCCGCCCTCCCTCCTCCCGGAGCCCCGCCATTCGCGAAGGGGGGGTGCTCAGGGGGGCGCCAAGGTGAGCCAGAACGAAGGTCGCCAGAGAAGTGCCCTGGTCGGTCGGTGGTGTCATCCGCGAGGCGGTCACGGTTGGCCACAGCCGGGCGGAAGGCGGAGGCCGCGAGCGTGTGGGGGTGCTGTCTGTCGGGGGTCGTTCTCGACGTGGGGTTCATCCCGCCGAGGTTACGGCGGTGGCGGCGCAGCCTGGGTCGGGCCTCGGGCCCTCCCGGGGGAGGGTGAGCGGGTGCAAACTGTCGGCGTGGCGTTCCGAGTGCCGCCGGCCGCCACTCCCCCTCCTCCCGGGGGCGGTCCCCCGTCCCCGCTCTGGCGCCAGCCGGCTCCCCTCGGGCCTGTCGTGATCTTCCGACTGTTCTTCCACCCCCCTCCCCCCGCCCGGCTGCCGCCGGCGGCTTTCCCGCCTCCCCATCCCGAGCTGCGCCGTCCGTCCGTTCGTGTTGTCTGATGCCTCCCTCCGCCTTTGCCTCTGTGGCCCCGGCCCGTCCGGGGTCTTCCCTCGCCTCCCCTGCCAGGGGTGCGTCGTGGCCGTCGAGGTCGTGGCCGCGCCCCCACCCTGTCCCAGGTACCTAGCGTGTTCTGGCGCAGAGGTTTAAAGACCCTTTGGGGGCCTGCCCGTCCGCCTCGGGGTCGGGGGCGGATGGGCCCGTTGGGGAGCCCCGGCTCCTCCAGACCCCGCCCCGGCCTTCTCCCCGCCCGTTCCCCCCGGGTGTCGTCCATCTCGTCATCGTCGTCGGGGTCGTCCCTCCCCCACCCGCCTCTGCCTGGTGTCCCTCCCTCGGGAGCTGTCGGGACGGGCTCACGCCCATCCTGGCGCGCCTTCCCGCCTGAGAGGGGAGACCGGTCCGCACCGGGGCGATGAGTCCGGGTGTTGGGGTGGCGGCGGCGGCCGTCCACGGGGCCGGCGGGTGAGGACGGTTTCGGGGGCAGGGAACCCCCGCGGGCACCTGTGGGGGTTGACCCTGCGCCTCACCGTGCGTGCACGGTGTCGGACGTCCGGGCTCAACCCCCTCGTGGGTGAAACCTCTCCCGACCCCACCGAGTCTGGTCTCGTTGTCCAAGTCTGGCCCGGCCGGAAGCATGGGCTCTCCGGAGCCCACTGTGCTGAAGCCAGCGATGCCCCGCACAAGCGGTCCAAAAAACAGTACGACTCTTAGTGGTGGGTCACTCGGCTCGTGCGTCGATGAAGAACGCAGCTAGCTACGACAATGTGAATTGCAGGACACATTGATCATCGTAACTTCGAACGCACTTGCGGCCCCGGGTTCCTCCCGGGGCTACGCCTGTCTGAGCATCGCTTAATGATCAATCGCCCCCCGCGGGGTGTCTGCGCTCCGTGGGGGTGCGCAGCTGGGGGTTTCCTCTCGCAGGGCCTGCGCCCGGCGGCTCGGTGTCCCTCCATTCCCCTAAGTGGCAGCAGACAAGAGATGGCGGTCGGCGGCAGCGGCCCTGGCTCGCTGCCGCCGGCCACCCCGCCAAAGTCGGGGGCGAGAGCTCGGAGCGCTCACGCCGCCGGGATTCCCGCGGCCACCACGGTGCTTCTCGGTCCCCTCGGGGGTCGATCCTCGCACGGCACCTCCGGTAGGGGCAGATCAGGCGGCGGTGCGCCCCAGGTCTTTCGCGGGGACGAGACTCGTCCAGTCCCCCCGTCACCCGCCTCCGCGTGCGGTCACCCTCCCTCCCCCCGCGGGGGGGAGGGGGGCCCATGCGCAGTCTCCCACGCCCCCGGTCCCAGCCGCTACCGGCTCGCCGGCCCCGACCCAGTGGCCCCGAGGGGGGCTCTGCGTCGCCACACGCGTGCGGCTCGCCCCGCTTCTGGGGGTGGGGGGGTGGGGGGGTGGGGGGGGACGCGTGCCCCTGACATGCGGCCCGCGGGACGCCGCGGTGCCCGCCCGCCGTCCCGCGCTCTCCCCTTCCCGGGTCACGGACGTTCTGCCCTCCGCGGCGGCGTGGGCCTCCGCCCCCCTCATCGGGGTCCCAGGACGGGGTCGGCCCGGCCGCGCGCGTCTGCACCCCCGCCTCGCTCGGCGGTTCCGCTGGATCGTGCTCCCTGTGCGTCCACGCCCCCGCGGCTGCCCGGCGTCTCTTCCCCCCCCCTCCGCTTCCCTCCACTCCTCCGGGAGCAGGGAGGTCGGGTGGGGGGGGCGGCGCCGGGCCCTTGGGCTGGCGGGCGTAGTCAGACCGGCCTGTGGCTGCGAGTGGCTGCCCCCGGGAGTCGTAGGGTCGTCCGCCAACCCCCGACCCCCGGGGCCCCGGGTGGCCCGTTGCTCCGTCTCGGCCT